>NC_138182.1:185102710-187891015 GCF_964194105.1 Spermophilus citellus
GATTCTGCCTATGCAATAACATGGAATGTCTTTCCATCTTCTAAGAATTTTCTTCAATTTCTTTCTTCAGTGTTCTGTAATTTTCAATGTAGACCTCATTTATCTCCTAGGTTAGATTAATTCCCAAGGGTTTTTTTATTTGTTTGTTTTTGAGGTTATTGTGACTGGAATGGTTTTCCTGATTTCTTCCTTGGCTGAATCTCTGTTGGAATATAGCAAAGCTACTGATTTATGGGTGTTGATCTTCTATATTCCTACTTTGATAAACACATTTATAAGCTCTAGGAATTTTCTGGTGGAGATGTTTTGGGTTATCTAGATGTAGGATGTGGTTTAATAATGAGCCAGTATCATGTAAAGATAGGCAAAGTGTCATTTAATTGTGTCCTGCACCTGCCTCAAAGGTACATGCAGCCAGATACTGTAAGAACTGATGCTAGCAGAAAGGACCTTCTATCTGCAACTGTCAGTCTGCCTGGTCCCCATGGTGGTGTGGTGCATAAAGAGGAGTGAGACTGTCCACCAGTGAGAGATCAGACTGGATTCTGGAGATGAGATCTGGGCAGAGGAAAGGAATCCCCAGCAAGAGCTCCATGGCAGAGCCCAACTGATCTGTCTTTTAAACAGAGGCTGCAAAGAGCTGGATACTGCAAAGTGGATCAGCAACAGGAAAGACAGGTTTCAAAATTGTTTCCAGCAGTAACAACAGCAGCAAGAACGGAATACAGTTAATTAGGCCCAAGCCAGCCTTATTCCTCCAGTCCCTTCTTTGAATGGCTGTTTATGGACTGAGGTCTGAACTCATTTTTTTTTTTCCTGAGCCCAGTACTGGGCCAGATTCCAGGAACTCCCAAATCCCAAATCTCCCATGCAATACTGAGTTACTCTATGTCTCTTGGCAAAAAGCTCAACACTTACCTAGCACTTTTTTTCCCCCAACATCAAAGCACTTTGCTGAAATGTATTAATTAAGCCCCATGACATCCCAAACTGAAGACATTATGTCCTTATTTTCCAGAGGAGACAGAAAAGCATTTTGGGCTTAAGTGGGAGGAGTGGAGGTTGCTTCTAATTTGTTCCATTGAGCATATCCCTGTGTCCTTTTGTCTGTTTGGTATGTTGTCCTTAAGAGCTTGCCCAGTATTCAAAAGGTGCCTTACAAAGAGCAGCTCTTCTGGGCTCAGCACTGGCAGCAGTTTCCTGGTAAGGAGAAAGGTTGGACTTGACCATCTTGACATAGTCTGTGCAGAGAGTTAAAGGCCAAGGAGTGGCAATCCACTTGTCAATTTTCTCCACCCATAAGGCTACTTAGGTAGGCATATGTATCTGGGAAGAATGCAAGAAAAAAAAATATCCTGGCTAACTGGGCAGAAGAGAATTATTGGGAGGGCAGGAGGGGGAGGAAAGAACTTAGTAGCAGATCTGAGGAGGGTGCAGAGGGCTCAGCAGAGGAATCTATAGGAGGAAGCCACAGATCAAATGCTGCTGTTGGTGCCCTCACTGTGCTAGGTTTTCCAACTTGCCCGCATCTTCCCTCTCCTGCTCAAGTGTTAAAGTCCCAAGAGGGAGCCTAATACTGGCTCAGCTTGACCCTTAGCTGCATGCAGGGTTGAGGAGGAAAAGGAGTATTGGGTTTGTTTGGACTCTGAAAAGAGAGGAAACATCTTCCTCCTACCAAGATGCCTTTGAAGAAGGCAGTTCAAAGATATATTGGTGCTATTAAGAAGGGGTTTGGGGGGGGTGCTGGGGATATAGCTCAGTTGGTAGAGTGCTTGCCTCATATGCACAAGGCCCTGGGTTAATCCTCAGCACTGAAAAAAGAAAAAAAAAGGAGGGGTTTGGGGGCTGGAGTTGTGGCTCAGTGGCAGAGCACTTGCCTAGCACATGTGAGGCGCTGGGTTCGATCCTCAGTACCACATAAAAATAAGCAAGTAAAATAAAAAGTATGCTGTCCATCTATAACTACACAAAAAAAGTAAAAGAAGAAGAAAAGCTTTGGCCAGGTACCTTGACACACACCTATAATAGGAGGCTGAGGCAGGAGGATTGCGTGTTCAAAGGCAGTCTTGGCAAATTTTTGAGAAGATGTCTGAAAACAAAATTTAAAACAGGGCTGGGGATATGGCTCAGTGGAAGAGCACCACTGGGTTAAATACATAGTGCCCCCCCCCAAAAAAAAAGAGAAGGGGTTTGGATGTTGGATAGATGAAAAGTTTGAAAATTTGACAAATGTTCTGTACAACCTGAGCTCATGGATATCTCCAGGATCTTGGAAGAGACTTCACTGTGGCAGAGATTTAGTTGTGGTCAACAAGAACTGTACAGGTTGGTGTTACCATTTAGCCTAGAGGGCTGGAACAGACTAGCGTAGAAGCCTTTTTGACTCTTGGTAGCTAAAAGGCTCACTTGTTGAATCTTAACTCTAAACTATATTAATCTCCATACTTTGGCTTGCTCAGTTCATAAGAGATGGTGCTAACAAGTGTAAAGTTTCCAGTGCTCAGGGTGCATCTACCTCTCCCAGCCCTGCTATTTTTATAAAAGGCTGCACTATACTCTAAGAAGATTGGATGGCAGTGCAAGCCATCACTACAAACAGAAAACAAAGACAAGGGAGGTTTTCCACCTGGTGGAAAAAAGTCAAACAGAACCAAAGAACAGAAAGGAGAGGCCTGCCCATGTGGCCCAACCCCCTACATTCACCCACATCACTTATTAACAGTAGTAGAAACTCAGCTGACAAAGGACAGCATTTTTCAGTCCTGAGACGTGGGAAGAATGAAACTTCCCACAGTGGAAGGCCTGGCTAAGAATATGGCTTAGCTGCACCCAGATAGACAACTTGAGCATATGGCATTCAAATCCAAGGTCAGTGGGAATGGGAACTTTTTTTATATCAGAAACATCATCAAAGAAAGCATGGATTCTCTGTCACTAATAACCTTAGGAGTATATTCTCTGACAGGCACTTGTTCTTCTTGGGAGTGCTGCTTCCACATAAGAAAAATCATGACTCAACATTAGTAGCAGCTCAAGCTATGCACATGTTCAGGTTTCTCTGAGCAGGGAGGTAGGACTCAGTGGTAATCCATGGTGCTGAGCTTCCATCTACTCACATACATTCACCTCAGAGGGGATGAGAACAGAAGCTCATGGCTTGCCCAAGAGCACAACATATCATCCAGGAGAAGAGCCAAAGAGGAGAGGCAGGGAGCCTTGAGATCCATGGGGATAAAAACCTACATGCATTCTAGTTAGGGTGACCATATGTCCTGGTTTCTCCAGGAGACTTTCAGTTTATATCTGCTTATATCTGATCACCATTATTCTAATGTTCTTTGATGGCACAGCCAGGACTGGGCCTAGAGTTAAATGTAGAAGCGAATGCTCTACCTGTAGGCATGAGCCTTGGACAATTCTAGTTAGATTTCAGGGAAGCAATGGTTCTTAATTTATAATAGGCATTCACCTTGCTCCTGTCACTTCTAAATCATTCCCCATCCTCTTCAAGACTTCCTGGCTTCGATTCGTATCATCAGAATCTACACCCACCCCTGCACCTTGTGTGGTCATTGTTCATCCTCAGGGTCTGTATGTCCTCTCATTCCTTGAAGACTGTAGCTTCTGACTCTTTGTTGGTCTCTTGATAGAACTGATGCTATGATGATGATCTCATCTAATCTTAGGGCCTTAAATACCATCCGAAGCCTGGAGCGCTCTCTTAGATGCTAGACTTGTATATTCATCTTACCAACATCTTTACTCTGATTACTAATGGGCCTTTCTGATTTAGTCTGTTGCAGACTAAGCTGTTGCTTTCCCCATAACTCAATCTCCCCATCTTACCGTTTTCATCATCACCATCAGTAAAAGGCCACTCCCTTTTTCAGTTAGCCATGGCAAAAAACTGAGACTCACCTCGAATACTCTCTTCTTTCACATCTGATGTTTGAACTCTTAGAAAATCCTGTTGCCTCTAACTTCAGGGTACTTGCAGCATCTGTCCACTTTGGACTGTATCCACTTCACAAAGCCCTGGTTCTATTTACAATCATCTCTCCCCAGGATTATTACAATATCCTCCTAACTAGTTTTTCTGTTTTTTACTATTTTCTCTCTAGTCTATTCTCTCACTAGTTCGAGATTCCCAGCAGAAAGAGATATTCTGGTTAAATGTAAGTTAGATTCATGTCACTCCTCTATTAAAACTCTGTAATAGGGTTAAAATGAAATCCCTCATTATGACCTAGGACATTCTAGATGACCTCGTCTCCTACTATTCTCCTCCTTCCTTGTTCCAATCCGATTCCATTGGCCACTCCTACCTTAGGGCCTTTGTACTTGCTGTTCCTTTGGCTTAGAATCCACTTCTCTCACAGAATCACATGGTTCACATCTTTATTTCCTTCACTCCTCCTTCTTATTTCTGAGTAAGATCATCCCTGGTCAACCTATCTAAAATTATAACCCACCTCTACACAAATTCTATCCCACTCTCCTGATTTTTCTTCTTAGCCCTTAATCCACAATATGTATTACTTGTTTATCTTGTTCCTTATCTCTCTCACACTAGATCATAAGCTCCTGTGGGCAGAAATTCTACATATTTCATTCATGGGTATTTCTACAGGGCTTAGAAAGGTGCCTGATACATAATTGGCACTCAATAAATATTTACTGAAGTAATGACTGAGAGCATCAGTTACAGACCCATTAGTTTGCCTCTTTGTAGTTTGAACTTTTTAACAAATTCCAAGAACCTTTCATTGAAAGAAATTAAGATCTTCTACTCCAACTTTCTTCCATGTGAAAAAATATTTTTATGTAATCCTGGATCTGTGAGGACCTAGACTTTGCACTCTTTTTAGAAAGAGTGTTCTCTACCGTGCCAGCTAGCCTGGTGGAAAATCTATGGGTTAGAAAATGCAGACTTTCTTTCAACCAAATCCTTTTCTCCAACTAACCCCCCTAGTCTACTATACTGCCCCCTCAAATCTTTCTGGTTTACAGTCTACTAAGACTCCTCTGTCCTTTATCTTCTACAGGTTAAATGACCCAAGTGTCTTCATCAGTTTCTCCTGTGATGCAGTTTGATGTTTCCTCACCACCTTCAGACAAGGGCCCAACTAAGTGAAGATCTCCCAAAGTGGACATGACTCTAGATAGAACACCTCCCCCACCCAGGGTCCAATCACTTTCCCTGGAGTTGAGTTCCTCTAGTACATCGTAAAGGCAGTATTCTATGGACTCCCTGCCTCGTGGCTTTGCCTGGGCTGATGTGGGGTACAGGAAGGAGGAGTCATGGGTGGCTCTGGGGACTGTGTGCATTTGTAGCCATGTGAGTGACAGGATAAACTGGATCAATGAAATCAATAGATATGCTGTGAAGTGGAAAAAAAAGGTTGGGAAAAACTGGTAGGAAGAGCACTGTGGGTAACTAGCATTTTTGTCTGGGTTGTGGGTGGGCGAGTGGTGGTCTGAATTCATGGAACTCTACCTGATGGTCAACATCCTAGGAATGTTCCCAAGACGCTCTGGGGAAGTTGTCTGCCCACATTTCCCAATAATTCCACTAGATGGAGTGTTGGGGTGTGATGTGGGACTTCTGGGACTTGTGCAGAAGAAAACCTGAAATCTAGCTCTTCAATAGGCTTCTTAACTCTGCATAGCAGTTCCCTCACCTGTAAAATGACAAATACAAAATCCTTGGGTATAGTCAGTGAGTTAAAAGAGGCAAAGTGCCTGTCAACTCCCCCGAGCTGTAAGACAGTTAACTGTTTTTTGCTATGTGTTTCTTTGAAGAGTTAGGAGGGTACGAGGGCAAAGGCCATTTCTTGGCCTATACTCTGAAAGATAATTGAGTCTCCATCACTGCAACCCACAGAAGGCTTCTGGTCTAGGATGAAGCAACCTCCTGATGCCTAAGATTGGAGGGCACGCACCTGAAAATGGGGATGACATAGTTGTTTGGGAAGATGCCGACTCGCCCAGTGACCAAGGAGATGCCCCTCAGCCAGCCGTCCTGGTGCTTCCCCAGGACCCTGATGCCTTCTCCCTTCTGCAGGTCCAGCTCGTCGGGTCCATGGGCTGAGTAGGAGTGTAGGGCTACAAACCTGGGAGACACAGGGGACCGGTGAGGGAAGAAGGGGACATGCTTGGTGGAGAGCCTCAAGCCTGCCAATGGCAGAGGTAGTTGGAACCCCAGAGCGCAGCAGCCCAGTGTTTAGCAATAACAACCTTTTAAAATGGAAATTTCAAAAAAATAAAAAAATAAAAAGGGGAACCCTCATCATGTAGACAGAGAAAAATGGTAAGCCTGGTTGAAACAGTCATGGAGGGGGAGGAGTACGACCTTCTCCATCTTCCTTTTCTTTCTCCATAGAGCACCACAGTTCACTAATATAGGCCAACTTTGGCACTAAAACAATTGGTAAACTGGCCTCAGATGGAGAAAGGTGACCAAGGATTGGTAACAGAGATGAGTCTCAAACCTACAAGTAATGGTCTTCCACGACAGTGGAAGGATGCTTTTTCACGACAGTGTAATGTGTCCCCCAAGAAAATGCTCATAACCAGCAAGGTTCAGGGGAGTGAGAAGTCAACACAGAACTCTCTGATCCACCCCTGTGACTGGGAGCATGGGGATGTCTGACTCCAGGAATGGCCCCAGGAGCTACCTGAATGTAGGCAGAGAAGCAAACATTGGGAAGTAGGAGGCAGAGGTTAATTTTCTCTCTTTTTTGACACACAGTGAAACACGGACTGCTTGGTGAGATGGAGGACAGGGTGTTGCAATGGGCAAAAATGGCTCTGGCTAAAGCAGAGACATTGCATCCTAAAGCCCACATGGGACTTAAGCGGGTAACATTAGGTAAGAGTCAGGGAAGACAACAGGGAATAGTGCCACTGGGGCTGTGAGATTAGCTGCCCCACCAATGCTATTCAAGAAATAACCCACGTCAGGCCACTGGAATATGACCCTCAGGCCAGACATTAGCAAGTCCTAGATTCTAAACACTGAGATGCTTTATCAAAGAGGTCATGGTGTTCTCAGCTACAAGTTTGTCTTCCCAAAATGTTATATATATATATATATTTTGCTGATTACTAAATCAACATTTATTTATGACCTAGTGTTTTGAATCTGAAGAAAAACAATAGAGATTGCTCAATAGCCAACCTCCCAGAGGTGCAATGGTATATAATCTTACAGTCTCTTTCTGCTTTTGCAAAATAATGAGCTAAGACGTTGTGGCTTGCTAATTTGTATTTTTCATCACTATTTCCTTTGAAGGTGGTAAAGGAAGGGGAGTTGTTTCTCTGGTCTGGGCATGGGAGGCTCGATGGCATCCGGCTAGCAGAGATGACTCCTCTGTACTAGGGACCCGGGATGGAGGGATGAAGTTTTTACTCACATGTTAGTGGAGAGGTGTTGCTGGGAGCCAGGCAGACTGATCGTGGCCATGGAATGTCCTGGAGAGGCAGGTGCAGGATGATAAGTGCTGACCTACACAGACAGAAGGACAGAGAAGCAGAACCAGTGAATGCCACAAGTCAGGCCTGCAGCAAATAAGGCTTGACACAGCTGAAGACCTAGAGCCATGCCCAGCACCACCCACCATGTGTCTTCTCTGTGGATTGTGGCTTTAGGTAGAATGGGGTGGAACAGACTAGTTGATGGTCTGCCAGGGTGGCATGCCAGGGCCACATTCCACAAGACTGTGCAGATACTGTAGAGGCTGGAGAGCTGTCCAGTTTACAGCCAAGAGGGCACTGCCGCTACTCCTCCTACTCCCTGCCTCACTCTACCCCACCCCACCCCACCCCACCCTCTCCCACAGAGCTCCCCACCTTCTATGAAAACCTGCTCTCAGAAAGTGATACTATGGCTAAGATGGATTCAGAACTTAGCATGTGCCAGGCAGTTTTTAAGTGCTTTACAAGTATCCTTATTATTCCTTGTTTTTTGGATGAGAAACCGAGACACAGAGAAAAATAAAGGTCACACAATTAGTAGAAAACAAAATTTAAAATCAAGTCACCTAGGTTCTGAGCCCACACACTCATTGACTACTCATGGTGTTAAAACACACACACACACACACACACACACACAAATTCCTTTCTCCAGGGTAAAAAGGAACAACAATGATAAAAGCCTCTAAAAACTGCCTGCTATCCCAGGAGTTGCCTATTAGTGAACACACCACCTTGCTTATCTCTCTCCTGCCACATCTCACACCCTGGTTTATTTCCTGGCTTTTTACTGATTCTCCCACTAGACTTTTAAGTTCCAGAAGGATAGAAACTGTGTCAGTCTTATTCAACCTTCTTTTTCTTGTGCGTTCAATATGTACTTGTAGCTTAAAGAATGAATAAATGAACAAAAAATTCTTTCTACCTTGTACACGAAACACTGACAAAGCCTTAACCATCTCCCTCCATGCCATCCAAGGTAAACACAGCAGATCTGTTTTCAGTTGTCTGTCCATAAATGATGGTTACTAAATATATGTGCCTTTCTAGAACTGTTTTGGGGTACAACTATTATTTGTGAAGTTGTGTTTGTGTAGGTATGCATGTGTTACTAAGTGCATGTATTTCTGATTCTGTTTGCTCAGAACCCACAGCAATTGTAGGTACATGTGTCTATTGTATATATGGGTATGTTCAACCATGTGGGTTGAAATACATGACTCCTGCATGAGACTGCATATATATATATATATATATATATATATATATATATATATACACACACACACACACACACACAGGTATATATGTGAGGGCAAATATCTATAATATTCTGTATGTTATGCATATAAAGTCTAGAGGATTGTGTAGGTAAGCACAACTATGTAGTTTTGTGGTGTATTTGTGTCAATGATTGTGTAAATGTATGTGTAACATTTTGAGAATCTAGCTATAGGATCAGGAAAATCATTCTTGTAAAATAATAGCAAATGTTGACAAGGAGGTAGAAAAGTTGAAACCCTCATACATTGCTGGTGGGGATGCAAAAGGGTGCAATCCCTTTAGAAAACTGTCTGGCAGTTCCTCAAATGATAAGACCCAGTAAGACCACTCCTAGTATATAAATACCCAAGAGAAGTACCTAGTAGATGCCCAAGAGAAATAACAATACATGACCACATAAAAACTTGTACACAAATGTTTACAGAAGAGTTATTTATAATAATCAAAAGATGGGATCAACCCAAATGTCCACCAACTGATGAATGGATAAACAAAGTATGGTATATCCATCCAATGGAATACTATCCAACCATACAAAGAGTTAAGTACTGACGTGTATAAGATCATGGGCGAA
The DNA here is from genome assembly GCF_964194105.1 of Spermophilus citellus. NCBI lineage: Eukaryota > Metazoa > Chordata > Mammalia > Rodentia > Sciuridae > Spermophilus > Spermophilus citellus. The sequence goes on from NC_138182.1 coordinate 185,112,045, forward strand.
CCTTGAAATCATTGTACTAAATGAAAGCCAGACACAAAAGACCACATATTTTATGATTCCATTTATATGAAAATGTTGGGAATAGGCAAATCTCTAGAGATAGAAAGCCAATTCATGGTTTCTAGAGTTAAGGAGATAAAGGGGACATGGGAGTGATAGCTAAAGAGTTTGGTGATAGCTTGAATATAGAGTTTCTTTTTGAACTAATAAATGTTCTAAAATTGTAGAAATAATGATTGCACATGTCTGTAAATATATTAAAAACCACTGAATTTTAAACCATAAGTGGGAAAATTGTGTGGTAAGTGAATTACATCTCAATAAAAATTTTTAAAATAAACCATTCCCTAATTTTCCATCCGAGTCACTCTAACACTGAATAAGACGTTCTGAGCTTTGCAATCAAATATTGTCAAATAGATATAAAGGAGCTGGCTTTGGGCTAGGCTGCTCCTTCGGTATAATAGGGCAAGGAGGTCCTGCTGGGCTTGAGAGCTATGTCAAGGGAGAGCCTTGTTATGCAAACAACCACCCTCTCTCTTTTTTTTTTTAACTGTTTTTTTTCCTATTACACACTTCATGTAATTTATATTACATTTCTATATTTGAAATAAATTTGTGTAGTTTTAAGTTCTAATTTAGACATTTTACACCTTACGCTTAACATTTTGGCACAGAGTTGCATGTTTTAAAAAAAGTATTTATTTTTATTGGTTCAATTAAAAAAAAACTATAAGCAAATAACTACGCCTATGTTTGTGGAGGCTACTGGACCACTAAAGTAGCAGGAAGAACCTCACTTAATACTCTTCACTTTCCAATGTTATGTTTGAATGAAAACACTTCTATCTTAAGCACTATTGATCTTCTAGGGAAGAGGAGGGTACTAAATGCAAAGCCGTCTCTCCATTATACCTGGCTCTGTATTTTTACCTCTTTATTTTATTTTATTTTTTTTTCTGAAGATATTTTTACCTCTTTAGAACTTCATCTTCCCTTATTTGGAAAACTGACTGTAACCAGGCTGGAAATCTGTGGGCTTGTGATGGAATTATTTCTAATATGGAATGGTAAAGGAGTCCAGATTCTCAGATTTTGAGGTGTCCTAGAGGTAAAATGAGAGGAGAACCTATAAAGAAGGAGGAAGACACCACAGGAGGAGGGAGATGGAGATAGAGAAGCTCCTAAGAGTGGGCAGAGTCCAGTTAGGACAGACTCAATGGGATAACAAATAGACCCAAAGGATCAAAGGGAGGAAGCGGGATAGAAAGAGGGAGATAAAAACAGATTGGGCAAATTCTTAAATACATTCATAAGAAAAAAAAAACCCAATAAAAACCGGGCAAAGAATGCAAAAGAATGGCCAATGAACACATGAAAAGATGCTTAACATTCATTATTATCAGGGAAATGCAAATTAAACTCACCCTAAGATACTACTACATACCTCCAAGAATGGCTAGAATTAAAACAACCAACCACACCAAGTGTTGATCAGAATGTGGAGCAATTAGAATTCTTGTACACACCTGGTGGGAATGGAGAACAGTCCACTAAATTGGAAAACATGCTGGCCATTTCATATAAAGTTAACACTGACCATACTACCCAACAATCTCAGAAGCATGTACCCCACCCCCAAAATTGAAAACATAATGTCCACACAAGTACTTGTATATTGATTTGTTCTTAGCAACTTTATTCATTTCGGCCCCAAACTGGAAACAACCCCAATGCCAATCAACTGGTGAATAAAAAACAAACAAAACCCCATACTGTGGTATAAGCACACTGAGACACTCCTCACTCAGCAACATATGCAACGTGGATGAAACTCAACATCATCCTAAGTAAGACACAGGACACAAAATCCGACAAACTACATGATACCATTTATCTGAAATTGTAAGAAAGGAAAAATCCAGAACCATGTTGACAGAAAACAGATTAAAGTTTGCCAGGAGCTAGGGTAAGAAGAGCAGATTGGTTAAAAAATCAGCACCAGGGCTGGGTAGTGGCTAAGCAATAGAGCATTTGCCTTGCACATGTGAGGCCCTGGGTTCGATCCTCAGCACCACATAAATAAATAAATAAATAAATAAAATGAAGGTATTGTGTCCAACTAAAACTAAAATATATATATGAAATTACATATATAATATATAAAAATATATAAATAAATATTAAAAAATATATCTCCTCAGGAATTCTCTGGTGCCATTTTTAAAAATAATTTCATATGAAATTATTTTAAAAAATGGCACCAGAGAACTCCTGAGGAGATGCAAAGGTTCTATTTTTTTGGTCCTAGAGACTGAACTCAGGGCACTTAACCACTGATCCAAATCCTAGTCCTTTTTTAGTTTTTATTTTGAGACAGGGTCTCACTAAGTTGCTTAGGGCCTCACTAAGTTGCTGAGGCTGGCTTTTAACTTGAGATCCTCCTGCCTCAGTCCTCTTGAGCCACTGGGATTATAGGCATGTGCCACCATGCCTGGTGCAAATGCTCTATATCATGATTGCAGTTGTGGGCTGTAATGCAATGTCCAAAGCCATTGAATTGTTTATTTAAAATGAAGGTATTGTGTCCAAATAAAATGGTTGAATTTATTATACCTGATCATATCTTAATAGAGCTGTTACAACAGCTGATAAATACTGTGCATTACCGTGTTGTCAGGAAACATCTGAGGGGCTGTAGCTCAACTCAGCTCAAGCTCTAGAATTGGTCAGAGAAGGGGCTGTGAACATCTCAGCTTAAGTGGGCAGAGGGCACCTGAATAGGAGAGAAACTGGGAGTAGGCACCTATGGCTCAGAACACAGTCAATAAGGAAAAGGTGAAATGAGTTAGTGAATGACTGAGGGGATAGAGAAAGAGAGCAAAATAAACAGAGAAGGAGAAACTGGGTGGGAAGGAGGACAGATGAAACAGGACAGAAAGGAAGGCCCCACTGGGTAGATGAAGACTCTCTGCAGATGGCTCACTTCTGAGGATGCAAGTCTGTTCCTGTCGTTGGGATGGAAGACAGGAAGCTCAGCCTCCCTGAGGGATCAGACCTATGAGTGTTTCCTTCCCCTGGAGTCAATTGTGACCCCAGGTGTCCAGGCCACACAGGTTTGTAAGGATGCATACAAGATCCTGAAGCAACATTGATGCTTCCTGGCAAAAGGGTTGCACCCTGAGAAAGATCAGGGAGCAGGTTTGGGTACGAGGGTTGGATGGGGTGGGGTGGGCATTTCTGCTAAAATCTGAACACATTTTTTCCCTCCCTTATGAAGGAAATGACTCATTTAAAATAAATCTTTATCAGAGAAGAACCGCAGCTGCTTGGCCTCTGGGCATTTGCAGGTCTTCTTCGTGGTTAGGTGAGGAGGAAAGGGGCCCCAAGCCTGGCATGGAGTTCCAGAAGTGCTCCATCATCATCCCTCACCATGAGCCACACAGGTACAACAAGGGCAGCTGCCTCTCAGGAGTCTGCAGATATGGTTTAGAGAGTGCCAGCCAAGTAGCTCTACCATTTACCAGGTGGGCAAGTGGTGGAGCTCTGCAGATCCTCTGTTTCTTAAAAATCTTAAAACAGGGGCAAATTATGGCATTTCTCTCATAGACTTGTTATGAAGATCTAATAAAATAATCCATGTACACTATTTAGCAAAGGGCCTTGCACATTGTAAGTGCTCAATAAATATTATTTACTTTGATCTGCAAAGAAATTAGTTATTGCACAGTTATTCTGTGGGGTGGATGGGCACCTCCTTTTATGGGTTAGCCTTGCTAGGTCTTGGACACACAGCAGGAACTGAGAATATGGGGGATGGGAACAAACATCAGGAAACCCCCCTCATCTTTCCTAAATATGTCTGCTGTTCCCCAATTCTACTCATGCCATGGCGTTCTGCTATTTCCACCAGGGGTCTTGCCTTTCAGTAACTTGGTGGGCATGGGGCCACCGTCTTCCTCAAAGAGTGTGAACTACTCCAGAGTGGGTTACGGCTCTGAACTTGGGTTTCCAGGAGCTATTAATGACCTATAATCTACAGAATGTTCTCAGGGTTGGGAGAAGGGCAATATTTTAGAGGTAGAAAATAAGGTCTTATTTGGTAGTTTCTGTACCCACCAACAGCAATTGGTGGGTACAGAAAGCTCATTCTCTTTTGATTTATTTATTTAATTTTTAAATTGATTAAAATAAATAAATAAATGGCAGCAGAATGCATTACAATTCTTATTACACATATATACCAGAATTTTTCATATCTCTGTATATATAGTATTTTGACACCCAATTCGTGTCTTCAGACATGTACTTTGGATAATGATATCTATCACATTCTACCATCCTTGCTAAAAGCTCATTCTCTTAAGAGCCACATTCAGTAACTGCAAGGTGTGCACCCTGTAGGTCCTGGGTATTCACTATGCCCTGATGTTTCTGCAATAATCTAGACACGCAGGAGTCACTCGTGGAACTCTCAGTGTCTATACCAGAAAGAGTTAAGCTTGTAATTATGAAAGCTTGGTGCATGTTCAGGTAGGGAAGTTCAGGATGCCCTGGAAACTACCTTGATCTTCGAGGGATGTTTCACTGTCCTCCACTGCTTATTTATATACGGGCTCCATTATAATTATCCCTATTTTTATAGAATGGAGAACCAGGATAAAAGGATTTCCTGGAGGTAGCCAGCAAATGGGTGGTCAAGTTGACAACAGAAGCAAGAACACAAGGCTCAGAGCCTTTCTGCAGAGCTCCAAGGTTAACACTCATTTCTGGATTTCACTATGGCTAAAGGGGTCATGTACATGAGCTGCTTATCTGCCATATTCAACATTGTGTTGTTTATGCTTGTGGATATGCTGCCTACTGTCACCGTCCCGTGTCTCTTGTAATTCAGAATAGATCTGAGAGCAGGTGGAATATGAGATGGGTTCAGTTTGTTTCTCTTTTCCTTCTAGCAGAGCTGAGGTGCCCAGGGCATGAGAGTTCCTGCTGCCAAGCTATTCTCAGTCCTTCTCCATCTAGGCCTTCTCAGAGCCAGCCCAGCTGCAAACCCTCCCTGTTCTTGATGAGCAAGGAGCAGCAGCCACTCAGTGCTAGTGATTTGTCCTGAGAATTAAGACAGTGCCTGCAAAAGAGAACCCATTTATGAGTGGTCAGCAGGTTCTTTTGGGTCCAGCTCTGAAAAACAAAACAACCCCCCACCCCCTGAACACCCTCAAGTACATGGATAGTTTAGCAGGGGTAATACGGCTCTGCACTTGAGTTCCCAGGAGCTATTAATGGCCGGTAATCTACAGAATGTTGACTCAGGGTTGGGAGAAGGGCAATATTTTTTTGATTTGCAAAGAAATTAGTTATTGCACAGTTACTACTAATTTACAATTTACAGAAACTACTAAATTTACAATTCCCAAGTAGTCACTGAATCTTAGAGTATTCTCCATGATCTGACTCCTGCTTTCCTTTCTAGCTTCAATGACCTCTCCTCCCCTTCCCTTCTTCACGTTAGCCCTGGGGTCTTTTCTTCTCTTCCTTTCTTTTTGGTATCAGGGATTGAATCCAGAGGTGCTTAACCACGGAGCCACATTTACATCCCTGTAAATTTTTTATTTAGACACCGTGTCTTTTGTTGCTAAGGCTGGCCTCGAACTTGTGATCCTTTGTTGCTAAGGCTGGCCTCAAACTTGTGATCTTCCTGCCTCAGCCTCCTCAGACAGTGGAATTACAGATATGTGCCACTGCACCCCGCCCTGGGTTTTTTTCTTAGATGTTTAAGATGGTCATGCTGTTTCTGTCACCCTTGATCTTTGCTACATCCTACCTCTCATCTGTTACTTTCCTTATTATTAAGCATTTATATTATACATTCATTATGTATATAGATACATGTATGTAATTTTACTTAATAATAATAATACTGACACCTGTATACATAAGAAACAGAATAGAGACAGAAATAGAGTACAGTACTTGGAGGCTCTTGGCATATTCCTTAGCAATCAGATTTCTTTCTCTCCCCTTGAAAGTAGAAGCAGCACTGAAATTTGTTAATCATTGCTACTTTTCTTTGTAGTTCACCACCGTGGCACACATCCTTAAGCATGCTGTTTAGTTTTGCCTGTTTTTGCATGTTTTGTGAATGAACTCAAGATGTGTTCATGGTGTCCTGCATCTTTTGTTTAACACCAAGTTTTTCTGTGGCTCATTTTTTTGTGGCTCATTTCCACTCTTGTCCCATATTTCATTGTTTGAATATACCCCCATTTAGCCATTCTGTCATTGATGTGCCATCTGGGTGATTTTCAGTTTGGGCTTGTTATGAATGATGTTGCTGCGAGCATTCTTGACCTGTCCCCTGTGCCCACGTACATGAGTTTCTCCAGGATATACACCTAGGAGTGGAATTGATGGGCCATAGGGTATAAGCCTGTTCAGTTTTATTAGGCAATAACAAATTGTTTCCCAGTGTGGCTGTAACAATTTACACTTCTACCAGCACCAGATGACAATTCCTGTTATTCCACAGTCTTGCCAGCATGTGGTAATGCCCAGATTTTTAATATCTGCCTATCAGGTGGGTGTGAAATGCTATATCTTTGTGGTTTTAGATTCATTACTCCGAGTTTTTTTTTCAAATGTTTATGGGCCTGTGCATGTCCTTTGTCTCCCTCTCTCCCTTGGGTTATTTATTATTTTCTTCTAGCATTTGGTATAGTAATTCTTTGTAGCTTGTATTTTTTATTCTGCAGTGTCTTTTGATGCACTGAAATTCTTGTTTTTAATATTGTCAAATTTAAAATATATTATATTTTAAATATAATATATATGATTCACACATTGGGAAAATCTTGAATAAGATTTTTTTTTATCCTAAGGTCATAAAGATATACTTCTGTATTGTCTTTGAAAAGTCTCATAGTTTTGTCTTTCACATTTAAGTCTTTAATTCACCAGGAATTGATTTTTGACAAGGGAGGAATCCAATTTCATCTTTTTCCACATGGATACCCAATTAGCCCAGCACCATAGTTCACCCTTCCTTTCTGATCTGCAAAGCCTGCTCTGTCATAAATCAAATCTTCATGCTGTGTCTGTCTCTAGGCTCCCCAATATGTTCTGTTGGTTTAATAGACATTCTATGCTGAATCCCTGCTATCTTAATTACTATAGTTTTAAAGTAAAATGTGATATCTGACCAGGTAAATCTCACCCTTCACTCCACCCAAACTCGTTCTTCAATAGAAGTATTTTGGCTCTTGGTGTTTTGTTCCTCGCTTTGACTTTGAGTCCCCCTTTGAGTACCACAAAAATAAGCAAGCCTTGGGGTTTGAATTTATGAATGAATTTTTGGGGAAAATCAAAATCTTTAAGATTGAGTCTTAATATCTAAGAGCATGGCATTATTCTCCATTTATTTCATATCTTCTTTAATGTATTTCAATAAAGTTTTCAGTCTTGACTATCTTATGTTGGATTCTTTTCTAAGGAATAAAATACTTTTAGTTGCCATTATAAATAGCCACTCTTCTGTTTTTCTTTGGGTATGAAGAAATGCAATTCACTTTTCTATACTGATTGGTATCCGGGAACCTTGATAAATTCATACTTTCTTTTTTTTTTTAATTGGTTGCTCAAAACATTACAAAGCTCTTGACATGTCATATTTCATACATTAGATTCAAGTGGGTTATGAACTCCCATTTTTACCCCAAATACAGATTGCAGAATCACATCGGTTACACATCCACATTTTTACATAATGCCCTGTTAGTAACTGTTGTATTCTGCTACCTTTCCTATCCTCTACTATCCCCCTCCCCTCCCCTCCCATCTTCTCTCTCTACCCCATCTACTGTAATTCATTTCTCTCCTTGTTTTTTTCCCATTCCCCTCACAACCTCTTATATGTAATTTTGTATAACAATGAGGGTCTCCCTCCATTTCCATGCAATTTCCCTTTTCTCTCCCTTTCCCTCCCACCTCATGTTTCTGTTTAATGTTAATCTTTTCCTCCTGCTCTTCCTCCCTGCTCTGTTCTTAGTTGCTCTCATTATATCAAAGAAGACATTTGGCATTTGTTTTTTAGGGATTGGCTAGCTTCACTTAGCATAATCTGCTCTAGTGCCATCCATTTCCCTGCAAATTCCATGATTTTGTCATTTTTTAGTGCTGCGTAATACTCCATGGTGTATAAATGCCACATTTTTTTTTATCCATTCATCTATTGAAGGGCATCTGGGTTGGTTCCACAGTCTAGCTATTGTGAATTGTGCTGCTATGAACATCAATGTGGCAGTATCCCTGTAGTACACTCTTTTAAGGTCTTCAGGGAATAGTCTGAGAAGGGCAATAGCTGGGTCAAATGGTGGTTCCATTCCCAGCTTTCCCAGGAATCTCCATACTGCTTTCCAAATTGGCCACACCAATTTGCAGTCCCACCAGCAATGTACAAGAGTACCCTTTTCCCCACATCCTCGCCAGCACTTGTTTTTTTTTTTTTTTTAAGAATTTTTAACATTTATTATTTAGTTTTTGGCAGACACGACATCTTTGTTTATATGTGGTGCTGAGGATCGAACCCGGGCTGCACGCATGCCAGGCGAGCGCGCTACCGCTTGAGCCACATCCCCAGCCCACTTGTTGTTTGACTTCATAATGGCTGCCAATCTTACTGGAGTGAATTGGTATCTTAGGGTGGTTTTGATTTGCATTTCTCTGACTGCTAGAGATGGTGAGCATTTTTCATGTACTTGTTGATTGATTGTATGTCCTCCTCTGAGAAGTGTCTGTTCAGGTCCTTGGCCCATTTGTTGATTGGGTTATTTGTTATCTTATTGTTTATAAATTCATACTTTCAATACATTTTTTTCTGGATTCTTTTGAGTTCTCTTACAGACAATAGTATTATCTCCAGATAGTGACAATTATGCTTCTTCCTTTTAAATACTTGACTTTTACGTCTTTTTCTTGACTTACTGGTCTTTCAGGACAGTGTTGAGCAGGAACAGAACAGGCTTTCTACTCTTTTTTCTAACTTTATAGGAATGCTTTCAACATTTCACCATTAAGTATGATGCTTACTGTAGCTTTTAGATAGATTTCATTAAGCTTTAAAAAAATTTGTTTTTGTAGTTGTAGATGGACAGAATGCCTTTATTTGTTTATTTTTATGTGGTGCTAAGGATCAAATCCAGTGCCTTATATATGCTAGGCAAGTGCTCTGCCACTGAGCTACAGCCCCAGCCCCAGCCCCAGTTTCCATTAATCTTTTATTCCTAGTTTGCTAAGATTTTTATATGTAACAAAAGGATATAGAGTTTTATCATTTTTTTTCTGTATTCTATTGAAAATATCAAATGGTTTTTCTCCTTTAACCTGGTAACCAAGATAAATTAGGTGAATTAATTTTCTAATGTTAAATTAATCTTTGAATCTTAGGAAAGGCCCAACTTGATTATGATGTATTCCACTTTTGTGCATAACTGGGTATGGTTTGCTAGTCTACACTTGAAGATTTTTGCATTTGTGTTCATGAGTGAGTTAGAATGCTACTTTTTCTTTCTTATGTTAACTTTTTCTGGGTTTGATACAAGAATGTCCTCGACTTATGAAATAAATAAAAATGTTTTTTTTCATTCTTTAGAAGAGTTTATATAAAAGTTGAATTATTTCCTTCTTGAAATTGTGAAAGAACTCACATGTAAATTTGTCTGGGTCTGAAATTTTCTTTGTGGTAAGATTTTCAATTACTAATTCAATTTCCTTAATGGTTATAATAATATTCTAAAGCATTTCCAGGAGTTGTTTACGAGATGTGAAGTGTTTCTGATAAGCTCTCTATGTTGAAGATAAATTCCCGAACAAGAATTTACCTGGTGGGCTCTGTTGGGGAGAAAAGGTGGTTCTTGGAACATTTGCACAGAGGTTTGGAAAATCCCAGTGACGTGGACACCTATCTCATCAGTTCAAGTCCTTAAAAAATTCCGGAGTCCCACCTTCTTACTCAAGAAGAACCCTCTGGGGAGAGTCACTGACTACGTGACTACGTGACTATATAACCATGGATAAAAAAATGGAATTGTGCTGTCTGACCTGGGTTTGAGTTTTGGCACTGAACTTTTGGCTGTATGAGGCTCAGACTCAATTCCTCTGAGCTTCAGTTTCCTCATCTATGAAACAGGACAATAATAGTAGCTACCTCATGAGATTCTTGTGAGGATATTCAATCACAACATGCTTGCAATGTGCTGTATGCACATACCTGGTTCATGTGAAGTGCCTGCTAACTGGTCACCATTGTTGCTATTACAATGTAGGAGTCATACTAGGCAGATGCGCAGGGCTTAAAGGCTGGTGACAGGATGTTTTCAGTAGGGCTAGGTTTAAAAAGGAAAGATTCTGGGGGTAGGAAAGATGGTGGAATGAGACGGACATTATTACCCTATGTACATCTATGAGTGCATGAATGGTGTGACTCTGCGTCATGTACAGCCAGAGAAATGAGAAGTTGTGCTCCATTTGTGTACAATGAGTTGAAACGCATGCATCCTGTTGTCATGCATAACTTATTAGAACAACAACAACAACAACAACAAAAAAAAATTCACTGCTAGGATATAGAGGTCTATCATAATAGCTCAGATTTCCTTTGATGAAGACCCAGCAATGAGTGGCTGACCTGGGCATGGGACATGTGTTTTGGAATCTGTCTTTCCTGACAGTAGATTGGGATATTCTCATGCATCCTGAGGCTTCCTGAGACAGGCAGGGTCTGGCATTTCTCTGTAGCTGAGCTCTGCATTGGCTTCTTGGGGGAAGGCAGATAGTATACACCTCAAGCCATAAAAACAAAATCCTCTCCCCTGAGCTGGGTCTTTTGGTTGGCCACAGAATGTTCCCTGCCCTGCCTCTTCCCAGCCACTGTCTACCTCATGCTTCTCTGAGCCTTTGGGCCTGTTGCTTTCAAAGCAGAATGTGGGCACCAAAGCAGTGGGTACTGTTAGTGCATTTTGAAATGCCAGGGCACACCAAAACCTTAATTATAACCCTTGTCCTTCCAGCCCTAATAGTCTACTTGAAGAGTTACAGTTTTGCAAAAATTATAATTAAATCCTCTCACGGGGTCTCATAAAAGGCCAGAAACACTTAAACAAGCAAAGTTCCTCTTAAGTCAGCTTTGGGTCCCCTCATGGCATTTAGTCACAGTAGATGCTTGTTCACCATCTATCAGGTACCAAGCACTGTGCCAGGTCTGGGGGATTTGTGACAAGACAACTGCTCTCACACACAGGGTGGACGATGTACTAACATGTTATCTGTCCTATACCAAGTCCTTGCACCCATATTTTCCAGAGAAGAATATCCAGAGATTAAAAGTATTCAAACATCTAGAAATTTTCATGTTCTACCCATTGCTGATATAGATAAAATAACCTTTGATCTTTAGAAAGTAGTTTAAAATTTTTTTTTTATAGTGGAGAGAGTGGCAATGAGGGTCATTTCCTGAACTAAGGCAGAGAGACCCAAGCAGATTCTTTTATTTTTTAATATTTATTTTTTAGTTGTAGTTGGACAGATACCTTTATTTTATTTATTTTTTTTTGTGGTGCTGAGAATTGAACCCAGGGCTTTGCACGGCTAGGTGAACGCTGTACCGCTGAGTCACAACCTCAGCCTCCCAAAAGTATTCTTGGATGGACCCAAACAAAACAGCATAATTGTTAAGAACCTGGGTTCTGAATTCAGATTTCTCTGGCATTAGTCTCCTCTGCTTTCCTTCATGGGCAGGTTATTTAACCAATCTATTCCTAAATTCCTTCTTCTGGTTTAGGTGAACTTTAATAGTTTTTTTTTTCCCTAAGGATTTGTCAAATTACATAAGTCTAAGGGTCTCATTTCAGGGAGATGACTAGAAAAGTAGACTGACATCAGACAGAAAGAAAAATTAATTTGAAAAACCCCTTCTAAGGAATTTAGAGCGCCCCCCCCCAATCATTTGACAACATCAAGTTCATCTTGGCATCTTCATAAAGTTTACTTCTGACCATGTGCTTAGTATTTCTTAATTATTGTAAAAATTTCTCAAAGGGATTATAACAATAACAATCAATGTTTTTGAAAAGAAGAGAAAAAAAGAATCATCACTCCTCACATTATGGGAGCAGTTGTCTGGATTTCCTCTGGGTAATTCAGTTAATTTAGTAAGGGAAAAATTTGCAACTTTAGACATCACAGAGGCTGTCTTGCTCATGGTGTCTTGAAGCTCTTCCTGTTTGATACCTTCTTGTTGGCTGGTCTGCCTTCCTCTTTGAGTTGTTTAACAGGAGACCCTCGGGAAAACACCTTGTACTGAAGCTAAGGCCTTGGTTTGTCATACAGTAACTTCCTTTTCATAGAAATAAGAGAACATGGCTACAAGGTCCAAGCTTATTTTCTAGAGGCAGACAGGCTCAGGAATGTACAACAAGTGGACAGGACATGTGACATTTCCAAAGCCATCACTTAAAGCGCCTTTCTGGACAGGATGTTACTGGCTTTGTATGCTCCTACAGATGTCAGGGGAAGCTTGTCCCTCACTGTATCTCATGAGACTTAAACAGTTTTGATGGGCTGCTCCCCATATGCCCGCCATGGCTGCCGCCTGTAGAGCCCAGCCTGTGGTGCCTGAAGGGGTCCAGTTGCCTGATAAGCAAACCCTCAGCTGTCTTCTGATTCTGAGAGAATCACACAAGCTCAGAGCCCCAGGCTGTTTGGACAATGACAGGTCTCACCTTCCAGAGTATTACATTTAATGGGAAATGAAAGGAGAGTGAACCTTTCAGATCATCTCTGCCTCCAGGTGTACTGATATTTTTTATTTCAACATGTTAAAAAGGAAAGCAAACGTGGACTTGGATGAAGAAAATGGAAGTTCTTAATTTGGCCTATCCTTAGAACAAACGTCAATTGATTGTGTGTATCCCCGGCTTGTAGAATGTTGTCTAAGTATTCAACAAATGTTTGATGGATCTGCTTTCAGGAAGGTCAGTGTCCAAACTGTCTGGGACAGATGTGAAGAAATTATTTCATCCTTTTCCCAAATGCTCTGCTGGTGTTAATAATTTTATAACATTGGACGACTGGGGTGCATTGCGGGGCTTACTTTTATTTTTACTTTTACTTTTAGTTCTTTACTTTTCCTTATATTCTCTAACTCAGCCTCTTTATATTCCCTAACTCACCAATGATTTCCCACAAAACCTGGTGTCATTTTTTTTTTTCCTTCCAAAGGCAACTATGGGCCAGTTCTCAGGGATTCTGACAAGTAGACGTCCTGTAAACTTTGGAGAGAAATGATTTGGGAATCTTAGTCCCTTCCATTTGACGAGCACTTTGATGTCTGGATTATATGAGGCAAAGAAAAGATGGAAAGGGTTAGAAAAGAAAGCATAGTCCCTGATTCTATACCAGGCATATTATCTCACTGAGATAAGATGGGGAAAGCCAAAACAGATTTCCAAATCACAACCACTACTAGAGCTAATGTTTACAGAACATTTGCTAGGGGCTATGCTGTTCTAAGCCTGCTATTTTTTCATATGATCTTCATAACAAACCAAAGGACTACTACTGTTATTATCTCCATGATTCCCATTTTACAGATGAAAATATCAAGACAAAAACATATCCTACTAATGTGCCCAAGGCCATAGAGCCAGCTGCATGTAAGCTAAGCTGGAATTCAGAGCCAGCTCTCTCAGCCCCGTGTTGCAGTACACAAGGCAGCATGTGCACTTTGGAGATAGGCTGGAGGCTCTCAGAGGGCAAGAGTCCATGAGGGCTGGAGCCTCATGCAAGGGCCTATCTAGCTCTCTACCTCATTTGTTGGGTGGAGCCAGGAAGGGTTTGCCCAGTTTCTGGGAACTCTGCAAAGGCATCTGAAACATTTCCCAGTCTTTCCTCTCATGGAGGTTTTATGGGTGCACGTTTATGGCTTTAACAAGGCATGGGCAGCAGGATGTCGGCGGGACTTTGTCTCTGAACAGAGGCTTGGCAAAGCCTGAGGGACAGCAATGGTAGCATTTGGGTCATTTCACACAGAATGCTTAGATGTCACCACACCTAGGGTCACCTTGCCCCTGATCATGGGCCAGATAAAATGGCCACCCCTATGTAATAACCAAATTTTCTTTTAAGACTTGTGGCCAGCAGGGAACTCTGGTTCATATTCACTCTATGAAAAATTCCAAGCCTGTGGCTTTAGACTCCTAGAATGTGAGAGCTGGAAGGGACCTTAAGGGCCATCTAATTCAATCCCCTGAGCTGTGAAGAGGAGAAATGGCATGCTGAAAGTTTGCTGGTGGGGTTTGGCTGCAGATCCAGGACCAGCTCCACCACTGGGCGAGGGACTGTGCCCTGGCAGCTGGTTCAAATGGTGGGGTTGCTTGATTAGCTCTTCAAACTATGTTTCACTCATTTCCAACCAGTATTATTGAACTTTCCATTTGCCTGCCTCCATCCTCATGGAACATATATTCTAGTGAGGGATCAGGAAAAACAACAAACATGTAAAAAGCAAGAGGGAACAGAATACATAACATACATTCTATTAAGAAAACAGAATAATGGGGATGACATGATTCCACATCCTCCTATCTGGCTAGGATGAACTTGGTTATGAACTTCATTCAAACCCAACATGTTACTCATCCCTTGTGTTCTTGTCTTTGTGGGACCCTTAACTTTTGGGGTATGTCTCATTCATCTATAGCACATGGAAGGGATGGGATTAGGGATGCAGCCACCAAAAGCATATTTTTCTATATGTGGAGGCTGAAATTTTGGGGTCATGGCTGCCTTGCCTGGCTTTAAGCCCAGAGATGCAGGTGATTTTGTCCTTCTGACCCAGACATTAAAGTACTAATGCACGACACACCCTCAACAAGGAAAGGTATTGATTAAGCTCAAAATCCCCAGGGTTGGCAGAGTATGAACAAGCAAGGTGAAATGATGGAATCAGCAGAACTTGGTGCTGACACCCTTCATTCCCTGTCTGTGGCGTCTGTAGGGATTCTGTAGCTGGATTCGATTCACTTGGAACTCACTCATCCTATTCATCCCTCCCTCCTTCATTCACCTAAATATGTATTTCTTTATTGAATGCCTCATCCTTACAAGAACTCCCTTATTCATATACATATTCTTTCCATCTTCTCTCTTTCAATGCTTAAGTAAGCGTTCATTCATTCATCCAGTCTCTTGCTGAAGTTTATGGACTCAAATATATAGGTACATACACGTTCACCAGATTTCACTCAATTCATCACTCACATATTCAACTAACATTTACTAAACATCTCTCCATGCCAGGCCCAGCTGGGCTTAACTCTGGAATGGTCACAGGGCACCAGTTACCCTGTCCTTAAGGAGTTAGGGGCATTAAGGCAGCAGTTAGGTAAATCCCAAAACAAAGTGGCAAGTGACAAATGTCCACCTGCAGGCCTGGGTCAGTCATGGGGATCCAGATGGTGCCCCAGGGCATCCAGTTTTTCCTCCTTCCTGAAGGCTCCAAAGTAACCAGACACATTTTCACAAAGCATTTTTAAAGGAAATAGGAAAGGACAGTGTTTCAGTATAAGGGTCACCAAACTTTTCCTGTAAAGAGTCAGATAATAATATTTTAGACTTTTGCATACAGTCATACCATCTAACTCTGCCATTGTTTCACGATGGCAGCCACAGATGATACATAAAGAAAGAGCCTGGCTGTGTGTCGACTTTACTTTTGAACATTGAAAATGGAATTTTATATAATTTTGTCCTCTCATGGAGTATTCTTCTTCTTTTTATTCCCTACCCAAAACTGTAGAAACAATTTTTAACTTGCTGACCATATAGAATAGGCTATAGGCCACATAGGCTATAGTTTTTCAATCCACTTTAGGTCAAAGAAATGGATAAAGAGTGGGTAATTTCCAGGTACCAGCTGTGGAAATAATCCTTTCTCTGGTGACTATTTTCCTTTTTTGGGAGATGAGGCCCAGAGAAGGTCTATTTTCAGCCATAGGGAATAAGACTTTGGAAATAAAGGACAGGCATTCTCCAACCTCGTTATTACCCTGCCATTGGAGACTAAGGCAGGAGAAAGATTAAACTCACGCTGTATGTGACCTGGTGTATGTCTGGTTCAAATCTGTTAAGGGGTTGTCTCCTGAGTGCATCCCCAAGGCCTTGCACACAGCAAGGCCTCAGCAAATTGTAACCTGATGAATGGACTCCAGGCACATGGTAGGCCTTCCATGTTTGTGAACAGAAGCAGGAAGGTAGCAGGACTCCTCTCATCAGTGCCTACGTGGGTGGAGCCAAAGGTGACAAGGAAAGAGTGAAGTTAAGCAGCTGGAGCTGAGCCCAGTGTGTGGGGACGGTTTGTTCTCATTTCTGACCCTGCCCTGTATGTCCTCAGAGTTGCCCTATCCAGTGTTCAGCGTGAGAAAGGACTTCCCCAGCTGAAATGTCTTGGAAACAGATAAACTGGTATTTGCAATATTCTCTGCATATGTAAGCAGGTTTTAAGTTGTGCAATTTTCCATTAGCACTTGATTGTTCTGGGGTGAGAAGAGAGGGAGAAAGATGGAGAGTGTATCTCCCAAAGCTTGTACTTAAAAATACAATAAACAGATTTTTTTTAAATGAAAGAAAATGGCCCATTTCCTTGGAATATTTTGCTTTCTTTTCCTCCTACGTAGAATTCCTGAGGCACTAACAAAGGATTGTGATAGGGCCCTTATCTTGCTTTTCCAGAAAACAACCAAAGATCAAGCCCCTTTTGTGCCGTCTGTAGAAACTTCTACTTTGTGAAGAAAAGTCTGATTTTCAGTTTCTATCGAAGAAAGCATAGTAGCTTGTTTGCTGAACAAAGCTGGATATACCCCAGTCCAGTGTAGCCCCCAAATAATTCCAAACAAAATTATAATAGAATCACTAAGCCTTAGATTATGGGCCTGTGTGGAGATGGCAAACACATGGCACATGTGTCCCATTTCCTGCTCCTGGCCCAGGACAGGCATTGTTAATCAATCCCATCATTCCTTTCCATTGTGCCTACTTGCTGCCTGAGAACCTCTCCTAAATCAGCACTGTGGACAGTTTAGATGCCCACTCCTGCTGTTTGGGTAGGCAAAGAGCATAGGCCTGGAAGATGCTCAGACCTAGGTTCTGATCCAAACCCTGAAATGTACTTGTTGAGTAACTCTGAGCTACACACTTATCCTCATGGGTCTCAGTTCCTCCATCTGAAATGGAAATGACATCTACTAACAACACTCAAAGAAGCTGGGGAGTGTGCAGGACCATGGTGCTGGGTGTGTCAAAGAGTGGGTTCCTTTCTCTTTGAGCTGAGCTGGAGTGGAAAGTGAACCTGATCTGGTAATCCACTCGGTGCTCAGGACCCTTCAACTTCTGCAGTCAATGCATATTTCCAGTATCAGGCCACTGGCAAGTCTTCCTGTCCCACCTTGGGAAAGTTCCAGGTTTTTTCAAAGCTCTTACACCCTCAGCATGTGTTTGAGGGATGGTCTTACATGGCTATTTAAAAAGGGCATCTTCTCTACAGAGGCCTTGACTTAGCTGCTATTTATTCTGCATTTACTATAGGCCAGACCCTGTGCTACATCTAGCACATCAGTGAACCAGGGGCAATTTTGAGCCCAGAGTACATTTAGCACTGTCTGAAGGCATTTTTGCCACAAGTGGGTGGGTGGTGGTTTCTATAGGCATCTGGTGGGCACAGGACAGAAATGGCTGCTAAAAACCTTACAATGCACAGAGCATCCCCCCTCAATAAAGGGGGGATGTCAACAGAGCCAAGGTTGAAAACCCCTCTGGATGTGCATATCTTATTCAATCCTAACAGGTCTGGGTGGAAGAAGCTTTTAGTTTTTCCATTTTAAGACAATGAAAGTGAACTTTTGCAAGGTGGAGCCTTGTGATCAAGGTCACTGTACTATTAAGGCCTGTCTATGCTCAACATGTATCCCTAAAGCCAACTTCTGTATCCCTAACTGTTGCTCTATACTCCACTTTTCTCTCTTACCTTTCTATATTGTTTTGCTTGTGTTGCTTTCCCTTCCTGCTGAGTTCTCCAAGAACCTGACTATATATGTTGCATGCTCTAGTGGAGGTCAAGGAACCCTGCTTCCAACTCCCAGAGCTAAAGAGTCTGTGCTAAAATGTCTCAGGTGCAGGTTGAGCCGCTCCCTCTTTCACCGGGGCAGGGCTGGGTCTCCTCAGTGTCTCACCTGCCAGAATTAATTGGGCAAAACAATGATGTAAAGTTTAGCCTCTCATTGGAGAAATGCTGAATCAAGGAAGCAAGCAAGGTTAATTACAGAACCTGCTTTAGTCACCAGAAACCAGAAAGGTTTTTCCCTGAAGGACCTCAAGGAGGTTGGGCAGGTCCAAGGATGCGAGTACTGCAGGAGTCACACCGCATAGAGAATATTGGCACATTTTGGTGTGACTTCAGTAGGGGTGTACTGGGGCAAAAGAGAGGTGCACACAGGACCCCAGCCAGTCTCCTTTTCTCACCTGATTGACTTCTATTAACCTCTAGGTCTCCACCTGAAGATCACTCCCTCCAGGCAGGCTTCACTGACCTTTCCAGACTAGGTTGGCCCTAGAATGAATGCCAGGCTCGCTCCACTCCTCATCCTTGAACTTCACAGAACTTTGTACATTCATCACTTTTGTAGTCAAGCATTTTAATACTTTTTAAGTTTTCGTCTTCCCTGATAGGTTGTAGGTTCCTCAAGTGCAGGCAACATGTCTGTCTGGTTCCTTGTATCCACTGTGCCCAGCACAGTGTTTGGTGCATGGTGAGCACCCAACAGTTCTTTGTTGACCAGTTCATTGACAAGATATGAGGGCTTTGTCAATCAGGACCCACTATAGGCTCTGGGCCTCACCAGGTGAGTATAGGGCTATAAACTGGAAAGGTTCACATAGAAAATGGTGAACAGGTGGCTGGCCCTGCCTCAGGCTACATCCTGGTGTCCTTTGTCCAAAGTCTTTTCTCCTGCATTAATTCTTGGCTTTCCTGATATGGGTTCACATGAGATTCAAACCGAGGGTCTGAGCTAACAAGTGAAATTGCCCCGGGGCCCACCGGATACAAAACAAAACTCACACACCTTCCTCTCATCTGGAATTGTCACTGTTTCTGAGGAAGCAATGGGGCTTTTGGAAGCCTTTGCCTCTGCAAGGCAGGCTGCGACAGATCATCCCTCTGAAGTGTGTGGCTGATGAATCTCACTCTCAGCAAGGCCTGTTTGCACAGGCCAGCCCCAGGGCTGTGGGGATGGGGGATGGTTACAGCTTCCTGGCTTGACCCAATGATAATAACTGAGTGAACATTCATGGAGCCAATTACCACTGCTAAACCCTGGCCATTATCTCATGGACATGCATTGCCTTGTTTTATCTTCATAGCAATCTTATAAAAATCACCATCACAGGCTTCTTCATCTTACAGACATAAAAACTGAGGATCTAAGAGATTAAATATCTCGCCTAAGGTTACTCTGTTCAGCAAGAAGCACGGAGTCCTTTCCCGGATCTCCTGACCCCGCAGCCATTCTACCACGTCCCCATCTCACCTTTTCCATTATATACTCAGTGCTGGGTCTCCCATTTACTAGGCAAACATTCTACCAACTGAACTACATCCCTGGCCCCAAATTCTGTATATTTTTGAATCATTCTTTGCCTCTGGGACACCTGACACCTGTTGGACTGAGAACACTTATAGTAGCCAGAGAAAAACCAGTTCTGTCCTGTGAATGTATGCTGCAGCCGAAGAAAGAAGATATCCCAACAATGACCACCATTAATTAAATAAAAGGAACAGCTCTTCTTCTGTTATCTATCTTCATAGTGTGCCAATAATACTCAGCCAGGTCAATTTTGTCAATCCACTTAGCAAATGGAAAAATTGGGATAACAGAATACCTCATCCAGGGCCATGCAATTAACAGGTAGGGGTGCCAAGTTAGGATTTTCTTAGGCCTAACTGGGGCGTGTCCATCACATTCCTTTTGTGAATAATGGTCACTGCAACCTGTGATGATGTGGCTCAATGATGCAGCATCAAATTATATGTTAAATGAACTCTTAGTTCTAAATTGCAATCCGTTTTCTTATTTAATTATTTGGGGGAAGACCTTGCATCTGTTAAGGAAGTACCTCTTCCACCCAGTTTTCTTACATATAAAATGACATAAGATCACACCTCATATCTGCTAATAGTCGTGAAGAATACATTCTGGGTAATTCAGATTGGAAGGGTCCTCTAGATTTTAGAAGACATTTATCTTATTTGCTTAAGATAGGGGGTCCCCTCAGTCACACAAATTGATGATGTTCTAAAAGCTCTGCTTAGAGGAAAGAAGGGAGAAATTAAGAGCAATGACTACAGCTCATTAAATTATTGCTAATCTTTGCATAGACCTAGCATGGAAGGACATCCAATTTTTCAGATGAGGACACAGAAACTTAATGGTAGTAAGTACTTAGTTCAGTGTTGTTTAGTTATTATTATATTAGGTGGCATGACAAGAAGTTTTACCCAACTCAAAACCTTTTAAACTTTTAAATTTATACTTAGCTGCCTAAATCTACAGGAGAAAATGAAAACCAAATCCAGACACAACAATCATAATAACAGCTTACCCCAGGTTCCTCCAGCATTTTCAGTATTCAGTTTCTAACAGTCTATGTGATAGGACGGATTTCTCGTTTTACCTCCTCAAATCCCTTGTTGTTTTTCTCCCCTTATGTTTTGACTTATGTTCTTTTTCTCTTCTTAACACAGGAACACAACATTAGTATATAAACCCTCGCTTGGAAAACTGAAATCATTGCTCACCTGCTACATCAAACCTGAAGCCCTTTCTTCTCCAGGCTGAACAAACCCAGGCCTCTTTCTCCTGGTTTTGGCCCAAGTGTGGAAACCAGACCTCAGGAAAGGCAAGGGAGTGAACACGTGGCCCAAGAGACTGGGAAGCCAAGGCTAGCCTGAGGGCAGTGATAAGGATGTAAACAAGGAGACTGGCACAGGCAGGCAGGGGAAGATTAATCCAGCTGGCAGCGGCCAGTGGAAAGAGTGTTAGCAGTTCAGTTATGGCACACATGCCAGGCAAGAAGGTAGTGCAAAATGAGCCCTGTCTTTGAGCTCAGGGAATGTCCAAGAGCAAAACAGGGAGGGTGGGATTGAGAGAGGGAAAAGGACGCGGGAGAGAGAGATATTAAGAACATGAGTTTTGGACTCCTCAACATATATTGAGGACCTATGATGTGTGGGTGCAAGATCCAGTGAGATAATTTAAGGAGAGCTCCCTGTGCAGCATCTTACACATAGTAAACTCTCAGAAAGTAGTAGTCAATATTATAAAAGCATCGCAACTTAAAAA
The DNA here is from genome assembly GCF_964194105.1 of Spermophilus citellus. NCBI lineage: Eukaryota > Metazoa > Chordata > Mammalia > Rodentia > Sciuridae > Spermophilus > Spermophilus citellus. Next base: position 185,133,488 of record NC_138182.1, read on the forward strand.
AAATGTTCAGGAGAAATGGTAGATTTGCAATTGTCAGTATTTTACATCCAGAATGAAGTGATGTTCAAATCATTAGGTGAATAATGGGGAACCTCATAATGAATGGAGGAGGTTGATAATGTCTTAATCTGAATAAATTTTAATGCAAAAAAAGAAGCAATTGGGCATTTTGTGCCTCCTGATCTGTTACAATAAGAAGTACTTAATATTTTGGGGTGCTGGGGTTGTGGCTCAGAGGTAGAGTGCTCACTTAGCATGCGTGAGGCACTGGGTTCAATCTTCAGCACCACATAAATAAAATAAAGATATTGTGTCCACCTATAACTAAAAAATAAATATTTGAAAAAAAGGAAGTACTTAGTTTTTAAGAGTGTAAAGATAAAAAGATAGGGGAAATAATAGCTCTTCTAATAAATGGTGCTGGGACAACTGTATATCATGTGAAAGTAATAATTTGGATCCCTAATTTCACAATATATGCAAAAATGAACTCCAGCTGCATCTTAAACCTAATAGCTAAAACTATAAAACTCTTAGCAGAAAAATAAGGTTAAATCTTTGTGAACTTGGATTGGGCACTAGTTTCTTAAGTCAACTAAAGGACAAGCAGCAAAGAAAAGAGTAGGTTAATTAGACATCCCCATAACTCAAAATTTGTACTTTAGGAATGCCACTAACAAAGTTAAAAGGCAACCCACAGAATGTAGAAAACTTCCAAGTCATATATTGGATAAGGGACTTTATCTAGAACATGTAAGCAACTCTTACAACTCAATAATAAGATGACAACCCAATTGAAAAATGAACAAAGAATATAAATAAATAGTTCTCGAAAGATCATTCGTCCAATAAATTCATGAACAGATGTTCAATGTCATTAGCTATCAGGGAAATGCAAATTATAACCACAATGAGTTGCCACTGTACACCCACTAAGATAGTTATACTCAAAAAGACAGATGATAAAACAATGGTTGGTGAAGATATAGAGAAACTGGAACCCTTACACACTGTTGGTGGGAATGTAAAATCATGCAGTATCTTTGGAAAATAGTTGACAGGTCCTCAAATAGTTAAATATTAGAGTTACTATAGGGTGTAGAAATTCTACTCCCAGGTGGAATTTCTCATAGACGTGTCGATACAAAAGGAGATACAACCCAAATGTCCATAGACTAGTGAATGGATTAACCAAATCTATTATATCTACACAATGGAATGCTAGTTGTTCACAAAAAGGAAAAAAGTACTAATACATGCTACAACATATATGAACATTGAAACAACCTGCTAAGTAAAAGAAGTCAGCTACCAAAGATCAAATATTGTATGCTTTCTTTTATCTTAAATGTGTAGAATAGGTAGACCTAAAGGGACAGAAAGTAAATTAATGGTTGCCTAGGGCTGGGATGGAGGGAAGCAGAGGATTTGAGAAGTGATATCTAAGAGGCATGGGTTTTTCTTTTGGTGTAATGAATATGTTTAAAATTGATTATGGCAATAGGTGCTCAACCCTCTGAATATATTTAAAACCATTGGATTGTACAATTAAAGACAAAACAAGATCTAATTTTGGTTTTTGAAAGTATGAGAGAACGAGGGAGGGAAGGAGGGGGAGGAGAGAGAGAGAGAGAGAGAGAGAGACAGAGAGAGAGAGAGAGAGAGAGAGACATGTAAGATCGCATGAGCTTACTAATACTGCAAAGATGCAACCATCTATATCCAGTATGTAAAAATGCAACAGGACAAATGAGTTAGTTTTTATTTTGTTTTTCTGATGCTGGGAATTGAACCCAGGGCCTCATGCATGCTGAGCAAGCACTCTACCAGTGATCTACATTCCCAACCCTTTTAAATTTTATTTTGAGTCAGGGTCTTACTAAATTGCTCAGCTGGCCTTGAACTTGTGATCTTCCTCTTTCAGCCCCCAGAGTAGCTGGCATTACAGGTATGCACAACTGTGCCAAGCAATATTTTGGGTTTTTAAACATCTGTATTGCAAGGGATAAATGATGGTGGTGAATATTAATAAACATATAGAAATTTAATAAACATATTGATCCAATATAAGGAGTTTACCTCATTTGGATCCCATTTGAAGAAATCAATTGTGACAACATTTACAAGACAAATATAGAAACTTGGACATTACATATTTTATGTTTTAAAGAAATTTTGGTTCATTTTTTAAATGTGTGATAATGGCATCATGATTATGTTAAAATATTTAAAAATAGACATTTACTGAAATGTTTATGGATGATATAATGTCTGGGCTTTGCTTTAAAAATAACACTATGAGACATCCAGCAAATGAGGGAATATATGTGGAATAATATAGGATCAAGAGTGGAGATTGCTAAGACTGGGTAAGGAGTCCTGAGGGTTAATTATGTTATTCTATCAACTTACATAAATTTAAAAACTTTTTATAAAAAGTTAAAAAATATACAGGATCAAAGAGCAGTCTAGCAATTGATGGCCAAAAAAATTTGACTTCCAGACATTTTAAAAGTAAAAACAGTGGAAGCCAAACATTTTATATCCATTTTCTACCTTTTGATTTTACCACTCTATCTGTAGGGATTATTTCCATTTTTTGAAACTCAAGCTCAGAATTCTTACTCATTCCTTCAAAGCTCCACCACTGGGATGGGAAGAGGCGTCTATATCCAAGACTGGTATGGTTTCTTCTTCATAAGACTGATCTCTAGGTGGCTCATGATAGTTCTTTTCCCAGGGGGCTCTCTAGTTCTTTCCTGCTTTCAGATGTCTGCCAGTCAACACCGGCTGAGGCATTAGCTGATAATTTATGAGAACAGTTTAAGGGTCTGCCTCTATCCAGAGCATACATTCTTGAAAATCCAACATATTTTAAATACCTATGAGGCTCCATAGATAGCACTTTGGGGCAGATAAACATGATGTGGAACACAGAACTTTGAAGCGAGAGGTGTCCATTTAAAGCAGTCTCCCCACCTCTTTTCTGTCATAATTCTTTGAGACTACTCAGTCTTAGAGTGCTCTGAAATATTATTTGTGATGAAAATTTTGAAATAAAAGAAATTTAAGTTGGGAGATATTGACATAAGAATATAAGATTAATTTAGCTCTGTAAATTACCATAGAAGGAGGATTACCTAAAAATCTTAAATATAAATTTTTACTGAAAGGGTGTCTAAAGGGGAAAAATTATCTTAATTATAAGTAAAACCCACCTCTCATGGCAGCCCTGAACCATCAAATTGTGATGGGAGACCCCTATGGAAGTTGGGGACTAAGGAACATCCCTAGAAAGGACCTGGACTTGGAATAGTTAGAACTCCTAAAAACTACTTTATTCAAACTATTATAAATATGGGGTTAAAAGGAGAATTAGTTCTGTTGACCTCAGAATTCCCTATGGTGCATAACAGCTCATCTTCCCAGGAGCCCAGGGAAGATGCTTGGACCTGTCATTGTCATCCCTACATGGGATGGAAGAGGGTGGGAGGCAATTGCATTCCTTATACGGCATTTCCTCTCTCTCTTACCTCTTGTTTTGGGGGTAATCAGAAACAAGAGGCATTTGAGAAACTCCACAGCACTTGAGTGAATAAATTAGCACCCTTGCCAGTTAAGAATTTTTCAATCTAGTGAGCATGGTGATAAGATATGCACGTGGTACTTACAGTACAAAGAAAGTGATGCTATATGTTCTACCATAGATTGATTACGACAGAAGCATAGACACTGTGTTGTGAACACAGAGGAGAGACATTAATTCTGCCAGGGAGGCGTAGCCAGTGGAGCTTCCTTGAAGAAATGGTATGCATTCAGAGCTTAGTGTATGAATATAATTGTAACAAGTGAATGCGTGAAAAATAAATTTCAGGGGAATTTGCATTTATTTATTCAACAAACATTTGTTCATTGCTCAGAGTAATGAGGGCATTGTGTTGGGCACAAGGGCAAAAAGCAACGAGGTGGCCTAGTATAAACTGTGCTTAGAAATGTTAGCAACATTTGTGTGTGTGTGTGTGTGTGTGTGTGTGTGTGTAGCTGAGGATGCTGGAAGGTGGACTGTAGCCATACTGTGGAGGGTCTAGAATGCCATATCAATAACTCATTTAAGGAAGAGAACATAGGTCTGCCCTCAAAACCTGACTCTGTAGCTTTGAGGCTTTGGGCAAGTTACTTAACCTTCCTGTCTCAAAGTTTTCCCATTTGGTGAAATGGACTACCAATACCTACCATGAGGAGATGTGAGGATGATCGTAATGTTTGTAAATCATCTTTTAGGTGCCACTCAATAAACAGCCGGTATTACTGCTTGTGAGGGTTATTGGGAACCATTGGTGGTTTGGGGAAGAAAAGTGGCTGAAAGGATTTGGGTTTTCAAGAAGTCATTATGGCGGCCATGATTGGAAAACTGGAGGAGGGTAGGAGGGTTAGGTGGGGTGAGGTGCAGTGGTTGACCACGGTTCTGGGAGAACAGTAGGAGGCTGGAGCAATTGTCTAGGCAAGAGATGAGGACTAAAACTAAGGCAAGTGGTGTGAAATGGACAGAAGCAATAGCTATTTAGGTGGTAAAGTGAGCTTGCTGACTAGCTGGACGTGGGAGGTGAGGGAGAGACAGCCTCCCGATTGTGTAGCTGTTCCACTACCCTGGATCTGTGAAGTGGGTGGAGGGAGGTGGAGGGCGAGAGCTGAGAGTCTGGTAGTAGAGCAGGAAGGGGGAAGGGAGGGGAGGGTATGCTGAGGAGCAGGATCCCTTTGGAAGCTCACAGTTACTGGAAACAAGAATGCCTCACTATTCTGTGAGCATGGGAGATGGGTTAAGACGCTCCACGTCTTGAACCAAGCCAATTTTAGAATGACTGGGAAGGTGTTGGGGGAATCTCGTACTTGTGACTTCCCCTAAAGGGGCCTTGCATTGCTGAAGGACTTGTTTTCTAACTCATATGTTGTGCAGTTTACTTTCTTTCTCTTTCTGAGGCACCTTTCTCAGTGTGGACCTGCAGCGAACCTCCAGGACTCTCCCAAAGGCCAACTACATTGGTGCCAATCTACCTCCTTAACCTCCTCCACCCCAGTTTTCCATGGAGCCTAAGCAGCCTTTTCAGTCCTCACCCTGAATTTGTCTCCACTGCAGTTGTTCTCAGTCCATAGTGGCAGTTCATCTTTGATATTATTTCCCAATGTTCTACCCAGAAGTGTCAAGTGGTTTCCTCCAGGTAGGAAGACATAAAGACAATGGGAAAACAAAATTCCTTGCTCTGGCTTCTTTTTATGAGAATATAACATTCCCAATTCTTTGGTGTTAAAGACTATTTTTTCAGATGGGGTCTTAGGATATAACCCAGGCTGGTCTCAAACTACTGGACTCAAGTGTTTCTCCAACTGTAGCCTCCTGACTAGCTGGGACTACAGGTGTGCACCACCACACTCGGCATGTTTAAGGCTTGAGGACAATCCTAGATTTATTTCTACCACAGGAGGGAAGCCAGGCTATTTAACTGGTATGATTTCAGAAAAATGGCTTCTTACTCTCTAATCTCCCTGGGTCTAGTCCGAAGACCCTAGGTATGCTTTACGACTTTCTAAAAGAAATTTTCTGGACATTTTGCTACATGATCAAAGAAGGGACTAACATTCAAATATTCATCTCAGGGATCAGGAGACTAAATTTAACAGACTGTGCTCCTCTCTGCTTCCGTAGCACTGCTTGTGCTCTAGTTTTACGTGCATTTATTTGAAATCAGTGTTTTCTTTTCTTTTCCTTTTTTTGGTACCAGGGATTAAACCCAGAGGCACCTAACCACTGAGACATATCCCCATCCCCTTTTAAAAATTTTTAATTTTTTATTGTGAGACAGAGGACAGGGTCTCTCTAAGTTGCTCAGAGCTTGGCTAAGTTGCTGAAGCTGGCTTTGAACTTGCAATTCTCTTGCCTCAGCCTCCTGAGATGCTGGGATCACAGGCGTGTGCCACCGGCATCAGTGTTTTCTAATGTGCATTGCATCCCAACTTGTACCTTGTTTAACTTACTATTCGCCTGATTAAGAAAAAAGTCCTTACAATTTAAACAAAGTATTTAAAAATCTTTATACATTTCTGTGAACAGAAAACTGATCTCACTTTTAAGATACCAGTTATCACCAAACAACATAGTAAGAACAATAGTATTTGACTTAGAAATGGGCAATAGCTTGCCCCAAACTCTGGGTCTGATGCCTCTCTTCTCTCTTTTCCTTAGAGAGGTGTCAAAGACCTTCATCCTTAGGTTCTTAGTGTCTGAGTCTCTGCACCTCCTGAGTCTTTGTGGCTACCACCAGGCTCCTCATTTTACTTTAGGAACCCATAACTCCACTACAGTTAGCCATTTATTTTTTATATCCCTGCTAGCAACAGCTTCTTCTTAGTGCCGTTGCCACCACACACAATGAAGGCTTGGAGAGAGCTGTGTAGCTCATTAAGGAACAAAGTGATGACCCTCTTCAGGTGCCAAAGACAGGACAAATTCTTTACTGAATGGCATGCTGGGAAGAGAAAGCTGGAAAGTCATGAAGTCAAAAAGAGTCAAACAAGACAACAAAGAAGAGGAGGCTGCAGACTTCTAGGATAAACTGCAGCGGCCTAAGGATGTTTCCTGATGTGGTTCTTGGTTGACAGCATAGAGTAGTGCCAAGAACTTATGTTCTATATTCAGATGGTTCTAAGGTCAATCCAGACTCTACATGAATTTGCCTAAATTATTTCTCTCTGGGGGTCTTAAATTCCTTGCTGATAAGCGATTTAATATATTCTTACCAATTACCACACACCACACTTTATAGATAGAGAACAGGACTTAGGAGGCTGGCAGGAAAAGAAGACTTTGCCAATTGATGTCAATCAGCTATCTATCATCTATCCATCTATTCATCTTATATTGACTTCAGTAAAGTTTGAGATTATTATTAATGTTTTGTTATTTTGGTAGTAGAATCCCTAGTCTGCACTATGAGTATTATTAGCACAATGTAAACACTTAATGGATTATGTTTTTTTGTTTTTGTGGTACTGGGGATTGAACCCAGGGGTGCTCTAACACTAAGCTATATCCCTAGATAGACCTTTTTATTATTTTTATTTTTAAATTTTGATACAGGGTCTTGCCAAGTTGCCAAATCTAGCCCCAAACTTATGATCCTCCTGCCTCAGCCTCCCAAGTAGCTGGGATTACAGGTGTGCACACCATACCTATCTTAATGGATATTTATCAATTGAAAGAGTCCTACTGATCAGTATTCTTTCTATAGGAAATTAATTATTTCTCCAGTCTTCCCTAAGTTTGTCACCACTGCCCAGATGTTTAAATCAAAAGTCTTGATTATTTACTTTATTGAACACTTATTAGGGTCCAAGAACTGTGTGGGGTGTTGGTATGGGGAAAGCAAGGGGAATGTCATAAATTAGACCCAACCACAGCTCTCTTGAGGACGTTAGAGAAAAAGGAAGCAGGGGAACTGTTTTTTTTTTTCTCATTTGTTTAACATTTCTCTTATCTTTAGCTTCTTTTTGGCATTTTGACAACACCTGGACAAACATATGTAAATATTTATAATCTATACCATCTGAACTGAGAAAAGGCCATCAGTACCACACAGAGGTTTCCTGGGAATGGGATATGGGAAAGCCCATACTTTGTAATTCTCACTGTTTGTGAAAACTAGAAAGGAATAATAATACTTGCTTTGAATGCTACTGGGATTCTCCCACTCTGGTTCAGCCTCTCTGTAGATAAAGTAAATGTCCAGGGATATCTTACCCTAGTTAGAATGGCCATTACTAAGAATACAAATAATGATAATAGCTGGTGAGGATGTGGGGGAAAAGGTATGCTAATAAATTGTTGGTGGGATTGTAAATTAATACAATCACTTTGGAAAGAAGGTTGGAGATTCCTCAAGGTTGTAGGAATGGCACCACAACATGACCTTGACATCTCACTCCTTGTTGTTTATCCAAAAGACCTAAAATCAGCATGCTATAAAGATATGTGCATACCAATGTTTATAGCAGCACATAATAGCCAAGTCATGGAACTGGCCCAAGTGTCCATCAGTTGATGAATGGATAAATAAAATGCTGTATATATAACCAGAATGGAGTTCTACTCAGCCATAAAGAAGATGAAATTGTTCCATTTGCTGGAAAATGGATAGAACTGGAGAATACCATGCTAAGTAAAATAAGCCAGACTAAGTAAGTCAAGGGTGGAATGTTTTCTCTCATATTCAGAAGCTAGAGAGAAAAAAGGAATTAAAAAAAGGCGATCTTGTTAAAATAGAAAAGAGATCAATAAAATAGAAGTGGAGGATAAGAAGGAGGGAGGGAAAGGAGAAGAACTAAGGGAGGAAGTTGACCAAATTATGCTATGTGCATGTATGAATATGCATTCTAATTCATTATACATAACTATAATGTACCAACTAAAAAAATAAATGGAAAGAAGGCCAATAGAGTAGAAGAAGGGGACCAAGGTGAGGAAGGAGGGGAGGGAAATACTGGGGATTGAAATGGAGAAAAAATGTTATATGCAGCCATGAATATGTCAAAATGAGCCCCACTAGGTATAACTAACATGAAAAAAGATTAAAAATTATAAAAAGAATTTAAAAGGCACAGGGAAAATGACTCTTGCCTACATCTTTTTCAGCCAACTCACAGCTGAGTGAGCTAGCTTATTTCTATCGAGTGTGGGCTGTACTTTATATATCTATGTCTCTATATAAAGAATGGTTTCAAAATATTCTGTGACTCTTTGGCTTAATCATGAGTCATTAGGCCCTTATTTGAGAGAGAGAGGGAGAGAGAGAGGTGGAAGAAGAACTTTGAGCACAAAGCATGTATGTACTAGTAAAACAGTGTTTGGAATGCATGTGTAAGAAGTTCTTACGACTTTTGATGCAGAGGATGTACACGGAGGAGAACATGTGGATGCACACGTGTGTAGCACAGGTGGTGGGGAGAATCCCATAAGCAGCCAGCCTCTTAGCAACCCAGACAGTGGTAGAAGATACAGAGTGGTGTAGGACGTGATTGTTTTCCTCTCAGACCAGTACACAGGTCTTTGAGGAGCCCTTGACTTTCTTCTTCCTCCTTGTCTTGTTAAAAAGGGATTAGAGTCCAATTAAGCCATCTAATCCCAAGGTAGAAATTCATGTTTGAAAACAAGATTTACAGCTTCTTAAAAAAAAATATATCAGAGCAAGTTGTGGTTTGTCCTTTCAAGTTGCCACCTGCGTGGTTCCAAAGAGTGTTTTCGGCTGAACACCCATCATGCAGTTCTTCTTAATTACTTTGCTTCATGCCTCTGCTCCTTCATCTTTTAAAGTGCCCTTCAACCTAAATAGCCACATTCTGATAGAAGTACTTCAGCTTCTGGATTGCCACAATGCACCTTGACTTATCTCTCTTCAGTGGGCTACTTAGTGACCAGGGTTAAACAATAGAAATAGTATTAGGAGCTCATGCTTACTGGGAGCTTGGTATGTGCCAGGAATCATTGGGCCAAGTACTTTACATGCATTATTTCATTAGGTGCGCCATATGAAATCACCGGCTTCATGTGTATGTGACCCATGTAGACATTCAGGGCTATCACTTGGTTTAATGATCTGCTCTTGCCATCTTGAAATTGTTAATAAATTTTGAGCAAGGGACTTGAATTTTCATTTGGGATTGGGTCCCACAAACCTATGTGGTCAGTCCTGAGAACACTCAGTCATGTGTAGATATTTTGCATTCTTTCTTTGTGATACCTAATACGTTGCTCGAGGATGGGACAGTGAGTCTGACATAAGACAAAATCATTTCCGGAAAATGGGAGCCATCATCTCCTTGGGGAGAAGTTCTCAAAGGGACAGGAGTCATGGGATTGCACTTAGCATGGAACAGAAAAGTAGTTTAAGCTCTCTGTGTCTCAGTTTCGTCGTCTTTAAAATGGGGATAATAATACTACCACTTAAATCACAGGCTATTCAAGGATGAAATGAGAACACATACACAGTTCCAATATGCAATACTTATTACGTTAGTTAATATTCATGGGTTACGGATGCTTAGCAAGGACTAAGCATCAAATATCACTTGTGACCTAGGGTGGATCCCTTGTCTACCTCCAAGTTTCCCTTCTTCCCAGGGATCTCTTCCTACCTGTGCTGCAGAGCTGGGAGGGAAGTCCACCTTCTCCATGTGCTGGGTGATCACAGAGGGGTTGCTGGAGCTGATGAGCACTGGAGTGCTGATCTCCACCATATGGCGCCCTGAAGGAGAGTGGACCATCCGGTTGAGGGTGTTCAGGGCTGTTGTGATGGAAAACTGTCCTGGTGCCTTCCTCCTGGATCCTGGGACCCTGCGGAGGGTGGGCGTGTTGGTCGCTTTGCCTCTGGAAGATGAGTTCACCAGGGACAGGTTTTTTGTGCGGGATGACGGGCGCCCTTTGTTCTTCTCTAGCAGTTGTCTTGCGGTGAAGTTTGGCTGAAAAGACAGAAGGTCCCGTGAGAAATTAATTTTTCTGATCTCTGTGGTAGTGAAGTCCCATCTAAGCTAGTCTGATGCCTGGCTAGGTGCCACCTTGGTCACTGTTTCAGAGGGCCGTCCCTTCACAGCTCTCACCTTTTATCAACGTGCTAGTATCTCACAGCTCTCCTGCAAAGTAGGTATTTTTACTGTGGTCCACAGGTTTAAAAGTGACCCGCGATACTCTTTCCCCATCTGGAGTACTCTTCCTTTACCCATTTCTCCCCGTTGCATTCAGCCTTTTTTACCTCCTGGATTCTGCCTGCCTTAGTCATCTCCGAATCCCACCCCCGGACCCCCAGAGGGGGCTGCTCAGCCTTCTCAGGGACCCAGCAGCCACTGTGCTTCCCATCAGGGAGTTTTTCATTCCATACTGAAATGGTTGACTTGCCTTTTTCCACTGGCCTGTGAGCCTTTCCAGGACAAGGACCTTATATATATATTATACTGTCCTGTATCCCAGAATGACTGTATAGTGAGCATTTGTGGGTGAGTGAAGTTGCTCAAACTCACACATTTAACAAATGTTTGAACCAGAAGGCAAATGATTTTGAGATCCTGATTTCTATGCTGATTGTCTTTTACGACTTCCTTGAAATACTCTCTCATCTCTTCACTTTCTGTCTTGTTCTATACCTTGCAGTCAGCAGTGTGCTGGTGACTCACCTCTCATTAAAAAAAAAAAAAAAAAAAAGTAAAAGCCATGATCTGTTTACCAACTTGCCAGTTGACTAACAAAATTCCTGAAAATGTAATACCCTGCTTTTTTTTTTTTTTTGCTCTAGTACCAGCCAGTTCCAGCACATCACTGAATTACCCTCTGCCTTCTCTACCCTATTGGTCAATTCCCACAAGTATCTTTTGAGTACTCAACTCACTGGGAACACTGGTGAGCTTATTTCCTTGGGAAATGTGAAACAGGTTGACAAGACAAGGTTCATATTTATTAACGGAAATTTTAGGATAATGACTTAAATCCCCTTTATTATAATTGCCAGCAGTTGTTTTCTAAATCCACATGTATCATTCTAATCTAGAAACTCAACTACAGGGGTAAGATGAAAATTTTCCACTTAAGAAGTTTTTAAAAGACAATTCATAGAGGATTAAATAGCTTGGAGGGAAAAATTTGAAGAGAGACATAATTTTCACCTTGAGAAGCTTGACTACTGTGAAAAACTCAAGTAGGGGGGAGATGATGTCCACTTTAAAGATAAGAAAGCGGAGGTCTAGAGAGAGTGACATCCATGACAGAGTCAGCATGTAGACGACTAAACAAGGCAAGAGCAGATTTGAGGGAAGTGTCTGTGGTAGGCCGGGAAGTCAAAGGAGACCCTCTGGGAAGGTGACATTAAAGCTGAGATAACATGATGTGAAAATGGGGGTAAGAACATTCCAGGTGGAAGTATTATAAGCTAGTGGGAAAGTTCTAAAGAGGGAAGGAGCTTGGCCTGTTTGAGGAAAAGACGAGAAAGAGACAGAAGGATGGAATAGAGTAGCTGAGGAGGCGGTAAAGAGTGGGTCATAGAGGGAGGCAGGGGCCAGATCACTAAGCGCCTCTGAGGCTCCGATTTTATGTTAAGTGTAATAGGAAGCCTTTGGCAGGATTTATATAGAGAAGCGACATGATCTGATTTATGTTTTTAGAAGCTCATGTTACAGTTTGGCATTTTCTTATAGTTAAACACATACTTAGCATGTGACCCAGCAATGTCACTCTTAAGTAATTACTCAAGAGAAATAAAAACTTATGCTCACTCAAAACCTGTATGGAAATATTTATAGCAACTTTTTTTTTTTTTTTTTTTTTTGAGATGGGTTCTCCCTATATAGCCCAGGCTGGCCTCTAACTTACCATCCTCTTTTCTCAAGCATGCAGGATCAAGCAGCTTTAATCATAACTGTCAACAATGGGAAACAACCCCAGGGTCTTTTAACAATTGACATAAACCAGCACTGATACATCCATACAATGGAATATTACTCGGCAAAAAAGCATGAGCTACTGATACATGAAACAACATATGAATCTCAAATGCTTTATGCAGTGATAGAAGCCAGACTCAAAAAGTTATATTCCTTATGACTCATTTTATATGACATTATGGAAAAAGAAAAATATAGGAACAGAAAACAGATTAGAGGTTGCCAGGTGTTAAAAGATGGGCAAGGAATTTCAGCATGAGGGGTTCTTGGGGGAAGTGTTGGAACTATTTTGTATCTTGATTTGTGTTATGGTTATGCAAGTATATGCATTTATCAAAACTTATAGAATTGGACACCAAGAAGAGAGAGCAAACTTTATGTAAATAAAATAAACCAAAAAGTTCATTATGGTTATTATTGAGAAGTTTTAGAACAGAAGTAAGAAAACAAATTCAAAATTACTGAAATTATTCAGGCAGGCTCTGATGGCAGCCTGGATTAGGGACAATGCCTTATCCCCAGAGCACCTGCCCCTCCATGCTTCACCCAGTAAGAGGTCAATGCATACTCTTTGAATTAAATAAGTAATGTTCTTTGCAGCCATCCAAAACTATAATTAGTCATTTTTTTTTCTGCTTTGATCTCATTGCTCTGCCCCCAGGTGAGTACCACCATTGGCTTTTCTATCACAATATTGACAAAGAGTCCCAGGAGTCTCTGCATCAGCCCTTTCCTTTGCCTGTGTGATTAATAGCTCAGCTGGGAAGGGTTGCAGGTCTCTTAGATTTGCACCCACTCATTTGAAACAATATCCTTGAGGTTCACTGAGCTGAGCAAGGTTCGAATAACCCAGGCAGGCCCTGTTGGAGAAGTCCTGACAAGAATGGCATAAGCTCAGTGTTTGCTTTACCACCTTTTATGCAGGTGCAATTCAATAAATCAAATGACGCACTAATAGGAAAAATCCCGTTGATGTCAAAAAAATGCATCACCCACATAAGAAAGCCTTTCGTCCTTCCGATCGCTTTGCAAAACCCTGGTAATTCAGAGCTTATTTAAAGAGTTCTCAGCAAGTGCTAGTCTTAATGAAATTATTGGAGTCAAAATTGAAGTACTGCTTTAAAAAGCTCCATTTAGATTTCAAGTAATTTTTGAAAAGCAGGCTCCCAGATTAGAGCAACCACTTGATTATCTTTTCCCCTCCTAGCAATTAGGAGAACAAATGAAGCAATGGCTAGTTTGATGATAATTTGGAGGGTTCTTGTAATCACTAATTTTAGAGGTAAAGTGGTAGGGAGAGTATCCAAATGAATAATCATTAAATGTAAAAGTTTTGGGAAAAGGGGGTTTCAGAAATGGGTAATAAAATCAGTGGTGCCTTCCCACCCCAGAGTTATGAATGCAGGAGATCATGCAAGAATTTCCACACTTCGTATGTGTCCAGCTGGGTACTAATCACAGCTGATCTCTGTCTATGGAGAGTTAACCATTGTCTCCCAGTCATCATTATTGTTTCTATTCAGCAAAGATTACTTGACCCAGCAAATGGCTCCACCACTGACTTAGGCACACAAATCAGAAAGCGAGGCACCTCTTGACCACTTCCTCTCTCTCTTGTCCTCCACTTCTGTGATCCCCATATCTCTAGAGTTCAATCTGCTAAGAGGCCCTTGAATGTGTTCACTTGTTTCCTCTGTACTAGTCTGAGCCACAATCATATGCTAACTGAGCCATGCAATAGCCTCCTAAAGGGTATCTTTGTTTCTTTGTTTTATTTCTCCCTCCTTTTCAAAATATTCTTCTCACTGCATTCAGAACAGCCATTAAGTAACAAGTGATTTCTGAGGAAATCACTGCCTCACTTAAAACCTTTCAAGGCTTCTATTGACCTCTGGGTCAAATCCAAACTTCTTATGATATGGCACAGAGGATATTCACCCAAGTATTCCATGTGTTCCTCCATACTTCTCATCTAATCTGCAGTCAGGTGGACCTATGTGACTAGTTCAGGGCAATGGGCTATGCGTGGGAGTAGGAAGTGTCACTTCTGAGCTGAGGCATTTAATTGCTGGTACATAACTCACTCTTTTCCTCCTGTGGAGATGAAAAAGTCCACATGTTCTAGATGGTACAGTTATAAGATGACCTAGTCTGGGTTCTTGAATGACTATGTGAGCAGAAACTCTCACCATCCTTTGATAAACACCATTGGTGAGAAATAACATTTTCTTTGTTAAGCTGGAGACTTCAGTGCTATTTATTACAGCAGCATAACCTAGACCCTTCTGACTCTATAGCATGGTTTACAAAGCCATCAGTGACCTGCCTCCCATTTATTTCTATGGTTTCAATTTTTGTTATTCTGTCACTCTCTAAGTTCCAGCTCTGACATTCTTTTTGTCCCTTAGACACACTACATTTCCTTGTGTTATAGGACTCTTGCATAAGATACCTCCATTTCCCCCAATGCTCTTCCCTCTATACTTAACTTATGTAACTCCAATCATCTGTCAGATCTTGGCTTGTTGATCCCCTAGCCAAGGTAAGTTAGAGCAACCACTTGATTATCTTCCCACCCCAGAAGATGACCCATCATATTTACTCCTGCTTCACTCTTCACATCATTAGCACACTTGTAGTTACCTGAACATCCAACTCTGTAGTCTCCAAAGGTAGGGACCCATATCTGTCTGTGTCTTTGGAACTTAGCACAGGACCTGACATAGCAGGCTCCCACTGAAAAATTAGTTGAATGATTGAATGTTTTTAGGACAGGGTCATACTGGATGGTTTGTCCTCTAATTTTTTTTTTTCTGGCTACCTTCAAATAGTTTTTCATTCATGGATTTGTTAAGCAATATACTTTTTTCTTCCTCCCCCCATCCTTCTTTCCTTCATTCCTTTTTCTCAGTGGGAATTGGATCCAAGGTTTTTCACTTGCTCAGCAAGCTGATTTTTATTTATTTATTTATTATTATTATCATTTTTTTTTACAGAATTCCTGTTCTGTTTGTTATGCTAGCTTGTGAAGTACAACCAACACACCTGTCAGGTGTTCAGAAAGGAAAGAAACCATTGTGTTCAACTAATTGCTGAAATTTCACGAGAATGTGGATTTCTAACCGAGCCTTATAAAATGAGTGAACAGGTGGAAAGTACTGGATGGATGTGCCTGCAGGGGTCCCAGCAAGAGAAAAGAGCATCAGAAATGAGATTATCTTTTGACAGAGACAGTAAAAAGAACAACTTTTCTGGACCCTTTCCCATCTGTCCCTCTAATTGTCCATTCCTTCAACACTGATGGAGTAGAGGTACAGAGAACCCGGAGAGCCAGCCCGAGCTCTCGGCTCCCATCCACTCACAAATGCTATAGTTTTTATGAGTGGAGGAATTGGTCTCTTTCCCCAAACGATGCCTCTGTTCTGTTTTCATCCCACCCTTCTAGAAGGAGAGACCACACCTTTAATTTCTTTCATAGCTCTCCAAAACTCATTTTTCATGCTTCTGCAGAGTAAGCACCCAATAAATGGCTAAACAATGAAACCTCTCTTAAATTTGTAGTGACTTGCTTCAAGCCAGGGTGAGGCTCATGGCTAGTGGGGTCAGGGACTACGAGTTATATTATTATTCTGGAGAAATAGATAGATGGCCTAGCATGTTTCCTGATTTTTTTTAAAATAAATGAGCTTAAAAAAATCCCACAGAAGTAATACACTTATGCTCATTTCACAGGATTTAGAATACAAACTGACAGAAGAAAATGAAAATCATCCTGAATTTCACCATCTACTTATTGTTACTGTTAATATTTTGGTACATGTCCTTCTAGTTCTTTTTCTATTTATATGCACATATATATTTATAAAGCTAGTTTCATGTAGCTTTTTTATTGTGGTACAAAACACACATAAAAATTTACTATCTTAACTATCTTAAAGTGTACAGTTTAGTAGTATTAGTATATTCACAGAGTTATAAATCAAATCTCCAGAAGTTTTTCATCTGGTGAATCTGAAACTCTGCATTCATTAAAATTTTTTTTAACTCAACAAATAAATCATGAGTTTTTCTATAATATCAAATACTCCTTGATATTAAATATTATCCCCCACCATTGTTTTTAATAGGCATATACATATCTATCACTATAATTTTAAACATTAAAGCCTCATCAGTGGATATTTAGATTATTTGTTTTTTCACCATTATATACAATGCTATGATGAACATTTCTGTATCTTTTGTACATATGTGTTTGCATACTTATATAAATATTTCATGACAATCAGCTCTCAGATGTAGAACTGCTGACTCAACGGAGGTGTATATTTTAAGGTTCTTGGTATGAATTTATTAGCGTTTGGATATGAGAGATTTCACCAATTTACATTCTTGGCAGCAGAATAGAAGAGGTGCATTTCTTCCCACTACTGCCAGAGTTGGGTATCTTTTAAAGAAACTATAGTTACTTCTGAAATAAACCTCCTGTCAAGTAAGTGTTGGTCTCAGGCATCACCGGGGGCACATGTATATTTCTGAGTAAGCTCAAATCAGGTATAGACTTGATACTCACGTACCTCCACAAACAAGATGGGAAAGATGCCTACTTTGTCTCCTAACTTGCCTTCTGCCCAGTTCTCATCCACTCGGCTGAGCACAGTGATGACATCATCCTGAAAGAGAAAGTCTTGCAGTCAGCATTTGCTCTCAGGTTTCAGGCTGTAGAGCTTTTGCTGATCAGTTTGGAGTCTCAGATAGTGTGAGGTACAGCGATGTAACTCTTGCATGATTTATCTGGGAAATCTACCTGTTAAAATACAACTTCCCCATAAAGGGCAATACTGAGGTCACCAAGACTACAACGGGGGTAGAAATAATTTGGAAGATCAATGGAATCTAATAGGAAAACTTGGAAATTCTTATAATTTCAATCACCAGCCGAATCCAGACTTGTCATTTAAATTAATCTGGAGATCAAGATGGAAATTCATAGGGAGACATGCTTTTAGTTTGGCAAAAGAAAAATGAATTTCATTCCCATTTTGAAGACTTTCAAAACCTATTCATTTCAACTTACCAAAAATAGGTAAGTTGAATTTTATTCAAATATTTCTTATTACAAAAGATTATTTGTAAATTTGTAGAAATATTTGAAAATACAGATAAGTCTAATAAGGAAAAAATTTCTACCACAAATATACAACCATTGCTAACAGCTTGATTCATACATTTTTTTCCAGATTCTTTTTGTATCAAGATGAAAACTTATGTACCTATAAGCATATTGATTTAGAAAAACCTTTTCAAAACATAGGTACATGTGTTTAATAAAGGACATAAATTTTAGATGAAAATTTGGAAGAATTTATACATTTGACTATGGCCATGAACTCCCCACCCCATTCAACTAAAGATCTAGAACCAGCACCCAGAAGGCTCCTTTGTGCCCTTTCTTGCTCCTGAGCCCAAAGTACCCACTATTCTGATTTCTAGTACTGTAAATTCATTTTGCCTATTCTTGTACTTTATACAGGACACAATAATTTTTTGAACTTAATACTATATCAGGAACACCTTTACATGTTCATACACGTTCAACAATCTAAGCCTGTATATTCATCTACTAAAGAATATATTGTCTGGGTTGGGTACAGTATTGCTTGCCTGTAATCCCAGTGACTGTGAGGCTGGGATTACAGAGGATTGCAAATTCAAGGCCAGTCTCAGCAACAAAGGGAGACCTTAAGCAACTTAGCAAGACTTTGTCGCAAAAAGAAAGAAAGAAAGAAAAAAAGAAAATAAAAGAAAAGGTCTAGGGATGTGGCTTAGTGGTTGAGCACCTTTGGGTTCAATCTCTTGTACCAAAACAAAACAAAACAAAACAAAAAAGAATATACCATCTGGGCTGTCTGAACCACTTCATGATCCTAAGCAATTTAAATCAATCCAAATCTAAAATTCATTACCAAATTAGACTCTCCCCCCTTTTTTTAGCATTCTTTGATCTTTTTACAATTTTCGATTACACATTTCAAGTTATGATTTGTTTAATGCCTGACTATCCTAAAAGAACATAAAGTTCATGAGTGCAAGGCCTGTGTCCGTTTTTTTTTCATTTCTGTTATTCTCAGTACCTAACATGGTATCTCTCAGGCAATAGGTATCCAATAGATATTTCTAGAATACATGCAAGCATGGATGAGTACATGAATGTGTGACTGAAAATACAATTCACTTGCCGAAAAAGCATGAAGGAGGGAGCATCATTGTGAGGAAGGATCTTTTTTTAAAAAACTTTTATTAGTTATTGATGGGTCTTTATGAATTTATTTGTTTATATGTGGTGCTGAGAATTGAACCCAGTGCCTCACACATGCTAGGCAAGCACTCTACCACTGAGCCACCACCTCAGCCCCAAGGATCTTGAGTTTAATTTGGACATGCTGAGTTTAGGACAACCGTATGACTTCCTAGTGGAGCCTTAGCATTCCGCAGTCCTCCAGAATTGACCAAATGCTCTCTCTGGACTCCTGGGCACAGCTCCAGGAAGGTAGGGACATTGATTACTTTTTCCCCAATGGCTGACTTGGCATATGAATGGGCTCAAGGCATGAGTGAAAGTGTGAAGTAAATGGCCCTGTTTGCAAATTTCTGGGGAGGCTCAGGGAAGCAGGTAGTGCTTCCAGCTCATGTTTTCCTCTGCGTCCCCACAGCTCAGTATTTAATCATGTCTAACACAAAGTAAATACCCAATAAGTGTTCATGAAATTGAGCTGCCCTTCCTCCAACTATAGTCTAAGTGTCAATTTAGCAGTTTGGACTGTAGAATGACCTGCCTTAGGAGTCTCTTTCTGAGGTTCCAAGAAAACAACTACTTCTAAATATAGAGGACAGTGAGGTTATCTAGAGGGACTGTTGAGTAACTCTCATATATGGTAGAACTGGATTGCAGATATTTCACCAAACAAAGACTTCTTGAGCTATGGTAGCAGCACTCCTTCTTTTATCTTTATTGATCTTTTTTATAAATAGAAAAGAGTGAAAATAACTCCTACTTTGGTTTCCATGAGAATCTGTATATCTATGGAATAACAAACACTGAACACAGAGAGTTGAAGTGGTCTAGATTTAGTAGAACCGTCATTACTTGTAAATGGTGGGAAGCGTACAATGAAAAAAAAAAAGAGGCCAAAATATCTTAGGGTAGTTCATGTGCTTGCAAAACATATCTTGTAAGAGGTTATTTATGTATAAAGGTATGATTATGTTACTGTGTGTGCTCAGAGTGTTTTCAGTATTATGTTTATGACAAAATAGAAGGTTGTAGATAAGGGGAATTAGGTGACCATAACTTGGTCATCAGCAAGAATACCACTATGAATACATAATAAAGAGGTAGGGCTGTAGTTTCATATAGCACATGATCAAAACTGTAATTTTTTGTTCACATAATTCTCCTATTACTCTGCCATGATGATGGAAAATGCAACTTTTTCATGCTCCATCCCCAGTGCCTACAAAGAATAAGTGCTCAAAAGTGATTTCAGAATGAATCAGTGTGTGAATACTTATTTTTATATTTGCAATAGAAAAAGGCTTAAAATTTTTTATTAAACACTTATTAGTAGATTTCTCTAGAGATTTCACTTCCATGCAGTTTGATTTATACATACACACTTACTGTACATATATACATGCATATATTTGCACAGATATGTTACGTACACTTACATGTATATTCATATATAAAATACACATATTTTTTTAGAAACCAGCAAATATTAAGCAAACAGCTCTGGATTCTACAATAGTCTCTATGGGTCCTCAAAGACCGTGGTGGCCAGCAGAGTCTTACCTTGAGGAAAGTCAGGCAATCCTGGTTCTCACTCTTATCCTTGTCTCGCAGGTCAAAGTTGTAGAGGGCCCTGCAGAGAGGGGGCGGCAGGGGCAGCTGCTTGATGACTTCCACGGAGCTGACTGGGAAGATCCCACTGATGCCATTGACCTCCCCATGGTACCAGTTCTCATCAAGCTGTTTCCGAAGAAGAATGATGTCACCCTTGTTGAACCTCAGGTCACCAGGATTAAGCCCTCGGTAGTTGCATAAGGCCTTGGCTCGAGGCACCTGCAGTGGCACAGAAAATAACAGGTACGTAGCTTAGAGGCTGGTGGGACAGAGTATACTATGAATAACTTTAAGGAAGCCATATTCTATGTGCTAAGTGTGTGTGTGTGTGTGTGTGTGTGTGTGTGTGTGTGGTCTCACTTAATCCAGATAGCCCTTTAAGATAGATGCTCATCATCCCTATTTATCAGATAGGGTGGTGACTGAGACACAGAGTGGTTTAGTAACTTGTGTAAGGTGGCACAGCCAGGAAATGGCAGACATAGGATCTGAACTTGGGCCACCTGATTCTAGAGCCCTTGTTCTTAATCACTATTCCAGGAACCATGTTGGGGGTTTCACTCACAAACTATATGAACTTGAGTGAGTCAGTCAGGGACTCTTTATAGGTCTATACTGATTTTGAATTCTGGCTCCACCTCTTTCCCCTGGTGTGATTATGGCTATTAACTCTTTCAAAAGTGTATTCATTTATAAAAAATGGGGTATTAATAATAGGATGCCTATCTTATTAAGGTTGGTGTGAGGAATAAAACATACCCATAATAGACTTAATATCTTGACTATCACATAATATATGCTCAAAAAATGGTATAATGGGCTGGGGTTGAGCTCAGTGGTAGAGCACTCGCCTAGCATGTGAGAAGCACTGGGTTCAATCCTCAGCACCTCATATAAATAAAATAAAGATCCATTGCCATATGAAAAAAGTGTATTAAAAATGGTATATGATATTTATTACCACCATTTAAAATGGAGGACCAGTGTTATCAGTTCTACCTGTTCCTCAGTGTTGATGGGAAGAAAATTGAGATGAAAACCACCTGGAAATAGAAAGTTCTCTCTGAGAGCAATTGCAACATCATTTATCTTCAACCTTCTGTAGGAATTGCAAACCTTGTGAGTGTTTGGATCATTAGGAAGCTCAACCAAGACAAAGAAATAATTAGTCATAAATCAATCATCAGATTTTTTTTAAATCAACTTGTGAATCATCATTTGTCAAATCAGTTTCCTGTCTAAATAATTAATTAAGTCAATTTTTTTTCCCCAATTGAAACTACTTTCCCTACACAGAATTAGCCTCATTCTGATCTTGCTTGGAGTCAGTTTGGCAAATTGAAAGTTCTAACAATTTAGGTTTAATCCTAATCCTTTCTGTCATGTGGGACTATATGTTTTTTTTTATTTGCATTCTTTTTAAAAATTTATGTATAACAGTGGAATGCATTATAATTCTTATTACATATACAGAGCACAATTTTTCATATCTCTGGTTGTATACATAGTGTATTCAATTTGTGTATATTCAATTGTGTTGTATACTGAATATTATATTTAATTCATGTCTTCATACATGTACTTTGGATAATAATGATCATCACATTCAACCATCATTAATTACCCCAAGCTCCCTCCCTTCCCCTCCTATTCCTCTGCCCTATGTAGAGTTCGTCTATTCCTCCCATGCTCCATCACCCTATCCCACTATGAGTCAGCCTCCTTATATCAAAGAAAACATTCAGCAATTGTTTTTTGGGGATTGGCTAACTTCACTAAGCATTATCTTCTCTAACTCCATCCATTTACCTGAAAATGCCATGATTTTATTCTCTTTTATTGCTGAGTAATATTCCATTGTGTATATATGCCACTTGTTTTTTTTTTTTTTTTATCCATTCACATATGGAAGGGCATCTAGGTTGGTTCCACAGTTTAGCTATTGTGAATTGTGCTGCTATAAACATTGATGTGGCTGTGTCCCTGCAGTATGCTGTTTTTAAGTCTTTTGGGTATAGACCAAGGAGAGGGACAGCTGGGTCAAATGGTGGTTCCATTCCCAATTATCCAAGAAATCTCCATACTGCTTTTCATATTGGTTGCACCAATTTGTAGCATGTGGGACCATATTTTGTTTGTGCTTCTCGGAGCAGTGGGATGAAGCAGTCCTCTCTTGCTGTGGCAGTCCTGCCATGTTAGGGGTTCAGGGAGACATTAATTCAGGTCATCAAGGATCTTCTGATTCTACATGTTCCTTTGGAAAGGGAATTCTGGGTAGCTTTAGGATAGAGATCAGACCGAATCTTGCTTTGCTGATGGGATGGTGGAGCTGTGGATGCAGTGAGGTAAGCCTAGAAATTAGAAAACCACTGGAACTCAGCTCATCCTGGGGAAACTGGAGGAAACGTTAGCAAGATGTTTGTACCTGAGGGCTTAACGGTATTATGGCTGTGAGCAGGAGTATGGTTGTATAAACCAAAATATACTCATACAATGAATCACTCTGCAGTTACTAAAATTGCTAATGTTGATCTGTAATCTGGTAAGTGGAATAGAACTTAAAAACCATCATGTAGACTAGGTTATCATTATATATGTATTAGGTAAAATGCTAGGGAAAATGGTAGATGTCTGTACACGAACATGTTATGTATTTCCAAGTTGTCAGATTTTTGAATGCTAATTTTTTTTCTGAGTGTTTAGCTGTGTATATTCAATTGTGTTGTATACTCAATATTATATTTAATTCATGTCTTCATACATGTACTTTGGATAATAGTGATCATCACATTCAACCATTTTTAATTTTTCTACAATGAAAAAATTGTCTTGCTTATTAAAATTTGATAAAACCGGTAGAAAATGAATGAAGCTGGGAGTGAGGAGTGAAAGATGAAGGAATTTAGGATGCAAATAAGCCAGTTGAGTAGGCTAAGGAAACCATGTGACTCCTCTCCTTGAGGAAGATGGTCCAAGCACGATGAAAGCAGAGGATTCTGGGAACAACTCAAATCTCTGGATTCTTAAGCTGGGTGCATGGGAAACCACATTCCTTCCATATGCCTTCTTGCCAGTTTTTCAATGTAATACAAGACACATTTTTTTTTCGGGGTGCAAGATTACCTGGAATACTGTCACTCTCATTTTTCAGCCTGTGTGGTAGCTAAGTTCTGGCCAACGGAGTGTAAACAATCTTTAGGAAGTGTCCTTACTGAGGGAGACTGATATTCTCTTTCTTTTCCTGCATCCTCCTATGTGAAATGCAGGCATGGTTCCTGGGGCTCTGGCTGCCATCTTGAGGGCCACTCCTAAACAGGGAAGGAAGGCCTCTGGCTTGCAGAGCTGCTTATACCCATCTTGGACTATTTCTCTTTAGACTTTGTCTGAAAGCTGCATAAACTTCCATCTCGCTAAATGTATTGTTCTTTTGGATTTATAAAATAAAAGAAAATAAGAATGAAAAGGTAAAGAAAAAATAATTCAAGACGGTTGGCTTTGCACGAAAATGATAATATCCCTAGTTAGTGTTTATTGAATATTTTTTCCTGTGTTAAACACTCTACAATATATTTTATTTAATTCTTACAAAAAATTTTGAACTGTGTGTTATTTTTGATTAAAAAAAATAAAAAGAACAACAACTACAAAAAAAAAAAAGACTAGAAAAATGCGGATCAGAAAAATTAAAAGTTGCTGAAATTCACAAAGCTAGAAGGTGGTGGATTTAGGATTATCCTCAAGCCCAAACTTGTAACCACTAAACTTGTGTTTCTCAAAATGAAGTCTGTGGTTTACATGTAGCAGAATCCTGGGAGATGATAAAAATTCAGATACCAGACCTCATCCTTGAACTACTTGATCAGAATCTCTTGGAGTAGTTTAAGTAGCTGCATTTTTGTTAAACATCCCTACCACTTGTTTTTTTCCTTAATTTATTTTTTAATTTGTTCTTCTTAGATATACATGACAGTAGAGTATATTTTGACATATTCCACATACATGGAGTATAACCTATTCTAATTAGGATCTCATTGTTGTGATTATACATGATGTGGAGTTACACTGGTTGTGTATTCATAGATAAACATAAGAAAGTTATGTCTTATTCATTCTACTGTCTTTCCTATTCCCATCCATCCTCCCTTCCCTTAATTCTACTTTGTCTAATCCAGTGAACTTCTTTTTTTTTTTTAGTGTTTCTGTTTTTTTTCTTTTTTTCTTTTTTTTATTGGTTGTTCAAAACATTACAAAGCTCTTGACATATCATATTTCATACATTAGATTCAAGTGGGTTATGAACTCCCATTTTTACCCCAAATACAGATTGCAGAATCACATCGGTTACACATCCACATTTTTACATAATGCCCTATTAGTAACTGTTGTATTCTGCTACCTTTCCTATCCTCTACTATCCCCCCTCCCCTCCCCTCCCATCTTCTCTCTCTACCCCATCTACTGTAATTCATTTCTCTCCTTGTTTATTTTCCCATTCCCCTCACAACCTCTTCTGTGTAATTTTGTATAACAATGAGGGTCTCCCTCCATTTCCATGCAATTTCCCTTTTCTTTCCCTTTCCCTCCCACCTCGTGTCTCTGTTTAATGTTAATCTTTTCTTCTTGATCTTCCTCCCTGCTCTGTTCTTAGTTGCTCTCATTATATCAAAGAAGACATTTGGTATTTGTTTTTTAGGGATTGGCTAGCTTCACTAAGCATAATCTGCTCTAGAACTTCTATCCTTCCCCTTCCCACCTTCCTTTGTTATGGGTTATTATCTGCATGTCAGAGAGAATATTTGGCATTCATTTTTTGGGATTGGTTTATTTCACTTAGCTGGTCTCTAGTTTCATCCATTTGCCAGCAAATGTCATAATTTCATTCTTCTTTATGGCTGAGTAATATTCCATTATATATATATTATATATATATCTCACATTTTCTTTATCCATTCATCTGTTGAAGTGTACCTAGTTTGGTTCATAGCTTGGCTATTGTGAACTGAGCTGCTATAAACTTGATAAGGCTGCTTTATTATATTATTCTGATTTAAGTCCTTTTGGGCATAAACCGAGGAGCCTACCACCCAAGTTTGCTGCTACTGGTTCAAGCTACTGGTTCTAGCTCTAATGGGGGCAGTGGAGTTTTGAAGCAAGCTTTGTAAATTGCCAACATGCTTTCTTCTTCACCTTTCTGGA
The DNA here is from genome assembly GCF_964194105.1 of Spermophilus citellus. Taxonomy (NCBI): domain Eukaryota; kingdom Metazoa; phylum Chordata; class Mammalia; order Rodentia; family Sciuridae; genus Spermophilus; species Spermophilus citellus. Next base: position 185,159,064 of record NC_138182.1, read on the forward strand.
AGATTTTTCAAGTGCTGAGAGAGTATATTTAAACCTGAATTATGTGAAGTGCTTCAGTGCCTTCGAAGATGCCTAAACATTGACGCCTTGAGATAGGCCTCATTGACAGTCTTCATCTCTACCCCATCTTTTGTCCATCTCCCCTCAACACAGATTAGTATTGTGGAAGTAAATTGTAAATCTGTCTTTAACCATGAAGAACTTCTTCATCTTCTTTCTCTTCATTTTGGATGATTTCTCCCCTGGTATTCTCTGTTCTGTGTTCATAGAAAACAACAGGGGTGGAGTAAACAAGGGTGGAGGGAGGCAGGAAGAGATGGAGAGAGGGAGAGGGAGTGGGGGAAGGTGAGAGAGAGGGAGAGAGGAAGGGAGCCTGAGAGAGTGACTCTGACGAGTCCGAGGAAAATTAACTTTCACTGGGGTTCTGCCAGGCCAGGGAAACTTTTCTTACATTATTGCACTCTGCGCTTTCATCTAATATCTCATTCATGTGACCTCAGAACCCTCTGAAGGGGGGATGGTAGTAGCCTATTTTGCTGATTAGGAGACAGAAGTTCTGAGATGGTAAGTGCCACCAGGCAAGGTCACATAGCCAATGTGTGGCAGACCTAAGATGGAATCAGGTGCATCTGACCTCCACGCCCTGCTGCTTCTATCACACTCATGGTCTCTCATCCAGCTGAAATCACCTAGTCTGTTTTTCCATCATAAAACTCACTTCGGGCTGTTTTGTAATCAAAATCTGAATAGAGTGTGAATGCAATTGCTTGCTGCTGGCTGTATTAGCATGAGTGATTGAACTCCAGAGCCCTCACATCAAAGTTGAGCACCTGAAGAGGCTGCGCTGGTTGATTCTCTCCCGTCCTCCAATGTTCTCTCTAGGGAAAATGATGCCAAGTTCCACATCAGCTATTACCCGCTCTGTTGTTGGTCGCAACTTTTATGACTCATAAATGTTTTCTGTTGCTACAGGTGCAGGGGTGAGGAGACAAGGGAGGTACAATGGTGTGGAGTCTCACAATCAGGTCATTCCCAAACTCTTTTTCCTGGTATTTTTCATAACGGCACATAATCCAAATAGAAGCTATTTTTTTTTAGATGCCAAAAACTTAGGACTTCAATTCTTCTGTTATTTGTCTATTCATTTGTCTTTTCAGTAGGGTCTGGAAACTACAAAGGTCATAGTTTTAATGGAGGGATAATGCAAAGAACCCAGAAATAAGAGACCAGGATATGCAGAAATCTTGGTAGTAAAATTATGTTGTTGCTTTACGAAGCAACCCCTTCTGAGAAAGTACCTGTTCTCTCTTCACTCTGATGTCAGTCACTCTGATGATACCACTTACAGGACTGTGTGACCCAGGCCAGCCAGTTAGAGGACCCAAATATTCCCAGCATAGTGATTGCTACAGAACAGACACATGTGCCATTCAGGGGCAACTGGTCTTGTCTTTGAGATTTGATAGACACTGAGAAGAAGCAATTCTTCCTCTTGGATCTGAACCTTAAGTCTCTGGGCCTTGGAGTACCAGGGTAATATAGTACAAATCCAAGACTGGACCATAATCCTGGGGATGTTTCTTAACCAGTAGCCATACCTCCCCAAAAGAAGCTAGGGAAGGCAGCAGAACTAGAGATAGTGAGAAAGATTATGTCTTCATCTGTTTTCTGTTACTTGAACTGAATACCCCTGTGGGGGCAGGCCAAAAAAAATGGCTGTAGTGAGGTTCCCTGGCTGAGATCTGGTGGGCTGTGTGATGTCTTTAGTGCGTAGCCAGGGCTGGGAACGGACTGTGGTACAGTCAGTCAAGGCCAGAAACACTGTGATTCAGTGTATGGACTCCAGGTCATAAACATTAACTTGTGAGCATGAGCCTCTCTTATGTAACCTGTTGGCAGTGAGTCTTATTTGATTGATCTGCATATAAAAAGGACTTATGGAAATGGGCTAAGGGGAGGGGCAAAAATGGCTTGGTGGGGGGGGGCGGGTGTGGCTGAAGCTGAAGCTGGGGGCTGGCTAATGGCTGTGGCCACCACTGAATAAAGCATGTGTGCTGTCCTAAATGTGTTTTGCATCTTCTTCCACCTGCTGAACTCTGAATCTGTTTCCTGGGTCAGAGTCCCTGCATGAGCATCGCAGACTGTGTAATTTATAAAGTAATTTATTTAGCTTGTGGATCTGGAAGTCCAAGTGCATGGCATTGGCATCTGCTCGACATCTGCTGAGGCCCTTCTTGCTGGGTAATGATATGGCTGAGGGCATTTATACAGCAAGACAAGCCACAGACAGCTCCCTTTTATAACAAAGCCACCCCGCAATGACCCATTAATCTACGAATCCATTGATCCGTCCAGAAGCGCAGAGCCCTCATGACCCAATCACCTCTTAAACATCCCGTCTGTTCCCACCTCTCTTAATACACCACCATGCGAATCAAATATCAACCTGAGTTTTGGTGGGGACATCCAAATCAAAGCAAATCAAAACTCGATAGCTACAGCTTTGACAATAAAATTTGAGACCCCAGGTCCAGCACTACCTGAAGGACACAGAGTTAAATGAGGTTATAGCCCCAATTTATTGTTTATTGCTTGAACTACTGTATTTAGCTTCTGACACTGAAGGCGGAACAATTCTTCCTTGAAGGGATAGAGGAAATGGAGGACATTGCCAGTCTTGTTTTATTGTGTTTGTTTTCCCTCTCAGGCAAACCTCAAGTCCTGAAGCCACAACCTCGTGATTTTTGATTCCTCTCTCTCCTTCCAGTCCTTGACAGCAAAGGCAGACCTCATCCCAGGAAGTGCTCAGGAGGGAGAGGACGCTAACATCTCAGCTTTTAGCCAACAACAAGGAAGGGCATGTCTGGGAGTCAGGCATGGCCGCGTGTCCACTCTGGCTAACAAAATGGGTGCAGAAGTGGAGGGCGTCCCTTCCAGGAGGAGCCTCCTATTCCCTTCCTCCTGCAGAGGTGACAAGAAGGGGATACAGGCCCTTCTAGCTGGGTCTGCAGCTGTGCAGGGTGTGGGGCTACTCTGCCAACCCAAGGAGGATGTGCAGGGTAAGCATAAAATAAATGTTGTTGTTGAAGTCACTAAAAAACCAAATCCAAAAGCAAACAGAAAAAAAATCTGTACATTTCCAAACTAATAAATATCCAAAATCCAGAAAAAACAAAACCCCTTAATAATAAAATATCCAAACAGCAGAATTCAGTAGTAGTAGGTAATTCAGCTGCCAGTGAGCCCTGAGCTTATTTCCAATTAAAAAAAAATGCAAGGGGGGTATGAATATATAACAGGGTAAGAAAAAGAGCCCAAGGGGAGCAGAATCACCCCAGAGACTCATACAAGAGAAAAAGCAGAGCAGGTATGAGAACTTGTCCTGCTAATGTGTAAACAGCTCTTGACCATTTTCTGGGGACACTTCTCTTGTTTAGAAAGGTTGACTTGGTCCTCTCTTCTTCTGGCATCAGGTGGGACCAATATCAACATACTGGTGAACTGCTTATCTCCTTGAGCCAGCCACAAGATTGCCCATCACTGGAGAATGGAGCCAAGAAAAAGCCCTCCTGGCCTTTGGCTCAAGTTTTCATTCACCAGGCTACAGGAACTCTCTGCTCCTAGGAAATTCAGGTTTTGAGTCTGAAGCACCTCTATTTCTCTCTCTCTCTCTGAGCCCTGGACAGAAGTAGGTGTTCAATAAATGCCTGATAATAGATGAATGGATAAAAAAAGTGGCATTTATACACCATGGAATATTACGCAGCACTAAAAAATGACAAAATCATGGAATTTGCAGGGAAATGGATGGCACTAGAGCAGATTATGCTTAGTGAAGCTAGCCAATCCCTAAAAAACAAATACCAAATGTCTTCTTTGATATAATGAGAACAACTAAGAACAGAGCAGGGAGGAAGAGCAGGAAGAAAAGATCAACATTAAACAGATACATTAGGTGGGAGGGAAAGGGAGAGAAAAGCAAAATTGCATGGTAATGCAGGGAGACCCTCATTGTTATACAAAATTTCACATAAGAGGTTGTGAGGGGAACGGGAAAATAAACAAGGAGAGAAATGAATTACAGTAGATGGGGTAGAGAGAGAAGATGGGAGGGGAGGGGAGGGGGGATAGTAGAGGATAGGAAAGGTAGCAGAATACAACAGTTACTAATAGGGCATTATGTAAAAATGTGGATGTGTAACCGATGTGATTCTGCAATCTGTATATGGGGTAAAATTGGGAGTTCATAACCCACTTGAATCTAATGTATGAAACATGATATGTCAAGAGCTTTGTAATGTTTTGAACAACCAATAAAAAAATAAATAAATGCCTGATAGATGAATGAATTGGAGAATTAATCAAGAAACATTCAGGAATTGCTGTTCCTGGAGGAAAACGATGTATGAAAGATTAATAAACATAAGTGGTGACAATTATCTGAAAACAAGATTAATTGGCATGAGCTGGAAAATAGGAAGGAATTGTTATACTCATATTTTCCACATCTCCAAAGTTAATAATTTGGTGTCATACATGTATACAAATAGCACTTTATACTCAAATAAATTCAGGGAACATAAAGGAAAACCAAGTCACATAGATTTCTTTGCTGATAAGTCTCTCAGAAGTGTGGTCTGTTAAGCTGGGCATGGTGGCCCATGTCTGTAATCTCAGTGGCTGAGACAGGAGGATTGAGAGCTCAAAGCCAGCCTTAGCAATTTAGCAAGGTCCTAAGCAATTTAGTGAGACCCTGTCTCAAAAATAAAATATAAAAAAGAGGATGTGGCTCAGTGGTTAAGCACCCCTAGTTTCAATCCCTGGTACCAAACAAAAAAATCCCCTCCACCACCCCCCCCAGCCCCCAAACAAATAACAACAACAACAACAAAAGAAGCTTGTTCTGCTAATGTGATTTGTGTATTTGCATCTGGACCACTTTTCAGGATCAGCAGAACACACCTTGGGAATGTGGGGTAAGGCATATGTGACTTTCCCTATGATTCCACCCTGTGGGTGAGGCAAGGGCTCGACAATTGTCCTGGAGCCTAACTTGCTGTTTAACCAGCTGAGTCACCCACCTCCCTCTCTCCCTCTCTCCCTCAGGGGAATAATCCTCTTGGAGCAGATTTGTTGGGGGCAATGATGTTCATATTAGAAAGTGCTGGTTGGCCCTACTCTAGTAAGTGGGGAGACACCTCCAAACCCCCCAAAGTTCACTCAATAGGGAGGAATAGATCCAGCTGGCCTTGCCAAGGGCCGTCTGCTGCTTGGGCATTGAGGATCACCAGAAAGCTCGCTGTGCTGTGATCTTCCCACAGGGAAGTCTGAGTCTGAGCATCCAATGTGAGAACAGGCTTATGAGATGCTCTCTGTAAATTTCCCTTCATTGTAGAGCATTTTACTTGTGTAGGGGAGGTACTAGGTGCAATCGTTACAAACCTATGTTTGGATCAAGTAAGATATTGGTTTGCATTCTGGCTTTTATAACTGGCCAAATGAAAGCTTTCCTGATCCTTAGATTGCATCATCCACAAATTGGGGCTAATAGTAACCCTTCCCTGTGCTCAGCACAACTCAGCAAGTCTGGGTTATCCAAACCTTGCACATTCCAGCCAAAGGTTTGGCTCTTGCCCTAGGAGTTGATCTCTAAGCCCTTAGACTATTGTGACTAATCTAGAAGACTTTGTCTACCTGGGGCCCTTGGGTCACACTAGGCGATGATTTATGTGATTTATGGTGGGAGCTTAGCAACAGGCAGTAGAAGCTTAACCTCTGGAAGGGCTGGAGACTAAGGGCAGCCACATGGATGGTCAGTCATGGAAGCAATAAAAACTCCTAGACAGCAAGTCTCAGGTGGGCAACCCTTAATGCATGTTGTCATGAAGCATTGCCGGAGTATGCATGACTCCATTGGGAAGGGACGACTGGAAGCTCTGTTCATTGTCTGCCTTGGATTCTGCTTTGTGTGCCTTTTTCCATTGCTGACTTTAATCTGTATCCTTTATCTGCAATAAATCATAAGCATGAATATATCAGCTTCACTGAATTCTGTGAGCCCTTCCAGTGAATCATTAACTATGAAGGTGTCTTGGGACCCTTGGAAACACTTCCTCTTGAGTTTGTTGAGAGTACTAACGAGATAAATCATGTAGAGCAATTAGTAGAATGTCTGGCAGATAATAAATGCTCAATAAATAAGGACACTTAGAGGTTTTGCCCAGAGGAAAAGAGCGGAGTAGCGGGCCTGCTGTTACACCTTCGGTCCTGACGTCCCCAGCTCTACTTGTCATTGATTCATTGTTTTTCTTTCCACAAGTATTTTTTTTTCTGCAAGTATTTTTGAGTGTCAGCCGTGCCAGGTATTATACAAGGAGGTCACAATCTTAGTTGGAGAAACAAAGATCAAACTTATAATACACAAATAGGGATATCATTGTGAGTTGGAGTAAATGTAACAGAAGAAAAGAATGAGGGGAAAAGAGACACTGAGGGACAGAAAGGGAGCTAATGTATGGAAGCTTCTTATTTTGGCCCCATGTGTGTATCTACAATTCTCTGCTGTTCTGTGGCTTTTGCTGTGTCTCTGTTTCTCTCCCCTTAGTTTTTGTCTTAACACAGCCCTCCTCTGAGGGCTGAGCCATCTCAGGCCTCCTTTTCCTTCTTTACCTAACTAGAGACACTTGAGTGGATGGACCTGGCATTCCTTCCTTTCTCTTCCAAACACTCAGGATATGCCAACCTCTTCCCTCAAGTCCATGCCTACTTCCTGAGTTCCGGGGGGTCCTGCAGTAGGAAAAAGGCAAATGAATCAGGAGCTCACCCCATGTGGGGAGAGCAAGTGCCTCTCATAATTGGCGGTGACTCTCCAGGACTTCATACTTTCCTGTTCTCCCTTCAGACATTTCTCCAACATTGCTTTGGGGTGATCCCACTTTCCCACTACAGGAGGGTGATACCCCACGTCCATAGTTCCATCCCTGGCTCCAAACACAAGCTGGTTCTCCATAAATTGCTTGGGATAGCTTTTTTTTTTTCCATTTTGGGATAGCTTTTGAATTAGCTGGGTGCCAAGTCCTGGAGGTGTTCAGTGGGACACAGTGAACTGCCCAGGGAACCAAAGCATGTCTTCTACCATCTTTTCCTCCAGGAGGGCATAGGCACCTGTGGAGCAGGGCAGGATACATGTGGGAGCCTGCAGGACAAGGAAAAGTGCTATCTCACTCTGTCTAGGAGGTGATTTTACTCCCTTCCATTCATTATCTCTGAGTGAGCTTTAGGTATGGTGTATGGTGGATGTGTCTTTTTCCATATGGTTTAAGAAACTGAGCCAAATTCATCATGCAGAGTGAAGAAAAATGAGCCAACAACCCTCCCACCACTACTCCACTGGCTAAGGAAAAAAAAAAATTCAGATGTTCTATTCTAGCTTTCTCCTCTGAGTTGTTTCTCCTCTTCTATCTTCATGTGGAGTGTTCTGGAGTGGAGGAGGAATGACTCATGACAATGTGGCCTGGACAAACAGCAGGATGTTTCTTACAATGGGTCCCTAACCTGGGTGCTGGAGGTGGCTCCTAGATGTGGTCCACACTTCAGCACTGTATATATCCTCGGGTGAGGTGCTGAACTTCTCTGGGCCTCAATTTCATCAAGCACCATGCAAAGGTGGTTTTTACTACTCCTTGCAACTCTAAGATAACAGTTTTTTTTTTAAAGGTGAATGATTAAAGTTCCAGAAGCATCTTTAAAATACTCCCAAAATAGCTGGGTGCGGTGGCACATGCCTTTATCCCAGAGACTCAGGAGGCTGAGGCAGGAGGATTGCCAAGTTCAAAGCTAGCTTCACAACTCAGCAGGGCCCTGAGCAACTTAGAAAGACTCTGCCACAAAAATAAATACATAATTAATTAAATAAACAAACAAACAAATAAATAAATAAATAAAATTAAAAGGGGCTGTGGATGTGGCTCAGTGGTTAAGAGCCACAGGGTTCAATCCCTGGTACCAAAACAACAACAACAACAAAACTTCTAAAATAAAGGTAACAGATGAGATGAAACCACATTTGCAAAATGTGGATAGTGTGAACTTGAGTCGTGGGTAGAAGGTGGGTCATTGTGTTTCTCTCTCAACTTTTCTGTATGTGGTCTTCCTTAAATTGCCAGTGAGGTCAAGGTGCCTCTAGCACCTTGTGAGAAATGGAGGGACCTTAAACACTTACAGATGTTTGGGAGAAATGACTTTGAGAAGGAGAGTGAACGTAGCTGGGCTTGTCCTCTGGTGTTAAAAGGCTCCATCTTGACTTCAATTTTTCCTTCTTAATTAGTCTTCAACCTTGCAAGCTGTGTGTGTGTGTGTGTGTGTGCGTGCATATTATCACTTATTTTGCACTATAATTTGTGAGACGAAAGGGAAAAGGTTGGCATATCCCTTGTTGGAAACACTAAGCCCAGGAAGTTAGAATTCTTCCTTCTCTCTTCAGCTGCCTCTGAAGTCAAGGTTTCTCACCACCAGGACCTTCTGCAAATCTGCAGCTTGTCTGCCTCCTTCAAATCAAAATTCAAAGCACTCCTCTCATTTTTACCAAATGGGGCAGACATGACCTTGGAGAAGAAGTGCCCTGCTTGCATATAGAGCCGGACTCCATGGAAGGAGTGAGCAGCTGTGCATCAGAGAGATGCTAAAGACCCACACGTTGCTCTGGGCGTTGGGTCATTTCTTTCAGTTGAAAGGCAGAATTTATGAAAATCCTCAAGTCCCCGAGAAATGGAAAACATCACTGATAATTAAGTCATAGAAGCATTCCAGCAGTTATCTGCAATCATTGCTCACTGAGGTCGAGTCAGTACTCTTCCTGAGGAATAGGAGATATTGCAGAATAAGCAAGATGGTTCTCTTTTTCCATAAGGTCCTATCTAGATAGATGCCAATATCTTTGACACTGTCTTGTGTGTCCTGTACAGCTCTATCTTCAGAAAGCCTTTTCTGTTTCCTCCCCACTCCAAAAGGCTAGGTTGGGTCTCCCATTTTTTTTAAACATAGAAATTCAGTTATCAAGATATTAAGATCAATTAAATATTAAAACAGTTAGATCTTCCATCCTGTGAGCCACTGCATGCTCTTCTTCCCCTATCACAGCACATGTCACCCTGTGCTGTAATGACTGACTAATCAGTTTGCACACCAGGCACTAGGACTTATTCACCTTTGTATTATCAACACTTGGCAAAGTGATGCCATCCATGCATGTCGTCAACAAAAGTTTTCTGAGTGCCCACGATAAATAAGACAGATGATACCATTTCTGCTTTCTGCATTCTAGTGGCACCCACTAAACACTCATTTATTTGATAAACAAACGGATGAGTGAATTAATATTAAATTAACCAATGCTACTTAAACTCAACTCAAACTTGCTATTTTGTTAACACTACTTCTGACATAAAACCACAACACACTCAACTAGTTATTTTCTCCCAATTGGGGAGTATCCTGGCATGCTAGCCACAGATGAATTTGTATTTTTCTAGGCCATCCTTTAAAAAGGTTCCATTATTTGAAACATGCTCAGGTTTCTATCTATATCCCGGTTTTCCCAACAGGTATCTGCCTCCACGACTCCTGCCTGTTGAAGACATTTTCTTTCACAACATGCCCTCTGCACTAAGTGAATCATCTCCACCGCAGGCAGCCAGGATGAGTGACAGAAAAGTGCCAGCTGGCAGCTCCAGCACGGGGAGCCGGAGAGCAAGGAGCTATCTTTTTCTGCCTATTCAGAACATTGAAATCCAATTTATTGCTGGCCACATGAGCCAAAGAAAGCAGCTCTCAGCAGCTGTTGGTCTGAGAGGCTCCAATCTTATTTCCATGAGCTGGGTGTCATTGACACTCCTCTGGCACATTGGGAAATGGGTTGGCATGAGGGAGTGGTCTTCCTGTCCTCCTCCCTAAAGGCTGGCTTTCTGTGGGCCTGTTTCATGTAGCAGAAAGAGTTATACAGTTGCTCTTTCCTATATGATGCCAAAATCTTTTTTGTTGTTGTTGTTGTGAATAGATATTCTTCAGTGACTGCTGCCCAGGGTCCCTACTCTTCTCATTAATTTTACCCTAACTCAACTCAGGGCTGTGAGTAAATCAATTTTTTTTTTTAAGGCTCTGTCTGGTAGCCATTGTCAATTTTCATTGTGTAAGTACTTCCACATCATTTACCAATGTGACATCACTGAGTGTGGCGTTGGGAAGAAATGTGCACTTTGCCTCCAGAGAGCTGGTAGAAGCTGGTTCCAACACACCACCACAGAGCTCCCTCCCCGTCTAATTTACACTAGCTCCAGACGTGAAACGTTGCTCCAGCCTGGTACCACTGCTTCTCTATAACTGGGATTATTTTAAAACCTGGTATGTAACATACTTTTGCATCTGCTATGTCATTAGGTTCTAGCTGCAACCTCGTGTGATATTATCATGCCTATGTGGTGGAGGGAGAAACTGAGGCCTGAGGAGACATGACTTAGTGCCATGTCTAACTCATGACAGCTGATTCTGATTCATGACAGCTGGAATCAATGCTGTTCTTGTCTGTCTCCCCACTTTTGTCTCTGGCCACCCTCCCCTTGCACTTAACCATTGCAGCCAAACAGAACCTGTTTTTGTACTTCCAATGCTTCATGCTGTCTTACAGACAATTTTTCCAGAATATTCTTTCTACCTCCCATCCTCTTCCTTTCCTGCCCAACGACTACTGGTTTTTGAGGTCTCAGCTTAAACATCATGTCCCTGAATGTCCATGACAGGATAAGGGATCTATCTCTCTACTATTTCCATCCTGGTATTTGTCAAATGGTGTTACAGTGGCTTGTTTTTTTTTTTTTTTCAATCTTCTTCTTCAACCAGATTATAAACTTAGTGAGAGCAGAAACTTCTCTCTAGCTCACTGTTGATCCTAGTGTCTAACATAGTATCTGGCCCAATGTAGATATTTAGAATGAATGAATTCATGAATGAAGGCATCCTAATTTCAAAATTTCCATACTGTATCCGACTACAACCCCCAAATATCCAATTCCTGTAAATTGGTTGAGGTTTTCTCTGGTACTGGGGGAGGCACCTGCTAGGATGCACAACCAGCCAGACTTCTCAATTGGCTGGTTGCCCATTCTGTCTTGACATGGCTCCCTTGGGCTTTGCAAAGGGTCACAGAAGTTGAGGAACCTGTTTAGTAACTATGAAATATGCTCATTACACACATGCCAAGACAAAAACACAGTTAGGAAGAAACCTACAGAAGCACCTGCACCTTCAGGAAAGGGTGAGTGTTTAGGAATTTTAAGAAACCAGCATGTCCTACAATAACTGCAAGATTGAGCTTTACAGATTCACACTGATTCCCTCAGTTCCCCTCGCCTTGAGAAGGCAGGAGGGGTTCAGGGCTGTTTGATTGCTGGGGAGCTGCTGACCTCACGTTACCACAAATCTCATGTGTACCTGAGATGATAGCTACAAATACTTGAAATCATCTTCTGTAAATACAAGTGCTGCCACTTAAAACAGACAAGAGTGAAATCTGACACCTACTAGTTACTTTCCTTCTATTACCTGAGCCTGCCTAGTGATAAAAACTTCAGGATGTTCGTCTTTGTTCTTTAGCATGTATGAGAAAAAAATAATTTAACAATCATCAGCAGATTCCATGATGCCTTTATAAACCTTTCTGCCATGATGGATATGTTCTATCCTGGGCTGATATGGTAGCCACATGTGCTGAGCACTTGGGCTTGCCATATGACTAGTGCAAAGGAGGACCGAATTTCAAATTTTATCACTTATAATTAATTTAAATATAAATAGTCAAATGTGGCTCTGGCTCTAGCCATGGTATTAGTCTAGATCTACCAGTTGTAAAAAATTCAGGGACTGAAGTATATGTTAAATAACACCACGGGAATACAATAGGAAAAATTCAGAATATGGTAAACTATAAGACAAATGTTCCAATCTTCCTAATAAAAATACTGTGTGCAAAAAAAAAAAAAAGAAAAAGAAAAAGAAAAAGAAGAAGAAAAAAAGAAGAGATATGTCTACAAGGGAGAACCTAGAGAATAAGTGATTTAGGAGGCATATCAACCAACTGCAGTGTATAGACCTTGGTGGATCAGGATTCAACAAACCACCTCTTTTTTAAAATTTTTATGTAAAATTTTATATATGACAGCAGAATGCATTACAATTTTTATTACATATATAGAGCACAGTTTTTCATATCTCTGGTTGTATACATAGTGTATTCACACCAATTTGTGTCTTCATACATGTACTTTGGATAGTAATGATCATCACATTCTGCCATCATTAATTACTCCATGCCCCTCCCTTCCTTTTCAATCCTTCTGCCCTATCAAGAGTCCGTCTGTTCCTCCCATGTTCCTATTCCCTATCCCACTATGAATCAGTCTCCTTATATCAAAGAAAACATTCAGCATTAGTTTTTTTGGGATTGGCCAACTTCACTTAGCATTATCTTCTCTAACTCCATCCATTTACCTGCAGATGCCAAGATTTTATTCTCTTTTATTGATGAGTAATATTCCATTGGGTATAAATGCCACATTTTTTAATCCATTCATCTATTGAAGGGCATCTAGGTTGGTTCCATAGTTTAGCTCTTGTGAATTGTGCTGCTATCAACACTGATGTGGCTGTGTCCCTATAGTATGCTGTTTTTAAGTCCTTTGGGTATAGTCTGAGGAGAGGGATAGCTGGGTCAAATGGTGGTTCCATTCCCAATTTTCCAAGGAATCTCCATACTGCTTCCCATATTGGCTGCACCAATTTGCAGTCCCACCAGCAGTGTATGAGTGTACCTTTCCCCCCACATCCTCACCAACACTTATTGTTGACAACAAACCACCTCTTAAAAAATTATGAGGTAACTGGGCAAATTTGAAAATTGCCTAGATTTATGGGGTTATCTCATATACATTGAAGTGTTTACAGACAGAAGATTTTAACGTATGGGCTGTGACTCAATTTAATTTAATAGAGGGAAAAAGTGTCGTGCCTTTAACCCAGGAATCCTAGTTTTAGGAATTTCTCCAAAAGATGAATGCTAGAATCTATGTAAAAGATTATGGAGGATCGTTCATAATAGTGGGGAACTGGAACTAGCCTAAATGTCCCTTCATGATGGACTGGCTGAATAAATGTTGGCAAGTAGCTTCTGTGGAATGCCAAGCTGCTTTAGAGAGAATGAGACTGATCTGTATGGACTGCCATTGGAAAGATGTCTATGACATATTCTTAGAATAAAAAAGAAAGCAAATTGCAAAAAATTTGTATGCATATACTATAGTCCAATAAAGACTATATATGAATACGGACACATATATTAGTATCAAATCTCCAGAGGAAGCCTGGAAAAACACACTTAATTGATCTGGGGAGGCGAGAGGCTTACAACTACTAAAATGAATCTGAGTTTCTTTGTTTCCTATGACTGTCAATCAGCTACAGCTGTCATTATCTAATACCAAGAATAATCAATAATCGCCAGGCACAGAGGTACATGCCTGTAATCCCAGTGGCTTGGAAGGCTGAGGCAGGAAGATCACCAGTTCAAAGCCAGCCTCAGCAAAAGCAAGGTGCTAAGCAACTCAGTGAGACCCTGTCTCTAAATAAAATACAAAACAGGGCTGGGGATGTGGCTCAGTGGTCTAGTACCCCTGAGTTCAATTCCCTGTTCCCACCCTGGCAAAAAATAACAATCAACAATCAATTGCCATATGGCTAGTGCAAAGGAGGACCAAATTTCAAATTTTATAACTTATAATTAATTTAAATATAAATAGCCAATTTTGGCTGTGGCTCTAGCCATGGCATTAGCTCTAGATCTACCAGTTGCAAAAAATTCAGGGTCTGAGTACATATTAAATGACACCATGGGAATACAATAGGAAAAATTCAGAATATGGTAAATATTCTGAATATTTAATCTCCCATCAGCTAACTGGCTCTTTCTCTCAAAAGAAAATGAAGGTGGATTCTGGGGCTGTTTTATGCAGCACAAAGTATTCATCCCTACTTCCAAAAGGAGGAGGCATTTAAGAAGTGAAAGAAGGACCTTTATATCATGATAATAGCTACCATTATATTATATCATGATAATAGCTACCAGTTTCTGAGCATCATCCTATACTGAACATCATGTGAAAAGGTTGATAATGTCTCTGACTCCATGGGCTCTGGAGTCAAACTCAAATTTCCTCACTTGCTAGCTGTATGACTTTGGACTAGTTATTTCAGTTCACTTTACTCATATACAAAGGGGAAGGAATAACAGTACCTATCTCATCGCTATAAGGATTCAATGAGACAATGCATATTAAGTAGCTGGCAGACAGAATATTAATAAGGGTCTGCTATCATTATTTTCTCACTTCCACCTTTCAACCATCCCTGTGAAGTAAATACTATTATTATTACCCATTTGACAGATGAGGAAATTGAGACTGAGAGAGCAGTGTGCTGGAATCAGTTTTCATGGCTTATGAGAGCCAATTATTAAATTTCACCATATTTCTATGTTGAAAGCTTAGGTAGCCATGATGGAAATATTTATGCCACAAAAATGATTAAACATAACATTTCCCCAGAGAACCATTTGTTAAACATTTACCAGTGCACCACTCCTTAGAACAATTAAATAACTTGTCTAAGGTCCCCTGGTTGTTAAGTGGCAGAGCTTGGTTCTGCACAAGTCCAAATTGTGTGGATATGGATAAATATGTTTCATTCCAATAAATCCCTAGGATAAATTACTAGGATAAATAAATTACTAGGACAATGCTCTTCAACATTGTGTCCCCAGAGCAATGATGCTTGAATTTTGGTGTGCACTGGAATCATCTGGAGGGCTCACTGAAACACAGATTTGCTTCAACCTCACCCCTCAGGGTATCTTATGCAGTAGGTCCCATTCAGGGCCCAAGAATTGCATTTCCAATTAGTTGCTGCTATCCTAGTGCAGAATCTGAAGCTTTGCACTATGTAACTTGCCATAATACTACTCAGGCTCTGAGTTTTCAACAGGAGACCATGGTGGTGAGATATATGTGTTCCCAGCAGTTTGAGCACAGGAAAACACAAAGGAAATCTTGGTGCCTCTCTCGCCAGTTGGCCCTCATTTAGGTCTGGCAGGTGTCCCAGGAGCCTCCGTGTCTCCCCCATACAGCAGGAGGCAAGTGAAAAAAGAAACATTTCAAAGTATATCTTTAAAGCCTGGAAGAAAGCTGCCCTATAATTACCCTAAGTGAACTAGTTACAACTTTTCTCTTATTGAGGTAGGATTATTATGAGATTGCTCACACAGTACTGTGGAATTCCACTAATGAATGTAGAGGGTTATTTTAAAAAAATTTTTAAACACTGCCCTTCTCTTCTAACTACTTCTTGTCCCTAAACATTTTAGAAAAGAAAACCAGGAAGGAAAACTGAGATAAACCCCGAATTAATGTTTCTAATCAGAACATGCATATTTACCCAAATGATGGCAGCTTTTAGAACAACTCACCCAGTCTAATTTTCTGACTAAAGCATCTCATGTTTTGCAAACCCTTAGAGAGGGGAGAGAGCAGGAGGGCATTAAGTTATGCATAAAGACCTACTTTGGGGATATGTGGCAAGAGGAAATAGAGAAAAGGCAGTTGACTATCCCAAGTTTGCACAGATTTAACTTTTCTCTGAAGCAATATTTTATGAATACACCCAGCCAATACAGAAGAAGGAAACAGAATTGTCCAATGGACTTTGTTGCACTTTTATAATCTCGGGTATGGGACATAGGGGAGGTGCTCTAAAAATGTACTGAGGGTTCATACCATTTAGACACACTTTGATTCTGGGAGTCAGGGAATATGATTCCAGAAATATAAATTCTTGCCATCCACTGGATTCAGGGATTATGGATTCTTGCAGAGTTGGAATCCCAACCTCTTGAGCGTAGGAAACAGATCTTACTAATAACCCAACATTCCTGGGCATACAATTAGTGTTTAATAAGCTCAACAAATGATTATGAATGACAGAATATTATTGTGGGAAGAGTAAGGGCTTTATGATCAAAGTGATTTACATTCAAATTGCAACTATTGTCTGTTGATTTTAAGGAAGTCATTTAGCCTCTTTGACACTTGATTTCCTCATCTATAAAATGAGGGTCAACCAAAATTTACCAAGTGCCTGTGTGTGCCCACACTGTCGTAGATACCAGGGCTGCCAGTGCACTAGGCAGTCAGAATTCCCATCCTCAAGGTGCCATGTAGATGTAGTGCTGGAGCCTGTCTCAAGTGGCTTCTCAGGAAAGCTAAATGTGTCCTGAGGGTCAGCCTACCTATATCCATTCCTGTTGAGTGCCTCTGTAAGAAACATCTATTGGTCAGCTGGTCCTGAGTCCTAACACTGTACTGTATCATCTCTAAGCCTCATGAGAACCCACCAGGTAGAACCTCTTATTATCTCCATTTAACAGATAAAGAACATGAGACACAGCTCATAGATTTGCATATAGTCCCACAGTGGGAAATGGCAGAGTCAGACACTGCCCCAGTCTGACACTGCTGCAATGTCTGCTGTTCCCTTTGACTATGCACGAAGGGCCCAGTGCTCTGACATAAAGTTGGAACTCAACACCAGTTCATTGGTGGGTTAGACTCTAGCAGGGTTATCTGAGAACCATAGAGGAAATGGTTTTGCTCATCTCCCACTCTGGGTGGATGGGCTAGAAGTGTACCGTTTTTTTTTTTTTTTTGTCAAGTCAGAATACAGGGATGGGGGCTGGACTAGTTGACCTTCTTGCCTTGGGTTGGTGCAAGAGGGATCTGATTTCCAAATACCTTCCTTTCCCTCAGATTACTGTGAGTCCCCTTGTGTGCATGAGGAGGCTTCCAATAGTGTTTGCAGCTATACCTTTAAGATGAGAGACTCAGTCAACTAAGAGAGGAGTCAGGGCTATGCCATGTCCAGCCATGCCTCTTATAGCAGGTGTTGGAAAAGGCTGGTTTCCGAGGATGGATGCTGAGCAGCATTTTTGGAGCCATCTCGTTAAAGTCGCTATTGGGAAATTGAGCTCCAGTGTCAGTTGGTAAGGACAGAGTGTCCAGGAATAGAACGGGACATTGTAAATGAGCTGTGAAAAACAAACCAGGCCCTGGCCTGGCTGCCTGGGCCCAGATGTGCTCCTGCAAAGGTTGGCAGAACGTGCATTTAAGATGCTGCCCGGTGAGCTGGGCGTCTCCAAGGTTCCAAGCACAACTTGGCTGTAGCATTTGGCTCTAGGTTCTGAAAAACTCAGGTGGACCAGAAAAGGATTCCGAAGCACAAGACTCATCTGTGGTCTTGCTGGCTTCAGTTCAAGTTTATGTTTTTTTCTTAATTGGGTGGTTACTGCTGAAACCAGTCCAATATATTGTAGACCCTACAGGTTGCGTTATTGATTGCCAACTCTTTTAGGAACAAATTTACATGTAGTTTTGGAGTTCTGTTCTGTCTTGTTTCTCCATTCTCTCTTGTTTTCCTGTTCTCTCCTTTACCTTACTCCTCCTTAAACCATAGTTGAAGCTGGGTCTATGGTGTCTCATAGAAACAAACATGAAACGTGGTTTTACCTTTTACACTGTGTGACCCTAAGAAACCTGCTTTACTTCTCTGTTAGTTTCTCTTTCATTAAATGGTCACAATAGGAACACCCACTGCGCAGGGTTTCGGGGAAGATTAAAATGATAAAATGTGCTAGAAGATAACTGGTAAATGCTGTGTATACATAGATACATTTTCCTCCTCCCTCTATTTTTCTTCTCCTTGCTCTTTTCTTTCCCTTTCCTTCCCAATTCATCTATGGCAAACAGACTCTCTAAGGCAGTCCCCATGATCCCCATGGTGAGCAAAGGTGTTCATCTCTTTGTGTAATCCCTTTCCCTGAGTAGGCAGGAATTGTGACTTATTTCTAACCAACAGAACAGTGGTGATGAGATGTCACTACTGCAATTACTTCACATTATACAAGACTTCATCTTGCTGGAGGCATCCTGCTAGGTCTCTCCATTGCTAGATTTGAAGAAGTAAGTGGCCTTGTTAGGAAGTCCATATGCAGGAGCCAAGCACAGTCTCCAGGAATTGAAGGTGACTTTCGGGGAACACCAGCAAGAAGCATGGGTTCTCAGTGTTTCAGTCACAAGGAAATGAACTCTATGACCTGTCCACGAACCCTTACTCATTTTTACCTCCAGATGAGGACCGAGCCCTGGCCATTGCATAGGATCTAGTGAGGTTGTGCTGAACTCCTGACCACAGAAACTGTGAGATATCACATGTGTGTTCTTTTATGCCTCTACATTTGTGGTAATTTGTCATATAGTATAGAAAATGAATATACCCTCTTTTCCAATTCTTCTCCCTTTCCATTACTTCACAACTTCCACAGTGGACATGTCCATGTCTTATGAAGAAAAGTGCAGCAAAACCACTTCCATATAAACCTTGCTGAAATACTCAGAAGACAACATTGTCTTAACTTCAAATCCAAAACCAAGCAAATGAACAGAAAAAAGCAACACTAAGTTGTGTTGAATGGGCTCAGGTGGAGAGAGACTAGGGAAGATGCAGTCATTTTTATGTCCTAATGGAAGCATGATCTCTTTCCTCCTACATGGGCCAATAAAGATTTTGGCAATTTCTTATCCTTATAAAGATAAACATCTCGGGAGGATATTTCAACAATACCACATGCACGACTAAAAGCTTGAAAGAATGAAGGACTCAAAAAGCTTACTCTGGAGAAAAGCTCAATTGGTTTCAGATCCATTGTCTTCCTTGGATGGTGTAGAAAACAATGTTAAAAGTGATAATATAAATTTTTCTGCTCAGTCTCCCCTTGGCTTCTAAATAAAATACAGATTTCTTAATGTGGGTGAAAGGCTGCTGTCAGCTTCTTTAGCTTTGTTATTCCTCTTCCTTTCTGTGATTTCTTTTTTTAAATAAGTATTTACTTTAGTTGTGGATGAACCTATTTATTTATTTATATGAGAATCAAACCCCGTGCCTCAGATGTGCTGAGCAAGCGCTCTACCACTGAGCCACAACCCCAGCCCCTCCTTTCTCTGATTCTGAGTTCTCTCTGGTCTCAGAGCCTTTACACAGGCTATTCCTGTGCTCTGCAACCTCTCTGCCATTTCTCCAACTGGTTAACTCTTACTCATCTTTGAAGCCCAGTTGAGATATGATTCACCCTAGAACCTCATGACTCCTAAACACAGATCAGGTGTCTCAGTGGAACCTTTTACTTCCCCAACCACAGCCCTCAATACACTGTATTTTAATTGTATGTTTACATGTCTGTTTCACTTCACTGGACCATGAGTTTCTTAAGGGCAGGGATACCTTGATTCCTCTTGCATTCATTGTGTCTAGCCGTGTGCCTGGCACTGTGAGTACAGCAGCAAATAGGACAAAGCCTTGCCCCTGTGGAGCTCAAACTAGGATCAGGATATTATGCACTTGCCAGTTCTACTTACTCTCAAAATCCCTTTACCAAATAAGTCAAGTGACTTGCCACCATGCCAGACCATTAAGGATAAAGATAATGTAAGTAGCTTCTGTATCTGTTGTAAGGGACAAAAGATACAGGAGCCGTTGCAGATGCCTGTCTTTGGGGTGAGGGAGCTCAAGAGACACTTGTCTTCCTGTGACACTTCCCCTTAGAGGCAGTGCTCAAATTTAGAGAGGGCTCCTCCTATGTCATTGGCAGACACCAATGATTGTCAAGTGAATGTCACCCTGGAGTCTGATCATCAGGGAGCAGGTCAAGGGCTGTGGGTAGGTAGTGGTGGTGGTGGGAGGGGGCTACATCCTTCAAACACTTTTGCTTCTGTACTCAACTCACTGCTTTGGAAGCTGGCAAACCTATCTGTCCTAAAGAGTAGAAACGAAGCCTATGCT
Organism: Spermophilus citellus; assembly: GCF_964194105.1. NCBI lineage: Eukaryota > Metazoa > Chordata > Mammalia > Rodentia > Sciuridae > Spermophilus > Spermophilus citellus. The sequence goes on from NC_138182.1 coordinate 185,179,050, forward strand.
ATCCTGGTGGAATGCTAGAGTATTTTTGTCCTTTCCTCTCCTTATAATTAAGAGTATGGCCTTCCTTTATAATTTACTATCAAAGGTTTACTTATTTTATTTTCCAGATGGATTGATGCTAAAATCAAATCCAAGGTCATTAGATTGGGAGTAGTAAAGATTCAACTAAAATACGTCTGGCTCTCTATACCAAGAAGTTTATTCTTTGAAGAAAAAAAGATTTGGACTCAAATCCCAGATTTTCTATTTCTAGGTAGGTAACCTCGGGCCAGTTTTTTCTTATAAAATGGGTCTGATAATAACACCAACTACTTGTAGTTGTTGTGGAACTAAATGAGATGATCCATATACCATGCTTAGAACTTGCCACTATCACTATTATTATCATTATTTCTTGACTATCTCAAGTCTCATGTTTTGTCTTGTGTCTCAACCTTAGGGCTTGATCTTAATCTGGCCATTATAGATGTGGTAGCTTTGACAATCAACATTCTGCTGGGCTCAGGTAGGACCACATTTTCTTCTTTAGCACTTGCCATAACACTTGGTACAAGTTGTGGCTGGACTTCTGGTCAATATTTTGGACTGATTGATAGACTGTACTTCATTCATTCTTATATTGACCTGGATATTTTATATTTCTGCGTGGCATCTCCCATACTGTAAAGTGATACTGAGGAATAAACACAGACTTTGGAGCCATTTGACAGCCAGAAGACTGTGCAAAAAAATAACCTGCCTGTTCTAAGCTTCAATTTCCATATATGCCAACTGAAAAATAATGACCCCAATTTTGTACAGTCATTCTGAAGGTGAAATGACACATATGGGAACCCCACATGTGCTGGTCCCTTATTTCTTCCTCCCTCAACCAGCTCTTTCTTATAACTAGAACAGACACCTTCTGAGATCAGGATCTAGGAGGAGGGAGAGAGACAGACTATTGTTTATTGTCTTGTAACTTCATTTACTTACAATCAATAAAGCCACCTAGTCAGATTTTGGAGGGTAGGAAAATTTTCTAAGCCAAAGGCTCAGTTTGTAGATAGAACAATAAGGCTCCTTGCAGAGTTCTCAAGTTCAGATGCAGCCATGCAGGTAATATTCACAAGATACTTTAGGCTGGATTTATAATTTCTTGCAGAAGAAAGCAGAACTCTGATTAGAGGATAACTGGCCCAATCCAAAGAAATTCTCAAGGGTAGAAACCGTTTAGACTTGGAATGCCTTGAAACAAGGTGCCTACTGATACTGCTTATGACTCAAAAATGACTAAAAGTTTCATAAAGAGATGATTTTCCCCTTGTTTTCAGTTGCCCTGAGAATAATGAGAAGATCAAATTGCATTTGTAATCATGTCAGCGAAAACTCCATGCTCATAAATTATCAGAACATCTTCTGATATACACTCAATCTATAAAATTCACTTCCTTCTTTAAAAATTTTTCTCACAGCTCTGAATGCATGTCATTTCCAGTAACCCGGTAACAGAAAGAACATTGCATTTCATAGTCTTTTCAGTTTAGTAGGATAAGATAGGGCCCACTCAGTATTCTGGGAAGGAAAGCAGAAACAGTATAGTGGTTAAGAGCATTAGTTTGGGTTCAGATTGTATCAAATACTAGCTCTGGCCCTTCCTGGAAGTGGAAATCTGGGCAAATGAGCTATTTAATGTTCCTGAGCCTCAGTTTCCAAGTCGCTAAAATGTTCTCTATAAAGAAATATAGATGCTATAGAACATTTAAAGTAAAATATAAATTTATCTTTTGTTTTATTTTCTAATCCCATTTCTTAGACAAGACAACTTGTGTCCAGAGTTTGATGTGTGTGCTTCTAGACCTCACTATCCAATATGGTAGCCATTAGCCACTTGGGACTGTTGACCACTTAAATTGTGGCTAGTTAGAATTATAATGTACTGTAAATTAAAAACTACCACTGGATTTTTATTTTATTTTATTTTTTTGGTGGTAGGAATCAATCTGAGGGCCTCATGTGAGCTACTCAAGCACTTTATCACTGAATCATGTCCCAGTCCCCTGGATTTTAACCATTTTTTAATAGTAATATGAAAAAACAATGTAAAATGTTTCGATAGTTTTAAAATATTGGTTATATGTTAAAGTAATATTTTCATATATTGGATTAAATAAAATGCACTATTAAAATTAACTTCACCTGTATTTTTTTGCCCTTTTTGAAAAAAATTATTGGTGCATTATAATTTTACATGATAGTGGAATTCATTATGTCATATTTGTACATGCAAATAACATAATTTACTCAGTTTCATTCTCTATTACCTTTGTTTTCTTTCCCCTCTACTCTCCCCTATTACTTTCTCTTTTTACTTTTTAATGCAGCTACTAAAAACTTAAAATTACATATGTTGCTCATATTATATTTTTATTAAATAATAATGTTCTGAGTGCTGGGATTGTAGCTCAATGGTAGAGCACTTGCCTAGCACATGCGAGGAACTGGATTTGATCCTCAGCACCACATAAAAATAAATAAATAAAAAGGTATTGTGTCCATCTACAACTAAAATAAATTAAAAAAGAATAATGTTCTGCCCTAAAGAAAGAAATAGAAGAGGATCTTAGAAGATGGAAAAATATACCCTGTTCATGGATAGGCAGAACTAACATCATCAAAATGGCGATATTACCAAAAGTTCTCTATAGGTTCAATGCAATGCCAATCAAAATCCCAATGGCATTTCTTGTAGAAATAGATAAAGCAATCATGAAATTCATATGGAAAAATAAAAGACCCAGAATAGCAAAAACAATTCTAAGCAGGAAGTGTGAATCAGGTGGTATAGCGATACCAGATTTCAAACTATATTACAGAGCAATAGTAATAAAAACAGCATGGTACTGGTACCAGAACAGGCGGGTGGACCAATGGTACAGAATAGAGGACACAGAGACTAAACCACAAAGCTACAACTATCTTATAATTGATAAAGGAGCTAAAAACATGCAATGGAGAAAGGATAGCATCTTCAACAAATGGTGTTGGGAAAACTGGAAATCCATATGCAACAAAATGAAACTGAATCCCTTTCTCTCGCCATGCACAAAAGTCAACTCAAAGTGGATAAAGGAGCTAGATATCAAATCAGAGACTCTCCGTCTGATAGAAGAAAAAGTTGGCTCCGATCTACAGATTGTGGGGACGGGCTCAAAATTCCTTAATAGGACACCCATAGCACAAGAGTTAATAACAAGAATCAACAAATGGGACTTTCTTAAACTGAAAAGTTTTTTCTCAGCAAGAGAAACAATAAGAGAGGTAAATAGGGAGCCTACATCCTGGGAACAAATTTTTACTCCTCACACTTCAGATAGAGCCCTAATATCCAGAGTATACAAAGAACTCAAAAAATTAGACAATAAGAAAACAAACAACCCAATCAACAAATGGGCCAAGGACATGAACAAACACTTCACAAAGGAGGACATACAATCAATCAACAAGTACATGAAAAAATGCTCACCATCTCTAGCAGTCAAAGAAATGCAAATCAAAACCACCCTAAGATACCACCTCACCCCAGTAAGATTGGCAGCCATGATGAAGTCAAACAACAACAAGTGCTGGCGAGGATGTGGGGAAAAGGGTACTCTTGTACACTGCTGGTGGGACTGCAAAAGGGTGCGGCCAATTTGGAAAGCAGTATGGAGATTCCTGGGAAAGCTGGGAATAGAACCACCATTTGACCCAGCTATTGCCCTACTCGGACTATTTCCTGAAGACCTTAAAAGAGCACACTACAGGGATACTGCCACATCGATGTTCATAGCAGCACAATTCACAATTGCTAGACTGTGGAATCAACCCAGATGCCCTTCAATAGATGAATGGATAAAAAAAATGTGGCATTTATACACCATGGAGTATTAGGCAGCACTAAAAAATGACAAAATCACGGAATTTGCAGGGAAATGGATGGCACTAGAGCAGATTATGCTTAGTGAAGCTAGCCAATCCCTAAAAAACAAATACCAAATGTCTTCTTTGATATAATGAGAACAACTAAGAACAGAACAGGGAGGATGAGCAGGAAGAAAAGATTAGCATTAAACAGAGACATGAGGCGGGAGGGAAAGGGAGAAAAAAAGGGAAACCACATGGAAATGGAGGGAGACCCTCATTGTTATACAAAATTACATATAAGAGTTTAGGAGGGGAATGGGATAACAAACATGGAGGGAAATGAATTACAGTAGATGGGGTAGAGAGAGAAGATGGGAGGGGAGGGGAGGGGGAATAGTAGAGGATAGGAAAGGTAGCAGAATACAACAGTCACTAATATGGCAGTATGTAAAAATGTGATGTGTAACCGATGTGATTCTGCAATCTGTATTTGGGGTAAAAATGGGAGTTCATAACCCAATTGATTCTAATCTATGAAATATGATTTGTCATGAGCTTTGTAATGTTGTGAACATCCAATAAAAAAAAGAATAATGTTCTGGATTTTTCTATGCATATAAAAGCACACATACACATATGAACACATATAGACATAATTTTTAATCAAAAATACGTAGATGTGTTCTGCCACTTGCTTTCTTCATTTAGTTGTACTCTGTGGACATATTTATTAGCTATCTTCATTTTAAAAAATACCAATAATATTCTGTATATATATATATATATATATATATATATATATATATATATAATATGTATCTTTGCATCTCCATTGATGGATTTTTGTAATGTTTCAGATATTTTCTTTTATGAACAATGCTGTAATGTTTGAGCATCTGTACACAAATACTGATAAGCACTTCACTAGTGTTTTACAAGTGATATTAGTAAATCAATAAGTGCATACTTAAAAAATCTTGATAGATTAAGCCAAAGTTTAAACATTTTGGTATCATGGGTCCTCTTGGGGTTTTGATGAAGGAAGGTATGGGCTCTTTCAGGAAATTGCACACAGGTCAAACATCCATACCTTTTTTTCCGAAGTGTTGGGAATTCATAGATACCCAGAAAGCGGTTGAGATATTTCCTATAGAAACAATTCACCATGAATTCAACTCCTAAGTGTCCCCATTGTTGGCTAGAGAAGATGGAGACAGTCCTACACAGTGGTCAAATCTGGGTTCCAAATCCCCTACTCTGCCACTCATGATCTTTGTAACCACAAGGACATACCTAAAACTAACTGTTATGGTCTGGATATGAGTTGTCTCCTAAAAGTGAGACAATGCAAGAAGGTTTAGAGAAGAAATGATCGGATTATGAATTAAGCCCCTAATGGGATTAACTGAGTGGTGACTGAAGGCAGGTAGGGTATGGGGGAAGAGGTGGGTCATTGACGGCTGCCTTTGGGATATCTATTTGTCTGGCTAGTGGAGTCTCTTTCTGCTGTCAGATCATCATGTGAGCTGCTTCCCTCTGCCACAGTCTTCTATCCTGAGGAATGGAGCCTGCTGTCTATGGATTGAGGCCTATAAAATCTTCATCCCCCTCTAAAATTGTTCTTGTTCAGGTTTTTGAGTCACAGTAGTGAAAAAAGCTAAAACACTCACTGAGCCTCAGTTTCCTCTTCCATGAAACTGAGGCATAATCTCTCTTCCCTGGGGTCTGGGACATAGCAGGTACTAGGTAAACAGTATTCCTTTTTGGCATTTCTGCCTTTTTTTTTTGTTATTGTAATTGAGACATCTTTGTTTCACTGACAGAGTTAACAGATTGCTTTTAATGCTCAGCTAATGGTCAGAGAATGACAGGCAGGATACACTAATGGGCAAATATCTATTCAGAGTTTATTTAACCATTTGAAGTCTCTTCTTCACTCCAACTGTTGTTTTGAAGCAGTTCCCTAAACATGAGTCTAAAATAGAGTTCAGCTCATATTAGGTCTTTGGTTCCAATTAGAGGATTTTTACCTAAATTATTAAAGCTAAAGAGTTTCTCTCTCTCTCTCTCTCTCTCTCTCTCTCTCTCTCTCTCTCTCTCTCTTTCTTTTTTCTTTTTTTTTAGGAGACTTTGGGTCCCTATTTATAAGTAATTACTTCTACTTGTTCCAAAAGTATTCATCTTCTCTTCATTCTCATCTGTAAACTTTGGATTGTTCTAAGTGTCAGAGCCATAGCTAATCTTTCCCTTGAGTTCCTCCACAGCATTTGGTGTAATGCTGGATATAGAATATATATTTTGGTTCTCATGAGCTAGAACCACTGTCTAGAGGGTTCTCAATACACAAAAAAGTGAGTTTTTTATTCAGATCGATTCCTGTTGGTCTGAAAATAAGAATAAAAAAGTACTTAACATTTATTATTAATGATACTTTTATAGGGTGTCAAGCATTGTTTTAAACTCATGACCCACATGCCTTTCTCTACAGCCCTAGGATATAGGTATTAATGATTCCACTTACACACTTGAGGGAATTTGAGTCCCCAAAATAGATCTGAAATTCATTACTTCTCTGCCACCAACACCTGTTTGCCAGGTCTCCCTGCTTTCCCTGGTCTTCACCTCTTCCTTCTCACCACGGCAGCCAGAATGATCATTAGAAAATGCAAACTGGATCATATTGTTCCTGTTTGAAACTTTTTAGTGGCTTCCTATTGTTTTCAAAATCTGCTGGGTCCCTGTTCCCTCACCCTTCCCCTGTGACCTTTCCCCCTTCTTTCCAAGGCCTGAGGTCACATCCTCTAACAGTTCAGCCCTCCTTCCTCAAGATTCTGCACTTGCTACTGCTCTCTCTGCCTCAATCCGCCTGCCCAACTCTAGCTGGCTCATTGCTGCTTATCCTTCACTCCCTCAGGAAGTACCTTTTTTGAACATTGACACTCATTTTAATTCCTTCTTCCTTAAATATCCCTTTTGGAATAGTCCAGAGCTTTCAGGCCTTTTCTTCTTATTTCTAATCATACCTTAAAATTATATATTTATTTGTATATTTTACTAATTAACATTTCTCTGATGAGACTGCACACCCATGAGAACAGACACCACATCCGCATTTTTCTCTACCTCATATACATGACCTCCTCGTCTGTCTGCCATATGGTGGCTGATAAGTAAATATTTATTGAAAGGATAAATGACACTTAGAGTAGTTTGTAGAAACACTAATTATCTTAGTTCTTTTCAACTTTGAAAATGCACAATGCCCAACCTCATGTGCTGTATGCAAAAGGCAATGTCTGTTGAGATGAGTATGATTGAACTTCTACTTTCTTTTCTTCTCTTAGTTCAACAGGAAACTGCAGTCACCCTAGTCCAGAACAATGATGGCTCTGGACAGTGAAATAATGATGGCTCAGAACAGTTTCAAGATGATTTATAACACAGCATGTCAATTGACCATTTATTGGGGGGCTAATACTAGACCCAGATAACCAAGTGAACTTAGCACTCTTCCCTTGATGTCTATCTATGGAATCAGACAGCCTGAGGATAAACTCCATTGATAAAACAGGGCTGGGGCATTTCTAGAAGGAAAACTGAAAAGATTGCAATTGATGGTTGAAATACATTTCTTCTAGTTTTTATTTTTTGAACAGCCTAGTTGAAAATAACAAAAGCATAAAAAAATGAGTTATCTGCTTCCTTTAATTATTCTGAGAACATACAAGATTTTTTTTTTCCTACCGAGCATGCTTTGTGAGAACAAAGGGGAGTCCTATGGTGGATGACTTAAGGATCCACAGTCAAAATGGACAAAGGGCAAGCCTCCACAAGCTGCACACCTCTCATTTTTGCTGAAAATATAACTTAATTAGAACTGCAGTTCATGGACTTCCTGGTGATATGGAGACACAGGAAACAAACAAACAAAACCCCAAAGGAACAAAAATACAAACTCAAATAACTAAAGGAAATCCAAGAAATCAAAGAAATGAGGTAAAGGTTACTCAGGATCATTTAATCCAGCTCTGTGCCTTCAGGGTACTTGGAAATTGGTTACAAATGATGGTGTGAAGGATTTGGGTATCTAATAAACCTGACAGACAGTAGTTTATATTAAAACAAATTCTCTTGTGCAATAGTTTAAATGTATTTCGTTCCACCTATTTTCAATATGGCCAGGATACCTTCTAGTATAAAAACAAACAAACAAAACTTGATCACTAACTCAGCTGATCTTAATTCCTTCATTATTTGGGAGTCTCTCTCATAGGAACAAAGGGAAAGTTTATGTCACAAACTACAATCAACTCTAAAACATCATGAATTCACACACCATCTGTAGATCTAGTACTTATTTGGTGCAAGCTATATAAAAGGAAGTATTTTAATAATATACAGTAATTGCTCTTAGAAACTCCGAGTCCAGAAAGAGAAACCAAAACCAAACCAAACTAAAACAAAACAAAACCCAGAGGGGCTAAGTGATACAACAGAGGAAATACCAAGTCCAAGGGGGATATTGACTCAGTTCCTTTTCTTCCTCCTTCTCTTACTCCCTTACTCTCATTTATAATTATCCGAGCTTTTAGTCTGGTGGTGGTGGTGAGGGAGAAGAATAAGGCAGAAACATGCACTATATGAGAGAAAGGCAGGATGATGAACATGTTGGGTGAGTCTTGCTACAGGACTTGAGAGGGAGATGGAATCTCAGGCAGGGACCAACTGAGAAGGTTTTCCAAAGGGCAGTATTTGAACAGGACCATAAAAGCTGTGGGCAGGATTTTGATAGACAGGTTGGTAGGTTGGTGTAGTGTTTGGACAGAAAGTCACAGGGTTAATGGAAATAGGGCACTGGGAAATACCTGGAGTTTTGGTTCCTTTTTGTTTTTAACTTACATGTATAAAATGTCAATAATTCTAAAACGTGCTTAGGACTCAAACGTATCCTTACCGGAGACATTTGTCTGCACTGGCTCTCTTCCTTTTGTGATCCATCTCTCCTTTATTCCTAACAATTCTGCTCAACCATATGGTGCTGGTGGGCAGACAGCGCCCAGCCCTTGGGTGACCACGTGACCTAGTCTCGACCAATCAGAGCATTCCCTATGCCCAAGCAACAGATGGCTCAGAGAAGCACACAGGAGCCAAGGTAAGCTAATTGGAATCTCCTTGGTAGAGCTGTCATGGATGAAACCTTAATTTCTCTAAAATTAGGAGCTTAAATAATGATGTGGGTTTTGGCTGCCAGTGTCATGCTCCTAGAAAGAACCTGCCTGATGAAGAGAAAAGCAGCTGCAGGCAGCACTGAGAGATAAGAGAATCCACAAGACTGTGAACCCATGGATCCTGCTGCACCTAAGGTCCATCCTTCAAATTCTCATCAAACAACCAATCCTCTAGTCACATCCCTTTTACTCCCCCCACCTATTTTTGCTAAAGCTAGTTTGAGAATAAAATTTTCAAATTACAACAGAAAATGTCCTCACGTCAGAGCAGATAAACTCTGGACACAGGGAAAATTTCCCTGGATAAGTTGGTTTAACCAGTATTAATACCTGGTATGGCCAACTTTTCTTTCTTGCTGAACTGATATCCTCAATCTACCACTTTAGTTAAAATGATAAACCCAGTGTGGTTATAGTACATGGCCAAGTGGTTGCCTACACTTCTATTTTTTAGATCAAAGCTATTAAAATTCTTTTAAACACTCGTCATCATGATTATGTCCTATAATTTAGGTATGTGAAACCCTGCATTCCTAAGGATCCTGAAATAGTTTCCTGTCTGCACCTAGAATCCTTTGATAGTTACTCCACACACTCTGAAATTCTGTCTCTCAGTTCTTTTTCTCTCTGGGGACCAGAAATAGGCCATGGTAGTTACAGATAAGGTGAAGAACACACCTTTATGAGAAAATTCTAAGGAGTCACCACATTCTAATTTCTTTTACCAAGTAAAGGAGACTATTGGAAGTGACAACTAAAAATGACCCTCAGGATTTCTCCCCACTACACACTTTCCAGAACTGACACAAGGCAAATAAATGAGGTGGAGACAAGAATGTATTGACTCCTGAAAAATCCCACTGTCTTCAAGAATGTTATCAATTTGCTCTCTTCATTTTATCTCCTTGGGCAACTTTACCAGAGTCAAGGCTGGGTGGTGTTCACTGTAGGAGGTAGGAGTACGTGTTAGCAAAGCTAATTTCAGCATCCGTATAAAAAATTTCCATCAGTTGCTTGCTGGTTTCAAATATCACGCTACCTGTGAAAGCTTTTTGAGGGATTGCATTTAAATTCCTGGCTTGTTTGTCAATGAAAATGAGAATTGTATGTGCTAGCTGCCTTGCTTATTGGGTTCATTTTGATCCCAGTTTTGACCCTGCTAATGGGTCTTTAAGTGCTAAAAGCAATTTTACATCCTGTTAATATTCTTCCTAGGTAGGAATCTCATTTAGCTTTCAGTATACTTCCATTGGTAAAAATGCCAGGTTTCCATTTGTCAGAAATATTTTATCCCCCCTTTTCCTCTCACAAAAAGAAATCAGAAATAAAATAATACAAGTGAGGTAGGTCAGCCTGCCTACCTTTAAACAAAAGTTCAGGGAACAAATATATTAGACATAAGGGACATAGGGTTTAATTCCATCTTAATTTTGTCAGTGTCAATCACAAAGGAGTCTTAGGACTTAGAATCATACTTTATTTGTTAAGATTCTGGATCATTTCAGTCCAACAGATGTTAATTAAATGCTAGGCTTTGAACTAGGTGATGTTGAAAGAGACTCTCCTTCTCTTCTGGAATTATGTGCGTCTGAGCTATCTGTTGCCATGTTTCTTATAGCATCTATTTATGAGTCTTTGAATGCCCTGCATCTGAAATTTGGTCTGAAATTTCTTTCTGTCTTGGCAAACTCACCCACCCTATGCATTTTGGTGGGTGGTAGACCCTGCCTCAAGATTGAGAAGTTGAAAATGCCACCTTTATCAGCGTTGCTTTCAGTCAGGGATCTAGGCTTTGTCAATTAGATATACTTGACTTGAATTTCAAATTGGGAGTTAGTGACCCACAGAAAGGACTGGTGAAGACTCCTCTGTGTGAAGATGGTGGAGGCTACAGTGGGTTGACTTCCAAATCAACAGTATATACAGGGAGAGCCAAGGGAGATTTTGTGTGCAGGGCTAGCAGGGTTGGACTTGGAAGCTGGTGTTGTGAAACATTGTTTCTGATAAGGAGGCCTCTGGTCAGGCTTTCCCGCTATTCCAGAAGAACCGTCACTGCCTAATACCCTTTTTGTTAATCCTGCCTCTGCTTAAATCCCCCCATTCCCACCATTGGGTTTTGTTTGCTAAGAACCCTGGGGGATTCACCTTCTTCAGGGCAGGTCATAGAGAACACAATTTGCGAATGGAGAAAGTGAGGCCAATCTCTAAAGAAGAGCCAGAGCAGAAGAAAGCCAGCACTCTCTGAGTCCTCAGAGACCCTGCGACAGGCATTAAAACTGAACTTTCCACTCTATGACCTAATAGATATCTCATTGTTGTTTGAGCTAGATTGAGGTGGTTTCAGTCACTTGCAACTACAAGAGTTCTGGCAAACACAAATGAAGGTAAATTAATATTATGTCTCAGGAGTCTCAAAAAATGTTCATCTCCTTTGACACTGTAATCTTTTAAAAAATATTCTTTGGAACCAATTGAAAATGTTAGAGAACAAAACCAAAATGGTTGGTCAGATTGGGCAAATGATGGCATAAGAATTGTTTGAAGAGAGTAATACCCAGAAAGTATAGAGGCACTTGCTGACAATTCTGTGCTCACCTTTTTCATATATTTGCATTTCGGTTTAAAGATGTTATCATTGCTGCTTTAGTTTTATTCTGCCGTTTTGTATACCTTGTCCTTTGTCCTTTTCCTGGAGTTCTGGAAAACTGCCTTTTGAGGCTCAAAATTGGCATAAATTGTAAGTGCATGTAAACGTTTATTTGCTTTTCACACCAAATTGCAGCTGAGCACCAGAGGTCTAAAGTGCCCTAAGCAGGGCCAGTTGCAGAACACTCTACATAATCTGGATATGTTCATGTTCAAATGTGATTCTTTAGGCTGCAATCTGACCTTGAGTCCTCTGACCCAAGCCTGGCAAACTAATTACAATGGCTCGGGCAAGAGGCAGGGAAGCTTGGTATAATACAAAATGCTTGGACTGAGAGTCTGGAAACCTGGAGTTTGGTCCTTGCTTATGTTCATTGGCAAACTGTATGACCTTGGCAAGTCCATTCTTCTTATTAAGCCTTATATTGCACATTTGTACAATAAGACATTGGACCAGATGGTTTAAAAAAATTTTTTTTATGATGCTTTTCAGCTCTCAGCACCTGTGTTTTATGATTCCTTATCAGGTGGCATTTTAAAAGAAAGTTTGCAATGAGTTTGATTTAGGACTTCCTTTGATGTAATACCCAGCCCAGATTCTGCCAGGCCTCAGGCAGAGTCATGGGAAGAATTTGCTGCGATGAGTTCTCACTGGAGAGAAACCTGTACCTAGATCTCCCGAGTCAAGCCTCCTGCACAAACTCCCCTAGGAGTTTGAATTCTGCTTCCAGCTGGAGGCAGCCAGAGAGGTGGGCTGGGTCAACTGGACTATCCTAGTGATTCAGCCTTACAGGGTTCCACTTCATGGTAAGTAGATGATATGATTTAGTAAGGAGGAAATTGAGGCTCTGAGAGCTCCAGTGACAGCCAGTAAGTGAAAGCTGAATTCAAACATAGACTTTCAGTTTTAACTCCTGTGGTTTCCCCTCTGCCTGATGACATTCTAGAGAGGAACAGTACTGAAGTGAACGGTGAAGTGCACAGAGAGGGAGACGTTAGGTGGATTCCCACCTTGCTTAATTTTAACACTACAGTATGGTGCCTTTGAACATCAGCTTTGTCCAAATCCAGCTTCTCTTGCTCTCTCCATGTGACCTAGAGCAAGATGATCTTTCCGAGCCCCTGTCTTCTTAACTGTAAAATGGGGATGAAGATAAGAGTATGTGCCTCATAAAGAGGCTTTGAGAGATAAATGGAATTGCTTAACATGTTGAGTTTTCAGTAAGGTTAATGATATGTAAAGAGTTAAACTTGCAGGGAGTTCTGCTGTTTCTGTTTCCAAATTCACTGTTAAATCCGTCTACTCCTCCCCGTCACTGCTGCTATCTTAGTCCAGAATTCATCTTCTACTTCTATTCTTGGTCTCCCCAAATTCATTTCCAGGAGCCAAAGTGATATTTTGGACTGAAAATCAGGTGAGGTTACTCCATGGTTTAATCTTTCTTGTTGCCTCTAGGATCTAACCCCATCTAGTTACCATGGCTCCTTGGTCCCTCCTCTGCAGTTATTAACCTCACTGCTGATAACGCTCAGCCATTTGGGTCTTCCCCTAGTTTCTGGAACTGGAACTCTCTGGAAACCACCCTCAGGAAAGAGGCTCAAAATGTTTTCCCTCGCTGGAACTCAATTCTCTCTTCTTCTCAGGGCTACTTCGGCTCATCCTTCAGGTATCAACATAAATGCTTCCCTAAGAGAGACTTTCTTTGACTACCCTGATCGGAGATGATCTCTTTGCTCTCCATTTTATACTTTTGTGTATAGTTTATTCAACAGACACTTAACCACAGTTTCAGTTCCCGCTGTGGTAGCTGGCTCCAGACGACATCTTTATTGACCACGCTCTCTTCCCTATATGTTGTTCCCACTGCCCTAAATGTCCTCAGATTATCTATGTGTGTTCAATTCTCTTCTCAGGGTCTGCTTCTGGGGGAACTAAGACCACGGATTTTTTTGTTCTTTTTATTTATCCCAATATAGTGTACATTATGTATCTACCTTGTTTATGGTTGTATCCTGGTGTCTAGTGCATAGTGGGAACTTAATAAAAAAATTTGTGTAATGAGTGAATGGCAGTGGTTCTTATCCTTGAAATGCAGAATTTCTTCCTTTCACTGACTTTGGTTTATCCTGGTAGCCTGCATGCACACACGGAATGTAAAGTGTACTCTCTAGAACATAAAGAAGAAAAGATATTTTCCCCTATAATCCAAGAGTAACGTTGTTGTTTTTAGCAAGGTTTCTTATGGCTAGAGGCTCTTTACAGGGAAAGGGTCCCAAGAGAGATTCTCTTAGGAGTATGAAACTTTTTTCTGGGGAGACCTGAAATCCCAGCATGGAGTACTTCAGATGCTTTAAGGGACAAGGTCCTATTAGGCTTATTTGTGAGTGGTTTAAAAAGAAAGCAACTGGGCCTTGGACTAGGTGCTCTGAATGGAAAAGAGAGATACCTATGCAGAGAGTGGCAATGATACTACTAAATAATAACAAAACATTAACACATGATAATGCACTTATGGGTCAGTCCTGGAGTGGGACAGTTAGTCCTCAGAACCAGTGTATGTGGTAGGTTATATGTTATTGAGGGTCAGGGAGATTAACTGACTTACCCAAAGGTATATGGCTAACAAGGCATCTGAAACCACCAATTTTAGAGTTCCTACTTTTAACTATTCCACAATCTTGCTCCTTGAGTTAAGTAGTCTTAAAACTAGCTCATTTAGTGAACCTAGTGAAGTACTTCAACATAGAGTAAACAAGATTAACTAAGATACTAAAATAGATGTAGCCATCTTGACTTGCCTTTAGCAAGTTGTAAATTCCCATCAAAGACGGGGCAGATGTGTTTTGTGTGGCTCAGTGTCAGGAAGAGTGCTCTAATATTGCTGTTCAATATTAGAGGAAAGAGAGTGTGGCCAGATCCTGGAGATATAAATGCACTACTGTATGGGTCTCCCTCTGGGAAGTTCAAGAGAGGATTCAGGTTTTGGGCAGGAATTGGCTCACTTCGAGGACATTCAAATTCTCTTTCAGACACAAGATTCTAGAATATGAAGGAATTGGAAGACTCACACAATACCTGCATGTGTGTTTTGTTCCATGCGTTTTGGAGTGCTGAGATTTAAACTATTTACATGACTTAAGAGAAATTCACACATTTTTTACTTAATGCCACATTAAGTAAAAAAGATCTGGGCTATGCATATTCTTTGCAAAAGAGAAAATGTGTTGCAAGATGAATCTACATAATGTGGTGGTCAAGAACATAGGCTTGGCCCCGGTTCATGTGGGTAGCTCTGGCTAAGCTACCCATTTCTCCTGAACCTCAGCTTTCTTATCTGTAAGAAGGTGTTCCTCTGTGGATTGGTTTTTGCAGCCCTTGAAAATTGTAATGGCTCAAAAGTAGGAATAATTTTTCTGATAACCGTTAAATTTACATTTTTTTTTAAAAAAACATAAATGCAAATACTTTGGTATCCTCTGCACATTCTATAAAACATGAAGAGGACAAATTTTACATTTGGGATGGAAACTTGAGACTCAGAGAATTTGGGACTTTTTTCCTGTAACTGTAGTAATTGCTAAGATTTATTAAGCACTAAGATACACTTCATGTCACAATGTTAGTTTTCAGTTAGACAGGATTTCAGACTCTTCCACACCTAAAATGAACCATTTTGCCTATCCAGATGACAGGTTTCCATAGGAATGGAACATAAATATTTTGTTCTGTTTATATCTCAGGAAAAGCAGACCATTTCTGGACCAGAGCTTGTCATAGCTCCTGATAAAATATCTCCCCCAAATATCCCTTCTTTGCACAATTTTTTTTTCCTGATTGGCTTCCTTCTCTGTTCTCCTTCCTTCCGCTCTGGTTTTTGTTCCTAAGTCTAGATCTTTCGTGTATCTTTTCTCTCTTTCCCCTTCTTGACCCTTTTACTCAGTTTCCCCCTGTCTTGTCTTCCTCTGTATAAATTTTTACATCTGAAATACTTGGCCTTCTGACCAAGCTATACCTAATTAAGACATAGGTATCATTAACATGGAGCTGGATTTGCTGAGATGAAATCATGCTCTGAAGCTTATGAACAACATTAGAATGGCAATGTGGGTACCAACAGGAACCAACCAGCAACGGCAGATAGCACAGGGCTCCACAGAGTTCCAGGAAAACACCACACTGCTTGTGATCACCTGGACTGATCTGGTCAGAGCCCAGTCCTTGGATTCAGGCAGCTCTGGTTCAAGTCCTGGCTCTGCCTCTTCTGAGCAGTTTTCTCATCTGTAGAATGGGAAAGTACCACAGACCTCCAAGGATCGTTGGGAGGATTAAAGGATTAAAGGAAAACATGTTTATTTTTCACAGTGCCTGGCACAGGGTATGTGCTACGTGATAGTAGTAGTTATTCAGGTGATGATTAACAACTACATCCACCTCCTTTCTGGCTTCCTTCTTTCCTGGTTCCTCCCTCCTCGCCCAAGTATCAGAATAAGCACTCCATTGGACTAGGTTTGCTCCATTCTTCAGGTCTTGGGAGAGCAACCAGAATGGAGGACCGCAGGGAAGCCAGGACATGTCTCAACCACAAAGTTTAATGGTTGTGAAAAAAAAATACTCATCTTTTAAAGGCTCCGGAATACAAAAACAAGGCAATAAAAAGAAATGTGTTAGTTGTAAATTTTTTTCTTCCTAATGCAAAGGGAAGTAAGCGATTAAAAAAAATACTTTTTTTTTCTGTTAAAAGATAGCCTCCTTTTTATAATCTTTCAAGTGGAAGAGAACACTGCTGTCCCCTTATATTTCTCTCTCATCTTATCCTTCCTTCCTTTAAGCATGTAGCCAATCTACTTGGGATTTCTTTCATTCATGGGAATTTTCAACAGAAATATTTGGAATCTGGATTTACCTCTTTTGCTTCTCCAAAGTGGGGAAAGGAAGTTTTCTCCTTTGCCCTTCCATTTCTCTGTCATTCCTGTTTATTAAGCAAAAGTTCCAAATAAGATTTACTGTCACCTTGCCTTTCTCATACACAGGCAGCTTGTTAGATAAACACCCTTCATGAACACAGCCCTGCAGAGTTCTATTCCTGCTCTGTGCTCAGTGATTCTTTCACATTGCCTTGGCAACCAATTAAAATACTTTTATGTGTGCGGCGATATCATTCTTAATTCTGCATCACCCAGGGCGGCCTGCTCACAGGCGCCTTCGGCCTGCCAGCCGGTTGGAGTTCTTGCAGTCTGGCACCATTCTGGTTTGACTTCTGTTTTCACCTCCCAATTACTTCTGAATCCCCTGCAAGCACCAGCATGCCATTCCTAACACACCGGGCCTTAAGTCAAAAAACACCCTTAAGGATCCCTGGGACGAAATGGCCCGCACACCTCTTTTCCTCTGGCCTCAGGGGAAGACACGAGGAACTCTTCAGCCTTGAAGTTGGTGAACTGGCTGCAGTTTCTTGCAATATGGCAAACATTAGACACTCGATAATTAAATACTTGGTGCTAGTTGCATTTCAGACACTGTACTAAGTAGAGAGGACAGGACTGCTCCTTATTCGTGGAGAGTATATTCCAGGAGGAAGAGACAGGAACAGTTGGTACTGTGCGACCTGACAACATACTGCAGAGACTGGAGGGTAGCACCAGGCTCCTGGGAACCCGAGGAGGAATCTAAGGCTGATCTGGGATATGATGATGTCTGTCTTCCAGAGGAACGGAGGCCATCCCAAGACTTGGGAATGGGTTGCTGTCAGCTACCTGGAGCAGTTTCTTGATGAGGGAGATGATCTATTTTTACCTTCTCTAACACTGGCAGTTTGGCTAATGCCCTCAGCTCAGGTGGCCTGTTTCAAGTACCCCGGCATTATTTGCTTTATTTCCCCTGTCTGCAGACTGAAGTTTTCCTATTAGCCTTTCAGGTAAGGGTATCAACAAATGATCCAAGTTCTCCCACCTCTGTCTTTTGACCTTGCATGCTGTGCATATGAATGGCACCCCAAAGGCACATTTTCCAAAGCCTGGCCTCATCACTCAATGTGCATGTCTCTCAGTGTATTTGTAGGTTTGCAGACCTCAGCATCATGGGTTTCTATTAATGCCTAGATGATTAGGAAGCAGACCATGTGTATTTTTTTTTAAATGCAACCTCAATAACCTCACTGACTGCTCCCACAAATACAGGGCTGCTAAAATTTGATCTGTAATTGTATTCTCCTATTTTATCAATATTGACACTGATTGAGAATACACCTCTGACCTGTAGAGATACCAGTGGCACTCATCACAGTGCTCTGCACCTAGAGTTAAATGAGTCTGTAGGTAGAAGTAGTTAGCCCAGTAAATGACACACAGTAAGTCCTTCTGTACATCTGCTCTATTGGTAGAGTGGACCAGTCCTTCTACTGTGCTGTCAACACACTGTAAATATTTTTAACATTTATTAACTGCATCATGATGATTAGTTTACATGGCTATCTTTCTCAAAAAGCAATGAGCTTTTTGAGAACAAGGATCATGTCTCACTTTTATTTTCTACTGGAGCCTGAGCAAAAGGCTTTATTCATCAAAGGCATCCTGTACATATCTTTTGAATGAAGAATGTACATATCTTTATCATTTATTCAGCAATTAAATTTTTATTGTGGTAAAATTACCTAGTATAAAGTAAGATAAAACACAGTGGGTCAGGTTCAAAAATCACTGAGTTTATGAATTGCTAACACAATATAGGAAATACCATTCTCTATACGGCTGAACTCTTGCGTCATACACCACAAATTCCATGTGCTGCCTTGGTCTTAAGAGGAACATCTTGTCATGAGTTAATTGACAGCTAGTCACAGGGAAACCTAAAAATCTAAAAGAATTTGTCACTGAGTTATGAGCTGAACTGATCTGGCTCCTCCTTTGAGGGGAAGGCAGCATTTTAGGTAGGTACACAATATCTGTTCTTCTCATGCTGCCAAGACTTTATCATAAAAGATAAATTGGTGCCTGGAAAAAGACGGAAGAAACCACAGAGATCTAAAATGAACTCGGCTACTTTTTGAATCCTGAAGTCTTACAATATCTTACAATCACTGAGACCAGGAGCATCCCTGATATGAGCTTTCTAGACCATTTCTGCCACACAGCAGGCATTGAGGGACAATTTGTTGAGAACTCTCCCTTCTGAGCAGTGTTCTGGAGCACTGTGACACTGGGGGCTAATGTAGACCCCAAATGCAGGAAGCTGCTGGTGGGGAAGGGCCTGCCTTGACTTTCTTTGCCTGTGTCTGCCTCTTCCTTTGGATGCTCTGGCATATACCCTTGGTTATGGGGCAACCTGACCACTTCATGGCTCTGCCTGCCAATAACATGGAGGCTTCTCTTCTGTCACCTGGGAAGCTCAGTCACACACTTGGAGCAGAGATACCTCATTTGGCTGCACTTAATCCACCAAGTTGCTGTAGATACAGCTGATAGGCTTCAAGATGTCATGTAACCAGTTTGGCCTGATGGTAGTTGGAGAAACTTTGGAGAAACAGAGAGTGACTGACATGGATCTTCCTCATGCTATCTAGTCACCGTGATAAGAAGGCAGATATCCAGTCACCCTGTCTCTTCTCCATCTGTTTCTTTCTCAGTCGTCTCTAACTTCCATTCTAATTTAGCATACCCTGCTCTGCCCTGTCTCATCTAGCACCCACATGTCCAGAATAGACCCTGCCCTTCAATCCCTTCGCCACATCCTTCCCAACCCTTATAACATATATTTTTTAAAACAATTTTTACTGACCAAGCTTCATTTCCCTCAAACTGAGCCACCTCACTACCTAACACTCTCACACATCATAATTTCTGGAATCTAAGACTTCTTTGTCTTAATTGAATTTGTTAAGTTATAATTTTATATACAAAAATGCACCCATTTTAAGTGTATGGTTTGATGAATTATGACAAATCTACTTGCTACCACAAAAACCATGTCCATTATCCACCTGTCACTGTAGTTTCTAGTTTTGCCTTTTTTAGAATTTTTATGCAGGGAATGAGACAATATGTGTAGCCTTTTTATAAGTAAGACAATTGTTTTTCACATCTCAACACTTCTAAGATTGGATGTATCTTACAGTGGGTATCTAACTTGGTAGTGTTTCCTATCCCCCTAAGAACCATACTAAACAGACATACAACTTATAATAGATAATATCTTACAATCACTATCAGTACTTCTGGTACTGACTGACTAGCTGGTTTATCAACCAGTCTGGGTTGGACAGTCAGCCCCAGGGAAGATGCTATCTTACCTTTGCTGTGTAGATTCTTGTAGTACCTATAGCTAGAAACTGGTAGGAACTAAATAAACATGGCAGAAGATGGTGATAGTGAGTTTAAGAGTAGTCTAAAAATATCTTTTGCATTATCACTGAGCATATGAAGTCTGAGACAGCATTTCACAAATTTTGTTCCATGGACAATTTTGTAACAAAAGGGAGGAGAGAGGGATGCCAACATCATTGAAGTTTAAGAAATTTTTTTCTTCATCTCCCACTTAGAGATTTCCAATGCATTGGAGAGAGAGCATGCTGAATATTAAAAAGTCCTGAAACATTTTGAAAAACAAATATTTAGCTTTCTTTTAATTTCTGGTTTATTTGACCCTGGAACTTTGTGAAACATCCACTCAGGATTTATAGAATGCACATTATGAAAGGCTGGTCTGAGGTATAAGCATAAATAAAAAGAATGGGAAAGAAAGAGATAAGTAATTGAATAGAGTTGTACTTGAGCTGTGTAACCAAAGCCAAGGTGAGGGCACCTGGAATGGGTCCATGAGGATGCTCTTCACGAGTCATGGGCTGAGCACTCACTTTCCCTCCAAAATCTCTTTCTAGTATGAAGGGACATGTGGGCAGGCAACCTTTCCTAAGAGGAAAGGAAAACAACACAGAACCATGCACTCACTAATCTCTTAGGTGACATGCCTCCAGTGCACGTGGCGGATAATTGAGGTTGAGTAAGGAAAACCTTGTGCCCCACCCATCTGCCTCAGTACCTAGGCCGTTCCACAGGGAGTGAGCTGTCGTGTTTGGCCAGACACCTTTAGCCAATGAGAAAACTGAAGCAGGTAATAGAATATTTGTCTTACTAAAACAGGGAGGAGCCCTCCTGCAAGAATTACCCTGATCATCTAAATGGTGACATCTTCCTTCCCAGAAACTGCAATGGCCCAATGAACATGGAGATGAAAAGAAATCAGAGGAGGCCAGGTGAAAATCAGGCAGGGACCAGAAGAAATGTTCAAGGTTTTTTTTGTTTTTGTTTTTTTCCCTTTTCTTAATATTATTTTTCAAGTTATCATAGAAAAAATTTTTTTGTTGTATCTTACTTTGATTCTTAATACATATACAGACTCATTTACCTAGACCATAGTTAGGATGCAGAAGTTTCATCACCCATAGAACTCCCTCATGCTGCTGTTAGGAACAGATCCTCCGCCAACACATAACCCTGGACAACCACTGTTGTATTTAATTTTTTAATGGGGACCCCTGAATATATGTGTGTGTGAATGTGTGCGTGCGCATGCATGCAGGCAGCAAAAATACCAATGGCAGCAGACTTTCTCCTCTCATTACTATTTTTTTTGAGGGGGGTACCGGGGATTGAACTCAGGGGCACTCAACCACTGAGCCACATCTCCAGCCCTTTTTTTATTATTTTATTTAGAGACAGAGTCTCACTGAGTTGCTTAGCGCCTCACCGTTGCTGAGGCTGGCTTCGAACTTGCAATCCTCCTTCCCCAGCCTCCAGAGATGCTGGGATTACAGGCGTGTGCCATTGGGCTGAAGACTCATTAATCTTGTGTTATTTTCTGTTGATAACATTTATTAGTGCCTATTATGTACTGGGCACTTGCACTAAGTTCTTTATGTACATTATCTCCTTTTAACTTCAAAATAGCCTTTATATATATGTATATATGTCTAATTATTATCTTCATTTTACAAATATGGAAACTGAGGATCAGAAAGTTAAGTGACTTGCTTAAGGCCTCACAGATAACAGATGATCGAACCCCATCGCAAATTCATCTTCATTTGACCATAATTTCCTACTTAACATTTACAGTTAGCAATAAAAGGGAGGGGATTGTAATAGGAAAGTGGTGCATTGAGAGACTGGCAGTGCCAATTGGGGCCATATGGTTTTCAAAAACGTTTGCATATGTGTGTGAAGCTGGAGATTCATCTGGTCTTCTGACTTTTCACCTCAGCCTCTACCTATCTGTCTTTTTCCACCTGCCACCTATGGTCTTTGCTGTCCCAGGTGGCACCTGCCTGCTGTTTTCAGGGGCCTGGGATGATTTTAATCCCCTTGCAAATTTATCGAAAAACGACTCTGTGTTACAGCTTTATCTCTGAACTCATTTGCGACCCAGAAAAGGGGTTTGCCCACCTTCTGGTGTCTACCCAGACTCAATTTGCTAAAGTGCTTTCTGACCTCATTTTCTCTCCCCAGTTGCTTGCAACACCAGCTGAAAAAGTTTCTAGGACAAAGCCACCTGGTCTGTGTGCTGGTGGTGGCAGGTGTGTTCTCGCTGATATGGGGTGAGTAAGACAGGAATGTGTGTGATTGGCACGATTCTTAACAATTAGGGAGAATGTCCAGCCCTGCAAGACCCAGGGTGGTAACATTTGTGTTGGGAAATAAAGTGAGAGGCAGAGGAAAAGAAAAGACAGAAAATTTATGAAGAATCAGTGATGTGAGGAAAGGCTTTAGTCTTGCCCTTTGTATGGTTTTCCCCTGAACTGGTTATTTGAGGAAGTGAGTGAGTTAGGGAGTTTTCTCCTAGAATCCACTCATAGCACCTGAAGGGTTCTGGAAGTAAAGCTGCAAAGTCAGGGCATTCTGGGCAGAATCGCTTATCTGAAATATGGCCACAGATCATTCGGGGGGTAAATGAAACAAGCCAGAAATCAGAGTGCCAAGGATCATCTTGGGTGGTGCTTGATTAATAAAGGGTGAAAGAAGGACTGTAACGCAGAGTAGAAAGTGTTGAGTAATTTCCATCTCAATCACAGCTAACATTTATTGAACACTTAATATGAGCAAATGGATGCAATAAGAACTAATGGACGTGAATCATCTCATTTCTTCTTCAAACAACCCTCTGAGGTAGGTACTACTATTATCTTCAATTTACAGACAGAGAATTGGAGGCCCAGAAGCTTAAGTGACACACCTAAAGCATACAACTATGGAGGGGAAGAATCAGAATTTGAATTTTGACATTTCTCAAACCTAAGCCTGTAAATTCTTAACTTCTCTGCTTTACTGCCTGTCCCAATTCGGAAGTGTTATTAAAGTGTAACAGAGTGAGGAGGAAAAGTGATTCAGGAACTCATAATCTTTTCGAAGGTTTGCAAAGTTCTTCTGGCTTGACTATCTTATGGGGAGGAATAAGAACTGGTGGGATTAGCCCTATGAGGGTCCTCCACTGCCTGTTGATCTTACTTGTTGGTTTGAAATAATTGCATGCTGTAAAAACCTGCAGCCATTTCTCAAGTTTTCTTTTTACACAATCAGCTTAGGAGGGATTTAGACATGTAGGCACAATGGGCCAATTTTTTCTCTCTCTTGGGCTGGCACCATGAGGTGTGACTCTATTGGTTCCACCCTAGCATTCTGGCTGGCACAGGATGCATCAGAACTCTTCGAGCCAACAAAAAGATCTTGATGAGCTTGTTTTTCAGATGAGCCTAGGTGAGCAGAACAGACATTGGGTTTAAAAAGCTCATGCATAAAATGTTAAATGACTTTGTTCAGAGTGCCAGTTCATTGGTGAGTCTTTTGAAAGAGATATTTTACCAAATGGTACCCTGTGACAACAGGTTATTTATGCCCTCTTAGGGGCGAACTTTATATTTAGTATTATCCTGGCCTGGACTCATCATAGACTCAAGTTTAATAATAATACCTGTTACACTCTCCTGCAAAGGTTATCACTCCTTCTGTGTTTTGTAGAATGTTTTATGCACGCAGGGCACAATAAACAGTCAATAATAATATTTACTATGATAATGATCATCCAAATGCCTTTCATCTAAGTCTCTCAAAGTGCTTTGCAAACACTAATTAGTTAAGCTTCACAGTGGCTCTCTGTTTGTACAATACATTTTCCCATTTTACAGAATTTTAAATTGAGACCCAGAAACTTAAGTGGCTTGCCCAAAGACTTACAGCAAGGTTAAATTAATGTTAATGATGATGCTTTGCATCTACTCAGCCAATGTTCTCTAAGGTGATACAGTATGTTGCAAAGATAATTTTCATACTATCCTGGAGGAAGGTGTGCAGCAAGTATTGCTAGCTGTTGACTAGGTTGGGTTAACCGAGGCAAAGGGGGCGAGTAACTCAGGAGAATTTGACTGAGGTTACAAGTCCAATCCTGTGACTGGAAGCAGAGGGTGGCATCCAGGAACTTTTCAGTTCTCTTAATGGAAGGATACATGGTTGCTTTCACACTCACAGGAAAGATAGTTATATTTCTGGGAGTCCGACAGGTTGCAGAGCCACATTTATGTTTAGGAATGGGTTTGTTCATGTCCTTACTGAGAGAGGCAAAAGGGATAAGATGAGCAGTTCAAGAGAGAGCAGCTCAGAGAATGAAGAAAACAAGGGTGGTGGGGAGGCTGCCAGCTCTGCCCTTTCACAGGACATCTTCACTAACTAGGTCCTGCCCTAAGCAAGAACCCTTCAAGGCTTGGTTCTGTTTCAGCCTTATGACAGGCCTTGGTCCAGAGTGGCTTGGAGGGCACTGGTACCTTAGTCTGAGGTTACAAGTCCCTGAAGAACAGTGCCAAGGACATCCCGTATCTTGATGGCTTTCTCTTATGTATAATCAGCTCTCGTCTTAATCCCCTGTGCCAGAAGGGCCCTGTGAATCCTGAGAGCTGTGCACCTACTCATTGCTACCATTTCTTAGCAACACAGCCACACACAAAAAGATGAAAACCTGAAGAAAGTATGTGAAGTTGATAAGGGACTTGCTTCCTCCCAGTCTGGCAACTTGTCCTTAGTGAGTATTGACACTCCTGAAAGGCAAGTCAGACTTTTGCAAGGAGCGGGAGGGACAGGTTGCTGGACCTTAGGAATTCAAGGGGAGATTTGCAGACCCAGAGATAGAGCCCTTTTCTCTATAAACAAGGCATGTTTGAGAAAAGTTTGCTCCCCTCCCCCACTTTGCCTTTGCAGGCCTCTGGATTCTGATTGATGACTAGACCAGGGCTAATGGAGACTTAAAGAGGAGTGCCAAGCCCTTTTCTGGAATGTGTTCACATACACACACACACACACACAACAGCAATAAAATCTGCTGTGAAGAAATCACAACAAAGTCCAGCTTCTCCTCACTCTCATTTTTGAATGTTCACATACACCCCTACCACATGTGTGGCTTAAAGGTACAGTGAACTGGAGAAGGGCTAAGCTTTTGGAGGGAAAATTTCAGAAAATTGTTCCAAATGTATAAGCTCTTCTCCTATGTGAGGAAGTCCTGTGCACACCCCCGCAACACACTACTATTTGTCAGAGCAGTTTTGGGACCCTCCTTCCAGTATTAAAGCTTGTTTTAGGCAAGACTTCAAGGAATGCAGCTTTGATTTTCTAAGCATGCCAACAATCTAAGCCACAGCCTCTGTGTCCACTTTGGCACACTGACTCCAGGGGTGACAGTGCAAATAATCCTTCTGGACCCACAAGGACCATGTCCTTCTCTTGAGACATTCCCTTACATAGCATCCCACAACAAGGCTCACTGCCAGGTCAGATAAGGTTCTTGCGGTGTGTTTGCAGAGGACAAAGGAATTTGCATTATCTAGACACAAAAAGCATTATTGGGTAATCTCCTCTGTGGTTTCACAGGATCTGTTGTTTTTCTATTGCAGCCCCTGACGCGTATTTTTTGCGTGTTTTATTCGTTTTGTAAAGTGAGACACATCTGCAGGGCTTCTACACACATCTGTTGAATTTCACAGCCCAATCTTCGCTATCAGTCAGTCCACCCACATAGACGCTTTGCTCTCAAATGATCTGGGGTGTCAAGTATCTTGATAGCTTCAAACAGATTATGAATGAGCAATGTCATAATAGAGCTTTATGACTAGGAATGGGAAGACAGATTTGGGTAAAATTCAAACAATATCTGACATTTGGAAACTTTTTAGAGATCTCAAAAACAACCAGCAGTTGGATTTGTTTTCTCTCTTTTTCTCACCCTCTGGGCATTTCTCATGCACAGGTTTGGACTCAGAGCGGCAGAAGTGAAAGGCCCAAAATATAATCTAAAAGGGGTTCCTTATTCTGATAGCTGTAAACAAGAAGTAAGGAGAATTTAGAAAACTTTGGATGTTTTAAGGAATTCTCAGATGGATTAGGTAGGTTCTGGATTCCCTCATGTCTCAGCAAAATGATAATTGTTCACGGAAACTTATCTCTAGGGAATTAATGGTGGCATTCCAAATGTAACTAAGAGAGGACTATCCCTGGCTCCGTATATACACACACAACCTCCAAGTGGACATGATATTAACAATTAAGATATTTCTTACCCCGTCCATGTGGATTCTGATACTGGGCACAGGCCGGAAAGGGCTGGCCTGCAGACCTCTGGGGCTGGTCCTGCTTTTTCTGCCGCCGTCCTGTGAGGTTAGCACGCCCAGCCTGCGGAAGGAGCCCACTCTCCCGGAGCTTTGCCCTGAACGCACGCCATCCAGAAGACGCACCAGCAGCAGGTTGGCCGGCAGCGCCTCGATGCTGCAAAACACCAGGGTCCTGCATTCTGGACACCTCAGCTCCTTGTGGGCCTTGAAAATCCTCTGTAGACATGGTTTGCAGAAGGTGTGCTGGCAAGGAAGGACTTTGGCTGTGACGTCGAGCTTTTCAAAACACACAGGGCACTCCAGAAGATCAAGTAACGTCAAATCATCCATTTTATTTTAAAACTCCAGCCCTGACCTGAAGGAGCAGGGTCCACATCGTAGGGGCAGTTGAGCCAATCTGGTAGAGCAGGGACTCTTGAGAGCGTCAGAATTCCTGCCTGTTTAAAAAGGAAAGGAGGGAAAAAATGTGACTGCTCTGAGAGGTATATCCCACCTACATGGAGGCAGTGTCTCATAAGGCACTTTGCAAGTACTCTGTTCCGGAACCCAAGTTTCATATGAGTCATTCTGATTCAGCGCTAGCAGGTATAAAACTCCACTGGTGCCTGCTGCAAGAATCAGAGGGAACATTCAGCACAGCAACTGACTGCTCCTTGCCTCTGTGCGTTGGAGAACAGGGAGAGAAAACTGAGTTGCCCAAGGGGTTAGTCCTGCGCCTCTACCATCCAGGGCAGGAAGGGGTCTTTTACCCCTGCCTGGTGGAAGCTCTGGAACAGTCAAATATTAATTCTCAAATCAGAGCCCGGTCAGATTGTAATTTCTGCGACACTATCTATCAATAATTCCGTCTTTCCCTAGATTTAAGTTTGTGTGTTGTCTGCATCACGTGCAGATAAGTTTAAGTAGGTAAGTTTCTATGAAACCCATGCAGATGTAGAATCACGTCCTTCACAATCTATCTTCCTCCGCTATTTCGTCCTGGCAATATACAAGAAAAACTACTACAAACTAATGTGCAAGAATTGTTTTGCGTTAAGGACAGGCTAGGGTACTTGGAAGCGCTCCCCCCCCCGCACCCCCCTCCCATCCCCCCCCCCCCAGCGCCTGATTGTCTTAGCCTCAGACACAATCTTCCTCCCACAAGGTAAAGTCGTGCAGCCTGTTTAGTTACTTCAACAATTGTTCTCAGTTTCAGAGGAAGCAGATAGGAATTCTGGATTGTGGTCACAACCTGTAAAAAACCAAGACGAAGCAGCATGCGCAGGTAGGGTGTGTGTGTGTGTGTGTGTGTGTGTGGTCTGAAAACAATCCTGATTTCAGAAACAGTTCCCTTTTGGATATCTGAAACCAAGTCTCCAGTTTAGAAAAGTCTCCTGGGACGAAGACAGCTGTTCCTCCGCTTGCCAAGGCTTGGGCGAGCGCCGCAGCCGGGAGGTTTGGCAGGAGGGTGACCCCGCGTAAGCAGGGCAGACACGACCGGCGCGGATGAGAGATGGCGCCTAGCCTTCCCAGGACTCCTCTCCAAAGATGTTAGCGCGCGCGCGGCGGGCGGGGAGGCGCGGGGGCCACTAACCTTGTGCCTCTAACCTCCGCGGAGTTCTGCTCAGCCGGTCTTCGGCTCCGCTGCTGCGCGCCCTCCAGCTGGCTTCCCTTCCCCAAGTGCGCGGCTGCCACGGCTTTCAAAACTTTTAACAACTCAGAGTCCTACTCACTTCAAGGGATCGCCTTACCCGGCCCTGTTAACGCTTTCGCCGCCAGGCTGCTGCCTATCAGCTACGCTCTGCTGCTCATCTTTCTTTTATGTCTCTGAGTCAATTTCTGGGGAAGGATTATCAGAAGCAAAATAGAAGCCACCCCAGAAAGCCAGGTATTGACAAAGTTTGTATTTTCATTTTCCCTATTGTCCTTCCTAACCAAGAAGTCGAAACCTGCTCAGTTATAAAGATGCCAAGATGATCTTGTTTATTTAAGCCTTTATAAGTTTTTCCTGAGAAGTTCAGACATTAATGGCAGCTAGCCAGACACATAGGAAAGACTGCTCCTTAAAGACAACGGCCAGTCCCTGAAGTTAGAAATAAGAGGGGCTTCAGTGACCTTTGACTCAATCTCTTTAATTTAAAAAGAAAAAAAAGTAAGTATACAATACACCTATTTGAAATCAAAATACAGAAGTTTTTTTTTCTTTCTTTTTTAACTAAGGAAAAGCAATTGTCCCAGTTCTTCTCCTGCCCTCTACCCACTGTAGTCTTTTCATATCCCAGATAAGGTCTTATACTTCCATTTTTGATTTGTCAGTAGTGCATCTCATGCAAAGTTACAGAGGATTCCAATTGAGTAAGTAAATAATAATAATGTTACCTAACACAGGGATAGCCTTATCTGTGTCAAGCACTGTTCTAAATACCTTACCTGAATTCACCTGCTTAACCCTTTTAACAACCTAAGGATACACTAAACTCTTTACCTTCACTCTCAGGTTGAGGAAACCAAGACACACAGAGAGAACTCATCCCCAGAGTCACCACAGCTAGCAGAAGGTGGTCTGTGCTCTTAACTGCTGTGATAGAATGATATAACTTCAAGAGGAGAAGAGATGGTTCAAGGAAGCTAAATGTCATTTAGGTTGGCAAGAAGTCAAAATATAATGACCAAAATTGACCAATCAGCTCTTGCAAAGGAGGCATCTCTCTGCCCAGAGACATCAAGAGATTCTTTGAAGTTGTCTGGTGAGTTAAGGACAGAAATGGGGCTAGAAACTGATTGTCTTTTTAAAAATATATTTTCTGTTTCAAAATAAGTACCCATTTCTTTATTATTTGGAAAACACTCAGAGAGGTACAAGAAAAATCTTAAGAGGGGACCAAGAGGCCTGAAAACACTATTGTGGTTTTCTTATCTTTCAAGTTCTTTCATGTCATCTCTGAAAAATCAAACATACATAAAGCTCAAAACAAGGGGGAACTTTGGGAAGGAGTGAATGAAATTATCTGTCTTCTGGCCACTGAGTCCTAATTTTCATGTCAATTTCAGACATAATTTTTAACTTATTTTTTAAAACTCCTCTTTGAACTTCAAAAACATCCCATCCTGCTGGTTTGGTGGTGCACACCTGTAATCCCAGCTGCTGAGGCAGGGGGATCGCAAGTTTGAGGCAAGCCTAAGCAACTTAGTGAGACCCCATCTAAAAATTAAAACAAAACAAAACAAAACAAAAAGGGCTGAGGTTATATCTCAGTTATAAAGCTCCTCTGAGTTCAATCCCTAGTACCCCAAAAAAGAAAAAAAAAAACCCCATCCCATTTCACTTTCCTGTATCCTTCAGTTAATTTAGTTAATTTCCTGTATCCTTCAGTTAATTCCCACTCTTGGTTCTGTGCCCATAAGCACATCTTTTATTGTTTGAGGCTCTGTCTTCTCCTTACTGTTTCCCATTTAGTAAAGCTGCTGTCCTCTGAGAGCATCCCTGCAGTCCCCTCACCCCCAGAAAGGGCCACTCAATGCTAGAACTTCTGCTGCAGGGGTTGGCAACATCCTATCTCCTTCCTTTTCTTATTCTTAAACACACTCTATCTCCCTGATATTCCACATCTGCACTTACATGCACACGCATGCTTCCATAATGATGCACACACACATAATCTTAATAACAGTAACATATATCAAATACTAGCTGCATAGCCCAACTGCTAAGACTTTATTTATTTCCTTCTTTTCAAATCTATTTTATTTATTTATTTTAATTAAGTATATATGACAGCAGAATGCATTTTGATTCATTGTACATAATTGCAGCACAACTATTCATTTCTCTGATTGTACATGATATAGCATTGTACTGTATGTGCAGTCAAACATGTACCTAGGGTAGTAATGTCCATCTCATTCCACCATCTTTCCTGGCCCCCTCTTTTGCCCAATCAAAGTTCCTTCATTTTCCCCATGCCCTCCCACCTATTATGGATCAGCATCCACTTATCAGAGAGAACATTCGGCCTTTGGCTTTTTGGAATTGGCTTACTTCACTCAGCAAGATATTCTCCAACTCCATCCATTTACCTGCAAGAGCCATAATTTTATTCTCTTTTAATGCTGAGTAATATTCCATTGTGTATATATTCCACAGTTTCTTTCATCTGTTGAAGGGCATCTAGGTTGCTTCCACAGTTTAGTTATTGTGAAATAAGCTGCAATAAACATTGATGTGGCTGCGTTACTATAGTAAGCTGATTTTAAGTCCTTTGGATATAGTGGGATGGGGGGTCAAATGTTGGCTCCATTCCAAGTTTTCTAAGGAATCTCCATACTGCTTTCCAGATTGGTTGCACCAATTTGCAGTCCCACCAGCAATCTAAGAGTGTGCCTTTTCCCCCCACATCATCACCAACACTTATTGTTGTTTGTATTCTTGATAACTGCCATTCTGACTGGTGTGAGATGAAATCTTGGAGTAGTTTTGATTAGCATTTCTCTAATTACTAGAGTTGCTGAACAGTTTTTCATATATTTGTTGATTGATTGTGTCTGTTCAGCTCCTTAGCCCATTTATTGATTGAGTTGTTTGTGTTTTTGATGTTAAGTTTTTTGAGTTCTTTATATATCCTGGAGATTGGTGCTATATCTGATGTGCATGTGGTGAAATTTTGCTGCCAAAATGTAGGCTCTCTGTTTACCTTATTGATTGTTCTTTTGCTGAGAAGAAGCTTTTTAGTTTTAGTCTATCCCATTTATTAATTCTTGATTTTATTTCTTTCGCTTTAGGAGTCTTGTTAAGGAAGTCAGGGCCTAATCTGACATGATGAAGATTTGGGTCTATTTTTTCCTCTCTTAGGTGCAGGGTCTCTAGTCTAATTCCTAGGTCCTTGATCTACTTTGAGTTGAATTTTGTACATGGTGAGAGATAAGAGTTTAGTTTCATTTTACTGCATATGGATTTTCAGTTCTTCCAGCACCATTTGCTGAAGAGGCTATTTTTTCTCCAATGTATGCTTTTAGTGCCTTTGTCTAGTATGAGATAAATGTATTTATGTGGATTTGTCTCTGTGACTTATATTCTGTACTATTGATCTACATGTTTATTTTGGTGCCAATACCATGCCATTTTTGTAGTATAAACTATAGCTTTGTAGTATAGTTTAAGGCCTGGTGTTAAGACTTGAAACAGATTATCTCATTGAATCCTCCCTAGCATCCCATAACTTTCCTAGGGTTTCAAATCTTGTGAGCCCAGGTTGGTCTAATCCCAGGACTAGGGTTCCTTACTGTGATTGCTCCTCATATTATAAAGTCATATATACGCCATAAGTACATCTACATAGTTTCACTGTATAAATCCATACTTTCATACATAAATTTGTCCTATACACACCAACTGATCCCAGAGCCAATCGAAGACAAGTTGATAAAGTCAAAAAAGGAGAATTGGGCTCCTCTGACCTGTCCATCTGTAGTCTATCTAATTTAATGCCCCCTTCAAGCCCCTGCATGATCAGTAGTCTTCAAACTCTCCTATCTTAGAAAATCCAATCAAATTAGCTCAGTCTCAGGAAAGCAGGATAAATCCAGTGAGTTACTCTTTCCTAGGATACTTGGCAATTGGAAATTCAGACTGATAAAATTGTGATGGGAGAATTTGGGGCCCTAGTGAAGGACAGAAAATTTACACTGAAAGGGAGAAGGGTTCTTTTAGTGCCTCTCAAATCACACCTGTAGGTGGTCCCCAGTACCACCCACATATGAGGATAGTCTTGAGAAAAACATTTTCTTTTGAAGTTTAGGAGAAGGAGGAGAGTTTTAAATGGGGATTACACCCCAGCTTAGCTGAATGCTAACTTGGCATCAAACTAGACAAATGTTTAGTCCTTAAAAATAAAAAGATGAACTGCACATGCCATGCCAGACCCCAGGACCCCCCTGTACCCACCCTGCCAATACTTCTATTCATATTTGTACAGTTATGCAGTAGTTACAGGCTGCATTCTTTGTTTCTTTCTTTTTGAAATAACTGATGTTTTATTTTGGAGGTTCAAACCCAAGGCAGGGATGGTGGGAGATAACACAAGACAAGGCATTTCCAAGATGGACACTGCTTCATGACAAGCCTTGAGGAGGCCCAGCAGGTGTGTACACTGGCTACTTGGGAATCTCCCCATCGGCTGTTCTGTTTGGGAAGAGCAGTGCCTTGGAGCAATTCATGGAAGAGAGAGAAGAAGGCAGAATTGATCTGCATGTGTCTCTCTTACCTTCCCCTTCCCATTAGTCAAAATTTTACCCCATGAGCATCAAATGCTCCATACTTCAAGCTGGGGCTACATGGATGCTGGACCCCATGCCCTGTGGTGGACATTCCATCTAAGTCTGGTAAGAGAAGACAGAAACTCTGGGCATATGGATGGTGAGTACCAAAGAGAATCTGATGCAATACATATGACATGTCCAACACAGGCCAGTACTGTCTTTCTCATTTTCCAGAAGAGGAAATGAGGTGTAGTGACCAAAGATCCTTCCTAAGGTCACCTGGCTCCTGAGTGGAAAGTTCAAGATTGGAACATAGTCTGGCTCTGAAAACTAAAAGACCAAACCTTATATTTTATGTAGCAGGCAAAGGAGAGTCACTAAAAGGTTTCAAGCTGCAGAGTGACATGAGATAGAGATCTTTGAGATAAAGCTCTCAATCTCTACTGTGCTCCATCTTCCCATTGGGCTAAATGGCAAAAGTAGGTGTAAAGTAGGTGTCCCCAGAGAGGCCAGGGCATCCAAGTTTTTGAGAAAACTGATGAAGTCCAGAGCTTCATCTGGGCTTTGGCATTGCCTCTTAGACTTTATCTTCATCTAAATCAAAGAGACAAGTTGATTGGAGGCAGGAAAGATCTGGGTAGAAAAGCCAAAATGAGAGGAAGGAGAGATGAACTTAAAGACCAGGAGCAAGAGGACCATCTCTCTGTCCTGTGTTGGCCTGTGAGTCTGGGGATCCTGGTAACCGTTGATGAATCCTTTGGTGTTGGCGGAGATGGCCAGATTTCATGAACTGTCAGCCTCATCGACCACATCTGTATGGGGGATATCTGGTGTTCATCAGAAGGGAAAAAAGACCACACCCAGCCTTCCCTATTGCATCTGTACAGCTTCTCACTTCATTTGCAGTGTGTCTGGGTACCTCAGCAGACACCAACAGGGTCCTTAACATCTCTGTGACCCCAGAAAAGTGTGACTGTCTGATGGGCCATGGTTCAGGGAGGTGTGCACTCCATTATTTCTATAAGACAGAGATATATCCAATATGGAGATTGATATTGTTATTGTCTATTGTACTCACAGAGTCTGACAAAGGCTCCAATAAATAAGTTTTTTTTTTCTCCCTGTCTTTTCCACTGACTTGCTAACTGTCTTTGATTCCTAGACTACACATACCTCTCCCTGAGAAGTTGCCTGGAACACTTGGACCCTCAGCCCCCAACACAGGTTCTAATGCCCACTGGATGCTAATCCCAGGCTGCAGTCTTTCGTAACACTGTGTGATATTTATGAGCTTCTGATGCTTCTGTTTACATCTTGATTTATGTAAAAAAATAAAAAAGCAATTCTGATCATATCGTACCTCCGTTCAAAATCCTTCAGGAAGCCGGGCATGGTGGCCCACCCCTGTAATCCCAGCAACTTGGGAGGCTGAGGCAGGTGAATTGCAAATTCAAGCCCATCCGCAGCAATTTAGCAAGACCCTGTCTACAGATAAAAAATAAAAGGGCTGGGATGTGGCCCAGTGGTTAGGCATCCCTGGGTTCAATCCCTGGTACCAGAAATAAGCATACAAATAAACAACAAAACCCCCGAAATCCTCCAGTAGGTTCCTGTTTACCATAGGATAAAAATGTAAAATTTTTTTCTGACCTATTTGCCCCTGTATGTCCTGGAGTATCTGCCTCAACCTGCACTTCATCCTCCCCTCACTCCCACTCCAGATGTGCTGCTTCTCTTCATTCTCAGGACACTTTAAGTTTTGCTGCCATAGGGTATTTGTTCATGCTCTTCTTCCTGCTTCCAACACACGTCCTAGTAACTGTTTTATTTTCAACTCTTCTTAAGTACCCTTTTCTTCCTCCCTTTGCCTTTTTTACCCTTTTCTCTGCAAATCTGGGCTTAAATGTCTCTTCCTCAGGGAAGACCTCCTTGATTTTTCAGGAGTAAGAAGTTTGTCATCTCACCCTTCTCCTTCTTGACAGTTATCACTAATGTAATTCAATAACTTTATAATCTTTTATTTAATGCCCAACTCTCCAAATGGACTATAGGAGAGCAAGGCACTTATGTGTCTTTTCATCTCTCTGCATATCTAACACTGTGACTGGCTTGTGGTGAATCTCAATAAGTATTCCTTGAATGTGCTTATGAATGCATGAATGGTGTTCTTAAATAGTTGAGTGTGGGCAGATGTATATCAAATTGTTAGTAGTGGTTTTATAGTTTTGGTGCCACTTTGAATGTCCTCAGCTCCACCTCTAACATAAGGTAAGTTTTACCAAATTTGGGTCTCTCCTCAAAACCCTGCCATGAACTAAAAAGTGCGTGGATTATCATTGGGAACTTGCTCAGAGGTGCTTGACCCAGAGGTGTGGATCATCTTTGACTGATGGGCCGTGTGTGAATAAATGCTCCTTTTCATCCTTTGGGATGGTCCTCAGATTTCATAAGGCTCCTTAGAAGATCCCACGATAAGCACCACTTGCTCATAAGGTACTGACACAATAACTCATCCTTGGATTAGCTCTCCCTCAGCTCCTGTTTCACAAACCCATCCCTAACTCCTGCTCCCAAATTACCTTTAAGGAAGCCTACTCTAAATTACAAAACAAACATGCAGATAACTTTTGTAGATCAAATTATTTATTGGAATTATCACTTTAGAGATTCAGTGTTTTCAATTGACTGGCTCTCAGCCTTTGATGTTCTCAGGATCTCTGCTGTAAAGTTAACCATTTGTAATCCAATCCTTAAGTTCCTTAAGGGTCCCTCCTAGGAGGTCAGGTGATTGGAAATATGAAGTGTGAGGGCTGCTTGTTTGTCAAGTCTCTCTGACTCTCACTACATTCTTGGTGGAGGCCAGGGTCTCTACTTCTTGCTCTCTTCCTTTAGTACCTAGTATGGACCTGGGTGAATGTTTTAATATGTAAATAAAGCTCTGTTATCTGCCGACATGAGTTGACTTTGCCCATGTGACTTGATTTTCTAGTGATACAAGGGAACCTTTGGAACTATTCAAGGACTGGGACAAAGGGAGTGGGCATCTTTCCAACAGTGGAAATGAAGGAAGGCAGAACAGCGGGGGGTGGATGGCTGTGGGACATCCTGCCTTTGAAAGACCTGGAATGAAGTTAATTGTGAGTTTTCCTCTGCAATCAGGAGGATGTTTGCAGGCAAGGAGTGGACCAGAGGGTGCTCCTCTGCAAACACCAGCCCTAGAGAAAGGTGATCCAAACTGGTGCTGAGGACAAAGAGCCAGGGTACATTTTCTGGGGAGGACTTATGGTCCTTAAGTTTAATGAGAAACAGTTTGAACCAGCAATCAAGAGCATGACTTTGGAGTCCAATAGAACCCATCTAAATCCCAGCTCTGACAGTTAACAGATCAGCTGGGCAAATTCTCCATTCCACTCTCTCTCTGATTCCTCATGTATAAGATGAGGTTATTAAGAGCATCTATTTCACTGGGTTGTTCAGAGGAATCAAATGTGGTGATGCATACAATAAATGCTTAATAGATACAGGATTCATCTCTTTTTTCTTCTTTTTGTTAAGCAGATCTCATAAAAGAACCAGGAGCCAGAGGGTTCTCACTCTAACCCCTACAAAACCTGAGGAAGAACACGCAGGTACATGTGGTTAGTTCTTTATCCACCAGAACACTCTTAACACAATGTATCCTTAATCCATCTTTATGTCTTTTCCATAATCACATACTTTTAAAGAATAGCAACTCACTTTCCTAATTGAAATAACTTATTTTAAAAGGAAATTTAAAAAAACCACTTCTGTAAATGAGAAACCAGTTTCACTTGCTGCAGTTTGAAGGTGAATACATGTTTGATTAAAGTAATAGAATACCATTGAATTCCAGTCAAATGCTATTGTCTTCCTAGACTTAAACATGAGGCCTGAGCAATTTGTGTTTAAAAGGGAGAATTAGCAAGAGTTAGAGAGGCATTAACGACTAGCCCTAAACCTAAGCTTTCTTTTTAGTACAATCATAAGAAGAAGGACAAGGGGACAACTTTCCCACTCTGTGATCCAGTTATTCACTTTTTGTCCTGGGTATCCCAGGCTTTGGAGAAACTATGCTCCAGTGTATCATAAAGAATCAAGAAGACAGAAACATTCTTTTTTTTTTTTTTGTATCACAAACAGTGATTTTATCCACCTTCAAATCTGGTGAAAGATTCTTGCATTCTTGATTTTCAGTTGAGAAAATAATCTATGACATATATTTGTATTATTTTTCCTACAGGAGATTAGAAAGCCATTCTAAAGGCAGCTTTGTGAGAAGAGAAAGTAGGTTCTGTTATAGAAAATAATTTGGTGAAACCCAAGTAAAGCCTGTAGTCTAGTTAATTGTATTGTGCCAATGTCAGTTTTTTTGTTTTTATAATATATTATAGTTATGTAAGATGAAGCTAGGTGAAGGGCACAAGGGACTTCTTTGTACCATTTTTTTGCAAATATTATGAGTCTATAATTATTTCAAAGTAAAAATATATATATAAAAATTAAATTCAATGTATAGCCAAAGCCACAAAAATATGCCCCTTTGAGTTGGGCATGGTGGCACATGCATATAAATCCAGTTAATTGGGAGGCTGAGGCAGGAGGATGGTAAGTTCCAGGCCAGCAACAGCAATTTAGCAAGACCTTGTCTCAACATAAAAAAAAAAAAAAATAAAAAAAGCTGGGAATGTAGCTCAGTGGTAAAGCATCCTTGAGTTCAATCCCCAGTATTGCAAACAACAACAACAAAGTCCCTTTGATCCTTAAATAACACTTGTAGAAGTTTGTACTAATATAACAGAAATGTACTTAAGTATATTCCTTGAAGCATCACTTATAATAGTGAAAAGTTCAAAATAACCTTATTGTGCAACAATAGAAGAACAGATAAAGACACACACACATACACACACACACAGATTATCTATCTATATAATATGGGAATGCTATACAACTATTGAAATGATATGTGTATATATATATATATATATATATAATATGAAGAACATTTACAATTAAGTGGATATAGAAACTTTTAACTTACAGGTTATTTAAGAACAATGATAGATATATAATTTAGGACTAGAAGAATGTATGCCAAAATGTCAACAATGGCTGTTTCTGGGAACCAGGCTTGTTAGCTGATTTTTATTTTTTTCATTATGCTTATGTACATTTGTAATTTTTCTATAATGAACATATATTACTAGTTTAATACATTTTAAGAAAATATCATTAAATAGTTTAAATCATTATAAATTTACTAAAACAGTTACAATGAGAGATTTAAATCCTATATAAATTATAATAATTAATGTTAATAATAAATAATAATTGTAATCCTGTGGATTATAATTGATATATAGATGTTATAGTTTGGATTTGGAATGCCCCTCAGAGCCTCATTTTGAAAGCATGGTCCCCAATGCAGCAAGGTGCAGAGATGGGGCATTTGACTGGGCAGTGATTGGATCAAGAGGGATCTGACCTCATCAGTGGACTTATCAATCCATTGATTGCTGAATGGGCTACTGGTAGGCTGAACCTAGATGGATGAAATAGATCACTGGGGACATGCTCTAGAAGGGTTTATCTTTTCTGCAGCTTATTTTTCCCCCTAGCTCCTTCCTGGCTGCCATGAACTGAATGCTTTCCTCCTTTATACCCTCCTGCCATGATGTTCTGCATCACCTCGGGCCCAAAGAAATGGAGCCTCTGACCGTAGATCTCAAACCTCTGAAATGGTAAGACAAAACAAATCTTTCATCCTCTAAATTGTTCTTGTCAGGTATTTTAGTAACAGCAACAATAAGCTGACTAACACAGTAACTATTTAAAAAAATAATTTCAAAGCTCTGAAATTATAGTAAGTCAATGTTAATCCATAACAGATACTGTCTGTGCCTTAAAAAACAAACAAACAAAACAAAACAAAAAAACCCACAAAAAACAACTCTGTGCTCATTTTGCTCCTAACTGGTCTTCCCTATCATCTTTTACTGTTTCCTTTCTGATGAAATTGGTAAATATTTTGATTCAAAACCATTAGCAGGATTCAACCTTAATTCTTATTAAATCCAGAGCAAGTCTATGCAAAAGCTGACAATTTGCCCGGGCTATTGTACTCTTGATCACACAGGTGGGAAAATTGCAAAACTCAGTAATTCCCCAAATGCTTTAGTCCTAGATATCTTTCTTCAGAGGCAGGTCTGGTATTATATGATAGAATACATGAAAAACATATGTTTCTTTTTATTTTTTTCAGAATTAGAATTATTTTTCTATTACTGGCTAAATAACATTTAAAACATGTCAAATAAATTAGTTATTTCGGGGGGCTGTGATGGTGCTAATAATTACCTACCAATTATATGGTATGATGTTATTTATTCACTTATTATCATATATAGTTGGTTTCTTCTACACAATTTTTGTCTCATAGTGCAGGAACCATGCCTATATTGATCATTGTGCCTGACATGAGTGCCTAGTAAATATTTGATGACTGAGAGGAATGACTCCTTTGTGTTTGGAATTCTCACTGATAGAGGAGAAAGCTTGGGACTTGGAATCTGGAGACATGCTTTGGACACTCAGCTGTACCATTAAGAGCTTTTGTGAGCTTTGTGTTCAATAGTTCCAAGCCCTGTCCGTAAAAATATGATCAGTAATACATACTTAAGCTTT
This sequence comes from Spermophilus citellus, assembly GCF_964194105.1. Classification (NCBI taxonomy): domain Eukaryota; kingdom Metazoa; phylum Chordata; class Mammalia; order Rodentia; family Sciuridae; genus Spermophilus; species Spermophilus citellus. Next base: position 185,218,390 of record NC_138182.1, read on the forward strand.
TCATAAGGAATACATTTCCCAACATGTGTCAACAGCACTTAGAGCAGAGTCTGCTATCCTTGAGCAGATCTGCTATCTGCAGGTGCTGCAGAGATGTAAGTTGACAATACTAATTTTTCTTTTTGTTGTAGCTGCAGTTTATCTCTTTTTGACATCATTTTTGACCTCTTTAGTGGTTAAGAGCATAAGTTCTAAAGTCAATTGACCTATGCCACCCCATTATTATGATTATTTTGTGTGTATATGGTACTGGGCATTGAACTCCGTAGAGTGCTCTTCCACCGAGCCATATCCCCAGTCCTATTCTAAAAGAAAAAAAAAATTTTTTTTCAAGACAGACTCTCACTAAATTGCCCAGGTTGACCTTGAACTTGTGACCTCCTACCTAAGCCTCCCTAGTAGTTGGGATTACAGGTGTGCACCACTGCGCCTGGCTTTACCACTTTATTAAATAAGAGTGTGACCTAGAGCAAATCACTTTAACACTCTGTACTTGGTTCTGAGAAAAAAGACGATGGTAATAACAACACTTATCCCGTAGGATTATTGTGAGCTTACATCGAGAAGATGCTTATAAAATGCTTCAAAGAGTGTGACAGAGTAGCGCTCAGCAAAGGTTAGCCATTATCCCCTTGCCAGGGCTCTTATTATCTATCATGTTGCATCTAAAGTACAGTTTAAAACTGAGCCCAACTCCTGGCTTCTCTTCCTGAAGCAGTTATCATTCTGATTTGGTCACTGCATGACTGTCAACTCACAGAGCTGCCCCAAGGCCTACGTGGTCATGGGCACTGTAGCATCTTCAGAACTTTAAGAGGGATGGGGTTGGTTATTATGCTAGAATAAATAATAACAATTAACATTATTTTGTGTCAGATTCTGTGCAAAGAACCCTAACCCTGTTATTACCTAGACTTGCAGATGAGGAAGTGGAGCCATTTGGAGGTGATGCTTTGGTCCACTAGTGCCCAAGGAACCCAGGATTTAGATCCAGGCAGTCTGCATTCTTAACCCTCATGTCATCCCATTTGCTGCATCTATGATATTTAAAAAGATGTTCAATACCTTTTTTGCATTTTGATCCTAGATTTCTATTTTTAGTTCTATTTAATAAAGCTCGAACCATGGAAACATGAGCAGCCTTCTCAGGGTAATACCAGGTTAATTTATAAGAAGTATAAAGGGAAATAAGCCTGAAACAGAAAGAGAGAGAGAGTATGGGAAGAATTTATTTTTGAGATAAAATAATGATAAATGCTCAAATTAAATAAAGGCTAGGCAATACATTTTAGTAAAATTCCTTTGGTTTGCAATAACAAATAGAAAATTCTATAGAGATAACCAGAATTGTCTCATTTTGTTTTCATGCCCAATTTATGACTGAATTAAATTTTCAAGTTAAATTCAAAAACTTATTTGTCCTGTTAAGTCTGGCTCTTCCATTTGTGATATTACCGTTGTGGCAATGAACTATGGGTGGACTAGGAACACAGGATTATCGCTGCTGAAGAAGAGGGCTAAAGTGGTGGGCAGTTTACCTCTCCACCCCTGTCTCTAGCCTCAGCCTCTCCTTGCCCCTGCTTGGGGCTAACCATGACTGGGATTCTAAACCAATTTCAGCATTTTTATATTGTCCAATAAAAATTTAAATATACATTCCCCCTTTTTAAAGAAGTTTTTATTTTAAATTTTTTTAGGTGGACACAATATCTTGATTTTATTTTCATGTGGTGCTGAGGATCAAACCCAGTGCTTCACGTATGCCAGGCTAGCGCTCTACCACTTGAGCCACATCCCCAACCCTAAATATACATTCCCTTTTATTCAGCAATTCTATATCTAGAAATTCACTCAAGAGAAATACTCACAAAGACATATATGTATATATACATATATATGCATATATATATTAACACATATATATGTATATATTGGTATATATTTACATAAATGCACACTCTTTCACACACACATATATGTATATGGTTTACTGTTAGTGAAAATATGTGGTGCTACTGTAAATATTCATTGGGAAAGTATTGGTTATAAATACCATTACACATATAGACCCCGCCCCATATATACCATACCGAGGAATATGTAGGTAGAATTGTATACATTAACAATAAATAAGCTGGACACAGTGGCCAATGCCTGTAATCCCAGCAGCTTGGGAAGAAGAAACAGGAGGATTGCAAGTTCAAAGCCAGCCTCAGCAACTTAGCGAGGCCCTAATCAACTCAGTGAGATCTTGTCTCCAAATTTAATACAAAAAAGACCTGGAGATGTGGTTCAGTGATTAAGTGCCCCTGAGTTCCATCACCAGTACTAAAACAAAAAACAAAAAAACAATAAATATAATGGAAAAGAGAAGATCAGTGTTCATAATGCTATTTAGAAGGGTTTTATAAGGATATATATTAGTGATTGTAAATTCCAGTGCATGTAGATGCTGGACTGGCTTGGTAAGTGGGCCAGGTAGGGGCTGTGACTACCTTGAAAGTATGCCTCGTGCTAAGTATCTGGCACCAGTCACCTTCACCTCGTTATTGCTAATGGGGTGGTAGATCTTTGGATTTTCTAAGAAAAGTTGAAAATCACAGTATTTTTCATGCTAGTTTCTGATAGTCTATTTATTTCCTATTCATCTTAAAAGCTGGGAGCCCCATGAAAGCATCTCAGTTGTGTGAAGCATTTTAATTTTTATTTTGTAGCAACTAATAAAACTGCTGTAAAAACCATATTGTATGTGGCCAACTGTGAGTTGACTCTGTGTTACAGGTTCATTATACATCAGCCTCCTAAAACTAAACTAGGGCTGTCCCTGGAGAATCACATTATGGGCCAATATCAGGGTATAGTTTTCCATTGCTTACTTTATACACTGCTTTATTTTTGAGTTAGAGTTGTCTATAATACTTTACTGCTTCTATAATTACCCCCACCACTGCTCTTAAATACATAGAACATACTTACACTGGTCTTATGATATGAAGGTTTGAATCAAACTAAGCTTTTAGACCATTCCAGACAGGAACTAGTTTTAGGACTCTAACCTAGCTTGGGTTTTGTTACCAATCTTAAGAATCTTGACTTTGGTGAACACTGCTGGACTCCTTTAGATAATGAAAATGAGTTCGTCTATGTCATGTGCAGGACTGAATTTCTGTAGCCTTGAGATGATTCTGGCCATTTTGGACTGTATGAGTCCCTGGGAATGGTAGCAGTTTGAAAAAAAATTTTTGTTTTCAGTACTGGGAATTGAACCCAGGGGAGCTCTACCACTGAGCTATATCCCCAGCCCTTTTTATTTTGAGACAGAGTCTTGCTAAATTGCTAAGCCTGGCCTTGAACTTGTGATCCTCCTGCCTCAGCTTCCTTAGCAGCTGGGATTATGGGTATGCTCCACTGTTCCTGGGCTAGAAGCCACTTTTTAAATGTGTTGGGAGAGAACAATCATAGCTTTCACTTCTAGGGTGTACTTGGAGCCTGTGGACAAAATGAATACCTAGGTGAATGAATGATCATTCATTTATTCATTTATTCACTCATTCACTCATTCATTCATTCAACAATGATGCTTATTATGTGACTGGTCCTGTGCAGGGCTCTCATGACAATGAGATACTTTCATGAAGCTCCTTGCTTTGGTGGTGACTCAGGATTAAATTGACTCCCATGAACCAGCATGAAAGTACTATGATGAAGGTCAGTACAGGGTACCTTGGGAGTCCCCACTGTGGTCAAGGAAGACTTGTGGCAACTGTGCTGAGTTTGAAGGATGAGTAGAAATGGAGAAGGATTCTGGCCTGAGAATCCTATAGTTACAAAGGACTGAGGATGGGGGGACTTTCTGGGGACTGTATGTATATTGCCCACCCAGGGCAAGGGGTGTGTAATCGAAGTATCAGACTTTGGGGATGGAATGTGGGTGGACAGCCACCTGATCACAAAGTACTTGGCAAAGAGCCTGGGATACCTGGGCTCCATCCTGAAAGTGACCAAGAACCAGTCATGAGTTTTAAGCTAGGGAGTGACAGAGATGGCCTTTGCATTTGGGGCTGTTTAGATATATATTAAAAAATATATTTATTGTAACAAATATTTTCACTTGAAGTTTCTGCCTTGTGTCTCTTTGAATCTATGAATCAAGAAGTAAAAACACTATGTCTTAATGTGAAAAGAAATAGCCAACTATTTTACAAAATTTACAAAATGATGACTGGGAAACTGTAGTTAATATAAAAATGCATTAAGTTTTGGACCTCCTTGTGCTGCTTGACTGTAGAGACATTTCATGACATTTCATACACAGCCTGAAAGTTAATTAAGCCATTGATTTAGAAGGTTGCTGGTAAATCCTAAACCAGTTTCGAGGGCGTGTATGTGTGTTGTGTGGGGAACTGGTTAAAGGCATCCATAACATTAAGATAATCCTCACTGAATATTGCTACGTTTCCAACTAGCAATTCATCTCATTCCTGGCAGCATTAACCTCTAAGGGCCTTGTTTCCCCTGGAAGGTAGGTGAATGCTCAATTAATAGAAAGAATCAACAGGTTCAGTTTGGTAAGAACTTGTCTTCCCCCTTTTCACAGGTGGTTTATGAGAAGGGAACTGGGAGGGAGGGAGGAGAGATCAGGATGATACTGTAGAGGTGGATTTTGAGCCCTGGAACAGAGTGATCTCACTTGCTACTGCTACATACACATTTATCCTTGGTTTCCTGGCCTTTTTGCCATGGGGATACATGGGTTTGCTGAATATGTAACTGTGCCCCTGGGAGGCTATGAGGTAAGTTTTAGAGAGAGTTTAAGCAGGATTCAAATTCTACCCTCCAACTTCCTGAGCAAGGAGAACTTGGAAAAGTAGTTCACCCTACCTGGTATGATTTCAGAGTGCCTAACTGGCATGGCCTGTTGTTAGAATTAAATGAGATATTTGTGCATAGTGTCTTTATCTGTTTGGGCTGCTATAACAAATCTTCAAGACTGGGTGGCTCATAAACAACAGAAACTTATTGCTTACAGTTTTTGAGGCTGGAAATCCAACCTCTAGGCACTAAAATGTTCAGAGTCTGGTGAGGGCTGTTGTCAGAGTTGGTAGACTTCTGCTGGGTCCTCACAGGCAGAAGGGCCAGGTAAGGGGTCTTTCTGAGGCCTCTTTTATAAAGTCATTAATCATTCATGAAAGCTCTGCGCCATGACCTAATCATCTCCCAGAGGTTCCACCACCATCTCCTTGGGGTTTGGAATTTTAGCATAATAATTTGAAGAGGATGGAAACATTCAAACCACAGCACACGGTGACTGACACATAACTGGTGGTCAATAAATGTTTCTTGCTTGCTTGCTCTGAACTGAAACTCTCTTTGATTTGTTTCCATAGGAATTGCTGTCTCCTTGACTTTTGGCATGCTTATTTTTCATTGGCTGGAACAAATGTATTTAGGAAAGCAGGAACTTGGGTGGCAGAATGGACTGCCTTCCAGTGCTGGTGTACTTCTCCCTTTTGAGAAGTCACTTGATATTTTAAGACAGATATCTTCTCTATAATCTGGAAACAGTAGTGTTCAATTGTTCCTCTACCTTATTTCTTTCAACATTAACATAAGGCAAGGGTTCTCAAACTTTAGAATGCATCAGACTCACCTGAAGAGCTTGTTAAAACATAGACTGCTGGGACTATTCCCAGCATTTCTGACTCAAGTCTGGGTGGAGCCTGAGAATATGCATTTCTCACCAGTTTCCAGGTAACATTGATGTGACGTCCAGGACTGTTCTTTAACAGTTCCTGGCAGATAGAAAACACCAGGTAGATGTAAGCTACTATAATCCTTTATATTTTGGAACAGGAGTAATTTTATAGACAATACTACCTGACTATAATTCTGATTTTAGGGTTTTTATTTTGTCTCTTTCAATAATTACTTATATACTTTCAACTTATATAGTACTAATATACACACAGAGGAGAGGTTTGTATTCTGGGGCTAGGATTCATATAAGTCATTACTGCAGAGGATGTTTGACTAACCTAGATGCAGGAATGGTGTACCAGGATGACCAAGTATCGATGTGATTTTATCAGCCAGGGCTCCATGAAGTGTGACGGGGTTAATAAACAAATTTCTGGGACATTCTCCTATCTTATAAGATCCTCTACTAGATGTGGAGGGCATGCTTCTGGGGGACTTCAGCAAATAACAGGAACCTCTCATAGGCCAAAGTTTTCCTTGGTGATTGTAAAAAGCCCCACCATCTGCAGGGTTTATAAGGATGTGAGGGATGGATCTTCCCACTGAGGAAATCATAGGCCCTGACTCTTTATTTTAGAAGGTGGATGGCAAAGATAGGGCATGGTGACACTTCTGCCACTTAATAAGCAGCCTGAATTACACATCTAAAGTTAACAGCTTCTCCTCCTCCCTCCCACCCACCCTTCAACCCATTACTTAAACCCTGCTTTGTCACTGTTTCTCAGAGCAATTGAGTAGAAATGCTACCTGGGTCTGCAAAACCTTCAAACGCAGTCAGGGTGGGCAAGTTTGGGTTCAGTATTGTGAAGGTCTAGGTGCTACACTCGGAGTCAGAAGATGTTGGCTCACACCCCAACTCTTTTACCTTTGAGCTGTAAGGCCCATCATTTCATCCCCTCATCTGTAAGATGGGGACAAAATTGCCTCCCTTAACAGAACTTTACAAAAAAAAGGTTTTATGTTTAGTATCTGATTGCAGGGCAAGCAATTTTGTTCCTATCTTACAGATGAGGGAATAAGATGGTTGGTCAGTGGCCTCACAGGTTTTGGCATGGCTGATAATGAGCAATATTAATATTGGCTTTTGAGTAAGGATGTCTCTTATTCTGAAACAATGAAGACATAAAAGGGAGATCGGTATGGTGCAAAGTAAGTGATGGGGAAGTATTTCAGGATATCCCTCAGTGTTTGTTCACTGCCTGCCCCGAGAATGTGAGCCCAGTAATCTCATCATAAGGTGTCACTGAACCAACCCTGAATAGGTCTCTCTCCTCTCCATGCTACAGGGGTCCTTAATTGCTGTCTCCTAGGCTATCGGCTTCTAGATAAGGACGGTATTCTCTTTTCCTTATTGTCCAGTCCTGAGCATAGAACTGGACCCCTATAGATATTCCACCAGTGTTTATGGAATGATTCACTGGGAGGATGTGTTTTAATTCTTTGGATCATGATTCTTGTCCATATTCTACACACTTATTCTCACATCTTGTCTTTTGGAAATGTTCTTAGAGTGGTCCATAGCTCTGGGGAAACTCGACTGATGAATCACTGGGTTTGAGTCTAAGACACAGGAAAACCTGTGACCAGAACCATAAGAACTGCTTTCTTCTCTGAGCTGTTTGTGCCTTGGGAACCAAGGCTGGGGAACAAAGGAGGCTTGGGAATTGGTCACTGGAGGTGGGGTGGGCATAACAGCAAAATACTGTGGAGAACTGATCTGTCTTGGCACAGCAGTGCTGTTCTGTATCTTTTTTTTTTTTGAGAGAAAGAGAGAGAAAGAGAGAGAGAGAGAGAACTTTTTTTAATATTTATTTTTTTTAGTTATTGGCGGACACAACATCTTTGTTTGTATGTGGTGCTGAGGATCGAACCCAGGCCGCACGCATGCCAGGCAAGCGCGCTACCGCTTGAGCCACATCCCCAGCCCCATCTGTTCTGTATCTTAAAGGGAGATCTGAACTTTGGGGACTGCCTGCCCTGGAAATAAATGACTGCTTTATCAAAGTGAGCAGGGAACTGACAAAATAAATCTAGCTATGGTTCCCGTTGTTGTTAAGTTTGAAATAGGTGATTTGTGTGTTTTCTGAAAGCTGCTATGATTTGAAGGCTGACAACTTCCTGATTTTTAAAGTTGGTTTCTATTATTGCTTTGTAACCTCCTAGGCATAGTGACAACAGTGATGGCAGCAACGACAGGATGGCCATGTGAAGATGATGTCAGGGTGATTCCCTGAGGGTCTGCTCGGAGACCTTCATGTATTTCCTACAGTAACTCTGTAAGGTTGGCTGGAATCTCAATCCCAATGTACAGATGTGGAGACTGAGGGTCATGGGGGTTAAATGATTGATTCAAGGTAAGACAGTGTGTCACCTTGATTTGAACCTAGTTTAAATCCAGGCTTGACAGCTACAATGATACCTACCTTCACCCTCTAAGCTGCATCCTTTGGAAAGTATAAAGTTGGGTTTATAATGAGATTATACTACTGATCTGCCTCAGTGATATTTTCCAAACAGTTTAAATGAAACTCTTTAAATACAGAGACCCCTCTGCCACAGAAATCCTCCTCTTCTTCCTCTAAGAACCTTTTTTCATAGACTCCCCTCAGGGTTCTGCCTGGGGCCTGATGGAGAAAGTGGGGGCACTAAAGCAATAAAATAAGAGAAATCAAAAGACCCCAGGGCCTGTCATGGATCATCCATAAAACAATGCTTCCCAGCCCTGAAAACTGTCAGACTGCTTCTTTTTGTTCTAAAAGCTCTGGCTTCACAGAACATCAACTTCCCCCTAATAATGAGCTTTTTTCTTCCTTCTCTAATGATACAGGCTTGCCTTGAGGATTCTTATCGTCTCTATTGCTCATCCGTGATGACAGACACACGCACAGTGAGTTTGTCACTTCTCTGCTTTCCTCTTCCTTTCCTGTCACACACCATTCCCACCCCAGCTCAGGCAGGAGCTCAGAGCAGCGCCCCCCTTCCTCTGCCCCCTCGCCTCCTACACAGCCATGCACAGCTCTGAGATCTTCACAAAGCATCATCTGTTTCCTCGTGAATAAGCTCATCTCTCTTTCCCCCAACCCTCCAGGGTGACTTTTGTGTCAGTAGGGTGTGCTGCTGGCACTTCCCCCTGGAGACTTAGCATTTTTGACAAGCTTGTACATTTGAGCAAATATTTACCTTGCATTGATTCTCTTCTATGGACATGCAAAGGATTTTGAATAGATATTCCCATTTGCTACCTGTGAAGTGGATACTGGTGGTTAACCCCCTGTGCAGATGAGGAAACTGAGGCACAACTTGGGCAAGAACACACAGCCCTCTAGTATCTAGAGCATATTTTCTTTTTTTAGAATTTAAATGGATATGTGTGTGTGCATATATATAGATAGATAGATAGATATAGATATATAGATATATCTTTTTAAATTTTATTTATTATTTTAAAATTTTTTATTTATTCTTTCTAGTTATATATGATAGTAGAATGTTTTTTTGACATTTTATTTATACATGGAGTATAACTTCCCATTCTTGTGGTTGTACATGATGTGAAGTTACACTGGCGGTATATTTATATATGAACATGGGAAAGGTATGCCCCATTCATTCTGCTGTCTTTCCTATTCCCACCCCCTCTCCCTTCATCCCATTTCCCTTCGTCTAAACCAATGAATTTCTATTCTCTGCCCCCCCCCCATTGTGTGTTAGTATCTGCATATCAGAGAGAACATTCTCTAGAGACTATCTTCTTAAGCAACATGTTTGAGGTTGTTCTGAAAACTTCTATGTGAATGTTGGAGTGTTTGAGAGCAATATCTGGCTTTTATAGTTTTTAGCCCAAAGGGCCCTACAAAATCAAGGTGGACAAAATAGCTTTGGGAAAGATTAAGCCAAGCATCAACAATAACTAGTGGAGTTTACAGAGCATCCACAGATTATTTAAAATTACTAAAAAAAAAAAAAAAAGACCATTCCCTCCCTGTAGGGACACTAATGGCCTAGTTGGAAATGGTCCTCTGCACCTGCCTCCACTAGACCACCTTCTGCAAGATCTCCTGCCAAGTCATCTGCAGGTTCCCCACACTTCTCTCTCATTGGCCATCCATAGCTAGTTAGGGAGCCCAGATGACAGCAGTCCTCAAGGTCAGCATTGCTTAAAGAGCTTATCCAATACCACAGGTCCTGAGCATTTCAATTCAGTCTAAGAGGCCTAGGACAGGGATCCAGGAGTTTTCATTCTTATTAGCTCCTCTTGTGATCCTAATGCAAGTCTCCAAACCACTGTTTTAAAGTAATCACTGCCCTTTGGGCTATAGCATTAGGAACAGGAAGCCAAAGCACCCGTGGGTTGTTAGCCTGTCTTTGCTTTGGACTGTCTTTGATAGGTGGCAGAGAGCATGGTTGTTATTCTGAAATCCTTTCACTATGGTCACTTTTTGTTCTTTTCCATTCTGCTGCTGGTGAGCATGCAATTGAGAAGCTTTATCTGCTTGCACTTATTATCAAAGTTCAATAATGTATTTTATTAATTTTTAATCTTCTTAATAGGACCAAGATTTTGATCACCACCTGTTCTAAAACTTCCTAATAGAGAATCCCCATTTAGGCCAACGGAAATAATTAGGAAAATGTAGGGAAGAGATACTGTAATACACAGACACTGCCCCAAACTTGGTTTCCTTTGAATGAATTATGAGGAAAGCCCCAACTTTGATAGGAGTTTTTTTTTCCCAAGAAGATGAGTGGCTGCCCCTCCCAACCCTGATAGGCTCTCCCTGCAACACTCCCAAACTGTTGCACTCATCTTTCAGCCCACAGACAGGTCAAGCTGCTTTTAATCACCAGCTGCATCAGGTTCATCACAAATCTACAAACAGGTGCCTGTGCAATTAGTTATTTTGATTTTCCTTGGTCCATACAATGCCTCTAAACTAGAGCTCTTCTGCTGGCCACGTGGGCTGGGGCTCTACAAAGGGAGGAAGCACATCTCTCAGTGTCTTTCAGAGTGCCTGACACATAGAAGGTGATCAGAAAATGTTTGTTGATTGATTGTAATTCTGTGAATCCACCATTTTTTAAGGCTATTGTGAGAATGAGAGTCTGTGGGTAGGACCAGTATCAGTTTATATAAAGTTTCACTCTTCTTAGGCGAAATGAGAAAACTCTGGGCAATGTATTATGTTTTTCAGAAATCTAAAACTTGTTTGATATGAAAGATTGTCTAAGTCTGTGGTCTTCCTGATTTGCAGGTTTGGATTGCCTTTATTTTATGGGGTGGTTGCCGTTCATATGACGATGTTGATTAAATGGGTGTTCACCATTTGGGGCCAAATGATACCCAACCATCCATTTGACCAGAGTTACCTTTAGCAAGTGTAAATCAGGACATATCTGTATCAGATTGCAGAGGTAGCTCAGTGATGGAGTACATGCTTAGCACGCGCCAAGCCCTGGGTTTGATCCCCAAGCCCGCCCCTCCCCCAAAGAGATTCTATATCAGTATCCTACAGCTTCCCATTGTCCCATTGCACTGTGGATAAAATCCCAAATACATGTCAGGCCCTCATAAACTGGTCCTGATTATAACTCTGATCTCATCTTCAGTCGTCCATCCCATCCAGGTCATTTTATTCAAACTGGCCTTCTGTGGCTCTTGAGGAGGCTGGGCTTTTGCCTCTGCCTCAGACCTTTCCTCAGGACTCTGCCTTGAACCCTTGCCCTCACCTGGTCCATCATGGTATTTAGGGCTCCTCTCCTGCCTCTGCTGCCCCCCTCCATGTCCTTCTTTGTCCTTCCTATCACTCTCCTTCCTTCTCTCTGCTGTGCTCTTCAAACACTTACCACCATCTATCAAGTTTATTTGATCCTTATTAATTTGTTCTGGTCTCCCCGCTCCTCCTGGGATATCAGTTCCAGAAGCACATTCTTACTGGGTGCCCAGCATCTGGAGCAGTGTCTGCCTAACAGGGGTTTTGTAATTATTTGCTGAATGAAGGAAAGAAGGGACATTTCCTGCAGGAAACTGCTTAAGGTTAGGGACCCTCTTTTCAGCTTCCATGGCCTCCTGCATTCTACCTCCCACAGCTCTTGCTCCCTGGGGTTGTACTGGCCACTGACTAGTCTGCCGCTTCTGCTGGCCCCTGGGCTCTGGTGTGTGGAATGACCTCCCTCATCCTTGGACTCCAGGAGCTGGCACAGTGCTAGTGTGAAGCTGATGCTGGACTGTATGGAACATATCCAGGCTGCTTCGGTTCTGGCTGGCTGGACTGAGGACCCAGGGAAACCTATTTCAGAGACCAATCACAGACCATAATTTCATCATTGTATTGTCAGGGCTGAGCATTAGAATACACCTAACAAATGTTTTTTGATTGAATAAAGAAGACAATGACAAAAAAAAAATAGTCTGGCTGCAGGACCAGAAATAAAACTTTGAAAATTGGTCAATATCTAAGTATTTACTGCTCACAGAGTTGGTCCCAAGGAGGGTGAATTTGGGGACTCAGTTTCTCCTGTCTTGTCCTTGGGTCAGTTCTTCCTATGTTTTCATCTCCCACATATTTCCCTGGGCTCTTGTCCTGCACATTTTCTAAAGCAGGGCTCCTCTTGGGCTCCCTGTTTTCCTGGCAGTTCACTTTCCCTTGGCCTCTTTCTCCCCACTGTTGCCAAGTCAGGCCTTTTCCAAGATGCAGGACCCACTCCAGTGCCCTGGGACCTTGCTCAGCAATTACTACCATGAGCTGAGACACCACAGGAAAACACTGAGCCTCTTCTGCAAAGAAGCACGGATCCTCCATCTTCTTTGATTTAAGAGAGAAACAACATATAACTAGGAAAAGAGTATGTAATTCTATTAAATCAAACGAGTTCCAAAAGTGCTGACTATGGGTGGTGATGCGTCTATTAATTTGACTGTGGTCATCAGTATGCAACGTATATTATGTATATCAGATCATCATATTGTACACCTTGAACATACAAATTTTTGTCAATTTAATGTCTTAAAAAATAAAATCATTAAAAAATGACACACCTTTCAAAAAAATTAGTGGCTACAGTAGTGATTACTAGAGCTAGGAAAGGTGGGGGAGGGGATTTGAGGGATGTTGGGTAAGGAGTGACAAAATGCAGAAATAATAAGTTCTAGTGTCCTATAGCACAGCAGGGAGACTATAGTTTATAATGACTTATTATATATTTTCATTAAAACTAAAAGATGTTCCTGGGCTCCCAACATCAAGAATTAATAAATGTATAAGGAGATGGAAATACTAATTACTGTGACAGGATCATTACAAATTACATGCATGTAGTGAATTATTAAACTGTATCCTGTAAATATGTACAAAGTTATGGTGTAATTTAAAAAAAAATAAAAGAATGGATTTTAAGATTAATGAAAAAAAAATCCACAAAGCTCTGCCTAATAATACATGAGCAACTTTTGAAAGGAGATTTAACTTCCCAGAGCCTTAGCCTCCTCCTTCACAGAAAGGCATTGTAGCATGTTCACATGTATACACACACACACACACACACACACACACACACACACACACTTCACATAATTGACCTTACCCTTTTAATTTTGGCTTAAACCATATTTGCTTTATTTAAAGTAGGTTTCTTCCCTTGGTCTCAGCCCGACACGAGTTTCCTTCAAAGCACATATCACATTTTATGATTAAGTGTTTTGGTTCAGAAATACCTAGTCTTGGTGCATGAGAACTGGCTACCAAAGATGAAAGGTGTCAAGAGACTGAAGAAAGAGGCAGATAGATCAGGATTGCACAGTTTCCTGGGGACTTATGGACAGAAGCATGTCTTGGGTGACAGCAGGACAGGTGGATGCCATATTCAAAGGCAGGAGGAGAGTTTATATGCTAAGTAGACAAAGGTGGGCCATGGCTAATCAGAATGTCCCTGGCCTTGCTCAGCAAGTACTGACATACCCAACATCAGTTAAGAGACAGTATGGGCACCGTCATTGGCTGGCACAACACACTTGGTTGACTATTTTGATTACTTTGCTTATCCTGTAGGGCTTGGGATGTGAGCTGGGATCACTTGGCAGGCAAAATGGCAATTACCAATAGGCTGGCTGTGGTCATGTCAAGCTGGGGACTACAGATTTATGTATCTTTTGTGTTATTTTCCAATCAGCCTTCAGATAGGAAGTACAGCTGTATGTCATCACTGTATTTGAGATGTGGAAACAGTGCAGAGTTTTGGAGCTGGCTTGTAATTATGTCATTATTATTAGTTATATTTTTTTAATTGAAAGTAGGAAAATTGTAGGTACAAGCTCCTCTTTCCTTGGTTCATGGAGAGGATGTTATATATTCACAAAGGTTAAGCTATAGAACAGAGCTTAACTGGGTGGAGAAGTCTGGGGGTCCTGGCCAGGAGAATCTTGTCTTCCAACGAGAGCTGGTGTGTGTTTTATTCATTGTCATTTTTGTGATCAGCCCCCAAGTTTGAGAAGATAAAGCTTTCTCGAAGCCTCTTCCACTCTAGCCTATTCACGTAGTTCGATTTATTTTAGTAATGAATTCAGTTGACATTTTCCCTCTGGAATCCTGTTATTAAAACAAACTTGCCAGAGACTCTGCTCATAGGTACAACAGTGTGGAAACAAAATGAACTTGGATGTATGATATGAGTCCCAATATTGGTTCAGCCACAGCGTGACAGTTAGAGTGAATGAGAGCAATGGGATTCTCATTAAGCCTCACGATTTAGCACCAGCCTCTGGGAGAGGAGAAAATCATGTCTGATCATACTGTTCTGTTAGCCTCATAAAGAAATGCGCATGAGAGGAATTGTTGGGGGGAAGAAAAGAGAGCAGGACTATTTATCCCAACTTCTGATTGTTTGCTGACAGATCTAAGACAGAAGATTAATTGAAAAACATGTATAAGAGAAGTAAAGTGAGGTCCTGGTCTGAAGGCTCAGTCATCACTCATTTTTTGAGCATCGACTTAGGTGCTAGGCATAATTATTATTATTGTTGTGCTAGAGGTGGAACCCAGGGCCTCACACATGCTTGGCAAGCGCTCTACCACTGGTCTCCACCCCTGGCTCTGCTAGGCACTCAAGTCCTTGCCCTCGAGAAGCTTCCATTCCAGTGGGAGGAAACAGAAAACAAGAAAGTGAACATAAACTTCTATAAAGAAAATAAAATGGTAGTATTATAGGCAGATACGCTGATGGGGGTGCTGGAGGCCACTTTGGATGTATGGTCAGAAAAAGTTTCTCTGAAGTGGTAACATGCGTGATAACTGGGGATTTGGATGGAGGCCACTGCCCAGAGATGGAAGTCAGTAGCATCCCAGCTGAGAGGCTATTTCTTCCCCCCAACAATTCCTCTGAAGAGCTTGACACTAGGGAAAACAATCAAAAGATTAGCTGATCTCTTCCAAATGCTAACATGCAAACCATTACAACCTTTGCTCCTTAACTTAGTTATGTTTATAGTTTAGTTATTAGTAATATTTATAATTTACTAGTGATGTGACCTTGGACAAGTTATTTGATCGATCTAATTCAAAAACTATGAAATGTCAGTATTAGTGATTTCACCCCTCATAGTCTTGTTATGAGAATTATATGTGATAGCAATAAGTACTGCTAAGTAGTATCTATTGTTTTTTTATGTGCTGCTGGCAACTATGTTAAGTCTTCACACATAGTTGCTCATTTAATCTTGATAACTTCCTTGACAAGAAGGTAAGAAAGAGTATTGCAGATGCGGCTATTGAGTGCCAGATGGTGATTACCTTGATTTAGGTCTTCAAGCAAGTGTGGTGGCAATGGGATTCAAATCCAGGTGTTCTTCCCAAGTTCTCAACTTTACTTATATATCACCTGGATATAGAAGCCTTAGATCAGTGCTTATCAGGAGCCTAACCTCAGTGCCTCTGGTTATCTCTAAGCACATTGCCTTTCTTCTATCACATGACAATTTCAAGTGATCTTAGAATCTGCATTTTAAAAATTTATTTATTTTAATTAGGTATATATGACAGCAGAATGCATTATGATTCATTGTACACAATTGCTGCACAACTTTTCATTTCTCTGGTTGTACATGATATAGTGTCACACCCTATGTGCAGTCTTACATGTACCTAGGGTAATGATGTCCATCTCATTCCACCATCTTTCCTGCCCCCATGTATCTTCCCCACCTTCCCTCCCCTTTGCTCAATCAAAATTCCTCCATGCCTGTCCCCTCCCCATTATGGATCAGCATCCATTTATCAAAGAGAACATTCAGCCTTTGGTTTTTTGGGACTGGCTTACTTCACTTAAATCCATATGCAGAAAAATGAAAATAAACCCCTATCTCTCACCATGCACAAAATTCAACTCAAAATGGATCAAGGACCCTTAAGAATTAGTCCAGAGACCCTCTGCCTAATAGAGGGAAAAATAGAACCAAATCTTCATCATGTCAGATTAGACCCCAACTTCCTTAACAAGACTCCTAAAGTGCAAGAAATAAAATCAAGGATTAATAAGTGGAATAGACTCAAACTAAAAAGCTTCTTCTCAGCAAAAGAAACAATCAATGAGGTAAACAGAGAGCCTACATTTTCAGTGCAAGTTTTTGCTACACACACATCAGAGAGAGCACTAATCTCCAGGATATATAAAGAACTCAAAAAATACCAAAAAAACAAAAAACAAAACCAAAACCCCCAAATAACTCAATCAAAAAATAGGCTAAGGAGCTGAACAGACACCTCTCAGAAGAAAATATACAATTGATCAACAAATGAAAAAATGTTCAACATCTCTAATAATTAGAGAAATTTAAATCAAAACTACTCCAAGATTTCATCTCATGCCAGTCAGAATGGTAATTATCAAGAATACAAACAACAATAAGTGATGGTGAGGATGTGGGGGGAAAGGCACACTCTTAGATTGCTGGTGGGACTGCAAATTGATGCAACCAATCTGGAAAGCAGTATGGAGATTTCTTGGAAAACTTGGAATGGAACTACCATTTGACCCAGCTATCCCACTCCTTGGTCTATACCCAAAGGACTTAAAATCAGCATACTATAGTAATGTAGCCACATCAATGTTTACAGCAGCTCAATTCACAATAGCTAAATTGTAGAAGCAACCTAGATGCCCTTCAACAGATGAATGGATAAAGAAGCTGTATACACACACACACATACACACACACACACACACACACACACACACACACTTAATGGAATATTACTTAGCATTAAAAGAGAATAAAATTATGGCATTTGCAGGTACATGGATGGAGCTGGAGAATAGAAACTGCATTTTACAATGCAGCATTTTTGAGTCAGTGATTTGCTGTAGAACTGCAGCTGGAAGTCACATCTAACTCCAGATCCCCAGGTCTTTTCCCTACAGTGTGCCTCCTGGAGTTTTGCTTATTACAATTAAGCATATTTTGAAAGGAGCCCTCAGAAATACATACTGAATTTGCTTCGGCAGATCTAGCTGTTTGCAAAACAATAGGTCCAATTTTCTTCCTTAACACTGCTTCTATTAACATTTAAAAGATCCCTTCATATTCATTGTTCCTATTTTAAGCAAAAAAATTGTCAGAGTATTTCGGTGTTCATCAGCTGATAAAACCCACCAGGATTCTGAATCGACACCTCCTCTGCCACCTGTCAGCCCCGGTGTTACTCTTTGTGCTTGTCTTGTTCCTCCTTCTGCACATCCCAGGAATTTCCAGATTCTTTTGAGACTTGGTAGAAATCTTTGTTCCGGGTGAGTTTGTTTGTTTGCACTTGGTCATTTCTATTCTCTTGGATTCCTGGAGCTGAACTTTGAGGATGAAAAAAAAAATCTTGTTGGCTAGGATTGTTGGAATTTAGAGTCGACCTCTGAGACTGGAGGGAATTACGTCTGAGCTCATTGTCTTGCAAGGCAATTGGAGCTGCAAATGGATAAAGAGGACGTGACTAGGGAAAGGTGAATAGCAAGAATATCTTCCCCCACATAACTGATGAGGCTGAAACTCTCTCTGAGCTTTCTCTGAGGATGGTGCAGGCATATAACTCCAGTCCAGACTTCCGTGGATATGACACTCTGATGCTCCATTAGACATGAAGACCTACCCCCTGTCTTCCAAATTGAAGGTAATACAGATGAAACACCTGACCTTCATTCCCAAGCTTGAACTCTCTTAATATTCCTTTCATCTGCTAATAGATCCTTTAAGGCACTCAGGTAAAAATGTTGGAATCTTTCTAAACTCTCTCTTTTGCCTATGTGACTCCACATCCTATTTATCAGCAGTACCTGTTGGCCTTTACCTTCCAAATAGATGCGCAGGCTGGCCAGTTCTCACCACCTTCAATGTTGCCACTGCCAGCCAAGCCATCTCCTCTTTTTTGTGCTTCTTTGGTCTCCTAACTGGCCTTTTGCGTTCACTCCAGCCTTACTCTGGCACATAGGGTGGCAGCCAGAGTGATCCTTTTAAATCTGCATTGGTGCATGACCCTTCTCTGGAAAATCCACTGGCCTCCTGTCTCTCAGAGTGAAAGCTCACTTCTTAAAATGGCCTCCAGGATGTCCGCTCTCTCTACTGCCCCTCCCATGTCATCTGATCTACCCAGCGTCCCCTGAGCCTTACACATGCCCGCCTCCTTGTGCTCCTCCACTCCCAGGCACAGTCCTGCCTTGGGGAGGGAAGTCCCCTTCTCCTGGAGAGCCTTTCTCCCCATCAAGGCTGAGCCCTCAGCAATGACAAGTCCCTGAGCACTTTAGGTCAAAGAGCAATCTGACTGCCAGCCTGTTCTTCCACTCCCTCCACTGCCTCGTTTTCTTCTCCCAGGACAGACGATCATCTGACACCCTACAGATTCTAATGATGTTGTTTATTCCCCTCCTGACTGCTGTCCACTAGAATGTAAGCGCCATGAGAGCAGGCATTTTTCACTCTATTTTCAGTTCCTGGAAGAGTACCTGGAAGTTAGCAGGCATTTAAACACATCGTTAGATGAACAAATGACTGTTAAGAAATCAGCACTGTGCCTGACTATCTTCACCCAGAAATCATTCCATTACAAAAAGTCAAAAAACCCATTCAAGTGCAAAAGGAATGTAATTGGATCCCTTCCAGTGCTACTGGAAATGGGGGAGTTGCTTTCGGGGTGTCTCTTCCTGGGTACACAAATAAAGCCATTAGTTGCTGACTCCTTTTGTCTATAGTCTCCATTTCCTTTCCCCTTAGCTTTGTTCTCAGGCTGGTTTTTATTGTCACCATCAACTTCAGGTTGACGTAAGTCCAGACTGGCAATATCAGTGTGTAAGGTGGGGAGAAGCATTTCTGTTTTTATTTAATTTTTAAATTTTTTTAGTTGTTGATGGACCTTTATTTTATTCATTTATTCATATGTGGTGCTGAGAATCGAGCCCAGTGCCTCACACATGCTAGGCAAGTGCTCTACCTCTGAGCCACAACCCCAGCCCAGCACTTTTTTTCCTAATGCTCTCCCTGAAGTCCTAGGAGGCCATCTCACTGATCTGACTCAAGTCAGGAGCCTGACCCTGGACCACTCACTGTGATCCAGTGGCACAAGTTGCTCCCATTGGCCAAGTGGAATCATCTGACCACCCTGGAGTAGAGTGAGAGAGTTAGGGAGTCAGGCCCACCTACCACTCCCTACACTGACAGGGACGGAGAGAAAGAATAGTGCTATTATCAGGCTCATCTCACATTAGCACCAGAGCCATCATTGCAAAACATGTTTCCTAATCCTCAGTGGTTCCTCATTAAAATAAATGCCCAAGTCTTTGGTATACCATTTAAGACGCATCATAGCATGGCCCCAATCTGTTCCTTCAGCCCTCTCTCTCACATGCCCTCCCATATTCTATTTGCTCAGAAACACAGGACTGTGTGCTATTCCTGGATTGTCATTTGTCCATTTATTTATCCATTCACACATAATTTTTCTTTCCTTTTCTTTGAAGGGTGGGGAGTACCAGGGATTGAACTTAGGGGCACTCGATTGCTGAGCAACATCCCTAGCCCTATTTTGTATTTTATTTACAGACACGCTCTCACTGAGTTGCTTAACACCTTGCTTTTGCTGAGGCTGGCTTTGAACTCCTACCTCAGCCTCTGGAGCTGCTGGGATTACAGGCATGCACCACCGCACCCAGCTCACACATAATTCTTACCAAGGACTTCCTATATGCTTTTTAGCCATTGCCCATTTAGTGACTGCTCTTCTGAGGTGTTTTGCCTTCTCTATGTATATAAACACATTCTTTATAGCTGGGGATAAGTGCCACATTTTTTGAAGATGTCTTTATTCTCTGCCCCCCATACAATTCAGAATGATTTATTTCTTTCATCTCTATCCATAATACTTTTCTTATTTCTCTTTTGAAGGGTCCTTGGGTTAGTGTCATATATGCACATATCTATTTCCTGTATTGGACTTCAAATTATTTGAGGGCTTATACAGCTCTTATATAGCCAGGAATATATAGGATGTTATACATAGGGTAGATATCTATTGAATGTGTGTGTAATGAATGAATAACAAACTGAGGTCACATTAGAACAGAGGAAATGGTGATGGAAACAGGTTCTGATTCATGTTTTTATTGGAGTCAGCTTGGTGAGAAGGATCACTAGGCAATGCTGAACTGACGTGGATCTGGGGCGAACAGTTTGGGCCTCTCAGAACACACACTGAGCCCGGATCGGCTGAATTCAAGCTCCCGTTTGCCTGCTTCCCGCAGACAAACAGCTGTGACTCAGCACTAATCCATCCGGCTGAAACAACTGGTCAGCCCTTCTCATCCTACGGAGGTAAATGCCTACTGAGCCTTCATAGGTAGTGGCCACAGGTTTGAAACGGGGCTTGGAGAGACAGTAAGGACCCACCCGTTGCATTGGTCACCCGGCAAAGGGAAATGAACTGTCGCCATTTGCAAGAGATACTACCATGGCAGAGAACTGATGTCACCAGAATGCGGCGGAGGAGATAAGTTCATTGAAACCTGCGGCTACAGGTGTGTAATTCCCTAGCCTTCCCTCTCCACACATCGGGGAAACCTTAAGGGCCCCTCCCAGCTCTCCCATAAGGGCCCCTCCCAGCTCTCCTGTGAGCGCGATAGCCAGACCGAGGCAATCAGACGTGGTGCGGGACCCGCGGCGCGGAAGTCCCGGCTACCGCTCCCACCAGTGCTGACAACTGAGGTCTCTTGAAGAAGCTACCGGGGCGTGGCTACTGGAGGGCAAGTAAAATTCGCTGAGGATTCTTAGCCCCAGGCTCTACAAACTTAGGGTCTGAGGGAATGGCAAACAGGGAGAGTGTGCCCAGTTGTTCATGAAAACAGGGCTCCTGGGAGCAGCAGACCTGGCGTGTAGCCAGTATTGTGGTGAGCGGCACCCGTGAGAGGGGGCTGGCTAGAGGAAAAGTGGGAAGTGACTAGACACAAGAGGAGGCCCTAGGCACTCAGGATTGGAAACTCGCCCAGTCTGGGAGGAGGAGCTGCTGCACAGTGATTGGTTCCCGCGTATTGACAGGAGAAACTTGGCCTGGTAGGCACAGCGCCACCTACTGGAAGAGAAGTTAATCAAACTCTAAGACTGCATTTATTAGTTTTTTTTTCTCTTTTTTTTTGATTTGGGTTTTTTCTTTCATTTTCATTTTTCTTTCTTGTTGTTTTTTAAATTTTTTTTACAATTTTTTTTAAATTTTTTTTCTTCTAATTTTAATTTTAATTTTTTTTATTATTATTTTTAAAATTTTTTTTCTTTTTTTTATTTCCTATTTTTTTTCTTCTTTTGTCTTTTCAATTTTCTTATTCCCCCTTCCTTGAATTCTACCTGCTTACTCTCACTCTCGTTAGTGACTTCTTCCCTTCCCTTCTAATACCTTTCCTCCCAAGCATCAAATAAATTTATAGGAGTAAACAGTAACTCAGCAGCAACTTGAAAAAGCAAGGAAGAAAAGGAGTACAAACAATGCAGGACAGCCTAAATATTCAGGAGGACCTAGAGTCATCATAAAAATGGTCATATAAAGAACTCAAGGAAAACCTTAGACAGATGGAATGGAACCTTAAAGAGGATACGAGACAGCAAATTCAAGCAGCGAAAGAACACATTGAGAATGAATTACATAAACAGCTAAAAGAAGAAGTTAAGCATCTTTATAAGGAGATAGAGATTATAAAAAATAATCAAACAATAATTCTAGAAATGAAGGAAACGATAAACCAAATTAAAAACTCAATTGAGAGTATCACTAACAGAGTGGAGCAAGTAGAAGCCAGAACGTCAGATAATGAAGACAAAATATATCATCTTGAAAAGAGTCTAGCCAACTCAGAAAGGCTGGTAAAAAATCACGAGAAAAACATCTAAGAGTTATGGGATAACATAAAAAAACCAAACTTACGAGTCATCGGGATAGAAGAAGGTACAGAGATTCAAACCAAGGGAATGAGTAACCTGCTGAATGAAATAATTACAGAAAATTTCCAGAAATAAAAAAGGAAACAGATATACAAATTGTAGATGCATACAGGACACCGAGCACACAAAATCACAGTAGACCAACGCCAAGACACATTGTTATGAAGATATCCAATATACAGAACAAAGAGAAAATATTAAAAGCTACAAGAGAAAGGAGATAGATTACATTCAGGGGTAAACCAATAAGGTTAACAACGGATTTTTCATCACAGACGCTGAAAGCAAGAAGGTCATGGAACAATGTATTTCAAACACTGAAAGACAATGGATGCCAACCAAGAATTCTGTATCCAGCAAAATTAAGCTTCAGGTATGACAATGAAATAAAAATCTTTCAGGATAAACAAAAGTTAAAAGAATTTGCAGCCAGAAAACCAGCATTACAAAGCATTTTGAGCAAAACACTACATGAGGAAGAAATGAAAAACAATAACCAAAACCATCAGTGGGAAGTGCCTCGGTAAAGACAGAGGGCGACGGGAAAGATAATCATGGAGAAACAAACTAAATTTTTTTTTTAAAAAAAGGATAAATAATCAAACATGGATGGAAGTACAAACCATATATCAATAGTAACTCTGAATGTTAATGGCTTAAACTCTCCAATAAAGCGACATAGGCTGGTATCATGGATTAAAAAAACAAATCCAACAATATGCTGCCTCCAGGAGACACATCTGATTGGAAAAGACATACACAGGCTGAAGGTGAAAGGATGGGAAAAAATATACCACGCACACGGTCCTCGTAAGCAAGCAGGGGTGGCCATCCTCATATCGAATAAAATCGACTTCAAGACTAAGTTAATCAAAAGGGATAAGGAAGGACATTATATACTTTTAAAAGGAACCATTCACCAACAAGACATAACAATTATCAATATTTATGCACCAAATAATGGTGCTGCGACATTCATAAAACAAATTCTCCTCAAGTTCAAGAATCAAATAGACCACAACACAATAATTATGGGTGACTTCAACACACCTCTCTCACCATTGGACAGATCCTCCAAACAAAAGTTGAATAAAGAAACTATAGAACTCAATACCACAATCAATAACCTAGACTTAACTGACATATATAGAATATATCAATTATCATCAAATGGATATACTTTTTTCTCAGCAGCACATGGATCCTTCTCAAAAATAGACCATATATTATGCCATAGGGCAACCCTCAGTAAATATAAAGGGGTGGAGATAATACCATGCATTTTATCTGATCATAATGGAATGAAACTGGAAATCAATGATAAAAGAAGGAAGGAAAAATCCTACATCACATGGAAAATGAACAATATGTTACTGAATGATCAATGGGTTACAGAAGACATAAAGGAGGAAATGAAAAAATTCTTAGAGATAAATGAAAATACAGACACAACATATCGGAATCTATGGGATACAATGAAAGCAGTTTTAAGAGGGAAATTCATCGCCTGGTGGTCATTCCTCAAAAAAAGAAAAAACCAACAAATAAATGAGCTCACACTTCATCTCAAAGCCCTAGAAAAGGAAGAGCAAAACAACAGCAAATGTAGCAGAAGGCAAGAAATAATTAAAATCAGAGCGGAAATCAATGAAATTGAAACAAAAGAAACTATTGAAAAAATTAACAAAACTAAAAGTTAGTTCTTCGAAAAAATAAATAAGATCGACAGACCTTTAGCCATGCTAACGAAGAGAAGAGAGAGAACTCAAATTACTAACATACGGGATGAAAAAGGCTATATCACAACAGATGCTACAGAAATACAGAAAACAATTAGAAATTATTTTGAAAACCTATATTCCAATAAAATAGAAGATAGTGAAGACATCGATAAATTTCTTAAGTCATATGATTTGCCCAGACTGAGTCAGGAGGATACACACAATTTGAACAGACCAATATCAATGGATGAAATTGAAGAAGCAATCAAAAGACTACCAACCAAGAAAAGCCCAGGACCGGATGGGTATACAGCGGAGTTTTACAAAACCTTTAAAGAGGAACTAACACCAATACTTTTCAAGTTATTTCAGGAATTAGAAAAAGAGGGAGCTCTTCCAAATTCATTCTATGAGGCCAACATCACCCTGATTCCGAAACCAGACAAAGACACCTCAAAGAAAGAAAACTACAGACCAATATCTCTAATGAACCTAGATGCAAAAATCCTCAATAAAATTCTGGCGAATCGAATACAAAAGCACATCAAAAAAATTGTGCACCATGATCAAGTAGGATTCATCCCTGGGATGCAAGGATGGTTCAATATACGGAAATCAATAAATGTTATTCACCACATCAATAGACTTAAAGATAAGAACCATATGATCATCTCGATAGATGCAGAGAAAGCATTTGACAAAGTACAGCATCCCTTTATGTTCAAAACATTAGAAAAACTAGGGATAACAGGAACTTACCTTGACATTGTAAAAGCTATCTATACTACGCCTCAGGCTAGCATCATTCTGAATGGACAAAAGTTGAAGGCATTCCCTCTAAAATCTGGAACAAGACAGGGATGCCCTCTCTCACCACTTCTATTTAATTTAGTCCTTGAAATACTAGCCAAAGCAATTAGACAGACAAAATAAATTAAAGGCATAAAAACAGGAAAAGAAGAACTTAAATTATCACTATTTGCGGACGACATGATTCTATACCTAGAAGACCCAAAAGGATCTACAAAGAATCTACTAGAACTAATAAATGAATTCAGCAAAGTGGCAGGATATAAAATCAACACGCATAAATCAAAGGCATTTCTGTATATCAGCGACAAAACTTCTGAAACGGAAATGAGGAAAAACACTCCATTCACAATATCCTCAAAAAAAAAAATACTTGGAAATCAACCTAACAAAAGAGGTGAAAGATTTATACAATGAAAACTACAGAACCCTAAAGAGAGAAGTAGAAGAAGATCTTAGAAGACGGAAAAATATACCCTGTTCATGGATAGGCAGAACTAACATCATCAAAATGGCGATATTACCAAAAGTTCTCTATAGGTTTAATGCTATGCCAATCAAAATCCCAATGGCATTTCTTGTAGAATAGATAAAGCAATCATGAAATTCATATGGAAAAATAAAAGACCCAGAATAGCAAAAGCAATTCTAAACAGGAAGTGTGAATCAGGCGATATAGCGATACCAGATTTCAAACTATATTACAGAGCAATAGTGACAAAAACAGCATGGTGCTGGTACCAAAACAGGCGGGTGGACCAATGGTATAGAATAGAGGACACAGAGACTAATCCACAAAGTTACAACTATCTTATATTTAATAAAGGGGCTAAAAGCATGCAATGGAGGAAGGATAGCATCTTCAACAAATGGTGCTGGGAAAACTGGAAATCCATATGCAACAAAATGAAACTGACTCCCCTCCTCTTGCCATGCACAAAAGTTAACTCAAAATGGATCAAGGAGCTTGATATGAAGTCAGAGACTCTGCGTCTGATAGAAGAGAAAGTTGGCTCCGATCTACATATTGTGGGGTCGGGCTCCAAATTCCTCAATAAGACACCCATAGCACAAGAGTTAATAACAAGAATCAACAAATGGGACTTACTCAGACTAAAAAGTTTTTTCTCAGCAAAAGAAACAATAAGAGAGGCAAATAGGGAGCCTACATCATGGGAACAAATTTTTACTCCTCACACTTCAGATAGAGCCCTAATATCCAGAGTATACAAAGAACTCAAAAAATTAGACAATAAGATAACAAATAACCCAATCAACAAATGGGCCAAGGACCTGAACAGACACTTCTCAGAGGAGGACATACAATCAATCAACAAGTACATGAAAAAATGCTCACCATCTCTAGCAGTCAGAGAAATGCAAATCAAAACCACCCTAAGATACCATCTCACTCTAGTAAGATTGGCAGCCACTATGAAGTCAAACAACAACAAGTGCTGGCGAGGATATGGGGAAAAGGGTACACTTGTACATTGCTGGTGGGACTGCAAATTGGTGCGGCCAATTTGGAAAGCAGTTTGGAGATTCCTGGGAAAGCTGGGAATGGAACCACCATTTGACCCAGCTATTGCCCTTCTCAGACTATTCCCTGAAGACCTTAAAAGAGCATGCTACAGGGATACTGCCACATCGATGTTCATAGCAGCACAATTCACAATAGCTATACTGTGGAACCAACCCAGATGCCCTTCAACAGATGAATGGATAAAAAAAATGTGGCATTTATACACCATGGAATATTACGCAGCACTAAAAAATGACAAAATCATGGAATTTGCAGGGAAATGGATGGCACTAGAGCAGATTATGCTTAGTGAAGCTAGCCAATCCCTAAAAAACAAATACCAAATGTCTTCTTTGATATAATGAGAGCAACTATAAATAGAGTAGGGAGGAAGAGCAGGAAGAAAAGATTAACTTTAAACAGAGACATGAGATGGGAGGGAAAGAGAGAGAAAAGGGAAATTGCATGGAAATGAAGGGAGACCCTCATTGCTATACAAAATTACATATAAGGGGTTGTGAGGGGAATGGGAAAATAAACAAGGAGAGAAATGAATTACAGTAGATGGGGTAGAGAGAGAAGATGTGAAGGAAAGGGAGGGGGGATAGTAGGGGATAGGAAAGGTAGCAGAATACAACAATTACTAATAGGGCATTATGTAAAATTGTGGATGTGTAACTGACGTGATTCTGCAATCTGCATTTGGGGTAAAATTGGGAGTTCATAACCCACTTCAATCTAATGTATGAAATATGATATGTCAAGAGCTTTGTAATGTTGTGAACAACCAATAAAAAAAGGAAAAAAAATTTAAAAAAATGAATAACAAACTGATTGACTTAAACTTCTAGTTTCTCATATATATATATATAATTATATATATATATATATATATATATATATATATATATATATATATACATACATATATGTTGTAGATGGACACAATATCTTTGTTTATTAATTTATTTTTATGTGGTGCTGAGGATCAAATCCAGTGCCTCACATGTGCCAGGCAAGCGCTCTACCACTGAGCTTCAGCCCCAGCCCTCTAGTTTCTCCTTTATCATCACTGTGACATGTTTATTTGTATAGTACAGTTGAATTCAAAAATGTTCTCAAGCCTTTCATGTTATTTTTCATAATGGTATGCTGACTGGGTATTGTCTCTATTTTAAGATTGAAAAAAACTGAATCTCCGATAAGTCAGGTGACTTTTTTGGCTGCATAGCTAATAAATGGTAATGATAACAATTGGATTCAGATCTGATACTGACTCTGTTAGTCATGGATGTTTTGGTGACAAGTGATAGCGACTCAAACTAGGTTAGTCACAAAAAATAAATTATTGGTTAATTGGTGGCCTCCAAAGGATCATTCTTGTTGGTATTGACTCTTCTGTATAGTTCCCTCATGTGTAGTGACCCTGAGCTTGGATATGTGACTTGCTTTGGCCAATAGGGCTTTATCAAGCACAGTGTGAGCAGAGCTTGGTAAATTGTAGGCACATTGGGACTTGTCTGCTTGGAATGCTCCGTCTTAGGACCCAGCTGTCATACTCTGAGAAGCCCAAGCTACAAGGAGAGGAACTGTGCTCCTATCCACAGCCCCAGCTGAGTCCTCCAGTGCCACAAGTACCAACAGCATGTGAATAAGCATCCTGGATGTTCTGTCCCAGCCCAGCCTCTAGATGGCTGAAACCCCAGCTACAGAAGCATGAGAGAATACAGAGGATATCATTAAATTTTAGACCAACTTGATATTGCACAATAGATAACAGAAACATAAGGCAAGGCTTCAATTTGCTCTGCCCAACCTTGTACCAATCGATGTGGCCAAGGCAGCAGGGTCTTCTGTCTCTCGCTAGGACCACATGTAGCAGAGGAAAAGCTCTTCCAAGAAGAGGTATGGGGATATGTGTGGGACAGGTGGAAATTAAAGCTCCAGATCCTGGTATAAACCACAACAGGCCAGCCTGTCTCCTCAGTGGGTTAGGAAGATGTTCATAATACCAAGGAATCAGATTGTCAGAGGCTAACAAGTTCAAGATCACAGATAACTAAAATTCAGGCTGGAGAAGATCATTTCCAGGCCTAATGTCATGCCAAGTTGTCTGGCCAGAACCCAGTATTGTGACTGTACCACACCATGTTTCCTCAGTGATGATGGTCCTCAGAGACGGTGTGTGTGTGTGTGTGTGTGTACAAGCACACTTCTAGTGTCCGGCCTGGGATGGATAGATGGGTGTTGGTGTGAGTGATGTGTTTGTCCCAGAGCTATGTTTTCTGCCCTAGGACACCTCTGGGGAGAGACATACTCACACAGTTCAAATTCCTGGGTCTGGGGTTACTCAGATCTGACATCTCCAGTCAAGTTCCTGCTTTGGCCTCAGCCTGTCACATAGATTGTTAAACCAAGCAGTCCAGAGTATGTCTGAGTGTTGTGAAATTTTCATGGAAAATACTTACAGACAATGCGTGGGACCTCAGGCTTCATGTAATGCCTACTTGGTGTGAATCTGTGGCTCTTTAGACAGTTTGAAAGCATTTTTTGTGAAATTTCCCAGAACATTTTGTTTTCTCAGGCAAAAAAAAAAAAAAAAAAAATGGCTTTTGCTGCATGAGCAACAGTTGTGTGCTTACTCCAGAGAAAGACAATTGACTGTGGCCTCTGACAAATCAATGGATATTGGTAGGAGGATAGATTTTTTTTCCATTGTGTCCATCATTCTCTTCCTTCCCATCACTGCCACAAATAGAGTTGTGGCATGTTCATCCTGAGACAGAATTTAGAGAGATTCAAAATACATGACAGGTGTGATGGCACATGCCTGTGATCCCTGTGGCTTGGGAGGCTGAGGCGGGAGGATCATGAGTTCAAAGCCAGCCTCAGCAAAAGCCAGGTGTTAAGCAACTCAGTGAGACCCTGTCTCTCAATAAAATACAAAATAGGGCTGGGGATGTGGTTCAGTGGTCCAGTGCCCCGTATTCAATCTCTGGTACAAACTGCCCCCCCAAATGTGCAAAATGCCTGATTTTTAGAGAAGAGGAAACAGAGACCCAAAATGGGCTGGAGGCTTGTTTCAGCCACATAACAATTCTTACAGATTAAGTTGGAATTAGAGCTCTTATTTTTTTTGACTCCGAATCAATCTTTTTTCCACAGCCCTGAAATATTTTGGTGACTTCAGTGGCAACTCTGATACAGGACAGGGAGTAGGTTCTGACTCTCTGAAAAAGTAGGGAAGGGATAAGACTCAAGAGGAAACTGAAGGGGTACCTCAGAGGGTGAAGGGAATGATCTAGATTTCTTCAGCGGAAACTCTGAACCCCACTGCCAGTCTTCAGTCACCAACAGGACACTTGTGTCTAACATCTTTGAAAAAAAAATTATTGGTGCCTTATAATTACATTAATGGTGGAATTCATTAGGCCACATTCATACATGTACATTGAATAATATATTCAATATACTTTATGTGGTGCTGAGGATCAAACTTAGTGCCTCACACATTCAAGATGAATGTTCTATCACTGAGCCACAGCTCCAGCCCTGGATCTAACCTCTTGAAGAGGTTTTTATACTCACAAATGTCCATAGAAAACTATCCCTGCTGTGTTTCATGTTCTCAGGGTCCTAATCCACTTCTTTGTGATTCAGAGATGTAAACAATTTACCCAAGATCACACAGCCAGAAGGAGCTGTACCTAAAACCTATGTCCTTTGCATTGCCTTGCACTGCCTTTTAGGAGGTCTTGGGGGTTAGGCATAATCCTTGCTATAAACAGAATTGAAAGTATTTAGTCAAAAATGCTTATTTGTCCCAAGGGAAAACATCATGGTAACACATAGGAGTTTATTAATATTTAAAAGCTGCACTGTGCAGCTGGTTTAGGATGTGGACTCCAGGGCCATATTATCCAGGTTCTAATTCAAGCTCCATCACTTATGTCTCTGTGATCTTGGGGATGCACTTGACCCCTCCAAGTTCTTTTTTTTTCAAATTCTTATCTATTTAATGGACATAATTTTAACATTTACTTCATAGTGTTGTAATTATGGTAAAAGGTGACAATGCTTGCCAATCATTTAACACCTGACTCTCAAGTACCCAAAATTTTAGCTGTTTTTTTTATTTTATAATGCACAATTTAATTGGTGAGCAGGATGGGGCATAAGGATATATGCTGGGAAGGATGTATTCTAGATTTATAGTAATAGTTATGTTCTGGGAAGGGTGAAGGAAGGCTTCTGTTTTGTTCTTTATTTGTGTCTCTTGTTTTTGAATTTATTTACTAAAGAGCAAATTCATTGTTTACTCCTATGTTTTTATGTAGACTTCCTACAATGACATAAACTTTGAAAAAAATTTAAATTTATGTCCAGAAACTTTAGCATCATTGTTACATTTTCCTGGATTAAGTAACCTGGGCAAATTGTTAGCAGAGAGGTTTGAAATGGATCAGGAGTTTATCTGACCAACAGATTGTTCTTGCCCACATTGCTCTTGTTTACACTCCACCGTGAGCTCCTTGGGAGAAGGGCTGTGCTTGTTGGACCCCTGCAGTAGCCCTATCTTCTAGTGTTTTGGACACTGTACCCACTGTACCCAGTAGTAATCACCCAGTTATGCCCTGTCCTGGGGTGTTCTGTTATGCAGCCTCAGTTCCTTCTCTTTCCTGTAGGTGGCAGGATCTTCAAGGGCCGTGCTTTCTGGAACACATATTTCCCGAAGCCCCTTTACTAATATGGAATGAAATGAACGGATTAGAGTTACCTACAAACATAACCTCAAGGAAACAGTACAATGACTTTGCTCTAATATAAAAGGAAACAAAAAAGGTCATTGACAATAAAATATTACATATTTTACCAGCAAATGCTTAGGTGGGATTTCCCTAGAAGAGTCGGGAAATAGTCAGATGCTATGCCTATGTCCAGGACCTCTGAATGTGACAGCTGCAGATGCAGTCTGTTGTACTTGCGGTATTTAAATCAGTGAAAGAATTTTCAAAATGGTGGGAAAACTCTTGGTAGAACTCTGAACAAAACAAAGTATAAGCTTCCCTTAATTTGTATGCATTTTCAGTTTCTCCAAATGTGTATCAAAGCTAAGTTCCCTACTTCCAACAAGAAAAACAATAGAAAAACAAACAGGTTCTAGGCTGAGCTAATTTTATCAACAGGTGTTTTATCTGCGGGAGTCTGAAGTGTGGGACAATTTTTGCTATGTAGGCTTTTCCTTCACACTGCAGGTTGTCTAGCGTCCCTGGTTTCCCAGCTGCTAAATGTCTGTGGTGTTCTTTGTGAGTGCAACTCTAAAAAATAAAATGTTTTTACGAATTTCCGTAATGCCCTCTAGGGGGCACTACTGGCCTCGTTAAGAATTTCTGTCTAATACCGTGGCTACAAGCTGTCTGAAAGGGTAGCTCCAAATCCTGTGTGCCTATTGGCCTTGAAATGTAGCTAGTTCCACTATAGACCTAAAATTTTAACTTAATTTAGTTTACATATAAATTTAAACATTGATGCTCAACGCAGCATCTTGGATCCATGAATTTACTTTGTCAACTGTATATTTTATGAAGTCTGAATAGGGATCAAACATTTTTTAACTGAAAATTTAGTGAACTAATTAAGATGCTCTATAAATATAAAATATATACAGGAGTTTACGTTTGACAGGAAAAAAAAAGAATATCTAACAAATACTTATGTTGGATTACATATTGAATGATAAAATTATGGCTATACTGGATTAAGTAAATATTATTAAAACCAATTTTATCTCTTTCTTTTTACTTTTTAAATGATATTTCTGGAAAATTAAAAAATGCATGTATGGCTTATACCATGTTTCTATTGGAGAGTGCTGGAATACAGAAAACTCAGGACCTTTTTCAGCCTCTGAGATCCCTGCTTGCTTTCTATAGACAGGAATGCATAGTAAGTTAGAACCAAGGGAGGAGGGAGAAAAATGAGTCCCTTACTCTCTAGCAGACAAACCAAGGACCCCAGGGACAGGGTCTTTGAGTGGTAGAATAATCCCAAGCGATTATTATTTTTTAATAAAGTCCCAGATTTTGGCTTGTGGTTCCTGGCAGGGCTGCTATTTTCCTACTACATTCTCCCTCTGCCGGCTCCCTTGAGAACCTTCCCTTTATAGTCTGATTGGGGTTTGGCCTGCGATACAGAGACTTGTGCCAGCTCAGCTCAGAAGCAATGAGGAAAAGACACATCAAGGTATGAAGAAGATGGGCTGGGGATGTGGCTCAAGCGGTAGCGCGCTCGCCTGGCATGCATGCGGCCCGGGTTCGATCCTCAGCACCACATACCAACAAAGATGTTGTGTCCGCCAAATACTAAAAAAAAAAAAAAAAAAATATTAAAAATTCTCTCTCTCTTTCTCTCTCCTCTCTCACTCTCTCAAAAAAAAAATTAAAAAAAAAAAAAAAAGGTATGAAGAAGATGGCCTATCCCTGCATTCTGGAGATTTACAGATAATGCAGGTGGCTGCATTTCAAAGCAAACCGAGGCTATTCCCCGAGGCAGAGTTTAGAGAACCAACCACACAAGTAGTGAAGCTTCATCCTCACTGATCTGGTTTCAGATCAGGTCTACTATGGGATTCAGAATACGATGAGTCTAGTTGAAATAAGTCATCTCCCTTTTTTAAGTAACTGTCTTTCTTTTCCCAAGTGATTAATTTCATGATGTGAGATAAAGGTGTTAATAGCAAAAAGCTTGAGCTTTGGGGTCAACCCTGGACTAGAATAATGACTGACATGTCATGGCTATGGGGCCCCAGGCAGGTAACTTAACCTCTTTGAGCTTGAGTTTCCAAATGCCCTGTCTGCAAAATAACTCCTTTATAGACAGTAAATGCCCAATAAGCAGTAGCTCCTTTTTATTACAGAGGGGTGCAGGTGGAAGGTGGAGAGAATTTTTAAGCCAGGAAGCCTTTGAGAACAGAATTTCCCAGCCTATTTTCCTCAGAATATTGACCCCAGGAAATCAAATTCCAAAAATAAAAAGAGTTTTGTGGGAACCGTGGTTTAGAAATAATGTATCCCCCTCAGCGAGGTTGACAAAATGTATTAGTATATTAAACATTCTGAGAAGTCTTGCAGTAAAGCAATCAGTTTAACATGGTTTTACTCCTCAACATTGATCTGACTTATTTTATTAGTTTTTTTTTTTTTAGAAAATAATTATTAGCTCTGTGGATCACATCTTCCCTCTAATCAGATTCCCTTGACCCCATATTTTGGCTGGAATGTTCCTCTGATTGTTGTGCCATGTGGATGGGGACAAGTGAGACAAACCACTAGACTCTGTCCCACGACACCTCCATCCATAATGACAAATTCATTCCTGAGGGAGCCTACACAACCTTGGAAAATTTTTTTAAAAGGTGATGGTGAGATATGACAGTCTCTTGAAGCATTACCTTGGGACTTTGTATTTTAGGTGGTGGTAGAGTAGGACAGATAATAAACCTGGATTTTGTTTGTCATGCATTTTATAAAGTCCCATGAACCCTTTCAACCCTCTATAAATGATCAATAACTGTAATATCCTTCTGTCATAATAGTATTTCAAAGGGAGATGTGGAACTGGAGTTTAAATAAGCACACGACACACACATATGAGCACACTGTGTGGTAATGTATGAGCAGATTAAAAGGATATGTTTAATTTATAAGCCCCACTCTGATTAGAAATGATAGATGTGGAAAGATCGCTAAAGGATGATGTTCATACTCAATTTGCAATAATTGTACATTTCTCTCATCAAGACACATATCTAATATTATCTCCCAAATCCCAAAATACACATAAAAATAAAGCCTAGTAAATGACATCAGACAGGATAGGATAAAAAATACTACTCCTAAAAAGATTCAGAGCACACTATGGTCTAAATCAAAATGCATGGAAGCAAACCTAGGTATCTGGGTGAATCTTTTTAGAAGAAAACCCAATTTTTATTAGAAACATTTCAAACATACAAAAATATTGGAGTAATAATATAATAATTAATCATCAAGAATGCAAACATTTCCCCATTTTGATATGTCTATATATACATGTATTTAAATATACATCTACACATATTGAGAGGATAAACATTTTCACATTAAATTCCAGGCATCATGACATGTCACCAAATATTTAAGCAAGTATCTCCTACAGAAAAGACATTGTCTTATATAATTACATAACATTATCTTGACTATGTAAATTAACAATAATTCTCTAATTCCATATGATATCAACTCTAGAGTCAAATTTTTCTAGGAAGCAATCAAAGTTCACATATTAGATTTGATTTTATCTCTTTGTACACTTCAAATCTAGTGTGTTTCTCTTACTTCTGTTTTTCCTAATATATTAACTTTTTGGTGAGACCAGTGTCTTGTAGATGTCCCACAGAATGACTTTGTCTGAGTTTTTCCTCTTGGGTCATTTAACTCATTCCTTTATTCCTTATCATTCCTGCAAACTGAAAGTAAGACTTGATTAGAAAAATGTTGAAGACCTTTGTCCAGAATACCTCACAGGTGGGTTTATTCTGATTTGCATTTTGTTCCCATGTGACTGCAACCGGAGTCCCCTTTCTCTATGAAGATTATCCTGGTCAGACACTAATTCAAATTCAGCCAGAGAGACATGGCAGAATGTTGTGGATTTAATTTTCTCTAGCCAATGGGATATAATGATAAGCATTTCTAATATAAAATAGTACTTGCTTATTGTGGAAAAATTTTTAAAAATACAAATAAGTATGAAAAAGAAGAAAATAAAGATCACCCCAATTTCTTTTTCAGAGAAAAACCATTAATATTTCACTGTGTTCTAATGCATTTAGTTCCTTCCTATACAGCTTTATATAGTGAATTCTATATTACAGAACATAAAATTCGGTTATAATTTTGCTACTTCATTTGTACCATAAACATATTATTTTAAACTTTTTGTAAATCTTTTTAAAAGGGCTACATAGTCTTTCATGTTATGGAATCCTTACTGTTGGAACTTTAAGTTGTTTTCAAGTTTTTTTTCCCAGTATAAATAATATTATGGAGACCATCTTTTTTTAGATAAATATTTTTATCCTTTTAAAACTATTTTCTTAGGAGAAAATATTGGGTTAAAACTAATGGATTTTTAAAATGTATTTTCCTCCTGATTATAAAAGTAAGATGAGCGTATCATGACAAGTAAAATATAATAAAACTGGGAATAAAAAAAAAGCATCCAGCATCCTCCGCCCAGAGGCAACCGATATTAGCATCTTGACATGATTTCTTCTGATACAGGCAGTTATTTTCTTTCTTTGAAAGACTCAAGGATATGAATATTTTTAAGGCTTTCGATAATACTGCCAAAATTGCTTTCAATTTATCAATTTAGCCTCCTTCTGGAAGTGTATGAACTGTGACTATTCTGAAAACACTACCATCTAAAAATTATCAAGCAAGCATGGTTATTTCCAAACTTCCCATGACTGGTTCGGCTCACTGAAAATCTGTGAATATGGGAAGGGGCGTGAAGAAAGTGCTGAACAAATGTTACTAGGAAAACTCATCTGCATGTTTTGTTCTCGTTGAGTCCACTCTTCTGGAAGGCTACCTTTGCCAAGGGTGTTCACTTTGGGGACAATTGGACATGTTTATTTGACAGTTAGTTATAGAAGTCAGTTCCCTAGCTCCTCTAGATAAAGACAGATTATTGCTCATTTTTTAATAACTGTTCCCTGAGGCAGAAGGAAAAAATATTTTTCTCGGGGGGAAATGCCTACTCTTTTTCATGGCAAGGCACACACAGACAATAATGATGTCGTGATATACACTGGACAAATGCATGGGGCCGATGTAGTTCTGGGCCCCACCTGGCTGCCCTCAAGGCTGAGCGATCAAAATCTGGGCCTCTTGTAATCCATTCATGGCACATCTGGGCCAGCTCCACATCAGTGGGGACCTAGAGGAACGTGTCTTCTGTGTCAGGAAGAACATAGCTTGCTTGCTTTCTTCTTTTTTTTAAAAATGTTGTTTCTCTAGTTTTTTTTTTTTTCTACCTGACCTATTCCTTGATCATGCAGGCACTTTATAACTGTGATACTACCTGTCCTTAGCAGAAAGGTAAATTTTTCTTAACAACCTTCTGATTATACATTTTCATTATTCTCAACCAACATGCCCAATTCTTGTTCCAAAAGTATTATTTATTTGACTTCTCTCACCTGAATTGATTCATTCTACAATTGTTAAGTGAGTTCTGGTATGTACTGGGCACTTTGCTGAACACTGGGAATAGAGAGATGATATAGATGTTGTCACTCTAAGATGTTCATGGTCGGATGGGAGGAAACACAGGATTGACAAGGGAAAGGTAGAAGTGCCTTAATGTGGTAGGCCCACAATTCTGTGGCACTCCCTGGGATAGTGGAAAGGATTTCCAGAAGCAGAGACATTCAGGGTGTGACTTGAAGGAGGAGCAGAAATTTTATCCACAAATCAGTAAACAAGGTACTGGGTGAGAGGCAGAAACCTGAAGGGTCTATGAAATGGGTGAGTTTGTTGGTGGGCCTGGAACCCAATTCCAGGAAGCACTTGGAAAAATGATGAGGATGAGGCTGGAGAGGAAGGAAGATGAGGCTACATCCTGAGGAACTTTGTTACATGAAAGAATTAGAACTTGTTACGCAGTGATCACTTGGTAAGAATTTTAAGGGGGAACTGATATATCCAGACTAGATTTTTGGGAAACAACTTTCACAACAATGTGGGGAATGGAATTGGACATGGGTACAGATGTCTTTAGAAGCAACTGCAGTTTTGAAAACTGGGGCCATGAAGCTTTCATTTAGGGCCAGGGTGTTGGGGTGGACGGAAGAGGGCAGTGGGGATGGAATCTCCAGGAATAGTTACAGGAGTTGGAGAGAGTCATTTTGGGCAATTAACTGAGGCTGTCAGCAAACACAGGGAGAACAATTTTACTCCACCGTTCAGCTCTTCAGAGCCAGCCCATCCATTTAGATCCAACCGGAGTGCATTTTCCTTTACAAGCCTTCTTCCATCCTTGTCTCCCGAGAGACCACTTCCTTCCCAGAACAGCTGTTGTGGGTTTTAGCAGAGGACAGTTTGCACCCTTAAGCTTGAGGTTATTATTTCACATGTGTTAAGTCTGTTTCCTAAACTGGATTGTAGGACTGTTCTCAGGACCCACAGCTCGTGTTTCTCTGACATTCATCCCACTGATCCCCTCACAGTATTGGGCATTTACTGGGTGCAACGGACAGAGGAGACTAGTTCTGTGCTTGCAAATGAGACTTAATGTATAAAATACCTAGA
Organism: Spermophilus citellus; assembly: GCF_964194105.1. Classification (NCBI taxonomy): domain Eukaryota; kingdom Metazoa; phylum Chordata; class Mammalia; order Rodentia; family Sciuridae; genus Spermophilus; species Spermophilus citellus. The sequence goes on from NC_138182.1 coordinate 185,256,010, forward strand.
AAGTGGAGCTTCTTTGGTTAACATGGTGTGGAAGACCCTGAATATAGGACCCTTGATCTCCTCCTATTCTAAGCAACAGCCAACAAGAAACTCCATTGTATCCAGGTCCCCACAAAACACAGTTTGAAAACTTTTGGCCTGGTGTACATGCTCACGGTTTTGGAGTCAGGTCTGAGTTTGATTGCCTAGTCTGTCACGTACTTAGCTGTAATAGAAGTGGAAAATGAGGAAATAGCTCAAAGCTTCCCTTTTCCCTGTGGAAAAGAGACAATTCTTTGTAGGGTTATTGTGAGCATGAAGCAAGATAATGCATGTGACAACCTCTCCCCCCCCACTTATTAAGTGTTCACTGGATTGTAGTTGTTGGTAACAACAACAAGACAATCGCTAATTGGTTAAATGTCTGATCCTTATTGAATTGGTGCTTGTTTAGTCTAATAAACGTATTCATCCTCAGGTTAAGACAAGCCAGGGTTGGGTGAAGTTATGGATGAGCTTTGAATTAGGAGGGGAACCAGTCTTGTCTTATATTCCATCCATTCTATAAGCCCACGGTCCCCTGCCTTTTCATGAGGGTCCATCAATATTTCATGTGCGGGTGTCAGTTGCTGTAAACTGAGCATACACTAGCACCAACCTGAATTAATCATATGCAGGAGGAGAGAAAATAAAATGCCTTTTCCTTAGAGCCCAAGTTTCACTGGCTGCCCGGAAGCCTGAAAACCACAGGGTGAACTTTCTGCTAATGGAGGACCCCGAGAAGAAGCTGAATCAGAAGAGTGACGGCAAACCCCGGAAAGTACGATTTAAAATCTCCTCCTCTTACAGTGGTCGAGTGTTGAAGCAGGTCTTTGAGGATGGGCAGGAATTAGAGTCGCCAAAGGAAGAATACCCTCACAGTTTTCTCCAGGAGTCCCTTGAGCCAATGGATGGTGTTTATGGGTCTGGGGAAGCCCCCAAACCTTCGCTGTACTCCCCTAAGCTGACTGCTCAGAGGATCAGTGTATTCAGAGAGGGTGATGCCTACACTTTGGCAGGCAGCCAGTCTCTGTTCAATGATTACAAGGCGAATGACCATAAGGTTGGTATTGTGCGTGGTTATAAGCTTTAAGGGTAGGGCTTCCTGCAGTGTGTCTAGAGAAACACCTAAATGCTTCAGATTTGTTTCTTGCTCTCACCAGCTACCATCCAGAGCCATAGATGCACCAAGCTGTTATTAGAATAATATTTCCAGGACAAAAATAACATGCTTGTTGACTACTCATTGGAAAGTGCAATGAGCATAAATAGCGTTCAAATTCCATCCAGGGTAATACCTTGTAATTGGGTCTTTGGCTGAGTTTTCTCGGTGTGTAAATTAAATAGAGGTGCAGTGGTTTTCAGGTTGCCAGACTTGCCATTTTAGAAAATTATGCAGCAGTGGGTTGTTTTGTTTCCTGAAAGAGCTGAGTGTTTGAAGGTGCCCATTTTACTACAGCCGATTTCTCAGCTGCGGTTTATCCAAGTCTTGTTTTCCTGCTGTCACCTTCCTACTGCCTGCTTTGTAAGTGTTTGTCATTTATTATTTTTGCCTTTCCATTGCTCATTAGCATGGACTCTGGTTAGATGGAATCCTGGGAAGAGATGGTGAAAAGCAAATCAACCAGAGATGTGACCTGGGGAGACGTTTGAGCTGATAGTTCAACTGAAGCATGCATTTTATCTGTGAATTTCAATTATATTCTCTAGTACCATGTATAATCAAAAGCCCATACATGATTTTCTTTTAAGCTAGAAGAACCTGGAAAATACTTGCAGATGCCAAAATTTGTAGAAGATGTGTACATGCTTGTGCCAGTGGGACCATGGATGCCTTTTTTTTTCTTTTCATCATTAAAAATAATTATACAATGTGTCTAGGTTATTAATAAATGACATACCAGGGTATGTTCTCATCTCTAAAGTGTGAAATTCAGATAATTACTTCCTAATCATTTTTTATTGTTCATTTCCTAAGGGAATAGACACTACATCTACTGTAGACAAATGTATTGGACTTGCTGTAATTGATACAGTATAATTATAGGAATGTCCACAATTACCAAAGATTACCAGGCTTCTTTTCAATATTTATGTTAGTAGAGTAACATATACATTGTTAAGTGCTATCACATATTATCTCTGTCTCTATCGCATTGGATCTTTGCCATAATCTTGGAGAGAATGTTAAGGTCATTCCCACTGTGCAGGTGAGAAAAGCTAAGTGCCAAGTTGATGAGGGACCCACTCAGTATTACAGGGTCCCTTGGCACAGAGTCAGAATAAGAATCCAGATCTTCTAATTTCTCATGCTTTTTGCCTTATGGCATCTTCCTTTTTAAGAACAAGATCATTACATAACAACAATGACAATACCAACATCAACACCAACAATAATGGCAGCTACCATTTATTGTGTACTTATTACTAGGGACTCAGAATTTATCTTAGGCTATATTTGCAGGTTTAGAATTTAAAAAGCCATACTTTATACAAACCTCATACAAGGCCATGGTAGACAATTTTGGGCTGCTTTATAAGTCATATGCCAAATTTGGCATTTCTGTAAATCTGTGATTTGACATGGATTTACAACACCTGATAAATGAGTCTTCACGGCCACACAGCTCAGTTGGTTAAAACAGTACTCTAGAGGATTCCTGTTTGGGTTCATTATCTTTTCTATTCTTTGTTTTCTGATCAAATGCCACATCCCAATCTTAGCCAGGTTCTGGGTTGGAGGGGCCATGATGGGTTTGTGTAGCATCTCCCACTGAGAAAGTTTGTCAATGTGGTATTCATGCAAAAGAAGGAGACAAGAACTGGAATGTCATGATTTTTCAATAGCAAATCCAATTGTAAAATAATCTCTAGTAACTACTGGCTAGGAGACCACATCGGGTAGTCGTTAAGAGCAATGACTCAAAGAAAAGTTTTTTGAATTTGAACAGACATTTGTACCCCAATGTTCATAGCAATTCACAGCTGCTAAAGGTGGAAACAACCTAAATGTCTATTGGCTGATGAATGAATAAACTGATGAATAGTACATACACAACAAGGCCATACTATTCCACCGTTAAAACATAGGAAAATTTGACACACCACAACACGGATGAGTCTTAAAGACATTAAGCTAAGTGAAGGGAGCAAGTCACAGAGAGACAAATACTGTATGGTTCCACTTATGAGAGAAACTGGGAATTGTCAAATTTATAGAGATATAAAGAAGAATGGTGGTTTCCAGGTGCTGGAGGTAAAAGAGAGTTATTGTTTAATGAATTCAGAGTTTCAGTTTGGAAAGAAAAAAAAGTTCTGCAGACAGATAGATAGATGGTGGTGTTAGCTGTACAATAATGTGAATGTGCTAATGCCACTGAACTCTAAGACACTTAGAAATGGTTAAAATGGAAAATATATATATTATACAACAATAACAATAATACTAATAATGCAAATAAAACAAGTTTTGTTTTTGTTTTGTTTTTAAATACCAGGGGTTAAACCCAGGGTATTTAGCCACTGAGCTGCATCCCCAGCCCTTTTTTATTTCTGATTTTGAGACAGGGTCTCACTGAGTTGCTGAGGCTGGCTTTGAACTTAAAATCCTCCTGCCTCAGCCTCTCTAGCTGCTGGGATTATAGGCATGTGGCACTGCACCCCGATGAAAGCAAGGACTTTTGATGTCATTCAAACTTGGGTTTGATGTCATTCAAACTTGGGCTTGATGTCCATTTCTACCCACTTGGAGTGTGAGCTTGGCACTCTACTTGACTTTGCTGATCTTCAATGTCATCCATGACACGAGGGCAGTAGAAGTGAGTACCTGCTTACAGGGCAGTTATTGTGATTAATAAAGAGAACACACGAAGCACTTAGCATTATACCTGCACCTTGTATCTCTTTAGAAAATATTACTCACCATTGCAATAAAAAGCAGGTTCTTATCAAAGAAATGTTGATTCTTTTTTATTTTATGTGATGGGTGGAGAAAGTGGCTGTAAACTAATCTAAATATTTTAAGGAATTAAAACTGAGGTTCACAAAAACGTGGAAGCAGAAAAGAAGGGAAGTAACAGTTACTGAAACTCATTTCACACGTACTATATAATTTCATCTTCGTGATATTTCTAGGAGAGTTTTACAAATTGAGAAAACAGAAGTTCAGAAGGATTAAAAGCTTGCATGTCTCGCACGGTTGTCAAACAATATTTGGATAAAATTTGAATCAGATTTGCCTACAAAGCCCATCACATTATTACTACCCAATAAGGCATTTCTGCATCTAAAAAACAGCAATGGAAAGATTTAATAATACCTGAATAACAATCTCTAGGCATGTTGTCACAGACACCGAAGTATTTTACAAATGTTTACCCACCAGGTGGACATCCTGGGCTGTGGAAGGAAATGATAAATTTCTGACCCCATCCTGACCCTGCTCCTCAGGGGCAATTGGGTGTAACCAGATAATGAGAATTTCGGTTACACCAGGGAGTTTCCTTAGACACAGGGAAGAATGTGGCTATCAGCATGACAGAAACTTAACCACACCTTCAAGGTGATTTGGGATCTTCCATCTTTGGAGTATATTAAAAAATACTGACTATGCAGCTTAGAGGCTGGGGTTGGAGCAGATGATCCCTGATGCTCTTCACATATTCAGAGTTTTGCCTTCCAAAAAGGAAATGAAAAGAAGACAACTCGAGATGTGAAAGGGCTCCTGGTAACTGAGCCTCTTTGGCTATCACTGGGAGTAGAAATGGAACCTTCCAAAGCTCCTCTGTCCTTATCTTCTGATGGTGGGAAACTGATAGTCCGGAGTGTGAAATAGGAGTCCAGTGTGCATAAGACACAGGAAAAGGAAGCTGCTACATGATCCCTCGACTAGAGGGAGAGAAAAAAGGCCAGATAGGGAGCTTCACAAAACTCCACACTGCTTCAAAAAAGGGAACTTGAACACTGAAGTCTGGCTCAAGTAGGGTTTTGGCTGAATACATGAAGGTTTTAATTAGGGGACTGCTCGACTGTAGCATCTAAGTAGATTTGATTTATGTAGTTTTGTAAGCAGGGGAAATATTTCATGGAGGCATTTATGTATGTAGCATGAGTGTGCATACACCACTGAAGAACAGTTCCCAATAACAGCAAAAACAACAAAGCCCACCATTAGCATAGTTCCTCCAGCTTTTGAAAAACCTATTTTATGGTTTTTATACCACCTCCCATCTACAGGAGTTAATATCATTAGCCCCAGGGATCAGAATCAAAATATTTAACAACAGGGACATACCCAACCAGCATGGAAGGCAGCAGAATTAGGCAGGGTCCCAGGACTTGGGGTTCTAAGAATGAACTCTTACCCACTGGATTTTGGGATGTTCAAGGCTCCTGAAGGGAGGCTGGATAATAGGAGGGCACTCAGGAGTCTCAGGAAAATACCCGTTTACCATCCAGTGTGAAGGGATTTCCGTATTTTAGTAAATAACTTGTCTATGGTGGTGCCTCCCAGCTGCATATCAGCCTATTGGCAATTGAGTAAACCGGAGTTCTGAGATGTACCCAACTCCCCTGTACCTCACAATAGGTGGACCAGAGAATTGGGATTCGACGCAGCTTGCCATAGAATCGGGATTGGATGCTGTCCTAACTTTGGATAGATCAAGGAATTCCTCGACAGTTATTCCCCGGTTGTGCTAGGAAAGTGCTCTACTCCTAAGCAACACCCTTATCCTCCAGGCTTCTTTACTGCATTATGGTATTGCCCAAATGAGTTCCTGAGCAAACTATTAACTAACATAAGCTAACCCCATGCAAGTGAACATGAGCTATTGATAATGATGCTCTAGAAGCATATTTATTGATGTAAAATATTTTCATGTTATATGGATGATCAAAAAACAGGTCACAACTGAGTAGCTACATCAATCCTCAATTGGGAAAGGGGAATTCTTGTCAATAGTTCAGGGCAGGTGTTAAGAATGTGGGCTGTAGGAGGACAGACTTGGGTTTGAATCCCAGGCACAGTACCTGAGTAACTGCCACCTTGGAAAGTACTTAACCCCACTGAGACTAAGTCTCCTCACCCGTAAAATGTGGAAGCTTCTTCATAGGGATGTTTGAAGAGGGGTAAGGTAATTGGTGAACTGCCTAGCAATAACATCTGGCACACAATGGTGCTCAATAAATGGTATCTGCTGATATTGCCTATGCATACAAAAAAGTGGAGCTATATTTACATAGAATAAAAAAAAGTGTTACATTGCATTTATTAAGCACCCACTGTGCCCAGCTCTGCATTGACTGTCGTGGTGTGTGGAAGCTCTAGACCCTGCTCTCCAGAGTCTGGCACTCTGAGTAGTTTAGCTTTGAGAGTTACCGTCAACAAGAAGGAAGAGGTTCGTTTTCATAGCTTTCACAGAAAGTAAACAAGGTGTGGAATGAACTATAACTCCGGGTCTGATGTGTTCAAAATCTTTGAATGTTGGAAATTCCTTCTCTCCTACTTCCTGGGGTGTTGGACAGCTTCTGCAACCCTGTGTTTAGCGATTGGTGGTGAAGGTTGTTTCATGTTTCTTCTCCATTTCTCTAGCCTCCACCTATTATAGATTTTGGAAAGATAATCATCTACACAAATAACCTGAAAATCATCCGAACCCCAATGAACAAGAGAGATTTCATGAGGAAAATTCTCCAGAAAGAAGAAGTGGCTGAGGAAGAGTCTCTGATGAGCAAAGAAGAAACCTATGGAGACAGGGACCAGAACAATGGGCCTTTGCCAGAGACGGAGAGCACATTTCCTCATGATCAGTACATTCAGGTGCGTCAGAGGGCCAGATTGTCCCACTCGGGGCTGACCCTATAGCTGTCTGAATCATTTTGATTATGCACTGTTTAAGTCAAAACTTTTGAATACGAATACCCAAAATGTCTAAATGTTAAAGATGTGAAGACATTTTAGTATTTGTTATATTTTAATGGTATGTTGTTAGCACTAATCATAGAACAAAGAATATATATAAATCCATATTTCAAATATTCATAATTTAAATTTTTGGGGCATACTTCTTTTGAGATATGATTATGTATTTTTTGGTTTCACTGTGCAATGTGGCTTATGAACAGCTAGTTTTAAAAGCTCAAGAAAAGTCGGCTCTTTCCTCTTTTCCTGGGTTCATTTGTGCTTCTCTTATCACTGTTATCCTCGATTCAGTCTCCTTGAAGACATTGCACAAAGCCAGGAGACCATTTTGCAGACTAGTTTAGTTAATGCTAAGCAATAATATTTGTAAATCCATGGTCCCAGGCCCAACTAAACTGTAATACAAAGCAATATGTTAAAAATGAATAAAATTGACAGCTGAGGCACTACTGTCAACAACACTGAAGGTCATGCCTACTCCAGGGTCTCTTGGGTACCACACTTGTCCAGGGATTGCCTGACCTAGTGAGAGCACCAGTGCCAACCGGTTTATTAAAAATTAGAAGCTGGGTGTGGTACACGTACACGTCTGTAATCCCAGCAAATCAGGGGGCTAAAGCAGGAGGATCACAAATTCAAGGCCAGCCTCAGCAACTTAGCCAGACCCTGTCTCAAACAAACAAAAATATCACTATAAAAATGTCATTAAGAACATTATTAAAGCTTAATTTCTTGGCCTATTTTTAGATAAAAAGCAGATATAATATAAAAAGCAGTTGCAAGTTTTCCCCTCCACAGCCCTGTGCGTGTGCCACCACTGATCAGCCAAGCTCAGATGAGGGGGATGAGGAAAGTGTTCTTTAATACACAGTATGAGGTTTGGAGTGGGGAGTCAATTTTGATGAATCTAAGCTAAGAGAGTAAAATCTTGGGTAGCAGGAAAATGAATTTGTTCTTAGATTCCATTTCTTGCAATTTAAAGCATTCTGTGGAACTCCCTGTCACCTCCCATGAGTTGGTGAGGGAAGCTGAGTGATGAATATCCCACTCTGGGAGGGTTTAGGTGATGAGAGTAAGAAAGTGGAAACTGGCCTCAAAGTGACAGCCAAGGTGCCAAAGACCCCCTGTCCCTTCAGTTCTCTCACCTTGTGAGTCCACCCACCTTTCCACGACTCCTCCAGTGTCCACTTTCTTCTCTCCTGCTTTCCCATCTCCCTCCCCTTCCCCAGAGCCCCAGCTACCCAGACTCCAGAGAAAGATCCCAAGGTTCTGTTGGCATCTACTCAGGTCTCTTTCCATCCTGATCTCACCTTTAACAATGGATTTTTGAAATGAAAATCTGATTCTGTCACCCACTTCATCAACTTACTACCTGTCTAAAGCTTTTGGTATCTTCTCATTGCTTGGTATAAAACCAAGACTCCTTTCTTGTTCTAGAAAGCTCGGAATGGCCTGCTGACCTCTCCACTGTCTCTCACACCTCTCTCCTCATGCTCTCCCCCCTGACACACTGCTCATGGAACAATCCCTCATATGTTCTTTTGTTCTTTTCTACCAGAGGCAAATCCTGTCTGCCTGGAATGTTCCTCAGGTTCTCTGCCACCTTGCCTGCAGCCCCTGGGATCAGGGAGGAAACATCATCCCCTGAGAGGGATAAAATTCTCAGGCTTTCATGAAGATAAATCCCTCCAACATGGATCTGTTGGGGGACTCTTCACTCCTCTTCATAGTGCAATTTTTTGTGTGTGCTAATCTGGTTAACTTTTGTTCTCGGCTTTTGATTTGGCTTCCATGATGGTAGAGGCCATGTTTATGCTGGGTGCAACATAGAGGTTTGAGTGTCAAAAAAGTAACGACTGACATAAAGTCCATGCTCAGTCAATATTTAGTTAAATGTTTGTTGAAAGAATATTGAGATTTAAAACAAATGTACAAGCTGGTGAGGAATACCCTGTCATTGCCTTTTCTTGTCTTCTGCGCAGAACTATTAAGAACTGTAGCAGGCAGACGACTGAAAGTTGTAATCGAAGCTCTACTTTCTGAATTTAAAAAATTTTAATTCTACTATTTCTCCTACCATATTGCCACCTTTAGGAGCACTTTCTTTTTTGGGGGGCCGTGGGGGAGAGGGCTAGAAATGGTAAAATGCAGGTCACATTGCAGGCCTAAATGGGAAAGCAACAGCAGGCCTGATATGACAATTACCTTTAAATTCAATTTGGAGGGATGCGTGTTTCTTAGCTGTAGTGCTGTAAACTAGGGCAGAGCTGTGCAGGCAGACAGTTGCCGTGAAAGGTTATACTTCACTTGTCTGTCCTTTAAACTCTGCTTTAAATTGCTATTTGTTTGCCCAATCCCTCATGCAATAAATGCCCAGACAAGTTTTCTTCTAAAAGAGAGGGTCAAAGAACATCAAGAAACCCCTTCTGATCAAGAGACTCTTTGTTCTGTTATATGGAACCAGGACGCAGTGAGAGCCTGAATGAAAGAGCAGGGCAAGGCTGAAAGCCAGGCCTCGCTTGAACCTCTACATCAACTATCAAAGAAAAGGAGAAGAATAATTGAATCGAGACACAGTTAAATGTACAAGGGAAAAATCTGGCTTTGTGCTCAGTGGATTTTAGATTATACATCGTCTGAGTTTCTTTATGCTTTATGTGATCTCACCTTTGAGATAATAATAATGATGTTGATGATGATGATAATTGTAACAACAATAATACCAGCTGCTATTTATACAGGGCTCACAGTCGCCAGGTATCATGTCCAGTGCTCCTCAGTCCCTTTCATACTGACAGGAGCCTGAGTAGCAGGTATTACCAATAGTCTGTCTGCAGCGGGGGGAAACTGAGGCTCAGAGAGATTAGGTAACTTGCCAGAGATAATTAAAGCCAGTAGTCAAGTCTAGGCTAGGTGCATCTCTCTGCCAATGTTATGATTGCATTCACCTTGCCTTGCAGGCTCTGGCTGGTGCTGGATGCCATTGTCAAAGCCACATAGCCTTTGAGTGAAAGGTAGGCTGAGTGGTTCTGCTAGAGTCTAGAATCTAAGCCTCACTATGCAGCTATGCTCTATATCCTGCTGCTAATTATTTACTGAGAAGAATTTTTTAAAATACTGAGAAAAGAAGAAAGAGGCATGTATTTCATATGTATTATATGACATATAGGCTCATTAAATACTTGTTGAATTAGTTGAATGACTAAACAGAGCAGGTTCCTGTGATAAAAGCCTATAATCCCAGAGACTCAGGATGCTGAGGCAGGAGAATTGCAAGTTCAAGGCCAGCCTCAGCAACTTTAGTGAGATCCTGTATCAAAAATAAATAAATAAATAAATATACAGGGCTGGGTTTGTAGATCAGTGATAGGACATTTGCCTAGCATGCATGAAGACCTGTGCTCAATTTCCAGTCTCTCTCTCTCTCTCTCTCTCTCTCTCTCTCTCTCTCTCTCTTTCTTTCTATAGATAGATATGAATATATATTTAATTTTAGTACTTTAAAGGAAGAAAAGGAACTTCTTCATTATTCATATATTAAAATACGGCAACAATTTTTGTTTTTTAATTTTTTTGTTTGTTCTTGTTAATTAAACATGACAGTAGAATGTATTTTGACATACCATACATACATGGAGTATGACTTCCCATTCTCAAGGTTGTACATGATGTGGAGTTACACTGGTTCTGTATTCATATATGACAATAGGAAAGTTTTGTCCAATTCATTCTGAGGAATTTCTCATCCCCATCTCCCCACTCTTCCCCCCACATCCTCCCAACCCCTCTGCTGCCTATTGTGGTAGCATCTGCACATCCGAAAGAACATTTAACCTTTGGTTGTTTGGGATTGGTTTATTTCGCTTATCATGTCAATCAAATATTAACAAGAGTACACAAATATAATGGGTTGGGTAACCTCTTCCCTTCCCTAAATCTAGAATAAATAAAATTTAATATCTCTCCTAGGCACATTGCAACATCATGAAGATATTTTCAAAACTTCTGTCTCTCTTTTCAGAAATTATTTTTATTCTCAGGTTATAAAGGAAGCTGTGTTGGGTGGGTAGAGCTAGGGCTGCCCCATGGACTCTAGCTGTCTCGTTCCTAGAGTTTAAGAACAGGAAAGGCTCTTTAGACATTGTTGTTATGTTTGTTTATTTGGCACCAATATGTGAACAACTGTGGGATGGACACTGCCCTTGAAGTGGTGGTAAGAAGGTGCTGTCCCAGGGTGCTTGCTGACTGGCTAGCAGGTGCACTCAGCAGAGCAGGAGACCTGCAGCCAGGGGCAGTGCAGATGGCAGTGGGCAGGGCCTCTGTTCTGGAGGTGTGGGTGGGTGAGGATCACGACTATAGCAAACTTAATGAGATGGGCTTTGCTTGGGAGAATGTCCTCACCAGAGGGAACAGAGGCAGGTCCATATGAATTCAGGCCAAAGTGGGTGGGCATTTGGGCTGGGTGCTGTAGTTCTGGGATGATGAAAAAGTGGATGGATCTGAGAAAATGTTTGAAGGTGAAATGGGCAGGATGTATTATTGTATTGACTTGGTATCAGTCTGGTATCACCCCTTATTTCTTGGGAGATTCACAGTTTATAAGGAGTGTGAAATTGCAGGTTTCCTTGAGATGTCTTAGGGGAAGAGCAAGATAATCACCCAGGTATATTTTCTTTAGAGTCAAAGTCAAGGACTGGAGACTTATTGGCAGGACTTCGGAGGAAACTGACTTTTATGGGGAATCTACGGAATGCCAGAGAATATTGCATTTATACATATTCTCTAATTTGGTATCCCAGCTACTCAGGCATTCCCATTCCCATTTCACAGATAGAGAAACAGATTAGAAAAATGAAGGGAACTGTCCAAGTTGTACAGCTGCTATCAAGCAATAGCCTCTGTCTATTGACTCCTGAGCCCAGAGCTCTTAATCACCAGGCCTTATACAGTTCTCAAAGAGGAATAAAATATGCCAAGAAATGATAGCTAAGCTATCATTTGGTAACACTGATTCATTTTATTCATTTGTCCACTCAGTCTCTCAGTCCACAAAATGATCTTTCTTGGGTCATTTACTATTAGACTACAGTGAAGTCCATATACATAGTCACTAGCAGCTGGAACTTTGGTGATCAGTCCCCTGGGATCAAAACCTGCCTCCTCTTCTTCCTAATTGTGTGTGTGACCATTGCCAATTAACTTCTCAGTATCTCATGTTTCTATCTGAAACACTCATATTATCTCACTGGGATGTTATAAGGGTTACATGGACTGATACATAAAAAGCTCTTAGAACTGTACCTGGCACCAACCAGGCATGCCATAAGGGTTCACTGTTAGTATTTGGCAGTGAGAAAAATAAAGTCTTTGCCCTTATGGAACTTATAGAAATAACACGTCAGATGCTCACAGGCATGATGAAGAACATGAAGTCTACGAATGCCAGTCATGGTGGTAGAGGATGCTGTCTTAGCCCATGTTCACTAGATAAATCCTCTCTGATAAAACTGCTGTTATCCTGTATTCCGGCCATCACTGGGCATTTGTGGGAAGTATTTTTTCTCTAATTTTGTCCCAGCCTTTGCCAAGACCTGCATGTGAATAATAAACCTGAACTTGCTGCTATAACTAAACCCTGGCCTGTCTCTTGCAGGAAGGGGAACTTCCCGAGGACAACTGTTTTCACTGCCGAGGTTCTGGCAGTGCCACCTGCTCTCTGTGCCATGGCAGCAAGTTCTCGATGCTGGCCAACAGATTTAAGGAGTCCTACCGGGCCCTGAGGTGCCCTGCCTGCAATGAGAATGGCCTGCAGCCTTGCCAGATTTGCAATCAATAGCTGTGGATTTTGCACGTCAGCTTTTATTGTACTCTCCCTAAAGTTATTTCTAATAAACTGTCCCCTCCTCCTCCTCCTGCCTCTCCCAGCAAGGAAGCCACTGCAGCTGTAATCACTTCCACCGTTAGCAAAACTCAATTATTCAGTGACATTTTGTGAGGCTGGGAGCATCTCCATGTGGGTCTAAGTAGTAGGGGCATTTTTGAATCAGAGTCAGCTTTGAAACCTGTTCTAAAATTATCCTTTCAGGAATGTGTGCACGTATCTCACTTGATTTAGCTCAGTTTTCACCTTGCACCAGTGAACAAATAAATGTACACTTCAGGCAGCAGGTTGAAATTATTTTCTGGTTGGGAGGTATTTTGCAAAATTATGTGGTAAGCATGGACTCGAAAAGCAGCTTTCTGATGAACTGAATTCCTGTTGCATATAATACATCTGAAATTGTCATTGGTCAAATTGAATTTCTAATTAAGCAGAAGAAAGGGAGAGCCAACACTGAACACTCTAGCAGGCCACCACAAAACAGGATGTTCATCCCTGAGATAAGCAAGCTGAGGAGGCTTGTCCTTCCAAAGTCTCTCCTGGGGGCTTTGCTTAGGTAGCACCCATGCAGGCAATGAGCAGGACTACTTCTCAGGTCAAGATGAGATGGGACATTTTGAGTGCCTCTAACCACTGAAGTTATAAGCCAAGTCGAAGCTATTTATGATAAATTTGGTGCTCCAGTATGTGTGTGATAGGACTTTTTCCAGCTCCTGAATGGTTACCAAATAAACAGATCTATTTTAAGTTTAATATGTAGCCACAATGTCTACATAAAAGATGACAGATATTTTGTAGATATCTATTGGAAAACTTCTAGGAGAAAAACTATGCAAGGATGATTTTAGGCAATTATATTTCTACTGTCCACAGATGCACATACTGTGGATTATTTTCTCCTAAAGTTTGTTATTAAATTAGAAAGACACTTTTGTTAATGATTTTTTGTAGCCCTAACATCCATTCCCCATGTCCCTTAAGAATAACACTGTAAAATCTGTTATCTATTGAGACCCATTACTTTTCTATGATGATTTTGATTTCATAACTTAATCATTTTTCAAGATTTGTTTGTTAATCTCTAATATTCAGCTATTAAAATACTTCAGCAATGGAATGCTTTGGGGGCAACATAAATACTTCTAATAAAACGCATGAAAAATTTTTTTTTTGCAGTCATTTTATTTGCTTGCCCTTTCTTACTACTGGTCACTAGTTTCCCTTGCTTCCATACTTAACTACCTCCTGCCTCTTTGTATGTTTTCTCATAGCTGTCGACTCCTCTGCCTTTTCAGAACACCAGGGAAAGAAGTGGTGTTCAGAGACCTTTATATGGTATTCTGGTTTAACATTTGACCACAAATACTGTTGGAGCCTCACATGCCTGCATGACAGTCCTGCTAGGTCCTTGATGTATGCTGTTGCCCAGAGGCACCAGCCCTTTGGTGTTGCATGGATCTTACAGTTGTAGAGTTGCAGTGCAGGAGGCAGATACGCAACAGATAATTATAATAGAGTGTGACAAGTTCTGGGATAATTACAGGGAACATTTGGAGTACATAGGAGGGACACCTTCCTAGTCTTATTGGCTGTGTGTGTGTGTGTGGGTGTGTGCACGTGTGTGCTGGAGATTGAACCCAGAACTCGCCAAGCAAACACTCTACCACTCAGTGACACCTCCAGTTACCTTAGTGGGCTTAGAGAGTCTCTACAGATGAGGTGTGAGCCTTATTATCTTCTTTTCCTTACCCTTGCTCTTAAGTGACTATAATTCTTAAAAACCTCACCAGCAGCTCAGGAGGCTGAGGCAAGAGGATCAAGAGTTCAAAGCCAGCCTCAGCAACTAAGCAACTTGGTGACACCCTATCTCAAAATAAAATAATAAAAAGGGCTGGGGATGTGACACAGTGGTTAAACTCCCCTGGATGCAATCTCTGGTACAAAAAAGAAAGAAAAGAAAAGAAGGAAGGAAGGAAGGAAGGAAAGAAAGAAAGAAAGAAAGAAAGAAAGAAAGAAAGAGAAACAACAAAACAAAACAACTACAACAAAAAATTCAGAATAAATACATCTACTAAGGATTACATTTGTTTTATTCATTGAGAAATTATCTATTTATTATTGTGCCAGGAACCCTTAACATCTACCCTTTTACAAGTTTTAAGTATACAATATGTTAATTGCTGACTATCAACAATATTTATTTTATTGAACATCAAGGATTTTTTAGTAGACAAAGTGGACAAAATTCCCACCCCTGTGTAGCCTACATTTCAGTGGGGAAATATAGATAACTAAATACACAAATTTAATTTTATATATATATAATGTAACATATAATACAGACAAATGTTTATACAATATAAAATATAAATATAAATACAAGAACAAAAGAATGTCCAGTATATTAGAATGGGATACATAGTTGAGAGAAGAATAAGACAGTGGGAGAGATGGAGATTTGAACACGGGTTCAGTTCTAGTTTCCAGGGGGGCATTGTTGAAAAGGTGTCACTTAAGTAAAGGCCTAATGGGGCAGAGGGAGTGAGTTGTGTCTGGGGTAACGTCATTCTAGGCAGAGGAAATGGGAAGTGTTAGACTCCTAGAAAGGAGAGCAACAAAAAAGCCAGTGTGGGTACAGCGTGCAGCTGGGGACAAGTGGGAAAGGATCTCAGAGGGGAAGGCTGTGAGTGTTGGGTGAGGGGACGCTTTCCTATTTTGCAGAAGCCTTGGAGACTGTGAAATGCTGGTCTGGACAGGGGCTGTTCTCTGTCAACCTCATGTACTCTCCTATACTCGCCCCTGAATGCTGGGGCAGGAGACCTACAAACTACAATTCCTAGACTCCTTTGATGATGGCTTCCTGTCAGGGTCTGCCAATGAGAGATAACAGCAGGTGAGTGCAAGATGGGAGAAAGGAAGAGCCCTCCTCTTTTTGGACCAGGTTCCTGCCTGCCTTTCCCACAGAGCAGCTGCTCTAGCAGCAGCAGCAGCTGAGAGGGATGGGTCCCGCAGCTTGGTTCCATCAGGAATCACTTTTATGGCTCTGATTATAGGTTTGGTGTAACACCATTTTACCTTTTATTCCTCCAGCCGAGGGTGGTGGTGGCTTCCTGCAGTTACTAATCTTTGTAACCAAATCCTATAATACATTCCCTCTGTTTGAAATATCCAGAGAAGGTTCTGTCTTCCTGATTGGATTCAGACTCATATAAAGCCTTGGGGGCAGAGATGGATTGTGATCTGATTTGTTCTTCGAGGCCACTCTGGCTGCTGTATTTGAGAGAAGATGCTATAAGGCAATGGTGGAAATGGAAGTCAGTTAGGGTCTATGGCTATGATCCTGATGGCAGTGAATGGTGGCCTGGCAGGGTAAAAGTGGTTGAACTATAGAGACTATAGAGGTATTTACAAGGTGGAACCACAGGGTTTGTTTACTGTCCTTTACATTCAGAAATATTGTTTATGACTCTGTATACAAGATATACATACCTGGTTGGTTTCAAGATGGTGGAATAGAGAAGGTCACTTTCCTGGCTGCTCCATGGCATAAAGCCAAGAGAGCAGATAGGCAGCTTCTCAGCAAGGGTGAAGGAGTGAACCAAGAATTGGCTCCTCCTCTGCATGAGTGGAACCCAGGGATGATCAGGGGTGTAGTTTTCCTGCATGGAATGACAATTCCTGGGCCCTGGAAGTGCACTGATTTAAAATCTCCAGATAAACTGGCATTCGGTGAAGAACCTGAAGCCTGCCTAAGCCTAAAACCTGCCTCCAGGAGTTCCATTTATGGAATTACCTCTCTCACTCCAACAGTCTCACCCTGAGGGTGGGGCAAGCATCACACTCCAGACCACCCCACCTAACACTGCTGAGAAGGAAAGCTGAGAATAGTTTGAACTCCAATGGAAAAAATTCTTTAACTTTTCATTGAGATCTTTTTTTCCCCTTCTTTTCTCTGTTTAATTGTGAACTTAGTGGTTCATGGACATTTATACAAATTTATATATTTTTTTCTCATTTCTAGCTTTTAATTTTGGGTGGTACCAGGGATTGAACTAAGGGGCACTCGACCACTGAGCCACATCCCCAACCCTATTTTGTATTTTATTTAGAGACAGAGTCTCACTGAGTTGTTTAGTGCCTTGCTGTTGCTGAGGCTGGCTTTGGACTCACTCCCAAACCCCATGGGATTACAAGCATGTGCCACCATGCTGGGCTTCATTTTGAGCATTTTTGAAGTCAGTTATTTTTAACGAATAAGTTTTTTTTGAGGATTAGGATTTTGGTTAGTATATTTTCATTTTGTTTGCATTCTCTTATTGTTATTTCTAAGTTTTAAAATTTTTATTTTATATATATTTTTTTCCTCTCCCTTGTTTACATTTAGAAATATTGTTTATTTTTCTCTTTTCTTCTGCTAACAGCCAATCTGTATTGTTGTTTCTTTCACTCTTCCTTTAATGTTTTACTTTTATCTTCTCTCCTCTTCCCTTATAATCCTTACATCTTACATCACTTCTGTTCTCTCCCAGTCCACCACTTGAAATTGTAAACCCTTTTGCAAACTTGTTGTTTTTATTGTTTGCAATAACTGATCATATAATTTCTGCTTATTGTGATAATTAACATTATAATCATAGTAAGAGGTATTTGTTTAATGCTGTATATTGTTTGCATTGGTTGTTTTTATTATTTGTCTCCCTTTAAATAGTGAGGTACTGGAAATCTTCAGGGACACTATAAGTCCACAGAATAGAGACTCTACCACCTCAGATCAATATTGTTAGATGGGTGGACACACAAACAACATGAAAAAGTATGGGAACAAATCACCCAAATAAATCAATATACTTTAATAATAGAATGTATTGACACCACAGTGGAAGAAATGTTAGAGAAGGAGTTTAGAATGTACAGAGTTAAACTGATCTGTGGAATAAAGAACGATAAAAAGATTGAAATCAGAGAGAAAATAGAGGAAGTGAACTATCACTTCAATAAAGAGACAGAGATTCTGAAAAAAAAATTTTAAGCAGAAATCCTCAAAATGAACGAATCAATAAACCAAATTAAAAATTCAATTGAAAGCATCAACAACAGACCAGATCACTTGGAAGACAGTTTCAGGCAATGAACACAAAATATATAATCTTGAAAACAAAGTTGACTTTGGAGAAAAGATGTTAAGAGACCATGAACAGAACTTCCAAGGAATATGAGATAATCTGAAAAGACCAAATTTAAGATTTATTGGGATAGATGAAGGTGCAGAGATACAAATGAAAGGAATGCACATTTTTTTTCAATGAAATAGTATCAGAAAATTTCCCAAGCCCAAAGAATGAAATGGAAAATCAAATATAGGAGGCTTCCAGGACCCCAAATATAAAAAATTACAATAGTCCCACACAGGCACATTATTATGAAAATGCCTAACATACAGAATAAGGGTAGAATTTTATTTTATTTTATTTTATTTTTTTTAAATTTTTTATTGGTTGTTCACAACATTACAAAGCTCTTGACATATCATATTTCATACATTAGATTGAAGTGGGTTATGAACCCCCAATTTTACCCCAAATGCAGATTGCAGAATCACATCGGTTACACATCCACAATTTTACATAATGCCCTATTAGTAATTGTTGTATTCTGCTACCTTTCCTATCCCCTACTATCCCCCCTCCCCTCCCCTCCCAACTTCTCTCTCTACCCCATCTACTGTAGTTCATTTCTCTCCTTGTTTATTTTCCCATTCCCCTCACAACCTCTTATATGTAATTTTGTATAGCAATGAGGGTCTCCCTCCATTTCCATGCAATTTCCCTTTTCTCTCCCTTTCCCTCCCATCTCATGTCTCTGTTTAAAGTTAATCTTTTCTTCCTGCTCTCCCTCCCTACTCTGTTCATAGTTGCTCTCATTATATCAAAGAAGACATTTGGTATTTGTTTTTTAGGGATTGGCTAGCTTCACTAAGCATAATCTGTTCTAGTGCCATCCATTTCCCTGCAAATTCTATGATTTTGTCATTTTTTATTGCTGCATAGTACTCCATTGTGTATAGATGCCACATTTTTTTTATCCATTCATCTATTGAAGGGCATCTGGGTTGGTTCCACAGTCTAGCTATTGTGAATTGTGCTGCTATGAACATCGATGTGGCAGTATCCCTGTAGCATGCTTTTTTAAGGTCTTCAGGGAATAGTCCGAGAAGGGCAATAGCTGGGTCAAATGGTGGTTCCATTCCCAGCTTTCCCAGGAATCTCCAAACTGCTTTCCAAATTGGCCGCACCAATTTGCAGTCCCACCAGCAATGTACAAGTGTACCCTTTTCTCCACATCCTCGCCAGCACTTGTTGTTGTTTGACTTCATAGTGGCTGCCAATCTTACTGGGGTGAGATGGTATCTTAGTGTGGTTTTGATTTGCATTTCTCTGACTGCTAGAGATGGAGAGCATTTTTTCATGTACTTGTTGATTGATTGTATATCCTCCTCTGAGAAGTGTCTGTTCAGGTCCTTGGCCCATTTGTTGATTGGGTTATTTGTTATCTTATTGTCTAATTTTTTGAGTTCTTTGTATACTCTGGATATTAGGGCTCTATCTGAGGTGTGAGGAGTAAAAATTTGTTCCCAGGATGTAGGCTCCCTATTTACCTCTCTTATTGTTTCTTTTGCTGAGAAAAAACTTTTAAGTTTAATTAAGTCCCATTTGTTGATTCTAGTTGTTAACTCTTGTGCTATGGGTGTCCTATTAAGGAATTTGGAGCCCGACCCCACAATCTGTAGGTCGGAGCCAACTTTTTCTTCTATCAGACGCAGAGTTTCTGATTTGATATCAAGCTCCTTGATCCATTTTGAGTTAACTTTTGTGCATGGCGAGAGAAAGGGATTCAGTTTCATTTTGTTGCATATGGATTTCCAGTTTTCCCAACACCATTTGTTAAAGATGCTATCCTTCCTCCATTGCATGCTTATAGCCCCTTTATCAAATATAAGATAGTTGTAACTTTGTGGATTAGTCTCTGTGTCCTCTATTTTATACCATTGGTCCACCCGTCTGTTTTGGTACCAGTACCATGCTGTTTTTGTCACTATTGCTCTGTAATATAGTTTGAAATCTGGTATTGCTATACCGCCTGATTCACACTTTCTGCTTAGAATTGCTTTTGCTATTCTGGGTCTTTTATTTTTCCATATGAATTTCATGATTGCTTTATCTATTTCTACAAGAAATGCCGTTGGGATTTTGATTGGCATTGCATTAAATCTATAGAGAACTTTTGGTAATATCGCCATTTTGATGATGTTAGTTCTGCCTATCCATGAACAGGGTATATTTTTCCATCTTCTAAGATCTTCTTCTACTTCTCTCTTTAGGGTTCTGTAGTTTTCATTGTATAAATCTTTCACCTCTTTTGTTAGGTTGATTCCCAAGTATTTTATTTTTTTGAGGATATTGTGAATGGAGTGGTTTTCCTCATTTCCATTTCAGAAGTTTTGTCGCTGATATACAGAAATGCCTTTGATTTATGCGTGTTGATTTTATATCCTGCCACTTTGCTGAATTCATTTATTAGTTCTAGTAGTTTCTTTGTAGACCCTTTTGGGTCTTCTAGGTATAGAATCATGTCATCTGCAAATAGTGATAATTTAAGTTCTTCTTTTCCAATTTTTATGCCTTTAATTTCTTTCGTCTGTCTAATTGCTCTGGCCAGTGTTTCGAGAACTATATTGAATAGAAGTGGAGATAAAGGGCATCCCTGTCTTGTTCCGGATTTTAGAGGGAATGCCTTCAACTTTTGTCCATTCAGAATAATGCTAGCCTGAGGCTTAGCATAGATAGCTTTTACAATGTCAAGGTAAGTTCCTGTTATCCCTAGTTTTTCTAATGTTTTGAACATAAAGGGATGCTGTACTTTGTCAAATGCTTTCTCCGCATCTATCGAGATGATCATATGGTTCTTATCTTTAAGCCTATTGATGTGGTGAATAACATTTATTGATTTCCGTATGTTGAACCATCCTTGCATCCCAGGGATGAATCCTACTTGATCATGGTGCACTATTTTTTTGATGTGTTTTTGTATTCGATTCGCCAGAATTTTATTGAGGATTTTTGCATCTAGGTTCATTAGAGATATTGGTCTGTAGTTTTCTTTCTTTGAGGTGTCTTTGTCTGGTTTCGGAATCAGGGTGATGTTGGCCTCATAGAATGAATTTGGAAGAGCTCCCTCTTTTTCTATTTCCTGAAATAACTTGAAAAGTATTGGTATTAATTCTTCTTTAAAGGTTTTGTAAAACTCCGCTGTATACCCATCCGGTCCTGGACTTTTCTTGGTTGGTAGTCTTTTGATGGTTTCTTCAATTTCATCCATTGAAATTGGTCTGTTCAGATTGTGTGTATCCTCCTGACTCAGTCTGGGCAAATCATATGACTTAAGAAATTTATCGATGTCTTCACTATCCTCTATTTTATTGGAATATAGGTTTTCAAAATAATTTCTGATTGTCTTCTGTATTTCTGTAGCATCTGTTGTGATATTGCCTTTTTCATCCCGTATGTTAGTAATTTGAGTTCTCTCTCTTCTTCTCTTCGTTAGCGTGGCTAAAGGTCTGTCGATCTTATTTATTTTTTCGAAGAACCAACTTTTAGTTTTGTTAATTTTTTCAATAGTTTCTTTTGTTTCAATTTCATTGATTTCTGCTCTGATTTTAATTATTTCTTGCCTTCTGCTACATTTGCTGTTGTTTTGCTCTTCCTTTTCTAGGGCTTTGAGTTGGAGTGTGAGCTCATTTATTTGTTGGTTTCTTCTTTTTTTGAGGAATGACCACCAGGCGATGAATTTTCCTCTTACAACTGCTTTCATTGTGTCCCATAGATTCCGATATGTTGTGTCTGTATTTTCGTTTATCTCTAAGAATTTTTTTATTTCCTCCTTTATGTCTTCTGTAACCCATTGATCATTCAGTAATATATTGTTCATTTTCCATGTGATGTAGGATTTTTCCTTCCTTCTTTTATCATTGATTTCCAGTTTCATTCCATTATGATCAGATAAAATGCATGGTATTATCTCCACCCCTTTATATTTACTGAGGGTTGCCCTATGGCATAATATATGGTCTATTTTTGAGAAGGATCCATGTGCTGCTGAGAAAAAAGTATAGCCATTTGATGATGGTTGATATATTCTATATAAGTCAGTTAAGTCTAGGTTATTGATTGTGGTATTGAGATCTATAGTTTCTTTATTCAACTTTTGTTTGGAGGATCTGTCCAATGGTGAGAGTGGTGTGTTGAAGTCTCCCATAATTATTGTGTTGTGGTCTATTTGATTCTTGAATTTGAGAAGAATTTTTTTTATGAATGTCCCAGCACCATTATTTGGTGCATAAATATTGATAATTGTTATGTCTTGTTGGTGAATGGTTCCTTTTAACAGTATATAATGACCTTCTTTATCCCTTTTGATTAACTTAGTCTTGAAGTCGATTTTATTCGATATGAGGATGGCCACCCCTGCTTGCTTGCGAGGACCGTGTGCATGGTATATTTTTTCCCATCCTTTCACCTTTAGCCTGTGTATGTCTTTTCCAATCAGATGTGTCTCCTGGAGGCAGCATATTGTTGGGTTTGTTTTTTTAATCCATGATACCAGCCTATGTCGCTTTATTGGAGAGTTTAGGCCGTTAACATTCAGAGTTACTATTGATATATGGTTTGAACTTCCATCCATGATTGATTGTTTATCCTTTTTTTTTTAAAAAAAAAATTTAGTTTGTTTCACCATGGTTGTCTTTCCCCTCGCCCTCTGTCTTTACTGAGGCACTTCCCCCTGATGGTTTTGGTTATTGTTTTTCATTTCTTCTTCATGTAGTGTTTTGCTCAAAATGCTTTGCAATGCTGGTTTTCTGGCTGCAAATTCTTTTAACTTTTGTTTATCATGAAAGATTTTTATTTCGTTGTCATACCTGAAGCTTAATTTTGCTGGATACAGGATTCTTGTTTGGCATCCATTGTCTTTCAGTGTTTGAAATACATTGTTCCATGACCTTCTTGCTTTCAGTGTCTGTGCTGAAAAATCCGTTGTTAACCGTATTGGTTTACCCCTAAATGTAATCTGTCTTCTTTCCCTTGTAGCTTTTAATATTTTCTCTTTGTTCTGTATATTGGATATCTTCATAACAATGTGTCTTGGCGTTGGTCTACTGTGATTTTGTGTGCTCGGTGTCCTGTATGCATCTACAATTTGTACATCTGTTTCCTTTTTTATTTCTGGGAAGTTTTCTGTAATTATTTCATCCAGCAGGTTACTCATTCCCTTGGTTTGAATCTCTGTACCTTCTTCTATCCCGATGACTCGTAAGTTTGGTTTCTTCATGTTATCCCATAACTCTTGGATGTTTGTCTCGTGATTTTTTACCAGCCTTTCTGAGTTGGCTAGACTCTTTTCAAGATGGTATATTTTGTCTTCATTATCTGACGTTCTGGTTTCTACTTGCTCCACTCTGTTAGTGATACTCTCAATTGAGTTTTTAATTTGGTTTATCGTTTCCTTCATTTCTAGAATTATTGTTTGATTATTTTTTATAATCTCTATCTCCTGATAGAGATGCTTAACTTCTTCTTTTATCTGTTTATGAAATTCATTCTGAATGTGTTCTTTCGCTGCTTGAATTTGCTGTCTTGTATCCTCCTTAAGGTTCCATTCCATCTGTCTAAGGTGTTCCTTGAGTTCTTTATATGACCATTTTTCTGATGACTCCACGTCCTCCTGAATATTTAGGCTGTCCTGCATTGTTTGTAGTCCTTTTCTTCCTTGTTTTTTGAAGCTGCTCATGTTACTTCTTGTTCTGTTTGACTGCTGGGTTACTGTTTACTCCTATAAATTAATTTGATGTTTGGGAGGAAAGGTATTTGAAGGGAAGGGGTGAAGTCACTAAAGAGAATGAGAGTAGGCAGGTAGAATTCAAGGAAAGGGGGGATAAGAGAAATGAAAAGACTAAAGAAGAAAAAAAATAGGAACTAAAAAAGAAAAAAATTTTAAAAAAAATAATAATAATAATTAAAAAAAATAATTAAAAAAAATTTAAATTAAAATTAGTAGCAAAAAAATTTTTTTAAAAATATTTTGTAAAAAAAAAAGTAATTAAACAGCAAGAAAGAAAAAAATGAAACTGAAAGAAAAACCCAAATCAAAAAAAAAAAAAAAAAAGAAAGAAAAAAAAAAACCCTAATAAATGCCGTCTTAGAGTTTGATTAACTTCTCTTCCAGTAGGTGGCACTTTGTCCACCAGGCCAAGTTTCTCCTGTCGATACGCGGGAACCAATCACTGTGCAGCAGCTCCTCCCAGACTGGGCGAGTCTCCAATCCTGAGTGTCTAGGGCCTCCTCTTGTGTCTAGTCACTTCCCACTTTTTCTCTAGCCAGGCCCCTCTCACCACAATACTGGCTACAAGCCAGGTCTGCTGCTCCCGGGAGCCCTGTTTTCATGAACGACTGGGCACACTCTTCCAGTTTGCCATTCCCTCAGACCCTAAGTTTGTAGAGCTTGGGGCTGAGAATCCTCAGCGGATTTTACTTGCCCTCCTGTATCCACTTCCCCGTAGCTGGTGCAAGAGACCTCAGCAGTCAGCCCTGGTGGGAGCGGTAGATCCGCGCCGCGGGGACCTGCACCACCTCTGATTCTCTCGGGCTGGCTGTAGCACTCGTGGGAGAGCTGGGGGGGGCCCTTGCGGGAGAGCTGGGAGTGGCCCTTAAGGTTTTCCCGATGTGTGGAGAGGGAAGGCTGTGGGATCACACACCTGTAGCTGTCGGTTTCAACGAAGTTATCTCCTCCACAGCAGTCTGATGACACGGTTTCCCTTTGCCGGGAGACTAATTCAACGGGTGGGTCCTTCTCTCCCAAGCCCCGTTTCAAACCTGTGGCCACTACTTATGAAGGCTCGGTAGGCATTTACCTTCGTATGATGAGAAGGGCTGACCAGTTGTTTCAGCCGGATGGATTAATGCCGAGTCATAGCTGTTTGTCTGCGGGAAGCAGGTGACTGGGAGTTTGAATTCAGCGGATCAGGGCTCAGTGCGTGTTCTCGGTTCACTTGGATTTTAAATTGTCTCTCATCTTATCAGCTGTTTCATTTAATTCGGCAGCTCATTCGTGCGGTGAAGAGTCTGCTCTATGATGCTCTGTGGGAGGCGGTGGCAGCAGCGGCGGCGGCAGCGGCCTTCGGGACCCCCGGAGAGGGGGTGCGGGTTGGGGGAGGGGAGGCGGCGCCTCGGGCCGCGGGGGCCGGGTACCGGACACGCGGGAGAGCGGGCGGGGTGGGGGAAAGAAATTGAAATCTAGATTTAGAGACTGAGCTTGGGAGGAGAGACAGCTGGGGAGAAGCAAGGCGGAGAGGCGGAGAGGAGAAGGAGATGGGGCCGATAGAGCCGTGCACCTGGGGCTGCAGCCTTACTGTTCGCGCTGAAGTCGTGATGGATTCCCTCCACCTTGGCTCATGACTTGATGTTTTCAATCACAGGCCTAGGCTCCGTCCCAGGCATCGGCTCCGCGGGGCTCCGGCGGTGCGGGCCTGGCAGCGGCGAAACCACACTCAGCCGCCCAGGGACCTTGGGGGTGCTCGAGCGGCGGGCGCCGCGGACTCAAGGGTAGAATTTTAAAGGCTACCAGAAAAAATACAGGGTCACAATTATAGGGAAACCAATCTGGGTCTCGGCTGATTTCTCAACTCAGACCCTCAAAACTAGGAGGTCTTGGAATAAGATATACCAAGCTCTGAAAGAAACTGGATGCCAGCCAAAAATACTATACCCAGCAAAATTAAGCTTCAGAAATGACAATGAAATTAAAACCTTCCAAGATAAACAAATGTTAACCTTTTAACATTTCACAACTAGAAAGCCTGCACTACAAAACATACTCTATAAAATATTCCATGAAGAAGAAATAAAAAATAAAAGTGAAAAGCAGCAAAGGGAGGATCTATACTAGAAGAACAGTCAGTCAAAGGAGAAACAAATTCAAATTAAAAAAAAGGACAAGGAAGGACATTTCATGCTGCTTAAGGGAATTATACATCAATAAGACATAACATTGTAAATATTTATGAATCAAACAATGGAGCATCTACATACATCAAACAAACTCTTCTCAATTTCAAGAATCAAATAGACCACACACAAGAATACTGGGTGATTTTAATACACCTCTCTCACCACTGGATAGATCCTTCAAACAAAAACTAAATAAAGAAGCTATAAAACTAAAGAACACAATTAATAATTTAGACTTAACAGACATACGTAGAATATTTCATCCATCAGTGACTGAATACACTTTCTTATCAGCAGTACATGGATCCTTCTCTAAAATATATGATTATCTTAGGCCACAAAGCAACTCTTAGCCAATACAAAAAAATAGAGATAATACCTTGCATTTTATTGGATTATAATGAAATGAAATTAATAATCAATGATAAAATAAAAATAGAAGATACTCTAAAACAGACTTATTCTAATAAAATTCCACTTAAGAAAAATAGACACTTTCCTGTTCTAATTAATGCAGAAAGCTAAATATCACCTAATTTACCCTTTGCAGTTGTAAAAATGACAATGTTGGGTTACATTATTATCCAAAGAACCATTCACTAATAAATAACCTCTGAAATATCTAATATTAATAAAGGTCAATTTGTATTTGATATTAAATATCAATTGTCCTTGAATTAACATTTTTATCTTCTCTAAGCTAGTAGCCAGCTTCAGTGTCCCTAAAGTATATACCCACTCATTCTATACTAAGAAAGAGGAAGTATACATTTATTTAGTTATGCATTAATCCTTAAATTTTAAGCATTTGTTTGTGAATAAATAATAAAAAATACTTATACGTGTGCAAGTGAACAAGAACCAAATTATTTAGACAGCATTTCATTTGAAGCCTAAGGAGAAAAGCATTCATTGTACATAAAACTAAATTTGTAGAATTTAACTGATGAAACTGGTCCTCATACACTATTCTGATTAAAGTAGTTTTATATACAATTCAAAGAATAAAAAGCCAAATATATACCTCTAAATATAACATTGTCTCTGCTCTACCCCACAATACTATTATAAAGTACTTTCCATATCAGAAGGGGTTATTTATATCATAAATTCTGTTGCCATCTAGATACATTTTAACTTGGGTCTAGCATTATTCATTCATATTTTCTTTGTATGAATTTACTATATATTTATATTCAACATTATATTGTGATTAAAATTTTTCAACAAAAAAGCTGGAAAAAAGGAAATATTGATAGACTCTACCTAAATCAATAATCAGCACTTCCTTGTTCATTTGTTCAGAAGCCTACCATGTGTCCAATTCTCTATTCATTATTTAATTAATTAGTGTACTTTATGCTAAATACTGCAGCATAATATCAATTTATTTTCAATATTGGCTTACTGTTTCTTTTGAGATACATAAAATAAAGTATAAGAATCATAAAAGCACATTTTCTTTATGCACATATTAATGAATTCATACATATGTAATCCTAAAATCCATAAAGAGATGAAACTTTACCACAACCCCCCAAATTTCCCTTCTATCCTTTTGAGTAAAATCTTGCCCTAAATTTTCATGAAACAACCACTGTTTTAACTGATTGTTTTCTTTTGTTTTAAACCTTGATGTAAAAAATATTGTATCAATATATGTATACATAACTTCTTTTGCTCAGAATAGACACATGTACATATTTGAGATCCATCTACATACAAGCATGTATCAGTATTTCTTTTTATTGCAGAGTGTTTTATTATATGCATGTACTATAGATTGTTAATTAATTCTTTTTTTTTGTTTTTGAATATGCATGACAGTAGGGTGTATTTTGACATATTATACATACATCGAGTGCAACCCATTCCAATGAGGATCCCATTGTGGTTGTACATGATGTGGAGTTACACTGATCAGGTATTCATATATGAGCATAGGAAAGTTATGTCTGATTAATTCTACTGTCTTTCCTATTCCCATCTCTTTTCTCTTCCTTTCATTCCCCTTTGTTGTTGATGGATATTGTTCTATTTCTAATTTTTACCTGTTTTAAATAAAGTTGCAATAAACGAGTGGGGGTGAAGGGAGATGTCTGGTTCTTTGCCTACTGGTAGAAATAAGTTTGCACTAAATTATCCACTTCCTACTTTGTGACCTACAAACATTTGCCGGTGGGTTGGGCAGTATTGGTGCAAGTTTAGCCAACTATTACTCCCAGGATGACAAGGATCCCTTCAGATCAAGGAGAAAAAAAAATAAAGATTAAAAACCATCATGACACTGTAATTAAAATAATTTATATCCTTTGAAATTCAACAATTTTTAAAAATGAATGGATGTCTTTAAAAATTCAACATTTATCCATTCATTTATTCATGGAACAATTTTCACTGGATTTCTAGTAAGTTGTAGGCATTTGTAATAGGTCCTTAGAATAAAAAACGAGCCAGGCACAGTACTACATTCCTATAATCCCAGCAACTCATGAAGCTGAGGCAGGGATTTGCCAGTTCAGGATCAGCCTCATCAACTTAGACTCTGTCTCAAAGTAAAAAATAAAAAGGACTGGCAATGTAACTCAGTAGTAAAGCATCCCTGGTTTTAATCCCTAGTATCAACAAAACAAGACAAACCCCAATATCATTGGTATTAAAGTCTCATGCCTCAGCATAATAAACAAATTTGGCCTCAATCTGTGAAAAACACCATTGTTGCTTAGTCTGATGACTTTCATTTCCTCTGCTAGCCAGTTTAGCTGGGCTCAATTTGGTGGCTGTATATGCAATATATTTCCCAATTTAACAAGCACATATCACCTTACTGTGTGCAGGACCCTTATCTAAGCACTTTACATTTACCAACTCCCCAAACCATCCTAACAATAAAATTCATTCAGTTTACTGATCACCTCTTGGTCCCACACATGCTGCTTCTTTCCATGCCACACCCATCCAAATTAAACAGTGGGCCTTTTCTGTGGTTTTCAACAATGCCTGGTCTCACTGGGCATGGAAGTAATGAATGACATTGAAAATGGCATATACCTGGAGGCTGATCTTGAGTCACAAGAATGTGAACACGTTGCAAGACTTGTTTTGCTAACTGTGCTGCTCCCTGGAACCACAGAACCAGGCTGCTGGTCTCACTTCCCTCCTCATCTTAGTTTACTCCTATTAGTATTTTGTTAGCACAGTAGCTCATGGCTTTGGCCCTGGTTCCCAACTGTGGCTCAGCCTCAAGGCCTATCTGCCCCTCATACACACAGCTCTGTAGAGCCCAGGGGCCGTCCTTTCTAAGACTCACCCTTTTGGGAAAACACTTGTGGTTTGCAATGGCAATGTGTTTCCCTCCTTGCTTGCCTTGTAGATTTGGTGGGGCTAGAAAGGCAAAGTCCCTAGGTCTAAACCATTGCCCTCTACTTTTTTTTTTTCTTGTTTTCATTTTGACTTTCAGGTAAGATCTCCATGAAGAGTGAGTTGCCAATTTAAACTTTTTTTTCCCCTAAATAAGCAATGGATGCTTGTTGTGAGATAGATTTTGTCAGCACGAGAAGCCTTTTTTTAGTGTATTATTGTTATACTGCTTTAGTTAATAGTGAGGTTCATTTTGACATATTCATAAATATATATAGCATAACTTTCTCCATTTCAATCCCAGGCACTTCCCCCTTCCCTCCTTGATCACCTTTTATACTCTATTGGTCTGTCTTCTATTTATTTTTTAATTGATGCATTGTGGTTAGATATAATATTGGAATGCATTATGGAATACATACACATAGCATAATTTGGTTAACTTCATGCCCCAATTCTTCCCCGGTTCCTCCCCTTCTCCTCTTCAAAACTGTATTCAGCATTAACTTTGGTTTTTTTTTTATATCTTTTTTTTTAATATTTACTTTTTAGTTCTCGGCGGACACATCTTTGTTGGTCAGCATTAACTTTGTGACCCATAATTTACCTTTGCAAATTCACCTGGCCAAAAGCATCAATTAAGCTTAAGTCATAAGGAAGATGATTTTAAAAAAATTATACGTCTTCTACAAATATGAATCCCTTTGGTAATATATTCATTTGGGATGAACACTAGTGACATTTCTAAGAAAAAAAATTCTGTGGTTCACTAGAGCTTAACCGGAGTGAATTTTATGCTAAAAGTAAATTTGAAAGAAATGTTCACAGTTGTTTTTATCACCTGTCCTCATTAGTTGCATCTCTTAATTTTCTAATTAAACACAGTAATTATAGAGAGTTCACATTCATGCAATTATGTGAGAGAGAGAAATAGAGTTATGTCAGTGTCAAAATTATGGCATATAATTACTGCCTGTGTTAAAGAACATGTAAAATCCAGAGGAAAAAAAGAAGTTAGCAAGTTAGGCCCTAAGGAACTTAGGGAGACCCTGGAACTATAGCAGAACCTCCTCATTGTTTGAGAGTTGGGGTTGGGAAGAGGGGCAGTTAAGTCACGCCTCGATAAAACTAGAGTCCACTTAATTTCCTTAAACACTATGAGTTTC
Organism: Spermophilus citellus; assembly: GCF_964194105.1. Lineage (NCBI taxonomy): Eukaryota > Metazoa > Chordata > Mammalia > Rodentia > Sciuridae > Spermophilus > Spermophilus citellus. Next base: position 185,286,415 of record NC_138182.1, read on the forward strand.
CTCTTTGTACAGTTTCCTTAGCATCACCTCTATCCAGCTCCCAAGCACGTCTTCCCCTATCCTGATTATTTCCCAGAAGATTAGGATCATTAATTTATACTAAGGTATAAGTGGTTTATAGAGAATTGACCATGCCTGCTTTTTTTTAGGTTTGAGATGTTACATTTTTGGAGGCTTCATATGTGTGAGGTCATATGAAAGACACAACCAGCCACAAATATGAAAGAAATATAATATCTTCCCTCAAGGACATCTTTGTTTCACAGATAGCCAGATATTTAAATGAATATTTAGAGAATACAGTCATAGGGGTCAGAAAAGGAAGAGAGTAGAGAGTGGTTAACTCTTCTTAAGATGTTGAACTTCCTCATTCAGCATGAGCTCCCTGTAGACAGGAACTGTGTGTCTCATCCATCACCGTATCCCAGAATCTTACCACCGTGTCTGGCCCAGAGATGTTCAATAAACATTTGGTGATTTATTGTTTTCAGAGATACGATGGTTGGTTTCATTCTCAGGGCCTTCAATGTATTGTTTTATGGGCCAGCGGTCAGCTCCTAAAGTGGCTCCCACTGACACTCACCTCAGAATTCCCTTTCCCTGAGTGTGGACTGGACCTAGCGACTTTCTTCTCACAACAGGATATCTGACAAAAACGATGTGCATCACCCCTGAGCTTAGGTTATAAAAGACTATGACTCCCTGTTTTTATTTTTATTTTTTAATCATCTACCTGATGAAGCCAGCTGCTGTGACACGAGCTGCTTTTGGAGGGGTTCACATGACAAAGAGCAGAAGCTAGCCCCCAGCCAAGAGCCAGGGGTGAAACTGAGGCCGCCAGTCAGTGAACTGATGGAACCAAATCCTGCCAATGACCACAGGTGTGAGCTTGGCAGGGGCGCCTTCCTGCTGAGCTTAAGATGACAGCAGCTGGCCAGGCACAGTGGAACATGTCGGTAATTCCAGTGACTCAGGAGGCTAAGGCAGGAGGACCGCAAGTCTGAGGTCACCTCAGCAAGTTTGTGAGGCCCTAAGCAACTTAGGGAGACCTTGACTCAAAATAATAAATAAATAAATAAATAAATAAATAAATAAGTAAATAAATAAATGGCTGGGGATGTAACTTAGTGGCAAAGCACTCTTGGATTCAATCCCCAGTACCAAAAAAAAAAAAAAAAAAGTGACAGCAACCATGACACCTGAACTGTAGGCCTAGGAGAGACCTAGGAGGAAAGCCACTCAGCTATGTGAGGCACAGACAATACACTATGAGTTAGTAAGGATTGCTTTGAGATAGGAAGGAAGTTTGGAGATGATGTGTCACATAAAAGTAGGTAACTAATATAAAGTCAGACCATCTTCTATTACTGATTGAATCCTTTATGTCCAAGGGGTTTTTGTTTGTTTGTTTGTTTGTTTGTTTGTTTTTGGTATGGAGAGGAAAATCTGCAATCATTTGTTTTTTGTTTAATGCTCAATTTATTAAGCTTGTGAATCTGATACCAAAAACTGAAAACCAATTTTTCTTGGGGCCTTTAAACATCGATTACAAATTTATTAAGCAAATCATTTAAGAAAATTAAGCTAGATGCAATTATATATTTAGAATGACTAATCTTTTAAACATTTCTAAACCTTAATTCACAAACATAAAAACAAAAATCACAGAATCTTATTGCTAGAGTTGCACTTAAATCTACTCTAAAGCATCAATATCATAGACTTGTGCTTGTTTTTCTATGCTTGTTTTGATATATCTGCAGGTTTCAGTGTTATTATTGTTATATTTTCCTTTCTGGGGTCACAGATTTTCTTAGGCAGACTCAGAGAAAAGATTATTTTATCAGAACAGCTTAGATTGCAGGAGTTGGTGTGTTGGATGATTAATTCTTGGGCAGGCTTGATTGCTTCTCCCAAGGTGATTCTAATCCGAACCACAGTTCCATAGCAAGCTTTTCTATCGTTACTGGTGTCTATTATGCCAGTGAAACTGTTTCAGGCCTTCTCTTACGCCTAGGGTTTAATTTTTGCAATCTAGTATCTGTCCCTGAAATTAAAAAAAAATCACCTGTCCATTGTTATATAACTGATTATCTTGTCATAATCAAATATTGATTTGATGCCTTAGCATTAAAAGCTGACATCTTCCCTTCTGGCACTGAGATCTAATCTCCCAGGAGTTGAGGGCTGGAGTCTGTAATTGGCATTCCTTTGCTGGACATCTGGTGGTTGATTACTTTGGAAAACACTGTAGAGCCCTCCTCCTGGTTGGTTATTGTGAGCACCCACTCATGCTGAGCAGCCCTTCCTATTCCTGGCACCTACTTTTTCTGGGAATATTTGTCTTCTAGTTTCCAATATTTGTTCTCCTTATACAGATAGAGAAAGGCAGATGATCATGTCTCATGGACATAAAAATTAATAGAAGAACTATCAAGCCTTCCTAATTATTAAAATCAGTAAACAATACACAGGGTTATATTCACCACTTTGTATTGCAAGAAAGTTTTTGGCAGATTTCATATTAAATTTTCTATTTTGAGTCATTTTGAAGTCATAGACTTTCACAAGACTCATTTCTATACGCTATCATGATGACGATGGTGATGACTTTGATGATTGGATTATAATTTATCTCAAAAGACAGATCATCTTTTTTCCAAATGGGCCAGACTAAACTAGAGTATCTTAGAATGACACATTTGGGTGATAAAACTATAAAAAAAACTAAAGGAAGTAATCAACATAATATGAAGAAAGGAGAGGAAGCATGATGGGAGGAGGCTCATAGAAGGGGTAAAAGGGGTGGGTGCAAGTTCTACTTTTTGGTCCAGGCATATATTTATTTTGTTTTGTTTTCATTATCTGAACTTTGTTTTTACAATAAAAATTTTTATTTTAAACATTGTCACTATTTACCCATTGTGGCGGCGGGTGGGGGGGGACCCTTTATGTTGCTCTCTTATCCTTTACATCCTTGCTTTTTGGCAACAGAAAGAGGGTGGAAAAATGTTCTGATTTTTTTTTCTGTCCTAAATCATGGAATTGGCTATTCTCCAAGGGATTCCGTTTCCTTCTAGTAAATAATAATAATAATAATAATAATAATAATAATAATAATAATAATTTTAAATCCCAGGAACGAAGCTCTGGGAATGTCCTAGAAGGTGCAGTGAGCCAGAGTTCTATTGATGTTGCTGCTGGATCACTCAGAGCTGAAAAAGTACTTTTAAAGGTCATTATTTCACACTGATATTTCCAATTTAACTTTAATACATTGCTATTTCATGCTTTTCTTATGCCATATAAGGTTTCATCAACTTAACAAAACTTTCTCCTGAATTGACAGGCCTTTGCTATATCATCAAACACCTGGGTGAAGCCAAGACATGCCTTCTGTTAATTTCCTCTTTGGTGTAGAATGTCCATACTTTTTTTTTTTTTTATTGGTTGTTCACAACGTTACAAAGCTCTTGACATAACATACTTCATACATTGGACTGAAGTGGGTTATGAACCCCCAATTTTACCCCAAATGCAGATTGCAGAGTCACATCGGTTACACTTCCACAATTTTACATAATGTCCTATTGGTCATTGTTGTATTCTGCTACCTTTCCTATCCCCTACTATCCCCCCTCCCCTCCCCTCCCAACTTCTCTCTCTACCCCAATTACTGTAATTCATTTCTCTCCTTGTTTATTTTCCCATTCCCTCACAACCTCTTGTATGTAATTTTGTATAGCAATGAGGGTCTCCCTTCATTTCCATGCAATTTCCCTTTTCTCACCCTTTCCCTCCCATCTCATGTCTCTGTTTAATGTTAATCTTTTCTTCCTACTCTTCCTCCCTGCTCTGTTCATAGTTGCTCTCATTATATCAAAGAAGACATTTGGTATTTGTTTTTTAGGGATTGGCTAGCTTCACTAAGCATAATCTGCTCTAGTGCCATCCATTTCCCTGCAAATTCTATGATTTTGTCATTTTTTATTGCTGCATAGTACTCCATTGTGTATAGATGCCACATTTTTTTTATCCATTCATCTACTGAGGGGCATCTGGGTTGGTTCCACAGTCTAGCAATTGTGAATTGTGCTGCTATGAACATCGATGTGGCAGTATCCTTGTAGCATGCTCTTTTAAGGTCTTCAGGGAATAGTCCAAGAAGGGCAATAGCAGGGTCAAATGGTGGTTCCATTCCCATCTTTCCCAGGAATCTCCAAACTGCTTTCCAAATTGGCCGCACCAATTTGCAGTCCCACCAGCAATGTACAAGTGTACCCTTTTCCCCACATCCTTGCCAGCACTTGTTGTTGTTTGACTTCATAGTGGCTGCCAATCTTACTGGAGTGAAATGGTATCTTAGGGTGGTTTTGATTTGCATTTCTCTGACTGCTAGAGATGGTGAGCATTTTTTCATGTACTTATTGATTGATTGTATATCCTCCTCTGAGAAGTGTCTGTTCAGGTCCTTGGCCCATTTGTTGATTGGGTTATTTGTTATCTTATTGTCTAATTTTTTGAGTTCTTTGTATACTCTGGATATTAGGGCTCTATCTGAAGTGTGAGGAGTAAAGATTTGTTCCCAGGATGTAGGCTCCCTGTTTACCTCTCTTATTGTTTCTCTTGCTGAGAAAAAACTTTTAAGTTTAATTAAGTCCCATTTGTTGATTCTTGTTGTTAACTCTTGTGCTATGGGTGTCCTATTGAGGAATTTGGAGCCCGACCCCACAATTTGTAGATCGGATCCAACTTTGTCTTCTATCAGACGCAGAGTCTCTGGTTTGATATCAAGTTCCTTGATCCATTTTGAGTTAACTTTTGTGCATGGCGAGAGAAAGGGGTTCAGTTTCATTTTGTTGCATATGGATTTCCAGTTTTCCCAACACCATTTGTTGAAGATGCTATCCTTCCTCCATTGCATGCTTTTAGCCCCTTTATCAAATATAAGATAGTTGTAACTTTGTGGATTAGTCTCTGTGTCCTCTATTCTATACCATTGGTCCACCCGCCTGTTTTGGTACCAGTACCATGCTGTTTTTGTCACTATTGCTTTGTAATATAGTTTGAAATCTGGTATTGCTATACCGCCTGATTCACACTTCCTGTTTAGAATTGCTTTTGCTATTCTGGGTCTTTTATTTTTCCATATGAATTTCATGATTGCTTTGTCAATTTCTACAAGATATGCCGTTGGGATTTTGATTGGCATTGCATTAAACCTATAGAGAACTTTTGGTAATATCGCCATTTTGATGATGTTAGTTCTGCCTATCCATGAACAGGGTATGTTTTTCCATCTTCTAAGATCTTCATCAACTTCTCTCTTTAGGGTTCTGTAGTTTTCATTATATAAATCTTTCACCTCTTTTGTTAGGTTAATTCCCAAGTATTTTATTTTTTTTGAGGATATTGTGAATGGAGTGTTTTTCCTCATTTCCGTTTCCGAAGTTTTGTCGCTGATATACAGAAATGCCTTTGATTTATGCGTGTTGATTTTATATCCTGCCACTTTGCTGAATTCATTCATTAGTTCTAGTAGTTTCTTTGTAGACCCTTTTGGGTCTTCTAGGTATAGAATCATGTCATCTGCAAATAGTGATAATTTAAGTTCTTCTTTTCCAATTTTTATGCCTTTAATTTCTTTCGTCTGTCTAATTGCTCTGGCCAGTGTTTCGAGAACTATATTGAATAGAAGTGGAGATAGAGGGCATCCCTGTGTTGTTCCGGATTTTAGAGGGAATGCCTTCAACTTTTGTCCATTCAGAATGATGCTAGCCTGAGGCTTAGCATATATAGCTTTTACAATGTCAAGGTAGGTTCCTGTTATCCCTAATTTTTCTAATGTTTTGAACATAAAGGGATGCTGTACTTTGTCAAATGCTTTCTCTGCATCTATCGAGATGATCATATGGTTCTTATCTTTAAGTCTATTGATGTGGTGAATAACATTTATTGATTTCCGTATGTTGAACCATCCTTGCATCCCAGGGATGAATCCTACTTGGTCATGGTGCACAATTTTTTTGATGTGTTTTTGTATTCGATTTGCCAGAATTTTATTGAGGATTTTTGCATCTAGGTTCATTAGAGATATTGGTCTGTAGTTTTCTTTCTTTGAGGCGTCTTTGTCTGGTTTCGGAATCAGGGTGATGTTGGCCTCATAGAATGAATTTGGAAGAGCTCCCTCTTTTTCTATTTCCTGAAATAACTTGAAAAGTATTGGTTTTAATTCTTCTTTAAAGGTTTTGTAAAACTCCGCTGTATATCCATCCGGTCCTGGGCTTTTCTTGGTTGGTAGTCTTTTGATGGCTTCTTCAATTTCATCCATTGATATTGGTCTATTCAAATTGTGTGTATCCTCCTGACTCAGTCTGGGCAAATCATATGACTTAAGAAATTTATCGATGTCTTCACTATCTTCTATTTTGTTGGAATATAGGTTTTCAAAATAATTTCTAATTGTCTTCTGTATTTCTGTAGGATCTGTTGTAATATTGCCTTTTTCATCCCGTATGTTAGTAATTTGAGTTCTCGCTCTTCTTCTCTTCGTTAGCATGGCTAAAGGTCTGTCGATCTTATTTATTTTTTCGAAGAACCAACTTTTAGTTTTGTTAATTTTTTCAATAGTTTCTTTTGTTTCAATTTCATTGATTTCCGCTCTAATTTTAATTATTTCTAGTCTTCTGCTACATTTGCTGTTGTTTTGCTCTTCCTTTTCTAGGGCTTTGAGATGAAGTGTGAGCTCATTTATTTGTTGGTTTTTTCTTTTTTTGAGGGATGACCACCAGGCGATGAATTTTCCTCTTAAAACTGCTTTCATTGTGTCCCATAGATTCCGATATGTTGTGTCTGTATTTTCATTTATCTCTAAGAATTTTTTCATTTCCTCCTTTATGTCTTCTGTAACCCATTGATCATTCAGTAACATATTGTTCATTTTCCATGTGATGTAGGATTTTTCCTTCCTTCTTTTATCATTGATTTCCAGTTTCATTCCATTATGATCAGATAAAATGCATGGTATTATCTCCACCCCTTTATATTTACTGAGGGTTGCCCTATGGCATAATATATGGTCTATTTTTGAGAAGGATCCATGTGCTGCTGAGAAAAAGGTATATCCATTTGATGATGGTTGATATATTCTATATATGTCAGTTAAGTCTAGGTTGTTGATTGTGATATTGAGTTCTATAGTTTCTTTATTCAATTTTTGTTTGGAGGATCTGTCCAACGGTGAAAGAGGAGTGTTGAAGTCACCCATAATTATTGTGTTGTGATCTATTTGATTCTTGAACTTGAGGAGAGTTTGTTTTATGAATGTCGCAGCACCATTGTTTGGTGCATAAATATTGATAATTGTTATGTCTTGTTGGTGAATGGATCCTTTTAACAGTATATAATGACCTTCTTTATCCCTTTTGATTAACTTAGTCTTGAAGTCGATTTTATTCGATATGAGGATGGCCACTCCTGCTTGCTTACGAGAACTGTGTGCGTGGTATATTTTTTCCCATCCTTTCACCCTCAGCCTGTGTATGTCTTTTCCAATCAGATGTGTCTCCTGGAGGCAGCATATTGTTGGATTTGTCTTTTTAATCCATGATACCAGCCTATGTCGCTTTATTGGAGAGTTTAGGCCGTTAACATTCAGAGTTACTATTGATATATGGTTTGAACTTCCATCCATCCATGTTTGAATGCTTATCCTTTTTTTTTTTTTTTAATATTTAGTTTGTTTCTCCGTGATTATCTTTCCCCTCGCCCTCTGTCTTTACTGAGGCACTTCCTACTGATGGTTTTGGTTATTGTTTTTCATTTCTTCCTTGTGTAGTGTTTTGCTCAAAATGATTTGCAATGCAGGTTTTCTGGCTGCAAATTCTTTTAACTTTTGTTTATCATGAAAGATCTTTATTTCGTTGTCATACCTGAAGCTTAATTTTGCTGGATACAGAATTCTTGGTTGGCATCCATTGTCTTTCAGTGTTTGAAATACATTGTTCCATGACCTTCTTGCTTTTAGTGTCTGTGATGAGAAGTCCGTTGTTAACCGTATTGGTTTACCCCTAAATGTAATCTGTCTCCTTTCTCTTGTAGCTTTTAATATTTTCTCTTTGTTCTGTATATTGGATATCTTCATAACAATGTGTCTTGGCGTTGGTCTACTGTGATTTTGTGTGCTCGGTGTCCTGTATGCATCTTCAATTTGTATATCTGTTTCCTTTTTTATTTCTGGAAAGTTTTCTGTAATTATTTCATTCAGCAGGTTTCTCATTCCCTAGGTGTGAATCTCTGTACCTTCCTCTATCCCGATGACTCGTAAGTTTGGTTTCTTTATGTTATCGCATAACTCTTGGATGATTTTCTCGTGATTTTTTACCAGCCTTTCTGAGTTGGCTAGACTCTTTTCAAGATGGTATATTTTGTCTTCATTATCTGACGTTCTGGTTTCTACTTGTTCCACTCTGTTAGTGATACTCTCAATTGAGTTTTTAATTTGGTTTATCGTTTCCTTCATTTCTAGAATTATTGTTTGATTATTTTTTATAATCTCTATCTCCTTATAAAGATGCTTAACTTCTTCTTTTAGCTGTTTATGTAACTCATTCTCAATGTGTTCTTTCGCTGCTTGAATTTGCTGTCTTGTATCCTCTTTGAGGTTCCATTCCATCTGTCTAAGGTGTTCCTTGAGGTCTTTATAGACCATTTTTCTGATGACTCTAGGTCCTCCTGAATATTTAGGCTGTCCTGCATTGCTTGTACTCCTCTTCTTCCTTGCTTCTTGAAGCTGCTCATGTTGCTTCTTGTTCTGGTTGACTGCTGGGTTACTGTTTATTCCTATAAATTTATTTGATGCTAGGGAGGAAAGGTATTAGAAGGGAAGGGAAGAAGTCACTAAGGAGAATGAGAGTAGGCAGGTAGAATTCAAGGAAGGGGGGATAAGAAAAATAAAAAGACAAAAGAAGAAAGAAATAGGAACTAAAAAAGAACAAAAATTTAAAAAAATATTAATAATAATTAAAAAAATTAAAATTGAGATTAGAAGAGAAAGAAGAAAAAAAAGAGAAAAGAAAGAAAAAACAAGATAGAAAAATGAAGATGAAAGAAAAACCCCCAATCAGAAAAAACAACAACAACAACAACAACAACAACAATAAAAAAGACTAATAAATGCCGTCTTAGAGTTTGATTAACTTCTCTTCCACTAGGTGGTGCTGTGCCCCCCAGGTCAAGTCTTTCCCGTCAGTACGCGGGAACCAATCACTGTGCAGCAGCTCCTCCCAGACTGGGCGAGTCTCCAATCCTGAGTGCCTAGGGCCTCCTCTTGTGTCCAAACTCTTCCACTTTTCCTCTAGCCAGGCCCCTCTCACTACAATACTGACTACAGGCCAGGTCTGCTGCTCCCGGGAGCCCTGTTTTCATGAACGACTGGGCTCACTCCTCCAGATTGCCATTCCCTCAGACCCTAAGCTTGTAGAGCTTGGTGCTGAGAATCCTCAGCAAATTTTGCTTGCCCTCCTGTAGCCACACCCCCGTAGCTGGTGCAAGAGACCTTAGCAGCCAGCCCTGGCGGGAGCGGCAGTCCCACACCACCTCTGACTCCCTCGGGCTGGCTATAGCATTCTCGGGAGAGCTGGGAGGGGCTCTTAAGGTTTCCCTGATGCGTGGAGAGGGAGAACCAGGAGACCACACACCTGCTGCAGCAGGCTTCAATGAAGTTATCTCCTCCGCCGCAGTCCTGCCACGCCAGCCCTCCGCCTCAGTGGTGTTCTCCGCAAACGGCTACAGTTCGCCTCCCCCTGCCGGGCGACCAACGCCACGGGCGGGTCCCCACTGTCACCCAATCCCCGCCTGGACCCTGCGGCCACTACCCACGAAGGCCCGGCAGGCATCCACCTCCGGGGAATGAGAAGTGCTGACCAGCCGCCTCAGCCGGATAGCTTAATGCTGAGTCGCAGCTGTCTGTCTCAGCTTTTCAGACGCGGTGGTGCGGGGCACGGACCATGGAGGGGCTTACTCACTTCCCGCCGCCATCTTTCTCCTCTCGCTATTTCGGGATGATGGCGGGGTGCTGGCTCGCTCTGTCCGGTTCGTCTCTGCCTCGAGCTCCCACGCCTCTCTCCGCCGCGGTTTCTACAGCATGCGCTGCCCTGTTCGCTCTCTCCGCCCCCGGCGTTCCCGGCTTCTAGCCGCACCGCGGCCCGGTCCGTGTCTTTATGGCTCGCGGCTCCAGCAGCGCCCGGGGCCGGGGAGGCGACGGCCTGACTCCGGCAAGTACCGCAGTCCCCAGGCCCCGAGTCCCGGCGGCCACAAACCGACACTTCTAGTAGACCTCCCAGATCCCTGCAGGACCCCTCTTCATGGAATTCTGCTAGAGGTTCCTCAGTGTGAAGACTGCCGCTGTTCCAAAGGGTCTTTTTGATCTCGTTAGTGCGGAGACATTAGAGTCGCTGCTTACTCCTCGGCGGCCATGCTCCCTCCCTTGAATGTCCATACTTTTATCATTCACATAATTCATAATTTTTGACCATATTTTCCAAATTCATATTATTGTTTTCCTAATGTTTTGGCTTCATTGACACCAAGTTGACTTCCTTAAAATAATTAGCTTCATATTAAGCAGTAATATCTATCAAATCATTTGTGTGTGTGTGTGTGTGTGTGTGTATGTGTGTGTATGTGTGTGTGTGTGGTAGTGGGGATTAAACCCATGGGCAATGAGCTATGCCTCCTGCCCCTTATTTATTTATTTATTTAATTTTATTTTGGAACAGAGTTTTGCTATGTTGCCCACGCTGGCCTCAAACTTGCCATCCTCCTGCCTCAGTCTCCCAAGTTGCTGGGATTACAGGTCTGTGCCACCATGCCTAGCAAGATAATTATGCTTAAGTAACTGGTCATGTCTTTCCAGTACACATTAAGAAGAATACATTAATGTTGGAATTTGAGGGTGCTCAAGAAATGTCACTTTGTTCATGGCTTTTTAAGTTTTAAGTTATTTGAGGGGACTCTAGAACTGTTACTTTATTTATGGTCTTTGAGGGACGTAGCTTAGGTGCTGGACAATTATGGGCTTCCTAATAGTGGACTGCAGGCTTTGGCAGACATTTTTACCTGCGGGCCATTCCCATAGTGAGGCCCCATTTGTCTCAGAGCCCAGAACACAGCAGACACCATCCTCCCTGAAAAAGATTCCAAAACCCCAGGAGGGAAAGAAACCATACCTAGTTTTCCCTTAATACTCATCAGTTAGGCAGGAGTGAGTAAGGGATCCCACAGGGGCCAGAAACATTCAGTTAAATTACATTCCTGTAATTAAAACACAAAGCTAGGGGAATGACTACTATTAATACATGTTTTTCCATGTATCAAGTCAAAGCATCTCAAGGACACTTAGGGGGAAATTTTACTGCAGTAAAGAGTTACAAAAACATGCCTGTGAGGTTCACCTCACCAGATCTTGCTTGGGCACCTCTTCAATTGCTATGTTTGCAAGAATAGCTTGATTGTAGAAGAGTGTCTGACTTGTAGAAGAGTGTCTGAATACAGGGCTGGGGTTGTGGCTCAGTGGTAGAATACTTGCCTACCATGTGTGAGACACTGGGTTTGATTCTCAGCACCACATAAAAATAAATAAAAATAAAGGTTCATCCACAATTAAAAATATATAAATTGAAAAAGAAGCAGCAGAAGCAGCAGCTGGGCTCGGTGGCACATGCCTGTAATCCCAGCTGCTCAGGAGGCTGAGGTAGGAGGACAGCAAGTTCAAAGCCAGCCTCAGCAATGGTGAGACACTAAGCAACTCAGTGAGATCCTGTCTCTAAATAAAATACAAAATAGGGCTAGGGATGTGGCTCAGTGGTGGAGTACCCCTGAGTTCAATCTCCAGTACCAAGGGGGAAAAAAAAACAGAGAGAGAGAGTGTCTGATGACAGCTCAGACTTCTGTCAATCAGACTGTGGCAGCACATGCACCACTTGGCCTGCTATGGCAATTGGTCTAGTGGAGGTCACGGGCTCATCCCCGGACTCCCTGAGTCATCATGTGGCCAGAGAGGGAATACACTCTCTAGCTTAGCCTAGGTCTCAGCTGCAGGGTGGCACATAGGTTAAGAATGTAAGTAGAGTATTTCTCCAGAAAGACTTGGGCTATACCTATGCTGGGTAGAAAAATCCAAGACACCTCTGACTCATCTCTTTCATGCCCATGTTTGATGTTACTTCTTCAGGAGAGTCTCCCTGGGCACACACAGAATTGGATGCTCTCATCATTTCCTTTACTTTTTCTACAAGGCAAAATACATAATGTGTATTTAGTTTTTTGGTGATTTGTTTAGCATCTGCTTCTGTCATAGAGAGTAAGCTCCTTGGATCTGTTTCGTTCATTATTTCTTCAGCATCTAGAAAAGCACCTTGTGTGTGTGGAAGCTTCCAAAAATTATTACTGAAAGAAGAAACAGTAATTACCACCGATTTATATATTCACTGATTTTATTCTGTCTCTTCCTCTCTTGATTTTTACATTTTTATCTGTTTTCAGATAAAGATATGGAGCATGTCATGGCTGATTTTCTGCATCAACTGGGTAGGGGAATGTCTAGGTAACTGGTAAAAACATTTTTGGGTGTGTTCTTTAGGTTGTCTCTGGAAGCGATCAGCATTTGATTCAGTGGAATGGGTAGAGAAGACCTCTCACCAAAGCATCATCCAGTCTGTTGAGGATCAGACAAAACAAAACAGCAGAGGAATTGTGAATTTACTCTCTCTTCTGGGGCTGGACATCTATCTCCTCTGGCCTTTGCATATCAGAACTCCAGGTTCTCAGGCCTGCAGCCTCTGGGACTGACCCAGGGGCCCCCTGAACTCAGGCATTTTGCCTGACACTGGGAGATGTGCCACTGTGCCTGGCTCCATTCCTTTGGATTAGGACAGAATTACACCATGAGCTCTCTCGGTTTTTCTGACTGGATGGCAGGTTATGGGACTTCTTGGTCTCCGTGAACACATGAGCCAACTCCCATGACAAATCCCTTCGTATGTCTGTATATATTCTATTGGTTCTTTTTTTCTGAAGAACCTTAATACAGATTCAAATATTGGAGGTTTTGGTCAAAGACATATGGCTTGTTATGTCTAGGTTAACAAGTAGATCCATTTTAGTAAAACGGTACAGGTAACAGATTGGACTAATAAAAGTATGGGTTTTTAAACGCTTCTACAGTAAACTTTACACTGCAGCAAAATGTAAAAACAGGTTTCTAAGAATCTATAAATCAACATAATACATTAGAGTGTTACAAAAAACTAAGTAGAACTGTATTTTTCATCCTCTTATCCTGTCTGTAAGATGAAACACTCCTGTTACAAACTGGCTTAGATAAGTTCTATTGGTTGAAGCACGAGACTTAAAGATTTCATTTTTATTAGTCATCAGTTATTTGAGAATTTTCATGGTAAGCAAACTTTCTTATAAGTATCTGAGTAGCTGTGCTTTGCCTCAGCTTCTTCACCTATAAAACAGATAACAACAGCACGTGGCTACTGTGGTGAGGATTAAATTGATGACTCCATGCACATTACTTTAAGTCTTACACAAAGAACTGTGCCTGGCATGTATTAAGTGACCAATAAATGTTAGCTATTATTATTAAGAGCTAGTATTAAGGTCTTATTTTCTTTATTATTTTATTTGAATAGCTGTTCTACCACCAGATCCCTTATTTATACACTATCTTATGTGAAACACTGAAGAATTCAGCATTCAATGATTATTGGATGCTAGAGATACAGAGAAATATTAAGCCCTTCTTTTCTTAATTGCAATCTAGTTCCAACAGAGTATTTTATCCTCTGGCTTGATTGTAGAAAATGTCTTTCCAGGGAGCTAAGTCTAGACTGTTAGCTTTTCACTAATTAGGATTTTTTTTTTTTGTACTAGGGATGGAACCAAGGGGTGCTTTACCATTGAGCTAAATCTCCAGCCTGTTTTATTTTGTATTTTGAAACAAGGTCTCTCTGAGGCTAGCCTCAAACTTATAATCCTCCTTCCTCAGCCTCCCAAGTCACTGAGATTATAGGAGTGCACCACCATGCCCAACTTACTAATTAGGATTTTTAAGGTTGCAAATAATATCCTAAATTACAAAGTGGTTTAAATTATAAAGTGGATTTATTAATATAGGGCAATAAAAATAGTGTGATATTTATCAGTGTTGAATCTGGGGCCCCTACAGTGTTCACTGAAAGTCCAACCTTTTCCTAACTGTTGGCTCCTCTTATCACAGGGATGGTGTCTGTTATAGTTTTGATCTTAGCTGTTCTTTAGGAAGTGGGGATTAATGGAAGAAAGGTAGGTCACTGGGGGGATGTTGGTACCCCACCCCTTCCTCTCTCTCTGCTCTCCTGCCATGAGGAGAGCAGCCTCTTCCACCACATATTCCACTCCATGATGCTCTGCTTCATCACAGGTCCAAAGGCAAAGGAGCCAACCAACTATGGACTAAAATTTCTGAAATCATGAGCCAAAATAAACCTTTCTTCCCCTTAAGCTGATTATCTCAGGTATTTTGTCTTTGCAACAGAAGACCAGATAACAGGATGTTTGCTGTCCTAAGCTGGGGCACTCCTTTTCCACATTCAGAATAGACAGAATTAGTTTCCAGAAGCCCTCATTGCACTGCCAGTCCCTGGCAATGGAGGTCATCCCTAGACCAATCAGTTCCAACCCTGAGGTTTAGAGTGGGCCCATTCCTTCAGGTCCCTGAGCTAGTGATTATTAGGGGTGGGGTGAAAACCTGGATGAGAACAAGGTTCTATTTTGAAGACGGGAAGGCAGGATGGATGCTGAGTAGACAACCACCAATTCCATCCCACCCTTTGAAGGGAGAACCATCTTTCTTTTCTTTTTATTCTAATCTGTGCCAAGTGCATGGGAAATGTTTAAAAAATGTTAGTGCAAGGGTGTGTAGAAAATAGACTAACCCAAACATTATTTATTAACTTTACATGGGCCTTTGAATCCCAGATAAGCATGTCCCAGGAACTAGTGCTACCAGTTTTTTCTTGTTTAATCGCCCGCTCTCTTGGCAACTCCACCTAGTTCCATGATGGTTAGAGGGGAGGCCCTTTCTTGTGGAGTTCCTGAGGTCTAATCAAAAGCTGTGACATTCGTCGTCCATTCCAAGGTTATGGGGCACTTTTGGTGCTTGGCATCCTACGTCATGGTAGATGAGTCAATTTTTTAAGATTTGTGCCCAGAAAATTTGCCATTTATACTTCCTCTGTATTCCAGCTCTGAGGTTAGGGAAGCAGCTGTTGATGGACTAATTAGCATCTTAGGGAGACTAAGAATTATCTCCTTATTCTTTGACAGTTGCTTAATCGGTTGTCCTAAGGAGATTGTGAGAGCATCACTACAATGTTACTTCATGTAGAAACCACAGGCTGCCTCGCCTCCTGGTCACCAGATGTAACAGGGTGGAAATAACTATAGTAAAGATTAGCAAATCTGTCCTGCCTGGTCACATGTCAGGATAATATTAGGGTGCATGTGACAGGAAAATTTGCTATGTTCCTGGAATTAGCCCTCCAACTTTCAGGCACAGCATCTGTTTTGTCTTACCTATAACCAAGGGAGGGTCCATATTAGGGATAGGTTCAGGGTAAGCAAGTTCCTACAATCAATGCATAATATCACATACAATAGTCACTCAAGCTATTGGGAAACTAAAGCAAAATCAGGAGCCGCTTTAGTCTGAGCCATCAGCACCATGTCAATTAGAAATGGACTTTGGCAGTTGGGTGTAGTGGTGCACACCATTATCCCAGTGACTCAGGAGGCTAAGGCAGGGGGATCACAAGTTTGATGCCCACCTCAGAAACTTAGAGAGGCTCTAAGTAACTTAGAAAGACCCTGTCTCAAAATGAAAACGGCTCAGGATTTAGCTCAGTGGTTAAGTGCACCTGGGTTCAAATCCCAGTTCCAAAACAAACAAGCAAACAAACTGTTCTTTTGATAAGATCATCCTGCTTGATGAACTGACCAAAATGGGAATAAGCAGTTGCCTGAAGTTAATTCCAATATTACCATTTTAGGAACAGAATTTTAATTTTCCACTGGGGAAAGAATTATTCATTCAGTCATGACATGAATCTTCTGTTGCTAGGGGTAATTTCTCCAATATCAATGTTTGTTATTTGAATTTTCTTTTCCCATGATTTCACAAGTCACCAACATTTCTTTTGAATGGCTTATCCTTTTTTTAGAAACATCAGTGCCTTTAACTTGTATGTCCTGATTTCCAATCATTCCAGTTTTCTTATTTTCACTTTGCACCGATTCTATTTCATCTTTGCAAACAAAAATTTGGGGAAACAGATTCTGCTCCCTTTGCAGGAGTTCATTACCTTCTCCATACTTCAGGCCACTCATCTGTAAACTGTGGATAATAATGGTAAGAACGTGGTAGTGCTCTACCCATGTCTCCTCTTCAGGGCCTGAGATCCTCACCCACCTCAAAGCTGTGCTTCTTACTGAGACTTGTCCTCCAATGCAAAAAAAAAAAAAAAAAAAAAAAAGCTGGGCTCGTCCACCCAGCCCCCATGCTGCAATGGTGGTCATTCAGCTCCAGAGCTTCCTATAAGATCAGCTGAGGCCTCAGATGGAACCAGATTTGGGGGCTGCCCAATTCTGCACTCTTTTCTTCCTCATGAAGGAAGTGTTTTCCCAAGGCACCCCCCAGCATCCCTATATGTAAATCTTTGTCTCATAGTCTATTTCCATGCTACCCAATCTAAGATGCTCACCTCTTGAGATCATTGAGAAGATTGAACACGTGTGTAAAGCCCTTTGGACAGCACCTAGATTTGGGAACAGATTTATTTCTCATAGTTGTCATTCTTGATTGGAACTTGACTGATGGGTAACATTTCTGTTCCAGTCAATCCCCTCAAACAGTCCTTTGGGTGGGAGTGGGGGGTGGGGAGTAACTAACCAGAGTTATTGTTACAAATACCTGAGTTTACGCTTCCTTTGCCCTGGGGTCCCTCATGGTGCCTCCTTTGCCTCTTCTCCTCTGTCCTCTTCTCCTGCCCACCATTTCACTTTCCAAGACCTTACTGTTCATTACTTTGATAGACCCAGCCTGATTTTCTCTTAAAATTGGGAGCCATCTCGCCCCAAAGCCATGAAAAGCTAATTTCGGCTTTACTATAAATTACTGCAAATTCTGCCCGTGCCTTGAACTCACCCATGCCTGGCTCTCTGACCAGATAGCAGCCCTCTCTGAAACTTTAGTGGGGTCTCATAAATCTTGGCCTTCCCTGGCCAGATAACGGCCCTCTCTGAGGCTCTAATGACCTTCATAAATTCTGATGTTGGGGCCAACAAACATGTAAACTAGCATTTGTGTTATGCTTGTCAGAGTTCTGTTATTTGTAACTCCCTTTGTGTAACCTTCTGGGCTATAAAGCTGGGCTGCAAGAAATCTGCAGGACTGTCTTGTTCCCGCAGTTTTTGGTGGGAGAGGCAGTCCGGCTGGTAGAAATAATAAGCTTGCTTTAATTTGATTTTAATTGGAGTTAGTGGTCTTTTCTTGTGCATCCTGGTCTAACACCTTCTTTCCTTAGGAAGATCTGTGGTCTGCTAGAGATATGGCTCAGGGGCAGAGCGCTTGCCTAACATGCGTGAACAACCTGGGTTTGATTCCCAAGACTACAAAAGAAAAAGCAAAAAAAAAAAAAAAAAAAAAAAAAAGAGAGAGGACTTGTTAAAATTACCTTAAGAAGCCAGACCATATAAATTCACACCCCCAGTTTACAGGGAGGGGGTGAGGCAGGAGGATCATGAGTTCAAAGCCAGCCTCAGCAAAAATGAGCACTAAGCAACTCAGTGAGACCCTGTCTCTAAATAAAATACAAAATAGGACTGGAGATGTGGCTTATTGGTAGAGTACCCCTGAGTTCAATCCCCATCCCCCCCACAAAAATAACATTAAGGGACTGGGGGTGTAGTTCATCAGCAGAGCATAGGCTTAGCATGTGCAAGGTCCTGAATTTAATCCCCAGTATAAGAAAAATTGTATTCATGTTAGTCCTCATATGTTGTCTCTCAGCTTTCTAAGTTATACTTCCTTTGAAATTCTCTCTGTATGCTTTTGGTTTTATCATTATTATTACCTATAGTATGACCATAAGTGCCTTTCAGTCATTTCTGGTCTTGTCAGTCTGGTATGAGATCAGTCTTTTAAAATTGGTCTTCCCAGACAGGAGGCATCTTAAATAGATGCTTTTCAAAATGCATACCATTAATTGCTACTGCTATTCCAAAGAAAATTTCTCCTTTTGTACTTATAGTGTGAGGTGATTTGGCCTTAAATAATGCAATTTTACCAAACAAACAAAAGGAATAAATTCCTCATTGGATTTTTAAACAAGCAAGGTGAATGAAAACAAAGGAGTTGAACGTGAACATGTGAAAGGCAGCTGGATTTTCAAAGGTCTCAGGAGCTGGACTGATTTAGAGATGGAAAAAGATTGGGCAATAAGTGGGCTTTTTCTTTTCTTTTTTTTTGCCCTATAAATTCACAGCATTTAAATTTTTTTCTTCTGTATTTTATTAGGTAGGAGTCTCAGTTCAAAATGATAGAAAACTCATCTCAAATTAATTTAAGCACCAAAGGAGATTTATAGGAAGGGTCTTGATGAAGCTCAGAGGATCCAAACAGGGGCAAGAAACGGGAACTGAGGGAATTCATGGGATGAAACTGGAGATCCAGTGTCACCAGGGTTTCTCTTCATTTTTCACCTGGGCTTATTTAGGTCTGGTATTATGAGTTAAATTGTGTCCCCCCCAAATGATGTTGGAATCCTAATCCCATAGCCCATGAATGTAATCTCATTGGAAAAGAAAGTATTAGCAGATGACTGAGTTAAGAGGATGTATTGGTTTGTTAGGGTTGTCATAACAAAGTACCATAGACTGGGCAGAGTGAACAACAGAAATTTATTTCTTCAAAGTTCCCGAGACGCTGAGTCTGAGATATAGGTGTCAGCAGGGTTGACTTCTCTTTGGCTTATAGATGGTTGTCTTCACCCTCTGTCTTCACAAAGGCCTTTCCTCTGTGCATGTCTCCATGTTCATCTCTTCTTCTAGTGGCTCCAATCCTACTGGATTAAGAACCACACTGACAACCTCATTTTACCTTAATCACTTTTTCAAAGGTCCTGCCTCTGAATGTAGTTATGCCAGTGTGGGGGTATAGCTCAGTGGTAGATGGTGTGTTTAGCATGTGTGTGAGATACTAGGTTCAATCCCAGCATTAAAAGCAAATAGATAAAAAAGTTATATCCTGAGGCACTGGGAGTCCTTACCATGATTACTTTGGAGTGACAAATTTAACCTACAACAGTTGAGGTCATTAGGATATCTCTTTATTTTTTCTCTTTGTAGTACTGGTGACTGAACCCAGGGTGCTCTATCACTGAGCTATACCCTCAGCCCTTTTGATTTTTAAATTTTGAGACAGGGTTTCACTAAGTTGCTGAGGCTGGCCTTGAACTTGCAACCTCTTGCCTCAGCCTTCCAAGTTGCTGAGTTCATAGGTGTGCACCAACATGCCTGGCCTAGAAGTCTTGTTAAATAATCAGGAAAGATTCACCAGAGCGGAAACCAAAAATCATCACCCACACCCAGACAGACTTTTCTTCAGAGGGCAGTTCCCCCAAATTCCCGGGGAGACTTGATCTTCACATTAACACAATTTTTGTTTCAGTGCCTTTCTTCCCCTCATTCTCCCATAATCTGTTGCCATATCCCTGCAGAAGATTCAAGCCCCTATTTTTTTTTCTGTAGCTCAACATGCTATTTAAGTTTCAACTCTGTAGAACATTGAGTTTCATTCATATTTCCTATGGTTCCCATGTTTAGGCATGTTTATAAAATTTAAGTCCTTTTTTCTTGTTGACCTATTGTCAGTTCATTTCAGAAGACTCAATTCAAGCCTTCAGAGAGAAATTTGAACTCCCCTGCTCAAAACTCTCTACAGCTTTCATCTCACACAGATAAGGCCAACTAGAAGACCCTATGTGATCTAGTTCCTTGTTTTCTGACATTATTTCCCAGGACTTTATTCTAGTCACACTGGTGTCTTTGGTTTTCTTTTTTTATTTTATTTATTCTTGGTATTGGGGATAGAACCTAGGGCACGTTACCACTGAGTTACATCCCTAGTTCTTTTTGTCTTTTATTTTGAGACATGGTCTCACTAAGTTGCTGAGGCTGGCCTTGAACTTATGATCCCCCTGACTTAACCTCCTGGGTCACTGGGATTATAAGTATGTACCACCATGCTCGGTTCTTCAAGTTTTCAAACAGCAGGGGAATGTCTGTCTCAGGGCTTTTTAACTTGCCATTCTCTCTGCCCAGAGTGATCATTCTCAGGTACGAGCATGACTTGCTCTCTTTCTTCTTTCAAATTTTCGATTTCAGTGTCACCTGAGAGGGAGCTTTTCCTTGGCTCTTTTCTAAAATTTTAACACAATGCCTCTCCCCTGTCACTTATTCCTACTTTATTTTTCCTCCTCAGCACCCATACTTACTTACCATGTTTGGTATTTTACATATTTATTTTGCTAGGCATTGGACTTCAATGGACCTTCTTAGGTCTCTATGACTTGTTGGATGATCCAATAATCTGCTGGTTTCTTGTCATGAAATATTTCCTTTCTGCTCAAATGAAGCTCTTGAAATTCTTTTAAGTCTCTCTTACCAATTTCTTTGAAGACGTCATCAGAAGCCTACCAACAGGACCAGATGGATTCTCAGCCAAGTTCTATCAGAACTTCAAAGAAGAACTTACACCAACACTCCTCAAAGTATTCCATGAAATAGCAAAGGAGGGAATCCTTACAAATGATTTTATGAAGCTAGTATCACCCTGATACCAAAACCAAAGACACATCAAGGAAAGAAACCTCAGACTAATATCTCTGATGAGCATAGATGCAAAAATTCTCAATAAAATGCTGGCAAAAATACATACAAAAACATATCAAATAGAGAGTACACCATGATCAATGGGGTTCATTCTAGAGATGCAAGTTTGGTTCAAAATATAG
Source organism: Spermophilus citellus (assembly GCF_964194105.1). Classification (NCBI taxonomy): domain Eukaryota; kingdom Metazoa; phylum Chordata; class Mammalia; order Rodentia; family Sciuridae; genus Spermophilus; species Spermophilus citellus. The sequence continues at coordinate 185,307,534 of NC_138182.1, forward strand.
AAATTGATAAATGTCATTCATCACATCAATAGACTTAAAGAATCACATGATTATCTCAGTATGTTATCTCTAAAGAAAAAGCACTTGACAAAATTCAGCATCCATTCATGCTCAAAACACTAGAAAAACTAGTGATAGTAGTAACATACCTCAATACTATAAAAGCTATATACACTAAACCCAAGGCCAACATCATTCTAAATGGAGAAAAATTGAAAGAATTCCCTCTAAAAACTGAAACAAGAAAGGAATGGCCCCCTTTCACCTCTTCTAGTCAAAACAGTCCTTGAAATCGTAGCCAAAGCAATTAGACAGAAGAAAGAAATCAAAGGGATACAAATAGGAAGAGCTCAAATTATCCCTATTTGCAAACGACATGGTTCTATATTTAGAAGACTCAAAGAGTTCTACTAGAAAGGTTCTAAAGTCATAAATGAATTCAGCAAAGTAGCAAGGTATGAAATCAACACCAATAAATCAATCACATTCCTCTACACCAATAATGTATCAGGTGAAAGAGAAATCAGGAAAACTATCCTCTTTATAATAGCCTAAACAACAACAACAACAACAAAACCCTTGGGAATCAATCTAACAAAAGAGGTGAAAACTATCTATAATGAAAACTTCAGAACACTAAAGAGAGAAATTGAAGAAGACCTCAGACAATGGAAAGATCTCCTATGTTCTTGGATAGGTAGAATTAATATTATCAAAATGGCTCATACTACCAAAAGTGTTGTGCAGATTTAATGCAATTCTTATTAATGTTCCAATGACATTCTTCATAGAAATAGAAAGAGCAGTCATGAAATTCATTTGGAAAAACAAGAGGCCCAGGATAGCCAAAGTAATCTTCAGCAAGAAAAAAGAAGCAGGAGGCATCACCATACCAGATCTTAAATATACTGCAGAGCTACAGTAACAAAAACAGCATAATATTGGCACCCAAAACATACATGAAGACCAATGGTACAGAATAGAAGACACAGAGACAAACCCACATAAATATAGTAATCTCATATTAGACAAAGACACCATGAATATACATTGTAAAAAAGGTAGCCTCCTCAACAAATGGTGCTGGGCAAACTGGAATCCATATGTGAAAAAAATGAAATTAGACCACTCTCTCTCACCCTGCACAAAACTCAACTCAAAGTGGATCAAGGACCTAGGCATTAGACCAGAGACCCTGTGTCTACTAGAAGAAAAAGTAGTCCCAACTCTCCATCATGTTGGCTTAGGAACTGACTTCATCAACAAGACTCCTAAAGCACAAGAAGTAAAATCAAGAATAGATGGAATAGTATCAAACTGAGAAGCTTCTTCACAGCAAAGGAAACAATCAAGAACATGGAGAATGGGAATGTCACCAGCACCTCAGACAGAGCATTAATCTCCAGGATATTAAAAGAACTTAAAAAACTTAACACCAAAAAAACCCAATAAACTCAATCAATAAATGAGCAAAGGAACTGAACGAGTACTTCACAGAAGAAATAGGAATGGTCAAAACATATATAAAAAATGTTCAACATCTAAAGCAATTAGGGAAGTGCAAATTGAAACTACACTGAGATTCCATCTCACTCCAGTCAGAATGGCAATTATAAAGAATACAAGTAATAATAAATGTTGGCGAGGAAGTGGGGAGAAAGGTACTCTCATATATTGTTGGCCGGACTCATAAATTGTTGCAACCACTATGGAAAGCAGTATGGAGATTCCTCAGAAAACTTGGAATGGAACCACCATTTGACCCAGTTATCCCACTCCTTGTTATATACCCAACAGACTTAGAAAGAGCATACTACAGTGATGCAGCCACATCCATGTTTATAGAAGCTCAACCCACAATAGCCAAGCTATGGAAACAACCTAGGTGTCCTTCAACAGATGAATGAATAAATAAAATGTGGTATATATACACAATAGAATATTACTCAACCATTAAGAAGAATGAAATAATGGCATTTGCCGGTAAGTTGATGGAACTGGAGGATATCAGGCTAAGTGAAATAAGCCAATCTGAAAAAACCAAAGGCCAAATGTTCTCTCTGATGTGGGATGCTAACCCAAAACAAGAGAGGGTGGGGCAGGGAAGAGTAGACTAGTCCGCTGGATTAGACAAAGCAGGGTGGGGGGAAGGGAAGGAGGGTGGAGGAGAATAGGAAGAACAGCAGAATTAGCTGAACATAACTTTCCTAGCCTTGTATTTGAATACATGACCAGAGAATCTCCACATCATGTACAACCATAAGAACACATCCTCATTAGAATAAGTTATACTCTATATATGTATAATTTGCCAAAAATACATTCTACTATCATGTATAACTAAAAAGAACAAATTAAAAAAAAATTAAAAATACAATGTTTACTTGAAGATGTAGAAAAAGCAGTCATGAAATTCATTTGGAAAAACAAGAGACCCAGGATAGCCAAAGTAATCCTCAGCAAGAAAAGAGAAGCAGGAGACATCACCATATCAGATCTTAAATATACTGCAGAGCTACAGTAACAAAAAACAAAATTTTATTATTTATGAAAAAATAATAAAATACACAAAAGTAAAAGAAAATCTAATATCAGTTTCTTCCTTTAGTGGGGGAAGAGAAGTCAGATTCAAGGACACCATGAGCCTTACTCATCTTCATTAAAATTTGCTGATTTTGCTTTGTTCTTCCTGTAAATTCCTATGTTGTGCCCTGGTTCCAATAACTATATCCCTGTGACTTGCCCTGGTCTGAGTTTTAGCCAGTGTCTGAGATCTCAAGTTTCTAGAAGGGAGTTTAGAGATGATCCTGGCCCAGTCAGTCATTTTGTTGATGGAGAAATGCCGCGTCCGGCAAAATGGACCGAGTCCGGCGGGAGACGTCGGGATTAAAAAAGTTCACAGGACACCAAGGTTCTTCATCCAGGAGAGACTGACTTTATTATCTCAGCTCATGCTTATATATTTCTTGCAGATAGAATGGGAGGTTACTAGTAGGCGGGAGCAAGGACAGAGGGGAGCAGGTAGTTCTTGTCGACTCATACTAAGCCTTCAACCAGGAACCTTATCAGACCCAAGCAGGTCAGAACGTTCCCATATGACCGTTATAGGCTGAATATGAAAACAGACACCACAAATCTTTCAAGGCCTTGGGAGCTGGCCTCTTTGGCGTGCACACAAGAAACCAGGGCTGGCACCAAGCCCCGGGGGCCAGGGGGAATCTGAGCCAGCAGAGAAACTAGGGTGTGGGGGCAGGAAGGGACTTGTTTGAGGTCATTGCCTATGTTAACTACACTCATAAGTGTATTTAACTACATTCATAATGTGTACTATGTGCTAGGTATTATCCTAAGTACTGATTAGATTAGAGTGACTAACACCCAGTTCTTCCCAGTCTTGAGAATCTCACAGTCCAGTGGAGAGTTTACATATACCAACAGTTATAAGACTGGATAGAAAGGATCAATGATAGAGAGATGGTCAGGATGGTCAAAAGAGGGCAATAGACTCACCCAGAAAGGGAGAAAAGCATATAGAGGAGAGAAAAAGGACAGGGACACATGTTCCCTGTCCACTTAAATCTCCCAGTACTTACAAGGATCAATCTTTCATTCATTGAACTAAAATGTACTGGATGTCCACTGTGTTGAAATCATTGTACCTCACTTTGATGATACAAAAGATATTTGGTGCCTTATGAAATTTCTTTCAAGATATCTCTTTCAAGATATTTTGTATCTTGAAGACCAAATACAGTCATGAGCTTCTAAACTTGGCCAGCAAATTTCTAAATTCAAGTCTCTGACCGTTAAACCACCCAATTGCGCGTTAAAGGCAACTGGTTCCATGCCCCTTTTTCTCTCCCTCAGGAGATATACACAGAGAATAAGATTATCATTGTACAAACTGGCTATGATTCTGAGCCACAAGATCACTGGCCTTTGTTGTTAAGCCTGGCAAATATTTATTTTTTCTTTAGAGTGCCCTGATGTCCTTGGAAAGGGCAGATGGCATCTGTTCTTAGACAAGTCACTCAACCAACCAGCTCCAAGTAGTGCCAACAAGTGTTCGGTCCCTTAACCTATCAGGACACAACCTTGGCCTTTTGTGGTGACTTAATCAGAAGTTGGTGAGCAGATGCCCCAAGGACACATTCTGGAAGAAATTGATGGTCAGAGTGGAGTGGAGACCCCATCCCTGGGCCTGACTTTCAGCTACTTTCTAGTAACAGGGGCAGTTGTAAGATTCTGTAGGCAAGAAAGAAAATTCCCCTCTGTCTTCTGAAGGTTTGCCAAAATGAGAGGACAATAGGAAGATTAAAGGGAGGAAAGGCATACAGACTAATCATTGTGCAAAAGGGGAAATTGCAGGTGTGTGATTACCTGCTAGCCCAACATGTTTAAGAAACTTATGTACCACTTTTCCATAGGGTACGGGGAGAATGGTAAAGCAGACAGTTTTTAGGAGAACAGTAAACGATTTTCAGGAGAATCAATGGGTTAGGAGAAACATATAGTGGCTTGAGTCAAGGTCCTGTGGGCCCACAGTACAGCTAATGGATTGTAAATAATTCTTTTGAATATTAAATGGGGCTAAAATAGAAGACATTGTGTGACAAATCTGTTCAACTCAGAACTACAAAAAAGAAAAAAACTGTCTACTCAGGGGTGCTGACAGACTTACAGACTTCAGCCTTCCTTCTGCTATTGTGAGTGAAGATGATGAAATGTCACAGATCTTTTCTTCTTTGGTGGGTCCAAACTTGAGATAGATAAGGGAACTTTGCAGCAAACCTCTCCTTGCCCTGTGGGAAAAGAAGCAATACAAGATTGATTCTGAGCCTGCTCTTAGGCCTTTTAACTTTCTTTAGGTTAAATTGCTCAGGCCTGGTGTGGTGGCATATGGTTGTAATCCCAGTGCCTCTGGACTGAGGCAGCAGGATTGCAAATTTGAGGCCATCCTCTGCAATTTAGTGAGACCCTGAGCAACCTAGAGAGACACTTCTGAAATAAAAAATACACAGGGCTGGGAATGTGGCTAAGTGATTAAGAATCCCTGGGTTCAATCTCTAGTACCTAAATAAGTAAATAAATAAACCAATAAATTGATCAGTATGGTTGGGCATGGTGGTGCACACCTATAATTCCAGTGACTTGAGAGACAGAGTCAGGAGAATCACAAGTTTGAGGTTAGCTTCAGCAAATTAATGAGATCCTGTCTCAAAAAGGACTGGGAATGTAGCTCAGTAGTGAAGTGCCTCTGGGTTAAATCCCCAGTACACACATACACACACACACACACACACAAACAAAAAACAAAAAACAAACCAACAACAACAAAAAAAAACTAAGCAAAACAAAACCAAAAAAACCCAGTATGTCAAAAAGGGCCATAAAGTTGAATTATTCTGAGCCCCAACAATACTCTAAACTCCTGCAAGCAAATGATTTCTCCTTTGTGTCCTTGTGAGGTCTCCCAAGGAGACTGCTTTTTGTTTTCCTGTGAGGACGGGTTGGTGATATGGTGGAATTGCTTTATACATATATTCAGTGCACACAGGAACTTTGGCACCTGACCCTCCACCACACTGTAGATGAGGATTAAAAATTAACTATTATATCTAGAAATTTGGTCATTGGTGACCTTGAGAACAGTAGTTTCAGTGGAGTGGAGGGGACCAAAACTGTTTGAAATGGGTTCAGGAGATGATAGGCCACTCTTGTGAGGAGCAATTGTGGAACAGAGACTTGGGATACAACTAGAGGAAGACGGGGTGTTTTTTTTTTGGGGGGGGAGGATTGAACCCAGGGGTACTTAACCACTGAGTCATGTGCCAGCCATTTTTTAATTTTTTATTTTGAGATAAGAGTCTAAGTTGTTTAGGCTTCACTAAGTTCCTGAGGATGGCTTTAAACTTGTGATTCTCCTGCCTCAGCCTCCTGAGTCACTGGGATTATAGGCATGCACCACCATGCCTGGCAATTTTTTTTTTTTTTAAGATGGAAGAAATCACAGTTTACTTGTGTGCTGGTTGAAATGCTAGTAGCTGGAGGCAAATGCTAATGAGACAGGAAAAGGGGTATAATGCTAGGGAGATACCCATGAGCAAGAAAGGATGGGAACATTCAGTGATGTTTTAGAGCTGGTTAATCACAGCTATAATTAAACATTAAATTATATAAATTTAGAATTAATGATTGTATTTAAAAACTCATCCCTTCCTAATTATATTACTATATTTTCCCATTATCTACATTCTTGTGGTTCTTTATGTCTATCATATGTGGATGGTGGAAATACTATATAGTGGAGTGCTTGTAACTGAAAGCTCAGTCCTTGTCCTTGATGTCAATCTAATAATGAAGACAATATCTTGAGAAAAAGGAAAAAGAAAGTTTATTGCTTTGTTTTCAAAGGAGAAACACAGGAGACTCCTGTCCCAAAGTCTGTGATTCTGCCCATCCTCAGGAACAGGGGGATTTTATAGAGGTGATTCAGAGAAAATGAGATTAGGGAGGAGAGATCAGAAAGGAGAAGATCAGGGAAAAGAAGATCAGGGAGGAGAAGGTTAGAGAAAAGAAGATCAGGGAGGAGAAGGTTAGGGAAAAGAAGATCAGGGAGGAGAAGGTTAGGGAAAAGAAGATCAGGGAGGAGAAGGTTAGGGAAAAGAAGATCAGGGAGGAGAAGGTTAGGGAAAAGAAGATTAGGGAAAAGTTGAGGGAACAAAAGATTGGGAAAAAAGAAAAAAATGTAAGTTTCAAAGCAACAAGGAATATAGTCAAAGCATCAAGTGAACCCTTGTTACATGCTCTGCACTTCTCTTTCTAACCCATAGTGACACTGTGTTGGTAACTTCAAACATGATAGGAGTATTTATACCACAATAATTGGTAATCCTCAGAAATCAGCCTCCCCCACCCCCACCCCCATTACTAGGATTGAACCCAGGACCTAGTACATGCTAGGCCAGTGATCTCCCACCAAACTACCTTCCTAAACCTATTTATTTGTTTAGACATAGGGTCCCAAGTTGTGCAGGGGCTGGCCTTGAACTTGAGATCCTCCTGCTTCAGCATCCTGAGTGGCCAGGATTCCAGGCATGTGCCACCACTCCTGGAATGGCTTGTCTTGATTTTTAAAGGAGAGCTTTTGGTGAAGCATTTGTCAGACTTCCCCTGGGTAAGGTGGACAAGTTGAGAGACTGTCCCTACTCTAAGTGCCTATAGTTCACCTACAGGAATAAGAGAGAAGGCAGAGAATTTCCATGACAAGTTAGTGAGGGGGAGGTCTGAGGTGGGAGGAAGGTGGGGGAGTAAGCAGATTAGAGAAGTTTAGTATTTTAGTTCAGCTTGGTTTAGCACCATTAAGAGGCCCCTTGAGGTTAGTTATTATGAATTTAACAAGGTCTGTGATTATGAATTTAAAGAGGTCTGTCCCATGGGGTGTGGGTGAGCTGCAGCTCTTTTGTTTTGCTTGGGTGAGCATTAGAAGGAAACTTACTCAAAGCTAGGGTTTCCTCAGACTAATATGAGTATCTATGGCAAGGGCAAATGTAGAAGTAAGTCTCCACCTCAGAGACCTTCCGTGTTCAACCCACCACAAATCATGTCCTCTGCCCTATGACTCACCACCCTCTTTAGTTTTCTATCTCAACTGCGTGTTAAATCATCTTACATATTCCTTCTCTGCGGTAGCAGGGATTGTATTTAAGTCACTGCGGAATGTACAGTGTTGATCACAATGCCCGGTACATAGTAGGTGCTCAGAAATATGTTGAAGAACTTACTGAATAAATGGACCAACTTCCTCATTCTAATAACAGATGTTCCTTGGAGTAAAGAATTCTCGAAATTCTTTTTATATCCCTTTATTTCTTGCTCCAGGGTATTTCACCTTTAGTGAGCAAAGGAACTTCCCTGCAGTGTTGCTTACACAAGCCAGGTTATTTCCTCGACACTCCTAGGAGATTTGGGCAATTTTACGGTACACGAAGCCAAACCTCGAGCCTTAGGCAACTGGCAGGTAGGTCGTGCGAGCAATGCAATTGCTTGCTGGTCTTGGCCCATCAGACTCAGCAACATCGAGAAAGGTTTTATGATCACCCTTAAAGTTTAAGGGAGGGTAGTTTATATATTTCTTCTTCTTATTTTTTAAGTGTTGTCAACAGCGGTTTAGGTTTGCCCTGAGACTCCAGGCGGTGATAATATAAAAGCACAATCTTAAAGTCCAAGGCTTCCAGGGTGTGGTGTGGTGTGGTGGCTCGCGTGGCCCGGGAGGGGCCCGGTACTGCCCTGGGCCCTAAGGGCTGAGATCATGCATCCCTGGGTGCCCGGGCGCGCTCCCGTGGCTTTCGGTTCCCGGGCGCGCCCCCTGTCGCCTGCCACTTACTTAGGACGCTGGCGGAAGGGGACATGGGCGTGACCTACTGTCTGTTTCTCTGAATGGACAATAAAGTTTGCAAAGTTTGAAAAGGCAGAGGAAAGTCCACGCCCCTGGTCGCCTCGGCGTGGGTGCCTGTGGCCCGGGCAGAGCTCCGGCTGCTGTGCGCTGGCGGAGGTGTGGTCCGTGGCGGGGATGGGGATCACGGTGGACGTGCACCAGGTGTACAAGTACCCCTTCGAGCAGGTGGTCGCCAGCTTCCTCCGAAAGGTACCAGCCCCCTCTGTCCCGGCCGGGGCTCGCGTTCTCCCGCCGGGTCCCTGCAGCTGGCGCTCTGGTGAGCCGCTGCCAGCTGCGCTCGCTCCGGGGTCCTCTGCCCCCGCGGGAATCCGACCCGCGGCCGAACCACCTCTCCCTCCACCGCGAGTGTTGCTTCGGGGACGTACGGGGAGAGAGAGGGGGCGGGTTTCCTCGAAGACTCCCGGGCTAGGATGAGAGCAGAGACACCGTGCAGGGCATCACGTCCACACCCCGCCCAGCTGAAGGGAGCAGCCTTGGGCAGAGCTTCACTTCCTCGACTGACTTGTGAATCTTTCTAGTTCATCACTAACCCCTTAAAAGCTAACCCCTTAAAGGAGGCTGTGGAAGCCAATGTCCTTATTTACTTAGTATTCATTCTACTACCTCAACACTTTCTCTTTTAACATCTGTGGGACTTTGAGCTTATCCCTTACCCTCTCCCAGCCTTAGTTTTGTAATCAGTAAAATGGGGCAAATGTAAAATGGTTTTTACATTTGCACAGAGTGGTTGTGAGAATCCAGACAAGATATTTAATGTGAAATGATTATCACAGCGACTGATTATTAGTAAGGGCTCCAAAATATTACTGTTTTTTTTTTTTTTTTTGGGGGGGGTGGGAACCGGGGATTGAATTCAGGGACACTCGGCCACTGAGCCACATCCCCAGCCCTATTTTGTATTTTATTTAGAGCCAGGGTCTCACTGAGTTGCTTAGTGCCTCACTTCTGCTGAGGTTAGCTTTGAACTAGTGATCCTCCTGCCTCAGCCTCCTGAGCTGCTGGGATTACAGGCGTTTTGCCACTGCTCCTGGCCAAAATATTACTGTTGTTTATACTTTTGAAATTGAGAACCTTATCAAAATATATCAGGCCCTCTTGCATCGGAGCCTTGGAGTGGGCTACAGTCTGGTTCTATCTTTAGTTAGTTTTCTGGTGACTTTGGCCAGGGGTCTTCTCCCCAGGACTTAGTATCCGCAAGATGAGGGTGTTTGTACCAGATGATCTTTTAAGTTCCCTTTCAGCTTTCATAATCTTAAGCAAGATTTTAAAAAATTGCTGTTTGCCTTGGGCAGTAGCCCTGGATAGTGAAATCATATACAACCTAGAAGCAAAGCTCAGGGCAATGCTTGGGGAGATAAAGGTCATTTCTTTAAGTAATAGGGCTTGGCCTCTATTACACTTAACATAGTTGGGGACCCAGGTTACCAAGGGTTAGAATGCTGGTTAGCATGGTGTTGCTTCTGAGGCCTTTTTTATAGGGAATGCCAGCATGTTGGTATTGTTTATTGATTCCAGTATAGTGCCTAGCACCTATTAGGTATTCAGTAGAAATCTGATAAATGAATAAATGAATGAAAGAATAAATTATGTTCTTATGTAGACTTTGCCTTAGGCCAGGCATTTAGGCTTAAAAAAGGCGTAGCCAAAAAGCTTTCCCCTGTTTGTTAGGATGAGCACTTTAGAATATGGATTCTCTAAGGCCACTTATGTTAGCTAGCTTTCCATCAAAATAATGAAATACCTGAGAGAAATAACTTGTAATGAGAAAAGGTTTGTTGTAGCTCATGGTTTTGGAGTTTCTAGTTCATGCTCAATTGATTGATACTATTGCTTGGGCTTGTGATAAGACAACATATCCTGGCAGGAGTACATGGTGGAGCAAAACTGTTCTGAGCCAGGGAGCAAAGAAGAGATTAAGGAGGGAACTGATGTCCCATAACCCCCTTCAAGGGCTTAGCCCCAATGACCTAAGGCACTTCCACAAGCCCCACCTTCCAAAGCTCCACCATCTCCCAATAGCACTACCCTGGGAACCAAGCCTTTAACAGATGGGCCTCTGGGGAACATTTTGAGATCCAAACTGAAGCACCACCACTCCTTTGCAAAACTCTTCTGGGTTGTTGTCACAGAGAAGTTATCTCTGCCTCCTCAAGACTCAAGAGGTACTGACCATCTACAGGCTCGGATCCTGGTGGTGTCTTATTCTCCAATTAGACTAAGCTCTTTCTGGCCAGAACTCACTCCTGCAGAAGCGCATATTGCAGTGCCAAACTCTCATTCATAGAGTACTCAGGAAAATGTTTTTCTTTTATTCAACAGGTATTTTAGATACTGCTGTGTGCCTGCTCTGCCAGGTCCTAGAACACCATAGGAGGACAACAGGCAGGCTACCTTCTTATGAAGCTGATGATCTGTAGTGGATGAGACCACCATTATTAAATGATGAAGTGAACTATAACTCCAGTTGATGATGACACAAGGAAAACACATGGTGTTGTGACTGAGTATGGCAGGAGGCCGGCTAAAGTCCCAGAAGGTGGTCTTTAGGGAGGCTTCCATAGGGAAGTAGCATTTGTGAGATGATGGCTGAGGCCTAAATAGGAGTTTTCTAGGCAAGTTGTGTGTGTGTGTGTGTGTGTGTGTGTATACACATGTGTGTACCCTTTCCATATATTATCATCTTTACTCCTCCCACCAGCCTCAGGAAGTTGTTATAGCTGACTTCCATTTCACAGTATGGAGAAACTGAGGTTCAGAGAAGTTCAAGCAATTTTTTTCAAGTTCCTGCAGCAAGCAGGCAGGATGGCCAGGATTTCTAGCACATCTGCCTCCAAAGCCCATGCCCCTAACCGGCAGGCACTGCTGCCTTGTGTATTCTGGACACTCAGAAGAGTACTGAAGTAATAAAATATTTCTTTTCTTTTTTTTTTTTAAATAGAGAGAGAGACTTTTTTATATTTATTTATTTATTTTTTTAGTTTTCGGCGGACACAACATCTTTGTTTGTATGTGGTGCTGAGGATTGAACCCAGGCCGCATGCATTCCAGGCGAGCTTGCCACCGCTTGAGCCACATACCCAGCCCTAATAAAATATTTCACAATCACCTTTGTGGTGTTCTTCATCTGATCTTGGTCTCCTTTTGTGCAGTCTGCTCAACTGGGTGGACCTGTTGTCCCTTACATAAAGGTACAGCTTTGATGTGTGTTAGGATGAGAACATGGAGTCTTCTAGTTATTCATTGCTCTGTAACAAATCACTCCAAAATTTAGTGACTTAAACCTATGATAGGATTTTTTTCTTTTCTTTTTGATGCAAGGGACGGAACCCAGAGCCTTGCATGTGAGGTAAGCACTCTATCACTGAGCTACATCCTCAGTCTCTTTTATTTTGTGACAGAGTCTTGTTAAGTTATTGAGATTGGCCTGGAACTTGCGATCCTCCTGCCTCAACCTCCCGAGTTGCTGGGATTACAGGTGTGCACTACTATGCTTGGCTATGATAGGTTTTTAATCTTCTTGGTTCTGTGGGTTTTTTATGTGTCACGTAGTATAGCTGATGTCACTGCTGTGATTACATTCAGTTAGAATCTGCTATGCTGCTTATATGATGCTCAGCAAAGTGGCTGCATGGTGAATAAGAACCACGGAGGACATTTGGGAAGGTACAGTCCTTCAGAGGTTGCCTGGGAGGAGCTATGTGACTTTCTGTGGTGTCAGTAAATCAATTTGTGTTGAGAATGTTCACCTTATATTATTTGAAGCCATGAACTGGATGTCAGTAGACATTGTTCGTTCATTGGAGGGATGGATAGCTATGGGAAATAGTTTTCACAGTGCTTTCAAAGATTAGTGGCACTATACTACAAATTAAGAAAGGCATCATTTAGGGTTCTTCTCCATGAACTTCTAGAATAAGGGGCCAATGGAAAGTAAATATAGCTGTTAATGCAAATTAGAAAAGCATCCTCCTTCCTCTAGGTGCTCAGTGGCTTGTGCTCAGTGGCCTGCTTGACTGGAGACCTTGTTCATTAAACAACATACACACCTTGTATAAAACAGTCCTGCTTTCTCATCTGTAAAATGGTAATGCCTTCTACCCCCTCTACCTCCCAGGATGGTTTTGAGGATGAAAGTGTAACAGCTTGACACATATATGCTTTTTTTTTTTTTTTAACACACGAAAGTTTATTTGTCAGAGCTGACAAATAAAGACCATCTCTGGGAGAGAGAGGCCCCACATATGCTTTTTATAAGCCCCAAATAGTAAGAATTGTCTTTCTTGAAAAATATGCTTTTTTCTTTTAGCACGTGCGCGCGCGCGTGTGTGTATTTTTCTCCCATAGAAAACTACTTGATGGAAGCGACAGTTATATGATGTTCTCTGGGAAGCATTTAGTCTGATTTTGTACAATGGTATGTTTGAAGCCACTTTAGAACTGAGGAAGTTCTACTTTAAATAGAATCTACTGATCTATGACTTTTGGTATGTTAGAACTAGCCTTCCAAGTTATAATACAGTACTATTTTAAGACCTGAAGAATGTTTGCTCTTCTTACACCTGCCTGTTGAATACCACAGGCAGAATTTTAGCTGCAGGATCTCAAAGATAAGAGATATTTTGAAAACAAACAATGCAATACTCTTTGTTCATGGAACATAGTGTTTCTCAATGAACTCTTCGTGGAGGAATGCTACGAAACCCACAATGGTTTATTCATCAGATGCTAAACTGTACTTTCCATGAACTGGGATGTCAGTGCTCTTGACAGTGTGTTTTGGTTTCTTTCTTTGAATGACTCTTAGCTTTCTAGCTCTCATCCCTCACAGCTGTTTCCTTCCTTTTACTTAAAATCATCTACAAAAAGAACACGTTGTATAGATGGAGGTAGCAGTGTGCAAGAACTGACTGCTCTGGAAGCCCGGATAGGCCTTTTGAATGGGCTTGCCTTTTCTGAGCTGGAAGAAAGGGAACTTCTTATATTTCATTTACCTGGAATTTGAAGTCATTAAAAAGGACCTAGAGAGACGTTGTATTGACTGGATTTTCTTGTTTCTTGTTTATACCTACAGGTCAACGATTTTCTTATTAGAAAGCCTTTCAGGTGGACTGTGTGCTATAGGCAAAAGACTCATTGTAAGAGTGTAAGCTATCCTGGGCAGGGATTTTCGTCATTTGCTTTGCATATATACCAGGTACCCAAAGAAGGCTCAGAAACATGTCTTTGAATACTGTAGTAAAACAGACAGAGGAAAATAATCTCTCTGCTTCAATACATGACCTTGGGTGTTATTAATTCCAGTTGGGAGCCTATGTGCTGAATGAAATGGCATGAGTGTTTACCCCCTAAGCTCATAAAAGGGATTTATGATTGGCTATTTCCATTTAGAGTAGGAAGATGATTGGGTAATTAATAATGTTTCCATTTCTGATCTTATCTTTTCTCTCTTACAAATCTGACATTTACATGTGTGGAAAATTTCTCCCTCAAGGGTGCTAGAAATATTTAGGGTGAGCGTACATTTCCAAAATAAATGATCTGATAAACCATAGGCTTAGCATAACATAATGGCTATTTATCTTTTTTTTTTTTTTTCACGTCTGTCCTGGCCTTTCTTTACTTCTACTTCCTATTCTCAGTTCTCCTAGAAAAGAAAGCCTGACTTGAAAGAGAAGGGCACAGATGGGAGGGGAAGGGGGTCTGACAGGTTGGAAAGCTGCCATGTGAGTATGGACAGGTCCGTTCATTTTTCTCTTCCTCAGTTTCCTCACCTTCAAAACAAGAGTAATAGGCTGGGTGCAATTGCATGTCCTTTTCATCCCAGCAACTGGGGAGGCTGAGGCAGGAGGATCACAAGTTTGAGGCCAACCTCAATTTTGTGCGACCCCTGTCTCAAAATAAAAAGGGCTGGGGATGTAGCTCAATGATTAAAGCAACCCTGGGCTCAATCCACAGTACTGCAAACAAGAATAAAACGAAATAGGAGTAATAGTAACTATCTTCTGGAGTTGTTGGGGAAATTAAATTGGACAATGCATATACTTACATACAATATGACTAACTTAATGTTGGCACACAGTAGGTACTTTTGTGTGTGTGGTGGGGATAAACCCAGGGCCTCGTGCACTACTAGCCCCACAGTAGTGCTTTTAATGTTCTTCATAAATGATGGGGATAATAATAATTTATTGAGCCCCTTCCACGAAGCTGAAAATGAAAAACTGAGAGAAGTAGTCTGTACAAATCTTTACTAACTTGGAGTAACAAAGGGGAGTAAGCATGAATAAAGATGCACATTTGAATGGTAAATTATTTTTAAAACGCCATTTAAGTAATTTTTAAGTGTGCTTTGAAACTTACCTAGTAGAAACTGTGGCTTAGTGTATGAAAGGAGATTTTTAATTATCAAAGTTATTAATAGTTATACATTCATTAGATTTTTGTTTGGCATTCTAAGTCTGCACTGTTTTGACCCTGGGAGATGTGAAGATAAATAAAACATGGTCTTGTCCTCAAGGAGCTCATTGTCAAAGGAGATGGAGAGGAATATACTCAGTTTTGTGATAAATGCTTTCTCAGGGACCATATTGCAGATATGTAGTGTAGGGGCAAGATTCATATTTGAATTTAAGTCTATAAGAGTTTGTAAAGTATCTAGAAACAGTCTGTTACCTTCTTTAGGAGTAAATATTCCCTCTAGTCCTTTCTTCACCAATACAGTGCTTTCCCCAATGTGAGTGAAAGGGAAGAACCAGGGAGCTGTTGTATTTTCTTCAAATTCTGAATTGGTAAAGCATGTATTAGAGAAGTTGAAAGCATTATGTTCGAATAATTTTTCAATCATTTAAATGTTTTTGGATTGTGGATAGTTGCTAGAAATAAACCTAATGCTGCCCTACAGTAGATCTTGAGGCAAAAACCAATGTCTTGATTCATTCTTTAGTTCCACAGTCAGCTGTGTTTGTTGAGTATGAGCCTGGTGCTGGTGTCAGACTTTATAGGAGCTTCTTTCCTTTAATTCCTGTAACAACTCTTTGAGATAGGTGTTTATTTTAGTTTTATGATGAAGAAACTAAGGCAGATCAAAGACGGTTTGCCCAAGACTCTCACGAATGCACTTCTAACTCGGTCTCTTGGATACTAAAACTCATTCTTTTTTTCAACATTGTGTGTCTAAATTTTAGTTTTGGGCTGGGGATATGGCTCAAGTGATAGTGCGCTTGTCTGGCATGCGTGGGGCACTGGGTTCGATCCTCAGCACCACATAAAAATAAGATATTGTGTCCACCTAAAGCTAAAAAAATAAATATTTAAAAAATTTAGTTTTATTTTTAAACCTCTTAAGTAGAAACAATTTGACAATCATTGCAAAACCAAATTATTCCCTTTCTCAGCTTCCCCAAACCACAGCAAAATTTTTATTTTTTATTTATTGTTTTGGTGCTAGGGATTGAACCCAGGGTCTTGTGCATGCTAAGCATATGTTCTACCACCGAGCTATACTCCCAGCTCCTAATTTTAAAACCAGGATGTTATCATTGCTTAAATTCTAGTAACTAATTTAGAGACCTATTCAGATTTTGCCAGTTGTCCACTAATATCCTTTTTCTAGTCTAGGATCTAGTCCAGGATCCTGCATTGCATTTAATTGAAATGTCTTAGTGTCCTTGGTGGTGGGCAGTTCCTTAGTTTTTCTTTGTCTTTCTGGATCATGGTGCTTTTGAAGAGTGCCAGTCAATTATTGTGTGACTTTGTAATTTTTATTTTTACTTTTTTGGCTTTGCTGGGAATGGAACCCTGTCTCAAAATAAAAACAAAAAATTATAAGATCTGGGGATATAATGCAATGGTAAAGCCTCCTTTGGTTTATGCATTTGTTTAAAGTTGAGATAAGAGAATTTTCCTCTATGTTTCAATTATAAACTATCCTTTCAAAAAACTTCACTATGCCATTTGCTGATTTTTGGGACATTTTTGAAAGAGAGGCTGCTGCAACGTTGGGTGGCCTTCATTGAGAACTGCAGTTAGTTTGGGGCAGGACCTTCAAGGAGCGCCTGGGGTTTACCACCCTCACTTCACCAGAGGTGGCATCTTGGTCTACATGTCTGGGCTCCTTGTCCTTTCTTCTTTCTGCTTCATCATTATGTTGGCATGAAAGACCAATGAACAGCTACTCAAAATATCTATTGACTTAAATGTTTAGTCCTTGATCATTCAAGGTTTGATTAATCAATGACTCATTTGATCTTCATGTAAAATCAGGTTTGCTTTTCTTCCAAGATAGAGTATTTCATGGAGCTCACAAAAAGGGATTTGGCACAGCTCATGGTGGTTTCTTTCTGTGGCTAAACACCAAATCTCTTTTCAGCAGTTTTATTCCTTTGCATATACATGTTTGGAAACAGCCTGGGTAGCAGATTCCCTTAAAGCTTATAAAGCAAATGTGTATATGCTAATATGCAGACTTATTTTAGGTCCTCATGGCCTCCTTTGCAGGACTAATCAGAGATCTGTTAGCTCACCTGCTACTGTACTCTCCCATTTGAAATTTGGTACATATGACTCCTTTTGAGGTCATTGACACTTTTGGTGTGTGTGTGTGTTGGGGGGCAATATTACAAAAGGAAGGCACAGACTTCTGAGCTTTTTGGAAAGTTGATACTTTAATTAAACTCCTTATTTTTGAGAGTAGGTTTTCTGAATTATGAATTTTACCCTCAGCAAATAAGAAAATTAAATGCCGTTTCTTCATAAAGCTTCATCCACAGTTGTATTGAATATATTTCTATAATTAGATGAACTCATTTTTTTTGTCCTCTTATTCTTCCCAATTGTGTTGGTTTTAATGTATACTCCTCCCGCTGCATCATTTAGTGTTTAGCCTCTGACCTTTTAATAGGTAATAAATAAATAAAAGCAGGAGTGTATGGCCACCAAGGAAAATCTACATTTTGCTTTTGCTAGACTGTTACATATACTATGTATGGTGATTTTTGAATAGAATTATATCTTGGGAAAGGGAAAGGAGTTATCTTATTCGTTTTGGAAAGAAAGTAAAAATTATAAGTAAAATAAAAATAAAGTCAATTGCACCTTGAAAAATCCCTCAAATCACCCATAAAACATCTTATACCTAATGATTATGTGTAGCTTTATGGGAAATTCTTATGCACACTGCAGATTGTGATGTGCTGAATCAGGTTCAAGGAAGACAAGGGCTTTTGGCAGAAATCTAGGTTATCAGACAGACCACTTTGCTTTTAGGAGACTGCAGTGTGGAATGGGAAAGGGAGAGTCCCAGTGAGACCCTGCTTGTCTGGGGGCTTCACACCATTAGGTTTGTAACAAAAAGACTCCATGTCTTAATACTTATTAAAAGTTTTTTTTTTTTTTTTGGTGTTGGGGGGCAGGGGACTAAATGAGATTATGTACATGGCAGCCTCTATCTAATGCAGAGCACCCTGCATGGACAAAGTTAGATGCTCAGTGAATCTTCGATTGAATAGATTCTGATCTGGCTCAATGAATTACATATCACACTGTGCTTGAAAAGGTTTTCAGAAAAACCTGGCTACCTGTTTACTGCCTTTCCAGGTTGGTGTTCCTGCTGGTGATCTCTTGGAGCACCTTCCCTTTCTCAAATCCTTATTATTGGCCTTTAGATAAATTTTCATGAATTAAAACATGAATATTCAAGTTGCCACAAGATGGCGTTAGATCCTTTCTAGTAATGCCAGGTAGGAGGAGCCTCAGTTCAATATTTCTTTAATTAAAAAAAAAAAAAGTTAAAATATGTGTCATTCATGTCATGGTGTAATGGTATTTAGCTATTGCACATAAACCCCTCATTTATTTTACCAATCTTGTATAGAAATTTGAGGCTCATGCCTGTAAAATGCCAAAAGTAGTTGTGTAGGAAAATGACTTAAATCTTGCAAATGATTATTTCCTACAGAGAACAGTTCATGGTGGCTATGTTCAGTTAATAAGATTTCCATTTTACTTTTGTTATTTACAAACATTGTCTAATGAATGATCCTTAAGTATTTTACAATGCACTGTTCCATGGGGTTTCATTTGCTTATTATCCTTCAGTCTGCTTTATTTTCTTCTGAGCAGAACTGATCTATTTATTTATTATTTGTTTTCCCAATTAACCTATAAATCCTGTAAGAGGCTACAGTTTTGTAGCCACATGCTATATCCTGAGTGCCTGGAACAGTGTCTGGCATGGTATAGTCTCAAAAAAACTCGAATGGAGAAAAACTAGAGAGTTTCCACTATTATTGAAATCAACACCTGTGTATTAGTAAGCAGATGTTAAGATTATGTAAAATCATGAAGTATTTGAGTTTACAGTCTTTAGGAATTTTATTGACAACTCAGTGAAGTATCAGAACTTGAAAACTTTTATCACTATACTTCCATGGTGACTACATTTCTAATTTTTTCTGTGATTTTATTCAGTGTAAACAACATGTAGCATATTTATAATATGATATTCAATGAGGATTTATTTGTGGGTATACAGTGAGCAAACCAGAATGTAGTACAGGAAACAATCTTAGTTACTTTAGTGTGCAAGTTACAATTCTCACACACGCACACATGCTTCTCAGGCCTTGGGAGTCTCAGATTCTCCCCTGCTTCAAGGTTCTCGTGTAAATGAAGGTCTCTTGTGCTGAGAAGTAGAATATCTAAACCAACTCTTTTGGACATGTGTCTGTAAAGGGCTAAACTTCAGAAAACCGGTTGTTTTAATTTTGAGCACTTCCTTTCCAGGGATAAAATGAATGTTTTTAAAGCAGTTTATAAAAACCATGTTTTTTGGTCTGGGAATAGCTCATTGGTAAAGCATATGCAAGTCCTTGGATTCGACTCCCAGTACTGCAGAACAATCGAAAGGACTAACAAACCATGTTTTTCATCAGTTAACCAAGATTGCCATTGCCAGAATGGAGATGGGAGTGACATTGCCAATGTGGAAGGTCTGGTGGTGTTGAGACAGCTGAAGAGTGAGAAGCTACCTGCTTCCCAGACTAGTTCCCGAGCTCGGTCACTCACTCAGCAAATAGTTATTGGGAGCTTCCCACGTGTGCTGGTCAGTGGAGAAACGGAGTAACTGAAACAGATGACATCCCTGTCTCATAGAACCAATGTTCTAATCTAGGGTCTTTCTGCGGCCACAGATATCTTTAAGCATGTGTGAAAGTGAAAATCAGCTGGTCAGACAGACTCTTATAAACAGAGAGACAGGTGTACAGGTGCAGGTACACACACACACACAAACACACCGGTGCCTGCAGCTGCTGCTGGGAAAGACCCACATGCACAATTTCCTATTCCATTTTTCAGGATTCAGGGGACTTAAAGCTCAAGTTCTTCAAGTGAATGGCCCCTCTGCTCTCACCCCTTAGCTTTACCTCTTGCTCAGCATTTTCTGTTGCCCTGAATAAGACTTTCTGCTAATTTCCTTTTCAAATTTGATCACATGAGAGGCAGGAAACCTGGGGAGGCCTGGGCCCAGGGGCTCAGGGCCACCTGATTTATGACTTGAGGGAGTCACTTCTGATCCCTCCACCTCTCTCTCCACATCTGAGTAATGGAAAAGGTTGGGTTAAAGTAACTGGCGAGGTAATTTCATGGTAGGGTAGGAGGACTGGCTTTGGAGACAGGCAGAGAGTATCTGGGGTAAATTATATTATCTCAATATATTACTCATGAATTCTTTTGAGCAAGTAATTTAATTTACAAACCAATCCTTATTTCTCACATATGAAATGGAAAAAAATAACACTCACTTCATGGAATGTTTTGGAGAATTAAATAAGGTATGTAAATTGCCAAGGACAAAAATGGTAGCTATTATCAACCTTATTACGTCCAAATTGTCTTTCAAGAGAATTCAATCAGCAAATTAAATATTTATAAAGCACCTACTATTTCCCTGGCATGGTATATGTCTATGATCATTATCCTGAGATGCTAATCCAGCTACCAGGCAATGGTTATAGGACAGTAGTGAAGGAATTCTCTCCGTATTAAACAGGCCTGGTTTAATCTGCTCACTCCAGCAGAGGCCAGGTGGGTGACTTTAAACAATCCAATCTTTATTCAGTATCCATTTCTGAAAAATGGGGATAACGACTTATAACCCATTCCTAAGAGAACAGCTGTTGGATTTACATGGGATCATGCAATTAAAGCATTTAGACAGTGCCTGGCACGAAGAACTCTCTTGATTTACGTTAGTCTGGCTCAGTATTGATAGTATTATTATTTGTTAATTAGTCTAACCTCACCCCCCCCACACATACCCAGGGCTATGTTAGAATTAAATCTTCCCTGGATTTCATACAAGTCCAGGCTTCTCACTTATCCAGGCCCAATAATGAAATTAAGATCCTTGATTTAAAACTGGCCTTTACTGAGAGGTTGCTTGGCAAATATTTATGGATCCTGCAAATAGCTGTGGTTTCTACGACCTAATTCACTTTGGTTAAAGATGAATTGTAATTCTTCTTTATGTTTTTTTTCATTTAGTATCCAAACCCCATGGATAAAAATGTCATCTCTGTAAAAATCGTGGAGGAAAAAATAGGTAAGTCCTGAGTGTACCCACTCATAAGTGATGATTGTCAGGTGACACCAACTTTTGTAAAGATGTATGTGTGCATATGGGTGCATCCTGTTTTGTCTTAAGCAA
Organism: Spermophilus citellus; assembly: GCF_964194105.1. Lineage (NCBI taxonomy): Eukaryota > Metazoa > Chordata > Mammalia > Rodentia > Sciuridae > Spermophilus > Spermophilus citellus. Next base: position 185,328,698 of record NC_138182.1, read on the forward strand.
TTCTCTTGTCACTTTTCAATGGTAAGACTGAGCTGCAAGCTGGCTGCCGTGGCAAATGCCTTGTAATAACAGTGGCTTGGAAGGCTGAGGCAAGAGGATCATGAGTTCAAAGCCAGCCTCAGCAACTGAGCGAGGAGCTAACAACTCAGCAAGATTCTATCCCTAAATAAAATACAAAAAAAAAAAAGGGCTGGGGATGTGGCTCAGTGGTTAAGTGCCCTCGAGTTCCATCACTGGTTCAAAAACAAAACAACAGTGAGTTACATCATTGTGATAGGTAACATTTTGGGTTACTTAATATGTGCTAGGCACTCTTACTTCAATTATTTAATGAATGAAGACATTGATATATAGAGAGGTTAAATAATTTACCCTAAATCTAATGGCTATATCTTTATCCTATGATTATGTATTATTTTGTAGATAGAAAACCAGGTGTGATTAACAGATATTATGAGATGTGACCAGAGAATGGTTAGATTATGGACTCGTAAATGTACTAGACAATGTGTTTCAGTGTTGGTTAGACCAATGATGGCTCATGATGCCTGTTTTGGGGAGTTCTATTGGAATATATTCACACTAATTTATTTACCTATTACTGCTTCCTTTCTGTAATGGCAGAGCTGAGTTATTTTCAGCAGAGACCTTAATGCCAAATTATTTATGGCTCTTTTCAGAAAATTTCTGACCCCTGCACTAGAGCTTAGGCATCTCTCCTGTTCTTTGTCATCTTTATCCTCAGTGGAAAGGTTGTCCCTGCCGTTTGAACTCGAGGAATGGGCAGCATGGGAAGCTATGACAATATACGTCATCAATGCACAAATGTTTGGAGACACCGAGACTGCTGTCTAACATGCCCTGCAGCCTTCTTAGAAATCATGAGATGCTGCTGCTCTGAGGCCCCCTCTGTGCTTGATAGATGTAAAGCTATCTTTTGTTTGTAAGGGTATTTTCTGTATTTCTTTTTTTTTTTTTTAAAGAGAGAGTGAGAGAGGAGAGAGAGTGAGAGAGAGAGAATTTTTAATATCTATTTTTTAGTTCTCGGCGGACACAACATCTTTGTTGGTATGTGGTGCTGAGGATCGAACCCGGGCCGCACGCATGCCAGGCGAGCGCGCTACCGCTTGAGCCACATCCCCAGCCCCCTATTTTCTGTATTTCTATAGTTAGATAAATATATTTAAAAATTGTTTTCTCATGTACCTGCATTCAATGTAGGATTAAGTTTTTATCTGGCATCAGACACACCTGACTCCCAGTCCTGATTTGTACTACCTCCATAGCTTAACTTTTGGCAGGCTCAGTTTGTTCATCTGAGCTCCCAAGTAGTAAAATAATCTGGTTTTTAGGTTGTTGTGAAGATCAACGTTGAGAAAACGACATGCACATTCTAAAGTGCTCTAGGAGCATTAGTTATAATGTCTGTCACTGTCAAGGGTCTCTTTGCCTCTGAGAGTAGCTCATCCATTTTAAGAGTGGGGATGACATGGCCAAAGGGAGTGCCAACGGGCAGATGGTTTTACAATAATTCTGGGCAGTCAGGATGTTTGCAACCAGGGTCAGGACTGTGACCTGCAGTGTAGTTGAGTTCCAGTAATTCTCAGAGCAAATAATAGCACTTCAAAGTTTGTCATTTTCTTTGCCTCTGTCTCCCTTTTCCTTAACTCCCATTTATTGTGTTTTTTATATACCTGGCACTATTCTGGAAACTTTCTACATAACAGAATCATTCTGTTCCTAGGGCATCATTTCCTCTCTGAGCAAAGAGTATGGCTTATATAATTAGTTAGTTGTAGGCTTAAACTCTGGTTAGAAATCTGTGCTTCAAAGTGTGGTATAGATGCTGACAGAACCAGATTCGACATCTTTTTTGTTTTTTGGTACCCAGGGGCTCTTCACCACTGAGTTATATCCCCAGCCCTTTTTGAGATAGGCTCTCACTAAGTTGCTGAGGCTGTCTTTGACCTGGCAGTCCTTCTGCCTTAGCCTCCCAAGTTGCTGTTATTACAGGTGTGCACTACCATGAACAGCTTAGATTCTCCATCTTAATGTAAAACATTCTCTTTATTGGAATTGAGCAGGAGGCTCACGGGCCGTCGTCACCAGAGCATTGACATTGATAATCCAGAGTAGCACACAGTTTGTGATTCTTTATCCTTGACTTTAGCATGTGCATTGTGAGTTGTTCTAAGTTTCACCCTCAATGCTTGATCATAGATAAGGAATACCTGTGACTTGGCGAAGAAGAGGGGTGAAGGAAACTGAGTTTTGAGTTAAACATTTTCTCTAGGAGTTATACATATAGAAAATTGAGGTTGACTTTAAAAGATTTACGTCAAGAATATCTTTTCTTACTTAATTTCTTTTTGAGTGTGAAATTTTCTTTTCTAGATGAATCAACAGGAATCATCTATAGAAAGAGGATTGCAAACTGCCAGAATGTGATTCCAGAAATTTTAAGAAAGGTAAATTCTTTACAAAATTTAGCCACAGTAAATGTAACACTGAGTAGCTTTTAACAGTTTTGGAGAGAGATATGAGGCAGAGCCCTGGACTGTCCTACTCCTCCCACCTCATTGCTGCTCTTTGGAGGAGGAAAGCCTTTTCTTATCCACCCTGCTTTTGGCAGATGCTGCTGGAGACTCTTCATCCCTGTCTCTGTCTATCTCTTCTGTGAAGGAATCTTAATGGATATAGAGATGTTCTACGAGTATTAAAGATACTTTTGGCATTTTGCATGAAGTGATATTGTTTTCAGTCTGTATATGGCTAAAAATGACTCAGGTAAACATGATTAGAAGGGGGAAGTTTGTAAATATTTAGTCTGATAGTAAAGAAGTTAAAAGCTTCAGTTTCCTAATTCACTGTCAGAGATGAGTAATTTCTGAGAGTATAATGTTCCTAGTGCCCTATGTAAATCTTTTTGTGTATTTCTGTGCAATAATCTTGTTGATCGTGAAATCTTCATGATAGCAAATTGTTTTCTCTCTTTGAAATCCTTTAAGCACTCTGGTGATTCTTTGTTGGAAAAAGGTGAGTGGAAAATTTTAATCGCTTGGCTTGAACCATAGAGAGACTTGTGACAAGAGTCTTTTTGCAATTATTAGGAAGTAAGAGGAAAGCATTATGATACACATGTCTAAAAATGCCTCGGGTGGTTGTTTCCACCTGCAAGAGATTCTATGTGTGATTTAGAACTCAACTCGGCTCCTGCTGATTAGCTTGCAAATTAAATTGCTGCGCCATATGTAGGGAAAATGGCAGCTTCCATCACTTCCCTATCGTGGATTAAAAGACTCTGTCACATTCTTAGTAGAAAGAAAGCTAATATGTCAGTGAAAATGAACTTTCTTTTATTTTCCAGATGGTAAAATGTGTTACACTGTAGCAGCAAATTATTACTGGCTTTTTCCACCGAGTGCATACCCTGCCTTTGCCCTATATACTCACTTTGAATCTATTATTTAGAAAGGCATTCAACTTTGTCTTGTATCTCAATTCTTAAATAATTTAAGGATACCTCTGACTTGTACAATTCTGCCTTTGTAGTTTTCCATGTCTTCTCCACCTAGGAAAGCATACAGTTCTAGGTATTGGACAGAGTTTAAAATGAAGAAAATATTTTACCAGATAGCACCCTGCATGTGAGCCTGTAAGTGGGCCCGATTAGAATCCATCAATTTAAGAAGGCTATAACCAGCCCTAGAGGAGACACGAAGGAGGCTGATAATTTGCTTAGTGTTTAGCAGTTAGGGAAATTAGGCCAGGCACCGTATAGCTGACATAAATCCTGGGCCATTTGCACGTCTTTGCCGGCTCTTGGTAAGGTCGTAGTGTGTTTGATTGCCAGGATTGTCAGCATTGGTGGGCCATCATCTGTATGTCAGGGGATCTTGTCCTCTTTATTCCCCAAGACTGAAAGCAGCTCTCAATTCCCTGCATAACTGCACTTTTTAAATTGAGAAAGGCATCCTTCCTCTGTTGGCAGGTGAGCATTTTAAAAGTCCCTAGTATCCAGTTAGAAGAGGAATCGTGGCTCAACCCTCAGGGAAGAAACATGGCTATTCAGAGTCACTGCCTTACGTGGACACAGTATGCATCCATGAAGGAGGAGTCTGTCTTCCGGGAAAGTGTGGAAAATCCAAATTGGTAAGGTCACCTCTGTGTGTGTGTGTGTGTGTGTGTGTGTGTATCTGTTGTGTGTATTTTGGGTGCAGGGGTGCACAAATGAGCATGTATATTAAAAAGCTATTATTCTGTACTTCTGACCTCTGCTTATAGCTCCATAAATGTCACATAATTAGTTTCTTGATCACATAAGTAATAAATGAGTAAATATTTCTTTGGAGGAAAAATGGTGGAGCTCAACTCCTCCGACCATCTCTTTCAATTTTGGTGTCTTGTCAATCTCTCCAGAGGCAGTAGAATATTTTAATTTGTATAATATTCTTCTAGACCTTTAGCACTTAAGTACCTCTCATAATGTAATCATAAAGGCTGAATATATAGTTTTTTATATTTTTTTACATACATGATTTTATACTGTGTAAATTATTTTACAACTTTTTTTGGGGGGGGATGTTTCTGAGCTTTATCCATTTGAGACGTATATGCATGTATATATCTGACATATTCTTTTGCATAGGATTCAAGCCTATGGCTACTTTACATTTTATTTAGTTACTTCCTTTGTGATAGACATTCAGATGGTGTCTAGTTTCTCTCTTACAAACAAGAACACAATATCTGTGAAGCATATGTCTCTTATAGGTGATCCCTTATACTATATTTGAGCATTGCTGTAAGTAGAATTTTTAAATGTTGCCAGGTTTGTTGAGAAATTGTTTACATGCAATAAAATTTACTCATAATTTACAGTTCTGTAAGTTTTGACAAACATGTATAGTTGTGTTGCTAACCTACAATTAAGCTATTGCACATTTAAGATATATATATATATATATATATATATATATATATATATATATATATATTAATTATATATTACAAGACAATTCAATAGGAGAAAGAATATTCTCTTTGACATATGGTTCTGATACAACTGAATATCTACATATGAAAGAATGAAGTTGGATTCCTACCTCATGTCAAATATAAAATTAACTCAAAATGGATCAAACAACCTAAATAATGAAAAAGTTAAAGCTATAATATACTTAGAAGAAAACAGATATAAATTTTTGTGATCTTAGATTAGGCAATTTTTTTTTAGACATGGTAATAGAAAACTAAGCATCAAAAGAAAAAAAACATAAAATTGACTTTGTCAAAATTAAAAACTTTTGAGTTTCAAATGGACACTGTTAAGAAAGTAAAAAGATAATCAGGAGCATGGGAAAAGAAATTGCAAAACATATATCTGATAAGAGTCTAGAATCCAGAATATGTAGAGGACTATTACAACTCGATAATAAAAGGACAGTCCAATTAAAAAATTGACAAGCTATTTGTATAGACAGTTCTTAAAGAAGATACACAATAGCCAATAACCCGCACAAAATTTGTGGGGATTATTTGGGAAATGCAAATAATAAACCACAGTGAGATACATTTCAGATTTTCTAGAGTAGTTATAATTAAAAAGACACATAATACCTGGGCTGTAATCCCAGCTGAGGGATTAATCTCCTGTAATCAAGAGGCTGAGGCATGAGGATTGTGAGTTCAAAGCTAGCCTCAGCAATTTATCAAGGCCCTAAGCAACTCAGCAAGACCTTGTCTCAAAATAAAAAACAAAAACAAAAACAGAAAAACAAAAAGGGCTGGGGGAGCTGCGTGCGGTGGTGCATGTCTATAATCCCAGTGGCTCAGGAGGCCCAGAAGGCAGGAGGATTGCAAGTTCAAAGCCAGCCTCAGCAAAAGTGAGGCACTAAGCAACTCAGTGAGACCTCGTCTCTAAATAAAATATAAAATAGGGCTGGGGCTGTATCTCAGTGGCAGAGCACTTGTCTAGCATGCATGAGGCACCGGGTTTGATCCTTAGCACCACAAAAAAATGAACAAATAAAATAAAGGCATTCTGTCAATCTACAACTACAAAAAAAAAAAAAAATTAAAAAAAATACAAAATAGGGCTGGGGATGTGGCTCAGTGGTCGAGTGCCCCTGAGTTCAATCCCCAGTACAAAAAAAACAAAAAACAAAAAAAAAAAACCACACAAACAAACAAACAAACAAACAAAAAAACCTAAAACAATAACAAGCATTGGGTTGGATATGGGGAAACTGAAACTTTTATACATTACTGGCACGATGTAGAATTGTGCGACCACTATGGAAAACAGGGTTTTAATGCCTCAAAAAGTTAAATATAGAATTACCATTTGGCCCAGAAATTTTACTCCTATATGTATATTCTAGAGAAATGAAAACAAATGTCCACACAAAAACTTAACAAACATTCATAGCAGCATTATTCATTATCCAGAATATGGAAACAGGCCAAATGTCTAGCAGCTGATGGATAATTAACCAAATATAATATACTCATAAAATGGAATAAAAAGGAAGCTTATTTATGTTACAATGTGGAAAACCTTTAAGGGTATTATGCTAAGTGAAAGAAGCCAGTTAAAAAGGCCACATATCTTGTGGATCATCCATGTATTTGAAACCAGAAAAGGTAAATCCATAGAGTTAGAAAGTAGGTTAGTGATTGCCACTGGCTAGTGAGAGAAGAGAACAGGGAGTAACTGCTAATGAGTATGGAGTTTTTTTGAGGGGAATACAAAAAATGTTCTGGAATTAGTGTTGATGACTTCCCAACTTTGTGAATATATTAAATTTCACTAAACTGTACACCTTTTTTTTTTTTTTTTTTACAATGTTTAGATTCCTGTAGTTTTGTGCTATATTTGAATTGTAGTTCATCCAGCTTCATTCTTTTTTTTAATTGGTTGTTCAAAACATTACAAAGCTCTTGACATATCATATTTCATACATTAGATTCAAGTGGGTTATGAACTCCCATTTTTACCCCAAATACAGATTGCAGAATCACATCGGTTACACATCCACATTTTTATATAATGCCATATTAGTAATTGTTGTATTCTGCTACCTTTCCTATCCTCTACTATCCCCCCTCCCCTCCCCTCCCATCTTCTCTCTCTACCCCATCTACTGTAATTCATTTCTCTCCTTGTTTTTTTTCCCATTCCCCTCACAACCTCTTATATGTAATTTTGTAAAACAATGAGGGTCTCCCTCCATTTCCATGCAATTTCCCTTTTCTCTCCCTTTCCCTCCAACCTCATGTCTCTGTTTAATGTTAATCTTTTCCTCCTGCTCTTCCTCCCTGCTCTGTTCTTAGTTGCTCTCTTTATATCAAAGAAGACATTTGGCATTTGTTTTTTAGGGATTGGCTAGCTTCACTTAGCATAATCTGCTCTAGTGCCATCCATTTCCCTGCAAATTCCATGATTTTGTCATTTTTTAGTGCTGCGTAATACTCCATGGTGTATAAATGCCACATTTTTTTAATCCATTCATCTATTGCAGGGCATCTGGGTTGGTTCCACAGTCTAGCTATTGTGAATTGTGCTGCTATGAACATCGATGTGGCAGTATCCCTGTAGTATGCTCTTTTGAGGTCTTCAGGGAATAGTCTGAGAAGGGCAATAGCTGGGTCAAATGGTGGTTCCATTCCCAGCTTTCCCAGGAATCTCCAAACTGCTTTCCAAATTGGCCGCACCATTTTGCAGTCCCACCAGTAATGTACGAGAGTACCCTTTTCCCCATATCCTCGCAAGCACTTGTTGTTGTTTGACTTCATAATGGCTGCCAATCTTACTGGAGTGAGATGGTATCTTAGGGTGTTTTGATTTGCATTTCTCTGACTGCTAGAGATGGTGAGCATTTTTTCATGTACTTGTTGATTGATTGTATGTCCTCCTCTGAGAAGTGTCTGTTCAGGTCCTTGGCCCATTTGTTGATTGGGTTATTTGTTATCTTATTGTCTAATTTTTTGAATTCTTTGTATAATCTGGATATTAGGGCTCTATCTGAAGTGTGAGGAGTAAAGATTTGTTCCCAGGATGTAGGCTCCCTGTTTACCTCTCTTATTGTTTCTTTTGCTGAGAAAAAACTTTTTAGTTTGAGTAAGTCCCATTTGTTGATTCTAGTTGTTAACTCTTGTGCTATGGGTGTCCTATTGAGGAATTTGGAGCCCGACCCCACAGTATGTAGATCATAGCCAACTTTTTCTTCTATCAGATGCAGAGTCTCTGACTTGATATCAAGCTCCTTGATCCATTTTGAGTTAACTTTTGTGCATGGCGAGAGGAGGGGATTCAGTTTCATTTTGATGCAAATGGTTTCCAGTTTTCCCAACACCATTTGTTGAAGATGCTATCCTTCCTCCATTGCATGCTTTTAGCCCCTTTATCAAATATAAGATAGTTGTAACTTTGTGGATTAGTCTCTGTGTCCTCTATTCTGTACCATTGGTCCAGCCGCCTGTTTTGGTACCAGTACCATGCTGTTTTTGTCACTATTGCTCTGTAATATAGTTTGAAATCTGGTATCGCTATACTGCCTGATTCACACTTCCTGCTTAGAATTGCTTTTGCTATTCTGGGTCTTTTATTTTTCCATATGAATTTCATGATTGCTTTATCTATTTCTACAAGAAATGCCATTGGGATTTTGATTGGCATTGCATTAAACCTATAGAGAACTTTTGGTAATATCGCCATTTTGATGATGTTAGTTCTGCCTATCCATGAACAGAGTATATTTTTCCATCTTCTAAGATCTTCTTCTACTTCTCTGTTTAGGGTTCTGTAGTTTTCATTGTATAAATCTTTCACCTCTTTTGTTAGGTTGATTCCCAAGTATTTTATTTTATTTTTTTGAGGATATTGTGAATGGAGTGTTTTTCCTCATTTCCGTTTCAGAAGTTTTGTCGCTGATATACAGAAATGCCTTTGATTTATGCGTGTTGATTTTATATCCTGCCACTTTGCTGAATTCATTTATTAGTTCTAGTAGTTTCTTTGTAGATCCTTTTGGGTCTTCTAGGTATAGAATCATGTCATCTGCAAATAGTGATAATTTAAGTTCTTCTTTTCCTATTTTTATGCCTTTAATTTCTTTCGTCTGTCTAATTGCTCTGGCCAGTGTTTCGAGAACTATATTGAATAGAAGTGGTGATAGAGGGTATCCCTGTCTTGTTCCCAATTTTAGAGGGAATGCCTTCAGTTTTTCTCCATTCATCATGATGCTAGCCTGAGGCTTAGCATAGATAGCTTTTACAATGTCAAGGTAAGTTCCTGTTATCCCTAGTTTTTCTAATGTTTTGAACATAAAGGGATGCTGTACTTTGTCGAATGCTTTCTCTGCATCTATCGAGATGATCATATGGTTCTTATCTTTAAGTCTATTGATGTGGTGAATAACATTTATTGATTTCCGTATATTGAACCATCCTTGCATCCCAGGGATGAATCCTACTTGATCATGGTGCACAATTTTTTTGATGTGCTTTTGTATTCGATTCGCCAGAATTTTATTGAGGATTTTTGCATCTAGGTTCATTAGAGATATTGGTCTGTAGTTTTCTTTCTTTGAGGTGTCTTTGTCTGGTTTCGGAATCGGGGTGATGTTGGCCTCATAGAATGAATTTGGAAGAGCTCCCTCTTTTTCTATTTCCAGAAATAACTTGAAAAGTATTGGTATTAATTCTTCTTTAAAGGTTTTGTAAAACTCCGCTGTATACCCATCCGGTCCTGGGCTTTTCTTGGTTGGTAGTCTTTTGATTGCTTCTTCTATTTCATCTATTGATATTGGTCTGTTTTAGTTGTGAGTATCCTCCTGACTCAGTCTGGGTAAATCATATGACTTAAGAAATTTATCGATGTGTTCACTATCTTCTATTTTATTGGAATATAGGTTTTCAAAATAATTTCTAATTGTCTTCTGTATTTCTGTAGCATCTGTTGTGATATTGCCTTTTTCATCCCGTATGCTAGTAATTTGAGTTCTCTCTCTTCTTCTCTTCGTTAGCCTGGCTAAAGGTCTGTCGATCTTATTTATTTTTTCGAAGAACCAACTTTTAGTTTTGTTAATTTTTTCAATAGTTTCTTTTGTTTCCATTTCATTGATTTCTGCTCTGATTTTAATTATTTCTTGCCTTCTGCTACATTTGCTGTTGTTTTGCTCTTCCTTTTCTAGGGCTTTGAGATGAAGTGTGAGCTCATTTATTTGTTGGTTTTTTCTTTTTTTGAGGAATGACCACCAGGCGATGAATTTCCCTCTTAAAACTGCTTTCATTGTGTCCCATAGATTCTGATATGTTGTGTCTGTATTTTCATTTATCTCTAAGAATTTTTTGATTTCCTCCTTTATGTCTTCTGTAACCCATTGATCGTTCAGTAACATATTGTTCATTTTCCATGTGATGTAGGATTTTTCCTTCCTTCTTTTATCATTGATTTCCAGTTTCATTCCATTATGATCAGATAAAATGCATGGTATTATCTCCACCCCTTTATATTTACTGAGGGTTGCCCTATGGCATAATATATGGTCTATTTTTGAGAAGGATCCATGTGCTGCTGAGAAAAAAGTATATCCATTTGATAATGGTTGATATATTCTATATATGTCAGTTAAGTCTAGGTTATTGATTGTGGTATTGAGTTCTATAGTTTCTTTATTCAACTTTTGTTTGGAGGATCTGTCCAATGGTGAGAGAGGTGTGTTGAAGTCACCCATAATTATTGTGTTGTGGTCTATTTGATTCTTGAACTTTTTTTTTTAATTTAGTTCGTTTCTCCATGATTAGCTTTCCCCCCGCCCTCTGTCTTTACTGAGGCACTTCCCACTGTTGGTTTTGGTTATTGTTTTTCATTTCTTCCTCATGTAGTGTTTTGCTCAAGATGCAAACAGCTGTATCTTAGCTAGTTGTGGTGGTGCATGCCTGTAATCCCAGTTTCTGGGGAGGCTGAGACAAGAGGATTGTGAATTCAGAGCCAGCCTCAGCAACTTAGGTAGGCCATAAGCAATTTAGTGAGACCCTCCCTATCTCTAAATAAAATATTAAAAGGGCTGGAGATGTGGCTCAGAGGTTGAACACCCCTGGGTTCAATCCCCAAAACCAAACCAAAAACAAAACAAAACAAAACAAAAAACTGTAAATCTTATGGTCTATAAATTATATCTCAATATGAGAAAAATTTATAGGGCTTGTTCTCAGGACATGAGTGTTTATGTTTCTATGATAAGAATTCCGTAGACTGGGTGATGTGAACAACACACACCAATTTCTCACTGTTCTGGAGCTTAGGAAGTCTAAGATGTAGGCACCTACAGATCCAGTGTCTGGTAAGAGCCCTTCCTGGTTTGCAGATAACTGTCTTCTGTCATTTCCACAAATGGTAGAGAAAACAAGCTCTTTCTCTTTTTACAAGGACACTAATCCCATGATTGGGACTTCTTCCTTATCACTTCCTATAGATTTAATTATGTCCCAAAGGCTCTATCTATCTCCTAATACCATCACATTGTGGGTTAAGGTTTCCCAAAAAGAATTCTTGACAGGTGTGTGTGTGTGACATATAGTCCATAACATACAGATTGTGTCACATTGTCTTCCAGTGTATTAATAAGACACTAATTTGCACTTATTAACAGCACATAAGAATTTTCATTTTGCTATAAAATACCCAGCACCTACATTTTTGCCAATATAAATGGTAAGAAATAATTAATTCCTTGGAAATGAGTTTAAAAACAAAAGTAAAATGTCACAAGCAATAAATTTTAATAATTATTGCTGTGAATTATGATTTCAGGAGATAACTTATTGTGTTTTTTTTTTATTCTGTATGGCTTGATTTTTTTTTTTTGTTATGCACCTTTTCATGGAAAGAGTATAGCCCTCAAGCCCAAAGTTATAACTAAAATGCCCAAATCTAAAATCCATTCTTACAAGTCCAGCACTTTTCCAAATCATTCCTGCTCCCATAGCTTTTAGACATAGAATGATAATTCTAGGATGTTCCAGCAGCCCACTGGATGAATGAGAATGTCAGGTCTTATTAGCGTCACAGGTGGATTTGCTCTGAAATACCCACTGGTTTTTATTTCTTAGTTTCCCTCATGGCAAGAGCTCACATAGGACATAGGTGGTTGGGATTTAGTGTAAAGGCTATAACAGAGAATAGAACTCTTTTCTCTGTTTGTAGAAATTGTAAAAGAATGGAGTTGTTTGATTTTATGCAAAAAAGTCTTCCATTTCATCCATTCTATTTTAGCCTTGATTTTTGCAGGCATTTGGGCTATTGGCTAGTCTTAACAGCTGAACTGAACCTTTATTCACTAGAGTAAAATGGTAATTATTCCTGAGAATCCATTAAAAGCATCTTTTATGAACTTTTTCCTCTGTGTGTGTATATATCTTTGTGTGCACGCACTTACGTTTAATTTTATTTGAGACAGAGTTTCACTAAGTTGCCCTGGCTGGCCTTGAACTTGTTTCCTTTCTAAACCTTCCCAGTAACTAGGATTACAGGCATGTACCACTGTGCCAGGCTCTCTGTGTGTGTATGATTAAATATTTAAAATAGTCATTCTAATTTTGGAAAAAATGATAGAAAATATTGACCAATTCTGAGAACAAAAAGAAAAAAAATGCTCTTTACTTAGAGTTAGTTATCTGTTTTTATAATTTTCTTGGTCCATTCCTAATTGACACTTAAGCTTTTTGTAAATGAATTTTTTAGACATCACAAACAGTGCTGTAATGAAAATCTCCAGAGTCTGTAGTTTTTACACTTAATTACCTTTTAAGGTAGATTGAGCAAAGTGGGGTTTCCGGGTCAAGGTTATGTGCATTTTTAATTTTGGTACTTATGGTCTGACTTATAAAAAGTTTTGACCAGTTAACACCTTTTTTCTTTTGTCTATTATGACCTGATCCACTCCAAAACACTATATTTTATACCATCCACATAGAAGACTCATACTTATTGACACCTAGTATGACATCAAGGTCTAAGCTAGATCCTTCATGTGTAGCTTTTGAGGCTTAGTTTAAATAACTTGGTCAAGGTGATACAGTTAGTAAACCTGAGGCAAGATGTGAATCCAGGTATAGAGTTCACCTCGAGTGAAGGATTGAAGAAGGAATATGGGAATTTACAAAAGGTGGGTTTATCTTAGACTGCAGAGTTCTTTGGATCCCAGGTCTAGAGAATAGGTTTTGTCTTTCATCAACAAGTGGCCACATGAAGGCTTCTGAGTAAGGGCAGCTATGCAGAAAGTTCTGAACCAGACTCTATAGAGTATGTTTTCTTAGCTCTTGATGTGGATTTAAAGGCATTTAGGCGGGCATTCTAAATGAGTGGGTAGTCTGGGAGTGAAGAGGAAGTCAAAGAAAGAAAGACTTGTTATTATTTTCGCTTCCCTCCTTTGCCAGAGGACGTGAGAGTAATGACCAGCCAGTGTACCCTGAAAATGAAATATGGACAGTTTTTTCAAAGGGGGAAGAAAAATACCCAAATTTGTCATGGCTGCTGAACCTAAAATTAGACTTTCAAGCTGTATGCTGGTTAGCAGGTGTGGGTGGGTGGCAAGAAACCAGATGTTACCGTCCCTGTTCATGGCCTACTGGCTCAATTTAGAGATGGGCTTGAAATCAGTTTCCTGTAGATCTGACTAGGCTTGCTCTTTGTCTCTTCACAGAGATCTTATTTTGGCTTCCCACTGAAGTCTCCACAGTTGTGACATTTGTTTTGGACAAGAGCTACATTGGTCATTTTCCCATCTGTTTTCTCAGACAACTAGATAGTGCTCCCCCTCTTACTTTTTTGTGGACCTGGGGATTGATACAGGGCCTCATGCATTGCTAGACAAGTACTCTACCACTGAGATACTTCCCAGCCTGTTTTTTTTTTTTTTTTCTAAAATTTTATTTTGAGACAGGGTTTCATTAAGTTGCCCAGGCTGGCCTTGAACTTGAGATCCTCCTGCCTCAGCCTCTAGGATTACCCATGTGTGCCACCAAGCCTGGCACAATTGGATATTTCTAATGTGCTTTCTTCCTCTGCTAACTTTATTTGACATTTTTCCCACTGTAGTTTTTATGGAATGGAATTTCCATCTTTTTTGGAAGGTAGAGTGATGTGCTTCCAGAGCCCAGGTTGTCACTGTGCCTCAGAGAGCTCCTCTGGTACTTACTCTATCCCTTTTCCTGGACCAAGTAGGTTGCCTTTTGCTGCAGATAACAGAAGCCATGACTCAAGACAGTAGCAGCCTTCCATTACTTATGTTTTGCTATATGCCTGGTACTGTTCTAAGAGGGGTGTGTGTGTGTGTGTGTGTGTGTGTGTGTGTGTGTACAGTAGGTTTAAATATATCAATGTATTTAAAATTCATAATGACTCCCAGGTTTGAACTCTTATTGTCCCTATTTTATATACTCAGGCTTAGAGAAGTTAGTAACTTATACAGGGTAAGATGGCTAGTAAGTGTCAGAATCAAACCTGGGCACTTTGGCTTCAGAATCTGTTGTTGACAACTATCATGCCTTTCCTCTCAGCCAGGAACCGTTTTAGTTCAGAATGAAGTGGGCTGTATTTGCATACTTTTATTCTTTTGGCTCTACCTTTCCCTATACTACCCCTGGTGTGTGTGTATGCTTAAAAATTTAAAATAGTCATTCTAATTTTGGAAAAAATGATACATATCCCCCCCCTCGCCCCCGCCATTTGGATTCCTGTTGAAACTGCTGTCAGCATGCTTCTTTGTCCACATTAGAGGAACAGAACTGTGAGAGGGAGAGAACCTGTCTCCCAACACATGGGAAAAGACCAACTGAGTCCATTTAGATCCCCCGCCCCCACTACCAATAAGAGTGATCAGAGGATTGCTGTGGCCAGGGAGGCCCTGGCCAGTCAGGATCTGCCCTCAGGGCTGGGGTGAGGTCAGTGCCCTCTGCAGGACATGGACTTTGTGGAAGAGTAACTGGAGTGAGGAGGAAGGGGCACTGCATGCCTTTCTTTCTATCCCTCTTTTCTCTTCAGTGGTACCCATTGTCTTTGTTTTGCTTTGGAAGTAACAGAAACTCATTAGTACAAATGACAGGGACATCTCTGTATCAGTGATCAGGCTACTCAAACTGGAGAGCCAGAAAGAAGTAGGCAGTTTTCACGGTCCCTTGTTTTTCCTGTGTCCGGCTCATTGATTGCAGTGTTTACTGATCTGCTTTATTCACGCAGTCAGCCTGGCTCACCTAGGCCTGTGCAAGGTCTCATGTGATGTGTCCCAGTAACTGACTAGATCCTTGAGTTAGAATCCCACCTCTGAAAATAATTATATGGCCTTGCATAGTTTACTTTGCTTCTTTATGTGTCAGTTTCCTCAGCTGTATGATGGGCATAATATCCCTACCTCGGAGTATGGTTGTGAGGATTAAAATAGTTCATGAGAGAGCTTGCAGAAGCACCAGTCCATTGTGATCAGTAAATATTAGTGTCTGATATTATTACTTTTTTTTTTATTGTTGGTTGTTCAAAACATTACATAGTTCTTGATATATCATATTTCACACTCTGATTCAAGTGGGTTATGAACTCCCATTTTTACCCCGTATACAGATTGCAGAATCACATCAGTTACACTTCCATTGATTTACATATTGCCATACTAGTGTCTGTTGTATTCTGCTGCCTTTCCTATTATTACTTTTGTTGTTGTTATCATCAGAATCTTAAAAATTCCTGTGGCTTTGATTCTAATCCCCATTATTCATTTGTTAACTAGAAGCGGTGCTTATAATTATTTACCATTATACCACAAGAACATGCTTTATGTTGAAAATTTTGCATTTCCTCAATATACGGTCTCCACAAGTATTGTGAACTTCCAATTCAAGACTCATGGGAGTAGGAACCTTCTATTTTAGTTCCAGAGTGGAATTTAAGCTCTGGAGAGAATTGTATTCAGGGGCTAATGCAAGCATTTGGCAGAAATCCTTTGTATTTCTGGTTCTTTTTTTGGTTCCTACAGTGACTGGTGGTTACAGCTCCCGGGTTGCCACACAGGTTGCTTTGATGAATGACTTGAGGGTCTCCAGGCTGAAACTCTGCTTTGCCTTAGGACACTGGGACCAAATCAGAAAATAGAAAAGTTAACCTTAATCTGAAGTCTAAGGATAAAATTTAAAGTCAACTTTTCTGAGAATGTGCTTTATTTGTTAGGTAGAGTAAGATCCAGGCTTTTACCTCGGAAAATGGAGAATGGAATGTATTTTTTTTTTTTTTAGGAGATAATTATAGTTTCTTCCTACTGAAACCTTACATTTTGAGATAAGCTTTTTATATTTTTATTTTTTCCCAGTACCAGAGATTGAACCTACCAGGATTTAGCCGTAGAGCCACATTCCAGCCCATTTTAAAATTTATTTTCATTTATTTATTTTTATTAAAGATGGGGTCTTATTAAGTTGCTGAGACTGGCTTTGAACTCATGATCCTTCTGCCTCAGCCTCCTGAACCTCTGGGATTACAGGCATGTGCCACTAAGCCAGGCTTGAGATAGGCTTTTTAATTTCATAATATCTTCTCTTTGCATCTGTTTTTTAACATGTATTTGTTTGTTTGGGTTCTTATTCTTCTCTTCCTGATAATAGATTTTTTTTTAATTATACTATGTGGAATATTATTATTGTGCTTTTGATTTGATCTTGGTAATTGACACTTTGCCCAAGTAATGTAATTCTAAAAGTTAATCATCTTTGTGTAAAGGTGTTTCCCTGGTCTTTGCCCTCTCACCGTAGCTGTATTTTTTTTTTTTTTTTTTAACCATGTAGGGGCTTTTCTTGTCTCTTCTAGTTATCACCATGAATGGAGTCTTCTCTGTTCATGATGTTGCAAAGCTGTTGTTTTTGTGTGTCTTTTTGCTTTTGTGTAATAAGATCATCCTTCCATACTCAGTATTGCTTCCCTATGGCCACGTCTTCACCTGTCCATGTCTGAGAACACCTGCTTTTCCTTTGGTGGTCACAAACTTCACTTCTGAGGTTGAAAGAAGAGTGTGTGTTAATAACATGGAGTAGATCCCTCTGATATGTTGGTTCCACATTTACAAACTTACCAATGAAATTCCTCCTGGAATATAGTAAAATAAACATAAAACCCCAAATCACATTTTACAAACAGATTAAGCTAATCGGATGAACAGCTGTTTTTAGTTCAATAAATTTTCATTATTAGGGAAGTTACTCAAATGAATATGTTTCATTCTAATATATAGGTTTGTAACTCTTCTGAATTTTTAAATTGTGAATTGCTGGATTAAAACATCACAAGTCTCAAGTCATTTTCTTATAAATTGCAGATTGTATAGTTTACATGTTTCAAGGGCAAACTTGGGGGCATTTTTCTTTGTGTATCTATCTTTTTTCCTGTCTTGAGTCTTTTTCTTCTTTATTTCTCTAGGTGTTGACCTTTCTGATTGACCTCCAACTTGCTTTTGCTGAAGTATTAAAATTCTCTGGCTCTGCTGACTTTACTTAGGCATATCTGTAAGCCACGATCCTGGCGCTAAAGAGTTTGAGGGTGTAGTTATCTAATAGCCCGAATAAATGCCACTGTTTATTTGTCCCCAAACATGCCTCCCAGTGCTCACATTGACCTTGATTTTCAGTACACCAGTGGGTGACAGAACAGTTAGCTGAACACACCAGAACTGTGACTAGCAGAGCAGCAAGCCCTGTGTGCACATTGACATCTGGGCTGGAGCCTTATTTTTGGCTCCACAAGTCTGTCCTCCAAAAGATGCCCATTTGCCTTTTGATGTTTGTGTTCCCATAATCAGGGCCTTCTTTGGTTTTCTATCCTGTACTTAGGGTCTGGTGGTTGTGCCCTGAGGTCACAGTTCTCTGCTGGAGCTGAAGCCAACTCTTCCCAGGCCCAGCCTTTGGTTCACAGCCCTTTGTCAAATGAATGAGGAAAGCTCATGGGGATTCAGATGGTACTCCTTCTGGGCTGAAATGGGAATGAAAGATGTTAAAAAAAAAAAAAAAAAGGAATGAAAGGAGGGAAGGGAAAAGGGATGGGACTGGACCAAGGGTAAGCGCAAATTGGGAAGCTCTGACACAATTTGGTGGGCTATGCCCTGCAAAAGTAGCCCTGAGGCAGTAATACGGGGGCGGGCAGGGACCAAAGAGCTGCTCCCAGTGAACCTGCTGCATAGTGAGATTTGGAAACATCTGCTAACTAGTCAGTATCCCGTGGTCCTAGTGATAAGCAAACCTACAGCTAGTATCCCTTTTGCAATCTCCTGATTTCTCTTTGGTCATCTCTGTGCTCTTTGGGCCTGGGAAGAGTTGGCTTCAGCTCCCTTCCAGAGTGATGTGAAGATTTAATAAGATAATAAACGGAATGCTCTATGCTTGGAGAGCATAAAACACGAAATAAATGTAAGTTGTTATTGGAACTAATGGTGAATAAATGTTGTTTTCAAAATGAGATGGCTTTTTAAAGGCACTACCTTTGGAAAGTAGAGTAAGCCTTTTTTTTTTTTTTTGAAAAGGGAAGTGGTGACTGAGCTGAAAACAATGTTGTTTTGCCAAGAAAGCATTCTATAGCATTTATGAGGAAGAGCTTTTGAAATATTATAGTGGATGACTATTGATTTTTTTTTTTTTTCATTTTCCTTTGTCTTTTGGTTTGGAGTTCTGTTAGTCCAAGGTTCGGGAAGATTCAAATGTAGACGCATTGTGGTGCTTCTAGTTTTGTAATCAGGGCTGGCTCCAGGTGAAGCTCTAGCTAGATTTGGAAACTTGTGATAACTAGTCAGTATCCTGAGGTCCTAGTGATAAGCAAACCTCAACTGGCATGCCTTCTAGAACTCCCATTTTTTTGCAAAGTTCTTGTTAATCTTATAAAGCATGGCATATTGATAATCTGGCTCTCCAGCAAACAGCAAACACTTCTCAGCAGGAATGCTATGCTGAAAAGTTTAGCAAAATTCAGGTGAGGGTCTTGTTGAATGTATATTAGAGGAACGATCAGTGGAAGTAAGAGATGAGGGAGGGAGACTTAAGGGGGTCTGAGTAATGTCAAAATTGTGTGACATTCTTTGCTCTTACAGAGCAGACATGCTAGCTAATTTTTTTTTCTTTATTGTTGTTGTTTTGTTTTGGTACCGGAGATTGAACCCAGGGGCTCTTACCCACTGAGCCACATCCCTAGCTCTTTGCATTTTTTGAGACAGAGTCTCACTAAATTGCTTAGGGCCTCACTAATTTGCAGAGGCCAGCCTTGAACTTGTAGTCCTCCCCCACTGCAGTCTTCCGAGCTGCGGGGATTACAGGTGTGTGCCACCTGTGATACCTGGTCAACCTAAACATTTTGAGACAATAGAGAGAAACCTGGAGATGGCTCCACCTCCTCTGTCAGTCTGTGCATGCCACCTGGGAGCATGACTGCCATCAGAACTGATACTGGTAGTTAAGTAAAGAGATGGAGAAAAAAACTGACAAGCCAAGTTCACATTCCAGGTTTGAACTTGTGAGTATATTTTGACGTGTCTTCTGTGCTCAGGTGGAGGCTTCTCCATTTCATGCATGCCTGACTTTGAGAGGGTGTGGCATCAAGAGGAGTTTTGTTGATAATTCCTAGCTAGTTTGATTTTCCCTTTAGCTCCGGAGGGATTCAGCAGCCTCTTGTGTGAAGAGAGGGAAAACCTTCCAGCCTCACTTAGGTCTAGTTGGGATGGATGCTACTCCAAAAATTCTCCATTAAATATTTTAAATAACCTTTCATATTTTTCACATGTTTTGATTGCATGTTCATTGCAGAATAGTTACAAAATACTTGTAAGAAAAAACCGGGACATGCTCATGCCCTCTTTGGCTCTGTTTCCTTCCTAGCCAGTTACCCCAGAGGAAACAGATATTTCGACCACCATCCTTATAGGTTAGCTCTGCTTGTTGTTGCTCTTCATCTCCAGTAGAATCCTACATTTTGTTCAGCCTGTTTTGTTCACTTAGTGCTGTGTCTGGGAGCAGCACCTTGGGTGTGTCAGTAATTTGCTCTTTTTCTGTTGCTGTGTGGCGTTCCTTTGTGGAGTGGTCTGAAGTTGCTGCAGATTATTTACTCATTCTGCAGAAAAATCATCCAAACCTACAAACGTGGAGTTGTACTGTACGCAGTATTGCAGCTTTTACATTAACTTCACACTACTTTTGGGACTAACATTATTTATTTATATTTTTGTGGTACTGGGGATTGAACTCGGGTACTGTACCACTGAGCTACACTCCCAGCACTTTGTAATTTTTATTTATTTATTTTATTTTTATTTTTTTGGCATGAGCGATTGAACCCCGGAGCGTTTAACTACTGAGCTACTTCCCAGCTCTATTTTTAATTTTGAGACAGGGCCTCACTAACTTGCTGAAGCTGGTCTCAACTTGCAATCTTACTGCCTTAGTCTCCCAAATTCCTGGGATTGCAGGCGTATTCCTCCATGCCTATAGTTTATTTATTTATCAAATATATTCATTGAATAAAATTATCAAGTATTCTAGTTATTGGGCATTTGCTCCTATATAAAATGATGTGATGAATTTCTTTATAGATTGATGTAAGCCATCATCTAAGATTATTTTCTTAGGACATACCATATATATATTTTATATTAATATTTAAAAAATTTATTTTCTAATTAGTTATATATGACAGCAGAATGCATATCATTTTATTGTACACAATGGAGCACAAATTTTCATTTCTCTGGTTGTACATGATGTAGAGTCGCACTATTTGTGCAATTATACATGTACCTAGGGTATTAATGTTCATCTCATTCCACCATTTTACCTACATCCAAGCCCTCTCCCTTCCCCTCCCACCCTTTTGCCCTATCCAAAGTTCCTCCATTCCTCCCATGCTCTCCCCTTATGGATCAACATCCACTTATCAGAGAGAACATTTGGCCTTTGGTTTTTTTGGGATTGGCATGCTTCGTTTAGCTTTATATTCTCCAACTCCATCCATTTACCTGCAAATGCCATAATTTTATTCTCTTTTAATGCTGAGTAATATTCCATTGCATATATATATATATATATATATATATATATATATATATATATCTCACAGCTTCTTTATCCATTCATCTCTGTTGAAGGGCATCTAGGTTGCTTCTACAGTTTAGCTATTGTGAATTGAGCTGCTATAAACATTGATGTGGCTGTGTCACTATAGTGTGCTGTTTTTAAGTCCTTTGGGTATAGACCAAGGAATGGGATAGCTGGATCAAATAGTGGTTCCATTCCAAGGAACCACTATTTTCTAAGGAATCTCTGTACTGCTTTCCAGATTAGTTGCACCAATTTGCAATCCCACCAGCAATGTATGAGTACCTTTTCCCCTGCATCCTTGCCAACAATTATTGTTGCTTGTATTCTTGATAGCTGCCATTGTGACTGGAGTGAGATGAAATCTTAGAGTAGTTTTGATTTGCATTTCTCTAATTGCTAGAGATATTGACTATTTTTTCATATATTTGTTGATTGATTGTATATCTTCTTCTGAGAAGTGTCTGTTCAGTTCCTTAAGTACATACCATATTTTACCACATAATCATGGCAGTTTTTTTTCTTTTGCAAAAGAGTGGGGTGAGACCATTATGTAAAGTTATTTTTATTGTACTGATATTACTTAAAAATTATGTATTAGTAAACTATCCTTGGTGAAGATTAGAATGCTTGGAATACTCAGGAATACATGTTAATGTGGTGGTAATGATTATGTGGTGAAATGTAGTATTATTAGAAGTAGATCCTAAGGGTTCAGGGATTTTGTTTGAGACTTTCATTAGATGTTGCCAAACTGAAGCACATGCTCCTAAGCATCCCAGAAAACTCCCCAGGGGCATGGCCCTTCTCAATGTTGTATAGATTTGTACTTGAAATAGTATCAAGAGCACGATATATAATTGTGGGGCGCAGTGCAAGATGACAATGCAGAGCCCCTACATTTCAAGACAGTGACATCAGAGTATTCAACCAAGTGTATGGCCATTCTAAATGCTGAGCCCTCTGTGACCACACAGACACCTTCTCATAAATACCACCCTGAGTGGGATGCCTTCACAGCCTGATATCTAGGGATAAGCTTCCAGTTGGGCCAGTTCACAAACTGTATGTTTTGAATCTTTGCCCATCAGCTAAGGATGCCAGTAAATTTTCTTTGAATAGACATTTTTATAGGTACTAGAATTATGGGAAAGGACATAGGTTCTGGTTAACTGGGGATTCAAATAGTGGCCTTGCCACTTACTTTTGTGTGACCTTAAGCAAGTTTGCTTCCTTGAACCTCTGTTTTTTCACTTGCAAAATGAGCTTAATATTATCTATCTCACAAAATTGTGAGAATTAACTGAAATGCATATATATATATATATATATATATAAAACTTGATACAGTGCTTTACAATGATAGGCTATTAAAAAGAGTTAACGGTTATTATTATCAATTCTTAAATATGACATTTTAAGAGATGGAACAAGACAACCTAAAATATATACCTGTCCTAAATTGCTGGGCTTCTGAGATTCCACCATTTGGTTTATTCCTTAGTGTTATGGTAACACTATGGAATAAACCGAATGTTCACTCTTAACAATTAGATGGATACCTATGAATCCTCCATGGGTTAAAAGATCAACTCAAGGCTGGTTTTGTGGCTCAGTGGTAGATCACTTGCCTAGCATGTGTAAGGCCCTGGGTTCTGTCCTTAGCACTGGGGAAAAAAAAAAATCAGCTCAGTGGGAACAGACTCCAGAAGAGCAAGTTAGAGCTGGGGCAGGTGTGTGGTCTCACAGTCTCTCAGTGTATGAGCATGATGTGGTGGCATTGTGGGGTCGGGGGGGGGGGGAGGCTGGGATGATGGGAGGGTTCCCAGAATTGCAGGGCCTGTCATTGCCTTTGTTGGTAAGTGGTTCATGGTGATTGAGGGCCACTGAAAAGTTACTGAAGTATAAGCGGATTGGAGTTCTCTGGAACTGGATTTGAACTATAGGCATTTAACTTCTCAGCCTCTGTGTTTCTCTTACTATAAATGGCAGCAATAATGGGGATGATGATAGAATAGGATTATTACCAAGATTAGTAGTGTTAGTATTGTTTTCTAACATATACACATATACCTTGAGTGCTTTACACAGATTACCTTTTTTCAACCTTGGGACAGATCATGAAATAGGTATTAACCCATTTTAAAGAGGAGAGCAAGCTTCACAGAGCTTCAGGAACTTACCTGTGTGGGTAGGAAAGATAAGATGTGAATCCAAGTGGTCTAATTCCAGAAACCACACCCTTAATCATTGTTCTGTAGTTCATTCTACTATATCTATCTATCTATAAATCTGTTATCATCTATTATCTATCTCCATACACATATGTGCATACAGAGCATGTATTATATAGGGAATATTTATTTATATTTTATTTGTAAATATAGTATTAACTTATATGTCAGGACTAAAAATTACACAGCATTTCTTGAGTGCTCTGTAAATTTCATTGTTTCTCTGAGGAAGCAGCTTTAGAACTGGGTTTAGCCTGACAGCATGTGGGGTGCAGATAGGTTCCACAGCAGTGTCAGCCCCAGGGAAATGTGCAGGGGGAGTGAGCAGGCTTGAAGTGACCTGAAGACACTGCGTTTCCTTTGGGGCACCCTGTCACTGTGGTTACAGGAGAAGGCCCCGAACACCATGATTAGAGCTGAGATGTCATCACAGAAAGAATATCTGTGGAACATTTTCCCTCCCCTCAAAGACACTTTAATTAAATTCCCATCATGAAAACAATTAGGCGAGATTTGCCATACCTACCCGGTCAATAATTCAGAGACAGGATCTCATTAAGAGTTGTTGCTTTTTCAGAAACTGCCGTTTTGAGCATTCAGAGCTGGTAGCTGCATGCTCTAGGGATTGATTCCTGATTCATATTTTCCCTGAACTTTTTTATTTTATCAAATTCAGAAGGAAAAAAAAATATTTAAATGACCTCAGTGGACACTGATTGTATAAATTGCCGTCCATTTTCACAAAGCTGTGTCCAGATTGGAGTGGTGCTTTCTCTGTGACGATTCCAGTGTGTTCTGTGTTGAGTTATGTGTGTTGAGTGGGCAAAGCACTAGGTGCGACTCTCATACAGGCCCTGCTTGTGGGAGTGAGGGAGCCTTACATGCAGGTGGGTGGCTTATCCCTCAGCCTGGAGCAGGCTGCCCCCTGCTGACCTAGGAGGTGAAACTCCTGAGACATTTGGTTTACTTCCCCGACAGAAGCATTGAGATATCCCATGAATGTCTTCTCTTCTTTTGCTTCTTCTCTTCCTCTTCCCTATCCTGCCTCCTCATCTCCAGACTTTCCTTCCTACAGGCATTGATTTGTACCCTGTGCTAGTCATTGCAATAAGATTGAGGACGTAATGAAGAAAAAATTAGATATAGCAATTTTGAAAAACATTTGGCTGTTGAAAAGTTGAAATTGTGCATATCCTATGGCCCAGATATTTGCTGGATACTCTACAGTCACTTGGGTATATATACCTGGATACACTGTATTTTCATAATAGCACTGTTGATAACAGCCCTAAATGGTTACATCTAAATGACATTTTCATTAGAGTGACTAAATAATTTGGAGTGTTTTCAGACAATTGAATACTATGCAACAATGAAAATGAACAAACAACAGCTACATGCAACAATATGGATGAGTTCTGTGAACTAAGTCTGAGTGTGCAGGCTGTTTGCTGTGTCTACTTAGCGAACCGGCAGTGACATGACCACTATGTGCTTAGAAAGCTGACTTTGGGCAGTGTGGAGCATAGGGTCTCTACGCTGGAGAAAAGGATCCCAGTGGGAGGTAGTTGCTGCGGTTCTTTCTAGAGAAGAATGTGCTGTGCTAGACTAGGAAGGAGCTGCAGTAAGGGGAAGAGTGCATGGATTAGTGAGGGTCATTAGGAGTAACATAAACACAATCTGGTGACTGATTAGATATTTGGATTGATTATAGAGAGAGAACCATAAGACATATTGAGGTTTCTAATCTCATAGACCAGGAGGATGGATGTATCATTAGCAGAGATCAGAGGAGCAGTCAGGTTTTGAGGTGATCAATAATGAATCTGCACATCATGAAGCTATGTGATTCTGGATGAGTTATTTAACTTCTCTTTCCCAAAAGTTTTTTTTAAATGTATAAAGAGAGAAAATAATTTTCATAGCATAACAATCTCTGAAGATAACACTTTATCTAGTACATAATATACACAGTTACTATTATGGTCCAGATATGACATGTCCCCCAAAAGCTCATGTGTGAGACAATGCAAGAAGGTTTGGATGAGAAATGATTGGGCTATAGGCTTAACCTAATCAGTGAATCAATCCCTGATGAGTGGTAACTGGAGGCTGGTGGCTGGAGGACGAGGCTCCTGGAGGGCATGGCTATGGGGTTTATATTTGTATCTGGAGAGTGAAGTCTTTCCGCTTTCTGATCACCATATGAGCTGCTTCCCTTTGCTGTACTCTCCTGCCATGATGTTCAGCCTCACCTCGAGCCCCGAGGAATAGAGCTGGCCTTCTGGGGACCAAGCCTCTGAAACTGTGAACCCTCAAACTTTTTCCCATCTGCAATGGTTCTGGTTGGGTCCTCTAGTCACAGCAGTGAAAAAAGCTGACTAAATAACTATGAAGAGGAGTCTCCCTGTGTATGTAACAGCATAAATGCAGTGCCATTCTCCCTTCAGGATTAACAGAGATGAAAGAGAGGCCCAGGGAAACCCGACTTATCCTCATGTCTCTTGAGTGAAGTACGATATACTTCAAGTGTGGGTGGGAAGAACAAGTCTTAGGACAAAAGGCACAAAGAGCTGAGATTACATAGTGTGGGGACATGAAAGCCAAGAGGTGATTTAAGGAGATTTTTAAATGAAAGGCAAGCTGAAACTTAGTGTGCAGTTTTGCTGAAAATGGTAGCTTGGTAGCACAGACCCTTTTAGAAAGCCATGTTTTATTTATAAAAATGATGTGCAAGACCTTAATTGTTTATTTTTTAATTGCCAGAGTAATACATATTTATTATAGAAAACTTGTAAACAACTGAAAGGAACTGAACACCTATAAATAAATTGCACCTATCTTTCTAATGCCTACAGGTTCTGTTCACTGGCACTTCAGCTCTGTCCATTCATCTATCTATCCCTGCATCCCTCCATCATTCATTTCTCTCTCTCTTTCTTTTGCAGAGATAAAATTAAACTGTACGTCAAGTGAACTGCTGTGTTTTGCATAGAAACTTTCATGGAGGCTAATGCTACGAGAGAGATTTGGGTTAGCTCTATGTAGTAAGAAGAAAACGTCCAATGTGCTTTGTCAATGAGTTATTGAGGGAGAAAGCCACATTTTCTTCTTTGACAGTCTTAAAATGTAATAGGATAAACTCTCTTCTCATTGATGGCAAGGGTATGACCCTGCTTTACTGCCCTGTTATTCTCTGATATGTGGACAAACCCTGAGAGTGCTTTTCTAAGGACTTACTTCTCCCAAAAGTGGCAGGAAGAAATATTGGTTAGAATATGATGTAAGAGAGACTTTTTATTAATCCCTCACCTACACTTGCCTTGAGGACTGAAGAGTTCATCTTTCCCGAGAGTGTGAGTCTGCTCAACTTTTCATTTTTAAATATTAGAATCACTGTAAAATTCTACTCTGACTAATCCAGAATAAAGAGGGGGAAGATTAGTGTCACGAGGATATAGTTTTACATGAGCAAATCATTTTAAATAAGTTTTAATCTAAGAAGCTGCTTAGAGTGAAGGCATTTATGTCAGATTGGATGGGATAACTCTGTGTGTGTGTGTGTGTGTGTGTGTGTGTGTGTGTGTGTGTGCTTGTGTGCATGTAAGAGTAAATGGGGAGAGAAGGATGAAGTGAGAGAGAAATTCAAAGACTTTACATTTGCACGATTTCAGTATACAGACTATTGATATTAGAAGGTCTGGTTTAAGGGGTTATAATAGCTCTTTTGCTAAATTCACAACTTGTTGGATTCATTATCTTCTCATATGTATTTTTTTTTTTTGGTGTATCAGAACCTGTGCTTATATAAACATGCATCCCTAAATGAGTAGAAATATGTAGACCCACCTACTGGAGACCTGGCTCTCATTTTTTATAGGGATGTAAGAAGGTAGGGAGAATACTTTCTTTGTTGAGTATTTTTGATTAAAAAGATATTAATTAAATTAATGAATTTAACAAATGTTCATTGAACTCGAGTATAAGCACTGTGTTGAAGATGGGGAATAGGAGATTGAAAGTATTAAGGAGTGACAACTAGCTTTTTAGTCGTTGGTGCACATGTAACTGTTCATCTGTGTCTATTACTTCGTGAACAAAGAAGAAAAGTCCTCAGCCAAAAGAAAAGTCCTCAGGATAACTCCTCAGCCAAACACCATTTCAATATGATTTCCACTCATCCTTTCAGCTTCATCTGTTAACATTTCCCATATTTACCTTTTGCTCTAGTCCTTTTTGGGAAGATTATGGGAAGGATTTATGAAGTCCTCAAACATCTGTGGTTCTTCAAACTTCATGACTCCTTGCCTGGGTCCTTGTGGTTTTCCTCTGATGGAATGCTTTGCTTGTTTGCTGACACTTGCCCACAACATCTTTTCATATTTTCTGCTAAACAGTGAGATCCTGGAGAACAGCTGCCATTTCCTTCACTATGGCCTCTAGAACTTAGTATAATGCTTAGCATATAGAAGCTACACAGTCAGTGTGTTGAACAAATGAATGAATGAGGTGAAAGTAAGTGTAATCCAAATCTCTAGTGGTGATGAATACATAGAGCTTTTCTGTATTTGGGAAAGTCTTAATATCTCTTTCATTTTTGAAGGGTAGTTTTGCTGAATTCTTGGTTTGTGGTTTTTTCTTTCAGCATTCTGACTATATTATCCTTTTCTCTTCTGGCTTGTAAAGAAGAGAAAAATTCATTGAAAACCCTATGAATGCGGGCTGGGGTTGTGGCTCAGTGGAGGAGTGCTCACCTAACACATATAGGAGCATTGGTTTCCATCCTCAGCACCGCATACAAATACCACATACAAATGTGTCCATCTACAACTAAAATATATTTTTTAAAAAACCCTATGGAAGCTCCCTGTATGAGCTGATTTTTTTCTTGCTGTTTTTGATATTTGTTTCTTTGACAGTTTGATTATACTATGTCTTGGTGTGCATCTCTTTGGATATAAGCTAATTGGAACTTATTAACCTTTTTGAATTTGTATGCCCATTTGCTTTTTCTAATCTGGGAAGTCTTGGCCATTATTTCTTCATATAGCTTCTTTGCCTTTTTCTCATTCATGTCTGTGTCTGAGACTCCCACAATGTAAGTTGATCCACTTGATGATATTTCATATGTCTATTAGGCTGTCCTCATTTTTCTTAATTCTGTTTTCCTTTTGCTTCTGTGACTCAATAATTTCGAATGACCTATCTTCAAGTTTGCTGATTCTTGATCAAGTTGCTATTGAATCCCTCAAATGAATTTTTCAATTTAGTTGTTATATTCTTCAACTCCTGAATTTCTGAGTTTCTCTTTGTTGATATTCTAATTTTGTTAATGTATCAGTTTTCTGATTTCATTTAGTTGTCTCTCTGTGTTCTCTTTTAGCACACTGAGCATTTTAAGATAATAATTTCAAATTCTTTTTCATGTAATTTCTGGATCTGTATTTCTTCAGGGTCAGCTGCTAGAGATTTATTTGGTTCTTATACTGGACCATGTTTCCCTGTTTCATTGTGTGTTTTTCTAATTTTGTTGATATTTAGGCATCTCATCTCTTCCAGTCTTTATGGATTCACTTTGTACCGTAGAAGACTATACAATCAGCCAAGTTAGAGATTTTAAGAATCTTCCAAACATTCTCTGAGGATATGTCTTCCTGGCTTTTGTGTGTATTTCCTCACTTAAAAAGAGACCTGATATTATCCAGAGCCCATAATCCCTTGTTCCTTTTGGTGTCTGTCTGTGGTACTTCAGAGTCTCTAGTGCTGAAACGAGTTGCCACGTTTGCTTTTGTTCGCTGTGGCCACCAGGCATCCAAAGTAGACTGTTGTTCCATTCAGTAACTTAGTCATGTCTTTAGGAAGCACCCTTTAAAGACAGAAAGTAACTCTTCTTTTTCCCTCCTGAGGGAGAAATGAGGGATTAGGAGTTTACTCCTGATTGTGCTATTCTGTGCTAGGTGTGAGGGTACAGTCATGAGTAAATGCAAAAAAATTTCTTATCTGCTTTGATGTGGCTTTTCTTGGCTTTTCACTCACTTGGGGTGCCGCCAACTCTTAATTGGTTTCTGGAGTTCTTACACAGTGAATTTGGTTTATATGTTGTTGTTAAATCAAAGTCTTCATGGTGGTATGAGGGCTTGGGGCTTCCTATTCAGCCATCTTACTTATATCACTCTTAAAGGGAATCCAAATCTGTTTTGTGAGATGGAGATAATTAATATTGTAGAGCTTTGATAATTAGCATTTGTAGAGATGGAAGCACATCTGTTCTCTCCCCCACCTTTCCAGTCAAGGATTAAAGAAGTCATTCCAGACTTCTGATTTTGTAATCTAGTGTCTGTCTCTCTTTAGTAATAGTGGTTAACATTTAGTAAGTGCTGATTATGTGTCAGTCGTTTTTCATATTCCTATTATATGTAATAACTCACTTGTTATAATAGTTTAAAAGGAAGATAGTATGATTTCTCCCATTTTACAGGTAAGAAAACCGAGTGGCAGAGAATCTATATAATTTATGTAAGGTCATACAGCTGATGATTATCTTAGACTCAGTTTTCAAAAGGCATTAAATGGATATTTTACAGCATTAAGTTAATATTTTTAAAATTAGAATGGTGTTGTTTATATTAGTCAACTTTAAGCAAAATCATTTGTTGCAACAGGCAATTATTCAATTATTATGGATATTATTTTGTGTTGATTGTAAGTGGTAATTACACTGCTGAAAATATCTATAATTTACATATCCAAATGTAGAATGACATCAAAGTTGTATTTTTTGCAGGACAGAATTCATTCAGAGAGGCAGGATTTCAATCACAGGGGCTGGATTTCTCAACTGTATTTTGGAAACTTTTGCTGGCACATTCTTAAGACAGGGGGCACAGAAGGTAAGCTTGTTTCTACTTTGAACCAACATTATTTTAAAAAACCACAGGGATTCCAATAGGGCATTGAAAATGATTTAACAAGAAAAATTGTCATGAACAGACATAATTAGAAAAAATACAGTTAATAAACAAATGTATCCTGAAATAATTTCTCTCAATAATCTCAATTAATTAATTAAAATAAATCTAAATCAAAGTAAAACTAAAGTACAACTATTAAACTAAAAATACGCTGAAGTCTTCTTGTGCTAATATAGAGAATACTTTAGTCTAATTAAGAACAATATCATAATGAATAAATATATTTATAACAAATACATAATAACCACATTATAATAATTAATATTTATTAAGTGCTTACTATGTACTACTGATTACTGGATGAATTTTTATTTATTATCTCACTTAATCCATATAAATCTTTAAAGTGGCTGTTACTGTCCTTATATTATGGATGAGGAAAATAGACCTGGAACTCCCAAGTGTCCATTCTTATAGAGTTCAGGCTCTGATTTGAGGGAGCTTAGGCTTCCATGAAGGTGATTTAGAAACCCCTTTATGGTTCTAAGGTCCCGTCTGCCCTGTTTAAAGTGGACTCATTCTGTTTTTAATCTGTCTGACATGGCAGTACACCTGACTTTTATGTATCCCATTTTCTTGCCCTTGGAGCACTGTTTTAAAAATTTCTTTAGAAGAAAGTCCATTTTTTTCATGTGTCCTCATATGCCTATTGCAGTGTTGATTATAGAGAAAGTACTCAGAAGTGTTTTATTATTGTTGTTATTCATTGTGATGTAATTATTCCCATTATTTCCAGAATTTGCTCAGAATATAATGCATGTTACCTCATTTTCTTGTTGTATGGGATAAAGTTAATGGATGGTCTAAGGAAATATTGTAATTCCTGGTTAATGGACTCTTGCTTTTCATTTTTGGGGGAGGGGGTGTTTGATAAGTGTGATGAATCAGTAGTTGGTACTGTTCCATACACCATAGTCATCATATTGAGGTTGGTGTGTTCTTGGCTCAGTTGAGGTGGTTTCTGACACATATCCTGACTTGTCTAGATGACTTAATCCTGGGCTTGAAAGGAGTACTTAATTTCTAGAAGGTCTGATTTCACCTTTAATCACTAAGACATTATTGCTAGGTTTTCTGATGTGTCACAACGTATGCATTTGTAAAACTCCCCATGTTCTAAAAAATTGCATTCTAAGTATGATGGGGGTGATGAGAAAAATAATTTTATTATCATGTCCCTGACTAAATGGGCTTCTTATGCATCCTTTAAATCTTGTGTTATAACAACAACATAATAATAATTAAATACTTTTTTTGTAATACAGGTTTATTAGAAGAATTTAATTTGGGGGGAGGGATAACATTTAGCTGAATTAATGTTCAAAATTAACGTTTGATGATAGTGTTCCCTGTCATCAAATTGGCTGCAGTTGTTCATTTGTAAAAACCATTTTTGTCCTGTGAGCCATGTAGAAACAAGTATTGGGGTGGATTTGGCCTTGGGGCTGTGGTTTGCCAACCCTTGCTTTAAATAAGTGAACATTGTTCAATTAATCCAAGTGGGTCTGTATTTGATCTGCTAATCAATCTGAACCCATTAATGACTTTTAATCATACAGAGATTGTGTACATTTTGATCCTGTGATGTGCAAAAAGTGAACATTTTGATTCTTATTTTACTAATGACAAACGACTTAAAGAGATAAACATATCCATTATATGGGTAACTGCTTGCCCACCTTCATGATCAACATAACTGCTTGACTCTTCCGTGTTCCTGTCGTTTGGTTCCTGCTGCTCTCCTGGCTGCACAGTGGGATGTGGGCCTCCACAGTTCAGGTATACATGCTACATAGGGTTCTGGCCAACAAAAAGACTGTCTGCTGATGTCTTTTCTTTCTAAAATTTGTAGAAGAGACCCTTGCTGGCTTTGTTATAGGTCCAGAGCCACCAAGAGGATGAGGGATAGGTTTTGTAAATACATGCCATCCTCTACCCTGACCCTGTGGATCAGGGTTGGGGGGGTTGTTTCTCAGAGAAAGGGCTGGTGGGAAGGGCAGATATTCCCAAAGTTTTCTGGTGTGTTATCACAGGAGAGTCTTTGTTCCTTGATGGTAGAGAGGGGGTTTTGTTTATTTCTTTTTTTTAAAAATTGAATCTTCATAAATTTAGATTATTAATTGTGGTAAAGAATACATAAAAAGTTTTATCATCTTATCCATTTTTAAGTGTATATATTCATATTGTTGTGTAACAGATCTCCATAATATTTAAACCTTGGAAACCTGAAGCTGTAAACCCATTATCAGTTCCCTTCCAACCAAGCCCCAGTTAACTATTATTTTGCTTTCTGCTTCTATGATTTTGACTGCTTTAGATACCTCATATAAGTGGAATCATATAGTATTTGACTTATTTCACTTACTATCCTCAGGTTTATCTATATTGCAGCATGTGAGATTTCCTTCTCTTTTTGGACTATGCAATAGTCATATATCTATATTTATATCTATCTGTCTCTATATATGTGTATATATGTGTCTATTTATACACACGCACACACACCATATTGAGTTTATCCATTCATCCATCGATGGACATGTGGATTGCTTTTGCCAGCTGGATATTGTGAAAAGGGCTGCTGTGGGCACGGGTGTACAAATATCTGAGATCTTCCTTTTTGATATATACCTATAGTGAGATTACTGGATGGTTTTTAACTTTTTGAGGAACCTCCACACTGTTCTTCTTATGGTTTTATTTAATCTTAATACTGATTCCTCTCCAACCTGTAGTACCTTGGACAGTGTTCAGGGTATTTATGTGAAAATAAATAGAAAGGAAATAGAATGCATAGTGATGTCAGTTGCTGATGCAGTTTGTGCTAAATTAATATTCAGTTAATACTGGAAAAAAAAACAAGGTATTTAATTTTTAAAAAGTGATGAACCCAAGTGATTCCTCTTTATTTGCACTTTTTAATTATGCTTAGAAGTAAGAATACATTTTTTTCCTTCTAGTTTTACCCTTTCTGACTTTACTTTTTCTTTCTGAAGAGGCCAAGTTTAATTAGCTTTGCAGTTTTAGGAGCCACTCATGCTTAAGTGTCTTTTGCTTTTTATCCAAGTGATGTTTTCCAGTGTCATCCTGACTTCCTGATAAACCTTCATGGCTGATCCTGCATAAATGGGTTCTGCAGAAGTTCCTGTGAGAGCATTTTATTTTCACTTTTAGGCTCTATCCCTGAGGCTGTTCAGTAGTGGTAAAGGTGGGATCTGATATCTGTTTTTTTTTTATTCCAATAAAAACAAAACTAGATACTCACAAACTTTATATCTCTGTGTTTGTAAATTAGACTCTGGCTCCTGATGTGGCTCCCCAGTCTGAGGTCACTGTGTTTCTGTGCCTCTGGGTACTTGTGCAGTTGCTTTTTTCTTTCTCTTCACTACTGAGGCAGCTTGTAATTTGGGGGCCTTTCTGATACATGGTGACTTTTTTTTTTTTTTGGTACAAAATGTGTTCTTTTTATTAAGAATTAAAAAAAACATAATCACATTCTTCTTTGTCATTATTTCTTTTTAAACTTGGGCAAATGTGTATGATGGATACAACTAGATTTTAAATCTGGAAAGCACCTTTTGGGTGTCAGTTGTGTGACAGGCATTGGGTGGAATACTGGAGACACACGTAGGAATAAGATATATTCACAAGATAGAGACTGCCGTCTGCAGCTTTGATTCTGGGCCATCTAGCTCAGGGTGGAAAGAGTGACAGGTGAATCAACATCTACGGATGCTGAGAAGTTACTGACCCCTGCGTGGTGTTCAGTGTTCAGAACTATGATCAGTGCTGAGGACAATATCAAAGTGACAGCTAGTTTTTATGAAGGTTTATTAGATGCCATCATTGTGCTTAGCATACGTAGCCTTTTCTGAACAACTCAATGAGATAAAAATGTTATTCTCATTTTATGTATAGGAAAACTGAGGTCCCAAGTGGCAAAGCAGTTTTCTCAAGTTTTTAGAACTAGAAACTGGTGAACCTGGACTTTGAGCCAAAGTCTGTCTGACTCCAGAGTGTGCTCTTGATCACTGTATCATGCTGTCCCCTCCATCTTCTCTCCACTTAAACTATGTAGGGCAGGGTGTGTGTGATTGATGTACCCAGAGTGAGGTGACAAGGTGTGTATGGTAAGGATGAAAGAATGCAAGAATAAGGAACTCCGTAACAAGGAAGAACTCAGAACAGGCCAGAGGAATGGGGCCCATGCTACTAGAAAGGGCCTTTGAATAGTCAGTGAATATGTTCCCTTCTGTTCAGAGATCTCAGCCTCATTGTCCACACTGTAGCTGTCCTAAATCCCAGAGTGCCATGGAGGTTGAGGGGTGCTTTGTGGCATTTCTATCATTTTTATGTAACAGCATATCCTTTTTTTTCCCTTTTTTTGTACTGGGGATTGAACTCAGGGGCATTCAACCACTGAGCCACATCCCCAGCCCTATTTTGTATTTTATTTAGAGACAGGGTCTCACTGAGTTACCGAGCACCTTGCTTTGGCTGAGGCTGGCTTTGAACTCATGATCCTCCTGCCTCAGCCTCCTGAGCCGCTGGGATTATAAGTGTGCGCCACCACACCCGACTATTTATTTATTTATTGTTTTGGTTTCCCGTGTACCACAGATTTGTTATGCTATTTGCTTTGAAAATATCTCTACATTAAAAAAAGGATACTAAAAATTTGTGTTTTATTGTTGTTAATATAAGTATGATATAAAATTTACCATTTAATCATTTCTTTTGTGTGTGTGTGTTGCCATTTTTTTCCATTCAATCATTTCTAAGTGTATAGTTAAGTGTCAGTGAGTGTTACATATATGCCATGTTTTGTCTGTCTAGTCATCCATTGATGGATGCTTAGGTTGCCTCTGCATTTTGGGTATTGTATATAATACTGTGTGTTACTTAGGTTTTCGTTGCGGTGACCTAATAAGAACAACTTAGAAGAGGGAAAATTTATTTTGGTTCAGGTTTCAGAGATGGTGACCGTGGTGGGCCATATTTACTGCTTTGGTCCCAAGGGGAGGTAGAACATCATACCTGAAGGGTGTGACGGAGGAAAATTACTCAGCTCATGGTGCCTGGGAAGCAGAGGAAAGGGAAGGGGTCTCAGGGAAGATACATCCTTCTAGAGCATGCCAGAGTGATTCAATGAAGGATTCTATGTCTTTCTTGGTTAAATTCATTCCTTTTTTTGTAGCTATTGTAAATGATTTTTACAGATTTCAGTTTTGGGCAGTTGGTTATTAGTGTACAGTAATACTACTGATATTTGTATGTTTTTATACTCTGAAACTTTATTGAATTTGTTTATTAGTGTTAACAGTGTTTGGTAGAGTCTTTAAGAATTTTGTATATAAGATCATGTCATCAGCAAACAGACAGTTTCCCTCTCTCATCCTATTTGAAGGCCTTTGATTTCTTTTTATTGCCTAATTTCCCTGACTAAGCCTTCCAGAATTATGTTGGATGGAAGTGGTGAGAGTGGATCGCCTTTTGTTTTTGATGTAACTATTGGTG
Source organism: Spermophilus citellus (assembly GCF_964194105.1). Lineage (NCBI taxonomy): Eukaryota > Metazoa > Chordata > Mammalia > Rodentia > Sciuridae > Spermophilus > Spermophilus citellus. The sequence goes on from NC_138182.1 coordinate 185,364,534, forward strand.
TGCATGTCAGTCATGGATTGTACCTTTACTGAGTATCTTTCTCAAGTCTAAACAAAAGAGTGGGTATTAACGTACTAACCTCTTAGCCTTGAGCAGAAGTGGGTGAGCCATGCAACGGGTTCCTCAGTTTAAGAGGCATTCACCCATCCCTCAACTCCGTTTCTCAGCTTTGATTTCATGTTATGCCGGACAGTTCTGACCCATGGTAGCGAACAGAAGGAGGGTTTGTACTGCTGAAAACTTACCAAGGACAAGTATCACATTGGATGCAGAGTACATATTTTGGCATGCTTTGAGGTCAATAGTACGTTCGAAAAAATTTTGGATAAAGGAAACAAAGATCTGAAGGAAAATAGGAATTGGTAGAAGTCTGGGATACATAAAAGGCTTCACATTTATTTTTGCAGCGGAGGAGAATTGGCAGAGCTTTTCTGTGTGAACTGTGGTGAAGCAGAGCTTGAAGGAACCTAGGCCAAGTCAGAACCTCAGGCCTCAGGCATCCAAAAAGAAGGAAGAGATAGTTCACCTATGCTCTCTGGACAGCCATGATCGCCCAACCTTTTTTTTTTTTTTTTTTTTCATTATCACTCTTTATAAAAGCCTTTTAATATATTTTTCCTTCTATTTGCTCCTTTCATTATGAAATTTTAGTACCATAGTCATACTGATTATATATTTACTTACTGATTTATGCACAAAATAATGTTTTTCTCATAAGAATGAATTTTTGCTTCTTTGTGATATTGCTCCTGTTCCAAAAGCGTGCTTTATACCAAAAGAACAGAGCTATCTTTTGGGGTTTTGCCACCACCCCTCCAAGTTAAAGCAAAATAATCACCAGATCTCCCCTCCAAAAACAAAATAAAATTCCAAATAAAAATCAAAAGAACATTTTGGTGAATTCCCACATGGCTAGTTATGAATTTCACACTTTCTGTTTCAGAGGAGGCTCAGGAGTAATATGGGTGATAACAGTCTTGTCATGCAAGTATTCCTTTTTTAGCCTCGTTTGTCTCCATGCCTAGGGACTACTACAGATGCAGTGGAAATCAGAGCTCTCATTACACAATCACATAAACGTGCCTTTTTTTTTTTTAAGTTTGTGAAGTACGTTTCAATGTGTGATAAAATGATTTGTTATTTCAGCCAGTTTCCTAGCAAGGCCCCATTATTAGTTCCATCATTATTCTTGTGTTTAACAGAGAGCTGAGAGAGATTAAATTCAACAGCATATGAAATATTTGTTACTGAAACAATTTGGGCAAGTCAAAAAAATTGAACAGTACTTTGAAGAAAGGTTGACCTAGACATGCTACAGCTAGAGCCCAAGCATATCTGCTACTTCCTTGGGCTTGACAATAATCTATTTTTATAGTAGAACATAATTCCCTGGAATTGAATAAAAATGTGGAATACTATATATGTAGTCCAAACGAGATTTTTAAAAAACCTGGTTACTACTTACTTGCATGATTTTTGCAAACTAACTGTATTAGTTATTTATTTTGATATAACACATTAACTCCAACCTTGAAGCTTAGAACAACACCCATTTATTATCTCTCTGCTTCTGGGAGTCAGGAGTCTGGGCACAGCATAGTTGTGTCTATTTCAGGCTCTCACAATCAAGGTCATGGATGAGGCTGCAAATTTATCCGAAGGCTCGGTGGGGAAAATTCAATTTCAGAGTCATCTGGCTGCTGGTAGGATTCAGCTGGCCTGTACAGCATCACATATCTTGGAAGGGAGTCAGTGAGAGGGCAAAAGAGTGCTGGCAAGGTAACATACTTACGGAAGAGATAGCTCTTTAATTTTTCTGTATTCTGTTCATTAGAAGAAAGTCACAAATGCAGCCCACCCTAAAGGGAAGAGTACAGGAGGACATAAATACCAGGAAGGGGGGGGGTACTGGGAACCATGTTGGAAGCTGAGCTGAGCCAATGTGTATCCCATGGTGTATGCACAACTATTGAATTCTGAGAAGTGGGATAATTAGAGGTTGGTGATGGCCAACTATATACCCCAGACCTCGCTACCAGTTTATAAAACATTTATGCAATACAACCAGGCATGTATTAATAATTCATTTACAAGTAGGCATAAACTCATTGACTTGTTCTATAAATTGAATTAAGTCTCCATCCTCTTGGGTTCTCTCACCATGAATTGCATGAATAGTTCACTAAAGGTGAAGCAGACAGTATTCCAAAGCCAGGATACAGCTGGGTTACAGATAGTGTCAGCCAGTCAGCATCTGCTGAACCAGGCTGGCCAGGGGACTGTTCAGACCTGAACTTGGGGTGCTTTCCCTCCAATTGGAGGGTGAAGGGCTTGCTTGGTAGAGACACCTTGATCATGCAAAGGATGGGCACATTTCTAGAATTTTGAGATTATCCTCATGTCTTAAGTCTCATTCATTGTATTAATGAGAATCCATTTTTTTAAATATAATTCTTTCTTAGTTGTAATTGGCTGCAATACCTTTATTTAGTTTATTTTTATGTGATGCTGAGGATCGAACCCAGCGCCTGGCACATGCTGGGCAAGTGATCTACTGCTGAGCCACAACCCCAGCCCCAATGAGAATCCATTTTTAATATCCATTATGCTGATTAATAAGCTACTAATTTCACCAGTGAAAATTTACAATTTTTAGCATTCCTTCTGTTAATTATCACAGGCTCTAATGTCTTTCAAGGATAAATATAACTGAAATATCTGGTGAATGAGGTCATTGATAAGAACATCAAGGCAACTCCTGGAGTGGGAAGCCCACCTGCACTGCACCTGGTATATTATATTTCTTGAACTAACATACATACCCCATAGAGCTATTTGGTATGCGCTGAAATATTTTAAAGCAAATTATAGATATCCCAACAACCGCACACCAAATATCAATTCCTAAACTAAAAGCAAAGTATATTGTGCCTTGCAAAAGATGATTCAGTGTGAAACAGGTTTTGGTCTTGTGTTTAACACAGAGATTGTTGTTTTGTTTTTGTGTACTGGGTTGAATCCAGGGCCTCATACTTGCTGGTCAAGTTGCTCTACCACTGAGCTACGCCCTAGTGCTTAAGATAGAGATAGAATGTAGAGCTTTAGAGAAGGGTTTCTTCATACCTGGTCTGGTTTTCTCAGTATCCCAGTGTCACACTTCACCTCTCATATCCTCAGCTTTTCTCTCTGTAAACCATGGCTCTATATCATGGGGTTTTAAAAATATTAAGTAAGATTACATTTTTGGTGTCATTCCTTGAAAACTGACTTTTCATAGCTGTGTAGTATTCCATGGGCATAATAACTCTTAGTTTTGTTTTCTGTTTTCACTATTATAAATAATATTGGGTGAGATCCTATTTGAAGGCCTTTGATGTACTTGCATACATTTCTCATTGCTTCTTGGATTAAGGCTTTTAATGCATTTTGCCAAATTTCCTTCCAAAAGAAGTCTACCAGTGTAGTCTACACCTGGTTGGCACTGTGGGCCATCATTTTCTTGCTATATGACATGAATGAATGACTTAACCTCCTAGAACTTGCATATGTGAATAGGAAAGTAGGGTACCTTATTTTCGCCTCATAGAATTATGAAGAAGCAGCAGAACTGTTAGCTCCTGTCTTTTGAGTATCCACTCTGGAGATGATTGAAAGTGGATGATTCTGCCGTTCACTTGTGGTTGGACCTCAGTTCCACTCCTACCTTTTTCTGTTGTGTGACCTGAGCCTGGCTGCTCGGGGACGCTCACTCCGTTCCTAAATGGTGCGTTGAAGTACCACATGCACGAGTAGTCAAAACCCTAAAGAAGAGTGGACGTTTCAAAACTCCGTAATTCTAAGATCTAGGAAAAGAGAAAATAAGACTGTCATTCCACAGAACCAATGGACTTCGCATGTGTGACACGAGGACCGCAGTGTGACCGGGTGCTTCCACTTCCTGCTTGTTCATATGCATTCTTTAAGATTCTTTACATTCCTCGAGCCACTTGAGAGAACTGATGAAATATGTTCTCTCTCTAGTTTCCAGAGGGTTTATTTCCCAGCTCTGAATTTACCTCTGCTGATAATACTTTTTAATCCCACTCTTGAGTGCTCAAATAGATTGATTTACTTGATATTTATTCATTAGATGCCATGAGAATATTACCAAGAATTCTTATTTCTAACAACTTATTTCTGGATCAGTTAAATCATAGTAGCTGCTATTTTCTTACGTATCCCCCCTCCCCATCCTCTCTGCTCATACTGTTGCCTCTGGAGTTTTAGTCCCTTGAAACATAGCTTTTGCAGGGAAAGCATCTTGGAGAAAATGAGTATTCTGTGAGTGATAACCGTTTTTTTTTTTTTTTTTTTTGTTCCTTCCACCGAGTTTAAATCAATGCTTTTACCTTGACTGTGAGGCCTAGGAATCCGAAATCCCTGGATGGCTCATTTGAATTCATCCGGGTTGTAATAGACTTTGCTCAGTGGTAAAGCTTTCGGGAATCCCTTAAATCAGCCGGCTGAAATGCTGGGACGTGTCTTCTGTGAAACTAGTCAAAAGTCTGGGAAGTGAAGCTCTTGCCTGAAATGACAGAAGGTGGTTTCCTGAGCTCCAAGCCCATTGGTGTGATTACTTGTGTGGGTATGGGAGGAAGCGTGTCTCACCCTAGTGTGGTGGGGAGTGCGAGAACCCAGCCGGGAGTCAGGCACCTGGGCTCCTGCCCTGTCTTGGTCACTCTCTAATGGCCAGGTTGCTCATTCTAGTTGTGCTAAGGGCGTCACTGCCATTTCCCCAAAGTCAGATTGGATTAGATAAGTCATTTTTGATTCTGAAGTTGTATGATTTCTTTTATCCTTCCCCCCCTTTCCCCTAATCTCTATATACTAAGATTTTTTTTTTTTTTGGTCTCTTATTCTTTAAGTTGAATAAAAATTCAGTAGTTTAAGCTAAGTAGAAATCCCAAGCACCAGAGCTAATTCATCTAACAGATAGATGGTTAAGGGTTGAAGAAGCAATAAAATATTAAGTAATAAGAATCATATTTTTATAAAATACTGGTTAGCAAAAGGAGTGCTAAGCTTTTGGTAGAGATGTTACAATTTTATGTTGTAATTCTATTCATGTGAGTGTCACTTTGAGATAGCAAAGACTTGTAGGTCTTTGAGATATTGGTGCCCAGTAATAGATATTGGCTTATTTTTAATCCATGCCATCTACAAACACACTGTTCTAGAAACTTTGGGGAAGTCCAGATGGAATAACGATAGTTATTTATTGAGTGTTCACTGGGAGCCAGGCACTGCATGGTTTTATAAATATTAGTCCTCCAAATAGCCCTCTGAAAGAGAGACTGCTCTTAATTCCACTTTTCCAATTTCCAGAATAGGAAGTGGAGGAATGCAAATGTTAAATTACTTGCACAAAGTCTTCACCCAGCAAGACAGTGGCTCTGGGTGGTCTGATCTCTGAGCTCACTCTCTTTCATGCCCAACATGAAGGATAGAATCCTTTCCTCAGAGAGCTTAGGTATGGAGACTGACCAATGCATGGCCCATCTCCACCAGCAGTAGGTGTACTCTGACCTTGAAGGAGACACTTGGACCGAGGAGCGTCCTGTCTTCAGTATACTTACTGTGACCCTTGCTGTCCTGTGCTCCTCTGCTCTCATACCCAACCAGGTAATTAGAGGTTTAGGAGCTGTGTTCTCTCTCTGCTGTTCAGGATGCATTTCTAGCCTGTATATTAGTTTTCTGAGCCTGTTCTCTCATTGTTGTGCTAAATCCAAAGACAGACAAAGACAATGAAAAAAATAGGAATTTGTGGCCACCATAAATCTTCACCTACCTCGTGTAAACCTGAGGCGGCACCAAATTGAAAGCTGGAACACTTCTGACCAGGCTGCATTGAAATTCTGAAACAGAAAAGAAAAGAAAAAAAAAAGATAGGGCTATGTCTGAGCATTGTGTGGTCTAAGTGCATTTGAGATACAAATCTGTCGTGGATCAAAAATATTACTTGTAGGATTGGGCTTGCATTCAGCCAGGCTCTTTGTGCTAAATTAAGGCTCTTAGTCTGATCAAAAAGACTGGGAAAGTGTCATTCAGTCATCTCAGCGCAGGGTAAATACAGAACTCTGGGTAGAGCTACACTGAATTGGAAAGGTAATTTCATTTCTTAATGGCATGTCCAGTGGTTAAACTGCAGTGTATCCTTGAGCCATGCAGCATGCCAATTAAAAGCTCCTTGGGTTTTCTGAGGCATCCAGCCGTTCCTCTTGGTCACCTTGCCTCTCTTTATTTATGGTGATTTCTTTTTTAAAAAAAATTTGTTCTTTTTAGCCATATATGACAAAAGAGTGTATTGTGACCTGTTATATATACATGGAGTATAACTTATTTTAACTAGGATTCCATTCTTGTGGTTGTACATGATGTGGAGTTACACTGATTGTGTATTCATCATTCTACTGTCTTTCTTATTCTCATCCCTCCTCCCTTCCTGTCATTCCCCTTTGTCTAATCCAATGAACTTCTATTCTCCCCCCCACCCCCTTATTGTGTGTTAGCATCCACATATCAGAGAGAACATTTGGGCTTTGGTTTTTTTGGGATTGATTTATTTCATTTGGCATGATATTCTCCAGTTCCATCCATTTACTTGCAAATGCCATAATTTCATTCTTCTTTTTTTGGTTGAGTAATATTACATTGTGTATGTATATATCACATTTACTTTATCCATTTATCTGTTGAAGGGCATGCAGGCTGGTTCTGTAGCTTTGTTATTGTGAATTGAGCTGCTATAAACATAGATGTGGCTGTGTCACTGTAGTATGCTGATTTTAAGTCCTTTGGGTGTATGCCTAGGAGTGGGATAGTGATTCCATTCCAGGCTTTCTGAGGAATCTCCATACTACTTTCCGGAGTGGTTGCACCAATTTGCAGTCTCGTTAGCAATCCAAGAGTGTGCCTTTTCCCCATATCCCCACCAACATTTACTGTTGCTTGTATTCTTGATAATTGTCTAGGATGGTTTCTTATGCTGACTGCCCACTCTGGTAGGATTTCATCTTTTGCTGCTTTTAGCTCTTTGGTTGTGACTACCCTTTGTGAGACTTGGGTCATGGGCAGAGCCCAGGAAGGTGGTAGGGCAGAGGCGGCAGTACATGCCTGTTAGGGAGAAAAGAATTGCGTCTAGTGGTCCCAGGTTTGTTGGAGTGATATGTCTTTGACATTTCTAGATTTTTCTGGAATACCATAAGTGGTCTGGGATTTGATCCCCCATTTCCTGGCTCGATATCTCCCTTGCTACTTCTAACTAATCTGTTTTCCTATTTTTCTCTGAATTTCCTTAGTGAAGAAAAATGATGGCTTTTGCAGAGTTAATTAACTCCTTTCATATTGATTCTCAGTATAAGTAGAATTTAAAGGCTATAATTAAATACTGTCTTGATCAGTGGCCTTTCGTGAGGTATAGCTTTTGTTATTTTTAAAGATATTAACATTTGTTAAAACCTACTGGTTTTCCTATTATTCTCTAATCTTGAAATGCTCGAAATGGTTCAGATTTAAAGAAGTTATTACCCTCCTCTAAAAACTCTTAAGTCTTTCAATTCTTGTTTAAAATGTTTTTTTTCAGATACTACCTGCATATGCATTTTAAAATTGCATTTCTAGTAGAGCCACTTGTGTTCTCTTGCCTCAGCTCCCTCTGACACCTGTAGAATACCCGGTCCCAACCAGCTGTGAGACCTTGGATAAGCCATTTAATTTTCTGTGGCGCATTTTATTCATCTATGAAATGAGGACAGTAATGGAGCCTACCTCATAGAGTACTCTGAGGAATAAATGAGCCACGTATATAAAATGCCCAAGATGGTGCTTGGCACATTGAAAAACTATCAACTATTATTGTGTTACTCTTATTTAAAAAGCAAAATGCAAGGAAGTTAAAAACACAAGTGTGCTTTTCCCACTATGACGTCATAGAGAGACATTCAGTGGCTATGATGAGCTTGTGTTCGGAGTCAACCTGACCTGGATTTAAATTGCAGTACCTTCTCTCATAGGTCTGTACAAATGCAGCCTCTGGGAGAAATGTGAACTGTATCATCTACCTTAGGAGTATGAATTAAAGGATCTGTGTAAAGAAGTGCTTAAAATGCCTTGGCACGGGCTGGGGTTGTAGCTCAGTGGTAGAGTGCTTGCCTAGCATGTGTGAGGCACTGGGTTCAATCCCTGGCACCACATTAAAAAAATGCCTTGGCACACAATAAATACTCTATAAATGATTATCGTCATCTTCCATGAAAGTCCAAAACAGCTGAGTAATATTCCATTGTGTGTATATGTCCCACAGTTTCTTTATCCATTCATCTGCCGAAGGGCACCTAAGTTGGTTCCATAGCTTAGCTATTGTGAATGGAGCTGCTTTGAACAAAGAATGACTTTGTAACATTTTCCAGAAAATGGACGGATCTGGAGACTATCATGCCAAGTGAAATAAGCCAGTCCCCAAAAACCAAAGGTTGAATGCTTTCTCTGATATGTGGAAGCTAACCCACAACACAAGGGGATAGGGAGAGAGAAGAATAGAAGTGCAGTGGATTAGACAGCAAGGAGCGGAGGGAAGGGAGGGTGATAGGAAAAGGAAAGACAGTGGAATGAATCTGACAAAACTTTTCTCTCTCTCTCTCTCTCTCTCTCTCTCTCTCTCTCTCTATATATATATATATATATACATACACATACATATACATACATACACACACACAACCCAATGGATCTCACCATCATGAACATCCATAAAAATAATATTCTAATTAAAATAAGATATATTTCATTCTTGTGTATTTTCAAAATGGATTGTGCTGTCATGTATAACTAAAAGAAACCAATAAATTAAAAAAACCCTCCAAATTGGCATATTTCCTTTTAGTCTTTTATATAGAGATTTTAAAAATCACTAGAATGTTTGTACAATTTCATGTCTTTTAATTTTTTTCAATTTAAATATATATTTTTAAAATTAATTAATTAATTAATTGAGTTCTAATTTGTTGTAGGTGACAGCAGAATGCATTTCGATACATAGTACACAAACGGAGCACTGTTTTTCATTTCCCTGGTTGTCCGCAAATATGGAAAGAGTCACTCCATTCATATCTTCGTACATATACCTAGGGTAATGATGTCCATCTCATTCCACCATCTTTTCTACCCCCATGTCTCCTCCCTTACCCTCCTACCTATTTGCCCTATCCAAAGTTCCTCCATTCCTCCCATGCTACACCCCTGTCCCACCTAATGGATCAGCATCCACTTATCAGAGAGAACATTTTCCTTGGTTTTATGGGATTGGCTTTATTTCATTTAGCATGATATTCTTCAGCTCCATCCATTTACCTGCAAAATCTATGATTTTATTCTCTTTTAATGCTGAGTAATATTCCATTGTGTGTGTGTGTGTGTGTGTGTGTATGTGTGTGTGTGTGTGTATATCTCACAACTTCTTTATCCATTCATCTATTGATGAATGGATGAAGGGGATCTAGGTTGGTTCCACAATTTAGTATTGTGAATTGAACTGCTATGAACATTGATGTGGCTGTGTCACTGTAATATGCTATTTTTAAATCCTTTGGGTATAGACCGAGGAGAGGGATAGCTGGGTCAAACGGTGGTTCCATTCCCAGTTTTCCAAGAAATCTCCATACTGCTTTCCGTATTGGCTGCACCAATTTGCAGTCTCACCAGCAGTGTATGAGTGTACCTTTCCCCACATCCTCACCAACACTTATTGTTGTTTGTCTTCATTGCTGCCATTCTGATTGGAGTGAGGTATCTTAGAGTGGTTTTGATTTGCATTTCTCTATAATTTCTAGTGATGATGAACATTTTTCACATATTTGTTAATTGATTGTATATCACCTTCTGAGAAGTGTCTGTACAAGTCCTTGGCCCATTTATTGATTGGATTATTTGTTTTTTTTGTGTCTAGTTTTTTGAGTTCTTTATATTCCCTAGAGATTAGTGCTCTATCTGATGTGTGAGGTATAAAGATTTGCTCCCAAGATATAGGCTCACAGATTGTTACTTCACAGATTGTTTCTTTTGCTGAGAAGAAACTTTTTAGTTTGAGTCCATCCCATTCATGATTCTGGTTTTAATTCTTGTGCCACAGGAATATTATTAAGGAAGTTGGGGCCTAATCCCACATGATGGAGATTAGGACCTACTTTTTCTTCTATTAGATGCAGGGTCTCTCCTAAGTCCGTTGCTCATTTTGAGTTGGATTTTGTGCATGGTGAGAGATAGGGGTTTAATTTCTCTTTTTTTTTGCATATGAATAAGAAGAACTTGTTTGATGAATGTAGATACTCCATTGTTTGGGGCATATATATTTATAATTGTTATATCTTTTTGGTGTATGGTTCCCTTAAGCAGTATGACATGACTTTCTTTATCCCTTTTGACTAACTTTGGTTTGAAGTCTACTTTATCTGATATGAGGATGGAAACCCCTGCTTGTTTGTGCAGTCCATGTGAGTGGTATTTTTTTTTTTTTTCCAACCTTTTACCTTCAGTCTGTAGATGTCTTTTCCTTTGAGATGAGTCTCTTGGAGATAGAATATTGTTGGGTCTTTTTTTAAAAAAAAATCCGATCTGCCCATCTAAGTCTTTTGATTGATGAGTTTAGGCCATTAACATTCAGGGTTATTATTGAGACATCATTTATATTTCTGGTCATTTTTGTTCATTTTTAGTTTTTAACTTGACTTGGTTTCTCCTTTGATTAGGTTTTCCTTTAGTGTTATACTTCCCTTTGCTGATTTTAATTTGTCCTCCTCATAGAATATTTTTCCAAGGATATTCTGTAGTGCAGGTTTCCTTGTTGTAAATTCTTTTAAGTTTTTTTTTTTTTTTTATCATGGAAGGTTTTTATTTTGTACTCAAATCTGAAGCTTAATTTTGCTGGATATAAGATTTTTGGTTGGCATCCATTTTCTTTTAGAGCTTGGTATATGTTGTTCCAGGATCTTCTAGTTTTGAGGGTCTGGGTTGAGAAATCTGAAGGGATTCTAATTGGTTTCCCATATGTGTAATCTGATTCCTTTCTCTCATGGCTTTTAAAATTCTCTCCTTGTTATGTATGCGAGGCATTTTCTTTATAATGTACTTTCATGTAGATCTGTTGTGATTTTGTACATTTTGTGTCCTATAAACCTCTTGTATTTGATTTTTTTCAATACATTCTTTTTTTCTTTTTATTTATTTATTTTCGCATTACAATTCTTAGTATACCATTATACAATAATTTATCATACCTCTGATTATATATAAGGTATGTTGACACCAAATTCACATCTTCATACATGTATTTTGTATAATCATGAGGGTCTCCTTTCACCATCCATGCTATTCCCCTTCTCCCTCCCTTTCCCTCCCACCCTATTCCCTATCTAGAGGTTCCAATTCATTCTTCAGGTTTGGAAAATTTTCTGATATTATTTCATTGAATAGATTGTTCGTACCTTTGGTATGGAACTCTATGCTTTCCTTTATCCCAATAATTTTTAAATTTGTTATTTTGATGTTATTTCATAATTCTTGGATATTCTGCTCATGTTTTCTTACCATCTTCACTGTGTGGTCAACTTTATTTTCATGAGTATATATTTTGTCTTCATTGTCTGAGGTTCTGTCTTCTAAGTGTTCTAATCTGTTGGTGATGCTTTCTATTGAGTTTTAAATTTGCTTTGTTGTTTCCTTCATTTCAAGGATTTCTGGTTCCCCCCCACCCCCAAATCTCTATCTCCTTATTGAAGTAATCTTTTGCTTACTATATTTGCTTATGTATTTCTTTATCGAAATGATCTTTTGCTGTCCATGTTTGCTCTCTTATATCATCCTTTAATTCTCAGAACATTTTAATTATATATATCCTGAACTCCTTTTCTGACATTTTTTATGCTATGCTGACCATGGATTCTAATAATGTAGTATCTTGGTTTGTTTGGGGCATTTTCTTCCCTTGTTTTTTCATCTTGTTTGTGTGTCTTCCCTTGTAGCAGTGCAGATCTGAGGTGTTTCAGTTTTTACCCTATAGACTTATAGTGTCTCTGCAGGGTTCAGAGGGAGATCAATATTAACAGATCCCAATTAGCCTTAAACCAAATTAAGACATTTATGGTTTTGTCACAATAGACAGAAATGATGAGTTTAATTATTATCTACAATATATTCAATATAGGTTTGCAAAAGGGTTTACAGTTTCTAATAGTGGAGAAGGAGAGAACGGGTGGGGTGTAGGATGAGATGTTAAGTAGGTAGGAGGTGAGGATATAGAGTTATTAGATCTTAGGAAGCATGAAAGAGGAATCAAAAGAAGTTGGCTACTGGCAGGAGAAAAGAAAGAAATGGCGAGACAAGTAAGTGGGAAGACAATAGAGAAAGTACAAAAGACAAACATAAAAAGTAAGAAAAAGGAAAATGGAAAATAAAAAAATATACAAACTGTAATGTACTATTCATATATTCCAATCCTCAGTAGCCTAATGCATGAAAAATACTTGGTTTCACAAATCTTGGGAATTTAAGGGTGGGAAAGGGAGAGAGGGAAAAGGAAAAAAAGAGAGAGAGAAAAAAAAAAAGGAAAGAAAAGAAAAAGTAATCTTGAAGGAAAATTAAGGGATTGTTTCCTTTGGAGTTCAGTTTCCTTCCTGCTTCCCTTCCCATCCAGTAGGTGAGGTTTTCTGTTGTTGGCTGTTTTCTCCACCCTCAGGATGGTAAAGGTATTAGGGTGGGAGGGTTGGTCTTAGGGGCAGAACACTTTGAGGTGGGGCATAGCCCTTGCCTGTCCCAGTTGGAAGACCGTCCCCCAAGGATCTCCTTTGGGACCTGCTCGTGTGTTGTGGGTGCCTGGTCTTATCTCCTTATATGGCCTGTAAACCTCACAGTTCCTGGTCTTCAATTTAGTCTCTGAACTGTATCTCACTCACCTCCTCCCTTTCTATTTCCTAATCAGGAACCTCTTTCTCTGGAGTTCTTGAGGGCTGTGCTGTTTTGTATCGGGCAGATCAGGGCCAGGCTTTGTGAGCTAGGACTGGCCACATAGCTACGAGCACTGTGCTGGGTTAGTGGCTGTGGGGAAGTGGTGGGTTGGGGGACCATAAGTACCTTGATATTGCTTCTAGGCCCCAGGTGGTGTCCCAAGCTAGGGGTTGTCCTAACTGGTGATGGCAGTAGCAAGGATAACCCAAGATGGTGACAAAGGTGTCCTAAGATGGAGGTTGCTGCTTTTAGAGATGGGGCATTGGGGTGGCCCTGGCAGTGGTGTTGGGTGGCATGTTTGGAGATGCAGCTCAGTGTTGTGCTTTGCTATGGTGGGTGGTTGTCTCCAGACCCTGTTCAGTGTTTCTAGGTGCAGGTTACCACGTGGAGGGGATTATGGCAGCAGTTGCAGTGTCTCAAGATGGAGGCAACCAGGGGAGCCAAAGTTAGTAGATGGGGATCCACACAGGAATCCGTGGCTGGGGGTCCTGCTTAATTTTTAAAGATACCATTATATCACAATTGCCTTTCATGGTAACTACAGAAACTTCAAACTCATCATTTTAATGACTGCTTAATATTTCATTAAGTAGTTATATAATAATTTATTTCACCCTCTTTCTTATTGAGTGTTGAAGTTATTTCCAGCCTACATCATATATAAATGATACAATGTGAAACGTCTTTAGATGTAGAAACTTTACATTTTGTACCAGTACCTTAGAAAAGATTTCCCAAAGTACCCTTATCCAAATATGACTGTTTTTATGATTCATTTTATTATTCTTGGTCTCCCTTACTGAGTGACTTCTATGTGGGACTCACCACTTTATCCTCAGTACCTATTACATTGTCAGTTTCAATAGATATTTATTGACTTAATGAAAAAAATGAACATATTATTGTATTATTTTTTCCCTAAATGATTAGCCCTTTATTTTTTTTTCAAAATGGCCATACTACCAAAAGTATAATGACAGATTTATTAAAATTCGAATGTCATTCTTCATAAAAATATAAAAAGCTGTCATGAAATTCATTTGGAAAAATAAGAGGCTCAGAATAGCCAAAGCAATCCTTAGTGAGACAAGTGATGCAGGAGGCATCACAATACCAGACCTTCTGCTACTGATCTATATAGTAACAAAAACAGCAAGGTACAGCATGGTGTTGACACCATGAAGACCAATGGAATAGAAGTCACAGAGATAAACCCCCATAAATACAGTTACCTCATACTGGATAAAGGCGCCAAAAACATTCATTGGAGAAAAAAACAGTCTCTTCAAGAAATTGTGCTGGAAGAACTGGAAATCCATATGTAGTAGAGTGAAATTTAACCTCTGTCTCTCACCCGGCACAAAACTCAACTCAAAGTGGATCATAGGCCTAGGCCTTAGACTTGGTAGAAGAAAATGTAGGCCCAAAATTTGAACATGTTGGTTCACGAACTGACTTCCTCAACAGGACTTCTATAAAGTGCAAGAAGTAAAATAAAAAATCAACAAATGGGATGGCATCAAACTATAAAGCTTCTTCATAGCAGAGGAAACAATCAAGTGCATAAAGAGAGAGCCTATAGAATGGGAGAAAAATCTTTGCTACCTGCACCTCATAGGATGTTAATTTCCGGGAAATGCAAAGAACTCAAAAAAATCTAACATAAAACAAAACAAAAATCAAACCTAATCAATAAAAGGGCAAAGGAACTTGATGGATACTTCTCAATAAATATGAATAAATATGAATTGTCAATAAATATGTGAAAAATGTTCGTGATCTCTAGCAATTAAAGAAATGCAAATTAAAACTATACTGAAATTCTATTTTATTCCAGTGAGAATGACAGTTGTCAAGAATACAAGTAACAATAAATGTTGGCTGGGATGTAAGGGAAAAGGTACACTCCTACATTGCTGGTGGGACTGCAAATTGGTGTAACTACTCTGGAAAGTAGTATGGATATTCTTCAAAAAACTAGGAATGGAACCATCATATGACCCAGTTATCCCACTCCTGGATATATATCCAAAGGATTTAAAATCAGCATACAACCATGATGCAGGTATATCAATGTTTAGAGCAGCAAAATTCATAATAGCTAAGCTATGTAGTCCTTTATTTTAAGTTGTTTAGTTGACATTATTTTCTACAAGTGGTTAAGACTTCCTTATGTTTCCATTCTATTTTAATAAGTCTTAAAAGTAAAGGAACTTCTTGTCAATCATAGGACTACTAGGGAAGGTAAGGATGCTTACTGAGCACAGGTAATAGTTATTGTCCACTATATACGTCTCAGGCATCATCCTGAGTACTTGCCCAGGATCACAAGGGTGGTGAGTTGGTAGTACCCAGATCCAAACTTGGCAGTTGGACTCTTAGTCTGGGCACTGGTAGATTAGGTGGCATTGCTTTAAGATGCTGAAAATTCTCCCTCATTTTACTTTTCCTACAGCCCACCCCTTTACTTCAGCCAGTGTAACAAGTTAACAAATTATTTTCCAGAGAACCTGGACTAGTTGACCAAATTACAAACAAGGTGTTGATCAGAGTTACTGAGAATTTTGCATTCGTTTCCAAACAAGAGCTCAAATTGCTTGCAGGGCTTGGTTTAAAAAAAAACCATTTCACCAAGTGAAGCATGTTGGAATATATATTTTTATAAGCCTTAGATTTTTTTGACTGAAGGAAAGAATCCATTATGTTAACACGAAAGACAGCTGGTGGCTTTAGAACTTCATCCATGTGGGAGTTATTAATCCATGAAGGACTGTATCTGAGACTGAACATTACAAGTGATATGATCCTAGGGATTAACCAATAATGTTTCCTATTTAGTTGGTAATTGACCTGGTAAAGTGACTTCTAAAAAGTCTAATGTCGTCATTATGTCCATTTCTTCAGTCTGTCCTTTCTATTATAGGGTTTGGGAGTTGCAATTAGCACTAGAAGACTTTTTTTTTTTTTTTTTTTTTTTGCAGGAAGTTGACTTAAAAATTGCAGCAGGCTTTATTCTATTACATATCTCTATATGATTTTTTTTAGTTACTTAGTAGCTTTTCTATATGTAGTTTCTATTCTAATTATGCTAGTTAATTTATAATGTTAAATACTTCAAATTTTTAAAAAAGCATTCCTTCTTGGACTTGCCACAAACTTACTGTTCTGCCACCCCACAGATGATGTGAAGGATACAGAACAAAGGCCAGCCCTTGTGTTTGTGGTGCTATGGTTAGTGACAGCACTCTAGCTCCAAGTTGTAACCTGAGACTTGGCT
The DNA here is from genome assembly GCF_964194105.1 of Spermophilus citellus. Classification (NCBI taxonomy): domain Eukaryota; kingdom Metazoa; phylum Chordata; class Mammalia; order Rodentia; family Sciuridae; genus Spermophilus; species Spermophilus citellus. The sequence continues at coordinate 185,380,846 of NC_138182.1, forward strand.
TACCAACTGTGAGTTTTGTCCCTAAGAAATGATGGTCATGTTTAGCATCAGTGGGAAGTCAAGGGACTTCCTGGTTGGGGTTAGGCATGGACCAAGAAGTTCTAATTGGCAGGTACAGTGTTGGAACAGAAAAGCTTCTGTGGATGCTTTGTGCTTGTCCTTTGGCTTCTCCAGAGTGCAGGAGCGAGCTTCACCTAGTAGAAACAGGAGACAAGGTACAGTTGGAGATGTGGCGGGGGTCCTTGTTCTTAGGGTAATTTCAAGAACTACTTATGGTTTGTTCTCACCCTGCCTCCTGTAAATTAATAAAACCACCTAGATTTATATGGAAATAATTTCAAGATGGCAGGGAGGACTGTGCGAAGTGACATGCCCTTTTTTTGAAATTTGAGAAGAGAACCCTGTAAACACACTTTTTAAAGGAGGTCGTGTCCTGAGGGCTCAGAGTAACAGAAATCTGGGTGCAAGCCTGTGTTCTCTGCTTGCTAGTTAGGCCATTGGTTTCTTGACCTTTGTGAGTTTCATTTTCCTCATGTGATTTGACTCATTGTTTGGGCGTGGGGGTGAGACAAGATGCAGCGTGTAATGTGTTCAGCACAGCCGAGGGTCGCCTTAGCCTGCCAACTGAGCACTTCTTTCAGTGACCTGGATTCTAGTTCTGTCTTTCTGTTGCAGAGGACCACTGTGCCCTCGGGAAAGCTGGTTTACCTCACTGGTATTTCAGCATTGTAAAAGCATCAGTGTCTCTTACAGGTGAGGTGAAGAGCAAGTGAAATATTTGTGAAATACAAATAAGCCTTTGGTGACATTTCCTGTATGCCACAGACCACCGACCAAATCAGGGGGTGCCTTGCAGTGAAAGCCCAGTTGTGAGGGGCTCCCTACTCAGATCTAGTCCATAAAGAAATCAGTGGCTACTTTTTAAGTCACAGGGAGAATGGAAGGTCATGGTTAATACAAGTCTGTTGTGTGCAGTGGCTTTATATGTTGTCTCCTTTAATGCTTAAAAGTAATCCTGTAAGGAAGTAGGTTTCTTTGCTTCTTCCTACCCATTTTACAGGCATAGAAATAAATTCAAGTGTGGTAAATACTCATTGCAGAAAGAAGCTGGAGAAACCCAGTTTAAATCTTAGGCCTGACGCCTGGTAACGGCTTTGTGACCTTCAGCAAGTTGTTTTCCTTTCTGGGGCTGTTTCCTTACCTGGAAATGGTGAGAGTAAAAGTTCAGAGGATTAAATGAGATCATAAATTCCTGGCATGTCGAGAACCCATAATAAATTGTCATTAACCTCAGTATTGTTCAGATTTGGTGAGATATTTGATTGAAGAATGGCTTCAAAAATTACGTTTTGTTCAAAGGGAACATCTGATTGGAAGATACAGGAGTCTGGTCCTGCATATAAAGATCACTGACTTATAGAAGTGCATGAATCTGGGAGGAAGGAGAAGGGTAGAAATAAAACATAAAAGGAGAATTATCTGGGCATCTGTTAGATTTATTTATTATCTGGGCATCAATGGGATTTATTTATTCTGTTAGACAATTCACTGGCAAAATATATAAGCATGCTGCTCACCATTTCATCTTTCAGAATAGGGAAGAAAAAAGGAGAAATTATGTGTGAGTTTAACTCTGATGCATAGTGAAGAAATGGCTGATAAAAGAGAATTGATAGGAACCTTGTTCTTTTTTTTTTTTAGTGTGTCACAGCCAAGAGTTGATATTGGGGCCCACTGATGCCAGGCACCAGGATGGTTCTGTTTGTGCACGAGGGAGAGGTGTCTTATAAGTAGGACTGACACGGGTTGAATGAGGAGAGTAAACTTCTCCTGAATGGGGGCTACTAAGCAGATAAAGGTGGTCAGTTGCCAGAAGTGTCATGGATGGTGTGTGGCCTGGGGTGAGAAATTGGCTTTAATTACTGGTGAGAACAAGCCATATTTTATATGAAGTCTGAGTCAGGAAAGGTCCAACTGTGCACAGGTTACGTGTTTTAAAGTTCAAAATGAAAGTGGACTGAGTCACATCAGAGGGTGGGGGAAGTAACTGTATGAACTAGAGAACACCATGTGCCTTCAATGTTCACATCTGAACAGGGTTGATTTGGAAACTGGCAATGTGGAAATGACTTTGTTCCTTCATTCTAATATTTGATCACAGGGTACCTCTCTAAATCAGATGGGTACTTTCATTCCTTGGGTGAGAGTTTCCTATCTAGACTAGATAATACAAGGTCCTTTCTAACTTTTAGTTCTTTTTTTTTTTCTTTTGAACATATTCTTTACAAGTTGTGAAAAATATTCTTCTTAAAGAGAAAGAAAAGATTCATAATGTGAAGTAGAGATATCTGAAGGATTGTATGAGTTTAATGTTCTGCAGTTACACCTAAAGATTGGGGGTTACTTGATGAAAATAAAAATGAATCTTACTCAAGAGCCCATTCACTACTATGGGAAAATGTATTGAAGCTGTATATTCTGTCAGGCTATTTTTATTTGAGAAGCATTGTATTTAACATAATTTGTGGATGTGATTAGATATTGATTCATATATTAAGATTCGTGGTGTTTTGTTTGGGAGCAGGACTGAAATATCTGATTTCTTTAACCAGGATTTTTGAGTGTTGGCACTAGAGAAGGAAGAAGACTCTTGCTGTGAACCTGGCATTATAAACGGTGTTTGCACATTCATATTCTCACTTGAACTTTCCAGTCCTCTCATGTTGTCAGATCTGGATTCTGAGTCCTCCTTCCTGGTTTCTTTGAGTGGAATCAAGGCCATGTAGTTACTGTGTGAGTTTTGGACAGGACCGTTAGTTGTTTAATTTCTCTGAGCTTTGATCTCTGGGGTCTGGGATGGGGGGATAGGAAAGGAATCCCCTAAGGCAGATGAAAGGGTCCAGTACGCTAATGTGGGATAGAAGTCCACCCAGTGCTTGGCACATGCCATGTGCCAATACATTTTAACTGTATTACTATTATTATTTAGTGTTATTTTAGTTTTATAGATGAGAAAACATTAAAAGAAAAGAATTTAAAAGAATGGGATAGCCTCAGAGTAAAAGATGCTCTGTTTGAAAGACCTCTTCCTGGAGAGCTTTGAGTCATGTTTCTCTGACCTTTTGATGAGAAAATTGGATGCATGTTCTTCCCTCCCTCTGTTCCTAGCTCCTGGTGTCTCCTCCTTTCTTCCTTCTCAAATGCTGCCTACCTGTGCTGTATTCCAGGGGGTTGCTAAGGATTCAGCAGCAAACACTGGCCAGATCTCTCCTCCTTCTCCCAGAGCTTACCTTCTAGTGTGGTGAAAGACAGTGTGAAATATTTTACAAGCATAGGATTTTCTCACAGGTATGAATGCTGTAAAGAGAGCAGGATAGGCAGATGTGATCTGGGTTGTGTCCGGGCAGTTTGAGCCAGGGGAATAAGGGAGCAGGTGACTTCTGAGGAGGTGCTGGATGAGTAGTTGGGATCTGAGTTCTGCAAGGAGCTAGCTGGCCACTAACTGGCCACTTCAGATCTGGGGCTGTTCCTCAGAACAGAGAATAAGAAAGAAGGAACTGAGCATGTTCCCTGAATAGGAAGCAGGCCTGGGTGCTGGTAGGTGGTGAGGGGAGAATGGAGGGAGCTGTGGTTGGAGAAGGGGCTGGAAGCCTTGTTATCCCACTTTCTGAACACCTGTTGCTAATGCAGGTTCCTCAGAACCCACATGAGTCCTGCCATTCTTTCTGCATCATTGCCTCCTTCCTTCTTTCTTTCATCCTTTGTTCTTTCCTATTTTGACCTTTGATCTCCCATGGAGGTCCTTGTTATTCTTATCCTTCCAACCACACCTCAAGGGCACTGAATACTAGGCAGATGGCACTGGAATTCCAGACTCATCAGCCTGGCGCTCAGGAGTAAGCAGTCGGTTAGGTTTATAGTGCACCGACATGGAGTGCCTACTGGTGTGTCAAATTCTGCACTAGATAATAAGATGCAAATGACGTGAATTCTGTCCCTGACTCTGAATGCCTTTCTGTCTAATGTGGTAAACATGTAAACTGGAGACTGATTGGCTGGATGATAGATTCATTCATTCTCTAAGTAGACATTTACTGCAGGCCTTCTCTGTCCCACAGCCTTGTTCTACAGGGTACATCTTGAACAAGACAGAGAAAGCTTGCAGCTTCATGAGGTTTACGTTTTAGTGGGATTAGATGATTACTGAAGAGATTTAGCTATTTATTGACTAGGTATTTACCAGAAACTAGTATTATAACATTAAATACAGGGATTATTAGGCATTATTTTAACTGATTCTTAGGACAAGCTGTGTTGCTATCTATATTCAATAAAGATGAGGCAGTCGAAAATTACAGAATTTAAGATCTTGCACAAGATCTTATAGCTAGTTTAGATGTGACCCTAAATCTCTCTAATAGAGTCATTGCACAATTACAGTGCTACTCATGGTTAAATGCAGAGGTTTTATGTGCTATTGTGTTTTCCAGGGAAGTGTAGAGCTAAGGTGGGAAGGAACTGTGTTACGAGGATTGGAAGGGTGGGATGTGTAATAGTCTTGTCACCTGCTACATTCAGTCCCATTACTCACCCTTCAATGTGGCTTAACTGTGAGAGTACTCTCTGCATGTCCCACCCCCATGCCTTTTCTTTCTTTCTCTTCCTCCTCCTCCTCCTCCTCCTCCTCCTTTTATTCCCCCAGTTCTGGAATTGAAACAGGGCGTGCACTACCACTGAGCTTTGCCCCCAGAGTTTTTTTATTTTTAGATAATTTAGTGTTGCTGAATTATCCAGGCTGGCCTCGAACTTGCAATTTTCCTGCCTTAGCCTCCCAAGTCTCTGGGATTACAGGAAGGAGCCGTGGTGACAGGCCCTCATGCCTTTGTCTCCCTCTGCTTTGTCTTCCCCTTCATCTCAGAATGTCGCACTCCAGACCATACTTTGTGTCTTACATCTCTCCTCTTTCCATGGCTTCTGCAAGTCCTGCCTTCCTCCAAGAATATTGTCTGCTTACTTTTTTCTATCACATTTTTTTCTAAGTTGTAGTACTTCTCTCAGAGACTCTGTTGCCTTTCAGGTAGTTTTCATTCCTCCATTTCCGCTCCAGAGATCAGTGAACCCTTGAATCGAGGCTTTATGTCCCCTGTGCATCCCTGTGCCACAGGGTGGGTGCTCAGTTCATAGTGCTTGCTCCAAAGCCGTGACCTGAAGCATCATTTCCAGTGGGGTCTTTGATACCCGTCTTGTATCACTGTGATCATTAAGTGAGCCTTTCTTTTGTTAAGAGCCCCTCATGGATGTGCCTTTTGAGAACTGCTTTAAAAGTTTGTGATTTTTGTCAGGTCTAATGTGAGTCTCCTTGGAGCTTCCTGGGTAAATCAGAACCTCTTCAGGAAGCCTCAGTTTGATCAAATAAACATACCATCTGGATTTAGCCATCTGTGGTTCCATCTTATTCTTGTTTTTCTTAAGCTCCTCCCTGCCTCCCGAGTAATAGCCAGCTATTTCTCAGAAGCAGAGTGGGGAATTTGTGAAGTTTTCTGAATCCGAAAGGCTCAGTGACTCCTTTGGGCAGCATAGCTCTGGTATTAGGGAAATGAGACAGAGACAACTTCCTCATCTGTACATTGACAAATGGAGAAAGATAGCCTCGCAATAGAGAAAAAAATATTCTCTAAGGGGAAAGAAATAATAAAATCAAGCTGGTTTATGGTTTGTCAGTCCAAAAAGCTTTTAAGCTGTATCTATAAAGGTGTTTTTTACTTAATGTTTGTTCTGCATTTCAGGCATCATTGTGTGATAAGTGGTATAAATTTAGCCCCTTTAAGTCTGATCTCCTAGGGGTTGAGATTTAAGTGTTGGAACGAACTGTATTTGGAAGGAGTCTATTGATTGGGCTTTGATTTGGTCCTTCCTTACCAAAGAGAGATACTAAATAATGGCTGGCTTCCCTGTTTTTATTTTTTTATTTTTTAAGGTTCACTTTATAGGCTTCTCCTCCCCACCCCAGCCCATTCTCTGCCTCCTAACTGTTCTTCTTAAAAAGACTAACATGGTATTAGAGAGAGGAAAAGAGAGAAAGAAAAATCAACTGTCACATTGTGAACATAATTGATTCAATAAATAACGTCTTTCAATTCCCAGGGCAAACCTCAGAGTCCTCATTGATGTCAATTAGTGCTCAGCTCAATAAGTGGTGGCGGTCTTCATTTAGACAGATGGGAGAGTTCACAGACTCCCACCTCTCAAGGAAGGAATGTGCTTTTCTTCTTTTAAAGACATACTAGCTGGATTTATGCACCTGCTCTGCAAAACAGAAGTTTGAAAAGGAATTTATGTGGGAGTTTTTAGTATTCCTGAAAATAGAGTGAGGACATTTAATTACTGTCCAGGGGTTTGTTAAAACAAAACAACAACAAAAACAAAACAAAATAAGAACAGGAAAATAAAAATTGCCTAGAATTCACAGGTCTGTAAACTCTATGATGGTGGGGCCTGTCTTGTTTTTTGCCATTTAATCTCTAATGCACATGGTAGGTGCATAATAAATATATTAATTGGATTGGGTTTTGAATGCATGAGGACAGAAATGAGTACAATCCAGGTCTTATGTTAAGAATTTGACATATATATATATATATATATATATATATATATATATATATATATATATATATATATATATATTATGTCAGAATGGATTCTATGCTCATGTATAACTAAAAAGAACCAATAAAAAACTAAAAAAAAATAAGGCCATCAGTCAATGAATGGCTAAAGAAAATGTGGCATATTACATGATGGAATTTTATTGTCATAAAAAAACCAAATTATGTTATTTGCAGGAAAATGGATGGAACTAGCGACCATTATGTTAAGCAAAATAAGCCAAACTTAGGTCAAGTGTTGCATGTTTTCTTCTCACATGTGGAAGCTAGAGAGGAAAAAGGAAAATAAAGGTGGGGGACAACGTGTCTCATGAAAATCAAAGGGAGATGGGTAGAGTAAAGAGATGGGGAGGGAGGAGGAAAGGGAAAGGGGAAATAATGGGGAATGATATTGGCCAGATTATATTGTTATATTTTGTGCATGTACAAATATGTAACAACAAATCCCACAATTATGTACAAATATAATGCACCAATAAAATATGGAAAAATATTAATAAAGGAGAAAAGAAAGAAAAACAGATATGCATTAAAAAAAAGAGTTCAGTTAATTTTTGTTCCTCTGATTGTTTAATCCCCTGCCTCTGCTTCTTTCTCCCAATTATTTAAAGGAGAATAACTCCAAAGAGTACAGTACATATTGCATCTTCAGAAGTGATTAAGGAGACCCTACTTCATCAGTTCCCAGACTGGTAGAGTTGGAAAGGGATCTCAGAGGTGGTATGAAGCTGCTACTTACAAATTCCAGTATGTGAACTTGTGTTTCAGAATCACATGGAGCATGTTATAAATGCACAGATACCAGGCCTCTGTCCTGGGATTTCTGATGGAGTCACTGGTAGGGAGTCTATTTGAAAGTTTATTTGCTTTTGTGGATTGCTGTAGAAATTCTGGTGCGCAGAGGGTGTAGAAGACACTAATTCAATTTGCCTTGCAGACCCCTGACCTCTGTGGTCTGAGGCACTCCTTAGTAAAGAGAGCAGCCTAAGGTACCCAGCAGAATGGCTGGTGGAGCAGTGACTAGGACTCAGGTCTCCTGGCTCGGATGACAGCATCTTGGGTAGTTTGCTGCTGTGCTTTGGCTGATGCTCCATGGCACTGGATATGTCTCAATTTTTCTTCCAAGACAATGGCTGTGTTTGGGGTGATGGCCCTGGCAGAATCTGAAGAACCTTCTGGATCAGAACTCATTCATTCTACTTTGGTGTTAATATATTCTGTTGTTTTCTCTAGTGATGCCTTTGATTACCCCCATCTCCATCCTTTGGCTCAGAAGGAGTAGGAAGTCCTTGCCTTTCTTCTGTAAGCCATTCAGTCTTTTCCAGCCCTGCTTGATCATAAGAGAATCATATGAGTGCTCATTCTGGGTGTAGGGACCCAGGGCCTGCTTGAGTCCTGTTACAGCAGAATCTTCCTGGGAGGGGTTTGGGAACTGTATTATTATTATTATTATTATGCTGGGGATTGAAACCAGGGACATTTTGCTACCAAGCTATGTCCCTAGTCCTTTTTTATTTTTATTTAATTTTAATTTAGTTTTATTTTGAGACAGGCTCTCACTAAATTACTGAGGCTGGCTTCAAACTTGTGATCCTCCTGCTTCAGTCTCCTGAGTCACTGGGATTATAGGTGTGTGCCAACATGCCCAGCAGGGGACTGTATTTTACATTCCATTCCTAATTTTTTTTTGGAGTAAGTATTTAATAAGCACATTTTATTTAAATAAATCCTCCAGTAAAGAAATGGAGAATTTACTGCCTTTACTGTGTACATAGATATGTCAAATTTACATGTGCAGCTCTCCAACATTCCCCTTATTGGAAACATCCATATTTCCACATCACAGTTCCCAGAAAGACTTAAATGTCTCAAAATTCTGTATCTCCTTTGGCTTGTTTTTCTCTTGATACCACCCAGGCTTTATTAATGGTTCACTTCATATCATCATCTCCATCTTCATAAATTTTCTTTAGAACATTCCTTAATCCCTCACTAGGATCTGTTTCGGTGTTATATGAAGGCTTTTCTTTCTCTTTGCATTCTTTTTCCCGTCTGAGTCAAGTACTCTCACCGTTGTGTTTTCTGCTTTCTTTCTACGTAAGATGAGAACTGTGTCAGTCTTAACTGTTTTTGAACTGCCTTCCTCAGAGATGGGTTTCAAGAGATTGTTCAGAATCATGGAGTAACTCTTCCCATTTAGAGTCTTTACCAAAAATCAAACGAACCTCACTGTGAAATGAACCTGCACATTCTCAGCGGGAATTTGATGAACTCCCGTTAAAGTGATATCATTTTCACAAACTTATCGGATTGATCCCATCCGTAATTACTGATTTTCACGGTATATCTGTTGTAATGGGAGCAACCACAGCAGCTGGCTTTTCCTCCTCAAGAAGTTCTGGTTTCTTCTGTAATTTCTGTTGCATCTTGTCCTTTATTTCTGTATCTGTTTTTTTTCCCCTGCTGTAAGAGCATCACGTACTCTTTCTAGTAGTTTTTTTCCAGCAACACCTTTACCTCTTCTAGATCTTTCTGTAGCTCGTCCAGAGTTGAAGCCATGGTCTGGCTGGGTCAGGCCGCAGGCCCGTGCTGCAGCCATCCACCCGAGTCAGGAAACACTGCAATGAGCATGTAGACCCGTGTAGAACTGGCAGGCGCAGCCCACGTGCACACAGACCCTGAGCCATATCTTGGCTCCCCCACGTATGTTGGAGCCTCTGGAACCTTTGTGAGGCCGCAGCCCTACTGGCCCCACCCCACCAAGCCCCCTCTGTTCATAATTTTTATTCTCTTCAAATGCTTTTCCAGCCTCTGTCTCCGAGAATAGTGAATCCCCAGACTCAGCTTTGAGGCCCTGAAGACCCTCTTTCAAATTTATAATTCCAACTTGCCTGCCGAAGAACTTGCCCTTGAAGGAGGAAAAGATAGAGCTATCTACTTTCCTCCAAGGTAGAATTTTACTGCACAGGGCAGGGGTGTAGGAGGTTGGCTGGACAGTTGTGGATGGAGTGGTGCTGGAAGGTGAAGAGATCTCTCTAGAACCGGAGCCGAGGGCCTGTGTGCCTTCCCTGGCCTGTCTCTGGAAAGCTGTATGACTTTGAGCAAATTGCTGAAAACCTTTTGAGTTTGTTTCTTCATTAGTAAACTGTGGGTAAGAATACTACTTGCTTGAGGGTTTTATGTGTATCAGACAAGGGGTTGGAAATGGGCTCTGGGTACACAGGCTCAGAGATGGAGGTTTGCAGGCAGAGTGTATTGGAGATAACTTACAGGAGGAACTCCATGATAGAATGAGGGAAGCAGGATCAGGAGAAGGTGACGTTGACCAGGGTGAAGTTGCAGCAAAAGTCTCAGCTCCTGCTGTGGAGCGCAACAGGGGTGAGGTGCCCTTCAAAATTGTCCTGGATTTTTATCCTAATATCCAGCAGCTGTTGGATATGGCTGTACCTGGAGGCAGGCATGGCCTCAGCTCCCTTTGGTTGAGGGTGGCCGTGTGCCCACGGCAGCTTACAGTCCTGGTCATTGGGGACAGGAGTGCTTGTGACCTGGAGGGTAACTCACTGGGCACTCCCGCACTCACTGCACTGGTAGCACACAGGATGTCTTGGTAGTGAAGTGAGCACACTTGTCAATATTAACAAATATTAGCTCGTTGCTGTTCCGGCTCTGGCAATGGTGATTGGTAACTGGGCACTTTCAAGAAGTTGCCCAACTTCTCTTGGGCTATCCTTGTATTTACCATGGAGATCCCAAACTCTGCTTTGCCGGTCTCCCTAAAAGGGTCTGAGCACATTTGGAAATATAGTGTAGGTGAAATTTGTGAGTAAAATATTATGAAAATGCATGAGATGACTCTGAGCCTACTTTATCGAAATGAATATCTAGCTGTGATGTGGATTCCTTGAAGGCACAAGGATGTGATAAATGTAAAACTGCTTGTCTGTGAAATATGGCATTTTGATTTTTCTTTCTCTCTCTTTATAGGGAATTAGAATAATGGAGATGCTGCTAAAGGAACAGTGTGGTGCCCCCTTAGCTGAATAAGGAATCATCAGTGAGTACCAAAAGCAAAATCAGAATCATTTACTCAGCCATGTGTTCATGCTTATGAGCCTGGCATTATGTATCAGCCTCCCTGGGCTATTCATGCTGTATATTTCCCAGCTATGTCTGCAGAATGCTATTTCACAGGTGTTTTGTTATCTATTCAGTACCTTTCTTTGCTTGGTTCTTTGATTTTCAGAGCAGTTTTGTACTACATGCTGGGTCACAACTGCATTCCAATTGTTAAAACTGTTCAGTATAATCTACCCTGATTGAGACCCTCAAGGTGGCATAGATTTGTAAAGACTGCAACTCAGGATTAACTGAAGCTTAATATTATTGTTCAGAGAACAACAAAAGCAGATTTAAAACTGTTATTGGAGCAGGAAGGATAACAAGAAGGGAAAATGTTGATTGGCCAGTGAAACAAATGTTATCTTATTAGTCATACAGGTTGAGCATTCCTAATCTGGAAACCCAAAATAAGAAATTCTCCAAAGTCTGAAACTTTTTGAGTGCTGACATGATGTCACAAGTGGAAGATTTTATACCTGACCTATGTGATGATGGCAGTCAAAACCCAGGTGTACTAAAAATATTTCCTAAATTTACCCTTAGGCTATGAGTATGAGGAGTATATGAAACAAAAATGAATTTCATGTTTGGGTCCCATTTCCAGGATATTTCATTACGTAGATGCAAATATTCCCAAATCTGAAAATATGTATGTTCCCAATCCAACATACTTCTGGTCCTAAGCATTGTATAAAGGATACTCAACCCACTGATTGAAGGTGTCTGCCTGAAATGCTATTCTGAAAGATTCTAAAGCTTGAAAATAGTGCTAAGGCTATGGGTAAGGGTACCTTGAGTGATTGGTAATGTATGCTATGGTCACAGGCAGCAAACAAGACAGCTCTTGTGTATGGCAAATGGTGAAGGATTAACAACAGATACTGGGGAATCACAGAACTATTCATTTTCCCTCCCCTGGTAATTTCTATTGTCTACATCAAGGAGAAAGTTTTTCATAGTGGAAAGGATGGGACAAAGCTATTTAATAGAGAATAAAACCCAAAATAAATGAATAACATCTTGCTGAATTTAAAGGTAGATTTTTAACATTAGAGAGAAGGTAAACTTCCTAGTAAAGCAAACAGTGCTTTGGGTATTTCAGAATTACCTTATGTTGGCTTAAAAACACAGTATATGGTTTTGTATAAGTGACCTGGTGTTCTAATTGTAATGCACAATGAACTCTGAGAGCAATTTATGAAAGAATAAGCAAAAGGAACCCTTGTATACAAATGCCTTGGTATTCAAAGCATGCTGGCCAGGCTTGTGAATGAACATCAGTTGGAAACTGTAAAGTGTTTCTGTTTTTTTGCAGATTGGACTCCATTCTGATTAAGCTTCCATACTTGACACATATTAATAGATTTCATTATTACTGGAAAGGCTAAACAAGATCGTTTTACATAGCACACACGGCAGGTGCTCATAAAATGTCAGAACTTAATCTTAAATGTTTTACTCCCCATTCCTTAAGAAAATGTAGAGAAGAATGTGGCCACGTCACCCGAGGCTCACTGAGCATTGCTTGTATTTGGGCACACATTTTACCCTGGCTGGTGGGATCTAAAGTCAGGTTCTGGTTCTATGAAGGCATGAGGGGCCTCCGATTACATATACCTATCGTTTTTCAAACTTCAAATTAGTGTCATTAAAACTTTAGCAGACATCAGAATCATCTGGAAGACTTGTTAAGTACAGAATGGTGATTCAGTAAGTTGGGTGGTCTCCTGAGCGTTTGTGTTTCTAGAACACGTTCCAGGTGATGGTGATGGTGGACCCAGGACCACATTTTGAGAGTGACTGCTTTAAATGAGTTCCCATTTTTGGATGGAGTCAGATTCAGTGCTTTGGCACTAGGGAGGCTTACAGCTGGGGTTTTGAAATTGTTGCCCGCATTTGGTCAACTTTAGATTAATTGGAAGAATGGTTTTCTTTGTATTTCTTTTCTCTGATTTTAGCATCTCAGTCTTGCTTGCCTTTTTTGGTGATTTGAATGTTGACAAGCTCTAGGCTGAAGTGGACACAATTGGTAAAAGAGCTGAGACTCAGGTCATCTTGTGCTTTGAAGCAGCTTGGATTTAAAGTGTTGTTAGTAAAGATGAGCAAATTAAATAATTTAGTAGCATTTCCTTTTGATTACCTATTATTGTGTGTGTGTGTGTGTGTGTGTGTGTGTGTGTGTGTGTGTTTACTGTGGTTGAGGCCTAAGCCATGAATTCAGGGCTTTGCATTGTTTGCAAAAAAAAAAAAAAAGAAAACCAATTCATTCTCCTCTCTTTCAAGTGGAGTGGTGGTTTAGGTCTGGATACAGCCAGGAGATTAGTATAGGATAGTTGCATTTTTTCGAAGTCAATACTAATAGAATTCATGAAGGATTTATGTAATTCAAACTCAAAATTCATAACCAGTTTTCTCAGAGGAGAAAATGTAAACTGAGCACATACTCATTAACTCTCACTAATAAATCTACAATTACTGTAAACTTAAGGCTGTTGCTAAGGCTTTAAGTTTTTCTCAAAATTAGCTTCAGTGAGATATCACTTATATACAATTAAATTATATATATAATTTGTGTGTTTGTGTGTATGTGGTGCTGGGGATTGAACCCAGGGCTTTGTGCATGAGAAGCACGCTCTCTACCATAAATGAACTAATTTTAAGAATACAGTTTGTTGAGTTTTGAAAAATGAGTCATATAAGCATTGCCACAAATATGGTACAGAAAATTTTGAGGCTTTGATGTTACCAGCTTATCCCCTCCCACACAAATTTCTTGACTATTTTTACAAAGCTTTTCCATTTTGAGATGTTTCTGTTTTAATGAAACTTTTTATTTTCTTTAAAATAGCTCTAAGGAAAATGTGGGGATGGTTTTAGGTTGTCAAAGGATTACTTGTTTTTGAGCAGTATAAAGCTATGTTAAAAGAAATGGGACACCATACTTAGACAGTAGGGATGAGAATATGATAGTCCATAAGCTAAATTGAGTCTGCTGTCTGCTTTTATAAATAAAGTTTTATTGGGACACAGCTATGTACTTGACTATGTTCAGACTTAAAACAGCAGAGCTGAATACTTGTGATAGTAGAGACCTTAAAGTCTGCAAAGCTTAACATATTTCTTATCTGGCCTTTTAAGGAAAGATTTATTGCTTACTGAGTTAGCATCCTAAATTAGTCCAAATTAATGTCAAGGAGTGTTGTGATTGCCTTTTTGTGTGTGTGTGATGCTGGGAATCAAACCCAGGACCCTTTGCATGCTACATAAGCACTCTGTCATTGACCTACATTCACACCTTTTTTATTTTTCATTTCAGTTCATTTATGTATTTTTTATTGGTGTTGACCTTTTTTTAAAAAAAAAATTCAGTATTTAGCCAGGCACGTTGAAGAATTAAGACTCTCAAAATCAGCCAAACACAGTGGGGCACACCTGTAATCTGAGCAGCTTTGGAGGCTAAGGCAGGAGGATCGCAAATTCAAAGCCAGCCTCAGCAACTTAGTGAGACTCTGAGCAACTTAGTGAGACTCTGAGCAACTTGGTGAGACCTTGTCTCAAAATAAAAAGTTAAAAAAAGGCTGGGGATGTGGCTCAGTGGTTAAGTACCCTGGGGTTCAATCCTCATGATAGATAGATAGATAGATAGATAGATAGATAGATAGATAGATAAACAGACAAACAAACAAACAGTATTCATGATATCTTACCTGTGTTCCAAAGTTTATAGTTTGGCAGTTTATTTCCCCTGCATTGAGTCTAGGATTATCACTTTTGTGATTTGGATGATGGTATTTTCAGGATACATAAAAAGTACTAAAATGATAACAGTGAACTTAAAATACCAGCCACAGTGGTCACTAAAATTGCTCATAAAGTTCCAGCACACATACCCAGTGGAGTAGAAATACAGGCATTTTGTTAGCAAATAAAGTGGCACTGTGATGTGACGGTAGTAGAGGTGCTGTTTATAATTTACACAATATTCTAGACTGTGGAATTTTGCTGCTCTCAATTTTTAAAAGATATTTTGCTGGATTTGTAAAAATGTGCATAAGGAGAGATTACTTAATATTTTATATCACGCTGTATTTCACGTTTGCGTAACTTAAATACACATAGAATGTGACTACATTTTATATGGTTCCTACAATTAAAGATAACTTCCTCAAATTCTCTGACCTGTATATCCAAACGTATGTTTGAAAATTAGAAAACTTAGAAGGTAATTTTGTCATGAGCCAAAACAGAGGCACATAAATTTCAGTCGCCAGTATGCTTGTGGCGTTGCTGCTGACACATCATTTGATAGATTTTTGATTTCCTGTCATTTTTGAATAAAACAAATAGCTCTGACATCTGTTTGTTCTTGCCGCTGGCAGTTGGGAGACTGGACTTGTGAGGTTTGATAACACAGCAGCATTCTATCACATCGTGATGATTAAGACCTCAATTTTAGCTATATCTTAAACTCCTCTCTGAACCAGCTCCTCTAGCTAGTTGGACTTAATAAAATGAGGTGCTGGCTTTGTTCGAAGATCATTAGGAGGTAGGAATGCGATTTCTTCAAGAATTGTCCGTAATGATAGAATTCAAGTGACTCTGAGGAGTTGCTTCAGAAAAGAGGGCAAATAAGTATCGATCAGTAGACATGTTTATTAGGTGATAAAGCCTGTTTGTTTTCTCTTGCAGGGGAGCCGTGTCCAAGTGGGCTTCTTTCCAATAATAACTTCTTGGCCACAACACATCGTAGGCACAGTTCCTGGAATACAGGTTTGAGGATACAGTATTGGCAGAATAAAGAAGAGGAGACATCCTTGCCAGGACATAAAACGATACCCTCCCCTTGGAGCCTGCTTCAAATAGTGGGACTCATGGAGATGAGACCATCTAGCTGGATTTTTATGAACAGTCTCTTTATGATTTTATAAATAAAGAAAAAGATCCATGTGAGATGACATCCACTCTTCCTCAGGATGTCCTGCTACTTGTTTGTGATGGCACCAGGGCAGTCAAAGGCCTGGGGTGGTGATGCTTGTACCCATATTTTAACAGCATGATTGTTCATGGGATTCATGAGTGGATTCTGGAACATATAAAGTTGTTGACTCGATTACCTGTTCTAGGGGGCTTGAAACAGGCATGTGCCAGACCTGTGTTGAAGCTAAGCCATATGTATACCAACGTTTAAGATTTTCAGAAATCAAAGACTTTTGATGCATAAGCACTGTTAGCATAGCTTTCATAATGTAGCATGAACTGACTGTGCTTGGTGCTCTGGAAGAACATGGAATGGATGGTGGAAGGCAGGTTCTGGTCATGACTCCCAGTAACTCATCCTGTGATATGGAGCAAGCCATTCAGCTCTGCTTTTTTTTTTTTTTTTTTTTTTTACTGGGCGAGTGGGGATAATCAGGCACAGGTCTTTTGCCTTTGGGTTGTTATGACTAACAAGATAGTTTAGTTTGAAGAACACAAATTTGGGAGTCAGATAGATAGACATGAATTTGAATACAAACCCGTCTACTAGTTCATTGATCACATCCATAAAAATCTTCCTGAAGCTCATTTTTTTCACGATTTATAAAATGAGGTGATGAGATGAACTCTGTGAGGTTGTTGAACTGCTTTGAGATCACTAATGTAAAGTGCTCATCATGTGGCTTGATGCCCAGAAACCCAGTAAATAGAAGCCATTATTATGTAAAACCATTTGAACATACAGTTTTCAACTATAATGTCAGGGAGTATTTGTTTGAAAATTAGATGACAGTAGTTTGCCTTTCTCATGATGAGAAGCCGAAATATGAAATCATGCTGCCTAACAGAGACATTGAAGAGAGGCAATGATTTGGAATTCATCTTAAGATAAAAATTGGGCCATTACTGGAAATTCTTGGGGAGATTGTTCTTTTTTTAATATTTGAAACATTTCCACTTAGTGCCTTGATGAATTTCAGAGCAATTGTACTTTCTCATACAACAAGCCTGCCACTGTGAGCCTCCTCTCCTGTACTTGAGCTATTTGTGCTGCTTGAGTCTTGTCTCCTGGGATAATTTCTCTTCCATCTCCTCAGTGTTTTATTCAGTTCTGTTGGAGGGAAAATGAATGGTAGAAACCAGAACACATTTTGACCTTCTCTTCCATTTAGTAGGGTTTTGGAATAATAGCCCCTTTCCAAAAGTAGGAGGTGATATAAATTGTTGAAGGTGAAAGGCAAAAATTTTTATTTGGAGATTGATGTTGGGTATAAGCTTAACCTTTTCTACTGAACAATGTGCATCCTCTGCAGGCCAGAGTTCTCAGCCTTGGCTGTCTGTTAGGGTCACTTGGGGAACACAATGCCGTCCTGATGACCTGGGCTACACCTAGATCAAGAAATCAAGACCTCTGGAGGTGGAACCCAGGCATCAGTGTTTTCAGAAGTTCCCCATGTGATCCCAAAGGGCATCTAATTTGTAGACATTTATCTGATTTCTTTCATAATGTGTCAGAGGTAGGAAAGGATCTCTGTAACAGGGACTTTTACTAGAAGCAGAGTGTAGCAGAGAGAGGCTGAATTGGTGCCTTGGTTCCCTGTAGCTGGGGTGGCCAGTGCCAATGTGAGCAGCGACCTGGCAGCTGGTCTGAAAAGTGAAGCAGGTAGCTGCTGTTGAGGTCCAGGGAGTGCAGGTGTGGTTGAGAGTAAGCAGCTGCTGTCCAGCACCAGCACAGTGTAGCAATGTGGCTGGTTTTTCTATTTTATTTTCAATTTTCCAGGAAAAGGAAAAAAATTAAAAAGAGATCTCTTAATTTTCATGTTGCAAAAATTTCAGAATTGCTTAAAGCCTCCTTTAGCCAAATAGGTTTGCCAGCCAGTACTTTTCAGCCTGTGTTTGTAGGGTGTTAAGGATTGGCCTGCACATCCCAGCCAATTTTTAATAGATTTGCATGTTTGTATTCTGGACATAAAAATGCATCCTGCCTTTCCTCCAAGATTGCTTTTGGATGCATTTTTCTTCCTCGTTCCACAGTAATCCTCTGGACCTGCATCAAACACTTTTCCTCACTCAGTATTTTTCCCCTACAGGCATCTTTTACTTCAAGCTTCATATACATGGTTTTCAAAAACTTATGGAGTTTTCAGAATTAATTAAGTTTTTTTTTTAGATTCATTTAACTTATATGCATATTATAGAATCCCATCTTTTACTTTGTCATCTGATATGTAGTGTAAGAAATGTCAAAGCCAGGATTGCTGCTTTGATGGACACACTAGGAACAAGAGTGGGAAGGGTGAATTCACAGACCTGGCTGGTCTCCTCCTGACAGGACCAGTGAGCCTGCCCTTCAAAGAGAGGATGTACCAGACACCGCTGGAGAGATGTGTTGACCTGCAGGTCCGCTGGTCCTTCCCCCAGAGATTCTGACTCATCCACTTTCAGTTGGAACTCAGGATCTGCATTTTGACACAAGTTCTCCAGGAGATTTGGTTGTGCTGTTCCACAGACCACATTTTGAGAAGCACTCATTTGGGAGAGGTATTTTTGGCCTCAATGTCTCCTTCATTTAGGAAAGTTTTATAGTCAGTTTGGCCCCCTGATCAATGTAGTTGATCACTCAGAACTCAATATGAAGTTCCTGTGCAGAGAGAGGCTGACTCAAGCTATCCCTACAGTGATTGAGGTACTTTTCCCAGGAAGGCTGTTAGGATTTAAATTATATATAAATGAAAAAGGTGCTGCATTATTTTTATATGAATTACTTTATGGCTTTTTTTTTTCTTTTTTATGGTACTGGGGATGGAACTCAGGGCCCTGTGCATGCTAAGCACATTCTCTACCACCGAGTTGCACCCCCAGCTCTACTCTGTGTATTTTATAAGCAGCGTATATGTATTAACAATCCCATTTATCAGATTTCGTAGGGCACACAGTATAGACAACTCAAGGTTATTCTTTTAAGTTGGACTCTTTTTTTTGTTGTTTCGACCATTTCCATGGAATTGTTTCTTAATCTAGTATACGTTTCCCTGCTTTGAAAAACAGAAGCATTGAAGAGAATGAAATGTTTTCAGGTCCTCATTTGTGTTTTTAATTATGACATGCTCTGTCTAGGTTTATTAGAGTTCTTCACTGAATAGCCCCAGATGTATTTGCTCTTTGAGTTCCATGGTGGTTTTAAGAGTTTTTCTTTTCCCTCACTGTTAGCTGTCATTTCTCTCAGCTATTTTGGTGTCTGCCTCTGGAAGCTTCCACTAGTTTGCTGTGGGGTGGGAAAATCGTGTAACTGCATCCTCTACCTCTTGACGTGAACAGCAGCTGAATGAGGCTTTTTGAACATTAAAATGGGTGAACTTTGCTACATTGACTTGTGACGTTATTTGTGGCTCGGCTCCCTCCTTCCAACTTATTTTTTGATCTTCAACTTCGGTTGTCAGATCTGCTGTTGGTAGAAATTTCTGTTGGTAGAAATCATTTCTCCTGATGGATGAACCATTGCTTTTCTCAATTGTGTTAATTTTTTCTATATACCGTCCTATCATGTGAAATGTAGTGGATTAAAAT
Source organism: Spermophilus citellus (assembly GCF_964194105.1). Taxonomy (NCBI): domain Eukaryota; kingdom Metazoa; phylum Chordata; class Mammalia; order Rodentia; family Sciuridae; genus Spermophilus; species Spermophilus citellus. The sequence continues at coordinate 185,400,177 of NC_138182.1, forward strand.
TCAAATGAAAATTTCTCAGGCCCGGTTTTTATATAGGATAAAATATTTTATATTCAGTATTACTGTGATTTAGATCTATAAATCAGTTGCGTGCCTAAGAAATTCCATCCTGCAGTCTTTCTGAAATAAAGGTGTTACAACCAATATTTATGTGTGAATTCTAATTTCTTGAGGGCATCACATCTTTTGGCGTAGTTTGTGTTGATTCTTTCTAGTAAGGATCCCTGTCCAGCTGCCCTGATGAGGGTGATGTAGCTACTGCATGGTGTTAGTTACCTGAAGGTGAGTCAATAGTCCCAGAAATAAGCAGAGGCCACCATTGTTCGGTGATCTGGGAGGGTCATGTGCTAATGAAACGAAGGACCTGAGTCCACGGAGGGAGAAGAGAGGAAGCACATTGGGAATGAGCAGCAGCACAAAGCTTAGTAGTCCTAGAGAGGAAGGGACAGAGTAGCTTCTCGTTGACCCGTTTGGCTCAGCTATACTTTTTGTACTTGGTTTTTGTGAGATGCACTTTTGTCCTTTTATTTGACCCCTTTAGACTTGGGTTATTTGGTTGGGTTTTTATACCTTGTTACTAAAATGCCTCATCCAAGCCCTATTAATGCTCTTCCTTCCCTCCAGTTAGAGTGACCTTACTTTTAGGAGTACAGTCCTTGTTTGATCAGCATTTATTGAGAACCAGCTGTATACAATAGAAAGACAGGGTTTGTCTTCTCTTTTGACTTTATCCAGTGGATAACTAGAAAGCTTGTGCTTCATTGCTGATGGCTGGTCAGACCAGATACAGCCACCTTTGTGGGGAGTAAAGCAAATGGTCATGATTTACTTAAAGGATGTAGGAGAGAAAGTCAGTATAGAATGCACAGTGGAGAGATCCACATGAAAATGTGAATTGGCCGGGCAGGTGGTGCACGCCTGTAATTCCAGTGTCGTGGGAGGCTGAGGCAGGAGGACCCGAGTTCAAAGCCATCCTTAGCAAAAGTGAGGTGCTAAGCAACTCAGTGAGATCCTGTTTTAAATAGGGCTGGGGATGTGGCTCAGTGGTCGAGTGCCCCTGAGTTCAATCCGTGATACCTCCTCATTCCCCAAATCAACAGCAGGTGCACACTTGTAGATAGAACATCTGAGTTAGTGTGGGGTATGCCACAACACTTTGGAAGTTGTCAGCTTTTTTTTTTTTTCTAGACCCAGCCCCATAGAAGGGTGGAGCAGGCCCACATGAGATCAGACCAGCTAAGTCAGGAAGGAACTTCAGAGTGTGCAGTGACTACAGGGTATAAGACACCAGGCACAGCCTCCTTTACTTTCAGACCCTGGTCTAAGGACATGCCTGAATTCAGGGATGTAGAATCAACACAGTACTTCCCTGGTGTCTCTGAGGGAAGCAGGATGGCATGCTAACTATTGCAGGCTAATCCTACAACCCAGAGCTTTAACACAAACTTTGGAGAGAATGAGGCAGATGGAGAGAGGGAATCCTAAGAAAGACAGGCAGACCCAGCATGTTGGGGATCCAGAATAGAAGTTAACAGGGAAACTTACCAAATAGAAATCTAAAATGCAGTATTACTTGCAAACTGTAGCTGACCTTCAGAACTCACTGAAAAGGTTTTAAAAAAATACTAATGCCTGGGTGCCACCTCCAGAGATTCCTTCTGGTTTACTGGTGTGGCTTGCAGCCCTTTTTAATCAGGATTGCAAAAAGCTTCCTCCATGCTTTTTAAAGCATGTAGAGTAATTCCCATCAACTTCAGAAGTAAGTTTCTTCCATCAGTGGTAACCCCTAAGAAACTAGCCAGGGGAAGCAGTTGGAGATAGGAGATTTCTCCTTTATTGTGTTCTACCTCTACTCATCAGAAAAATATAATTCACCATTTCAGGAGGAAAAAAAAAAAGCTCCTCTAATGGAAGAAAAAAGATTCTAAAAATACTCCACCATGGGCAATACGTCATTAGGATTAAAAATTTGAGTTGCAAAATTTGTTGGAAGAATATCCCATGTAGAAAAAAGGGTCACATAATAACTCCAGATCTGTGATCATCTCAAAGGGTTATTTATTTTTTATTTTATTTTTTAATTTTTTTTTATTGGTTGTTCACAACGTTACAAAGCTCTTGACATATCATACTTCATACATTAGACTGAAGTGGGTTATGAACTCCCAATTTTACCCCAAATGCAGATTGCAGAGTCACATCGGTTACACATCCACAATTTTACATAATGCCCTATTGGTAATTGTTGTATTCTGCTACCTTTCCTATCCCCACTATCCCCCCTCCCCTCCCCTCCCTTTTACTCTCTCTACCCCATCTACTGTAATCCATCTCCCTCCTTATTTATTTTCCCATTCCCCACCCAGCCTCTTATATGTAATTTTGTATAGCAATGAGGGTCTCCCTACATTTCCATGCAATTTTCCTCATCTCTCCCTTTCCCTCCCATCTCATGTCACTGATTAATGTTACTCTTTTCTTCCTACTCTTCCTCCCTGCTCTGTTCATATTTGCTCTCATTATATCAAAGAAGACATTTGGCACTTGTTTTTTAGGGATTGGCTAGCTTCACTAAGCATAATCTGCTCTAGTGCTGTCCATTTCCCTGCAAATTCTATGATTTTGTCATTTTTTATTGCTGCATAGTACTCCATTGTGTATAGATGCCACATTTTTTTTATCCATTCATCTACTGAGGGGCATCTGGGTTGGTTCCACAGTCTAGCAATTGTGAATTGTGCTGCTATGAACATCGATGTGGCAGTATCCCTGTAGCATGCTCTTTTAAGGTCTTCAGGGAATAGTCCGAGAAGGGCAATAGCAGGGTCAAATGGTGGTTCCATTCCCATCTTTCCCAGGAATCTCCAAACTGCTTTCCAAATTGGCCGCACCAATTTGCAGTCCCACCAGCAATGTACAAGGGTACCTTTTTCTCCACATCCTCGCCAGCACTTGTTGTTGTTTGACTTCATAGTGGCTGCCAATCTTACTGGAGTGAAATGGTATCTTAGGGTGGTTTTGATTTGCATTTCTCTGACTGCTAGAGATGGTGAGCATTTTTTCATGTACTTATTGATTGATTGTATATATCCTCCTCTGAGAGGTGTCTGTTCAGGTCCTTTGCCCATTTGTTGATTGGGTTATTTGTTATCTTATTGTCTAATTTTTTGAGTTCTTTGTATACTCTGGATATTAGGGCTCTATCTGAGGTGTGAGGAGTAAAGATTTGTTCCCAGGATGTAGGCTCCCTGTTTACCTCTCTTATTGTTTCTCTTGCTGAGAAAAAACTTTTAAGTTTAATTAAGTCCCATTTGTTGATTCTTGTTGTTAACTCTTGTGCTATGGGTAACCTGAGTAACTGTATGGCTGGACCTTAAGATGTAGTTCTTTGAGCTATGGACAGGTGTGCTGTGTAAGAGGCAGCAGAGAGAAAATAGCAGCCACCATCCTGTTAAATTAAACTCCACAGAGCTATTCTCCAACATTCTCAGAGAAGGTTAGAGCCATTTCGTGTCTGCCATCTGTTAGGCGGCTGATGGAATCATCCCTCCTTCGTGTCTGTGCCAGGATGAACTTTTAGATCTGACGACAAAGGAGAATATGCTAACTCTTCGACTGTTTTTGTTTTCCCATTTGGAATTTAGGTGTCTCCCTAAATTCAAAAATTCAGAGATTACTCCATCTTTGAAATTGCCACATTGCCAGTTTCTTTAGAGGTTTAGGGAAATCATTTTCTGGACTGAAGTCCCCTCTGTCATTTGTGTTTGTTTAAGAACATGGTCATTAGTTGATCTTGTCAATCAGGCAAAAAACCAAACCCTCCTTGTCACTAGGATAGGAGCTTTACCAAAAAAAAAAAAAAAAAAAAAAAAAAGTAGTTAGAAACATAAAATATGAAATTATTATACTCACCATTTAGGGTCATTTGCAAAGTTATAAATTGAACTAAGTCTCCTTTGCTTCCCAACAAATGCTTCTGAATTGCTATTTTCCTACCAAGATTAAAAGCCCATACAATGAAACAGAGAGAAAAAGAATGTAATGAATGGGTGGTACCAGAGTATAGTTTTTGCAATGAAAATACAATATGGGGCCAGAGGAGAAAAGAATAGGAAAAACCTATCACAGCCGTACCTGTTACTGATTAAATTAGGGCAACTAGGAGGAAAACTTCCTGTCTGAGGTTTTCTTTTACAAATGACATTCAAATAGTTTGAGACTGGGGACTGGGGTTGTGGCTCACCAGTAGAGCACCAGCCTAGCACATGCAAGGAACTAGGTTCGATCCTCAGCACCATATAAAAATAAACAAATAAAGGTATTGTGCCCAACTATAACTAAAAAAATATTTTAAAAAATAGTTTGAGACTGGAGCATATAGGTTTAGAGTGCCCAATTTTTATCTTTCTTCCTTGGTCTCCTTTTTCCCTAAACGTATCCTTAGACTTAGCAGAAAAAAAATTGAGTGCAGTTTTCTTGCTGGTTTCCTGGTGAGTGGACGTAAAGTCTTTGGACAACTCAAAATCACATGGGAGGCACTAGATGGCTGCAATTTTTAATTACAGTTTAAATTGGATTAAACACTATGCATCCGATTGCAATTGGAGCCATTCCAGCAGGGAAGGTAGTCTTTTTGTATGTGTGAAGTCAGAAGCCAGCATTGTAACTTTTTTCCTTAGGTGTTAATTGTTCTGTCAAGTGCCATGAGAACCATTTCTTCCTGGAGGAAATAAATGCTGGCAATGTTTTTGAGTCTATTAAAGGGAAGAGTTTTGTAGAGATGAATTAGGGAAGAGCAAAGAGTCAGATAGACTTTTATTTTTCCCTGAAACCTCTTCCTGAGAGGCATTGCCTGTGAGTTACAGAGCAGGGTGCTTTTTCCCTGGGATCTGTAGTCAATTGTGTGAAGGTGTGAAAAGCTTCTTGGAGCATTTGTTTTTCTCAAAGCTTTGTGGGGAAAACATTTTTTTTATATTAAAACAAGGAAAAAACTTTGCGGAATGTAAAGTTAGAATATATTCTTTTAAAGAAATTATATTTTTTAGTGGTAGGTGGACATAATACTTTAATTTATTTTCATGTGGTGCTGAAGATTGAACCCAGGGCCTCACACATACTTGGTAAGTGCTCTACCACGGAGCCACAGCTCTAGCCCCACGATGTTTTCTTGATTAAAAAGAAAATTTTAAAAAACAGTTTTAAATTTTTCACACGTGGGGAAAATTTGGAAATGCTTGTAATGCTTCCTAGCACATAGCAAGTATCACAGTAGGTCAAACTTAGGGGACATGCTTAATAAACTTAATGGGACAAATATCTAGTAAACACAGGCCAATCTTGTCAGCAGATGCAGCACAGATTATGTTGAATACTGAGTTAACATAGAGTCTTTAGATGTAGAAGCTCCTTGGAGAAGGACGTATGTAAGTATGAAGAACATTTATTGAACATTAAATTATAAGTTATTTTTTTCTTGTGCATGCGTGCGTGTGTGTGTGTGTGTGTGTTTGTGCACGCATGCGCATGCGTGCATGTGTGTTGGCAGTTTTGTTTTCCTTCTCAGGGCAATATTATTTGTCCATATAACACTGGTAATGCCCTGCTGCTTCCAAATGGGAGGCAATTCAGGTATACCTGTATGCCACGATTTTCTCTAACCCGTCAGTCTGCAGTGTTTAACTCAGGGTACTTGCTAAAATCATGGGAAGAAGTATAATTAGTGTTAAGGGGTAAAATGACAAACACAAGGGAAAAATTAATGAAGTAGTGTTTTGATTCTTGATTCTGGTAATTACAGAGGTGAGGCTTGCTCAGCTTTACTGAAGCTTACCCTTCCCAATAACAAACCACTTTCTGGTTTATTCTCTCAGACCTATTTTAACTGTCATTGGGACGGAAATTACATGGCAGTTACCAGCAGGAATAATCATGCTTTTTTTTTTTTTTTTAAAGAGAGAGTGAGAGAGAGGAGAGAGAGAGAGAGAGAGAATTTTTAATATTTATTTTTTAGTTCTCGGCGGACACAACATCTTTGTTGGTATGTGGTGCTGAGGATCGAACCTGGGCCACATGCATGCCAGGCGAGCGCGCTACCGCTTGAGCCACATCCCCAGCCCCATGCTTTTTGTTTTAAAATGGCATACATTTCAAATAAGGATGGCAAGGATGGTAGTTCCTACTTTCTTTGTTCAGATAGTTTGTCCCAGTCAGATCTAAATTTCCTTTCACAAAGTGAAGTTTGAAAGTGAATTTTAGTCGGGCACTGTGGCGCATAACTGTAATCCCAGCAACTGGGGAGGCTGAGGGGGCAGGACGATCCAGAGTTCAAAGTCAGCCTCAGCAAAATCGAGGCACTAAGCAACTCAGTGAGACCCTGTCTGTAAATAAAATAGAAAATAGGGTTGGGGATGTGGCTCAGTAGTTGAGTGCCCCTGAGTTCAATCCCTGGTTCACCCCGTTCCCCCCCAAAGAAAGTAAATTTTATAACAGACAAGAAATCTCAAAATCTGATTTGATTCAATTATCCATTGAGCAAGGGCTATGGACCCAATTCTAAAAGTTTCCTAGGTGAGAGTCAGAACCTACATGAAGATCAGAACCCACATGAAGTCTTGGCAGAGTGGAGACCAGCTGTGCTGCTGCTGCCCTCTGGGTTTCATTTCCTCCATGAGAGGGAATAATAATAGTGCTGCCTTTACTGGGTTATTGAAAGGATTTAATGGGTTAAGACATGAAGAAAGAGCTGGAGCAATGTGTGTCTGGCACATAGTGAACTCTCTGCCATCTCCAGAAGCTGTTGTATACAGAGTTGGTATAAAGTCCTGAAACACTGAGGATGGTTCTCTAGGGAAAACATGTAGACTTTGAAATTTCTTTTTTGGAGGCATTTTAAATTCATAAAATTAAATTTCCCTGATACTCTTAGGGCTCTTCAAAAGTTCTGTCATATTGAGTGAATTGTGGTAATTTGTGTTTTTTGAGATAAATTGGTCCCTATCATCTAAATTGTCAATTTTTGCTCATAGTTTTTCCTTTATTTTTCGTTTCCTGTCTGTCTGGTCTTTAGTGATATCCCATTTCATTCCTGATCTTGCTAATTTGTGTCTTCCTTCTCTCTTTTCCTTTTGTCAGTCTTGTGAGGTGTTTGTCAATTTTATTGATCTTTTCAAAGAGCCAGCTTGGTTTCCTTTTAGCTATTCACTTTTCATAGTCTTCTTCATACAGTGCTCATGGGTTTTAGTTGTACTGCCACTGACTTTTTCAAGTCCTAAATATCTGGCCCCTTCTTTACGTAAGCCCCACTTTTCTTCAGTTCCCAGACTCAGCTTTGCTTCTTCTGGAAGCTCTCTCTGAGCCTGTACAACAGGCTGAGTCCCCTGCGGCCCCCTCCTGTAGAGCCCTGCACATCTCCTGTGTAATGTTGCTCAGACACTGATCCCATCTTGAGTGGGTGACAGACTGTGTGTAAAATGAAAGAATTGGAGTTGATGAATTCAAAGCTCTCCCCCACCACCACCACTTTTTTTGGCTTTCTCTCTCTTTATCCCCTCCCCATTTTCTCTTTGTTCTCTTTTCTCTCTCTCTACTCACCCAAATAATTCCCCAAATACCTGAAATTTTCTATTCCCTATAAACATTAGGTTTTATCATGAAAAACAGAATTGAAAATGTGTTATCTGTAAGATTAAAAATGACATCTAATTACCATTATGTGTGTATGTGTACATACATATATTCATTTATTTATTTTTTATTATTTTGTACCAGGGATTAAATCCAGGGGCAATCAACCACAGAGCAACATCCATAACCCTTTTTCATATTTCATTTAGAGACAAGGTCTCAATAAGTTGCTTAGAGCCTCACTAAGTTGCTGAGGCTGGCTTTGAACTTGTGAGTCTCCTGCCTCAGCCTCCCGAGCCTCTGGGTGCCATTATATCTTTCTCTACTTGTATTATTTGAATACAAAGAAAATTCATTCATCAAATGCATAACTGTTGAGTATCTTTTATGTCCCAAGCTCTGTGGGAGGCTATAGGGTAAGAACGGTTGGTTCACAGAACAAAGTCCTTTTTTCTCATGTAGCTTATAAAGTTGTTTTTGTTGATGGATTTATTGATCATTTCCATATCTTTTATGAATTACCTCTCCACATGGTTGCTCATCTGCCAGCTACCTCCCCTCCTCCTTATAGTGTTTCTTCAACTAATATTTTGTTCAAGAATATGGGAGATTTAACATGAAAACACTCCTCCTTGCATTTCACTGTGCATGCATTCTGCTTTACAAGTCATCTATCCTGAAGAAAAGGTCTTCCTTGAAGAACCGGTCTGGGGAGCCTACTTATCCTCACTAATTGTTTATCATCTTAGTAATTAACATCTGAATTTAAACTGAATCTGATGGGGCTGTGCTCTTGAACTAGTGACTTCCACTCTGGGAGTCAAGATGATGGTGAGGAAAAAACAAAACAAGATGACAAATTAAACTTAAAGAATATGGGTAAATTTAAAAGAAAATATGGGCCAAAGTGCTTGTGACTTTTGGCACTTTATTTTTAAATCAAATGTGTGGAACCAACTATAAAATACTCTGTATTGCAAAGGGGAATCAAACAGTTGGATTTAATGAAAATATTTTGATAAGAGCCAGTTGTAGTGTTAGGTTGTAATTGCAAAGGAACCTGTCTGGGCTTTAACTTGTCATCTTGTTTTATTTTAAAATGATATTCAATTTGTGTTTCCCAGAAGCAGCGATGAGAGGTCCTGGGTAACAGGCCTGTGATATCAGCAAGGTTTTAAACAAAACCCAGCATTTCTCTGAAGAGCTAAACTTCTTACTGCTGAGGGAGCCTGAGTAAGACTGTTTTAGTCTCATGATGCCATCGGTCATGCTGATCATCCATTTCACTTATTTCACACATACTTGGTAATTCTCCAGGATAATGTGTAAGCTTATTAAACACTTTATAGCCAGCATCTCATTTAATCTCTGAAAGTAGCCTTGTGAAATGTAACAGGTGGTTTAAAGACAAGAAATCAAAGACTCACCAAGGGGAAAAGACTTGTCCAGGACCACATAGCCAGTAAGTGGCTGAATGGAGTCATTGCATGGCTATATCTTTATTATACTGTAAATATAATTGCATAGTAATGTCGAGTAATGATAGACACATCAAAGTCAGATGTCTGTGGGTCTCTATTTATTGTTTCTCATCTGCCCCTAAGGTGAAAAAAGCTCCATTTTGACTTCCTAGGTGTATTTCAGAATATGTATAGAAATACATCTTTGTGGAAGTTATTAAATTCCCTTTAAATTATCCATTGCAATTAGACTTTAAAAAATTTGTTTTGGTATTGGGGATCAAACCCACGAGTGCTTAACCACTAAGCCACATCCCCAGCCCTTCTTTTTTTTTTTTTTTAGGTTTATTGATTTTGTTTTTTTTAAATACACGACAGCAGAATGCATTACAGATCTTATTACACATATAGAGTACAATTTCTCATATCTGTATATAGAGTATGTTCATACCAATTCATGCCTTTATACATGTACTTTTTAATTTTTGCATTATAATTCTTATTACACATATATACCACAATTTTTCATTTCTCTGTTTATATATAAAGTATGTTGACACCCAATTTGAGTCTTCATACATGTACTTTGGATAATGATGTCCATTACATTCCACCATCCTTACTAATCCCCTTCCCCCTTCCTTTCCCTCCCCCCCTCTGCCCTATCTAGAATTCATTTAATCCTCCCATGCTCCCCCTCCCTACCCCACTATGAGTCAGCCTCCTTATATCAGAGAAAACTTTCGGCATTTGTTTTTTTGAGATTGGCTAACTTCATTTAGCATTATCTTCTCCATCCATTTACCTGCAAATGCCATGATTTTATTCTCTTTGAATGCTGAGCAAAATTCCATTGTGTATATATGCCACAGTTTTTTAAATCCATTCATCCACTGAAGGGCATCTAGGTTGGCTCCCCAGTTTAGCTATTGTGAATTGTGCTGCTATAAACATTGGTGTGGCTGTGTTCCTCAGTTTGGCATTTTCAGAGTGCTAGTTAGTCTTTAGTGCTGATTTTAAATGTTCCCTGCTCTCTACTTTTTGGGGAGAAGGTAGAATTGCACTTATCTTCCCTTCTTTGGAATTGGGCATAACTATGAGGATTACTTTGGTCAGTGAAATGTTCCTAGAAGGGACACAGAGTCACTTCCAGAAAGAAGCCTTAAGAGCCAGTGTACAATGTATGTGAGCATAGCAATCTCTCAAAGTTTGGGTAAAAGTTAGAGACATAGCTAAAGGAGCCAAGATTCTTTCCACGATTTCACAGAGTGACACCTGAGGAATCACAACTGACTCTTAACAGTAAATAGGAATAAGGTCAATTTTTACCAACTTGGTCTTAAACACCTGTCAGGAGAGTATACCAAAGCACAGTCATACATGGGTATTTAAAACGAAAGACAATGGTTCTTTTAATGTAACTTAAGATGTATACTAGGGTCAGTCCTGCCAAAAGTAAGTAAAGACGGAGTCTATAAAGGAAGAGTTCTCAGACAAGAGTACCTGATAACTATAACAAAAGACTGTCCATCATAAGCTTTTTCTGAGTCAATTTGAGACCTAAATATCTTCCTTTTAAAAACGTTTTTGTTACCATTTTTTAATTGATTTTTTGCATTACAATTCATATTACACATATAGAGCACATTTTTAATATCTCTGGTTGTATATAAAGTATATTCACATCAATTTATATCTTCATACAGGTACTTTGGATAATGATGTTCATTACATTCCACTATCATTTCTAATCCCTGCTCTCTCCCTTCTTTTCCCTTCCTCTTCCAACCCTCTGCCCTATCTAGAGTTCATCTATTCCTCCCATGCTCCCTGTCCCTATCCCACTATGAATAAGACTCCTTATTTCAAAGAAAACATTTGGCATTTGTTTTTTTGGGATTGGCTAACTTCACTTAGCATTATCTTCTCTAACTCCATCCATTTACCTGAAAATGCCATGATTTTATTCTCTTTATTGCTGAGTAATATTCCATTGTGTATAAATGCCACATTTTTTAATCCATTCATCTACTGAAGAGTATCTAGGTTGGTTCCATAGGTTAGCTATTGTGAATTGTGCTGCCATAAACATTGATTTGGCTGTGTCCCTGTAGTATGCTGCTTTTAAGTCCTTTGGGTATAAACTGAGGAGAGGGATAACTGGGTCAAATGGTGTTTTCATTCAAAGTTTTCCAAGAAATCTCCATACTGCTTTCCATATAGGCTGCACCAATTTGCTGTCCCACTAGCAATGTATGAGTGTACCTTTTCCCCCACATCCTCGACAACACTTATTATTTGTCTTCATAATAGCTGCCATTCTGACAGGAGTGAGATGAAATCTTAGAGTAGTTTTGATTTGCGTTTCTCTAACTGCTAGAGATGATGAATTTTTTCCATATATTTGTTGATTGATTGAATATCCTCGTCTGAGAAGTGTCTGTTCAGGTCCTTGGCCCATTTATTGATTGGGTTATTTGTTGGTGATGCTTTCAATTGAACTTTTGATTTTTTTTTTTTGTTTCTTTCATTTCAAGGATTTCTGTTTGGTATTTTTAAAGAACCTCTATCTCCCTGTTGAAGTGATCTTTTTCTTTTTGTATTTGTTTATGCAGCTCCTTGTAGAAATGATCTTTTGCTGCCTGTATTTGCTCTCTTATATCTTCCTTCACTTCACAGAACATTTTAATCATGTACATCCTGAACTCCTTCTCTGAAATTCTTCTGCTGTGGTTGCCATGGATTCTAATAATGTGGTGTCTTGATTTGTTTGGGGCACTTTCTTCCCTTGTCTTTTCATGTTGCTCATGTGTCTTCCCTTTTAGCACTGTGGGTCTGGGGTGTTAAGGTTTTTACCCTGTAGGGTTTGTAGTGCTCCTATTGGGTTCCAAAACCTCTCCTTTGTGGGGAAGGACAATGTTAACAGATCCCAATATCAACCCTAAACCACCTATGAGCAATTTATTGCTATTAAGACATTTACATTTTGCTCACAATGTATAGAAATGTTGAATTTGATTATTAGCTAAAATATAATCAATAGATTTGTAAAAAGGTTTAACAGTTTCTGATGGTGGACAATGAACTGGAGGTGGAGTGTAGGATGATATGCTGAGGAGGTACGATGTGAGGATATAGAATTAATATATCTTCGGAAGTGTGAAAGAAATCTTATGAAAAGGGTTAGTAGCAAGAGAATAGACAAGAAGTAGTTTTGGGTAGACAAGTACAGGGAAGATAGTAGAGTACTTAAGACAAACACATATGTATTTAGAAAAATAAATAATGTTAAAATAGTAAAGATTGGAGGGAAAAAGAAAAATAAAAGAAAAAAAGGGCATATATAACACCTCTTTATTATATTTTTATTCAGATGTCCCACTCCTCAGAATCCTAATTCACGCAAAGTTCTTGTTTTCACATTTGTTGGGTATGTGAGGGTGGGAGGATAGAGAGGGAGAAGAAAAAGAAAAAAAAAATTCTTGAAGGAAGAAACCAGGGTTGTTGCTAGTTTTAGAGATCTGTATCTTTCTTGCTTTTCTTCTCGTCCAATAGGTGGGGTTGTCTCTTGTGAGCTGGTATCTCTGCCCTCAGGATGGTGGAGGTAACCAGGGTGGGAAGGCTGGTCCTGGTAGAGGGTGCCTGGAAGCGGGGAGTGGCACCTGCCAGACCCTGCAGGGAGACTGCACCTCAAGAGTCTCTTTTTAGGTCCACTCATATGACTTGATTGCCTAGTCCTATCTCTCTATCTTGCCTGAAGATTTCCCATTTCCTGGACTTTCTATTAGTCTCCAAACTTTTGCCCCATTTCCCTCTCCCTTAGCAGTTCCCAGTTGAGGGAACTCTCTCTTGGGGCTCCTGTGGGCAGTGCCCTGGTCGCACTGCGCACCTGTCCCACTGAAGTTGGGCGGCTACTGTGCTGAGATACCACCATTGGAGAGAGGGGGTTGTTGGAAACCAGATACCTGGCTGGCTGAAGATCCAATCTGGGATTGGATTGCCAAATATGGCAAGGAAGGTAAGCCAAAATGGAGGCACTCTGCTTCCAGCCCTGGGGTGTCGGGTGGGGTGGAGGGAGTCAGCAATGACAGGTAGTATTAACTGCAAGACAGGCTGAATAAACGCAGGGTAAACTGAGTACCCATCCCCACCCTTTCTTTGCCCTTCATTTGGGGATGGTTATTTGGCCTCTTTTTCCCTTTACTTCCTCTTGTTATTTTTCGATTTGAAACCTGTGTCTAGCCCAAGCCCAATTCACTTGAAGGCAGAAGATGACACCCTTAGCAACTACTGTATGACCCAATCACTGGATGCCAGCAAGGCATCTTGCAGACCCAGAGACCCCATTAGATTTAGGCAGCACAGCAAAGGGCTATAAAAACCTTCTCCTGCCTGACCCTCTCTCTCTCTCTCTCTCTCTCCTTTTTGTCCAGTCGATCAGACACTGCCACAATAAAGATCTCTTGGTCGCTTTCTTTTCAGGTAGCAGCTGAGTAACCTGTGTGGGAGCCAAGCGACATCTGGGATTTCTGCAACAGTGCTGATAGGTGATCCTACTAAAGTGTTCATGAGCCCTGCGCTGTCTAAAACTTTGGGAGTTGGGTGTCGAGAGGTGAGATCCAGGTCACAGAGCGGCACAGAATGCTGCCTCCCTCTGGCCTGCCATCTTGGATTCTCCTAAATATCTTCTTAATGTCCTACACAGGCAAGCTTGATCTGTGTTTTTGTGTTTTGCTGCTGTGATTACTTAGCCCTGCTATTTATCCCTAAACCTTCACTGCAGCTCCAGGAGACACCTGTGACATTATAAAAACTAAATGTTGTGTATATGTTTCTAACAACTCTGCTAATGTTTGTGAAGCCTTAAATGGCCTCCATCACAAACCAATGCCCTGGTGGACTCCACTTTAAGCTTTAATGAGTTGCTATCTTCATGGCTTTCATAAACTGACCAATAATACTAATTGCTTTTGTGCTAATTGTTTGCCAGACAATGATGCTTTGCTGTCTTGTTTGTTATTATCCTAGCATGATCCCTGCCCTATGTATACCTCAACCAATTGCCACTGTGGATCTCTGCACTCCCTGGATGACTAATGTCCTTAACTGTCCATGCCTCACCTGATACAAAATCATAAAAAAAACTAAGCCATTAAAGTTCTGCTGTTACTACAGCAAGCCTATGCACTGGCAGATCTACAAACCTATACCACAAATGGACCCCAACACTATGCTGTTTGGTCTTCACCAGCTAGCACAAGAGTTCCATGAATCCTAAATAGGAAGGGACAACAGTCCACTGTCAGCCTTCAGGTATAAGAAGATGAGATCTCCAGCTCTCTGATCACCCAAAAATAATTTTGGGATCACATCTCTCCAGGGGAAATGTTAGGTAAAAGTTTGAGGATTCCAAGATGGTAGAGGCAGGGTATAAGAAAAATGCTGCTGAAGAACAAGACAGGGAGGTGAGTCATCATGACCCCTTTATGGTATGTTCCATTACCATGGTAACCCCCACCACAGGCTTAGTATTAAATCAATGGAGGTAAAGTGGGCAATATTCTAATTGAGTTTTCTAAGAAAATAGGACACCATTCTGATCAGGCATTATAAGGTAACCAGTGGGAACAAATGGGGTAAAGTCTTCAATCAGGTCTGTATAGGGAAGAGACGGCCTCACAACTCAGCATATAAGACTAATTTCCAGACACTGGGCCTTGAGCCTCTTTCTCTTGCTCTGTCCTCTCTGCTCTACCTCGCAGAGTGCTGCTCCCACCCTCACCTTCAATAAATCTCTACTTTGCCTGTTACTTCAGTGTGTCTTGCTCAATTCTTTCTTCAGGACATAAAGGACACAGACCCCACTGGACACCCTGCAGGTAATAATGTGACATGGACTTGAAGTGGAAAGCCAAGTATAAAAAATTTTAGCTGGGCTGGGAACGTGGCTCAAGTGGTAACACGCTCGCCTGGCATGTGTGGGGCGCTGGGTTCAATCCTCAGCACCACATAAAATAAAAGATGTTGTGTCCACTGAAAACTTTAAAAAAATTAAAAAATTCTCTCTCTCTCTCTCTCTCTCTCTCTCTCTCTCTCTCTCTCTCTCTTAAAAAAAAAAAATTATAGCTGAAGTCAAAACTGGGTGAAAGGGGACTAGTGAGGACAGTTCCTGCTAAAGCTATGGTGTCTATCCACCATGATTGGCCCATCCATCCTCCCAGAGTGTGGACTCCAACTTCCAGGTTCTCAGTGGAGTCTCCTTGGACTCAGTGAAGTACTTCAGTGGACCTACTTGTACAGATTTACCCGTCCGTCTGTCTGTCTCTATCTTTCTATCATCTATCCATCCATCCATGCGTTCATCTCCAGGAGTGGAACTGCTAGTTGGTATTGACCAAGACTGATTTAATGTTCCCTTCAGCTTGACTACAGATCCCTAATCTCTCCCTTTTTTCTTTTTAGATAATTCACTTAAAAAACATGCAAATGTAAATTATTTCCATTTAAAGTTTTTAATTGTTATTTATTTATTTTGGTGCTGGTGATGGAGCTCAGGGCCTTTTGCATGCTAGATAAGTCTTTGACTACTGAGCTCCATCTTCATCTCCTCTAATTCCAATTGTTAAATTATTTTCTTTGAGATATAAATATTCTACCATCCAGAAGCTCCTTTCTTTTAGGACATTTGAATGATCTTTTTTTTAAAAAAAATTATTTTCTTTACTTATTTTAATTAGATATATATGACAGCAGAATGCATTTTGATTCATTATGCACAATGTAGCAAAACTTCTCATTTCTCTGGTTGTACATGATGTAGTGTCACACCATATGTTTACATGTACCTAGGGTAATGATGTCTCATTCCATCATCTTTCCTGCCCCCGTGCCCTCTCCCCTTCCTCCCTTTGTCCAAAGTGCCTACATTTCTTTTTCCATGCTTCTCTGCCATTATGGATCAGCATCCACTTATCAGAGAGAACATTCAGCCTTTGTTTTTTTGTGGGGGATTGGCTTACTTCACTTAGCATGATATTCTCCAACTCTATCCATTTACCTGAAAATGCCATCATTTTATTTCTTTTAATGCTGAGTAATATTCCACTGTGTATATATACTACAGTTTCTTTATCCATTCATCTATTGAATGACATCTAGGTTGGTTCCACAGTTTAGGTATTGTGAATTGAGCTGCTATAAATATTGATGTGACTGTGTCACTATAGTATGCTGATTTAAGTTCTTTGGGTATAGACCAAGGAGTGGAATAGTTGGGTCAAATGGTGGTTCCATTCCAAGTTTTCTAAGGAATCTACATACTGCTTTCCAGAGTGGTTGCACCAATTTGCAGTCTCACCAGCAATGTACGAGTGCACCTTATTCCCCACATCCACGCCAACATTGTTGTTTGTATTTTTGTTTTTTGAATATTTTTTAGTTGTAAATAGACATTATTTATTTATTTATGGCACTGAGGATTGAACCCAGTGCCTCATATGTACAAGGCAAGCTATCTACCACTGAGCTACAACCACAGCCCCTGTTATTTGTATTCTTAATAGACCTTTATTTTATTTATTTATATGCCGTGCATAGAATCAAACCCAGTGCCTCACACATGCCAGGCAAATGTGCTACCACCAAGCCCCAGCCTCAGCCCCTCCCACTGTTTGTATTCTTAGTAACTGCTATTCTGACTGGCCTGAGATGAAATCTTAGAGTAGTTTTGATTTTTCATTTCTCTAATTAATAGAGATGTTAAACAAAATGGTATGAATTCAAACTAAAAAGCTTCTCAGCAAAAGAAACAATGAGATGAAAAGAAAGCCTACATTCTGGGAAGAAATTTTTAGCACATACATGTCAGATACAGCGCTAATCTACAGGATATATAAAGAACTAAAAAAACTTAACGTCAAAAAGACAAACAACCCAATCGAAGAACTATGTAATGTTTTGAACAACCAACAATAAAAAAAAAATGGGCTAAGGAGCTGAACAGACACTTCACAGAAGAAGATACACAATAGATCAACAAATATATGAATGATCTTTTTGAAATGCAGTTATCAGAGGAGATAATACATTATATTGTCCAGTATCTGTGGTAGGATAAGAGTCTAACTTCAAAAATGATAATTAGGAAACAATCACATTGTCCCTTCTTACCACTAATGTCTTCTAACACAATTCCATTGGCTCACCCCACCATTTATAAACCCTCCTGCCTTTTGATTCAGTAAAGTTCAATTTCTCTTATTTTAAGTGTCCTGTGCAGTTTTTCTTCAATAGTCAGCATTTTTTTGTTATTTGCTTTAATTAGTAATATGTGACAGTAGGCATTTGTACTTTGATATACCATACGTAAATGGGATCTAACTTCTCATTTTTCTGGCTGTACATGTTGCAGAATCATATTTATCATGTAGTCCCATACATACATAAATTAATAATGTCTGTTTCATTCTCCTATCTTTCCTATCCCCACATTCATTCCCTCCCCTCCCCTCCCATCACTTCCCTCTACCTAATCCCAGGTAATGCTATTCTTCCCTAGTGCTCCCACCTCATTGTGAATTAGCATCTGCATATTAGAGAAACCTTTCAGGCTTTGGTTTTGTGGGATTGGCTTATTTCACTTAGTATGATGTTCTCCAACTCCAACCATTTACTGGCAAATGCCATAATTTCATTCTTCTTTTAAATTGAGTAATATTCTATTGAGTATATATACCACTTTTTCTTTATCCATTCATCTATTGAGGGACACCTAGGTTGGTTTCATAGGTTACGTATTATGAATTGAGCAGCTGCTATAAACATTGATGTGGCTGCATTACTATAGTATGCTGATTTTTTAAGTCCTTTGGTATAAACCAAGGAGTGGGATAGCTGGGTCAAATGGTGGTTCAATTCCCAGTTTTCTGAGGAATCTCCATACTGCTTTCCATAGTGGTTGCACCAATTTGCAGTCCCACCAGCAATTCATGGTGTACCTTTCCCCCCACATTCTTACCAATATTTATTGTTGCCTGTATTCTTTTTGTTGTTGTTGTTATTCTTGATGATTACCATTCTGACAGGAGTGAGATGAAATCTTAGAGTAGTTTTGATTTGCATTTCTCTAATTGGTAGAGATGTCGAACACTTCTTCATATAATTGTTGATCAGTTGTATTTCTTCTTCTGTGAAGTGTTTGCTCAGCTCCTTAGCCCATTTATTGATTGGGTTATTTGTTTTTGTGAAGTTAAGTTTTTTGAGTTCTTTATATGTCCTAGAGACTAATGGTTCATTGAAGGTGCATGCGGTAAAGATTTTCTCCCTATATGTAGGCTCTCTCCTCATATTATTGATTGTTTCTTTTGCTGAGAAGAAGCTTTCTAATTTGAATCCATCCCATTTATTGATTCTTGATTTTACTTCTTGAGCTTTAGGAGTCTTGTTAAGGAAGTCAGATCCTAGGCCGATATGGTGAAGATTTAGGCCTATTTTTTGTTCTATTAGGCACAGGGTCTCAGTTCTAGTGCCCAAATCTTTTATTCATTTTGAGTTGATTTTTGTGTAGGGTGAGAGATTGAGGTTTAATTTAATTTTTCTACATATGGGTTTCTAGTTTTGCCAGCACCAATTGTTGAATAGGCTATCTTTTCTCCAATAAATGTTTTGGGCACCCTTGTGTAGTATGAGATAACTGTATTTATGTGGCTTTGTCTCTATGTTCTCTATTATATACCTTTGGTGTACAAGTCTATTTTGGTGCTAATACCATGCCATTTTTGTTACTATAGCTCTGTAATACAGTTTAAGATCTAGTATTGTGATGCCTCCTGCTTCACTTTTCTTGCTAAGGGTTGCTTTAGCTATTCTGGGTCTCTTATTTTTTCCAAATAAATTTCATGACTGCCTTTTATATTTCCATGAAGAATGTTATTGGGATTTTTAATAGGAATTGCATTAAATTTGCATAACACTTTTGGTAGTATGGTAATTTTGACTATTAATTCTGCCTATCCAAGAGCATGGGAGATCTTTCCATCTTTTGAGGTTTTCTTCAATTTATTTTTTTAGTGTTCTGTAGTTTTCATTGTAGAGGTCTTTCACCTCTTTTGTTAGATTGATTCTCAGGTATTTTATTTTATTTTATTTTTTTTTTGAGGCTATTGAAAATGGAGTAGTTTTCCTAATTTCTCTTTCAGTGGATTTATCGCTGATGTATCGGAACACATTTGATTTATGGGTGTTGGTTTTATATCCTGCTACTTTCCTGAATTTATTTTTTAGTTCTAGGAGTTTTCTGGTTGAATTTTTTGGATCTTCTAGATATAGAATCATGTCATCAACAAGTAGTGATATTTTGAATTCTTCTTTATGCATTTGTGTCCCTTTAATTTCTCATTTGTCTAATTGCTCTCGCTAGAGTTTCAAAAATGATGTTGAATAGAAGTGGTGAAAGAGGACATCCTTGTCTTTTTCCAGTTTTTAGTGGGAATAGTTTCAATTTTCCTCCATTCAGAATGATGCTAGCCTTAGGTTTAGCATATATAGCTTTTATAATGTTGAGGTGTATTCCTACTATTTCTAGTTTTTATAATGTTTTGAACATGAATGTGTGCTGTATTTTGTTAAATGCTTTTTCTGCATGTATTGAGATGATCATATGATTCTTGTTTTTTAAGTGTTAATATGATGAATTATGTTTATTGATTTCCATATGTTGAATCAACCCTGCATTCCTTGGATGAACTCCCTTGATTTTGGTGCACTATCTTTTTCATATGTTTTTGTATGTGATTTGCCAGAATTTTAGCATCTATGTTCATTAGGGATATTGGTCTGAAATTTTCTTTCCTCGATATATCTTTGTCTGGTTTTGGTATCAGGGTGATATTAGCCTCATAGAATTAGTTTAGATGGGTTCCCTCCTTTTCTATTTCATTAAATACTTTGAAAGTCTTGTAAAACTTGACTGAGAATCCTTCTGGTCCTGGGCTTTTCTTAGTTGGTAGGCTTTTGATGGTGTCTTCTATTTCATTGCTTGAAATTGATCTGTTTAACCTGTGTATATTATCCTGGTTCACTTTGGGTAAATCATATGACTCTAGAAATTTGTTGATGTCTTTGATATTTTCTATTTTATTGGAGTACAGATTTTCAAAATAGTTTTGAATTATCTTCTGTATTTCTGTAGTGTCTCTTGTGATATTTCCTTTTTCATCATGAATTTTAGTAATTTGAGTTTTCTCTTTCCATCTCTTTATTAGCGTGGCTAAGGGCTTATCAATTTTATTTATTTTTTCAAAGAACCAACTTTTTCATTTTGTCAATTTTTTCAATTGTCTCTTTTGTTTCAATTTCATTTCATTGATTTTAGCTCTGATTTTAATTATTTCCTGACTTCCACTGCATTTGTTGTTGATTTGTTCTTCTTTTTCTAGTGCTTTGAGATGTAATGTTAGGTCATTTGTTTGTTGACCTTTTCTTCTTTTAAGGAATAAACTCCATGCAATGAACTTTCCTCTTAGTAATGACTACATAGTGTCCCAAAGATTTCGATATGTTGTATCAGTGTTTTTATTTACATTCAAGAATTTTTTAAAATTTTCATCCTTTATTTCTTCTACTACCCATACATCATTCAATTGTTTATTACTTAGTCTCCATTTGTTACAGTAGCTTCTATTTTTTATTTTGTCATTGATATCTAATTTCATTCCATCGTGGTCTGATAGAATGCAGGGTATGATCTCCATTTTTTTTTTTTTTTTTGCATTTACTTAGAGTTGCTTTGTGGCATAAGATATGGTCTATTTTAGAGAAGGATCCATGTGCTGCTGAGAAAGAAGTGTATTCACTCATTGATGGATGAAATATTTTATATATGTCTGTTAAGTCTGAATTATTGGTTGTATTATTTAGTTCTATATTTCCTTATTTAGTTTTTGTTTGGAAGATCTGTCCAGTAGTGGGAGAGGTGTATTAAAGACACCCAGTATTATTGTAATATGGTCTATTTGACTCTTGAAATTGAGAAGGGTGTGTTTGATGTACATTGATGCTCCATTATTTGGGACATAAATATTTATAATTTTTATGTACTACTTATATATACTTCCCTTAAGAAGTATGAAATGTCCTTCTTTGTGTCTTCTGATTAATGATGGTTTGAAGTCTACTTTATATGAGATGAGAATGGAAAACTGTGCTTGTTTATGCAATCTATATGAGTAATAAGTCTTTTCCCATCCTTTCACCTTCAGTCTGTGGATATCTTTGCCCATGAAAGTGAGTCTCTTGAAGACAGCATATTGTTGGGTCTTGCTTTGTAATCCAAACTGCCAGTCTCTATCTTTTGATTGATGAGTTTAGGCCATTAAACATTCAAGGTTATTATTGAGATATTATTTGTATTCCCTATCATTTTGATTTATTTCTGGTTTTTGATTTGTCTTAGTTTCTCATTTGGTTAAATGAGATGCTAGGGTAGATGGGTAGGTGCTCCCTGCTGGTTTTCAGTTTTTTTTTTTTCACTTCATCCTCTTGGAATATTTTGTTGAGCATGCTCTGTAGTGTTGGCTTTCTAGTGCAAATTTTTTAAATTTTTGCTTATCATAGAATGTTTTAATTTCATCTTCAAATCTGAAACTTAATTTTGCTGGATAAAAAATTTTTGCTTGGCATCCATTTTCTTTCAGAGCTTGAAATATGTTATTATAGGTCCTCCTAGCTTTGAGGATCTGGGTTGAGAAATCAGTTGAGATCTGAATTGTTTTCCCTCTATATGTAATTTGATTTTTTTCTCTCACAGCCTTTAAATTTTTATCTTTATTCTCTGTGTTAGTCATTCCCATTTTAATAGTGTCAGTCTGCTGTAATTTTGTACTTTTGGGTTCCTGTAAGGCTCTTGTATTTGATTTTCTATTCCATTCTGAAGGTTTAGGAAATTTTCTGCTATTATATCATTGAAAAGATTGTACATTCCTTTGGTTTGTATCTCCTCTCCTTCATCTATTCCAATAATTCTTAAATTTGGTCTTTTCATGTTATCCCATAATAATTGGATGTTCTGATCATGGTTTCTTACCACCTTCTCCATATGCACAACTCTACTTTCAAGATTATATATTTTGTCTTCATTGTCTGAGGTTCTGTCTTCCAAGTGGTCTAGTTGATTGATAATGCTTTTTATTGAATTTATAATTTCGTTTAAAGCAGACAATTGAGGAATCCCTGATTGAGCAGGTCCCATAATAACCATCTCATTATTAATGGCTCTTAAATCTTGTAATAATCTCCATTTACCAGATTTCTTTTTAATGACAAAAATGGGAGTATTATGGGGGGATACGGAAGGTTGTATATGTCCTTCCGCTAATTGTTGTCTGACCAAGTCATGGGCTACTTGTATCTTTTCTTTAGTCAGGGGCCACTGAGGAACCCACACTGGTCTTTCTGATTTCCAAGTAATTTTGATTGTCTCAGTGGCCCTTTCTGAAAACCCAATTCATGTCTATTTATTTCTTGATTTGTTTGAATAGGTGCTGTCATACCTTGTTCTTGTTCTTTTAATCTTTTTTCTTTCCTAAAGCCTTGTTTAGCCCTAGTAGTGGGCGCGTTAGGATTGATGTTATTTGTTAATGTCAATCCTAATTGATCTAGGACATCTCGTCCCCATAAATTTACGGGAAGATGATCTAATACATAGGGCTGTATAGTTCCTTCACATCCTTCAGGATCCCTCCAATCTAATACCATAGCACTTCTATGGGGATTTGTTGCCACTCCTAGGCCTCGAAGCGTTTGAGTGGCTTGTTGTAATGGCCAATGTTTTGGCCATTCTTGACGAGAGATGACGCTAAGGTCTGCACCTGTGTCGAGCAGCCCATTAAAGTCATGTCCTTGAATAAAATTAAAAATTTTAGCATTGGGTGAGAATCTAAATTTAAAGACAGCATAGCCCAATCTACACCTGTGGAGCCTAATCCCTTGGAACCTCTTTCTACATTACAACTGGAAAATTTATCATGCAGGCTGGGTATTATTAATAACTGTGCTATTCTATCTCCTGGTGAAATTACTGATATACCTCTTGGAGAACTAGCTATAATTTTTATTTCACCCTCATAATCGGGATCAATTACCCCAGGACTTATCCTAAGTCCTTTTAGTGTAGAAGAACTGCGTCCCAATAATAAGCCTACTGTTCCCTGGGGAAGAGGTCCTTTTACTCCTGTGGGAATGATTTGAACTTCCATCTCTGGAGTTAGTATTGCTCTGGCAGAGGCGCAGATGTCCAGCCCTGCGTTCCCTCTAGTTTGTCTGATGAGGGATTTAATGGATAATGCGTCCTGGGCACTACCTTGATGGTGCTGCTGGGTTCCTCCATTGCCCCGTATATTTGTGGTTTTGGGCCCCGGGGCATTGGGCCCTTTAGTCCGTTTTTTGGCAATGGAGCCTGATACCTTTCTCCACGATATCGTGGGTAAACACTTGGTCCTTGTCTGTTTTTTGATAATGGAATACCCTCTATGGTGGTTTGAGAACGGCATTCATTAGCCCAATGTTTCCCTCTATGGCATCGTGGGCAAATACCCGGTATTCTATTCCTTTGATACCCAGCTTTGTTAAACCATCCTCTTATGGGGCAACTCCTTTTAAAATGTCCTGTTTGATTACAATTATAGCATGTTTTTGGCCTGGCATCTAAAGCCTGTTGTACTGCTGCTAAGACTTGCCCTTGTTCATTAATGTCTCTACATAATTTAATATATGTGTTTAAATCTTCATGTCTCCATGGTCTAATGACCTCTCTGCAGCAACGATTTGCTTGGTCATAAGCCAGTTGTTTTATAAATGGCATTACCTGTTCTGTATTACCAAATATCCTAGAGGCTGACTGAATAAGTCTATCTACAAATTCAGCGTAAGGTTCATTAGTTCCTTGTATTACCTTAGATAATTGACCTTGTAAGTCTCCATGCCCCTGTAAAGTTTTCCATGCCCTAACTGCATCTACAGCAATTTGTGCGTATACGCCAGGGTCATATTCAATTTGCTGTCTTTGACCCTCATAAGGTCCCTTTCCCAATAGCATCTCTATATTTCTTTGAGGGTAACCAGCTTCTGCATTTCGCCTAGCTGTCTCCATGCAAAATTCCTCATTGGCAACCTTCCATAACAAATATTGTCCTCCGTTTAGCACAGATCGACACATGTTAGCCTAATCTGCTGGTGTCATGTCCAAGTTGGTAACAGATTCGACCATGCTTATTGTGAAGGGAGCTTGTGGCCCATAGGTTGTTACAGCCTCCTTTAATTGCTTTATTGTTTTGAAATCTAAAGTACGGTGAATTCGTTGCCTTCCTGCCTGTTCAAGTACAGGGCATGCTAATCTTTGGGGTTCTGTCTCAGAATTCCGTCCATCAACTACGGGAGTTGAGGGCTGCTCAGCGGTAGATGGAGCTGTTGGTTGAGTTATGCCCTCTGGTGATAGAACGGAGTTAGTAGCAACCTCCTGTTGTAATTCTCCATCTGATGGCTGCTTTTCCTCTAAGCTTGCTTTTTTTAAATTTTCCTCTGTCTGACTAGCTTGAGAGACCTTCTCTTTTGCTTGACCTAGCGTTTTTTCTACCATAGTCTGGACCTCTAACAATTTACTTAACAGTTTTTTGGTTTGTTTTTTACTGGATTCTAATCTACTATAAAGGTAACGTAACCCAATAAGATAGGATAAAACAAAGCCGAAACAGAATGAAACAAAAACGGAGCAGAGAATGGTTGTATCGATTTTCTTTCTCAGGGCCGAATAACTTCAAACCTTGAGCCAACCATTTTTCCCAGTTCACCTGAGAAAATTCTAGGGCTAGGGAGCTCGAAATAAAAACAAAATAAATCAAAACAAGAACACACTGTTTTTTGAGATGGGCACCCATCCTGTCGCCTTCCCTCAGGGGCGAGCAATTTTACTCACCTCTAAGCTTCAGGCGTTCCCCGTACGGGCCACCAAATGCCGCAGTCTTGGCTGGGCACAGAATCACGAGCCACTCAAGCAGGAACAAAACTTTATTTTGAAAAAGCCGCCAATACTCTGTAGGCGCTGGCAAGCCAAACCCGGTCCTCCCACGCGGGCCTCCACCGGAACCGCGCGTTCCCCGGAACCGGGGGTCCCCCGGACCTCCCCCGGAATTCCCTCCTACTATCCTTCCCCAACCAATGGGAACTCTCCATGAGTCTCGTAACATGAATCCGGTAGCAGGCCAAGGTGAACAGCGGGAGTCCAATTTCCATATGAATGTAAATCTTAACATAATCATCTCAGTGGCTAGCTGACGTCATTTTACAACCAAAGGTGCCATACATCGTATATTTGCTTGTGGCTCCTAGCACATTTTGAGGATTTATGCCCCCCCCACAATCTTTCTTTATTGAAGTTGTCTTTCACTTCCTGTATTTTTTCTTTGATTTTACTCCTTATACTATCCTTTACTTCACATATCAGTTTCACTATGTACAATCTTAACTCTTTCTTGGGCCTTTCTTCTACTGAATTATCAGTGGCTTCTGTTGTTGAAGCATCTTGGTTTGTTTGGGGTGCTTTATTCCCTTGTTTTTTTTCATGTTGTTACTGTGTTTTTCAATCTAAAAATATGGATCTAAGGCAGGATAAATTCTACCCTGTAGCCCTATAGTGTCCCATAAGTTCCTAGCACTTCACCTTTACTGGTAAGACCATATCAACAGCATCTAGTGTCACATTCCCAGCAACAAAAACACTCAGGGTCACTCCAGGGGAATTGGGCTGCACAAAATAACCACACAAGAGACAGAGGTACCATTTTCTTTGGGGGTCCTGTGATGGCTCCTCTGACCTTAAGGGTCCACAGAAAGAGAGGGAGAGCAAGTGCATGCTGACCCCTTTTATTGAGGAGAAGCCATTCAAATGAGGCAAGGGATCAGGTTTCAAGGGGGCTGAGTTCATGTTGTCTGCTGTCAGCAGGTTGACTGATATCTAGGAAGTCCAAAGGCAGAGCAAGAGAAGGGGACACACAAAGGGCATTTCCATGGAACATTCTATTCCAAATAGGGCAAGAGGTAATATCACAAAGGAACAGGTGAGTGTAGCTCACAGCTTGACCCATGGGGCTGCAGGAGGGCACGCCTATGCATGAAGACACATTTTGCTACATTTTGCAACTTCCAAGATCAGGGCAGCCATCTAGGGCCACTTTGATGTGGCCAGATCACTTGGAAGTGACCAAGAGAGCCTCAATCAGTCAGGAAAGGAAAATGCTGGTCACACAGGGTGACAGCCTCCCACAACCTTGCGTACACAATATATAGCCTTAAACCTAATAGCTCCCACTAAGGCGTTTACTGATCTCTCACATCAAACCAAAATGATGAGTTCAATAACTATCTATAGTAGAAACAGAATATTTGCTAAAATGATTTATAATTTCAAATGGTAGATAAAAGAACAGAGGTAGTGTAATATGAAATATTTGCTAGGAAGGAAGATAGAAGCTAGGAGTAAAGATTTACAAGAAGAGTGAAAGAGGAGCCAACAGAGATTGGCTATTGGTTGAAGAGAAGTTGGAAAGAAATCCAAGAAAATAGAGGAGAGGAAGAATATGAGCAAAGAGAAAAAATTAAAGACGTAAGAATACAACAAAAATGCAAAACACCATTCATGTAACATTGTCCTCCACACACTGATGCATAAAAAAACATCCTGTTCCAAATATGGTAGGGAGATTAATGAATCAAAAAATAAATAAATTTTGCTGGAAAGTGGAACTGTCTCTGTCAGCGTTCAACAGTTTCTCAGCCCTGTCTCTGACATCTCTTGGGATCATCAAACCTAGATTAGCTCTCACAAACCCAGTCTCTATCCCACCGATCTGAGCTTCAGATACCTCAGGCTAGGTCACCCTGTAGTCCCAAGATCTCAATGCTACTCCTACTCGCAGAGAGACCGCCAGGAATACACTCATGCAAAGGAGCAACCCCGAGATTCAGCAGCAAGACAAGGGCCACAAGAATTCTCAATAAGAAGATCCCAGACTCCTCCAAACCCACAGGCACCCCGAAACTGGTCCTGCAGGTCCCAGCTGGAGTCCCCAGACAGAGGCTTTTGTGGTGGTAAACCTGCTGGTACCTGGTCCCCAAGCCCTGGCTGGTGCTCCAAAATGGGTGCAGCCACGTGCAAGCAAACTTGGAGTCTCCCCCGAAGCAGTCCTCTAGGCTGTGGTAGCAGCAGTAGTGACAGTGGTTGTTGGCAGCAGGCAGCAAGCCGGTCAGCAGTAGTGGTGACTGCAGGGGCAGCTGCAACTGCAGCTGTGGGGGCAGCATCACCAGGCTGTCTCTGGGGTCAGCATCAGTGTCAGCTTCAGCTGCATCCAGGGCAGCGGTTTCTTTGATGGCAGCAGCACTCAGAAAGAAGACCTCCAGGCGACTTCAGGCTGGCAGCAGCAGAATCAGAGGCAGCAGCCATGGTGGCAGCAGTGCAGGTGGTGGTTGATTCTCAGCATATATTTAACTTAACTAATAGTGTTATTTGTTAACCAGAGTGGTCATACCAGTCTATATCCCCATAAGCACCTATTAGGAATGCATAAGGGTTCCTACACTTCAACATTTCTACCAACTCTAGAAATTATTCAGAATCCTGTTTATACTTTTAATAGGGGTTATACAGTATTATCTCATTACTTTTTAAATTTGCCTTTCTCAAATTATCCATGATTCTGAGTACTTTATTATATGTTTGAGAGCTTTTGGGGTTACCTCCTTTGAAAATTGTCTGTTCATAACCTTTGTCTTTCTTCCTATTGGAATTGCTGTTGTTCTTTTGCAAGAATTACTTTCACATTCAGTAAAGGACTTGTGCGTTTTAGACATTTCAAATACTTTCTCTCATGCTTTCAATCACTGGTGAACTTTGTCCACATTATTTGTTGAACAGAAATTTACATTTTGAAAATGATTTGTTTTGAATTTCAAACTTGCAGAAAAATTGCAAAAATAGTACATACGAACTCTCATATATTGTGAGAGTTCCAAACTATAACAGAAGTATACATATATTTGCATGATAGATATGTCATTCATCAATATATCCAAAATTTGGTTCATTTAACATTTTGCTTCATTAACTTATCTCTCTCTCTTTCTAAACACACATACACATGCACACACACATACACACAAACATTTAAAATATTTCGAAGATTTGCAAATAAGTCACAGGCATTTGTTGTCATTTCAGTGTGTTCCCTAAGAACAAGTTATAACCAGAATATAGGTATGGAATTAGGAAATCTAATGTTGATTCAATATTATTATCTGACCTCATCTTTTGCCACAGTCTTGGCTGGGCACAGAATCACGAGCCACCACACACCTTGTAGATTCAAACAGCAATTCTTTATTCCCGAACTCACACCGGCCTCTACACACGTTCTGGGGAAATCCAAGTTCTGCTGCTGCCCAATTCACCTACTCCACGAGGCTTTCCTCTCCAATACTTTCTGAATCTCACGAGAACAGAACGGGAACTCAAGGATCGGGCGTGCCTGAGGCAGCAGGATACGCCCTATTCCCCTGCAGGGTACACCTTAAACCTGGAACTTCCCTAAACCCAAGATTGTCTTAAACCGGGAATGCCCTAAACCCAAGGAACGGGATACTTCCTAAAACCTGCAGGATACACCCTAAACCTGGATCCACCCTGGTCCTTGAGCAGGGTCACCTTTCTCAAACACACATGCAATGTCACAGCGAATTTCCAAGGCAAGTCCATTTAACATGGGGTACGCTGGCAAGGAAATTTCGATGTGTCATTCCTACTTGGCAATGGCCCTCAGCAATCTTTATATTTAAAATTTGCCAGTTGTTTTGATACAGAGTTTTACAGCTGTTTTATCTTTCAATCCAGGACTGTATGTATTAAGTCTTTTCAGTTTCCTTTTTCTCTGTCGCTTAGGATTATTTATCTTTCATGCTCCTAATATCTTATTTTGCCTACTGTTGATGAGTTTGTGTTTGTCTGATTTTTTTATGATTATGAATATTTTTGCAGACATAGTAATACACAGGTGATGTTGTGTCTTCAGTTTATCATGCCAGGGACATGTGGTATCAATTTATACTGTTGCTGAAAATGTTAACTTTGACTAAGTGGTTAAGGTGAATCTCCGCTTTGTAATTAACCACCTTCATAGAGACACTTTAGAAATTGTGTTAGTCAGCTTAGTGTCTCTGTGACCTCTAGAACTGAGGTAAGGCAGAGCATCATGGTAGAAGAGTGTGGTAGAGGGAAGCAGCTTAGGACATGGTGACCAGAAAGCAGAGAAAGAGTCTTCAGGGAAGGCGAATGTCCTCAGTGGCCCACGTCCTTCAGCTCCACCTCACCTACCTACAGTTACCACCCAGTTATTCCATTCAATCCAAGATGGACAGATTAATTTACAGGTCTCATAATCCAGTCATTTCACCTCTGAATATTTCTGCATTAACACAGGAGTTTTGGGGGAACACCTCATATCCACACCATAACAAAGTATAAATACATTTGCATGTTGAATATGTCATTTATCAATATATATCAAATTTGGTTCATATTAGTTTACAGAAATATCACTTATTCTTTATCACAAATGTATAGTACTTCACTGCTTGGATATATCATAATTTATTCAACCAGTCTCCTATGTGTAAATATTTGATTGTTTCCAATATTTTGCATTCATAAATAATGTTGCAATGGATAACCAAATGAAAACGTTCTTAGTGTTATGTTCACCTGAACATAAATTTCTAGAAATGAGATCGTTGTGTCAAAAAAGATATATATATATATATATATATATACACACACATATATATATATATATATATATATATATATATATATATAATTTTATTAATTTCCCCAATATTAGGGCTTTATCACGCACCAGTGATAAATGAGAATGCCTGAAAGCCTTGCCAAAGAGTGTGATGCCAATTTTTAAAATATTTTTTGCCAGTCTGATAGAAGAGAAGTGGTATGTCAGTGTAATTTTATTTGCATTTCTCTTATTATGAGTGACATTGAAATAGTTTCATTTGACTATTGTGTGTGGTTTTATAAATTGTTTACTTGTGCCATTGACTCATTTGTCTACTAAAGCTTTGGTCATTTACTCCCTTTATTTTAAAAGTTTTCAAATATATTAAGAATAATAGCTTGTTGTCCATGATACATTTTATAAATATTTTTACCCAGTTTTTCATTTTGCTTTGTAATATTTTTCCATAAAATTTTAACATTTTCATATAGTTAATTTTCTCTCTCCTTTTTAAAAAATGCTTTCCTGCTATTGGTGCATATTTATTTTTCAATGTGAACTTTTGTTGCAGCATATCCAACTTCATAAAACCCTTTTTTTATTATTGTTACCTTAAATTTATAAATGTAGGGAGAATCAATCTTTTTGTGATTTTGTATTGTTCTATACAAGAACAAGGACTAGCTGTGTCTTTCAGTACTGTTTAAGATATTATCATGCATATTTTATTGCTGCATAACCAATTACTCTAAACTTAGTGGTTTAAAACAATGAACTTTTGTTGTTGTTGTTGTTATGATTCTGGAGATTAAACTCAGGGCTATGGATGCTAGGCATGTACTCTACCACTGAGCTGTACCCCTGACCAATAAACATTTATTATCTCACACACTTTCTATAAGTGAGGAATTCAGGAGAGGCCTACTGGGTGGGTTCTGTTTTGGGGAGTGGGGTCTCTTGTCATGATGGTGACTGGGATTTCTGACAACTGGGGCTTAGTTGCTGTTTCCAACATGAATCATTCACATAGAGGGAAGTTAGTGCTGGCCCGTGGCAGGAGGCCCTAGTTTCCTTCCATGAGGTCCTCTCCAAAGGTTGCTTGAGTCTCCTCACAGCGTGGTAGGTGGTTTCTCCTAGACAAATGATCCAAGAGAGAGGAAGATAAAAGCTACAATTGTTATTGTAACTTAAAACTGGATGTCACATAGCAGCATTTCTGCAATATTCTATTGGGTACACAGGTCAGGACTATTCAATGTGGGGATCTGCACAAAAGAGTGAATACATGGAGGTGGAGATCACTGGGACCATTTTGGATGTGCAAGTCTTGCAAATATCAGTAGTATTTTTACGTTAAGTAAGATCATGGCTTTAGGATCACAGCCTGTGTGTATGTGTTTTATACTCATGGGTTGACTAAACTGAGTGTACCTTGTATTCTTGGAACAAACCTCTGTGGTCATTCAGTATTACTTTCACTGTGTGGTGATGAATTTTGTTTGCTAATATAATATTTTTGCATTCATTTTCATAGGCTATATTAATCTTCTAATTAAAAAGAATTTTGATTTAGATATTATCCAAAATTCAGACTATCAAATTTAGGTATTAGTATTGAACTTCTTCACAAGTTGATCCTCAAAGTTTCCTTCATTTTTGCTGAGTGTGCTGACTCACACCTGTAATCCTAGCAACTTGGGAGGCTGAGGCAGGGGGATGTCAATTTCAAAGCCAGCCTCAGCAACTTAGTGAGGACCTAAGCAACTTAGTGAGACTCTGTCTCAAAATAGGAACTAAAAAAAAGGGCTGGGGTATGTAGCTCAGTGGTAAAGCACATCTGGGTTAAATCCCCAATACCAAAAAAAAGTTCATTTTCTATGCTTTGGAACAATTTTTGTATTACTAAGCTATCTGGTGCACAGTTTGGTTTTGCTGATGTTTCCTTGTGCTGAAACCTTCTAGGTTTGGTGCTTTCTGTGAGGTAAAGCTTTAATATATTTTTATAATTTTTTTTCTATTAAAATTGGTCAATTTTAACTTTCTAACTCTACTTCAGCCTACTTTGGTAATTTTTATTTCTTACAAATATTATTCATTTGATGGTTGTTAAGCTTATTTGCACAGAGGTATGCAATCTTATGATTTTAAAGTTTTCTTGTGTGTCAGTGGTTGTTTTCTCTTTATCATTTCTTATTTTATATATGTTTACTACTCTGTATTAATTGTATGAATTAGTGATTTGCCTACTTAATATCTTTGGAAGAATCAGGGTTTTGCTTTATCAGTTAGATTTCCTGTTATTTCTTTTCTCTCTCATGATTTTCACTTGTATTTATTGCTTTATTCTTTGTGATTTTGTTTGACTAACTTTATTCTTTTTTAAAAGTATTTTTATTTTGTAATTTGATTAATTTTATTTTTACTATTTCATTTTTATACACTAATTGTATAAGTCAATTATTTTCTTCTGAAGACTGTTTAAATGTATTAGGAAAGGTAGCAGAATACAATAGTCACTACTATGGCATTATGTAAAAATGTGGATGTGTAACCGATGTGATTCTGCAATCTGTATTTGGGGTAAAAATGGGAGTTCATAACCCACTTGATTCTAATCTATGAAATATGATATGTCAAGAGCTTTGTAATGTTGTGAACAACCAATAAAAAAATAAATAAATGTATTCCATAGAATGTGATATGTTGTGTTTCATTATCACTATATTTTAGAAATTATGAAATTTTGGGTTGTATTTTTTTCTTTCATTCAAGATTCAGGAGAAAAATATTAATTTTCAGGTCAAAGAGTTTTTATTTTAAATATTATTATCAATTTCATTTTCATTATACTATAATCAAAGAGTGTTGTTTGTAATAATTCTTCTCACTGTGACTTATTGATACTTTATTTATTACTTAATACTTGATAAATTTTATAAATGTTCCTTGTATGCTTGAGAAGAAAATAATTTTCTATTATCAGAGTTTAATGTTTGATTTGTTTTCATAAGAACTAGGTTATTAAGAATGTTGTTTACATCTTGTGTAGCCCTATTATTATTATTACTATTATTATTATTATTATCCACTTGATCTGTATTCTACTAAAAGTAGCCCACCGATGTCCATTATTATTGTGTTTCTGTATATTTCCATTTGCTTCTCCTGTGGTTTGTGCTTTATAAGATGGTTGTTATGTCATTCGGTACATAGATATTCCTAAATATTATGTCTCTACTTTGAATTTCAGCTTTTAGCATTAAAAATAATCTTTAGTCATGTTAAAAATTCTCTTCTTATATTCTGCTTCATCTGGCATCAGGATGGCAAACGTTTCTTATTGATTCCATTTTTCCTCTTTTATCTGTGCTCATCCCCTTTGGTATATTTTTTAATTATCTATTTTTGGTGTGACTTTTTTGTAAAATTTAAATTCAATTTAATTAATTTATTTGTGTGTGTGTGCTGTGAATTGAGCCTAGAGCCTGTGCATACTTGGCAAGCACTCTACCACTGAGCCATATCACCAGTCCCTTAATACTAATTTTTTTGTTTTGAAACATAATTATTGTATACATTTATAGGACACAATGTGATAGGTGATACCTGTATACAAAATGTAATGATCAAGCCATGTAATTAACATTCACATCTCCTTAAACATACATCATTTCTTTGTGTTTAGAGCTTTTGAACTCTCCTCTTCCTGTCATAAATATCATAGGTTATTGTAAACTGTAGTCACCTCACTGTGCCATGGAACCCTAGCGCTTATTCCTCCTCTCTAGCTGTTTCCAACCTTTTGTTTCCCTCTCCCCTCCCCTTCCCATATTTAGAAATCACTTATAGGATGACAACACTTTAAGCTTCCACACGTGGGTGACATCATGTGATATATCATTCTGTGCCTGGCTTGTTCCTAGAAGTGACTCCTGGATTTGACATTTTCTCATGAATCAATTTGGTTATTTTCTTTTTAAATGAGTTAAGTTAATTTACAATTATTAATATGGTCGTTTTGTTTGTGTAGACTGTTATTTGAGTTGTAATTACTGCATCATTTTCTACTTTCTGTTGCCCTATTTTTTGTTTGCTTTGCTGTTTGAATTTTAAATTTTCTTCTGGAATTAGAATTGCATATTTAAGAATAAGTTTATACTTTTAGAAAGGGCCCTTATCACTGGTTTCTTCGTTAGCATTCATCATATGGTTTCTCAGTTTCTTATATATCCTTTGGATCCTCCTTTCCATTTCTGTAATAGATGTTCTCAAAACGTGTTCCAGTGGGGGTCTTTGAAACCCTTTCAGCAGGTACGTGGGGGCAAAACTCTTCATAATAATACTAAGTCAGCATATCACTTCTCACTCTCATTTTCTCTCTGTGCACATGAAAGTTCTCCAGAACTATGTGGTGTGCAATGACGTCATCTCTGTGCTGGCTAGTGAAAATGGGTGACGCAGCCAGGAAAATGGTCCTCTGCTAAGCCGGAACTTATTTGTAGAAATGTAAAATGATTCTTCTTGCTGTATTTTTGATAAAACTTTTATGTTAATATGTAATAGGTTTATGATTGCTATTTTAAAATAATATTTTAAAAACTCAATTTCTACTATGACAAACGCAGATAGCTATGACTCATGTAAACAGAAACTTTCTGAGGTCCTCAAAAATTTTAGAAGTGTTAAAGATTTCAGAGTCCAAAGAGTTTGAGAACTGCTTCTACACAGCAATCAATAAATTTATTCTCCTTTCCATTTTCCCTCTCCCTTCTTTTACAGCTTTTATTCACACTATTTTTATTTTATCAGGGCATATGGCATTTTATATTATTGTGTTAATCTTCTCTTTACTTCTGTTTTAGTCTTAAATCTAAAATCAAATGTATTAAATCTTCACCATTACCTTTCTCCTAAGTTTCCTGGCTTATAACAACATTCTTCCTTTAGTAAATTCTCAAAAAGAACTCACAAATATAGGATTCTCCAAGTTCTTGCATGTGTAAAAGTGGTGGTTATTTTCTTTTTTGTTTATAGGTTTAATATTTTTTAAAAATTTCAATTTTTATTGGTGAATTATAATTATATATAATACTGGGATTTATTGCGTATGGCCTTGATTCTGAAGAACAGCTTAGCTGAATCTAAAAATCCTTGATTCACATTTTTTTCTCTTTGAGTTCCTTGCAAATGCTGCTTGTTTCTGGTTTTGATTTGTAGGTTGTCCTTTAGAAGTCTGATGCCAAATAAATTTCCTTGCCATTGTAAGATTTTTGGTCCTTTTGTCTTCCTGGAGACCTGAGGTTTTATTTGTTTAAAGTCTAGTAGTTTTGCTAGAATATATCTCAGGCTTGACCATTCTGGGTGAATTTTCCCAGGTACTTGGTGGGACCATTTAGCATGTGGATTTAGATTTTTCTATAGTTTCCTGAACATTTTTGTGGATTGTATTTTTAAACCCTAATTGTATTACATTGTTTTTTTTCTGAAGTCTTATTATGTACAAGTGGATCTTGTTTGCTTATCTTTCCTATAATCTTTCTTTTTATCCTTTTTATGTTATTATTTTATTTTTTTATCTTGATTATTTTTCTTCTTTTCTTTATTATCTCTTACTATGTGGCTATTTGAATATAATCTCCCCACAGAACCTCATAATTTAAATTTTCATTTCTGAGATGGTTTCTTTTTCTTCAATTCTTTAATTTTTTTGAAATCAGCTTTTACTTTTTCTTCCTATTTTATGACCATTTATTTATGTTCCTTAGATTTTGATTTTCTCGTCTAAGGCATTTTTCATATTCCTACGTTCTTATTTGAAAATACTGGATTTGGTTTGGAATATTGTGCTATAATTTCTTGGCTTTGTAGGTGTTTGGGGGCATAATGTGAGAAGAATTTCATTGATTTAATGTTTTAATTTAAAATTTCCATTTTATGCTTTTAATATCTGTGTATAGATGTGGACTCTTTGAGTCCTTATTTTGTGGTCAAGTTAGATTATAAGGGTTAGACTTGAGAGAGTCCTCTTCCATCAGTGTAGTGATGAGTAGATACCCATTAAAGAAACTGCACCTCACTTCACTGAAAAAACAAACAAACTACGAATCCTGCAAGAAAAAGTAGAATGAAAAAATTGGGGGATAAATGGCAGCTTTCCCACTGTGAGGAAAAAAAATATACATACATACGTATGTGTGCAGTGGCTGTATGTGGAAAAAGGCACTTTAGGAAGACTGGAATCAGGGAGATCAATTAGAAGGTATACATTGGTCTGGGCAAGAGCGGACAGTGGCTCAGATTAGGAGAGTACAAGTAGAGAAAAAGAAAAATCGTTGTTGGGATTCTTTCAAAGATAAGTTAGCTGAATTTGTTTTTGAATTGATTGTGGGGCACACAGGAAATAAAGCAATTCAAGATAACTTCTAGAGCTTTGGCCTGAGTAATTGGGAAAGTGGTGATACTATTTATTCTGAAGAATTTCTGGGCAATAAAAAAGGTTCTGTTTTGATCTTATTAAGGCTTCCCTTTAGGTATCCAAATACGAATGACATATATTTGCACGAGTGCATATTTCCAGGGCAGCTATTGAACTTGCTGTTTTCAATGTGGTATTTAAAGCCATGGTATTGGGTGGGCATACCTGGAGAAAGTGTGGAGATAAAACAGAGGCAGACCCAGGATCAAGTTCTAACTCCAAGAGGTTGGGAAGAAGAAGAGAAACCAGGAAAAGAAATTGAGGGGAGCAGCTAAGGAGGTGGGAGGAAAAACAGGAGAGGATCGTAGCACAGAAATAACGAGAAGAAAGTGTTTCAAGAATGATAGAGTGAATGTACTGTGTCAAACGCATTGAAAGGTCTAGTAAAGTAGAGAGATAAATTTTGGATTTGGCACTAGAAAGGTTTGTGGAGATTTGTGGCCATGAAGACACAGATTTTGGAGACAGGTAAGAGTGGGCTTCAATCTTAGCTTTGTTGTAAAATTTAAATAAGATAAAACATATGAAATTATTTAGTATGGAATAGATATTCAATAAATTCCACTTCCTGGAAAGATAGCATTTTTGGAATATCCCAGGAAGGAGATTTTAGCTTCTAGTGTTTTGTTTTTGAAGCCCGGGGCAGTTGGTGTTTCCCAAGCTGCTGTTTTTAGTTGTCTGTTTTCTGTTACCAGTAACACAATACCACAGACCAGGTAACTTATAGAGAAAAGAGGTTTGTTTTGGCTCATTGTTGTAGTTGAAGGTTTAGGATCTGTAATTGGTGACGGCCTTCTTGTGGCGGCACAGGCCATCACGTGGTAAGAGACAGAGAGCCCGTGTGCTTCTTCTGGTCTCCTCCCACTTTTCGTAAAGCCACCAGTATCCAATCATAGGGGCTCCCTGCCAGTCACCTTTTGAAATCCTAATCACCTCCCAAAAGCCCCATCTCTGAATATCATAGTTGGAGTAAATTTCCATAGTTGGAGTTAATTTTCACAGTGGAGTTGAGATTCCAACATGAGTTTCCAAAGAGGGCAAACCACAGCATCAGGAAAAAGGGTCTCTGGACCCAGAGAGTTGAGACTTCAGAAAGGTTCTTCTATCCCAGGGTACGAATGCAAGTTTATTCCCATGGGGTCCCATGGAGCTCTTTTCTTAGCTCTTGCCTGGTTCCTTGAGTATTCATGCTGGTTAAATCCCAGGTCACCAAGTTTCATACCAACCCATCATCATCATTTAGTTCTAATCTGAACAGGGTGGATGGAGGCTAAAGGTGATTAATGTCATGGCTAACACACCGATCAAACAAGAGTTCCTCTGATGAGTTACTTCTTAGGAGACTACTGTGGAAGCTCAGGAGCAGACTGGTAACCATTCTATTGTACTTTATTTCTTTCTTCAAAGTATTATTTCCCATCAGCCTAAAGAATTTCTTGTAGTATGTTTCTGCTATGGACTACTTAAATTCAGTTTTTGTCTATGTGAAAATGTGCTTATTTCAAGAATGTTTTCATTGCAGATAGAATTCTAGGTGAGAAGTTTCTGCTTCGATATTCCCTTTAAGCACTTTAGTATTTTTTTAAAATTTATTTTGTATTTTTTTTTTTTTTCAGAACTGGGACTAGGGATTGAACTCAGGGCCTCGTGCATGCTAGGCAAGCACTCTACCATTGAGCTACATCTCCAGCTTTTAAAATTTTATTTTGAGACAGGGTCATTTGCTAAGTTGCCCAGGCTGGCTTCAAACTTTTGCTTTTCCTGTCTCAGCCTCTCCAGTAGCTGGCATTACAGGTGTGAGCCACCATACCTGGCTTTCTTTTTTCTTTTGTACTGGGGGATGAACCCAGGGGTGCTTAACCACTGAGCAACACCACCAGACCTTTATTTATATGTTATGTAGAGACAGCATCTCACTCACTTGCTTAGGGCCTTGCTAAGTTGCTGAGGCTGCCTTTGAACTTGCAGCCCTCCTGCCTTAGCCTCCTGAGCCTCTAGGATGACAGGCATGTACCACTGCGCACGCCAGGCTTTTTGCAACACTCTAATGATGTAATTCTATTGTTTTCTGGTTTATATTTTTTCTTATCAGCAGTCTGATATCATTCTTATAGTTGTTCTCTTGCCTGTAACCACTGCTTTCAGTTGCTTTTAAGATTTTTCTCTGTATCTTTAGTTTTTGGCAGTTTAATCACAGTGTGTCTAGGTGTGTTTTTGTTGTATTTATCTTGTTTAGGATTATCTAAACTTTTGGATATGTGGTTGAAGGTGTG
The DNA here is from genome assembly GCF_964194105.1 of Spermophilus citellus. Lineage (NCBI taxonomy): Eukaryota > Metazoa > Chordata > Mammalia > Rodentia > Sciuridae > Spermophilus > Spermophilus citellus. The sequence goes on from NC_138182.1 coordinate 185,438,836, forward strand.
TTTTCAACCCTTGGGAGATTCTTAGGCACTATTAATTCATGTATTCCCTTTAGCTCAGTCTCTCTTCTGTCTGTCTGGGACTCTAATTATCTATATTTGCCCCATAACTAATTCTTTTTCCTCTATGTATTTCAATTTAGATAATTTCTATTGATCTATCCTTAGTCATTGGTTATTTCTTCTACTGTTTTCAGTCTTATGATAAGCCTATCAAATAAATTTATCTCTGATTTTTTCTTCACTTTTCATATTTATGGTAATTGTTAAAATTTTCATATATACATAATAATAATAGCTTTCATATCTGCTGAAATAAACCACTCTTGTTGACCTTTAGCACTATAGCCATTTACCTTTACTCTTAAATTTATTGTCTTACTTTTAACATGTGGGCCATATCTAGATCACCTTCTATTGACTATTTTCTTTCTTTTTTAAATGGTGCTGGGGATTGCACCTAAGGGGCCTTTACCACTAAGCAACATCCCCAGCCCTTTTTAAAATTTCATTTTGAGACAGATCTTGTTAAATTGCCCAGTCTGGCCTCAAACCTGCCTCAGCCTCTCTAGTTGCTGGGATTATTGGTGTGTACCACCATGCCTGGCCTAGTGACTGTTTTGTTTTTTTTTTCCCTTGATTACGGGCTTCGTTTTCTTGTTTCTTCACATATCTTGTATTAAAAAAAAATTGTATGTTATATATGATATGTAAAAGAACAGTATCAGCTGAATTAAATGAATTTTATCTGCAAAAGTATTTCTTCATTTTGTAGTGGGCTGCTAAAATTGGGAGGGGGGCAAGTCACTATAATCTATCAGTGAGATGCTGGTAAGTGTTTAACACCTAGGTTTCTATAAAGAAAATAAGTCCCATTTTATAGACTTGCTGATTTCTACTAATGCCAACTTTGAACTGTTGATATAGATCACTGAATAGAGTTGGAGAAGCACAGCAGTATAGCATGATATAATATTTCTAACATGCAGATGCAATAGATGTGAATAACTTTAAGTGTATATAATAATAACTTTTAATATACTTAGGAGTTCAAAGCATTTATTACCTTTTAAATGTAATTCATTTATATAAGTTAATATTTAATAGTGACTGTGTATTGCAACAGATGTGCTAAATTGTTGAAAATACGACAGTCATCCTCTTGCAAGCCAGGTGGGCAGAGAGGGCTCCTGCCCACCACTGTTACCTCATTGTATTAGGGCTTTGCTGTTGTTTTAGTTACTCAGTTCATTACTGAATTCAAATGGTTTGTGGGGCGGTATCATGGTCTTGCCTTCAGTGAGGTTTGGGATTTGAACACCAGGGAGATTCTGGAGATGTGTTTGTGTTTTATAGTCCAGTTTCCTGTTTTCTGATCCTTGGAAAGGTCACTTTGATTTGCAGCTTGGTGCCATCTTGTTGGGGACTTGGTGACTTCTTGTTACACTTCTGTTCTGCCGCTGGCCCTGCGACCCTCGCTCTGCCCTGCCTCTGCCCAGGGCAGTGTGTTTGTTCACTGAAGCCCAAAGCGGTTGTGAGGGGTTTCTCTCAGTGCTCCTCCTGCTCTCTGGCCAGCCATGAGTGCAGCCTGCCAAGGGACTGGGGTGCACTGGAGGGGATTTCTTACTCCTGCTCTGCCCTCAGCCTTCAGCAGACACTGAACATCTGTACCTTCAAGAGGGTCTCTCAACTCTCTGCCATGTCTCCACATTTCCATGTAGGCAGCTAGTGAAGATCTGCGGGAGAAAGTGGCAGGTGGCTGCAGATTTGTGGCTGGGGATCTTAGGGCATTCTAAGCATTCATGATGGCTCATGCTTGGCCTTTAACGATTTAACAGGGCTGACTAGCAGCCTCCTCCCTATCCTAATGCTCTGTCAAGGATGGAAACAGCCATGGGTATCTTCTTTCCTGGAAGGAGCTTACCATTTTTTTTTTACTTTAGTGTTTTTAGATTTCTTTGCAACTCCAGATTATTAACAAATTTAAAAAATGTGGTGATTTTGTAGGTCTGCTCTTGTTGTCAGGATGGGGAAAACACTTTCCCATGACATTTTACTCTCCATGTGAAAGTAAAATTGTCTATATTTTAATCTAAGCATGAATTTCAGTTGTGTTAAATTGTGCCCCAGTAGCTGGAAAATTACAGCTAAAAATAAGTAGAGGCTAGTAGACATAGATTCTCTTGAATGCTTTCATTCAGGAGATTTAAATGGTTTGAGCTGAGGGTAAGTGGGTGTAATAAAAAGGTAAGTGAAATTGTAGTATGTGGTTTGATGTATACGTGGCAGAGATGACTAATTGTCTATTATAATGCCATCTTCTTCCTCACCAGTAGGAACCTGAATGTTTACCTGACTCATGATCACCAGAATTCAGTCTCTTTTCCAACTTCCCTTATGGATAGGCTTATCAACATGTCTTAGTTCTGGCCAGTAAGATGAGCAGAGATGTCTTATGACAGCTTATGGAAACATTTCTATAAAGGATCTTCTTTTTTATCCCTTCCTGCTATGTTGTATGAAGATGAAATGGCATAAGCCTTAGCAGCCATTACAGACTATGCTATGTCCTTAAGAGAGGATGCCGCTCACTGGGAAGATGAAAGGATTCTGAAACCTGATTGTTTATGTCAGGTCTGGGTTACTTTCCTCCTGATGTCTTTCTGGGAGGGAACAGTAAATTTTTGGTTGTGTTACCTATAGTTTGTGGGGGGAAGGGGATCCATTCACATGAAGCTATACCAAAGACTAACTGATAGAATAAATGAACTAGAATCATGCAGTCAATCTTAGAATTTTAGAACTAGATGAATCCTTTTAAATCATTTAATTCCATTTTATTTTTCTTTTTAAATGAGAAATCTGAGACTCAGAGAAATTAATTTACTCTTCTAAAGAAAATTTGAATTAATGGCAGTTTGATTTCAACAGTACTTGGGAATGTCCTCCAGAGAGGCCCAGGATCCATGCAACAGCCGTGCAAGACGATTTCCCTCTGTTTCTTACAGAAATAGAGATGTCACTAAAGATAATAAATATCTTAAAATGTATCACATATGTATGTATCTCTATGTATCTATGTATCTATGTATCTATGTATATAAAAGTTAACTAAAATATTGTGCCTTAAACAAGGCAGACAAAAAGTCTTAGCACATGTTGGAACACTTGGTGGAGATAAATTAGCAGCATCTACCAATTACTTGGAAAAGTTCCTTTGCATTAGACTTCTTCCATTGCCCTTGTAATAAATGTAGATCCCTAAGATTATCAGTGTGAAAATTGTCCTTTTCCTTCCCAAATAAGGCAAAAGAAAGCTGTAAATGGGTTTCAATATTAGGTTATTCTTTCTGTTCCAGGGACAGAAATTAAGTGGGTTGGAGGCTTGCTCTTTATTACTAGAAAGAAACTGAAATTGACTTTCCAGAGCCTTCACTGTGAGATCACACACAAATCCCTCCCCGCAATCTCATCTACTCTGGCCTCCAAGCTATCTCTGAGCCCAGACCATCTGGATCAGGGGGCTAAACATGGGGTGTTGTGTGTTATCCATATACTTTTTGAGCACCACATTTGAAAGTAAATAGGGACTGTGAAGATCCTCTGCTTGGTGATTGTTTCCTGTCTCTTGATATCCTAACATTTCCATCTTAGTACTATGAAAACATTTAAATTTGTTCTGGTCCAAAGGAAGCATACATACTTATTTCTGTTATCCTCAAACATGTGGATCCAGAACTAGAACTTTTGTTCTTATTCCCATCATAGTGTTCATTCCACCTCTCTGAACCAAACAATGCAATCAGCTAAGTGCCCTGGTGGGCGGAGGCAGTTATGCCTGGTTTCAGATGGGCCTGAAGCTCTCCTTGCACCCGGTGCTCCCTTTGTAGACAGTTATCCCTTGGGTTCTACTAAAGTGTAACAACCTGGAAGAGAGATCACAGGAAGACATCTAATTATTTACACTTTAAAACAATTAGGTCTCTTCCTGAAAGAGGTATTGAAGAAAAAGGAGAAGTGAGGATTAATCATAAGTCCATGGAAAAAAGGAACTGAGCATTGGTAAGACTCACAGTGGGGCTGGGGATGTGGCTCAAGCGGTAGCGCGCTCGCCTGGCATGCGTGCGGCCTGGGTTCGATCCTCAGCACCACATACCAACAAAGATGTTGTGTCCACCGAGAACTAAAAAATAAATATTAAAAATTCTCTGTCTCTCTCTCTCTCTCTCTCTCTCTCTCTCTCTCTCTCTCTCTCCCCCCTCTCTCACTCTCTCTTAAAAAAAAAAAGAAAAAAGAAAAATTAAAAAAAAAAAGACTCACAGTGGGTGGGATTGGGGCAGGAGTTGACCTGAAGACCAGAAAAAGACACAGGGTAGAGACTGGCAGTCTGGATCAGACCTTGTACCAGGGGTACTGGTTTTGCTCACGGTGATCCCAGAGGGTGTCTGCTTCCTGACACCAGCCACCAGCCGTGCTTATATACTCCATGGGAGTTGGGAGCAGCAGCTTTCTCGAAGAGCTCAGGGCATCTCACAACCTTTGTGCAGTTTTCTGGCCCTACCCAGAGGCAGCTGTCGACAGAGCGCTTGAGGCCAGCTTGCCGGGGGAATTTTCCACAAAAGCACACGAGGATTTGTCCCACCCGACTGAGAATGCTGCTTTTCTGGATGGATCTCTGTTTATGCATGAGGAAACTTGGCACTGGGGAAGCAGTGGCTTATTTTACTTTTTTTGTTTGGTTTTATTTTGTGCTTCAGAAATAGAACAGATTAAGCATCACTTGCTTTTGAAGGCTCCAACTCTCCCTGCAGCATGACTTTAAATTCTGTTCTCCCCAGGCGAGAACGAGGAACAACATCTCTTCTAGCTTTTGTTAAAAGCAATGCAAATGCAGGGAATACTTGGGAGGGAATCTTTTTTGTTATTGTTGTTTAATTTAATTTATATGTCTTTGAAAATAAATATTTTCTTCCTACCAAAAAAAAAAAAAAAACATGCTCATTGTAAAGAAATTAGAATAAATCAGAAAAGATACAAAGGAAAAATAAATAAATAAAATTGAGTGGTAATTAAAATGATGAAATAAAATTACATGAGAGCTGGAAGCGACCTTAGAAATAATCTAACTTGATAAAATTTTTATCAATGGTAAGACTGGGTTACAGATAAGTTAAGCAACTTGCTCAAGGTTACTCAGCTAATAATAGAATTTTTGTCTTTTTTGTTCTCAATTATCTTTTTTTCTTATACCAGTGGTTTTCAATTTCTTTTTCTTTTTAATTATGAGACTTTTTCTTTTAAAAATATTTTTTTAGTTGTAGATTGTCACAATATCTTTATTTTATTTATTTTTATGTGGTGCCAAGGATCAAACCCAGTGCCTCATGCTTGCAAGGCAAGCACTCTACCACTGAGCTACAACCCCAGCATTGGGCTTTTTCTTTAAGTCAAATATTACTGAGAACTCAACACAAAATAAGCATGATCTACTTGAATGGAAGCAAGTGCAGAGGGGGAAATTCAAGCCTGTTTACCTCACCTTGTCACCCCAAGATTGGTTTCAAAATGCTCCTATAGAACACCTCAAATTTCTTCAAATGGTGTATGATAACACTTAATAATCACTGCACGATACCATTCGGTCACTTATTCAATAGGTGTGTATCGAGCATTTACTATATGCCAGGTGCCTTTTGAGGTGTAAAGAATACAGCCAGAAGGAAGGGGCAGTATTGTAAGGTGGAGGTGAGGGTCACCTGTCTCCTGATAGCCTAGGGATACTCTTTGTATCCTCTATTGAAGGCTTGGATATTCCTTATAAATTGAACTAGAAACAACGCTTGATGGAAACCATCCTAGGAACCTCCAAACTGGCTAAGTTTTTTTTTTCTCCTTTCCTGATATGAGTAATTTTTTAATCTGTTTTTGTTTTAAAAACATCCAATATTTTCAATGTTCATTTGAAGAATTTCAGTTCCCCATAGCTGGTTTAGTAGTTGCCCCATGACTAATTTCTGTTTTCACTTTTATTAAAGAAGAGGAACTTGCCAATTCCAAGGGCTGCTATTCTACCACCTTGTAGATAAACCTCATAAGGAAAATAAATATACTCACTTAACAGGATTAGAAAAAGTCTTATCCCTCGTGGACACAATTAAAGATCTTATTCCTGTGGCCCCTAATGTCACTTATTGTAAGTTAAAGTTTACATTGTAGTCTACCCTCACCATGGAGTATGCATTCCTAGACATCCTCAGTAGATGCCTAAAGTCATGGTTAGAACCAAACCCTTTATGTACCATGTTTTCCCAGGAACATACATACACACCTATGATAAGGTTTAATTTATAAATGAGGCAAAGAGAATAACAACAATAGCTAATAATAAAATAGAACAAGTATAACAATATACTATAACAAGTTATTTACAGCTTATGGACTCTTTATTTCAGGAATTTGCTATTCAGCATTTTCAGACCAGAGTTGACCATAGGGAACTGAAGTTGAAGAGAGGACTGCAGTAATATAGAAGAAATTGCCCTCTTTCCAACATCAGCTGAGTGCTTTTCCAAGTTGGTGACAAGGCCAGGACATGAAAGCAAGATGGGCAGAGGGCTGACCCCGTCCCTGGGGTCAATGCCATCCTGCCACTCACCTGCTGTGGACATTGAGCACTCTGTTTAACTTCTCTGAGCCTCATGTTCCTCCTAGGTTCATTGGATGGGCCTGAAATCAGAATGATCATGGTGGTGAAATGGAACATAATCATGTTGAGGTGGCACAGTGCCTGGATCTTAGGTACTTACTAAATCCTACTTTCCTTCCTTTTGAAGCTGAAGGGCACACGAGTCACCTGGGAATTGTGTCAAAATATAGATTCCGATGAGCGGGACTGTGAATGGGGCCTGGGACAGCATTTCTAACAAGCTCGCACTGTCAGCTTGTAAGCAAGCTCCAGGACACAGATCTCAGGTCACTTCAGAGTTCCACATCACGGAGTCTTGGCTTTGCCAGTTGCCAGCTGGGTGAGCTTGGGAGAGACATTTTGTCTTTCTAAGCCTCAGTTTCTCAGGTAGGTTTACTTATGTTTCCCAGGTAAAGTGGGTGCCACAAGCTCAGTACCATTATTATTATCATTGCCATCTTTATCTTAGGTTTTTATAGCAATGCTGACATTGGGAACGTGACCATCATTTTGGAAGGCATCCTGTATGCTGTGTGGCACATAGAAGGTGACACCGATGATGAACGGCACCGGAATACGTGAAGTTCGTATTGGCAGAAGCTGGCTGAGGACCCAGCGGAGCTGATGCATAGAAGCATTCAGGCCATGGTGAGAGTTGGGCTGGGTGCTGACCAACTGGGTTCAAAAAAGAAGTGTTTATGCTCATATTTTTGTTTCATTCCTTCTACGAGATACTATGATTCTGGGCCGGGGCGTTGTTATTACAACTTCTGGAACTGGAGGCCCAGATAGCTGGAGGTACCTTCTGTGGTAAGGTCATTCTGTGTTAGTGCAGCAGCTCAGTATGCACAGGACTCCCTGCCTTGTTTCAGTGGCCAGCCACAGTGTCCAGAGAGCCTTTGATCTAGCCTTGCTTGTGGGAGTTCCAGGATCCTTGTGCCTCCTCCTCTCCATTTTCTAGCCTCCTTCTTTGCCTTTGAACTACATTTCATGACTCTGCTTTTTTTTCCATTAAGCTGAAAATAATTCACAAGTTAAATATGTCTATGCTAGAAAAATAGAAAATGCAGGTGAACAAAAAGAGGAAAGTAGTATTCCTGAAATTCACCACCTTAAGATAGATCATTTTAACATCTTGAACTGAGAATTTCAAAGCCGAATGTGTGTGTGGCCAAGAATGGATTTTTATACTTTACCCATTTTTTAATAGTTGAAAAAAAATAAAATAAAAACATTTTAGGGCATGTAAAATTTATATGAAATTCACAGTTCAGTGTCCATGAGCAGGTCTGTTTGTTTGCATGTTATCTGTGGCTGCTTCCTCAATAAAACACAATTAAGTGGTTATGACTAAGCTCACATGACATGCAAACTCTAAAATATTTACCATCTGGCCCTCTATTGAAAACATTTGATGATTCCTGGTATAGATAATTTCTTTTTGATAACCTGCTCATCTGCTTAATGATAAAAATTTTTCCACATCAAGAAATATTTTTCTCCAAAATAATTGTAGTCTTTTATTAAAAAAATAGCATGTTTGTATGGATCTACTGTCACCTGTAGTCTTTATAGTGCTTCCCGTTAACAAAGCATTGCCATCTCTTTTAATTCTCATGGTCATCCGATGAGTTAGACATCATGTGTTCATAAAAGCTCTTTGCTTGCAAGTAACAGAAATCAGCTTAAATGACTTAAACAAAGAAAGAGGATGAAGAAATGTTGACTTTGAGGATATGGGATTTGATGTGGGATCCTTGGGTAAGGCTCGGCTGGGTTTGTGAACAGGCCTAGGAAGCAGTTGAGACTCTCTGGGCCTCCTCTCAGCTCCTTCACATATCTACATTTTAGTTCTTCTTTTTTTTCTTCTTCTTCTTCTTTTTTTTTTTTTTTTTGCAGAGATTGTCTTCCCCTTCCCACGAGTACAAGTGAATCTGTCTGCTAATAGCTCGAGTCCTGTTTGTACTGGTCCCCTCACTTGGAAGGTGATTAATCTTTCCCTTTCAGGCCCAGTTCTAGTTATTATTAGGGAGAGAAATGTAGGTGACCTAGCTTTAGTCAGATTTTACTTTCAGTTTAATCAACTGTAGCTATCATAGAAAGATCTTAGAAAATGGAAAGACCTCTCATGTTCTTGGACAGGCAGAATTAATGTTGTCAAAATGGCCATACTACCAAAAGCACTATACAGATTCAATGTAATCTTCATCAAAATATCAGTGATATTCTTCCACATAACTAGAAAAAGCAGTTCTAAAATTGATTTTAAAGCATAAAAGACCCAGAATATCTAAAGTAATCCTGAGCAAAAAGAGTGATGCTGGAGATATCACAACACTGGACCTCAAATTACACTGCAGAGCCATACTAACAAAACCGGCATGAAGACCAGTGGAATAGAATAGAAGACACAGGGACAAATCAACATGCATACAGTCATCTTTTACTAGACAAAGGTGCCAAAAACATGTTGGAGAAAGGGAAACCTTTAAAAAAGATGGTGCTAGGAAAACTGGATATCCATTTGTGGAAGAACGAAAGTCAATCCCCATCTCTTACTTACCCTGCACAGAAGTCAACTCAAAATGAATCAAAGACCTAGGAATTAGACCAGAAACTCTGTAACTGCTAGAAGAAAATGTAAGACCAGCACTCCAACATGTTGGCACAGGAACATACTTCCTTAACAAGACTCCTGAAGCGCAAGAAATAAAACAAAAATCCAGAGGTGATAACAACAAATTTAAAAGCTTCTGCACAGCAAAGGAGAATTAAGAGTTTGAAGAGAGAGCCTATGGAATGGGAGAAGATCTTTGCCATCTGCTCCTCAGGACATTAGAATCCAGAGTATACAAGGAACTAGAAAAACAGCACACGTGTGCACACGCACACACACACCCACACATCCACACCCAATAGCCCAATTAATAAGTGGGCAAAAGAACTAAACAGAAATTTCTCAAAAGAGGAAATTCCAATGGCCAACAAATATATGAAAAGATGTTCAACATCTCTAGCAATTAGGGAAATGCAAATCAAAACTACACTGAGATTTTAATCTCACTCTAGTCAGAATGGCAATTATTAAGAACTCAAGTATTATAAGTGTTGCTGAGGATGAGGAGAAAAGGGAACACTCATACATTGTTGGTAGGGATGCAAATTAATGCAGTCACTCTGGAGATTCCTCAAAAAATTAGGAATGAAACCACCATATCATCCAGCTATTCCACTCCTTGATATATATCCCAAAGATCCAAAAGCAGCAAACTATGGTAATGCAGCCACATCAATATTTATAGCACCTCGATTCATAATAGCCTAGCTATGGAACCAACCTTGGTTCCCTTCAACAGATGAATGGATAAAGAAAATATGGTACATATACACAATGGAATATTACTTAGCCATAAAGGAGAATGAAATTATGGAGTTTTCTGGTAAATGTATGGAACTAGAAACTACTATGCTAAGTGAAATAAGCCAGGCTCAGAAAGTCAAAAGTTAATTGTTTTCTCTGATATGTGGAAGCTAGTCCAAAGTAAGCGGGGAAGGGTGAGGGAGGTGAGGAAGAAATTCTATCAAAACAGAAGATCAGTGGAGTAGAGGAAGTGGATTGAGAGGTAAGAGGAGGGTTCAGAATAAGGGAAGAACAGCAGAATAAATCTGACTTATTTTTCCTGTGTGCATATATGAATATACCACAGTGAATCTCATCTTTACGTATATACACAAGACACTGGTTAAACAAAAAGAACTATATGTAAGTATCAGGAAGATCAGTAGTGTAGAGGGGAGGGGACAGGGGGAGGGAGGAGGGGAGGAAAAAAGGGAAGTACTGGTGACTTAATTAGAACAAGTTATATTCTGTGATTTTTATAATTATGCCAAAACCAGTCCTAATGTTAATCAAATAATCCTAATGTATAACTGAAAAGAACCAATTAAGAAAAAGGAAAATGGTTGCTAGGAAATTATGTGCCAAGAGGCTCCTCTATACATTGGAAGACAGTTAAGTAGAGTAATTGTGGATTGGGCAGGTACTTCAAAAGGTGTCTACTTCATTACATCTTTCCCATTTTACAGAGAAGATTGAGTCTTAAGACTCCAAATGAGTTGTCCGAAAAGGAATTTGTCAAATACAAATATCTGGACTCTAAATTCCACACGCATTTTGAGCACACCAGACTGCTGCTCATTGGTCGCCATGGTCCTCGTGTGCTACAACAGTAACATCATATTTGGGCTGAAGATCCTGTTCCGCTCATTTCTCATCCCGTTGTTTGATAGATCATTGGAAGTTGAAAATTCCCTCTGTAACTCTGACTTTGATTCCAGGCCACGGCTGGGAGATATATGGAGAGATGTAGATTTTGGAATTTCCTCCTGGTTGACTGTTAGGCTCAGAGTGCTTTGATCCACCAGTGGAGGGAGATTGAATGAAAATGATCTGCATGCCAATCTGGGCTGGCATCTAATCAGTTAGCCAGGCTTTTGTCTCACATCTTGTGTCTAATGCCAGCAGCTAAATCTCCAAGCTCGATTAGCCATGGTTACAGCTCAGTAAGCATGAATCCAGCTTTGACATGATGTTTCACGGGGGGAGGGGGAAATTGTAGCCACAAAACCCACTCCTGAGCCAGCAGAGGAGTACGCCCCAGGTCGCAGGATTCTGATTCTTGGACAGTTGCTGAATAAAATATACCATGAGTTTATGAATCTATTTCTCTTATGTTGAGTGCATAAAATCAGCCATGTGATTTTGTGAAATGTAGCTTTCAAATAGTTCTGGAAACTGGAGGTTTGCTGGGTTTAGTCAGATGAACAACAATGGAAGAGATCCCAAGCCAGGGTTGACATTTTCTTGTATCTAGATCATTTAGGATAATAATTTGAGACTCGAAGTGGAAGCAGATCTTTCATTGTTGCAAGAGTCCAGCTTGAGGGAGAGTTTGGGGTATATCCACCAAAGGGGAGTGTGATGAGGAAGCTGGCCCCATGGCAGGTAGGGCCAAGAAACAGAAGATGAGACACCTAGGATCCCTGGTGTCTGATGCTGCTCAACAAGCATCATTAGAGCTCACTGCACCTCTAAATCAATTGCTTACGCCATCTGATCTGAGTTTTAAACAATTCGCACATAAATCCCCACTGCACATGTAGCATTGCTCTGAATAGATTATGTTCGCTTGGACATTTGACCAGCTTTTGCCAAAGGCTTCCGCCACTTGTCCCCTGGTGGCCAATGGGTGCTGGATTGACCTGCAGGGGATGGTGAATTGAGCTTCCAGTTTGAAGCAGCTTTTTTTAAAAAAATATTTTTATTAGTTGTTCATGGATCTTTATTTTATTTACTTTATTTACTTATTTATATGTGGTGCTGAGGATCGAACCCGGTGCCTCGCATATGCTGGACAAGCGCTTTACCGATGAGCCACAACCCCAGCCCCTTGAAGCAGCTTTAAGTTCGTATGATGACTTGCATTTTTGTCAGGGTTGAGAGGTAAGAGCTTTATTTGACAATAGTTGCTGTCTTTTGATAGCAAGGTAAATAATTATGTACCCATCTGTTAAATGACTCCCTTCCTTCCTTATGGTTTACCTTTAGGACTTTTTGAGCGGATGTGGGACCCTAGCCCAGGTGATACCTTCTCTGACTTTAGCTCATGAAGTTTCTTCAGAGTTGCTCTGGAAGGTAGGCAGTGTCTCCACGAGTGTGTTTTTCAGGATAATTCCTTTTCCTATGGGCTTATGTAGATCCACGGGGTACATGTGACCATACTTGGCCAACAGAGGTGAGCTGAGAATCCGCTGGGAGTAAGGGTGCCTCAGGGAAAGGTGTCTTAGCTCTTTAAGAAACCTCCAGTTTCTTATTATGTGAGTTTTTTTAAATTATTTTTTTTGGATAGCAAGTTATATGGCATAAAGCATGAACTTTTTTTTTTTTCCTTTTTTTTTCAGTGCTGGGGATTGAACCCAGGGCCTTATGCATGTGAGGCAAGCACTCTACCAACTGAGCTATATCTGCAGCCTGAGATTTTTAACTGTTAGAATTTTTCTCTTCTTTTATTTCTTAATTTGTGTCGCTGAAAGCGTCCTGATATTCTGCCATGACCACATGAAGTAGGGAATTGTTGATTCCCCTAAGGAGGCTATAAAAGAAAGAAAAATACATCTCAATACATCTACTGTAATTCCTTTATGTTTATCTGAGCATCTTTATTCTCTGTGCACAGCTCTACCCTCGGCCGCAGATGAGATGAGGAGTGTTCATGTGATTGCCAGGCTTGGAGGGCTCTTTTGTGCAAATTAGAGGTGCTGGAGTACTATGCAAAGAGCATCATAAACCCACAGGCTTACTCTCACACACACTTATGTAGACATCCTTTTTATAAGTGTATGCAGTGGTGGTGTTAAAAAGACTTAATAAGCATTATGAGAATATAAGTTAATATGTGAATCAAGTTATAAATAAAAAATTAATCATGCATTCCTTTTTATTCTCTAATCTAAACTTATAAAGTGCTTACCAAGTGATCTAAGTTGTAGGGCACCAAGTTCATTAAAATTATAATGATTTAGAGATCATTTGTTGATTTTAAGGAATTGTCATCATGAGCGTTTGATGGCATGGCTGTCACCTAAGTGACTTCTTGATCTAGGGATCGCATCAAACTCTTCTGCCAATCTCTTGGTTCAGTTGACAGTCATTAGGAGACCTGCAATCTTTAAAAAGTAGAGATTTTCTTTTTAAATCAGTAATATTATTCATGGTCCTGAGCCCTCTCTCAGCTTCTGCTGAACTAAGCAATTACATTAAAATTCTTTCCTAGGTTTTATAATGTTGCCTGAAACTTTTATATAGTCAAATTCTCTCTTATCAACTAAGCCATGAAAATCATTTACTGGAATGTCTTTTTAAATTAAGTTAAGGGTATACCTGAGGCCAAATGAGAGGTGGTGCAGAGTGAAGGCTCAATATACACTCCCTCCATGCCAACGTGCCGAGATTGGGTCTGCATTTCTGTCACTTGGATATTAAAGATCTTTTTGTTCCTCAGTTTCTTTATTTGCAAAATAGAGAAAATAATGGTAATTATAGGACTCCAAAGAAGTACTTGGAAGTGCCAGTCATGGAGTTGAAGCCTCAAAGTGCTGCTCCGAGCCTGCAATGACTCCTACTATCTCCTCTCGGAGACATCTGCTGACTCCATCTCTCTCTGGTTCTCTCAGGACCTGGCTTATGGTGGCTCTAATTTCCACAAGTGGCCACACAGGGATGACTCTAGGGAATGCTGGCCTGAGGTGGGCCGTCATAGCCTTGGAGGTCCAGGTGGGCCTGGAGGGCTTGATCAGCTGTCAAAGGCATCCCCTACTCCTTCTGTCAGATTAGGACATACTGTGTCAGGTCCGACAGATACTGGCATCTGGCAGTGACAGGGGATTGACTGCTCCCACGTGTAAGAGTCAGGGTATCCTGGCAGTGTCTGCCGAGGAATCCCAGGGCCAGGAGGAATGTATGGATGAAGCACAGCTAGCCCTTGGGAGCCCTGGGGAGAATTCATGATTCTTTGGTTGTCTTGCACATTTACCAATGAGAAAGGATGCCAGCTATGGGTTCTAGAGGTTCTACACATGCCAGTTATTAAGGCTTTCATTGCTGGATGATGGAGAGATTCTGGGGGCACCATAGGAAGGTTCCTTGGAGAGTTCCCGGCAGTTAAAACTACAAATACATTTAAAAAAAATTACTACTGCCCTGTTGGTGAAAAACAGAAGAATATTGATCTGTGATGTTGGAATTAAAAGTGAAGAAAGGTGGATATTTAGGAAAGTAAACAGTTTTTGAGTGTGTGTTATTGATAAACTGAGAGTCGGGCACATCACTTCAGTTTCCCAAGGTCATACCGTGAATGTGGAGGACTTGGGATTTGAATCTAGGTGTGTTTGCCTGACTTGTTGCAGATTGCTGTCCGGAGGAGAGGGAAAGCTGAGGGTGCTGATGATGGAAAACGATTCTGGTGATGTTCTTGGTTCTGATAAACGGCTGCTAGGACTTGCAGGGGTCATATGACTCCAACTATTTTTTTTCTATCTATTTTCCCTGTTAAGTAGGAGTTAAATATCCCCACGTAGGAACTTGGGTATGTCTCTCTGTGTAGAGGTCTGCTCTAAGAAAAATGGCTTTCTGCTCGGAAGGCTTTAGGGGCTGCCAGAACTTATATCCAGCTTCCCCAGCCCAGTGTTGCCTCCCAAGGAAGTGGGCTACCCAATGGTCCAGGAAACCCGGAGAAGGGGCAATGAGATTTCACTGAACACCAGAGTGTGTTCCTGGGAATCTCCATGAGTCCAAAGAACTGAGGACAGTGTTTTCTTTTTCTTTTCTTTTCTTTTTTTTTTCAGAAAAAGAAATTTGTGAGCTCCTGTGCTGGTGATGGTGGGTGAGTGGGTTGCTGGAGTGCTGGGGAGTCTGGCCGAGTGTAAACGACAGCTTCTGACATTTTTCTCCTTGAATTTAGAAATCTTAAAGCAAAATCATATGTCTCTGAAATTAGTCTTTCCTTAGAATAGTCCTGTGTTGCATGAACTGAAATGGAAATTGGACCACGTGCAAAGGTTTCTCAGGTTTATTAATGCTGAGAATAGCAGAACAGATGTACTTCATGGGGCAGAGAAATCACGGCCAGTGGACTAAGCCTGTTTGACCCTCAGGCTGGTATTCACTAGGCAAATGGAGAAATCATTGGCTCTTCACCCCCTGTTTAACTCTCATTTTTTAGTTGGTGGGGCAGGGGAGGGGCAGGCTACAATAACACTAATATCCAACTTGCAAATGTTAAATATCACATCCCGTTTCCAGCTTCTCCTACAGTCTTTGCCACTACAGCATGAACTTTGTGGCAAAGGTGCTCTTTCCAAACAATTTACCTGGCTTTGCCCTGATCCTCCCTTGGTTCCCACCTCAGATGTCACTTCCTCTAAGAAGCTTTCCTGACTGTCCATCAGGAACGAACAACCTTGTGATGTTTTTCCTTAACACTCTATTCTTCATACTTTCTGCTACTACCGACTGGATGTTTGTATCTCCTCTGAAATCCACTTTCAAGTGTCAGTAGGCTTATCAAGTGTTACCAAATCTGATGGTATTAAGAGGGGAGGCCCCAGGGAGTTGATTAGATCATAAGGACTATCTCATAGAATTAGTGCTCTTATAAAGGAGCCCCAGCGATCCGCTTTTCACTAGAAGAGGGAATAGGGAGAAGGTGCTGTTCCACGAACCAGGAAGCAGGCTCTCACCAGACATAGACTCTGCCAGTGCCTCGATATTGGACAGAATTCCTAGTCTCTGGAATGGTGAGTAATAAAATTCTATTGTTTATAATCTACCCAGTGTGTGGCATTTTGTTATAACAGTCAAATGGACTAAGATAATTATAATATGTATGTTTTTTTTTAGTTATTTGTGTGTTTGAGTCCTTTTTTACTCCTGTATACTATATGCTCCAAGATAATAGAGGCATATCTGTTTTTTCATGTCACTGGTGAGGAGTGTGTAACACTTGATAAGCCTACTGACACTTGACAATCAAGTATTCTGTAAGCAATTACAATACCTACTATGTGGTAGGTCCTCAGTAAAAATTTATTGAACGAATGAATCCATGAGGTATTGTGGATTGGAATTGAAATCTAAACTTTCTATGGCTTTGTAATAGAAATGTATATGATGAAGCTTGCAAAGAAGACTGGATGTTATTTTTAGTTAATAATAACAGGAATCTATATATTTTTCATTGTCTTGCAAACCATAGTATCTCTAAAATGATTATTATTGTTTTTTTGCATTTGAGGGGCATCAGGAGAATCACAGGTCTCATATGTGAGCTTTGAAGTAAGTAGGCTGCAAATTTTTAGTGATTTTATTTTGGAGTATCAGATAACAGGCAGCTGAAATCGAAACAGCTTCAAATGTCACAAAATGTCTTCTTGTAATTCTTCTGGAACATTAAATGCATTAAACCTTAAAGGCGCAGTCTGCATTTCCCAGCTGACTGTAGATTTAAACTAAGGAGACACAGCCACATCTGAGAGGCAATTCTTATCTAAATGGACTGCATAATGATGATTTGCCAAGATTTCTCAAATTAGTTTTTCAGGTCAGATAATAGTAAAGATCAGGAGTTGGGAAATTTTCTGTAAAAGGCCAAATAGTAAATATTTTAGGATTTGCAGACCACATGACCTCTGTTACAACTACTCAGCTCAACAGTGCTGGCATACAGCAGCATAAACACTACATAAAGAAATGGTGTGGTTTGTTTCAATAAAACTTTATAAAAACATATTATGAAGAGAATCATCCATGGGTATTTAGTTTGCTGGTCAGTGGTTAAATACAGAGGCTTTGGAGCCAGAATATATGGATCCAAATCCTGACTACCATTTAGATGCTGTGAGACCTTTGGCAAATTTCTTTTCCTTTTTAAATTAATTTTAAAATTTGTTTTAATTAGTTATATATGGCAGTAGAATGCATTAATGCACTTTGATATATCATACATGATGGGATATAATTTCTCATTTTTCTCAGTATAAATGTTGATAAACATATTGGTTACATAGTCAAAGCTACACTAAGATTTCATCTCACTCCTATCAGAATGGCAATCATCAAGAAAACAGGCAACAATAAATATTGGCGAGGATGCGGGGAAAGAGGTACACTGATACATTGCTAGTGGGACTGCAAATTGGTGCAACCACTATGGAAAGCAGTATGGAAATTCCTCAGAAAACTGGGAATGGAACCACCATTTGACCCAACTATCCCACTCCTTGGTTTATACACAGAGGACTTAAAATCAGCATACTATGGTAATGCAGCCATGTCTATGTTTATAGCAGCTCAATTCACTATAGCTAGACTGTGAAACCAACCTAGGTGTCCCCCAGTCGGTGAATGGATAAAGAAAATATGGGCTAAATGTTTTAATTGATATAAGGAGGCTGATTCACAGTGGGATAGGGAGCCGGAGGTTGGGAGGAATAGACTAACTCTAGACAGGGCAGAGGGGTTAGAGGGGAAGGGGGGGCATGGGGTTATTTATGATGGTGGGATGTGATGATCATTATTATCCAAAGTACACGTATGAAGATACAAATTGGTGTGAATATACTATGTATACAACCAGAGATATGAAAAATTGTGCTCTGTATATGTAATAAGAATTGTAATGCATTCTGCTGTCATATATAAATAAAAAATAAAAATTAAATTATAAAAGAAAATATGGTATATATACTTAATGGGATATTACTCAGCTTTAAAGATTATGGCATTCCCCAGTAAATGTTTGGAGTTGGAGAATATCATGCTAAGCAAAATAAGTCAATCCCACAAAATGGAAGGCTGAATGTTTTCTCTAATATGTGGATGCTAATTCTCAATAAGGCAGGGGGTCACAGGGAGGAATAGCATTATCTTAGATTAGGTGATGGGAGGGGAGGGGAGGGGATGTGGGGATAGGAAAGATAGCAGAATGAAACAGACATTATTACTTTATGTTGGCAAATGTCTTAACCTACATCCTATGAATGTAGTGAGTGGTGAGGATATTCAGGAAACTCTGTGGAAAAAGGACCCCCGGGTAGGAATGGAAACCTGTCAACATGCATGAACTTGAGCCTTTGTGGAGCAGACCCCTTAGCCCCAGCCAAGCCTTTTCAACCGCAGCCCAGTTGAAAGTTTGACTGCAGCCTCATGAGAGACTCTGAGTCGGGACCAGAATTCTCTTGGGCAGGGGTGGTGTCACCGGGCAGCTCAAGGAATAAGGGTGTGTTGGAGGTAGCATTTGGAGATTGACCAAGACTGGATTCTCTTCTGTTGAGAAATGAGGCATAGACTGATTTTGTGTGTGAGCGGGCTTTTCTCCACTTTTCCAGCAGCATCCTCCTCTACCTCCCCCTTTCTTCCCTGCCCATTACTTTCTAATCACACAGGTGTCCTTTAGGAACTCTGGGTGCACCAGGTTCTTTTCTGCCTCAGCGCCCGCGCACATGCTGTTTGCTCTTCTTAGCTCCTCTTCTGGTTCTTCCCATGACTGGTTCCTTCTTATCCTTCAGTTCTCAGCTTACATGTCACCGTACAGAACAACTTTAACTGCTCGATGGGGTAGATCCCTTCCCTGCCCGGATGTGTCTTTCCGCACATTTAACCTGATTTGTAATTAATTTTATCTTTTACTTTATTTATTGCTATTGTCTGAACATAGGATTTTATAGAGGGAAGCCTTGAACTTTTTGCCACATTGCATCCTTAGCACCCGGACTGGTACCTGGCACGTCCTCAGTGCTTACTACTTGTGGAGTGATGAAACGAATATTTGTCTTTCTATTTGTTAAAGGGCTTTGCATCACTCCTGCCATGCACGAGGGCTGCCCGAGGCCTTGTAAGACCATCCTTTTAAAAACTGTAGCCAGCTTTACTCCCTTCCCTGTTGTCCCTCTACCCAAACCCTGCCACTCTGCTTCATAGTTTTCTAGATCCATTTATTGTCTTCAAGGACCCTGCATAATTTACTTATTTTGCTTACTGTCAACCTCCCCTTGCTAGAACACAAGGTACTTGAAGGAAAAGGTTTCTGTGTATTCCATTCATATATTAGGTGCTTGTTAAGTGAATAAATGAATGACATTTCTGAATGCCATGATGCCAGAGGATAAACATATCTAAAAATCAAAACGTAACAGTCCTGTCTTACTTTATACTGGGGATTTCAAATGCATCAAATACAATGGAATTTTTATTTAAGCTCAAATAAAATTTGTAGCCATACATTATATTACATTATTATACTACATTGTATTTATTTTTTAAGCATGGTGTTTTATTAATATTTGGAGAGAAAAACCATATAAGAAAAAGGGATTTTATTAGAGATCATCAACATTTTAAAATTACAAAAATGCCGCATTTTTATTCTGGAAAAGTAAAAAAAAAAAAAAAAAACCAGTCTGCACACGCCTGTCATCCTAACAACTTGGGAGTGTCACAAGCTTGAAGCCAGCTTCAGGGACTTAGAGAAATCCTGTTTCAAAATAAAAGTTTTGGGTCTGGGGATGTAGCTCAGTGTTAGAGTGCTCACCTCTTATGCCATAGGCCCTAAATTCATTTTTCAGTACCTCAAAATAAATCAACAACAAACAAAGAAAAAACCCTAAATGTTATCCTTAATCTTGTTGAGATAATCATTGCTAACATTTTGAGGCATATTCTTCCAAGTATTTTTTTTTCTTGAATATATTTATACAATGTGTTTAAAAACAGAAACATACTGTAAATGTAAGGGCCAATGTTTATGTTGCATTTGTATTGTTTACTGAATGCCCTGTTTATATTTAAGTGTATTTTTTTGTATTTATATTTATATTGGCTTAATTCTCATGAGGACTGTATGTTCAAGTTCTTCTGTTAAGGCTCCTGAAGCCACATGTCTCATGAAGGGTGGAGTGAAGGCAAGCAGCCTCCAGAATCCATGCTGGTAATTATTCTTTTTGCTACCAGGAAATATTTTCTTATGACTTGTTTTTTCCCTCCCACATCAAGAATGTTTCTTCAAGTTTTGTATATTCCTCAACATTGTAAAGGCAATGTGTTTTCAATACATCAATATGCTAATTCTTTTTCTTCTTCTTTTTTGGTTACCCAGGATTGAACCCAGGGGCACCTTATCACTGAGCCATATCCCCAGCTCTTTTTATTTTTTATTTTGAGACAGGGTTTCATCGAGTTGCTTAGGGCCTCGCTAAGTTGCTGCAGCTTTCTTTGAACTTGTGATCTTCCTGCTTCAGCCTCTGGAGCCACTGTGATTACAGGCATGAACCACTGTGTCTGACTATTCTTTTTAAAGAATTGTTAAAAATTCCCCCATATCCTGCTATGAATAATTCTTCACTAAAACATCTTGAAAGTAAGTTTTTGCACACCAATAGGATGACTTTGCCAGGTTAAATTTCTCAGATGGGTATATAAAGTTCAACAAAAGCATGCACATTAGGGAATTTATAAGAACTTATTTTAAAGAGTGGATAAGTTTCCAGTTTTAGGCATCTTGAGAATTATGTAGTTATTTCATGAATATCTTTATGGGGGACCCACCTGTATTTCCACTTCTCTATCAAATGGTTACTTCAGTTAAAAATTTATTTGGTAACTTGTACAAGAGGAACTGGGTTCCTACTGAGAAATTCTGACTGTGGGAAGAGTGATAATTGATAATAGAAATTCAGAACTAAAATTCAGGAAAAAACTGAGCAAGTAAAGTCAAGAAAATCAGTATACTTAACACTACAGGCAAATTGGAGTGTATTTTAAGCCAAACAAAGATCTTGCTTTCTGAAGACACAGAGCTAATTAATCTATGTCAAGTTGTTTTTTAAATACTTGCCTTTTGGAATAATTCAAGTTCACTGTTGCAGGAATTAATCTATCTTCCCTTTGCCATTTGTAATTGTCGACCTGACAGGCATTTACTTGGATTTTTTTTTGTAGTATAAAGTGTTTATGGAGGAAAATTAACATCATTAGACAAAATGTCACCCTTTAGGTGAAAACATGAAACACTTTTGGCTCTTAAAGTGTCAGCCCAATCTCTCCTGATGGATGCTTGGTGCTATTCTGGGAGAAGGTCTGCAGCTGGTCAAGTATTGTCTCTGCAAATATTCAAAAATACACAGAATGGCTATACCTGAGGCCTTCAAGGTCTGTGTGTGTTTGTGTGTGTGTGTGTGTGTGTGTGTGTGTGTGTATGTGTACGTGTGTGTGCAGGGGTGCATGTATCTGTGCCCATGTGCACAGACAAGCTTGCAGAACTCTATGGACAAAAATACATATAAACCTTTTCTGCCTCATCAACCACAATTCTCAAAAACCTTCCAGTGCAATTAGTTTAAAATTCATCCAATAATCAATTCAGTGAGCATTTATTTAGCATGGTCTGACCTCAGGTCTGCTCTAAACCCTAAAATAAGAAGGTGAATGAGAACCTCAAGGACTTCATGGCATCATGGAAAAATTAGCCAGGTAAAAAGGTAATTGGTGACCGTGGGATTGTGTTACACATAGTGACAAGTGTAGGGAACACAGCATGGATCAAGGAGGGAGGAAATTTGGAGCAAGAATCATAGGAGAAGTTTCCCTTTGTTAGGTCTTAGAGGATGTGTCCTTCAGGTGACCGAGGTGGCATGACAGACAGGAGGAAAGAGTTTTCAAAGGCACAGAGGTGAAGTAGCATGGGGTATCCTTTGTATTTATCCAAAGAACTAAATTCAGCATATATAGTGATACAGCCACATCAATTTTATAGCAGTGTAATTCACAATAGCCAATTTATGGAACCAGCCCAGGTACCTGTCAGCAGATGAATGGATAAAGAAAATGTAGTATATATACATAATGGGATTTTACTCAACCATAAAGAAGAATGAAATTATGGCACCTGCTGATAAATGAATGGAATTGGAGGTATTACACTAAGTGAAATAAGCCAGAAAGTCAAAGGTCAAATGTTTTTGCTCATAATGTGGAAGCTAAAACAAAATAAGGGTAAAAAGTTGGGGGAATCTCCTGAAATAGAAGGAAGATTGGTGGAGTAGAGGAACGGGATTGGGGAAGAAGGAGGAATGAGAAAAGGGAGGAATGGTGGAATGAAATTGATCAAATTATTCTATGTATGTACATGAATATACCACAGTGAGTTTCACCTTTATGTCTATCTATAAAGCATCAATTAAAAAACCATAAATAAATGAAGGATGAACAAGTAGAGTAGAGAAAGGGGAATGGGGAAAGGAGGAGAGGAGGGAAAGAGGAAATACTGGAAACTGAAATGGAGCAAATTGTATTCCATGCATATATGATTATGTGGAAAGGAACTCCAATATTATGTATAACTACAATGCACTAATAAAAATATAAAAAGAAATAGCATGGAGCGTTCAGGGATTTTAAGTCAGTGAGCGCTACTGGAGTCAGAGGAGACCGAGGATCTGGAGAAGTAGCCCTTCCTCTGGTCAGTGGCTATAGGAAGAGACAACTGAGGCCATAAGAAACATAAGCTCTCCTCAACAGAAGATTTGAGGAGTCTGGGACAAACTCAGGGGTCACAGAGAATTTCTGAAGCTGCCTGGGATTCTGTGTCAGGATTGAGTGCTTGGGGCTAGCCTTAGCTCTGTGCTCTTTGCTTTGAAGTGAAGATTTTCCTAGGAGGACATTCATCTTTGTCTCTCATCTGTCACCAGCTGTGCACAGTCCTGTGTTAGCTACTGTGCAATTTCCAAATCATGGTATATAGATATTGTTGACTGAAATGTTTTTGGATGGATTCACAATGCAAGATTTAAGTAACTGTTACATGTGAAGAGATTTGACAAGAATATTGTGAGTTCCAAAAGAAGAGCTTAATGCAAGCTCACTTGCTATAAACAGAAATCTTATTCAGGGTCCTGATAATGGATAAAAACCATATATTCTATTATATGTCGACTGTCGTGTCTAGTTTTAAATAGGACATGGACAAAGAAAAGTTAGGGGTTAGGCATGATAGAGGTCTATGCAATTATTTCTCAAGGCCCATTTCTAAGTGTAGACTTACTCAAAGGTTATAAACAGTTTTAGGCACAAATTGCATTATGGATTTTAAAAATAGCTGTACTGATTTGTGCTGTCACATGACATACATAAATTTATTGGTTTCATTAAAACTTTGTTCAAGAGTTGGTTTTGAAATTTGAAGTTTTTTAAGGGCACGATTTAATCCAGATGAGGTCATTTTTATTGTAATATGTATTTCTTTGTTTACTAGTGAGGTTGCATAATTTTCACTTGTTTAATAGTATTGTTTTCTAGTGTGTTAAGTCATTTTCCTAATGGTACTGTGACTCAAAAGAAGGGAAAGACAAGAAGTATGTTGCAAATGAGGAAAAAGTGGAGAGACAGGTGCAAGACACGGAGCTGTATGAGTATCTTTTTGGAATGTATTTTTCTGTGGCAAATGAAAGTCTCACCCCCAAGTAGGTTATATAAAAAATAAAATTCAGTAATTTATCCAACTAAAAAGTCCCAACAGTAGATTTGTTTTAGTGCAGCTCAGAGTTCTAATGATGTTACCAGGATCTATTTCTGGATTCTGTACTCTCCATTTCGATGAAGAAGCCCTGTGTTCAAATGTGCTCCCTCCCTGTTTTTGTTATGTATCTGGGCCCGTTCCCATCCTCTCTAATTCCAGCGGTAAGTTTCAGATGGAAAAATTGTCTCTTTCCAAATCTCCTTGGGTCTGATCGGGTCACCTTAACATCCGGAACCAATCATGGTGGCTGGGAATATGGCATTTTGATTGACTTAGACATCTGTCACATGCTCTACTGCTAAGCTGAATTGGAACTGCACCCTAAGCAGTCAGCCTAAGAGAAGAGAAAACACAGAAGAAAAGTAAAATGAAAGGCGATTAGAATATTACAGATTCATCACAGAGTTGTGCTGAATGACTGCGGGAGATAAAGTTTTGTGGTAGGCACCACACTGGGGGATAGACAGGAGATTCAGGGTGTGCTGCTTCTTCTCCTTTGGCTACCCCTCCTTGGAGCTTGCTTAAATCCATCGTATCCCAGTTTGTTTGCACCTCCAGAACTCCCAAAGAGGTATCTATGGAGACAGAAGCCTGCAGGCCTTTGGTGGGATCTTTACTAAGCTATTGTCTCCTAGCTCCAAACCCACCTTTGTTACTCAGCTCCTTTAATACTGAGACTGGGATTTGGCAAAGCTTTTCTCCTTTGCTGGGTGGCTCACAGATGGGATCTGTCACCGGGGCAGGGGAGGCCTGAAGATATGAGCCTTCCTTCCTGTTTGTGTGACCCAGCAATGCTTCTTCCCCTTGGCAGGGACACTTGCTTCCAGCAATAGCAGCTATTGGTTCCAGTTTTGTGGTTTTTCTCATTCTCTCAGAACCTGCCTCACTGTGCCCTCAGAGACATTAACACCTGCCGTTCAGCCTTTCCTGGGAGGTCTAAATCTCAGCTCAGCAGATTCTTTAACTGCTGAGGAATCGACCCCAGCCAGGCAGTGCTGTCTCCTCAGAGGTCTGGGCTTGAGCTCTCCAGCAGCATTCCTCCAGGTACAGCCTTTTAATAATACCAACCTCTGCTCTTTGTTTTCCCAGCCCTGGAGTGGTGCCTGTTTCCTGCAATTACTACATTTATAATACTCTAGTGTCTCCTTCTGGTCTTCTCAGGTTTCCATTACCTGGCTAATATTTTTACCTTTAATTATTTTCATTAAAATAATGAAATGAATAATAGTGGGTTCCTCTTTCCTGAGTGAACTCTGATTGAAGCAGTCCCCATACCCATCTGACTGCCTTATCTTGCCATTCTTTGAACTAAGCCTGAAGAAGAGCATTCCTTGGAAAATTGGTATCAGGTTCCCATTGCTCTGAGGATGAAGTGCCGACCTCTGGGGCCTGCCTGATCTCTACTGCTGTATCTTTTGCTGTCACAAGCTTGCACCTGGTGTTCTAGGTGCACGAAGCTTCTTTAAGTTCTTTCAATGTTCCATGCTCTGTCACCATCAGGCCACTGAATGTGCTGTTCCTTCTGCTAAGAACGCTGGTAGCTTCTACCCCTTTTTCCTGGGTAACTTTTGTGTATTCTTCAGGTTCTGGCAGAGATGACTTCCCTTGGGAAATCTTTCTTGACTTTTGCACTTTTCTTCTGGTATCCGGTACTTCCTTTCTGAGAGTGCACTACATGCTTTTCTCTTTCTCTCACTGGGCTGCAAGCTCCTGGAGTGCAGTACTTGGAACTCAACAGGCAGCTTAGTATTTGAGAGAGTCCTCTTTAGAAATTTCAATGTTTTCACTTTACTTTTTGGAGCAAGGACATTTCAGTTACCCCTTACTGTTGATGCAAGTCATGCCCTAGAATGATTACTGAGGGTTTCATCTCCCACCCAAAGGACAAGCTAATGTTGTGAAAATTGCCACAGTGAGACTTGAGGGCAACAAACAAGGTGCCTTTAAAGACCTGGGTTGTCTTCCAGCCTTCCACGTGTCACGCCAGTGATGGAGGTGGACAGGGATCAGCTATTGATTCACCAGGTTAAAAGCCTTCCCATCACCCACAGCAGCTGAAGGCCTTGTGTCAAAGATAAGCAGCAAAGAAAATGAAGCCCTGTCAAACCCTTGTACCTATGATTTCAGGATGCAAATGAGAGGCACTGGATTAGAGGGGAAGACCGTGAATGTGCCTGCTTTTCTGCGGCTGCATCATGCAATGAAAAAGCAGAAACTTGGGAGTCCAAAATTGGTTCAGATCTTGAGTTTGCCTCCAGCTCCATGGAGAGACAGGGGCTTGGTGAGATTCTTAGTTTCTTTTTCTGTGGAATGATTGTCATCATTTTGTAATCTACAAAATTAATCTGTGCATACACTTCCCTTTATTTATTTTTAGAGATCTGAATAAGGACTTAAAGTATTCAGCACAGGGCTGAGAAATATCGGTAGTTTGAGGCAAACGTGGCATTGGCAAAGCTGATCCCACTCACTCATTTATTCAAAGATATCATTGAGCCTGTCTTCAATTCTAGTGATATTTAAGCAAATAAATTAGAAAGTGTCCTTTTCCTCTTAGAGTTTCTACTGTGAAGAGGTAATCTGAAAAGGCAACAAACATCAGTACACAAAAAATGACATTTTTTGTCAGTTGACTTGTACTTTAGGACATTTCCCCCTGATCGAGGATCTAATCCAGGACCACACATGGCATCTGGTTTATGTCTCTTTAACTGTCTTTCCTCAAGAATAGTTTCTTGGCCTTTCATTGACTTTCACGGTGTTGACATTTTTGGAGTCCAGGACACTTGCTTTGCAGGATGTCTCTCAATTTGGGTTTGTGTGATTGTCTTCTGACAATAAGCTTTTTAAGGCCATGCACCCAGCAAATGGCAGAGCTAACATTGGGACCCAGCTCTCCTGACCCCATGTCTTGTGCACTTCCCTCTTAAAAGCTTTCAGGAGGCTTGGAGGTCAGAAGACCTTATAGCTCCACCCGCAACAGTCCTGTTAACACAGCCAAGGTTGCTAAATAACAGCAGCATCGACGTGGCAATAACCAGAACACCTCCCAGGTGAACCTCACTGTTTTCTTAGTTGTCATTTAACATCTCCAGATCTGAACGACAATTTTTAAAAAAATCTATAGTTATTTTATTACTTTTTTGTCTTCTTCTCTCAAGGTGACAATTTGTCCTGCTTTAATAGAACAGCTGGAAAAAAATGAGGAAAATTAGACCCAATGCGGGTAGAATGCCATAAGACCATTTTGATTCCATTATGATGTGCTTTTCAAAACTGCAGGACATTGAACAAAATGCACTAAAATTAAAAGAAATCTTCTTTTTTATTTGGAAAATTATTTTTAAAAGCTGAACAATTGCTGTAGCTAATCTATAATTTTACCAAATGCTGGGTACTCTATTATATTGACATGCTAGAAGTTAGCTCACTAAATTTTCTCCAAGAAATGGGGAGACAAAGGGGCAAGTAATTCGTGCTCCAAGCCTGTGTTCTGCTTTCCCTTTCATGAATTGCACCACAGTACATTTTAAAACTTGTCCAGATGTTATTTTAAAACAACAGTCTCCAAAGCAACCCTAGATGAATGCTGCCTTTGCTCAGCTTTCTCATCCTAGTTTAGAAATGCCACTTTCATGAATCCAGAAGTGCAAAGAGAAGAATGTCGCCTGGTGGGGATGGGAGAAGACCCTCTCCCTCTTAGTTCTTGTTGCTGCAGGGTAGAGTGGGTTTGGTAGTAGGGAAGTTTCACATATTACCTGTTTTATTGATGAGAAGTGATACATATGGGTGGGTTTTTAATTTTTATATAAATATTTATTCAAAATTATTTATGGAATCCCTCCCTCTTTATAAGCCAAGCATCGTGCTAGGTGGCAGATTTAAAAATGAAGGATTCAGGCATGGTCTCTATCCTCAGGGAATTTAGTCGTGTGCATGTATGTCAGGTATAGGTTAGACAATCACACAAGCCAAGCACAGGGTGCTATGATAAGTCAGACTTGGGAAGGAGGTATTGAGAGTGGTTTGAATATGTTATTGCTCTGTGGCAGACACTGTCATCTATAGTAAAAATGGAGGCAGAAGAAGAGAGCTTGGACTTATTTAAAAAGTTATCTGTCTCCATGTCCATTCCATTTAACCTGGAAAACTAATGACAAACAACTTTTGAACAATATGGCTATCACGGACCAGTGGGACCAGGAAAGTCAGCAGAAGTTTTGGAAAACCCAGAGGAGCTGGGTGGTGCACCCCTATAATCCCAGTGGCTCAGGAGGCTGAGGCAAGAGGATCACGAGTTCAAAGCCAGCCTCAGCAACTTAGCGAGATCCTGTCTCAAAATAAAAAGTAAAAAGGGCTGTTGATGTGGCTCTGTGATTAAATGCCCTTGGATTCAATTTCTGTCAACAACAACAACAACAACAACAACAACAACAACAAACCCAGAGGAGATTCTTCAGAGAATTCAGAGACAGAAACTCTCCAGCACCAGAAAGCTGATGATCTGGAAGTTTTTAT
This sequence comes from Spermophilus citellus, assembly GCF_964194105.1. Classification (NCBI taxonomy): domain Eukaryota; kingdom Metazoa; phylum Chordata; class Mammalia; order Rodentia; family Sciuridae; genus Spermophilus; species Spermophilus citellus. The sequence continues at coordinate 185,467,162 of NC_138182.1, forward strand.
TCCCTGCCCTGGTTGATTCTCTGCAGAGCAGGGCTACTTTCCCCCATGACTTGGTAACTTTCCATCCTTTTCTGTACACTGTCCTCCTCCTGTCTATTTCAGTGATATTTACTTTATATTTATTGCAGGTAATTGTTTTCTGCTGTCTTTCTCTTTGGTTAATACACAGAGCTTCCTTCTATATACTCATGGACAATATTTTACAACACTCCTGAAACAGATGTGGAATCCTAATGAAGATGGCTAGAGATGCCTTTGTAGTGAGTGCTGAGGGTAGAAGAAGTGGTGAAATGGAACCAGTTCTTTCTGCAAGGTCTTACCAGTGCCAGATAAGTCTTCTGGGAGGAAGTGATGTCCAAGCTGGGACTTGAAGGCATTGGGGTAGAAATGGTGCTCTCAAGAGCAGGAATAACATTTGCAAAGACCTGGCCACTAGAGAAAACTTGGCGTGTTACACAAGAGAAGCTAAAAGAAGCTCAGGATGGCTGGTAGAAGGGGAGCAGTGAGAGATGAAGTTGGCAACTGAGCATAGGAGGCTTTTTGCTGAGCTGCCAGTCTATCCTAAGGGCCATGGGAAACTACTGAAGCCAAATGAGCTGGGAAATGGCAGAATCAGATTTATGTTTCAGAAAAAAACACACAGGAAGAGGATGAGGCAGGAGGATTGCAAGTTCAAAACTAGCCTCAGTAATTTGGCCAGGCCTAAGCAATTAGTGAGACCCTTTCTCAAAATAAAATGTAAAAAGGGCTGGGATGTGGCTCAGTGGTTAAGTGTCCCTGGGTTCAATTCTTAGCACCAAAAACAGACTGGAGGGATGAAGCCGGAAGCTGGATGTAGAGAGACCAACTGTGTCTCTCAATAGATTAGGACAGTGTCATTAAGGTTGAGGAGAGGTGGAAGAATGACAGACTACCTTGGAGGTGAAAACACTAAGACTTGATCATTAATCAGATGTGTAGTGTAAGGAAGGAGGGAGAGGAAACATCCCAATTTTCTTCACGCTTGTCTTCTTCCCCAATCTTGGTAATTCTTGTGTTCTCAGTTGTCAACTCCATGATCTCAATTCTTGGTACCAATCTCAGGCCTCATGGTGACTGTGCCTTAGTGGTACCCATAGTACTGGTGGCTACAAACTGTAAACACTGGTACTGGTCATTTCTACCCTTGGCTTAGACCTTTCAGATCCATTCTGTGCTGAGAGCATAGTTGCAGGATATCATGATGGGTAAGAGCAGGAACTTTCAAGTGTGATGGATGCAGTTCCAAGTCCTGGCTCTCTGCTTACTCCAAGTGTGATCTTCGGCAAGTCAACAAATCTCGCTGGACTTCAGATTTTCTCCACTGTAATGTTTCTCATTGAAACTATAAAATTTCTCATTAAAGTGATGAGGATTAAATGAAGAAATGAATGTGAAGCATAAGACCTGCAAATAGCAAGCACAAAATAAAGCTTGCCTAAGGAGAAGAAGGAGGAGACAATGCAGAAGAGGGCAACAAAGTTTAGGGTTTGGGTCCCCCACTTAGAACCTGTAGTCTGGCACAACCCAGGGTATCAGGAGTGGCCATTTGAGTAGAGAGGAAGAGGAAAAATCTCTTTTAGCATGGTGACATGAGGGAGGTATGCCAAAAAGAGTCCACATCAAAGTTCTGATTGATTCTTGAAGCTTAGTCTAGAATCAGAGCCAGGGATAGGTCCAACACGGCCCCTTGTCCCCAAGACTGTTAGCTCTTCTCATGGTCATCTCTTGCTCTCCACTTTAATTCTCTCCTTTATAGCTTTATCTTCAAATCTCAGCCTTCTTTATCTCTTCCTGGCCTCCTCCTGCCTCTGCTATTGTGTAGTTGCTAAAGGTTCTAATTCCAGGCACAGGCAGGATGGAGACATGAACATTTGCTGAAGATTGCTTTGCCTTTTGGAATCCTGTCTCTAAGAAACGTTGAATCACTCTGCTAAAGCCTGCCATATCTCTCAATAGAGGCAGTTATGTTATTATGGTTTAGATGTGGTGTCCCCCCAAACCTCATGTGTGAGCCAATGTAAGGTTTAGAGGAGAAATGATTGGGTTGTAGCCTTAGGCTAATCAGTGAATTAATCCCTCAAGGGATTAACTGAGTGGTAAGTGGAGGCAGGAAATAGTTCACTGGGGGCATGGCTTTGGGATATATATTTGTATCTGGTGCGTGGAGCTCAGTCTGTCTGCTTCCTAATCACCATGTGAGCTGCTTCCCTCTTCCACCATGATGTTCTGCCTTAGCTCGAGCCCCGGGATCGGAGCCTGCTGTCTATGGATTAAGACCTCTGAAACTCTGAGCCCCCAAATAAACTTTTCCTCCCCATTTAGTTGTTCTGGTCAGGTCTTTTAGTCGGAGGATAGAAAAGCCGACTAAAACACAGTGCACCACGCATTTGATAATGTCAGTCACAACTGTAACTCTGACCAGTTCCCATTGCTTCACTTTGCTGGGCACATACAGCCAGCTGCTACTCCCACTGGCTGGTGGCCAAGCAGTGTCCTTTATGATTGGTCAGCTCCCATGCCACACTGCATTGTGCCCATCCCATTCACATGTTGAAGCTCTAACTCTTAGTTCTTCAGAATGCGACAGTATTTGAAGATAGATAGGGCCTTTTAAAAAAGGTGATTATGTTTAACAGAGACCATTAGGGTGGGCACTAGTCCAAGGTGACTGGTGTCCTTTTAAGAAAAGGAAATTTAGACACATAGAGATACTGGGGATATACATAGGCAGAGGAGAGACCATGTGAGGACACAGGGAGGAGGTGGCCATTGTAAGCTAAGGAGAGAGTCTCAATAGAAATCCAATTTGCTGACAACTTGATCTTGGACTTCTAGTTTCCCAAACTGTAAGAAAATGAAATTTCTGTGATTTAAGCCACTCAGGTTGTGGTATTTGTTATAGTACTCTTAGTATACTAATACACTGGTTGTAATATATTTACATGAATATCATGTCTGATAACAGTTTTATTAAGTTCTTACTAAATTCTAGAGGTAGTGTAAATTACATCATTACATATTTAGATACTATCTAGACACTATTAGCCTCATTTTGCAAACAAGAGAACTTAGGTTTGTAAAAAGAAGTGATTTACTTAAAGCCAAAGTCACAGAGCTAGTAAAGGGCTGAATTGAGTGCAAATCGAAATCTTTTTGACATCTGTGCCTGGGTTCTTAACCCACTGTGCTATACTGCCTAGAGATACTGGTCACTGACTACTCCTCTTCCTCCAATGTAAATAATACCCCTATTTCTCTCTATGGTTCCCTGTTTCTTTCCTTTGGAGCACAAGCTAGAGTCTGTAACCATCAATTTAATTCTATGATCATGTTTTCCATGTTTGTTCCTCTTACTAGACCACAGAGCAATGCTGTGCTTACAATTAGGAGGATGGGGTTGGTTTTGAAACAAGCCGTGTTGAAAGGCTTCTTAATTTTTCTGCCAGGTGAAAGCCAGCCAACCTTTTGCATATGGTGAAATGATCAACCTCAGTGGGCATTGGCAAGTACCTGGAACTACTGCTGGGCTCTTTAATTTATACCTTAATATTGCACACATGTGGCCTCACAGGTCACTTAACCCTACCACGCGGTGAACACCTGGTGTTCTAGGATGTGTTTTTCCATTTTGTAATGCTCTTCAAGGCAGGAAGCTGTGAGCCACCTGATGCTCTGCTGGTGGCTTTTCTTTGCTTTTTCCCGACTCTCCATCCTATTAACACATCTGGGTGAAGTGGCAGCTGCTTATTTCGTGTATAATGAAGTCTAAAGAATAAAACCAGGTCCTTTATACCAGACTGTAGCTCCTCCATGAACAAAGTCCCAGAAGACACTTCTCATAGGGGTCCCACTGTGTTGATCACCTACTTCAGCCACTGGAATATTGAGGTGGTAGTGGTTATTATTTTCTCAATGATGTTCCCCCAACAAGAGGTGGAAATAGAGTGTACATTTCCCCCCCAACCCAAACTGTTACAAAATCTCTATGTACCTCCTGAGAGCTGAATTTCATAAAGACAGACTATTTTTCTCTTTGTGGCTTTTTATTTTTAGGTTTACTGCTTCCTCCCCCATTTATTTTCCCCATTTAATGCTTTCAGAGAGAATGAATAGTATTCTACATTTTTATATTCTAAACACCACTCCTGCATAATTCTGTTCAATTCTTTGTTGTTCTTTTTTTTTTCAAGTTATGGTTTTAAAAATAATCTAGAACTAATTTGTCTAATGAATATGCAATTATTGCAAGAGTCTTTTGAAGTTTTTGAAAACCTTCCGTCAGCATCTTTTGGGGACATGGGGATGAATGCAGCATCAGGCACTTGGAAACCGTTTTAATTTGGCATGAGCAGGTATAATTTTTGCACATTTCAAAGCTGGGCTTGGTGCAGTCATTTACTGTGTACTTATCATGATTATCTTAGTGTAGCTGCTTTCTAGCCTCGCTCCTTATGCTGGTAGAACAGATGCATCATTGCTATTGGGGCAGAGGGGGGTTGAAATAGAAGTTAGGTAGGACAGCTGGAAAAGAATATGTAGGAGAGAATTCCCAACACAGCTCATGCCCAGAGCTTAGAAATCTTAGCTACCTCTTATAGTGGGCTTATTGAATGCAAAGCACTTTACATATGTCTTAATTTTTATGTAAGCATTACCAAGGGAGAAAGGGAATACTGTCACTATTTTATAAATAAGGAAATTGATACTCGCAGAAGGTAAGAAAGTTCCCAAAGACCATACAGGTAGTAAGTGACAGGGTCAGTGTTTTTTCAACATCTATCATTGGCCATGTTTTCTGTGCAGGGCACTATGCAATGCACCTTGGCAAGTCTAGAAATGAACTTGATCTGGATTTTACTCTCAGAGTGTTTATCTTGTGGTGAAACAGAGAAGACAAAAAACTGTGGTATGTAGCCAAGAAAATTCAAAAAAGAAACAAGACAGAGGGCCATGCCATGAAAGTAGAAGCAAAGGAAAGAGAATTTTTTTAAATCTCAGTATAGATAAAATTTATCCTTAGAGGGGGACTGATTCCCTGAAGTTTTTTGCACAGTTTCTTGTTTCCTGCCAACTGTGCACATTATGTTTTTTGAAAGTGGCCCTTTGGATAGAATTTTTCAGTAATTGTTTTTGACCAGCTTCCTCCCGCGCACTTTTTTCTAGCACCTGGGTGAAGAGGCCAGTTGGGCTTTCTCCCACGGCTGAAGCAGGTAGGAGCATTCCTACCCCAACTGTGGGATTCATTAGCCTCCACTGTCAAATTGCTGTGATCAGGAGGGCGTGAAAGGCACAGTGCCCTCCTGGCTCTTGATGGGCAGTGGCTGTCACAGTTCCCCATAAAAGCCACACAGAGCCTGCTGCAGAGTACCAGAACCTGACCCCTTGAGCCACACTGCCCTCCTGGGTGATTGTTTTTCTTTGTTCTGGCAATTGGAACAAAGTGGTTTCTCTCATACCATGTCTTTGTTATGTGTTTGCCCCCCTTCTGGCCCTGTGTGAATGCCAACAATCTTTTGGTTGTATGCGGCAGAAGCACTCTGACTGGCTTAAGCAAATAAAGGAAAAATTTATTTTAAAAATCTCAGGGACTAGACCCAGGGACCAGAAAAACCATCAGGAGCCAATACAGTTACTTCTGGTCATTCCATAACTTCAAATACTTTGTCAAAAAAAGCAGCTCTCTGGGGCCCTGATTCTACTGCAGATAGAGAAAATCCTGATTTATTACAAGCAGGGTCTGGTCAGCTGTGGTCACAGTGAGGATCATGTGGGATAGATAGGACTTCAGGCCCCCATCTTGTTCCAGCTCCTGAGGGGGGAATATTTTATAGAATAAGAAATTGAGGGGCAGACAGCCACAGAGATAACCATATATTTATAAATTGGTGATGTGACATGATTTTCATTTTTCATGGGGGTTAGTGCAATGTAGTAAGTATCCACAGAAGGTCATCGTCTGTGGAAGTTTATTATTTCCTTCTTCTTGGAACCAAAGAGATTCCCTTAGGTTGTGCAAATAAGAAAACTGAGCCAAGTGTGGTGACATAAGACTGTAATCCCAGCTACTTAGGAGACTGAGGCAGGAGGATCACAGATTCAAGGCCAGCCTTAGCAATTTAGTGAGACCCTGTATTAAAAAAAAAATAAAAAGGACTAGGGATGTAGCTCAGCGGTAAAGCACCTCAACAGAAGAAGAAGAAGGAGAAGACTGATGAAATTATTCATATAATTCAAGCAAAACCTGTGGTGAGGGAAAAGAGGCTTGAGATTGTTCTGAACTAATTAGGTGAGTGAATGTTACTCAAACACACAAGACAAGTGTTTGGTTATCAAAGCCTGAGTAAGTTTTGGATAGTTCTCACTGGCATTAAGAACTAAAATCTGTCACAAACCTCTTTTGCAGGGGGTTCTTTTGGTGCCCCAAGGCTTTAAAGAAATTCTTTGCACGCCTTTTCTAGTCTATTTAACTTCCATGTACTTGTTTGTATACATTTATCTTCAGATAGACTATTGCTTGTTGATTGTCCTCAGAAGGACAATCAATCATCTGTCTTATTTTGTCCCTAATTAGGACTGGCGAGAGCACATGGTACATAGGAGATTCCTAAACTACATATTCTGAATATGGGAGTCACCTCAATGACCCTCAGTGAACAAGACTAACTAATTATTGGTTTAAAAGTCTTTGAGTTAGGGATCTTTTAATTGTCCAATTAATCAATCAAATAAAGGTACCTGTACTATCAATATGCCTATTACTGTGCCTAATGCTATGAGGTAAGTAGTCTTATAAATTTATTAGTTAAGAACTTGGGAAAGTTAGCATCTCCTTCTGCACACTGAGGCGAGGGGAGAGTGAGGATGAGTAATAGTATTTCCCCAGTTCAATGACTGTAAAGGTTAGAAATTATATACAGAAAGCATCAAGAACAGAGTCACCTTTTTGCTTAATTGTGATTATTATGGAAGGTGAGAATTTTCACGTATAACTTTCAATTGCAAGTAAATCATATTTCTTTATTTGCTCCAATTGGTATTGTTCTCTCTGATCTCCTCATTTCCCTAGGAGAGGATTCAATTTCAGTGATACTCTAGAGACTTCTAAACTTTCCCAGGATGTGGAAAGTCTCTGTGGGTCTTCTGAAGTCCTCTACCCTTGGGAAATGCTCTCTGGGCTACAGCCCACTTTGCTCACCCGAGGAACCCCTCCACACCCTTCTTACACATGAAGTTGAGTGGCATTGAATCTTTCCAACTCAACTTGGGCGTGAGGGTCTTAGCTATTTTCCCAGGACCACAGCTTGCCATGTTCCCTCTTTCCCTTGGACTGAGGAATCTTCCACTCTCTTAATTTAGCTTTTACCTCCAACTATAAAAGCCTGAAGAAGAGTGACAGAGTTTTGTTTTAGTTTTGTTTTGGCAACTTCTGCTTCTGTTTCCGAAACATGAAAGTTGTTAGCAATGCCTTAAAGCACAAACATTCTAAAAACTTTGTTATCTTCTTGGTGTTGGTGAGGGAAATTGGCTTTCAATCTTTTCCAGTTTTCTATAGCACCGGTGACTAGACATAAATTAATGTCTCAAAAGATCAGCCCGCACTGTGTTTCCCCAGCCTCCATCAGCTGAAGTCTTGTCAGTTCTCTTTTTATTCTTGAATATAGAGCTTTGCTTCAGGGCTTCATGTTTGCATTTTTGTCTGTTTGGACATTTCCACCCGTGCATAATTTGGTTGTTTCTCATTGCTTCAAGTCTGTGCTCAAACATTGCCTCTTTATAGAGGTCCTTCTAGAATACCCTTTCTGAAGTACTGACTACTCCCAACCCTAGCCAAATGAGTCACACTACTTTGTTATTTTCATAGAATTCACCACCACTTTACTTAACTCGATTATGGACTATTCCTGTGTGTTAGGACGTGGTGCTGTCCACTGGGGGAGAGACCTTGTCTTATTTGCCCTTGTATCCTGAACACAACTCCTGACACATAGCAGGTGCTTAGAAAACAGTTCTTGAGTGGAAGAACTAATTATCTGGCCAAATAATGATGTTAACGATGATGTGATGCTAATGGTGATGAAGAAACTGATGAGATAAATATGATACAATACCTGTTTTGCTTAAACTATTTTGAATTAGTATTCAAGAAATAGTTTGAGGACCAACCTAAGATTTGGAGAGGTGATGTGGAGTATATATTTTATATATATATGAAAATATGTATAAAATAGATGCAATATACATATAGTTAGCAAATGTTTTATAAGTCTCAGTGCTTGTATTAATGATATTGAAGGTAGATAAAATCTTTATGTTTATCAGAAGAGGACATGGGTTTAAAAATCTCAGAGCAGTATTGGGACATGACCCATAGAGATGATGGTTCAGTGGAGCTGGGTGGGACCTGGAAACCTGTATTTTGAAAACAATTCCCTAGGTGACTCTGCTTCAGAACCAAATTTATGGGCCAGTGATTTATACCCAAAGTTTATGGAATATAAAGTAGAATGAATTCACTAAATCTGTGGATGATGCAGAACTTCAGCTCAAAGAAGAGGGTTTTCAAAGGGCAACTCTTAATCTCAGTGGTGAATTTTTCATGAAATCAGAAATAGTTGCCAATCCTAAAATTCAGCAGCAGCACTCCATTTCCAGTCTTCGGGTGATTATGGTGTTCCATGTTTTCCTTTTTTCTGATTTCCTTTAAACATTTTGCTTTTAATTGTTAGTTATATACAGAAGTAGAATAGATTAATGATCCCTTCTGTATTCATTACTCCAGCTCCAGCAATTATCAAGTCACAGCTGATTTTATTTGATCTATGCTCTCTCTAATTTACTACCACCTCACATTCAGATGTGAGGGCTCTAACACTGAACTACATCTTCAGAACTCTTTATTTCATTTTGAGACATGGCCTTGAACTTGTGGTCCTCCTGCCTCAGCCTCCAGAGTAGCTGGGCTTATAGGCATATGCCACTGGGCCTGACCCCATATTCAGATTATTTTGAAGAAAACTCAAGATATAATATCATTTATTCTGTAAACATCTTGATATGTAAAAATAAGAACTCTTTAAAAAGATACATAACCCAGGGGCTAGTGTTGTAGCTCAGTGGTAGAGTGCTTGCCTTCCACGTGTGAGGCACTAGGTTTGATTCTCAGGAACCCATAAAAATAAATAAATAAAAGAAAGGTATTATGTCCATGTAAAAAAATTAAAAAAAAATATAACCCCAATACAATCATCACACTGAAAGAATTAATTTATTTTCCCCCCAAATATCCACTCAATGTTAAAATTTCCTCAGTTGTTGCAGAAATCCTTTTTCACAATTGATTTGGCATAGAATATCAATAAAGCCTATCTATTTTAATTGATAGGGCTTTTAAGTTTCTTTTAGCTATAGGTCTTATTTTCTTTATGTCTTTGCAATTTGTTGAAAAATCTAGTCTTTTTTTTTTTTTAAATAATGGTTTCCCACAGTCGGAATTTTGCTGATTTTATTCATGTAGTGTTGTGGAATGCATTTTCCTGCATTTTCCATTAATTGATATTCAGATTTATAGGCTCAATCATATTTAGGATTTGATTTTTTCCCCCCAACATTCCATAGATGGTGGTAGTCAGTAGGCACAAGATGGTCTTATCAGTAGGCACATGTGCCTCTATTCGTAGTGATAGTCACTAATGGTGATACCCCGAGACTTTATTTTGTTAAGAACAGCAGAAACAGAGTTGCTCTAATTTTATCATTCCTTTTCATTTATTATTTGGAACATTCTTATAATAAATCGTAGGATTACTAAAGAAAAACAGGTCAAATGTATTTTCGTCTTATTTACTTATTTTTGGCATTCTCCAAAAGTGACCAATAAGTTATTTTGTTGTCTGTATCTCTAATATCATTATCGACTCATGTTAAATATATTTGTTGTCATTCAGCCCATTGCAGTTATTATCTTTAGTCCTCATTTTTCTGTATGAATGTGTAGCTCTTCATCATGTGGATGTATCATGCTGTTTCATACTTAAGAGCTTAGCAAACATTTTCTGTAAAGGATCAGAGAATAACATATTTGTCACATTTTTTTTGCAGTTTTTTAAAATGTAAAACCACTCTTAATATGCAGGTTGTATAAAAACAAGCCCTTGAATTTGTTGCAGGGGCTGCAGTTTGCCGACCTCTGAGCCTGTCACTAGTTACTGATGGCTATTTGATTTGTTTGCAGACCTTCGCAGTTGTAACTACATCTTCTGCAGTTGACACCATTGGAATGGAGCCCTGGAAGTAGAATTACTCAATCAAAGGGTAAATGCATGCTAATTTTGCTAGATACTATCAATTTCTTCTCAAAGGTTTTATTCCATTTGTACCAGCAATAGATGAGAATGTTTATGTCTTTCAACCTTGATGAAAAGTTGTAGGTTGTTGAACTTTTGGATTTTTGTTACTCTGTGTGATCAGCAAGTATAGTTTTACTTTGTATTTCTTTCATAATGAGCAAGATCAAGTTTCTTTTCATTTGAGTTAAAAGACACTTATATTAGCTTTTGGTGAACTATTCATATAATTTGCCCAGTTTTTAATAATTTATTGATCTATTCTCTATGTTTAGAATATTAACTCTAATAGTGATGATGCTGCTGAAAGTGGTGAATGTTTTTCTCTAGGTTGTCATTTTAATTTTTAATTGTAGAATTCTTGTTATGCAGAAGTGTTTATTTTTAGACATTTTGTGTCAAATTTGTCAAACTCTTCCCTTACTGCATTGAGATTTTGAGTCATAGGAATGTGTTTCCTACTCTCAAGTTTACAAGAATTCATCTATTTTCTTCTAGAACTGATAGAGTAATATTTTTAATTTAGTTCTTTTTAGTTATACATAACTTTAGAATTAATTTTGACATAATTATAAAAGCATGGAATGTAATTTGCTCTAATTCAGGTCCCAGTACTTCCCTTTTCCCTCCCCTCCTCCTTCCTCGCCTTTCTCTCTGCTCTACAGATCTTTCTGTTAACTTACAGGTTTTTAAAATTAGTGCCTTTTGGATATGCAAGATGGTAGAAAGTTATGTTAGATTCATTCTACTGTTCTTCCCTTATCCTGTCCCTTTCTCTCCCCCTCCCCTTCCTCTACTGATCTTTCTCCTATTTTGATGGGGATTCCCCCCATCCCCTGACACACACATTTTTCTTTTTCTTTTTCTTTGGACTAGTTTCTGTATACCAGAAAAATATTCAAGCTTTCACTTTCTGGGCCTGGCTTATTTCACTAAGAATGATGGTCTCCAGTTTCATCCAATTACCAGCAAATACCATAATTTAATTTGCTTGATGGTTGAATAATACTCCAGTGTGCACATATACCATGTTTTCTTATCCATTCATCTGTTGAAGGACCTCTAGGTTGATCCCATAGCTAGGCTATTGCGAATTGTATTGCTAAAAACCACTGATGCGAGAGCATCTCTCTATGTATGCTGATTTTAGATCTTTGGGGTAAATACTAAGGAGTGGGATAGCTGGATCATATGGTGGTTCCATTCCTAGTTTTTTTGAGAAATCTCTACACTGGTATCCAGATTTTTACTAATTTGTAGTCCCACCAACAGTGCATGAGTATACCTTTTCACCCACATCCTCACCAACATTTATTAGTATTTGTATTCTTGATAATTGCCATTTTGACTAGAGTGACATGAAGTGTCAATGCAGTTTTGATTTGCATTTCTCTGATTGCTAGAGATGTGGAACATTTTTAAAATATGTTTATTGGTCATTTGCATTTCTTAAGTGTCTCTTTAGTTTTTTTGCCCATTTATTAATGGGGTTGTGTGATTTTTGGCATTAAATTTTTTGAGTTCTTTGTATATTCTGGATATTAATGCCTTATCTGAGCAGGTGGCACAGATCTTCTTCAATTCTCTAGGCTCACTTTTCATGTTCTTGTTTCCTTTCCTGTGCAGAGGCTTTTTAATTTGATACCATCCCACTTATTAATTTTTTGGTTTTATTTCTTGTGCTTTAGGAGTCTTGTTAAGGAAGTTGGTTCCTGTGCCATGTTGGGGTGTTTGGCCTACATTTTCTTCTAGCAGTTGCAGAGTTTCTGGTCTAATCCCTAGATCTTTGATCCACTTTAAGTTGACTTTTGTGCAGGTTGAGAGGTAGGGATCAAGTTATTTTCTGCTATGCATGGCTAAGTAGTCCCAGCATCATTTGTTAAAAAAGGCTCTTTTCTCCAATGTAGTTTTGGCACTTTTGTCTAGTATCTGATGACTGTATCTATGTGGGCTGTCACTCTGTGATAAGGTATTATTTTTACATTTAGATTTCTGATTCATTTGGAATTTATGCTTGGTGTATGGAATAAGAAATATATCAAATTTTTTCTATGTTACTCACCAGGCATATCCCTAAACCCACTTATTAAAATATCAATCTTTCCCCATCTCATTAGAAATGCTGAATTTGAATTAGTAAAAATTTCAATTACACACATTTCAATTATTAAATGTTAAATGCTCATATACAATTGAATCTATTTCTGGATTTTTCTATATTTTTCCATTTGTCTTTTTGTCTATTCATGTACCAGTACCATATCTAAAACATTTTTTAAAAAGTGTTTCATTATCTTCTTATATTTTCTCATCTCTTTCAGTACTTTCCCAAATTAACTATATAATCTCAACTTTGGCTATCAAAATAAAATATGATCACATTTTACTGGTGTTCATTAAGTATAAAAATTAGCTTTGAGTGCATTGACAACTTTTTGATGTTGGCCCCTCCTTGTCAAGAATTTGGAAAGAAGTCTTTCCATATGTTCAAGTCTGCTTTTGAAAGTGCCTTTTGGAAATATTTAATGGTTTTTCTCATGGATTTTGCTTAATATTATAATAATAATTACTGTTATCATTAATTTTAAATAAGCTTTTTCCTTTCCATGATGTCTTTGAATTGAATTTTTCTTATTCATATCTCCATCTTTTTTACTTTTAACTTTTCATTATTTGATTGGAGTGAGTCTCTTGGATGTGTTGAATTTGGTTTTGCTAACCAATCTGAAAATATTTTGCAGGTGTTAAGCCTATTTACATTTGTTAATGTGATGAAGAGGTTTGACCTCAGTTGTGAGTTATTTCTATTTAACACAATGTGTGTGCATTTTTGTGTGTGTATGAAATATTTAACTATGAACTTATATTATTTGCTTGTTTCTCTTTTTCCTTTTTTGATATATCTTTCAGCATTTGGGAAGGTGTGGATATTTGGTCTAATGGTTATCTTTATACAATACATCTGATGTCTTTTGTTTTGGATAGGTTCTGATGCTTCCCTACTGTATGCAATATGGAAATTGGTTAGTAATTCTTTCTTTACCTTCCCCTCCCTCTCCCAGGAACAACTCAATGCTGAATTGTCCTCATCGAACACCTATGAGGCAATCATCAAGCTGAGTCTCCTTTCTTTATGTTCTCGTGTCTGTTTCCATTTTGATTAGCTATTCCTGAAAAGGAGCAAAAGAAAAATGACAACATCTTTCCTTGCACCTCATTCTGCTTCTTCTTTCCTCAGAACCCAGAGATATGCATAGAGTAGGGAATAAGACCAAATTTTGATGGCTGCAAAGGGGAGGATTTTAGTCCTCTGTTTTTAATAGTTTCTTTACCCTTTTCAATAATGAAAATCTTCCAAAGTTTCTTTTGATACTTCCTTGGTTGCTAATAAATGAAAGATAATGACCTCCATTGGGGGGGAATAGCTCACTCTTTCAGTTTCCTAGGGGACATGAGAAAGTGCCCTGGAAAATTAGAAGACTGGGAATATAGCTCCCCCATGAAGTTGGACATAAGGCTCCTGGGGTCCATCTCTCATCAATATCTGGTGCCCAAGTTGCACAGGAAAGCTGTAATGCCATCTGCATTCAGGGGATCCTGCAGATGTGTTTAATGAGCATATCCTTGGGAAGCAGAGTAGATTTGAAACCAAAGGGTTTTTCCCCAAAATATTCTGGCCTGTCTATGGCATCAGGCACATCACATGATGATGCAGAAGGGAAGGGGCTTCCTTAAGGCGGACTGAAATTGAATTTGCCATCTCAACATAATTGTCTGAAAAACATATATAAAATATTGACTTTTTTTTACATATTTTGGGGTACCAGGGATTGAACTCAAGGGTACTCGGCCACTGAGCCATACCCCCAGCCCTATTTTGTATTTTATTTAGAGACAGGGTCTCACTGAGTTGCTTAGTGTCTTGCCATTGCTGAGGCTGGCTTTGAACACGCCATCCTCCTGTCTCAGCCTCCTGAGCCACTGGAATTACAGGCATGCGCCACCGTGCCCAGCCTTACATTTGGTTTTGTGTGGTAAAATTCTTATCATACATGTATGAAATAGTGGAATGGAAACATGGCCCTGAAACAGAAAGCTTGCTCAGGATGGAGGATAGGGATGCTCAGAGGCATGCCTGGCCAAGCTGGAGTAGAGCATAAGAGCTTTTGTTGGGTGCCCGCAACCTTGGTCTGAGAGAGAACTGTCAGGCACTGCTGATGTGAATGTGGCTCCTTCTAAGTAGGTCTGGTGAATTCAGAATTCCAGACTCAGATGGCTCTCTTTCTTCTGAAAATTTGCTTCTGACCTTGTGTGAGCTTTTCTGAGATTCCATTTATCCCACCCTACCCCACTTTTTTTGGGGGGATGGTTCTTACTCTTTCATCATAGAATCCAAATATGGGTACTTTGTTGTCCTGAATGAGAGAAAGAGAAGACTGCTGTGGTGGATTTCAAAATTATAGAGGGTACATATTCTGGAAAAAATTTTAGAATTAAAATAAAATTAAATGTTGTTAATAACAATTATTGTGACTCAAAGCTAGAGGGAAATGTCGGCATATTGATGGGAAGATTTGTATTCCTTTAAAGTCAAGGAAATGATGGCTAGGGGTTTCATTTTATTTCAGTCCTTTTTCTTGTTTTTCCTGACTCTTTCATTGCTCAGGGCCTTTTTGTTTTGAGACAAGTTAAAACCAATGGAGTTTTTACTTGTTTCTAATGTTTGGTTCATTTAACAAATGAAATCAAGGCTAGCTTTCTTAGCCGTTTCTCTCCTCTCTTTCCACATATTTCATTATATGAAGAAATGAGAGCATGAGAAGTTGAGTACACAGAAGAAAATAAGCTCTTATCATTTGAAGTGACTGATTTTTTTAAAAATTTGACCTAAAAGGAATTTTAAACCTTAGCTTAAAAAAAATTGTTCCTTATGCCAAAGAGGCTTTTACATTTGGCTCTTTTGTGACCTTTTGTGAGCATCAACACTGTTAATGGGGAATGCTAACTCCAAAAAATGTAGGAAAGAGGAAGTAATGGCCAAAAAATCATAGACCAGATTATGGAAATATTCTAAAATGTGAGAACTCCCAATCCTTTCTCTCTCCACTATTAAAGATAATGCTGGTTTTACCCTCCTCACTTTTGCCTTCTATATCATTCCAGAGAAGATTTTTGCACTTTGGGGGTAGAAAAGTAGAGGAAGTTTGAAGGATAAGAAGGGTTCTTATAGGCTTGTTGGCAAATATTTTGACAAATAAGTCATAAAGGAAGTATGAGAAAGGAATAGAGGGGAAAGAAAATAGAAAATTAAAACAAAGTATTCCTGAGGTTAATATATAGCCCACTCATCATATTTGAAAATACAAGTAAAGGACTTGAGCTATTTTAACATTGCTATTATTTTTGTTTCTGGATTGTAGTTCTTTGATTGCTAGAACATTCTAAAACTAGTCCTCAGGGGTGGCGCCTTTCTAAGATTTACATCTGAGTTTCTTTTTCTTGTATGTAATTTGATTGCTGATCTCTCATAGAATACTGCCCTAGATCAAGCATGGAGAAGAGGTTGGATCTCACAGTTGGTCTCTGACTTACAGTTGCCATTTCTGGAGTTTTACATTGAGAAGAAACAAGGAACTAGGCAGGTTTTAGTGAGAAGTAACATCATGATTGATTAGTGATGTCTGCCATGGCTGTGAAATGCTGGTGAATGTTTCATGTTTCACAGACTCTGCCATTGCACTTGGAACACATTATTTTTTACTCTTCTTGTGATACACAGCCCATGTGACAGAGAAGACGACTATAATATACAAGCATGCAGAACTCTACAGAAAAATATTGTTAGTATTATTTTTTTGTGATGCTGGGGATTGAATCCAGGGTCTTATGCATGCTGGGCAGATGCTCAATCACTGAGCTAAACCCCCAGCCCCTGAATAATATCAAATTTTAATAGAGTAGAAGGAAGTGAATTAATTGACATGGAATTGGTTTTAATGCAGGGAATATAGTTCAGGATTGGGCTCTGGACAACAGAAGAATTGACCTGGATTTTAGTACTCGGTTGGACCTAAAAGTTTCGTGGGAGTTCTGAGAACAACATAAACTAACTGGGTTCAAAAAGCCAACCACTGTGTCACGTGAATTATTAATGTCAACTACATCTACTGCTTGGAGTCTGGACAGCAACGATTCTTAACCCCTTATAACTTAAGTCACTGTATCATTTTATTTAAAAGTTTGGCTCTTTCTGAAAACAACTTTTCCGAGAAAAATATTTGTGTAATTATAGGAATTTGTTTCTATTTCTAAGCTAAATATTTTGCATATATTAGCTTATTGAATACACCTATGAAAATCTTGTGAGATCAATATTATTATCCCGATTTTATAATGAAACAACTGATTGCCTGAGAGGTTATGTAAACAACCCCAATGATACATGTTTAATATATTAAAATCTCACTATTATATATTACATACAGGAGGCTCTTAATTATACACAGTACTGCTAATTTGTTTACTTGTTTGCTTATTTATTATTTACACTACATTTTAATGACTTGAGAAAATTATAGTTGCTTTTTAGGTCCAGGTCCTGAGATCATCTATACCATGCATGGATCACAAAGATCCTGGAGGACAGTTCAAGTCTTTGGAGGCTGTGGAGTCAAAAGAGATGTTGGAAGTTAGGAAGGTAGAGTCAAGGTGTGAAGCTGCTTGTGCAGAGTAGGAGGTGAAGAAAAGATAAGGATCAGTAGTGAAGATGTTAAGAAAAGTGAGTGGGGCTGTTGGTTTTTCTAATTTGTTTTAGTTCAACCAGAATTTCTTGAGCATCTGCCACATGCTAAGCAGTATGCTAGAAACCAGAGACACTAAACAGTGAACACTGAATAAGTCTCCACGCCCAAGGGCTTTTAGCTAAGGAGCAAGATGCAATGAATTAATGAATCAACCAACCAACCTGTCAAATAAATGGCCAATGTAACTGTGGTGGGTGCTTGCAGGTGAGGTGCATGGTGCTAGAAGAGGGATCTTGGCACTATTGGGTCAGGGAAGACTTCTTTGAGAAGTGATGGTTTAGTTGAGATCTGAAGAATGAGTAAATTTGGTAAAGAGGGAAAATAATTTTGGGGTGTGTGTGGGGGGAGATAGAGAGAGAACAGCAAAAAGTCATATGAGAGGAAAGAAGCCCCTGCGACTAGAGCAGAGAGGGCAGGAGGAACTTGCTGGAGAGACGTGCAGGAGACAGATTCTGCAGTCTTGGAACATGTTCAGTGTTTTGGTCTTTATCCCTATGACTGTGGATTTTAAGCAGGAGAATGGCATGACGGGTCTTAAATTCCAAACTGTGATGAGAAAATGACTAAAGAGGGCAACAACAGGAGCAAGTAGTTCAGTTTGGAGGTCATCACAGTAAGATCCATGCCCCCAAACACTGATTGACTCCCAAGATGACGTGTTAACAGGAGATCTGCAGTCTTTCTGGGCTAGTAGCATTTATATAAAGGCTATTAGTCTAAACAGTGGGATATAGACCTACAGTCAGCACGCAGTGTACTAGGCAAGGGTACTTGATTTGGACACACCTGTTATTGAGACATTGGTTGCAACAGCCAATGTCCAATCTGCTTTTTGCTTTCCAGTCCAATATTGTTTCTTATCAATCTTAATCTATTAGTTTCCAATGCCGTTCTCTCTCTGTGTGGTCTGATTAGTTTGAAGGTAATTCCATAATGTTTCCATTCCATAATATTGAATTGGTTCAGGAATGAATATGTGACATATTTCTAGTCAGTGAGGAATGAAGGAAGTCGGGAAGCATGGAAATGTGCTTCTGAGGAAAGTTTCTGTCTCCTGAAAGAAATCCACAGGAAGAGACTTTTGGTATGAAACCAGGGAACCTGTGGATGGTGGATCTGAGAGACAGGAAGGAACTTTGAACCCGACCTTAATAATGTTATTAAGCTATTAGTCAACTAAATTAATCATCTTCAGGACTCACTCTGACTTCCTGTTACAGGGGACACAAATGTCCTTAATTTGAACTTAAGTTTATTCTATTTAAAAGTGGAACTAATAAATCAACTCTGTGGACTTGGGAAAGCTGATTACTTCCTGTGAGCCACTTTTCTTATCTATAAAGCAGATGGAAAGCTTTCTACACTAAAGTGTAGTTGTGAGGATTATATTATATAATATAACTTATGTGCTTAGCTTGCTTTCTATCAAATAGTGTTTCAACAAATTGTTGATTTGGAAGTGAATGATAACCCTCTCTCATAGTAGAATCATGGAGGATCTACTCTGGTTGTGTATGACCCAGTATCTACAGGTTGTATACTAACAAATTACTTGAAAACAAATAAACAAAAAGCAGTACTTTGCTTTATTCAATCTAGATTTATCTTGACTTTTAGGATTTTGTTAGGACATGGACCTGTAAGTATGCCGTAGATTCTAGATTGTCTGAATTTCTTTTTCTTCTTCTTCTTTTTTTTAGTCACCTTGACAATCCATTTTAATACAATCCACAAGACCGATCATGTAGATGATGCAGATTGATCATGCACTTGTCAGGAAACACCAGCTGGATAATTACTGGAGCCAGAAACTGCAGTTTTCCTCTTTTATTTTTTTTTATTTTTTTAAGGATAACCACTACGTAGTAACACTATGTAGGGATTATTTTGCCAATACTTACTCACTCTGTCACAGAGGAACCCTGAATTCATTTTGATACTTCTTGAATGTGCAGATCAATAGTCCAGTTCTTCTTTCCCAAAATTCTAATATGATATTTGAACCTCTGTCAACAGTTCACAAGCTAAGTTGACACTCCCAAAATAAATTGGATGATTCAAAGCTAAACCTTTCTTTTGAGAATCAAGCCTTAAATAATACTTCTTTTTATTTTTCCAGAACTGTGCTTTCTCTTGAACATCCTCCTAAAGCCATATCCATTCAGTGGCTGGGTTGGACACTAAGCCTATCTACAATTAGCACACTCCTGTCTGCAGGGAGTGTGAGGCCTGGTGCTTACGGGTATATATGCTGTTATTATCTTCATGAAGCAGATGCAGAGCTAGACTCAGAGAGGTGCAATAATTTGCCTAAGTCTCCTGCTAGTAAGTAGTAGAGATGGAATTTGAAGGTCAGCTTGCCTTACTCCCTAGCCACTTTGCTGCAGAATAAGCATGATAGGGTAATATGCAGTATGCCATGTAGTCAACAGCATGACTGCAGTGTCAGATGCTTATGTTTAGCTGGTGCCTCCACCGCTTACTGGTGGTGCAATCCTGGGCAAGGTGCTTACTGCCTGTGCCTAAGTATTCTCACCTATTTAGTGGGAATAATATTAGTACCAACCTCAAAGGGTGTGAGGATGAAATGAACACATACACACACACAGATACACACACAAGCATGCGCATGCATATATATATATATATATATATATACATATATATATATTTCATAGGTATATGAAATGAACATGTGTTCACATACACACACACACACACATATATACATATAAGCAGTGTTCTGTGGGATATGTATGTATACACATGTATATATATATTTGGGGATATATATGTATATATACATACATATGTATTCTCTATATGTAGCATATATATATATATATATATATATATATATATATATATATATATATATATATCTGCACAAGTTGCTTATTCTTAACAATAGAGCCTAAATATTTCAGGCTAAAATTTAAATTGCAGGTGTTTGAAACTATAGATCCAGTGTCAGAGTGGTGGCACATGCCTGTAATCCCAGGGGCTCAGAAGGTTGAGGCAGGAGGATTTCTAGTTCATAGCCAGGTTCAGGAACTTAGTGAGGCTCTAAGCAACTTAGGGAGACCCTGGCTTTAAAAAAGGGGGTGGAAATGTAGCTCAGTAGTTAAGCACCCCTAGGTTCAATCCCCAGTACCAAACAGAACAAAACAAAACACAAAACAAAAACACAAAATAAAACTATAGAGCCGTATAGTTCCTACCACGTCAAGCATAAAATGGAACACTGTGGGAGTTACAGAAGAAAAATAATCCATTAAAGGTATTAACTCAAAGGCTAACATTCATACATGTCTTAGGCTTTTCAGGGATTAGATATGGGTGACTAGGATTTTCTTTGCATATTCAGATGCAAAAATCAAACATAATGTAAAAAAAAAATAATGTCAAGTCCAGATACAACACATATACATCTATATTCACTGGAGATCTCTTGTCACCTCTTTGTCTTTTGTCATTAACAAAAACTTCTCTTTCTTCACTCATTTGAACTCCTCTATTTTTTGTTGCTACTATAAGAGGTTCTAAATATTTTCAGTTGATCACATATAAGCCATTCTTTAATGACTGCCTCAATTCTGAACCAGTGTGCTATAAATAAGCACAAAACTGGAATAAATTTCATTAGCAAGTAAACATAATACATATCACAGAACACTTCACATAAATTCCCTTCTCCACTTGTCAAGCAAGAACTCGAGAAATGCTTGTCTCTGCAAGCTCCACAAAGATTCATAAATTGCTTCACAGAATGAGGAAATATTCGGTAAACCCTGACGATTAATAGCCCTATTCCCAAGGGACTGAATGGAGCTCCCATGTACTCCCAAGGAGTTAAAGAAAAGTGCTTGTCCTTACATTGACTTTGAGAGCACTGTCACTGAGTGCCATGCATGAGTGAGATGGGATCAGTTTGGTAGGAAAATAGATGAACAATCTCAAACTCACCATTTTTTTTAATGTATGTACTTATAACACTTGTTATATATTTCCCCTGCCTGGAATAGATTCCCCATTTTTCTGGAAAAAATACCTCTAATCTTCCTTTGGTAAACCCAGTCCTCCCCCTTTCAGCACAGATGGTTTGGGTTGAGTTAATTTATCTCTCCTGTTTCAGGAGTGGGATCTGACCTGTACCTGAACAATAAAAAAAATTCTATCCTCTTGATCACAACTCTTGGTCCAGGGGTGAGAGATGTTCCAAGATAGAACAATAAGACTCAATTCTGGACCTTCCATTGAAACCATATGGAAAGAAAACTCCCTGAATGTAGACCCGCTGCTACAGTAACTCCAAGTGGGAATCAACTGCTTGGAAATAAGTCAACACAAAGTAGATGAATGCCTAGAGATGAAGAGACACTTTGATCCAAAGACTGTCTCAAAACTTTTCATTAACATGCAGGAATAAATAATACATTATTTTAAAAAATAGTTTCATACTTTTTTCTTGTATCATTTGTAATGGAAAAAGATGCTCATTAACCAGATTATGACATAAAACAGTACCATAGCAGTAATATGAATAAAAGGTCTTGAGGTATCCAGGAGGGAGAATTTGAGTTGAGCTTTGAAAGAAGTGTAAAGTTTCAATGGAGAGTAAAGTAGGGAAAATTATTTCAGAGAGAAAGACAACATGTGGGAAAAGGAGGGGCATTTCAGGGAATGTGAGAAATTTCGAGTGACCAGAACATAGTGTTGTGGTGGGAAGAGAGAAGAGAAATGGATGGAGAGATGGACTGGAGTTAACTGCTCAGGACATTATCCACCATGTGGAAGACCTCAGACAATATGTGATTAGATATGTAGTTAGATTACTATGGTGGCAGAATGGAGAATGGATGGAGTATTGAAATTCTAGGCAGGAAAGTTGACTTAGAGCCTATGGCAGCAGTTCATGAAAGCCATAAAATATTCATTGACTAGAGTCAGTAAATATATGACATAATTGACATATTTTCCCAATCCTGTATCTTAGGTAGATATTGCTAGCTGACTACCCCCCTTCTCAGTTTAGCATTCTCAGCCCAATGTTCCAGAGAGCCGTTACTGATTATTTGTCAGTGCTGGTACTCACGTCGAAATCTACCTGCTATTTCAGACCATTCAGGAAGTAGTCAATATGGACAGCATAATGGGACTTGAAATTCCCTTGGGTTGCTTCTTGCTTCTTGTTTTGGGGTTGAATTGTAGAGCAAAAATTGTTTTGAACTTGTAAAAGTAGATAGATAAGTGTTTGATAAGAAGGAAAAAAATATATTTTGAGTTGAAATCTCAGTCTTTAAGAAAGACTGTAACTTTTCTGCTTCGCTCAATGCAAACAACAGCTCTGACCCAGAAAGCAAAACAAAGTTGATGGACTCCAGGGGGGTCAATGTCTAGCTCAAGCTACTTTTAATGGGATGTGGAACATGGGCATTTCCTTGAGGTCACAGCCTTAAATCTGACCTGTGGCTATAAGAACCACTGTCTGACAGCTCCTTGGCAGCCATTGTGAAATGAGTTATGGGTCTCAGGACCATTCCTAGTAGCATGAGTCCACTTCAGCAGAGCCATTCTGGAGTTACTGCTGGAGAGGGAGTGCTGAACTGAAAGGCAGAGGAATAAGTGGAGACAGGGCTGCTGCATCCCCCCCATCAAAGAGATTTTCCCAGAGCCATCTCGAGGCCCTTTGGGTTAAAGGTTACAGTGAGAGCTTTCACTGGAGAAAGGACACTCTTGGGCAGTGGAGTCTGTGTTCGTTTGCTGGCTCAAAGAGTTAGATTAAAAAACCTGGGAACTTGAATGTGGAGTTGAGAAGTGGTCTGCCCTCCACCCACCAGATAGCAGAGAGGGGATGTATTTCCTAGATCCATTAGAAAAAGAATCTTCAGAGTAAATCAAATCTGCATTTTAATTCAAGAAGAGAAATTCCTTATTTGACAGCATTCAAGAGACCTTGTCGGAAAGAAGCTGGTCCTCTGGTGTGGGGGTTTAAAATTTTCTGAAGGGTTCCCTCGTTCTGCTTCTTACTACAGTCTTTATCTTGGTGGCTCAAACAGAAAGGAGAGTGCAAAAGTATTTCTGGGAATCCAGTGTTTTACAATGAAGAGAAATGGATCTAAAACAGGAATGATTGGGGATTTTGAATTTCAATTGCCTATTAGTATCTATGCTTTCGGAAATTTGGAGAAGAAAACCTGGACATGATACTGTATATAAAATTATCATCTATGAAGCAACATAAACATGCCAGCCCTTTCTTCACATGAGATCATTTGCACTGTTTGACTCATGTTATTGCCCTTGTTTACAAATGAAGGAGCCGAGAGTTCAAAAAAATTACTTGCCCAGGTCCAGGTTGCACATCTAGCAAGTGATGAAGTCGAATTTCATCACACATCAGTCTGACTCCCAAGCCCCGTTTTTTTTTTCTTTTAACATGTATTATCCTAATACCTTATAGTGTAGAAAATGACTTGAGGTGGAACAGATATCCCCAATCAGGATAAAGTAGAATGACAAATTCCTAAAAATAATGGATACCGGGCACTATGCTAAGCATCTTACAGTATTTTCTTCAATCTCAGAATAAACTATGCGTTGGGTTCTATTATTTGTCCATTTTACAGAAGGGGAAGTCCAGATTCCAGTTATGTTGCGCAAGGCCTTCTGGACAGATAAGCTGTGCAGCTGGGGTTAGGTTTCAGGCCTTGCTTGATTAAGCTGATGTGGTACATATTAATAGAGACTTATTAATAGAGGCTAATGAAATTATTTTAGGGACACATAAACAAATACTTTTAAAAAAGTAGTTATTTCTGCTGGGTGTAGTGGTACATGCCTATAATCCCAATGGCTCAGGAGGCCGAGGCAGGAGGATCGTGAGTTCAAAGCCAGCCTCAACAATTTAGCGAGGTCCTAAGCAACTCAGGGAGACTCTGTCTCTAAATAAAATATTAAAAAAAAGGGCTGTGGATGTGGCTTAGTGGTTAAGCACCACTGGATTCGAACTGCAGTACCAAAAACAAAAAAAGGTAGTTATTTCTTATTTAAATTAATGTAGGCAAATGAGACTGTCTTTTCTACTGGTATTGATATAGCATTTCAAATGAATTTATGTAAATTAAAAGTGAACCAATTTAAATAAAATGTTAAGTAAATAATAATAATAATAATAATAATAATAATAAATGTGGCACATGGATATAGCACAAATCTATGTGATTCATGCCTGGCCAGCAGGTTCATGAAAGGCTGAAGTTTGGGGTCACTATAGAGCTACTTCTTAGCAGTGACAGTCTGCTTTAAGCTGGGGTATCAGAGGTATGGCCAAATACTGAGCACAGGGCTGCAGATGCTACTCTGGGGTGAGAGGTACTTGCCCAGAGTCAGGAAGAGCCTAGTTGCCTGGGAGGCCTTGAAAACAAAATGTTTTTTTTTTTTTTCCTGTTAGCTTCTTGTCTTGGTCTCCCAAATATTACAGCTTATAGAGGTGAATGTGTTTAGTCTGTTTTGCTTTTTAAATTCTACCTGAATGTCCACAGCCAGTTTAAGTCCTTCCTGTACAAAGCTGTCCTATGAATCCCTACTGCCTTACTGTCTGTACCCACAAAGCAGACTTTTCATAATAGGAGCTAGTAATGTGCTGTTACTGTTTCTCTTCGAAGTGACCATGGATGGCAAATATTTAGCCAAATATTAATAAAGAGTTAGCATATGATTCAAATATTTTGAATCATATGCTAACTCTGAAAGACTGACAATGGCTGGTAAAGAGCTGGTCAAAAGAATTCTGATGCTGCATGTGAGCCCAGCTAGAAAGGACACCACAATCAATTAGTGATGTCTGTTGTGAGGAGGTTAGGAGAGAAGAGGCCTGTGTGCCACATATCTGTCACATCTAACTCTTGGTTCATGAACTAGATCGTTGCTTTTTGAGAAAATGATAAATGGTTTCTTCAGTCTCTGAACTTCCCCCAGTTGTCACATATTTATGGATTTACTGATGCTCCCTCTCATTTTCTCTGATGACTGAATCTGCAATTCCAGGAGAATCAAAAAACATTATATTCAAATTACAGGTATAGTATCCATGCTTCTGGTTTGAAGACAAAATATCTGCTTACCAAAGGGCAATCATTTGTTACTTTCTCCCTATGCTGTAACCCAGCCAGTTCTGAACAGGAGATGTCAGTAGGTGGAAAGGGAACAGGTCAGAAGAGCATTGTCTTTAGGCCAAAATGAGCTTCCACAGTAACATTTGGGAGACAATTTCTTCCCATATGTTAATCCAGTTGTGTTCAATCACTTGTTCTTCGATGTGACATCTCCCTGGGTTTCTCTATAATTCCATTGCCTGTTGCCAAAGAGCAGATGGCCAACAGGTAGGAACGTTTGGTTCATTGGTCCTCCAGGCTTGAGATTTCATCAGCACCACAGTAGGGTAAAGAGCAGCAGCTGTCAGGATTCATTCACAGTGGGATATTGATCTAGACAAGTGCCGGCATTGGGCCCAGAGGTATCAGACTGTAACTGGGAAAAAAAATGAGCTGTACACAGAATCCTGTCTACGCATTGAGCATGGGAACTCCTTGATAAAGCTGTGAAGAAAGCACAGTGTCAGTCAGGCTCGGCCTGTCTGCCCTCTGCCAATGTTCAACCTATTCTTTTCACTGTCTTGTGATGTTTATTATCATCAGGGACTGGACCCTGTCCCCCACATTTTTCTTGAAAAAAGTAAATCCTGTTCATCTTTTACAACTCACTCAGCATCCTGGATTGCATTTCTTTGCTTTTAGCTTGTTGATCACATTCCACTTGAAATAGTTAGACAGCTAATATTTTCTTGTCTAAATGGCACTTTTATGGAGAGCATTTTGTTTTGAGTGGCTTGTTATTTTTTAATATTGGGGAATGGTGTCCATGGTGTGGATCTCAGGCAGGGTGACAGGCCCATGGAGGAAACACTTTTAATTACAGAGGTTTCTTTGACCTCTACAGTGATGGGGTCCATTCTTCTGTTTGAATAATTCCAGGCAGTGGGTCTAAACCAGCTTCCAGCAGAAAGTAAGCTGTCAAACGCTGA
Source organism: Spermophilus citellus (assembly GCF_964194105.1). Classification (NCBI taxonomy): domain Eukaryota; kingdom Metazoa; phylum Chordata; class Mammalia; order Rodentia; family Sciuridae; genus Spermophilus; species Spermophilus citellus. The sequence goes on from NC_138182.1 coordinate 185,493,414, forward strand.
TCAATAACAACGTGTGAGCTGATTTTTGCTGTGATGGCGGCTTCATGTGGGCAAAGCCCTGTATGTTGGAATTTAGAGTTAAATAGGTCATGCAGTAGTGCCTAAGGTTTGGTAACACTTGGTGCATGTGAAAGACACACAGCGTACCGTTATGCCAGTGCCAAAAGAGAATGCATATTTACTGAAACATGAAGAAAGACAGGCCTGTGTGCATATGTGAAAGGCAAAATTAAGTTAGCAAATGCTGTTCCTTAAACATTAGTTTGAACATCACCATTACGGAGTGATTTTGTACCACTTCATATTTCTAGAGATAGCATAGTATAAGAAAAGCACTCAAGAGCTGTTTTATAATCCAAGGAATAGATCAAGTTTAGTCCTAATATTTACCCCATAAGCCCTAATGTAAGGCAGCCTTAAATTAGAAGATTCAGTATCTTCTCCAGAAAGAATGAGATTTTAAAATATTTTTTTGATCTGATTGAATCTGCACTTCTATGTCCATAGATGACATGGTTATCTACCTACAAATAATATTTATTCAGTTCATTACACATACATGCTTCTGAAAGTATTATATTAATTTAGAAAGACTTCTCCCCTACTTCTATATTTCTGATCAACTTTATTCAAGCCCTTCAGATAACATTTTTGATATTAGTCCCTTTGACATTGTTCCCCCTTCTCTTCCTACTGTCCCTTCTTTAGATTCAGGTTGTTCAAAAGATACTCAGGCTGTTGCCTAGTGGTATTTCGTAGTTGACAGTATGATACTAAATTATGCAGAACCCCATGGGCACCAGTCGGCCTGATGCTGGTTCTGGCATCCATTAATTCTTCATTGTAAGAGTCCTTTTGGTGGCTTAGAAGCTTAGAAAGCTTTGCTCTTAGTGCTGGGGCCACTGGATGAGTAACCTCCTCCACCTTTTGCTTCCCCATCAGTAATAGAGTATAACAAAAAGCTTTCTTCTTGAATTCACTTTTGAGCTTTATTCTATCTGGAGAATCAGGGGCGGGGACCTGATACAGGATGGTCAGAAGAGGGGGGAAAAAAAGACAGGGTGGTGTGGTCCCACCCAGGGCTGGATTGTGAAGACTTCAGAGCACCAACCTGCGAGGGCCTGTGGAGATGACGGAATTCAATGTCTTTATAATTTAGAAAAGAAATACACACACAAAAAAATTTTGGAGGCATATTTTCCAGAGTGTCTTTTTCTTTGACTCCAAGTCCATACTCCATTTCACTGTCCTGCAGAGAAACCTGGTAACTCCTGGTCCTGTTCATTGTTGACAATGAGTCCTTAGGCAAGCCATTTTTAGCACTTGAACCTGAGTTTCACCATCTTCAAAATAGAGTAATGATCCCTGTAGTGGTTTTGTCAGCAGAGATGAAAATGATATATGCAAGGTGCTCATCATTGTGTCTGACCTGTCAGCTTAATATGCAGGGGCTACTCTGACTGTTGCTGGAGTTCTTATTATTTTTCAGGTGTAGGTCTTTTTTTAGGCATTGAGTGTCCTCCTGCGATAACTTCCCTTCCCAACCAGACTCACCATGCTTTGATACTAAATACACAACGAAAAGCAAAAACTAGTAAGGATTCAGTTACAGGGTTAAATGAAGTATTAAGTCATTCCCCCCCTAGCTCCCTTTCTTTTACCTATAAAACTCCTGTTCACCCTTCCGAACTCAGATCAAACACCATCTTTTCTAAGTAGCTGTCCTGTCCCTGCCAAACTGAAATTGAGATACTCTGAATGATAGAGATGTGGGATGAGATGAGATGTGGGGTGAAATGGTGTGTGTGTGTGTGTGTGTGTGTGTGTGTGTGTGTGTGAGTGTCTGTGTGTGTGTGTGTTAACTCAAACAGAGAGACTTATTTTATCCAAATATTGTGATATAGTCATTGGATAGTTTGACCTAAAATGAAAGAAAAGGGGGTCTTTTCTTTCTTGTAGTGCAGTAATAGGACATTCTAAAGCCCCAAAGTCTTTCATTTATCCTTCATTTTTGAGAAAATGAACACAGCTCCTGACAGAAGCACTAAATTAGATATCGGTAAAAGGTTGTCATTAAAGTTCCAATTAACAAACGTCTACTGCTGTTCTCTCAAGTACATGTAATTGATAGAGATGCAGAGTCTGGAGCCATCAGTCTGTCATTCTCCAAATATATGGTATTTTTCTCTTTTTTACCACTGCTGAGAAGCATAATTTAAAAACATCTTTTTCTTTTTATTTGAATTGCTTTGTCTAGAAAAATCCATAGTGCATTTACATCAGACTGGGGAATTAAAGGTCACATTCTCAAATTCAAATCTCTCCACCCCAAGCTTGAGGGTAAGTGCAAGTGATTGAGGAAGTGATTTAAGGGTGGGGCTCCTTACCTACCTCTCTTTCTCACCTCAACTCTAAGCTGGTTGAACCATTTCGTCTGGACTCCGACCAGCCTTTGCAACTTTCCCAAGGTCATATCCACGTCCTTCTCCAGGCAGACCACCTAATACTTACTGAGCACTTACTATGTGTAAAGCACCATGTTAGTTTCTGTGGGCTCTCCCTTAAAGCAAATGGTGAGAAAAAATGTACACAAAGTTCCGGATTGGATCAATGAAGTAAAGGAGTGGCCTTAATCCAGCCCCAGTACTTGGACTATGGCTGATCATTCTCTGGGAGTTATGGAATAACAATAAGTTATTGACATTTGGAAAGTAAAATGTGTACTGGCAGCTGATCTGTAAGTTTGTGATGTCCCCCTACTGCTTTCTGACCCCCCTCTAACTCCAGCCTTATCTTGGGATGGACTCCCCTCTGCCCTGTCTGCAGCAGGCAGAGTTTCTCAGCGTACATGACTCTTCATGCCTCAAGTACTGATGTCCCTGGCTCAGTTTTGCCCTCAGTCTAATCTCAGTTTAAATACACTTCCTCATGGAGCTTTCGGTGACACATTTTACTCCTTTCAGGTACTCTTTATCTGACTACTCTGATTTGTTTCCTTCTTGGCACTTAATCTGCAATTATCTTGCTTATTTATTGATTTACATGTTCTGTTCCACTTCCATGGGAAGGTATGCTCCAGGAAGTGTAGAGCTGGGAATTTCAGTCGGGGTCAGGGGCTGGGTCTGTGCAGGGACTGGACCTTGATGGAGCATGAAGCTACCCTTTGGTTGCCTTTTCTGTCTATGGTTTTGCTTTCCCTCTTCTTCCTTTAACATTTTTTTTTTCACAGTCCTAATTGTTGTCACATCAGCATTTTATAATAGAAGGAGCCATTTTTGAGCATGTGCTCAGTACTGTTCCTTGACACTTTCCTTCCTTGGCATATCATCCTTGCAGGGACTTGCCTTGCTCACTTTTGTAGCCTCAGTGACTAACACATGAGTGACACACCAATAATCTTAACTGAGGTACTCAATAATCTTAACTGAATTGTCTTCCACAGACTGGCTGTGAGACTTGGCATGTGGCATGGTATTTGACTTCTGGAACCATCAGTTTACAGACTTGCAGAATATGGGAGGGGATGAGGGAATAATGGCTCCTCTGTTATTGGTTTGGAAAGGATGCCGAAAGACAATGAATGTAGAATGCTTAACACATCCCAGATGTTAGCAGGGAAAATTCATGAGCCAAAAGGGGACCTTCTGAATCTCTGTCTCCTTTTTGGAGAAGTAACCTTGGATGTTCTGTCCCCAAGGCTGAAGCAACATTGAGTCCAGAGTTTGCGCCTGATGCATCTGTCAGCACTTAAGAACTCATTTCACTTTCAGCTAATGTATCCTTGATGAGGCCAGAGGGCAAAGCCATCCAGCAATTGCTAGTCGGAACTTGCCCTTTTTTATTTGAAAACTTTCCTCTTTGTACAGATTTCCTATTTTCAACAAAGTTCACAAAGTTGGATCCACCGTAAGGGAAAGAATAGCATAGCTATGTAACAGAATCCCCAAGTGAACACCAAATCCTTGTATTCATGCTGAGAATGCTATTGAATGGGCTATGATTATTGTCTATTAGACTTCTTCCTTTGGAAGATCCAGAAATAAACTTTTAATAATAAAAAACTATAAATATTCTATTTCCACAAATTATAATTAAGTTAGTGTTTATTGAGTATTGACTATGAGCTAGGCCCTGCATCAGATACTTTTGCTAGTATGTTCTAATTAATCTTCCAAAGAAATCTGTGACATAAGTAGGGTCATGCTATTATGCCAATATTATATATAAGAAGAGTTTGTATCATTTTCCTAGTATATCATAAAGCGCAATAGATTTCAAGTTCTACACTTTTTCTTTTGAGGTTCCTGTCAATATAAATATGATTAAATTTATTTCTGTTTGCCTATTGTTCTATCATGTGAAAGCAGGAAAGGCATTATAAGTGGACAACATCATTCAGAGTCTCATATATTTTCTACAGCTTTCATGTGCAGTATATAATACTCAATGAAGATATTTCAGGCATAGAAGACAAGATTTGACCAAAACAACAAGAAACAAGTTAGTTTAAAAACACATAATGAAAACCAATCCACAATAGAACCAGATACTATAGTTAAAACAATTGCAGTTTATATCCTCAAGGAGTTAAAAGATGAGATGGTGAATTTTGACAGAAAAATAGAAATGTAAAAAAGTCTAATAGAAAATTTGAATACTTCAGATGCAGTAACTGAAATGAAGAATTAATTAGGCAGGATAAACAGCAGCTTAAACACAACTGAAGGGAGAAGTAGTGAACTAGAGGATAGGAGAAATGAAAATCTGGAAGAAAGAAAAGGATGGAAAATACAGAAGAGAGTACAAGAAAAAAAGAAGAAGAAGCACGATGAGAAGTCTAGAATGTATCTAGAATGTATCTAGAATTTCTTGGACCGGCCAAGAAAGAGAATAGAAGATATTGTAGAAGTAGCGTTTGAAAATACGAGGACCACGTATTTTTCTAAATTGTCAGGAATTCTAAAGCCATTGATACATGGAGAACCACAAACCCTAGGCAGGATAATACAAAGAAGATCACACCTAAAAGCATCATAATAAAACTGAGTTAAACCATGGATAAAGAGCAAATTTCAAAGCTGAGAGAAAATAATCACCTTCAAAGAATCAACAATTTGTTCCTTAAAAAAAACAATGGCAACACAATTCTTTTATCTTCTGCCCTTGTCAAAGATAGCCACTATCCGAACGTGATGTTTTATTTAAATGTTTTTATTTAAAAGATATTTTTTGTCATATATGCCTAGACTCACAAAATATAGTGCTACTTGAGTACTTTCAAACATTATTTAGTGTTCTACTCTACATAGGACCCTATGGTATACTTTACAAATGTAGTTTATTATATTTTTAGATGTATCTATGTTGATACATGTAATTGTAGTTTATTCTTGGACCTGTCTCTTTAGCACATGTGCAATAGTTTCAGAATAAATCTATACTGGACTTACTGAACCCATTATGTTTACTACAACAATTTTTAAAAAAAGTTACACATATCTCCGACTTCACTAGTTATGCCCAATTTCTTACAAAAATAAATGGTGAGGCCATTTCTCCTTCTCTTAGTAGTGTATGAAAGTCCTTAATTCTCCACATCCTAACCAGCACTTGGTATTATCAAGTTATCCTTTTTTGTTGTTGTTGTTAATGTGTATGAAATTGTGTCTACCAGATACTGTCATAAAATATGGTTATAAGTTAATTTATTCTAAAATATTGCTTTCTAATTGTTCTACCACTATTTATGGAGCTCAAATCTCTCTCTCTCTCTCTCTCTCTCTAGCGCCTGCACACACGCACACACACACACACACACACTTTTTTTCTGGATTCTATTCTGTTTTATTGATTTTCATTTTACATGTGTCAATATCATGCTTTCTTTATTTAAACTATTACTTAAAACCATTACTCTAGTTTTATAATAAGTTTTACTATATGGCCATAGGCTGAGTCCTTTGATATGTGTTTCAAAGTTGTCTTGAAATACAACTTGATCAAGCTGTTCTTGATCTTCTCAGTTTGATTGAATTTTCCATTTGTCTTGAAACATAGAGCCCTCTTTTGATTTCCCATTTTTGATAGAGATAGTTATTTTAGGAAACAATCATGTATTATTAAAACCCCACAATAACGTGAGTGCAAGGTTAAATGCCAATAAACATGGACCGTGATGCTGGACAGAGGGGAAGGTGGTGAAGATTGCAGGGAGTCTTATCCGAAGGGAGCAGCCTCTCTCCAACTGATTTTTGCCACTGGGAATATAGATGTGTTCTAGACAGAGTTAAAGAACGAAATTCAAAAGGAATTTACAATTTATTAAATGGTATTAAACTCCACTTATGGAATTTACCATTTATTAAATATTAGTTCAACTTTTTATATAAAATATTCTGTAGACTAAACAACAACAAAACTCAGAGCACCAACCTGAAGCACTTTCCTGATTCTAGAATTGAGTAGTTTCACATTGAGCAGAAAAAGCAGATTTTTATTATAATTATGTCACTTTCCTCCACACCCCTACCATACTCAGTATACAATACTTATGTTTATGCAATTGCATTTAACAATATAATAAGAAGGGTAGATGGCTGTTTGAAGTGAAGAATCTTGGGACTGTGATAAGATATTGACATGCCATGACTGTAAACTCATTAGTGGATCCAGAGTATGGTCTCTTAAGCACCAAGACCCCAAAGCAATTATTTCAATGCTTTTTTTTCTTTTTCTGGCTCTGAATGGTTGAGACAGCTTTCAGGGACTGGGCATGGGAACATAAACAAGCGTCCTCCAGATGGTCCTAAAATGCATTTTACCTATATTTATGTTGATATGACCCTATTCCCACCATGCCCTCCTCTCTCTGATTTTCAAGCTGTGTTCTGCTTCTTGGAAGTGGTTTTTATTGTAATTATCTCACTTTCCTCCATGCCCCTACTATGCTAAGTATACAATATTTATGTTTATGCAATTGCATTTAACAATATAATATGTCTGAAGCTGTCTTTTAGAGTTTTTGGTAATAACTTGTTTTCCTTCTATGACCTATGATTTCAAACCTGCTATGTACACACCTTTATAAATGATCTTTTAAATACAGAGTTATGTTTTTGGAAAAGTCAATCTATTTCTTGTATATTTTGCTATTTATTTTATCATTGATTCTCTTGAAGAACAGACCCTTAGGTCCAAGACAGCATCTAATCCAGGTCTCATACCATCTAATATCTAAAACACTACCTTATTCTGACTTGCCAACAAAATCATGGGGTCAACCTAAGTTGGCATAAACTTCTGTACCAAGAAGTGGCAAGTATTAAGAAGCATTTACATCTGCTTTCATCACAGAATCTGCTACGACAATAGGTCAGGACTTTTTTTCCTCTTTGCTTCCTAGGTGCTGGGAGGAAAGGATGCTATTTATAAGCAATACTTATTTATTAAAACTTAATGATGCCAGGGTTCACATCATAGTAAGATATAAAAATATAGAAATGCTATTCCTCATCTTTTCTGTTTTTAATATTTTTTTAGTTGTAGGTGGACACAATACCTTTATTTATTTTTTTATTTATTTTTATGTGGTGCTAAGGATTGAACCCAGTGCCTCACATGTGCTGGCAAATGCTCTACCACTGAGCCACAGCCCCAGCTCCCCCGTCTTTTGTTTTGTTGTTGTTATAAAATCCATCTTACCTCAGACAGATCTGTTCAAAAGGAAACATTATTCACATACTTGAACTGTCTCATGTCAATGGTACCATCCTTCACTCACTCAATAAATGTTGTTGAGGCTCAGGAGATATAGTGACACCATGACAGATATGATTCATGCTCTCCAAGATTTTATGCTACATAGCCAGTGGAGAGGACTGACAGTAAACATCCAAATGAATAATAAATAAGTGAATAAGGAGGTAAATAAATAAGTAAATTTAGATAGTGATAAGTGCTTGAGAGAAAATTCAACAAAGAAGTGGAATAGAGGGTGTATGTGTAGGTAAGAGAGGGGTATCAAGGACTACACTCTGGCTATGGTTATTGCTGTGTATAGCATCATTACACAAGGAGAGTGCCTCACTGTATCCTAGTGCTGATGTGGTGGGGAATACAGCCTGAGACAGCTTAAGCTAAGCATCTCACAGTCTTAATAATAAAGTCATAGTAACTGTTCAACTACTGCTCATGCTAATAGTAATATGATGGCAGTGATGATAATATTGACATTGTGGGCAACATGAAGAGTGCTCTCATATATGCATCACTATGTAACACTCAGACTTCCAAAAACTCCCTTCCCATCTGTGCAGAGGAAGTTGGAGATGATGATCTCTGTTTCCTTTCATTCTCTTTTCTTAAGAGAGGAATGTTACATCTTCCAGGACCTGGAATGTCACCTTCTTAGACAAGGTTTTTCTTCTAATTGATTAATCATTAATCATTTTGTCTTCATAAAGTTTTTTTTTCCTTCTACCAGTTAATTGTGTGATTCAGTTCTGAGAATTGCTCTCTTTTGGCAAAGAGAAGTTCCAATTCTGGGCAAAACCCTGGAACTTTTCCAGGAAGAGAACACAATATTGAAAACATCTGAACTTAATAGGGAGCTGGGTTTGAGGAACCTGGTTACAGCATTTTCTAGACATGGGGCCCTGGACCAGCAGGATCCAATCACCTTTCTGAGATTCAATTTTCTCACCTGTAAAGTAGGGGCAATGGTAATATCTATCTCATTGGATTTTTATGAAGGTTCAATGAAATAATGCACAAAAATGTTTGTTATGTAGTACCCAATAAATGTTATTTGCTATGATTACAAATTCTATACATCTGAAGACCTTTAGGACAGAGTATCTTTTCATGGTCAGTTTCCAACCTGAATTGAATGCGAAATACTCTGGTTGGAAGAGTCTTTTGTTTAGCCTCCTGGGAGAGGCCACTGGTTTTTATTTGGACCCAGTAAATGATGGAGTCTCATTCTCTGCATGGTTATCTTCTGCTGTGAGCAGTTCACTTCTTCCTTCTGTTGATATAATAACTTTGAAAGACAGAATTTGGAAATAGTGAAAACAGCATGCAAAGGGAGAAAGGATGATTATCTCACTTCCAAAAGAATCATTTGGTTTTTAGAAAATGTAATAATTCAGCAATACTTCTCCAAGGCTACAGAGCGCACATCTTCAAAATTTGGAACCCTTGCCTCCAGAAGAACTCCTGGGCCATTTCCTGTTGTTTTAAGTTGTGAAACTGAGAGAATATTACCCTTCCCTTGAGCTATGTAGCTACCTCTTCTGGTGGATAGAAACAGCTGTTTAATGGCTGCCTAGCAACACTGCTCAGTGGCTGAGGACAGGCTGTGGGATGGTTTCATCCAAGGGCAATTAGAAAGACAATGTCATTACATAAGTTGGAAATAGGTCAGGATTTGGGACAAACACCCAGATGCTTGGGAAAGTAGCTTTGGGATTTGAAGGCCCCTGGAGTGAGAAGTTATTTGGGTTGGTGTGCCTGGGGGCTCTCTTTGTTTTGTTCTAAGCACTTATGCAGAAAGAGAACAGTTTTAAGCATATTCTTAGACACAAACTTGAGCAATATTTTTCAGGGTAGATACCTTGATATTAGAAGAGGTATGTCAGGATGGTTATAAGTGTGAGCCTAGAGTTAGATTTGTATTTAATTGTTGCTCCTCTACTTCTTAGAGGATGATCAAAGCAATATTGTTGAACTACTCTGAGTGTTTATAAGAATAGCACTTACCATATAGAGTTGTATGGATGAAGAAGGATAATGAAAATAAAGAGTTTAGCATAGTGCTAGGCAACTGGAGAATAACGCAGCAGCAGGATGTGAATAAATGCTAAGCCTTGCTCCTCTGCTGCTATCATGTTGCCTTCCTATAAGGCCCTTCCTTTCATTCCTTGCAAAGAGTCCACACTCAAAGTTCAGTTGCCATGAGTGCACACAACATTTGTTTTATCATAGGTTGTGGATTTGAAAATGTATAAGCCAGATACAAGATTGTGAAGCAGGTATTCAGTAGAGATGTCCAGTTTATGGGTCTTACCCATGGGCATATGCACTGTGGAGTGAAGCTCTCCCTAATAAACCATAATAAGCAGTGGTCCTACAAGCCAGAGCAGACATGACTCTGACCCCAGAAAGATTTTGTGAAACTTTGTAGACCGGATTCATTTCTAGTACAATTGGATCTTGCAGAAAAAAAGTAAAGTCAAGCTTCACTTTAGAGACTTACGCTGCTGAAATGATGCCAACATTTACAGTCATGTTGCAAGCTCAGTGACTAAAGACAGAAAGGGCTTAAGCACTGGGGCCAGACAGGCTTGCATTCAGATCTTGAATCTTCCATTTCCTTGCTGTGTGATCTGTGTCATCTTCTGTAAAGGAATTTTCAGTTTTCTCATCTATAAGATGGGGATACTAATATTCACATGCAATTTTTTAAACTTTTTAATTCTAATTTGTTATATATGACAGCAGAATGCATTACAATTGAATGCAATTTTGAACAGGTCACAAGTAATAAATGTAAACCATTAAGCCATAGCTTGATGCATGGTTTGCAGTTAATACCTAGTAGTTATTATTTTATTATTATAAATTATTATTATTTCTATTATATCCTTTACTCCTAAAATCACACTAAAGCACACTTTTTTGGTATACGCTTGCTCTATTATATAATACTATAAATATTTATTGAGAACATTTCAGATTCTCTGATGATTAAAACATTGTTTTCCTTAAGGATTTTGTAATTCATTTGAAGAGAGAGAGACACATAAACAACTCAAGACAAAACTCCAAAGTGCTAAACAGAAGGCACAAGTATCACGCTGTAAGGACAGAGGGAAAACAAATTAATTCTGCATCAGGGGAACCAAGCAAGTGTTTACAGATGAAATGTCTTGATGGTAGGATTCTGATGTGTGGGTTCTTGTCAAGAGAGCAGTGTGAATAAGGCTCAGAGGTAGGACTGTGAAGAGTTTGAATACGAAATAATAGATGTTTTGGTCTGTCTGGATGCTACAGAGTGATGATGGATGTTGTATAAGAGGTTGAAAAATTTAGTTAAGGTTTCATCCTGGAGGGCTTTGAATATGCAAATATAATTTTTGCAAACATGTCTTCTAAAAGAATGACTTCATTTACTTATCATTTTCTTCCTTTATTCAACAATATTTATTTAGAACTTGCTTTCATCCAGATACTATTTAATGAGTTTTCAGCCTGGTGAGGGAGAGAGACCCATATGTAAGTTGTTCTATAAGAGTGTGCTGAATACCTCAATAGCCAGAGACAAGGGGGGAACATCTGGCAAGGTGATCCAGTGAGTCAGAGAAGGCTCTTAGGGGAAGTGACTCCAAGTCGAGATCTGTGGGAATGACTCAGGGTTGATCACGTGGAGAGGGTGGAGGGACAATATTTTGAGTGAAAAAACAGCACTAAGTTTAGGGGTCTTACAAGTTGAACATTGGTGCAACTTTTGAGTGCAAGATGTGAACGTCTGAAATCAGGAGCCTTGTAACTCACACTGGCAAGTCTGGATTTTATCTAAAAGAATTTGATTTGGGAGTGAAGGGCCAAAAGATGTGCATGATCAAATTACATTTGAATTTGAGAAAGATAACTTTCAGAAGATTGAAATATGGGGATTGGAAGCAAGAAGAACAACTTTGACACTATTGCTGTGGTGCTGGCAAATGCATCTGTATTGACCTTGCACTCAAATGTACCAGAATGTGGGGGGAAGGATGGGCAACCTATTTTTATGGACTACCTGGGCACTGTACTGATGTGTACGATGTACTTGGTTGCATGGGAGAAGGGAAGCACTTGGTTTCTATCACATCTAGCAGTTTTTAGCAGTTGTTGAAAGGGGAAATTGAGGCATCTGTGCTCTCCCTGTGGGAATCAGAAAGACTCCTATCTTCTTTCACAGAGTTTCTAGGAATGTGATCCTTACATCCTCGTTTCCGGGTTTGCCCAATATCATGAGGTACATTGGAAAATTACTTTAAGAGTGGTAGCATTGCTCTTGAAGAGACTCCCATTTGCCTAGACAGATGAAAAGCAGGGGAAATAGTGGCCATTTATTCTATTGAGACCTAAAGCCAGCAGAAGTTGTTACAGAGAGGTACAAGTAGGGCGGCTGATTTGATAGCAATTGTGTGCACTTGTGAACTTTTTCTTTTCCCCCTAGGAAATCAGAATAGCAAACAGCATGGTATTGGAGTGCATGTTGCAAAGCTTCTTGACTCAGAGCTTGTCCGATACCCTTGTCAATTGGAGTGGTCCTGTAGATTCACGGGAGATGATTGGAGCTGATTTTCTTGGTTCAGCAGACATATATAGAGCTTATCCTCTCCGTTGCTGGCTCTTTGCTTCTGCTATGGTTGAAGAGAGGGGGAAATGTGAATTAGTATTTGTATTCCCACTAAGACTGACTCAGATGTTAGACCTGGGGAACTGAAATGGGGCATGAAGCACATTGGTCTTGAAAATCATTTACTAGTTGATAAGTAAATTGATTCTAGAACACATTTAACTGCTATATAAATTTTAAAACTGCTGCATCAAAAGTCCCCATATACTTTGTGGCTTTAAATAAGAGGAATTTATTATTTCTAAGGGTCTGTGCATCAGGAGTCTGAGCATGGGTGAACTGCTCCTTTGTTCAGGGTCTCATAAGGTTCAAATCAAGGTCTTTGACATCTATGTCCTCATCTGGAGACTTGACCAGGGAAAAATCCACTTCCCAATTCCCTCAGGTTGTTGGGGGAATTCATTTTCTTGTAGCTATAGGGCCAAGGTCCCTGCTTTCCTAATGACTTCTAAGTGGAGGCTGATCTCGGCTCTCAGAGACCACCTTCCACACTTGCCTCCTTGACCCTCTTCTTACCAAGGCAATTTCCCCCCTTGTGGCCAGTACAGGAATTTCTCTGTTACTTCTAATTTCTCAAAATTTAAGGGCTCACCTGATTAGCTCAGGCACATGTAGGATAAACTCCTTTTGACAACTCAAAGTTAACTGATCAGGGACCTTAAATCCATCTGCAGCACCCTTTCTGCTACAGAATGGGCCATAACCGTGGAATGATAACCTATCATATTCACACGTCCCAAGCACACTCATGGGGAGATGATTGTACAAGATGCACCTACCAGGGCACAGGGTTCTTGAGGTCTGTCTTGGAAGTTTGACCACAACAACTACCTACCGGTTTTGCCCACAGGCAGACCCTTAGACTTATGGAGACTATTTCTAACTTAATGAGGATATTTTCAGTCTTGCCTGTCTTTGTGCAGGTAGGTGGAGTCTCAAGTGGTGTGATGTTTGTGGTTTTTAAGTTAAGTCTTCTGCATACATGAGGGATTGTGCCCTCAAGCAGCTCTCGAGGTATGACTTTTTTTCCTGATATTCACTTGTTTATTTAATAATAATTTTAAAATAATATTAATTTTAAAATTACCAGCTTTGCTGGTTTTAGTGGCACATGCCTGTAATCTCATCAACTCAGGGGTCTGAGGCAGGAGGATTGCAAGTTCAAGTCCAGCCTCAGCAACTAAATGAGGTCCTAAGCAACTTAGTGAGATCCTGTCTCAAACAACAACAACAACAACAACAACAATAACAATAACAACAACAAAAGTACTGGGGAGGTAGCTCAATGGTAAAGTGCCCTTGTGTTCAATCCTTAGTACCTAAATAAATAAATAGGTAGAAAATGTAATAAAAAATAAAGTCGTAACTTTTTATTGCCATTTAAGTATCTTTAACATTTTATTGTTATATTTAATGGGGTCACAGGACATGAATGATTTTAAAGTTTATTTTTGATAGTATTCACAAATTATACCTTAAGAAGGGTGTTAATGGTGACTAAGTGTTCAAAATTCACCCTTAATAAGAGAAAGGTACAAGTCTCTGAGACCTGTATTTACCCTGGGATGAGAAAGAATGGATTCTCAGGATGGTTTGAAGCAGAAAAAGGAATTTGGAGAGGCTGTGTTCAAAGACCTAGCATCTCAGTTCTTGCTTAAATAGGCCTTTACAACTTCTGTTTTTTTTTTAATTTGGTATTTCTCTTGTTGTTGGATTAGATAATATTTTAAAATAGTGCAATTATTTAACTATTTTAGAAAATGGGGACAAATTATCAAAGACTGATTTCCCTGTTTGCAGACATAATGGTCACTGTGGAGCCTGGGGCATGCTTTTTTATATTCTGTGTCTTATGTGCATGTAAGAGGAAAATTGGTCTGTAATGTGTAAAGTACATTGAGGAGTTAAATTACACATTAATAAACATGTTCTTAAATGGATGCTTTACATTTTAGACATTAAACTTTATATGAACATATAAATATTGGTAATGATGTAGAGTTCTTGAATTTATTGATTATTCATTCATTGTAAAATGTGATTATTAAATGCCTACTGGGTGCCAGGCAGTATTCTAAGTGTTGGGAGTACATCAGTGAATAAAACAAATAAAGCCCCTGCCTTACATTTTTGTAAGGGGAGACAATATATGCAATGATAAAAACTGTAGGCTTTAGTGTTTTTGAGACACCCTGACATATTGTGTCATTGATCCATACTCTACAAGCCTGTAGGATAAGGAAGGGGAGAATTATCGTTCCTGTTTTATAATTATAAAATTGAGCATTGGGTCAATTTCATTCTTTCACCCAAGGTCACATGGCTCATAACTGGGAGAGTGACAAGGCCTGAGCCATAATGTTTCCAGGAGCAAGAGAGGCACACAGCTGTGTAGGGTCTTGGGTGAAGTAGGAGCAACTGAGTGACATTCCGAAGCAGTGACTTACCAACTGAGAAGGTAAGGTACTTGAATTCCTTGGAAGAGATTTCATTGTTTGATACTATTTCCTCAGCAGCAGACATGGGGGAAGAACCCTGGACTGAGCATCTTCTGGAGAGGCTCTATAAATGGAGACTGGGAAAGGAAGGGTTGTACCCTTACATTTATATGTGTCGCTTCATTGACAAAGTATGTTCAGTCACTTCTAGTCATCTTCATGACCCTGTGAGATAAACATAATGGGTAATTTATCCCTACTTTACAATAAGGAAAAGTGAATCACAGAGAAGTTAAGTGTGTTGGTCCAAACCGCCTGATAATCAGCGGTAGAGCATGGAGTAATGGAGACAGACAAGTCTTAAGAGTTCATGTTTTCTGTTTGTATTTTGTCTTTGGAAATTCACAGGACTTTAGGATTATAATAATCACAGGAATAATGAGACAACACTGGGGAAAATAATGTATATACTATCTATATGTTGGCTTAAAAGATTAGCAGTAGTCCCTTTTGCAGTCTCAGGTATGCCTTTAAATGAGGCAACCAATGGTTAACAGCCAGACCTTACCCAAGAACTCACAGAGGTTCTTTGGGGGAAGATAGGATCTCTTTTCATCTATCTAATTTTTTGGGAAGGTCTTGCATACTGAAATTTACTTGGAACCCAGATTCTCTTACCTGAGCTAGCAATCAGACCAATGGAAGAACAGGTTATTAGAGAAATGGGAGGTGACCTTTAATGCAGTGGCATGTTGTTGAAAGAGTCTATTCAGACTAACTCAGGGCAGGATTATGAATATTTGTGTTATGTGTGTTTTTGTTTTGTCCTTGTATGTCCAAACTTAAAGCAAAATAGTTTTTGGAAGAGGAGAGCCATGCCCAAAGGCACAAAATGTGAAAGACATAGAAATGCACAGGGTCAAAGGGAGACTTTTCCCCACCCCTTTCCCAGTCACTCAGTTAACTTCTCCGATGGGTAACTTGTGTTATTTCTTCCTAATTTAGAAACATTCTCATAGCTCCACCTCTACCACCCCGGTCTGCATTTACCCACTTGCTGCTAATGGAACTGATTGCCTTTAGAGAAAATAAATTCATCCTTCCTTCCATCCATCATCCACCCATTCATCGATCTACTCACCCATTCATCCATCTTTCCATCCATCTATTATACATACAATTTTTTTGAGTAGCTACTTGGCAACTGGCAGTATATTAGAATCTGTATATGCCAAGACAAAAGTCATGACCCTTGACCTCCAAAGAGCAGATATTCTTCAGAAATGTCTTGAATTTTTCGTCCCCCTTAAAGCTTAAATATCTTATTTTCCTCTCAATTAGGGCCCTGTTCATTGCTAACTAATCTGATCAAGTAACTTAAATTATAATTTTAATGACTGATAATTTAATATGCTTTCCAGATAATGCTTATAGTTAATAGGAATTTTCAATTTAAAGAGTTTATTTAATGTAAGAATTTTGAAAAGCATTAAAAAAGAGCCTTTTTTTAAAAGATGGAACAAGAGGGCCTTTTCTTTATCTTAAGGTGGTGGAGCAGAAATCATCAACCTCCTTATGCCTCAGTTTCCTCATCTGCAATATAGGGATGATAACAATACACACAACAATATGTCGGTATGTATCTCATGGCTTTTACAAGGCTCAAATTTAGATGATTTCTATAATATTAGCACAGTGTCTAGCACATATTAAACCTGCATACGTGTTATAATCGTTATTCTTGATATTAGTGGTCATCACAGGATTGGTTTTTAGATCAGCCTGTTACAGGCACACCTGTGAAATATCCTTCTTTTTCTCCACATTCTTAGAAGCAGGAACATTCTTCACATCAGTGATAAATATACTAAGGGAGGTCAGGACCCAGAACTCCTTATCTGTCATTAAGTCAAACCCACAAGTAACAACAAAATGTCAAGATGCCTCCTGAAAAGAAAAGAGACTTTTCTCTTTGGGCTGGAAGACAAAGATAGATATGCACACCAGACTCTGCACAGCTGTCTCTCTCCTCCTAAACTGTGACCTTTCCTGCCCTGGAGTCTCTGGACACTTATTTAAAGGACGCCTGGACTGGATCATGGCGCTCCTTTGAGAGCTGCCGGGCTGAGGGAGTAAGTGCTAGGAGCCGTAGCTGAGCTGCCACTGTCTGAAGCCTTATGGAGCCAAGTTTATCAGTGCCCACCAGACTGAGCAGTTCTGGTAGCTTAGATTTGAGAGCACTATTTTTACTCTTCTGGGACCAAGAATAAATCCTAGTCAACCATAGGCAAAGCAAATGTTCAAGCCACCTTCCCTGCTCTCCATACCCACCCCTTTTCTTTTTCTAATTTTTTTTTTTTTTTACTTTCTGTGTGTGTTGCAAGCTTTGCTGGGTGAAAAGTATATTTTATCTTGTTTTTTGAAAAGGCGGTTCATTCATTGCACAACCATTTTACACATGGGTGAAGGTGGAGAATTATACGGCTTTTTAATACTGTTTTAATTGAGAGGCCAGATCATGACTTAAATTATGGTTCTCCTGTCTTCAATTTCCATTTTATGCCCATAAAACGTTCAGCTAATAGCCAGAGATCATAGTTCTTCCTGAAAGAACAGGAAGAGCTGGCTGCGATAAAGGAGTTATTTCTCCAAGTTCAGGCGATCATTCATAATCTCATTAAGAATACATTTCTCCTTTGGCTTTCTCAGGGAAGACTATTTAATAGAGAAAACACATTTCTTCATGGTGGGGTGAGTAGATGGATTGGGAATGGGGCAGTGAGAAGATGACATTTATGTGTGCTTAATAGAACCTCTGCAGATTGCCTAGCTGCCATACAGAGGGAGTATATTTTAGACAATTAGAGCACTTTAATAAAATGTGATGTGTACATAACTCCCAAGTCATGTATGTAAAATGTTCCCAAAATTCTTCCAAAGGAAGATACAAAGGAAGATACAACCTCTATCAGCCTGATGGGATTTTTTTTTGAATTTTAGTTGTACATGGACATAATACCTTTATTTATTTATTTTTTTATGTGGTGCTGCGGATTAAACCCAGTGCTTCACATGTGATAGGCCAGTGCTCCAAAACTGAGCCACAACCCCAGCCCCCAGGATATTTTTTTAAAAAATTATATCCCAGGTGCACAAAATTTGATAATTTATAAACATTGGACAATGGCACATTTTAATTGTCTATTAATCTAGGATTAATTTACACTTAATTAAGTATGTAACAGTAGGGGTCAAAGCCCTGAGGTAGCACCTATGAGGTACGGAGGCTCTGCTTGGTACACATAAAAAAATGCAAAGAGGACAGTGGACTGGATGAGGGTGAATGTTAGAAGAAGGAGCCAAAGAAGTAGTGGACCATGGTTGTGCAGGATTTAGATTTTATTTTATGTAAAGTGAGAGTCCATTGGTGGTTGTGGAGATGGGAGTGGTGGCTACAACATTTTATATTCCTATGAGCAACAACAAATGAGGGCTCCAGTTTCTCTATGTTAAACACCTGCTGCTGATGTTGCTGCTATTATTATTGTCATTATTTATTTTGTTATAGCCACCCTAGTAAGTGTGATGATACCTGGATTGATAATTATATTTCTTTCATTTATTTTCTTCTTCTTTTTTTTTTTTTTTTGGTCCTGGGGATTGAGCCCAGGGGCACTTAACCACTGATCCACATCCCCAACCCTTTATAAAATATTTTATCTAAAGACAAGTTCTCTAAGATGCTATTTAAATGTCTTTAGACTTTCATTGTTGCGTTTGGAAAGTCAGATATCAGTCTAAATGTTTATATTAAGTTAGTTATTTTTTTCCTCTGGCTGTCTTTAAAGTTTTTTAGACTTTGATTTTTAGAGCAGTTTTAGGTTCATAGCAAAGTTGAGAGGATAGTACAGAAATTTCTCATATCCCAGTTGCTCCCACAGCTCCCCCTGTTATTAATACCCACTAAAGAGTAGTACTTTTCTTTTAACTGATGAGCTTACATTGACACACATCATTATTACATAAAGTCCATAGTTTATATTAGGGTTCACTTTTGGTGAACATTCTATGGATTTAGAAAATTACATAATGCATGTATGCAATCTAAGCAATGCAATAAAATGAGGCTTTTTTTAAAATCAGGCTGTACCACATATGTGTTCAATTATTATGTCAGTTAAAATTTTAAAAATACCCAAGATTTAGTTATTTTGTCCTGCAAAAGACCTTCAGAGTACCTAATGTGTCATACCAAAAAAAAAGCAAAACTCCATTAAAAAATTTGAATTCTACTTCACTAAGTGCCTTTAGTAATAATAAGACCTATTGAATAAAAATGTTAACCTTAGTTTTTTAGAAAAATAAACTTAAATTCAGATATTTTTTTCTTCTCTTTATTTAGATGGGGTCTTTGGAAAAATTTTAAAAATGTCACAGATTATATACAGAATCTATTTCTTTGTAAGTCCCTAAACTTGTTCATAATAGGCCCATATTCTATTGGTGTTCTATTTTATTTTCCTTATTGAAATTGATTGTTATTACCTTATATATAATCAGAGATATGATAAATTATTGTATAATGGTGTATTAAGAATTGTAATGAAAATAAATAAATAATAAAAAAAGAAAATGGAAAAAAAAGAAATTGATTGTTATATTAATAAATTTTAAACCAATAATGCAACAGAAATTCCTTAAACCTTACCCACATTTGCTCTCATTCTTGGGTATAGAGAGTCTGAGAAAGTGGAGTCCAGGGACTTATATTTGAAAATTCTACCGTGATCTCATGTACATTCAAGTTTACAAAGCACTCGTCTAGAAAGTTCCTACTTGGCTTTTGTTTATGAAAGTCGTCTTTATGTTCCTTCTGTGAAATTCATTTTACTAACCTATTTGTTTGCTCATTTTTCACTTCCCCAAGCTTATTAAAAACAGGTGGTGTGCTGAGGGGGTCATCAGGATCAATAGAACACATCCTGAAGGAGTTTGTCATCCACATGGTAGGATCGGACATGCACTCAAATATCTTGCATGCAAGAAAGAAAGAGTCTAGCACTGGAAAGGAGTAACCATGGCAATTGCTTCACAGTCATCAAGGCTCCCCGTCCGTAGTGTGAGGTTGGGATCTTCATGGATACCAAAAGCCTTAAGAGAGAAAACTTAGGGAAAACATTCATAAAATCTTGAAGAACAAAGTTTGCTAAGGCTTTGGGGTCAGTTGAGCAGAGATTCAGTTAACACAGAAAAGGGTCTTCTTTCTACTGATTTAACCAGATGTTTGAATTCTCTGGAATTATAAGAGAATATCAGTCTACTCTGTCTTCTAGACTTTGCTAAATAGCTGCTAAAAATAGACTTTCAACCTTGAATGGCTGTGTGGTAATATAACCATCAAGGACAGAAATATGACTTCCTATCAATAAATATTTACTACTAAGGTCTAGATTTATGGCAGCAATTACCATCTTCATGTTGATTCTCTGCTAGCAAGTTTATGACCGCCTCAGCAGCAATTTCTGCCCATAAGTATTTGGGTCCATCATTAGTTGGAAAGTGTAACAACCTATAGGCTGAATCAAACCCTGACACAGAGCTGGAAAGTGACAGGGAAGGGAAATTATGTTGCTTTTAAGATATATAGCTGCAGTATATTTGCAGTTGTGGAACCAGGACTGTAATAATTCTTTCAGGTTTTTGCTTAATGGTTATCTCTTTAGTAAACTCTCCTTCATATTCTCAGGAAGAAGAGTCCCCCATTATTTTTTATCATTGTTCCAGTTTGTTTCCTTCATAACACTTATTACAAGATGCGATTATATACTGTGCTTTTTTTTTTCTTGTTTCATCTTTGTCTTTCTCCCTAGAATGAAGCTCCTGGAGACCACACTCGTGCCTACTTAGTTTATTCTTATATCCCTAGAACTTAGAAATGCTTGGAACACAGAGCTCTCATTAAATATTTGTAGAACAAATGAAATGCTTATGTGCCACAACTGTGAGGAATGCTGAATAGGGTCTGGTGAATGAAATTCAGATTGGTACCAAAACTATTCCTTCTTTCATTTCACTTCATAATAATCTTTTATACTTTTGGGATGCAAATTAGTAAACATAGTTTAGTTATATTCATTGTTATAGTAGGGAAGTCATCTCTTAGCTGGTTTCTGATGGTCTCTGCCTGCAATCCCTTCTTAAACTAATTCTTCTAGAACATTCTCTCTTATAATGCCTTTACTCAAACTATTCAACAGCACCTGATTACTCAGAGAATATTATTATATTGATTAGACTGTTTCTTCCACTACCTCCACTTTAATTTCTGCTTTCTTGTCCAACTTTATTTCTCATCCCTCCTTGGTGAAATTTTGATTTGACTGATACTGGTCTACTTATAGACCTCTCTTCTCCCACCACCACCTCCTTTATTCGAGTGAATCATGTACTTTGCTCCTGGATCACAGGATTTCTTCCATTTGACAGATCATACATTTTTCATTCTATTTTTTTAAAGTCTATTTTTAAAAAATATTTTTATTTTTTAGTTGTAGGTGGACACACAATATCTTTATTTCATTTTTATATGGTGTGGAGGATCGAACCCAGTGCCTCACTCATGCTAGGTGAGCAGTCTACCACTGAGCCACAACCCCAGCCCTCATTCTGTCTATTGAAATGCTGCCTATCTAGAGGTTCAGCTTCCAGGGAGGTATTCCAGATTGGTGAGAACCACCAGAGTGTTCCTTCCTTTTTATTATCCAAAGCCCAAATATCCCTTTGTGTTCCCCAATAACATCATATACTATTACCTGATTTCAATACATAGTTTTTGTGTAAATATTCTGAATGTAAAAGTAATTCATAAATTCCTACATATTGACTTTTTCTCCAGCTCCTTACTCAGTGCTATTCATAAGGAAGACCCTCAAAAAGTCATTGATCAATGAATAAGTGAATGAGTTAATATGTCAATTTTACAGGAATAGAATATCAGCAAAGAGATCTAGATCTGGGACATTGGATGAATTTCACCTATTCTTCTGATAGTGATTGATATTTGATTGATATTGGATAACTTGAATATGGATTTGAGAATTCTTGACTGAGAATGAAGAATGCCTTCACATCTGCCTGAGTGAGTCAGAGAAATTGACAGGATGCATACCATGAAGTCATTTAAATTATATGGAATTGCCTTTGTAAGTAAAAAAGGAAAATATTGAAAGTTTTATATGGTTCAATGTAATATTCACTGATCTTGAATTTAGATGATTAAAAAATTATTATTTTTTTACCATATGAAATGCATTGATATTCCTGACAGAATGAACTATGTCAAAGTTTATTTATCAATAAAAGTTGGCAAAATGTCCAGGTCAGTTAGGTGGGATAACTCTGGCTAGACATGGCTTGAAGTCTATATATAGTTAGACTGAGTATTAGTCTCACCTTTAGTTTTCAAAGAGAATAAACAAAAATCAATGTTCTGGTAGTACATGGTAGAGATATTGCACTCAATTGCTAATGCGTAGAAAAATTTGTCTAATTTCATGTTATTTATTGGAGCTTTGGAAGTTAATGAAATGTTATGAATTTTCTCAGATCTAGAAATCTTTGACCAAAATTCAGCTATTTAATTTTCATATCAGTGTTTGAGCTTGTAATAGTAACAGTTTCTAATTACTTATGTTCAGCAAGGTTAACTCTACTAATGTGCATATGTTTTCTCATATGTAGTATTTTTTGACCATATGGAGTCCCTAATTTGTATTTAGTGTTTGCCATCCATCTTCACTATGGACTACAGAACAGTGACAAATGACTAATCACTTCAGGAAGAAATGTTGGGGCTCAAGTAAGGACAAGCCATTAGTGAGCAGCTTCTTCAGCACCAAACATTTAAATTCTACTTTTCCAGTTATACTTAAGATGTGTCAACTCATATATTGTCTAGCACAATATATTGTATATTTTGTTTGAATCTCCATTTTGAAAATTTCTCTTAAGTTCAGAAAGAAAGTAGATTTATCTCATGCACTAACTTTGATGCTAAGGTTCAGTCTACAGATTTAAAACAAGGAGCCACAGGGTTTTGTCTGGAGGAAATACCCTGCACTTGTTGATCCTTAGGAACAGTGACTTGTCATAGGTAAGACGGCCTGGTTTTAGAGTTTGAATTAGAATAAGATATATTCCATGCTTGTATAATTATATCAAAATGAATTCCACTGTCATCTATAACTAAAAAGAACCAATAGAGAGAGAGAGAGAGAGAGAGAGCGAGAGAGAGAGAGCGAGTGCACGCTTGGTTTTCAAATGGGAAGAATTTGGTTTCAGAGTTAGAAGAATAAGAATTTCCCAATGCTTCAAATGATTTTTGGGCCAGTAAAATTTCTCCCTACATTGACTCTGAGGGCTCCCTTCCAGAATAGATGCATGATGTCATTAGTAAGTCCTTACGCTTCCTGTCTGTACAACGGACAGAAAAACTGTCTTTGTATACTAATAATCTCCTTCAGGTAAACCTAACCAGAGAACAGAACCAAAGTCACCTAGATAAATTATTAAGTAATTCCGATGGGGAATTGTTTGTCGTCTTTTTTGTATTTGAGTTTGTGATTTTTTTCTACTCTCTTTCCATAACTTCTTATTTTCTTCTATCTTTTTCTTTATTTTTCTCAGAGTCCACACAGACTTTAGAATAGACAAACAAGAAGAGAGATATTAGGAAAGGGTAGCTTAACTATTGGCTTCATTTATCAGAATTAATCTGTTAGGGGCATATTGAATAACCCAGAGTGATATGATGGAAATAAATTGAACAAGTAAGATGTGTGTAAACATTGGAAAATGGGGGCAGGGGAGGCTAAAAAGACTTATTCAAATACAAATGAAAATTGATTTGATTATTCTGAAAGAGAAACACAGCACTTTTAAAATTAGAATTATTAGTGCATATTAGTTGTACAAAATAATGGGTTCCATTGTGCCAATTTTATATGTGCACATGACATATTTTGATTGGAGCCATCCTCTATATCCCCCTGCTCCCACCACTCCTGCCTCCTCTTGGTCCTAGTCCCCTTCCCTAATAGTCCCCCTTCTACTTTCCTGTCATCCTCTTTCCTTTTTTCTTCTTCTTCTATATTCCACATAACAAAGAAAACACACGAAACTTGTCTTCAGGAGTCTGGTCCACTTTGCTGAACCCAGTAACATGGCTTGATGATGTCACTTTTCTAGTGTTAGGGTTTAGATGTGGTGTTCCCAAACAGCTCACGTGTGAGACTATGCAAAAAGGTTTGGAGGAGAAATGATTGGGTTATAGCCTTAACCTAATCAGTGAACTAATCCCCTGGTGGGATTAATTGAGTGGTAAATGGAGGCAGGTGGGGTTGACTGGAGGAAGTAGTTAATTGCGGGGGCGTGGTATGGGGTATATATTTTGTACCTGGAGAGTAGAGTCTCTCTCTGCTTCCTGGTCATTATGTGAGCGGGTTCCTTTTGCTATACTCTCCTGCCATGATGCTCTTCCTCACTTGGAGCCTTCTAAGGACTAAGACCTCTGAAACTGTGAGCCCTTTAATAAACTTTTCCTCCATTACAATTGTTCTAGTGGGTCTTTTAGTTATAGCAGTGAAACAGCTGACATCTAGGGAGGGTACAGACCTTAGATGTGTCTGATTTATAGTCTACATTAGAAGGGCTGGGTTAATTACTTGTAAAACCTGAGAGTCCAATCAGAGTTCAGTATTCTGAAGTCCCATTTCCTAGTAAACTCTGAGCTTACCAAGGATCACAGTCTGACATTATCATACTGGAATCTGGTCTGGTGCACATTAAGGAATTAAGTGAGTTTGTTGAATTAATCAACGAATGCATGAATGTATAGAGCTGGCTGAGTTGGCACTTTGCAAGATTTTATAGTTTGACCTTTTTTATTGTCTGGTCTGAATTCCAGCTCTTTGATTTGCTGCTTCCAACCTACAAACACTTTTACCTCTTCCCTTTAAACATAAAGGCTTAAAAGCCTTTGCTTTCACTCTTGGTATCACTGTGGATGAACCTGTCATGGAAAGGTTGTGTTCAAGGAATGAATGGTTCAGGGTAACTGACAGGAGAAACATGGCTGATACTTGATGTGTCACTTTTACTGAGTGTGGTTTTGAACTTATGTGTGTGTGTATCTTATGACTCCTCTTAAATCTCACTGCTTGTTAAACTAATGTGTATTTAATCACTTAAAAATTAGAAAATATAGTAAGCAAGATCTCAAATTACTCATTATCCTGTCTTTTGGAGAAAACCACTCTAATTTTTTTTTAATTTAAAAAATAAGTGGACATGATTTTTTATAACTTTTTAGCCTCTTGAGTCATAAATATTCTTGTCTATATATATATGTATATGTATATATACATATATACATATATATATATATATATATATATATATATATATATATGTACTCACTTTTGCAGCACCATAAGTTGAACATTTAGGTCATTTCCAAAATTCAGTTTTATGATAATACTGATAAATCTCTTCATACATGCATCGGTGAACATGCTACAGAGCATTTCTTTAATACATTTTTTTGAAGTGAGCACAGTTATTCAAAGCAAATTAGGATGAAAGAAATGATCAGAAAAACAATAGTATATAAGTCACTTTTTTATAATTAGTAAGAAAAATGTTAATGTCATTCATTATTCATGCATCATGGTCTAGATATACACTGATTCAAAGATAATAGAGTATTTCTTATTAGAGAGGAGAGATAAAAATATAAAGTCATCATCATTATCAGTGTGGGGAAATGGGCATACTCATGTTCTATTTGCAGAACTATACACTGGCAATTTTTCTGGAAATTATTCTTGACATGTATTCAAATTTTATGATGAAAATTTCAAACACATACAAAATTAGAGAGAATATCATAGTTAAAATAAACTTCTATGCATATATTATTGGGATCAAAAATTAGAAACTCACAGCCAACTTTGTTTCATGATACCCCATTCACTAATCAGCATCCTCAATTATTTTGAAACAAATCTCATATCATGTAATTTCATCCATTAAGTACTTAAGTATTATACCCCCAAACTAAGCATGCCTTAAAAAGCATTATCACAATACCATTATCAGATCTAAATTTTTTTCCTGCACATTTTTTTTATTGAGTTGTACATGATGGTGGGGTTTCCTGTTACATTTAGTACATGCAGACAACATGACAACATAATTTGGCCAGTATCTCTCTCCAGTGCTTCACCCTCCTTTCCCTTATCCCCCGCCCATTCCTTTTCTTCTATTCTACTGATCTCCCTTTGCTTTTCATACAGTCACTCCCAACCTTTCTCTTCCTGTACCCTCTCTACACTTCCACAAATGAGAGAAAATATAGGGCCCTTGACCTTATGAGTTTGGCTTTTTAAAAATTTTACTTTTTTATTGATGTATTTATTTTAATTAAGTATATATGACAGCAGAATGCATTTTGATTCAGTGTACACAATTGCAGCACGACTTTTTATTACTCTGCTTGTACATGATGTAGCATCACACCATATGTGCAGTCATACATGTACCTAGTCATGTACCAGTCATACATGTCCATCCCATTCCACTATCTTTCATGCCCCTGTGCAACCTCCCTACCCCACCTTCCCCTTTGCCCAATCAAAGTTTCTTCATTTTTCCCATCCTCCCCACCCTGTTATGGATCATCATCCACTTGCCAGAGAGAACATTCGGCCTTTGGTTTTTTGGGTTTGGCTTACTTCACTTAGCATGATATTCTCCAACTCCATAAATTTATCTGCAAATGCCATCATTTTATGCTCTTTTAATGCTAAGTAATGTTCCATTTTGTATAAATACCAGTTTCTTTATTCCTTCATCTATTGAAGAGCACCTAGTTTGCTTCCATAGTTTAGCTATTGTGAATTGAGCTGCTATGAACATTGATGTGGCTGTGTTACTATAGTATGCTGATTTTAAGTCCTTTGGGTATAGATTGAGGAGTGGGATAGCTGGGTCAAATGGTGGTTCTATTCTCAGTTTTCTAAGAAATGTCCATACTGTTTTCCAGAGTGGTTGCACCAATTTGCAGTCTCACCAGCAATGTATGAGTGTGCCTTTTCCCTCACATCTTCACCAATGCTTTGTTGTCTGTATTATTTTTTTTAGAAGAGAGAGAGAGAGAGAGAGAGAGAGAGAGAGAGAGAGAGAGAGAGAGAGAGAGAGAGAAAATTTTTTAATATTTATTTTTTAGTTTTCGGGGGACACAACATCTTTGTTTGTATGTGGTACTGAGGATTGAACCCAGGCCGCACGCATGCCAGGTGAGCGCGCTACTGCTTGAGCCACATCCCCAGCCCCTGTATTCTTGATAACTGTCATTCTGACTGGCATTAGATGAAATCTAGAGTAGTTTTGATGTGCATTTCTCTAATTATTAGAGGTGTTGAACATTTTTTCATATATTTATTGGTTGAAAGAATGTATATCTTCTTCTGAGAAGTGTCTGTTCAGCTCCTTATCCCATTTATTGATTTTTTTGGGGGGGTTAAATTTTTTGAGTTCTTTATATATTCTGGAAATTAGTGCTTTGATGTGTGTGTGGCAAAAATTTGCTCTCCAAATGTAGGGTCTCTCTTCACCTCATTGATTGTTTGTTTTGCCGAGAAGAAACTTTTTAGTTTGAATCTGTCCCATTTATTGATTCTTGATTTTTATTTCTTGCATTTTAGGAGTCTTGCTAAGGAAGTCGGGGCCTAATCCAACGTGATGAAGATTTGGGTCTACTTTTTCCTCTATTAGGTGCAGGACCTCTGGACTAATTCCTAGGTCCTTGATTAACTTTGAGTTGAGTTTTGTGCTGGTGAGAGATAAAGGTTTATTCTCATTTTACTGCATATGGATTTCCAGTTCTCCCAGCATCATTTGTTGAAGAGGCTATCTTTTCTTCAATGTATGTTTTGGCACCTTTGTCTAGTATGAGAAAACCGTATTTATGTGGGTTTGTCTCTGTGTCCTCTATTCTGTACCATTGGTCTACAAGTCTATTTTTGTGCCAATACCATGATGATTTTGTTACTATAGCTCTGTAATATAGTTTAAGGTCCGGTATTGTGATGCCTCCTGTTTTACTGTTCTTGCTAAGGATTGCTTTGGCTATTCTGGGTCTCTTATTTTTTTTCCAAATACAGATTCAAATGCAATTCCAATTAAAATCCTATCCTCATTCCTTATTGAAATAGGAAAAACATTCATTTGGCTTATTTCTTTTTAACATAATGGTCTCAAGTTCCATCCATTTCCCTGCAAATGACATAATTTCTTTTTCCTTATGGCTGAATAAAACTCCTTTGTGAATACATATACACATTTTCTTTATCCATGCATTCATTGATGGACACATAGGCTTGTTTCATAGTTTGACTACTATGAATTATGCTGCTATAAACATGGCTATGGATGTACCAATATAGTGTGTTGACTTAATTCTTTAGGATAAATACTGAAGAGTGGTGTAACTGGCTCACATGATGGTTCCATGCCTAGTCTTTTTTTTTTTTAAAGAGAGAGAATTTTAATATTTATTTTTTAGTTTTCGGTGGACACAACATCTTTGTATGTGGTGCTGAGGATCGAACCTGGACCGCACGCATGCCAGGCGAGCACACTACCGCTTGAGCCACATCCCCAGCCCCCATGCCTAGTCTTTTGAGGAGCTCTCATACTGATTTCCATAGGGATTGTACTAATTTACAATTGCACCAACAGTGTAAAAGTGTTCCTTTTTCTCTACATCCTCTCCAGCATTAATTATTCTTGATGTTCTTGATAACTGCCATTCTGACTGGTGTGAGATGAAATATTGGTGTAGTTTTGATTTGCATTTCCTTAATTGCTAACAATATTGAACATGTTTTTTGTATATTTGACAGCCATTTGTATTTCTTCTTTTGACAAGTTTTAATTCTTTAATGTATTTTCCCATTTATTAATTGGGTTATTTGTTTTTTTGGTGCTAAGTGTTTTGAGTTCTTTAAATGTTCTAGATATTAATTCTCTGTTAAAAGAGTAGCTAGTAAAGATTTTCTCCCATTCTGTAGGTTCTCATTTCATATTCTTAATTGTTTTCTTTGCTGTGCAGAGCTTTTAAATTTGATGCCAACTCAATTATTAACTTTCAGAATTATTTCTTGATATTTAAGGGTCCTATTAAGAAAGTTGTTCCCTGTACCTGTATGCTGGAGTGTTGACCCTACATTTTTTTGTAGGAGTTGCACAGTCTCTGGTCTAATTCCAAGGCTTTTGATCTATTTGGAGTTGACTTTTGTGAAGGGTGAGAGATGAGGGTGTAGTGTTGTTCATCTACATATATATACCCAGTTTTCCCAACACCATTTGTTAAAGAGGTTATCTTTTTTCCTGATGAATATTTTTAGCACCATTGTCAAGAATCAGATGATTATAGATGCGTGGGTTTGGCTTTGTGCTTTCTATTCTATACTCAGTGTATGTGTCTGTTTTTTAATGGCAATTTCTTAGTATCACAAGTTTTCAAGCTTCCCAGATTGTCTTGTTTTTATTCTCTATTGTTTGCATGAAGTGCAAATAAGGTTATAGACTATAATTAGATGAAATATCTCTTGAGTTTCTTTTAACAATTTATTAAATTATTGATACATAATAACTGTAAATATTTATGGAATGCCATGTAACTTTGACACAGGTATACAATTTGTAATGATAAAATTAGGGTAATTAACACATCTATCACCTCAAAGTTTATTATTTCCTTATGTGGGGAACATTAAAAATCCTGTCTTTGAAGTCAGGTGTGGTTGCCCACACCTGTAATCCCAGCTCCTCAGGTGGCTGAGGCTGGAGGGTGAGGTTCCAACCTAGCTTGGGCAACATAGCAAGGGTCTGCCTCAAGAAAAAATCCTCTCTTTTGAAATGGACAGTAGATTATTGTTAATCATGCTCTCTCAGTGGGCTGTAACACACTAGAATTTATTCCTCCCATTTGACTCTAATTTCAAACCCAGAAACCAGAGTCTGTCTCCTTTTCCTCTTTCCCCTCCCCTTAAGTCTTTTGCAATCAGAAAGTTCATCTATTACATCTTTTTTTCCTACAAGTTTTTGATTGAAGAATTTGAGTTTTTTTCCTATAAAATTCACATATTTTAAATTTTGCCTGTTTCAGCCCAAGTTGTTGTTTCACTACTTGATTAATCCGAGGTCCAGGTCCTATAGTAATGGCAGCTGTGTACTTTCTTCCTACCTTTCTTCCTCCTCCTCTGAATTTTCTCCTTTTTCCTTTTAATTAGTTTCAGTTTAATGAGTTGTTTCCTTAGCACTTAATGTCACACCAGTCAGAATGGCAGTTATCAAGAATACAGACAACAATAAGCAGTGATGAAGATGTTGGGGGAAAGGCACACTCATACATTGCTGGTGGGATTACAAATTGATGTATCTACTATGGAAAGCATGGAGATTCTTTAGAAAACTGGGAATGGAACCACCATTTGACCCAGCTATCCCACTCCTCAGTCTATACCCAGTGGATTTAAAATCACCATACTGTAGTAATGCAGCCACATCAATGTTCATAGCAGCCCAATTCACAATAACTAAACTATGGAAGCAAATTAGATGCCCTTCAATAGATGAATGGATAAAGAAATTGTGATATATATACACAATGGAATATTACTTAGCATTAAAAGAGAATAAAATCATGGCATTTGCAGGTAAATTGATGGCGTTGGAGAAGATAATGCTAAGTGAAGTTAGCCAAACCCCCCAAATGAAAGGCCAAATGTTTTCTCTGATAAAACGTGGATGCAATCCATAACGGGGGGGTATGGGGGAAGGATGGGAAAAATGGAGGAACTTTGATTGGGTAAAGGGAGGGGAGGGGACATTGCACAGGGGCATGAGAGATGCTGGAATGAGGTGGACATCATTACTCAAGTACACGTGTGACTGTACATATGGTGTGATGCTAGATCGTGTACAACCAGAGAAATGAAAAGTTGTGCTGCAGTTGTGTACAGTAAATCAAAATGCATTTTGTGGTCATGTATACCTAATTAAAATAAATGCATTTTTAAAAAATGGCCTGTGATTTTCTCATGAGTTCATGGATTAAAACTATGGGATATTTTAACTTATTGCATTCAGGATTCAAATTGCCCCAACTTTGCCAAAGGTTGGTGTTCAGTTGGCTCCCAGGTCATTTTGTGATGACTGAGCAGTCTTTCATGGAGTTCTCAGACCAAGACATTCCAAGTCCATTACAATGGTTTCCTACTATAGACTTGTTAATAGTCATGTCTCCAAGGACTAGAGGTGCGCTTTGCTACTAGGTCCATACTTGCTTCTATCTCTTTTCAATGGACAAAGCTAGGAAATATAATTTTTTAAAGATAAAATATATCATGAGTTTTACTATCACTTCCAAACCATATTCAGGACGATAATACTTCTTATTTTACCTTATCAGTTTTATATTCATTTCCTTTCTCTCATCCTGGCTCTTAAGAACACAAGCATAATTACTTTTTTTGCTTAATCATACAATACATGCATTCCCAGCAGTCTGAATCATGTAGACGATTTTCTGATTTTAATTTTTTTCTTAAGATATACCTTACTAGGAAAATATAAAAATTACAGATTTTTATAGCCCACTTGGAATAGCTGTTTTCTGTATCATTACTTATTTAGCATAATATGTTTCATTTTGTTTTTAATGCTTACAGGCTGCATTTTATATTAAATTTTATTTTATAATTAGTGAAGTACATGTTTTCAATGTCATAGCTATACATGGTAATTAAAATATGTTTAGCTTCAATTCTATCCCTCAACCCTATTTACTTTCTCTTCTTATAAGTGCCAATGTAAAAAATAATTATGGTTTGATTTTTTAGTTTTTCAAAAGTATAAGCAATGATATAAATGTTCAATAAATGAGTGTATAAAGTAAATGTGGTATGTATACATAATGAAATATTACCTAGCCATAAAGAAGAATGAAATTATGGCACTTGCTGTTAAATGGGTGGAACTAGAGAATATCATGCTAAGAGAAATAATGTTTTCTCTAATAGCCAATGCTAATGTACAATAAGGGGATCGAGGAAGAATAGAAGTTCATTGGATTAGACAAAGAAGAATGAGGGGAAGACAGGGAGGATGGGAATAGAAAAGACAGTAGAATGAGTGGCACATAACTTTCCTATGTTCATATATGAATACATGGCCAGTGAAACTCCATAATATCATCATAGAAGTGCAAGAACAGGATCCCAATTAGAATGTTATACTCCATGTGTGTACAATATGTCAAATACACTCTATTGTCATGTTTACTGAAAAAGAACAAATAAAACATTTACTGATGTTTTTTCTTTGATAAACCATAGCAAATTTTACATGCTTGTCTTCAGTTTGAGTTTTTACAAGTTGTATTTTGTTGTGATGACCATTCCTTAGCAGTATATATAGAAAATCCCCATTCCCTTTTTATAGCTTCCCAGTACTCCACATTTGATCTAACAAATCCTGTACTGACGAGTGATGTGGTAGGTTCAAGTCTTTGGCTGAACAACCATGCTGTGTTGACTTTCTGGGATTCTTCTGAGCCAACTTAAAAGTGTATTTCTCTATAAAGAATTATTTCCTCTAGAGAATTTTTTTCTCTCTCTCAGCATATTCAGGGGAGGCGTAGAGAATATGGGGTGAGGTCAAGGTGAGGGGAGGTGTACAGAAGGTAAGATGAGGCAGAGGGAGCTGTGTTTATCAGACAACGAGATGGCATGGTGAGTAGGTCTGGACCATGGCCCAGAAGTACTGAATATCAAGTGGTCTTAGATATCAAGCTGTGGAAGTCTGGTCTTTATTTCAGAGGCAGTGGAAACCCAGGGGAAGATTTTGAGTGTGGGAGTTGGATGCTTATGTGAGTATCAGTAAAGTGAGTCAGTAGCTTCAGCTCCATGACTCTGCTAAGGAATAGGTTTCCTGGGAGGATGCCTTTCATAGCAGGCTCAGTATGTTGAGCTTTTCTCCATTTAGTAGAGGATATCTGTGATTTTTCTATGGGAAAAAAAAAATTCTCAAGAGGGTTCGAGTAATCAGGGCGTCTGAGCACTTTGTCAGTTAAAGTGCCCTGAAATCAATGCCATGGAGCTGCCATGAACATACTAATTTCATTTCAACATTCAAATTACATAGATTATTACTCTCCACAGTCCACTTCACCCGGAAATTGCTGAATTTTCACTTCCTTTATATTATGAAATGGTCTCTTCTCCAATGTAGGAAAACATTTGAAATTTTGCTTTATTATTCTCATTCCTATATTTTGGAATAGATATTTTTTCTTCTTTTTTAAAGCTGGTGCTAACTGTGATATTGTGACCAAATCAACATGTGGTCTCAAATTCTTCTTGGAAAAAAAAAAAAGCAAGTGGGTTATTTTGGATTTGGAAATCCATGTTTCCGTGAGCTTGAGCATCAGCTGTTTTCTATGGTCTTGTGAGAACACTGAACAACTCAATATTCCTACCATTCCTCAGATCAGTGTCAACTGTTTCCCAAAGCACTCACAGGTTTTTGTTAATGCCAGTGTTTTCCTCAGGAAATCTGATGAACTGATTCTAAAT
Organism: Spermophilus citellus; assembly: GCF_964194105.1. Classification (NCBI taxonomy): domain Eukaryota; kingdom Metazoa; phylum Chordata; class Mammalia; order Rodentia; family Sciuridae; genus Spermophilus; species Spermophilus citellus. The sequence continues at coordinate 185,526,959 of NC_138182.1, forward strand.
ATTATCTGGAATAAAAGACAGAGGTAACTTTGAAAAAAAAATAAGAAGAATTTGCTTAAAACATTAAGATGAATTTTACAGTTAAAACAATTTAGGAAAAATTATTTATTGATTCTCTATATACCTACTTGGTTATCTGCCACATTTCAGGCACATGTTAGGCTCAGGTAATATAGTGGCGAACAAGCTGGCCAAGGTTCCATTTCCCTTGAGTTCACAAACTAGTGGAGAGAATAAGTAATAAATACACAAGCAAATGTACGCACGTAAGTAAGAGAATGTTAAATTGTGATAAGTGCTGTGGAGAAAATAAAATTATGAGACAGTAGAGAAGACCTAAGTACCCAAGGGGCAGTTCTCATTGGTTGATCAGAAGAGAACTTTTGTGGAAGTGACTTTTAGAACAGAAACCAGAATGATGGAACAAAACCATCTCATAATTTGAGGTAGGAGCAAGTCAGAAAGGGGAAGAAGCCTGGAAAAAGCAGTGAGGCTAAGAAAAATGCCTACTGAGGGATGAATGTATAAAGAAAATGTGGTACGTATACACAATGAAATATTATTCAGCAATAAAGAAGAACGGAGTCCTGCCATTTGCAATAAAATGGATGAAACTGGAGGACATTATGTTAAGTGAAATAAACTAGACACAGAAGGTCAAGTACCCCATGCTGTCTCTCATATATGAAAGTTAAAAAACAAACAAACAAACAAAAAACAAAAATAGAAATTATAATAGTGATTACTAGAAATTGGGAAGTAATAAATGGAGACTGAATTTGATCAGGGAATGTTGTACTCAAATATTGGCATATCACACTGAAAATTTACAACTAATACACATTCATCAAAAATTCTAGAAAATTAAAAACTATTGAGACTAGGTATATCTTAATTTTTAATAATAGGCAAACACCAGTGAGTCCTAAATATAAGGAGCAGGAGATGAGATTGCAAAAGTCGGGAAAAGAGATTATGTAGGTTTTTAGTGATTTCTTAAATGTGATCCAAAACTCCCTCCATAATCTCAGCACAAAATCTGTGAATAGTACATATAATAATTTCATGCATATTAAAGAATGTATCTCAAACCAGTATGGAGCTAAATGGGCCATGCAAAAAAATGGTGTTAGATACATGTGGCGTTTGTACAAAAAAAATACCACATTCCTACATTGAAACATACAACAAAGTAAATTACAAATGAGCTTAAAAATTTAACATAAAAATAAAACCATAAAATACTAGAAAGAAATACATGTAAGTATATATATGATTTTTGAGAAGGAAGTAACTTTCTAAATGTAAAATCAATATAGGAAATCACAAGGGAAAACGCTGTTAGAACAACATTTGCAGTGAGTGTGATGGTGCAGACAAAGCTCACGAAATTAACCAGGAAAGCCCTAACACCCCAATCAAACAATAAGAGATATGGACAGGTGACTTACCTAAGAATAAACACAGACCCCCTGAACTTGTGGAAAAATATTCAAACTTACTGGAAATAAGATACATTTTATTTAAATTAAAGGAGTGATGTGACTTTTGTCTGTTACGTGGAGGAGAAAAAGTGATAATATTCAATACTACTGATGGTGTGGTGTTGTCTGGACAGGGCCAGGTACTTTTTGTGTAAATTATCCTCTTGTGACCTTAAATCTTTATGGGAATATGTATCAAAACTAAATAAATTGCAATTTACCTTGGATAAAGTAATTTGACATCTAATATTATTTTTCCAGAATAATCAGAGGTGTGAATAAAGGTTTGAGTGTAAATATACATACCACAATTTAAATGCTCAATAATAGGGGGAGGATATAAACATAAGATCATGCAACCATTAAAAGTGAAGCTTTTGCAGTCCCACCAGCAACGTATGAGTGTGTCTTTCTGAAATGCATTCTTCTGTCATATATAACAAATTAGAATAAATAAATAAATTTTTGAAAAGTGAAGCTTTTGTAGATTTTTAAAGGAAAAAAGGAAATACTTGTGATATAATGTTAGGCACAAAAACAGAATTTTAAATGGTTAACGCAGTAGGTATTTTGTGCAATAATACTAATTTCAGGTTTGTGCAGCCAGCCATAGCTCATTTGCTTATCTCTTTCTCCCTTTGTCTAGTAGAAAATACAATCAACAGTTGACATGTCCATAAACTGGTGGTGAGTTTATAGATGACTTTTGCTTTTTTATTTTCTATGTTTGGTGAATGTTTTACAATAAGCATACATTACTTTTAGAATCAGGAGAAAATAACTCTTCTCTTAGAAATAAAAGGCAAGGTCTGAAACACAAATCTGTAGATTTTAACAGTCCTTGCATGACAGTCCTGTGTCCGTTTCTTCTCTGCATCTGGCTCTGGTGGGCACTGTCTTGCCAGGGAAGAGGAAAGGGAATGATTACTAGTATTATTTCTTTTTAAGAGAATCTAGGGATTCCAAATTGGGAAAAGGAATGAGAGAAGCTGTGAGTTTGAGGAAGTGTCTCAGGGAAGCTTAAGGCAGGACAGACTGCCATAGTGTCGCTACCAAGTAGTGACATTCATAGTCCACATTTGGCACATGGGTAACCTTGATTTCTGGCTTACTTTATGCCACCTTATTGCACGACTTAAAACACTACTAGAGATTAATTGGAGATGATAATCTACTACATACAGACATTAGAGAACAATAGCCTCTGGGTAGATTAGGAGTCTGTTAAATCATTCATACTTTAGTATGACTTAGGACACAAGTATCCATATTAAATACATTTTCGAGAACAGGAGTTTTCTTCATGAAAAAAGGAAGGCAGGACTTTTGGCATGGGCTTAGCTCATGCTAAGTAGGAGCTCGATGGGAGACATGCTTCTTAGGAGGATTTCTGAACACTCTGGAAAGTTTCTTAACACCCCTAAGCTGGAGTTTCCTTACTCCTACCATAGAAAAAAATATACCTACAGATTAAATAAGAATTATTTACTGCACACTGTAGCAGTAAATAAATGGTACTAATGGGGATGATGATGACATTGATGGTGACTTAGGAGAGCAGTTTCAATGAGTGGACAGTGCACTGCTGGAAAAGAAACAGAATTTCCCCCTTTCTCCATCCGGCAGCTTGAGGTTTCTTTTAACTACAACCTAGAAACCAAGCAAAAATAATCAGTGTAAGAAATTCTCTCCTCTCCCTCTCTGAGCTGGTGGCTGCCAGTATAACAGAAACAAAAATTTCAAGTGTTGCTCATTTGCTAGCATACTTCAAAGTAAATTACTCAGTGGTATCCCAGTGGCCTGAAAAAAATTAATTTATCTTCAAAGCTTGTTTTCATCCAGGGAGTAGCTGAGTCATCCAGGGAAAATCTAAGTTAATTACTAGGGAATCAAGGAAATGGAAATGATGTTTTACAGTTAGGTTGCAACTGAGTAAGGAGGACATGATTGGGCTGTTTGTAAGGTTTGTCTGGTAAACCTTATCATAATGTAATAGAAACCCATATGGAATAGATAATAAAATTCAGTGTAAAGTATTATGCTTTTTTTCAAAGTGCTATAGAAAAGCTAAAATTTACTACTTATGATCCTATGTAAACATCATTAAGACTAGATTCTGTATTACCCCCAAAGATATATTTTAGCATCTCCTGCAAAATTAGAGCTGACTTTTATGACTCTCTTTTCATGGGTTTGTGCTCTGTCAGCAAATGTTAACTGAAGAGGCATGAAGAGGAGAAAGTCAATTTGACATCCGCCTCTTTCTGATGCTTGCTGATGTAGAAGACATCCTAGCCCCTGGAGATGGATGCCTAGAGGTAGACTCCACCACCACCAAGAGCAGGTCGGCATTCTCCGGAGACCGGGAAGCACTGTTACTGCAAAGACTCCACACACCGAAGGGTAATCTGTTTCTCACTCCTTCCCAACTCTGTGGCATCTAGGAGTGTCCAGGTGTAGCCATCCAAGGGTGGGGCTGTTTGCTTGTGATGATGAAAGACAATGGGTTAGATCTGTATGTTTCCCAGGCTGCATCTCCCTTGTATTAGCCACAACTGCTCAACTGTGGGAACCATTCAGAAATCACAGTCCCAACCTGATGCCAGGGCAGCTCAGACCCTAGGCAAGTCCATCCTTCACAACAACCAGTGGCTTCAATGAAACAGGATATATGGGTGGGGAGTGAGGTTTATAAAATACATGTTTAGATTGTCCCCTGTCTCTTTGTCCTAGTTTCTTTCCTCAAGACCACAAATCAAAAGGATGGTTGAGAAACACTGGATAGTGGGTCAAAGAAATTACATACTGACTCCGTAACCATCTGTGTATTGGAACTGGAATGAGGTATTAAAGTCCTATGGATCTGAGTTTTCTTTTTAGTAACATTAGGGGATTGGATTTCATGATGCTCAATTTTATTTCCTTTTCTAAAATGCAGTTTGTCTGACATGCCCCATGCCCCGAGAAGTGGGATATGTGAAGACTTATAGGGGATAAAAATCTATGCCCACAGAGAGTTTATATTTCTCTTGAGGGACTAATTAAGGAAGAAAAATAGAAAAATTGATTTATATAGGTGGACATATTGGAGATGAGCATGCATGGTACAGAGACAAGAGCATTCTTGGTAGGTTTCTCAAAAAGAACAAAGGTGAGAACATAGGATGAGCACTGAGAAGCACCTACACTTCTGTTCCCTGCATTCCCTGACATAACCTGATTTAAAAGAAATCTGCTTTTATGGGTCAAACCTCCTTTTTCTTTCTCTGTTTTCATAGTTCTGAGGCTCTAGGTAAACCTGGCTCCCAAGTACAACTTAGGGCATGATCCATAGCAGGGCTTCATTTACTTTCTGTCTTCAATAACACCCAGTGGAGACATTCCCAGGTGGAATTTCTCTTCTCATGGGTGTTTCAAGATTTCAGCATCCCTGGCTACTAAGTGGGCACACCTCCCACACTTTCCCTCTAAAGGAAGTATACTAGATTGCAGGTAAGCAGGTGCAACATTATTGGAGGCATTGGCTTAGTGTACTCCATTAAAAAAGGGATTTTCTTGAAGACTTGGGTAATCAAAGCATGGTTAATTAAGAATAATGGTGTTTTCATTTACTGAGTGTGTTGTATGTGCCAGACATCATGCCAAGCATTTTACTGTCATTTAAGTATCACGATAACCTCACGAAGTCGGGACAATTAAATGCTTATCTTTTCTATGGGATGGCTCCGTATCAGGTGCTTTATACACATAAACTTATTTAATTTTAGCTACAACATTTTAAGATAATTACTATTATGATCACCTTTTTACTGATAAGGAAACAGACTCTGAGACTGGGAGGATTTGTACAAATCTTTCCCTGCCAGTAAGAGGTAGAGTTGGGACCTGAATTCAGTTTTTGTGACCCCAGAGACTGGTCATCGTACCAGTCTGAATAAAAAAATTATCAGTGGCACCTCTCACAACTGATCATAATCCCCAAGTAAGGCTGTCCCTGTGGCTGAGAATACTGACGTGCAAGATTGTTTTCTGTGATTCCTTTTAAGTTGCACTGAATATAGCTAATTTGAATTAGTCAATTTGAGGAGAAAAAAAAAAGATAACTGGTAATACCAGGACACTCATGCCTTGCTGAGCAACAGCATTTGCTGTTTGGAGTAATGACTAGAATAATGATGTTTTCCCTGACTATGTGGTGCGTGACTGGTCCACAATTTATCTTGTGCAGAACACAGGTGATGCACTCAGGTTTGCTGGGAGCTTTTAGGCTAATGTAAACTCACAAGAGGATTACTCCCAAGTGACCCTCAGGCTCCAACATCTGGTTAGGTGCCCTGGACCATGTAGACAGAATAATTAATACTCCTTTTGATTAAGCACTTTCATCCTAAATGATGCTCACATGGACAGAATTAAGGATTTCAATACCTACTGATGCATGAATTTAGGGACGAGAAGGATGTGACCTGACAGGTACCAAGTATCCAGTTGTGCAATAATGAAATCACAGAATGGATTTGGGAGGATTATAAACTACACGAGGCTGATCTTACTGCATTGATGCAGATCTCTATTTTTTTATGAATGGAGATGCAATTGTCCATTCCCATCTCCTTGCTTCAAATTTATGCCAACTTGGGACAGAACTTCCCTGCATATCTAGGTTAAATAAGGAAATAAAGTTATGCAGGGTTTGCACAGTGCTGCAAGTTATGCTAGACACTAGGAAAACAAGGAAGAAGACACAAAGAGCTTCCTGCTGCTTTGGGCTTGTGGTGGGGCCTGAAGAATGCCTGAGTACACTCATGGTGTCTGCTGGCTGCTATGAAAGGAAGAGGGCAGGGTGTTATGGCAGCGCTCCTGCAGGGGAGTGGGCGGGGTCACAGGAAAGGAAATCTAAGCTCAGTCTGAAACCTGAATAGGAGTTGGCAAAGCCAGAAAGAGTTGGGGTTGTGTCCCAGACAGAGGGAAGAACTGCTTGAAGGCCGGGAGAGACAAAAGTTTGGTGTGGTCTTGGGGCAGAGGTGAGTGGTTTGAAGGGGAGAAATGGAGGGAAGAAGGACAAGTTAAGAACACAAACTTAGAACCATATAGCATCGATGATGAAGGAGGTGAGACAGATAGAGGGCAGATTATAGAGGACTTTGTGATTTTTCTAGAGCATTGGGGTTTTATTCTAATGGGAATGGGAAGGCATTGAAAGGTTTCTAGCAGGCACCATGCAAACTTCGGGTGGTGATAGAACACTGAAGTGGGTTAATAGCTACCTTCAGAATTCAAGTTCAACACTAATCATCCTGCAGTGGGTTTCCTGGATTATCTACCTTTATCCTTTCCCTCTGCAACTGCAGAACTCTCCATGCTTAGGATGGCACCTGGATTCACAGGGCATTCCCAACACAGGGGCCTGCTGGGGTTCAGGTGATATGAATAGATCAAAAGTAAGATGGAGGGCTTGGTTCACATGTGGTCTGGGACTTTCAACTCTGTCTTTTGATCACTGAATTAGCAATATTAAAATGTAGACTCTTGTTCTTAACAGAGGAGAGATGAGAGTGTGAAATGGCTTAACACCATTCAGAACTCAACAAAGGACAGTGAGGTGACAGTGTGTGGACTGAGAAGTTTGTATAGGCCTCCAAGCCAGGCACTGGGGAGGTGAGCATCAAGATCTAGAATGGAGGATCCTGGTCAAGCAGGCTTACTCCTGGTCTGAATGTCTCGGATTCATTTATATACACCCAGGAACAGTGGAGTAGTTGTCATTCCTGCTATTAAATAAAGCGGTTTAATACTGACCTCAAGGTAAGGGGGTGGATGTTGTTCAGTGTGTATAACTCTTCTCTTGACAATATTTTATAATTTGGTCTTCTTGTTCCCTGATTGCTTTATGTTATCTGTAGTCCACTATGACATTAGCCAAAGGAGGGCCTTGCCACCTGTATTAGTTAAGGCAAATGAAGTGGCTGTAACAGATTCTTGGAATGCCATAGTTCTGGTCTGAAAGCATACCCAAATCTCAAATTGACTCTTAGCCAACTTTAATATATTTTGTGGATGGTCAGTAGATTGAATCAATTATGTAGAGGAATAAGGATGGTTGTCCTTATGTGGAAAATGATTCACTCAGCTTGGTTAGTTATAAATGATTTACCACATTTATCTATTCTACACAGAGCTGTCTGTTAGGTGTGATGAAGGATTGTAGGCGAATCAGGCAGAGGCTTTAAACACTGGGGAGTGAGAGGGATGACCTGCTGCTAAAATGTGACTAGGTTTCCCTTTTATTTTTATCAGATAGAACCCAATAACATGTGAGTGGCAAGTATCATATGAAAGATGCTCAACAACCTTCTAGGATAAAGGAAAATTTGGTTCAGCCTCTGTTCCATAGGCCAAAATAAAAGATTTTGGGAATTTACTTTTTATTTATTTAGCAACAAAATATGAAATGTAGGTAAGTCAATGATTTGCTCGAAGCAACATTCACAGACAACTCTATTTGATTTTTCTGATTTTAAATGGATGCAGGCCACATAGTTAAATTATATATTCAATAAAACTGATACTTGACTCCTCTTGTTATGACTTGACAGTCTCCTTAAACTTCAATGGACCAGAAAATACAATTGCACAATTATTGCTCTGACGGAGAGCAATAAAATTGATGGATGAAGTGATAAGGAATAGCAAAGAAGACACAACCAGAATCATACAGCATCAGTGAGTTCTTCCTCTTACCAAATCCCACTGTAAACAAATAGCTGATAAAGATTATATATGTAGATTCTAATTGTTTTTCCTCCAGGAAGTGTCCAAATTAGTAATTACTGAAGAGTTGATGAGTTGATGTATTTTCCCATACATAAATGTTATATATATTTCCTTGGATTTCTCCAGTGTTTTCATACTTTTCTATAGTGCTCCCAAATATACTTTTCATACGTCTTTCTCCTGTAATACTGAACAAGCATCAATTGTCCTATTTTAGAAATAAAAAATGGAGGCAGAGTGGCTCATGGTCCATACAACTGGTGAAGACTGATATTTGAGTCAGAACACAGTCTTCTAACAGGTTTAGCATGATGATTCAGAACATGGATCAGGGAATTCATCCATGGATCAAATCTCATCTCTTCCCTAGCCAGCTGTTCAAGGTCTATAACTCCTCTAAGTCTCTGTTTACTCAGTTATAAAATGGGATCAATTATAAATCTATTTCACAGTACCATGTGAGAATCTAGCAATCTCAAGTGCTTTGTACTGTGCCTGTCACATAGGAAGCGGACAGAAATGGTCATGTATCACTGATTCTCAGTCTGAATCACACACTGTTGTGCTGTGGTCTCCACCATGAGTATGAAGAGCTGGAAATTCAGCAAATCAAAAGGATAGATCCTTGTCTTTAAAACTGTGTCTGCATTGGGCAGTAGCCAGCACTCATTCACCCAAATGGCTTTTCCCAGCAGGGATTGCTCTGGATGGTCCTTTCCCTCTATCCTGCTGGTGTAGGTTTAACTTTTCACATGTCTTTCAGCATGGCAGGCTGTTGTGATTTTCCAAATTTGGCCCCATTTACCTTTGACTCCGGAGGAAAAATGAGAGCTAGACATATCCTGAGCATGCCTGAAAACTGGCAGCCTGAGACTCACATTGTACTTTCTCTGTACTCCCACCACTTGCAGCTCCACCAGGCTGTTATTTAAAAGGTTTCACACATTTTCTGAGTAAAAGTTGGGGCACTGGGGAGCGCATGTGTTGTGTAGGAGGTAGATGAGTGGTTGTATATGCCTGTTTCCTTGCAGGTACCTGTAGTTAGTAGAGATGGGCTAGGAATGCCTGATTTTAGCACATGACAAGTAGGGACGAATCTTCCTTAGGATCCTGTTCTCCTAGGATGAGGCTTCCTATGGCAGCAAAGTCAAATTGTCCAGATCTTTGCTAAGCTAATGTTGGGCCCAGCATGTGTTATGTCCAAAGGCAAATTGCAGAATTGTGGAGGCAAATGGTGTGGATGGAGAGGAGGAGACGTACACTAGAAAGAAATGTTGTCTGCATTTGATTGCTCTCATTTTGGTCCCATTTTCCTATAGTACATTCCTTCATTTATTCTTTCATTCAATTTATATTTATTGATGCGGAGAACAAGATAGTGATCCAATAGCTGATATAATACTTAGTTTAAAGAGGCTTTATGCCTAGTGCAAGAGGCAGACATTAACAAAATAATTGCATAAATATATAGTGACCATTTGTTAAATTCAAAGATCCACAAAAATGAACCCAAATTTCCATCATGTGATGAATGGATATCCATCATGGTATCATGCCCACACCATGGAATGTTATTGGCAATAAAATAAATGAAATGCTGAAATATGCCGCAACAGGAATGAACCCTGAGAATATTATGTCAAGTGAAAGATGTCAGACACAAAAGAGCACATGCCATATGGTTGTGTTCCTAAGAAATGTCCAGAGTAGGCAAATCTGTAGAGACAGAAAAGATTAATGGTTGCTAGGGGCTAGAGTGGTTGGAAGAAATGAGGAATGTTGATGAGTATGGGGTTTCTTTTTGGGGCAATGAAATGTTTTAAAATGGAATGTGACAATGTTTGCAGATTTCTGTGATTATACTAAAAACTACTGAATCGGGCACTTTAAATGATTGAATTGGATGATATCTCAACAAACCTGTAATAGTTACAAAAAAATGCCACAAGCCTATGAGAACATGGAAGGCAAGCAGATCTATCTGCAGAGCCAGAGGAGGCTGCCTGAAGGAAATGGTGTCTGAGTGGAGATCTTCAAGATTGGTAGGAATTGTCTAGAGAAAGGGCTGTTGAGGAGATGGGCAAGAGTGTTTCCATCAGAAGAGGGTCTCTGGAGCATAAAAAGAGCAGCTAGAAGGTCAGAGCTGCTGGAGCTTTGGGAGCAAAAAGAGTGATGCAAAGTGGACTGGGAAGACCCTCAGGATGACCCCTTACAGTGGGCAGAAGCTGTTCAGGATGCAAATGTGTATTATCTCATATAATCTTCCCCATTGTCTTATGAGGTAGGATCAGTTATAGGCAGGGGAAGGTTCTATAGAACTTTAGAGACAATGTTCAAAATATTTTTCTTGATCCTAAGAAAAACTGAATGAATTCATGAGAAAATGGGCAAGATGTGACCAGATGTGAATTTTAAAAGATACCTCTGACTATTTTGTGAAACAAAGCCAAGACCAAAGAAGTCAAGCTTTAAGCCTTAAATAAGGAAGCTACAGAAGAGTCCTCCACATATTATTTTCTCCATCCATATTCTGTTCATTTTTGCAGAATCAATGGATGGACAACATAGGAGTAATGGAATTATCCAAAAAGGCTGGCACAGTGTCCTTCGCATAATCTAAGAAGTATTCATCAAATGCATGGACCATAGCTCCTTCATTCAATCAATTTTAGATAAATTAGCTGTCTTTAGTGGGACAGAGCATCAAATCCTTCAGGTATATCCTTTTTATATGTCAGGTTGATGAGAAAAGTTCTACATCATTTGAATTTATTGATCTGGGTACGAGGAAGTGGTAAAGTGTAGGAGTTCTGTTTGGTTGGGCATTGGACTCTGACTCGGGAATTATAGAACAGATATTTTTTTCTGATGAATTGGCAGCAGAAAACATCCCCTGGATTAGCTAAGAGGTAACCCCCTCCCCCCTACTGCAGCAGGGTTCCATAACACTTCCTATAACTCAGAGGTCTCAGTCATTAAGCATGAGATGCATCCTACCTCTTCTTTACTAGTATAGCATAATGACATTAGGTCAAGAATGCTGGAATTGTTGGAGGAGGCCCTCAGTTGAGGACAAAAATTAGTAAAGACCCTACGACACAAGTTTGGAGAGCTGTTGGTGAGGACAGCCACCTTCACCATATTCTGCACAGAGGGTCCATTTTAGTGGCATCAGTAGTTCCACCTCAAAGGGAGACAGGAAGGGAGATAAAAGGTTGCATTTGGAAGGGTGTTAGTTTTCTATGCCCAATTAACAGCCTTACTTTTATCTGCAATCTTACTTCCCCTTGCCATGTAACATAACATATCAAAGTTTTCAAGGCTAAAACATCAGTATCTTCGGGGGCTTGTTATTCTGCTTGTTATTCTCCTCCTGTTAGAGGAGGGGAATCTAGAAGGTTGAGAGTGTCTGAAACATTCTCTTCCCCAGTTAATTTGGGGATGGTTATTATCTTCTGTCTGAATGTTGGCAGAAGGTTGGACTAGTAAAGAATTTGGTTTATCCAAAGACAGATGCAGTAGTAGAATGATATACAGAGTTTCTGTGCATATGAGGAGGATAGGGGTAAGGAGATGGCAGACCCCATTCCTACTCTTTGGTGTGAAAGAATATATGTATTTTCCTACATTGAGCAGATTCTTCAGAAGGCAGCCTTCTATTCCCTGTATATCCCCTTGCCCAAAGGAAGGTAACTTGGTGGGCTACTAGAGGGCTAATCACAAAGTGAAACCCATGAGAGTTTGAATTCCTGCCACAGAGAGGAAATTGACTTCCAGATAGTCCCAGAGGAGACCAATAGCCAGAGAGGGGATAACTAACTAAGAGCAATTCTACTGGGAATAGGATCCACATTCCAACCAACGGTTATAAACCTCAGAAAGGAGACAGGTTCATGAATAAACTATATAGTTCCTTGCATACCAAACAGGAAGGGCCATAGATGTTTATTCAGTACTGGGAATGATAAGGGAGAATGAAGAAGGTTTTGATAAAGTATAGTTGGTAGCAGTTATAAGAAAAAAATAAAATCGATTCATGTTGGTGTCAGTCCATAGTGGAGACTTCTCATAGCTATGATGATGATAGCTAACACTTACATAGCACCCAGATGCTATACTCTGTGTCGCAGGCCAGCCATGGGCTGTGTGTGTGAACATGAGTATATGTTGCCTCTCCATTTAGGCTGGTGACATATGTGTCCTTTTCACTTGCTCTGCCTATGATCCCCACGCAGCACCTGAGATGGATGTGGCCTTCCGAGATGTCAGTCAATCTGCCGACCACATGACATCATAAAGCTAGACTCAACCCCCTGAAACCTGACCTCCCTCAGTGGAGTGGAACTTTCTCGAGTGTCTTCTCCTTGATAAAATGGGACTTCAGAATGTTCTCCCTCTTCTTTTTTTTCTGCCTCCCTTATAGGAGCTGGAGCAGAGGAGCCATTGCTAAAGAATCCCAAGAAAGAGGTATTTTCTCTGTTTGGTGTGATTATTTTGTGCCGACCCAAATTTCATCTGGAGTGACCCCGAATGACAGTCGTGTGTCGCGGCAACTCTGAGTGTATTAATTCAGTTAATCCTTTAGCAAACTCTTTGAGTACGGGCTAAATCCACTTTGCAGACGAGGAATTCAAGGCACAAATATAATAATGTTAATGTGCCCACCATTATACAGACAAAAATGCTATAACTGGGACTTAAGCCTAGGAAATAAGGCTAAGATAATAATGTTTACAAATAATTATTTTTTTTAAATGGACATTTATGGAAAATCAATATAAAAAAACTTTCCCCTGTCAAATTCTATTCTGCCATGTTATTCAGCAAACATTTATTAAGAGTCCTTCCTGTCTAAGGAATGGCTGGAATAGAGTAAGCAGGAGAAAATCGCGGGAGATAGAGGAAGAGAGGAACTAGGTCAGATTATGTAATGCCTTGGAGCTTCTTTCTGTAAGCCTTAGTTTTCTTCTTAATAAGATCTGGGAAGTTTGGTGAGGGTGTTTAGCAGAGGAGTGATATAATTTGACTTGTGTTTTAAAATAATTTTTCTGGCGGTTGTGTTTAAAATAACCTGGGGGTAGGCCAGGACAAGTACTTAGGAAGCTATTGTAATAGTCCATGAAAGGTAGAGGCAGGGGCTGGCAGCAGAGGGCATCAGACATGCACAGATCACAACCAGAGAATTGTTTTGGAGGGATACAACTATTTGTATACCTTTGACCAAGAATGATCCTCCTCTATGGGGAACGTCATCCTCTTCTATCGAGCGGACAGCTTTGGGAGGGACACAGATGGAGTAGAGAGAGGAAGGGGGCGCCCATCTAGCCAGCCAGAGCCACCAGATCAACCCTGGCGATTAATGGGGGACCCATGTCACAGCCAGATCGCTCTCACATCCAGAAAGATACTCTGAAGGAGAGCTACTGTGACTTACTGATGGATTGGCTCTGAGACCTGAGAGAGAAGAATGAAATTACTGCTAATTTTAGAAATTGTAACCTGAAGCTCATCTCATTAGTACCAGGTCCTTCAGTAGGTGGAGACATACTTATTATTATAATGCTCATGAGATGTAGTTTTATTGTGTTTGAAAGAATGACACTTTTTTTTTTAAATATGGGAGAGGGCACATATGGGGTGCAAGTGAGTGGAAATGGACTTTCTTAAAATATCCCATAGAAGTCTACTCCTCATAGGGTATTGTCATTTGAGAAACTCTGGAGGTCTATTATGGGTTGAATTATGTTCCTTAAAACTAAAGCCATGTTGGAATCCTTACTCCCGGTACCTTACTGTGACCTTGCTGGGTGATAGCTCTTTATAGGAGTAATAATTTAAAATGAGTTTATTAGGGTGGGCCCAGTCAATATGATCATGTCCTTATAAAAAGTAGGAGGGAGTTTGGATACAGGCAATGCACTCAGGATGAATACCATGTTGACACGAAGGTAAAAATCTGGACAGGTCAGCAAATGCCAAAGGAAAGCACCAGAAGCTGGGAGAGATGCTGGAACAGATATCTCAAAACCCTCAGAAGGAGTCAGCCCTGCCAACACCTTCATCATGGACTCCTAGCTTTGAAACTGTGGCACGATAAAGTTCTAATTGTTTAAGCCACTCAGGGTGTCGTACTCTGTTACGGCAGCCCTGGGAAACGATTACAAGATGTCTGAGAAAAGACTTTTAAAAGTCAAAATTGAGTGATGCTGGAGGATTGAAGGAAGAATTGGGAGCTGCCTATGACCAAGATATTGACAAATGCTAAACTGTCCAAGTGGGTACCATAGCTATAATACTCGCCACTATGTCAGCACACAGAAAATCTTCAATAAGCATTCATTCTTGGCAGAAAGTCTAATGCATATAATACATAGTAGGCACTGAAAAGTACTACTGTCCTTCTCCCTTGACTTGGGCACTAAAAACCACTGCAGACTCTATTAGTCAGCTTTGTATTACCATATCAAAATATCAGAGGGAATCAATTTATAAAGAGGAAAGGTTCATTTTGGTTCACGGTTTTGGAGGTTTTAATCCATGATCATTTGGCTCCTTTTGCTTAGGGCCAGTCATAAGGGAACACATCATGGCAGGATCATGTGCAGGAACAAAGCTGCTCACCTCATGGCCAAGGAATAAGAAGAGAGGAAGAGATTAGAGCCCTACAGTTTTCTTTGAGGACTGGCCTCCAGTGACCTGAAGACCTTCCCCTATACCTTTTATAATTTTCACCACTTCCCAACAGCACCAAGTTGGGAACTAAGCTCTTAACATATGGACTTTTAGGGGATATTAGATTTTTAAAAATCTTCCATCGGAAACTAGATGTCAGACTGGTCAGAGCTTGTTGCTAAGAGCACCTCGGCTCTTATATTGTCTCACTCTATCAAGATCTGAAAATCTGGCATGATATCAGTAGCAATTAGGAAGACAAAATCCAAGCCTTTATCATCATGGACCATGATAATGAGGAGAAAAGAAAATATAAAACTGGAAAGTAAAAGTCTTAGCAACATAATTATAGTCCTTTAAAAAATCATAATTAAGGGCTGGATCTTACCTAGATGTACTATATTAAAAACAGTTTAAGTTGATAACTTTTGCTGCAGAGCCAAGTTTCCTTATGACCTCCAATCAATTAGTACACTCCTTCTTTATTAGCCCATCTATAAAAATTAGATGAACATTTTGGCACCTATCATTTGTTGGTTTCGTCTCTAAGTTAGTTCAAACTTCTATTTTTATCAAGTTTCATTGCTTAGGCACAAACTATTCTTGACAGTTTTTCAGCCTGTGTTTTTCATCTCTGGATGGGTTATAATTGGTGAGGAGGTTATTTGATGTTCTGGGGGATGATGTAATTGATAATCTTTGTAAAATCTTTACAGTGTTTCTTTACAATTGCACGTAGGAAGCATGCAAATGGGAAAGTTCCAAATAGCTGTAGACCAGAAGGAGCCGACTGCCATGTTTCTTCATGATAGCAGCGATAAAATATATGCCAATTCTGGTGGGCTGAATAAATCTCTGCTCTGAGCTGGAGGTGGGGTGGCAGGCATAGTGAGTAACAGCCGGCCCCAGGTTTTCCTGGTGACCTGATGCCTCCTCTTTGAGAGTAATATTGTGCTCGTATGCAGACAATGATTGGCTACCCACATTGTTCATAAATAAAAGCAGCTGGCTGCAACAAAAGTCAGAGTAGCTGCGGCTTCGTCATTATTTATGAGACAGGCCAGGGAGAAGAAGGCGGCGGCTTTAAAAGTGCAACAGCAAATGCCATCTTTCCCCTGAGAAAACGGCTGACTGGGGGATAAATCAGAAAAGAGAAAAGGAACTAGCATCACATTCATGTTCATGATATCAACTTCTTAATTTTGGAGATGGTAAATAATATAAAAAATCACAATCATGGTGTAGGTCTTGCAAATTCCTTCTAAAGTGAGTTTATCCACTGAGATTGCCAGTCTATTTGGTTGGTTGGTTTAGAGGGAAGGCTTGAGTTCCAGCCATCCAAAATAGGCTTGGATAGCCAAATCTCAAATAATACTTCTTCCTTTGTCTTAATTCCACAGGTGGAGATAGTAGCTAACACATGCTCGCTGGCCTAGGTGACCATACCATCTCCTGGGGGCTTTCTGTCCCTAAGCTGTGCACTTCATGTGGTGGCATCTCTGATACTTGGCCTCCTTCTAACATCATTTCTCACTCTTCCCCAGGGATGAATATTTGACTGGAGAGTCTGGTATCTACACGTGTGTGACTCCACACTTCCTTTCTTCTTTGATTGCAGAAGAACTCTGCCAGCAAGCCTTCCTTCCGTGCTTCTCATGTCTGCCATAAATACCACAGGAGCAGATCTCAAAGGAGGAAAGAAAGCCCACTATTGCCCAGAGTAATCGATAGTTATGACTGGGCAAGTTTGTCTGCATGAGGGCCCAGTTGTCTCAAAAACTTAGTAATTTTCCTATTGTCAGGTTTAATGATAATAAAGCTGATATTTTAATTTTCTTGTTTTGACTCCTGGGAGTCTTCTCTCAAACGTCTCTGAATTTTGGCTGAGGCAATAAAGAGGTATTACTTATTGTTATTTAAATTATCATTATTACTAAAATTCCAACATCATCTATGAAAATGATATCTATGCTCTGGCTATAGGAGACAGCTCAGAAAAATACCTTGTATTTGTTAAGATAATATGAACTATTTATAACACATATAAATAGAAAAATATACTCAATCATAATCCCACCACTCAGATATATTTCTTTTTACTTCTACAGATTACTCTCTTTCTTATTCTTCCTCTCTCTTCTTTCCTCCCTTCCTTCCTTTCTTTTTGTTTTTGAACAAGTGATTTAACCCAAGCCTGCTTTATCACTGGCCTACATCCCCAGTCCTTTTTATTTTTTAAGGCTGGGTCTCACTATGTTGTTGAGGCTGGCCTTGAACTTGCAATCCTCCTGCCTCAGCCTCCTGAGTTACTGAGATTAGAGGAAGACACTAAAGCACCTGGTAAGATTATTCTCTTCTTTGGGGGGGGGGTAACTTTCTTCTTTCCTCTCTTCTCTATAGTATTTTCTTTCTCTTTCTCTTCTCTGTTCATTGTTTGCGGTCTTTATTGTGTAAAGACAGACACAAAAGAGTATAGAAATGGATGGCAAAATGAGGGTGTTGGGGGTATTCCTTTTGTCTCAGTCCATCAGCTCTTTCTTCTGATGGAATTAGAGGAGAGGGTGTGTGGCTTACCTGAAAAGAAATTAGACAGGTAGAAGGGTTTGGTGGTTTATAAAACATTAGTACACCAATTTTACAGTTCTCTGTGTCCTGTGGTCTCTTGTCCACCTTTCTCTTTGGTGGACTCAAGCTTGCTAGGAGAACTGGCGCTATCTGGAAGTTGCTATCAACACTGTCAGACAGCAGAAGTCTGTTGCTTTCATTTCCAACTTTCTTCTTACAACAGTACCCTGATTCCCACCAGAAGGGTAATCTGTCCTTATTCTGTAAGTATGGCTTCAAATGGAGCTGACCCGCCTCCAGAGCCCCAGAGTGGCCCTCGCACTCACACCATTGTGTAACACAGGAATGGATATGTGACCTTTGAAGAGCTGATGAGACTTACAGAACTGTGCGTTCAGGCTCCCCCCTGTGGGCATGTGGGCCTGGAGCTGCATCAGCCAGCCATCTTGCCCCTCCAGGAAGCCTTAGAAGGATGCACCAGAATGAGCAGAGTCGAGGGTGACATCATTTGGAATTCTGAATCCCCGGACAGATTTATTCCTGGAGTTTCTAGTTAAGTGTCCCAATAAATTTCTATTTTTGCCTGAGCCATTTTTCTCTTACAACCAAAAAGATCCTAACAAGGCCTGCATGCAATGAAGAGTTGATTTATCTGCCAGCTGACGAGAAGTGACCAAACTATCTGGCCTGCAGTCCCCTGCATTACTGATTTAGCAATGGTCTACAATACATGTGAGGTTACATACTCCTTTTCTCAAGGTTTAGCTTTTGAGATTTACAATTGAATTGGGCTAAAATATAATATTTGGCTATTCAGGCTGGCAGCAAAGATGCTTGGTTTGATGCAGGTCAGAGTTGATACAATGGTGCCACAACAAAACAGAAACAGGGCAAATCACCTGGAAGGCCCACTCCGCCACTCAGGCCTGGGTGTCACGGGCAAGTGGAGCCACCTGCCTTCCTGTGACAGGTACATATTTGGGTATAACTGAGCTGTCAAACAGTTTAAGATGAGACCGTGGCTTTTGGAAACCAGTGTTGTCAAAATGTTCTGTTAGTGGTGTTTTAAGAGGTGATGGAAGCACCTGGAAGCTTTTGGGTTTTGAGGGTAAAGAACGCTGTGAACTTAAATTAGGAAGAGGAGCTTCTCTGGTTATTTTTCCATCAATTTAAACATACATTCAATGGATCGTAAGAACCGGGCACTTCGACTTAACAGCAGTCTGTAGAACTGTGTCCTTGCTCACAGGGACTCCAGGAGGAAAGTAGACCAGGAACATAAATAAAATAATAATGATTAAAATAATAATGTACTGGAGCTAAAATGTTAACGAGGTTCTGATTTAAAGAGTTATAAGGGGAGCTGTCACTTCCTGATGGGGAGACAATGAAGCTGAGACTTGGGGGTGATAAGGAGCCACCTGTGCAGAGAATACAGGAGAAGCATCCAGGCCAGAGGGAAGAGCACAAGCAAAGGAAAGTGAGACAAGACTGAGGGACATTCAGGGGCCTGAAAGAAAACCAGGGTGGCCGTCGAGTAGTGACAGGACAGCATTGTATAAAAGGACGTTGTAACCAAGTCAGGTGCCAATCTGTTAGGTGTGTTGTGAAGACCACAAAGGAGAATGGATTTCACTCTCAAGACAATGAGAAGTCATAGGATGTTTGCTGATCCTTCACACATTTTTGGTGCTCTGAGATAAGATGTGTAATTTCTGGAGGCAGTTCAACCACTTCAAAAGTTTTTGCTCTTTAAAATTTTTTATTTGAGAGCTTTTGCTTATAGTTGACATCTCAATTTAGAATTTGTAATTGTTTCCAAAATGAGTATTTTTTGAGAGTAAAGAAAAAGCCCCCTTTTGCTTTCTTTTTAAGTAAAAATCATATACAACATGATGTTTTGATATATATTAGCAATTATGTACATAATGAAATGATTATAGTGAAGCAAGTTATATCCATTTCCTCACATATTTATTTATTTAGTGAAGCACTTAAAATGTACACTTAGTAAATTTCTGGTATACACTGTGGAGTTATTAACTGTAGTCATCATGCTGTACATTATACGTCTAGGCTTTTTCATCCTGCATGACTGCAAATCTGTACCCCTGAACCCAAACCTTTCCATTTCCCATACTATCTTGCCCTTGATAACCACTATTTGATTCTCTTGTTTATATGCATTTGAGTTTTATATTTCACAGCTAAGTGAGATTATGCAGTGTTTTTCTTTCTGTGTCTGGATGTTTCACTTACCCAAATGAGTCTGTGGTGACAGTGGAGGGAAGGGCACTAGACTAGGGTCCCAGGTATTTGGACTTGACCTAGATTCTGCTATGGGCAGCCGTGCAACCACAAACCAGTCTTACCTCTCTCTAGACCTCAGTTTCGCTTCTAGAGACTTGGGAGTTTGGATTGAATGTTGGGTTTCTCATTGAAAGCAACAGCAATCCAGTTCATAATGGCTTATGCAACAATGGATATATTCGTTCATGTATCTGAACAATCCAAGGACAACAAATGCAGATATATACAGATCCAGGACCTCGGGTTAAGCTACCAGGTATCTGATTCTCCATCTCTTGGCTCTGTGTTGACTTTGTTTTCTAGAAGGACCTTTGCATGAATTTCCTGACTGGCATCATCCTTAGAGTTATAAATCCTTGTGCAAAAGATATTTTTCTCCTAAAAAGTGTTATCAAAAGCTCCAGAATTGCACACTGACTTGGGTCTTATACTCATGACTGAACTGTGGCCAGAGGAGAAGGAATAAGATCAATGGCCAAACTTAGATCACATGTTCACCCCTAGAGTCAGTCTAAATCACAAATAAGCCTTGGCAGGGAAGGCGTGGTTTCTTACTCAAGTGGAGAAATAGGGAACAGAGATTGTGGATAGGCAAACAAGACATGTGCATGAATGCTCTTTTTGGTTTAACAGTTCTGTGAATCCCACAACAGATTCAGTCCTTTGCAGTCTCTTCCTAGTTGAAATTAGCCATTGACGCCACTCAAAATTCCCTGGCCTAAAATAACAGGATTATTCGTTTACCTTTTGTAAATTTATGGCATCATAACAAAACCCCTCTGCTTTTAACTCTGTGTAGCCAAACTCAGACCACACTTAGAAGATCACTGAGCACAGAGTGTGTGTTAGGTCTTCTTCTTGCTCTATCACCAGGTGTGACCATCAATGATTCACTCTTTCTAGACCTAATTTTCCTTCTCTGTAAATGAGGGGCATGGACCTAGTGATTTACATGGATCCTTTCAGTTACACCTGGCATTAGGCACTGTTAATTTTAAGGTCAGGACTGACTTGACATAAGATAATTTATTGAATGCAAACAGCAGGGTTTCTTTCCATTTTCAATGAGGTTTGTAGAATATATGAAATAATACAACTCCTCTAGAGGAGTTTGTGTGGGGATATAATGAAGTCTGGGTCTGTCATGTCTAGACTCGAACTGAACCAAGGTGATGTGCACTAACCTGGGAATATGAATGTACTGTTGTTTGTCAAGGTCTCAATTTTAGCTTTAGTTTTTTTTTCTTTTTTAGTTAACATCTGTCTGTGTTCAGGAGTTTCTCTCTAGAAATTATGAACCAAAATACCTTGCAGAAGTAATGGCATGAAAGAAGAAATATAGAGATTGTGCACAGTACATTTTTTCATAACTTGGCTGAAGATCTTTCCATTTACAGCTAACAAACATTTGCTGCCATATAATTTTAATCATCCTTTAGCTCACTAAGAGCCTAGTGGCTTCAAGAACATCTTAGGGGGGAAAATGAAGGAACCCTATTTTTCATGTTTCCCAAAGGAGTGGTTCAACGTCATGAAAATGAGGTCAGAATGGTAAACAGACAGCTGTTCTGTATTTCTCCTTCCAGGAGATGAAGGGCAAATACACCTTCCTTCTGCTTAACAGATCCCTCCCAAATGGGTTGTAAACAAGAGTGTGGTGAAGCCCCAGCTGCACTGGGAATGAAGAGAGGCATTTTGGAACAGCCTTTAGAGATGTTGAACATGCATATTTTTGATTCTGTGTTCTCATCTCCTCGCAGTGTCTTTCTTTCACAACATGAAACCATTGATTGAATGAAGTTAGAATAACTTTTGACATAGCTAACCAAAATAGATAGCAAAGGGACTGGTTGCTAAGCGCAGCTCTGCTGGGTTCCCTGGCTGACAGCTTGTATTAGCATACAGGCCTTTGCAGAAATAAGTGCTTAGTTATTGGTGGCTGGTTGTTGAAAGCTGCTATTGCCTCTCAGGTAATGGTGAGTCAATGGCACATGTAATATTAAGGGGAGGAATTGCTTAGTATCACCAATCATAAGCCTCTGTAGCGGGGTATAAGTGACTTGAGGGCATGACCTATTTAAACATGTATTCATGCTTTTTAAGTAAAAAAAATGATATTCAAAATAATTATTGAGTACTTACTATGTATTGGGAGTGTGGCAGGTTCTATGGATATAATAATTAAATCACACTTCCTGTTTTCAAGGACAGCAAACTTGGTTGGGGCGAGGAGAGAGAGACAGAGATAGAGATATTAAAAGAAGAACCACGTGTCTTTCCTCTGTTCTGTGAGATTATTTTTGGTTTTATTTTACCAAGGAAACAATACTCAGCATTCTCTCCTTTCATGCCCCTTGAGAAGTGATCTCTACTGAGAGGCTGATTCTTCTGGGTTGGTGAAGCTTAGCGGGGGTGGGGAGGGGAAAAGGGAAGAGACTGACCAAACAGGACGAGCAAGGACTTAGGATGGGAAAGACAAGTGGTTCTTATTCTGGGTTCTCACACCAGGGCAAAGGGAGTTCTGCAAAAAATGTGAGGGGAGGGGGTGGAGGAGCCACGGGTGGGAATGAAGCAGATGCAAGAGGAAAGAGGGTTTGAAGACACATGTCCCTCCTCCAGTTCACATGCTGGACTGTAATATCGAATGTGATGATGTTGAGAGTTGGAAAGTGCCCTTACAAAACAGCTTGAAGGGGCTGCCTTGCCTCTTCTTCCACATCAGAGCAGAGCCACAGGGCACTGCCTATAAAGTAATAGAACTGGCCTTGTCAGATGCTAAATCTATTGCTACCTGGATCTGGGACTTTTCTACCTCCAGAACTATAAGTAATAATTTTCTGTTGTTTATAAGTTACTGAGTCTAAGGTAATTTGTTGTAGCATCTCAAAGGACTCTGTTTATCATTCATGGTTTTTGGGAAAAATTAATTTTAATTGAAAAAGCTAAAATTTTTATTATTAAAAATCCAGACAATGCCAAAGATGATACAATGAAAAGTAGAAGCTGTCTGAACCTGCTCCATTTTCTCAAGTCAAATGACAATCTTTTTGTTGCAGAATAATCATCACTAATACTAGTGTCTTGCTGATCATATACACATAACTTTTAATATTATATAAATATTAATATTATATATATGGAAACATGATACAGTTTTAAAAAAGAGACTGTATTGTATTTTTATATTCTACAATCTTTTAATGTTAATTTAACAATATGTTTTCAGGTCAGTAGACATATAGCTTTCACTTTTGTAAAATTAGCCCTATGTAATTTTATTTAATGAAGATAGTCTGGTTTATGAAATGATATGTCTATTGGTAGATATTTTTTGCAATTTTACAAAGAACATATTTTTATGTATTTCTTTTCATGTTTTTTTTCTTTTTTTTTTATTGGTTGTTCACAACATTACAAAGCTCTTGACATATCATATTTCATACATTAGATTGAAGTGGGTTATGAACCCCCAATTTTACCCCAAATGCAGATTGTAGAATCACGTCGGTTACATATCCACAATTTTACATAATGCCCTATTAGTAATTGTTGTATTCTGCTACCTTTCCTATCCCCTACTATCCCCCCTCCCCTCCCCTCCGATCTTCTCTCTCTACCCCATCTACTGTAATTCATTTCTCTCCTTGTTTATTTTCCCATTCCCCTCACAACCTCTTATATGTAATTTTGTATAGCAATGAGGGTCTCCCTTCATTTCCATGCAATTTCCCTTTTCTCTCCCTTTCCCTCCCATCTCATGTCTCTGTTTAATGTTAATCTTTTCTTCCTGCTCTTCCTCCCTGCTCTGTTCATAGTTGCTCTCATTATATCAAAGAAGACATTTGGTATTTGTTTTTTAGGGATTGGCTAGCTTCACTAAGCATAATCTGCTCTAGTGCCATCCATTTCCCTGCAAATTCTATGATTTTGTCATTTTTTATTGCTGCATAGTACTTCATTGTGTATAGATGCCACATTTTTTTAATCCATTCATCTATTGAAGGGCATCTGGGTTGGTTCCACAGTCTAGCTATTGTGAATTGTGCTGCTATGAACATCGATGTGGCAGTATCCCTGTAGCATGCTCTTTTAAGGTCTTCAGGGAATAGTCCGAGAAGGGCAATAGCAGGGTCAAATGGTGGTGCCATGCCCAGCTTTCCCAGGAATCTCCAAACTGCTTTCCAAATTGGCCGCACCAATTTGCAGTCCCACCAGCAATGTACAAGTGTACCCTTTTCTACACATCCTCGCCAGCACTTGTTGTTGTTTGACTTCATAGTGGCTGCCAATCTTACTGGAGTGAGATGGTATCTTAGGGTGGTTTTGATTTGCATTTCTCTGACTGCTAGAGATGGTGAGCATTTTTTCATGTACTTGTTGATTGATTGTATATCCTCCTCTGAGAAGTGTCTGTTCAGGTCCTTGGCCCATTTGTTGATTGGGTGATTTGTTATCTTATTGTCTAATTTTTTGAGTTCTTTGTATACTCTGGATATTAGGGCTCTATCTAAAGTGTGAGGAGTAAAAATTTGTTCCCAGGATGTAGGCTCCCTATTTGCCTCTCTTATTGTTTCTCTTGCTGAGAAAAAAATTTTAGTTTGAGTAAGTCCCATTTGTTGATTCTTGTTATTAACTCTTGTGCTATGGGTGGCCTATTAAGGAATTTGGAGCCCGACCACACAATATGTAGATCGGAGCCCACTTTTTCTTCTATAAGATGCAGAGTCTCTGACTTGATATCAAGCTCCTTGATCCATTTTGAGTTAACTTTTGTGCATGGCGAGAGGAGGGGATTCAGTTTCATTTTGTTGTATATGGATTTCCAGTTTTCCCAACACCATTTGTTGAAGATGCTATCCTTCCTCCATTGCATGCTTTTAGCCCCTTTATCAAATATAAGATAGTTGTAACTTTGTGGATTAGTCTCTGTGTCCTCTATTCTATACCATTGGTCCACCCGCCTGTTTTGGTACCAGTACCATGCTGTTTTTGTCACTATTGCTCTGTAATATAGTTTGAAATCTGGTATCGCTATACCGCCTGATTCACACTTCCTGTTTAGAATTGCTTTTGCTATTCTGGGTCTTTTATTTTTCCATATGAATTTCATGGTTGCTTTATCTATTTCTACAAGAAATGCCGTTGGGATTTTGATTGGCATTGCATTAAACCTATAGAGAACTTCTGGTAATATCGCCATTTTGATAATGTTAGTTCTGTCTATCCATGAACAGGGTATATTTTTCCATCTTCTAAGATCTTCTTCTACTTCTCTCTTTAGGGTTCTGTAGTTTTCATTGTACAAATCTTTCACCTCTTTTGTTAGGTTGATTCCCAAGTATTTTTTTTTTTTGAGGATATTGTGAATGGAGTGTTTTTCCTCATTTCCGTTTCAGAAGTTTTGTCGCTAATATACAGAAATGCCTTTGATTTATGCGTGTTGATTTTATATCCTGCCACTTTGCTGAATTCATTTATTAGTTCTAGTAGTTTCTTTGTAGACCCTTTTGGGTCTTCTTGGTATAGAATCATGTCATCTGCAAATAGTGATAATTTAAGTTCTTGTTTTCCTATTTTTATGTCTTTAATTTCTTTCGTCTGTCTAATTGCTCTGGCCAGTGTTTCGAGAACTATATTGAATAGAAGTGGTGATAGAGGGCATCCCTGTCTTGTTCCAGATTTTATAGGGAATGCCTTTAACTTTTGTCCATTCAGAATGATGCTAGGCTTAGCATAGATAGCTTTTACAATGTCAAGGTAAGTACCTCTTATCCCTAGTTTTTCTAATGTTTTGAACATAAAGGGATGCTGTACTTTGTCGAATGCTTTCTCTGCGTCTATCGAGATGATCATATGGGTCTTATCTTTAAGTCTATTGATGTGGTGAATAACATTTATTGATTTCCGTATATTGAACCATCCTTGCATCCCAGGGATGAATCCTACTTGATCATGGTGCACAATTTTTTTGATGTGTTTTTGTATTTGATTCACCAGAATTTTATTGAGGATTTTTGCATCTAGGTTCATTAGAGATATTGGTCTGTAGTTTTCTTTCTTTGAGGTGTCTTTGGTTTCGGAATCAGGGTGATGTTGGCCTCATAGAATGAATTTGGAAGAGCTCCCTCTTTTTCAATTTCCTGAAATAACTTGAAAAGTATTGGTATTAATTCTTCTTTAAAGGTTTTGTCAAACTCCGCTGTATACCCATCCGGTCCTGGGCTTTTCTTGGTTGGTAGTCTTTTGATGGCTTCTTCAATTTCATCCGTTGATATTGGTCTGTTCAAATTGTGTGTATCCTCCTGACTCAGTCTGGGCAAATCATATGACTTAAGAAATTTATCGATGTCTTCACTATCTTCTATTTTATTGGAATATAGGTTTTCAAAATAATTTCTAATTGTCTTCTGTATTTCTGTAGCATCTGTTGTGATATTGCCTTTTTCATCCCGTATGTTAGTAATTTGAGTTCTCTCTTTTCTTCTCTTCGTTAGCATGGCTAAAGGTCTGTCGATCTTATTTATTTTTTCGAAGAACCAACTTTTAGTTTTGTTAATTTTTTCAATAGTTTCTTTTGTTTCAATTTCATTGATTTCCGCTCTGATTTTAATTATTTCTTGCCTTCTGCTACATTTGCTGTTGTTTTGCTCTTCCTTTTCTAGGGCTTTGAGATGAAGTGTGAGCTCATTTATTTGTTGGTTTTTTCTTTTTTTGAGGAATGACCACCAGGCGATGAATTTTCCTCTTAAAACTGCTTTCATTGTGTCCCATAGATTCCGATATGTTGTGTCTGTATTTTCATTTATCTCTAAGAATGTTTTGATTTCCTCCTTTATGTCTTCTATAACCCTTTGATCATTCAGTAACATATTGTTCATTTTCCATGTGATGTAGGATTTTTCCTTCCTTCTTTTATCATTGATTTCCAGTTTCATTCCATTATGATCAGATAAAATACAAGGTATTATCTCCACCCCTTTATATTTACTGAGGGTTGCCCTATGGCATAATATATGGTCTATTTTTGAGAAGGATCCATGTGCTGCTGAGAAAAAAGTATATCCATTTGATGATGGTTGATATATTCTATATATGTCAGTTAAGTCTAGGTTATTGATTGTGATATTGAGTTCTATAGTTTCTTTATTCAACTTTTGTTTGGAGGATCTGTCCAATGGTGAGAGAGGTGTGTTGAAGTCACCCATAATTATTGTGTTGTGGTCTATTTGATTCTTGAACTTGAGGAGAATTTGTTTTATGAATGTCGCAGCACCATTATTTGGTGCATAAATATTGATAATTGTTATGTCTTGTTGGTGAATGGTTCCTTTTAACAGTATATAATGTCCTTCTTTATCCCTTTTGATTAACTTAGTCTTGAAGTCGATTTTATTCGATATGAGGATGGCCACCCCTGCTTGCTTACGAGGACCGTGTGCGTGGTATATTTTTTCCCATCCTTTCACCTTCAGCCTCTGTATATCTTTTCCAATCAGATGTGTCTCCTGGAGGCAGCATATTGTTGAATTTGTTTTTTTAATCCATGATACCAGCCTATGTCGCTTTATTGGAGAGTTTAAGCCATTAACATTCAGAGTTACTATTGATATATGGTTTGTACTTCCATCCATGTTTGATTATCCTTTTTTTAAAAAATTTTAGTTTGTTTCTCCATGATTATCTTTCCCCTCACCCTCTGTCTTTACTGAGGCACTTCCCCCTGATGGTTTTGGTTATTGTTTTTCATTTCTTCCTCGTGTAGTGTTTTGCTCAAAATGATTTGCAATGCTGGTTTTCTGGCTGCAAATTCTTTTAACTTTTGTTTATCATGAAAGATTTTTATTTCGTTGTCATACCTGAAGCTTAATATTGCTGGATACAGAATTCTTGGTTGGCATCCATTGTCTTTCAGTGTTTGAAATACATTTTTCCACGACCTTCTTGCTTTCAGTGTCTGTGATGAAAAATCCGTTGTTAACCTTATTGGTTTACCCCTGAATGTAATCTGTCTCCTTTCTCTTGTAGCTTTTAATATTTTCTCTTTGTTCTGTATATTGGATATCTTCATAACAATGTGTCTTGGCGTTGGTCTACTGTGATTTTGTGTGCTCGGTGTCCTGTATGCATCTTCAATTTGTATATCTGTTTCCTTTTTTATTTCTGGAAAGTTTTCTGTAATTATTTCATTCAGCAGGTTACTCGTTCCCTTGGTTTGAATCTCTGTACCTTCTTCTATCCCGATGACTCGTAAGTTTGTTTTTTATGTTATCCCATAACTCTTGGATGTTTTTCTCGTGATTTTTTACCAGCCTTTCTGAGTTGGCTAGACTCTTTTCAAGATGATCTATTTTGTCTTCATTATCTGACGTTCTGGCTTCTACTTGCTCCACTCTGTTAGTGATACTCTCAATTGAGTTTTTAATTTGGTTTATCATTTCCTTCATTTCTAGAATTATTGTTTGTTTATTTTTTATAATCTCTATCTCCTGATAAAGATGCTTAACTTCTTCTTTTATCTGTTTATGTAATTCATTCTCAATGTGTTCTTCGCTGCTTGAATTTGCTGTCTTGTATCCTCTTTAAGGTTCCATTCCATCTGTCTAAGGTGTTCCTTGAGTTCTTTATATGACCATTTTTCTGATGACTCTAGGTCATATTTAGGCTGTCCTGCATTGTTTGTATTCCTTTTCTTCCTTGCTTTTTGAAGCTGCTCATGTTACTTCTTGTTCTGTTTGACTGCTGAGTTACTGTTTACTCCTATAAATTTATTTGATGCTTGGGAAGAAAGGTATTAGAAGGGAAGGGAAGAATCACTAAAGAGAATGAGAGTAAGCAGGTAGAATTCAAGGAAGGGGGGATAAGATAATTGAAAAGAAATGAAAAGACAAAAGAAGAAAAAAATAGGAAATAAAAAAAGAAAAAAAATTAAAAAAAAAATATTTAAAAAAATTAAAATTAAAATTAGAAGAAAAAAAATTCAAAAAAATTGTAAAAAAAATTTAAAAAAACAACAAGAAAGAAAAATGAAAATGAAAGAAAAACCCAAATTAAAAAAAAAGATAAAAGAAAAAAAGAAAAAAACAAAACAAAAAAAAAACTAATAAATGCAGTCTTAGAGTTTGATTAACTTCTCTTCCAGTAGGTGGCGCTGTGCCCACCAGGCCAAGTTTCTCCTGTCAATACGCGGCAACCAATCACTGTGCAGCTGCTCCTCCCAGACTGGGCGAGTCTCCAATCCTGAGTGCCTAGGGCCTCCTCTTGTGTCTAGTCACTTCCCACTTTTCCTCTAGCCAGGCCCCTCTCACGGGTGCCGCTCACCACAATACTGGCTACACGCCAGGTCTGCTGCTCCCGGGAGCCCTGTTTTCATGAACGACTGGGCACACTCTTCCATTTTGCCACTCCCTCAGACCCTAAGTTTGTAGAGCTTGGGGCTGAGAATCCTCAACGAATTTTACTTGCCCTCCGGTAGCCATGCCCCCGGTAGCTGGTGAAAGAGACCTCAGCTGTCAGCCCTGGTGGGAGCGGTAGTTCCGTGCTGCGGGTCCCGAGCCACCTCTGATTCCCTTGGGCTGGCTATCGCGCTCACGGGAGAGCTGGGAGGGGCCCTTACGGGAGAGCTGGGAGGGGCCCTTAAGGTTTCCCCAATGTGTGGAGAGGGAAGGCTAGGGAATTACACACCTGTACCCGTAGGTTTCAATGAAGTTATCTCCTCCGCCGCAGTTCTCTGCCATGGTGGTGTCTCTTGCAAATGGCGACAGTTCGTTTCCCTTTGCCGGGCAACCAATGCAACGGGTGGGTCCTTACTGTCTCTCCCAAGCCCAGTTTCAAACCTGTGGCCACTACCTATGAAGGCTCGGTAGGCATTTACCTCCTTAGGATCAGAAGGGCTGACCAGTTGTTTCAGCCGGATGGATTAGTGCTGAGTCACAGCTGTTTGTCTTCGGGAAGCAGGCGAACCGGAGCTTGAATTCAGCCGATCCGGGCTCAGTGTGTGTTCTGAGAGGCCCAGACTGTTCGCCCCAGATCCATGTCAGCTCAGCATTGCCTAGTGATCCTGAGCAAACAGATTTAGGTTATTTACAACTCCCTATGCCCGCACAGCTGAAGAGGTCAGGGACTTGATCTCTCTGCGCCCGCTGCCATTTTGGAATCTCCTTCTTTTCATGTTTATGCAACTATTTTATAGAATAGATTCTTAGAAATTAGTTTGGTGGGTGGTTAGGAATGTGCTTTGATTTTTTTTCCACAGACTTTGCTAAATCATATTTGGAAAATGTGTCATGTTTCTCTACCAAAAATTTTGAGAATGAATGTTTTACAGATCCTTATTAACTCCATCTTTAGAGTCAAGCATTACAATATCACTACTGAATTTACCTATAAGTTCTCAAATTCTTCAGTTTTTCTTTTGAATTTTGGAAGGGCACAATAATCTTGCAAAGCCAGATTCACTACTTTATAGAACAACTGTTATGGGTATGCTCCAAGATATGCCCTGGAAACTAAATGCTTCTAAAGCCAACTCTAAAGCTGCCTGGAGAATTATGAGTGGCACATAAGTTGAGTTCACTTTAGCTGTCAGCATTTCTTAGGGCAAAATGTATCTTCAGAGTTATCAACTTCATTCAACAGCTTTCATTAGGTGATTTTTAGTCTCCCCACAGGAGACATTTAGCTAATAAGAGGTTATCCATGCACATATATGTATCTGTCAAGTTGGTGGTAATGAATCATTTGGTCTGAGGATATAATATCAACACAAACCTCCATATTCCCCTTCCTTCAACTGTAATATTTCAGCTCTGTAAAATCCCTTTTATGATTAATTAGGGAGTGAAGAATTATTTAGTCTGTAGTAAGTACTTACAAATGCATTATCTTATTTATCCTTTAGACAGCTATATGAGCTAGGTATTAATACTTCCTGATGTTAAAGGCAGAAACCAAATGTCAGAGAGTTTAAATAACAGTCACACAGCTAGATTGTAGAAGAGTGATCACATTATTTAATGAGCAGTAAGCTGTAGATGTTTCAGCAAATCATGTATGGTTTCAGATATTTGTGACATTATTTGAACCATATCTTTCTGATACCCTGTTGTTAACATGTCTTACTATGTCTTATCTCTCATTAAATAATCAATTTCTGATTTGTTCCAAGATATGATTCTATTTTTATAAAATACTTTTCCCACCTTACTTTGATTCCCAGAGATTTGTCCCTTTGCTGATTTCATGGCATGGCTAACACAAGAACCAACCACATTAACCGGTCACCTCGATCCCTAGTCTCATAAAGAAGCAGTATCCTGTAAGCAGCTGAAAGGGCGGAGAGCTGCCTCTTGCTTTTTGACCTTAGGTAAGCCTCATTTTTTTTTCATTTGTAAAGTTGTTATCATGATAAACTTGCTTACCTCATTGAATTACTTCAAAATTAAAATTAAATAATATGTCATGGCACTTTGACAGTTATCTGGAACATGTGATGTGTAAATGAAGGGTCAAGCCCTGTGATTGCTATTGCTATTCCTTTTTACTGTTTCTCATTTCCTCTCACCAGCAGCATCTCCCCTAGTGCTCTGTCTGGCTTCTTGATAACTTTATCTCACTCAATTCCTCATCCCAGATGTTTCTCTCAGGCTGAATTGTTGTATTTCTGCACTGGCTCTTGACTCGGACTGCTTGTCGATTGTCATCAGGTTACTATGTTGTCTCCAGTAGACTGGTGATTTGAGCTTACTATCCAGTCAAGACCCAGCCTGCTCCAGCATTACTGTTGTCTCCGCCTGCTTCACCTCAGTTCCCTCCCTGTGCATGCCTGACTTCTCCAACTGCTCCTTTCCCTTCTGGTCACTTGGCTTGGGAAAAAAGCTGCTTTGATCAATGAAATATTTAGTTCTTATGCACTGTTCCTGATTTTTTCTTACTAATTCTGATCATTCAACAAATTTATTCAACATATATTTCAGAGAACTTACTGTAATGAGCAGTCAATTTGAATTGTCAACTTGATTGGATTAAGAGATGCTGGCGATTAAGGTGTTTCTGGCTATGTCAATAAGGGTGGTTCTAGAAATGATTGACATGTGGGAGAGCGAACTGGAATGGAGACCCTTCCCTAAGTGTGGGCAGCACCATCCAATAGGTAGGAGGATTGGATGGAATAAAAATTGGAAAAATAAGAATGCAGCAGCAGATGCTTGATTTTGTTTCTGGGGTCACCTGAGGACATTAGAGTCTCACTCCTTCACTATTCCAAAGCCAACTCTGCCAGTGATTCTCCAGGGAGTTTCCAGAGCCTTCAGTATCAGACATGGGCATCCTAGATCCCTCTTATTCTGAGGTTTTAGTATCTTGGACTACCCAGCTACTAGTCCCTCCAGCTGTCTACCCTGCAGATGGCCATTGTGGTCCATCCAGCTTCTGATCTCTATGCCATGTTTAATCGGGAGCCATGGGGTGGTGATAGCTAAGGCAGGAGGGCAGTGGAAATATGATCACATTTTCAAATCTCTTCTCCCTGGACAGGACAAAGAATGAGTTATGGGAAGACCAGTTAGAATATGCCCAAGACAGGCTATTTAGTAGCTTTCACTAGGACAGCAAAAATAACTAAATGAGATATTGAACATTTTTTCATATATTTTTTGAACATTCATATTTCTTCTTCTGTGAAATACCTTTTCAGTTCCTTCGTCCATTTATCGATTGAGCTGTTTGTTTTCTTGGTGTTAAGTTTTTTGAGTTCTTCGTATATCCTGGAGATGAATGCCTTATTCAGGCTGCAGGTGGTAAAAATTTTCTTCCATTCTGTAGGCTCTCTGTTCACATTCTTGATTGTTTCCTTTCCTGGGGACAAGATTTTTTGCTTAATACCATCTCATTTATTGATTCTTGATTTTACATCTTGCATGTTAGGAGTCCTGTTGAGGAAGTTGGTTTCTAAGCTGATGTGGTAGAGGGTTGGGCCTACTTTTTCTTCTAGAAGGAGCAGGGTCTCCGGTATAATGCCTAGGACTTTGATCCACTTTGAGTTGAGTTTTTTTTAGGAAGAGAGAGAGGGGTTCAATTTCATTTTACTACATATGGATTTCTAGTTTTCCCAGCACCGTTTGTTGAAGAAACTATCTTTTCTCCATTGTATGCTTATGGCGCCTTTGTCTAGTATGAGATAACTGGCTGTATGGGGGTATGTCTCTGTTTCTTTTCTGTTCCATTGGTCTTCATGTCTGTTTTGGTGCCAATACCATGCTGTTTTTGTTTCTATAGCTCTGTAGTATAGTTTAAGTTTTGGTATTGTGATACCTCCTATGTCACTTTTCTCACTAAGGATTGCTTTGGCTTTTCTGGGTCTCTTCTCTTATTTTTCCAAATGAGTTTTATAGCTGCTCTTCTAGTTCTGTGAAGAACATCACTGGAATTTTGATGGGAATTGAATTAAATCCATGTAGCACTTTTGGTAGTATGACCACTTTGACAATATCAATTCTGCCTATCGAAGAACATGGGGGCATCTTTCCATCTTCTAAGGTCTTCTTCGATTTCTTTCTTTAGTATTTTGTAGTTTTCATTGTAGAGGTCTTTCCCTTCTTTTGTTAGATTGAATAAATAAATGAATGTTATTGAGAAATATTATAGATGAAATTAGCAATTTTTGGTGATGTTGGATGTGATAGATGAAGCAATGGGACAACTTCAATTTCCTGCCTTGCACAACTGGCCAGAGGGAAATTCTTGTTACTCAGATGGGGAAGAAGGCAATTGCAAAGCATTAGATCTGTTCATTGTTAATTATTTACCCCAAGTAAGGCTGCTGTAATCTCCAAGTAGCAGCATAAACCCACTCCAATTACTTGAGTAAAAGTTTTTATGAAGGATTTAGGGAATCTCTTGGAAGCTCTAACAGGAGGACCTTAAAATCACTAGAAAATTATCAGAACTAAGAACTCTTTTCTGGCGTTAAAGGTCCTTTAGTCTCTACCTCTCTCTAAGAGTCTCTTCCACTCTTATTGTTATGGTTTAGAAGAGGTGTTCCCCCAAATCTCACAATGCAAGAAGGTTTAGAAATGATTGGGTTATAGCCTTCACCTAATCAGTAAATTAATCCCCTGATAGGGATTAAGTGAGTGGTAATTGAAGTGATAGGGTATGGCTGGAGGAGGTGGGAACTAGAGTTTGGCTTTGGGGTGTATATTTGTATCTAGCAAGTAGAGACCTCTCTCTCTGCTTCCTGATCATCTGGTTAGCTGCTTCCCTCAGCCACACACTTTCACCATGATGTTCTACCTCACCCGGAGCCTGAAAGAATGGAGCCAGTTTTGTATGGACTAAGACCTCTGAAACTGTGAGTCCTCAAATAAACTTTTCCTCCTTTACAATTGTTCTGGTCCGATCTTTTAGTCACAGCAGTGAAAAAGCTGACTAAAACACATTTGTGTTTTACCTGACTGGATACTTCCTCTGGCTCGCTTTGCTTAGGGCTCACCAAGGCCAACGCCAAAAGTTTATCCTAATTGATCAGCCTCACCATTCAGATTAAATATCTACAGTTTCTGGATCCCATTTCAAATAACTGATAGAAATACGAAGGGAAATGTTGGTCAGCTGGCTAGTGTCCCTACTCCAATTAGGTGGTCTGTTTTTCAGTTATTGCCCTCCCAAGTCTAGGGGTTCTGAGCAGGAAATAAAAAGCACCATATTCATTGGTATGTTTAAAATGATGAGCAAATAAGTGGCATTTAGTAGCTGCTCAACAAATACTGTGCCTGTTGAGTCACTGATGATATTTCAATATCTCTGAAATGCTGAGATACATCAGAATCACCCATGACATTTAAAAAAAACCTCATAGTTCAAGCTAATTTTTAGAGAAATAGATCTACTGATCTATTACTGACCCCAGGAATATACATTTCTAAAAATGTACCCAACCCATAAAGTTGATACAAGTGGTCCATGGATATACTTTTCTGGACAATGTTCTAATGTATGAAATCACATTCAGAAATCTCTACCGTGAACTGGGTACACTGAACTCCTCTTAGATCTTGGACCTCTATTTCTCCATGTACATAGTGGGCCAGAAATGTATGTCTTTATTATATTGAAAGGTAAATTTGAAGGTTAATAAGATACTTTTGGAAATATGCTTTGATTTCTCCTTCAAAGACTCATAAATATGAAAGGTGATGTTAATATATATCTGGACAGTTTCTATGTTGCTGAATTACATCAAATTCTTCTTAACATTCACTACGGTCGTGATGATGACCCAAACAAGCAAGATCTTATCAGTGTTTTACTGTCTGCTTTCAGGAACTGGAAATGTAACTCTTAAATCATTGCTCCTTGTCCTGAGTAAAGTTCTTACAAGGGGAATACAGGAAAGTTCTTGGAAAGTCAAACACAATGCCATCTGCAATCTCCTGGCTTTTCAAAAACAAGCATTTGTTATAAAAGCTCCATTTTGAGGCATTCTGGCTAACAAGACAACCCCATTATGCACATTGTTTAGTTACAGCAGAGTCTGACTCTAAGGTCAGTGCAATTTCAAAGCAAAGGAAGCCTGGGAGTGTTGCCAGCTATCTCCTTGAAAGAGCGGGTCCTTCAACCTGCTTCCAGGTCTCACTTTTCCCAGTGTCTTTGGTTGCTGCCTTCTGGCTGCTGCTCTTGTTATATCTTCTATTTTCCACAAACATCCCCTTTTGCAGCCCCCAGGCTCCAGGCTTGCTCATTCATACTGCGGAAGAGAGAATGTGCACAAGAGAGAATGTGCGCGTGCGTCTCTGTGTGCACCACTCCCGAGTCGTCAACAGAATTCTGTTTGGAATCAATTGGGGTGAAGCCTGTTCCTAGAAGTCCACTCTAGTTGAAGGGTGTAATGACACTGATGAGATTGTCCTCTGCCACACCCAACCTGAAGGTCAGGTGTGGCAGCAGCCTTTTTCAAACAAATGGGAGAAAGAATAAACTCTTAACAAAAACCTGGTACTAAGAGCTGATACCAAGCAGAGGGAAAATTGTGAATGGACAACCAAAGCCAGTAAAATGACCCATTAGTCCTCTCTAGGATGATGGATAAAAAGAGACAACGTGAGCTCTGAGGCCCACTGCCATGCTTTCCAAGCAAGACTCATGACTCAGCTGTGTAAGGAGTAAGGAGGAGTAAGGCCTGCAGCATAACATAATATACTGCTTTTCTGTATCATTCTGATATGTGAAAGGGTGATATGTTAGATATCCTGCATCAGAGGGTATGAGCTGACCTACTTCCTCTGCATCAGTGAAGTCTCCAGGGTCAGGATGGGTCCGAGGGAGAGATCAGGAAGCAGGAGGAAGGAGATCTGGGGGTAGTCAAGCCCTGGCTCCCTCTTTGCTGGGCTGTGGGCTGGCTATGCCCTGCCCCATCAGCAACCTCTCACACACCTACTCTCTCTAGCTTCCACACCACTGCCTCCCCATGCCTTCTTGGGTCTTGATGATGGTGCTGTTGCTGGGATTCTGCATTGCTGATTTCTCTGAACTCTGCCCTCACTTTTGTAACAATTCTTTTTATTAAACTCATCTCAAATTACCCAGTAGGAGAATGCCATCTGTTTTCTGCCAAGACCCTTACTGATACAGTGGGTAATTGTTTCTCTCCTAACATATTTTCAATAACTGCAGTTACACTTTTCCAATATAGAATAATTATGGGACCAGCTAAAGGTAAATTTTCTTTAATTGGAGGATAGCAAAGCTTCCCCCCCCCCCCACCGACATGAATCATTTGTGATTCAGTGGCCATGTCTAAGGGTTCTCCACCTTAGGACAAAAGGACCAATCAAGAGGGAACCAGTGTTTTTATAACACTTGTCGCATAAGGGGCACCTCTGAGTTATCATGTTCATTTGAAGATTGGCTAAAATTTCTCTGCACTTTTCTAACTACGAGTAATAAATTCAAACTAATTTAGTCTAGTATTTTTGTGCTATATAATGCTTTGCCACAAAAATTTATTTCTAAATAATACTTGTGCCATTTTTATGTTTCTTAAATAGTCATGACAATGGTATTTATCATCGAATTACTGATATAAACTTTCCTATCCTTACAACTGACTTTAAGTGACAACCCCAAGAGGACATGATCAAAAATTCTGCTAATATTCTTTAAAGAAAAAATAGTAAACATGTAAATCTCTTTCTTCCCTCCTTTCCTTTTCTCTTCCTCTCTCTCTCCCCCTTCTCTCTCTCTTTCCCTTCCTCCCTCTTTCCCTCCTTCCCTCCTCCCTCTCCCTCTCTCCCTCCCTCCCTCCCTCTCTCTCTCTCCCTCCCTCTCCCTATCCCTCTCTTTCTATCTCTCTCATACTGGGGACGAAACCAGGGCACTCTACTCCAAGATACATCTCTAGCCCTTTTTAGTTTGCGATAGGGTCCTCTAAGTTGTTGAGGCTGGCCTCAAACTTGCAATCCTCCTATCTCAGCCTTCCAATTTACAGACTATCTGTGTCCAGCTAATATCTTATTTTTTTTTGAATGCTAAAATTCAAGTCTTTGATAATGTCTGTAGAAATGAGGGGACCAACTTCCTAGAAATGAGGAATCATTATCTTGGGGTGTTCCATTTAGTGCTGACTAGAGTTAATTTTGTCCCCTTGGCTTGGTAGTTTCTTACTTAGATATATTTCTGATGTCATTAAAGTTGGAAATAGTAATTATGTTAGAGTACTTTCTTTAATGTGGGGAAGTTTAAATTTTTGAACACTTAACCATAGCTTGTGAAACTGATTCTGGGTCTCATTTATTGAGATTCTGGTTTAACAGATCCTAGCAAGCTCCCAATTCTTTGCTTCCTACTTTCTGCCTGGCTCACTATTTTCTAGCTATGAAGCCTCTTCTGTTGCTCTAAAATATGTGACTCCTGACCTAGGGTTGTGTGCGGAAAACCATGAGGTTATACAATGTCTCCAGTTCCCATTCACATCACAGCGTTTATTCTAATTCCCTCCTCTTCCCACATGTCCACTCCCCTTCTTTAACAGTGAGAAATTGGGTTCTTATTTTCCTTAATATTATTTATTTGCTTAATCCCCGGTTCATAAGCAAACTCTTAATCCTCATTGGTCTCTTGGGAATCCCTCCTTGTTCTGGTCCCAAACCTCCTCAGGGCTCTTCTGGTGGTTATGGTTTTTTGATTGAATTGGAAGAAAGAAAATAAAACAAGAGAGGAGGAAATAGCTTCATCTTTTAAAATGAGCTTATAAAAATTACTTTCATTCCAGACAGGTTTTAGGATTAAGGAATAAAATGCTTTACAAGGACTAAGTTTATATGTATTGGTTATTTGTTTCCTTACACCTATGATAATATTTTCTGAATGGCCCGAAATCAATAACAAAATACTCCAAAGTTTAGGAGAGCAAAATACTAATCTGGTATCTAGTCCTAAATGTACTATCTAATTCACTTAAGAATTGGAGCAGTTATTTAAGTTCATTCATTCATTCAAGAAATACAATTTAAATACCTCTTGCGTTCCAGAAATTATTCTAAGAGGTACAGAAATAAACAGAAGAAAGATGGACGTAGTCCCTGCTGTCCTGATGCTGAGGTACCTGAGAGGAAAACACGTCATAGGCAACAGCAAAGAAGCAAGTCACGGCCTTGTTGAAGGCATGGAGAGAGTTCTGACAGAGTGCTGAGCCTGGAGCTGTGATGCAAGCCTGTAATCCCAGCGGCTCAGGAGGCTAAGGTAGGAGGATCATGAGTTCAAAGCCAGCCTCAGCAATTTAGCGAGGCACTAAGCAAATCAGTGAGACCCGGTCTCTAATAAAATACAAAAAAGGGCTGGCGATGTGGCTCCATGGTTAAGTGCCTCTGAGATCAATCCCTGGTATAAAAACAAAAGGAGAGCTGCAGCGCAGCTGAGGGGAAGGCAGGGAGGTTTTATGGAGAAGTCAGTGGAGCCACAGCCTCCTGATGAGTGGGAGTTAGCAAGGTGAAAGGGAAAGAGAAGAGCCCATGTGGCAGAGGAGGTGAGAATGTGGGGAGGTGAAAGAAAGCCTCTGGTATTTGAGGGATAAATGGAATTTGGGGTGATGGGTGAAAAATAAATGGGGGACATGGAAGAGAAAGAATCAGGGGTGCTGGGAGTGTCCTAGAGACCTTGGGCATTGTTTAGATCATGATGGAGGATGTCTAAATGGAGTGGTGCTGTCAGTCTTCTGGAAGCATTGTTCTGACTTCTTAACCGAGGAGGATGTGCGGGTTGGGATTGAAGGAAGAGGCCGGAGGCAGAGCAAGAGCTCCAGTGCTGTTACAGCCACTGGGGCACAGAGAGTGATGTGGTGCTTGGGCAAAGAGCACGAGGAGGTGTGCAAGTGGAAATCAAGAAAGAGCTGGAAGAGGAGTCAGCAGACACGAAGCCCAGAACATTGGTGTGGGCAAAATCTCTGTTGAAATAGGGGCTGTGAGCATGTTGAGGTAGTGGATGGTGGGGCATGAAGAAGGGAGATGAGGAACTCATTCCTTCATTTATCAAATAAAAGAGTTAGACCCACTCAACCACAAAATTCTGTGATTTTCTTGTTTTGTTTCCATGT
Source organism: Spermophilus citellus (assembly GCF_964194105.1). NCBI lineage: Eukaryota > Metazoa > Chordata > Mammalia > Rodentia > Sciuridae > Spermophilus > Spermophilus citellus. The sequence continues at coordinate 185,566,349 of NC_138182.1, forward strand.
GGCCAAAGATGGAGCAATTTAAGAGCTACTGGTAATCCTCTACGTGTTTTTCTTTTCCCCCTGCCGTTCAGGCATCTAACCAGAGTAGCCTTTAATTATTAATTAAGCTTGGGAAGCAGGAAACTTTTGAACTCTTTGGTATTTAAATAGGATCAATAGAAAGGGAAGGGCCAGCTGACATAAGCTGGGGAATATGTTAGTTTTCATAAGCATGAAATAACGTGAGATTTATTATCCCCCATTTTATAACTTGGGTGATTTTAGATCTTCTGTGGCCAGGCTGACTTTATTGTCCTATAATTCTCAGTCCTGTGATTTGCGTTTTCTCTAGGCTTGAGCAACTCTCCCAATTGCTTATGACTTTACAGTTGCTACCAGGGAGTCATTATACACAGATGGCTTTCAGGACGGGAGTCAATTTAGTAAGGCATTTCCCTTGATTACCTTGCATTCTCTCTACGCTGATGGTTACAAAAGTAAAGATTCCTGCATGTCAAATGGTGAAAATGTTTCCGGGATCTGGAAAAAAGGCAAAACATTGCATTTAGCAGATGATTTCTGTGTAACTAGACTCTGATGAAAAAAGCTGCACAGTTCCTTTAATTTATTCAGATAAATTTTTATAAGCAATGGTAAAAACCAGACTAACATGAAGCACTGAAGGGAAAAGACTGAGCAGAATTTGCAGCTGTGAGTAGATATTGATTTGAGCATATAATTACATCCACCTTGTTATATGGTCTCATTTTCCTCTCTTGCAACCTTGCAAATAAGTATCAAAATCTTATCTGACATACCTTGTACCTGTTTTGTAAGTTCATTCCACAGTCTTTCCAGGAGAACACAGGCACAAAAAGAAATACGTTTTTATTTGAAGCTGATTTTATTTCTTTTTTTTATGTTAACTTTTAAATCAGTTTTTTTTATTTCACTGTTATGCAAGTTTCTTTTGGAGATATAAGAAAATAAAGGCAATGTTTTTCACCCAAATGTGTTTTAGTGTAAGACAAGCCCTGATATGTCCAAATGACCTTTGAGTATGGAGCTACAGGAGGTCAAAAGGACGGGGCTGACCAGCCACGTTATTTTATGTTCAAATGCATCTGTGATCTATAGCAGAAAAATTAGGCCACTATCCTTGGGTGGACTTTTTCATAAAGATTTAGACAAAAATTCGGGTCATAATGGGTGGTGTCTCCAGTTTAATTACCTCCAATCAAGCAAGGCTTTCTAATCAGCTGTCAAAAGTAGACTTTGCTGCCAAAATTTAAGAGCCCAGAGCAAAGAAAAATATATTCGTGTTTGAAGAAATCTCCTGGAGGATTCCAAATATACTTGCCAAGTAAGGAGCATTTATGATGTGTCAGACATCACGCTAGGCATTTCCTATGCATGTTATTTATTCCTCGTGGAAAGCCCAGGAGTCATTACTCCCTCTGAAAGAAAGGGAATTCAAGTTCAGAAAGATGAACTTGTTTCAGATAGAAGTTTGGCCTCCTAATTCTGTGATTTCCTTTCTCCGCTTTCCTGTGTTACTCTTATCTCCGGCATGAGAATAGTTTCTTCTCATATGAATGAGAATAGGCATATCTTTAAAGGTCAGGGAAACTAGCTGAGAAGAAGAGACATTGACTTCCTGAACACCCGCTCATCACCATTGAAGGACCACAGAGGAAGGGAGGAGAGCAAACGCGCCATCTTCAACCTGAGGTGGAGCCAATTTAGGGATCTTTCTGGAGGAGACCATTTATTTGGCCTCTGGTCTACAGGTATGTGGATGCTCATTTAATGCATCCCTCTACTTGCCTCTTCTGACTACTCCTTGGTATGATTCTCTCTCAAGTCCCTGCATTTCCACTCGGCTGTTCTTCCTTTCTCTCTGCACACATCTACATCTTGGAAAGGGGTGCCGGCACCCTGCACCACCACATTGCTACCTGCAGGTGCCCCTTCTCCAAATTTTGCTTAAACATGCTCTTGGACATCATATTTACTTACCTGTATTTTAATCTGGGGAACTCTCTCAGATGGGATTACCCTATCTGCTGCATTTGTTAGAGATACTGAGTATTAAAATAATTGTTTTCTGCCTATTTCTGTTTCCAAGTTACCAGTTAGAGAAGTTATTTTTTTTTCTTTTGCTTTTGTTACTTTCTTGAAACCATGCTAACACAATATTTGTAGCATGCCTTCAAAATTGAAAATATAATGATAACAATAATGTCATCTGTTTTATTTCCACAGCACACATACATACACATTGCTGATGCTGGCCCCGAACTTGTGATCCTCCTGCCTCGGCCTCCTGAGTTGCTGGGATAACAGGAGGGCTTCATGGCACCTGGTGTGCTTTTATATTTCATGAAACACTTTTAGAAAAGTTGATGTGATCTGATTCTTCATTTAGATGTAGGGAAACCGAGGCCCAGCAGAATTGGCAGGCAAGTGATGTTCCATTCCCAGCTCCTCATCTGCCTCTCCCACTGTCCCTCCTGTCCCACTCAGCGTGGTGGTCACTTGGGTGTTTATCCGGATTCTCTGTTTTGCTCTGCTTTTACGTTTAGTTTAAAACCAATTTGATCAGCTGTCCCTCATTTTCTTCTGTAAATCAAGACATTTTCCCTGACTCAACCCATCACATAGAGCTCGTGAACCAAACCAGAGCTTGAATACAAATGTGCATTGCCACATAAGCCTTGTGAGTGCCCCGGCTAGTGTGCCACCTATCTCTGACTCTTGTGTAAGGAAGGTGGCAGTTTTTAAACCTCAGAGCACCTGAGGTTTTCCTAAGGGGTCTGGGTTAACAGTCAGTTGCTGGGCTCTGTCCCCAACAGGTTCTGAAGAGTAACTAGCTGGAGGCTTAGTGCCATGGTTGGATATAGTGACCCCCAAGTGTGCTGGAGGCTTGGTCCCCAACTGGACACTACCAAGAAGCAGTGGGGACTTTAAGGTGTGGGTCCTGGTGGGGGATAACTAGGTCAAGGGGGGCACTAGCCTTAGATGGGGTTCATGCCTGTCAGTGGGAAGGGTTGAGTCTTAGCAGAGGTGGATTTGTTCTCATGAAAGTGGGTTGTGATAAAAGAACAAGCCTGGCATATATGTGTATTAAGAATTGTAATGCAAAAAAAAAGAGTACATGTATAATGGCATAAATTGGTGTGAACATACTTTATATAGAGAGATACAAAAAGTTGTACTGTGTATGTTTAATAAGGATGTAATTTATTCCACTGTTGTTGTGTATTTAAAAAATAAACAAACAAATAAATAAAATAAATAAAAGTGAAAAAAAGAATATGCACCCCCGCCCCCTGCAAAAAGAAAAGAACAAGCCTGGCTCCTCTTGTCTCTTGCTTCCTGTCTTGCCATGTGATCTGATTCTTCATTTAGATGTAGGGAAACCGAGGCCCAGCAGAATTGGCAGGCAAGTGATGTTCCATTCCCAGCTCCTCTCTCTCTCTCTCCACCACACCCCTTTGCATGCCCTCCTACCATATGACACTATCATTGTGAGGCCCTCACCAGTAGTCAATGCTGGCACCATGAGCTTAGACCTTCAGGACTGTGGGTTAAATAACCTCCTTTTTTTTTTTTTTATAAAGTACCCAGCTTTAGGTATTTTGTTATAGCAACAAAAATGGACCAAGACACTCAGTCAACTCTTCTGCTTATTTAACAATCCTCACAGATAATATTGACCCAGGAGATCTGTGAACCATACTTTGAGAAATACTGTTCTTATGGGTCTTATTTTCATTTCATATATGAAAAACTTCCCTATCATCTAGATACTTGGTATCTTAATCTTAGGATAAAACTATATTATTTTTCCTCTCTCTCTCTCTCTCTCTCCCTCTCTCTCTCTCTCTTTCTCCTTCAGTAGAAATTACCTTGAACAAGTTTAAGGAATAGGGGAACCATCTAACATAAAAGTTATTTGTCATGACACTGGAGCTTATTTTCCTTGTATGCAAATAACCAATCATCTGGAGAAAGGTTATTTTTCTGGGTCTGAGGACTCTATAAATATAGACTAGCCTGCAAGACTGTAAAAAACAAAACAAAACAAAACACATTGGGTGAGTGGGTTCTAGTCTTGAGCCTGTTATAAATGCTGGCTGTGTGACAGTGAACAAGTGTCTTGCCTTCTCAGAGCCTATTAAAAAATAGTGTTTGTTAAACTCTCCCACCAAAATAGGGTGGAAGGTGTGTTAAGGTCCTCAAAGACTTTTGGCCACAGCTGGAAGTAGCCTACTCCTAGATAAAATTTTTTTGAAGTATGCACTTTGGAAATCAGGTGATTTTTTTTGGCCTTCTATTCCATCATACATGCATGTTAACTTCAGTGTAAAAGTACTGTTTAAAATCAAATGCCACCAAGTGAAACTGAAGCTCCCACAGCTTTGCTTCCTGCTGCCTTACATCCCAGAGGTCTCTGTACTTGAGTTTGAAATAGACTAGAGGATTTTAAAGATTCCTTCTAGTCCTCTGACATGATTTTTTAAAAACTCTTTAAGTAAATTTGTCATTTGATGCACTGACCTCTCCCTCCACACCAGATTTCTCTGATGTCTAGGGACTGAGAAAGTGTTCCAAAGGAAAAACAAGTCACCTAAAAGGTAACTACCATTTTGACGTAAACCATCTAGTGCTAAATTTATTGACCTGATTCAGAAAAGATTTTGCGATTCTCTAAACTCTTTGAGCTCTATATGAGTTCATTGGCCTAAAATTGAACTTGTACTTGCAAATAGTTACCAGAGTTTGGGCTTGCAGAAAAAAAAAATCCAACCTGACATGAACACTCATGCTGAGATTTAATGCATCCAAAGTTTGTTGAGAGCAAATTGTCACCCTCATTAAATGTATTGATCTTTCCGTGTCTCATATCACCTCTACATGAACTCCTTGGCCACTAATGTTCCCTCCAAAATGGACATTTCTTGACCTCTTTGCTCTCAAAGAGAAAATGGTTTGACAAAAATTCTAAACAATTTGAATTCTGTTATCTTCCATAATAAGTTCTCACTATGGCTCCCATGTAGAGCCAGTGAACTTAAAATGAACTGCATTTAATTCTGTGAGGAGCCAGAGAAATACAAACCAAGACAGAGGAACATGCATCAACTTCCTGAAGCCAGCTGGTCTCTCGGACACTCTCCAAAGGGTGGCAGTCACTGGCTTTGGAGTTCCTAAGCTGGCTCCTGGTGAGACGTGGAGTCTCCAGAAGGCACCCCATAGAAGTAACTGGTGGGTAACATAGTGTCCATTGATTAATTTGTATTTCAGATACATAACTGATAAGGAGGCCAGGATGTATGTCTTTTGATTGGCACCTCATTGTTAGAATATCTACAAAAAACAAATATCAGCAGTTTGGTGAGTATGAGGTTAGAACACAAAGATTAATTGGATGATTGGATGGTTTGGGGGGGCAATAAGTTGACAGAATGATGGATCTGTCTCTGCCATAGGCAAATAGTGGGTGACCTGGCTTTATACACTTAAATGGTTCCTTATTACAGTTGTGTTGGGCATGACCCCTGTAACCCTGCTGTCTAGGATCCAAGTCTCACTCTCCAACTCAGCCTTTTTTTTTCTTCTGGTCTTGGAAATTAAACCCAGTGGCAGTTTACCACTGAGCTACAACCCCAGCTCTTTTTGATTTTTGAGATGAGGTCTTGCTAAGTTGCTGAGGATCTTGCTATATTGTTGAGACTGGTTTTTAACATGTGATCCTCCTGCCTCAGCCACCCTGGTTGCTGGGATTACAGTGGTAAGTCACCATGCTCAGCAGTTCCGTGACTTTGGATACCTTTCCTAGTCACCAACCTTTACTTTCCTTTTCTGTAAGCATTTGTTCTACTCTCTTTTATTCCTTCCATAGACTCTAACTTGTGGCAGAAAAATCCAATTTTCCTTATTTGCTGGTTTCTGAAGTGCATCTCAGTGTCACCTGCTGCAGCCACTCAAACGTCAAATTGGAATTTCACTGCCCTACCTGTTCTCAAAAAGAAAAGTTGGCCGAAAGAAAAGTTGTGTCTCATAAAAGTACCCAAAGACCAACTTCATGAACTGTTTAACCTCTGGGAGAAAACTGAAGCCTGACTGTCCCATTTTCTTTCTAGATCGCCTCCAAATGTGATAATTACTGTAGACAAGATGTTACAGAGAAAGGATGTGGAAGGGGAAAACCCACCAAGTTCCACACAGTGACTATTTGCAAGACCTCGTCAGTCTCTCATTTACAAATAGACACTACATGAAGCCACTGGTACTCTAAACTGGAATTTTACTGGCTACTCTGCTTTCCAAGAGAAAGTTTGAGAAGGGAAAAAAAATTCAGCTCCTCCCCAGTTATTTTAGTGGATCACTTAAATTTGAATAAGGCCAGGAAAGTCTTTGAGAAACAAATGAAGAAATCCTGCTGAACATTCGGGAATCAGAGAAGAACCTGTCAGCCAGAAATCATACCAGAAGGATAAATGGTCCCAGTTCAATGTCCATAAACTTTATATTAATTGATGAACCTCTCTTAGGCCTAGAGAGAACCACACTAAGATCTAGGAAAAAAAGAAACAGGTAGTTCAAATAAATGCAAACCCTAGTTGTCTTAATACATTCAACAAACATGTACAGAATAAGTACCAAGTGTTGTCATTAGGGTAGTTGCTGGAGATATTGTGAGCAGAGATGATCTTGTCCTTACGGAAGATACAGCCCAGTGAGAGTGATTTAGAAGATCATGTAAGCAAAAGTGAAATTGCAAATGAGATATGGGGCAGGCCTCTGGTAGGAATGTTTGATCTAGAGAGCAAGGTCCAGGAGAGCACTTCTTGAGGAAGTGAGGAGGGAGCTCAGGTATGAAGCAGGAGTGGAAGTCAACTCCTGAAGAGCGGGGAGAAACAGCTAGCCATCTGTGTAAAGCTCACTTGGCAAGAAGCATGACACAAGTTCTTTGATCAAAAGCAGGTGAATAGGTAGACACCAGGGACATTAGGGTTCAATCTGATAGGACTCACACCATGAGTACAGGGGTAACAAAATAATGCAATATCAAACACATGCTGTGTGCAAAAAGAAAGAAAAAGGTGGAAAGAAAAATAAAGAGAACTTGCAATGTGTATTTACTATTTATAGTGTCAGTTTTTACTGAAGGAGAGGAAAAATGGTTTACAAACTGGAGCAAGACATCAATTTCAGCAAAGCCAAACTGTCCAGCATACTGGAGTAAGGCTTGCTTTCATTCTGCATGTGATCCTTAGGCACAGCTATCAAAATATTTATTCATTCTCTGGTTTCCAAAGACTTGGGAGACTTTTTTTTCCCTCCCAGTAATGGAATTGAAAACACTGTGAGAGCAATAGCAAGTGCAACTGTGTTCATTGCTGAAGCTCCCACGTCTGTTGAGTGTCTGGCACATAATACCATCAATAGTATTTGTTGAATCAAAGGTCTGAAAAGTGTAGCCTCATTTCCACTTTCCCATTTTAATCCCCACTACTTTTACACTCTTTATGTTAATTTAAGGTGGGCTTTCACTATGTGGTGTACATTGGCCTCCAACTTCTGGGTTCCCTTGGTCCTCTTGTTTCAGTTTTCCAAGTAACTGGAACTACAGATGTACACCTCTGTGCCTGGCTCACTTGTAGACTCTTAAACTGGAAATAGAAGTGTGGCAAGGATCTGCCCTCCCCTCCTATATGCCACTTAGGAGCATTTAATGCCCACCCATGGGAGTTTATGTCTGCGGGCAACACGTGGTAGGGTGGTCACACAGGTGTGATTCTACGGAAGCACTTGAGACAGACTATCAGTTGGGCTCAGCCTATTTGGGATAGGAAAGATGAAGGCAGATTCCAAAACAGTAAAAACTAGTTTCAGAGGTAACTTCTGTTATCAACTTGGTGTATATCCATCCAGGATATTAAAAAATGCAGAAGTTTTGTTATTTATGTGTCAATTTCTAAAAAAAATGAAAATACATTAATTTTTACTCATGGAGTTCTTCTCTTTTTGGGGGGATAGGGGTACTGGGGATTGAACTCAGGGGCAGTTGACCACTGAGACACATCCCCATCCCTATTTTGTATTTCAATTTAGAGACAGGGTCTCACTGAGTTGCTTAGCACCTTGCCATTGCTGAGGCTGGCTTTGAGCTTGCGATTCTCCTGTCTCAGCCTCCCCAGCTGCTGGGATTAATGAAGTTCTTTTTATGCATAATGTAAAGCTCGATTTCAACCTTCTTTTCCACTTACATACAGTTACATGTAATTTTAAAATTTTGTTTACTTATGCATATTGCAATAACATTTTAGGGATTTTTTTTCAGTTAAAAATTATAAACAGGGAAACAAAAATGGCCCATTATCATAAATCCAAATTGTCCTTTTTGACATAAAAAAGTCATTCATGTATGCAGTGAAAAATTCAAAACAATAAAGACAAGAATTCATAAAAACTAAATATCTGCTACCCTTAGTTTCTCTTCCCAAATTGAACTGCTTTCATAGCTTCTTGTGTATATTTGCAGAAATAAAACCACACAATGTTTATATGATATATGCACAGCAAAAAGTGGGGTATACTATGCTCAATAATCCACACTCTGTTTTATTCCCTTAATAGACTTTATTCCCTTAATAGACTTAGCAACCTTCGAGAAGCAAGGGTGGTACAGTGTTTTGGTGTGTGAACTGTGTGTGGTTCTGGGCAGTATAGGTTTAAATCCCAGCTCTCCCTTTTACCAGCTTTATGACCTTCAGCGACTTATTTAACCTGTGAGTACTGCAGTGTTTCTATCTCTTGTAATATTGCTGTGAGGATTAAATAATAAACAGGTGCACAAAATATATTTACAACGGTGCTCTGCACACAGCAGACTCTGTTCATCTGCTGCCATTAGATCGATATGTACTGTTATATCATTTTATTGTATTTGCTGTTACTATTTTTATTACTTTGTTAAAATGTAGAAGTCTACATCACTTTTAGTTTGCTTTTTAAAAAACTTTTTATTGTGGGAAATTTTAAACATACAGGAATGGAGGGAATAGTTTGAAGCATCCTCATAGATCTTTCACCCGGCTTCAGAAATTATCAACACGTTCACAAAATTGTTTCATTGATCGCATCCCTTTTTAATGGAATATTTTAAAGCATATCCCAGGCTTCATTTAATTTTATGTGTAGAACCGAGATGTTTTTAAAAACATAACCTATATTCCATTATTACGTTTAATTTCTTAATGTATTCTAAAATGTGAACCATATCCTAAATTCTCCAGTTATCCCCAAAATGTCTTTTTTTGCAATAGATTTGCTCAAATCCAGTTTCAAACATAATTTACATACTGCATTTGGTTACTTTCTGTCTTTGTTATTTTTTCCTGTCACAGTCTCCCCTTCCTGGCCCCTTTTATACCACTGACTTTCTGGAGAAACAGGGGCTCACTTATAAAAGGTCCTGTATTGTGGACCTGGCTGGTTGCTTCCCTGTGGTGTCATTGAATGGGTTCCTCTATTTCCCATATTTCCTGTAACTTGAGAGATCTAGAGTCTTGAGTGCCTGTATTCTGTAGGTATCACATTCTCCTGCCCCATGGTGAAACCCATCCTTCTAACCATTTCCTATTGTTTCTTTGTGTGGATGAGCCATACTGATGTAGTTGATTCTCTGTGGACAGTACCACAAGAACTTCTGTGAGCAGATATCTTTGTACACTCATGTATTACTGGATGTAGAAATTTGGTGTCAATGGTAGACTCCAGATATTGTTTATAAGATCTATTGGTCTGAAGCCTCTTACTTTCTTCTCATTAAATTCCAAATCCTTTTTTCAGTTATAGATGATTACAAAACAACTTAGGCACTCAGCTCAAAGACTATGGTATGACTCAGATTATAAAATTTTAAACTGAAGAGTTTGATTCCATCAGTTGCAAGTAGAGAACAAAGAAATAGATAGAAGACTTGGGGCTCAGATACAAGTCAGTGTGGTCCAAATGCACAATGCAGTCAAAGAAATGGCTCTGCAGACACCTAAAGTAGTATTTTAGTTTACTTTTTCTTAATTATAATTTTATATGCTGGTTGAATAATTGAAAGTAGAGAAAAATGGAAGAAAAAACCCCATAGTTTTTTTTTTAAATATTCTTTTAGTTGTCCATGGACCTTTATTTTATTTACTTATATGCGGTGCTGAGAATTGAACCCAATGTCTCACACATGCTAGGCAAGCACTCGACCACTGAGCCACAACTCCAGCCTCCAACCTCATAGTTTTATTATTTAAAGGTATCTGTTTTTATTAATACTTTGGTTTATTTTGTAATGTTTTTATGCAATATTAACATTTTCACAATTCTGTTTGTATCTTATACATAATATTATATATTTTATTTAATAACACTTTCTCCCAAGTTATTAAGAACTTTCTGCAGATGTAATATTTAACAAATACATAAAATACCATAGAGTGGATTTCATAATTAATTCATATTACTATTATGAAGTATTTATTTATTATTTACCAGATATTCAAGATTGTAAACATTTTTCCAAATACAATTATGATTCAACAAATATTTATTAATGCTTTAAGTATTGCAATGTATTTGTGCCAGACATAAGCTTTTCCTGTGTTTTTGAGTATGCTCTTCATAATACAAGAAAGGGGAAGAGGAGAAAGAGGTAGAGGAGGACGAAAGGTGGGGTGGGGTGAAGGGGAAGTGACAAATTAATTTTCAGGTAGAGCGCTCTTCAGATTTTGGTGTAAGAATGGCCTGGAGAGCTTATAAATTCAGATTCTTGGGCTCCATTCCCAAATCCTTTTGTAATAGGACTGCATTGGGTCAACAGCCTGAGTTGGTATTTAAACAAATTCCTGGATTTGTTTCTAACGTGAATGGTTTGTGGCACACAATTTAAAAAGTTGCCAGAGTCAGTTCTTCAGGTATTATGAGATGACGATGCCCCCTGCCTGTGCAGCCTTGAACGGAGACGGTCTAGCACTTGGTGATAAATACGCTGGAACCCCCTCTGCCTGGTGCTCCTTGCCTTTGCACCCACATGCTATAAAATACTGCTGAGCTTCTGCAGCAGCAGCAGGCCTGGTGGTACTTTTGTCTCTGAGGGAGACTTTTCTCCAACTGTCTTGGTTTTTCTTCTCTATTGGTCTTTACACTCCTCACAAGACCAGCACTGGGTACTTTGGACTCCTGCAGGCAAAGTTGCTATTCGGCTCTCCGGAGGCTTCTCACGTGATTGGTCAAGATGATTTGCAGTGAGGCTGTCAGGTGTGCTGAGTTACACAGTGGGGTATTCTGCTGATGGAGTATGTGCTTTTGAGCAGGAAATGGCCTTTATAAATCTTTTCTTTACCAAGGGCTTCAAAAATTTGCCTCCTTCATTGAGGCTCATAACCGTGTCCCTATATCCATAAACTTGGTGCAGGAAAAACTGGTTGCTTGGCGTGTTCCTCATCTTTGGATGCCACTGAGCACAGGGCATTCTGTCTATCCAGGTTACTCTATGAATTATAAGCAAGAAAAAATGAAGGTAGGGATAATCCAACCTACCATTTTCAGAATTAAAAAGGCTCATCAATGATGGCAGGCAGGTGACACACACCTGAGCACCCTCTTCTGGTAGCCGAATACCTAAGCCAGTGCTGCCCAGCAGAACCTTCAGAAATGGTAGGAATGGTTTTTGTTCTGCATGTCCAGTGCCTGCCTGGCTTACCACACTTGGCCATTGAGAGCTTAGAATGCGTTTGCTGTGACTTAGGGATTAAAATTTTAGTTTAATAAAATTTAAATAACTACATGTGGTTAGTAGTTACTGTGGCTACACCAGTAGCTAGTGCACCTTTTCACCTATGCGGTGGACAGTCCTCACAGCTTGGAATTAATAAGAGAAAAGGTCAGCCAGGTTGAATGTTTAAAGTAAATGTGGTTTTACTTATGGAATTTGTAACTCCTCTCTTCTCTAACCAGTCCCCCAATCTTTAAGAAACTATCATAATTACAGTTAGAGTTCACACTCTGAGTCAAAAGACAGTTCTAAGTTGTTCTTTATTTTTCTGTTTATATCATCTACCAGTCTATAGTGTTCATATTCTTTTTAACCCCTTTATTTTTCCCCAATATTTCTTTAGAACTTCATACCTCTTTCTTCCTCTAGGTTCAAAATATATTATTGGGTGAAACTCATAGTTTACGAGATCATAGATTTGGAGTCTTTCACTTGTGGCAAGTAAAAATTATGGATAGAAAATTTTCTTTTTTCTCGATGGGATTACAGTTGATTTTCATTTTCTTCTTTTAACTTCTTGGTTTTATCAATTCTCTACAGTGTGGACATAATACTGGCATCATTTCATAATGTAAAAAAATTAAAGCAGAACTTCAAAATTCTTAATTCTCTTCTTCATAACAAAGCTCTTGTAACTTCTTCCTTGTTTTTCACTTAGGCTTCCTGTGAATACACTCAGGAGCTCTCCGTGGTCCCAAGTCTTCATGAACTACAAAATAAAAGGAACTGGAAAAGAGATACAAGTATATTAAAATTTCTTTTATTCACCCTTAGAGTCACTTCATTATCTTTTAGGTCTCGAAAAAAATAGCTGTGTCCTTATTTTCACATGGGCCTTAAAGCAGATGTTTCATTTCTGCCTCTAAGGAGCCAGGGCCAAGTTAATTGCCTTGAACTGCACAGAAGTAGCCCTACCCCCATGAAGACTCCAAGAAAGAGGAACACTGTATCTTTTCCTCTCTCCCTTGATCTTTTAAAGAGGCAGAACACAAACCCCAGCTTGACACACCCCTTACCTACATACGGAATCAACAAGACAGGGACTTATTTTGCAGAATCATGGAGAAATAAAGACCTTTACCCACAGTGCCAGCCCCACATCAAGTGAGGTTGAGAGTTCTAGCAGCTGCCTTTAAACTCATTGTGCAAAGTCCGTGAAATGATTTACTTCTTGATGTGTACAAACGAGCAAAATCACATACTTAATTTTAGAGTCTTCCGCGCTGATATCATTTCTATTCTAGTTCTACTGCTCATCATTTAAAATGGAGATGGCTTATCTGCATTCATTTCTTAGATCATTGCTTTGGCACTTTCAAGATTTTATCCAAGCATGACTTTTATAACCTTGTGGAAATTGTGGTGATAAAGGATGCATCAGCAATTTTCAAACCCATTTCTTTTTGTAGAGCCATCCCTCAGTCTCCCTTAACAGAGCAATGGAGAGACCCATCCATCTTTTTACTGTCTTGGTATTTAAAGAGCTTTGTTTTGGTCAATGAGACATACACTGTGGAAACAAGGCCAACACAAATGTGAGGTCTTTTTCTTCCCTGAACATCTAACTTACCAAGGTTAGTTAGATGGAAAGCAAGGGGCTGGGCTGCCATTCTATCCCCTAAAATTGGTTTCAGAGGAATTGGTTGTAATGGAAATGTCAAACCCTTTAAATATCAAACCTTTAAATACCATCCAGGCATATGGTATTGGAACATCCTTAGATTCTAGTGTGCCACCTTGTCAGAACTAGGGGAACAAGGGAGAGAGGGACACAAAGTATTGGTTTGGAAGAAAGGACTGCAACAATAAGGTGGATTTCCGAAGCTGAATGGCCCATCTTTCCTACAAGAAAATGGGATCTGCAGAACATTGGCAGCTATGAGATTCTGCATATGCCCCATTATTCCTTCTACACACTTCCTCGCATGCCCCAAAGGCCTTTATTTCTTTTATTGAGAAATAAGAAAATTTTAAAAACCCCTTATATGGGGAGAGCAATAAAACCTGTTATGTACCTAACATATTACATGTAAAATAAATATTTAGTTAATTGAATTATACTCTTCTGATCACAGTGGACTGGATTAGTCTGTGAAGAAAAACACGGAATCAAGTCTCATTATGTTCTTGACTAGACTCTCTGTGTGACTCTGGGAAAAATCACTTAAATTATCTGAGCTATAGTAAAATAGTGATAAAAATATCTACCTTATGGTTGTCTAAGAACATGCTCACCAAAATTTCTTTGGAAATATAAGATGCAGATGAAAAAGATGAAACTGATGTGCTTCAAAGGACATTTAAATGAAAAGTAAAGTCAAGTTTTAACAAGTGCAAGTAGAATTGAGACCATTGCATGTAAATGAGATGCACAGGAGGAAAAGGTACACAACATCTACATTGCAACAAGGCCCCTGGAAGTCCTGGACTCATCTCTGTTGAGTGGCAGAGTTGAACTTGTTAAATCTAGCCTGGTGAAGAACATTAATGTCAAAGAGGCCTGAAAACTCTTTCAGACAAATAAAAACTTTGGAGAATATAAAATAATAGTTCCTAGTTCAAGAAAACAGCAAATACAGGGAGATGACATTTCCTATGGGGAGAAAGTCTTTTCAAGACTGCTCACATAATGAGTTGGCTCCAGTTCTCAGCCGGGAAGTATTTTATCATCCAGTAGAGACTTTTTTTTTTTGTAGGTAAAATTATAGGGTATAGGATCTTCAACCACTTCTGGGATATGTTCACACATATTACATATTTTTTTCCCCATCTACCAGCATGAAGAGAAAGAGAGAAAAGAGATAGAGAGGGGGTGGGGAGAGAGAGGGGTGAGGGAGAGGGAGACATTACCATTTAGGGAGCAATTATCATATTGAACCAGCTATCTTGCATTTATTATCTTGTTTAATTCAGGTATATTTATTGAGTGAATTACCCATCACTTTGCAAATGAGGAGTTTCTAGGTGAGGCAGGAGTCAGGGTCCATGACCCATGCACTTTCTAAGGCACCAGCATTTCCCCAGCCTGTGTTCTGCTGAAAGCCTCAGTGATTATATAATTTGGGTCAATGATGCATGCTCTACCCTCTTCTTAGAGATTTTCAATAACTCTTAAAAGGCAAATGGCTCAATAAAGTCGTATAGTTAAGAGGTTCTTATAATATTTTACACTTAGTTTCTTTTTCTCTTTTCCTTTTTATAATCATGGAGTACACATTTCCTGTGTTTCTCAAGAAACACATTAACAGTCAAGAAACACATTTGTCACTTTTGCACCACAGGACATAATCTGATAAAGTCTCACTTCTTCTCATCTTGGGTATAAACCTGTTTAATGTGAAGGTCTTTGATATCAGATGAACCAAAGACCTAAATAGGGATAATTTGTTTTCTTTCATAACTGTATTGATTTCTTCATGATAATTAGTTCTGCCATTTCCTTTTAAAGACTCATAACTATTAAAGGGAAACAGACAATTCCCGTCTAATGCAGAATTTTCTGGGTCATGGACTCTCAACTGCTTCATGGCCATTTCTCTGGCTAGTGAACTCATTGACTGACAACTTCTGTAAATCAGTCTGAATGGATTCTTGTACTTTTAAAACATGCAAATGGAAATAGGAACATTCAGTCAGTCATCCATCCAGATATTTGCTTTGAATAGCAATAGATAGTTCAAGTATTTTCCATTGTACAAATATTTGGAATCCTAAATACAAAATTCTAGAAGTCAAAATTGATTGAATTTCCCACTCCTTCCATCTCTTTGTGCTATTGTTAATATGTATGTAACTTCAGTAAATTTATATTAACATCAGAGAATGTAGTTTTTAATAGAGAATATACATACCAGTTCTGCCTCTTACAACTGGGGAACTTAGATAAGTCACTTAATCCCTTCAAATCTCAGTAATGCATATGACTAATGATTGTGTGTTCCTCTTAGTACTGCATGAGAAATAAATGAGACATTCCATATAAAACATTGAGCAAATTGTCGAATACCCAGTAGAGTTTCTATTCCTAGTCTGCCAAAAGAGGGCTATTCCACCTGATATTCCTTTCTAGATTTTAATTCTACAAAGACAAAGCATTAACAATAGATTAGATGTTATATCTTATACCTTACCATTTCTTATGTGAAGTTTTCATCTGAGCTCAAGATATTGAGCTCAACTGTACAAGGGCTCCTTCTGTTTATGCCTTTTTCTGTGAGTGCTTAAGAAATGAGAAGTAGAACTCCTCTCAATCCTAGACCAATCCAAATCCTGAAGAATAGGGCCCCTAAGCAGTCATTTTTAGAAAAATATGAGTAATATAAAAGAAATACCACATTTTTCATGGTCCTATTCATACAACTCACGTTATGGTGCATGCCACTTGTATGTTAGCACTTCCGCTGGAGTGTTGTTGAAAATAGTGAGGATGGTTATGATGATAATAATTTAAAAAATATATATATTGAACTTGTGTGTCAAGACCCATTCTAAGAGCCTTATAGTACAACCATTATAGAAAATAGTATGGAGGTTCTTGGAACAAAAATAGAACTACCATATGGTTGAGCAATCTCACTTCTGTGTATGAATCCAAAGAAAATGAATCAGTATGTTGAAGAGATATCAGCACTTCAATTTTTGTTGTAATATTTTTCACAATAGCCAAGATATGGAAACAATCTAAGTGTCCATCAACAAGTGAATGGATACAGAAAATGCAACACACACACACACACACACACACACACACACAATATTACTTAGTCTTGAAAAGAAGGGAATTCTGTCTTTTACAACACAATGGATGAACTGGAGGATATTATGTTTTGTAAAACAAGCCAGGCCTCTAAAGACAAATACTGCAGGCTCTCACTTCTATGCAGAAATTTTAGAACATGAAATCCTAGAAAGAATAGAATAGAGGTTATCAGACACTGGTTGGTGGTAACATGGGAAACAGGGAGATGCTGATTAAAGAGTATAAAGTTTCAATTAGGCAAAACACATTCTGAAGACCTATAGTATGGGGACTATAGTTAATAATAAAGTCATATAATTGAAATTTGCTAAGACGATAGATTTTGACTGTATTTATAATGGACAATGATAAAGATGTGAGGTGAAAAATTTTTTATTTTTTATGTAAATTTTTAAATTTATATATGACAGAAGAATGCATTACAATTCTTATTACACATACAGAGCACAATTTTTCATATCTCTGGTTGTATACATAGTATATTCACACCAATTTGTGTCTCCATACATGTACTTTGGATAATAATGAGCATCACATTCCACCATCATTATTTACCCCATGTCACCTCCCTTACCCCTCCAACCCCTCTGTCCTATCTAGAGTTCATCTATTCCTCCCATGCTCCCTCTCCCTATCCCACTATGAAACAGCCTCCTTATATCAAAGAAAACATCTGGCATTTGGCATTTGTTTTTTTTGGGATGGCTAACTTCACCTTAGCATTATCTTCTCTAACTCCATCCATTTACCTGCAAATGCCATGATTTTATTCTCTTTTATTGCTGAGTAATATTCCATTGTGTATATATGCCACATTTTAAAAAAATCCATTCATCAACTTAAGGGGCATCTGTATTGGTTCCACAGTTTAGCTATTGTGAATTGTGCTGCTACAAACAGTGTTGTGGCTGTGTCCCTGTAATATGCTGTTTTTAAGTCCTTTGGGTATAGAGCAAGATTTGGGTATATAGAGAGATTTATTAAGTAGTATCACTTAATCATTCCATGATGTTCATGCTTATCAAAATATCACATTGTACCAGAATGTGGAAGCACATGTCTGAATTCCCAGCTACTCAGGAGGCTGAGGCAGGGGGATCATAAGTTTGAGTCCAATGTCAGCAACTTAGCAAGCCCCATCTCAAAATAATAAAAAAGGACTGGGGATGGAGCTCAGTGGTACATCACCCCTTGGTTTAATCCTTAGTAGTGAAA
This sequence comes from Spermophilus citellus, assembly GCF_964194105.1. Lineage (NCBI taxonomy): Eukaryota > Metazoa > Chordata > Mammalia > Rodentia > Sciuridae > Spermophilus > Spermophilus citellus. The sequence goes on from NC_138182.1 coordinate 185,584,138, forward strand.
AACAATCACATTGTATGCTTGCTGTAAATACATACAATTTTCATTTGTCAATTGTAATAATGCTGCAAAAAAGAAGAGACTTACATTTATTATACTATTTAGTTCTTCCCCAAACCCTATGAGTAATTATTATTATTATTATAGTTATTATTATTATTTTTTGTGTGTGTGCTAGAGATCAAGGGCCTTGGGTATGCTGACCACTGAACTATAGCACAGCACTGTAAGGTATTATTAGTAACATCTCCATTTGACTGAAGTGTGTTATGATTTGGATATGAAGTATTCCTTGAAAAGCTCCTATGTTGGGAAATTGTTATTCAATGTATCAGTGTTTGGAGGTGAAATTTTTGATAATTAGGGCTGTAATTTCATCAGTGGATTAATCCATTTGATGGATTAAGAATTTGAATGGACTACTGGGTGGTAACTGTAGGCAGGTGAGATGTGGCTGGAAGAAGTAGGTCACCTGGTACCTGTCCTTGGATATTTTATCTTGTCCCTGGCTCTGGATTCTCTCTGTCTCTTCTTTCTGGCTGCCATGAGCTGAGCATCTAGCCTCTGCTGCACTCTTCCACATCATCTCAGGCCTAGAGAAATAGAGTCAGCTGACCATGGACTGAACTTCTGAAACCATGAGCCAAAATAAAATTTTCCTCCTCTAAGTTGTTTTTGTCAGATATTTTGGGCATAGTGACAAAAAGCTGATTAATACAAAGAGGAAGAAGTCTGATCACACAGATAATGAATGATCTGGGTAGGATTAGAGTGTTTTTTCCTCACTTCAAATCCCATGCTTTTAACTATCACACTAAAGGCATAAAGTAAATAGGGTGGGTAATCATAGTGATGATGATAATCATAACAGCAGACATTGAGCACTTACTATGTGCTAGACAGAATTAAATGTTTTGCATGTATTTTGTCATTTAATTTCTACAATAGTCCTGTGATAGTGTGATAGTTTCAATTACTACCAGTATTTTATTTAGGAAAAAAACTAACTTAAAGACACCGAGTAACTTCCTCAAGGCCATATGGCTAGCAAGTGTCAGAGGTAGGATTTGAATCCATGTCCTTTATAGAATAAGTGAGTGTTTTATGTTTGAAAGATTGTATGGTAGAGCCCAGACAGCAGGTGATCCTTTGCAAGTTGGGCAACCATTTGTACTTAGTCTACACTGAGACAAAATTTTTGTTGATCCAGTCCCCATTAATCCATTTTCTTCATCAGAGCAAGGACTGTCTACTTCCAAAGCCATCACAGAGGCCGTGCTGAGCCTGGGAATGGCTGTGCTGAGCCACAGTCTGCAGGGAACTGAAACTCTTTGTGAGGAGTGAGCTTTTCAGATTCTTCAGTCTTTGCCTCTCTGCTGGCCTGGGCTGAGGAGCGCTTTGCACTGTGTCCTGCTTCTCGTGTAGTAGGATGAGATGATGGCCCCTTGCCAACCTGCTTCCCAGTCCTTTCTTCACTTGTTAAGGTGAGAGTTCTGAACCTCTACTCGTTGGGCAAAGCATCATACCCACATGTGCCCAGAAAAATGCAGCTTTTGACACCAGACAAGAGTCAACAGCAATCACCCTTCACTTGTCCAAACAGTCTCTTTTGGGGGAGAGGAAGTAAATGAGTGGTCAATGCTTTTCAGTCTAAGTCAGAACCGTCAAAGGCCAGAGACCCAGCATAATACCTCAAGTCCTACCCAACTTCCTCAACATACACAAGATTAGATAATGTGCATGTGTGCCCTGCTGGACAAATCCTGACCTGGGCTGTATTTGTTGATGCCATGGAGGCAAATGTGCAGCAAATGACCATCATCCATGGATGATGGATCTAGGAGCCCTCTCAGGGACTGAAAAAAAAATCCATATATTCTCAAAGAATTGAAGCTCAACTCTTCAACAACCTTTTGGCAAGTTTATTTCCCATTGAAACATAAACCAAAGTCCAAAGACTTTGAGACTATTCCAGGACCTGGGGAGAACTTTGATTAATTATTTAAAAGTTATCCCAACTAGACTGGGAGCTCCATAAGGTCAAAGGTCATATGTATGTTTCTCACTCTGTCATCAACTATTGATGAACAGAACAACTTAGTGCCTGCTGAGTAAGTTGAATGGCGTTCTCCACACTGTAAGTTGATTTGGGAAAGAGCATTGGACCAGGGGTCAGCAATCTTGAGTTGTTCGCTTGCTGTATGTCCCGAGGTGAGCCCGTTCTCAGAATCAAAGGAAAATAGGTGTGAAGATATATGAGAGGGTAAAGTAAGTAGTATTATAGTGCAAACGACCACTGTAGAGAAGAAGATCATTGTGGTTTAACTGGCCAAGGTGAGAGGAGGAAGGAAAAAAGAGGAAATAAATGTTAAAGTTGGGGCACCTTCATGATTATCTATGATATAAAACACATGCCAACATATATCAATAACTTAATCAAGGCAGTAGTAAGAATGTAGGAATAAGACACTTTTAAGACATACAGACATGGGAGGGCTTGTGTTCACACATTAGCTCCTCAGAAAGTTCTTTGCTTGAAGTAGACACACAGTAGTATGATGTTATTTTATTTTCTTGATGATTTATATGTGTTTATTGTTGCTACAGTGTCAGCCTTCTTTCAACAGGAATATGGTCTTATTCACATATGTATCTTAGAGCTTAGGACAATATCTAGGAAGGCATTTAATTGACATTCATTACATAAGGGACTTGGGGTAGAGTTCAGTGATGGAGCTCTTATTGAGCATCCATAGGACCCTGTGTGTGATAGAAATGGTTCAATCCTACTAAGCTCTTCCGGAAGTGGAGCATTCCTAGCATGCCCCCCCCCACACACACACAAAATCATGAAAGAAATGGTTTATCTTTGAAGGCAAGGCACAGGATCATCAAATTCCACATATAATCATAATCCTTAATATGATGTAAAGTACTTTGTAAACCATTAAATTGTAAAACTGGTTCATAACTATGGTCCCTTGAAAAATTCTGGCCTGACATTCTTGAAACATTTTATTAACACAAGGAAAATAAGAAAGACTGAGTTAGTTGACTGCATAGTGTTTCACCGTGTGTTCCCCTTTCTTTGGAATTAGAAAGAGACTTTAGAATTAGTTTAAATGCTTCGACAAATTCAGTATGATTGCCTCTGGTTAGTACAGAGTGGTAATTAAGTCTGCAATTATATGTTCAGGTTTTCATGTTTTTCCTGTATGTGCATTTTGACAGTAATTGAACAAGGCACTATTTGCAAGATCCATTCTGAAATTGTTTCACAATATTTCATTATATGCCAGATTAATTTGTTAAACTCACATAGCAAATGAAAACTTCAACATTGATCCAATTAATCCAACTGTGGGACCTAATATTCCCGAGCAGGGAAAAACTGAAGAAGATGCTGGCAAAGTGTCTAGAAAGATTAGAGTTGTAACTGAGAATGGAGTAAAGCCTGATGATAAGCTTTGTTTTTCTTCCTTCTGAGTTACTCTTTTTTTTTCCTTCTTCATTAAATATAATTTGCAAATACCATTTGCTTCCTTGAAAATCTGCACAGTGGGAAGATGAATAAACATTGATGAGCTATGTATCTGAATCTTGAAAAACCCTGGGGAAATTTAATTTTCTCTTCAGGTCTCTCTTGTGTGTGCAAGAGTAACCGACTGTGTGTGCAAGAGTAACCGACTGTGTGTGCAAGAGTAACCGACTGTGTGTGTGTGTGTTTGTGTGTGTGCGCGCGCACACGCGTGCACAGTTTAAAATAGAGTGGCATACTCAAATCAGAATGACATTTTGCTACTCTATAACTCTTTTATTTTTCACGTATTCTACCATGTCTTACAAAGAATAAGTGAATTAGAATCCCTTTCACTGCAATAAAAACTCAAGATGAGATGTATGGAAATACTGACTTGACAGAATATAAAATCCCTTCCATAAAGTGCTCTCTCTTGTGAACTGATGATAGGGCAAGAAACCTGCCCTTGTTGGATGAGCAGCCTCTTTATAAAGCACTGCATTTTTGTCAGCTTCTGTCATTATAGGTTTATGCATTCATTTATATACTCCGTCATTCAACAAATAGTTTCTGAGTATTTATAATGAACCTAGGACTGTGATGAGTGCTGAGGACATCACGGAGAACAAAATCAGATCTAGGTTTTATTTCATAGAATTTAAAATCCAGTGCGGAGGCCTCCGTCAATCACATAGTTCTAAGGTACATAATGAAACTATCTATGATAAATACTATGAAGTATTGAGCTTCATGAGAGCATACAAAAGGAACATTTGACCTTGTCAATGAGATCAGAAGAGTCTTCCTCGGGGAAGTGATGCTTACATTGAGGTCAGGATGGAAGGACCAAAGAATGGGCATGTTGAATGAGGTGAGCAGTTGTTGGGTGGGGAGAGAACAGCATATGCAGAGGCTCTGAAGTGGGGGGAAGTGGGGTTGAAGCAGAGCATGGGAATGGGAACAAAGGACAAGGGGAAGCTGGAAAGACTAGAAAGAACTGATACTTGGTGGCCTCATAAATAAAAACACTGTTTCGGGTGCTTATTATGCCCCAGGTAATCTAAGTGCTTTATTGTATCAGCTAGCTTAATTCTTATGAAAACCCATAAGGCCTATACAATTGTAAATTTCATTTTATTGACTGGGAAACTGAGGTACAAAGAGGACAAGCAACATGCCCAAAATGAGTGGTAGAGTTCTGGAAGTGGTGGAGTCAGGATCTGAATGCAGTCTTGTTCTAGAGTGAAAGTTTTTAATGCACTATTTTTGGAAGGACAAATCATCAACTTGCAAGGTGTCTCAGTCTGGATTTGTATAATTGTATAGAGTCAGAGGGATTTTAGGGACTTTATGACATTTAACTTTATGAATAGTGTAAAATTGTATGTAAACTTCTCATGTCATGGGAAGAGAGTCTATTCAGAACATGCAATACTTTGGAAACCACTGATCTAGATTGTGTTTGAAAAGTTTTTTTCTTTTTTTCATTCTGAGATAATCAATCATGTGATTTTAAGAAATAGCACACAGAGACCTTGTGCACATTGTAGTTAGTTTCCTCCAAAGGTAACATTTGTATAAATTTAGGACAATATCACAATCAGAAAATTGACATTGATACAATTCACCATCCTTATTCAGATATTTTTTATCAGTTTCCTATGTATCCATGTGTGTGTGTGAATTTATTCTGTATATATTTATTATGTGTAGGTTTCCAATAATTCCTGTCTAGATTATCTTTAAGAAAAGAGCTTTTATATATAATTCTGTATTCTGTCACTTTCATCATATAAAGCCGAGGGTTTTTTTTTTTTTTTTTTTGTGTGTGTGTGTGTGTGTGTGTTTTTTTGGCAAGGGGTAGGTTATGGGGCACTTATCCCTTTTTAAAAAAAAAAAAATCGAAACAGATTCCTGCTATGTTGCTTAGGGCCTCACTAAGTGCTGAGGGCAGCTTTGAACTTGTGTTCCTCCTGCCTCAGCCTCCCAAGTTGATGTAATTACAGGTGTACATCACAACGTCCAGCCTGTGTTCTTTTTTTGTCCTTGGCATTGTTCAGTATCAAGGGGTTTATTTCATGTATAAAGAGTGGTTAATGTAAAGAGATCTCAAATGGTTTTTGGCCAGCTGATTCTACATGAAAATTACACTAACAACAACAACAAAAAAAAAATGGGTAAAAGTTTCTTCGAATGAGAAAATCTCATTTTCAAATAAGGGAAGGCATCTTTCCTGACCACACAAGCTCTATCTATGATCATTGTGCTCTGCATAGCCTCTCAGGCTCTGGTTTCTTTTTGAGTGCTTGCAACATTGGGTACTAGCTGCTGTTATAAATGTTGTTGTTGTTAAGTCTGATCTCTCTCCTGTGATCCAGTTTTGCCACCCTCATATATTTCCTACAGAAAAGCCAGAGTGATCTTTATAAAAATAAAATGCAGATATCTAATTCCCTACTGAAATTCCTCAGCGGCTTCCCTGGATTTCCAAACCAAAGCCAGATCCTGGTTCTGCAGGACCAGACTGTTCATGGCCTGGCCCCAGTGTGCTCTCTTCCCTCTCTAGATCCAGGTCCAGAATGCAAGTTGCATTCTGGACTCTTTCTCCTGGGCCAGTGTGTGAACCTTTCAGCCGTTCATTGTGCTCTCTTGACAGCATTACAGAGTAATTCAGATGCTCGGTCCTGGGATCAGGTTAATCCTGGGATCAGGTTGATCTAGGCTTTAATCCCATCTCTATCACTTAGTAAATGTGTGGTAAGCCATTGCATATTGTATTATGGAGAAGAAAAGGGCTGGGGAACTGACCTATTTTAGTTTGACCCCAATTTCTTCTACTAGCTCTTTGTCTGACCTTGGGCAAAGAACCCAACCTTTTAAGTCATGATCTTCTTTGGAAAATAAACCTGACATAATGTATCAGATTATGAATGTTAAATGAGGTGACTTAACTCAATGGCATAGAAGGCTGATATAATTAGTATTAATATTAGTGTTAGTGTTGGTTCTGGTTGTTTTGGAGAATGGAAAACATAATAGGTAACTTGTATCAAACACTTCCTGTGTAACAGAGGCCATCCTAGGTGTTTTTAGTATTGCTGGTTCCTAGCATTATGACATCTAAGCTTCATGGTAAGTCCATGAGATGGACATCATTAATCTTGTTTATAGAGGAGGAAATTGAGGTTAAATAACTTATCTCACAGCTATCCAGAAGCAGAATTGCCACTCAAGTCCTAAGCCTGTAACCCTGAATGGTTGATCAACTAAGTTATTCCAGGAACATTGGTTTGGGGCTTTTTTTTTTTTTTTTTGCCGGGGGTGGGTACCTAATTTTGTGGGCTTGGGTACATTCCCCTGCACTGACTGAAGTCTTTGGGTCTTCAAATATGTCAGCTTTTGAGCATATACTTTAGTAAGGGACAAAATTAAGGAATTATTTACTACAGAGAGAATGAAACCATGTTTTTCCTTTTTGCTTTGCTTCAGGATCTGTTGCTTCTCTGAGTTACTAATGGCTTCTATTCTTCTTTATCAAATCCCAAGTTATTTTCATCCTTTAGCTTAATTAGGGGAAAATATGCCTTTTTTCTAGGGCCTCTTTACCTATTGAGGATCCTCTGTGATCTGGATATGACCAAGCCTTAGTGCTCTGGTTAGAGTGGCCAGAGGCCATGCACACATCCTTTTGGTGGAGCCTGGGCTGCATACTAATAAGGAGGACTGAACACAGTGGCTGAATCTCTTGTGGCTGACCTGTGACTCATTCCTGCAAATGCCACAGAGACTGTGACTCTGGCCAGTCTATATTTCACAAATGGTAGGTGAGGAAGCCCATTAGGGAGGATAATCCCACCTTGCACAGATTGCTGTGTTGTAAAGGGTCTGTCGTTAGAGAGGCTTCTGAGAGGTACTGACTTGGGATTTCAGGCTGTTTCTCGGGAGCTCTTCGACCCCTGGAAAACAAGAAGCAGCACAGAATTTTAAAGACACTACAGAGTAAGAAAGTAATGTACCAATTCTCCTAGGCATATACACCAGAAAAATTCTTATTAGTGACCATGTGTAGGAGAAATCAAGTACAGGATGTCGATTACTGTATTATAAAAAGTAGAAACAATTTGTCAAAAGCCTAAATATAATGCAACTTCAACACAGTGGTACCCTGTTACAGACTGAATATTTGTGTTCTCCCAAAATTCATATGTTGAATCCCTAACTCTCCAGTGTGGCTGCAGTTGGAGATAGGGCCTTTTTGGAAGAACTTACAGGTAAATGAGGTCCTAAAGGGGTCCCTAATCTGATAGAGATTTTTCCCACTCCCCACCAACACACATGTGAAGAAGAGGTCACCGTGTGATGCACAATAGGATGGGGGCCCCTTGCCAGCTCAGAGAAGCAGCATCAAAATAAAACGTACCCTGCCCACACCTTGATCCTGGACTTCCCAGGCTTCACAACTGTGGGAAATATGTTGGAGGTGCTCGGGATCAAACTCAGGGCCTTGTGCATGCTGGGAAAGTACTCTATTGCTGGGCTGTGGTATTTTCTTTTTTGTTTTGTTTTTTTATTTTTTAGTGCAGTCAAAGCTAACCAGTATACCTTCTTCCCCATTAAAGAAAAGTGAGAAGATTTAAAAAAGAGGTTTGGGGCCAAATTGAACATATAAACATTTAAGGATATAAAAGAACCAACTATTTAGTTAAAAACGATAAACACTATTTAAATTCACATAACTACATAAAATAATAACTTAGAAGTGTTATTCTTTTCCCCCAGTCGCATATTTCAGAAAGTGATTTGAAAAAATTCTTCTGTGACTTTTTTATATCAGGTTTCTTATCCACAAGGAACCACTTTGAGTCATATAAATAGAGCCCCAGGGAATTTCATCCTCAGCAGTCTTTGAATCATTGTATGATATTTTCCCTGGAAATTTTCATTTTACTACAGGGATCCATATACCTTGACATTAAGACAGTTGGTTCATTCATTTGTATTGTAGTTATGTACTTGCTCGCCACAAAACAACCAATTATTATATTGCTTCAAAGTGATCTTTAAAGAGCTTATGGATAATGGTACACACTTTCAATTATGATATCCTACCTAGATAATAACCTAGTCTGTGTTAACTTTCTGTCCTTCTCTCCCTCTCTTTTATTTTCTTCCTCTCTTCCTCCTCCTCCTTCTGAAGCTAACATTGCTGGATGTAGTTATTTCTAGTTTTCACTAGTTATTTTTGAATAATGTGTTATTTTCCCAGCAATGTTGTGTTGTTTGAAATAAAGTAGTTGAAAGATTGCACCATAACATTTAAGACTGAATATTCTCACATGTACTTTTTTCTCTGAGTGATCATTTTGGGGGGAGTGTTGTATTATGTTTTGAAATCCATGCCATCATTTGGAAAAAGAAAAATATTAATTAGGAACATTTGTGTGTGCCAGGCACAATGGCACATGCCTATAATCCCGGTGACTCATGAGGCTGAGGCAGGAGGATCACCAGTTCAAAGCCAGCCTCAGCAATGCTGAGGCACTAAGCAATTCAGTGAGACCCTGTCTAAATAAAATACAAAATAGGTCTGGGGATGTGGCTCAGTGGTCAAGTGCCTTTGAGTTCAATCTCTGGTACAAAAAAAAAGAAAAGAAAAGAAAAGAAAAACATTGTGTGATGGAGATTATTATACATAAGTTAAAAGGAACACACACTCTTCTCATTCTTTTCCTCTGTCTACCACTCTCTGCATTTGTGTGTATGTGTGTGTGTATATGTGTGTGTCCCTCTATCTGTGGATGGATTTTAATACATACAGACGACTGGAAACACATTACAGAATGATGCATGCAGTATGGTGACATCTACTCACACGAACACTTCTAATATGGCATAATATAACTGCTGTTTGATCCATATATCCATGTAAAATGTAAAAGAAACTGATAGATATAGTTAAAAAGACATGATCTTGATAGGCTGGGAAGATTGAGGGACTGATAACCCTAAGTACATGTATAAGACACGAATGATGTGAAAATATTTTGTGTACAATCAGTGTCTTGAAAAATTGCACTCTATATGTGTAATATGAAATTAATTGCATTCTGCCATCATGTATAACAAATTAGAATAAATTTTAAAAAGAGAGAATTGGAACAAAGAAATTTTACATTCATTTGTAGTAATTTACTTCCTTGATCTAAAGAAGACATTTTTAAGCAATTATGGCAACATGTTGACACTTTTTACTCTTGGTGGTGAGCATATGTCTTATTATCTATGTTTTTAAAAATATTTTTTAGTTGTAATAACTTTATTTTATTTATTTTTTTAATGTGGTGCTGAGGGTTGAACCCAGTGCCTCACATATGCAAGGAAAGTGCTCTACCACTGAGCTACAACCACAGCCCCTCTATGTTTTTTAAATGTCTCACCATGTATGAATGAACAACTAAAATAAAAGTGGCATGGCCATCTTATTTCTCTGATCAAGAAACAGGTTGTATTGGAATGGGAATAAATTAAATGAGATAGAAATTTTCTCCAGCAGGGCACATTCATATGGTCAAATGCAAATTGAAATGAGTGCTTTTTATCTAGATGTATGGAAAAATGAGAATTCATAGCCCATTTGAATCAAATGTATGATATGTCAAGATCATTGTATTGTCATAAGCAACTAATAAAAAATAAGAATAAAATAAAGATGTTGTGTCCACCAAAAACTAAAAAATAAATATTAAAAAAATAAATTAAGGTTGTGTTTGCCTCCAACTGGGTTTCAGAGAAACAGAGAAGATCACAAAGGTGTTGACAATGGAGAAGTTAAGACATCTCCTTCTAGTTTTGAACCAAGAAGAGACCTGGCAGTGATTTGTCTCTCTGCTGGCATCAACCTGTGCATGAACAAGGCATTTCTCATGATGACCAACTCCCTGATCAAACTAAGATAGGAATTATGAATCAGGATGGGCAAACCAGTGACCCTTGGTATGTCCATCTGTTTATATAGTAATTTAAAAAGCAGCTCACTTAAAAATGGGGATATTTTACAATCACATTGATCCCCTGTGTTTTATATGGCAGGATTTCATCGCCACTGACCAGAGTCTGCTTCCTTGGGTGGGGTGTGGGTGGATTCCCAGCTTGCTGCAGAGTTCCTTTCTTCACCAGCTTCACTTATTTACTATCCCCTCTAGGAATCTGAGCATGCTGCCCTCATGTAGAGTAACCATGAGACAGGCACTAGCTAAGACTTTGCAATAGACTGCCAATCTTTTACAGAAATGCTGGCAAAGCATTGTACATAAAAGTTCATTTTAGCTCCCCACTGTGCCTAATTATAAATAAATGGTTGGAACATTTAAACATGCCACAAATGAATGACTAGGATCTCAGCAGCCAGCAATTCTTCTTTCTCTCTGGCCTGGGATTAACTGACATTCCTCATCTTTAATTTCTGTGAATTAAACACTGCCCTTACCCACAAAGGCTTTATAATTGTTAACTCTCTGTCAGCTTAGGATCTATATACACATTAACTAATTATGCCCAGTGGGGAATATCCAGGGGGGCTCTTTTGCCTAATTGTCAAATGGGACCACTCTTGATGCAAACTGTGCTCATTTATACATTTCAGATAAGAAATGAACACAGGATGTGGTCAAGATTAATAGAGTGTGTGTGGTGCTGGGGATTGAAACCTGGGCCTTGTGCATGCTAGGCGTGTGCTTTATCACTGAGTAACACCCCCAGCCTGGAAGTTTACTTTTATTCATGCATTCACCTTATATTGTGTACTGTATTCTGGATATTGTGCTAGTTTCTAGGAATGAAATGATAATATAAAACATAATCCTGATCTTCTTGAGATTTAAATTCTACTAGGAGGAATATATTAAAGTCTATTTATGTCATTAATTAATTATGATTGCCTTGTTTTGTGGGAGCCAGAAGGCTAAAGGGGTTATACCTAGAAGAATGAAGCTAGTGTGAGAAGTCTGAGAAAGCTCCTGAGAAAGGGAAGTGAGGGGTTGAACGGGAGGCTGGCGGGGTGAAGAGAGAAGGGGAAAAAACACTGAGGAGGGAGAACTGCAGGTGAACAGATGTGGAGGTGAGCTGCAATGGAAGACCCCGAGGAAGGCTGAGGCCCCTGTAGCATATGTGGGAAGGGGAGAGAGGAACAAGAGGGGGACTGAGGGGGACTGAGGGGGGCACTGAGGTGGCCTTTGTAGGTGCAAGGATTCAAACTTGTCATCTTACCTCTTCAATGTAGATATTTTTATTTTTAGGAAGAAATTTTCCTGCTTTTCCCTGCATTTACCATTAGTTCAGAAGACACAGGAGTAGCTGCTTTTGAAATCACCCAGGACACCTCAGAAAAAATGCCTCTAAATGCCTTTCTGCTGGGTAGACTGTGCTGCAAATGCCCTCTGGAGGTTCCTGACTTATATGCCAGGAAAATAAAAAAGAATAGAAACTATAATAAAATCATATAGCTTTTGGTCTGGGGGAAATATTGTTTCCTTTTGTGATATATTTTATCCCTAAAATTTAAAAAAGAGTCCATTTAAATACAGTTGTGCATCAACTAAACACATGGACACATTATGAGAAATACATCTTTAGGCGATTTTGTCATTGTACCAACACCACAAACCTAGAAGGCATAGCCTAGTACACACACAGACTGTATGCCACACACGATCAGATACATGATCCTTCATTGACCCACGTGTTGTTAAGTGTTTTCTGACTGTAGATGGCTATGTGTAGGTGAGATATCCTAGGTTCTTGTTTCATGTTCAAATTGATTAAAATCCTTGCTGCTTGCTTGCTGTTGAGAACCAAGTTATCTCTAAATGAGAATAGTTCAGTATTTAAATTACAAAGAGTGTAACTATAATTTAGAAACTTAATATATATCTTAATGAGTTTTACAATAATTTCATTTGAGACATTTCAATTGTAATTGTAGACTAATTCTTTAGGGCAGAGGCTAACCCAGCACAACTCATTTTATTTAATTTTTTAAAATACAAAATAAATCAATCTTGAAATGGTTCAGCACTTTCAATTAGTTTTAATTGTCTGCTGGTCTCCACATTGTAGCTTCGGTCTATGAATTCAAACACATAGATGAGCTTTTTAGTAAGTCCTTATGAATCACACATGGCCTACATTAGATAGGTGCTAAAAAAAGAGCTTTTCCTCAACTGGGACAGTGGATCTCTGAAATTAATATGACTAATAAAGCTTCACTGGAAGCAGCTGTTTGGCTTTTATATATGCAAAGCAAGCCAATGTTTTTCCAGTGGGTGATCAAAAAAAGTGCAAGAAAAATGACCATGAGAGGAAAATCAAGTGGTGGCCTGTGGGATTTGTGGCTGTTGATACCTACCTCAAAAATTTAGAAATGTGGCTTTCATATCTCTGAATTCAGCAAAGTGGCAGGATATAAAATCAACACGCATAAATCAAAGGCATTTCTGTATATTAGCGACAAAACTTCTGAAACGGAAATGAGGAAAAACACTCCATTCACAATATCCTCAAAAAAAAAATAAAATACTTGGGAATCAACCTAACAAAAGAGGTGAAAGATTTATACAATGAAAACTACAGAACCCTAAAGAGAGAAGTAGAAGAAGATCTTAGAAGATGGAAAAATATACCCTGTTCATGGATAGGCAGAACTAACATCATCAAAATGGCAATATTACCAAAAGTTCTCTATAGGTTTAATACAATGCCAATCAAAATCCCAATGGCATTTCTTGAAGAAATAGATAAAGCAATCATGAAATTCATATGGAAAAACAAAAGACCCAGAATAGCAAAAGCAATTCTAAACAGGAAGTGTGAATCAGGCGGTATAGCAATACCAGATTTCAAACTATATTACAGAGCAATAGTGACAAAAACAGCATGGTACTGGTACCAAAACAGGCGGGTGGACCAATGGTATAGAATAGAGGACACAGAGACTAATCCACAAAGTTACAACTATCTTATATTTGATAAAGGGGCTAAAAGCATGCAATGGAGGAAGGATAGCATCTTCAACAAATGGTGTTGGGAAAACTGGAAATCCATATGCAACAAAATGAAACTGAATCCCTTTCTCTCGCCATGCACAAAAGTTAACTCAAAATGGATCAAGGAGCTTGATATCAAATCAGAGACTCTGCGTCTGATAGAAGCAGAAGTTGGCTCCGATCTACATATTGTGGGGTCGGGCTCCAAATTCCTTAATAGGACACCCATAGCACAAGAGTTAATAACAAGAATCAACAAATGGGACTTACTTAAACTAAAAAGTTTTTTCTCAGCAAGAGAAACAATAAGAGAGGTAAATAGGGAGCCTACATCCTGGGAACAAATTTTTACTCCTCACACTTCAGATAGAGCCCTAATATCCAGAGTATACAAAGAACTCAAAAAATTAGACAATAAGATAACAAATAACACAATCAACAAATGGGCCAAGGACCTGAACAGACACTTTTCAGAGGAGGATATACAATCAATCAACAAGTACATGAAAAAATGCTCACCATCTCTAGCAGTCAGAGCCTGATTCACACTTCCTGTTTAGAATTGCTTTTGCTATTCTGGGTCTTTTGTTTTTCCATATGAATTTCATGATTGCTTTATCTATTTCTACAAGAAATGCCATTGGGATTTTGATTGGCATTGCATTAAACCTATAGAGAACTTTTGGTAATATCGCCATTTTGATGATGTTAGTTCTGCCTATCCATGAACAGGGTATATTTTTCCATCTTCTAAGATCTTCTTCTACTTCTCTCTTTAGGGTTCTGTAGTTTTCATTGTATAAATCTTTCACCTCTTTTGTTAGGTTGATTCCCAAGTATTTTATTTTTTTTGAGGATATTGTGAATGGAGTGTTTTTCCTCATTTCCGTTTCAGAAGTTTTGTCGCTGATATACAGAAATGCCTTTGATTTATGCGTGTTGATTTTATATCCTGCCACTTTGCTGAATTCATTTATTAGTTCTAGTAGTTTCTTTGTAGACCCTTTTGGGTCTTCTAGGTGTAGAATCATGTCATCTGCAAACAGTGATAATTTAAGTTCTTCTTTTCCTATTTTTATGCCTTTAATTTCTTTCGTCTGTCTAATTGCTCTGGCCAGTGTTTCGAGAACTATATTGGATAGAAGTGGTGATAGAGGGCATCCCTGTCTTGTTCCAGATTTTAGAGGGAATGCCTTTAACTTTTGTCCATTCAGAATGATGCTAGCCTGAGGCTTAGCATAGATAGCTTTTACAATGTCAAGGTAAGTTCCTGTTATCCCTAGTTTTTCTAATGTTTTGAACATAAAGGGATGCTGTACTTTGTCCAATGCTTTCTCTGCATCTATCGAGATGATCATACGGTTCTTATCTTTAAGTCTATTGATGTGGTGAATAAAATTTATTGATTTCCGTATATTGAACCATCCTTGCATCCCAGGGATGAATCCTACTTGATCATGGTGCACAATTTTTTTTGATGTGTTTTTGTATTCGATTTGCCAGAATTTTATTGAGGATTTTTGCATCTAGGTTCATTAGAGATATTGGTCTGTAGTTTTCTTTCTTTGAGGTGTCTTTGTCTGGTTTCGGAATCAGGGTGATGTTGGCCTCATAGAATGAATTTGGAAGAGCTCCCTCTTTTTTGATTTCCTGAAATAACTTGAAAAGTATTGATATTAATTCTTCTTTAAAGGTTTTGTAAAACTCCGCTGTAAAAAGTATTGATATTAATTCTTCTTTAAAGGTTTTGTAAAACTCCGCTGTATACCCATCCGGTCCTGGGCTTTTCTTGGTTGGTAGTCTTTTGATGGCTTCTTCAATTTCATCCGTTGATATTGGTCTGTTCAAATTGTGTGTATGCTCCTGACTCAGTCTGGGCAAATCATATGACTTAAGAAATTTATCGATGTCTTCACTATCTTCTATTTTATTGGAATATAGGTTTTCAAAATAATTTCTAATTGTCTTCTGTATTTCTGTAGCATCTGTTGTGATATTGCCTTTTTCATCCCGTATGTTAGTAATTTGAGTTCTCTCTTTTCTTCTGTTCGTTAGCATGGCTAAAGGTCTGTCGATCTTATTTATTTTTTCGAAGAACCAACTTTTAGTTTTGTTAATTTTTTCAATAGTTTCTTTTGTTTCAATTTCATTGATTTCCGCTCTGATTTTAATTATTTCTTGCCTTCTGCTACATTTGCTGTTGTTTTGCTCTTCCTTTTGTAGGGCTTTGAGATGAAGTGTGAGCTCATTTATTTGTTGGTTTTTTCTTTTTTTGAGGAATGACCACCAGGCGATGAATTTTCCTCTTAAAACTGCTTTCATTGTGTCCCATAGATTCCGATATGTTGTGTCTGTATTTTCATTTATCTCTAAGAATGTTTTGATTTCCTCCTTTATGTCTTCTGTAACCCATTGATCATTCAGTAACATTGTTCATTTTCCATGTGATGTAGGATTTTTCCTTCCTTCTTTTATCATTGATTTCCAGTTTCATTCCATTATGATCAGATAAAATGCATGGTATTATCTCCACCCCTCTGATTCCCTCGGGCTGGCTATCGAGCTCACGGGAGAGCTGGGAGGGGCCCTTCGGGAGAGCTGGGAGGGGCCCTTAAGGTTTCCCCAATGTGTGGAGAGGGAAGGCTAGGGAATTACACACCTGTTACCGCAGTTTTCAATGAAGTTATCTCCTCTGCCGCAGTCTGGTGACGTCAGTTCTCTGCCATGGTGGTATCTCTTGCAAATGGCGACAGTTCGTTTCCCTTTGCCGGGTGACCAATGCAACGGGTGGGTCCTTACTGTCTCTCCCAAGCCCCGTTTCAAACCTGTGGCCACTACCTATGAAGGCTCGGTAGGCATTTACCTCCGTAGGATGAGAAGGGCTGACCAGTTGTTTCAGCCGGATGGATTAGTGCTGAGTCACAGCTGTTTGTCTTCGGAAAGCAGGCGAATGGGAGCTTGAATTCAGCCGATCCGGGCTCAGTGTGTGTTCTGAGAGGCCCAGACTGTTCGCCCCAGATCCACGACAGCTCAGCATTGCCTAGTGATCCTGAGCAAACAGATTTAGGTTATTTATGACTCCCTATGCCTGCACAGCTGAAGAGGTCAGGGACTTGATCTCTCTGGGCCCGCCGCCATGTTGGAATCTGTGCTTTTAATATAGGTTACTTTTAATCTAGTTACTAGGTTACTAACACTGTGTCTGAAGTAGCAATTCCCTTTTTGAGTTCTAACACTACCATCAACACATTCAAGATGCCTCTTACGTGCAGTTCCATATGAGCAGTGATCGAATTCATTGATAACAAGAAACTTTCCTTAGATGCCAACATTCAGGAGACTCATAAATAATAAACCAAGTGAGGCTTCTGGTTCTTTGGATGACTTTAAGCACAACTTTAGTCAACATTAATACTTGTCTCCTCCAACCTCCACCAGAGGAGTCTCTGTGCTAAGAGTTGGTTTGGGGCAGCCATTGTGGAAAGCTGTCATGGCAAATTATAGGTGCAATGCCAGAGGCATGGGGGAGCTATGGGGTCCTCAGAAATGGAAAATCTGGGAACCCTGTAGGACAGAGAAATGTTAAGATCAGAAATGAATTGACTAAAGATCAGAGTTTCTCAACCTCAACACTATTTATGTAAACTGGATAAATTCTCTGTGTGGGAGATTGTTCTGTGCCTTGTAGAATGTCTAACAGCATCCTTAGCCTTTGTTCACTAGATGTCAAGAACATTCTCCTCCCCTGAACTGTGACATCAAACATGTCTCCAGATATGTCCAGGTATCTCTTGTGGAAGAAGAAAATTGTATCTGCTTGAGAATCACTATTACTGATAAATCAAGAGAGCCCAGATATCAGTAAAGGAAGGTCCCAAGTTTCTGCACATGATTGATTGCCATAAATCTATATCTCCTATATCTCCAGCCTGAATAGCTTTTCTGACTTCCTACCTTTGGAATTTAACCAGGAACATCTCCGTCTAGATATCTGAAAGAGACTTCACAGGGCACTCATGACTTCCCTTCTCCCAATTTATTTCTTCTTTATGACTCCTCAGTGAATGTACCAAGCTGGGATTCATTTTTTACTTACCATTCTCCTTCATCCCTTACATGCAGCAAGATATGCCTGATGATTTCTACCACTAAATATCTCTCAAGAACTACCTACTTCTCATCAATTTCACCACCACTACCACTCTTGCCAACATTAACGTCTCCTGTCCTGTCTGCCTCCACTATCAAAACAGGAAAGGCTTGTTTATTTTGCAGGCAGGATGTGGCCATTTTACTTACTTTTGTCAACTGAAATGTCACTGGGGCATCTTCAGGAGATTTTGGGAGATATTGTTTATTTGAATTGAAAGGGCAGAGATGTTGGCGTTGTTCCTCGATATATTTTGGCCACCCTGAATACAGACTTCATGCCCAGAGCTGAAGAAGTCATTCTGCAACCATGAGGGAATCCACCGAGATGCTGTCCTGATACTGTTAAACCAAACCATGGCCACGGCTGCCATCTCCCCATCATTTGTTATTTGAGAAATATAACCCCCACTTGTAGAAGCCACTGTCTGTTGGATTTTCTATTGCCTACAGACACTTTCCTAACTGATCCATTTGCTTTGTGACCTTGGACAGGTGTTTAAGGATTCTTTCTATTCTTTGGTTTTCCGAACTGATGACAGCACGAGGGTTAAAAAAGTTAATGTCTGACAATAAATATACAATGGTTGTAATGTTTTCGTTAGAACATTTGAACTCTTTGGCTTTTTGAGGTCCTGGCCAGATCCGTGTGTGCGCAATTCACGAGGATAACAGCATCACAAATAGCAGATGGGAAATAGCTTCCTGCATTCCCATGAAGACAGGCACGAGTGTCTGGTGTCAGTGATGACCTCTCCCAAACTGGCTTTCAAGATAGCAGTTAGAGGCTGAATTCAATGCCCTTCTGAATCAAGGGGCCCCAGGACTGAGCCCACTGTTGAGTTTCTGGCTCCTGGTGGTACTGCTTGCTCCTGTCTTGCACCATGTCCCAATCCTGTTTCCAGGTGCCTGTGTACCCTCTTGCCTCTTGACCGATCTAGCATATTCCATGTGGAACTACTGAGTTCTAAAAGTGGGTACCTGAAGGATGAGTGGGAGGGAATAGATCTTAGAATCAGCTGTGCTGACTCAGAGAGGAGACTTTGCAAATGACAGCTACCACCTCAGGCTAAAGAGGAAGCAACAGGACACCAGAAGTATCTCAGTTCAGTTTGTGAGGCTTTCCCCAGCATGTACAGAAAAGTAAGTATGGGAAGTAAAGAGATAGAAAGAAAATGCATGAAATTGGCTTGCAGGAGACTGCCGGTTTATCAGCTGTTCCAGGAGATAACTAGTATCACCTTTACTCTGCTTCAGGCTTCTGAAATTATTTTTAGCTGAGGGTGAGAGGGATTCTTTCTTCCTCCCTTTGACATCAAATTCTGGGCTGGAACGTGATCAAACGTGTGGTGAGGGCCAAGAATTGCATCGGCAGAGTTTCTGAATAAGATCCAGGCCAAAAGGCAGCCTTTTCTGAGGTATGTTGCTACAGGCTGCTGGGAAAAGACCTGTAACTTGGAGGATGAGAAAAAGCTGAGGATTATTGTAGGCTGTCAGGTCCTATTACCAGCAATGTCAAGGGGGAGGGAAAATTCCCACTTGTTATGGTTCAGATGTGGTATCCCCCCAAAAAGCTTACATGTGAGACAATGCAAGATTTGGGGGAGAAATTATTGCATTAGAGCCTTAACCTAATCAGTGAATGAGTGATAACTAGAGGCAGGTGCATGTGGCTGGAAGAAGTGGTTCATTGGGGGCATGGCTATGGGTATATATTTTGTATCTGGAGAGTGGAGTCTCTCTCTCTGCTTCTCTCTGCCACACACTCTGCCATGATGTCCAGCCTTGCCTCAAGGCCTGAGGATCAGAGCCTGCTGTCCATGGACAGATCTCTGAAACTGTGAGCCCCCAAACGAATTGTTCCTCCTCTATAATTGTTCTGGTCTGGTCTTTCAGTCACAGCAATGAAAAGCTGACTTAAAACACCACTTAAGGGCTGGGGATGTGGCTCAAGCGGTAGCACGCTTGCCTGGCATGCGTGCAGCCCGGGTCCAATCCTCAGCACCACATACCAACAAAGATGTTGTGTCCGCTGAGAACTAAAAAATAAATATTAAAAATTCTCTCTCTCTCTCTCTCTCTCTCTCTCTCTCTCTCTCCTCTCTCACTCTCTCTTTAAAAAAAAAAAAACGAAAAAAACACCACTTAATATTCCATATTCTCCTAAGGAGTTTGGAGGGAAGTAGGGTGAAGGAAGGGAAGGGGAGGGAGATACATGACAGGTCAAGTTCATGCAGTTATTTGGATGGACACTCGTCAACAGCATTCTTTTTGAAGGAGGTTATTTATTGAGTTTTGCGTGTAAGCCAGTCATTGTAGCTATTTTATGAAGAACATTTATTCTATTCAGTTCTCAAAATAGCCCTGCAATATTCCCATTGGGCTAGTGATGTTTAGGGAAACTCGTGCAGTGTCATGCAGGTTAAAATAGCTCCATGGTGCCTTCCACACAATGTGATGTCATTACTTAATACGGAGGGCAGGTACAGTTGATTGAATCTTTTGTGCTCTGAACTTTCTAGATGTGATCTCAACTACTCTGAGGGTGGGTAGTCTCATTTCCAACTTATTCTTGAGGAAACTAAGATTCCGAGAGGTTAAGTGATTGGTTAAATAACTCTGGGCAAGATATTTGGCACAACCTAGCCTCCATTTCCTCAACAAGAGCAAGAAGAAAACAATATCTCCTTTATAGTATTATGGTTTTGAGGAATAAAAGGGAAGAGAATTAAGAAAAACAAGAGGTGGGTTTATAAGCTGAGAGCAAAGTCACTTATTTGGGAAATGATCCAGGCTGTGATGACAGCACACTTTGCAAGTGGCTATTACTTACTTTTCTGACACAGTTTCCTTTCTCCCCGAGAGCAGAGGGGAGGACAGATCTGCCCCTAACTGAGCCTTGACCCTGGGCAGCCTAGATAATGGGTGTTCTGACACATGAATTTTTCTGCTGTCGTGCAGGCTAGCCTGGGTGACCCTGTAGCTCTAAAAAACCACTTAGTATGCCATGGCAAAAGTAAAAGCATCTTGTCATAGTGCAGCTGAGAGCCTGGGCTGGGGAAATCAGGCCAATGCAGTTGCTTTCCTGGCTCTACCACATATAAACTGTGGGATAAGTATTTAATCTGTAAGATAAACATGATCAATCTGTTGTGAGGTTTGTAGGAGAAAGTGTATGTAGCACACTTAGCATAATGACTGGCTCAGAATACATTTTCAACACACAGCCGTTGTCATTTTTGTTGTTGTTAATTCATATCACAGTTACTCAGAGCCAATTTTCCTAAAATATGCACTTAATTTTTCCAGCACAGGATGGAAGTGTCTACTCCATCTCTTGCAAGGACTCTTGTAGTTAAAACAACTCAACTCCTGTGTTTGACAGAGCAACCTTCATTTTAAACCTTCTCCATAGATGGCAGCCCTGAATTTGGGCTCACTAAACCCCATAATATAATCTTGCTCCAAAACTCCACTGTGGAGAGAAGATCTCTGTTCAAAAAGGACCCAAAGAACATCCCTGATTCCCTCCTTTGAGTTGACATTAGATGACCTTGCCCTGCAATCTTGTTGACTCTGCCAGGCTAGTCACTTTCTGCCTACTCTCCCATTCCCACACCTCAAACAGAGGACTTTGTGCCTGATCCTTTTGTCCTTTGCCTGCGCCATTGAGGGTGAACTCCTGAAATGCTGATGTCAGTGCTTTAGTTTTAGGAAGAACTTGTGTCCTGGCTCTGATATGAGAACAAATGAGCCAGGATTGTGAACAAAAGTTACTTTTTGATTTTTAATATCAGGTAATCTATTAAAGTATTACATTTAAAGCAATTAGTAGAAAACAGCTGGGACAGTAGTTTTTTTTATTCCTCCCTCAGACTTCTAAGTGTAACTGGTACTGGTACCCTTTGCCCTAAGGCGAATGTATGAGACAAGTCTCTAAAGACAGCAGGGATTTGCCCATGTAGGACTCCTAGGAAATAATATTTTTAATGATTTTATTTTTTTGATGTATTATAATTATAAAAGTGGAATTCATTGTCACCTATTTGTACA
This sequence comes from Spermophilus citellus, assembly GCF_964194105.1. Classification (NCBI taxonomy): domain Eukaryota; kingdom Metazoa; phylum Chordata; class Mammalia; order Rodentia; family Sciuridae; genus Spermophilus; species Spermophilus citellus. Next base: position 185,605,897 of record NC_138182.1, read on the forward strand.
TGCATACAAGGTAATTTGGTTAACCGCATGCCCCAGTACCTCCCCTTTCCGTTTTCTACTCCATCCCTCTTCCCCTTCCTTTACTCTGCTAGTCTCCATATTTTCATGAGATTCCCCCATTTTTTCCCTCTCTAGCTTCCACATATAAGAGAAAACATATGACTCTTGACTTTCTGTATTTGGCTTATTTTGCTTTACATAATACTCTCAAGTTCTATTTATCTTCCTGCAAAAAATGTCTTTCTTCTTTATGGCTGAATAAAACTCAGTTATGTATATATACCACATTTTTATGTATTCATCTGTTGATAGATACTTAGGCTGGTTCCATAATTTGGCTATTGTGAACTGTGCTGCTATAAACATGGGTCTGCATGGCTCACTATAGTATGCTGACTTTAACTCTTTTGTTTAAACACCAAGGAGTGGTGTAGCTGGGTCATATGGTTGTTCCATTACTAGTCTTTTGAGGAACCTCCATAATTTAGTTACCTATTTCAAACAATCATGTAGTTATGGATAATATTCTTTTTTTCTGTTTCATTAATTAGATATTTAAAAATAAAATCAAAACCCACTTGTGCTTTGCAAATTTAACTACCATTCCGTGAATGGAAAAATAAGAGTTCTATTTTTCTACTTTGATTCACATGTGCTTAGAAACCTTCTCTAGTCCCTTGTTGCTTTAGCTTTCAACCTCCATTAACCATTCTGAGTAGTTTCTTTGTGAACACTTCCAAAAATTTTCTAAGTATATATAAGCTTGTACATTTTTGTTTATTTTAATTTCAATCAATGCTGAGAAAAAATTACAATCTATATGCTTACCTATATGTATTGATATCTGTTTGTACAAGAATAACTGTAGATTAAAGCCCTAGAAATGGAATTTCTCAGCCAATGTAAATGCATTTTAAGCTAGGATGGAAATGCCAAATTACTCTCGGGAAAGATTGTAGACTCATATTCTCAGTAAATAAGAGTGACTGTTTTCTTATACCCTTGCCACAAAAGCATTATTAAACTATCAAATTTTGGTGATCCTTATAAAAATGGGAAGACCAACTATAGAGGAGGCCAATATTAAAGGGAGATCAGTTCTAAAATAAGGGAATTAACTACATATGGACTCTGGTAGGAGAGAAGTCTTTGGAGTGAGTTCCTGCTTTTTGCCTTAATTTACTCTTCTTCCAAAATGGGGCTGTCAAGTTCCTTTTTTATCTACTTCATGGAAAAATGAATTCATTGATGCATTAATATAGGAGTCAGACTATTAAAAGGTGATGGGATAGGATTCTCTAAAAATCAAAACAAGGACTTAGTCTGACTCCATATTTCTAAAATGAAATTCTGTTAGATACTAAAGGAAGGATGTGGCCATAACATTTAGAATTAATTTGGAGGCAGTCTTGCAGGCTGGAAGAAATGTTTGGGATAATGAAAGCCAGTTTACAAAAAAAAAAAAAATGAGAGTCAATTAGCACAGACAGTCCTAGTCAGAGCAATTAGACAAGAGAGAAATAGAGTGTTCAAATTAGAAGGAAATCATATCGTCCCTGTTTGCAGAGGACATGAGACACATGAGGACATAAAGACATAAAGACTCCACCAGGGCAAGTGTTAGAATTGATAAATAAATTCAGAAAGTTGCAGAATACAAAATCAACATACAAAAATCAGTAACATTTCTAAACATTAGTGATGAACTAGCTGGAAAAGAAATCAAGGAAGTAATCAAGCAGGTCTTTTAGGTCATGTCAAGACTTTTTAGAAAACATTTTTATTGTGGTAAGAACATTTAACGTGGGATCTAATCTCTTAACAAATTTTCAAGTGCACAACACAGGGTCACTAACTCTAGGCGGTGACGTTGTGCAGCACATCTCAGGAACAACTAGCCGCTCCCCATCTCTTCCTCCTTTTGGCCCTCAGCAATCACCACTTCAGGCCCCGTTTCTGTGAGTGTGCTATTTTAGAAAGCTCACATTTTAACTAGAATTCTATGACATTTGTTCTTCTATCACTGTCTTATTTCACTAAATATTTTCTTAAATTCTTCTACACTGTCATACACTGCAGGATTTCCTTCTTTTTCAGGCTAAATAATATCCAATTGTGATGTGTAAACACACCACATTTGCTTCGTTCATTCTTCCCAAGGGACATTTAGGCTGTTGTCCTCCCCTGGTTTTTGTGAATAATGCTACAGTGAACATGGGAATGAAGAGATCCCATCCCCAGTTCAGTTATTTTGGATAAATATCCAGAAATGGGATCACACGGTAGTTTTTGCATTTGATTCTAAATGTGAGGATTTCAAGCAGGAGCGTCATATGCTTTAATTCACATTTTGAAAAGATCAATTCAAGCACTATGTTGAGGACAGAATGTGAGCTGTCAAGAACAAAAAGAATGGAGATCAGATAGGGAGGTATTATGGGGATGTAGCTCAGTGGTAAATGGTTACGTGCCCCTAGATTCAATCCCTGGCACCAAAAAAAAAAAAAAAAAACAACAACAAAACATACACACACAGAAAGAGAGAGAGAGAGAGAGAGAGAGGGCAGGGGGTGGAGGAAGGAGAGGGAGAGGGAGGGAAAGAGGGAGAGAAGAAAAGATGAACCACGTACAGATATTTGAATTTGTACTGTTCAGAGTGTCCAGTAAAGTGGGAAAGTGAGAGCTGAAGTGCTTTACTGTACTTTGTATGATGATAGCTTCCCAGCAGCAGTGCCCTTTTTCTTTTGGTCCAGAGGTGTCATATAGACTAGTGGGGCCCTTGGTGTGATAGTACATTTGGCTCTCTCTTTGGTTATTTGATAGATTGCAGTGATCAGAAGGGAAAGCTACTGTAGAAGAGGAAATGTATAGGATTAAGTAGATAAAAATATAAGTAGAGCTAGCGTATTTTCAAAATTATATGCTTAAAGAAGAATGACATAATGGCATTTGCTGGTAAATGGATGGAACTGGAGACTATCATGCTAATTGAAATAAGCCAGTCCCCCAAAGTCAAAGGTTGAATGTTTTCTCTGACATAGAGAAGTTAATTCAAACTAAGGGGCAGGGAGATCACAGAGAGGGAGGAAGGAAGGGAGAGAGGGAGAGATGGGGGGGAATAAAGGAGAGGGATTTTCATCAAAATGGAAGAAAGATCAATAGAGTAGACAAAGGGGATTGATGAGGAGGAAGAAGATTGGGAAAATGGAAAAGCAGTGGAAAGGTTCTGACAGAATTCTCCTATGTGTATATATGGATGTGGCATGGTGGGTCCTGGCTTCTGGTGTATTCGCAGGATGCTAATTTTTAAAAAAATGCAAACTGTAAATGGATTAAAGAGGGATCTCTGGAGTGGAGACGGGAAGCAGGGGGTGGGGGCAGTGGTGGAGAGCCTGTTGTGTTCCATGCTTTTGTAGATTATGTCAGGGTGCATCCTGGTGTTGTATATAACTAAAAAGAATATTTTAAAAAGTCCTCTGCCTAGAAACATCTTTTTTGAATGAAAACATCCCATTAGTGGATTTTGGAAAACATGGAATTCTTGCTTAGATACATAAAATAGAGTCAAAGAGGCTGCAGGATAGTTACATTTCTGTAGGAACAAGAACATACCAGGGTTCAACCATTTGGAGAGTCTGGGTGACTCTCAGCTGATTAGGTACCACTGCCAGTATTCCAGCTTATGGGAACCCTACTAGAAGTAAGCAATAATGAAGAGTAGGATGAAGGATGCTTGGGGGGAGTTGCTGCCTCTTTGAGAGAGGAGGTGAATGGAACTTTAACGTGATGATTAGAGGACAACAAACAGAATCAGTGGAAGAGGAGTTTAGCTGTTTATTAGAAAGATGCACTGAGTTTGTGTGTTCAGGTTTGTCTTTCCTATGGCAATTGTCCCAAGCAGACAAGAAATTCCAGGGAAGACATCATTTTACCCTGAAAAATAAAATGCTCATAGAAAATGTTCTCTGCTTTGTCTGGAATTAAGGAGATTATTAGCTTAGATTTTTTTAAGCATTTACTATGGTCCAGTTACTGTACTAATATCTTTTATGTATGTTATCTACTTATCTTTATAACAACTTCTGGAATGCAAAAATTGATACCTCCATTTTAAAGATGGAAAATCTGAGGTTTGGTCATATTAAGTTAATCCAGCCCAAGAGCGCAGCCAGGCTTTGTCCAGAGAACCTGCAATGTTGCCACGGTAGCAATGCTACTCAGAGATTGTTGGTTGTTCACTTTCCGAGTGGCATCCTAGCCTGATGGTTCAAAGCATCCCTTCTGACATCAGTCTGCCTGGATTTTAATTCTGTCTCCTCCACATGGGCTAACTGGGCAGGACTCTCTAAGCCTTAGTTTCTTCTTTGAAAATGAGAATAACAATTTACCATAAAGCTTGATGTGCTAGGAGGATTCCAGCTACTTCTTTAGAAACATCAAATGGCTTTGTAGAGACTCTGAATTCAAGGTAAAGACTAAACCTATGGCCTGCCGGCCAAAGTAGCACAAATGCTTCATGATCAAATGAGTTTAGAAAACAACTCCCACAGAATTGCAATGCAAACCAGCAAGTTAAAAACCACAAAGTCCTCTAACAAAAACATGATTTTTAGTCCATTTTTTTTTCTAAATTGATTTGAACATGTAAACAGTTAATATGGTGGGTCAGTGCACAAGACTCTAAAACTGCTGGGTTCAAACCTTGGCCCATTATACTTTTACCTTAGTTAATTCTCTTAACTGATGTAGGGCTTAGTTTCTTGTCCTTACAGTGTTAATATTAAAAATGATTTGTTCATAGGGTGGTTTGGGGATGAAATGCATGGAAAATGACTAATATCTACTAGAACCCAAATTGATGGGTATTCATTTATTACAACAACTATTAAAAGCCTGAACACTGGCATCACTCTGTATATTTTTCCTGTGGTCCATGTGCTTATTTCTCTATTTTATCACTCTTTTTTAATAGCATATACCCTTTTATTATAAGTGATTTTAAATTGTGGAATTAAGTGGATGAGGAAGGGATACATAGGAATCAGAGAGATAACCTCACAGTTGCTTAGAAGATTAAGTAAGTCATGAACTGAAAAGTACTGTACCAATGAAATAGCTATTACTCCTGGTATCAGGGCTTTCAAACACCAGGTGATGGGGGGCTGATTTGTGTGATCACCTTCTGGTAAGGCTCCTACCAGGTCTGATCACCCCCCAGCTTTGAGCACCCCTCAAGCCTTTGTTCCTAGTGACTCTTCTTCTTGCTTCTCTGCTGCTTCTAAAATCTCTTGCCAGAGGCAAGGAAAGTAAAGTTCATTTTTAAGAAGGGAGTAATCAGTGGGTCATATCTGCTTTTCTGTTAGTGAAAGATCCAGATGTGTTTTGGGATCTTGTAGTTAGCCTGTTTCCCAGACAGCTCTCATTTATTAGAAGGTCTTATTAATGATATCTATACAGATATGCTAGAAATAAAACTTCTGAGGATCAAAAGCTAGGTAATCATTAATTTGCTTCCCTACATAACTACTGGAGAGTGCAGCCATGACTCCTGGAGGCCCACTGATTATGATTAATTAATTAACTAATTGATGTGCTCATTAATTCATTATACATATATTGAGTGGTTGTTATGTGGGTGGTACCAGGCTAAGCTCTGCAAGGGCAAAAGAGATGCTTGAGACATAATCTCTGCCCTTGAAAAAAAATATCAAATTCTGTTGGGAAGAAAATGCACATGCACAGGTAATCCAAGGTAATTTTCCAAATGAGAAATGGTTATGTGGCAATGTGGCAAGGTACCATTTACCAACCTGACAGCGATAACACCTCCTTCCCTTTCATATGGCTTCCTGGTATCTCTAGCCTAATTTCTCTCCTCCTGTTCCCTGGAGAGCTGGTCTCTTCCAAAGAGTTTCTAGGGGTGTGTGTTGGGGGGGGCGGTGGGGAGAATGGAGACACACAGAGATAAAGAAACAGGTATAGAATCTGGATAGAGAAGGACAAAATAAAGACTTGCTGAAAAAGTTTAACTCTTATTTACCTAATAAAGATGGGAAAGAGGAAAGAGGGTAATAGAAAATTGGGGTAAAGCAGGAGGTGCTTGGTGATGGAGGTGGCTTCATTGAATGTATGGTGTAAGAGAATTTCTTTCCTGCTGGGGCTGTATTTTTCAAATATGCACCACTCTGGGACTGAACTACGTGGGTTATGGCCTTCAAAGGGCTTTGGACCTGAAGATCCAGGAGAAGTCAGCAGAGGCAGCCACTTCAACAGCTGTAGCCAGGGAAAATGTCACGGGGGTGATACTTTTCAATTGGACAATAAAGAATGGGCAGATTTTGATATGTAGTACAAGAGTTGGGAGAAACACTGTGTTCTGGGCAGGGGGCACCTTTCAAATACAGCAGTGAGTGGATGATGCCTTCAGGACATACAACGACAAGTAGTCTGAGTTCCATAGAGAAGCCATGAAATAAGACCAGAAAGGCTGGTTGAGGTTAGAATTCAGTGAACCTGCCCCTAAAACAGCATTGATTTTTTTTTTTTTTGTCATCATCTTTCATCCTTCCATTGAATTTATGATGGGGTGGCCTGAGCTATTTCACTGATGTTTTTATGGTTGTGAGAGAGGTACACGCAGATCAAGGGGAATTCCCTTTCCCTCCACTGTATATGAACCCATCAGAAAGATAATTCTAGGGACCCACTTTGCACTGCAGACTGAAGGCAACCAGTCGTCCCTCCTCTTGCCTTCCTCAGTGTCACGTGATCTATCGGAGATCCTGCATCTGCAGTATGGTAACTCTAGAGGATGATGCAAGGACCAGAGGAATATTAGAGATGACTTATTGAGCACCAGTGGTGGAATTGGCCTCACTTCATAGTTTTTCTAGCTACAAGGTGGTCCTCACGTTTCTGGAACATTCAAATTTAACACAGTCCCTGCTCCAGTCACTCTCCCATCTCTCTTCATAGTCTGAGAATTTCCCAATAAATCCTGTTCATCTTCAATGAACCAAAATCAACTTCTGTTACTCAAAACCTTAACTGACCCTGAGACCAAAGGTTCTCCTCTGTCATTCTGTGAGCAGAGAATCTCCAGCTCAAAGGCCCAGTTCCAAAGGAGCTTTCCTTGCAGGGCTTGATATATTGACCAGGCCGCAGAGAGTTCAACCTTTGGCAACAGCTTTTTCACCTTGCCACATTACTCCTTTGAGAACAAAGGCAGGATAATTGTCATGCTTTTCTAAGTATCACGGTGGGAGGCCATGGGAGGTTAAGTGACTCTCCCAACACACCAGAGTCTATTCTTCTTCTTTTTTTTTTATTGATTATTTAAAGCATTACATAGCTCATGATATATCATCTTTCATACATTTGACTCAAATTGTGTTTTGAACTCCTATTTTCACCCCAAATACAGATTGCAGAATCACATCTGTTACATATTCACATTTTTACATAATGCCATATTAGTGACTGTTGTATTCTGCTACCTTTCCTATCCCCTACTATCCCCCCTCCCCTGCCCTCCCCTCCCATCTTCCCTCTCTACCTCCCCTGCTGTTGTTCAATTCTCTCCCTTTTTTTTTCCCTCCCCCTTGCCCCTCATAACCTCTTATAATTTTATGTATCATTGAAGGTCTCCTACTATTTCCATGTGCTTTCTTCTTAATCCAAGATCAAACCTAAGTGTCTGGTTTACAGGCATGTGTGTGCACAAAGTTCAGCCTCTGGAGTTTAGTTTCACTTTTGTTTGTGGAGTAAAAGCACAAAGCTTTTGATTATCTGTCTTTAAAGGAATTAGTCTCCTTCATTCTGAAGACCATGGCAGGGGAGCAGGCTGGGGCCTTTCTCTGATGTTCTTTTGTGGAGGGGTCGGGAGTTCACATGAGTTCCCTGTAGCAGCTCTGTTTTTTCTCATAACCCAGAAGGTATTTCATGATCTCACACATCTGTCATTAATTCTTCTGTCACTGGGCGGAATGAGCACAGCTTCCCTCAGGCCCTGAAAACTTCAGGACACAGGAGGAAAAAAGCTAATGAAAACTCCTTTTTTTTTTTTTTTTTGCCTGCTCCAATGTAGGTGCCTGACCCTGACGCCCAGCCCCACCCCTCCCATCCTGATCAAAGTGATGCCAGTTATCTTTGGAGCACATTCAGAATTTCTTTCTCTTCTTTAAACTAAGATTTATCTATCTTTATTTCCTAAGGTGGAAGGAAATAATATTCATTGTCAAAATATTAGTAAACTTCAGAAAAACATGCTAAAGAAAATTATTAGTAATGCTACACCTTCAAAATAACCATTGGTGATATTCTCCTAGTCTTTTATTTCTACACACTGAGATGTATAATTGCAGATGTATATACATATATCTTTATGTAATATAGTCTAAAACTAATTTCCCTAGATTTCTATTTTTATTTATTTTTTCTATTTTGTAATTGTCTTTTTCTTATTAGTGCATTATGATTTTAAATGACTAAGTAATATTTTATTCATGTGGATTCACTATAATTTAGTTAACATACACCATATTGTTTAACTTTAGATTTTATTACTGTGTAAATAATGTTGCTTTTCCTCAATTATAGTATTTTAGATAAATTCTTTAAAAAAATTTATTCTTTAGTTGTAGATGGACACAATATGTTTATTTTATTTTCATGTGGTGCTGAGGATCAAACCCAGGACCTCACATGTGCTAGGCAAGCGCTCTACCACTGAGCCACAACCCCAGCCCTTAGATAAATTCTTAGCAGTAAAATTTCTGGGTCCTTGAGAAGATATGCCTTCCTGGGTAAGACCCTTGATCTTCTTTTAAATTGCTTTGTAGTTTAATAGCAACCTCAGAGGGAGATGGGTGACCTAAGAAGTTTTCTCTAGAGAATGTATTATGAAGAGTTGCTAAATACCATGACTTTACAGAGTTACTAGAATCCCAATGAGGCAAGCTTTAAGCTTTAATTTAACCTAACAATGGACTGAAAATATTAATGAAAGACAAGTATAGACAAACAGGGTCACAGGATCCAGAGTTAAGGCCCATATTTTTGGAAGTAAGGGATTGTCATGGATGTTTTGTGATAAGGTTGTAAAAATCCTTAATTCTTTGACAACAGTAATAATCCCCTTGATCTATGCCCAGCTGTCCAAAGTATCCATCCAGATGTGCACTCCAGCATTTGGCTCACTTGCTAAGGTTCTTCCCATTAACTGCACAGTCTGTGCATGTAAATCAACCTCAGGTTATTTCAGCCATCTGTTGTGCCAGTGGCCCTTGGGATTAGGTACCCGGAAATCCTGCACATTATCTGAGAGAGCACAGGTAACTTCATGGCCACGTGGATCAGTGGCCATTAGCAATTTCTATTTTTCTATCTATTAGCTAGTGTGTGGACATTACTACTTAATTGAAACCTCAAAAATAATAATGCACAAAAGTTGCTGCTGGAAAAGACTCTGATCATATGGATCATTGCTCTCCCTATAACATCTGTCTTACTATATAGATGTCCCCAGAGACAAATTTTCAAATGTAAGAAATTTATTGGAAGATGAAAGGGAAATATATAATTAAGACGGAAATGATACAGGAAAGGAAAGATGATCAATAAAGACTATGTTATTAGTCCAAAGGTACAGCAGATGACCAGAACGTAATTCCCTTGAAAAACTTGAAATGAAACTAGGTCTGTAAGATGAACACACAAGCCTTAGAATTATCTGATTATGAAAAACAGACTCCAAGATAGGAAGAGCCATGCAAGAGATTTATGGGGACCAACACCAAACAGAGGATCAAGGCGAGAGTGAGTAGCAGTAGGCAAAATTTTGAGATCATGAGGCAGATGTGGCACAGTGGAAGAAGAGAAAGGAAGGGCAGAGGATCCTCAGACCTCTGCACAGTTCAAAGGAGGTCACAGTCAGGAGAGTACTCAGGCAAAAGTAGTCCATTGAGACAGTATGGCATCTTGACAATGCTTAGTCACTGGCTTGGGGGTCAAGCAGGCAAGAATTAAGAATTAGCTTTGGCTGGGTACATACTTCTAACTTACTGGCTACACCCTTCCAACTTCTTTTATCTTATTTTTCTTCCAAATCTCAAAATTTTAGAGTTCTCAGGACATTTCTTCTTCTTTTTCTCCTATATATTCATTCTCTAAGTTTCCCACTAGTGATATAGCTTTCAATATTTTAATACTCATTGCACGTTTCTTGCAAGTTTCTATCTCTGGTCTAGACCTGCCCTCTGAGCTCTCCAGCACATTTCCAGCTGTCTATTTGGATGTCTATTAGGCATTCCAAATTTAGCAAGTCCAAAATAAAACTAAAAACTTGACTCAAAGTGGCATACAGTTCTTCTTTGTGTTTTTAAATTATTTTTTTCCTCTACATGAATGTAAGCTCTTTTAAAGACATAAAGGCAGAGATGTTTGTCTGTTGTTCATACCTGTATCCCCAAGAATAGCACCTAATAGAACATTCCTTAGCTCTTGGGACAGACAGCCTTGTGAGACTGACTGTAGAGTTTGGATGAGGGCTACGGTGCATCTTGGCATTATCTAAGGAGCACACAATAGCAGAATACCTGACTTGCTCTCATGAGCTAAGCTCATAGGTACATACAATTTTTACTCAATGAGGAAGAGAGAAGACCTAATGCAAAATCCAGGGCAATAAAAAGTTTAGAGCTTTGAAAAGAACACACACTCCCTTCAGAGATCATAACCCAGCATCCCGGTTAAGTCTTATGAGCACAATTAAACCCTCACAGTGTCAGCACAAGGGGTGAAAAGCTTTATGTAAATCATCATCACATATAAGCTTTGCTACAGCCACATGGAAGAGGTACTAGCATTATCCCTGCTTTCTATCTGAGGAAACTAGGTCTGTAAGAATTTCTAAGAGAACCCTCAGAGATGTAGAAAAAAAATTCAGGGGAATGGTCTGAAGCATTTTTAAATTCCCAAAGTGAAGCTGGCTCTATTCCTAATGAAATTATTCCCCTGAGAGGAACCAAAAGAGTCTGCATTTAGGTTATTTATTGCCAAAATGAGACCAAGTAAAAGATGTCAGTCCTGGAGCAATATTGTGTTGGGGAGGGATTGGATAGGCTCACTATGGTATTCAGTGCCCTTTGGCCTAAACAGTTCTGCTCAGAACAGATCTAGCTGATTTCCTGATGTTCCTCTCCTACTACCCTGTAACCCTGGCACCATTTTTGTGCACATCAGCCTGATTTTCAATGTCCAGGCTGCTGGAAAGGGGACCAGAATGCCTGAGGATGGTGATGCTGACCAACTGTTCCCAGAGCTCATGGAGGCCAAGGCAGGCTGAGGAGTAAGAAACTGGATTTACCAACATAATTTGGATGAAGTGATAGAGACAGAAATTTGATGGAATCATATTAAGGAGAGAAGGGAGAAGAGAAACCAGAGACAGTGAGGACAGACGGTATCCATGTACAGTTGAACAGTGGACCTTTATTGCATAAACAACAACAACAACAAACTCACATCATATGTTTTTCTAAATAGTAAAGAAATACTGCCCTCACACTTACTATATAGCGTATCAGGGAGAAGCAGCAGAGGGACTTCTGGAGTAGGAATCATAAAATGTGCATTTTCAGACAAGCTAGATATTTGGGTCTGAGCAGTGCAATTATTATTAATATTAAAAAAGTTTCTCAATTTTTAAAATCTACGTAATAAAAATCTTTCCATATTTACCCATCTGTGATTTAGTTGTTTATCCAAAGAAATTAATTTGAATTTTCTCAAACAAGATATGTTATTCATGTTTTCTTCTCATGATATGTATCACATGCCTATCTGTAGCCAGTATTTTTAATAAGAATATATTTATGAATATTTTTAAAAGTTCGGTTCTTCCTCTTATATTTGTTATTTATTTTTACTACCAACTCACAAAATTCTTTCTGTAATGTCCTCTAGTGTATTCGAGTACTTGATGAATAACTCCCTTATCTCTCGGATATGACCTGTCAGTTGTCATTAAATTATTCACGTAGTCTTGTCAGGATTTGTATTCACAGGATGGCTTTACATTTAAGCCACCATTAACTGATTATGACAAATGCTCATATCTGAAGCTGAAGTTGAAATTTATCACTTCTGTATTATTTGCAGTTAGAAAATTATTCAACATCAGGAAAATATTACCAGGAAGTCTTTTTTAAACACAGTATACACTTTGTGTCTATTTTCAAACTCTTTCAATATGCACAGGTATTTGAAATTTTGACTAAGGTTTTATTTACTTATTTTAAAATAGAGCATACTTTTAAAACACAACAGTACAGTTTAGTAGGGCATGGTCTTTAGATTAGGACCACTTGCCTTGCTATCCTTTGCTACTGTTAGGACTGTGCTAGTTACTAGACATCTCTAAGTCCCATTTTCTTTTTCTGTAAAATAAGAGACTCTGAGCTTTGTGAAGAATAAAGGAGATATGCTTGTAAAATGTTAAGCGCAGTACATGAAGCTAAGTAAATGTTCAGGAATTTATTATCACTGTGAACAAGCAACTTACCAAGTTTTAAAAGAGTTTAAAAAATGTTATGACACACTACCTAGCCTGAAGGAGTTTATGCTCCAGTGAAATAATCTGACACATACTTGAGTACAAGGGAATTTATAAGCACCGTTTAGAAATATAAAAGCCAAGATCTATGGGATTCTAAAGAGGCAAGGAATATATCCATGTTAGGATGTTCAGCACGGCTTCAAGGTGAATATGATATTCTTAAGATGGTAATGTGTGGTGAGGAAGAAGGGTAGAGGGAGAAAGACCTGAGGAGGGAGAGAAGGAAAATGAAAGATGTGTTTTGGAGGCAGAGAGGGAAGAGGAGCTGCAGGAATGGTGAGCACTTGCACAGAGCTGGCTGTGGTGAGCAGGAGGTGAGTCTTGGTGGGCGGATTGAAGGCAGAACCAGGGAGACCCTGCCAGCTATTAAAAGCCACACCACAGTGTTTGAATTTATTTTGAGCAATGGTGCAGACAGTTTTAGGCTAGAGAACCACATGATCAGGACATTGAATCAGTAGGTTGGAGGTGGCAGGGAACCTGTAAGCCACATATTTGGTTGGGAGTCTGTGAGAGCAGTTGAGGTGAGCAACAGGAAGAAAAACCAAGTGGGCACTTTAAGAGTTAAAGGAAGTGTGCTGCTATGAACATCGATGTGGCAGTATCCCTGTAGCATGCTCTTTTAAGGTCTTCAGGGAATAGTCCGAGAAGGGCAATAGCAGGGTCAAATGGTGGTTCCATTCCCAGCTTTCCCAGGAATCTCCAAACTGCTTTCCAAATTGGCCGCACCAATTTGCAGTCCCACCAGCAATGTACAAGTGTACCCTTTTCTCCACATCCTTGCCAGCACTTGTTTTTGTTTGACTTCATAGTGGCTGCCAATCTTACTGGAGTGAGATGGTATCTTAGGGTGGTTTTGATTTGCATTTCTCTGACTGCTAGAGATGGTGAGCATTTTTTCATGTACTTGTTGATTGATTGTATATCCTCCTCTGAGAAGTGTCTGTTCAGGTCCTTGGCCCATTTGTTGATTGTGTTATTTGTTATCTTATTGTCTAATTTTTTTTTTTTTTTTTTTTTTTTTTTTTTTTTTTTTTTAGAGAGAGTGAGGAGAGAGAGAGAGAGAGAAGAGAATTTTTTAATATTTATTTTTAGTTCTCGGCGGACACAACATCTTTGTTGGTATGTGGTGCTGAGGATCGAACCCGGGCCGCACGCATGCCAGGCGAGCGCGCTACCGCTTGAGCCACATCCCCAGCCCTAATTTTTTGAGTTCTTTGTATACTCTGGATATTAGGGCTCTATCTGAAGTGTAAGGAGTAAAAATTTGTTCCCAGGATGTAGGCTCCCTATTTACCTCTCTTATTGTTTCTCTTGCTGAGAAAAAACTTTTTAGTTTAAGTAAGTCCCATTTGTTGATTCTTGTTATTAACTCTTGTGCTATGGGTGTCCTATTAAGGAATTTGGAGCCCGACCCCACAATATGTAGATCGGAGCCAACTTTTGCTTCTATCAGACGCAGAGTCTCTGATTTGATATCAAGCTCCTTGATCCATTTTGAGTTAACTTTTGTGCATGGCGAGAGAAAGGGATTCAGTTTCATTTTGTTGCATATGGATTTCCAGTTTTCCCAACACCATTTGTTGAAGATGCTATCCTTCCTCCATTGCATGCTTTTAGCCCCTTTATCAAATATAAGATAGTTGTAACTTTGTGGATTAGTCTCTGTGTCCTCTATTCTATACCATTGGTCCACCCGCCTGTTTTGGTACCAGTAGCATGCTGTTTTTGTCACTATTGCTCTGTAATATAGTTTGAAATCTGGTATCGCTATACCGCCTGATTCACACTTCCTGCTCAGAATTGCTTTTGCTATTCTGGGTCTTTTATTTTTCCATATGAATTTCATGATTGCTTTATCTATTTCTACAAGAAATGCTGTTGGGATTTTGATTGGCATTGCATTAAACCTATAAGGAACTTTTGGTAATATCGCCATTTTGATAATGTTAGTTCTGCCTATCCATGAACAAGGTATATTTTTCCATCTTCTAAGATCTTCTTCTACTTCTCTCTTTAGGGTTCTGTAGTTTTCATTGTATAACTCTTTCACCTCTTTTGTTAGGTTGATTCCCAAGTATTTTATTATTTTTTTTGAGGATATTGTGAATGGAGTGTTTTTCCTCATTTCCGTTTCAGAAGTTTTGTCGCATTTGGGGTAAAATCGGGAGTTCATAACCCACTTCAATCTAATGTATGAAATATGATATGTCAAGAGCTTTGTAATGTTGTGAACAACCAATAAAAAAAATTAAAAAGAAAAGAGTTAAAGAAAGGACAGAAACCAAGAACATTTTAGAGATGGACTGGAAAAATCCAGTGATCATCCTGATGTGGGCAGAGAAGGACAGGGAATTGTTAAAGCTAGAATCAGGATTTCACAATACAGGGGACACTAGGAAAGGTTTGAAAACAAGTTGGTAGGAGAAGATAGACTAGGGGCTGAAAAACTTCATGCCTTTACCCTTACCAGGCAGGTAAAGGGAATGAATGAAGGAGGCTGGACTGGAGATAGGATAGGGAGAGTGGGGGCTGTGGAAACTTCCCTGTTTGCTAAAGGGAACAGATTGACTGATATTCCGTGAGGGTCGTACCAGTTATTTTTGTTGTTGTTGTTATTTTGAGGAGAAACTAACCTTTCAAAATTTAAAGTAATTTCTCCTGATTTATTTCCTTCAGATTTAATTAGTTTAAAACACGGTATAGGTTAAAGAAAACAAGAGGTGAGAATTGAAAACTTGTGATGCATTTGTAATTTTTCCTGATTGCTTGATAATCTCAGCTATACGTTTGCTTAAATGACTGTTTATGATTCCATTTAGCATTTACATGCATTTTTTAAAAATTGCTTTAGGATGAACATAATGCATACCTTACTGATTACTACTACTACATATCCTAAGAAATGACGTCTTTATTCTCTTTTTCCTAGTAATTCCTTCTGCAAGAAATTATAGTAGGTTGAGAGATCTTGAGAAGTGAGCATTACAAAAATATGAACTCTTGGGGCTGGGGATGTGGCTCAAGCGGTAGCGCGCTCGCCTGGCATGCGTGCGGCCCGGGTTCGATCCTCAGCACCACATACAAACAAAGATGTTGTGTCCGCCGAGAACTAAAAAATAAATATTAAAAATTCTCTCTCTCCTCTCTCTCTCCCCTCTCTCACTCTCTCTTTAAAAAAAAAAATATGAACTCTGAAGAAAATGGATGGTTTTTTAGACTGGGGGACATTGTGTGCACAGGTGTTTGTTTAGTTTTAGATACAAGAGGGAAGTGTGGACAATCACATTTTTAAATAGATCAACTATTGAAACTTGAAATGTGAAAGTACAAAGAAGAAATTCTTTTTTTTTTGTTTTGATAAAGGCAAGATAACAACACAAAGGAATAAGATCTGGATTAAAGACCTTTAAATAGATCTTAATAAGCTGATTTGTTAACCCAATCATGGAAAATTCTATATCTTCTGTATGGAGGTTAAATGTCAGATAACTTGCTTTATTTTAACCAATACCTGTAAAGAAATACTGAGGAAAAAATGGTGGGAGATAGCATGGAGATATCATTTGCAACAAACTGCCTTGTCAATACAACCATTCACACAGAGTTTACACAACACGGGTCCTTATATAGCAAGCTTTGATGCCATTGAAATAATTGACAAATATTTTTTATGGAAATATAGTCTATTAATGTTTTAGAAAAATAAAAGTATGCATTTCTTTACTGAGAGTCTGAGGCATAATTCTAAAGAGGAAATGGATCAATTAATGTTCCTCCCAATTATTTCTTCTTTCCAATGTGCTATTTTTTAAAAAATTTTATTACTTATTAATGGACCTTTATTTATTTATTTGCTTATATGTGGTGCTGAGAATCAAACCCAGTGCCTCACACATGTTAGGCAAGCGCTCTACCACTGAACCATAGCCCCAGCCCCGCAAGCAATGTGCTATTCTTACAGCTGGTTGCCTAGTAACTTGGTGACTATCTGGGACAATCATGGCATACCAATACTGAGGACACAGGTGAATCTGTATGTGATCCCTGCTGTCTTTTAGGCTGAGTAGACAATAATAGGAAGTTCTCAGGTCCAAGAAAGGACTTTGTTAGTACAAGGAACAATTACTTTCATAAGATGACAAGACTACCCCGTATTGGCTATGGCTCTTGGGAAACTTATTCGACTTCAGACAGTCTGTTATCTCGACTGTAAAATGGAAGTAACCTTAGTAATACATCTTTCAAAGTAGTCATGAATCTTACATGAGATCATGTACATATTACATACATGGAACAAATGTAAGGTGCAATTACCTTTAATATCAACATCACTATTATGATCACTAAAATGGAGAGAGTATTCAGCCTTTGGAGGCTCCTTGGAAACACTAGAATTATTTATTATCAGAAGTTGAATCAAACTAATGATGATGACTTCTGAATCATTTGAAATTGTTCAGCTGAAATTAAGACAGAATAGCTCTGGCCAATAAAGCCAAAAATAATTATTGGAAGGCTATCCATGGTGTGGTTATTCAACTGGTGGCTGGTGAACCAGGCATGGGACTGGCAGGAACCAGAAAAGTCTAGGAAATGAGGCCATCACCCATGCGTCCTTCTGTCACTACAGTTGACTTCTGGGCTTCATTTGCTTTTAACTCTTTGTCTCATTATTTTCAAGATTCAAATTCCAAACAAGAAAGCATGGCTAACAGGCTTCCTTTGGGTCATATGCTCTCCCTTTGATAATCTTATTTACCAAAAGGAAATTGAGACCATATTAGAAATAGCAAATGGGTACTACACCACCTAAAATGTATGAAAACAATTTCTCCAAACCCACTAAATAAAAATGAAAACATCCTTTATATAAACTGCCAGACATGTGTGAATAAAATACTATACTGGGCATTATGAGGCCATGAACCTGATTATATAGAATTTTAAGAGCTACTACTAATATTTACTCAGTATTTATTATATGCCAAAACATGCTGAATTAATAGAGCAGATTACACAATAAGCATAAACATATGATTCCAGCTAATGGGTATATTATGAATTTCTTGCATTAGAGTCTTTTTTTCCCTTTTATTTTTTATGAATGATGTAGCTTTCATTTTCTAACTTAATTCCCAAAATAAGTATTTATGATTGTAATTGAATTAACCTGGGAATCCTTGAGTTGTGACAAATCTGACTCTAACTGAATTAAAAAGAAGTGGCGAGTTAACCAGTTTGTATCAGTGGCAAAACTACAGAAGTGGTCTATAGACTCCATGGAGTTGCTGTAAGAAATATCTCCTTGAAGACTCCAGCCTGGACTCACCACTGCCAGATAACGCTCTCCTTCCATCTGACCCTTTCCTTTATTGTGTCTGATAATCTTATTTCTTACCTACTTCAGACAGACCTTCTACATATGGTGGCAAGGAAGCCATTAGCATCTTCAAACTTCTAGTCCTCAGACCCCGTCTCCAAATCATCAGAAAGGATATGGATGGTGGGAATTTAAAAAAATTCCATATCTATTATCATCTTAAACCTTACACCCTTACTCCCTTCATCATCAAAAGTTAGGGAATAATGAGATAGAATGGAAAACCCTTGAAGTTAGAAGGAGAGAGGGAGTTTTCTCTTCCAAGGACCAGGAAGAGATTTGAAAGGAGGGCAGAGGATTTACTGCCCTAAATAGTGGATATGTCTCTCTCTGATTCATCATGTAAAGACAACTGTCCTGGTAGAGCTCTTCCAGCCACACTTTTCTGAAATCATTTACTTCTACCCAATGGAAAATTGACATTAAGTGCTGAGTTTTTAGGAAGTGTTTATTAGTGAATTACAGTTATACATAATATTGGGATTCATTTTGGCATAACACATGGAATATAATTTGCTCCATTTCAGTCCTCAGTACTTCCTCTTTCCCTTCTCTTTTCTGTCCCCAATTCCCTTCCTCTATATGGTTACTCCTCCTTCTATTTATTTATCGTTTTTATAAATTGGTGCTTTCATATATACATATATATATATATATATATGTGTGGAATTCGCTGTCCTATATTCATATATGTATATATACAATATATGTGCATGTACAGTTCTGCATCTCCTACCTTTTTCCAATCCTCTTTCCTCTCCAATGCACCTTTGTTGGAGTAAAACACTCTCACATCTGTTTTAAAATCTTTCTAATGAATATGGAAATCTATGACATCTACAAAGTGCCATCCCTCGGGAGTGCTGTCCCTAGGATTAGATAGTTCTCAACCTGCACAACTGTATGGAGGCTTCATAAGCCCTTTCACTATAGCAAGAGTCTTGTATACTGTGTATGGGAGCCATAGCATGAAGAAATATGGAGGCCAGGGAAAAGCGAGTCCTGAACACAGCTGGTGGAAACTATTACCACGAATGGAATGAGCAGAGGTGCATTTCTACAAATGCATACAGTTTCTGTTTTTCCTTTTTTCCATTGCCTTGATTTCATGGAACATAACACTTCCAGCATGTGCACCTCACATTGTACCTGTGCCTGGGCTGGGTGTTCCTCAAGAGCCATCCTGTAGAAAAACAAGAGATGTAGGTATGGTTCTTGTTGTGGACGGTGGAGTGTGTGGTGGCCAGAGTGGTGATTGGCTAAAGAATGTGAAAGCACCAGACTCATTGCCAGAATTTGTTTTAGACTGAGAAATGTTTCTGAGGTATTGCTTCATTTATTCATTAATTCAAGAAATTTTGAATATTCATATGCCAAATAATTGGCTAGGCACTGGAGAAAATGTGATGAACAAAATAGGTAAAATTCTTATCCTTATTGACTTTATATTCTAATGGAAAATACAGACCCTCAAACTGCAACAATTAAGTGTGATAGATATGAAAACGATGGATATTTGTGGAAATGAGCAGAAATGTCTACAGTTCTGCTTATGGATTAGAAAGCCTAATCCAAGCCTTATGGGAAGAAATTATTATCTGGCTTTTAATTTGGTTCTATACCCCTAGAGTGAAGTGAATTGGCTGTTTACATGAGTGCTTTAAACAGGTGCCTAGACCTAGGTGAGAACAACTTCTAGGTGAAAACCATTTGGGAGCTCACGTGGAAACAGAGCTTCCCCAAGATCCTCTTTAAACTTTACCTCAGTGGAGTGTGTATGAGTTGGAAATGAGCCTGACAAGGAAAGCATGTGTCCCTGTGTCCTTATTATAGGCATAAATAGCTAGATCTGCACAGATTATTTTTCATGGGTAGCATTAAAAATTCAATTAAAATCTCAGTAGGTGTTTAATACAGGATTTCTAAATGAAATTCTTTGCATTTTTCTTGATCAACAAATTGCTTCCCAGGGTGATAAACATAAACTTATTTGGCAGGAGGATGAGCACACACCTTGTGTTCATGGAATAAGGGGTGCTAGCTTATGACTTGGTTGCCCAGGAGACTCTGGCCAGGGATCAGATAAGAGATGGGGGTGGGTGAATGGATGGGTTTCACTGGCTAGGATTACCACTTTAGCACAGGCCTCTGGGTGCCAAGGACTTGACAGCATGACAGATAGTGAGAGAGGAAGCCAAGCTAGTTAGAGGTGGCCTTCGATTCATGGTTGACAGCCAAAAATAATTTGTGGTTAACAGAGCAGACAAACTCACACAACACACACATGCTCACTCTGAAAGTGCTCCAAGTGAGATTACCTCTGTGGAGCTCTGTGCTGGCTCTGAGCTCCACTCCCTAGTTAGCGTGTCAACATCTCTAAGTTCTTTTAAAACACCTACCGGGCTTGAAATAGTTGTTATGCATGTAATAGCCATTTACTGCAGACTTGAGGCCTCTGCAGTTGCTACTTGCAGTGCCTACAACATTCCATCCTTAGGTTTTTCTGTGGTTAACCCCTTCCTGTCGATCTCTTCTCAGTTTAAAACCTGTCCTGGGTCCCTATTTAAAGAAGTTAGACAATAGCCTTCTGGCCTATTGCATAGTTTTATTATCCAATAGCCCACATCACTTTTTAATTTTAGACATCTTCCTTCTGGCCTGGAAGTTCTGTGAAGACAAGGGCCTTCCCCTGTCTCATTTACTACTGGACCCTCAGAGCCTGTAAGAGTCACTGGTACTTATCTCACTATGCTCTTTGTGAGCAAGGATTGTATCTTAGACAATTTCTTAAGCTAAATGCCTAGCACAGCAAGTGAACATAAAAGATGCCCGTTTACACTTAGATTTTGAGAAATACAATTAGGCTTTATAGAGGAAACAGATAATCAACATTAACTGGACTTCTTGGTAGATAAAGGGGTCTGCTTTCTCTTAACTTTTAAATTAATTTAAAACCAGATGGTATTTCTGCATATTTGTGTATTCAATGTGCATTGGAACACTGTTCCAACTTGACAGGTGCTTTTAGGAGTGAATGAGCAGTGTAAAAGTGATCCTTATTTTTTTGCCAGGCATGGTGGTGCATGCCTGTAATCCTAGTGGCTGAGGAGGCTGAGGCAGGTGCCGCAGTCTTGGCTGGGCACAGAATCACGAGCCACCACACAGCTTTGTAGATTCAAACAGCAATTCTTTATTCCCGAACTCACACCGGCCTCCACACACGTTCTGGGGCAATCCCAGTTCTTCTGCCCCCAATTCACCTACTCCACGAGGCTTTCTTCCCAAAATCTCTCTGAATCTCACGAGAACTCAACGGGAGCTCAGGCAGCAGGAACGCCCTAATTCCAGCAGCAATAATCCTCAACATCGAACTTCCCTAAAATCCAAGGTCTTAAACTGGGAACGCCCTAAACCCAAGGACCGGAATACTTCCTCAAACCTGATCAGCTCTAAACCCGGATCCGCCTTCCTTGAGCAAGGTCACCTTACATGCAATGTCAACAGCGAAATTCCAAGGCAAGTCATTTAACATGGGGTACGCTGGCAAGGAAATTTCGAATGCGTCATTCCTACTTGGTAATGGCCCTCAGCAGGCAGGAGGATGGAGAGTTCAAAGCCAGCCTCAGCAACTTAGCGGGGCACTAAGCAACCCAGTGAGACCCCATCTCTAAATTAAATACAAAAAAGGGCTGGGGATATGGCTCAGTGTTTAAGTATCCCTGAATTCAATCCCCGGTACCAAAAAAAGAAAAGGTGATCCCTATTTTTAAGATTGTTTACTCTGGGGTTGGGGTTGTAGTTCAGTGGTAGAGCACTTGCCTAGCATGTGTGAGGCACTGGGTTTAATCCTGAGCACCACAAAATTAAATAAATAAAGTTATTATGTCCATCTACAACTAACAATAAAAATTAAAAAGCTTATTTACTCTGTTTTGTAATAAGTGGATGAAATGCTTTCTCCCTTCTAATCTTTGGAAATAGTGCTCACCTGTGTTCTCAGACATAATGATGTTTGTGCCAGGTACAGTGGCACATGCCTGTTATCCCAGCTTGTTGGGAGGCTGAGGCAGGAGGATTGTGTTTGAGGACAGACTCAGTGACTTAACAAGATTCTGTCTCAAGACATAAATAAGTAAGTGAATAAATAAATGGGGTGGGAAGGTAGCTTGGTGGTAGAACACTCTTGGGTTTAATCCCCATAACACACATCCACACATAGACACAAAGATATAATGCAAAGATAGAAGACGTTATAAAGTCTTTATAAAACACATGTCACTGATGTTTGTTGAAAGAACAGGGTAAACAAATGTAGCAATCCAAGAATGAATAAAGAAGAGAGAAATTAAGGACAAGAGTTAGAACCAGATAGCCAATTGTCAGATTCTGTGAGTCAGAGTGGGAAAATTTGATCACATGAGGTCTTTTTTTAAGATATTTATTTAGTTGTAGATAAACACATAGTATCTTTATTTCTTTTTATGTGGTCCTGAGGACAGAACCCAGTGCCTCACATATGCAAGGCAAGCGCTTTCCCACTGAGCTACAGCCCCATCCCACTTGAGGTCTGTTGAGTGAATTCATTTTTCACCCTATGGAAACCACTCTTTCTTGTGCTGATATAATTGCTTCTTGCTTCCGTGATTGCTCATGATGGCCCATGCCTGGCATGCCCTATGCTCATATGTTCAAAGTCCAGGCAATGAAAATAAAAATCAAACAGCATCACCTCAGCAGACGTTTTACTACTTCTTAGTAGTAAGTCATTCCTCCCATATCTGAATCCCTAGAATCCTCCACTGATTTCTTGCCTGTGGCACTTAACCTTCCCATTTTAAATTGCCATTATTTATGTCTATGTTTGATCTTCTTTTTTAGACTCTCAGCTCTTCAAGGGCAGGCTTCATTGCTGATTTATCTGAGTAGCCAGCCTCCGGTCATTTATTCAATAAATCTTTACTGAAGACTTATCACATGTCAGCCGCAGGGCTAGTTTTAGAGAAACAATTGTGTAACAACTGACATGGATAAGGCAAACATCACTTTGCCTAAATTGTAGAATTTAATAATAGAGCATAGTATGAATGGCTCTCATTTGTTGGATGCTTCAGCCAATTTGACAAAATGATTACCTGAGCATATTAGAGTAGGTAAGGACATAGGTTTTCCTCATGCCCTTACGATTATACTCTTGGCTCTGTTACTTGCTGGATGTGTGACTGTAAGCTGGTAATACAACCACGTGGGGCATCTATCTCAGCAATTTCCACAAATGATACTGTATAACAAAGGATATCAAAACAGATTAAAATAAATAATTAAGCACATGAGTATGTGGGTTCACTAGATGGTTCTGGTCAGGGCCAGGCCAGGGTGGTCTTGTTTGGGCTAGCTCATGTGTCTGTGCAAGAGCTAGAGTGGCCTGGGGGGATGGATCAGACCAGGGCAGCCTAGTCTGGAACAGCTTCCTCATGCATCCTCCCATCCTTCACAGCAAGTGGACTTCTTCACTGATGTTTTCAGGATCCAAAATAACTCATGGAAACATGCAAGGTCCTTCATAATTTAGGCTCAAAATTAGCCAAGTGTCTATTGACTGAAGGCATTCACAAAGCCAGCCCAGATCCATGAGATGGGGAAATAGGTATATTTTATTTGGAATTAGTACAAAATCACATAGAGAGGGTGTGGATACAGGTGGATATAAATAATTATTGGATTTTTTTTTACTTCATTTACCGCAAGTTTGGTTTATTAAATAGAGCTGAAAACCATAGTACCCATTTTGTAGATGGATTATAAAATTAATATGAAATAACATGGAAAGGGCTAGAAATGTTCCCTGACACTTAAGAAAAACTTGGTAAATGTTGGAAATTTGCCATTATTATGTCACTTATCCTTGCAGCCAAATATATGGAATAGTATTACAATCCCCATCTAAAGTGAGGAAACCCAGAGCTGTTGTTACTTGTCTCAGATCACTTAGTTGGTGGTGGAGTCAGGATTTAAAAAAGTCTGTTTGACTTCAAAGGTTTATGCAGAGATATCCTTTTTGTTTTTCTTTCTAGACACCCAATTGGACTGTGTTTCCCAGCCTCCATTGCCACTAGGTATGGCCATGGGATTGGGTGCTAAATGGTGAACAATATCTCTATGAGGTGCTACCATACTGGCTCATAAAAACCTTTTGTGTAAAATCTTCTATGTTCTCTCTCTTTCCACAGCACTAAGCACATAAGCACGTTGACGTTGGAGGTTATACAATGAAGACCAAAGATCTATAGGACAAATGGAGTTCAGGTTTCTGGATCTCTATGTGGAAGAGAAATCCCTGCAGATAAGAGACTCTGATTTGGGGTTTTAGTGAACCAGAATTAAACTTTTGTTGTGAATAACCTGTGGAGTATTGGAGTTTGTTACAGCACTGACAAGTCTGTAACAATACAGCTTAGCTGCCTCAAGCTAATACCACGTTTAATAAACAAATACCACTGTGCCAACTAAATAATTATAGTTAGTTGTTCCTAGTTCTTCCAAGGCAACCACTATCGAGTGTAATTTCTAAACACTATGCTATACAATTTAGACTAGTCATAACTTTAATAAACAACATTTTGTATACATTATGTTTGCTATCACTTGTTGAAGAAATGAGAGGATTGCAAAAAACATAACTTTCTACTCACTTAATAGCATTCACCCTTTGTATCTTACCCTTCCTGTCTGCTTGCTTTCCTCTGACTCAGAGGAACTTCCCAGACTGATGTAGTGTTGATGTATGTCTAGCCTGGGCCAGAAGATCAAATTATCTAGAATATCATTATTAGGTTTTTTTTTTTTTTAATTTGGTAGTGGAGATTGAACAGGGGGCATTTATCCACTGAGCCACATCCTCAGTCCTTTTTTTATTTTTAAATCTTGAGACAGGTTCTCACTAAGTTGCTGAGGCTAGCTTGAAATTTGTGATCCTTCTGCCTTCGCCTCTGAGTTACTGGAATTGCAGGTGTGTGCCACCATGCCGGTCCATTAGGATTCATTTTATCAAATAACATTTTCTAGCAAAATGAAAAGCATATTTAAATGACCCTTTTTCTACAGACTGAAAACATTTGTTTTAGGATCTCTGTGAAATTTGGAGGACATTATCAAGGATTGGGTTTAGGGAAATTCTAAGAGGATTATGAAAATAGTTTTTTAGCACTCTTTGTGGAAAGACAGGAGTTGACAACGGAAAGTGAAGAAAATCAGAAAGGTGGTAAAAAGCTAGTGAAAACAGATCAAATAGACCTAATGATTATTTGAAACCAAAGGGCATGAAATTTACACTAACTTTCCTTTGGCCCAGAAAAAGAAGTCCATATACTAATTGGCACCATTATAGAAGCACTAGTAATACAATTAGGGCTTTTTATTTCCTGACAGTTATATGAAACCTCAGCTATTGACATCATTCAAAGAAATTGTCCTATGCCTTAGAGGACCACAGAATCATAAAGAGGCTAACTATGTAAATTTGGAGTCATGAAATAAGAAGTCTAGTTACATCCCTTAAAAGGAGAACAACTAACATACAGTACAATCTCAGTGAAATAGAACTTAACTTTCAATAAATTTTCATTTCTATTTCGCAACTTCACTTTGAAAGAAAGAATAATAATATAGTTAACATTTAATGAATACTTACTATGTGCCAAGCACTTGGAGGTGAACTAGAAAGAGGCAAATAAAATCAGGTTGAAATAAGGGGTTTTGTGATAGCAAATCTTTTTTTTTTTTTTTTTTTTTTTTAAGTATGCAGCTCTTAGGGAGGTTTTTGGTTGAGGAATAATCACTACATTTAAAATCTTGGGTTGGGTTTGGTTTTGACATTTGGGAAAGCACACTAGCCTCTTCAATCCTCAGTTCATTCATTTGTAAACTAGGAATAATGGTATTCTTCATTAGGGTCAATGAAATAAAATATGTGAAAGTGATTTTTTGAAACATAAAATACAGGGCCCAAATAATTATATTGAAATTATTTTTTTTCATTTACATAAACATCTAATTATTTCATTTACAATTGTTTCTGGTAGGAACAAACAGCACAATTGAGATATTGAGAAAACTTAAGAACATTTTTGCTTGTTGTTCATATTGAGGGAAACACCCTGTACATTGCTGATATTCCTTTATTATTCAATAAATATACCACAATCAAAACCCAACCCCAAAACAAAGCAAGGGACAACAATCAAAGATGCCTGTGGATGATTGCTACATGATAGAAAACAGTAAATGAGATAATTCATTAATATATTTCATTTCTTCCAGTAAGTCATTAGAGGCTTAAAAGAAGTGGCTTACGCCAGTTTTCTTCTTCATTAAATATTCATATTCACTAATGGAAATTGTTCTGACAAATTGGGTAAATTGAGCAACTTACAAATTTATGCCTCAAAAAAGGGAAGTTCTGGTATTCCAATGAGCAAAGTAATGCTTAAATCATTAACACTCCATTGATTTTATAATTAAAAAGCTGGAAAGTAAATATAGTGTGTGTTTTAAATGTTGTGATCTGCTGTTTGTCTTGATGCTTAGATCCAAAGCCTTTTGATTGCAGATATCCATTAACTATGAAACATGATCCCTGCTTTCATCAGGAGCTATTCTCCCCTGCCTGTGTCACCTGTAAGGAAGAGAATGCCAATGAACCACTCTTGCCACATAGTAGCTAAAAAAAAAAAAAAGTTTCTGGAAATTGGAAGAACAGAAATCCATGTTGTTTTATTGTTTTTTTTTTTTTTTAAATAAACAACTGAAATTTATTTCTCACAGTCTGGAGGCTGGGAAGTCCAAGGTCTAGCACATTTGGGGAGTCCTGCTTCCTGGTCCATTGAAAGCTATCTTACTGAAAGAATAAAGATACAATTTCCGTTCCTGTAGGGCACAAAGAGACTCCAGTTTCTGGGGAACTATGAGGAGTAACTTATCCTTAATTGTTCAACATTAATACAGCAAATATATACTGAGTACTTTGTATCTACCAGACACAGTGCTTGGGTACACAGTGAAGGCCAAAAGCCTGAACTCAGAGGTCTAGGAGGAAAACAATGAAGCAAGTGGTCAATACCACAGCATGAGTTCTGCAGGGACTTTGAAAACACATGAATAGAGGCCTTAGAGTCAGGGAGAGTTTTCCTGGATGTGTCTGCTGTGTCCTGAAGAATTTTATTTAGCCCACTGTATTTCAGATATTATTATTTCAACGTGCAATCAATATAACATATTGGTAAAATATTTTATATTTTTTTTACTCATGCTAAGTCTTTGAAGTTCTCTATGTATTTTACACTGAGAGCATTTCTCAATATGAACTAGCCCATTTTAATTACCCAAACCCACATGTACATTGCATTGGACAAAACAAGAGGGAGATGAAGATGGAATTAAATGATGAGAAATGGAAATGAAAGTAGAAAGGAGTCCAATTTTAAAATTCACTTTTTAATTTGCAACCCTAGAGTGTCTCCTTATCCTTCTAGCTCTAAAAATTCTCTACCTCTAGACTGTCTTGATGTAGGACTGTAAATAGCTATCTCAAAATGATGGCTCTCATGGTAACTTCTGTATTTTCCTTCCTCAAATTCTTCTCCTTCCCCTCCTTCTCCATCTTCACTACAAAGCTATTTACACTGGCCTCTTACCTAGGAATCACATGTCAAGATCAAATGATCTCACTTAAATTTTTCTTTAAAGAGGGTTCTAAAAATAAACAGGCAAGACTTCTATTTTAACAGCATCTACAGAACATGTTCATAGAGTAGCATTTACCTATGGGTAATAGCACCTTATTTTTTCTTTGGAAACTATCATCAATTCTTCCATTTTCAGTCCATCTTGTTTGGATGTGGCCAACCATTCTTCAAGTCCAAGGATAGTCTTGGATCAGGCTTGAGCCTCTATTCTTGGCCACAATGATTGATTCGGTGATGGGCATGTAAGTCCAATCAGAGCTTATTTGGTAAGTTTAACTTGAATGGTTGAGATAAAAGTATTCCCTTTTCTTTCTATTGGTAACATTACTGGAAGGATAGGATGTTGAACTGAGTTGATAGTAGTCATCTTTTCACCATGAGGGGAGATTGTGCTTGAGAATGAGAAGACACAGATAAATGCAGAGTATAGAGATGAGAGATCTAGAGTTTTGAACAAATTCTCTTACCCCTGGATTCTGCTGTACCTCGAGTTAAAACATACTTTCTTAGTCTTCCTATGTTTGCAAATCTTTATGTTATCTCTTTGTGCTAATGTCTTTATGTGTTTCTATCACTTGTAATAAAAGGTCATTGGCTAAAGCATTTACTAGCACTAGTTTTAAAGAGTAGGTTCTGACATGACATTGTAGAACAACTTTGTTAAACAGAAAACTCTAGTTGGAGATGGTGGTAGAGCAGTTGCCTAGCATGCATGAAATCTTGGGTTTGATCTCCATCACTGCAAACAGAAAAGAAGATTATACCATCTGTAAATATATAATTGTTCTCATAAGCTACTCTTAATTGTTCATTGATTAATGATTAATGATTAAGGCATTTGCCCATTTCATTTCACAAATGTTTATTACAAATAATCTGTCAGGAAATATGCTCTGCTTTATGTTTTATATGATGCCAGTTATTTACTTGATCATCTTTCCTATTCCTCTGTGATCTTTTAAAGGGAAAAATACTGCTACCTGACTTCAGATATGATGCTGATTTTGGAAATGGAAATATAAGTAAGATTTTTATGTTTGAAAAGTTTTCATTCTCTTTTAAAGTTATGTAAGTCTCATGTTCTCTGAGAAGGAACAATTAATTCTCCCAAGCTCCTCTCTTTCTAGCCCCTTTATATGCCTCCCATATTAATTTTCTCCACAATTTTCTGACTATAATTTTGGAACACATTAGAACTGATTGTCTCCCCAAATTGTGACTAGAATAAATAGGCAGTTCAAGAATAAATTCACATCTAGACCTTACCCTAATGCTTCTGAATCATTTGAGATGATTATTTAAAATGAAAATTCTCCAGTTCCTTTTGTTAACGTATAGTGAATTGGAGTCTTTTGTCATTATAAAATTTGTATCTTAACTATATCTCTTAGAGAATCACATGCACCCTGAAGTTTTAGAATTACTTGTTTGCTTGGGGAAAAAATTCATAAGCATTGCATGATATAGTGAAGGCATGGATTGGCTTTGAGACCTAGATCATCAGCACTTTAATATTTTAATTTGTCTGCTCTAGTCTCCTTAATAGCAGTGAATTATTTTTAATTATCATAAACATTTCACATCTAAGAAATACTTTCTAAATATTATTCACATTAATGTGTGATCAAAAACTTATTAATGATAGGTAAACACTATAGATTGTAATGATTATTTATTAAATTTAATGCTAGAGTGTGAACTCTGTCTAAAGAGGGATTAACTAACCAATATTAACTTAGGCTCGAGTAGATGGGTTCATATTACATTTTTCATACAACAAAATCTTGCTCCTAGACTCTTCTATATATTTCATTCAAAATCTTAAAATATCTTTGTCAAACTTTGTTTTTTACACTAGCCTAAATTTGGAGTTTTGAAGTTCATTTAAAAAGTTATATTGACTTGCAAAAATCGTTGGTGCAGGAAATGCATTATGTGAGGTTATGATCTTACCTTTTAGGCATAGCACTTTGAAGCTGGGGTGTGGAGAAGGGAACTAAAAAGGAAACTCAGATCACAATGGACATTTAGGATACCTCTTATCCCAGTTTCATAGGCCAAATGAAAACCTTATTGAATCCTGTTTTGGTCAACTGTTTTTGAGGTTGTGACCAAAATACCTGACAAAAACAATTATATAGGAGGTAAAATTTATTTGGTGCTCATAGTTTCAGAAGTCTCAGTCAATAGATGGCCAATTCCATTCCTCAGGGCCTACGTAAGGTAGAACATCATGTCAGAAGAGTGTGGTGCAGGAAAGCAACTCAAGACATGACACCAGGAAGGAAAGAAAGAGCTCCCCTCACCTCATTGTGCACAAAATATATACCACCAAACCATGCCTACAATGACTCATCTTCTCCAGCCATACCCTATTGCCTATAGTTATTGCCCAGTTAATCCCTGTCAGAGGATTAATGCACTGATTAGGATAAGGTGGTCTTAAACCAATCCTTCCCCATCTAAGCTTTCTTGCATTGTTTCATATCTGAGCTTTTGAGGGGCACCTTATATCTAAACCATAACAAACCCATAATACTTTCTGGGCATTGGTATTGTTGCCACAAGTTTATACTTGAAAAAAAAAAAAAAACAAAAACAAACACTAAACCTAAATAGAAAAACTGGGGAAGAGTTTCTTTTTCAAGAATTGTTAGCTCACTCAAATGTTGACCTCTGATTTTTGCTGGCTAGCTTATTTTTATTGACTTCACTCATTCATTCAGCAAGTGTTTTCCAAGTGCCTGCAACATGCAGGCAGTGTGCTAAACAATTGTAATTGAGTCTTGAGCAACATGGGTGTATACCTGCTTGTCATTTGATGAATCTACTTATCTTTCTGTCTGAGCACATCTGGGAAAACCCAAAGCAAATCCTTCTCAATTTTCATAAGAACATTATTTTAATTACCATTAACTACAGATCTACTAGTTTACTAGATAGTGCATCTAATATTGTATGGTGATATTTTGTTTTTTACACCTTGACCATGTGATTCCCAGTCCAGTGTCCTATATGAGGAATATATAGGTCATTCTATTCATTATTATCACTAAACTCTTATAAAAAATCCTGTCCCAGGTAGCATGAGATTGTGCCTTTTAATAAGTTATTGCTCCAATCTTCAGCATGCACACCCCAATTTACTTCATTAGAAAAAAGTAACAATATTCACACTGATGCCCTCAGAACAGTTTTGGGAACTGAAAGTCTGTCTTGAGGGCCCAGATGTGACTTAAGACCCTTTTTGGATTCCATCAGCTAATGTGGCAATTATGCTTGTACTGGTTAGGAAGATAATTGGACTAGGCCAAGCAGGTGTGAGTAATTGCCTGCCACCAGAGAGCATGGGTTCTCAAGGAACAAGCACTCACACATGGGCGTTCAATGAATTGCAGGACCTGCCAAATGACTGTCATCGTGGTTAATGAAGGTCTGATAAATCTCCTTTAATTATCCAGATTTCTATGTAGTAAGATTTCCACTGACAGGAAGATGTAGTTTCAAGGATTAGTGCCTAAGAGAATCCTCTCTCTCTAGACTTCTAAAATAATTATGAGAAGAGGGGATTGGTGTAATGTTAAGGCCATGAGAACACTGTATGGTGTGAATTTAAGGTAATGTTTTGATTTAAAAAAAATTTATACAGTGCTCATCACATTTACATTCTACATTATTACTTCTATATTCTCTGATATTGGGGAGATAGATTTATCAAGCAGTTTATTGTTATTCTTTAATATTTTTATAGGTCTGAGAATCACATTCTGCTTGTGTGGATGCAACATTTTTGGATTTGGTACTATTCTCCAGGACATGGGGATGAGGTTGATGTAGGATTTTTCTTAAGAAGAACCAGCAATCTTTCCATCACTCTCTTGTATCTATTATTAGTTAAAGTGGTTTCCATAGATCTAGCTATGACTGACATCCTGGTAACTGTAGTAAACCCCATAAAATTAACATAAAACACTCATAGAGCATTCCATACTATACATAATGTTAATCACATTTTATATTTGATCTTTGCAGTCATCCCATAGGATATTATTATTAAACTCATTTTAAAGATAAGGAAATTAAGGCTTAAAGACTTATTTAAGGTTACCACTACTTGGAGAAGGCAGACCAAAATTCAAATCTAGTTCTGCTTGATCCTTGATCTCATATACTGTTCCTTTTTTTTTTTTTTTTTTTGTAGTGGGAATTGAACCCAGGGACATTCAACCACTGAGCAATAGCTCCCCCCACCATTTTGTACTTCATTTAGAGACAGAATCTTACTGAGTTGCTTTGGACCTTGCTAAAATGCTGAGGCTTGCTATGAACTCCTAATCCTTCTGCCTCAGCCTCCTGAGCTGCTGGGATTACAGGTGTGAGTCACTATGCCTGGCTAATATTCTGCACTGGATGCCCCTCAGAGAGAGAGCTGTTGCATCATGTGCTCTCTGAGTTGTTTTACTCTGACATGTTTTTGGAGATACCCAATAATAAAGATAATGAAAATGAAATAATATTACAAGTAACAACAATAGCATAATTTAGTGCTAAGAGTATGGGCTCTGGGCTGGGATTGTGGCTCAGTGGAAGAGCACTTGCCTAGTACATGTGAGGCACTGGATTCTATCCTCCGCACCACATTTTAAAAAATAAATAAATAAAACTGGAAGTATTAAAAAAAAGAGTATGGGCTCTGATAGGCCTGGGTTCAAATCTAAAGTCCATATCTTAATAATTGTTTGAGAAAGTGATTTAAATTCTCTAAGACACAATAAATATCTTTTAATATTGTAATGTTGTGAGGATTGGTGACCTCATTATTGTGATGTGGATGATAATGACAACCACTATCTTGGGATCCTAGGTGGTTACTAAGAGTCAGACATTTTCCATTTATTATCTCTGACCTCTGATATAATATTGTGAAATATATATTTTAATTCCCCTTATAAAATGGTAAAATGAAGATGGGGAATTAACATGATTTTCTCAGGATCAAATAATCTTTTAAGAAACTGTGTTAGGATTTGGTCCATGTTCTTTGCTGTGTGAAGTTGTTGTAAAATATTCTTTGGAAAAGATAGAAACCTTCAAAGGATCCTAGACAATGACTTTACCTGAAATCAGCTATATTAATTTGTTCCCTTAATTTCTTGACCTTCCATGAATCCTAAGGCCATGTTATGCTCATGGTATGATTTAACATATACAAGTAGGCACTGTAAAAAAAATGAATTTCACAATTTAGCCCGGCAACTGGTTGCTAGAATAAAAATACTTCTTTTTGTGAGAAGGAGCACACCTGAGTTATCTTAGGTCCTTAAAAATGTTTGACAAATTCCAGAGAAATTGGTCTGAAAAAAAAATGATGAAAACCTAAATTGTGACCCACAGAATTGCAACTATTTTTGGCAGATCAACAAAGGATCCTACAGGCTTCCAGCTGTAGGAATTAACTTTTCTATCAAAGATCACACAGCAAGTGGAACTTGGCTCAGTCTCCTAGACAGTCTTTTTCTGTGACCCTACAGTAAGATAGTCACAAAGGGCTGGGGGCTATTTCTCTGGCTGGTAGATCTGTAGATGAAGATCCAACCCCAAGACATTAGAAACATTAGAATTACAATAGGAATATTTTCTCCACTCATATTGGTCTTAAATTTAATCAGAATAACTGTGAGTCAGAAGCTTGGATTCTAGTCCTGCTCTGTTTCATACTATCTGATGAACTAGATCACTAGGTCATTTAACCCATGTGGGCTTCTTTCTGCTTATGAAAAATGAGGATAATAATGCTGATGATTTCATGCTCCTAGGGCTGTTGGGAGCATCTGACCTGAGATTGTGATAGGAAAATGGTCTCAACATCCAAGTCCTGGACAAGCTCTAGCCACCCTGCATACCTTCCTTTTTTAGCCATACTATTATTTCCTTTGGGAACTGCTTCTCTCCCACTAAGCGTTATGAATCAGACTCTCTGCCTTCCCACTGTGGCAGTCAAAAGTACCCTGGAGGTTATCTTGGCTCCTTCTAGGAGCTACTCCCTCACCATTCCAGAGGGACACAGGGTAAGCCAGGACCTCTCAGTTGGATGAACTTTTTTTTTTTTTTCTTCCTAGAACTGAGTTCTCAGCAGAGAGACAGAAAGTCAAAGAGAAAAGGAAGAAAGATGGTGCAAACAAGTTGTCATGTGATTTCACAGCAGCTCCTTCATGAGCTGGAGAAGGGCCTCCTGATCCCATTTGCTGTCTCCTTCTGAAGCCAGACCCTCCAATCTTTTTTTTTTTATTGGTTGTTCACAACATTACAAAGCTCTTGACATATCATATTTCATACATTAGAATCAAGTGGGTTATGAACTCCCATTTTTACCCCAAATACAGATTGCAGAATCACATCGGTTACACATCACATTTTTACATACTGCCATATTAGTGACTGTTGTATTCTGCTACCTTTCCTATCCTCTACTATTCCCCCTCCCCTCCCCTCCCATCTTCTCTCTCTACCCCATCTACTGTAATTCATTTCCCTCCATGTTTGTTATCCCATTCCCCTCATAACCTCTTATATGTAATTTTGTATAACAATGAGGAGACCCTCCAATCTTATCAGTAACTCTGAGTGGATTTCTTCTCCTGAAGATTCCTCATTTAAGTTCGAGTTGGATTTTGTTGATTGTAATAAAAAATCCTCACTATTATGCATAGAAGTTTTTATATTTCCTTAATTTCAAGATACCATCAATGTAATGTGCTTCATTGAGTTTTTTTTTTTTTAGGGGAAAAGGGAAGCAGCATTAGGACAATATTCAATATATATAACTAATAGGCAACACACATCCTGGTTTGAGCAATGGGAAACATGAAAAATGGGATGTATTAGAACAGAGGAAATAGTGTACTCATATTTTCATTATTAATAAATTATAGCAGGATAATAATGATGACAACTGAGAATTTTATGTATAAAGAGCTCAGAAGGAGTCAGGGAAGAAAGCCAGAGGAATCAATTCTAAAATACTCTTGATTGCTTCTCTGAGAATTCTTGAATTTATTTGCCTTTGGTGTGAGAAATTTCTGGTTTTGGCTGCCAGCTAATTTCCAGAAGTTGAAGGCAGTTCTGGTTTACCAAGAGTGGGAAGTTTGCAAAAAAATAGCAGCGATGCAGTAGGCAACAGCTCTCTGGAATTGTTCTGAATGTACAGCTAACAGGCAGCTATCTTTCAGAGATTTTTATAGCTTCCTACACATTTTTCATAGCTTATTCTGGTGAAGAATTAGCCTGGATGTTGGAGGAGGAGCTTGTCAATTTGGCTCCTGATCAAATTCCACTTTGTTAAGCAGTTAATTCTCAGGTGTTTGTACCACTTATTATGAAGTCACAGAAGTTAGAGCTGGCAGCTTTGATTAACAGATAAATGATCATGGTTCCCTTCAATGTAAGCATCATTGCTGCCCTGAAATAACTGTTTATTTATCTTTAGGGTTAGGAGGAGGTGAGGGTGGTGATGCTCAAACAGCCACCAGAGTAGTGCGGATTTGGAGCCATTTCCCTAAAGAAAAAGAAATGCCCTGCAGAAACAATTTTCCAAGCCACTGTTTTGACTTGAAGGTGGCAGTGACTTAATTGGAAGACAGTGTGAAAATGAACTGCAGGAGGATTAAGAAGAAGGGTCTATTAGTCATCCCAACCCTCTTGCTACACAGATCTTGCAATTACATTTGTGTTTCCGTTTTCCCCTCTGTAAAGCCAGAGCAATTATTCATAATGTGACTGCCATTTGTATCATGCTTAGTGATTTAAAGCTGTATCTTCATATGGCCCAGCTTATCACAACCGGGCTGTAGATTTAAAGAGGTGATGTATCTTTGCTGTATCACTTCCTTGCTCCATAAGCATGGGCAGTTGTGTAATGCTTTGTCTCCATTTCTCATTTGTAAAATGGGAACAATAATGACGCCTACCTCGTCATTGTTTTATTATGAAAATTACTCTAGTGCCTGTGACAGGCTTAGCCGGGTACAGAATAAGTGTTCAGTAAAGGTTAGCCATCATTACTTGGTAGCATGGCATGCAGATATTTGCAGGTGGATGCTTTTTAGCTCTTATGATTCCTGTTGGGTTTTGTCACACTGTGATTCCTGAGTCCAATCAAGCCTGCACATGCTTTTGTAAATAAAGTTTTATTGGACCACAGCAATGCTCATTTTTCTATGTATTATCTATGGTTTCTTTGCTGCTACAGAAGCAGACTTAAGTGGTTAAAACAGAGATTTTTATGGTCTGTTAACTTAAAACATTGATTATCTGGTTCTTTATAGGCCAAATCAACTAACCCCTCGTATTCTACAAGAAAACAGACAATTCTCAGGTTTCATGTAATTTGCATTTAGTAAAAGATTGAATCTATTGTAATTTATTTAATCTTTCCTCTACTGATAATTAATAGACCTGTGGAAGATTTCTATTTTTTATTTATAAATAAGTTTTCAATAAATAATAGCACATCAATAAATGCATCTCTAGGATAGATTCCAACTTGTGAAGTACTTATAGGTAATTATTTGGGACATCCCAGTTGATGTGCTTGAAGATTTATCTCAACATCACAGTTGTCAGAACTGGATACAGAATTAAGCTGTCAGTTCTAATTCCCTATAACACAGTTTATCATTAATTAGCTTCTTTGAGCCAGAGGTTGCACTTCCCAAAGGGGAGGGGGAGAAAAGGAAGGAAAAACCCACAACACCGAAGCTCAAGGAATTGACTTCTTGTCAGATGAAGTTAACTATCAAGATTCCTACCTTTCAGAAGTCATCGTATGGCTGGTCACTTCTCCCATCTTTCAGTTTAGTGGCACTGCTCTGGGCCCTGCAATAGATGGAGTCATCAGGCTTAATGTGATTCTGCATCTGGATCATAACATCTGTCATCCTTATAAAGCTTATGCGCTTTGGATAAAGGAACAATGATGCTATTCTTTTATACAAGGTGATCTTATTCCTAAAGCTCTATTACTTTGTGAAACATGGCTCAATAAGAAGATAGGACTGTGGAAATGGGAGTTTCATCCTCAGGTAAAGAGACCACAGTTTTTCTTTGGACATACTTGAAGACATGGCACCTGCAAAGACATAACTTAAGTTCTATTATTGCTGTACAAGGTTATGCCCTATTGATTAGGAGATTGTTCAGATTCTCTGACTTTGCCCCAATAGTACTTTAAAACCAGAGAACAAATGATTATGTTAAGTAGGGGATCTAACACTCACAGGCCTTTAGTGGCCAGCCAGAGGGTATTCATGGTAAACTGAAGAGCTCAGGTCTGACAACAGGGCTGCTGTTTTACTGTGTAGAAGGTCTTGGGTGCTACAAACATCTGGAGAAACCAATCCTGTGAGATGCTGTTGGGTAGTATCAAAGATCCCTCAAACTTAGCTTGTTACCCCAGGGAGGTTGACACTAATGATGGTGTTGATCCACTGTTAGGAACGTGCTGTATTTCCTTAGTTTTGGAGTTATTTTACTTTCTCATACACAAGTGAATTCAGATGGGGTGGAAGGACAGTATTTATGATGGTGGAGGTAGCAAACTCTCTGCTTGTTGAGTGTGGCTTGCTAAGTGGGAGTGGGTTGGTCTTGAGGAAGCCTGGGTGGCTGTGTTTTAGATGTTCTCCTGAAATACTTGAAGTATTCAACATCATTATTTGTATGGCATACTTAACAAGGAAAACTATTTTTTCTATCAAAATGTTTTATACTAGGCTGTCAAGGAACAAAGTGGTCTGAATTTTTTTACTTAGTGATTTAACTGCCAACAAGATTTAAATGAGATGGAGATTATACATTCTTCCTCAATGGAGAAACCATTTCTCCATTGTCTTACAGGTGCATATACATATAGATGTAATTGTAAGTATTTCTTTTTTGAGGATATTGTGAATAGGATAGTTTTCCTAATTTATTTTTCAGCAGATCTTCATTGGAATATAGGAATGTGATTGCTTTATGGGTGTTGATCTTGTATCCTGCTACTTTGCTGAATTTATGAGCTCTAAAAGTCTTCTATTGGAGTTTTTTGGGACTTCTAAATATGGAATCATGTTATCAGCAAACAGAGATAATTTGAGATATTCTTTTCCTATTTATATTCTTTAGTTTCCTTCTCTTGCCTGATTGCTGTGGCTAGAATTTCAAGGACTATGTTGAATAAGACTGTTGCAAGTGGGCATCTTTGTCCTGGTCATGTTTCTAGAATAAATGCTTTCAGTTCTTCTCCTTTCAGAATAAAGTTAGTCTTGGGTTTGTCATATATAGCCCTTTACAATGTTGAGGTAAATTCCTTCTATCCCTAGTTTTTATAGTGTTTTTTAACATGAATGGGTCCTAAACTTTGTCAAATGTTTTTTTTTCTGCATCTATTGATAATCATGTGATTCTTGCCTTTAAGTCTATTTATGTGGTGAATTACATGTATTGATTTATGTATGTTGAATTGGCCTTGCATCCCTGGGAAACACTCTTGATCATGGTGCACTGTCTTCTTAAGGTGTTTCTCTATGTGGTTTGCCAATATTGTATGAAGAATTTTTGCATCTGTGATCATCAAGAACATTGGTCTGAAGTTTTCTTTCCTTGATGTGCCTTTGTTTTTGTTATCAGGGTGATACTGACTTTGTAGAAGGAGTGTGGCAGTGTTCTCTCTTTTTGTAATAATTTGAGAAGGATTTGTATTAGTTCTTCTTTAAAGGTCTGATAGAACTCAGTGGAGAATCCATCTGGTCCTGGGCTTTTCTTTGTTGATAGCTGCTTCAATTTCACTACTTGAAATTGATCTGTTTAATTTTTTTTTTATATCCTCATTGTTCATTTTGGGTAGGCCATTTGTCTCTAGAAACTTATTAAGATCTTCAAGATTTTCCAGCCTATTGTGAAAGACATCTACAATGAAAACCATGGAACATTAAAGAAAGAAATTAAAGAAGACTTTAGAAGATGGAAAGACTTCCCATGTTCTTAGATAGGCAGAATTAATATTGCCAAAATGTCATACTACCAAAAGTGCTATACAGATTCAATGTAATTCCCATAAAAATACCAACGATGTTCTTCTTCACAGAAATAGAAAAAAAATAATTAGAAAGAATTAAAATTCATCTGGAAATACAAGAGACCCAGAATAGCCAAAGCAATCCTTAGCAAGAGAAGTAAAACAGGAGGTATCACAATACCAGACTTTAAATTATATCACAGAGCTATAGTAACAAAATTATCATGGTACTGGCACCAAAACAGGCTTGAAGACCAAAGGAATAGAATAAAGGTACAAAACAAACAGAATAGAAGGTAAAAAAAACAAATCCACATGAATACAGTTATTTGATAATAAAAAAAGGTGCCAAAAAACTATGTTGGAGAACAGGTATCCCTTTTTAACAAATGGTGATTGGAAAACTGAAAATATAGATGTAGTAGAATGAAATTTAAACCCTATATTAAAGTCAGCTCAAGGTGGATCAAAGACCTAGGCATTAGTAAATTAAAAAATTAGTAAAATAAAAAATCAATAAATGGGCTGGTATCAAACTAAAAATATTCTTCAGAGTAAAAGAAACAAGAACATGAAGAGAGAGAATACAGAATGGGAGAAAATATTTACCACCTTCACCTCAGATAGTGCATTAATCTCCAGGATATATAAGAACCCAAAAAACTTAACACCAACAAAACAAAACAAAAAACATAACCCCAAATAACCTTATCAATAAATGGGCAAAGGAAATAAACAGGCACTTCACAGAAGAAGAAATACTAATGGTCAACAAACATTAAAAAAATCAATATCTGTGGCAAGTAGAGAAATATAAATTAAAACTGTATTAAGATTCCATCTCACTCTAGTCAGAATAGCCATTATCCTGAATACAAATAACAATAAGTATTGGGAAAGATGTGGGGGGAAAGTACTCTCATACATTGCTGGTGACTGCAAATTGGTGCAACCATCCTGGAAATCAGTGTGGAGATTTCTCAGAAAACTTGGAATGGAGACCCTGTTATTCCACTCAGCATATACCCAAAGGACTTAAAATCAGCATATTATAGTGATGTGGTCACATCAATGTTTATAGCAGCTTAATTCACAACAGCTAACTATGGAACCAACCTAAGTGCCCATCAACAGATGAATGGATAAAGAAAATGTAGTATATATGCTTTAAGTCTATTTGTGTGGTGAATTACATGTATTTATTTATGTATGTTGAATTGGCCTTGCATCCCTGGGATGAAACACTCTTGATCGTGGTGCACTATCTTCTTAAGGTGTTTCTCTATGTGGTTTGTCAATATTTTATGAAGAATTTTTTTTGAAATAAAATTATTATTTCAAAATAATGGACTATTATTCAGTCATAAATAAGAATGAAATTATGGTATTTGCTGGTAAATGGATGGAATTGGAGACTATCATGCTAAGTGAAAGAAGGCCATCCCAAAAAAGCAAAGCCAAAATGTTTTTTTCTGATATGTGGGTACTGAAATAAAGGGTGTGTGTGTGTGTGTGTGTGTGTGTGTGTGTGTGCGCGCGCGCGCAGAGAAAAGAAGGTCTTTGGATTAGAGGAAGGGGAAATGAAGGGAATGGAGGAGGAGAGGAATGGAAAGGCAGTAGAATGAATAGAATGAATTGAACCTAACTTTCCTATGTTCATATATGAATGCACTACTAGTGAAACTTCACATCCTGTACAACTACAAGCATGAGATCTTAATTAGAATACATTATACTCCATGTTTGTTTAATATGTCAAAATACACTCTACTGTCATGTATACCAAAAAGAACAATTTTTGATAATCAATAAGTGGGATGGTATCAAATTAAACATCTTCTCCACAGTAAAGGAAGCAAGAGCATGAAGAGAGAGCCAACTGAATGGAAAAAATAACTTTGCAACCTGCTCCTCAGATGGGGCATTAATTTTCTGGATGTACAAAGAACGAAAAAAAACTTAACACCAAGACAAAAAAAAAAAAAAAACAACTAACCAAATCAAACCCAAACAAAAAATAGAAAAACCAAACCAATAAATAGGCAAAGGGACTAGGCAGACACATCTGAAAAGAAGAAATAGAAATGGTCAACAAATATATATATAAAAATGTTCAGCTTCTCTAGCAACATCTCTAGCAATTAAAGAAATGCAAATAAAACTACATTGAGATTTCATCTCCAGTCAGAATGACAATTATCAAGAATACAAGTAACAATAAATGTTGGTGAGGATGTGGGGGAAAAGGTACTCTTATACATTGTTGGTGAGACTGCAAATTAGTGCAACCACTCTGGAAAGTAGTATAGAGAGTCCTCAAAAAACTAGGAATGGAACTACCATATGACCCAACTATTCTACTCCTTAGTATTTATCCAAAATATCTAAAATCAACATACTATAGGATGCAGCCACATAGAAGCACAATTAACAATAGCTAAGTCATGAAGCCAACCTAGATATCCTTCAGCAGTTGAATGGAGAAAGAATATGTGGTATATATGTACAATGGTGTATTATAAAGAAGAATGCTTTATGGCATTTGCTGGTAAATGGATGGAACTAGAGACTATCATATTACATGAAATAAGCCAGTCCCTAAAAGTTAAAATTCAAATGTTTTCTCCATGTATGGAAGCTAATAAAATAACAGTGGGAGGGGTATGTGGATAATAAAAAGAATAAAAGAATGATCAGTGGAGTAGACAAAGAGGAACGAAGGGAAGGGAGGAGACTTGGGATAGGGAAAGACAGTGGAATGAATCTGGCCTCACATTCCCATGTACAGATATGAATATACCACAGTGAATCTCACCATCGTGTACATCAATAAGAGACTAATTAAAAGAGAACTACAAGTAAATAGCTGAAAGATCAGTAGAGTAGAGGGACGGTAACAGGGAGAGAGAGGAGAGGAGGGAAATAGGAAGTACTGGGAACTGAAGTGGAACAAATTATATTCCATGTTTTTATAATTATAAATGAATCCTATTGCTATATACAACTAAAAATAATCAGTAAAAGAAATATTCAATAAATTCATAAGGTTATACATTGGGTATTAAATGGTGAATAAATGGTCATGAATATTCATCCCTTAGCACAAAAGCCCATTCGACCCTAAAGACCATCAGAGTATGAAGCCAATTTGCAGTTCCAAGAAACTTAAGACCATTAAAAATATTGCTATTTTCAAATAAAGGAAACAGGTATGCACATAAATGTATACTATATGCAGTATAATATTTTTTCAGGTTTGATTTCAGTAACTAGCATATGATTTAAGTTCATGTTAGTATTATCAGTATTTCCATGTAGTAAACTAT
The DNA here is from genome assembly GCF_964194105.1 of Spermophilus citellus. Classification (NCBI taxonomy): domain Eukaryota; kingdom Metazoa; phylum Chordata; class Mammalia; order Rodentia; family Sciuridae; genus Spermophilus; species Spermophilus citellus. Next base: position 185,648,015 of record NC_138182.1, read on the forward strand.
ATGCATAATTATTGATTTGTTTCACAAAACCACTTATTTTTCAGTAAGTGCTTATATTAATCATAATGCAAGCCAGTATTAATTATCATCATTTCTCTCAAGATATTAATCTTGCCAAAGTGGTGCACTTATGTTTGTATTCATACTTTATGTTCCTACAGTAAGATGCATTTCCCATGGAGGATACCTATTAAAACATTACTTTTCTGTTCTTCTCATTTCATTTTATTAATCATTGCCAGCTGTTAAACTTCTTGACTTCTATGGACTACTTTTTTCCCTGCAGTGCCTGTAGTGACTAACTTATTTGGAACAGCAGCAGAAAGGAAAATCTTTGAGGAAGAATCTGCTCACATTAATTCTGACAAGTCCCAGCTCAGGGCAGACTTCCAGAGGATAATTATAGATGTTGCTAAAGTTGAATTCATGATGGTCAGATTGTTAGAAATCTTGTTTATAAATGCTATCCTAATGCTGAGGGGGAATCTCTATTTTACTTTGGAAAAGTAAAAATTTTGAAATCTGCAAAGGTGCCTGAGCTTGCCTCCATCTCTGGTTCTCTGCTCTAGTTTTGCTTTAGGATACTTGAGCAGCTTTTGAAGGATATAAATGAAAGTAAATTTGGCTATTAACATAACGTTCCTCAATCAATACTTATTATTACTTAGCACTGTACTCTCTCTGTTTGGCACAGTTCTGTGACTTTAGATAGGTCAGTAAGTCATCAGTTCTCTATCAAGCCTGTGAGGATGATTATCTCATCAATGAAGACCCTGAAACTTGGAGAACAGATAGCCCAGGGTCACCTAAGTAATACACTGTAGTGTCACTTCAAAGAAAGACAGCTCAACTTCTGGGTTCATACTTACGGGTATTCATCATTAGCATTCCTAATGGCCAGATAGAGACCTTAGGACAATATCACAAAATGGAATTCATCATCTGGTTCTCAAATATTACCAGTTTGATTTGAATACTTTATTTTAATCATTATTGATGGTTACTGGATAATTATTCTTCAATGAGAAAACTAAATTTTGTCTCCAGTCTGCACATACTGAGTGAGAACTTGATGGGTGGGGCTTGAGAATCTACAGCTTGAATCACCACCAGTGGTAATCTGAGGTGCATGTCACTTGATATATAATATCAGAAGACAGGTAACTATTAATTTAAATGTAAGGCAGACAGAGATCAGGACTCTAGGAAGCTGTGAAAAGCTATGGGAAAATAGGTGAGAAATATTGATTCTGGCTCTAAAGAGAAGGCCTCTAAAGAGACAGAATATTTAAAAGTCTATAAAGATTAATACAAAGTAAAGAAGACTCATTCCTCTATGAGAAGGAAGCAAATTTTGCTTAAATTCACTATCATAGAATTAGTCTGCAGATTTATTCATACAGACTTACCATTTCCTAAGATAAATATTCTGCTTCCTGGTGTTCAGAAATATTTAAGCATTACGCTGGCCAAGGCTTGATACTGTAGTGCCAGAGGGATAATATCAGCCATTACTTTCCTTTTATTAAAAAAATGATTCATTTTAAATATACATGACAGTAGAGTGTATTTTGACATACACACATGGAGTATAACTTATGCTAATTAGGATCCCCTTCTGTGTGTACGTGATGTGGAGTTTCACTGTTGGTCTATTCATATATGAACATAGGAAAGTTATTCATTCTACTGTCTTTCCTATTCCCATCCTCCCTTAGCATTACTTTTCTAATGTTATAAGGGCTTTGGCACACTGAGAAGGGTAAGTGGTTGTTCTCCCTTCCACATGTTCTAACCTTGTCGCTCCATGGAAAGAGCCGTGTATTTGTATAAAGGCCTCTCTTCTGTTGTTGATTACTAATTTGTCTTAATTATCTTTAAGCATTTTTGCTCCAGGTAATTAAAGCCCCCCTATGAATCAGAATATGAATTGGAAAAGGTGCAGAATGCATAACTCCCTGTTTAAAATCTGTGGATTCAATGTTTTTAATATTTGACAGAGGCTGATGGAAGGGGAAGGGGTCTGGAATACCTGGCTTTGGTGTCTTTTGGGCTATAGCCTGAAGTAAGGCCCCTGAAAATAGGATGGCCCACCTATAACTTTAATGGGTGTTGTATAGTAACAGAAGCAGGTTGGAAAAGGAGAGACTGATATGATATCAGTGTGTATACAACCTGGTAACTTTGCTCTCTGAATCAGACTTAGAGAATTAAATCATTAGATTCTCATACATTGAACTCTATTTTATTTTGGTTTATCTTAGGTCTTTGAGAGATTGGAGATGCTAAACTGGAGAGCCTTAACCTTGACTATCCTTTTTTTTTTCATTTTATTTTATTTTATTTTATTTTTTATTACATTTTTTTTATTGGTTGTTCACAACATTACAAAGCTCTTGACATATCATACTTCATACATTAGATTGAAGTGGGTTATGAACTCCCAATTTTACCCCAAATGCAGATTGCAGAATCACATCGGTTACACATCCACAATTTTACATAATGCACTAATAGTAATTGTTGTATTCTGCTACCTTTCCTATCCCCTACTATCCCCCCTCCCCTCCCCTTCCATCTTCTCTCTCTACCCCATCTACTGTAATTCATTTCTCTCTTTGATTATTTTCCCATTCCCCTCACAACCTCTTATATGTAATTTTGTTTAGCAATGAGTGTCTCCCTTCATTTCCATGCAATTTCCCTTTTCTCTCCCTTTCCCTCCCATCTCAAGTCTCTGTTTAATGTTACTCTTTTCTTCCTACTCTTCCTCCCTGCTCTGTTCATATTTGCTCTCATTATATCAAAGAAGACATTTGGTATTTGTTTTTTAGGGATTGGCTAGCTTCACTAAGCATAATCTGCTCTAGTGCCGTCCATTTCCCTGCAAATTCTATGATTTTGTCATTTTTTATTGCTGCATAGTACTCCATTGTGTATAGATGCCACATTTTTTTTATCCATTCATCTATTGAAGGGCATCTGGGTTGGTTCCACAGTCTAGCTATTGTGAATTCTGCTGCTATGAACATCGATGTGGCAGTGTCCCTGTAGCATGCTCTTTTAAGGTCTTCAGGGAATAGTCCGAGAAGGGCAATAGCCGGGTCAAATGGTGGTTCCATTCCCAGCTTTCCCAGGAATCTCCAAACTGCTTTCCAAATTGGCTGCACCAATTTGCAGTCCCACCAGCAATGTACAAGTGTACCCTTTTCTCCACATCCTCGCCAGCACTTGTTGTTGTTTGAATTCATAGTGGCTGCCAATCTTACTGGAGTGAGATGGTATCTTAGGGTGGTTTTGATTTGCATTTCTCTGACTGCTAGAGATGGAGAGCATTTTTTCATGTACTTGTTGATTGATTGTATATCCTCCTCTGAGAAGTGTCTGTTCAGGTCCTTGGCCCATTTGTTGATTGGGTTATTTGTTATCTTATTGTCTAATTTTTTGAGTTCTTTGTATACTCTGGATATTAGGGCTCTATCTGAAGTGTGAGGCGTAAAAATTAGTTCCCAGGATGTAGGCTCCCTATTTACCTCTCTTATTGTTTCTTTTGCTGAAAAAAAAACTTTTAAGTTTAATTAAGTCCCATTTGTTGATTCTAGTTGTTAACTCTTGTGCTATGGGTGTCCTATTAAGGAATTTGGAGCCCGACCCCACAATCTGTAGATCGGAGCCAACTTTATCTTCTATCAGACGCAGAGTTTCTGATTTGATATCAAGCTCCTTGATCCATTTTGAGTTAACTTTTGTGCATGGCGAGAGAAAGGGATTCAGTTTCATTTTGTTGCATATGGATTTCCAGTTTTCCCAACACCATTTGTTGAAGATGCTATCCTTCCTCCATTGCATGCTTATAGCCCCTTTATCAAATATAAGATAGTTGTAACTTTGTGGGTTAGTCTCTGTGTCCTCTATTCTATACCATTGGTCCACCCGCCTGTTTTGGTACCAGTACCATGCTGTTTTTGTCACTATTGCTCTGTAATATAGTTTGAAATCTGGTATCGCTATACCGCCTGATTCACTCTTTCTGCTTAGAATTGCTTTTGCTATTCTGGGTCTTTTATTTTTCCATATGAATTTCATGATTGCTTTATCTATTTCTACAAGAAATGCCGTTGGGATTTTGATTGGCATTGCATTAAATCTATAGAGAACTTTTGGTAATATCGCCATTTTGATGATGTTAGTTCTGCCTATCCATGAACAGGGTATATTTTTCCATCTTCTAAGATCTTCTTCTACTTCTCTCTTTAGGGTTCTGTAGTTTTCATTGTATAAATCTTTCACCTCTTTTGTTAGGTTGATTCCCAAGTATCTTATTTTTTTTGAGGATATTGTGAATGGAGTGTTTTTCCTCATTTCCATTTCAGAAGTTTTGTTGCTGATATACAGAAATGCCTTTGATTTATGCGTGTTGATTTTATATCCTGCCACTTTGCTGAATTCATTTATTAGTTCTAGTAGTTTCTTTGTAGACCCTTTTGGGTATTCTAGGTATAGAATCATGTCATCTGCAAATAGTGATAATTTAAGTTCTTCTTTTCCAATTTTTATGCCTTTAATTTCTTTCGTCTGTCTAATTGCTCTGGCCAGTGTTTCGAGAACTATATTGAATAGAAGTGGAGATAGAGGGCATCCCTGTCTTGTTCCGGATTTTAGAGGGAATGCCTTCAACTTTTGTCCATTCAGAATGATGCTAGCCTGAGGCTTAGCATAGATAGCTTTTACAATGTCAAGGTAAGTTCCTGTTATCCCTAGTTTTTCTAATGTTTTGAACATAAAGGCATGCTATACTTTGTCGAATGCTTTCTCTGCATCTATCGAGATGATCATATGGTTCTTATCTTTAAGTCTATTGATGTGGTGAATAACATTTATTGATTTCCGTATGTTGAACCATCCTTGCATCCCAGGGATGAATCCTACTTGATCATGGTGCACTATTTTTTTGATGTGTTTTTGTATTCGATTCGCCAGAATTTTATTGAGGATTTTTGCATCTAGGTTCATTAGAGATATTGGTCTGTAGTTTTCTTTCTTTGAGGTGTCTTTGTCTGGTTTCGGGATCAGGGTGATGTTGGCCTCATAGAATGAATTTGGAAGAGCTCCCTCTTTTTCTATTTCCTGAAATAACTTGAAAAGTATTGGTATTAATTCTTCTTTAAAGGTTTTGTAAAACTCCGCTGTATACCCATCCGGTCCTGGGCTTTTCTTGGTTGGTAGTCTTTTGATGGCTTCTTCAATTTCATCTATTGATATTGGTCTGTTTAGATTGTCTATATCCTCCTGACTCAGTCTGGGCAAATCATATGACTTAAGAAATTTATCGATGTCTTCACTATCCTCTATTTTATTGGAATATAGATTTTCAAAATAATTTCTAATTGTCTTCTGTATTTCTGTAGCATCTGTTGTGATATTGCCTTTTTCATCCCGTATGTTAGTAATTTGAGTTCTCTCTCTTCTTCTCTTCGTTAGCATGGCTAAAGGTCTGTCGATCTTATTTATTTTTTCGAAGAACCAACTTTTAGTTTTGTTAATTTTTTCAATAGTTTCTTTTGTTTCAATTTCATTAATTTCCGCTCTGATTTTAATTATTTCTTGCCTTCTGCTACATTTGCTGTTGTTTTGCTCTTCCTTTTCTAGGGCTTTGAGTTGGAGTGTGAGCTCATTTATTTGTTGGTTTCTTCTTTTTTTGAGGAATGACCACCAGGCGATGAACTTTCCTCTTAAAACTGCTTTCATTGTGTCCCATAGATTCCGATATGTTGTGTCTGTATTTTCATTTATCTCTAAGAATTTTTTGATTTCCTCCTTTATGTCTTCTGTAACCCATTGATCATTCAGTAACATATTGTTCATTTTCCATGTGATGTAGGATTTTTCCTTCCTTCTTTTATCATTGATTTCCAGTTTCATTCCATTATGATCAGATAAAATGCATGGTATTATCCCCACCCCTTTATATTTACTGAGGGTTGCCCTATGGCATAATATATGGTCTATTTTTGAGAAGGATCCATGTGCTGCTGAGAAGAAAGTATATCCATTTGATGATGGTTGATATATTCTATATAAGTCAGTTAAATCTAGGTTATTGATTGTGGTATTGAGTTCTATAGTTTCTTTATTTAACTTTTGTTTGGAGGATCTGTCCAATGGTGAGAGAGGTGTGTTGAAGTCTCCCATAATTATTGTGTTGTGGTCTATTTGATTCTTGAATTTGAGGAGAATTTGTTTTGTGAATGTCGCAGCACCATTATTTGGTGCGTAAATATTGATAATTGTTATGTCTTGTTGGTGAATGGTTCCTTTTAACAGTATATAATGACCTTCTTTATCCCTTTTGATTAACTTAGTCTTGAAGTCGATTTTATTCGATATGAGGATGGCCACCCCTGCTTGCTTACAAGGACCATGTGCGTGGTATATTTTTTCCCATCCTTTCACCTTCAGCCTGTGTATGTCTTTTCCCATCAGATGTGTCTCCTGGAGGCAGCATATTGTTGGATTTGTTTTTTTAATCCATGATACCAGCCTATGTCGCTTTATTGGAGAGTTTAAGCCATTAACATTCAGAGTTACTATTGATATGTGGTTTGAACTTCCATCCATGTTTGATTGTTTATCCTTTTTTTAAAAAAAAAAATTTAGTTTGTCTCTCCATGATTGTCTTTCCCCTTGCCCTCTGTCTTTACTGAGGCACTTCCCCCTGATGGTTTTGGTTATTGTTTTTCATTTCTTCCTCGTGTAGTGTTTTGCTCAAAATGCTTTGCAATGCTGGTTTTCTGGCTGCAAATTCTTTTAACTTTTGTTTATCATGAAAGATTTTTATTTCGTTGTCATACCTGAAGCTTAAATTTGCTGGATACAGAATTCTTGGTTGGCATCCATTGTCTTTCAGTGTTTGAAATACATTGTTCCATGACCTTCTTGCTTTCAGTGTCTATGATGAAAAATCCGTGGTTAACCGTATTGGTTTACCCCTAAATGTAATCTGTCTCCTTTCTCTTGTAGCTTTTAATATTTTCTCTTTGTTCTGTATATTGGATATCTTCATAACAATGTGTCTTGGCGTTGGTCTACTGTGATTTTGTGTGCTCGGTGTCCTGTATGCATCTTCAATTTGTATATCTGTTTCCTTTTTTATTTCTGGAAAGTTTTCTGTAATTATTTCCTTCAGCAAGTTTCTCATTCCCTTGGTTTGAATCTCTGTACCTTCTTCTATCCCGATGACTCGTAAGTTCGGTTTCTTAATGTTATCCCATAATTCTTGGATGTTTTTCTCGTGATTTTTTACCAGCCTTTCTGAGTTGGCTAGACTCTTTTCAAGATGGTATATTTTGTCTTCATTATCTGATGTTCTGGTTTCTACTTGCTCCACTCTGTTAGTGATACTCTCAATTGAGTTTTTAGTTTGGTTTATCGTTTCCTTCATTTCTAGAATTATTGTTTGATTATTTTTTATAATCTCTATCTCCTGATAAAGATGCTTAACTTCTTCTTTTATCTGTTTGTGAAATGCATTCTCAATGTGTTCTTTCGCTGCTTGAATTTGCTGTCTTGTATCCTCTTTAAGGTTCCATTCCATCTGTCTTAGGTGTTCCTTGAGTTCTTTATATGACCATTTTTCTGATGACTCTAGGTCCTCCTGAATATTTAGGCTGTCCTGCGTTGTTTGTACTCCTTTTCTTCCTTGTTTTTTGAAGCTTGTCATGTTGCTTCTTGTTCTGTTTGACTGCTGAGTTACTGTTTACTCCTATAAATTAGTTTGATGCTTGGGAGGAAAGGTATTTGAAGGGAAGGGAAGAAGTCTCTAAAGAGAATGAGAGTAGGCAGGTAGAATTCAATAAAAAAGGGGGGATAAGAAAAATGAGAAGACTAAAGAAGAAAAAGAATAGGAACTAAAAAAGAAAAAGATTTAAAATAATAATAATAATAATAATAATAATAATAATAATAATTAAAAAAATTTAAATTAAAATTAGTAGAAAAAAAAATTAAAAAAAATATTTTGTAAAAAAAATTAATAAAACAACAAGAAAGAAAAAAATGAAAATGAAAGAAAAACCTAAATAAAAAAAAACAAAAAAACAAAAAAAAAAAAAGGAGAAAAGAAAAAGAAAAAAAAAAACCTAATAAATGCAGTCTTAGAGTTTGATTAACTTCTCTTCCAGTAGATGGCGCTGTGCCCACCAGGTCAAGTTTCTCCTGTCAATACGCGGGAACCAATCACTGTGCAGCAGCTCCTCCCAGACTGGGCGAGTCTCCAATCCTGAGTGCCTAGGGCCTCCTCTTGTGTCTAGTCACTTCCCACTTTTTCTCTAGCCAGGCCCCTCTCACCACAATACTGGCTACACGCCAAGTCTGCTGCTCCGGGAGCCCTGTTTTCATGAACGACTGGGCACATTCTTCCAGTTTGCCATTCCCTCAGACCCTAAGCTTGTAGAGTTTGGGGCTGAGAATCCTCAGCGGCTTTTACTTGCCTTCTGGTATCCACTTCCCCGTAGGTGGTGCAAGAGACCTCAGCAGTCAGCCCTGGTGGGAGCAGTAGTTCCGCACCACCTCTGATTCCCTCGGGCTGGCTGAAGCACTCACAGGAGAGCTGGGAGGGGCCCTTACTGGAGAGCTGGGAGGGGCTCTTAGAGTTTTCCCGATGTGTGGAGAGGCAAGGCTATGGGATCACACACCTGTTTCAACGCAGTTATCTCCTCTGCAGCAGTCTGATGACACGGTTTCCCTTTGCCGGGAGACTAATTCAACGGGTGGGTCCTTCTCTCCCAAGCCCCGTTTCAAACCTGTGGCCACTACTTATGAAGGCTCGGTAGGCATTTACCTTCATATGATGAGAAGGGCTGACCAGTTGTTTCAGCGGGATGAATTAATGCTGAGTCATAGCTGTTTGTCTGCGGGAAGCAGGTGACCGGGAGTTTGAATTCAGCGGGTCAGAGCTCATTGCGTGTTCTCGGATCACTTGGATTTTAAATTGTCGCTCATCTTATCAGCTGTTTCATATAATTCGGCAGTTCATTCGCGCGGTCAAGAGTCTGCTCTATGGTGCTCCACGGGAGGCGGCGGCAGCGGCGGCGGCGGCAGCGGCGGCGGCGGCAGCGGCGGCGGCCTTCGGGACCCGCCTTGACTATCCTTTCAGCCCTCTCTAGGCTTCTGATGAAGTTCTCTATGTCATTATCACCTTCACTTTCATGCCCAGAGCAGGTCACAGTAGGCATGGATTCTCATTTGTGCAGGACTCATGTCAGAGCTGTTGTTATCATGAATTTGCATGGGAGAGCACAATGGTCATAACATGATAACATTCACTAATTACTTGGTGTTAATGTGACCTTTTGTCCGATCTGAATTAATTTTGAAATTAAACTGAAACTATGCAAAGATATTCTATGAAATTCATTAAAATGAAGGTGGCAAATTGTTCCTCTTGCAAGGGAAACTATTATAAAAAGAGAATTTTACAGGATCATATCAATTAAAGATAAAGAAAGGCAAAACACAGTACCTGCTTCAAATAGAATGATCTGAATAAAAAGCGACTGGGAAAAATCCTTTTGAAAACTGAAAAAGACATCAAAAATTGTTTTTCAAGGATTGATAGTTGTAGAAGAGAGGTAAAGCAAAAATGAAAGATGTTCTACAGTAATGCCATAAAATATTGTTGGTGAAATCACACCAAAACAAACAAATGAAGGAATTTTCTCTATCAGATAGAGCTCTCCAGCAGCCCCACCCCGGGAGTGCAACAATCTCTTCTCTCCAGAAAAAAACTCAAAATCGATAGTACTTCCTGTTCCATCCTATCTTATATTGATGAGAAGGGAAGCTGAGAGCTATTTCAGCCACATTAAGTTTTAGGCCACTCCAGCTGGCAGCTGAGTGAGCAACAGGGGTGAACAATCCCAGCCCTTCCATGAGCTTGCTCTCTCTCTGTCCCTCTGAGCATAGTCCAAGAAGAAATGAAAAAGACTTTTGGGCATAAGCAATGACCATCCATCCTCATAATCATTTTCAGTGGAGACAATTCTTTGGTTTTTCATTAAGGTTTTTTATTTTATTTTTTTTTGGTATTCATGCTGTGCTGATTGGTGCATATACACACACAGACATTTACACATGTGTGAACACTAATATATTTCCTCATTTTTAGCTTTTTATTATAGTTATTTTTCCTTTTTTGTTTCTTTTCTATTCTTTTTTCTCTTCTTCCTTTCCTTGGTAATAGTCAAATTCTCTATTTCTTTCTCCCTTTGTTTTTGTATTTTTCTCCTCTTCCTTTATAACCATCAGTTGCTACACTTTTCGTCCATTCTCCTTGTTTACATTTTGAACATTATAAATTATCTTCTACCTTCCTACCATGTTTTCTTATCTTTTAAAGAATTATATCCATACCATCTTTTAGACCTGTTGGTTTTATGTAAGTCCTGCCCCCACTATGCATGTTGTTGCAGTTATTCGCACTGTGGATGACAGTTGACCCTATCTGTTTACTTTAATGCCAGATTTAGTTCAGTTATTTATTTATTTTTTTTGCTACTGTTAACTGCTGACCCCGCTATTTCTGTGGTCGTGTTGTAGATGTCCTAGCACACCTGGCCCTTATTTTAATGCTATATATTGCTTTTAATGGTTTTGCTATTGTTTGTTTCCCCCTTTTCTGTGAGGTGCTAGGAATCTACAGGGACACTACAAGTTCACAGAGTAGAAATTGTTGCTGATCTAAGTCCAGGCAGAAGACAGTGTACTTTGTTTTGCATACAAGTTGACCAAACTTAAACTTTAGCTATACTTTAATACAAAGAACAGCAAAAAAACAAACAAAAAAAAAAACAAAACAAAAAAAAAAAAAAAAAAAAAAAAAAAAAAAAAAAAAAAAAACTACAAAACTACACACTAAAGACCAAGCCCCAAGTAGGAGCAGCTGGGGGGCTGGGATGCTCAGGTCACACTTGTTTTCCTATAGAAAACACAGAGTTAACACAAAGATTGTGAATACCCACATGTCTGAGAAGTGCCCATCTAGATCACTTTAAGATATATTGGCAAGAGAAGGCTATGCCCTGTAAAGGCTAACATATAAGAGTGGAAGAGAAATCCATCCCAACAAATGCATAAGAATACAAAAGTATGAAAAAACAAGGAAACATGGTACCTCCTAAAGTTTTCATTCACCAGCAACTGACTCTCTAGACAAAATGATATTGAAGTGGATAAAATACCAGATAAGAAATTCAAAATAATCATTTTAAAAATAGTAATGCAACATACCAGAACCTCTAGGACACTATGAAAGCAGTTATAATAGGAAAGTTTTATAGCTACATGTGCCTACATAAAAAAATCAAACATATCCCAAATAAACAACCTAATGATGCCCTCAAGACCTTTGAAGAATAAGAAAAAGTCTGTTTCAAAACCAGTAAAAGGGAAAAAATAAGATCATAACTGAAATAAGTGAAATTGAGAATAAAAAGAAAAATACAAAGGATCAATGAAATGAGTTGGTTCATTGAAAAGATAACCAATATTGATAAACCCTCACCCAAACTAACTGAAAGAACACGAGAAAGACCCTAAATAATAAAATTGAAAAAATAGAAATCAGCACAGATATCACAGAAATCCAGAGACTTATTAGTGACTGTTTTGAAAACTTACATTCCAATAAATTGAAAAACCTAGAAGAAATGGATATGCAAAAAGATACATGGGGCCTGCAAAATTGAATCAAGAGAACATAGAAAACCTGAATAGATCAATAACTAGCAAAGAGATAGAAGCAGTAATAAAAAAACCCTCCAACACAAGAAATCCCAGATGGATTCTCAGCTGAATTCTACAAACCTTTAGAAATAAACTAATGCCAATACTCCTCAAATCAGTCCATGAAATAGAAATGGATGGAACACTTCTAAATTTATCCTATGAAGCCAGCATCACACTCATACCAAAACCAGATAAGAGCATATTAAGAAAAGAAAATTACAGACCAATATCCCTGATGAACTTAGATGCATCAATACTTAACAATATATTGGCAAATTGAGTTCAACATATTAAGAAGATTGTACATCATGACCAAGTTTATGTAATTCCATTGGGGAAGTTTCAACATATGCAAATCTATTTGTGTAAATTAATCACACAAATAGAATCATTTATTCAGAGAAAGTCTTTGACAAAATTCAACACCCATTCATGATAAAAGTACTGAAGAAACTAGGGATAAAAGGAACCTACCTCAAGTTCACAAAGGCTATATACATAGCCTTTGTATATACAAAAAATTTAAAACCAACATCTTTTTTTTTTTTTAAGAGAGAGTGAGAGAGGAGAGGGAGAGAGAGAGAGAGAGAGAGAGAGAGAGAGAGAGAGAGAGAGAGAGAGAGAATTTTTAATATTTATTTTTTAGTTCTCGGCGGACACAACATCCCTGTTGGTATGTGGTGCTGAGGATCGAACCCGGGTCGCACGCATGCCAGGCGAGCGCGCTACCGCTTGAGCCACATCCCCAGCCCCTAAAACCAACATCTTAATGAATAAGGGGAAAAACTGAAAACATTTTCTTTAAAATCTGAAAGAAAACAACGATATGCACTCTCACCACTCCTATCCAATATAGTACTAGAAATTCTAGCCAGAGCAATCAGGCAAGAGAAGAAAATAAAAGAGATAAAAACAGAAAAGGGAGAAGTTAAATGATCACTGTTTGCAGATGATTTGATCCTATAATTAGAAGATCCAGAAAGTCACACCAAAATACTGCTAGAGCTATTAAATACATTCAGCAAGTGGCAGGTTACAAAACCAACATACAAAAATCAATAGATTTCTTCTGTACAAATAATGAATATGCCGAGAGAGAAGAAAACAATCCCATTTTTTTGGAAGAGTAAAAGGCACAGAATGGCCAAAGCAATTCTAAGCCAAAAAAGCATGGATACATGCTGGAGGAATCCTAATACCTGAATTAATATTACACCTCAGAGCTGTGGTAACAAAAACTACATGGTATCAGCATAGAAACAGACACATTGACCAATGGTACAGAGTAGAAGACAGAGACAAACTCACACAGATAGTCATCTGATCCTTCACAAATGTGCCAAAAGCATACGTTGGAACAAAGACAGCATTTTAAACAATTGGTACTGGGAAACTGTTTATCTGTATGGAGAAGAATGAGCCTAGATTCTTATCTTTCATACTGCATAGAAGTCAACTCAAAATGGATCAAAAACTTAGGAATTATATTAGAAAATATACAACTCCTAGAAGAAAATACAAGGTCAATACTCCAACGTGTAGGCACAGGCAATGGCTTTCTTAATAGGATCCCTAAAACTCAGAAAAGAATGTCAGGAGTTAATAAATGGAATGCCATTTAAAAAAGCTTCTGCACATTAAAGAAAACAAGTATGAATGTGAAGAAGGAATCCACAGAATGGGAGAAAATCTTTGCTTGCTACTCCTCTGATTAGTATACAGAATGTATGAAGAACTTAAAAACGCTTAGCACCAAAAATAAAACAAAGCAAGACAAAACAAACAAACAAAAACCAACCAGGCACAGTGGTGCATGCCTGTAATCTCAGCAGCTCAGAAGGTTGAGTCAGGAGAATCACAAATTCAAAGTGAACCTCAGCAATTTAGTGAGGCCCTGCCTGAAAATTTAAAAAAGGGTTAGAGATGTGACTCAGTGGTAAAGGGCTTCTGGGTTCAATCCCCAATTCCCAAACCAAACAAAAACAAAATAACACAATTAACAAATGGGTAAATGAATTAAACAGGTATTTCTCAAAAGAAGGAATACATATGGCCAACAAATATTTGAAAAAATGTTCAACATCATTAGCAATTGGGGGAATGCAAATTAAAACTACACTGAGATCTCATCTGACTCCAGTTAGAATGGAAGCCATTAAGTAAACAAACAATAATAAATGCTGGAGCAGATGTGGAGAAAAAAGAACACTTACCCTGTTGTTGGGACTGTAAATTAGTACAGCCACTATGGAAATCAATATGGAGATTTCTTTAAAGACTAGGAATGGAACCCCCCACATGACCCAGCTATACTGCTCCTGGTATTTATCCTGAAGAATTAAAGTCATCTTACTACAGTGATATGTACATACCCATGTTTACAGCAGCGTGATTCACAATAGCTAAACTCAGGAAGTCAAGGGAATATGCTTCCTCTTACCTGTGGAAAAGGAAAAAGGAAAGAATGTTGTGGCATAGGGCATATCTTACAAAAATGGAAGAGAGTTCAGTAGAGTAGAAGACAGGAATTAGGGGAAGGGAGGAGAAGAGGGGAAAGGGAAATACTGGGGAATAATATTGGACAAATTATATTGCCATATTTTGTACATGAACACATATGTGACAATGAATCACACCATTAAGTCTAACTCTAAGGCAGCAATGAAACATGAATTTTTTTCTCTATTTTAGAAAAGGTAATAAATTAAAAATATAGCATAAATTAACTTACTCATAAGAAAAAGTTATTTTCTTTATTTTCCTTTTCATTATTCATTATAAAAAATCCCCCACTAAACTTTTAAAAAGTCCCCCCCCCCTTTTTTTGTAGCTACTGTCTTGCTATATTTTCTAAGCTGTCTTATACTTTCTGGGCTTAAGTAATCCTCCTGCCTTGGCCTCCCAAGTAGCTGGGACTACAGGTGTGTACTACCATGCCTAGCTCTCCTATTTTATTTTCTTTTAAACTGTGAAATATCCTCAATTTGTATAATTCAGTGTCTGGACAAGAAGCAGAAGGCACAAACTTGTAATTGAGGGGAACTTTACTATGAGCAAGTTTCAGGGAATTACCAAAGGATAATATATTCCCCAGGGGCTGCATCAGCAGGAAGCCTTCACCTCCCCAGGACTAAGGACCTAGTGGAGAGAGCCGGTACCAGAAACCAGAGAGTAACTGTGGAGTGTGCTACCTTTGACAGTAAAGTGCCCAACTAGCAAGTGTCACTCAGGGAGGAGCTGGGAAATAAATACTCTCACTTCAGTCTCTTCCAGCCCTATTATCTCCTGCCTGTGCCATTTTCTTCCAAAGCCAGCTGGAAGCCAGCATGCCAATAGATCAGTTTCCTTGGGCACAGAGCAGGGTGGGGAAAGATGGAGAGTACAATTGAAGGAGCAAATGGCAAATTCTGCACACCATTTGAAATGACTTCTTTTTCTAGAAAACAATTATGTTTTTTTTTAAAAAAAGGAGGTATCTTCCTGTATTCAAGGAGTGTTTGGGGCAGCTTAAGAGAATGAGATTTCTAATGCCTGATTTTGGACACATTTTAAGGTAAGGTAAAACTATCCTTTGTAGTTTATGATGTGTAACTCTTGATGATGAATTGCTGACATGGTAACATCCTTCAGAATTCCTCATATGTGCTTCTGCTGCATTGTGTTGTCCAATTTTCTACTTGAGAGAGTGACTTTTTGGAGCTACGTGTAAGCCATGACATGTATTTAAAATGAGGTGTGAGATATTCAATTTGGATTATTGTTTTGGTCTCCTGGGATCTTTCTGGAGTCTGATGTTTTATTATCTTTTTTTTTTTTTTTTTGGTGGGGCCAGGTACTGGGGATTGAACTCAGGGTCACTTGACCACTGAGCCACATTTCCAGCCCTATTTTGTATTTTAGTTAGAGACAGAGTTTCACTGAGTTGCTTAGCACCTTGCCATTGTTGAGGCTGGCTTTGAACTCATGATCCTCCTGCCTCAGCCTCCAGAGCTTCTGGTATTATAGGCCTGGCTGTTCCTCCTAGCTTTTTGCCATTTCATGAATTAATTCACTTTGTAGTAAATGAACTAATTAATTCTATCTTATATTTTTTTGTGAAGATTAAAGAGGTGTGGGTGCTCAAAATTATCTGAATGAGTGAATGGAGGATGTCCATAAATATCACCAGATGCCATTGATCATCCAGTCATTGATCATAATGCTGCAGTGGGCATGGGTGTGGATGAACCCATGGAGCATACTACTGCAGACTATACCACCTGGGAATGGTGGTATTAATCAGGTATGAGTAGGTTGTGCTGCAGTAATGAATTAACTCCCCAAATCTCAGTGACTTTTGCATGCCCAATGTATTTTTAACTCATGTTGACTAATTAGTTCATGAACTTCTGCTCAGTTCACTGGTGAGAGCTAGTCATATGTCCCTAATTCAACTATATGACAGCTTAAAATAAGGGAAAATATATGAAAACCTAATGAGGATTTAATTTTAGTAATGTTCACATTCAATCTTTTGATCAATTTTGAATTTACCCAACACTACTCTTATCTACATTTCTCTTTTAATGATTGCTGTCATTCTATTTATAGAATAATGATCATTGACCATGTACTCTAATCTTCAAGATCATGCTATGTAAGGTACTGAGGTAAGAAAACTAAAGTTAAGGGGGTTAAATATCTCATGCAAAGATATGAAGTCAATAAGCAGTAGAGAAAGCATTTGAATCAATTAATTCCAAACACACACATTGCTTCTTATTATCTACCTACCAATTGCTTTGCCAGTAATGAAATAAAAGAAAGGGTAAACCTGAGGTCAGACTGAAAATAGGACAAACTGATTTTTTCATACTGCCCAGTCAATTCTTGACTTGTACCATGCTCTCTCACTTGTAGTCATGTACCCCAAGCTCTCATTATCTCTCCTTTAGCATTTTTTTTCCTGGGAAGTCACTCACATTTCAGTGAAAATTACTGAATAACTTCCATTTTCCATTTTTAAGAATTATTTATTTATTAAAGACAGGTCACTCTGCAACTAATAAGAATAATTTATAATTGTGGGATATGAAACATCTTTGAAGGAGTTTATTTAAACAAAGTCATATTATTACTTTCCCTAAAATTATATCTGAGAACTTCAACAAGTATGGTCTTAGGAGGCAGTATATTGTGATAGAAAGCATGTGAGTAGGTATGTGAATTAAACATTTTTCTACTTACAGTATCTGTGTGACCTGGTATTTATATTTCTGTGACTTTAATTTTCTCATCTGTAAAATGAATTAAATGATGTCTTCTCTATATTTTGTGAGTATTAAAGAGGTCTGGCACAAAGTAAGTGCTCAGAACTATTTAAGTGAATGAATGAATAATGTTCATAATGTGCCTAACAGAATCTCAGTATAGAGAAGGTAATAAGCACCTATTAAATTGGCTCTATGGCCAGGATAGGGTGTGTTAGGGTAAGAAAATCAGCAAGTGGAATCAAATGTGGAAATTAATAATAAATTAATAAGTTTGTGTTTCAATCCAAATCTTTTTTGTATTATAGATTTATATGTTGATTGTTATGGGCCAGGCTATCTGGGCAATGACTAAACAGACTCCATTTTATCCTGAGACTCCATGTGATATAAGAAATGCTTCTCCATGAGAACACCCTGCCTCTGTACCCATCAACAGTTGCTTAGCATAGCATGTTTGGCAACACAAAATGGCAATTATCATACAATGTAAAATTGTTCTCTCTTTGGTTCCCATTTTTCTTGGACAGTGTACCCTCACAGAGATTGATTATCTAGACATTAGTAACCATTCTTCAACTTATACTCAACTAGCGATGTTTTGACCCATTCCCACTTCTACTTATGATTTTAGATCTCATGATGTTTGTTTATGGTTTTAAATAATAGCAACAGCTACTTATGATTAATATGGTTTTCGACTATAAAAGGAATCATCAAACTCCAGGACGGGGTTGAAGGGTGTAGACTTGCTGCCTGCCCCATGGCCCGTCAGCTGGTGGATCCAGACCCGCCAGCTGGTGAATAAAGGTTCTGTCTCCTGCTTTAAGATTGACTAGGTGATTTATTGCAATCTCACCATAGCATGATAGGATAGAAGATAATTTTGGAAACTATGCACTACAAAAAACATATTCCATGTCTCACCATTATAGTAACTGAGGATCATTTGGTGTGTATTGGTGGCAGTGTGATGAGCTGGGGTGTGAAGCACTCTTCACTGAAATCACTGGCCAACCTGGGAAATGTGGCCAGGTGACATGGAAGTAGCAGGGCATTGCAGTCCAGTTGAAGCAGTCTCACAGCCTAACTATGTGAATTGTGATGACTCGTGGTCATTTTTATGTTGTTGCGCTAACAGTTCTTTTAAAATGTTAAATTATATTTACTCAGCTATTCTCTATGAATTCCATTTAGTAACTTGTAGTTAATAAAAAGAAGTGAGAAGATGTAGTCAGGAGATTTGGGAGACATGAATGAACTTTTGAAAAAAACATTCTGCATTTCAGAATTAAGACATTTTAAATCTGGAAATACTTACATGCAGTAGGGGAAGTTTTGCTATATAAATAAAACTAGTAAATATATTGAAATAGTGTGTGTCTCTGAGTTGAACTGTAAATTAAATAGCATTAAATTATTCAGTGGAAATTATAAATCACACATATACAAATGGTAAATTTTTTTTTGTGGGGGAATGAAATTTTAGGAGAAGGAAATATATCTTTTTTTCCTTTTCTTCTGGAACATTATATGCAAATTTTTCTGGGTCAGCTTATTAAGCCTCATCAATTAAAAATAGAAAAGGCTATTTCTCAGGTGAAAGGGACACATCTAATAGTTGTACTATCTGGAGTATTCCAGTTGTGGCATGTCATTTACAGAAAAGCAGATGAAGAACGCATAACTTGGAAATGCTACACACTCTAAACCAGAGAGTCCCTAAGGGCCTTTAAGACACAGGATGCCAGGCAGAGCTCCCAGGGAACAGAGCATTTTCTGGGGATGTTTTAGATACTTGTTCAAAGTAGCCCAGTAGTTCTGGCTCCTACCCCTCCTGTGATTGTCTCTGTTTGACTCAAGGTGAAGATCAGTCTGAATCACATAATTCACACAGCTTTTCATTCCCAGAGCCCCAGGTGGCTGATGGCACTTCCCCTCTTCATTCTCCAAGGAGTTTCAGGGCAGGAATAAAACACTGTGATAATTCATGTTCGAGCTCTCTTGGTCTTCCTCCTCCTCTGATGATCTATCCAACTTCTCAAGCTGAGTCTAAGCTGACCTCATTACTGACTGGCTTATTTCAAAAAGGAAAGGGAGAATTTGGATTTTGTTATTTTTATCTGATAATAAAAGAATCACATGCTCATTGCAGAACACTTTCCAAATACTGACATGTACAGAATCAATGAATAAAGTAATCAATAACCCTGTTATAATCTGAGCTTATCTTCTTTTCCATATCAGGGTTACTTCTTCAACTTCAGCACTATCAATATTTTGGGCAGAATGATTCTTTGATGTTGGAGGATGTCTTTTGAATTCTGGGATGTTTACAGGATCCTTGGTCTCTACTTCAGAATCTTGATCTCCTACCACCTAATTATAAAAAGAAAACATATTTCTGGACACTGCCAAATGTCCCATGGGGGAGGGAAGTAACAGACCTCAGTTGAGATCCGATACTAAAAATCAACAAAAGTGTGTAAAAAAAAAGTGAACTCTACAAGTTGGTGGCTCAAAGTCTCTGAATGTTCTCAAAGTATCTTTAGAATAAATATTCAAAAGTTTGAGAATCCAGTGAAAACTAAATATATTGATGCCTAAAAAAACTTCTTTACCACAGATGCTGCACTGTTTGATGTAAAATATTAAGAACTCTTTTTTTTTTTTTGTAAATGTATTTTGTTCACTCTAAAGTAAAACAAAACTGTAAAGGATTCTTTTACTTTAGAGTAAAAGAGATATTTAAACTCCCAGAATTTCAATAATCTCATTCCATTTATAGAATAGGAATTATACCCACCATGCCAATGTTGTTAATGTGTTCATCCAGCAGATACTTACTGTGCATCTATTATGTACTATTCACCTGGTGGGGAAGTAGGGGAGAATTGGTGGTAGTGGAATAGATACATATAAAAAGCAAGTATGAAAATTACATATTGTGTATAGTACTGTGAAACAATTAAGTAAGCATTTTGGATTGGGGGGTGAGAATGCTAAGGCAGGGAAAGCCTCTTCAAGTGGGTGACAGAAATCCAAGAGCTGAAGTGTGATGAGGAGCCAAAAATGAGGAGGAAGTACAAGCCAAAGGCTTCAAAGCAAAAGACCCATGTCACTGAAGGAAATTAAGAGGTCTATGAACATTGCTACTCAGAGTGGTCCTCAGACTACCTGTTAACTCACAGTCTTAGACTGGTCTGCAACAAGGTTAGGAGCTTGCACAGGAATGAAAATCAAAGAATGCTTTCTTCTTTGAGGAAAATAGTGATGGAAATAAAACATAAAAACCCTGCAAAACTCAAACAAGACAATAAGAAGCCAGGTGAAAGTAGTAGTATGTTCATTCATGTAACTGCTATATATTCTGGTGTCCAGAGTATCCAAGTAACAATTCTCAGACCAGCTGCATTTTGTTGCATTGGTAAGATAATGTTGGAAAAGGTGGGGTCAGATCATGCAGGGCCTTGAGGCCAAGGTAAGGAGCCTGAACTTTTTCCTAAAAGTAAGAAGATAATCATCGTAGTTCTAAGCAGAAGAGTAGAATGTTCTGCTGTCGGGAGAAACAGATGCTCTAATTCACTTGAAGAACATTTTATAAACTCTAAAGTGCTGATGAATGTGAGTTTTGACTCAATAATCTCATTTAATCAGGGCTCCTTTAGTCATTCTGCCAACAGCCTCCTCGTGGACTGATCTAATTAACATATGTCATGAATCTCTTGAGGCCATATGGCAACATAATTTTTTTTTATTGTAAAATATATGCAACATGATTTCAAGTTTCTTGCTAATATAAATAAAATTCCATGCTTGGGAAGTAAATAAGTTATACCTCTCCAGCTCAGGAATCTCAGTTCTCAAAATAAATATTCTTTTGGCAGTTGTAGTTTTCCAGGTTCACACCTATAGAATTTATTACATACATGTTACCCATTTGTACACATTTTGCTAAAAATAACAACAGCTTAAAAATCTAGGAACTTTCTGTCTATACTTTATTAATTAGTGGAGGGAGTTTCACTGTTTTCAGCCAGACAAATTTATGAGTTCATTTTCTTATCATCTAGGAAATGGCTACATCTCCTGGAAAAGTATGGCATTGATTCACTTGTTGCTGAAGTGACAATTACTTTCCCTCTTCTTTCTCTTCCTCATTTCCTTTTTAAAAAATTTTAACTACTTTTTTTTTCTACTCCCTCCCTCCCTTCCTTTCTTCTTTCCTCCCTTCATCTCTTTCTTCCTCTCTCCTTTTTTGTCTCTTCTTCCTTCCACAATGACTCAATGAGCATATATATTATGGGCTAAGGACTATGCTAGGCCCTAGAAATCCCACAGTCAAAAATACATCCAGGCTGGGTTCAGTGGTGCATGCCTGTAATCCCAGCGACTTGGGAGGCTGAGGCAGGAGGATCATTAGTTCAAACCCAGCCTTGGAAACTTAGTGAGGCCTTAAGCAACTCAGTGAGACCCTATCTCTAATAGAATTCCAGTCTACCTAAAAGGAACTTCAGTCTTAAAGAGATGGGAAGACATGGCAACCCCAGTGTGGAGTGCATACTAGAGAATAAATTCTAGACACTTGGAATTGAAGTCAGAACAGCTTCAGAGAGAGAAGAAAACCTAAGTTGTAGTTGAAAGAATAAAAAGCTATTATGTTAAGGTTTAAATATGGGTAGAGTGTTCCTGGCAGAGATTTATGTGTGAAAACTCAGATGACATGCAAGTTGCAAATGTGAGTTGTGATAAATAATGGAAGTTGAGTCTGGTTGGAGCTTTGAGATTAAAGGGGGACTTAAGAAGGAAGAAATAGGAAAGGTAAGTAGGAAAACATAGGAAAAGGGCCTCATAAACTGTGCTAACAACTGCAGACTGTTTTTTTGATGAAGAGTAACTGAGGGATTTCAACAGGTAGATAATGTGATTGCACTTGCTTTTTAGAGAAATTGTATTGGATTTGAAAAGGAGAATAGATTAAGGGGGCAAGGTCAGCATCAGGAAACCACATAGAACAATCTCTAGAATCACAATGCAGAATGGATAAATCAGAACACCATGCATGTGGATGGTAAAATATTTGACTTCATTAGACACTCAGAAAGCTGCTGACTGATTTGTTGTGGTCATAGGGCAATTTAGAAAAGCAAGAATGGAGGCCAGGTGTTCCAATCTGTGAGTTGCTCTTCCAGTTAGAGCTGTTTTAAGACTCATCATTGCTCATTCTTCTCTGAACCTGCTTACCTACCCCAAATAGCTTGGATTTTTCTTAGTCATCAAGTAAGGACTTTCTTTTTGTTGATAATTTTTACTCTTGGGAGCTGTCCAATATCTATTGCTGCATTAAAATATAAACGGACTTTTGAAAATAATGAAGGGGATATTATGCAGGCAGCTGTCAGGGAAGGATTGGAACTTACTCCTGAAGTCCTGTGTATCGAAACCTGCAGATTTTTAATCTGTCCCCTCAAGGTTTTTCTCAACACACACCTGAGATGTAAGGAAGGGGAATTAATCAAACAAGGAGTGTGTTCAGCACTACTGTGAACTAAACATTGAATGAAGCACCCTGGGGGAAAATGAGACTCTGCTTCCACCTTGAAGCTGTCTGGTTTAGAAAGGAAAAGCAAATATCTATGCAAACATCAAGTCCCTTGAACAATATCTGAGAATGTGTTGTAGCTCTGTGTTTCAAAGTAGAGTATCTAATTGTTCAGAAAACAGAGGATCCATGAAGTTCCAGCACTGGTGCTGGAGCTCAGCCTTGGATGCAGGAAGGCTGGAGGGCAGGGGAGGTGAGGACGTTGATGTTTGAGTGATTGTGTTACATTGCTGGCACTTTGTCATTAGGCCTAGAAAAGTAGTGGGAATGTACTAAGAAATGGTGCGAAAGAAGCTCAGTCAGTCTGGGTGTGGGCAATGACCTTGAAGCTGAGACAAAGAAATTTTGAGAAGAGAAATGCCTGCAAATACTCTAAAATAGAGCTATTACAGGAAAAAAAAATAGGAGATGTTCATATGAGTGGGGAGAATGGTCGTTGATCACCCCTGCTGTAGCTCAACTCTCCTAGACAGTTTGGGCCAGTTGAGGGGCCCTGCACTTGACTGTGCTCTTTGAAGACTGAATGAGATGGCAGATGTGAAGTGCTCTGTGATCATCCTAAGCATCATAGCCACCATCCTAAGCACATGGCCCCCTTCACAAGTTTTTGTATCTTGGACCAAGGACTTTTTTCAAAATTCAATTTAAGCAGCTGATTCCAGCCCTCCCTTGCTACTCCTGCCACATGTCCTGTCCTTCCTCACACTGCCTTGCAAGCCCGTATTGACAGTATGTTTTCATCTCTAGTGTCTTAAACAAATCAGGTTCGGCAGAATCCAGTCTGATTAAACAATCCAATGAAACAAACAACAAACTGAATGTCACATTTAAAACCGTGGGGAGGTTTGATCTAAATGAATATTTCATCTTTGATCTGAGTACGAGGACGTTGTGGCCATGGCCTGAGTCTTCTGTTTCTTCCAGTCTTCCCAAAAGACAGACATTGCTGAGCCTCAGTAAGTAATGGCTTTTCTATACAAGTCCCTGATGGACAGCCCAGGAGGTAGATTTTTGCTTCTTCTTGTGCTGCAAAGTGCTGGCTTAGCAGCTTTCCCATCAGGGTCTTCAGCTAATATTTTTAGATGGCTGAGATGTTATCAGAAATGGCATTTAGTTGGATGGCTTTAATGATTGCCTCTCGCTGACAACAGGACTGTAACTCCTCAAGCTCAGCCCGTGTCTGTTCAAATCCTTGGCTCCTGTAAATTCTTTGCGAGGGACGGTTCTGTGTGTTTTCTTAGGAGGGCCTGTGCATTTTCCTCTAGGTTCCTAGGTAATGAAGATCCACAAAGAAATGACTTTTGATTGATGACTATATTTAAGAAGCTATTTAAGGAGTCTTAGGTTTCCATGTTCTTTTGCTCAGGATCAGCTTTTTAAACTGCTCTTTCTCAGCAGCTCCATTCTGACAAGGAACATTCTGTTTGCATTTCATTTTTATTTTTAGATATTTGCAAATGAGCCTACCCTGAAACAGCAATCTGCTCTATCCAGAGGGGGGCAGAACAGTGTCAAAATTCCTGTATGTATTCCACAAATATTCGTCCAGTAAGTGTAGTACAGCAAGTCCCGTTCTAGGCATTGGCTATACAGAAAGGTCTTAAAACAACCTAGACCTTACCCTCAGGCAGTTCACAGGCTTTCCAGGGTGTGGTTAATTATACTGATGAAAGTTTCTGCAAAGGAGAAATGCTAGGAGCTATTAGAGCTTTCAGAGTCTGGAGTGAGCCACCCAACAGACCTAAGCAGGGGGGCACATATCTAATTGGTGTTTCTAAAAGACATCCCTGAATCTGTATTTCTGTTGCAATTCTGTGAGAGAGATGGTGTTGGCTTCAGCTGGAGTCAGGTGTGGAGATGGAGTGAAATGTCTGTGTGTGTGACAGATAATTAGGAAGCCACACGGGCAGAAGTTGGCAATTGAGTGGAGGTGGTAGATGAGGGAGAGGGAAGCATCAAAAACGACTTTGTGTTTCCTGGTTTAGCACATACAGGGAGGGAGGAAAAATCAGATGTGCATAAATGTGCCAAGCTATTTTCAGGCCAATAGCAAGAAGTCACCACCCTTTGCTAACTCATAGTAAGTGTTTCAACTCCTAATTGTCAATGGCTTTATAAATATAGTTTCTCTGAAAGCAAGAGAGCTAAGGAATAAATGGCTACTTTCGTCATCCTAAACTCCAATTATACTCTCCCTGGTGGCAAACTTAATTCCTGGCATTCCTTTTAATTAAATAGGTGGCATCTCCTTCTGAGTGTCCCTAACTTAGCATGTGTGACATAGCCTTTGCCAAACACACACTTTAATCATCTGTTTATGAGTTAGTATCTTCTGATGATGTGTTCCTTGAACACAGGAACTGTCATGTTCATTTTAGCATCCTCAAAAATCAGGTCTCTTTCCTTTGTTAACCACATTGGGATTGTCATTTAAAAGCCACCCATCCTTCACTCCAAATTCATGGTGGATTGAGATTTCCCCTTCTCCACATTGTTTGGTCCAAAGACTCTGATGATGGAACACAACCTCTGAACTTAAGTTGGAACCATTGAGCAAGAAATATTCTTCTTCCCCTGAAGTTTGCAAAACTCATAGCTATCTGAGAGCTGCTGGTGGATGTTACCAAATAGGAGGGGTCAGCCTAAGAATGAAGGTGAACCGAAGGTGGCAGAACCAAGAGATCTAGGGAAAGTTTCTCGGGGGACATCATTTGAGCTCCTGGGAAGCTTCTTTATCAGTTACCAGATCCAATGTATTCCCTTCTGTTTAATGAGTTTGTATTGCTATTCTATCACTTATAATGGAGAATTCATTCAAACATGACACTCTAAGAAGTTGAGATCAACAGCCAGAATTAGTGATTGATAAAGATGATGACTATTTAGCTCTTACTATGTGTAATATGCCAAGAAAATTAACTCTCTTAACCTCAATGTGATCTCCTGAAAACCAACGTGTCATAGGTATCATGATCCCCAATTTACAGATGAGATGACCGAGATTCAGAACAGTGGCCGTTGGTCACACAGTGAGAAGTCAAACCTAGGTAAGCCTGACTCCAGAGACCATGCTCACCACCTCCCAAGGATGAAAATAAACAATTTCATTAAAACTAATACTGGTTATAGAAACTACTTGAGACTCATAATTTCTGTGCTTTTCCAGTATTTCTCATACAATAGGAAACAGCAGCATGAGAAACCCTCACTCCCATATCCTAGGTTAAGTCACAAGAATCATCGCTACTTAAAGCCTGTCATTGATGTATTTAGGTGATTCAAAAAAAT
Organism: Spermophilus citellus; assembly: GCF_964194105.1. Lineage (NCBI taxonomy): Eukaryota > Metazoa > Chordata > Mammalia > Rodentia > Sciuridae > Spermophilus > Spermophilus citellus. Next base: position 185,673,938 of record NC_138182.1, read on the forward strand.
CCAGTAGTAACCACTCAATGAGGCAGCGAACTCTCCCTCTGGCTTCAGACTTATACCACCAGCTAACTATTTGATATCTCAAATTAGTTACAGGAATATGAAATTTTACATATCAAAAACTGGGGTTCATGTTTCTCAGATGTCACCTCAATCTGTTCATCTGACTGACTTTTCCATTCCAATCAATGGGAGCATCAGGCACCTGACTGCTCAAGATGATTTCATATGAGAGCTCATGGGTCTCTCCCTTTCCCTGTCTCCATGTCCCATCCATCAGCAAGTTTCCAGTATATTCAACCTCTATCTGGAAGCCATCCACAGCCACACTAGACTTCTGCAGGTTTCTAGGATGTTCCAAGCTTTTGTATAAACTATATTTATTCTTGAGGTTCCTCCCACCCCCAGCACCATTATCCTGATCCTTTCTATGGCTTGCTGCTTCTCAATTTTGATTACAGTTTAAACACGAGGCTTTCCCTTCTGGACACTCTTCCTGCACCGTCATTTCTCACTAGTCTACTCATTTTCTGCCACACCATCATTTCTATACCTCTCATCTTAAAACTAGAACTACTTCTATTATGAATTTGCCTACTTATCTTCTGTGTCTCTCACCAGAATATAAGCTTCTTGAAAGAGGTTGTTTATCTTCTTAGTAGAACCTTGTATTTCCCTACAATGCAGGTGCTATTTTTAGGTGCTAAATAATAATGTAAAATGCATGAAAAAGTGAGCATTCAGCAATGAGAATGGTGTCATAAGAGAACTGGATAACCTTTCTTGTTGTCTAGCTGTATGTCATTAGCTAAGTCACTGCATGTCTTAGTTAAAAAAAAAAAAGAGGAGGGAAGAGGGCTAATGATAATCACTTTGCCCTCTTCAACCAGCAGGATCACCAGGCCTTTAATTGAAAAGCAAAGGGGCAGTGCAAATATCCAGAGAAAATCATTAATTCATGACCCATGACTCAGGAGGCAGGCAATCAGAGCTAGGGAGCAATGACAAAAATGGCAGCATGGGGGCCAAAAAAAGAGCCTACTTTTAACATTTGCAGAGTAATTTGTGCCACAGAGAATGAAACATCTAAATTTGTTGCAGAGATACACTCAGCCATGGGGAATTCTCTTCAAGCATTGCAAGAATCCATTGCTCATGCTAATGTCTATCTTTTGAGTCAAGGGTTCACTGTTCAGGGTCTTTTCACTCAGCCTAACTTTTATGCCCAACAAAATTAAATTATTGGGCAGAATAATTACACATAAATGCCTCTGGACTATTAGTCTCAAGGGGCCAATTTTCTAGCCATTTGTTGCTATCTGAAATGTCAAATTTGTTACACAGAGGGCATGGTAATACATGCAATATCCTCTTCTAAATAGGATATGAAAGGCACTAATCAGCACTGTGGCTGCAAATGCTGAAGACAGTAAGATGTTGCTTTAGTTAATAAAGTGATCTAAATTAATTACATGGATTATTTTAAGGAAAATAAAACATTTCATAATAGAAGTGCCACCTGAATGCAAGTTTCTCTTTCAAAGACCAACTGCTCTTGAGGGAGGTAATTTTTCCCCACGCTCTCATATTTTCATAGCTTTCCAGGGCCCAGGAGAAAAGACACTGGGCAAAAACAAAAGCTTGGACTTTAAGTTCTCTTTCTGCTATTGCCTTATTATATGAACCCAAGAAAGTCACTTATCTTCTTTGATCTCAGTTTCTTATCTGTAAAGATAAGGCTGTATTGTACAGCATCCATTCATGTACAAAACACTAGAAAAACTAGGGATAGTAGGAACAAACCTTAACATTGTAAAAGCTATCTATGCTAAGCCCAAGGCCAACATCATTTCTAAATGAAGAAAATTGAAAGCATTCCCTAAAAACTGGAACATGACAGGGATGCCCTCTTTCACTACTTCTGTTCAATATTGTTGTACAAACTCTAGCCAGAGAAATTAGATGAAAGAAATTAAAGGGATACAAATAGGAAAAGAAGAACTCAAAATATCACTATTTGTTGACAACATGATTCTATATTTAGAAGACCCCCAAAAAACTCCACCAGAATACTTCTAAAACTCATAAATGAATTCAGCAAAATAGAAGGATATAAAATTAAGACCCACAAATCAATTATATTTCCATACATCAGTGATGAATCAACCTAAAAAGAGATTAGGAAAACTACCCCATTCACAATAGCCTTAAAGAAAATGACATATTTGGGAATCAGTCTAACAAAAGAGGTGAAAGGCCTCTACAAGGAAACCTACAGAACACTAAAGAAAGAAATTGAAGAATACTTTAGAAAATGGAAAGATCCTCCATGTTCTTGGATAGGCAGAATTAATATTGTCCAAATGGCCATACTACCAAAAGCACTATACAGATTTAATGCAATCCCATTAAAATTCCAATGATGTTCTTCACAGAAATAGAAAAAGCAGTCATGAAATTTGTTTGGAAAAATGAGAGACCCAGAATAGCCAAAGCAATCCTCAGTGATAAAAGTGAAGCAGGAGGCATCACTATACCAGACCTTAAATTAAACTACACAGTTATAGTAACAAAAAATGGCATGGTAGTGGCGCCAAAACAGACATGAAGACCAATGGTATGAATAGAAGACAGAGACAAACCCACATAAATACAGTTATTTGATGCTAGACAAAGGTGCCAAAAACATTCATTGGAGAAAAGATAGCCTCTTCAACAAATGGTGCTTGGAAAACTAGAAATCCATATGTAGTAAAATGAAATTTGACCCCTATCTCTCACCTTGAACAAAATGCAAGTGAAGTGGATCAAGGACCTAGGCATTAGAAATACAGAGACCCTGTGCCTACTAGAAGAAAAAGTAGGTCCAAATCTCCATCATGTTGGCTTAGGAATTGAATTCCTCAACAAGACTCCTAAAGCTCAAGAAGTAAAATCAGGAATAAATAAATGGGATGATATCAAACTAAAGAGCTTCTTCATATTAAAGGAAATAAGAACATGAAGAGAGAGCCTATAGAATAGGAGAAAATCTTTGTCACTTGTACCTTAGATAGAGCATTAATCTCCAAGATACATAAAGAACTCAGAAAACTTAACACACACACACACACACACACACACACACACACAAAACAAAACAACATCAACAACAACAAAACCCAAAATAACCCAATCAATAAATGGGAAAAGGAACTGAACACACCCTTCACAGAAGAAGAAATAAGATCAGTCAACAAAGATATGAAAAAAAATGTTCAACATCACTAGCAATTAGAGAAATGAAAATTAAAAGAGATTTCATCTCATTCTAGTCAGAATGGCAATTAACAAGAACACAAGTAACAATAAATGTTGACAAGGATGTGGGGAAAAAGGTACTCTCATACATTGCTGGTGGGACTGCAAACTGGTGCAACCACTATGAAAAGCAGTATGGAGATTCCTCAGAAAACTTGGAATGGAACAACAATTTGACCCAGTTATCCCATTATTTGGCATATCCCAAAGAACTTAAAATCAGCATACTATAGTGACACGCCCATGTCAATGTTTATAGCAGCTTAATTCACAATATCTAAGCTATGGAACCAATCTAGGTGTCCATCAACAGATGAATTGGATAAATAAAATGTGGTACATGTATACAATGGAATGTTGCTCAGCCATGAAGAAGAATAAAATAATGGCATTTGCCAGTAAATGGATGGAACTGGAAGCTATCATGCTAAATGAAATAAGCAAATCCCAAAGTAGAAAATACTGAATGTTCTCTCTGATATGCAGATCCTGACTCACAATAGGTAGCGGGAGAGAGGAGTGAAGATTCACTGGATTGGAGGAGGGAATGGGGGAAGGAAGGGGAGATGGGAATGGGAAACACAGTAGAATAAATCAGACGTTAACTTTCCTATGTTCATATAGGAACACACAACCAGTGTAACTCCACATCATGTAGGACCACAAGAATGGGAAGTTATACTCCATGTATGTATGCTTTGTCAAAATACATTCTACAGTCATGTATAAATACAAAGAACAAATATAAAAAATAACCTAAATGAAAAAATAAAAGAAGGCTATGTTGTACCAATGGCTGCTGTAAGGACTCAAAGGAAGACATTTGTATTAAGCACTTTGAAAGCTGAAAATGCTGTGCCAACAAAGGACTATGCTCTCCCATTGGTGGATTTTGCCTGGCTAGTGTCACATCTACTGTTTTATTAATGGTGAAGAATTTCAAGCTTCATTTTTAGAATGTTCTTTTCTTTAGTTTAGTTCAAATAGTTCAATTCACTTTTACTAACAGTCCAGAAGTGTCCACATGATCCAGGCTTGGCCAATTGAGCATTCTGTCACCTTGGCCTCTGTGATAGGTTTGGAGATGGATGTGTGACTTGGACCAACAATGAGACTTAGTCCTGGTAAATTTGGAGGGAGATGATGGAAAAATAATGATTTTTGTTTTGTGGCATGTCATCTCTCAGAGTGTAAAGCATGGTGCAGAACAGAGAGGGTGAATCTGAGTTGTAGTGACATCTTTGAGTCCCTGGATTCAGCTTGCTGGCTTTGACTCAGGATGGTTCATTGAATTCTTGATCTGGGCCAAGCACAACCAAAGGAATTAGAGATTCATTTTTGTCTTGAGATAAATAAGTCATGTGTTCCTGGAATTTGCATTTCAATTACAGGAGCCAATAAATTCCCAGTTTGAGTTAGCTTTTCATCATTTGTGTTCTTTCTTGATCATGGAAGTTTAAGATTTTATATAATGAATAAAAAATAAACATTTTTCCCCTAGATATTATGATGATAATGTATAAAGTCTTGGCATGTAGTAAGTGAGAAATAGATGGTATTAAAGGAAACATTAGGCATCATTTTTGGCCACCTAACATTTAAATCTCCATTGCTGAAAGTCAGAGCCCATTTTAGAGGCTGAAAATATCAGCGCCCCATGAAGCAAGGACATGGACCCGTGTCTGAGAGTTTACTAATCAGATGTATCTGACACAGATTTTTGAATCTAAACACATTATACCATGATATACCAACCACACACACCTTCTTTCTAGACAGAGCGGTGGTAATGGTGGTCTCTGCATGTGCTTCTTAGTTAGCAGAGGCAATGGTTGGTTCTTTTGTGGTGCCAGGAATTGAACTCAGGGGCACTTAGTCGCTGAGCCACATCCCCATCCCTTGCTATTTTTTTTTTTTTTTTGAGACAGGGTCTTGCCAAGTTTTGTAGGGCCTGACTAAGTTGCTGAGGCTTGCTTTGGACTTGCAATCCTCCCACCTCAGCCTCCCAGGTCACTGGGATTAAAGACATAAACTGTTACATTTGGCAGAGGCAGGAGTTCTTAGAGAGCATCCAAAGCCCTGTCTCTGGAGTGCTAATGAACTGCATCTAGGTTTGGCAGCGGCAGCTGTGTGCATTCCTCCAGCCATCCTTGAGAAAAAGGGACTCCTGACTATATGACTTCAGATGTGATTCTCTGTACTTCCTAGGGATTGTAACCACCCAATATCCATTAAAGACATTGTTTTTCTGCTTATATTCACCGGAGTTCGTTTTTCTTTTGTGCAATTAAGACCTGACTGATACTGGAGTGATAATGATATAATGTCAGTGATGATAATGGTGATGATAGGAACTTGATGCTGTAGGAAGAAAAACAATCAGTATTCAGTGTGGAGATTAGAGAGGAGTGAAATGGGAAGCTGAATTTAGTATGTGGCTCATCATACTAAGTGTGATGTGGGATGGAAATGGAAGAGGTGGCCGAGAGTAAGTCTCCAGCTGTTTAGGTGGACAGAACGGAGTATATTCAAGAGAGATACTGAAGATGAGATAGACATGGTATTTTCTTCAGCCATTGGCCATTCATAATATAGAAACATGGAGGATTCTGGGCATCTTCTTTTCCAATTAGAGACATTGGGCTGCAGGTAGTACAACTCAGTTATGTGTCATTTAAACTGGGTCAAAGACCAGCTACAGGTAAAGTTCGGGATTGGGTTCCCTCATATGGGTGGGGGGGGGCTTGGCCTTCTCCACTTTTGTCTTTCCAAGTAGGTGAGTCAGACATTTCTCCGGGAATGTTGTAAACGATAAATATGAAAGCAAAGTGCTTGTAGGTAAATAATAGACATTGCTCATCATAATCTTCTTTGTTACTTTCTCGCTGTCCCATATGCAAGGCCAGTCTAATGAGCCCCTTGTGACCAGCAGAGGAGTGTGGTTCAGAGAGGGTAATTGCTTTTTATTAAGATGTATAAATTTCCCCTTAAATTCATTAAAAGTTTCTGAAACAAATAAATAAAACATAATTGATACAGATCCAGTCTCCTTTCCTTCTACAGATCATTAAGAAGTTGTAATTGCTTCCCAACCCCCAGGAAGCTCTCGTCTCCGAGAATAAAGTGTTAGTGTGACTCCCTGGCAATTGTTATTATTCTAAGGAATTAATTTGCTCTAATTAGTTTTAAGCTCATTAACAGAAGTAGAAATCTGAGCAAGGGAAGGGAGGTCTGAAACATTTTTCTCAGCCAGTTGTAAGAACTTTCTGTGTGCTTAACAATTTGGCCACTGAAAATCAAAACTTGTTAAGACCTAAATACAACACCTATAAATCAGGACATAACTAATACGATTTCTAAAATACATATTAGCTTCCATTCTATTTTGTGAAAGTAAGAAATAAACTATGATTTTTTCTCACCTAGTGGAAATCTTTAAATTGAGTCCCAAAGGACAAAAAACTAAAATAAAATCAGAAGAATTAATGCTATTGAGGCTCACAAAGGGCCTGTTTTGCTTAGGCAAAATCAGTACCTGCATAGGATGATTCAAAAGGTCTGGGAAAGGCTCTATTTCTTCAGAAAGTAGCTACCTAATTCTAAGTCCCTGTGGCTAGAATTTCATCATGATAGAAAGAAAGCCACATCTTTGAGTTCCTTTCTCGAGGTCTTTTTAAAAATAGTACATCTACACAGGGAGGCAATGCATTATCCTAATTTTCAAAAGGGACAACTTTCATACCCTACTGATCAGCCTTGGGATGACTAGTTTAGGATTATTTTTGAAGACTGGAGGCTAGTGTTTTGGGATTGAGGTGTCTCTGGAAGACACTGAACTGGTATGGCCATCAAGGTAAATTGGGGGCAAATGACAGAGACCATGGGTTTTTAGGCAATAATGACATTTTGAAAATTTTGACCTAAAGAGTGACAGAATCAGAGCTATGCCATTTGATGGAGCATAATGGATGAATCTGAAGAGGAGAGAGTTGAGCATGTCAGAGTTATAAAAGGCCAGAAAGAAGTATGGTAGAAATGGTAAGAGGGACATGGATTTGAAAATGGTTCAGGGATGTAATGGATAGGATTTAGTGATCGATGGGATGTAACTAGAGGGACCCAGAGGCATTGGTCTTGGAGAATTAGAATAATGAGGCCACTAATGAGATAGGAAAAGAACTAAAACAGACAAACCAAATAACAAACAAGCACCATCACAATATACAACCAACCAACAAACCAAAAAATGGCCACCAACATATTCCAGCACATTCTCAGAGTCTGAGACAACTGATCTGGTTTTAGACAAAACAGCAAATGCTAGTTTTAAAGGTGACAGATTTATGAATTTTGTAATCCCGACAATGAATTTCTATGAAACAGACAGTGAACAAACTCTTTGAAACCGGCAGGAAATAAATGAATAAATCTGACCAGTAGGGTTATTGAATTTAAAGAACATATACTATATAAAGGGGCAGATATTTTCCATCTTCATAAAACACAAGGATGAGGCAGGGTTGCCAAATCATCCAGTTCCTAAAAAGAAGCCAGAAATCAGAAATGTTATAGAAAATCTCTTGATTCTTTAGTATTGGCAACTAATTCTATTTTTTTTTCTTGAAACTTGGGGTGTGCTAATCCCAGGCAAGGGAGTTGAGCATCCCAGGGGCCACAGGTTTGAGACTAGATGAACCCAACTAAATTGTTAGGGATTGGTGCCTTCAAGGAGACACAGCTAAGAGAGGATCCCTGGGCAAGCATTATTTGAGCAACTGTACTTTTGCTAGCACAGTACTAGATGCTGAGGGAGGTAGAAGCTCTGACAACTGTGCTTAAGAAGCTGACAGCTGCTGGGCATAGTGGTGCACTCCTGTAATCCCAATGGCTTGGGAGGCTGAGGCAGGAGGATCGTGAGTTCAAAGCCAGCCTCAGTAACTTAGCAAGGTCCTAAAGCAACTCAGTGAGACCCTGCTCTAAATAAAACATAAAAATGGGATGGAGATGTGACTCAGTGGCTAATGCCTCAGGGTTCAATCCCTAGTACCTAAAACCCCCTACAAACCTGGTTGAACTAGAGAAGAATGTAACACTCCATATGATTAAGGGCTATCAGCATCTAATAAACAAGAGAAGGGCGATAACAGGAAAGCTCTATGTCTCAAATGGCAAAGGAGAGCATCAAGGAGGAAGAAAAGGTACACAAAGAGCTAAGGACTTTTCTCCAAAGTCCAATTCCAAGCCAATAGTTGTGATTCAACAGGTTTTGTGATTTCTCCAGGAAGGCAGGCATAAGGTTTTGAGAGCAGGTGGAAATGAATACATTACAAGTGGAAGCTGGTTCCACACTAATGATTGCTAACAGACCAGTTTGGACTATTTATTGTACTGAAATTTAAAGGTTTTCCTCATCTCAATGCTAAGCCATTGGTATCTGGCTTAAGAATTAAAAATAAATAAATATATAAAAATAAAATTCTGACAGTTTATATGAGGGGATGACACATCTCTCTAAAATAGTGAGATAATGCCTGAAGCTGGAGCATTTCCTCCAGGTTAGTTTAGTTAGGATTACCCAAGGAGTATGAAAAGAGGTTAACAGAACACTGAGGTCCTGCGAATAGGGGAGGGTGGTACAATAGGGAGGATTTGTCATTTTCTTTATAACTGGGCTTTGAGGATGTAGCAGAATGTCAAGTAGAATTTTTCCCGATAATATACTCTGCACTTGCTTCTTGATTTCTTGTCTTTCTTTCACTTCTCTTTGCTTTATTTTTTCCCCCCAAACTCTCTAAAAGTAGCAGTGAAGACCGATTTATTGATTGAGGAATAAAGAAAATAGTGTCTTTGTCCTGATTTGGTATCAATCAGTTTATTTAAATGAGCTTTTCACTGATAGGCAGGGTCAATTTGTGAAGCCCATTTGATCATCTCAGTTCAATTACTGCAGAAGCTGCTTCCGGGTTCAGGTGAGGAGAAATGAGAATGTTTTTGCAGTTTGCCTCCTTCAAGGGAGGACACAAGAATAGAAACCTCACAGAAAACGGCATGACATTTTTCTGACGGTTCCACTTTGGGATGGACAGCTCTTAGAAAAGGAAGCATACTCGGAGCTAAGATGCACTGTTTTCCATAAGTAGGTAGAGATCTGCATCTCCTGCCTTTTCAACCAATTTTTGGCATGTCTGGGTGAAAATGGAGACCATTTTTTTCTTTAACAGCATCACAGGTTCTTACACATGACACAATTTTAAGGTTGTTGGGCTCTTGTCTATGAGAGTAGAGGGAGGGGAGAGAAGGGAAGGAGGCCACAGTTCAGAACTCTAGGGGGCATGGGTCCTCCCAGATTTCTCTGGGAATGTCCACTCCATGCAGAGTCATGTGGTTATTGAACCTAGGATTCTTATGTGAGTCCTTAAAACTCATAAGATCCCTCCCAGAAGATACCGTCTTCTTCATTGTAGCGGAGACTAGTTGCATACAGCCAATCGATACTTCCAATAGTAGCTAGAAGTCTCAGTTCAGAAAGGATAAAATACTAAAGGCATTTAATTGCCTTTGGGCTGACTATAAAATTTTAGATTACCAACATTCTACTGGGGGCTAGTTAGGTGAATTCTTGCTTTTCAATTTCCTCTTCTAAAAGATTCTGTTTCCTCCTTCAATAATTAAAGTAACCAAGGACTGGAGAAACCACAGGATTTTTCCTTTGGGTTAACAATAATAGCTAACATCATACAAATTAGTAAACAGTGCAATTATCTGTGTGTCCTGAGTTACAAACAGCACATTAGAACTATCTCTTACACAGAATGATATAGTTTTCTTTCTCCTCCTTTTCTCTAGGCCTCAGCAAAAGTTGCTCTCTCCAGACCCATCTGGAGACTTCCAAATCAGACAGTATTTATTAGTGGTTAGTGTCTGGCCAAAGGTAATTCATAGTTGAATTTATCAAGCACCCTGGGGACTTACTAAATGCAAGATATCTGGTTCTGTACTTGGGGTGTAAGATGTGTAAAGGAGACTACGTATTGTCAAGAAGCTAATGGAGGCCAGAAGGGGAGACGTGAAAACAGGAAATTTTAATATGAAGTGCTCAGTGGTAAGGTATGATGGAACAGGAGACATTAACTCAGCCTGGAAATGTAGGAAAGCTTCCTGCAGAAGATAGCATGGAGAGATGGTCAGAAGAAAGGAAGAAAGGGGAAGTACCATACACAAAGGACCCCTCCAGGGAGCACCCATCCAGGGCTTCCCCTGGGCCAGCCTCTGGGTCTCATGCATACTCCATCATAGAATCCTCATAAATGTCCTGTACATTAGGTTTCCTTATGTCTACCTTATTGGATTTAAAAAAAATGAAGACTGAGAAGCTAATTAACTTGCCATAGCTAATATTGCCACTGGGTGGAAGGGAGATTTAAACTGAGACTTTATTCCAAAACTCAACTGCTTACCCACTGTAGTGCCCTGCTCTTCTGGCATACAAAGCATGCACTGATGTGATTGTTTCCTCCAAACATAAAGCTCTGCTAAGGTCCTGTTATATAAAACCTGCATCCACTGTTGGGCAAAGAACAAGAAAATATTAAAGTAGAAATATTAGAAAGTCATTGACCATTGAAAATTAACAAGAATCTATGCAACAAAATGTTGCAATGATTGCTTGATTTGGTACCATACTTAAAGTATGTCCAAGTATATGATCCTCCTCAACAAATTTTGTCTCTGTTGGGTCAGACTGGCCCCACTCTCCATCACTTATCAGGTCCGGCATAGGGTCCTTCCTTTCTGCTCCTCCAAATGTCTGCAGGTCTCTGCACTCGCTCTTTCCTGTCTATAGTCATCTCCAGATTGTCTTTCCTAATCCCTCAGGAATCAGCTCAAGTGTCACCTCCTCAAAGAGGCCTTCCTGGCCCCCAGGGTAAATGAGCCCAATCACTCTTTATCCAATTCCTCTATTTTATTTCCCCACTGCATTTGTTGTTTTCCGACCTGTCATTTATTTATAAGCTGTTAGTGTACTGTCTGCCTCCCTCTACTAAGATGAAAGCTCCAAGGAGATGAGGGTTTGGTCTTGCTCACTGCTGTGTTCCCAGATGCTAAAATAGTGCTAGCCCGCATATTTGTGCAATGAGTGTATTTGATGGTTTAGATAACTTTGTGAAGTATACTGGGAGCTTATTTTTATCTTCATCTTTCAGAAAATAAAATGAGATTCTTTGTGGTAAAATAACATGCTCAAAGTCAAATAATGAATAAGCAAAGAGCCAGGAATTGAACTGAGTTCTCCTTTCCCTCCTGTGTGCCCCCTCAGCTTCTGATAAAAGTACGCACCCGTCTCTTGCTTTCCTTCCCTTCAGACTCTCATATTTGGGCATGGATTGCCCTGAACTAAAAAAAAAAAAAAAAAAAAAAAGTAATGACTGGTGTTATAAATTTGTCCTTTCACTTCATCTTCCTCTGATTCTCTGGAAAATTTCTTTTTCCTAGGTGGTGATGCCGGTTGACTAGGTGACAATGAAATGAAGGGTAGACTGAATTTGAGAAGCCTGCATTGTGACCGTGACTCTTTCCCTGCCTGCTGTAAGTCATTGGGGGATATCTCATGTTCCATTTGGACCTGGGAATAAATGATTCCTATTTCCTATTGTTTCAATATGAGGTGGGTAATGATAGAACTGGGTGTGACAAACGTGTGTGTGTGTGCACGCGCGTGAGTATGCCTGTGGGTAGGAGGATATTAGAATCTAATGATACAGCTTTCTAGTTTTTTAAAGCTTGAACTTGAAGTTCTCAGAGTACCTGGAGTGGGTTTTATTTGGACCAAGTGTGCTGTTCAATAAATACTTATAGAGTGAAGGACAAAGTGAGTGAAGATATGTCTGCAATTTTCCTGCTGAGTGCCTTGGTATGTTTGTATTCTCATTCTCAAGTAACAAAAACTAATTTTAACTAAAACTAAGCAGAAAGGAAATTTTGATGGCTTTCAGGGGTCCTACAGAATCTAAAGGAGACTGGAGGATCAGGCTTAAGGACCGGGAGAACTAAGACAGGAGGGGAGGGAGCATGGCAATGGTTCATCATTAGAGAAACCTAGTTGAAACCTTGTCTACAATCCTGTCCACTTTGTAATGCAAACCACCTTACTGATGCCTGTCCTTACTAACACAGAGGTCAATGTCCTAGGTAAGAGCACCTGAAGCCGATAGGGGTAATAAGGAAAACAAAACCATGCCAGTTTTTATTATTACTATTATTGCTATCATTATTATTGATGCTGGGTATTGAACCCAGGGGTGCTCTACCAATGGGCAATATACTCGGTCCCTCTATTTTATATTATGAGACAATGTATTGCTAAACTGTAATCTTCCTGCCTTAGCCTTCCAAAGAACTGGGATTAGAGGTGCATACCACTCTGCCCAGTCATGCCAGCTGTTTTCATAGAGAAATTTTGAAAATAAGGGATTGGTTCAATAGATGCTGGCAGATTGCAGCAGTAGAAATGAATATCCAGGCCACGTGGATATGGTGCACAGGGCTGGGAAACAGGAGAAATTGGTGTTATGAGATACCAGACCCTTGGAGAAGAGGCATGAAGGGTCTGAGGCCCCGACCTTTGAGGACAGGGCACTGTCCAGCCTTTGATATCTCAGAGTCTGGAAGAGATAAACAAATTTCTTTCAAGTTTGGGAATCTGAGAAGGGGGTCTTGCCTAGCTTTTGAGGGGAATAAGATGAGAGTTCCTAGGTCTGTGGAAAGAAGCTAGAAAAGAACCATTTGTTGTTGGGTCAACGTGCAACTCTCAGGGTGAAGGGTGGCCACTGGGTGATGCTGAGAGGAAAAGAAGCAGAGGGGGAAGACGCAAGCCACACCTCTCTTCCTCTTGCCCTGTAGTTTTCCTTTTGGAAGAACCTGGCAGGAAGCCACTTGGTCTAGAGGGCCTCAGGCTCAGCATTATAAAGTCGGGTAAAAGGGGTGAATTTAGAGCCAAGATACAATAGCTTAAAGGCTGCAGGGCACCTCGCCTGCCCACAGAGCAGATTTTAGGGCATGTGCTCACACCCTGACTGTACTGGGACATGCATAGTGAGGATCGGATCATTTCTTCCATCATTGTAGATTACCAACTAGAATTGCTTCTCCAATACTACCCACCAATGGGAAGAAATAATTCTCAGTGAGGAAATACAGGGACATTAGAGCGAGGGCAAGAGGCTGGGGATGCCACATATCTACTATGGCCTCTTTGCAAGAAATGGTGGAACACTGGGTATTGGTATCATCCTCCTTCTATATAAATACATGGAGTTGACCCTTCTTGTCCTTTTACAGTACCAAAGTTGGTTATTTATGTCTGGCTACAAATTGCAGATGCCCTGTTTAGATGGGGATTATAAATGACCCACTTTGAGCTTTAATTGGGGCCAAATAAAGAAAAAAAAATCAGGCTTATTTTCTTTCATGGTTTGGAGATTTATATAGGGTACTCAGAACCTGTTTATCTCAGCAGGCAGAAAGATAGTTGCTTAAATGGATTTTCATGCTTAGGGCTTCAAAACACAAAGCCCTATGCACCTTGGTATTTGTTTTGCAATTCTTATCTCACCCAAATTACTGTTTGTGGAAGGAGGGAGGAAAACAGCTTATATCAGTGTCCCCCATCTCCCCCAATTTCTCTATTTTATGCCTAAAGATATACACAAAAACATGTAAGATCTGCATTTGGAAGAATTCAATGTGTGGTAATTAGTTCACCAGCAGCATTGAATTTCTTGAAATTAGGAACATTGATTCTTTACTGAAATGTAAGTTACTTGCAGATACTTTATTCCTTTTATTCTAGGTTTCCTAAAACAATTTGAGCTTGTTTTCCAGATAGGTTTTTCATTTATGTTTTATGCTGCTTGACTCAGAAGGTTTAGATGGGAAATTCCTTAAAATTAAAAGCTTTCATGGATTTCTTGGTCACAAAGAATTATTGACTGGTTAACCTACAATAGCCAAGAGGAAGGTCAATAGTTATTCTCACACTAGAGTTTGTTACTTGAAAAATACTGAAAAAATAGGTTAAAATTGCCAAGAGTCTACCTTTAAATTTATATATATACACACACACACACACACACACACACACACACACACTACATATATATGTATAAAGAAGTAAAATTATTTCACTTATCCTCAGAAGAAAACTTTCAATAATCATATGATATATGTCTGTACATATATATTTATTAAAAATAGAACCATTATGTACATATTAATCTGATATATACTCTTTCAGATAATATGTCAGAAGTACTTTCCAGAACATTATGCATCGATTTTCTCTATTTTATACAGCACAATTTATCTTAATTTTTAAAAATTCTACACTAATGATGGGTATTTGCATTTATTCTTATTTTTGTTGCTATTAGAAATAGTGTCATAGTGAATGTCCATACATCCATGTAAGTCATATTAATCTTCATCTGTACGTGCTATTATTTCTTTTTAAAAAATATTTATTTATTTAATTTTAGTTGTATTTGGACACAGTACCTTCATTTTACTTATTTATTTTTATGTGGTGCTGAGGATCAAACCCAGGGCCTTGCACATTGCTAGGCGAGTCCTCTACCACTGAGCCACAACCCCAGCCCCATGTATGTGCTATTATTTCTGTAAGACAGATATGGAACCCTGGCCTCTTGCAAAAGGATGCAATTCAGAAGCACATGCTGCATTAATAGTTCTCTTTAGTCCCCTTCAACCTAGAACAGTGCTTCAGACTTTGCTTTATTTGCATGTCCTTGATACTTTTTAACCACAGGTGGTTATTTTGTAGAATACTCTCCAATTTGTGTTTGTTGGAATTTTTCCTCATTATTAAATTTGGCTCATAAATTTTGGGCGGAAAGATGGCAGAGGTGATGAAGCTGTGTCTTTCCCTCTGCATCCTATCAGGTGGGGTGTAATTTTTGTCTTGTCCCTTTACTAGTGATGATGTTCTCTTTGATCACAAGATTAAGGCTACATCTGTCAAATTTCTTCACTGTGAACTTACTCTGCTTTCCTTTGAAACAAGTATTTGGTGGACATAAGTCCAAAGTTTATCATCAGACTTTGTGTTTATTTCTTTCTGCATATTTACTTATATCAGTATTAACTCATAGTTTCTTATTTTATTCAATGTGTTATAATCCATTACTCTATTTTTAGTTTTTAGGTTCAAATTGTTCATGCTAAAATTTTTTTTCTGGAGTATTGTTAAAAAATCTCACAATTATTTCATTTGGGAAGAAAACAAAGAGTTGGGAGCTGATAAAAGATCAACTTTACCTTTCAAAAATAGCTTTGTATAATCTTTGACTTTTTAAACCATATTTTAAAAATTTTCTTTATTTTATTTAATTTTTATTGATTTTTTATATATGACAGTGGAATGCATTACAATTTATATTACACACATAGAGCACATTTTTCATATCTCTGGTTGTATATAAAGTATGTTCACACCAATTTGTGTCTTCATACATGTATTTTGGATAATGATGTCCATCACATTCCACCATCCCTTCTAATCCCCTGCTTCCTCCCTTTCCTTCCACCCCTCTGCCCTATCTGGAGTTTGTCTATTCCTCCTGTGCTCCCTCTCCCTACCCCACTATGAATCAGTCTCCTTATATCAGAGAAAATATTTGGCATTTGTTTTTGGGGGATTGGCTAACTTCACTTAGCATTATCTTCTCCAACTCCATCTATTTATCTGCAAATACCATGATTTTATTCTTTTTTATTGCTGAGTAATATTTCATTGTATATGCCACATTTTTTAATCCATTCATCTACTGAAGGGCATCTAGGTTGATTCCACAGTTTAGCTATTATGAATTGTGATGCTATAAACATTGATGTCGCTGTGTCTCTGTAGTATGCTGTTTTCAAGTCCTTTGGGTATGGACTGAGGAGAGGGATAGCTGGGTCAAATGGTGGTTCCTTTCCCAGTTTTCTAAGGAATTTTCATACTGCTTTTTATACTGGCTGCACCAATCTGCAGTCCCACCAGCAGTGTATGAGTGTACCTTTTTAAAAAATGTCATAAAAGGTTTTCTGGGCCATGGTATTAGGGTAGTGGCACTCACCTCTGACTACATGTCAGTATTAAAAAAAATAATACTATTGCCAGAATCTCATTACAGAGTCTGATTTATTTTGTTTTAAGGTGGGAATTGATTATTTTAAAAGGTCCTCCAGAGATCCCATTGACTAATCTGGGTTGAAAATTACCAGGTTAGGAATAAAAATTTTCAGAATCCAAGACAAATTGAAAATGAAAGACCCCTCATTAAAAATGATTAAGAATTTCAGATGACAACAGAAGATCATTAAACCAAGGGTAGGATTTTAAGCTTGCAGGCCCTGTGAGGTTGCATAGGTCGTGTGTCCATGAAGCCAGATGTACCATATTTAGTGTAATAAACAAAAAAAGCATGCAAATTAAAGGTATATGGTATGACACCACGAGAGATTACAGTATAGCCACAGACAAGTATCTGGATGTGCCCTCCCCACCCTCCAGCTCTCTCACAGTTGAATGAGGGCATGACCAATACTGGACAATGAGCAGGGAAGCAGATGTTGTGAAGAGCAGGTTTGATTTCTCCTGCAGTCTCTGAAGCCCAGCTCTGAGACAGGGTCACAGGATGGTGCTGTTTGCATCTGAGTGAACATATGAAAAGAACTCCTGGGAACTCTCATGAGCCATGTTTCATAAGTAAAAACTAAACCTTTGTTATACTAAGCCACAAAAATTTGTTACAGCAGCAGAGCCTAACTTATTATGACAAATACAGAAAGGGGAAGATTAAATGCCATGGGGTCTCAAAAGATGGGAGTTCTGACTTCTTGCTATAGTATCAGGAAAAGCTTCATGGAGGATGATACATTTGAGATGGGATGGATAGTTTGAAAATGTGGACTTGAGAATTAAAGTTTGTGTTAGTTAACTACCACCATATGGAAAACCACCCCAAATCTTGGTGGCTAAAAACAAGTACTATCTACTATATTTCTCATGAGACTATGGGGGCTGCTACATAGCTCTGCTCTCCTGAGCTGGATTCAGGTAATGCAGACTAGGTTTCTCATGCATCTGTGGTCAGATGTTGGGATGCCTGGGGCTAGCTGGATTAGATTGGCCTTGCTCATATATCTGAGGTTGACTGGCTTTTCTTTGCATGGTCTGTACTCTTCCAGCAGCCTAGCATAAGTGGTGAAAGAATCCAAGCAGATAGAGTGGAATTACAAAGGGTCTCTTTAAGCTTAGGTTTGAAGCTAGCACATTGTCACTTGCATGCCATTCCAACTAGTCAAAGCAGGACACAACATAAGTCCAGATTTTATAGTGTGGGGAAGGAGTCTCCATATGAGCTCATATTTCTAGCAAATGGGAGCTATTCAATATATGTGGAATAAATATATGAGCAATGGACTAGATTGCTGGGATAGCAACTTTTTGGAACTTAGTTCTTGGACTTTCTCACTTCCTTGTCAACTTGTTTCCCCTAGGTAATCTTATCCTGAATTGCCAATTTTATATATCCAGCTCATGTGGGTTCTCTGAAATTTCTCACATGCAACCAGCAACCTACTCAACATCTCACTACCTCTCTCTGCTAGTTACTTTTTCATCACTGTGACCAAACTACATGACAAGAGCAACATAGAGGAGAAAAAGTTTATTTTGGTCTGATGATTTCAGATATTCAGTCCGTGGTCAGCTGACTCAATTTCTCTGGACATGAGCTGAGGCAGAGCATTATGGTGGAAGGGTATGTTGGAGGAAAGCTATTCACCCTAGAGAAGCCAGGGGGCAGATATAGAAAGAGGGAGGAACCAGGGACAAAATATAGTCACTAAAGGCACACCTCCAGTGACCTCCTTCCTCCAGTCAACTCCACCTGTCCACCATTACCTTCCAGCAATCCATTCAAATGATTAATCCATCAAATGGATTAATCCACTGATTAGGTCACAGTTCTCATAATCTTGTTGTTTCACCTCTGATTATTCCTGCATTGTCTAACATACGAATTTTTTTGGAGGACAACTTATATCCAAAACATCTCTAAGAGGCACGTGGTGTAAATCTTGACTCATATATTCTTCTTCCCCAGATGTTCCCTGTCCACAGTCTAGATTCAGTAAATGGCAGCTCAATTATTCTGTTTCTTAGGCACAAACTATGGAGTCATCTTGGTCCCCTTTCTTTCGCTCATATTCCATTGTCCAGCCATCAGCAAATCTTGTCAGCTCTACTTCTACACGTGTTCAGAATACACTTGCTCTCACTATCTCTACCACTGTTCCTGGGTCCAGGTCATCCTAATTTGTTTGCCTTGGGTATTGCGATAGTCTTCTATCCTGTCTCCTTGTTTCTTCTCTGACCTCTACACTCAATTTTTCCTCCTACAGTCTCCAGAGTACTCTTTAAAATATTTAAGTCATTTTGTGTCACTCCCTTGGTTAAAACCCTCAAAAATTTTCCGTTTCACAAGTCTTTGCAAGGCTTACATGACCCTGCACAAAAATGGTTCTCTTGCTTTTCCCTCTTTTCTTACTTCTCTCTTGATTTTGTTCATTCAGTTGAAACCGCTTTGGCCTCCTCGTGCTCCTACAAGGCACCTGCATCTACCTCTAGGGCTTCAGTTTTGTTCTTCCCTCTGCTGGACCACTCTTCCTTCCGATAGCTGTACACTTGGCTCCCTTATTTTCTGAAGGTCTCTACGCCACTACCAGCCTCATAACAATAAGGACTTCCTAGACCCCTGTCTTTATATAGCATCCTGCAGAACTTTCCCATCCTTGTTGTTATTTTCTCCATAGCCCTCCCAGCCCCTGACATAGTCTATATTTGCCTGCCTATTTGTTTTTGTCTGATTCTTCTCACTAGAGCATAAATTCCAACTGCATAGCGACTTTTATTTTGTTATTTTCTGCATCTGCAGAGCCTAGAAAAGCTTATAAATGTTTCTGAATGAATGACTAAATGGTTGAGAGATTGAGAAAATCTCCAAAGTTATAGCAACTCATATTGTCTATGATACCAATCAGAGTAGAAATCAAACTAGTTTAGAACAAATGTGCTTGAGATCCACTGGTATCTAGTGTCACCATTGTCCCTTCTATATGGTTCTTTCCATGAGTGCCTAGATCTGATGGCTTTCTTTCTTCTAATTAGCGCTGTCTCCTTTCTTAGATTCTAATTTACTCTCCATTTCCCTGGCATTTCTGTCCAAATTCTCTTTACACGATCTCAGAGCACTATTCCTTTACAGCATTTATCACAATGAAAATTGTACACATGTTGATGTGATGATTTTCATAGATGTCTCCCTTGCTGGACCATAAGCTCACTGGAGCATAAACTCTCTGAGGGTGATGAATCTGGCTGGTTCTGTTCATCAGTAGATCCACAGACTCATGCACAGGGTCTGGTCCACAGCAGGCATCAAATACCTCCTAGGGACTGAAACAAGGCTGAACTCCTCTGATTTACTTCTCTCTCTCTCTCTCTCTCTCTCTCTCTCTCTCTCTCTCTCTCTCTCCTCTCTCTCTCCCCACTGATTCTGCATGATCTGCTAATTAATGCTGAGGAGAATATTTTAAAATGGAGAACATCTTCAAAATCTCTTTTTAAATTTGGGTCTCAAAAATATACACTAAAACTGGCATAAGGTGTTGATGGGAACAGAGACTTTTAAATCTGATTAATAAAAGGATGCTGTCATAAAGGATTTTGATATCACATTACAATAGACAGGGTTCAAATTCACAGCCAGACTTCTGGAGTGCTTCTTGGAGTCAATCCTGGGGACTCTGAGGTTGTCTAAAACTAGGATTTAGGGATTTTCTTTCAAGATAACATTGCACAGCGGCTCTGATCTTGGCAGAATCTTCCTGGGAGACAGTGTCATCTGTTCACACCCTAGGAACAATTAGATTTATTTAACAAAAGCAGAATGGTGTTTATAAAGTAGCTTGAAAGAGTCCATGGGGTACATCAAAATTTGTTTTATAAAGTAGGTCACATCAGTTCTGTAGCTAGTCCAATTATGATGTATAGGCAACTGAATTCCATAATAGATTTGGCTCAGGAACTAAAAAAGCTGGTGGTGAGTAAAGTGCTTGACTTTGGAAGCTTCGAGGCATGAGAGACTACAAGATCACCCCAGCCAGAATCCTGGAATCTATGGTAAGAAGGAAGTACCGAATTTATCATCTTCTCTCTCTACATATTTTTTTCTATTCAAGTCTACAAGGTGACTTGGACCCCTGGAGCCAATAGATCTGAGTTTACATCTCCACTTTACCACTTACTTGCTGTGATCTTGGACGAGTGACTACACTTGCCTGGGCCTTGTTTCCTCCTCTGTAAAATAGCAATCATAATAATAGGGAAGACCACATAAAATTATGTAAATATTAAATAAATAATGTATGCAAATGTCTCAGCAGTGTGTCTGACATTTAGATAGAGGGTAAAAACGCATCATGGTGGAGAAGAGGAAGGCTGTACTTTCCAGTTGCTCTGTTGCAAGGAATTAAAGCAGCAGGAATATGGCCTCTAGGTGAGGTGGGTGACTGAGGGAATTCACTGAAATTCAATCTTGGACATTTGGAGAATCGGGGAGACCAACTTATTAAATTTTGAACAGGAGACAAGAAACACTATACTCATACCAAGCTGGATTGGAGAGGGCACTAGGTTGCCACAGAGGGGAAAGTATATACACAGGGGAATAAGGAAAACATGGTGTGCACATTTGGCCTGGAAACATCTGTAGAATACAAAAGTTGTCTGATTTGGAGGTTGCACAGCCCGCTGGTGTTTAAAAAGTGTTCCATATCCCACAACCTGTTCACACAGAACTGAGGCAGGGAGCCATCTTGAGGAGGTCATGCTGGAAGGAGCCTGGGGATCACAGCAAACATTGTCACAGTGTCCTGGCCAGTGCCTACCGTGTGGCCCAGGATACACCTGGCAGAACACAATTGAAACAGGAATAGGGAAGACTGTACCCAAGGGGACTCAGGGCAGCGAGATGGAGGGGACTACATAATTGGCTGTCCCCTTGAGTCTGGTGGCTCACTTGAACAAAATGAAGGGAGTCAGGAAACTGAAGAGGCAGGCTTGATTACATTTGAGGTCAGAGTCTGGAAAGCTGTATTTGTGGGCAAGTACAAGAGATCTGCCATGCCTTCTCAGCTGAATGCATTTTGTAATCTCATCCTAAGAATAAGAGTCTCCATTGGCCTCTGAAATCCAGATACCCAGCAGAGATTGGCATCTGCCCAGGCTGTTGATTTAATCTCTCTGGAGTAGATATTACCTGGCAAAGTTCCAAATTTCCCATTGGAGCTAGACCCCAGGTCCTGGAACTTCTCATTTAGAGGTCTGCCCCAGCTGGACCCTGGGAGTATAAGGATCTAGTCCATCTGGACCAACTTCCCATTTCATCCTACCTTATACTGGTGATCAGGGAAGCTGAGATCCATTTCAATTGCTTCAGTTGCAGGTACACCAGCAGCCAGGTTGGTGAGCAATACAGAAAGGGGAAGGGCTTAATAATCCACACCCCTTGCTCTAAGGGTTGAATAGCCCAAGAAGAAATGGAAAGAAGGGCAATCTGGTTTAAGTCACGAGTATTCATCCCTGTCCACAGTTTTGACCACTTCAACAGAGATAATTCTTTCATATTTCATTAAGAATTTTTTGTTTTTGCTGTATTTGCTGATTGGTGTGTGTGTGTGTGTACACACACATATAAATATATACACACGATAAATACACATTTTTATTATCCTTTATTATTTTTTCTCCTTCTTTTGACCTTCACTTTCTCTCTTTTCACATCTTAAAATTCTAACTTTTCTTTTCCATTTTTTCCCATTTTCTTTTCTCTTAACTATATTTTTAACATCTTTAAAAACTTTGTAGTTCATATAATTGCAACTCCCAGCATTAATGTTGTTGCAGATATTCGTATTGTGGATATCAGAGTTGACGCCTGGCATTTTCTTTAATGCTATATCTCATACATGAGTGTTTGTTGTTGCTGCTGTTGTTAATTGCTGACCCCATCATTCCTGTTTTTGTGACCCTTCATGTTGTAGATTTTATAGTTAGCAGATAGTATTTACTTTAATGCTGTATATTGTTCACTGCTCTTGTTACTATTGTTTATTTATCCCTTTTCTGTGATATGCTGGAGATCTTATGTGAGGCTTCCAGTTTATGAGGTGGATACTTTGATACTGAACTACCCCCTAAAACCCAGCTAAGAGATGGTGCACACAATATAACCCTGCTCAAACTTTGGCAGTAATTTAACACAAAGAATAGAGGAGAGAAAAACACCAAAACAATGACTGATCCCCAAGTAGGGAGGGCTAGTGTTGGGGGGAAACTCAGCGACCACTCATAGATGTGTTTCTATGGCAATAACAAAGAGAAATAATACAAAAACTGTGGATATGAGGAGCTTCAACATGGATTGCTACTATATCCTTGAGAACATGCAGAGTTGTCAAGCCTAGAAGATCAATCACAGAGAACGTACATTGTACACTCTTTCAAATACAACAGAACTGCCTGACCTACTAGAAGGACACCACTCTCATGAGACATGCACAGAAAGTGGGACCTCAAGCTCTGACACAATATGTACTGTGTCGAAGTGTTTTAATAGTCAACAAAGAATTGGCAGGGAAGCTATACTATGAAACTTACTTGGAAACATATTCAACAACTCACAAACAAACAGATACCCCAGAATATTTTGCCAAGAGAAACCTATACCCTAAAAAGGCCCTCTCTTAAAAGTGAAAGAGAAATCTGTCCCAATGGATGTGCAAACCACCATATAGGAGTGAAATATGAAAAAACAAGGAAACACAACATCTCCTAGTTTCACAATTCACCAACAACTGACACAAAAAATATGGAAGTGGAATAAATACCAGATAAAGAATTCAAAAGAATGATTATAGAAAAGATCAAAGAACTCCAGGTGAATGCAGAAAAACAAATGAACAAGTTAAGGAAGTTAGTACAGAGTATGAATGAGAAATCCAATAAGAATATAGATCTTGAAAAAGAACCAAACAGAAAGATTGGAAATGAAAGGCACAATAAATCAAATTTAAAATTTCAGTTAAAAATACCTACATAGTTTAGATTATGTACAATACAGAATCTCAGACCTTAAAGATGAGGTAGACAGTCTAGAACATTCAGACAGTATTAAAGAAAAAAAAGAAAGAAAAGAAATGGCAAACAGAATATGCAATAATTCTGGAACAACAGTAAGAGAACAAATATAAGTCTCATAGGTATTTAAGAAGAGCAGAGATATAAGCTAAAGGCACTGATAACTTATTTAGAAAAATAATAGCCGAAAAATTTCCAAACCTTGGGAATGAGATAGACAGATTGGAGGCATTTGGAACCTGAAATAGACCAGAAAAGAACTTCTTCATGAAATGCTTTAATTTAAAATGCCAGAAATACAGATCAAAGAAAGAATTTTGAAAGTTATAAGAGAGATGCCAGATCACATTTAAAGGAAAAATAAACAGTGTAACATCAAATTTTCAGCAGAAACTCTGAAGTACAGGAGAATTTGGAATGATATATTTTAAGTCTTAAAAGAAAATAACTGACAACCAGGATTGTTACAGCCAGCAAAGCTATCTTTCAGAATCAAAGAAAAATAAAAACCTTCCAAGATAAGCATAAAATAAAGGAATTCATGTCAACTAAGCCAGCATTAAAGAAGATACTTACAGGAATTCTACACAGAGAAGGAAAATATAAAAACAACCAAAAGAGTTCAGGTAAGATTAAATCCCATTAGAAGTCAGATAAACAAGTGAGAATGAGGATCAAAGCAAACATTTGAAATTAATCAAGACGGAAGGATAAAAAGTACCTCTCCATAATAATACTGAATGTACATGGCCTCAATTCTCTGGTTAAAAGACACAGATTGGCAGATAGGATTTAAGAAAAGACACAAAGAAATGCCGCCTGCAAGACATAAAGGTCATAGGCAAAGAAACTCATAGACTGAAAGCAACAGTATGGGGAATGATATTCCATGCAATTGAAAGCCAAAGCATGCAAACATAGCTACTCTTACATTCAACAAAGCAAACTTCAAGTCAAAATTAGGAGGGATAATGGTCACTACATATTGGTAAAGGTAGTAGTCCAAGAACAAGGTAAAATGATAGTAAATATTTAGATCCAACATTGGTTCACCTAATTATATTAAAAAAATCCCTACTTGACATAAAGTCTCAAATGGGCCCTAGTAAAATAATAAAATAATAGTAGGCAATTTCAATATACCTCTCTCACTAATTGGTCATCCAGACATGAACTCAACAAAGATACGATAGAGTTAAATCAGATAGACTTAACAGAAATCTACAGAATATCCCATCCAACAACATTTGAATATACTTTCTTTTCAGCTGCTTGTTAAACTTTATCCAAAATAGATCATATTTTAGTCCAAAAAGCAAAAATGTTGAAATACTTCCATACATCCTATCAGATCATAGTGGAATGACATTAGAAATGAAGAGCAAGAAAAACCATAGAAACTTTCAAACATGGAGATGGAACAGTGTACTTTTGAATGATGAGTGGTCATTAAAGAGTTGAGGGAAGAAATTTTAAAGTTCTTAAAAATCAAACTGGAATAAAAATACAGCATATCAAAATATCTGGGACACACTAAGAGAGTTTTCATGAGTATCTACAAAAAAGAAATCGGAGAAATCCTAAAAGTGTAACTTAATGATGTCTCTCAAAATCTCAGAAAAACAAGAACAAATCATCTTAAAAACCAGTAGAGGGAGGGCTGGGCTGTAGCTCAGTGGCAGAGCACTTGTCTAGCATGCACAAGGCACTGGGTTGGATCCTCAGCATCACATAAAAATAAATAAAATAAAGGCATTTTGTCCATCTATAACTATAAATAAATAAATAAACAAACAAACAAACAAACAAATAAATAATAAAAAAATTAAAAAAAAAACAGTACAGGGAAAGAAATGATAAATAGTTGATATCAATGAAATAGAAAATAAAAGAACAATGAAAGGATCAATGAGACAAAGAGTTCTTTGAAAAAAATAAATGATATTGATAAACTCTTAGCCAAACTAGCTAAAAGAAAGAGAAAATTCAAATAAATAAAATTGGAAATGAAAATACAGATATAGCAACAGACTCCACTGAAATCCAGAGAATCATTAGGGACAACTTCAAAAATTTATATTCTAGGGGCTAGGGTTGTAGTTCAGTGGTTGAGTGCTTGCCTTGCATGAGTGAGGCACTGGGTTTGATCCTCAGCACCACATTAAAAAAAGATATTAAAAAAACCCTTATATTCTAATAAATTGGGAAATATAGAATAAGTAGACAAATTTATAGATATATGACCTACAAAAATTGAACTAAGAGGATATAAAAAAACCTAAACAGACCGGTAACTTTCTACCCAGATGGTGATTGGTCTTAATTTGCATGAGGAGCCTGACTGACAGATTCTTTTTAGTCCAGATCTTACAGGACTGCTTTTTAGAGACAAGTTGCTTTTATTTGGTTAAAACTAAAGAGATTGTGTTTATTTTTTAAATCTATTATACAGACTCATCATCTTGCTTTAATTTTACTAATGTTTTATATTTTCTGGCCTAAGAGAAAATCTTTCCAGAAACCTTCTGATACTTAAAATTGACTATAAAGGGATCTTCTGACACTGACTCAAACTACTTCCTCTCCAAAGTGGGATGTGATCAAAGGAAGGAACCAAGCTTCCACAATGTGAAAACCAAGATGCTTGGCAAATAATCAGCTATGTCTTCAAAGGAAATCATTCAGACAGGGAAGAAAATCACAAGGAGTCACTTGCCAAACCCCACCAAAATAAACAGCTGGAAGATTATGGGGGAAAAAAGTTTCTTCTGCAAAGTAACATGAGACAGGGCTATTAAATATTTCAGTTTGCCTCCTTTAGGAATAAATATCTAACTTCCTGTTTTCAAATTCTGTACACTGACCCAACAATGGACTGCCAGCCTGAGGACATGGAGCCCTTTATATCATCTTAAGGGAATCCCTTCAAGATTGAGAGGATGAGACAAACAGGGGGATTTGAAACAGACTGAAGTTGGAATCTCCTCTAAAATAGAGAGCCACTTTCTAAGAAAGTTGAGAGTAAAGGCTGAAGGGCTGCAATCCCCTGGTCTGATAGGTGCCAGTGGAGCTGAATGGAGATTGCCCCTTGCCCTGGTCCATCCAGTTACAGGCTAACCCAATCTGCACACGCGTACTTCCTGCCTTTTGTCTCATTTTGCTGATGCTCCTTTTTATTTATTTATTTATTTATTTATTTATTTATTTATTTATTTATTTTTATTGTTGGTCGTTCAAAACATTACATAGTTCTTAATATATCATATTTCACAGTTTGATTCAAGTGGGTTATGAACTCCCATTTTTACCCCGTATACAGATTGCAGAATCACATCAGTTACACTTCCATTGATTTACATATTGCCATTCTAGTGTCTGATGTATTCTGCTGTCTATCCTATTCTCTATTATCCCCCTTCCCCTCCCCTCCCCTCCCCTCCCCTTTTATCTCTCTACCCCCTCTACTGTAAATCATTTCTTCCACTTGTATTATTTTTCTCTTATCCCTCCTTTCCTCTTATATGTAATTTTGAAAAACCCTGAGGATCACCTTCTATTTCCATGCGATTTCCCTTCTCACTCCCTTTCCCTCCCACCTCTCATCCCTGTTTAATGTTAATCTTCTTCTCAAGCTCTTCGTCCCTACCCTGTCCTTGGTTACTCCCCTTATATCAAAGAAGTCATTTGGCATTTGTTTTTTAAGGATTGGCTAGCTTCACTTAGCATAATCTGCTCTAATGCCATCCATTTCCCTCCAAATTCTATGATTTTGTCATTTTTTAAAGCAGAGTAATACTCCATTGTGTATAAATGCCACATTTTTTAATCCATTCATCTATTGAAGGGCATCTAGGTTTGTTCCACAATCTTGCTATCGTGAATTGTGCTGCTATGAACATCAATGTAGCAGTGTCCCTGTAGCATGCTCTTATTAGGTCTTTAGGGAATAGACCGAGAAGGGGAATACCTGGGTCACATGGTGGTTCCATTCCCAGCTTTCCAAGAAATCTCCATACTGCTTTCCAAATTGGCTGCACCAATTTGCAGTCCCACCAGCAATGTACAAGTGTACCCTTTTCCCCGCATCCTCTCCAGCACTTGTTGTTGTTGGACTTCCTAATGGCTGCCAATCTTACTGGAGTGAGATGGTATCTTAGGGTGGTTTTGATTTGCATTTCTCTGACTGCTAGAGATGGTGAGCATTTTTTCATGTACTTATTGATTGATTGTATGTCCTCCTCTGAGAAGTGTCTGTTCAGGTCCTTGGCCCATTTGTTGATTGGGTTATTTGTTATCATATTGTCTAATTTTTTGAGTTCTTTGTATACTCTGGATATTAGGGCTCTATCTGAAGTGTGTGGAGTAAAGATTTGTTCCCCGGATATAGGCTCCCTATTTACCTCTCTTATTGTTTCTTTTGCTGAGAAAAAACTTTTTAGTTTGAGTAAGTCCCATTTGTTGATTCTAGTTGTTAACTCTTGCGCTATGGGTGTCCTATTGAGGAATTTGGAGCCCGACCCCACAATATGTAGATCATAGCCAACTTTTTCTTCTATCAGACGCCATGTCTCTGATTTAATATCAAGCTCCTTGATCCATTTTGAGTTAACTTTTGTGCATGGCGAGAGAAAGGGATTCAATTTCATTTTGTTGCATATGGCTTTCCAGTTCTATGAGCACCATTTGTTGAAGGTGCTATCCTTCCTCCATTGCATGCTTTTAGCCCCTTTATCAAATATAAGATAGTTGTAGTTTTGTGGATTTGTTAATGTGTCCTCTATTCTGTACCATTGGTCCACCCGCCTGTTTTGGTACCAGTATCATGCTGTTTTTGTTACTATTGCTCTGTAGTATAGTTTGAAGTCTGGTATCGCTATACCACCTGATTCACACTTCCTGCTTAGCATTGTTTTTACTATTCTGGGTCTTTTATTCCATATGAATTTCATGATTGTTTTATCTATTTCTACAAGAAATGCTGTTGGGATTTTGATTGGCATTGCATTGAACTTATAGAGAACTTTTGGTAATATCGCCATTTTGATGATGTTAGTTCTGCCTATCCATGAACAGGGTATATTTTTCCATCTTCTAAGGTCTTCTTCTATATCTCTCTTTAGGGTTCTGTAGTTTTCATTGTATAAGTCTTTCACCTCTTTTGTTAGGTTGATTCCCAAGTATTTTATTTTTTGGGGGGATATTGTGAATGGAGTAGTTGTCCTCATTTCCATTTCAGAGGATTTGTCGCTGATATACAGGAATGCACTTGATTTATGCATGTTGATTTTATATCCTGCCACTTTGCTGAATTCATTTATTAGGTCTAATAGTTTCTTTGTAGACCCTTTTGGGTCTTCTAGGTATAGAATCATGTCATCTGCAAATAGTGATCATTTAAGTTCTTCTTTTCCTATTTTTATGCCTTTAATTTCTTTCATCTGTCTAATTGCTCTGGCCAGTGTTTCGAGGACTATGTTGAACAGAAGTGGTGAGAGAGGGCATCCCTGTCTTGTACCAGATCTTAGAGGGAATGCCTTCAATTTTTCTCCATTCAGAATGATGCTGGCCTGTGGCTTATCATAGATTGCTTTTACAATGTTGAGGTATGATCCTGTTATCCCTAATTTTTCTAGAGTTTTGAACATAAAGGGATGCTGTACTTTGTCGAATGCTTTTTCTGCATCTATCGAGATGATCATATGGTTCTTATTTTTAAGCCTATTGATGTGGTGAATAACATTTATTGATTTCCGTATATTGAACCATCCTTGCATCCCAGGGATGAATCCTAATTGATCATGGTGTATAATTTTTTTGATATGTTTTTGAATCTGATTCACCAGAATTTTATTGAGGATTTTTGCATCTAGGTTCATTAGAGATATTGGTCTGTAGTTTTCTTTCTTTGAAGTGTCTTTGTCTGGTTTAGGCATCAGGGTGATGTTGGCCTCGTAGAATGTATTTGGAAGTTCTCCCTCTTTTTCTATTTCCCGAAATAGCTTGAAAAGTATTGGTGTTAGTTCCTCTTTAAAGGTTTTGTAAAACTCTGCTGTATACCCATCCGGTCCTGGGCTTTTCTTAGTTGGTAGTCTTTTGATGGTTTCTTCTATTTCCTCTATTGTTATTGGTCTGTTTAGGTTGTCTATATCCTCCTGACTCAATCTGGGCAGATCATATGACTTAAGAAATTTATCTATGCCTTCACTATATTCTATTTTATTGGAGTATAAGGATTCACAATAATTTCTGATTATCTTCTGTATTTCTGAAGTTTCTCTTGTGATATTGCCTTTTTCATCCCGTATGCTAGTAATTTGAGTTCTCTCTCTTCTTCTCTTCGTTAGCATGGCTAAGGGTCTGTCAATTTTATTTATTTTTTCAAAGAACCAACTTTTAGTTTTGTCAATTTTTTCAATTGTTTCTTTTGTTTCAATTTCATTAATTTCAGCTCTGATTTTAATTATTTCTTGCCTTCTACTTCTTTTGCTATTATTTTGCTCTTCTTTTTCTAGGATTTTGAGATGAAGTATGAGATCATTTATTTGTTGGTTTTTTCTTTTTTTTTTTTTAAAGAGAGAGAGAGGAGGGAGAGAGAGAGAGAGAGAGAATTTTTTTAATATTTATTTTTTTA
This sequence comes from Spermophilus citellus, assembly GCF_964194105.1. NCBI lineage: Eukaryota > Metazoa > Chordata > Mammalia > Rodentia > Sciuridae > Spermophilus > Spermophilus citellus. The sequence continues at coordinate 185,704,132 of NC_138182.1, forward strand.
GTTCTCAGCGGACACAACATCTTTGTTGGTATGTGGTGCTGAGGATCGAACCCGGGCCGCACGCATGCCAGGCGAGCGCGCTACTGCTTGAGCCACATCCCCAGCCCGTTTTTTTCTTTTTTTAAGGAATGAACTCCAAGCAATGAATTTTCCTCTTAGAACTGCTTTCAATGTGTCCCATAGATTCCGATATGTTGTGTCTGTGTTTTCATTTAGCTCTAAGAAGTTTTTAATTTCCTCCCTGATGTCTTCTAAAACCCATTGATCATTCAGTAACCTATTGTTCATTCTCCAAGTGATGCATGATTTTTCCTTCCTTCTTTTATCGTTGATTTTCAGTTTCATTCCATTATGATCAGATAAGATGCATGGTATTATCTATACTCCTTTATATTGTCTAAGAGTTGCCCTGTGACATAATATATGATCTATTTTTGAGAAGGATCCATGTGCTGCTGAGAAAAAAAGTGTAACTGCTTGATGTTGGGTGGTATATTCTATATATGTCAATTAAGTCTAGGTTGTTAATTGTGTTATTGAGTTCTATAGTTTCCTTATTTAACTTTTGTTTGGAAGATCTGTCCAGTGGTGAGAGAGGTGTGTTGAAGTCTCCCATGATTATTGTATGGTGGTCTATTAGACTCTTGAACTTGAGAAGAGTTTACTTGATGAACATAGCTGCACCATTGTTTGGTGCATATATATTTATGATTGTTATATCTTGTTGGTGTATGGTTCCCTTGAGCAGTATGTAGTGTCCCTCTTTATCCCTTTTGATTAACTTTGGCTTGAAATCTATTTTATTAGATATGAGTATGGACACTCCTGCTTGTTTCCGCAGTCCATATGAGTGGTATGATTTTTCCCAACCTTCACCTTCAGTCTATGTATATCTTTTCCTATCAAATGCGTCTCCTGTAGGCAGCATATTGTTGGGTCTTGTTTTGTGATCCATTCAACTAGCCTGTGTCTCTTAATTGGTGAGTTTAAGCCATTAACATTTAGGGTTATTATTGAGATATGGTTTGTTCTTCCAGCCATATTTGTTTATTAATGTTACTAAACCTGATTTGTTTTCCTCTTTGATTACTTTCCCCCCTTTACTGTCCTACCTCCCACTGTTGGTTTTCATTGTTATTTTCCATTTCCTCTTCCTGTAATGTTTTGCCAAGGATTTTTTGAAGAGATGGTTTTCTAGCTGCGAATTCTTTTAACTTTTGTTTATCGTGGAAGGTTTTAATTTCATCTTCCATCCTGAAGCTTAATTTCGCCGGATACATGATTCTTGGTTGGAACCCATTTTCTTTCAGTGTTTGAAATATGTTATTCCAGGATCTTCTAGCTTTCAGAGTCTGTGTTGAGATATCAGCTGTTATCCTGATTGGTTTACCCCTAAATGTAATCTGCTTCCTTTCTCTTGTAGCTTTTAAAATTCTCTCCTTATTCTGTATGCTGGGCATCTTCATTATAATGTGTCTAGGTGTGGATCTCTTATGATTTTGCACATTTGGCGTCCTGTAGGCTTCTAGGATTTGGGATTCTGTCTCATTCTTCAAGTCTGGGAAGTTTTCTCGTATTATTTCATTGAATAGATTGTTTATTCCTTTGGTTTGGAGCTCTGTGCCTTCCTGTATCCCAATGACTCTTAAGTTTGGTCTTTTAATGTTATCCCATATTTCTTGGATGTTCTGCTCATGGTTTCTTAGCAGTCTTGCTGAGCTGTCTATGTTCTTTTCAAGTTGAAATACTTTGTCTTCATTGTCTGATGTTCTATCTTCTAAGTGATCTACTCTGCTGGTAGTATTCTCAATTGAGTTTTTAAGTTGGTTTATTGCTTCCTGCATTTCTAGGATTTCTATTTGTTTGTTTTTTATTACCTCTATCTCCCTGTGTAATTGCTCTTTTACTTCCTGGATTTGTTTATGTAGCTCCTTGTCAAAGTGATCTTTCATTGTCTGATTTTGCTGTCTCATGTCTTCCTTGAGACTCCAGATCATCTGAAGCATGTATATTCTAAAGTTGAGTTGACCTGCATTGCTTGTGGTCCTTTCTTTCCTTGTCTTTTTATACTGCTTGCGTTTCTTTCTGCTTGGTGAAACTGTTGTGTTTTTTAAATTTTCCCCCTATTTATTTATATTGCTCTTGTATAGTTGGGAAATCTCCCTTGCAGGGCGGGTAGTGGCTGTGCTCCTCCTCTAATTAGGGTGATCTGTCTACCACGCTGGTTGGTCACAGGTCTGCCCACCCTGCTGGCGCAGGTGGCGGCTCTGCTCTGCCCGCACTCCAATTGTGGTGACGTAACTACCACGCCCTCGGGTCATTGGTCCTGATGCGGATGTGGGCAGAGGCTCTGCTCGGCCCCTACTCCAATTGGTGTGACGTGTCTACCATGCTGGCAGGCCTCTAGGCCTGTTCTGCTGGTGGGTCGCAGGTCTGCCTACCTTGCGGGCTCGGGCGGCAATTCTGCTCAGCCCCCACTCCCAATGGGGGTACCTGACTGCCTCTCCAACGGGTCGCTGGGCCTTTTCCAGACACGGGCGGCGGCTCTGCTCCACCCCCACTCCAACCAGTGTGACGTGACTTCCTTGGTGCTACGTGTCCACCACGCTGGCAGGCTACCGGGCCTGTCCTACCAGTGGGTCGCAGGTCTGCCTACCTTGCAGGCTCAGACGGCGGCTCTGCACAGCCTCTACTCCAAATGGGGTGACTTGGCTACTGCGCTGTCTGGTCGCTGGTCCTGTTCTAGGTGTGGGCGGCTACTCTCTTCGGCCCCAGCTGCAGTTGGGGTGTCGTGATACCACGCCGGTGGGTCATTTGGCCTGCTCTGGGCGCAGGCGGCAGCTCCACTCTGCCCCCCTGGCCCCCACAGCACCCAGCAGGACCCGGACCGAGAAGCAGTCACCGCAGGTTCCCCAACCCTGGGCCAAAGCACCTTCGGGAGCCAGAACCCGGCCTCTCCGATCCCGGCTCACGCTCTTCTAGGAGCAGGCTCCAAGGAGCGACCCCCGCAGGTTCCCCTGCCCCAGGCCAAAGCAGCTCCGGGAGCCAGAGCCTGGCTGCTCCAAGCTCTCCGAGCTTGGTGCATGCTCCGCTGGGAGCAGGCTCAAAGACACAGTCCCCGCGGGCTCCCCAGCCCCGGGCCAAAAGTGTTCCGGGAGTCAGAACCCAGCCGCCCCGAGCTCAGCGCATGCTCCACTTGGAGCTGGCCTCAACACGCAGTGTCCGCAGGTTCCCCAGCCCTGGGCCAAAGCAGCCCCAGGAACCAGAATCCGGCCGCTCAGAGCCCAGCGCACGCCTTGCCAGGAGCGAGCTCCTAGGAGTATTCTCCACTGGTTCTCCAGCCCCGAGCCTGAGCGATCTGTCTGCGAGACGCAGGCAAATACCAGCCTGAAATCACCTGTTCCACAGCTGAATGAGCTGAGATCAGTAGAAAACAGGGATGATTACGTCAGCTTTCCAAGATGGCGGCTGCTGTCTTCCTCCGTGGTCCGACCGGTGTCGAGAACCGAACTGGACCGCTTCTCTCCTCTGTCTCAAAGCTGGAACTCAGCACTAAGCACGGCCATTGCACCACTGGCAGGAGCCCCCAGAATCCGCATCGCTGCACCCCTGCTCTAGCACCTCGCCGCTTCCCAGCGCGCGCCGCAGACTCCAGCTGCGGGGCGATCCACTGATCAGGCAATGCGACCCTCCGTGTGGAGAAATCGCCCGCGTCCGAGCCCCCGCAGCCGAACCTCGCGCGATGGAAATCCATCCACTAGATCTGGAGCACCTCAATTTCAACGTTCTGGGGAATACACCACAGGCCTGGAGACCACATACACCATGGTCAGGAAATATGCAGGGAGAGAGGGTGCCGTCTGTGGATTAATACCATTTGCGGGGCTAAGGTATCCAAACAGGTTTCCTAAGATAGCAAGATATAATGGCTGGCCTTGTCTTCGAAGGGAAGTTAGGATCCCAAAGTAATTGCGGAAACTTCATCATGCACACGCTTCGCGCCTCTGCCTGGTGCTCCTTTTTAAAAAACTTTTCTTACCCTTAATGCCTCAGAAGATGGAGTTTTTGAAGTACACTGTTTTTTTTTTTTTTAATCTTTCTTCCAAGCTGGCTTTGAATATTTGTGGAGCAGTGAGCAGAGCAGCATAGCCTAGCCTCTTCCCCAGCTGGTAGGAGTGTCTTCCAGAACACAATGGGGTGTGAGCAGTAATAAAAAGCCTTACAGTGAGGAAGGGTCCAGAACCAGAGGGATTATCAGTTAAATTCTACAAGAAATTTAAAGAAGAATTAATGCCAATGCTCTTCAAATTACTCTATGAAATAGAAAGGGAGGGAACACTTCCAAATGCCACAAAGCTAGTATAACCCTGATACAAAAACCAGATAAGGAGACACTTCAAGGAAAAAAAAAACTATAAACCAATATTCTTGATGAACACAGATGCAAAAATCCTTAATAAAATATCATCAAAATGAATTTAACAACACATTAAGAAGATTGAACATCATGACCAAATTGGTTTTGTTACAGGGATGCAAGGATGGTTCAACCTATGCAAAGCAATAAACCTAACACACCATGTAAATAGAATCGCAGATAAAAATCACATGATCATCTCAGTAGATGCAGAGAAGCCTTTGACAAACTTATAAGCCCATTTATGATTTTTAAAAAGTGAAGAAACTAAAGATAGAAGAAACTTATATTAATGTCATAAAGATTATATATGACAAACCCAAAACCAACATAATAATAGTGAATGGGAAAAACTTTAAGCATTTTCTCCTAACTCAGAAACCAGATAAGAACGTCCACTTTCACCACTTGCATTTGGTTTAGTCCTTAATACTTCAGCCAGAACAATAAGGCAAGAGAAGTAAATAAAAGCAATATAAAATTGGAAGGAAGAAGTCAAATTATTCTGTTTGTAAATAAAATTATACTATACTTAGAAGATCCTAAGAGCTTCACCAGTAGACTTTTAGAGCTGATAAACAAGTTTAGCAGAGTAGTAGGATACAAAGTCAACATTTAAAAAAAATTCAATAGTTTTTCTACATACCATTGATGAATCTGGTAAGAAAGAAATCAGGAAAAGAATTCCATTAATGATAGCTTTGGGGAAAAAAAGATAAAATACTTAGGAATAAATCTACCCAAAGAAGTGAAAGACTTCTTCAAGGAAAATTATAGAATACTGACAAAGAAATCAAAGAAGATAGTGGAAGATGGAAAGACCTCTTGTGTTCATGGATAAGTAAGATTAATATTATTAGAATGACCATGCTATCAAAAGCAAACTACATATTCATTGCAATTCCCAACAAAATATCAATGATATTTCTCTTCAAACTAGAAATAACAATCCTAAAATTTAGATAAAAGAACATAAGACCCACAATTGTCGAAGTAACTCTAAGCCAAGAGTAAAGCTAGAGGAATCACAAAATCCAAATTTAAATTATGTTGAAAAGCCATACTAACAAAATAACCTGATATTGGCATTAAAATAGACATGTAGACCAGTGGAGCCAAACAGAAGCCACAGAGATAAAACCCTGGGTCTGAAGTTGTTGTGGTTTGGATATGAGGTGTCCCTAAAAGGCTCATATGTAAGAAAATGCAAGAAGGTTCAGAGGATAAATTACTGGGCTGTAAAAATCTTAACCCAATCAGTGAATTAATCCTCTGACAGGGATTAACTGAGTGGTAACTGAAGTGGTAGGGTGTGACTGGAAATGGGAGTTGGGGGGGGTGGCTTTGGGGTATATATTTGTATCTGGAAAGTGGAATCTCTTTGCTGTCTGATCACCATGTGAGCTGCTTCCTTCCACCATACTCTTCCATCATGACGTTCACCCTCGCCTGGAGCCCCAAGGTATGGATCTGACTGTCAATGAATTGATACCTCTAAAACCATGAGCCCTCAAATAGACCTTTCCTTCCCTATACTTGAGCTGGTTGGGTCTTTTAGTCACAGCAGAGAAATAGCTAACTAAAACAGGAGTTAACTATTTACAAAGGGGTCAAAACCTTATGTTGTAGAAAAGATAATCTCTTTAACAAATGGTGCTGGGAATACTGGCTACCCATATGTAAATGACTGAACCTAGATCCCTACCTCTCACCTTGTGCAAAAGTCAATTCAAAATGGATCAAAGACCTAGGAATAAGACCAGAAACAGCAACTGCTAGAGGAGAGCATAGGGGAGACACTCTTAACTCACAGGCATAGGCAACTTTCTCAATTTGACTCCTACTGCTCAGGAAACTGTACCAAGGATCCATAAATGGATGGTATCAAACTAAAAAACTTCTTCACAGCAAAGGAAACAATAGTGTGAAGAGAGAACACACAGAATGAGAGAAAATCTTTGCCAGCCACTCTTCTATTATTTTCTAGAATACTAATAACAAAAATAACATCATTAACAATAATAATAATAATAATAATAATAATAATAATAATAACCCACTCAATTAATGGGTAAATTACCTAAACAGATACTAATCAAAAGAACAAGTGTTACTGGCAGCCCCCTCCAGGGATACTATCTGGACCCTAGCTGGCTGGATTTGGCTGCGTGTTCACATAAGGAATAGGCAAACTATGGAAAAAAGAAAAATAAATTTTATGCAATTTGATCAAGCTGGGGAGATGCAGCTAGATCGCTTCTCTTACTGGTCCCACAGAAGTAGTTACAACCTACAGGAATGAAAGCCAGGTGATATCATGTGTACATTTTGTTAGCCTGTGCTGGACAGGAGGGGACAGGGGGAAATCTCCACTAGCTTCTTTGGAGTTTGACAGGCCCGGGGGTTGCAGACCCTCAATCTTTACTCTCAGCATGAGGAAGTTGCTCTCAATGTTAGAGGGGCCCCCAACTTCAGTCTGTTGCAGAAGTACAAATGGCTAATATTATATGAAAAAATATTCAACAATCTCTAGCCATCAGGAAATGCAAATAAAAACTACACTGAGGTCAAGCACTGTGGCTCATCCCAGCGACTTGAGAGGCTTAGGCGGAAGGATTGCAAGTTTGAGACCAGCTTCAGCAACTTAGGCCTTGTTTCAAAGTAAAAAAAAAGTAAAAAAGAACTGGGGATATTGCCCAGTGGTTAAGCACCTCTGGTTTCAATGTACAGTATCCAAAATCTACTGTCATGTGTAACTAACAACAACCCATAAAGAAAAAAGAAAAAAAATAGCTATGTATTTTAAAAGTCACTGAAATTTCCTCTTACTCCAGCTAGAATGGCAGTCATCAAGAATACAAATAACAAAAATGTGTGCGAGGATGTGGAGGAAAAGAAACACTTAAACATTGTTGGTGAAAATGCAAATTAGTAAAACCACTATGAAAATCAGTATGATGTTTCCTTTAAAGACTCAGAATGGAATCACCATATGATCCACTCCTTGGTATAGAGATGCATTCATACTGATTTTTACAGCAAATATAATTCATAATAGCCAAATCATGGAACCAGCCTGTGTGTCCATCAACATATGAATGCTTAAAGGATATGTGGTATATACATACCATGGAGTTTCACACAGCCATAAAGAAGAACAAAATTATGTCATTTGAAGGAATTGGGTATAACTAGAGAGCATCAAGTTAAGCAAAATAAGCTAGCCTCAGAAAGTCAAGAGACTTATGTTTTATGTGTGGATATAAAGAGTAAAAAGGACAAAAAGGAGGAATTTCATGAAAATAGAAGGGAGACCACTAGAGTAGAGAAAAGGGGTCAGGGGGAAGGTGGACGGGGTCAAGAAGAGATGTTGGTGAATTAATTATATGCACATATAAATACGCACAATGATACCCACTATTCTGTATAATTATTATGCATCAGCAAAATAATAATAATAAAAATCTTAGGAAATGAAAAGAAAATGCATCACAGAAGTTTATTATTATTTGGAATGCCCTCTCTATATTATACTTGAGAAAAAAATGAATAACACAGATCCTTCCTTGTGGTTGGGTCTTCCTGGAGGATATTCCCAAGAAGTCAGATTCAGATTCTGTAGCTACTTAGACATTCGATTCCTGTTAGTGCTTGCCATTTAAGATGTGCATGGAAGTCAGTTTTACTTTGAGAATTCTTCTACACTCCCTGTTTTCCATCTTTTCCTTATAGAGATGTCAGTTATTTTTGTATTGATCCTGAGAGGTGACTGATTTTTGTTTCAGACAACATGAAGGTTTGGGTCGGACATCACTGGGAGACACAAGAAAAGTGGCAGCAACCCTGTAGACAAGCCACAGGACAGCTTGAAAGATGGCTTTTATTTCTCTCCCCGCTTCTGCCAGCTCTCAGGGATCTGACTGAGGCCTCTTTTTTTCCCAGTGGGATGTTTGGAGAAAACAACCACCACATTTAATTCAGAGAGAGAAGGATCAAGGAATGCGTGGGACTTGAGCAATATTAATGATGATGATGATGAGGCTCCCATGTGCCTTGTGTTTCTGCTTCTGGTCTCCAAGAGGAATCTGGGCAGGAGCTAAGAGGCAGAGTTGTCTCTTTAAACTTTTGCTGAATGATGCTGCAATTATCTGAGGCAATAGGAGGACTGTACTCTGATTCACAAATGTGACTTATTGGAAACTTGGGTCCATCATGGATTCATTGTTTCATTCATTAATTCAAAAAAATGTATACCGAAGACCTGCTTCTTGTCAGCCACTCTTCTACATACTTAGAAATACTGTAAATAAGAAAAAAAAAGTTCTATCCGTCAATTAAAAAATCACTTTTCTGCCATCACAAAGTAGGAAATAATAATAGTAAAGAAAGAAGGCAGCTGCAGATTCCATGGGATTCTGCTACAGAGAGATGCTGGAGAATGCAGAACATTCTCAGCAGTCAGGGGCTACTTTTGGTGGGGTGGTCATGGGATGGCATCATCTTTGGTTACATCAAAAGCAGTAAAACAAACCTGAACTAAAATTTCATAGGAAATGCATTAGAAACTGTGTTCTTTAAGTAGGTCAATTCCATGTAGCCAGAGATCTTTCTATTTTTAAATTTTTTATTTGTTCTTTTGTAGTTTAGCCAGAGATCTTGTACTGTGGAAAACTCCTTCTCTTTTCAGAAGCCAATTCCTCTAGCACTGTACTCTGCTGTTTTCTGGTCCAGCTGTGGAGGAGGGAAGATGATGTACTGGCTTTCGCTTCAAGAAGATACTCATATCTAAAAAGGGTCAGATGGTATAAAGGCAAATAAATACTCAAAATTAGACTCTTGCTTCTCCCTCTTAAAAATACTTCTCCATTTTCTTAGTGTATTTATTTACTATAAAAATCTTGTAAATCTTTCTACAATAGGCAAGTTATGAAACCAGCTTGTGTCCATCATCAAATGATTGATAAAGAAAATATATAATACAATATTGTTCAGTCTTAAAAAAGAAAGAGATCCTGCTCTTTATGACAACATGGATAAACCCAGAGGATATTAAGTTAAATAAGCCAGGTACAGAAAGATAACTATCACAGAAATTCACTTACAAGTGCAATCTTAAAACATGGATCTCGTAGAGAGGGACAGTGGAATGGTGGTTACTAAGGGCTAGGGTGGAAAGAAGATGATCCAAGGATACAGACAAGATTTCAGTTAAGAAGAAGTAGTTCAAGGGCTTCATTGTACAGCATGGTGTCTACAGTTAATAACAATCCATTTCATCCTTGAAAATTGCCAAGAGAGTAGATTTAAGTATTCTCATGATAAGTACATGAGGTAATGTCTATGTTAAATAGCTCGACTTAGCCACTCCACAATGAATATACATTTCAAAAGCATCATGTTATGCATAATAAATATTTAGAGTTTTTATTTGTAAATTTAACAAAAAGTCATTGTGAATTCTTTCTATACTCTTTGAGATGTAATTCTTTTTTTTTTAAACTTGCTCATTTTATAAGCCAGTAATGGCTTTCTCAGGAACCTGGGGCCATATCTTTGAAATGTGGACTTTTATGTAAACTTTGGGAAGCTAGTAACCTGCTTTTCCAGTCCTATGGGAGAATAGGAGCTAACTTCAGGGAGTACCACACATGGAATTGCAAAATTTCTGCCTGTCATAAGATATGAGCAGTCTATCTTTCTTTTGTATAAAACCAATTAACTAACAGGTGGTCACCCCAATTACCAGGTGAATTTAGGATGAACTGTGTGTGACAGATCCCGCTGTCAAGTTCTACCTGTCTGGAATGGGTTATGTATCTGCTTGGCTGTAAAAAAGGGTGAGATTTATTCCTGTCTTTGCAATCCCTTAATAGATTGCCTGTGATTGCACACCACATTCTCGTTTAATGCTGATTCAATAATAAAATTGTTTTCTTTCTCTTCTACCATTGTAGAGAGATTTTCCTATTGGGAGATTTTGTTTTTAGTTTTATTTCCCAACAATATCAAAGTTACTCCCATATTGGGAGTTTCTCTATCAGATTATAATCACACCTTTTTATCAGAGAGCTTTTTTGAATTTCTGTAAGTTTAATATAAAGTGACTCTTGAGGTTGCTCCCACCTCCCCCCGCCCTTAGGAATCTTCTGGTGAATTCTTATGTGGAGCCACAATGTATAAATGGTGAAGTGAGGAGCTGTCTGAGCTGAGCTGGTGCAGTGGCCTCTGAGTCGAAGTCCTGCACACTCCACTCTCCATCCACCCCAGTGGTTCAGGGCAACCTGGAGCTCAGTAGATCACAGGCTATGACATCACCATGTAGCTCACCTCTGCCTCTCCTACCTCCAGCTCCATCTTGCCTCACCTTTATTTTCACTTAAGGGTTCTCACTTAAGCTGGAACAAGGATAGTCAAACCATAATTTGTGTGAGTCTTACCAGATCATAAATGCCTTCCATCTAATATCACCGTTAAGCCTCACCAAATCCTTGTGAAATAGGTTTTTGTTACCCTCATTTATTAGAAGAGGAAACAGAGGTTCAGAAAAGCAGGATGATATGCAAATAACCTTGCCCACACCTCTCTTTCTGCAATCCCACAAGGTATTACAATGGTTGGTGTATTTTGTCAGTTGCTGCCACTGCTCTGCAGAGACATAATTCCTTCACTTTGATGTCCATTTTGCCTGGCACGCTAAATATTTGTAGAATAAATACATGTGCGTACCCAGCGTCACACAGTGGGGGAAAAGCAAAGCTGATGGAAGAATCTCTGTCTGTTTGACCTTGTGCTCCTCTTGAAAGACAACCCTACAGACACAGCATGAACTATGGAGGTGAGCAGGGTGAGGGGAGAAAAAGGGAGCCGTCTTTCTTGCATGAGCTGAGGTTGCCAATATATCATATATTTTCACTCTCCTGTGTTCGCTGTATTACTCAGAATGAATGAACCTGCTGCTTGGTAGTACTAAAGGATGGTGCAAAGAAGGTTGTGTTTAATTTATCCTGCCAGCCTTCAGAGATCCCAGGAGTCACAGGTGCCATGGCTGATATTTAATCCCCTTTGAATCAGGGTGGCTGCCATCTACAAATGAGATGGCTCGGAGCACACATTCCTCTCGGCCTTAGTGCTGTGGCAGTTTAAAAGACCAACCTTGTTCCTGAAAAAGATGCACTGTCTTAATAAAAAGGATCTGGATGGATTTGACTTTCCCAGGAGCTAATGTTTTAGCTGTTATGAAGACGCAATCTCACTCAGGTTTTCTTTGGGGTGAGGGTATTATATTGCATGCAGGCTTTGGGTCTGACAGGTGTGGGTTTGAATCCTGCATCGCTCACTCATCACTCCATGACCCTGGTAATGGACCCGATCTTGTAGGCCTTCAGTTTCCCCATCTGTGAATCAAGGACAATAACACTCGTGTCATAGGATTTTCGAGAAGATGGAATGAGACCGGACATGTTAGAGTTGACACAGCTTCTGGCACATAAGAAACCTGGCGTAAAGTGGTTTACTTTTACTCCTTAGGCCTGAGCCAAGGTGTTCTGAGCCTGGGTAGGAGGACTGGGCAAGCATCCCTGCAGGAGCAGGGCTTTCCCTCTCCTTTCCCTCTGTTCCTTATGGGAGTGGAATCAGGTCCTGGACAGATATGGCCAGCAAGGTGAGCCCTCTTCCCTGGACTTGTCACTGTAGTGGGGGAGGCAAGCGTTCTTGCCCTTGACATGGTTCTCAGACATCTGCCCCTTACCAACCACTGAGGTCTGTGGGCTTTTCCTCACAGTCAGGAAGAGGAGAAAGGATGCCCTGCAGCACCCTGTGCCTTTCCTTCTCCAGAGACGCCTCTCAGTGCTAGGACCCTTGGGGTTTTCTTCTCATTTTTAGCCCCCCTGGGAAAACACCGCCTTCCACAGGAGTGGTAAGAAGACCACTTATGGGTTTGGGGACATAAGGAGTGGGTCCAAATCCCATCTCTACCACTTCTTCCTGATGTGAGCATTGAGAAGTGTGTTTATCTCTAGTCTTCAATTTTCCCTTCTGTGACCCCCTCCCCACAGTTGATATTAACTGGCTGGCCCAGCAAGGTTGTTATGAATCCTTTGCTGTTCATTTAACATACCCTAGAAAAGATTTACTTGCAGGAAGCCTGGCTCAGACATTTGGTGTGTTCCTCCTCACCTCTTGATCCCACCATTTGGATTAAGACTGACAGACTCTCAGTGTCTGTCTGCTCTCACTTGGCATATACCATGGTCAGCTCTCCAAATATATTATCACACAGTCCTATTAATAGGTTTAGCAGGCAGTTACTATGGTCATGTCCACTGTGAAGATGAGGAAACTGAGACTCAGAGAGGTTAAGCTGTTTTCCCAAGGTCACAAAGTCAAGGAGAATTGGAATAGGGATTCAAAACAAAGAGATTTGCTCCACAGCACATTTTTTTCCACACTGAGTATTTTTCTTTTCCTTTATGATTTTGCAGATCCAATTCAAGCCAAGTCTAAAACTTCTCCTGGCATGAATCCAGTTTTGCCTTAAATCCATAGGTACATATTTCCTAGCTAACCAATTCTAAATGTTTTCAGAAGTACCTGGTTACTTTGTAGTATGAGTGTTTAAGTATCTCTGCTCAGGGCAAAAATGCGCTGAGTTTTGATGGATCTACTCAGGAGACCAGGGAGCCTGCAGCTTCCGTTTATTCCCCCCCCCCTCACAGGAAATCAGGTTTTGCTAGGGGTACTTAAGAGAAAACCCAGGCATCCTTGGGAAAGCCTCTTTACCTCTCAGATCCTGGTTCCTATTTCAATGTGGATGATCACATGTGTCCTGCCCATCTCATGGGTCTTTTGAGCATGTGATAAAATGAGGCAAGTGAACATGATTTGTAAACGATTCTCTCCTTCATAGATTTTTATGGGTAAAAGATTATGAATAAGATGCATGAATCTTGTCCTCCTATGAAAGAAGCAAATTACTAAACAAATAATCTTATGAATAACCAATTATGGCTGTGGCAGTTCCTGGGAAGGAGAATTGGGCTGCTAGAGAGGATTTTCCAGAAGTGGACCACAGGACCAGTAGGAGTTACCCAGGCTGACAGCATTCAAGGTAGAGAGAGGAAAGGGTGCCCATGTCCTTGTCTGTCCAGAGGAGCAATAGCACCCCCTCACATTGCTCAATTTAGTAGAGTGCCAGGGACATATTGGGTGTCTAACCAATGGTGGCAAAAATCAGACACACACATAACAGCAAAAGCACCAATCTGCCACTTCAGACCAACGTGTACCTCAAGTCCCTGATCTAATCATTCCTTGAGCTGAATATCTCACCTGCAAGGGTGGATGGACTGAGTGAGAAGTCAGAGAAGACGTGTGAGTCAGGGGGTCTAGGCAAGGTGGATCCTCAGGCAAAGAAGACATTCTGTGATGGTGGCTGTGGGGGAAGCAGGTGAGCTCACGATTGTCACGAAGGAGAAAACCTGCCTGTGAGGACTTACTGTATTCCAAAGTCCCCAGTCCAGTTTTCACCCATAGTAAGAGCTCAGTAATTGAAATGACTATTTGGAAAAAACCCAATTCATAGATGATTCTGTGAGACTACTGCAGAGGCAGCCCCTGATTCAATCCCAGGGAACCCCTTTTAACATTATTATATAATATTTTATTTGTTTTAACATTATTTTATAACATTTAACTCGAGATACACCCTCTTTAGTCATCTTTTGGCAAGATAAATGAGCCAGGATTCTAAAACATGATAACCTAGATTCTGGGACTCTCTAGATGTCAATTAAAAAATTCCTACATTTATATCCTTGAGATTCAAACTCTGTAATCTAAGTTTTTGGCTTCTGACTTTTTCCCTTAAGGTCAGAAGCGGCTATAGTAGGGCTCAGTCTGGTGGTGGCTAGCTGAGGAACTGCTCTTGGATGCCCCATTCTCAGTTCTTGTTAGAGCTGCTGTGCTGGGAGCAGGGCTGTGGATTAGAGCAGCCCCCAGACAGTGGTGAGGTCGCAGAAGTGACTCTTTGCTGCCACCTTTCCTAATTTGGGGTCATGGCGTACACCTTCTATGTGGATTCTTCAGGCTCCTTTTGGCCCTGATGTTTTCTGTGAGTAGCCCAGGAAGGGACATGCCAAACTGTGTCTCAGAGCATGAGTTGTTTGAATACACTTGACGCCTTTCCTTCCTTTGGGAGAGACAGGCTTGGAAAACATATCTCTTCTCTTTGTGTCAGATGATCCAGAGAAACAAAGCCAGACACCCTCCTTCCCACGGAGCATGTGAGAAAACCAAGTGTGTGCCGAGGAGAAAAATGAAAAATGCCTGTTATTTTCTGCAGGCTCAGGATGATGTATGTTCCTGGGGGTGACCTACTACCTTGGAATTAGTCATTCGACATCGTGTTCTCTCTGCTGCTTGAAGTGCCTCATTTTAAAAATGTTGGGATTTTTTTCCCCTCTCACTTAACTGTAGGAACATTAAATGCACAACTTTATCAAAATGACATAAGATATATGTTTCTGCCAACAGCAACAGGAGAGGATTAACAATTCAAATGGGAATGGGGAAAAGTTCCTCTCAGAAGACGGGAGGAAGAAAGTTTGATTAGGGATCCTGCACTTTCCTCACCTGAAGCACACTATTATGTATTCTGAGCCCCTGGGGTCCTGATCGAGGAAACATTTTATTTTTAATTTTATTCTGTTTCTCTGAGGCCAGGACATTTGCCAAGTATATAGGTATATAAGAAATGAAGGAAGGAAGGAAGGAAGGAAGAAAGAAGGAAGGAACCAAAAAACTATCTCTCATCCAATGGCTGATGCCTGAGTTTGGTCAGGGCTTACTCTTCTAGCCATTACCACACCCTGGCACTCTAATCTATAGACCCAGAGAAAGACCAGAAAGCTGGCATTAAACAGAATCAGGGAAAGTGAGGAGACTGTGAGGGCATGATCCTAAAAGTTGAGGGAATGAGGGTGGAAGAGAGGCTCTTTGTGCGGTTAGTTATGGCACGTGTGAAGCAGGATTTAATAGGTAGACATGGCAAATGGTCCCTGCACCATTTGTCTGAGGAAAGCAGGGATCATATTCAAGTGAATTTTTTAAGAAACAGAGGTGGTAAAATTCTGGACTGAATAACAGAATTGCCTTGATGTTAAAAAGAAGAGTATATCATTTGGCAGGAGCTTTGATATCATTTTGCAGGGTATAGGAATGATTCCCAGAGTCATTTTCTGGTGTGCAATTTATGCATACCAGTCATATTTTCTAGGACTCATTTCTGCCTACAGCCTTCTAAACCAGGAGTGCCTTTGACATTGGTTTTTCCAACTGCCATCTAACCAATCCCATCTCATTTTCCATCAGTGCAAAGCAGAAGATAATAGGCAAGCCATTGACCTTGAGAAGTCCGGTAAGCCTGGCTCCACAGAGTTCAGTCTGCATAATGAGTCAGAGGAAACATCCCCCTCAGAGGCAGAGTATAGAAATGATGAACTTTACCCAGAAAGAATATCTGGGAGACCTGAGAGGAAAGGTGGTTCTAGGTATGCTCACTTGCACTGGCCTTCCACCTCTCCAAGAAAAAAATGTGCCAATCTCCCAAATGCTCAGGACCCCCAGGCATGTTGTCTCTCAAAAACATCAAGTGATTTTTCTGACTCAAAGTCTTTCCATCACAGATTTTCCCCAGAACTTCTTTCTGTGATATCATTTCATGATGTATGTTCTTGGGGGTAACCTACTACCTCTCTTGGTAGGATTCATGGCTGAGCTCCAAGTTCACCTCTTGAGGATGGCCTTCTTCCTTCATTATACAATCTACAATCTATGTGCTCATCCCCACCATCACACCAGCACATTTCACTTGTCTTCATCATTTTGCAAAATGACCTTCTTTATTTATTTACTTGTTATTTGCCTTTCCCAAACTGGATTCAAGTTCTTTGTGAAAAAGGACATTGTCCATTGCCTTATCCCCAATATTTAGAAAAGTATCACGTGCAAGTAGAACAGGAAAAATAACTGTTGAATTAATGAATAAATGCAGAGTCCTGTAGGTCACACGTTTAAAATCATTGTTTTAAAGAGGAATAATGAACCTTGCCTGACCCACGTTTCCCCTTAAATGGAGGCTGGGGCAAAACTGGTTCACAGGCATTTTATTTAGGAATGTGATCCTAGGCACTAGATATGTGAAACAGGGCATGGAAACAGAAGTCAAGGAAGGCCATTGAAAAGATAGGAATATTCTTAATTTGGCCACTGCTAAAATCAACTGGTGATTGCTTTGGAGGGAATTTCTGAGGATCTTGATGAAATGTACCTCAGAACTGTTCATCTATAAAAGGTGGGGGGACATCATTGTACATCAACAGCCATGACCACTGTTTGGTCAACAGTTGCCCCACAGGGTTTGTACATGAGTGAGTGCCCAGTGCTTTCCTAGGGAGCCCAGGAATCAGGAGATAGGCAGTTCTGCCTGAAGTGAAGCAATGTCATGTGATACCATGTGCAGCTAGTTGAAGCCTGCATGGGGATGGTCACCGCACTCATGGCTGCATCAGGGGCCAAGGGGATTTATGTGACAGGAGGTGGCCAAGTGATTTCAAACTCTAGCCCCTCTTGAAAAAAAGTGATATTTCCATTAAATTCTTTATTTCATTAATTATCATCTCACACTATTTCATTCTTACCCAACCTGATGGGATCAGGCATAGAGTGTCTTCCAGGTTCATTTCCTACCAGACCTGCATTTGGTATTTCTGAACCAGTCTTATTCCTTTGACTCCCTCGGGACATGGAAACTCAGTTTCCTCTCCTCTGATCACTTTGGTCAGTGGCAGACATAATTCATGACTCTGGATCTTGTATTTCTTGACACCTGTCATCTACACCAGAATCAAGGTTCATGATTTCCTGAAGGCCCTCATAAAAGTTCAGGTGAATCTCCTATTTTCTCCCTCTTCCCACCTTCTCTCCTGGGATCGCTGCAGAGTTTTGCAGGTGACTAGTTAACTCTCAGGGAAGAATGATAGATTTTGCAAAGGATGCTGCAGAAACACTAGCAAAACTGGTGCAGATTTTACAATCTGGAGGGAAGTTGCCAGGATGCAAGATGCAATAGATTCTGACACTGCAGTTTGTTAGGTTAAGGTTTTTTTTTTTTTTTCTTTTTCTTCTTTTCTTCCCCTACCTAGATAGATGAGAAATGAGATAACATCTTCATTCTGGTCCCGTGGCAGACAATATGATAACCATTCCTTGACAGCAGGCAACATGCTATTTCTTTTGGTGTATGTTGTGTCAAAATATGTTTCCCTAGGAGATTCTCCTGAGTCTCAAGTTTTTATTTGCAGAGTATTTTTGCTGATATCCCTAATTCTATCTGAAATGTCTGAATTCACCTGGGGGCCTTAGGAACATGTGAGAGAAAAACGGATGCTTTATGGATCTTAGACTTGTAGACCTGATATCCCATAATATCCCTGTTCTCCACTCTGCAACTACGATTATGGCCTCAGATTCAAGGTAGGGTCTGACTCATTTGTCTGGGGATTCTCTGGGCTTAGTGGTAAATATTAAGAAAGGCAGTAGACTACTGTCCCAGTGGCTCCTAGTGCCCTCAGGACAGCACCTAGATAGTTTTTTTTTTTTGTGTGTGTCCAAATCTGTCTATTTCTAACCTGTATTTCCTCATGTAGTCTTAGCTCTCAGTATTATTCTCTTTGCACTCTGACCTTTAGCTGAACCACTTGGATTTTCTTAAACTCCCCGTATGTTTTCTTCTGAGCCTTTTCTTCAGATCCTCTTCACCTGGGCAATTAATCTCCACCCACCACCTGTGTTATTGAGTCTCTGATCTGATTTATCCTACTGTGCTTGGTTTCTATAGCTTTTGTTTGTTCTTGGTTTCAGGACAGAGCCTCAGAGAGCTTTATCTTATGAAGGGTATTTTAACCATTTGCTTGAAAATTGGGTAAAGTGTAAAAGAAGTATCTTGGTTTTTGTCTGTTATATAGGGTTTGAGTGATGGATGTCTCAGGGTGAACAAACTTGCTGTATAAGGCTAGAGAGTGAATATTTTGGGATTCATAATTTCAGTACTGTCTCTGTTATCTCTCTCTCTCTCTCTCTCTCTCTCTCTCTCCCTTCTTTCCTTTCCTTTTCCTTCCCTTCCCTTCCCTTTTCTTCCTTCCTTCCTTCCTTTCACTTACAACCCTTTAAAAATATAAAGAGCATTTTTAGCTTATGGGCTCTGGGAGATGTTTGGTCCTCACATTATGGTTTGCTCACCTCTGGGTCTCTAGTTACTATTTTTGTAGAGAGAAAAAAATTTTCAGGCTCCCATGAGACTGAGAGTAGCAAATAGTTCTGCTGAAACGTTAACCAGGATTTTCAGGCTCATTTATCCTTCTCATCTGACAATGTCCAGTTGTTTGTTGTGGGGTATTGGTTGTTATTGTGATGGTGGGCATCTTGGATGGGAGTGCAGTTGATCACACATACACCTGTGTAGAAGATTGCTGCTTTGAGCTGGTCTTATGAGGTCACAGATATCTATGTATGATGTTGATGGGCATCATCCAGTAAATATACCTGAGTTTCTGTTTTTCAGAATGATCTAGGCTCTTTCTTTCTCACTCCAGCTTACAAGAAGCCACAACTATGAAAATAAGTGGGAACAGGGAATAATTCACAGCCCAGGAGGTAGAAATGGAGGCCATTCCTACTGAAGAAATGGAGGCCATTCCTACTCAGTGGCAAAAGCCACTGAGCTTATCATTGAGTGTCAGCACCAGATGATGACCAGGGTAGAGAAAACAAGGTCCAGACTTTGAGATGAGTAACTGGGTGGGCTTGAACTGGAGTGCAGTCTCCATAACCAACATGCCTGTGTGCTATGTTTCCATCCTGCTATGTGACCTCCCCTGGCTGTGTGAAGAAGTTTAGGGACTCGCTCAACCTTGTAGAAGTTTAATGCATCTTCATGAAGGACTTGCCTTGTTCTGCAACAAACACAATGCATAGGATTTTGTTTCATCCCCCTTTAGTCTTCTCAGAGCAGGCTTAACCCAAGGGAAAGCCATTCTCTTGGAGGTGCTCCACTGACTGTTGTGGCATGATGGCCCCTGCCAACTGATAGTTCCCCAGAGGAGAGTAACAACTGGGTTGCAATTCTGAATTCCAAGCATCTGCAGATGGCTGCTCATGGTGCTGGCTTTTCTTCCTCTGTACTACTGCTCTACCATATTGTAGCTTAATGAATACTGTCATTCTCCGTAATGCATTCATTAAAGCAAGGCCAGCATCTGATTGTGTGATGGATTATACCAGATTCATATCTTCTACATGTTAATCTGGCATAATAGCAGAGATAAAATAACTTGCTTTTGATAAGAAGTTTAGCGCTTCTTCAAACAAAGTAGCAAGATACAATGGGCAGAGCAGGGCACTGAAGCCCTCTTTTGGGGCAAATGAACTTTGAGAGAGTGGCAACTTGTTTAGGGGCAAAACTTAACTGGATTATACCATTAGACAATGTGGCTCTCTGCCACTGTCTGTTTCAGGGGAGGGTTTATCATGGGTAAGATGATCTTCTCTTGGGAATATGGAAATAGTTTATTTAGGAGAACGTTCCTGTACTTTCCATCAGGGATGGATCTGGTGAACTCCTCCTAATACTTTTTGCCTGATCCTCTAAGTTGGGGGTTGTGGTCCTTCCCAGGTGTCCTCCCCATTGAGCTCTCTGACCCTGTACTGTCTATCTCCCTTGCTTTACTGGGAAGTCCTACTTCAGCTCTGGGTTTTCACAATGATAGCCTGGCATTTACCTAGTAGATACTCAATAGTTGTTGAGTATTTAATGATATAACATTTTGTTATGCTCAACTACTAACATCGTTTACCAGAGAAATTTTAAGGAACTGTTTTACTCTGTGATCTGACATAAATTTCTTGCTTTCTTGATTAAGTATGCACGTGGATCCCTGAGCTGGAAATAAAGTCACGGTTCCTATGCCATCCCAACCTCTTCCCTGAACAACGGAGAACTTAAACTGCAAAGACAAGTGAGCATCCAACTTTCATTTCCATTTTTTTTTTACTCATTTTCTTCAAGTTTATATGCCGTGCTGCCAAGAGATTTTTTAGAACAACTCCCACGAGTTTTAATTTTGATTCATTTGGACTGTGTGAGATGTATACTGTATTTTGTTAAATAGAGTTGTGTTACCACTTACTTGAGTTCTTTGGAAGGAAGATGTTCCCTAAATGCAGAGCAGTCAGAATAGCAGAATTCACATCTCAATGCATTACTTTATCCCTTTAGTAAAACCTCTCTCAGGGGAGCAGTGCAGCTGCAGACATGAACTGATATTGACATTTGGGCTTTCATAATTACCCCAGAGCAAAGTTTATTGCTCCACATCAGGCCATGAGTTATCTCATCACTCATTCCAGGTATGTGGAAGTAGTTAAATCACATCCTTTACAGCCCCTTTAAGATCAACTCTTTGCATTTCTCATCTATCTACCATCTCATGTATGTAACAACTATAATCTCTGATTGATTAATCCATAAGTAGTTATCAAGGGTAGATTTGCCTGGTTCTTTGCTATGAACACTAGAGGAGGCATGGCAATTGATATTTCTATTTTGACTAGGCAATGCTGGGGCATAGAATGCAAGGTAGAAGAGAAATCCAGTGAGAAGTCTCACTTTTCATCTCATCAGGCATCCAACTTCTTGTTTTAATGTTTCTCTTACCCTCCTTCTTAGAGTCTGTAGCCTTCTCTTCTAATTTAGTAACTGGAATTTTATGTCACTCATATATCAAATAAAGGTAAGCCACCTTAAATGTTTTATAGAAGGGTACTTTGCCACACTTAAATTTGTAATTTTATTTTATTTTATTATTTTATTTTTTATTGTTATGATTTTTTGTTTTAATTAGTTACACATGACAGTACAATGATCTTGACATATCATACATTTGAATTAGATGGGATATAATTTCTCATTTTTCTGAGTATACAGATTGCAGAATTACATCAGTCATGCAGTCACATATATATCCACAGCAATAATAATGTCTAAATTTGTAATTTTACATAGTGTTTAAGCTAGCATCCAAATGATTCAAAGGTATAAATGGGAAAAAATTTGTACTAAATTTTTTAGTTTTTAAGTCCATAGACATTTTGCTGATTAATTGATTTATAAGATTCATTCTTTATAAAGACTTAGAATGTGGATTTGTTCAAACATCTTGGGATGAGAAATAAAATAATATGAATTCTAACTGCACCTCTCTCCTTAAATAATGTGATGATGTTGCCCTTATCGTCTAAACTCCTTCAAATCTCTCTTTGCACATCCATTAACTTGAAGAAGCAGTCCCTTCAGTCTTTGATATTAGAATTTGGAATTTATTTGGAATTTAATTAGTTCATAATGATGCAACTAAATCCCCATTGGAAAAATAGAACTTTTAAATATAAACATTTGTGTGTTTGTGCTTCTGGACATAACTAAGGGCAACTTTCAGTTTATATCCATTCAGATTTAATTGTATGATAAGTTGGACCATTTAGTATGTCTATTTGGTTATTCATATTACCTAATTTAGTGTTATTTACTAAGCAGATGCTATATAAATATCAACTCAGTGACTATTAATTTATGTGAAACAAATTTTTAGGGGGGAATCACAAATTATCCAGCTATGTTGCTAGTATTTAGAAATGTCAGAGAGCTTATCACTTTAACAATATTGCTTGCTGAGTTCAATAAGAAAAACAAACTAGGCATTCAATTTTTGTTTGGGCTGCTCCCAGGAGAACTGAAGATATAAAATAATGTAGAAGAAATAATTTTCTCTCTGCACTGGGTTTGAACCCAGAGGCCCTCTATCCCTGAGCTACACCCCCAGCATTTTTTTTTTTTTTTTTTGAGACAGGATCTTGTCAATTTGCTGAGCGTCTCACTAATTTGCCCAGGCTGGTTTTGAACTTGTGATCCTCCTGCTTTAAACTCCAGAATAGCTGGGATTATAGGTAGGTACTACCACACCCAGCTAGAAGAAATATAACATTCTAAAATGCAACATTTTGATTCTGGAGATTGAAGCACTTGAATTAAAATGATCAATACCAAGTGCTTGTTCATTATCTCTACAAGTACCAAGAATTTTTCATGAGCTTTAATAAGGTTCATCTTCTGTTCTCTAGTAGTAGAATATGAAAACTATACAAATAATGCCAGTGAAAGTAAAAGAGTATGGAAGAGAATGATGGTCAAAGAAAGGAAAGCTGGTTTCAGTTTTCAAAGAATCTGAAAAGGCTTTATGAAGGATTCATGAAGGTGGCATTTGAATTGGGCTTTGAAGACGCAGAGTCATTTATGGCTTAAATATAAACACTGCCGCTTCTAGAGAATAGCCTCAATTGGATGAATTTCCATGAATGGAAATACAAAATGCAGTAGTTCTCTGGTGCTATCTGCACATACAGGCCAACGGTTCTTGGTAAAAGAGGAAACAGTCCTACATTATTTACTACCATGTGTTACAGGAATAAAAAATGTATGAGTTGCAAAAATTTGATGGCTAAGATTTCTCACTACTGAAGTTGAATTGGTTTCCAAACTAGATCCTATCAGACAGGGTGGTCACTTTGCATTTTCTTCCCCACAGTGTTGCCCAGCAACTATCTCTTCTGATGGAAGATGCCATTAGAGCAGCATTTCCAAATGCCTTTTCTGCAGAACATTAGTGCTCTGGAAGAAGAAAAGAATCCATAGACAAATAACTCATCACATTGACAGAGACTACATTCCTTCACAGACACTTAACAATGCTTGTTTGTCTTCTTAAGGATTCTGCAAAGTCTTTCAGGAAAGGAAGCTCTTTAACTTTGATAAATCTGGTGTTTTTTATTCCAATTTTTTAAAAAAGCTAAGTTTTCAAATTTTTATTCATTTACTTAAATAGTTACACATGGAAAAATGCATAGACCGTAAGTGCATGATTTATGAAGTCTTAGTAAGAATATATATACATCTGTTTAATCACCATCAAAATTAAGATGTAGAGCTTCCCTATGACCTCTTACAGAGTTTCCACTGGACATTGGAAGCTGCTCTTCTGATTTCTGTTACTACAGATTGTTTTGCCTGGTCTTATATTTTATATAAATGGAATCACTCTGTATGAAATCTTTTGTTTCTGCTTTCTTTTGTTCAACATTTTTTTGAAGATTTGTTCTTCCAATCTTAATATGGTTGTGTATATTTATACATCATTCATTTTTACTGCCAGAAAAGTATTCCATTGTATAAATATACCACAATTTGGTATCCACTCTTCTGACTGATGAACATTTGTATTGTTTTCATGTTTGGGTATGATGAAAAAAGTAGTTTTGAATATATCGTAGAACATTTTGTGTGGACTCATGCTTTCATTTATATTGACTAAATACCTGTGAGAGAAGTTGGTAGGTAGATGCTCAGTTTTACATTCTCTCAAGCAATGGATGAAAGGCTCATTTCTCCCACACTGTCACCCACATCTGCTGCTGTCAGTCTCTTCAAGCTTATCTACTCTCCAAAGTAAAATGTGATTTTCATTTTTGTTTACTGAAAGGTTAATGATCTTGTGCATCTATTCATGGGTGTTCTTGCCTTCTATACATCTTCCTTTCTGAGATGTATTCTAAGTTTTAAACTGGGTTGTATATCTTTTGTATTTCTTTGCAGTGCTCGAGATCCAACCCACAGTTTCAAACATACTAGGCAAGCATGCTACCACTGAGTGATATCTTATTACTTTGTATTAGTTCATTGTATATTCTGGATACACACACACACACACATTTGTATATATGTGTGGATCTAGATGTAGATCTAGATCAAATATTAAAATGACAGGATCTACATCTAGACATAGAAATAGATATAGATCTACACAGATAGATCTAGATTGAGATAAATAGGTGCAATTTTCTTGAAGAGATTTTTTTCCCTATTGAAATGCATTGGCTCCTTTGACAATAATCATTTGACAGTAGTTTGTATATATGTGTATTTCATTTAGGTTTGTAAATTCTATTTTCTTTTGATTATCATTATACAGATAACACTATCATGATAACTATAGTTTTATAGTAGATCTAATATAAGATAATATAATATCCCGGTTATTGCTCTTTTGAAAAAGTGTAATTACCAATGTATGTTTGTTGTAAAAATTAATCAGTTTTACTGTGACATTCCAGTACTTGCATATATTGTGCCTTGAATCATGCTCATCCTCCCTTGTATCCTCTCTTGGCCTCCTCTCTATCCTCTACCTCCCAGTCTCCTTCCCATTTCCTAAGAGTCCCTTTTCTGCTTTCAGGGTTTTTGCGGGTTTTTTTGTTTACTGTTGTTTATTTCCATATTTGAGAGAAAATATGTGTCTTGTTTATTTTACTTCACATAATGTCCTTGAGTTTCATCCATTTTCTTGCAAATGACATTATTTCATTCTTCTTTATGGTGGAATAATATTCCATTATGTGTGTGTGTGTGTGAGTGTGTGTGTATGTATGTGTGTATGTATCCATATTATACATATGTATATATATATATATATATAATATTTTTAATATCCATTCATCTATCGATGGGCTCCTAGGGTGATTCTGTAACTTGACTCCAGTGAATAATGCCATAATAAACATGGATATGCAGGCATGCCCATTGTATGCTGACTTTGTCCTTGAGTTTCATCCATTTTCTTGCAAATGATATTATTTCATTCTTCTTTATGGTGGAATAATATTCCATTATGTGTGTGTGTGTGAGTGTGTGTGTATGTATGTGTGTATGTATCCATATTATACATATGTGTGTGTATATATATATATATATATATATATATATATATATATATATATAATATTTTCAATATCCATTCATCTATCGATGGGCTCCTAGGGTGATTCTGTAACTTGACTCCAATGAATAATGCCATAATAAACGTGGATATGCAGGCATGCCCATTGTATGCTGACTTTGTTTCCTTGGCTGTTCAGGAGCTTTTTAATGTGATAATCTCAATTGCGAGCTTTTGATTTTGTTTCCTAGGTTATTACAGTCCTACTGAATAAATCATTGCCTGTGAAATAGCATGAAGCATTTCCCCTGTTACATATTCTTTTCTTTTTTTGTATTATTGGAGATTAAACACAGAGTCTTGCACAAAAGAGCCAAGAAGTATACTATTGAGCTACATCAACAACCCTTTTTTGTTTTGAGACAGTGTCTCCCTAAGTTGCTGAGGCTGGACTCAAGCTGGTAATTCTCCTGCCTCGGTCTCCTGAGAAGCTGGAATTACAGGTATGGGTCACTGCACCCAGAGTGTGCACTCCTACAGTGGGAATGTCTGATGCTATCAGGTGTTGGGGGTTTCCTGAAGCTCTGATGATGCTGACTTTGTTACTTAAAAGCAGTTCTGCTACTGGCTCTTCCAGTTGTGGTCATAGGACTGGAGCCTTTATCCTCTGTTCAGACACTGGTAGATTTTCAGCTGTTTTAAGGGAGAAGCAGTATCTCAGCTCCTGCTCTCTGGCTCTCACCTCCAGTCTTGTCAGCAATGTGCAGCCTGATGGGGTTGGGAGTGATTGACACTGAGGTCTCTTGTTGGTGTGGTACCCACAACAGTTGTCTGTTTTCTGTCTGCTGTTGGTATGGGGTGAGTGTCAGGAGCAGAATTTTAAATTTCCGTTTGACATGTCTACTTGGGGATAGGTTGTGGGTTGGGGGAATTTATCCCCCTATTCTGTATAGTTTAAGGTAAAGTATCTGCCAAGGTTTGAGTGGGACTAGATTGTGGGTAAGGCAATGAGCTATTTCTCTCAGTTGGACTGGGAATATAGCTCAGTGGCAGGTCACCAATCCAATGTGCTCACTATGCTGACTTGATCCCAGCAACACTAACAAAGAGAAAAGAAGAAAGAAATATAGATTAAAAAATAATAAAGTAAAAACAAACTAAAAAAACAATAATAGCAATGCCATCAACAACCAATACAAAGGGTAATAATGTAGAATAAAATGAAAAGTTAAAAAATTAATCAAAAAAAGATGGTTGGACAAAATTTTAAAAATCCAGAAAGGGGGGAAAGGGGGAGAAAAGAGAGATAAAAAGATTAAATATTAAAAACAAGAGGAAATAGAGAATGCAAACCAAATATCAACAACAAAAACATATTCATAAAAATATAAATTTTCTCTTCCTTGAGGTGCTCAAAGAGTGAACAAGAGAGGAAACCTATAGCCTTCACCAAGTAGCACCTCTATCCATGCCTTTTTAAGCCATATGCCCCTTGAACACTGCAAAGCCTGGGGTTGTGCACATCCTCTTCTTTCCTTCTTTGAGGTGCTAGTCTGGTGACTAGTGGGGGGAGCTTTGGGATCTGAGCCAGTTGGAAAGCGGCTCAGCTACTTTACATGCAGGAAGGAGCGAGGGCGAGCACAGAGCTCCTAGGAATGCTTTCTCTCCAGAGTAACCTGGATTATGTAATCTGAGAGCAGGTTGGCTGATGCTCTCCATGGTGCACCAGAATGAGAACTTCACAAAGCTTCTCTCTGGGGCTGCTCACTTGGAGTGGGGGTAACAGCAGCTCTGCAATATGCTCCTTTACTTTCCCAAGGGCAGAGAAGATTATGGAGTCTCAAAGATCTGAGCTGGGCAAGAGCTGTCCATGTGTTCCTCATGATCCCCTGACCATGGTTTTGTGTAATGGTGTTCCCAGTTTAGGTTCCTGTGTGCATGACATGTGACTACTCACTCTTCCAGACTCTGATAACTGGCCAGGCAAACCACCCATTCTATAGGGATGCACCTACATGGGGGAGGATGTTTTTCTATAGGGATGCACCTACATGGGGGAGGATGTTTTTCTATAGGGATGCACCTACATGGGGGAGGATGTTTTTTTTTTTTTTTTTTTTTTTGAATTGGCTAATTTCAGTTACCGTGGTAGTCTCCAGATCCATTCACTTACCAGCAAATGTCATAAATCATTCTTCTTTATGACTAAGAAATATTCCATTGTGCATATTTACCACAATTTCTTTATTCATTCATCTGTGAAGGCATTTAGGTTAGTTCCATAGCTCAACTACTATGAATGGTGCTGCTATAAACATTGATGTGGCTGTGCCACTGTAGTATGCTGTTTTTAAATCCTTTGGATATATACCAAGGAATGGGATAACTGGGTCAGATGGCGGTTCTTTTCCTAGTGTTTTGAGGAATCTACACACTGCTTTCCAGAGTGGTTGCACTAATTTGCAATCCCCACCAATAATGCAGTCCCACCAACAGTATGAATGTACCCTTTTCCCTACATCCTTGCCAACATTTATTTTTGCTTGTATTCTTGCCATTCTGACTTGAGTGAGATGAAATCTCAGTGCATTTCTCTAATTTCTATAGATGTTGAACATATTTTCCATATATTTATTGACCATTCATATTTATCTCTTTTAAAAAATTCTTTCTT
Source organism: Spermophilus citellus (assembly GCF_964194105.1). Classification (NCBI taxonomy): domain Eukaryota; kingdom Metazoa; phylum Chordata; class Mammalia; order Rodentia; family Sciuridae; genus Spermophilus; species Spermophilus citellus. The sequence continues at coordinate 185,732,102 of NC_138182.1, forward strand.
TCTTTGCATTTATACTTGTTTTAGAATCAATCTCATTTAATTTTTTAAAAAATCTATTGGGAAGTTGATTGGGATTACATTGAATCTACAAATCAAGTTGGAAGAATTAACAATCACAATACTGGGTCTCTCAATTCATGAAAATTGTATACCTCTCCATTTTTTTGGTAAGGTTTTATAGTTTAATTTTTTTTAGTTGTCAATCGACATTTATTTTATTTATATGTGGTGCTGAGAATTGAACCCAGTAATTCACACATGCTAGGCAAGTGCTCTTCCACTGAGCTACAACCCCAGCCCACTCCATTTGTTTTTTAGGTTTTTTAAATTCTCTGTAGTATTTTAAAGGTTTTGAAACAGAACTTTCACATATTTTGGCTAAATTTCATACTCTATATTTTGTGGTTTTTATATTATTTAAAGTCAAACTTTACTGTTAAAATATTGAAATAAAATATTTCAATATTTTATTTATATTCTATATCCATGCTTTTTTCACTTAGTAGTTCTGGTAGTTTATTTGTGCTTTCTATTTATATCAACTTGTCAAATTTGAGTAACGTTCATCTGATTACTTTTCTGTCATGATATCCTTTATTTCCTTTGTTGCTCCTAACACTGCCCATGGCTTCTAACATAATGTTGCAAAAAATACTGAGATCAGACATCCTCATTTTGCCAAATCTTAGAGAGAGAAAATAGTCACCATACACATCATGCTCACCACAGGCTTTCCTTGATGCTCTTTTATCAGATTGTAGGATTTTTTCTTTATTTATAGTTTTCAAAATCCTGAAGGGGCAGTGCATTTTGCCAAATGTCTTTTCTATGTCTGTCGGGATGTTCATATAATATTCCTAGTTTTGATTATTTACTTAGTAAATTACACTGATTTGTTTTCAAATATTAAACGGATCTGCATTTCTAATAAAAATCAGCACAATCAAATTCTGTTATTCTTTTATGCCACTGTGAGGTAAAATTTGCCAATATTTTCTCAAGAACTTTTGCATGCATGTTTGTGATAGCTCTTATGCATAACGGTATTTACTTCCTTGAATCTAGGCTTTCATTTAATATCAGAGTTATGCTGCCCTCACAAAATGCATTGAAACTGATGTCTCTTTTTCTATTTTCTGAGAGATTTTATTAACATAGATATTATTCCCTCAAATTATAGAGTTCAAACATGAAGTCATAGGTCCTAAAATTTTCCTATAGAAAGGCTGTTTGTGATAATTAATTCAATTTCTTAACCAAAGAGCTGTTTATATGTTCTATTTCTTCTTGATTCATTTTTGAATAAGTTGTATTTTTAATGAACTTGTTCATTTTATGTAAGCTACCTCATAAGTTGGCATGCAATTGTAATACCACCTTACTTTATTTTTAACATCTGTAGGGTTGTTTTGCTAGACCCCTTTCCTTTGATATTAATTTTTGTGTTCTTCCTCTTTTTCTTAATTAGACTTCTTAGATTCTTATCAACTTTTTGCTGTATTATTTATTTTCTATTCCATGTATTTCTGCTCCTACTCTTATTTTTTTCCTTCCTACTACCTAATTGAAAATGATTTGATTGCTAATCTAGCTTCTTTCTAATACAAGTACTTTAAGTTATAAGTGTTCATCTGAGTACTTTTTCATCCCAGAGATTCTGATATTTAAGCTTTTATTATCACTTAGTTCAAAGCACTTTTTATTTACTTGTGCTTTCTTCTTTTACCTATGGGATATTTACAAGTGTCCTAATTTTGAAGTAGTTGAGATACAGGGGTGGGGTTCTATATATCTTAAGGTGATTGACTTATAATATAATAAATCATGCAGGAAACACAGTGTGCATGATTTCCAATTTTTTATATTCCTTAAGCTTTAATTTTATGACTCTGCATACAGTCTATCTTATTAATTTTCTATTTGTGATTTTTGTGTATAGGTCTCTATAAATAACAAGTAGGTCAAGATAACTTATAATGTTGTTAAACCTTCTATATCATTACTCCTTCCAGCAAAGTCAGGGAGTTTAAAATCTCCAAATATGATTGTGGATTTGCCTTTCCAGTTTTATTAACTTTTACTTCATGTTTTTTGAAATTTTGTTATTAGGTACATACACATTTCGGATTGTTATACTCTCTTGAAGAGGTTACCCTATTATGGTTATGGAATATTTCCCTTTATCTCTGAAAATACTTTTTCTTGAGATTTATATTAATAGCTCTACTTCAGATTTCCCAGGCTAACTTTCACCATCTTTTGCTTTTATCCTATTGGAACATTGATATTGAAAGTGTGGCATATGTATAGAGCATAGAGTTAGTGCATACTTTTTACACATTGAACAGTCATACCTTTGAATTACAATATCTAGTTTATTTATATTTAAATTAATTATTGATATTGTTGAGTTAAACCTTTTTTTTAAAACCTGTTTTATGCTTTAATTCCTCCTTTGATGACTTCTTTTGAGCTAATGGAATATTTGAGGAATATTTTTCTTGATTATTCTTTTTTATTAGAGCATTATAGTTTTACAAAGTAGTTTCATTCATTTTGACAAAATTATGGATGCATAGAATTTTATTTATTCCATTTCAGTTCCTGTTTCTCCACTTCTCTTAGTCAAACTGAAGTCTGCGCAAAGTAGAGTCACATCATTCGTGTCTTCATATATTTATCTAGGGTAATGATGTCCAACTCATTCCACCATTTTTCCTACCTCCATGCCCCTCCCTTCCCCTCCCTCCCCTTTGCCCTATCCAAAGTTCCTTCATTCCTCCTATGCTCCCCCCACCACCCCCATTATGGATCAGCATCTCATATCAGAGAAAACATTTGGCCTTTGGTTTTTTGGGATTGAATTACTTCACTTAGCATGACATTCTCTAACTCCATTCATTTACCTGAAAATGCCATGATTTTATTCTCTTTTAGTGCTAAGTAATATTCCATTGTGTATATATACCACAGTTTCATTATCCATTCATTTGTTGAAGGGCATCTACATTGGTCCCACAATTTAGCTATTGTGAATTGTGCTGCTATAAACATTGATGTGGCTGCATCATGTAGTATGCTGTTATTAAGACCTTTGGGTATATACTGATTCAAACTGAAAAGCTTCTTCTCAGAAAAAAAATTAGTTAGGTGAAGACAAAGCCTACAGAATGGGAGCAAATTTTTACCACATGCACATCAGATAGAGCACTCTATGTGACTCTACTTTGTGTACAATCAGAGACATGAAAATTTGTGCTCTATATGTGTACTATGAAATAAAATGCATTCTTCTGTCATATATAACAAATTAGATAGATAAAATCTCCAAGATATATAGAGAACTCAAAAAACTTAACACCAAAAAAAAAAAAAAAACCAAACAAAACCAAATAGACCAATCAATAAATGGGCCAAGAAACTGAACAATCACTTCACAGAAGAGGATATACAATCAATCAACAAAAAATGTTCAACATCTCTAGCAATCAGAGAAATGCAAATCAAAACTACTCTAAGATTTTATCTCACTCCAGTCAGCATGGCAGCTATTAAGAATACAAACAACAATAAGTGTTGGTGAGGATGTGGGAAAAAAAGACACACTCTTACATTGCTGGTGGGACTGCAAATTGGTGCAACCAATCTGGAAAGCAGCATGGGGAATACTTGGAAAATTTGCAGTGGAACCACCATTTGACTCAGCTATCCCACTCCTCATGCACTTTTGGAACATATTTTTGCTAGAAATAGAATTCTGGGTAGATATTCATTCAATTGTTACTCTAGTTCATTTCATTGCCTTCTAATCTCCATTGGTTCTGATGAAAGAATCACTACCATGTTCATGGTGACTCTGTACATATGGTGTCACTTTTCTGTGGATTCTTTCAAGAATTTCTTTTATCGTTTCCAGAAATTTGACTACGAAATAATTCTGAGAGTTTTGAATTCTCTAAGTTAATATTTTCTATCAAATTTTGGAATATTTTGGCCATTAATTGACCAACTCTTCTCCTGTCCCATTTCCAGTTTTATCTTGTTCTGGAACTTGAATTACATGCATGTGAGACTGCTGGACATCATTCACAAAGGGTACTGAATATGTGGAGATTTTTTTTCCTGTTCTTCTGCTTGAATAATTTTTATATCTGTCTTCAGTTTGACTAATTCTTTCTTTTGCTACCCGTAATTTTTTTCCATGTTTTGTTTGGTTACTTTTCATTTCTGGCAAAATTTTTAAGTTTTAAGATTTCTATTTCTTTTCAACCCCCCTTCCCCTTGCTTCATAGTTTCCATTTCTTTCCTGAGAGTTCCTGTTCATCCCTTTGTTTTCATTATAATGATTTTCCTTTAAAATAATTCATTGTTCTTCTAAAACCAGGAGCAGAGTAACCTTGGGGTCTATTTTATGTGTTTTTGTGGTGATCAGGTATTCCCATTTTCTGGGTCATTTTTGTTGTTCGTTGGTTGGTTGTTGCTTTTGATGCACTTACTAATTTTAAAGAATGCTGTTGATGATAACTGTACATATATATTCTATTATGATCCTCTGATGATTTTTGTCAAAGTAGATTGATTGTCTTAAACTTGTGTTAACTTGATTTTATTCTCTATAGAGATGTCTATTTTGTTTTATTTCTAGGAAAATCTTCTAGTTCTGGGTCACAGTATTGGCTTCTAAGGTATGGCCCTTTCAGTGTTTCAATGGAAAGCTTTGAAATTCCAGATACCAAGATTCTCTAATTTGTTGAGACCTAATTCTCTTTTTCCTGTGGTGGAAAATACTTCCTTGACTTTTCCAGATTTCCAGATATTGCTTTCTACTGATCTTCTACATATACACAGCATGCATGGGCACACACATATGCACATCCACACGTTTACCCCACTGACACACAGAACATACACATCTTTTAAGGGTTAGGGAAAAGTTTACATGCAGATTTTGGAGCTACCTATTCTGTGGCATTCACTTCAATTTCTTGAACACTTCAATTTGGAAAGACTGCATCTTTTTTCTTGAGTTTCCAGTGTCTCTATGGGGAGTGTTATATGGTTGCATACACATGGATTTGACCTTGTTTGGTTTCTAGTCTTGCAAGAGTTGAATCATTTATTTTTTTTATTTTTTATTTTTTAAAGGAAAAACAAAACAAAACAAAAACAAACCCATCTTTGCTCACTCTCCATGGCCTTTAAATTATTGTGTTTTAAAAAGTTTGCACAGATTTTGTGGTTGTTCACTGTGAAAAGTTCAGTTCTATGCAAATACACTACTATTATTGGAGCCAGAATTTGCTGTGTATCATTTTTTTTTAAAAAAATTCTAACAATTTATTATACTTCATGGAATTAGAGTTTCATGTTGTATAATTTATACTGTTCCAGGGCATAGGTACAATTTAACAATGTCCCATACTTTTAACACCACTGATAACTGAATTTACTTTGCTTATATAACATGTACTGAGACCCTGTGTTGTGATGACAATATTGTAGGAATTTGTGGGGGAGAAAAAAAGACCCAATCACAGCCTTCAAAGATCTTCATTCATTTACTCATTTATGCATTCAAATTAATCAATTATTTATCATTTAGTACTTATTTAAGGCCAATTATAGTGAGAAAAACCAAAATTCATTTGTGCTGCAAAAACTGGATCAAGTCTAAAGAGATAACCAGTAATTACTTAAATAACCAGATGTAAAAAAAAAAAAAATTCTGCAGTGTAGCAAGAGGCACTTGATATAAATATATAAAATTGGAAGTGCTGGTTTAGAATGGAAATTGCAAAGGCTTTTGAGAAATTACATTGGAGTTGAGACTCTAAATTAATTAGATATAAAGAGAGGCAGAAAGGAAAGGATCTTTGTGTGAGAGAGAACAGTATGTGCAAAAGTCCTGAGGGACCAGTGAGTAAATGATTCTTGCGAATTACTGTTAGCACAGGAAGGAGGGGGGAAATTTCAGGGATGATATTGAGTGTTTGGAAATCCCAAAGCATTATGTGCAGTGCCATTACAGTTTTATGATATAGAATATGGAAATAAGAGCTTCAGTTTGGTTTGGGCATGATAGATTTGAGATGACTGAAAGACACCCAATATCCCCTCTCTTTCTCTCCCATCCTTCCTCCCTATCTAGAGTTTGTCTATTTCTCCCATGCTCCCCCTCACTACCCCACTATGAATCATCCTCCTTATGTCAGAGAAAACATTCGGCATTTGTTTTTTTTGGGATTGGCTAACTTCACTTAGAATTATCTTCTGTAATTCTGTCTCTAGCAATTAGAAAAATGCAAATCAAAACTACTCTAAGATTTCATCTCACTCCAGTCAGAATGGCAGCTATTATGAATACAAACAAAAATAAGTGTTGGCGAAGATGTAGGAAGAAGATATAGCTTTAAGCAAGAAAAATTATTTCCATCAAGAAATTGAATTCCATGTTATGGAGAAAGGCAATAAATATATAAAAAAATATCTAAGGGATAACATTTCAGACAACGCTGATAATACCAAATGCTGGCAAGGATGTGTTGCGACAGGAGTTTATTAATTGGAAATGAGAACAGTGTTGTACTGACACTTTGGAAGACAGACAGTTTCTTACAAATCTACACATATTCTTAGAGTGTCATCTATCAATCATGCTCCTTGGTATCAACCCAAAGGAGTTTAAAACTGTGTTTCCATAAAAACTTACTAATGAATGCTTATAATATCAGCTTTATTCATAATTGCTGAAAATTGAAAGCAAATGAGATATCCTTTGTTAGGTACATGGATAAACTGCCATACATCCAGATAAAGGAATATTATTCAGCGTTAAAAATAAATTAATTATTAATCCATGAAAAGAAATGAAAAAAACCTAAAATGTATATTTTACGCAGAAGAAACTAAGCTGAAAAGCCTACATTGAATGTAATTTTTTAAAAAAATATTTATTTATTTTTAGTTGGACACAATACCTTTACTTCATTCATTTATTTCTATGTGGTGATGAGGATCGAACCCAGGGTGTCGCACATGTGAGGAGAGTGTTCTACCGCTGAGCCACAACCCCAGCCCCAATTGTATGTAATTTCAACTACATGACAATCTGGAAAAGACAAAACTATGGGGACAGTAAAGCTCAGTGATTTCCAGAGGTTGGGGAGAGAGAGAGATGAACAAGTGGAGCACAGAGGACCTTTAAATCAAGCAAAAATGTGATGTGTGAGACCATAGTGGGAGATTCATGCTACTCTACAATTGTCTAAGTCTGTCAACTGCACCAAGAGTGAACCCTAGTGTAAGCTATGGATTCTGGATGATTTTCTGTCAATGTTGTTTCCTTAATTGCAGCAAACATATTGTTCTGGTTAGAAAGATGGATAATAGGGAGATTGTACATGTGAGGGGGCTTGGGCTTGTGGGATATATCTACAACTTCCACTCAATTTGCTGTGAACATGAAACTGCTCTAAAAAAAAGTCTATTAAAAATTCAGAAAATAAGCACTTCAAGGAAAATTAAATTAAAGCAATACTATTTTGAGTTGTAAGGATGTATAACTTTATAAAGGGATCAGGGAAGACTCTTTTGAGAATTTGACATTTTCAGGGAGCGTAGAAGATCATCAGAGTCGTATGACAATTTTAAGGAAGAAAGTCTAAACAGAGGAAACAGAGAAAGATCCTGAGGTAGGAAGTTACATTATCCGGTGTGACAGGATTTTAGTATACAAGGGAAGAATGCCAGTGACCCAATTCTATATGGTATTCTAGATAAAATTTCCTAATCAGACCAGGTGATGTCTTTCATAAGCCTTTTGATCCCTTTCTGCTAAATCAGAAAAAAAAAAAATTTTCAACTCAGCAAGGAGTGGCAGGTGTGTTCCTTTATAATTTTTGAAACTGTAGTAAATCCCGTAAAAGAAAAATATCTAGGGATATTAGTCATCTTGTGTCATAACCACAGGTCCTCATTTGTTTGAGGAAGTAGGAGACAAGATTGGAGGCCACAAGCTCAATGTGCTACTGTTGGGAGCACAGAGATATTGTTATGGCTCAGATTTGGAATGTCCTCCAAAGCTCATGTGTTGAAAGCATGGTCCTCAGTGAAGCAAGGTTCAGAGGTGGGGCTTTTAGGCAAGGGCTGGATCCTGAAGGCTCTGACTTCTTGAGTGGATCAATGTGTTTTGGGATTAATCCATTGATGAATGCATGGATGACTGTGAGTTGGGACCTCTGGGAGAAAGTAGATGACAGGGGTGTGTCCTGGAAGGGTTTATTTTATTCTTGGCCCCTTCCTCTCTTTCTCTCTGCTTCTCCACTACCATGAGGTGATTGGCTTTCCTCCTTCCTGCACCCTTCTGCCATGATGCTATGCTTCACCTGAGGCCCAGAGCTGTGGAACTGGTTGACCATGAGCTGAATGATCCGAAAACATGAGCCAACACAAATCTAGCCTCCTCTGGGTCATTCTTTTCAGGTATTTTGGTTGGAGATGTAAAAAAGATGACTAAAACAGATATGCTTTGGTTTGTAAGAACACAGATTCAACAGGAATAGTTAAAGTATGTCAAAAGTCTAAGAGCTTTGTGGAACAAAACATGAGAAAATAAATTACAATAGAATATTATTTGTTCGGTTATATTACTTGATGTGATTTCAAGGGAGAATGATACTATGTCAAATCTTCTCAACAGTGCTTGGTGACAATTGAATTTCCTTGTTTGCTTCTGGACTGTCATTTAACTTATTTGGAGGAATTTTACAAATTGTGTTTGCCAGCTAAATAATGTGCCAAATTCTTATTATTTTCTTCCTCCACTCATATTTTTCCAAGTGTCAGAAACTGCTTTGGGAAAGAATCAGCCTATTCAGAAGTCAGAAATGTGCAGGCAAATGAGTTGTAGATGTGAATTTAGAGCTATTAGTGTCTTATGGAACTGCTTGTGTTGTGTGTACCTAAGTTACTTTGTGGATACAAGAATAGACTCTGTGGAAATGTGTGGATAGAGGGCATCACAAAGCCTCATCTAGTACCTGGAAAACATGCACTCCATAGCTTTCATAAAAATCCTTTGCTCCCCATTTAGCCCCAACACATCCACTTACATTAACTTAGTGAATTCTGCACAGGTAGATTGAAGAAGAGAATATATAGATATTTTATAAATATAAATTTGCTATCTAAAAATCATTTTTGCCAGAAGATCTGGAGAGCCTTTTTCACACCACTCACATTCATCTGAGAACCCACACACTCATCAGTATCCACACTAGTCAGTATCACTTTTTGAATGTCTTATGCATTCTGGAGACTTAGAATCACTAATGAAATCATCTCTGCCTAATGAATTCCAGAAAAGATAGCTCTAGAAAGATTCTGAAAGATCATCTTGTTCTAGGGTCTTGTTTGTGCCCCCGATTCTGAAATATTTGACAAAGTCCATTCCATCAGCTATGCCAGAGGGAGGCCCATTGTTTATAGCCCATGATCTCTCCTTCCTCCCAGACTAGAATAACTCCATGGAATTTTATTATCCTGTCTAAATTGGCTTCAGTTATTTTGATATATTCTTACTTATGCATAAGGAACCTGATTTCCATGTCACAGGTACTTCAGTCAAAATTAGTATAAATTTGCCCATCAGGGATTTATCTTTGAACACTCACATGAATAGGTGACTTCATGTGTAAGTAACCTTTACTTTCTTTCTTTTTTTTTTATTTTTGAGAATTGCTGAGACAGATCTCAAACTTCCAGTTCTCCTCCCTTGGCCTCCCAAGTTGCTGGGATTATAGGCATACACTACTGTGACTTCTAAGTGAACATTCTTTAAAAATTAAAATTTATGCCAGGCATGGTGGCACTCACATGTAATCCCAGTGGCTTGGAAGGCTGAGGCCAGAGGACTATGAGTTCAAGGCCAGCCTTAGTTACTTAGCGAGGCCCTAAGCAACTGAGCAAGACCCTGTCTCAAAATAAAATATAAAAAAGGGCTGGGGATGTGGCTCAGTGATTAAATATCCCTGGGTTCAATCTCTGGTACTAATTTTTTTTTATTTAAAAATTTTTATTTTTAATTGAAAAATAATATTCACATATTGTGATGATTAACCTAAATTGTCAACTTGGTTGGATGAAGAGATGCCTAAGTGTAAGAGGCTTCTGGGTGTGTCCCAAAGGGTGTTTCTAGGAATGATTATCATGTGGGATGGCAAAGTGAGGGGAGATGCCCCCTAAAAGTGGGCAGCACAGTCCAATACATTGGGGCCTGAATGGAACAAAACCCAAGGAAGCTGATGCCATCACAAGCTCTGTTCTTCTTGAGTGGGTGCTTTGATTGCTGCAGAGATTACCCGAGGACATGGATTCCTTGCTGCTTCACTTTTCCAAAGAGGACCGTGGTGGCTACTCTGCAGGGAATTTCAAGGCCTTCATCCTGGACTGGGGCTGCATCATTGGTCCCTCTTGTTTTGAGACTCCAGTTTCTTGGACCTAACAACTACTTGTTCCTTCAACTCTCTAGCCTGCAAACAGTCATTGTGGGACTACTCAGCTTCTGGTGGTGTAAGCCAATCTAATAAACACATTTTTTATAATCTGTATGTGTGTGTGTGTGTGTGTGTGTGTGTGTGAGTGTGTGTGTATGTGTGCATATGTGCACCTACACATACACCTTCTATTGGTTCTGTTCCTGATTAATACACATATGGACATGGAGTACTATGGAGTACAATGTGATTTTTGATAGATCTTTACACTGTGGAATATCAAGCAATTAGGAGATATATTACTTGACATACTTAACATATTTCATGGTGGAAACATTTAAAATCTACTTTTAGTCATTTCAAAATACACAATACATTATTCATTATAGTTATGATTTTGTGAATAGACTACTAAAATCTCTCTCTCCTGTCTATGTGAAGTCTTGTATGCCTCCATCAGGATCCACCTTTCCATATTCATACCCCTCTCCCTGGCTCTTGGTAAGCACCATTGCATTCCTTACTTCTGAGTTTGAAAAATCACTATTATGTGTTAGAGTCTTAAATCAGTTTTCTCTAGAAAGATAGTAAGAGTCAAGCTAATAACAGTCTTTTCAGATTAGTTTGTAGGAAAAAAATCATCTTTCATTTCCTATGTTTATTTACTATATCTGGTCTTATATTACTTTCCCCTTGTTTTTAGCAGTTCTGCTCTGTAAACTTTGAGGGTGGGATGTGGTGAGGTGGTCAAGATTGCCGAGAATCGAAGAGTCAGAGCTTTTGTCTCATAGCAATCAATTTATGTAAGATATTGAAATTAAATGTTATCTGTACATATTATAAAATGCCAGTCTTAGGCTCATATTTGAAATGCTTCAATTTGCTCTCTGGGAACTGCTCTTCGGCTTTATTTTCTGTCTCACTGTTACAAGAGCCAGGTCATTCAATCCACTGCTCCCTTATTTTCATTGAGGATTGCTGAATATTTGACACTGTTTTAGAAGGTGAAGATCCAGTAGTAGGTAAAAAAAAAATAATTTATTTTTCCATCAGGGAGTTTAAATTTTAATGGTGGAGCAGAAAAATACTCAGGAATGGAAAGCAGGAAAATATGATAAATTTTTTAAAGATGAATCAATTGGAGAAATACATAACTTGTTTCAGCATATATGCCTGCATGGAGAACTTGTTTATGAAAAATTATTCATTTGTTAGAAATTGGAATCTAATAGCTATAATGTATCCCCTACATGCCAAAATTACAATAAAATCCTCACCATAATCCAGAAATGTAAAGGGAGTGTAGGAAGAGAAAATACTTCAATTTGAATATTGACAGAATATCTCTCTCTGCATTTACTTCAAGCCAAATAGTTTTCCTTCCAGTTTTGCTTACATTTGGTATCTGTATCAAGTATTTTGTTCTGATAACCTATTAACTTAAAAGTAGCTCTTATGAAGCAATAGTGACTTTTCCATTATTGAGTATCTGTTTCAAAGTCATTTAATCTTCCAAGCAGAATTTGCTGTGTGAAGTTTTATGCAGCCAAGAATAATTTATTTGCAAATGTAGCAAGTACACAATCAACCAAACAAGATTGAGTTTTTTCTCCAAATAATATTCTCTTGAAAGTTTAAATGTTTCTAGTTTATGTTTCATTAGAATTTGAATAGGTATGTACAGCTATTCAAAATGTCCTCTGATGGTGAAATATTATTTGGGAAACAGAATTCTATAAACACAACTCTTTTCAGAATACAACACATTTTAGTGTCCGACTCAAGGCAAATATTATTTGGAAGGCAACATTGTTTAAATGAAAGAGTGTAGTTCAGATTATAATTATAGTACTATGTACTAAAGAACTAATTAATTTGGCAAATATATTGAAGGTATAAAGATACATGCACAGTCTCTTACAATAGCTATTAAGAACTTTCTCTTCACCCTACTTTAGTAAGGCTATTCAAAACGGTTATAAAAACACTGAAGGTATAAAAGCAACTTTAAAATGATCTATGAAAGAATATTCTCTGTTACAACACTTGTACAATTAGCCTAAATGAAACCTGGGGATTTTCCTAAAAATGAATCATAAGATTTGAAAGTTTACCTGTTTTTCATGACTGCTGTCTCCATGGTTGTTTCAGGATTTTGATTTTTACTTACTGAGACACAGAGAGGAAGAAACAGTAAACCCACCATAGCAAGTGAAAATTTAAAAGCAATAGGATCCCTAGTTTGTATGCTAGCATATTTATTTGGGACTCTTTGAGTTACCCAGTCCCCAGAATTCTGAAGTGCATTTCTCTCATGGGTGTTGACAATGCTAACAAGGTCTCAGTGTTAGCCAGGACATAGATTCCCTGTTCTTCTTTACAGAGGTGATCTGCTAACATTAAATCAGCCATGTTCTTTTCTTTGGTTCTTCTTGTGGCCATTATCATGGCTACAATCAAGAATTCAGCCTCGTTTATTCAGAGAATGAGTTGATTTCTACAATGGAAGGAAGAAAATGGGATCCTCAAGTTGGATGGTGCAAGTATATGATCTAAAGATTTAATTAAGAGGGGGAATGATTGAGGAAGAATCCTCCATGCTTTAATATTGAATCAAACACAAGTAAATTTATCTTGCTTTATCTACCTGTTATGGGTCTTGATTTCTGAACATCAAATATTATCCTTTCATCTTTGATCTGTGCCTTTTACAATAACCAAAACATTCCTTGGCGGAGGGCATCTCTCAAAGTTTTTGTGCTAAGTATTTACCATTGGAATAAGCATGACTACATCTAATCTCATGGTGTTGCAAAAATATATGAAGCTTCAATTCATCACATGACTCACTTTTCTCCCTTGGCTGGTCCTAGGTCTTTGATACACAGTGGTTGAATTTTCTCATTTCCATCTGTGTTCTCTTATTCATTCCTCCAACCAAGTAGAAACTATTTATTCAGGGCATATTACATACCAGGCTCTGAGCCATGCTCTATGGACATAAAAAATGACTAAAACCAGAATCTTGCTTTCAGAAATTCAGGGAAAATTGATAAGAAAGTGAGTCATGACAGCAACATGATAAGGCTGTGATGGGGTATGAAAGTGGCTCTGTAAAATATGTAGCATTTTGTGCCCCAAAATGCTATTGAAGGTTCCCAAGGGTATAAAATTAAAACTGACCACAAGGTGTGAGGATCCTGAAGATGATCAGATGCCCCAATTTCTCCCTCTTTTAACCCACATTTTTATTATGAAAGTTTTCTTTGAGAAACTTTCAAACTCACAAACATTTCAACATATTGCCTTGACTGGGGATTGTTCACAGCTTGGCCCTCCTCCCTTTTTCATTTAACATTTGTCTATTGGGGCCCTAAGGTATGCACAGAACTACCCTAGGAATGGCAATGGAGATGACATCGATGCTGCTATTGCTGATGTGCATTCCAGTGAGGAAGCCATAAACATCCCACAGCCTGTGTAATTACGGATTCCTGGCTGTGTTGAGCGCTATCCATGAATGTTCCATGGTGCTCTGAGTGGATGTAAGAGAATCCAGCAAGTTCTTTGGGAAAGTAAAGTTTCCACTTAAATCTGAGGCACGGTTTGGAATTTTCCAGACAAAAAAGAAGGGAGGAAGGTAAGTGGAGAGTTTGCTTTACAGGCAGAAAGGCATTTTTGCTAAGACTCCAGAAAGGGAATGAAGACCGGTTGATATAAGCTGGTTCAGGAAAAATCCAGGAGCCAGAGCAGAGCCAATTATTGGGGATCCTGGCAGGCCAGTTTCAACATTGGATGAAGAGAAGAAGCCTGAGGTTTTAATGATAGGGTGAGAGTTTGGGGGGATTCCAATAGCATGTTAAAGATTGCCTTTTGGTTGTTATATCCACATTTAATATAAAGGAAAACTCCTATAGGGCTCTTCACTTCCTTGTTGGTATCCCTTAAGTTTATATGTTGAATTTAAATTTTATTTAAATTTATTTAAATTTATTTATATGTTGAATATAAATGCTGTAGTTGAGATCTGAAATGCCCCCCTCAGTGCCTGTGTGTCAGGGCTTAGTACTCAGCTTGGCACTATTGGGAGGTGATGGAAGTCCAAAGAGGTGGGGACTTCTTGGAGGTATCCTGATAATTGGGGACCTGCCCTTTGAGAGGATAGTGGAACCTTGCTTCCTCTTTCTCCTTTTTGTTTCCCCATGAAGGGAACAAGCTTCCTCCTCCTTCATGAACTCTGCCACTAGAGGCCCAAGGCAAATGGGACTAATCAAATATGAACAGAAATCTCCAAAACTATAAGCCAAATAACATTTTTTACCTTTATAAGGGTATGTATCTCAGGTGTTTGTCAGAGTGCTAAAAAGCTGACTAGCACAATGAAATTCCATTATGAGGTTTCAACAGTGACCAAAAACTATGTCTTTGACAAATGACTCTGGGCAGCACTTTTAAGGGACTCAACAGCTAGTAGAAGATACTCATTGAGGCAGACATCTTTGGGGATCCTTATAGAAATGGTGTTATTTTCTCTTTGGGTTTTCAATTCATTCTCCAACCTTGATATCATCTGCTTTAATTTAGAAAGCGCTTAGAACTGCTTTGCTAACAGAATAAACCAAACTATCTTTATGTTCCCGATTTTACCTTTAGGCAATTGCAAATGTATTCCCTCTGCTGCAACTCCAGCCTCCAACACTAAAGACATTTTCTGGACAATAGATACATAATTGGATACTATGTAACTGAACACAGAGGTTTCTCCCAACTGCCCACTGTTGCTTTTCACTCCAGCTGTTTCTATTGCCAAATGCGATTTTAAACTTTTGCTAAGGTATATTTGAGGATGCAAATTTATCACACAGGCTCTAATTATAGGAGAAGGCCTTACTTAAATAAACAATTAGTCAGTCTCCACTTGATTACTAGAGCAGAGTAATTGGTGTTCCTGATTCCAGCTTCGACTTCCTGTGATGCTTCCCACAAATTGGGCTGGACTAGCCATGGACAAAATTGCACAAATGAATCAATGTGCCCTTTATACCTCCCCACTTCCATTTCTGACTTTCTACCAGCTGTGATGTTCCTGTAAATTACCTGCTGAGGATTCCAGAGAAATCTTCTGTTGTAGGCAGCATGTGTGTTATGTTCTGTCTTCCTTCCCTCCAAACTTCTTGTCCTGTGTTTCATTCACTCAGTCCCCACATCTTAGCAAGGTTAAACAATTCATGATTGTGGGCCACTGTACTAAGGGTTGATTATAATTTATAATGCCACCTTCTCAGAAAACATTAAGATTTTAAACACTAGCTTTGAGAGTTTTAACACATCCTTGAGTATTATGGCAATATCAAATGCTGTGGTAGGAACATAAGGGAGACAGCTCAGAATACAACTTCTCCAAATGTTTCTCATGGAAGAGTAATCTTGGAATTTCAGCAGTGTTTTAAGGTTTAACTAAGTTTTAGTATATCAACATTTAATCTTTTTTAATAATCTTGTAGTTGGCTAGATGAGAGGACTGAGGTAATTCATCTGCTTGATTCTATCTATAGGAAATATCAGTAGGATGCTGGCAGGACTGTTTTGGATGGAACTACATAACACTCAGGTGTTAGTGTTTGTTTGCTTATTTATTTATTTATTTATTTATTTATCCATTGACTTTTAAAACAAAAGGACACATACAACAAAATTAATAACATCATAAAGAGAAACCATGAACTACAAAAAAAATTGGAGATGTGCTAATTTGAATGTTAGGATTTTGATGACAATTCTGTAAAACATTGTTATTGGCTTCCTGGAAACCAAGTCAAAAGGGAAATGTAATGGATCCCTTATTTTTTATTATTATTATTTTTTTTAGCCAGGAATAATAGATTATAGTAAGTGCCATCAACATTTAAGACTTTCTTGGCACTAAATTTTGACAAGTCTTCCTCTCAAGGGATTTCATGCAATGAATACTGATTGATGAAATAAACAATAATCTCAGTAGCTATTATTTTGCAAAATAATAGCTAATTGAATTGCAGGCCTCTATATTCTGAATGACAGGTTGGGGCAATTTGGGAGTTTGCTCCAATGCCATCTTGTTTGACTTTAGGCTTTTCCTTTCTTGTGTCTCTATGGGACATCCTTACCTGCAATTCCCTGCAGGTGACATTCCTGTATCCCACTGTCCATACTTACCTTTGTCCTGTCTCTCTTCTCTGTTCCTGTTCTCACTCTGCTCAGAACCTTAGAGATGCCAGGAAACTTGTCCCCTTTCACTCCTTATAGGTTGCCTTTGAATGGTACTGATCTACCCTCAAAAAATATTCCCAGAGGCTCTGTTTCTCCATTGCTCTCACATTGTCCTCTTTCTTTCCACTTAGGCCAGTACTTTCCTGTTCTTGTGACTTGCTTTTGGTGCAGATGGATTCCACAAGAGTGCAGCTGAACTCCTAGTGATAGAGATCTTTCAAATTTACTGGTCTACTCAGCTCTTTCCAAGCCCCAGGCTTCATCTACCTTGGCACATCTGACTTCTTTCACAGTTAGCTATTCTCTCAGAAGTCCTATTTTCTCTAGCTCATGCTTCACAGTCAATCCAATATGTCTGTACAAAATTGAACCTCATTGTGAACATGCTTGAAGTATATCCCCATGAGGCTCTTTTGGGCTAAAGAGAGGATGACTTGATTGCAGAGTGCTTTAGAACTCCACATTCCAGCACACTTGAACCTCAGTTCTGACCTAACTGTGATCCAGTTGCAAAATGAAGCAGACTTGGATCTTAAAATTGCATTTCTTATAGAAACCTCTGATGATAGCCTCTAAACAGCAATTCAACAAAGAGTGTTCTATGAGGCTAATGTGGTGCAAGCACAGAGGCTTCCAGATTTTTAACTTGTTCCAAGGGATGACTCTAAAATAATTATAAGAGTGATTGAACAGTTCCCAAATCATACTTTCATGAGATTAGAAAGATCGATCCTGCATCTTCTTTCTACCATACGGTCTTAATTGATGTGACAACCATGGAAGACCAAAGGAAACTTTGTTTTCTTGTTGAAATTCCTAGTGGTCATTTTCTTGAAAAATTCTAAACAGCATCTTTCTTAATAGCCAATCTCATTTCCAGCAGCCTTACCCCTGCTTGAGAACAGGGGAAGATTAATGGAAGAATGGTCCTGGTTCATTCTTAGTGGGCAACAGTGATAGATTGAATGCCACTGGCTTCATTGCACTAGGTTTTCTGACAGATCCTGTTTCTGACAATACTCTGTCTGGAGTATTGATTATGCTAACTTCTAGTTGTAAATTTGTGTCTGGAGTGAAGAATTGCAATAAGACCCATTTGTCAAGCACAGGCTTAATCAAAGATTATAATTGGCATTAATGAGTCCTCAGTGAAAGAACAAGATTGGAGTACCAGGTCTATGTCAGTGCATCCATCAATCATCACCATCTGAAATAGAAACTGACAGCTGTGGCTGTAATTAGGGGAGCTGCTATGAAGATACTACCTTTGTTGATGGGCAGGTTCCCACAATCCTCAACATGAATTATGTTTGGACGGAGTAGCTGAACTTTCTGGCAAGCCTTGGTACTATCATACCTTAATCCTCTCTTGTGGGAAATTCATTCAAAAGATAATTTTAAAAGCTTACAAAAAGGAAGCAGAGGGCTAGTTTAAACTTAATTCCAGAGCCATTCTTCATCAATCATGACTTTGCAGACATTTTGCAGGCATATTATAATTGAGAAGTAAAATCAAGACCTTTCAACTTCTGCATTCTTAGATCTGACAATGTCAGAAACATTAAAGGGGACATTTTTTTTCCTGTCAAGGGATTCCATCTTTTGGGTATGATCTGTGCCTTAATTTCATTACATTAAGAGGTGCTACCTCTTTTATGGCTTACACCTTCTCTCCCTTTAGTCATACTCTCAACCATAAGAACAGAATTAAGCAGCTAGTATCTGTTTTTTTTTTCTTTTTAACCCAGAGGGTTTCAATTGTATTTCTTTGTGGAAACATTAGTGAGACAACACGTTTGAATCTGCTCCATTTATACAAGAAATACCTTCCCCACATCTTGTCCTACATCCTTAGAAAGGCCATCTATAGCCAGATTAAGGCTGATGGAAAAGCAAATCCATGACAACTAGGTCTCTCAAGTTATCAAGACAGGCATCCTCCCAGCTTCGTCTCATCTAGCATAGCCTGCAGTGACGGGGAGCCAAACACGATATGTGGTAACATTTCATTTTGGCCTTATCTCTGTGCATATTTTCTCCACAAACTGCTCCTATTTTTTGCCCTATTTATGTTTCAACCTTTATATTCTTAACATCTTACACATACCTAAGGTTTCTTTGTGAATATTGGTCATATTCTAAGGACTTGCCAAATGTTCACTGATTTCTTTTTTTTTTTTTTTTTTTTTAAAGAGAGAGTGAGAGAGGAGAGAGAGAGAGGAGAGAGAGAATTTTTTTTTTTAATATTTATTTTTTAGTTCTCGGCGGACACAACCTCTTTGTTGGTATGTGGTGCTGAGGATCGAACCCGGGCCGCACGCATGCCAGGCGAGCGCGCTACCGCTTGAGCCACATCCCCAGCCCCCACTGATTTCTTAATCCCCACTTTGTTCTGTTTCATTGGTGCATTTTTGAGCAGTATAATTTATTTTTCCTTTTTGAAATAAGTTCTCTAAAAAGGATATAGTTCATAAACCAATGCAGATTGGCCCACTTTAAAGTCCCAAGCATTTTCTTCTCCATTTTTAAGCAGATACTTATGGTTCTAACAGTAATTTTAAGGATATTTGGAATATCCAAACCATATGTCTTCACTAAAAAATGTTGATCTAAATGCGGAATAGTGACTTCTAGAGCCTAGGATGGGTAGGTGGGAGAAAGGAAAGAGGGAGGTTGAATAATAGTACCAAGATACACTTAGCACAGTGGGGATGACTACAGTTCATAATACCCTGTTATGTCTGTCTATTTATTTATTTATTTATTTATTTATTTATTTATTTATTTATTTAATTTTTTAAAGAGAGAGTGAGAGAGGAGAGAGAGAGAGAGAGAGAGAGTTTTTAATATTTATTTATTTTTTTTTTTTAGTTCTCGGCGGACACAACATCTTTTGTTGGTATGTGGTGCTGAGGATCGAACCCGGGCTGCACGCATGCCAGGCGAGCGCGCTACCGCTTGAGCCACATCCCCAGCCCTTATGTTTATTTATGAAGAACTAGAAGAGAGTAGCTCAAACTCTTTGAACATAAGCAAATGATGAGATGGAAATACCAGTTTCTCTGATTTGATCAATACAAACCATATATATGTGTTGGAATATCACACTGTATCCCATAAATATGAAGAATTATTACGTTAATAATAATAAATGAAATCCATGTCTTCCTCAGCTGTTAGGAATGTTAATAACATTGGAAAAGGTCATTTAAGTATGTTCTCTTTCATCCAATATTTTAAAACATTTATGTATATACAGATGATGCAAGAGTGACAGAGACAGACAAGGTCCCTAACATCATGGAACATACATTCTGAATTTATTTTTATTATATATAAAAAAAGATAGTAAAATAATTTCAGTACCTGATCGCTTAAAGTTAAGAATTTCAAGGGGGTACAGATGATTATATGTTAAACTCACAAACAAGTTAAGCATGCACACTAGGACATCTATACATTCCAATTATAATTGCTTTCTTGACTCAGAGCCAAGTCAGTCTGGAAAAGCCATCTTCTCTCAGTGCAGAGTCATGATTCATTTTAAAAAAGAAGTTACTTTGTTTGAATGTTCAATTAAAAGTATCTGATATTTTTAGTGTTACTAGTAACATTCACAGTGCTAATAATAATTGCTATATTTATACTCCTACTATGTAGCACTGTGCTCCATAAAGTACATACCACATCATGTAACTTTTTAAACAATTCTGCCAAACAGATGTCACTATGTGTATTTCACAGATGAGGCTCTGAAAGGTTAATTTATTTTAAGTAACACCATTAGTAAATAGCAGAATTTGGATTGGAACCAATAATTGACTGCCAGGCTCCAAATCCCCTGCTCTTTCTGCATTGCCTTTATGCTGGGCTCTTTCTTCTCAGGGTCTTAACAATCATTTCTGTGGTGGGATGTCTTGGGCCCTTTGTGTATAGATATCAGCATATGTGAGGTCTGTTGCCTCTCTCTCATCTCATACTTAGCTGTAAGTTTCTGAGATTCCTTAGTGTTGTAAAGTTTCTGGAATGTTAAAAACCAAAACAAAACCAACCAAACAAACAAACAACCTCCGCAAACAACAGCAACAACAACAAAAACAAAAACCCAACCAACCAATCAACCAAACAAAAAACTCACAACCAATCAAGCAAAAAAATCTTAGTTAATAAGAGGGAAGGCCATCAGCAGAATCATCTCATTATGAAAATTTTCAAAACACAGCATTTACCCCCTCAATCTACATCCTCATACATATGGAGTGGAAAAATTGTTAGAAATACTTGTGAATACATTATTTATCCTTTAATTTTTACATTAACTTAATTACATAGGCATTTACCACAATATTATATAATGTTGATGAATTTTTACATCCTGTGTTGTGATTAATTTGGGAGCATTTTCCCCCACCTTGGTTTAAAAAATTTTCTTGTTTGTTATAAAGAAAAGTGATGCTTTTAAAAACAATTTATAGATTGTTTTTCCTTTTAGAGGAAAGTCTGATTAAATTTCATTGCCATAATATACAATACAAAACCCCAACTAAATAGCCCATCTTAAAAATATCACCAAATTATTATATACCATAAATACCAAACACCTTATTTAATAAAAAAGCTCATTATATACTAGTTAGTTGTTCTGGCCACTGAATCATTTTTTCCCCATCATCAATTTTGTCTGGTCTTCAATAGCAGCAGTTGAGATTCACTTTATTGTGAGGAAGTTAATAGAGAATTCATTAAATCATTTGGGTGGCTTAAATGCAGTGTAGACATTGTGTGATAATCCAATTTGCCTAGTTCATTAGGTCTCACTAATCTGCCTTTTCTCCCCAAAGTGACATAATGGAAAACTTTAAGAGTTATTCATAATTTTTATTAAAGATTATACAGATTAACCTATTTGTCCCTTTCTGTGGCATATCTTGGATCAAGATCACTCAGGAAATCAACATTTATTTATTTATTCATTCATATTTATCCTTTTTAAAATCAGTTATACATGACAGCAGAATGCTCTTTGATTCATTGTACACAAATAGAACATAGTTTTTCACTTCTCTGGTTGTACATGCAACAGGGTCACACCATTCATGCAATCATACATGTACCTGGGGTAATGATGTCTGTTTCATTCCACCATTTTTCCTATCCCCATGCCCTCTCCCCTTCTCTCCCCATCATTTGCCCAGTCCAAAGTTCCTCCACTCACCCCATGCCCCCTGCCCCATTATAGATTAGCATCCACTTATCAGAGAAAACATTTGACCTTTGGATTTTGGGGATTGGCTTACTTTGCTTAGCGTGATATTCTCCATTTCCATCCATTGCCTGCAAATGCCATAACTTTATTCTCTTTTAAAGCTGAGTAATATTCCACTGTATATTTGTACCAGTTTCTTTGTCTATGCATCCATTGAAGGGCATCTAAATTTGTTCTACAGTTTGGCTATTGTGAATTGTGATGCTATAAACAATGATGTGGCTATGTCACTATGCTATTTTTGAGTCCTTTGGATATAGACCAAGGAGTGGGATAGCTGGGTGAAAAGGTGGTTCCATTCCAAGTATTTTAAGGAATCTCCATACTGCTTTCCATATTAGTTGCACCAATTTACAGTCCCACCAGCAATGTATGAGTGTGCCTTTTCTCCCACATTCTCACCGACACTCATTGTTTCTTATATTCTTGATAACTGCCATTCTGATTGGAGTGAGACAAATAGAGTAGTTTTGATTTGCATTTCTCTAATTGCTAGAGATGCTGAACATTTTTTCATATATTTGTTGATCCATCGTATATCTCTTCCTTGAAGAGTCTGTTCAGCTCCTTGGCCCATTTATTGATTTGGTTGTTTGTTTTTTGGTGCTGTGTGTTAGGTAGGCAGGCTTCCCTTTCCCCTCCCCTTTCATAGTAGCTGTGGGCCAGGACTTTCCACCTGGCTGAGGAGACCCAAAATGGCCAATCAGAAGCTAACATGGCAAGGACCCCAACCACCACAAGTTCCCAAAGGCTGAAGCAATTGTCCTGTCAACTCAATCAACACTGACCAACCTGCAACAGACAGGATCCCCCGAAACTTGCCTCAGCCAACCTGCTGTAGGTAGCTGCGATTTAGATGGCCTAGGCCTCCTACCTTTTATTCATTGGCACTGTTGTTGCCTTTCCTGCCCATGACTTTCCCAGCCCTCACCCTTTTGGGGACTAGTGAACCTCACCTGGGAGCACCCCCCAATAAACCTTCTTTTGGTTCTTGTTCTGTGGTTCCTGATCTCGTGTGCCCCTTTCTGCTTTACACTATGGTTTTTTTTTTTTTTTTTTTTTTTTTGAGCTCTTTACATATCCTGGAGATTAGTGCTCTATCTAATGTGTGTGTGGTAAAAATTTGCTCCCATACTGTAGGCTCTCTCTTCACCTCATTGATTGTTGCTTTTGTTGAGAAGAAGCTTTTCAGTTTGAATGTGTCCCATTTATTGATTCCTAGTTTTATTTCTTGTGCTTTAGGAGTCTTGTTAAGGAAGTCAGTGCCTAATCTGACATGATGAAGATCTGGGCCTACTTTTTCTTCTATGAGGCTTAGGATTTCTGGCCTAATTCCTGGGTCCTTAATCCACTTTGAGTTGAGTTTTGTGCTCACCTCTTATTTATGTACTAGCTTCTATATTATGCGGTTGATTTTAATATTGTTGGAGTGGGATTTATATGCCTAAAATGAAGAAATTCTGCATAGTAAGTGAAACAAAGAGCAAAAAGATATTGCTCTAAAAGCTGGAAATTTCCAATGCTTTTATCAGTCATATTATATTACAGAGATGGGCAGTAGGAATGTTCATTAATAAGAAGAACTAGTAAATTAGAAAAACACAAATATATGAAAGCAGAAAAATGATTTTCAACTAGGAATTCTCTCCTTTCCTCATCTTTTATGCATTCTGATTGTCACATCATGGTTTCTTTATAAAAAATAAAATGTGAAAAAAACTGAATACAATCAATATAAAATATAAACATAGGATGAGGCAACCTCTTCAACTTGTGCCCAAATTTGTCTTATCCTGAGGAAAGTACAATGGCAGGGAATCCAAGCCCAGTTTGGAGGCTGACTTCTGCTATATGCCAACTATGATGTCTTGAGGAATGTCACCAAACACCATAGGACCTCTGTTGTTTACAAAGGTTGGTTGATACCTAGATGTTCACAAGATGCTAGGAAACCAGTGTGAAGCCACAAAGTGGCATCTACATTGAGATAGACTATGATGCTGGAGCTGACTGATTTGATCATTTTTCCAGGGACTTGAACTTCTGAATGTCCTTTCTTTCTAACTCTGGAGCAGGAAAAAGAAGTGAAATGCTTCATTTCACTCTATTCATTGGACATGGCAAGGACAAATTAGCAAAGATGGTGAAAATATAGACAGCTGAAGAAAAAATTCAGAAAATCTTTATGCCCACGAATGAGACTCCTTTCCTACTCAGAGAGAGTGAATGAGTCTTTGGATCTTCAATCAGACACACCTGAGCTGGAATCCAGGCTCTGCCTCTCATAGGCCGCATAAGCTTTGGAAAGTCACTTTACCTCTTAAGCTCAATGTCCTGTTTGTAAGTGGAGGTAAATTGCACCTGCATTACATAAGAATGATGTGAGGCATCCCAAGTGTCTATCCCATAGAGTGGCCCCTACTAAGTGCTCAGGAGTTTTTTCTATGATCATTATATCAGGCAAGTCCTCTTCATGCTCAGTGAGTGGATTCACTGCTCTTTCTCCACGCTCGAATCTCAGAAGCTGGGATGCTCCTTTTCAGGAAACTCAGTCTGAACATGGAAGAAGGCAAGGTTCTCACTCATAGTTGGGCTGCTGCCACATATTCAAATCTTTATTTCTCTTCTGGGAGCCCAGGAATCCTGTGTACACCAGTCAAATCCCAAAATCATCTTAGTTCTGTGCTATCTGTCCTCCCAATCCTGATTCCTTCTGAGCATGGGAATCGTGTGTGCCATAAATTGTTGCGTGTACATGTGTGGACATTCACATGAGTGGAAGAGGGATTATGTGTACAGTGATGAGTGAAGCCCCCACAAAAGGATGGGAGACTAGTGAATACACTTGTTCTCCAACACAAGTCTGGGCTTCAAAGTGCCCCAAAGAACCCAAACCCTCAACCTACCTCTAGCCTTACCAGCTATATTTTTGCTCACTTTTGTACTGGTACAGTGTCCTATCCCCTCTTCTTGACTCTGATAAACTGTGTGGGATTCTGAGCCTTGGAGCTTTTGTGGGTCACTGTGCCTTCCGCCCAGAGTGCCTTCCCTGCCTGGTGAATTCTCAGGCATCCTTCTAGATCCAGATCTAATTCAACTGTTAAGTGAAATTTTTTCCAATATCCTTCAGACTTATAATCTATTCCTCATATATCTTTTCTGTTGTCACTGAACAAATAATTATAAAATAAAATTTAAAACATTAAACACTTATGGTTGAGAAGCTACCATGTGCCAAGCACTGTTTAGACTGTATATTATTTGATGCTCTTATAAATGTTGCAGTAGTTGCATAATTTTGTCCAATTTACAGATGAGGGAAGAAAGATTCAGAATATTCAATTTTTATAGGGTAACAATTTTTTAAATATTTAGTTGATTTTATTTTTTAAATACACGACAGTGGAATGTATTACAATTTTTATTATACATATAGGGCACAATTTTTCATATCTCTGTATATAAAGTATGTTGACACCAATTCATGTCTTCATACATGCACTTTGGGTAATGATGTCTATCACATTCCACCATCATTGCTAACTCCCTGCCCCCTCCTTTCCCCTCCTACCCCTCTACCCTATCTAGAGTTTGTCTATTCCTCCCATGATCCCCCTCCCTACCCCATTATGTGTCAGTCACCTTATATTAGAGAAAATATTCGGTATTTGTTTTTTGGGATTGGCTAACTTCACTTAGCATTATTTTCTCTAACTCCATCCATTTACCTGTAAATGCCATGATTTTATTCTCTTTTATTGCTGAGTAATATTCCATTGTGTATATATGCCACATTTTTTAATCCATTCATCTACTGAGGGGCATCTAGGTTGATTCCACAGTTTAGCTATTGTGAATTGTGCTGCTATAAACATTGATGTGGCTGTGTCCCTGTAGTATGCTGTTTTTAAGTCCTTTGGGTATAGACCTAGGAGAGGGATAGCTATGTCAAATGGTGGTTCCATTCCCAGTTTTCTAAGGAATCTCCATACTGCTTTGCATATTGGCAATTTGAAGTCCCACCAGCAATGTGTGAGTGTACTTTTTTCCCCACATCCTCACCAACACTTATTGTTGTTTGTCTTCATAATAGCTGCCATTCTAACTGGAGTGGGATGATATCTTAGAGTAGTTTTGATTTGCATTTCTCTAATTGCAAGAGATTATGAACATTTTTTTCATATATTTTTTGATTGATTGCATATCCTCTTCTGCAAAGTGTCTGTTCATGTCCTTGGCCCATTTATTGATAGAGTTATTTGCTTTTCTGGTGCTTAGCTTTTTGAAATATTTATATATCCCAGAGATTAGGGCTCTATATGATGTCTGAGGGGTAAAAATTTGCTCCCAAGATGTAGACTCTTGATTCACCTCCCAGATTGTTTCTTTTGCTGAGAAGAAACTTTTTACTACAGAGCAATAGTAACAAAAACAGCATGGTATTGGTACGAAAACAGACTGGTAGACCAATGGTACAGAATAGAAGACACTAATAGAGACTAACCCACAAAATTACAATTATCTTATATTAAACAAAGATGCAAAAAACATGCATTGGAAAAAAGATCCTCATCAACAAATGGTGTTGTGAAAACTGGAAATCTATATGAAAAAAATGAGATTAAACCCCTATCTATTACCATGCACAAAACTCAACTCAAAGTGGATCAAGGACCTAGGAATTACACCAGAGACTCTGCATCTAATAGAAGAAAAAGTAGGCACTAATCTTTTTAATGTGGGATTAGACCCCAACTTCCTTAATAAGACTCCTATAGCACAAGAATTTAAAAGCAATAATCAATACATGGGATGGACTCAAACTAGGGTAACAAATTTAGGAAGCAGAGTCCAGTGTGTTTCTGGAGCTTCTGCTCTTACCCATTAGGCTACTATTTATTTTATGGTGTGATTATTCATCTATGAGGCTGATATTTCTTTTATTACATTTGGGAGCCCTCCTGGGCACATAGTAGGAGCAAAATAATTGTTTATGGAATAAATGTTGATGTGAATCCTAAATGTATCAAGTGAGTAAATAATAATTAGCATCAGTTACATTTAGATGATTTAGCATACAGCATTTTTCATTACCAAATTACATTAATGGCACTAAATTTCACAGTTTGAATTATTATTTTTTCATGTACTTACTTATCATAAAGAACATATCCCAGAAATAATTATAGGTCTCATGGGTTTTAGTATTTACTTCATGCTGTTATATAATGTATAACATAATGTTAGCTGCAGAGCTTTCTTCTTGCTTTCTCTACTACATTAATTGAAGGCATCAGTATATATGGAGGGGGAGATAATGTGTTTTTCTCCTTTGAGATTTGCTATATGAGCATCTCTCCATGGGTTCAAGAAGCAATTATCCTTCTAAGCACAGGCTTGTGACAAAGAATCAAATTACATCATATAATTATGGAAGTGACTTCTTCCTGTTTGTACCTAGGTTGAGAAGTATATTTGAGATGTTACTGTTGAATTTGAGCTTTGGAACTTGGTTCAAATCTGATTGTGAATTTAAATAAGAGAGTACCAGGGGGTGCTCAGCTAATATTCTTTGGACTAAACTGAACTTAACTGGTTTAGCCCAGGTAATACATTTAGTGTCAAAGGAAATACATGTTCTTCATTCTGAATTTCAGAACATATTGATTTAAAGACAAATCACACTTTGTACTCTGATTTTACTGAAGAGTTCAATTGAGAGAGTGGAAAGGCACTTACATTATCAGGAGAGGAAGCACAAATTCATATCAAATGCGGAGGTGCCTTTATTCCTAACAAGTTTATATTTAAAGCCAATTTGTTTGCCCTAATGACTTAATAAGATAAAACAAAGAAATAGTACGACTATCTGGAGCTCTGAGTCAAAATTTGTTCCTGATGTCTATCCATGTTATATCCCTTCCTCATTTATTAATTTGTAGTAGAAAATGACTCTTAACATAGCAGATATTCCAGATTGCCTCATCAAAAGTCTGTCTACTTCTTTCTCTTTTGCCTTCCTCCAATTACAGAGACTCACTTTCCCTGCTTTCAGTGTAACAATGGATGCTTATTGTTTCCAAATTATTGCTAATGAAATAGAGAAATCTTCTGGTGGCTTCTGGGAAAACATTTACCTCCCTGACTAAAAACTACTTAGGCAGCTGCTGCTATTTCTTTATACCCTGATTTTTGCCTAGTACTTGAAGATTATGTCCATGATGTGGCAGATTCTTTTTCCTTGAGATGCCAACCATGAAAAAAAATGTTATGAACCCCAGGGCAGAGGGAAAGAGCATGGGTTCCTGAGTATGGTCAGACAACTGAAATAAGACCAGGAATTGCCTGCTGTGGTTTATAATCATGTGAGGACAAATGACTCATTGGCTTAAGCCCTAATTAGTAAGCTTTTCTGCCACCTTCAGCCCAAAAGTTAACTTTTAGAATTGGTGGGGAAGCTCTAGGAGTCCTTGCAAAGAGACTTATGGAGGAAACGAACTGCCTCCTATTTTTCTCAGAGAGGAGCAGTTTGCTTCTGACTTGGCACCATATCAGGATGAGAAGAAGTATGCAACTTCTTATCTTTCCCTGGAAACTGATTAAATAGATTGTGACTTTGGTCTAGAGAAAATGTCTGGGCAAATTCTTCACTTCTGGTACTGCACAAAACCCGGTGGTTAATTTTTGTTTAAGTGTTGTACTTAATGTGACTCCATGAAAAAAATCCCTATGCCTCTTTTATACATTCAGAAATGATTTATTGAACATCAGCAAAGTCAAACACAGCCACTCTCATGCGGGTTGTACCCTGGTAAATGAGATGAGCATAATTCAAATAATTATAAAATGAGTGTACTTTTATAAGCTAGGGCAAGTGCTCTGAAATAAAGGTACACTGGATAAGAGCAAATATAATAAAGACAACTGGCCTTTGAGATGCGGAGATTTGGATTATTCCTGTGAAAATGATGCTTGAATAATGAAAAAAGTAAGTGATTAGCATTAGCTGGCTGAACATAGAAGGGTATTCATAGCATAGCAGAGAAGAGGAGAACATTTCCAGAAGCAGGAAGAAGAGGTATAAGACAGAAGGTCGTGGGGTGAGTCTGTGGATCTCACAGGAGCTGCTTGTGGTTGGAGTGCTTCGAGTGAGGAAGAGTGTGGATGGGTGGGCAGGAGCCAGACAGATGCTCTGGGGCCTTGTCTTGGTCTTTAGCCAAAAGACTGTTAAGAGTTTAAGTCAGAGAGAGTCATATATATAGTGTTTGGAAAAGATCAGTCTTGGTGTACCACAGAGAAGGGATCAGAAGGAAACCAGTTTAAATGTGTTTGTATACTTAACAATTTATTGCATTAATTCAAGTGATAAATAATGGTAGTTTAGTACAGGATGGTTCTGTTGGTAGTAGTTCTAATGTTACTGGTGGTAGGAGAAATGGATGGGTTTGAGAATTATATTTCAGAGGTAGATGGACAGATTGAGTGGCTAGTATGGATATGAGTTGTGTGGAAATAAAACTATCAAAAGTCCCTTGCCTGTTACCTGGATGGGTCATGATTCTGCTCTCTCAGATTAGGAATCCCAGAGGAGCACAGAGTCAGAGAAGCACAGTTGAATTTCAATCTTAGACTCACTGATGGTGCTGTTGAATTCAGTATAAGGGGTGGTAGTTGGTGGATGGCAAAATGGGATGGAAAAGCTTCAGCCGCATCTGCTAATCTGTTCATCACTATCAACAACATTTATTTCTTCTCTTTTGTTGCCACTTACATTCCTGATGTCTTTAACTGACTGTAGATTCTTTGCTGACATGGAGGATCTCAGGATAAATTGCCTGTTTATTGCCTCCTAATGTTCTTAGACCTTGTTCTGGGGAGGATGTTACTACCTGCCTGTTCAGATTTCTTTCCTTTCCTTTCCTTTCCTTTTTATTTTCTAAACCACACAGTGACTCTGACCTAAGCATGAAACATGGCAACCCTTTGGATCAATACAGTAAAGTCTCTTTCCCCAACTAGTTTTGCTGAGGGAAAACCTGTATTTAGAAATGGATTTTCTTTTTTCATAGACCACTTTTTTTCGAAGTTTTATATTCTTAGAAATATTGACAAGACAGTATAGAGAGTTCTCATATGTCCCTGTGGAGTTCCTGTATAGCCCCTATTATTATGTTATCTACCATTGTAGTATCTTATAGAATATTTTTGCCACTGTAAGAATCCCCTCACACGGGGGTGTTTTTGAAAGCTGCTGGAAAGAGGCAGAAGAAAATGAATATTCACCTATCTCACTGCTCTGCAACTCCAAAAATGAGCACACATAGCTAAAAATGGAAGGAGAAAATTTCATAAATAAAAAGTAGCTGCTGTAAAACCATATCACAGCCCCAGAACCACAATGAAATTTAAACCAAATTCAAGAGGAAATCCAGGTTGGTAGCCTTATTTTTGAGGAGACTGCAATTTTCAGGCAGGGGTTCTGAAAGGCCACCTAAAGGCTACATGGGCAGTGACTCCAAGCTTAGCTGAGCTGGGGAGAAGCTTCCCCTTGAGGCTCCTTCTTTACTTCAGAGATGTGGGAATAAAAAGACCCCACGGACATACCCATTTTATTTTCTCCAAAACAGCTTTGTAAGCTGCCGGTGGGATGGGATGGGGCCAGGCTTGACCTTGGATGTGGGCCTAGCTTTCTCACTACTGGTTGGCAGCAGTTGAGCAAAGACCTGCTGAAGGGAGGACCTGGGATGTAGCACTCCACACTCTGACCCCATGTTTATACCAGAAGATCTGTTGCTCTGAAAGCTTTCCCCCTCCTACCTGCCCCCCCCCCCAAGGGCCTGAGTGTTTCCTGCCAACAAATCTGTAGAAGTTCCAACACTATGCAGTCATGTGGTGGGTAGGGCTGGGAGGTCGGACACAGTGAGCACAACCCCTTCCCAGGTGTGGACACAATTCTTTATCCAAGTCAAGCAACAATGAAGACCACAGTTCAAAAGTGCTCACAACCAATTTATTTACTTCTCATTTCATCTCTCTTGGCCCAGACACTACTGTTCCTCCCCCTTCTGGTATGCTGAGATAAGTATAGTTCACACACAGGAAATGCAAGTCTCAAGAAATTATCAATGCTTTGAGACTAAAATCAGCTTCTTTCTATATTGACAGATGAAAACACATCACCTGAGCAGAACTAGGAGAAGAATGTTCTCTTGAAAACAGCCAGATGGTTTTGTCAATAATTTACTCTGACAGTGTAGAAATAGCCAGGCTCTGGGAAAAGAGGTCCAGGTTTCTGAGGCTCATTTTACAATTACATCCCTTCTAAATCTTATTCTTAGCTACTATTAGTTTTAAAGCCCTTAAAATGGAACAGGCCTGTTAGACTGTCTTTAGTCAATAACTCCCCTCCCATTCTGAAACAATTTAGTGCATTATCTCAGGTCATGAATAGCAGAAGGGGAGGGCTAGGATTGCTCTTGAACAATGTCGCTAATGCAATGGGCAAAGTTAGTGGACCTGCTCTTCCAACACTCACAAGAAGCAGCTGTAAGTGCTGTCAGTCTTACACATTTTAACAACCAAATATATATGAGATTAAGATCACCGAGCTCTTGCTGACTTTGCAATTCAAATGTGAGCTTGACTTCATCTTGAGTCTTTCGGAATCCTGAGTTTTTACTTTTAGCCCAAGAAGAATTATGAAAGTTAACACTGGAAAATTAACTCAGAATGTTAGTGCTAGAGGGCTTTTGAGAATATTTAGTTCATGCCTGTGCTTCCCAGATGAGTAAATGGAAGTTCAGAGAGGTTAAGTAATTTTCCCTACATCACAGATCTGGTAAGAGGTAGAAAGGAATGAGAGCATTTGTTTGCAGTATCTTAGAGAAATGTTCTTTAACCTCCTCTGTCACTGTTGGCACAAGCATAGAGACATGCAGACATCCAGAAAGTCTGTAGTTTGCCATTTCCTCTTTTGTGGCTGAGCCTCTGTTTATATATCTGAAAGTTGGGATGAAAATCCCTTCCTTCGCGTTATGCTTGTGATGCACATGATAAACATGTGAAGCGCTGAGTGCTTGTGCATATGCCTGTGTGTGTGTGACGGAGGTGGTGGTGGTGATTTGGTAGCTTCACCAATCTCAAAGAATTCATATTTGACAAGTCAAATGTTCTAAGAGCTGGACATTCAGCCTTTATTTTAAGATTATGTGAATGTGTTACTTTTTGTTTCCCTCAAAAGCACTTTGCTTGTAGAGATTGGTATCTGTTTACATGTGATGCTAAAATGAGGTTATTTTTAGCTTGGAAGTAGGCAATGCTGGATAAAGAGAGTTTTCTTTTGCTTGAATATCATACAATAACGGCTACAGAAGGCTTGGTGTGGGAGCTTAAGCTTCTCCATTTCTCTGCCCCGGGACTCACTCCCAGCTTGCCCACTCCTCTTCATCACCTCTAAGAGGGAAGAACATCACAGTCCACAGACTTCAAGGGTGTCAGTCCTACTTATGTAGTAATTTGGACCCTTTTGTTCAAAGGCCTCAGGGACCTCAAAAAATGAGTGTACAGCCACGAGTCCCCAGACTAGGAGACAGAAGCAGGCCTTTGTCCAGCTCCCTGTGCCTGAGAGAGGCCAGTTTATTCTCCTCTGTATCTCCAGGGCTTTAGTGAGAATGCAGCAACTATGAAAAAAAAAAAAGATGAAGACATCTTTACTCATGCCTAAAAATTATATTAATTCCAGATGGATAGTTAAAGACTTATTAGTGTCAAAACAAAAAATGAGAAAAATGCTCAAATAAAATGTTAGTGAATATTTATTTAAATTTGAAGTAACATCATAGGTAGAAAGCATGAGAGTTAAAGGAAACTCCAAATTGGGAATGGGATTTGAAATTGCACCCGGCAGATGATAAAAACCCATCCCAAGAGGAAAAAGTGAGATGAGGATACAAATAGGCAATCCAAACATATTAAGTTCTATTAGCAAACACTATTACATCTAAAAGAACAACAATGATATACTATTGTAGCTGTTGAAATTGGCAGAGATTTGGGGAACATGGTAATCTCAGCATTGGCAGGCTGTAGTGCATTAAAGGTGGAAGTGTGTGTGGGTTATTTTATTTTAAATTATGTGCTTAAAGTCATGTTGGCTTTAAAGATTCAGCAGTTACACTTTTTATCTCTATATTTTTGGTTGATGGACCTTCATTGTTTATTTATTCATTTATATGCAGTGCTGAGGATCAAATCCAGTGCTTCATGCATGGTAGGCAAGTGCTCTATCACTGAGCTACAACCCAACCCCTCAGCAGTTATACTTTTAAGAAGTATTAGGGAGAGTATACAAGGATAGATTATATATGCAATGGTGTCTACAACAGCAGAATTTATAATATATAAAAAAATAGAAATAGCCTAATTGTTCCAAAACAAGAGATTTGTTTAATAACTTATATTATAATATATTGGAATCTTAAAATTATGATATATTAGAATTATGCAATGAAATCTTCTGCCACCATTCAAATTGATGATATAGAAGTATTTTGATATGGAAACGTATTTGATCTAGTTCTGCATAATATTCATGTATTTATAGAGTGACATATGAACGAAACATCTCAATTAATATACCAAATGCGTCATTATTTTTGAATTTATCTATCTCTATATGGTGTAGTTCTTGTGATTCTATAATTATAAAATATTAAATTGTTTATATATACTATAATATTTTTCTGGAATGAATAAGTGTAAATTGTGTTTTGAACAAAGAAACAATAAAGATTTAAGAAACCAAGGAACACCACAAAATTAGTTCATTGATATCAAAAGCATGCTGGATCTCTGTAAAAGTTTCCTTACTTTAAAAATATTAAATGTTATACTTACAATATAGGGAAAGTTCATTCGAGTTCTCTAGGAGTTGTCTCTGAGACAAGGAGGCTGAAGTGTAAGTGCCTAACTTGGAAAACATGAGCAGAAAAGTAAGAAAATGAGAGAAATGAAGAGAAAGCTAATGAATTTTCCATTATAAAATAATGTTGTGAAAGACTAGAGCTTACTGCTGCTAAGGAACTAGGGAGACTGAGGAAAGTGCACTTTAGAATTATATGATGCAAGAGGAAAAGAAACAGATATTTAGATTCATCAGCCACTAGTTAAAGGCTCTACTTGAAGCATGTAGAATCCCAGAATTTCTGGCTTTCCTTTCTTTTAGGGATAGAGAGGCAGATTCTGAGAGCTGGCAACGCCTGGCATACACAAAAATGGTAAGGGCTGAGATCACATCAATGGGACAGCTACTTTGGAGTTGGAAATTTGTCAATTAATGGGTATGGACACTGTGGGTCATGAAAGGGCATGATATGCACAATCATATAGTTAATAGCTAAGGTAGTACCAAACATTAGGTCTCCTTGCTTCTATCCATGACTTTTCCATGGCATGACAACCTGGCCCTCCTTTGCCATGGTCCTTTCTAAGTGTGACAGCTCCCCCACGTTCTCTCCATTAAAAATCAGATGCAGGATGCTTGTGGTCTTGTTCCTTCTGCCAGCTACATCACACTTAATAATCAGCCACCAACCAGTGGTTTTAACTGGGTGTTAGCCATGCAATTATAATTTTAAATGAGAGTTTATGAGGATGATCAATACACAAAACAAGAATGTGGCAGTTCTCCAAATGAGGAAAAGGAAGGAGTGTTGCTCCTCATTTTGTGAGAAACCTCTGGAGGGATTTTAAGGAACAGTATTTGAAAATGTATCCATTTCTCCTGTCGTCTGGCCAAAGATAAATGGAATAATTATTAGATTCCAAGGAGTCTTAGGCCAACAGTAATTTTACAGAAGAAACACAACCAGCCATAGAAATTACTTTAAAACGTATGTTACATGGAAGATTTTCCTGGGGTGGGGGGGAACACAGTACAATTCTTTGCATATGATTTTGGTGTATTTTATAATAGCACTTTTTCCTATCTGGATTATTTGTTTATATGTTAGAATCCATGGATGTACCACAATGAGAAAAAGTTCATTGCACCTGTGAAGTTCTTTGAACTGGGCAACAGAAAGAAGAATCATTCTCACTTTGTAATTCCATTGATTAATTTTTGCAATGCTGTGGGTCAAACCCAGGGCTTTGCACATCTAGGCAAGCTCTCTATCACTGAGTCATATCCCCAGTGCACAACTCATTCTAAAATGCCTCCTTTTTCCTATTTATATTTTAGGGAAGTGATGAGGCAGCTATGGGATAACTTGCTTAAAACCACATCAAAAATTGAGCAGCTTTAATAATTTAAGCCAGTCATTTGAAATATGCATGTAACTAAGACTAAAACTAGTACCTACTTGAATCTCAAGCAGTAAATCTTGATGTAACTGATTATTTATATCAACACTCTGATTCACATATATGGACACTATACGTATGAGCAACTCTTTTGAGAATAATTCTCATTGTGATTGAAAACCAAATAGCAGGGGCTGGGTTGTGGCTCAGCGGTAGAGCACTCACTTAGTACGTGCAAGGCCTTGGGTTCGATCCTCAGCACTACATAAAAATAAATAAAAGAATTGTGTCCAACTACAACTAAAAAATTAAAAATTAAAAAATAAAGAAAAGGAAAACCAAATAGCATGTGTAAGATATTATAGTTGGCATGTAATAAGTGCTCAAAAATTGTAGCTTGCAGGATGCAGTGGCACGCACCTATAATCCCAGAGACTCCAGAGGCTGAGCAGGAGGATCATGTGTGGGAAGCCAGCCTCAGCAAATTAGCAAGACCCTAAGCAACTCCGTGAGACCTTACCTCACAATAGAAAATAAAAAGGGCTGGCAATGTAGCTCAGTGGTAAATCTCCCCTGGGTTCAATTCCCACTACAAAAGAAAAAAAAAGTGTTAATTAACTTTTATTCACATACACAGTCCCAGATACTAAAAAGAGAATCGTTTCTAGCTGTGACAGGTGATGAGGTAAACAAACAAAATATACCAAAGTTTCTTAGACAAATTTATTTCAATCTTGTGCCAAAATTTTACATGGCTAACAAGTAAACCAGTAAGTTGGCAAAAACATCTGACTTTTTAGAAAAGGTAAAGAAATTGGTGGGTTATATATAGCACATGTGTGTGACCATATTTTTTTTTAAGTTCTGTTTCATTTCACAAGGTAACTAAAAAGAATGTCCTTATCAGTTATTACAAGAGAGTGTGTGGCAGGATGGTCCAGGTGTATACTACTAGTCAGAGATGCAAACATCACATCCAAGGAGCAAATAAGAATGTACTTATGTCTGAAGCAAGAAGAGCAAAGTAATTCCAAGAGTGAAGTTTAACAGGGTAAACTAACACAAGAACACAACAGTGTCAGCTGAGACTGCAACAATGACGGCAGCACGTTTTATTATTATTATTTTTGACTTAAAAAAATTTATTTTCAGTACAATAAATTTGCTCATAAAAACATTCTAGAACATTCTAAAAATGTATAATTTGTCCTTTTCAACAAAGTATAGTAAAACAAACACCCCCCCCAACAGAATACTTGACATTTATGATTCAAAATCAAATTAGTGATGTAACTGATTATTTATATCAGAATAAATAAAATTAGTGGAATATTATTCACAAAACTATATCTTAAGCATATTCATAAAGTAACATGCAATTTTGTAAAATTGTCAAAAGAAGGGCTTAAAAATAGGGTAATATTCCTTCATTCCTAAAAAAGAAAGCATCTCCCATAGAAGCTGCGAACTAAGGTTTTAGTCTCAGGACCCTCATTTCTGCACACTGGAGAAGGGACATGTGTGACCACCGCTCCCTCTCTTCCGTGAGCAATAGGGTGTCCAGGCCCTTTGGCCTCTACCAGCAAGCACAGTGTATGGTTTTCTAGAGTATTATGAGCGTAGACCAGAGAATTCACTTTGACTCAGCTCTGGGACTGTTCTGCAATAGCCTCTTCAGACCCCATGGCTTTGAGTGTCATCTGAATAGTTCCTCGGAAGTCACTTGCACTTTAGGAAGGACAGCCAGCCAGCTGTACTCACGTTCCACAGGACCATCTTTAGGGAGGTGGTTGAGCAAAAAGATCTTTCCCTTACTTAACAAGCTTTAAGACATGAGCAGGCAAGGCCAGAGCTTACCAGGATGTGAGACTAGCATCAGACAGAAAGGAAGCAGCCAGAGTGACAGGGGAAAGGTGGAGTGAGGCGGGCTGCATCTGGCAGCCCTGCGTGGGTGGGGAGCGGAGCTCAGGACCCCTTGTGTCCACAGGGAGGACCCTCAGGGGTCCACTGGCAGGATAGGGCTCAGGCGCTGTCCACACTGAGTGAAGATGGGGCTACGAGCTGCTGTGTAGACAGGGTGACTCCCTCTCTGAGAAGGTGGATGATGCTGGTTTTTTTCTTTGAATATATTACGTCGAACTAACGTGAAATTGTGAATTAATGGAATCACACTAGATTCAT
Source organism: Spermophilus citellus (assembly GCF_964194105.1). Classification (NCBI taxonomy): domain Eukaryota; kingdom Metazoa; phylum Chordata; class Mammalia; order Rodentia; family Sciuridae; genus Spermophilus; species Spermophilus citellus. Next base: position 185,769,593 of record NC_138182.1, read on the forward strand.
GTTTTCAGTTTATTTATAAATAGATTTTTTTTCTTTTTGAATTATAATTTGTATTTTATAATTTACTCCCAGCTCTATTAAGGAATAATTGACAAATAAAAATTATATGAATTTAGGCTGGGGTTGTGGCTCAGAGCTAGAGTGCTCACCTGGTATGCGTGAGGCACTGGGTTTGATCCTCAGCACCACATAAAAATAAAATAAAGATATTTTATCCACCTATAACTAAGAAATAAATATTTTAAAAATTATATAAATTTAAGGTATACAACATGATATTTTAATATATGTCTATGTTATGAAATGAATACCACAATCAAGCTAATTCACAGAACCATTATCTTTTGAGTATGTCTGTGGTGAGAACACTTATTTACTCTCTGGGAAAATTTTGAGTGTAATATATGAATATTTATTACAAATGTATGTGTATACTATAGTATACACACACAATAATATATATGTATAATTGTGTGTGTGTTCTGATAATTATATATATATATATATAATTGTGTGTGTGTTCTGATAATTGGATCTAGGGGCACTGAATCCCTGAGCCACATCCACATGCCTAACTATTTTTTATTTCATTTATTTTTTATTTTGAGATAAGATCTTGCTAAGTCCTTTAGGACCTCACTCAGTTGTTGAGGCTGGCTTTGAATTGCAATCCTCCTACCTCAGCCTACTGAACTTCTAAGATTACAGGCATGCACCACTGTACCTGGCTATAATATAGTACTATTAGTGATATTCAACATGCTATGTGTTAGATCTCCTAAACATATTCATACCACATAACTGAAACCTTGTACCCTTTGGCCAGTTTCTCCCCATTTCCCTTATGCCTCAGCCCCTGGGTACTACTATTCTACTCTTCCACTTCATGAGCTTGTAGATAATCTATATAAGTGAGATAATATAGTAGAGTTTTTCTGTGTTTGGCTTATTTATCTGAGCAAATATCTTCCAGGTCCATCCATGTTATCACAAATGGTGGGATTTTCATGGGGAAATATAGAGTAATGTTTGTGTGTGTGTGCATGCACAAGTACGTGTGTGTAACATTTCTTTTTCCATACATAATCCATGAATACTAGGTGGTTTCTGTACTTTACTATTTTTAAGAATGCTTCAGTGAATATGGAGGTATAGATATATCTTTAAGACTCTATTGTATTAAATTCAGATATATGTTGAGAAGTGATTGCTGAATCATTTAACAATTCTATTTTTTAAAAATTGAAGCTTCTTAAAACTAATTTCCATAATTGCTGTACAGATCTACATTTCTTTCAACAGTGGACAAGGATTCCCTTTTCTCTTCACACTCACCAACATTTACTGATTTTTATCTCTCTGATATGAGTTATTTGAATAAGTGTGAGGTACTAGCTCACTGTGTTATTTTATTTTATTTCCCTGTTGAATAAGATTTTTTTAATTTTCCTGTTGGTTATTTGTATATTTTCTTTGGGGAAATGTTTACTCATGTTTTTTTTTCTCATTTTCAAATCATGTCATTTTTATTCTTGATAGAATCGAGTTTTGTATGTAGTTTGAATATTAACTCTTTATCAGATGTATGGTTTGTACATATTTTTCCTCCCATTTCATAGGTTGTTTCTTTACTCTGTTATTTCCTTTACTATGCAGAAGCTTTTTAGTTTTATGACGTCCCACTTGTCTATTTTTTTTGAATGTCAGTGCTTTAGGGTTCATATCTTTAAGCATGGGAAGAATAGACAAACTTTAGATAGGGTAAAGGGGAGGGAGGGAAAGGGAAGGTGCATAGGGGTAGGAAAGACAGTGGAATGAGACAGACATCATTACCCTAAGTACATGAATGAAAACATAAATGGTGTGACTTTACTTTGTATACAACCAGAGACATGAAAAATTGTGTTCTATTTGTGTAATATGAATTGAATTGCATTCTGCTGTCATATACAACAAATTAGAAAAAATAAATAAAAAATCTTTCTTCTTGTGTTTTTTTCTAGTAGTTTGATTTTCACATCTTATGTGTAATCTGTTTTGAGTCATTTTCTTTAATATGTTGTGATATTTGTGTCCAATTTTATTCTTCTGTCCATGGATATTCCATTTTACAAACACCAGTTATGGAAACAACTATCTTTTCTATTGGGGAGTTCTTGGCACCCTTATTGAAGAATAGTTGACTGTAAACATTCAGATTAATTTCTTGTCTCTCTATTCTATTCCATTAATCTCTCTATATATACATATCTGTTTGTATGTCATTGCATGCTGTTTTGATTATTGTAATTTTGGATTAGATTGTGAAACAGGAAGTATGATACCTCCTGCTTTGTTCTTTCTCAAAATTATTTTGGCTATTAAGAGTCTGCTGTTGTGATATTGTAAGAAATATGTTTTATCTCTGCTCCTGATTCCTAAGACACATCTCTTAAAACTCTTATAGAGAGGAGTGCTAGGAAGAATTTTTTGTTGTTGTTTTAACATTGGCTACTTTTCCTTTCCTGATTTAAAAATTCTGTTTGCCTTTGAACATTTTAATGTGTCTTGGTAGATCTTGTTTGGGTTGATTCTGCTTGGGAATTTTAAACCCTCATTAACATAGATACCCATTATCCCTAAAAAGATTTGTGAGATTTTTAGCTATTATTTCTTTAAATAATCTTTAATCCCATTGCTTTCCTTGTAGTATCTTTATGTGAATTCCAAAATTTATATATTGTTCTACTGGATGGTGGCTCATAAAACCCATAGATTTTATTTATTATTCCTCATCATTTTTTCTTGTCTGACTAGAGAATTTTCAGTAACCTATCTTTGAGTTTAAATTTTTCTTCTGCTTGTTTGAGACTCATATGAAGCCTTCTATTACATTTTTCATTTCCTTCATTTTATTTTCTAGCTCCAGAATTTTGTTCATTATTATTTTTTTTAAATTCATACCTCTGTGCTGAACTTTGAATTTTTATAATTTATCAAATTTCTGACATCATCAAATTGTGTATTTATGTTCTATTAAAACTATTTTTATTTATTTAAAACAATTATTTTTGAATTTTTTTTGTCAGAAACTCATAGATCTCCATTTCAATAAGGTTGGTTGCTGAAAAATTAATGTTCCTCTTTGGTAGTGCTATCTTTCCTTGATTTTTTGTTGTTATTGTTCCTTGAAGTTGTCAGTTGTTACCATTTCCTCCTGCTTCCATTTGGCCACAGATGTTCAATCATGTTGATTCCCTCAGTGTTCTTGGTGGAGTGAGAGTGAAGCAGGCCTTCAGGAAGTTTATACATATTTGCATAGGGAAGTGATTATTACAGTCAAGCAAATTAACTTTTTACATTAACTTGATTGAAATATATTTTATGTGTACTAAAATATGTGCATTTTGAGGATATCAGTTTGATGTGTTCTGACAAACACCTACACTCTTATAATCACTAGTAGAATCAAGAATCAGGAATCTTTCATCACCCCAAAATGTTTCCCAAAGCTACTTTCGAGTCAATTCATCTCATTTCTTATCCTCAATAATCACTGATCTAACTTGTACTACAGAATATTTGTCTTGACTGGTCTAGACATCACAGAAATGGATTTGTGTACTATGTTCTCTTTATGTCAGGCATTTCTAGAGTAATGCAGACTTCTGAGATTTATTGATGTTGTTGCATTACGACAACCATGAAAATATACTGTTGGGATCTGTTGCTGCAGGGACATTAATTGACCAAAGGTTGCAGCTTCTGTGCTCTGAATCCACCATCAATACCTGTACATGACAGGGATGCTGAAGCAGGCCTACTCTGTGAGAAGCAGGACTTCCTGACTAGCAAATTTGGCTCAAGGACTCCTGTTGGCCTGGCTAGAATCTTAGAACTCTGTTGCCAATTGATACAATGCTTATCCAATCCTCTTTCCTTTCTTCTCTCAGCCACAGACATTCTGTCTGAAATGTCATGTATGGCTCTGGCTATTTCCTTATAATACTTCATTCTTTCCTCTCAAGGATTCTCCCTTAAAAAGCCTCTCAACATTTAAAATTCCATCCTGTTACCTGCTTCATGGAGAACCTAAACTAATTCATTACAATTCAGAGATTTATTGCTTATTATTAGACGATTGTAAGAATATATTGTGACGATTTGTTTATCCTTTATTCTATTTGGGCTCTTTCTCATCTTTCACCACTATAAATAATATTGCTCTGATAAGTTGTGTGTAATAATACAGGTATGATTAATTTGGGGAGGTATTGCAAAATATTTCTCAATATGCATCAGCAGTGCATAAGATGTTGCACTGCTGGACATCACTATCACCAATACTTGGTGTTACCAGTTTCATAATTTTTTTTATCCATTTTAATGTGTGAGTCTTGAAATTTCATTATTAGTTTAATATGCATTTCTTTTATCTATACAGGTGTTAAACAGCTTTTTAGCTGCTCTTGGTTATTCTTAAATAGAAAATATATGTTCAGATCCTTTGCTGGATTTTATTGGATTGTATATTTTCCTAATATAGAGTTGTAAGAGTATATATGTAAGACTTCATATAGTTTGAAAGTAAATTCATTGTCAGCATATCTATTGCAAATTTTTCTTCCAGGTGTTGTCTAGAATTCTTAATTCTTCTTCATGTCTTTTCAAAATGAGCTACTTCAATTTTGATCAATTTATATTTTTTCTCTTCAACTTAGTGCTTTTGGGTTGTATCTATGAAATAATTGCTCACCTATATTGTGAAAACTTTCTTCTACCTCTTCTGCTAGAAGACATATACTCTACATTTTATATTTAGACCTATGACCCATGTTGAGTTACTTTTCTTTAATAGTGTGTGGTAGAAAGTTGAGATTAATGTCCTTGGCCCATTTATTGATTGGGTTATTTGTTTTTTGAGTGCTTAGTTTTTTGAGTTCTTTATACACCCTAGAGAATAGTTCTCTATATGATATGTGATAGGTAAAAATTTGCTCCCAAGATGTAGGCTCTCTATTCACCTCACAGATTGGTTCTTTTGCTGAGAAGAAATTTTTTAGTTTGAGACCATCCCATTTATTGATTCTTAGTTTTAATTCTTGTGCTATAGGAGACTTATTAAGGAAGTTGGGACACTGCTGCAATCTGGCTGGGCAAAATAACCGGGAGGTGACAAGCAACTTGAAGGTTGAAACGAGAACTGCTTTATTGCAGGGAAACTCAGCAGGAACTGAGCCGGAACTCAAGGTAGCAGGCACCAAGGTAGCGGGAGACACTTTATTGTGGAACAGCAGAGGTATATATACCTAACTGATTACACACAGCTTGACTCAATTAGCATCATCTAGATACAGCAGTCAGCCAATAAGGAATCCCTGCCAACTTAATGGCTCTGTGGCATTGCCTCACAAACCACACCTCCTGGCAAACTGCCAGGTGCCATCTTGACTTGATTTGTGGTCCCCAACAGGACACTTCTCAGAAGAGGATATACAATTAACAAATATATGAAAAAATGTTCATCATCTCTTGCAATTAGAGAAATGCAAATCAAAACTACTCTAAGATATCATCTCACTCCTGTCAGAATGGCAGCTATTATGAAGACAAACAACACTAAGTGTTGCCGAGGATGTGGGGAAAAAGGCACTCTCATACATTGCTGGTGGGACTGCAAATTGGTGCAGCCAATAAGGAAAGCAGTATGGAGATTCCTTAAAAAACTGGGAATAAAACCACCATTTGACATAACTGTCCCTCTCCTAGGTCTATACCTAATAGACTTAAAAAGAGCATACTTCAGGGACACAGCCATATCAATGTTTATAGCAGTACAATACACAATAGCTAAACTGTGGAATCAACCTAGATGCCCCTCAGTAGATGAATGGATTAAAAAATGTGGCATATATACACAATGGAATATTACTCAGCAATAAAAGAGAATAAAATCATGGCATTTGCAGGTAAATGCATGGCATTGGAAAAAATAATGAAGTTGCCAATTCCAAAAATAAAAATGCGAAATGTTTTCTCTGATATAAGGTGACTGACCCATATTGCTTATCATTAACAGTTCTTTAGGATAGGCCAGGGGGCCTTGGGGATATTAGCATTTCAATTTCCCAGGTGTTGTTCTGGTTTCCTGGACTCAGTCAGACTCCATTTTCTTTATGGACTCCATTTTCTTTATTAGACTTGATATTAGACCTGATTTACCTAACTACACTAACTACCTATCTTTAAATCTGGCTTCACTTTCCCTGTTGATTATTTTCAAAAATCATTTGAATCCATGTGTTTGGGTCTATTTCTGGACTCCCTATTCTATTCAATTGATCTATATGTCTGTCCTTACTTCAATACTGTATTATTTTAACATTACAAAATATGAAACTATGAACATATAAAAGCAAAATCATATCTTCATTGTAACTTTTAAATTAAGTAGTATAATCCTTCAACTTTGTTCTCCTTTTTGTTAGAATTATTTTGTAAATGCTAGATTCTTTACATTTTTATATGAATTCCAGAAATGACTTCTGTATTTATATAAGTAAGACTGCTGGAACTTTTGTTGGGATAGTGGTGATTATTTTGAGGTAGAATTGATATCTTAATAATCCTGAGTCTTTACAACATGTGCTAGCTATTGTTTGATGGCTTTTAACACACATTCATTTATTTTTTTTTAGAATTAGGGTGGTACCAGTTACTCTCTCATGGCAGAAACAAAGTGCTGACAATTCTAAACAGAATTCTGAACAGTTCATTGCAAATTTATTTTTCTTTAATTGCAAATAAGTGTTTCCCTGCTTTAGATTTCATACTTTCTCCCCTCTACTTAGGAAAGTAGAAAAAGTAACACTCCAAAATCTAATTAAGGTAGAGAGACAAAGTTCATCACTACTGAGGCTGGAAAGGTAAAACAAAATAGAGTCAGAAGACAAAAGTTCCAGTGCTGGTTCCATCCCAGACTGGTATAGTCTTGGCAAAATTGTTCAATTTCTTCTGGCTTTAAGTATCTTACTAGAAAAATGGCTCTAATCCTACCCTAAATTTTCCACAAGGCCATTTTAAGTCCCTTGTAGAATAGCATATGAATCTGAAAACACTCTGTAAACTCTAAGGCACTGAATATAACTGAGAATTACTTTCATTATTCTTTCTTTAGTAAAATGAAATCCTGCTCATAAGATGACTCTTGTTCTCTCTCTGTCTCCTCAGTTATTTGGATCTCAGGATCTTTTCATGCTTTCTTTTTTTCCTGCGTGTTGGTTTTAGTAAGATAGGGAGAACTTCTGAGCACTCAGCTGGAAAGAACCATTCCCCCAAGGGTTTACTCTGTAGGGAGCATTTCTATCTTCTCCATGGGACTATGCCTGAGACATAATATACTTTGGGCTTTCAGCCAGTGAAGGTAGTGATAGCAAGAAACAGATGTATATAATTTTCTAAGATTTCCCCATTTAAAATTATTTTTGCATGTTTTAGGAAAATTTAAATTAAACTTTTAAAAGATGATTGCTTATTAGAAAGTGTCATGACTGAATTTGTTGATGGAAGAAATTATTATAATTTTTGATATCATCTCCAGGAAATAAACCTTTCAGAAATGCTCACTCATGAGATACAGAGCTAACTTGATCTCAGGGGATCAGAGAAAATAAAACATATAAAAATTCTGCTTTCCTTAATTGGTCTGATATATTCTAAAGCATTTTCCTTCCTTTCTTTTTTGATTCTGGGGATTGAACCCTAGGCACTTTACCACTGAGCTACATCCCTGATGACCTCCTTCTCCTCCCTATTATTATATTATTATTATTATTATTATTATTATTATTATTATTATTATTATTATTTTGTGGCAAAGTCTTGCTTAATTGCTCGGGCTGGCCTCAAAATGGTGATCCTCCTGCCTCAGCCTCCAGAGTACCTAGAATTACAGATCTGTGCCACAACATCTGGCCAGATGGCCCTTCTTTCTAATCTTAGCTCCCACTTTCATCAGCTATCTGACCACAAGAAGTTATTCAACCTGTCTAAACATCAGTTCCTGGGTTGATTTACTATTGAATGGATTAATAACAAAAAGCACTTAGAATAGTGTCTTGCATGCATAATTCTTCTATAAATGACAGGTTTACAGTAGACAGTAAGCATTACTTTAAAAATACTGTTTGTCTTTCATGTGATATTCTTTTAGTATATGTGGTACAAAATTTGTTATTTGGCAAGAGTTATCTTAGTCTTTGAGGATCTGAATTTGGCAGCCATAAATCCTGATATTTATAAGCCTGTTTTGTTCTAGAACCAAGAAACTCCTGGAAATCACCACCCATAGGCTTGAATGCATCATTTGTTTGGGGCAATATCTAAGTTTATGCAATTTACAACTTATGGCCTAGATTGGACTTGAAAGTCTTTCCTTTGAGTTTAGGCATTGCAACTGCTTTAGAGATGGGAAGATAGGTATGCCTGTGCTTTTGGATGTGTCTTTTACATCCTGACCTCAGCTGGTGGTTTGTGAAAGAAGAGGGAATAGGTTCCTCCAAACAATGTCATCTACAGTCTCCTCAGTGATTCCCTGTCACCTTATAGTTTCCTTTTATTAGTATAATCTCTCTGTTGAAATTTCTTGTTTTACTAGGTCTGACTTCCATGTTAGTCTGAATTCCTTGTGGAAAGAGTCATTTTTGGGTCCTTAGTACCTAGCAAAATAACTGGCACTTAAAAGGTATTTCATAAATGTTAGCCTAATGTTAAATCAATTCTTATTTTTTTTTCATTTTCTTACTCTTATGTCCATTTTATATTGGTTGTTATTTCTCTTAAAAAAAAAGAGAAAACCATTAGAAATCAATCCCACTCTTTACTGAAAAGTGAAGACCTTCAGTGTTTTGCATAAGTTCTGCCGAGTTTGCTCCAAGGAGAGTGAAAATTTATGCAGAAGCAGGGAGAAGCTTGATGCCATCATCTCAGTGCATATTTAGGTATGAATACAGCTTTCTCAAAAACGTCTGCCCGTGGTCCTTTCTAAATATATGCTCTACAAAGCATCCAGAGAAATATTCTTCAAATGCAAATCTGACCATATATCTTTTCTGCTTTAAACTCTTCAAATGCTTCCCATTGGACTTGGAGCCAAGTCTGCATCCTCGTGTTCAGCCCTATGGACTTTCCAGTTGTATTTGTATCTACTCTTCCACTCATTCCTTGTGCTCCACTCATTCTTAGCTAGCTTTCAAGTCCTCACATGCCTTTTTCAGCTTGAGAGTCTTTGTATTTATTTTTTTCCTTTACTGTCACTCAATTTCCCTCTGGTTTCACATGTGCTCTTTCTTCTTCTCAGAAGCCTCTAAAGGAGGAGTCTTTCTTTAACTGGTGTCATAGTATACTGTTTTGTACTTCCTAGCATATACTACTATTTGTTAATTATGCATTCATTATTTAGTTCTCTTTGGTTTATTTTCTTGCTAGTAACATTTAAGTTTTATGAGATAGAGTACTATTGTGTCCTCTATTATAGTCCACACCAAGCACAGTACTGGTTCCCAGTAAAGGCTTATTGAAATTATAACGTTATAGTTGAAGTTTCAAATTTTATTTACTTCCTTTTTCTGTCTCACCAGGCAGGGAATTGAGCATTTGGAGGTGATCTACACTACATAGAAATACGTTAGTAGATGTGAGTGACAGTGTATTCAGGTGTGTAGACTCACTGTATTGAGAGGACATCTCATTTTGACATAGCCACAAGGACATTGTGTCCAACAGGAAGGAATGTACCAGTTCCAAATGAAATAATCAAGAGATAGGTTAGCCAGGTTTTTAGTGTGGAGAGCATAAAGCCACATTACCTATGTTCTATCAGATCCTCATGTGCAGGCAAAGGACAACCTCATTCCTAGCTGCAAGAAGTATTTTTGGATAGTGAAATGTAAACTCTTGTGCTAAGTGATTTCAAATGGACTATAGAAAGGTGAGAAAATTTACTGATGTTAGCCTTATTTTCAGATAATTTTTTAATCCTATGGAAATTTTTTGGCTACTTTTAAATCATTTCAGCAATTCACAAAGAAGGGCCAAGAACTATTAATATTTATTCAGATTGAAAAATCATATGCAAAGAAATTAGAATAAGTATATCTTCTCAACGGACCCCAGACTATAAAATAATCTGTATACAAACAGAAATCAATCCAAATAAATTTCAAAGAGTGCATATATGCCCCCAGCTGGGGTGATGAGACCCAGACTGCATCATAGTTTTTCTCCAGCTTGATTGGACACCTACATAGTATGTCTTTATTATGCGGGCAATGCCTTTTAGACTACACTTCAGTTTTTTAATTTATTTGCACAAGTAAGGGAGCACAGCACAAATCATCACATACTGTGAAGAGGGCTTCTCAGCACATAGATAGTTTTGTATTTCTCCCTTCAGACAAAAACTTGGCAAATTATAGCTTTGAAAAACTTAGTTTTATGGAGGGGACAATTGCTTTGGCTTTATGAATTTAAATCAATATCTAAACCTCAGTGCTTTCCTTTCCCTCTTATGTCCAATATAACAAAATAGGATCCTTGGGGCTAAGACAGGAAGAAACCAAAGCATTTTTAAGGGGCATCTACCAATGGAGTAGCAAAATGTCTTCCTCTTCTCAACTGCTGTTGTTAATTGCAATAAATTACCTGGGCACAGAATTTACCCACATAAGCTATATACTAAAATTTATTGGGATACATGTCTAGAGTATTTCAGAAGATGGAACAGGCAGCTTAGGTTGACTTTATAGCATAACCAGCTATCTGGGAAGCAATTTCAAGAAAGAGTGCTTTCTAAATTAGCTTCTCTATAAATGGAAATGTTGCATGGAAAACTCCTATTCTCATTAATATGCAACTTTTCTTTCCCCTTAGTAACTCTGAAAAAAAAATGCCAATCTATTCCAGGGAGTTAGAATAGTTCTTAAATTTGATGATCACTAACAGACCTCTTCTTAGTCAATGCCAATTACCAACACAGCTATTTGGCTGTAGTGACCCATTAAAAAGAGGTAATAATTGTGTGGAACTTGGGGTTTAGAAATAGGGGTCTACTGTTTAATTTCAATTCTTAAACTAAATAATAGCGAGACCTTGATGAATTTATCAAAACTTACTGCGCTTTAATTTTTGCACTTATAAAATGGGGCTAATGATTTCTACTTTTGGAGGTGAGGCAAGAATTAACCGAGATAATACATAAATGTCTTTAGCACTGAATAGGCATGTAGTAAGAGCTTAACAGATATTAGTTACTAATTTCAGTAACAATAATCCTGGACACCTTGACTGAGCTGATCTTTTGAGTAAAGTCCAAATGTCTAATTGGGTTATACTCAAAAGCTCACCCTTAACACTTCCTACTTTTGGAGGTGAGGCAAGAGGAAATAATAGGAAAGATTTTCAGTCTTTCCAGATCACAGTGCAGTTATTCTAAATTGCAGTATTTCTTTGTTTCTTATTTTAAATGACAAAAAAAGGCAAGGTATGTTTCCCCAGCGTTAGTCTTTCAGGGTTACTCACAGTGAAAAGACAAAATCAGAGAATGAGAGGAGTCATGATGAATGTTGGGCAATGTGTATCCTTTGAAGTGATTTATCTGAGAGCTGCTCTTGGCTAACCTCACTCCTAGGTCACTGTTCAGCACCCCACATTTCACTCGTCCATTTAGACAAAGCTGTTGAAGCCTAAAGGCTGTTGATATACAGCAACTGCAGGCAGGAAATGCCAAGTTCAGGTAGCTTAAGAAGCACTCAGGAAAACTATTTCCTGACTAAAATTACAATGAGCTATTGCATCTTAAATCCAATCCAGTGTGTAACCGGAGTAAATGGAACAGAAGAATAAAATGTATTCTATTCATAATGAACTGAGACTGCACAGAAAAGAATCTTTTAAATATCTGAATGGCTAAAGATGGATTATATTTCCCTTTGGGAAAAGAAGCAGTCAAAGGGATAGGGCTGATGAACTGAGCTTATTAAATTGACTTTTGGCGGTGATGAAAATGGTATTGACAAAAAGGCAGTGGTATATATTTCACACACATTTTCAGAGGTAATAAACATAAAGTACTGCTCCAGTAAAGAGTTGAGATGCTTTATATTCTGACACCTGGACTCTGGTGGCATGCTTATCATCCAGAGTCATGCTCAGCTTTGAGAAACCAAAGTCATTTTATGAATAAACACCTTTAATCATTGGTGAGGTTGGTTTCCAACCTGACACATCTATGCATTACTTGAGACAAGATTTGGGAACTGGAAGGGTAAGCACCACTACTCTTTTTAGCATAATAACACAGAATCTGTGAGCACTGTGGCCAACTTCATGATACATGGAAGCATGTCATTAACTTTGTCCTGGGAATCCCTCCTTTTCTGGGCTTGATGCTGAGTCCTCTCATCATTCTTTAGTATCCCAATGGAGGTAGACATTGCATGAGAGTGCTGCCCTCAGTAGCAGAATGAAACTCAGGTCCTGAGAATTTTACCAAAGGAAGACAATTCTGCATCTGGAGCAGAACTCGGTGCCTCAGTCCCTGAGACTTCCTCTATTTTTAGTTTTTAAATCCAGTCAGGAGCCAAGTGACATGGCAGCCTGGTAAAGAAAACCTGTAGTGGTTGTGGTTGGACCTCCCTCCTGCCCCATTACACAGAAGATCAGGCTAAGGCAACGAAAGGTCTACAGGACATCTCAGGATAGCACAAGCAGGCTGACGCAGTAGGGCTTGCCCTCTGGGGCCACAGGCTGTCCCTCATCTCTAGCTTCCTCCATTGTAGGAGTCATTTTAAGACACACACCTAAGAGTTTCCCTTTTCAGTTTGTAAATTCAGCTTCTGAAGCAACCCTGGGTTCTGTGGGGTCTAAGCAAATAATGCTAAACTGCCATGACTCCCGAGGACCCAATGGATGGTGTACATGAAAGCACACTCTAAACTATATGAATTCAAAGAATTGCCCCAAGACCCCTCCAGGACCCCACTTAACTCTGATATTGTGCTTTCCGCAAACTGATATTTTAAAGAATGCATCTTACAACTAGAAAACTTTTTCCTCTATCACTTTCAGCCATAAAATGAATTCCAAAATTCCTGGTGGAATTTGATTTCTTTGTGGATAAAATAATCCTTCAGAACTATGATGATTCATAAGATCAAGATTCAGTTCTCAAAGTTAAGGGGAATTGTGGTAAATGAGAGGAAAGGACTGAAAGAGATGTGCATTCTTTGCATGCATATACATTTTCAATGAGGGAGAAGATTTTGTTTTGGTATCTTTGATGCCAACTCTCCTTTTATACTAAATGGCCTTTGAAAGTGACATAATTGGGATTTATCCAAATAAGCTGATGAACAAGGTGTTTTCTTAGCTATTTTTCCTTAGGAGAAATAACTATGCTCCAGGGAGTAGGCCTAACTTAGACCTAAGTCTAAGTTCCAGTAAATACAGAATCCACCAATGAATAAAATTTAGGAAATGATATCATTATAGGATTTATTTGTGTTCTTTTGTTTTTGCTCTGTTTTTGAGCTCTATCTAATAAACTTCTAAAATTAGTTCTGCATCAGGTTTCCATTCCTTGCTCATTGGGAGTGGAGCAGAGAGGTGGAGCTTTTAGTTATATGGTATATGACTGGGGGATCTATTCAGTGCTGTGTAGGTAAATATTCAACCATCAGGCCCCCATGTGTAATTTCAGCATGAATGTTGGCTAATATTTCTACTTACATTAGTGAGCATTATGAAAGTAAAGAGCAAATCCAAATAAAAACCAATATACCAGGCCATGATTTGTGCTGTTTTCTGGTTCCGGTGACAGAACATGGCCATTACAAACTACAACTGTGATGTCTCTAAATATAGAGTTGGAAAGAGAAGCATTGTAGGCAACTATTATGAGGTATTTCTATCATTAAGATACAAAAGAATTGTAATACAAAAGAAATATACAAAAGAGGTAAGCAACCTCAAGAGTACTGGTAATAGTAAATGTAGTAATTAGGAAATTATGAATTTTGAGTATTATCTTTTTAACAGATTGTTTTGAGGTATAACCAGACTTGTGGAATTTTATGTCCACTGTGAAATGATAATCACAGTCAAGCTAACTGTCTCATCTATTAACTCCTCATAGGTGCTGTGCTCAGTGACCGCCATTCTTTATTAGATTCACCTTTGCATTTCTTCTTGTGGGTGTGCTGCACTTTATTTATCACTTTTCTTTAACATGTAGGTTGTTTTCAGAATTTCTCCTTTGTCAACTATATTTAAAAATGCCGCTTGGTGCATATGTGTGAGAATGGACTCTGTCCAGTAAGAACATAAAACTGGTATGTTTGCTGCACAAAAACAAAAAAAGAAAACAAAAAGCAAGCCAACTTTTAGAACATTGAAGTAGTTAGGAAAAGTCTGGAAGAGTAAAACTAAAATGTTCATTATTTTTTATTTTATATGAAAGGGAACTGTAAGTTATTCCTTCTCATTAGATACATCCATATGCATTAATATAGACTTAAGAGTGATCATGGAGTGTACCAATTAGTCAACAATATTTAATATGCAGGTATAATCTTCCAAATTTATTTATTTTGCAAGATAAAAGAAAACTAATCATAAGCCATACAATAAAAATTATAATAATAAAAAATACCATAAAAGTATAAAATTCAGACCCAGGCAATGAGATGACAGATGGTAGAGGAAATTTGCCTTTGGTTTTTAGTGACCAGAGATGATGCAGTAATTTACTTTGAAATGATACAGAAAAAAATTAAAATTACTGTGCCAAAATCTTAATTATTGTTGAATCTACATGGTAGATATAAGGCATTTTATGTATTTTTATGCTATTCAATTTATTCCAAAAATTTTAATTTAAAAAATGGTGAAAAAGTAAAAACTCAATACAGAAAATGTTCCTTCAAAACATCATTAACATCCTATCAGTTACTTTTTTAAAAATATCCATGCTATTATTTAGTTTGCTTTTCACAATACTGTACCCTTGAAGTAAATAAATAACTGTAAATGTTTCTAGCACATGAAAAGCAGATTTTCCTCTTTCATTTGTTTTTGCCCATGCTGAATGAATATAAAAATAAAAGCTATTGGCTCACTTAGATTTATTAGACAACTAAATAACACATGAAACATATAAAGTAAAAAAGTGAATCTAAAAATGAAAGACTAGATAAAGCTAAGCAACACATGCTTTTGGATTGGGTTCAAACCTGGGCCAAGTCCCAGCACTGTAACTTAGTATATCATGTCTGTGATGAAGTGTCTTTCTGCCTAGCATCTCCATTTTCTTATCTATGTCAAAAGTCTCATATTTCCTGTATATTTCAAATGATTCCCTAACTATAAAGTGATATAATGCAATTTAAAATTATTTGGTTAATGGTATAATGCTATGTAGCATAACACAATTGTTATGATAATTCCTTGCTTCTTATGGAGCATAATGGAATAAAATTAGAAATTAGCAACAAGAAAATTATAGAAACCATTCCTAGGGTTATTTCAATTTTATATCTTTGTAATATTACACTACACTTTAATACTTAGACAATTCTATTTGACCTTAGTTTTTAAACCATTAAACCAAGCAAGTAAAGTAAGGCCACAACTTTTTGAGGTGTGAGGGATGGGGAGAGAAACAAGATGTACATTCCTCTAAATACCCAGTCTGTTGTTGAGCCACAGAATCATGTCACCATCTTTAGATGTGAAAATGCATCTCTCTGCTGCTCTTCCAAATAAGACCATCTCTCAATATCTCCCTTTGCCAGTATTACCTACTGAGATTCTACAATAACAGCCATTGTAGTTGGGCTGAAAAGAACAAAGACATTATTATCTGAGAAAAGATGCAGGAGAAGATTTTACCAAATTGCACATTCTAGGGTGAGCAGGTTTTCACAAATGGAGCATTAATTACAATCTTCTGACACTATCAATTATGGAAGCAGACCAAGAATAAAAATGCAAATAAGAAGAGCTCTTTCTTCCCTTCTCAGATTTAGAATGCAAACATAATGCAATTGCAAAGGAAAACAAATTTGCTGAAAGATAGACATCTTCAACAGAAAAAGGCTTTATATATTTTATGTTTTTAATAGAGTAAGTTTTTCCTTAGATGAGTGTCAGTAGAAATACCTTTAAAGATATATAGCACTAATTTTTTGTTACTTCATATATGAAATTACCTAGATCTTGCTACCTAAAATCTGGTTTTGTGGACCTGTTACAACAGATTTACTTGGGAATTTGTTAAAAATGAGAAATCATGTAAGATTGATTGGGCTATTTGAGGTCTTTGGTGGTTCCATGAACTTTAGGATATTTCTCTATTTCTGTGAAAAATGTCATAGGAATTTTAACAGGCATTGCATTGTATTTGTAGATTGCTTTGGGTGATATGGATATTTTTCCAATATTAATTTTTAAAAATTGAAATAGAACTACCATATGATTTGGCAATTCTTAAAAAGGAATGAAACCAATATATTGAAAAGATATCTGTGCTCCAATGTCCATTGCTTCACTATTCATAATAGCTGAGGTTTAGAATCAAATTAAGGATCCATCTATGGATGAAGGAATAAAGAAAATGTTTTACTTATACACACACGACACACACTAAATTTGTTTTCCTTTGCAATTTACATTATGTTTGCATTCTAAATCTGAGAAGGGAGAAAAAAGCTCTTGTTATTTGCATTTTTATTCTTGGTCTGCTTCCATAATTGATAGTATTCCGAGAGGAATACTATTTAGCCTTTAAAACAAAGAAATTCTATAACTTATGACAACAGGGTTGAATCTGAAGGACATTTTAAGTGAAATGGTCATAATCAGACAAATATCCTATGATTTCACTAATGTGCCAAATTTATAAAATAAAAAAGCAGAGAGTAGATACAGGTTACCAAGGGATGGGGTGGGGTGGCAGAAGGGAAATGAACAAAAGAGAGGACAAAATACTATAAGGAAAAGTAAGTTCTATGGATGTATTATATACCATGGTGACTATAGCTAACAATAATATAATGCTTACTTAAAAACATCTAAGAGCATATCTTAAATGTTTTCTCCACACACAAAAAAATATAAGTAATATGGTAGTGTGATCATCTCACAATGCATATACATATCAAAACATCACATTGTACATCATAAATATGTAATTCTTCATTTGTCAGTTTAAAAAATTGATAAAATAATTGAGGACCTCTTCTCAGACCTGTGTTCCACTTGATATTTGTAACCACACTGAAGTGTGAGAAGCGCTGTCTTAGAGCACAAGCTTTTGAGGGGCGGGCATGCCACACAGATGACACCTGCTGGACCAGTGGGAGTCACTCATCATTTGAAGCTGCCTGAAGAGGAGTAGAGTGTTCCTTTATCACCTTGCTTAACTTTAAACAGTACTTTTCCATGGATTGATTTTGTGTTATTGATTAGGGAGGTTCATAGAGTAGAAAATATATGTGTTTACTAGCAAACAGTGCATTATAAAACTTTACATTTCTCAGATACCCTTCCCAAAATCAAGGCCAACAAGGTGTGAATAGAATGCATGTTTATAGTAGTTCCTATGCAGACTTTTGGGTTGATTAACATACTGTATGGGACCAATGCAAAATGAAAATTTAAGTCCTTTTTTAAAATAACAACTTTAGAAAAGTGACAATATAACAATAAATCAAAAGAGATTCTTGTCAGCAAGAAATCAATGGTTGAGTGGGGTGCTTTGATACTGCATAGGTTGCATGCCCATGAGCCAGCCCTAGCCACACTCTAGCTCCCTTCTCTGATGGCCCTGGCAACTCCTGAAACCATGTGTGAGACTGTGACATTATGACTATGAGTTTTTGTCAGCCTCTGTCCCTGAGTGACCATGAGAAACAATGCTCCTGTCCCCAATACCATTCAGGCATACGGTAAGTGAGAAATAATCCACTGAGATGTCACGATTTATTTGTTACTACCTCAAATACTATCCCATTTTGACGTATGCATCTGAGGAACTGCCAATCACAGATGAATTAAATCAAGAGGAAGAAGGTGAAACCCAATTGAGAGACTGAGAAGGAAATACACAGGAGTTGGCATGGACAACTGAACTGGAATATCCAACTTGTAGCAGAAAAAAATAGTCAAGGAGAATATTGAGAGGGAGTTTGAAGTTAAAAAAAATGGTAAATGAAGAGAACATTTACCTGATGTCTTTCTCTTGTTAATGTGGGAGAAAAAAATACAAGATAATTATGGAGAGAGATATTCAAAATTTATGAAGATGCATTTTGAAATAACTATTGACTCTTGTGAAACTCTTCTGAAAAACAAACAGAAGATGATTAAGAGTTGGTGTGCAGAAAAGATCAGGATGCATGTAGCCCTTGGTGGGGGTCAAATAACTCAACTGATGGAATAAGAGGGGAATGTGAGGATAAACTGGCCCAACATCATTAACAAAAAGGGTAGTTTGAGTTAAATTTTACAGAATAGCTACCATCTCTGTCATTAAGGATTGGTAATTCTATTAATGTAAGTCAGTATGAATTTTACATTTTCAAAAAGGTGTAAAGAATCACACATGATGATTGTTTTTTGGAAAAGGGAATCTGGCCACTCAGAAAGGCCTCCCACAGTGGCATTTTCTTTGGAAAAACTGCTACAGTATAAATAATGATTATCCCTTAAAACTTAGAAGCTCAATATTTAAGAAAAAATACAAATATAAAGCAGACCAGGATAAAGTCATCACTATCTCTTCCTCTATCCAAACTACATAGGGAACCAATTTAGAACTATATTGCTAACTGATTAAATTTCCCCTGAAGAAATAAAAATAATTGCATACACTTATTAAAACCTCACTATGTGTCAGATATTCTTCTAAATGCTTCACATGTATGACTTTAATTCTCACAACAAGCATAAAAGTGAGAGTCTTCTTATCATTTTTTTCAGAAGAGTATAAAAAGTAACTTGTCCAAGGTCACATGAGTAATTAGTGGTCTAACTGATGGAGCTGCTTGCCTGCGCTATGGTGTTAGGTTCAAGAGAAGTTGTCCTATATCATACCATTGGAGCAAAGAGAATACTCCAGATCTTCCAGCCAGTTTAGCCCATCCCTCTGGGAAAGCCGTCTTCATAGAAGGCTGTTTGGAGGGGTGGGATGGTTCCTTGGTGAAGAGGTAGGTTATGGCATCACATCCCTGACCCACCATCTTGACCGTAAGTAATTCTGGCAAATTATCAAACATTTTGCTTTGTCCCCTAAAAGTGTGGAACTCGTAGAACACTTTATAAAGAAATACCACATAAACATGTATAATTATTATCATGTGTCAATGAATTATTATGTGTCAATAAAAATAAAATAACATAAAAGATTAAGTAAGCTTATAAGAGTGGGCCTGGCACATTAAGAACTCAATCAATGTTAGCTATGGTTATTGGTGAGAATAGAACCAGATCAAAGGCTATTATTGATTATTTTATTAGACCCATCTCATACTATATCCAGCAAACCTTTAAAGGCTCAATTCATCTGGTCCCCAAAGTAACAAGGGCTCCTTACTGTCCATTGGTCAAAGTTGGAGCTTTTTAGCTTAGCTATTAAATCCTGCAATCATCCATCAATTTTCTTTCTCTACTTTTTACTATTATCTAACATGAGCACTCCAATTTAGCAGCTCAAACAAACCCACATGACTTTGCTCATGGCATTTCCCATTCATCCTTTAGATCCATCTCCAATCCCACCTTCTCATTAACTGTGTTCAACAGTAATTTCCCGTCTAAGCATCAATAACACCATATTTATTTTTGCTAATATTCCTTGTGCTAATTACTTCTGGTAGTTATTTTTCTCAGTGTTTGCTGACAGACGCATAGGAGAGAAAAGATGTCAGTCATCAAACATCACATTTTAATGTGGCTAATTAAGATCTATTATTTGACATGACCAATTGGGGTAGAGATAGTTTAATGTGTCAAAATATAAGACCAAATGTTTCTCAGAGACATAGACAGATTTATTTTGGAGAAGATACACATTCAAGGGAAAATGTCAAATAACTCAAGAGAAAGATGTTTGGGGGGATAAAACAAGTAACACACATTCATGGGAGAATGTGGGCCATCTCCAGAGGGAGTGACAGCCTATAAGGACAATTTATGATGATCCAATTTTATATGCAATAAAGATCTCAGATTCCTTACTTCATCCATGATGAGTGCTTTTTTCACAGGCCTGAGGCACTGGGTTCAGTCCTCAGCCGCGCGCGCGCACACACACACACACACACACACACACCTGTACCTACATATCCAGAGAGATAGATAGATCTATAGGGTAATAGAATAATTAACATTAATTTGTGATAAAGGACTCTTCAATCAGTGTGTGTACAGAAACTTGCAATATAATTAGAAGAACTTCAGCTTGGAATTATAATGTATAAAAATGGAAAGGTAAGCATAGCAATAAACATGTTTTTTTTTAAAAAAAATGCATTGCAAGAAAAGGAAGGCAAAAATGACCATCACAGCAGAGGAGATTGATGATTCTTTCCTAAGCTTAAATCTTTGTCGATTAGCACATCTGTTTTTTCCTAGAGATATGTTTGTTAGCACTAATTCATAGGCTCATCCATAAGGACAGGACAGGATATATATGTACATATTCCCAGTCCTGCTGGGCATTCTGATTCTACGCTTGTCTTGAAGAGTAATAGCTAAGATAGGCAGGGTCTATTAGTCACCTTAAGGCACCCAGTGCCCTCTCTCAGTCTAATAATGGCTCATGACTTCTTGCTAGAGTAGTTAGTGGTGGCTTTTAGGAGAATTTTTGCTGCTTTTTCCCTTCCAAAGACCCCTTCTTCCCACATGCTGCCCCTCTTGCTTTAATTATACTGTCCACATATGGAGAGTGCTAGAGTAATAAATAGCTAAAGAAAAATTGATTATTAGACAGGCCCAAAAGATCACTTCAAGGATGTCTGGTAAATGACCATCCATTGATGTCTGGGTTAATGTTCTTTCTGGAAGTTCTGGAAAAAAATGTCCAAAGTGAATGGGCTCTAAGCAGATGTTCCCTCCCTCCCGCCCCCTCTTGCTATGATGGTCCCAATGGTACTGCTGGTCCTGTTTCTTAGGAGAGGTTTCCTGCTGAGGACACATGCGGTATCTTTGAGTACAGCTCTCAGATCATGTCTCTCTTCCCTATAGCTATACCAGAGAGTTCACCCTGAACTGAAATGATGTGGGCACTTGACTTCAGTGACCAGAGACCAAATGGTTCTGTTCCTTTCTGTTGAGTGTGGGTGTGGGTCTACTGGGTAAGCATGCTATACAGTGGAGTGGGAGACAGATATGAATTTCACAAGGCCTCTGGATTAGGTAGGGGTGTGTCAGCATCACACATTGGAAGTGAGGTACTGCTCTTAGTTTAGCACTGAGTAACAGAAGGTCTTTTGAAGGTGTTTCAGAACACAGGTTCACTTGGCTCCATTTCCCCACAGACTGTACCTGCGGTGTCACTGGTAGCCTGCCTGTACCAGCCTGTAAATGTCTCTCAGGGAAAAATGCCGGGCTTTGGCCTGGCTTCCAGGGCCCCTGCTCCGGATGGGTCCAGGACTGTCTGAAGAAGACCTGTTAGGCTATGGCTCCTCCCACTGCTTCAGCCTGAGATGAGGCACTGAGACACCATTTGGTCTCACTTACCTAAAAGAATAAGCAAAGAACCCAAAATTAAGGAAAATTAATGCTTTGTATAGTTCTTTTGGACTAGGTTTGCTGTTAAAGATTGCAAAACCTAACAAGACTTTAAAGACCATATGTCTAAATATGTAAAAATGATACACCAAATAGACCAACGGTAAAACTAGAAGTAAATTATATTTCTCATCTTGACAAATATACCTTCATAATAACAATATTAAAAATATAAATCAAGTTACTTTATTTATATGAATGAACATTGGTAAAGTATCAAAGATGACTGAATGAGAAACCTATGAAATATATCTAGCTATTTTGTGGATGAACTGGTGATGTTTTGTAAAGTAATACAAATAAAGATTTAGATATAATACATATATTAAAATAATACTTATTTTTTACTTCAGCAAATTAATAATTATTATAATCAAGATTTTCATATAATTTGGGTTGAACTGATAATGATGCTCTAAATTTTGAAAAATACAATACAATTTACTCAAGTATATGACTTGAGTATAGTTTCATCAAAGTAATAGAAAATAAATGTAACAAAGTAAGGACAAATTATTTTACTGAAATTTAAAATGTTTTTCAATATAAAATTAGTTTTATCTTTTTCAATCAAAATGAGGAGGCAAATACAAATTAATATCAAATATTAAATCAAATTGGCTCAAGTAAATCTTAAGATATTTATTTTTTTAAAGTAATTAACTGATTAAGTATTTTAAAAAACAAAACTATTCTCATTGCAAAGGTTCAAATTTCATCTAGTTGCCAAATGCACACATGTAACAACATACTTCTCGTAAGTTTCATCCAGACCCACATAATATCTGTACAAATTTTAAGAGTAATATTTCTTGTTTAATGTTGGAAAATGTCACTTGTAAATACTTTATTAATCTTGGGGTACTTTCAGAACATATTATAGGTACCCAAAGGAAATGGATGCTTCATTCATAAACAAAGAATATGTCATCATGGGAGAGACTTTCAACTCCTGTTGTCGGAGGAGGTCTGGCAAGATCACCACTTTGACCTTTCTGTAATGTAAAAGGTTCCTATTGAGTTAGTCAGTCATTCCTGCAGTGTGTCCATCTTCACAGCAGCAGAAGACCACCATGGGCTTCTGCACAGAGATGTTACACAGAATGAGAGAGGAGGAGGAGCATTTCCCTGGAGCCTGTGTAGTACTAATTATGAGATTAACTGTGTGGAATTAAGGGGTTTTATTGTGCCAGGAACACTTAATTGTTCCTGGATTTTGAGTGACATGTGCCTGTTCTTTGTAATATTTGTGGGTAAGAGTACTTAGGCTCCGTAAGGTCATTAAGAAAACAGAACCCACAGCAGATCCTCTCTTGCTTTGACCAATAAATGGAATAGCTGGAGATGGCAATGGCCCATATAGAAGTAACCTGTGTATGTTCACTATGCCACACCATAACATGCCTAGCGACCCCTGTGTCAAGATCCTCTGTTCTCCCTTCTGCAAAGACATAACCTGCAATCTTCTACTTAGGGTGGGAAGGGCAGTCATGTGGAAATACAGAGTTGGCTTTTTCAAATAACCATTCCCTTTACAACAGTATCTTCACTTCTCCTTGTAGATGTGCCCAATATTACCAATTTCTTGATTTCTGGTGGATTCTACGTACAAATTAGTTTGATTTTCTTTTTCCCCGTTGTTAGCTTAAAATTTTACATTTGCATATCAGCCAACTCAGTTACTACTTACCCTTTTGCTTCCCAACTTTCAAAATTTGTTCTATCATTTTCTTTTTTTTAAAAAAATTGTTTTAATTAGTTACACATGATAGTACAATGTTCTATCATTTTCTATGCTATTTTCTTTATTCTACCTTTATGTGTAAAACTCCCTTCACTGGCTTGGTGGATCGTGCACACCCGTAATCCCAGCAATTTGGGAGACTAAGGCAGGATTACCTTGCCGCAGTCTGGCTGGGCACAATTCAGGAGCCACTTGTCAAAAGAAACAAACTTTATTTTTAGAACCACACAGGCCAAACAAAACAGCTCCTCAGGAAAAACCTTCAGAGCCCAGCTGCCACCACCAGCTTCCCACCAGCCTCTCACACAAACACACAAGCCTCTCCCACTCCCACAATCCTCCTGCTCTTGAGGCCGATTGGCTGGGTCATGTGGGAGGAGCCAAAGAAGTCCCCCAATGAGCAGCTCCGTGGTCTGAAAGGGCGGGGAAACAGCCTAATGAGCATCACCGCAGAGGAGCCAATCAGCTAGATGTTGCTGGGGCCACTGTGAGCCAATCATCAGCTGGCAGTCTGAAAGGGCTGGCAGCTGGAAGTTTTCTGGGGCCCCTTTGGCTGTGGCTCTCAACATTACCTCAAGTTGGAGGCCAGCCTGGGCAACTTAGTGAGACCCTATCTCAAATAAAAAGGGCTGGGGATGTACCTCAGTGGTAGAGCACCTCTGTGTTCAACCCCACAACAACAAAAACACAAAGAAAGTCCCTTACTTAACTGTCATTTTCAGTGAGGTTTTAAGAGGTAATGGAAATGGGCACATGCATGACATGACTGTGCAGTTTATCATAATTTTAAATTAAGAAAATCCTACATGTCCGCAATAAAAATGGATTCATTATTAGTGTTCCCATATGCAGTTTTTCACTCAGTAAACATCTCCTGGATCTCTACTATGCCTCTACTACATCGGATGTTACCCTATTTTATAAAAATGCTTGGCTTACAAAACTTTGATGTCTCCCTTTTACTATGTAGAGCTTCTGGTTAAGGCCATTCCAGCTTCTCCTTCACAGAGTTACTTTCCGGCCAATATCTCCACACTGTACTATTTGGAAGGAAGATACTCTAAGCAGCACATGCCTTAGAAGTGGGGAGTAATGCATGAGAGATTTGTCTATTCACCTGCAATTATTTATTTGTTGAATAATGTGTTTCTGTGAATATAAATTCATAGATATGCGTGTCCCCACAGAGTGTGAATTGTTAAATGGGACAGTGACACAAAGAACAAAGCATAGCCTTGGTGTCTGAAAATTTAAGATTGAATCTCAGCGATGATATCATTTTAATATTATGGAGAAAATGGGCCAGTGATGTATGTTGGAAAAGCTATCGGTTTTGGAGTCAGAAATACCCTGTAATCAGGGCTTGATACCTCTTAGCTGTATGACTTGAGCAAATTAATCACCTGAGTCTCAGTTTCTCTATAATAGAAATGATTGAACTCATCTCAGAATTTTAACATAAAGATGAAAAGAAAATGTTTAGCTTTCTTAGCACAATCATAATACAAACAATACATATGCTTGGGGGCAAACTACTAAAATATTTAAAAGGGCTTGTCCCTGGAAGGTGATGTTGTGGACCAATTTTATTTTTAGCTGTATGCCTTTGGACAAATTATTTCACTTCTCAGAGCCTCATTTATTATATAAAGTGAATGAAAATAACAACAACAACAATAATAACAATGCTTTCATAGGATTGCTGTGATGATTTGATTTCTAAAATTTTGAAAATAAGTCCTTAGCATGTGGCAAGTGCTCCATGAATGTTAGCCATTGGTTTATTTTTATTTTTTTGATGTATTTTTTCACCTGTAGCCTATTTTGTTTTCTTAATCAGAAAAATAATCAACTTTATTGTTTTTTAGAAGCAAGTTTCTCCTCACTTTCTTATTACCAAAAGCAAACCACATTAAGAAGGAGTAAATGAAGAGCCTATCAGTTGTACCAATTTACTCACACCATGATAACTGTCACTGATATAATGATGTAGCCCCAATAGAGGCATCATGAGTGCTAGGGAATGAAAAAAAGATATGCCACAATGAAGGTCATTTTCAACAGTCTTCTTACTTGTCCATAACTACATCCCCGGGTGTTAGGGAGCAGCCATCATCATGAAATGGAGCATTTATAATTGTAACAATTAAAGTAGTGCCTTCAACTTGGTGCTGTCATACATTCTGTAATCAGTGGAAATTCAATTAATCCAGTTAATTAAACATTGGTGAACCCAGAGTGAATTCTATTAATTAATGTTTCTGTATAAAGACATACCAGACCACACAATGCTTTCTATCAAAGCTCACAGATGGCTGCCCAATCATAGCTGTCACTTTTACATAATAGTGTGGCTGGAGAGAAACAGAAAGACACAGTAAATCCATACTTCCAAATCTGGGGGTCTATGAATGGGATCTCGAGGTACCATGAATTCCCTACAAGAGTTTAAAATGCTGTTTTTGTTTAGATGGCAATATAAAAGTAATACAAGATTCAGAATATTGTGGATGGCAACCATAAATTGAGCATTACTACATAGTTTTAGAGTGCACATTTCTCTGCACTTACAATCATATCAAGGTTCTGCCATTGACATAGGATTGTAGCACTGACTTCATCATTTCTGTTACTGTTAATGGCAAGAAGGCAAGCATCATAAACAAACCTCCAGCACTACTTCTCAGCCAAAATGTAGATCATTTTTTATTGTTCTCCTACACTTTGGGATGCTTTACAGGCGCTCTATAGTTCTTACAGCATGTTAGAGATTTATATTATTGTTGTAGGGTCTGACTTTCAGAGAAGTACATATTTTTTCTAGTTTATGCAATTAGTGAGAAGTGGATCTGGGATTTGAATCTAAAAAGGATTGACTCGGAGACTGAGTTATTCCTCATTGTGAACCTGTGATTCTAGAGTTTAAGAGATTAAACAACAGTAAGTGTTGGCAAAAATGTGGGGGGAAAGGTATACTCAAACATTGCTGGTGGCACTGCAAATTGGTGGAACCACCCTGGAAAACAGTATGGAGATTCCTTTAAAAACTTGGAATGGAACCAACATTTGACCCAGCTATCTCACTCCTTGCTCTATACCCAAAGGACTTAAAATCAGCATACTATAGAGACATAGCCATATCAATGTTTATACGCAGCTTAATTAACAATATTTAAACTGTGGAGCCAACCTAGATGCTCTTCAATAGATGAATGGATAAAGAAACTGTGGTATAAATACACAATAGAATATTATGCAGCACTAAAAATTAATAAGATCATGGCATTTGCAGGGAAATGGATGGCATTAGAGAAGATTATGTAAGTGAAGTTAGCCAATCCCCCCAAAACAAATGCCAAATGTCTTCTCTAATATAAGGGGAGGGACTCAAAATGGGGTTGGGAGGGAGAGCAAGGGAGAAAGATTACCTCTAGATAGGGAATAGGGGTAGGAGGGAAAGGGAGGGAGAATGGGAATAACAAGGAGATGGTCATCATCATACAAAATTCATGTATGAAGATGTGAATTTGGTGTCAACATACCTTGTATACAAACAGAGATTTAATAAATTGTGGTATAAAAGTGTATTAAGAATTGCAATGCAAAAAATTATGAATGTAATGCACTCCTCTATTGTGATGTATGTAAGAAATAATAATAAAAACAAATAAATAAATAAATACACAATGGAATATTACTCAGCTTTAAAAGAGAACAGAGTTATGGCATTTGTACGTAAATGGATAGAGTTGGAGAATATAATGTTTAGCAAAGTAAGCCAATCTCCCCAAACAAGCCCAAATGTTCTCCTTGATAAGTGGATTCTGATCCATAATTGGGAGGGGGCCTGGGAAGAATGGAGTAAATTTGATTGGGCAAAGGTGGGTAGGGGGGTGGAGGAGACATGGGGGTAGGAAAGATGGTGGAATGAGGTGGGCATCATTACCCTAGGTACATATATAACTGAACATATGGTGCAATGCTGCATTTAATACTACCAGAGAAATGAAAACTGTGCTCCATTTGTGTATAATGAACTGAAACGCATTCTGCTATCATTTATAACTGATTAGAACAAATCTAATAAAAGAAAAAAAAAAGATGAGGTGAGGGGGAGGAGAATATATCCTGACTTCACCAAACCCCATGATTCTAATAGTGTGGAAGACTGAGTTTCCATCAAGGGCTGTGTACTTGGCTCAAGTAAACAAATAACAAATCAGTGACTAATTTGAAGAAATATCTGACTGATTAGCTAACCTGAGCAATATCCGTTGAACAACTAGTATAGTGGGAGGTATTTGGGAAAAACAGTTATCCATATGGATCTAGAATATATTAGGAAAAAATATTTTGTAAGTTCTTAATCATTGAATCTTTGATCTATTTTGTGCTTCGTTCTTTCTCAACATTTTTTTCATTCATTCAAAAATACCATTGGCTTCCTGATTTGTATATATCTTAGATATTTAATAAACATGATTAATAATCTTTGCAATAATAATACCTACCACATAGATATTACTAATTCCTATTGCAGATGAGGAAATTAAGTCTCATGGAGCTGAATAAATCTTCTTACACTTATATAGCTAATAAGTGGCAGAGTTAAAATTTAGTTTAACTTTACCATTTCTGCCACCCCAAAGTTTTACTGTGTGCCAGAGATGTGGATTTATATGATATGACCTCATATTCAAAGGTTCAGTAATAAAAGTTTGCATAAATAAATTGTGAAAAATACTAATGATCTGACACTATTAAGTAACAAAAAATATTTTAGAATACATGTAAGCAGGACAAATGAGCCTGATATAATTTCAAATAAGAATAAATCTAGCAGGTTAAAGTACACTCTTAGTAGTCACTAATGACTCACTACAATCTGGTAGTGATCTTCAAATATAGTTTACTGGGCTGTGGTGTGACTCAGCAGTAGAGTGCTAGCCTAGCTTGTGTGAGGCCCTGGTTTCTATCCTCTGCACCATATAAAAATAAATTAAAAAATAAAGGCACAATACCTTTGTGTCCAACGACAACTAAAAAATAAATATTAAAAAAACAAATATAATTTACCCTCTAGAGCTTAAACTTTAGTGATGAAATATGCCATTTGGGTATAATTATCAAAAATTAGAGACAAAGGGGAAGGCATGTGAAAAGAATCATAGCTTACTGATTCCTTTATAGTTCTTAACTTTTTTGTTATTATCTAAATCAAATATGACCTTCTGGGAGAGGAATGGAGGTAAAAAATGTTAATATTATTAATAGTAGAGAATAGTAGATAAGAACTCCCCAAAAGTGACAATTAATGTTTTTATATAAAGATATCAGTATAAAGATTTCTATTAGGAATTTTATTATTAATACTATAATACTATAAGATCAAAAATATAATTACACCTTAAAAATGAAAAAGATTGGGGGGGGAGAGAAAGAGAGCACAAGAGAAATGGGATGCAGATAAGAAAGCTAATTATATTACAGGCTTATATATATATTGATACGGGGTTTTTAAAGGATAGAATTGCAGCCAAATATAGTTAATATTTTAGTAAGTGTAAATGGGAATAATATATCTATTAAAATTTTCAGAACTTAGTTAAGAATACCAAATCCAACTTTATCTTTTATTGAAACTTGTACTTGAACTTAGAGGTAGCTCAGGGGTGGAGTACTTGCCCAGAAAGTGTGAGACCCTTTATTTGATTACCCAGCATTGCAAAAAGAAAAATAAATAAATAAATAAAATTAAAAGAAAAAAGTTACACAGATTCAGAAAGATAAAAAATTAAAAGTATAAGAAAACATATACCAGGAAAATGCAAATAAAACAAAAATAAAAGTCAAGCTGTTGGTATTCAGAAAAATAAAATTTGAACAAAACTATTAATGAAAAATCCAAGTAAATGAAAACATATATTTGAAGATGGGAAGATCTGCTATCTTAAAGATATTAACTTTTTTTTTCAAATTGATCTAATGAATCAAGGCAAACTGAATCTGAATATCTCAACCTTTTTATTTTTATTTTTTGTAGAAATCGATTGACAACCTGGATCTAAAATTCAAATGGCTTAGATTATTATTTTTTATTCAATTCATTTCTAACTCATACATGAAAACATAAATATTGTACATATTAATGGGGTACTATAGGGTGTTTTGATGCATGTATGCATCATGTACTATTTAAATCAGGTTAAACATATCTATGTCCTCAAGAATTTATCACTGTTTTTTGAAGAGACTTCCTTGCTGATTATTTAAAAAACAAAACAAAAGAAAAGAAAAACAGAAAAGAACAAAGTAGGGTGACTTAGGTTGCTTGCTTTTAATACTTATTATAAAGCTAAATGAAGATAATAAGGTTTTGATGTTAGGATATTCAAATTGATAGGCCAAATAGAGAGTAAGAAAGATAGCTTTAAAAATACAGTGAATGAATTTTGACAAGGATGCCAATGAAATTTATTCAGAAAAGTGTTTTTCAATCCATGTGATCAAGCTTGACCTCTACCTCACAACATATAAAAATATTTATTTTATCTGGGCCTGGTGGCAGACACTTGTAATCCCAGGGGCTCAGGAGGTGGAAGCAGGAGGATTGCAAGTTCAAAGCCAGCCTCAACAATTTAGTGAGGCACTAAGCAACTCAGTAAGACCCTGTCTCTAATAAAATACAAAAGAGGGCTAGGGATGTAGCTCAGTGGTTGAGTGTCCCGGAGTTCAACCCACTGATGAACCCAACCTAATTCCATTCTAAGATTGGGAGCCATCTTGTCACAAAGTCATGAAAAGTTAATTTCTGTTTTATTATAAATTACTGAAATTTCTAGGGAATTTCTGCCTGTGCCTTGAATTCACCCATGCCTGGCTTTCCTTGATCAGGTAACAACCCTCTCTAAAATCTTAGTGGCACCTCATAGATTCTAGCTCTCCCTGACCAGATAACAGGGAAACTTCAGTGGCACCTCATAAATTCTGATGTTGGGATCTAAATTTATTCCCTACCTTGAAATGTTAAGCCATGTAGATCATTAACCTACTATCTGCCTTCATATTATGCTTGTTAAAATCCTGTTATCTGTAAATTCTCAAGACACTCTGCTTTGCAACTTTTTGTGTTATAAAACTATGCTCCTAGAGAGCTGGCATGTGTTCTCTAGCCCAGGGTTTTCAGGAGAGACAGTCCTGGCAAGAATTGCAAGCTTGCTTTAATTTGATTTAAAATTGGAGTTGGTGGTCTTTGTGTCATGGTTTAACACCCGCCCCCCCAAAAAAATTTAATTTGAGATGAAAAATAAACATAAAATAATTACTGAAAACATAAAGCTTCCAAAATTAAACAGAAGAGTATTTCTGTGACTTTGAGTTGGCAAAGATCTTTTAGAAAGAACCTGAAAACACAAGCTATGAAAGAAAAGCTGGTAAATGTAGTTAAATCACAAAATATTTTAGTAACAAAAAATATTTTAGAATACATGTAAGCAGGACAAATGAGCATAATATAATGTCAAGTAAGAATAAATCTAGCAGGTTATAGCACATTCCTAGTAGGCATTAATGACTCACTACAATTTGGTAGTGAGCTTCAAATATAGATTATATGTGTTAGTTTCTTAGTAATTAAATTTACTTCTACCACACTATCCAGCCATTCCACTCAAAAGTATTTATTCTCGGGCAATTAAAGTACATGTTTATAAAATGACTTGTACAAGAATGTCTATGGAAAGCTTGTTTATAATGGCTAAAAAAATGAACACAACTCAAATTCCACTAATAGGAGAATGAGTAATAGACCAAGTTATAGTCATACAATGGAATAATTGCTTGACAATAAAAATAATATATTATATGTACATGTTAAATGTGGATATATCAGAAATATTAAACTGTACAAAAGAAGTTAGACCCAAAAGACTACATGCCATATTATTATATTTATGAGGTCAGGAAAACACTAAATTTATGGGATAAAATCAGCAAATGATTTTCTTGGGGGCAAAATTGACCAAAAATGGCAAAGAGAAAAATTTCCTGAGTGATAGACATGTCCTATATATGATGAGTGTGTTGGATAATCAGGAATGTACACTTGCTAAAATTCATTCCACTTGTTGCACAAGTCCTATGGATTTTGCTATATTAAAACTTTATTCCAACTAAATCAAATGTGCAAACATAAAAGAATATCCAGGATATATCTTGAAATAGAACAAGTAAGGCCACTTCATGATGTTTAAAAATAAGATTAAGGCCTCTATAATTAAAATGGTATGCTACCTGCACACAGATAGGCCAATAGACTAGAGATACAGTATATAATCCAAAAATAGAATCAATTTCTTATGCAAATGGGATACCTAATACAGGCAGCATCTCAAAATTGGTGGGGAAATACAAACTTTTAAATAAATAGTATCAGAATGAGTGGGGAAATAGTTACTGTGTGCATTTTTTCTTTGCACCATATGCTAGGAAAAAATTAAAAGGGACAGATATTTTAAAATAAGAGGAAATCATTCAAATGATGGAAGAAGACATGCATGCAGTCCTCCTTACCCAGAGAGTGTAAAAAATCTTTATTATATTTGCTGAAAATTTAGATAAAATGAGGGAAAGAGTATATACCTTTGATCATTGGAGAAAGGAACAAATCAAAATGAAGAGCTGTAATAAATTTTTGCATGGTAAATTGTAATTATACTAAAAAGACAAATGATGTCCTATAATTGAATTTCATTTTGCAACTCATTGTAACAAGAGTTGATATTAATTATATACAAAGAAATTCTAAAAAAGTAGAGAAGACTAGCATCCTCACAGAAAAGCAAGTAAAATAAATTACCAGAAAGTTTATAATACAAAAAATACAGTTGTTTGACATCACTCATTTTGAGATACACGCAAATTAACATTGCTTTGAAAAACCATTATTCATCTACCAAAATGGCAACAATCCAAATCTTCTTCAACATACTCTGCTGTCAAGGATGAAGAAAAATAAGGAGTTTCATATTTTGTCGTTAACTAGAAGTTAACAAAGAAAGTATGGTTAAAGTGGTAGCCTTTGCACTCCCCAGTGAAATGTGTCTAGCCATTGAAAATCAATAGCTGCAAACATCACCAAATGAGTCATCCAAACTTTATAATATGTATAATGAAGTCATGGGCAAAAAAGGAAAAAGAAAAATCAAACCCACATCCAATCAGGATTCAGGTTGCAACTACCTGGTGGCAATTTGACGTATAAAGTACAGAGGAACTTATGAAACATGAAAAAATGAGGTTGCAGTCTGCAAAATCCAAACTGAAAGAAATTCTATAACCCTGTTTGTTCAATTAACATATTGAAAAAGAAAAAGAGAAAGCTGGGTGCTGCAGCATGTGCCTGTAGTTCCAGCAGCTTGTGAGACTGAGGCAGGAGGTTCAAAAATTTTAGGCCAGCTTCAGCAACTTAGGCTCTAAGCAACTTAGTGAGACCCTGTCTCAAAATAAAGGGGAAAAGAAAAAGCTGGGGATGTGGCTCTGTGGTTGAGGATCCCTGTGTCAATCCCTGTGTTCAATGTCTGGTACCAAAAAAAAAAAAAAAAAAGGAAATATAAGGGAAATTTATTTCTTTTCTTTATAATTATTTATTTAGACCAAGGAACAGTATTTCAAAAAGTTAATTTTCTACAAAGTTAAAAAAATTTAGTCACCGTAAGATTTAAGGATAAGTTAGGAAGTATTCCATTCTATCTTTCTTATCCAATGCAAAGATAATGAAAATCTTAATTTCTTTTTCTGTTTTCCTGTTTTATATTGAATGTCACTATTGGAATGTAAGATATAACACATTAGTTTTCTTCTTCTTTTTGAATCTATATCTTCTCAACCTGAGTGAGTTAAACATATTTGCTTTGGTCAACTTCAAGAAGGGAAGTTTATTTATTAAATATGCACTTAGAGTTGTAGCAATTAACCTCAGTAAGTACATTATTTTGATTTTGGCTCAAACAAACTGAAAATAATGATGTTTATGAGTACTGGAAAACTGAATATGAACTGAATGTCTAATGATACTTAGAACATATTCTTAAAGGATATGGAAATAATATGGTGACCATGTTAAGAGAAAACAAATACATACAAGTTCTGAGAGTAGTTTGGAATGATATAAATGATAGAGGCAAGGTACGACATGTTTTGAGTTGATAATTATCAAAGCTAGCTAACAAATATATGGGAATTCATTATTCAATTCGGTCTCTGTTAAAATTTTTCAAAATAAGGATGGCGTTGGGAAGTGAGTAAGCCGCTCCGTACTCCGCGCCCGCAACATATGTTGCCGCGTCTTAAAAGATGAAGTAAAGATCATTAAAGGAGATCTGTCGACAAAGACTCAGCACCGTGTCAAGAAAGGGGCCTGGGTGGAGTGAATCTGCCACGACTCCAGCCAAGGTGTAGTGAGTCCATCACGACTTCAGCGCGAGCAGTAAGGCTGCAGCCCCCGAGCTGCCTGGCTCCCTCGACCCCTTCTCCTTCTCCTCTCCGCCTTTCCGCTTTGCTTCTCCCCCGCCGTCTCTCCTCCCACGCTCAGTCCCTAAATCTAGATCTCAATTTCTTTTCCCCACCCCGCCCGCTCTCCTGCGTGTCCAGTACCCGGCCCGCGCGGGCCCTGAGGCGCTGCCTCCCATTCCCCAGCCTGCACCCCCTCCCCGGGGGTCCCAAAGGCCACAGCTGGGCCGCCACCGTGCCTCCGCTGCCGCCGCCGCTTCCCACGGAGCACCACAGAGCAGACTCTTCACCGAGCGAGTGAGCTGCCGAGTTAAATGGAACAGCTGATAAGATGAGTGACAATTTAAAATCTAAGTGATCCAACATGGCGGTGGACGCGGAGAGAGTCTCTAACCCCTTCAGCTGCGCGAGCATAGGGAGAAGTAAACTGTCAAAATACTGTTTGCTCAGGACCACTAGGCACTGTTGAGCTGAAGGGGATCCCGGGCGAACAGTCTGCCCCTCTCAGAACACACCGAGCCCGGATTGGGCTGCATTCTAGTTCTGGTTTGCCTGCTTCTCGTGACTCAGCACTAATGATCCCGCTGAAATAACTAGTTGGCCCACCTGAACTGACAGAGGTAAAAGCCAACTGAGCACGATAGTCAGACCCAGGGTATCCCTCTGCTAACAACAGAGGTCCCTTGCACCAGCTACCAGGGGAGTTGCTACCTGAGGGCAAATAAATTCACTGGGGGTCCTCAGCCCCAAGCAAGCCCTACAAACTTAGGGTCTGAGGGAGGCAAACAGAAAGGGTGTGCCCAGGCATCCATGGAAACAGGGCTCCCAGGAACAGCATACCCGGTGTGTAGCCAGTATTGTGGTGAGTGTCACAGGTGAGCAGGGCCTGGGTTGAGGAACCACAAGAGAAGGCCCTAGGCACTCAGGATTGGAGACCCGCACAGTCTGGGAAGAAGAGCTGAGGCACAGTGATTGGTTCCCACCCATCAAGAAGAGAAGCCTGGCCCAGTTCCCACCTACTGGAAGAGAAGTTAATTGAGCTCTATGAATGCATTTATTATTATTATTTTTTGAATGATTATTATTGGTATTTTTTTAAATTTTATTTTCACTTTTTGTTGTTGATGTTGTTGTTGTTCTTCAACTTTCTGACTAATGGTTTCAATTTTTTTAAATTCTTTTTATTCTATTATTATTACTATTATTTTTAAACTTTAATTTCCATTTGTTTATTATCACTATAATTTTTTTTTTGGTTTTAAATTTTTATTTTTTCGTTTTTTCTTTCTTTCTTTTCACTTTTTTTCTTTTGTCTTTTCATTTCTTTTCAATTTTCTTATTCCCCCTTTCTTGAATTCTACCTGCCTACACTCACTCTCTTTAGTGACTTGTTCCCTTCCCTTCTAATACCTCTCCTCCCAAGCATCAAATAAATTTATAAGAGTAAACAGTAACTCAGCAGTCAAACAGAACAAGAAGTATCATGAGCATAAAAAAGCAAGGAAGAAAAGGAGTACAAACAATGAAGGACAGCCTAAATATTCAGGAGGACCTGGAGTCATCAGAAAAATGGCCATATAAAGAACTCAAGGAACACCTTAGACAGATGGAAAGGAACCTTAAAGACCACAGTGAAAATGAATTACATAAACAGATAAAAGAAGAAGTTAAGCATCTTTATCAGGAGATAGAGATTATAAAAAAAATCAAACAATAATTCTAGAAATGAAGGAAACGATAAACCAAATTAAAAACTCAATCGAGAGTATCACTAACAGAGTGGAGCAAGTAGAAGCCAGAACGTCAGATAATGAAGACAAAATATATCATCTTGATAAGAGTCTAGCCAACTCAGATAGGCTGGTAAAAAATCACGAGAAAAACATCCAAGAGATTTGGGAATAACTTTAAAAAACCAAACTTATGAGTCATCGGGATAGAGGAAGGCACAGAGATTCATGCCAAGGGAATGAGTAACTTGCTGAATGAAATAATTATAGAAAACTTTCCAGAAATAAAAAAGGAAACAGATATACAAATTGTAGATGCATACAGGACACCGAGCACACAAAATCACAATAGACCAACGCCAAGACACATTGTTATGAAGATATCCAATATACAAAACAAAGAGAAAATATTAAAAGCTACAAGAGAAAAGAGGCAGATTACATTTAGGGGTAAACCAATAAGGTTAACAACGGATTTTTCATCACAGACGCTGAAAGCGAGAAGATCCTGGAACAACGTATTTCAAACACTGAAAGACAATGGATGCCAACCAAAAATTCTGTATCCAGCAAAATTAACCTTCAGATACGACAACAAAATAAAAATCTTTCATGATAAACAAAAGCTAAAAGAATTTGTAGCCAGAAAACCAGCATTGCAAAGCGTCTTGAGCAAAACTCTACACGAGGAAGAAATGAAAAACAATAACCAAAACCATCAGCGGGAAGTACCTTGGTAAAGACAGAGGACGGGGGGAAAGCTAATCATGGAGAAACAAACTAAATTAGAAAAAAAAAGAGATAAATAATCAAACATGTTAGGAAGTACAAACCATATATCAATAGTAACTCTAAACGTTAATGGCTTAAACTCTCCAATAAAGCGACATAGGCTGGTAACATGGATTAAAAAAACAAATCCAACAATATTCTTCCTCCAGGAGACACATCTGATTGGAAAAGACATACACAGGCTCAAGGTAAAAGGTTGGGAAAAAATATACCACTCACACGGTCCTCGTAAGCAAGCAGGGGTGGCCATTCTCATATCGAATAAAATCGACTTCAAGACTAAATTAATCAAAAGGGATAAGGAAGGACATTATATACTGTTAAAAGGAACCATTCACCAACAAGACATAACAATTATCAATATTTATGCACCAAATAATGGTGCTGCGACGTTCATAAAACAAACTCTCCTCAAGTTCAAGAATCAAATAGACCACAGGACAATAATCATGGGTGACTTCAACACACCTCTCTCACCATTGGACAGATCCTCCAAACAAAAGTTGAATAAAGAAACTATTAACCTCAATATCACAATCAATAAACTAGACTTAACTGACATATATAGATATATCAACCATCATCAAGTGGATATACTTTTTTCTCAGCAGCACATGGATCCTTCTCAAAAATAGACCATATATTATGCCATAGGGCAACCCACAGTAAATATAAAGGAGTGGAGATAATACCATGCACTTTATCAGATCATAATGGAATGAAACTGGAAATCAATGATAAAAGAAGGAAGGAAAAATCCTACATCACATGGACAATGAACAATACGTTACTGAATGATCAATGGGTTACAGAAGATATAAAGGAGGAAATCAAAAAATTCTTAGAGATAAATGAAAATACAGACACAACATATCAGAATCTATGGGAAACAATGAAAGCAGTTTTAAGAGGGAAATTCATCGCCTGGAGGTCATTCCTCAAAAAAAGGAAAAACCAACAAATAAATGAGCTCAGACTTCATCTCAAAGCCCTAGAAAAGGAAGAGCAAAACAACAGCAAATGTAGCAGAAGGCAAGAATTAATTAAAATCAGAGCAGAAATCAATGAAATTGAAACAAAAGAAACTATTGAAAAAATTAACAAAACAAAAAGTTGGTTCTTTGAAAAAAATAAATAAGATCGACAGACCCCTACCCATACTAACGAAGAGGAGAGAGAACTCAAATTACTAACATATGGGATGAAAAAGGCAATATTACAACAGACGCTACAGAAATACAGAAGACAATTAGAAATTATTTTGAAAACCTATATTCCAATAAAATAGAAGATAGTGAAGACATCGATAAATTCCTTAAGTCATATGATTTGCCCAGACTGAGTCAGGAGGATACTCACAACTTAAACAGACCAATATCAATAGATGAAATAGAAGAAGCAATCAAAAGACTTCCAACCAAGAAAAGCCCAGGACCGGATGGGTATACAGCAGAGTTTTACAAAACCTTTAACGAGAAACTAATACCAATACTTTTCAAGCTATTTCAGGAAACAGAAAAAGAGGGAGAACTTCCAAATTCATTCTATGAGGCCAACATCACCCTGATGCCTAAACCAGACAAAGACACCTCAAAGAAAGAAAACTACAGACCAATATCTCTAATGAACCTAGATGCAAAAATCCTCAATAAAATTCTGGCGAATCGGATTCAAAAACATATCAAAAAAATTGTGCACCATGATCAAGTAGGATTCATCCCTGGGATGCAAGGCTGGTTCAATATACGGAAATCAATAAATGTTATTCACCACATCAATAGACTTAAAAATAAGAACCATATGATCATCTCGATAGACGCAGAGAAAGCATTCGACAAAGTACAGCATCCCTTTATGTTCAAAACTCTAGAAAAATTAGGGATAACAGGATCATACCTCAACATTGTAAAAGCAATCTATGCTAAGCCACAGGCTAGCATCATTCTGAATGGAGAAAAATTGAAGGCATTCCCTCTAAAATCTGGAAGAAGACAGGGATGCCCTCTCTCACCACTTCTGTTCAACATAGTCCTCGAAACACTGGCCAGAGCAATTAGACAGACGAAAGAAATTAAAGGCATAAAAATAGGAAAAGAAGAACTTAAATTATCACTATTTGCGGATGACATGATTCTCTACCTAGAAGACCCAAAAGGGTCTACAAAAAAACTACTAGAACTAATAAATGAATTCAGCAAAGTGGCAGGATATA
Source organism: Spermophilus citellus (assembly GCF_964194105.1). Lineage (NCBI taxonomy): Eukaryota > Metazoa > Chordata > Mammalia > Rodentia > Sciuridae > Spermophilus > Spermophilus citellus. Next base: position 185,808,405 of record NC_138182.1, read on the forward strand.
AAATCAACACACATAAATCAAAGGCATTTCTGTATATCAGCGACAAAACTTCTGAAACGGAAATGAGGAAAAACACTCCATTCACAATATCCTCAAAAAAATATAAAATAAAATACTTGGGAATCAACCTAACAAAAGAGGTGAAAGACCTATGCAATGAAAACTACAGAACCCTAAAGAGAGAAATAGAAGAGGATCTTAGAAGATGGAAAAATATACCTTGTTCATGGATAGGCAGAACTAACATCATCAAAATGGTGATATTACCAGAAGTTCTCTATAGGTTTAATGCAATGCCAATCAAAATCCCAATGCCATTTCTTGTAGAGATAGATAAAGCAATCGTGAAATTCATATGGAAAAATAAAAGACCCAGAATAGCAAAAACAATTCTAAGCAGGAAGTGTGAATCAGGTGGTATAGCGATACCAGATTTCAAACTATATTACAGAGCAATAGTAATAAAAACAGCATGGTACTGGTACCAGAACAGGCGGGTGGACCAATGGTACAGAATAGAGGACACAGAGACTAATCCACAAAGCTACAACTATCTTATATTTGATAAAGGAGCTAAAAACATGCAATGGAGAAAGGATAGCATCTTCAACAAATGGTGTTGGGAAAACTGGAAATCCATATGCAACAAAATGAAACTGAATCCCCTCCTCTCGCCATGCACAAAAGTCAACTCAAAGTGGATCAAGGAGCTAGATATCAAATCAGAGACTCTGCGTCTGATAGAAGAAAAAGTTGGCTCCAATCTACAGATTGTGGGGACGGGCTCAAAATTCCTTAATAGGACACCCATAGCACAAGAGTTAATGCAAGGTTTTTTAACACACTTTTAAAAATTATTTCCTGGTGTATATGCTATTTTGTAATTTGTATGTTTAGAAATACTAAATGAGCATATTTTACATCATAAGTATGCATTGTGCATATCTCAAATTTTTAACTATTCTTCTTATTAGACAGCTACATTGTTTCCAACTTTTGCTATTTTATTTTTTACCTTTTTTTAAAATTTATTTTTATGTGGTACTTAGGATTGAACCCAGGGCCTCGAATATGCTAGGCCAGCACTCTACTGCATCTGAGCCACAACCCCATCCACCAATTTTTACTATTTTAAACAAACATTGTGATAAATGTCTTTGTACTTTCAGCTTATTGTATTCATTTGAGTGTTTTCTTCTAAATACAGTAAAGTTACTAGGCCAAAATGAAAGACCACTTTAAAGGCTTTGGTACTTATGCTTAAATTTTATAGTCACCACCTTATACATCCACTCTGCTACTTCTAGATATTATCATTTCACAAGCTTAAAAATTAAAGAAAAAAAATTTAACATATTTATTTATTTCCTATCTTTATTGAAGAGTAAAATGATTCTGTGAAACCTGTGTCTGTGGATGGGAAAAGAAGTGGCTTCTCCAGCTGGATTGCTTGATCTCATATCCTGGCTCAGTCACTTCCTAGCTCTAGGCCTCGGCCAAATTAAATACTTTCTTTGTGTTTCAATTTCCTCACTTCAGTTGTCATGAAGTGCCCACTCTTAGGGCTGTTAGGACAATTAAGTGAATAGATATTGTGGGGTCTGGCTCAAAATTCCTTAATAGGACACCCATAGCACAAGAGTTAATAACAAGAATCAACAAATGGGACTTTCTTAAACTGAAAAGTTTTTTCTCAGCAAGAGAAACAATAAGAGAGGTAAATAGGGAGCCTACATCCTGGGAACAAATTTTTACTCCTCACACTTCAGATAGAGCCCTAATATCCAGAGTATACAAAGAACTCAAAAAATTAGACAATAAGATAACAAATAACCCAATCAACAAATGGGCCAAGGACCTAAACAGACACTTCTCAGAGGAGGACATACAATCAATCAACAAGTACATGAAAAAATGCTCACCATCTCTAGCAGTCAAGGAAATGCAAATCAAAACCACCCTAAGATACCATCTCACTCCAGTAAGATTGGCAGCCATGATGAAGTCAAACAACAATGAGTGCTGGCGAGGATGTGGGGAAAAGGGTACTCTTGTACACTGCTGGTGGGACTGCAAACGGGTGCGGCCAATTTGGAAAGCAGTATGGAGATTCTTGGGAAAGCTGGGAATGGAACCACCATTTGACCCAGCTATTGCCCTTCTCGGACTATTTCCTGAAGACCTTAAAAGAGCACACTACAGGGATACTGCCACATCGATGTTCATAGCAGCACAATTCACAATTGCTAGACTGTGGAATCAACCCAGATGCCCTTCAATAGATGAATGGATTAAAAAAATGTGGCATTTATACACCATGGAGTATTACGCAACACTAAAAAATGACAAAATCACGGAATTTGCAGGGAAATGGATGGCACTAGAGCAGATTATGCTTAGTGAAGCTAGCCAATCCCTAAGAAACAAATACCAAATGTCTTCTTTGATATAATGAGAGCAACTAAGAACAGAACAGGGAGGAAGAGCAGGAAGAAAAGATTAACATTAAACAGAGACATGAGGTGGGAGGGAAAGGGAGAAAAAAGGGAAATCACATGGAAATGGAGGGAGACCCTCATTGTTATACAAAATTACATATAAGAGGTTATGAGGGGAATGGGATAACAAACGTGGAGGTTAATGAATTACAGTAGATGGGGTAGAGAGAGAAGATGGGAGGGGAGGGGAGGGGGTATATTAGAGGATAGGAAAGGTAGCAGAATACAACAGTCACTAATATGGCAGTATGTATAAATGTGATGTGTAACCGATGTGATTCTGCAATCTGTATTTGGGGTAAAAATGGGAGTTCATAACCCACTTGATTCTAATGTATGAAATATGATATGTCAAGAGCTTTGTAATGTTGTGAACAACCAATAAAAATAAATAAATAAAATTTTTCATTATAAAATTAGGGATTATATTAAATACCACAAAAGGTAAAATTTAAAAGGGTCCATATTTTATAGTGTCTTTACATTGTTTTGTAAAGCATTATTTTATAATTGAGACATATTAAAATAAACTGTTTAAAATACTGTACAAGACATTGCATAAGGTAAATATCTGAAAGCAAAAACGTAACATATAACCTAGTAAAATATATTACTGGACTGAGGATGTAGCTGAGGGTAGAACACTTACCTAACATGCACAAGGCCCTGGTTTCAATTCCTAGCAACACACACACACACACACACACACACACACACACCCCAATATGGAATGTTTAAAGTAAATTCCATACATATGTGTTTAAAGAATAATTCATTCTACTGTCACTCAGATTTTGGCCTCACAGAGTTCCCCCAGGAATCTCATTTGTCTATATGTTCTCCAATTTCTGGAAATCTCTTTAGCTTCTTTCCACAAAAACTGACTCATCATAACTCTTTCACTAGTATAAATAATTCCTACAGCCTAATTGACTTTTCTCAAATTCTCACAACTAAACCTTCCAATTCTTATTTTTTTTTTACCAAAATATAGTCTTTAAAAAAGCATTATTTTAGTTTTTAATTTTTTAATTTGTTCTAATTAGTTATATATGACAGAAGAATGCATTTCAACTCATTGGATACAAATGTACATTTCTCTGGCTGTACATGATACAGAGTCTCACTGTTTGTGCAATCATACATTTACATAGGGTAATAATGTCCATCTCATTCCATCATCCTTCCCACTCCCACACCTCCTCCCTTCCTTTCATTTCCCTATAGCCAATACGAAGTTCCTCCATTCTTCCATAGTCACCCCCAATTATGGATTAGCATCTGCAAATCAGAGAAGACATTTGGCTTTTGGTTTGTAGAGGTTGGCTTATTTTGTTTAATGATATTCTCCAACCCCATCCATTTACCTGCAAATACCACGATTCATTCTTCTTTAAGGCTGAGTAATATTTCATTGTGTATCTATACCACAATTTCTTTATTCATTCATCTGTTGAAAGGCATCTAGGTTGGTTCCATAGTTTAGCTAGGGTGAATTGAGCTATTATAAACATTGATGTGGCTGCGTTACTGTAGTATGCTGATTTTAAGTCCTTTGGTATAGAGTGAGGAGTAGTAAAACTGGGTCAAATGGTGGTTGCATTCCAAGTTTTCTAAGGAATCTCTATACTGCTTTCCAGAGTGGTTGCACCAATTTGTACTCCCACCAGCAATACTTTCCCCCACATCCTCATCAACACTTATTGTTGCCTGTATTCTTGATAATTGACATTCTGACTGAAGTGAAATGAAATCTTGGAGTAGTTTTGATTTGCATTTCTCTAATTGCTAGAGATGTTGAACATTTTTTCATATATTTGTTGACTGATCATATTTCTTCTATTGTAAAGTGCCTGTTCAGTTCCTTTGCCCATTTATTGATTGGTTTGTTTAATTTTTTGGTGTTAAGTATTTGGAGTCCTTTATGTATCCTGGAGATTAAGGCTCTATGTGATGTGTGTGTGAAGAAGATTTTCTCAGAGTATTTAGGCTCTCTCTTCATGTCATTGATTGTTTCTTTTGCTGAAAAGAAGTTTTTAGTTTGAATCCATCCCATTGATTGATTCTTGATGCAAGAAGAGTTAAGCTGGAGGCATCACAATACCAGACGGTAAACTATACTACAGGGCCTTAGTAACAAAAATGGCATGGAATTGGTACCAAAATCGCCACATAGACCAATGGTATAGAATGGAAGACACAGAGACCAACCCACATAAATACAGTTATCTCATACTAGACAAAGGTGCCAAAAACATACATTGGAGAAAAGAAAGCCTCTTCAACAAATGGTACTGACAAAACTGGAAATCCATATGCAACAAAATGAAATTAAACCCCTATCTCTTGACCTGTAAAAACTCAACTCACAGTGGATCAAGGGCCTAGGAATTAGACCAGAGACTCTATGCCTAATCAAAGAAAAAGTAGGTCCAAATTTCATCATGTCAGATTAGGACCTGACTTCCTTAACACAACTCCTCAAATGCATTATTTACTTATGCATTTATCAGTTTAATTACTTAACCGATAAAAATGGATGAAATGGATAAGGTCCCTTCCCTTCCAGTTGGCTCCTCCATCAATATGCTTTGTGAACATAGGGAAGTCTTTTAATTTTGATTTTTTGCAGTGCTAGTAATGGAACCTCGGGACTCGCACATGCTGCAATGTTAATCAATGGTAGAGCCTTGAACCTGTTTTCAAATCTGGAAAATGATGTGCTTGAGACTTTTGATTCCTAAAATAATTATTTTGGCTTTATCATGCTACAAAACTATGGTTTAGTAATTTATTTCTGAAATGTTACGGGAATACTTCCTGCTCTGTACCCTATCAATCAACACTGAGACTATCATGGAATCAGCAATCAATGTATTTATTTTATTTTTTTATCATAGCAAGCAGTCTTCAGTTAAACCATTACTTCCCAATGTACCAATGAAAAACTTTCAAGATTACTTATTGTTGAGATCCACTAGAAAATTGCTAATATTGACTCAAACTGTCACCTACATAGAGAAAGTAAATTGTATTATCATGCTTTTCTATGTATACATACTGTTTTAGGACTGTACTTCTACAATAAAATATTTTGAATATATATTTGCTTCAAAGGTAATTTAGAAGTCATTTCTTTGAAGGGATATTCATGTAGAAATATCTACTACACATTAATTCTTTTGTTCATATAGTCTCAAGTCTGCTGTTCTGCTTTCCAGCATAATTAATGTTTCCTTCAAGGGCACACATTGGGCAAAATAGAAGGCACTGTTCATAGTCAAAAGCAAGTACTCCAAGGGCAGGAAATGAACTTACAGTTGGTAAGTAGCCCTGCATTGAAGAAATCAATATCAAGTTTCCCTAGTAACTCACAGCAAAATGGTGGGAAAAATTTGATGTCTTTTCTCCTCTCATGGAGTGAAAAACATGTTTGTTGTTTGAAGCAGACTTCTCAACAAATCTCTTGGAAGCAAATTCATCGACCCAGGATCCTTCATTTTGAGGCCAGTAAAATTTAGTGGTATCCCAAAACAGAGATTTACTCATAAGTTACAAGATCTTCAGAAAAATATAGCATTAAATGCAGAAATAGGATATCACTGTAGAGATTCATGGCATTATCCCTTAAACTACATGAATCAGGATGAGTTTATTCCAAGTGAACAAGTTACTTATAAAAGTTACAAATATATGGCTAATCACAAAATTACTTCAATGTGTTCTGTGGTTTTCACAAACAATGACTAGCTCTAGAAGCTACCCAATAAATTGAGATAATAATCTAAATATGGAAAACAAAGCCCTCAATATTATGAGGTTATCAAAGTGATACAATATTGCTCATACAGAGTTAGAAATGAAATTGCAGAATTGTTTATTATGGCCATGTATAGTGGGGACACAGAACTTCCTTTTGAAAACTTACAAAAACTCCAAGTCATTTGGTTTTAATCCCCTGTAGTCAGTCGATGATTAAATTCATTTTGACTGGTGGCTTCTGATACAATGGTCAAGATTATTTAAATGAATGAATTTGACTATTCCCAGAAAAACAATATCATTAGTACATTAGAACTTCTGTTTCTTCTATTGATGTTCGTCATTAGTAATGTTAAATATTATAAAAAAGGTGCTTATGGAGACCATTGCTCCACTTGGCCTGGATAATGGCATTCCTATATGGAAGGAGCCTATCATAAGTACAGTTTTCCAAAAAGTGACTTAAACTTGATCTTCAGTGTGCATTTTTCTTTTTTTCAGAAATGTCCTTGGAATCAAATCTGTGAAAGGGAAAGGGACAGAAGTTGAATTATGATATCAACTTTAAGATTTCTCAATTAACCCACCATGCAGCTCCAGAGCTCGTACTTCAGTATGGTCAACCATTGGATACAGACAGTATCCAGGCCTTTTTTCGGCCGCATCAAGTAGTGATTAGACTTGGGTCACTGAATGCCCAGAAAGGGCCTGATATTGCACCAGAAAGCTTGCTGCAGCTAAGATCATTCATGATGGGGTTAGCTGCTAATATCTGCCAACATCCTTCTTAGAGATAAGGTAATATCTTTTAAAAGATTGAAATTTGTTTTGAAAAGCGTTAGCAGATCCAAAAAGCATATTATTTTTGACTACTACAAACACTCTAAAGGAAAGTGAATAATTTGAATCAACAAGGGTTACTACAAATACTTCAGGTTGGTTTCTTGCCTTCAGTCTTTTCTCCTCACCAACACTTTTTTCACATAGAAGCCAGAGCGTTCCTTTTCAGGTGCACATTTACTTAAACACTTCAATGATTCTGGATACTCCTAGTTTTTAAGAGTGAATTCCAAACACTTGAATTTACTGTAGTTCACAAGATCTTTCTTCAGTTGTATCTTGTTTAATTCTTAGATTCTTTTTCGGGTATATCTTGTTTAATTCTTAGATTCATATAATTTCATTCCTAAAACTCAGTGCATTCTGAATTGCTTCAAATACCCAACAAATCGGGATTTTCCTTACCTCTATGCCCTTGCACATGCTGTTTTCTCTGTGTACACAAATACAGAGTACTTTTCTGTTTTTCCCACTGTAATCCTTACTTACTCCAAGATCAACAGGATCTGTGTGGGCTCATTTCTCATGGGTCCTCTTTTCTACTTAAGTTTCAATTTTTGGAGAAGCCTTTTCCAATCTCCCAAGTCTTACTCCCATTCTTTGTTCAGATAATATCCTTGCTTAGTCTGCTTTATAATTGAGTCCTTCTACCTCCTCACAGTGTACAATCTAATATAAGGCCAAGACTGTGAACTTCTCATTATAGAACAGTGCCTGGCATACAGTATACTTTAATATACATAACTATATACATAATTAACATACAGTATATATTAATCAACCCTTGAAAGTTGTGTGGCTGGAAGTTGATTGCTCCTTATTCGACTCATGGGAGGATGCTTTGCAGAGAAAGATCTTTGTGTTTGGAGAAGTAACAAAGGTACAAGACTCTAAATGTACAAGGCTTTAGGTTTCTTGGTATTTTCATGGTGATTTGGCCTCATATGACCATATGTGGGGCTTGCTGTTTGGAACTGGGAATCAACCCAGCATTTGCTGCCTTCACAGATGAACAAAGCCTGGTGTTTCCACACTTCTCAGGATCACTATTTCCCTTCTTCCTCTTGGGAAAAAAAATGCCTATTATATTCAAGTCTCAGTCATTTAGAAATTATGTTCTTTTTATTGTATGGGCATAAAATATACTTCTCTCTGACTTGGATTTAAAAACAGCAGTGACCATAGATTGAGCATTCACTCTCTAGCAAGAACCATGCATGAGCTTTCTCAAAATGACCTTGAATTCTGATGACAGTGAGGTCATGATTACTATGGACATTTTACATACTAGTAAACAGGGGGCTAGGTGTGTTCAAGGTAATAGAGCTAGTAAGTAGAAGTCTAGTTTTCAACCTGTCTACCTTTGGCCCTATACTCACACTAGAACACTGAATTTGAAATAGTCACCATGGAATCAATTCCTTCTTCTCTCAAAGAGTTACCAATCATAGTGGAAAGGCTATGAGTTCATATGTGAGCTGTCCTCTCTTTTTCTGCCTCATATTACCATGCCTTGGAGCATGGTTACCTTTAATCTATAAAGACAAATAGACTCTCTAGATTATTCTAAAGAATAAAATAAACATTTCTTGCTGAACACTTAGCATTGTGCCCGGAATAGCCCTAATTCTCAATAAATGACTTTTAAATTTTGAAAACTATCATTAATCTCTTTGTTCTCCTAATTCCCTGGTAATCTCTCTGCATACTTGAATATCAAAGTCTGTATAACAAGAATTATACTCGAACATGTACATAGAGACAAGGCAGATAAGGTAATTGAAAAGAGCTGGCCACGTGTTTCACAGTTAGGGCTGCTGGGGACGGTGGCAGACTGCAGAGTGCTGGCCCATTTCTAAATGAGCAATCTGACTGTGTTATAGTCAGTGGGAATAAAGGCTCCATGTTGCTGGATTCTCTAAATTTTGTCAAGCTATGACTGAAATCTGGAGTTTTATGTGAATTTTTGCTCATCTAAAAGTGTTAGAAATTAATATGGGATTTTAAAAGTACTCCTTGAAAAAAAAATTTTAAAACAAGTGTAAGACTCTGAAAACACTCCTGTGACCTAGTTCCAGCCATTGGTTCATGAGTGTCTTATTTATTTGATTTAGCTTGTCTGAGCTTAGGCCAACGTGTCTTTCAACAAATATTTGCTGAACTCTGTGTGAGACGTGTGTGGAGTAGGGCATGTGACACTCACCAAGAATGATGAAGTGTTTATCTTATTGGTCCTTGCTTTGTGGCATGCATATCTCACTGTCGTTTATATGTGTGTGGGAAGAGCTGAGCAGTGTCCCGGTACTATTGCATTTTCATGAAGTCATAAGATGAGTCATCCGTGGAGCAGAAAGAAGCTCATGTTCACAAGGAAGCCCTCTCTTGTCTTAGTCCTATGCAAAATTCTTCCACAGTTGATAGAGGAAACACAACTCCCAACATTTAAAATTTTATAATATATATTTTTCTAAATCTGTGACTGCAAAGGGAAGTTTATCTTCTTCAATACCTGGAGGTGCAAATACAAAAATGATTATGAATCATTTTCAGTTGATAAGAGAAATTTATATCACCATTTTTTTTGTGTGTGTAATGCCTACATAAAATCAAGGTGTTTTTTTTTTCTTTTTGATGAATGATCCCAAGGGGAGGAACAGCAATAAAATATACTTTTACAAACATAAAAAATATGAAAGAATTTAATGGATTATATCATTTATGAAAATTAACCCAAAATTGAAAGTTTAGTTCAGACCCACAAAAATGTAGACAAGAGACTTTAAGAAAAGGGTATGAAGGCAAATCAACCCAGAAAGGGCAGTCATTTCAAAAAATTAGAGTTGGAACAACAGGATGAAAAATACTGAACCCAGACATGGGCTTTACACCTACACAAATCAACTCAAGGAAGTAAAGGACCTAAATGTGAACCAAAAAATCTATAAACCTCTAGAAAAAAAATCTTAAAAGCTAAGTGACCAAGGGTTTAGTGACAAATTTTTACACACAACATCAAAAGCTTGACCCTTGAAAGAAAATAATAAAAAAGGTAAATAGGACTGTGATTGTAAGTTTCTTATAACTAATACAATCTATTACAAAGTACCACAAACTGAGTGGCTTAAAATAATATCAATTTATTTTTTTACATTTCTGGAGCCTAGAAGTCTAAAATCAAGTTGTCAGTAGACCCGGGCTCCCTCTGAAAACTCCAGGAAACATCTGTTTTGCTTCTTCCTAGTTTCTAGTAGCTGCAGGCAACCATTGGTAATTTTGGTTTATAGACATATGACTTCAATCCCTATTTGCATTATCACCTGAACTTCTTTCTTATATATGTCCAAATCTTTCTCTTTTCTCTCCTACAAAGACACCAGTCATTGGATTAAAGGCTTGCCTTCATCTCATCTGCAAAGACCCCCATATGCAAATAATCTCACATTTGCACTTATTAGAGGTTAGAACTTGAAGTTTAATGTTGGAGAACACAATTCAACTCAGAACATGGAACATGCTAAAGAAAACACAAGCAGCAGAAATGGAAAAATGTTACAAAAACATACCTGATAAAGGACTTATATCCCAAATTCACAAAGAATAATCTATGCTGAGGGCCATTACCAAGTAGGAATGACGCATCGAAATTTCCTTGCCAGCGTACCCCATGTTAATTTCGCTGTTGACCTTGCATATGTGTTTGAGAAAGGTGACCCTGCTCAACGACCAGGGTGGATCCAGGATTAGGGTGTGTCCTGCAGTTTGAGGAAGTATCCCGCTCCTTGGGTTAAGGGCGTTCCCAGTTTAAGACCTTGGATTTTAGGGAAGTTTGATGTTGAGGATTATTGCTGCTGGAATTAGGGCGTTCCTGCTGCCTGAGCTCCCGTTGAGTTCTCGTGAGATTCAGAGAGCACTTTGGGAAGAAAGCCTGGTGTAGTAGGTGAATTGGGTGGCAGCAGAACTGGGTTTGCCCCAGAACGTGTGTGGAGGCCGGTGTGAGTTCGGGAATAAAGAATTGCTGTTTGAATCTACAAAGCTGTGTGGTGGCTCGTGATTCTGTGCCCAGCCAAGACTGCGGCAAATCTAATTAAAAATGGGCAAAATATTTGGAGAAATATTTCACCAAAGGCAATAAATCAATGCCAAATAGTCATATAAAAAGTTTTTCAACATCATTTATCATTAGATAAATGCAAACTAAAACAAAGATAGCATTACCTATTAGAATGACTAACATTAAAAAAATTGATAATACCAAATTTTAGTCAAGTTGTGGAACAACAGAAACTCTCATTAAGTATGATGAAAATGCAAAATTTGCTTTAGAAGACAATTTAGTTCTTACAAAGCTAAACTACTTGTTATACCATATAATTAGACACTCTGCTCCTTAGGTATTTATATGAAAAGCTATATTCACACAAAACTTGTAGGCAAATATTTATCATAGCTTTATTATAATCACCACAAACTAGAATATCCTCAAATAAGTGTATAGATAAAGAGTAGTGCATACTACAATGGTATACTATTATTCAACAAATGGTGCTGGGAAAACTGGAAATTCATATGCAACAAAATGAAATTAAACCCCTATTTCTCACCATGCACAAAACTCAACTCAAAGTGGATCAAGGACCTAGGAATTAAACCAGAGATGCTCTGTTTAATAGAATAAAAAATAGGCACAAATCTCCATCATGTTGGATTAGGCCCTGACTTCCTTAATAAGATTCCTATAGCACAAGAATTAAAACCAACAATCAATAAATGGGATGGATTCAAACTAAAAAGCTTCTTCTAGCAAAAGAAACAATTGGTAAAGTGAATAGAGAGCCTACATCTTGGGAGCAATTTTTTTAACCACATGCACATCAGAGAGCATTAATCACTAGTATATATAACGAACTCAAAAAGCTAAACATGAAAAAAACAAACAACCCAATCAATAAATGGGCCAAGGACTTGAACAGACACTTCTCAGAAGAGGATATTCAGTCAACAAATATATGAAAACATGTTCAACATTTCTAGCAATTAGAGAAATGCAAATCAAAACTACTCTAAGATTTCATCTCACTCCAGTTAGAATGGCAGCTATTAAGAATATAAACAACAATAAGTGTTGGCGAGGATGTGGGGAAAAAGGCACATTCATACATTGCTGGTGGGACTGCAAATTGGTAAAGCCAATATGGAAAGCAGTATGGGTTTTCCTTGGAAAACTGGGAATGGAACCAACATTTGATCCAGCTATCCCACTCCTTGGTTTATACCCAGAGGACTTAAAATCAGCATACTACAGGGGCACAGCCACATCAGTGTTTATAGCAGCACAATTGACAATAGCTAAACTGTGGAACCCTTTGGTAGATGAATGGATAATGAAAATGTAGTATATATACACCATGGAATACTATTCAGCATTAAAAGAGAATAAAATCATGGCATTTGCAGGTAAATAGATGAAGTTGGAGAATATAATGCTAAGTGAAGTTAGCCAATCCCTGCAAACCAAATGCCAAATATTTTCTCTGATATAAGGACACTGATTCATAGTAGGGATGGTGGAGGGGAGCATCGGAGAATTAGACAAACTCAAGATAGAGAAAAGGGGAGAGAGGGAAAGGGAAGGGACTTAGGGATAGGAAGCTGGTGGAATGAGATGGACACCATTACCCTAAGTACATGTATAAAGACATGAATGGTGTGACTCTACTTTGTGTACAACCAGATATATGAAAAATTGTGCTCTAACATGTAATATGAATTGTAATGCATTCTGCTGTCATACATAACAATTTGGAATAATAAAATAAAAAAGACCTATAAATTAGGAAAAAAGTAAAGAATTATTAAGTCATGCAAAGTCATGTTGAGGTTTGGATATGAGGTTTCCCCCCCAAAACTCATGTGTGATGCAATGCAAGAATGTTCAGAATGAAGATTAGACTATGAGTATTTAATCTAGTCTCTGGGTTAATCCACTTGAATGGATTAACTGAGTGTTAACTGTAGGCAGGTAAGGTGTGCATGAATGAATTAAGTCGCTGGGGGCATGCCTTTGGGATTCAGTTTTCTTTTCTTTCTTTTTTTGAGGGGAGGAATACTGGGGTTTGAACCCAGGGTGCATAACCACTGAGCAATATCCCTAATCCTTTTTCTTTTGAGATAGTTTTGCTAAATTGCTAAGGTTCTCACTAAATAGCTGGGGCTAGACTCAAACTTGTGATAGTCCTGCCTCAGCCTTCCAAGTCTCTAGGATTGAGGTTTTTGATTTGTTCCTGAAATACCTCTCTCTCTCTCTCTCTCTCTCTCTCTGTCTCTCTCTCTCTCTCTCTCTCTCTCTCCCTGCCCTTCCCTCCTTCCTGGCTTTTGTGAAGTGAGCAGCTTTCCTCCATAGTGCCATTCTGCCATGTTGTTCTGCCTCACCTCAAGCCTGGAGCTATGGAGTCAGCCCACCAGGGACTGAATCTCTGAAATGGTGAACCAAAGTAAACTTTTCTTCCTCTAAGTTGCTCTTTTCAGGTCTTTTGGTAATAGCAACAAAATGCTGACTAACACATGGGTGAGTCCTAAATCTATGTTGCTAAGTCATACAAATCAGTGTGGAAGCTCGCATACATTGGTTCCATTTTTTTTCCTACCATTTTGGAAGAGGAAAAACAATAGACAGTAGAAAAATCAGTGAATGCCAAGGACTTGGGAGAAGATTGAGTAAGTGGAGTACAGGGATTTTTTTTAAGTATGGAGAAACTTTCTGTATGATCCTGCAATCGTGGATATATGACAGGTGTCTAAAATCCTATAGAATTTTACAGCAACCAAACAGAGTAAGACTTCAGGTATGTAAGATTTAAAACATCATTTAGAAAGTTAGGGAAACTCAGATTGGAGGCAAACTAATGAAAGAATCTAACTGCATTAGAAATGTTACTGAAAAAAGGTTTGAAAATAGATGCTGACCAAAGTAACTTTGTAAATGAGTGGACTCTTAAAATTCAAAGCAAAGAGGACTATACGCAAACTGTTTATTTAGTTCATGGTATTATTGTATGTGTTAACAATTCTGATACTGATATATATATATATATATATATATATATATATATATATATATATACAACCTAAAGTGAACTATTAAATAAATGGATGGTAAATGGGATAAACCAAATTTCTTATCAAAGTGAGAAGTTTTAGACAAACAAAGGGAGAAGACTAGGAAAATCCATGTGCTAGAAGATTAGAACTGGAGGCCTCAGTATAAACTCCTGCTTGGATTAATGTAGTAAAAATGTATACTTTATATTTATGTATATGTGTAGCAGTTTGGAAAGCCCTAGAAGTAATGAGACTGATTAGTAACCAGCTCACCTAACACTCAACTCAGATACTGGTTTCTAATGCCATTCTCCAATAAAAGAAGTTGGACCTTTTTTGTTTTTGTAGATATTATTAATTTAGGATTTTGGCAGTAAGTATGCAATATGAACTTGGATAATCTTATAGTACCAAAATATGAGAACTTGCCCCCAAACAAAAATAAAAATAAAGTTCTTCCACTCATCTCATGCTCCACCCCTATAATAGATAAGCATCCACCTACCAGAGAAAATATTCAGCCTTTGTTTTTTTGGGATTGGCTCACTTACTTAGCATGATATTTTCCAACTCCACTCATTTACCTGCAAATACCATAATTTTATTCTCCTTTAAAGCTGAGTAATATTCCTCTGTGTATTTATACCACAGTTTCTTCATCCATTCATCTATTGAATGGCATCTAGGTTGGTTCCACAGTTTGGCTATTGTGAATTGTGCTGCTATGAACATTGATGTGGCTGCATCACTGTAGTATGCTGTTTTTAAGTCCTTTGGGTATAGACCAAGGAGTGGGATAGGCAAATGGTGGTTCTATTCCAAGTTTTCTAAGGAATCTTCACAGTGCTTCCAGATTGGCTGCATCAATTTGGATTCTCACCCTTCATGTATGAGTGTGCCTTTTTTTCCACATCCTTGCCAACACTTAGTGTTGTTTGTATGCTTGATGACTGCCATTCTCACTAGAGTGAGATGTAATCTTAGAGTAGTTCTGATTTGCATTTCTCTAATTACTAGAGATGTCAAACAGTGTTTTCATATACGTGTTGATCCATTGTGGGTTGAGTGGAGGAACTCTGCATGGGGCAAAGGGGAGGTAGGGAGGGAGAATGGGAATAGGAAAGATGGTAGGATAAGATGGACATCATTACCCAAGGCATGTGTATGATTGCACGAATGGTGTGACCCTACTCTGGGTACAACCAGAGAAATAAAAAATTGTGGTCCATTTGTGTAAAATGAATCAAAAACCATTCTGCAGTAATGTATAACTGATTAGAACAAATAAATAAATTTTTAAAATAAATAAAATAAAACAGTTATGGATATGTGGAAGCTGAAATAGTTGATCTTACAGAAGAGGGAAGAATAGTGGTCACTAGAAGAGTAGGAAGGAGATAGGTGAGGTTTGCATGATGGCGCTACATGCAGTTAGAAAGGAGGCATAAATTCTAGTGCTCTTAACACAGTCGAGTGACTGTGCTTTTTAACAACTTAGCATGCATTTTATAAAGAATTAAAAGAGAGGCATGCAAAGGCCTCCAACAAAAAGAGATAATAAATGTTTAAAGAGACAGAAATGCTAATTAACCTGAATTTATCCTTGCACACTCTGTTCATGTATTGAATTATCTTATTTTTATCTCATAGATATGCACCATACTATATTTTAATTACAAATAACAATAAAAATCCCAAGGCACACAGGAACCAACTGAAAGAGCTCCCAAAGGTCAAATCTGGAATAATTTGAACCACAAAATAAAGTAGTATTGAATTATAGCCAAAATTATATAAACTAAATACTGTGAGTCTGTACTCTGACATAAGTACATAATTGAATCAATAAATAACTGTGGATGAATAGACAAATCTGTTCACCTCATACGGCATGTGCTTCTTAAGAGTAGCTTCCTTCCGAAGAGGGCAGTGTGGAGATGTAGGCAGAAAAGTAAATTCAGAATGAAGACACTGTATATGGCCTTGGCCAGGGGCTGAGTTTAGCATCAACACTGACAAGTTGTGCTGGGAGTGTTTTCTTTGACATAGTGTGATAAGGACACTTTAAACTTGCTGGTATACCTCTCCAAATCTACAACCTCAATTTGATCATGGCTTAAACTCAGAATGTCCCAGTTGAGTGACTAATTACTCTTCAAATCTGTCAAAGTCATCAAAAACAAGGAATGTCTAAGAAGTTGTAACAACTAAAGGGAATCTAAGGAGTCAGGTCTAAATGGAATGTTTTATGCTGGGTGGGATCTCAGAACAGAAGGACATTAGGTAGAACTAAGGAATTCTAGATTAGTTCATTAAATTATAGTAAAGTACTTTAATGATGTCAGGTATTAAAAAATTAAGGGGAAATGGATGTAGAGTGTATGAGAACCCCCTTTGCAATTTTTATGCAAATCTAAATCTATTCTTTTTTTTAAAGAGAGAGTGAGAGAGGAGAGAGAGAATTTTTTTAATATTTATTTTTTAGTTCTCGGCAGACACAACATCTTTGTTGGTATGTGGTGCTGAGGATCGAACCCGGGCCGCACGCATGCCAGGCGAGTGTGCCACCGCTTGAGCCACATCCCCAGCCCCCTAAATCTATTCTAAAATAAAGTATGTTGAAATTTTTTTTAAAAAATGTAGCTCAAACATACTTGAGAGCACAGTTTAAGTCTAAGAATAGAAAGCTTTGTGTCTGAAATCTTATCACACTTCCTTGTTTATTTTCAGTTAGAAATCAGTGTCCAGTGGTTTAGAATACTTAAGACTTACTAATGCAAAGAGACCTTCTTGAAAGAGAGAATGGGAGAAGGATTAGGTATGTGCACTGAGATGATCCATGATTGAGTTTTATTCTGACTTCATACGATTGAGAAAATTACATACTATCTCTGAGCCTCAGTCTATCTAAAAATTTGGAACAATAGGGCTGGGATTGTGGCTCAGTGGCAGAGCGCTTGCCTAGAATCTTTGAGGTGCTGGTTTCAATTCTCAGCACCACATATAAATAAATAAAATAAAGGTGCGTCAACAAACTAAAAAAAAATTGGGGCAATATTCGCATCTACCTCATGGAATCATCATGTATCTGAAAAACTTATGTGTAAAATGCTCAGCATAATTCACATTGGCACACACCCTAAGGACTAGCAAGTGCTACACATTGTGGCAAAGGGCACCATAGCAAATGTTATGATACTGAGCATGAGCTCTACAGACATCCTGGTCTTGAACCCCGGTTCCATTCTTTCCTGGCATCACAATGTTGGGCACATTTCTCATATTTCTGTGCTTATGATAGTGTTAAAAGCACCCTAAAACAGTGCTTATATCAGTACCTTTGTCACTGGGGTATGATGGACATGTGTTTATTGACCTAAGTTACTTAGAAAAGTGGTTCATGGCAAAAGATGCTTTTGTGTTAATTCTGATCACTGCAGAGGTACTGTATAAAAGGAACTCAAACTAAATGATTAACTGGTTTTGCTTGGACCAAAAAGTCACACAAAGTTCATTTTGAAATCTGTGTGCTCAGAGCTGGAGATACAGCAATCAATAAGAAAGGCAAGGTCTTTATTCTCTTGAACTTTGGCAATCACCTGAAGCTCCCCGGGGCAGCAATCCATTTCCAGATGTTTTCTGGCACATTCTTAGCATTGTCCTGGACTATATCTTTATATCCTCTGACTGGAGATTAGGGTCTGCCATTTGAAATGTGACATGACTCTGGCCTTCTTATTGTCTGTAACCTGACAAGTCTGAGTGTTAACGGTAGTTTCTAACTACTACTAAAGTCTGATTTGACAGGGATGGATGCTGGATTTCTTTCTTTTTTTATGGCAAGTGCTACATATTATGGCAAAGGGCACCATAGCAAACATTATGATACCAAGAATGGGCTCTACAGACATCCTGATCTTGAACCCCAGTTCCATTCTTTCCTAGCATCACAATAATGGGCACATTTCTCATATTTCTGTGCTTATGATAGTATTTTTTTGTATTTGTATTTTTGTATTTTGTTATCTTTTTTTTTTTTGCCAAGACTCTAGGCAATACCATTTTTACTTAAAATGTTTTGTTTTTAACACATAATTATATAATGTATGAATACACTTTATTTACAAAAACTGATTTTTAAAAAAAGTTCAGTAGGTCAGAATAATTCACTTAAAGTAATATTTTCTAGATTCTATTGATTATCCTCTCTTGATACAGATAAGTCAAAGGTCAAGATTAATTCTATTGTCTAGGAAGATTCCAAGGAAACTGGGGAGATCTTCATGGATGGAGAACTCTGAAAGGAGTGTTGCCATTTCTGGTGCTATCTATATGATGCTCTCAAAAATGAGCACCTGCCCCAGCTCCGTGCCTGAGCTCTCAACTCCCAATATCAGTTACAATTTAAGTTCGCTTTGTAGTTAGTTTCCATGGTCATGCTATTTTCCAATTCTGTCACACACCTGTAATATGAATGATAGGAGGTGTAATCTACTTTCTGTCATCTGGTCCTTGAGAAAAGGAAGAAGGAAAAAAGTAAATGTGACACACACACACACACACACACACACACAATGGAGTTTTATTCAGCCATAAGGAAGAATGAAATTATGTCATTTACAGGAGAATTGATGGAACTCGAGGACACTATGTTCAGTAAAATAAGTCAAACTCAGAAAGTCAAGAGTCATGTTTTATCTCATATGTGAAAGTTAGAGAGGAAAAAGGAAAGAAAGATGATGATAGGGATCTCATGAAAATCAAACTAAGATCAGTATAGGAAAGGGGAAATACTGGGGAATGATGTTAGCCAAATTATATTGTTATATCATGTGCATGTATGAATATATAACAATAAAGCCCACCATTATGTATAATTGTAATGCACCAATAAAAATATGGAAAAAGTTAAAAAAAGAGTTGATACAGATTGCTATATTTATTAAGGACACAAGTTTCACTTGCCTCTACCTTGATTTGCATTTTTTTTTTTTTTTTGCCTCTTACCAATTGCACGGTTCCTGGAAAGCATTCTCAACAAGGATTCCTCATATCCATTTCACAGAGTTGTTAGGATGAAACTGGACCAGTACAAGTAAAGTTCTATAAGCACCACAAAAATGGTAAGTTTTGATCAAAATGAGTATTAATTTTAAAATAGCAATAATAAATACATTGAATGTGTTCATCACTTGCCAAAATAAATTCCTCTAAGGCTTTATTCAGAACTTTATTTTAGAATTTTAAGAGTTTAGATTTAAACATCTCTATTCTTAGTGCTGAGAATCTCAAAGAAAGTAGTATTAGAAGAATTATAATCAACTTTTTCTTATTTACTTGTTAGGGTTGGAGAGAGAAGGAAGATGAGGTAGCTGATTATTAAAGTGCTGAGAATTAAAGGATTGAGTTTTATAATAATCTCATCACTGATTCACTTTGTTAGTTTATGCAAGATATTTAGACACTTGGATTTATTCCCTAAACTTATAAAATGGGGTTACTATTATTATTTTCAGGGTATACTTTCATTAAACTCATCAGACAGATGTTCTTCCTTCAAATAGAATAAAACAATCAAGCAATCAATATCTTAAATGTGCTATTATCTATTGCTCCCTTATGTGTATTATTTAACATTTGTTATCAGCCATGATTGATGTAATTTAACATACAGAGAACAGTTATGGCAAATATTCTTTTCTAGTTTCCTCTTATTGGGTTTGCTTATGATTTCTCAATTCATGGAGCATGTCCTAAACTATCTAAAATGATTTAGCCCACATCTCTCCTCCTGAACCTAGTTAGATCATTAAAAACAAATAAAATAAAGTACAACCACTTCTCTTTAATTCTGCAGAACTTAATTTTTCATTGATGTGAATGTGGTGATAATTTTGCATAGATTTTAGCATTTACTTAGTACATAATGTGTACCAGATAATGTGCTGAGTGCTTTATGTGCTTTAATCCTCAGAATGAAACTATGAGAGAGACACAATTACATCCCCATTTTAAAGATGAGCAATATGCTTGTTTATAAATTCAAACACCTGAGAGACAGCAAGCTGAATTTCTTATGTTGATCTCTTAGACCCTGGCACTCTTTTAGCTACTTTGTTACTTTTTTTTTGGAGACTCTTGGTATTATGAAACTGCCATCTTCTCCCTACAAAATAAAAACAAAAATTGAAAAAAACAAAAGGACGTTTTTATAATAACAGTGTACTGAATGCAGTGATGGTTTTTTTTCTGGATATACATAATTAATTTTCTCTCAAATCAATTTAACAGCTAAATAATGCAGTACCAGCTAATGGGCTCTCGGCTGGCCAAACATTAAGAGATATATTGCCCCATATACTCATCATAAAGAATGAAGATGAACAACTTGCCTCGTTACATAACACTGTTGTACAACATAAATAAAAGATTCTCTCATTTGGCAATTGTTCTGTACTGTTCTAAGTTTTGCTAAATCAGACTTCCTTCTAATCTAACAGATGCCAGCAGTTTAAAAGCAGTTCAAGAATCCTTATTTATATCTGGTGTTCAGCTTTGAATAAAATGAGCCAGCAAATGCAGAGGGAGAGGGGAGAAAAATGCATAACTTAAAAATGGAATTTATTTCCAGATTTCTAAACACAGATTTCCAATAAACATCCACTTAGAGAACCATTTCATTAAGCTAACTGCAGCCGAAAACAAGTTCCCTGATGTTTCTTTGAGCATTTTATTTTCTAAAATGAAGCATTACTTTCTATGTTTTGGCTTGACAATCTTTCCCCTCAATTGTGTAATTTTGCATTTGTCACTCAAATTGCTTATATTTCTAGAGAATTCTTCCAAGACATTTATGCTTTGGAATGAGGCTGTTAATATGGTGGCATGAGTTCGGAGAAGCCCCCAAACCACTAAGGTACATCTCTTTGTCCTTTAAAAAACTGGAGGGAGTTTTGACTTCCTCATTCCAATTAAGGTTTAGCAGCCCCTTAAGGCTGATTCTGGGGGTAGCTGAAATGAACTTGTAATGAACAAGATGGATAGCTGTGGCCTGAAGAGGAAGCAAGGGAAATGAAAGTCAGGCCTTTTTGAAATTCTCTTCCATCTGTGACTTAGAAAAGAATCCAGGTATTTGAAAACACATTCTCAATCACCCCACCCCAAGAATAAAGATGAATCTTTACTAATGGAGACCTAATGGAATGTGAAGACAATTGAAACCAAGTATCAGAGGAATATTTTCAATATACAAACTGTATGTAAATGACACTGAAGAATAACTCTCAAAAGTCAATTCATCCCAATACAGTTTGACTTTTGTATCTTTAGTTAAACAGCTAAGAAAATATTCTATTTGACTTACTTAAAAGTGGTCATATTTCACATCTGATAATAAGCACAGTTAGGAAGGGTGTGTTTTATCTTATTGAGAAACTCTCAGTGTGCTAGCTACATATTCATTCTAGCATTCAAAAAATCAGATGCAATAATTACATTTATAATAAAACACTAGAGTCTTTTAAACATTTACTGTAAGGTAATAAAAGTAAATTTGATCATTTCAATTTCAAGGCGGCCATAAAAATGAGTTTTATTATTAATAACAGCAACAGCTAACATTTGTAGAATACTTATCTTTAAGCAGAGAATATTCTAAACACACTGCATGATTGTATCACTTGATCTTCACAAGTAGGTACTGTAACTATACCCAATTTACAAATATGGAAACTGAGTGTTGGCGTGATTTGTCCAAGTTACAAGGCTAGCTCAGATCCTGATTCATGCAATCTCACTTCAAAGTTTATATTAAAGCATTTCCTGTGATATTACTGTTTATAGATAAGGTGGCTGTTACGATTTAAGTATGAGGTGTCCTCCAAGAGCTCATGCGTGAGACTGCAAGAATTTTCAGAGGTGAAATGAATGATTAGATTATGAAAGCTGTAACTTAATCAGTGGATTGCTCCACTGATACGGATTAACTAGATGGCAACTGTTGGTAGGTAGAGTGTGGACAGAGGAAGTAGGTCCCTGGGGATGCCTTTGGGATTTGTATTTTGTCCCTGATGAGCTGAGCTCTCTTTCTGCTTCCTGGTGGCTATGTCCTGAGCTTCTTCCTCTGCTATGCCATTCTACCATGATGTCCTGCTTCTAGAACATCCATATGGTTCTGCCATGATATTCTGCCTCATTTTGGGTTCAGAGCTATGCATCTGGTCAACTATGGACTAAACCCCTGAAATCATGAGCCAAAATAAACTTTCTTCCTCTACATTGTTCTTGTCGAGTCTTTTGGTCAAGTGATGCAAAGCTAATTGTAACAGTGCTGTGGCTTACAGAGGTTGTCTTTTACCCTGGTCTCCAAAAGGATAGATAGAAGCCATGTTATGGTTTGGATCTGGAATGTTTTCTTCAAAGCTCCTTTGTTGACACCATGGCACCTGAAGCAACAAAAGTTCAGAGGTCAGGCTTTTAGGCAATGACTGGATAATGAGGGCTCTGACTTCCTTCATGAATCCATTTCATAGACTAATAATTTGAAGTATTGTGTGGTAACTATAGGCAAGTGGGGCATGACTGAAGATAGTAGATCACTGGGGACTTAGCCTTGGGGACTAACTCTGCTTCTCTCTATTTTCACCTGTCTCTGCTTCCTGGCTGTGATGAGCTGAGAAGTTTTCCTCCACTCTACCCTTCCACCATGATGTTCTGCCTCACCTCAAGCCTGGAGCAATGGAGTCAACTGACCATGGACTGAGACCTTAGAAACCATGAGCCAAAATAAGTGTTTTCTCCTCTAAGTTGGGTATTCTGGTCACAGCAACAGAAAGCTAACACACCATGGGTATCAAATCCAAATTTCTCTGACTTGTCATTCAGAATACTTAATGATTCAGGCATTAGTGAAAATTACCATGTTGAAGAAAAAAAATGGTTAGAGGGCAATGACAATCTGTTGAGAGCCACGTCCATAGGGGCCCCAGCAAACTTCCAGCTGCCAGCAAACTTCCAGCTGCCAGCTGATGATTGGCTCACAGCGGCCCCAGCAAACTTCTAGCTGCCAACAGATTGGCTCCTCTGCGGTGATGCTCATTGGGCTGTTTCCCCGCCCTTTCAGACCACGGAGCTGCTCATTGGGGGACTTTTATTTGGCTCTGCCCATGCGACCCAGCCAATCGGCCTCAAGAGCAGGAGGAGTGGGGGAGGTTGAGAGGCTTGTGGGAAGCCAGTGGTGGCAGTTGGGCTCTGAAGGTTTTTCCTGAGGAGCTGTGTGGTTTGGTGTGTGTGTGTGTGTTCTAAAAATAAAGTTCATTTCTTTTGACAAGTGGCTCCTGAATTGTGCCCAGCCAGACTGCCTGACTTCTCAGGAAAGGCTGTGCACCTGGGCTCTAAAGTGTAAAGAAACTTACAGATACAAGAGGTTTCATCCTCTCTACTCCATCCAGTGCCCAGAGTTCTAAGTCAGAATGAGAACAGAATGCATACCAATGCTTTGAAAAGCCCTTCTGTGCACTTGTCTTTCCTCATGATGCGTGTCTTCTCTAAAAACTGAACGTTGTGCTACATTTGCTATGGAGGGAAGACAGAATGAATATTTCTCATGTATTTGTTTTAATTCTGCACCCTGATTATTTTTTTCTTACATATTCATCTCTTTTATAGAATTAACTCCTTCAAGTATTGATTCTTTAATCAGCAACTTTTACAGCAAAATTAAAAGGCTGCTCTTATTTCTGAGGAAAATAGCTATTATTTATTTCATGCCTATGACTCTTACACTTAATTTTGCTATGTCTAGTCCTCATTTCAGATCTCCAAACTGAATATCATTATCCATGTTTTAGAAATGAGAAAACATAGGTTTAGAAAGGTTACATAGCTTGCTTAATATGTCACAGCAGAATGCTTGTCTTGCAAGCACAAAGCCCTGAGCTCAATCCCCAGCAACACACACACACACACACACACACAAACACAAAAAAGATGAATACCTACTCTTTACTGAGTACCTGAGATAGTGTTTCAGCTCAGGGTTGTGTCATTCTAATCTAATCTGTTTATTCTATTGCTAATTTGTTTATGTAATTGATGCTGCTTCTTCTCTGGTGGAATTAAGAAGATTCAATCATCAAGTCACAGGTTTTTCACAGAAGGAATAGATAATCAAAGTTCTCCAATGAGGAGGGCAGACATGGAGTTTCTGTTCATGCTATGTGAGAACACTCTGAAACATTCCTGGGTCTCCACATTCTGTTTCCTTTAAATGTGTTGTCATTACTATATTATTTCATAGTAGTTACAATAAGATAAACAGCCAGAGAGAAAATTAGGAAAACTACTGCATTCAATAGCCTCAAACAAACAACAACAATAACAACAACAAAAAACCCTGGGAATCAATCTAACAAAAGAGGTGAAAGATCTCTACAATGAAAAGTACAGAACACTAAAGAAAGAAATTGAAGAAAACCTCAGAAGTTGAAAAGATCCCCCATATTCCTGGATAGGCAGAATTAATATTGTCAAAATGGCTGTACTATCAAAAGTGTTATACAGATTTAATGCAATTCCTATTAAAATCCTAATGACATCCTTTATAGAAATAGAAAAAGCAGTAATGAAATTTATTTGGAAAAATAAGAGACCCAGAATAGCTAAAGCAATCATTAGCAAGAAAAGTGAAGCAGGAGGCATCACAATACCAGACCTTAAACTATACTACAGAGCTATAGTAATAAAAACAGCATTATATCAAAATAGACTTGTAGATCAATGGTATATATTAGAGGACACAGAGATAAGCCCACATAAATATGGTTTATGTTATATTTGACAAGGATGCCAAAAACATTCACTGGAGAAAAGAGAGCGTATTCAACAAATGGTGCTGGCAAAACTGGAAATGCATATGTAGCAAAATAAATTTAAACCTCTATCTCTCACCCTGTAGAAAAATCAACAAGGAGAGAAATGAATTACAGTAGATGGGGTAGAGAGAGAAGATGTGAGGGAAGGGGAGGGGGGATAGTAGGGGATAGGAAAGGTAGCAGAATACAACAATTACTAATAGGGCATTATGTAAAATTGTGGATGTGTAACCAACGTGATTCTGCAATCTGCATTTGGGGTAAAATTGGGAGTTCATAACCCAAAATCTAATGTATGAAATATGATATGTCAAGAGCTTTGTAATGTTGTGAACAACCAATAAAAATAAATAAAGAAAGAAAGAAAGAAAGAAAGAAAAATCAACTCAAAGTGGATCAAAGACTTAGGCACTAGAACAGAGACCCTGTGCCTAATAGAAGAAAAAATAGACCCAAATCTTTACCACATTGGCCTAGGATCAGACTTCCTTAACAAGACTCCTAAAGCGCAAGAAGTAAAATCAAGAATTAATAAATGGGATAAATTAAAATTAAAAAGCTTCTTCTCAGCAAAGGAAACAATTAATAAAGTGAGAAGCGAGCGTACAAATTGGGAGAAAATCTTTACCACATGCACCTCTGATAAAGCATTAATCTCTAGGATATATAAAGAACTCAAAAAACTTAACACCAAAAAAAAAAACACCCAAATCACCCAATCAATAAATGAGATAAGAAACTGAAATAGCCACTTCACAGAAGAAGAAATACATTTGATCAACAAATATATGAAGAAGTGTTCAACAACACTAGAAATTAGAGAAATGCAAATCAAAACCACTCTAAGATTTCATCACACTCCTGTCAGAATGGCAATCATCAAGAATACAGGCAACAAAAAATCTTGGTGAGGATGTGGTGAAAAAGGTACACTCTTACTTTGCTGGTGGGACTGCAAATTGGTGCAACCACTATGGAAAGCAGTATGGAGATTCCTCAGAAAATTGGGAATGGGACTACCATTTGACCTAGCTATCCTACACCTTGGTTTATGCCCAAAGGAATTTAAATCAGCATATCATAGTGACGCAGCCACATCAGATGAGATCCGGCGCATTCAGGGTGGTATGGCCGTAGACTGACGCAGCCACATCAATGTTTATAGCAGCTCAATTCACAATAGCTAGACTTTGGAACCAACCCAGGTGTAACTCAATAGATAAATGGATAAAGAAAATGTGGTATATATACTTAATGGAATATTACTCAGCCTTAAAGAAGAGTAAAATTATGGCATTTGCCAGGAAATGGTAGGAGTTGGAGAATATCATGCTAAGCAAAATAAGCCAATCCTACAAAACCAAAGGCTGAATGTTTTCTCTAACATGCAGATGCTAATTCACAATAAGGTGGGGGGACACTAGGGAAGAATAGTGTTACCTTAGATTAGGTAGAGGGAAATGATGGAAGAGAAGGGAAGGGGATGTGGGGATAGGAAAGATAGTGGAATGAAACAGACATTATTACTGTATGTATATATGTGACTACATGACCAATGTGATTCTGTAACATGTACACTCAGAAAAAATGAGAAATTATATCCCATCTATGTATGATATATCAAAGTGCATAAATGCATTCTACCATCATGTATAATTAATTAAAACAAATAAAAATATTTTTAAAAAAGATAATCAGTCAGTATTGGCCCAGGTAAGTAACTTGCTTTATCTTAGTGATGCAAGGCCAACTAATGAAAAGGTAGAAGTTCTAGCATGTACTATTTAAATTGACTGTGGACAGAAGCAAATGCGACAGCCTCTGAAGTGTAGGGGTCATATACTTCTGACTGCCTATTGTTCTTCTGCTGATCCCTCTCTGAAAAATGCACCTTCCCATTTGCAGATCAAATGAGTTTGGAGATGGAGGCTGGTACAGGTTGAAGAGAGAAGATCCAGTTCTAAGGATTAAGATTGACTACATTTCCATACCTAGTGATTTATTCTGGACCAGACATTTGGACCTAACTGGAGTCCACCCATCATTGAATTACTGAGAAAGAGTTATGTTTTTCTAGCTGAAGTTGTTAGGCTAATGATATAATCCCAATTTTCTGTTCACCAATTTCGTCACTCACTGGAGAGAGCCTGAGAATAGAACGATCAAAGAACAGTGCAGAATGGAGCTGTGAAGTGAGAATTCAAATTTCATCCTTTAAAGCATTAGTCCTGCTGTCCCTAAAGGTGAAGAACCTGGGCTTTTTCCATTATTTAAAATAATGGTTGGAGTTGGATAATAAATAATGTTTCCCCTTTCCCTCATAAAGCAAGTTCTAGTTAGACTGCAGTCATTTGCAACTACAATTATCCTGAATAACCCAGCAAATCAGCAAAAATGTGGAGGAAAAAAATGAATCAATCTCTGTTCCATAATCAAGATGCACCTCATTAATAAGAGGATACGAAGTGAAGCCAAAGTCTAGAAAGCACATCTTTGCTCTTGCTTTCTCCATTCAGACAGAAATAGTAGATTCTAGTAAACGCTTTCTGACTGCCAGGGAGTATATACATACATGCATATGTATGTAAATAAACCTCATAGAGAGCTGCATGAACATTCAGTTAATGCACACCATACATCACCACTCTGTTTAAGTCTATGATTGAGAGTGTATTCCTTTTTTAACAACATGAGCAAAGAAATTATTTCCAGTTGCATCTTTACAGATTGCTCTCAATTGTGACATTTATCTTTCATCCCAATCAAGTGTAATTTACCAGAAAGATTGCAGAATGTTTCTGTGTTTAAAATGTGTGTGGTTTTTATAAGAACCCCCACCATATCAAATTTCTTGACTATGTAGGGATGGGGTCCACATAGTTCAAACTCATCAAAGTATAATGGCTCCCTTGAACTTCATCTACCACAAAAATAATATGGCCAATTGCTAAGAACTTTCATTGGTTTGGTTTACTGAAAATCAATCAAAATGACTTCAAAGTTTGAAGCTGTGTTTGATATCAGGTATTTGAACAAAAACGTGTGTTGATGTGGGATGAGTTAATCATTCATTTAGTTATTGAGATAGATGAGGGCAATACCGTGAGCTATATTACCCCAGTCTGATGGGACCTTGGGCTTCTAATGCAGCAATTGCCAAACCCTGGGTTATAGATCAGTGCAAATCCATGATGAAGTTTCACTATGCTGTGGCTAAATAAGAAAAATCAATGTTGGATGGCAAAGTTTATTTTTTCTTTCCAAAGCAAAATTTGTTTCATAGGAAGACTGCCCTTTAATTTTGAATTCTTCTACCAGTTCTTTGGTTTGGGATTTTTTTCTTTGATAAAATAGTCATGATATCAAAGGATAATCTTAAAAAAATGAATTTAATACAAACTTAACTCCACCAATCACATGTTTATTTAATTTTTACAGGTCTAGAAACTAGAAGCTGTTCCTAGAATTAATAATAATGTTAGTTTTAGCACTCACATTTGTGAATTGCTACTCAAAATCCATGTGCCATGCTAAATTGTTTGTGTATGAAATCCCCACCTCAGCCCTACTCTATATTATTGCCTCCTCTTCACAGATGGGGGAACGGAAGCCCTGGGATCTCACTCTCATAAAGGGGAAGGACTCAACTTTTTCTAAACAAAAGGTCTTCTTCTTCCAAACTTCACTCTGCCTGTCATTCAGAATGTGAGTCTGCTAGATCAGGGAAAATGATGGTGACATCTTTTTGAACCCATTTGGGAAAAGAAGCCTGAGAGTGATAGCTGTCAGATTCAAAAATGAGAAAAAGAAAAGAATTTATTGGCCTTCTCTTCTGGAAGACTTTCAGAAATGGCAATGCCTACACAGAATCAGAAAGGGCTGAAGAGTCTGAGAAGCCCTTTTGTATATTTTTGGTAATAAAATGTCAATCTACTAAGCTTTTTGGATAATTTGAATAACAGACTCCCATTGCCATGCACTTTCTACTTACACTGCTGCTCTATTTTTATTGTGGATAAGAAAGAACAGGGTTATCTCAGTTCACATGTTTTTCTTATTCCTTAGAAAAATTACTCTTGGATGAATTTCCTTAACTCCAGGAGATCTTCACATCTCTAGATTTCCTTCTTAATATGGACCTAATAGCCCAGGGAGGAAAGACACCAACTTATCACAGAAAGGATTTCCCCCCTACTGTTAGTGAGGGTGGGACACAGTCACTTTAGTTATATGGGGTGTTTTAAATGTTTTCACCAAAATTCATGTGTGGGAAAACTTGATTCCAGGTTGCAACATTGGAAGATTGAACCTAATAAGAAGTGTTTATTTATTTCTTTTTCTTTTTTCTTACATATTTACATAATTGCTTTAATCCAGTTTTTAAGTCACACTATGGATGTAGAGATTTTTTTTTTAAGTTGGTCAGGTGCTTTTAAAAAATTTGTTCTTCTTAGTTGTACAGGGCAATAGAGTATATTTTGACACATCTATACAAACAAGGAGTATAACTTATTCTAATGAGTATTCCAGTCTTGTGGATGTACATGATAATGAGATTCACTGTGGTGTATTTAGTTATGTACATAGGAAAGTTATATCAGATTAATTCCACTATCTCTCCTATTCCTATCCCCCTTCCCTCCTTTCATTATCATTGCCTAATCCACTGAATGTCTATTCTTCCCCTTTCCACCCCTTGTTGGTGTTAGCACCTACATATCAGAAAGACCATTCAAACTTTGTTTTATTGGGATTGGCTTATTTCACTTAGCATGTAAATCTCCAGATCCTTACATTTACTGGCAAATGTCATGAAGCCATTCTTTTTTTATAGCTAAGTAATAGTCTATTGAGTGTATATACCACAATTTATTTATTTATTCATCCATGAAAGGGCACCTAGATAGATGCTGTAGCTTAGCTATTGTGAATTGAGCTGCTATAAACTTTGATATGGCTCTGTTTGATTTTAAGTCCTTTGAGTATATACTGAGGAGTGGAATAACTGGATCAAATGTGGTTCTATTCCTATTTTTTTGAAGAATCTTCACTCTGCTTTCCAGAGTGGTTGTTGCAATTTTTAGTCCCATCAACAATGTATGTGTGTACCTTTTCCCCACATCCTTGCCAACATTTATCATTACTTGTATTCTTGATAATTGCCATTCTGGCTGGAGCAAGATGAAATCTCAGTGTAGTTTTAATTTGCATTTCTCCAATTGCTAAAGATGTTGAATATTTTTTTTTCATACATTTGTTGACAATTTGTATTTCTTATTTTGAGAAGTATCTGTTTAGTTCTTTTGCTCCTTTATTGATTGAGTTATTTGTTTTGTTCTGTTTTTGGTGTTAACTTTTTTGAGTTCTTTGAGTATTCTTGAAATTATTACCTTATGTGAGGTGTGGGTGGTGAAGATTTTCTCCCATTCTGTAGGCTTTTTCTTCACACTGTCCATTGTTTCCTTTGCTGTGAAGAAGCTTTTAAATTTGATACCATCCATTTATTCAATATTGATTTTACTTCTTGCACTTTAGGAGTTTTTTCAGGAAGTTGGTTCCTAACCTGAAATATTAAAGTGTGAAGTCAACATTTTCTTCTAGTAGATGCAGGGTCTCTGGTCTAATGCCTACATCCTTGGTCCACACTGAGTTTTCTACAGTGTAAGAGATAGGGTTTCAAGTTCATTCTGCTACATATTGATTTCCAGTTTTCCCAGCACTATTTGTTGAAGAGGCTATCTTTTCTCCAATATATGTTTATGGTGCCTTTGTCTAGAATGAGAAAACTGTATTTATGTGTGTTTGTCTCTGTATTTTTTTTTATTCTGTTCTATTTTTTATTCTGTTCTATTCTCCATTTCTGTTTTGGTGCCAATACCATGCTGTTTTTGTTACTGTAGCTCTGTGGTACAGTTTAAGGTCTTGTATTGTGATGCCTTCAGCTTCACTGTTCTCTCTAAGATTGCTTTGGCTATTCTGAGACTCTTAATTTTACAAATGAATTTCATTTGTTTTTTCTATTTCTATCAAGAATGTCATTGGAATTGTGATGGGAATTGCATTGAATCTGTAGGAGTGGAAGATATTTAATGTCCAAGATCACAGCAATATTTAAAACTGATTCTCACTGTCCTTAATGGGCTTCCTCAAATTTCTTTCAAGGTCTTTTAAAGGACTATTGTGTCATAATAAAAATGTCATTTAAGAATGAAAGAGGAACTAATGAATAACTACTGGCTGAACTGATCATTAAGGCAGAGTTCTGCTTTTTTACCTTGATCTTACTCTTAAGAGACTTCTTCATATGCTATGTAGATTTTAACTTCCTCTTGATTCTACTAATGATAAAACTTGACTTGTATTGAATGCTACTATGTATTAGAACTGAGAGAAATATTTCATGTGTATCCATTCATTTCACTCAACTCCTGAGGTATGTGCTATGATTAGTCCAAATAATTTAGGATACTGATGCAAAGAGAGATCAAGTAACTTGCTCCAAATCACAGTGCAGAAAAGTGGTAAAGTCAGAATTATCCCATGCATTCTGGTTCCAGAGGGTTAGTTCTTAACCACTGCATTAAATATTCTCTCAAAATTATTAGACAGTTGTCTGCTCGTTTACTTCTCAATACACCATTAAAGAGTGCTTACGCTAGGGCCAGCCTTTGTTTTACCAGAGTAAGCACACTTTTGCTTCCCCAAAGGTCTGCTTATGATTCCAGACTCATTGAACACCTCTATTTTCCTCTTATGAAACTTGCTGCTACCAAGATGAATTCACACTTACAAGTTGCAGAAAAATTGGAGTCATAATATCATGAAGGATGGGAGCTTATCTGAGATAAGAACTGTCTCAAGGACTCTGTAAAAAATCTTGACAAGAAACCCATCCATATGTCATGCATCTCATGCTTGGCATGACTGATAGGTATGCACATGTTTCTAGAACATTTATCATTAGATGCTCTTTAAAACCACATCAATTCAGAAAATATGCTCTCAAAATTACTCTTGCCCAGCATCTCCACCAATGATGCCGTCTCCTGCATTTTAGCTTCTGAAAACAATGAACTTTATTTCCAAGAAGCTTATGTGAATGTCTCTCTTTATCCATATAAGTATCCTCTTAACTTTAATTGCCTGGATGCACCTATGGCTTGCTAGAGTTGTGCATCTTGGATTATAATAAATTCATTATATTTGGAAAAAATATTTCTCTTTTGTCTCCTATTTTGACATTTTCTTACTCCTACAGACTTCATTCAGCTTCCAAAATACAGTGATATCTTCTGCCTGCCTCCAGAAAACATGTCGTTTCCTTATTCTTTTTCCCCCCACTGCTCAGATTCCATGTTTATTGGTGACTTTCTAGGTGAATCAAAAAAGGTTGAGAACTATCATGAAGTAAGGGTGTGTGAAAGAAAACTGGAGTGGGTGGTATTGGGAGGTAGACCAGTGTTTGGATCACTGATCAGGAGGAACCTATGTTTGACAATTTTATTTACAGCCCAAAGGTCTCTGACTAGCCAGTACCCTGTACCATTGGAGTTCATGATGGACAGGATGTGGCAAGGGCAGGAGTGGGCATTATGAGGCTCTAAATGATGGGCTGGAGGTCCCAGTGGGCCTCTGGGTGAATATGAAGGCAGGTTCAGGAGGGACATAAAAAGATCTATTTCACCAGAGGATTGCAAGTTTGACGGCACTACTCAGCAACTTAGCAAGGCCCTAAGCAACTTAGCAAGACCTAGTCTCAAAAAATGAAAAGGGGCTGAGTGCAGTGGTGCATGTTTGTAATCCCAGCGTCTAGGAAGGCTGAGGCAGGAGGATCACAAGTTCAAAGCCAGCCTCAGCAACTTAGCAAGGCCCTCAGCAATTTAGCAAGACCCTGTTTCTAAATAAAATACATTAAAAAGCGAGGACTATAGTGGTAAAGCCTCCCTGGGTTCAATTCCTAGTACAAAAACAAACAAACCAAAGAAACTATTTCCTCCTTTAGCAATTTGGACTCCCAGATGCACCCATGATTGTTGGGTTGGAAGCCCCAAGAGAACCATGAGTATTGGTCAGCAGACATTTAATATGTGGGTCTGAGGGAGGTGATGTCTCCTGAAGGGGTTAGGTGATGAGTAACTTTAGGACTGAAATGGTTAGGGGCAGAGGTTGGGTCTGAGAGACTCTCTTATGAACATGAAATGCTAGCTAGCTTTCCAGATGGAGAGAAAATCCCTTCCTAAAGTATTTATTGGTATAGTCTAAAAAACTATGCTAGGTAATAGGGGTTCAAAAAGCCTGAGAGTGGCTTAGATGAGCATAAACCATGTGACACATGTTGTTACATGATTTATGTTGTCACATGTCATGATGATTGTTATGTAGGGTGAGAGCTCTGTCTGCTAAAACCTTGGTAGGATGCCCGTTGATGGGATGGTGACCACATCCTCCTGTGACTTGAGGGGTCTTTGTGGACACAGAGGACAACATCAGCTGGAAAGGTCATTTGGGAGACTGAATCTTCAACTTGAGTCAATTTTTGCTTTTTAAACCTGGACAGTCTCAGGTTCAATGCCCCTTTTCTTTGTAGTAGCTACAAGTGTCCCTCTCAAGATTACCTTGATTACCTTCTGTGGTGTCTGATGGCCCTGATGCGATGGACTTTTTTTGGAGGGGGGAGCCACCAGGATTTGAATCTAGGAGCACTTTACCACTGAGCCATATCCCCAAGTTTTTTTTTAATTCCTTTTTTTTTTTAGTTGTAGATAGACACAATATATTTATTTTTATGTGGTGCTGAGGATTAAACCCAGTGCCTTATACCTCTAAGGCAAGTGCTCTACCACTAAGCTATAGCCCCAGCCCTCCCTAGCCTTTTTGTGTATTTTATTTTGAGACAGGGTCTTGCTGAATTAGTTGGAGCCTCCCTAAATTGCTGATATATATATATATATATATATATATATATATATATATATATATATATAATTTTGGTTGTAGTTGGTCACAATACCTTTATTTTACTTATTTATTTTTTTACATGCTGAGGATTGAGCCCAGTGCCTCATACATGCTAGGCAAGTGCTTTACCGCTGAGCCACAACCCCAGCCCCTATTTATTTATTTTTAATATGGTGCTGAGGATCGAACCCAGTGCTTCCCATGTGCTAGGGTAGTACTCTACCACTGAGCTACAACCTCAGCTCGCTGAGGTTGGCTTTGAGATCCTCCTGCCTCAGCCTCCTGAGCGCTGGGATGACTAGTATGCACCACCACACCCAGTGCAACGGACCTTTTATCTCTAATATTTTAGTTGTAGGATCTCAAGTTTGTGCAGTGTGGATTTGATTGACCTGCCATGGAATCCTCATGACATTGAACATTCTGGAATTTTGTAATTGAGGCATTTTCATAGTTAATTGTTTCCTTATTCTTGAGTCACAAGTCTCATCGTCTTCCTCTTCTGGATGTCACTTAACATTGTATTATTCTAGACCCATTTCCCTGACTCTTCCCCATTTCACACTCTGCAGCATGCTGCACAGTTATGATTAAATACTAAGTTATTTTCATTTCATACTGAATACCTGTCTTTTCTTCCACCAGCTATGGTCCTTGAGAACAGGGCCACATCTTTCTGCATTGGCAGTGCCTTACATAGCGCCCTGCCCAGAGTGAGGGCTCAGTTAGTGCTTGTTGTGTATTATGGATTGAATTGGGTCCCCCACCCCAAGTTCACACTCTGAAGCACTAAGTACCAGTATCTTAGAAAGTGATTCTATTTGGAGATAGGAACTTTAAAGAGGTAATGAAGGTAAAATAACCTATATGGTCAGGACCAAATTCAATATGGCAAGTGTCCTTCTAAGAAGGAGAGATTAGGACACAGATAAAGCAGATGGGGGGACAGTTATGTGAGGACAGAGTACAAAGGCAGCCATCTGCAAGCAAGGAGAGCAACCTCAGAAGAAACAAACTTCACTGATAACTTCGAACATCTAGCCTTTACAATTGTGAGAAAATTAATTTCCATTTTGAAAGCAACCCTGGTCTGTGGTATTTTGTTATGTCAGCCCCAACCAAGTCCTACATTGGATAATTGACATTCTTTTTCCATTGTTTTGCATCTGTCAAAATATTACTTCTTAGTGCATTCTATCCACTGGACTCTGTTCTTTTTTTTTTTTTTTTTTTGGTTGTTGTTTGGTCTTTTCTTGACTTAAAAGTAACAGACTAGGATATAAATGCAAGTACTTTTTATTGTCTTTTCAAGTATCATTTATTACTTTCTTCAGGCCAATTACAATGACAGCAGCTTCCTTGCCAAGGTGCCCACTTTTTAACCTCTAAGTCTGTTCCTGTCCCAGATATCCATATGACCCCTTCAAATATGTGGTATGGAAGCTGGAGTAAATGAGAGAACTTCTCCCAGCTGCTGCAGGGTCCATAAATTCAAGTGAGCTCATTATTTTCTTTTCTTATGCATAATGTCACTCTAGAAAATTTTCATTTAATCAGCAGTAATGACTCTCATATTTCTGCTGCACCGCTTGTTAATCTCTCTACTTAGTATAAAGAGAAGGTCTTTAGCAATGAAATACAATGTCAGCTTGGAAACAGAGCTATGGAGAAAGAAGGAATCTCACCCCTATCTTCTATTGTCATACCTATAGGATTTGATATTAACTAAATCAAAGCAGTAACTGAATTCCCTCTCATGTACTAGGCATGATTTTCCAGGGAAAGTGCTCAAATACAGGATGAGATTAATGTGAATTTGATAATCTTGTAAAATACAAATATTGCATGACTTGATCTGCTTTGAGTGTTAGCATGCATCAAGGCCTCAGACTTGTCAACCTTTTCTTTTCCTCTTTGTGCACCCCCATCCTTCTTGTTCCCTGTGCTGTATTTACACCAGCCTTCTCGAAGACTCCAAGCTCTGTCCTGCCTCAGTGCCTTTATATGTACTGTTGCCTCTCCCTGAAATCTTCCCCATGTTCTTTGCCTGACAACTTCAGCTTTTAGGACTTGTTGCCAACTTCCACAGGAATCAATCCCTGAACTCCCCAGAGGGTCCCACACTAGATCCCAAAATATGGATAGCATTTGTATTCAAAGCAATGGTTAACAAGGACATTGAATATTGTATTCATCATTGATAATTTGTTAGCTTGTCCTTAATGTTTGGAAGGCCAAGCATTGGCTATTCTTTTCAGAATTTCAGTTTCACATGTATCCAGAGCATGTGGAAAAACATTTCTGCCTTTTTCCCCCTTTGGTGATTCATTGGTCACACTCTGTCCTCCTCTCAGAGCCTGTTATTCTTCCTTTCTTCCCTGGGGTAGGCTGGCCTCACATCCCTGTCACCGTCACGGCCTACAGGACTCCTCTTTCTCCTCTCAGCCACTGACTCAGTCTATTCAATATTTGCTTACATCACAAATTCCTTCAATATTTGGGGGCTGGCAGTAACATGTGGAGTGTCTGAAAGGCTTCAGACCCCAAGAGCAGCACACAAAAAGCGTTGTTTCCAGCCTAGCCAGGAAGGAACATCTGGAAGACAAAGCACTTTCTCTCTCTGGGAAATATGGGCCACTTTTTGTAATATTATCCCAGGAAAAAAAAATAAAAACACTTCAAAAATATCCTTTTTCATTTTTCTTCAGTCCTTTCCCTACCAGTGTGATTTTTCTAAGAAACAGTTATGAACCTGAACCAAACTTTCTCATAGGATCCTTCAGTGGCTTCCCCTTGCCCTTTAGGATACTGTAGATGACACAGTCATGTGACAACACAGCCCCAAAGCACTTCTTAGCAAGACTGTTATAAGGTAGGTCATTTGATGCTTCCAGGAACAGGAAGTGGCCCCCATCCTATATTTCAAGATTCCAGGACTCCCACAGCAAAGTGATGGGGAATCCACTGATGAAGAAGCTACCAAGAAACTTGGTAATCCACAGGAGGTTTATTGGGTACAAAATAAGCCCTTGCTATTCACTTACCATGAGTCTCTCAAATGAATTAATAAGACTCTTTAGGTACTCATAATTGGTGAGATTTGACACAAGATGTTTAGGTGGCAGTATTCATAAGTCT
Source organism: Spermophilus citellus (assembly GCF_964194105.1). Taxonomy (NCBI): domain Eukaryota; kingdom Metazoa; phylum Chordata; class Mammalia; order Rodentia; family Sciuridae; genus Spermophilus; species Spermophilus citellus. The sequence goes on from NC_138182.1 coordinate 185,845,570, forward strand.
TAGGGATGGATTGGATGTTGTGGGGAAAGGGAGATGGCCACATTTCTGGCTTTGAAAGTTTCGATGGAGGTGCCAATCATTAAGAAGAGATGCACAGGAGGAAGAGCAAATCACACCCACTTCCTCAAACCAGGAAGGATCACAAAATCATGAAAGAAAAACAGCAATGTTTTTTCTGCCCTGCCCCCCTTTTGGTGTGAGATTGAAGCCATAGCACAGCACATGCAAAGCACACACTCTACCACTAAGGTATTCTCCCAACCCTTTTCTGCTTTTATTACATATTTCTTCATTTGGGAGTAAAAATTTCAACATGAACGAATTTAAGCATAGAAAATTTGTGTTGGCTTCAGTTACCAACTCTTTTAAAAAATTTTTTAGTTGTAAATGGGTCTTTTATTTCATTTATTTTTTTTTGTATGTGGTGCTGAGGATAAACCCAGGGCCTCACACATGCCAGACAAGTGCTCTACCACTGAGCCACAACTCCAGCTCCAGTTACCAACTCTTAATAAGGGTAGATGCAGAATTGTCTCTAGGGACAACTGAAAGAGGAAATTCATACACATTCATGAGTCTAGATATAATTTACATGTAGTGACATGCAAGAATATTAACTGTCCTGTCCTATGTAGCACACATTCCTATTAAGAAACAGGGCATCACCACCATCCCCCCAAATACTTTAGTATCTCTTTTAACAACATGTGCTCCATAAAAAAATTATAAGAAAATATTCACAGCAGCTTAAATCATAATAGCTAACCCAAAGTACTTCTATTCTTTTCTTCTTCTTCTTCTCCTCCTCCTCCTCCTCCTCCTCCTCCTCCTCCTTCTTCTTCTTCTCTCACTCTCTTTTTTTTTGTTACTGGGGATTAAACTCAGGGGCACTCAACCACTGAGCCACATCCCTGGCCCTATTTTGTATTTTGTTCAGAAACAGGGTCTCGCTGAGTTGCTTAGTGCCTTGACATTGCTGCCTTTGAACTCATGATCCTCCTTTCTCAGACTCCTGACCCGCTAGGATTGTAGGAGTGCACCACCCCACCTAGCAGTACTTCTATTCTTAGACAAAGGGTAAAGAAAGGAAGGGAGGGGAAACGGAAATAGGAAAGATAGCAGAATGAATCAGACATTACTTTCCTATGTGCACATATGACCAATGCAATTCTACATCATGGACAACCAAAAGAATGAAAAGGTATAAAGGTATATGCCATATATGTACAATATGTCAAAATACATTCTACTGTCATGCATAACTAATAAGAACAAATAAAAAAATTAAAATGGGAAAAAATCATAATAGGTAACTGCTGCTACTCTGGTTTTTAAAACCATGCATTCCTTTGCTTGTTCTACTTCACAGAAAATCAGATTATATGATTTGTACTTATTTATGTCCTTCACTCAGCATGGTTTTGAGATTCCTCCTTGTTATGCTTATTTAAAGTCTTTCCCTTTCTTTCCTGAGTAGTACTCCATTCTACAAATACGGCACAAGTTGCTTGCCCATCCTTTTATTCATCAATAAATGGATGCTTCATTTTTAGCTATTATGATTAAAACTGCTATGAAAGTTCTCTTAAATGTTTTTAGGGTCACATGTTATCAATGCTGTCAGATAAATAATTGCTCTTCAAATGTAGATAAAATTAATATTCAAAGAATCTCTTAAAGAGTTTCTCAAAATGGTATCATTTCACCCATCCCTGCCAATATGTATGGCATCATGCCTGTACCACATTCTTGCTAACATTTAGCAACACTGGTCTTATAATTGATCATTCCAGTCTCTGTGCACTTTAACATCTGTATCATCTTTGTGTCTGTTTCTATTGATTATTTTCTCTCTTGATGATAGCTTGTATTTTCTTGCATCTTTGAGTATCTCTTGAGTTTTAATTGAATGTCAAATATTTTGTAATAATAAGCAGTAGAGTTGGAAGTAATATTTATATACAGAAAATGGCATTCTTCTTCTTTCATCAAACTGTTGTGTATGAGGGGTGACAGGGAGTATTAAAGCAATCTAGTTATAGTCTATAACTGACTCTCAGATTTGCTGCTGCTTTATTTAGCCTCAGATTATTATAAGCATCAAATTGATTGAAGGTGAAATCATTTTTATTTTAAGTTTAGTATTTGGGTTCTGAGTACTTAGGAAGTGTATCTGATTTTGCGTAACCTGGCAATTGGCCATTAGCAAGATCTATGCATCTTGATACTCAGGGTAAATCTTTCCATATCTCCTACCCTTTTCCTAGTTGTAGTTAGTTTTTGATATTCTATGTTGAGGTTCAAAATGCCTGGGTGTTTTTCTCAACTCTCCTTCCTTGCACTTATTTTTCATCAGGATTTACAAATATGCCTCACAGTGTGGACTTCAGCTTTCCTGTCTCTTCCCCAGTTTGGATTGCCACTTAGATGATCTGTAGGGTTTCTTTCAGTTCTCTTGCTCTGCTCTCAGAATTTAGCAGGCACATTGCCTGTGCCTCCAGAGCCACAGGTTTTTATCGATTGTTCTCCCATGCTTCTGTCTCTGCTTGGCCTCATTCTCTCAGATCAGCTTTTCCATGAGGCTAGAGATCTGGCTGTCTGCAAATTAGGGCTCACATACCTATAGTTTCATGAGCAAAGTAAAAATAATCATCACTGGCAGGTTTAGTCTGAAGAAATCCATGGGACAGGTAATGATAAAATGGTAACTCAAAAAATAAAAATTAAGAGGGCTGGGTTATGGCTTGGGGGTAGAGCAGTTGCCTGGCATGTGTGAGGTTCAATCCTCAGCATATAAACAAACAAACAAACAAACAGATAAACAAAATGTTCTTTGACAATTAAAAGAATATTTAAAAAATAAAAAAAATAACATTTATTGAATTTGTAATAGATGAAAGATTTTTTTCTAAGCTTCCATTTATTCAGTGTTTAATGTGAATATTTACATAGCAAGCATTATATAAAAATACATTCTTGGTTAACATGCCTAAATATAACCACATATTAAATATGACTGTATTTTACATACATATATGAATCTATATTTAATTATATATAGCTAAACATATATATGTATATCATTGATACTCATTATTCATGGATTCCTTATTTGAGAATTTATAGAACTTTGTGATATTCATGAAAGTGCACAACAAAAGAGCAAAAGATTTAAGTCATCTAATGCACAAGTTCTCAGTTGAGGGCAAAGAGAGTGAGACTGTCTTCTCATATATAATATATATGTTAAATACACACACCATATACATAATCTTTACAATAATTTGATGAGATAGATATTGTAAGTATCCTCTTGTCATTTGTTTTTCAAAGTAATTGAGGATCTCAGACATTGACTTGTCTAAGATCACACAAATATTAAATGAAAGAGACTAGCATTTACTGAAAACACAATATGTGCAATTCAAATGTGGGCTATTTTTTCCAGATCCCACACTCTTAGCAACTAAGTTCACATTTCTAGTTAGCTTGTCCTACCTTTTATGACTGTCTTTGACCCAATAACTGTGTCCAAGTCAAACACACTAAACTGGTTTGGTTTGGGATCTATGCCGCTCTATAATAGGCTAATCGGCCAACTACCCAGATTATTGCCTGGTTCTACAAGGGGAAGTAGAAAGGAAGACTTAGAGTCTGAGTCAAGCATCAGATCAAGGATGGCTAGAAGATTACATTTTGAGGACCTGAGTTGCAAAGGTTTTTATGAGAGTTTGACGTTCCCAGGCTGGAAAGCTCTGATATGTAGAAAGGAAAAAAAGGCAAGAAAGACAGATGAATCTCCTTACATACATGGAGTTTGCTATTTACAATCTGTATGGACCCTAGGAACATTACCCACTCTTTTTAAGATTAAGTGTTTGATCTGTAAAATGGGTCCAATACCTATTTTTGTATGGTAAAATTGTGAATATAAATTAAAATAATATAGTAAGGGATCTTGACCAGCATATGCATTCCATGATAAATTCCTCTACATTGCAAATATTTATAAGTGAATACTGAACCACAAGTTTTACTTCAATAGGATTTCCTAAATGTTTGCTTTCAGTTCATCATCCCTTGGAAATCCTGCAATTCCTATATCAGCAATCCAGAAGGCAAATGAGCTCCTTACATATGCTGCATAGAAAATACAAACTTTGTCATGAACTTAACATTTTCCTTCAAATTCAAAAGAAATATATCTACACAAAAGTTTCAGCAATATAATGTTTTCTTTCTATTGCATCCTAATTATCCTCATTCATCTTAACATATTCCTTTAGAGCTATTTCTTCAAATATTATAATTATGGTAAAATGTATGTAATATAAAATTTTCCATTTTAATCCATTCTTTTCCATCATGTATATTTATTTATTTTTGTTGTGGTAAAATATACATAACAAAATGTACCACTTCAACCATTTTTATGTATTATAGTTCAGTTTTACTTCAACTAAAACTATGTGTCTATTAAATAATTAATTCCTCACTTCTTCCTCCTCCTGGAGTTATTCCCTTGATCTAAGATAGTATCATCAGAAAGTGCATCTTGAAAGAAGGAATATTTATATATATATATATATATATATATGTATATATATATATATATATATATATATATATGTGTGCGTGTGTGTGAATATGTGGGTGTGTGTATGGTTATATGGTAATATGTGTGTGTGTATGTATAAACACACAGATATAATATTATTTCTGGATACGAAGAAAAAGCACAATAACATGGCAGTCAACAAAAATTAATACAATAAAAGATAGATATTTATTGAATACTTACTTTTGCTAGGAATTATGCTAAGCACTTTTCAGGCATTATCTAATTTAATCCTCTCAATAAACCTAGGAAGAGGATTTTTAACTTGAAAAACAAGAAAAATCAAAGCACAGAGAACTTAGTTTTGTCTAAGACTGTACAGATGGCTTGGTGCTGAGTGGGCATTTGAACCCAGGCCATCTAAATCCCATACAGGAAAGCATCACCTGTAATCCTTGTTATCAATGCAGACTTTTGTTATGATGGGGTCAGAGAATCTACATTTTTAGAAAGAACAATGGATGGTGTTTCTTAAACTTTAACATGCATGAGAATTGATGGGAGGGCTTGTTAAAACACAGATTCCTGTACATCACCCCCAGAGATGCTGATTTGGGAAATCTGGACTGGGACCTGAGATTCAGCATAGATAACAAGCTCCCAGGTGATGCCAATGTTTCTGGCCACATTTTGAATAACAAGCCTCTAGACATTTCTGATTCAGGTGGTGTGGATCACTAGGAAAAGCAGAACACCATCGAATACTCATATTGCCTGCATAATTAATTAGTTAGCTGAGAGTTATCTACAGAGAAAAGGAGACTCAGGTTTGATCAAAGATCAGAAAAGTTTAGACAGGAAGGAAAAGGTTGGGAATTACTCAGTGCCAGTTGGGCAGTCATGACACCTGAGAGACGAGAAGCCCAATATAGATCAGTTGAGGGCTTGGCCAGCCTGTCTGGGTAGAGCATGAGCTCATAACCCAAGGTTTGGTTGACTTAATATGGAAAGTGAGTACAGTGTTCCTCAGTATCTGAGAGGAATTGAGTTCATGACTCCCCATGGATTTAAAATTATGTAGATACTCAAATCCCTTATATAAAATGATGTGTAACTTGCATATAATCTATGCATATCTTTTGTATACTTTAAATCTTCTATAGATTATTTGTAATACCTAATATAATGTAAGTAATCATTATACTGTGTTGTTTAGGGAATAATGACAAAGAATAAAAAGATGTGTATGTTCAGTGGGGTCATGTTTTTCAACTGAACATTTTCAACCAGCAGTTGGTTGAATCCAAAGCTGCATAACTCAAGGATACAGAGGGCCAAGTGTACTATGGACTCAGTATGGCAAGCTGGAAGGACAGACCAGCTTGTCAAACACACACTGTGGGTGTTAAATGAGGTACAATGTCCATGATCAGAACTAGGGCCTAGATACATAGGAAAAGCAGAAAAGAGTTTCAACATTCTCGCAAGAGTATGCGGGGTTCAAATACCAAAAAGCTGTGGAGAGTATTGATCCCCAATACAGATGTTGGCAGTATCAGTGGAGTGACCACAGACATGTTTGGCCACCTCTAACGAATGGAGGGGAATCCCCTACTCTCCTGGGTGAGACAATGCATGTCAAAAGGCTGGTACCCTCTTTGAAAATTAGTGCAGTTCCTGTAAATAATTTTAAGTGAGAATGATTGCACAGAAGAGAACAAGACCTCTGAGAGTCCCTAACCCATGAGTCGTAACCACAGAGAGAGCCTGGTGGAATACTCCAACGGTAGCTTGGGATGTTCACCCACTTAAAAAAAAAAAACAACTTTGCTTGGTCTGTGGGTTTCGCCACATGCTGATCTGTGTTGTCTACATGCTGAATAACTGACTTGCTGGCTTATAGAAACCGGGAAAATATTCCCTATGCCTAATGATACTGTTATCCATATGATCCCATCTTGGAACATGCCTTTCTGGGCTCTCTGCTTCCAGTCTAATGGAAACTTGCCTGTAAAGTCTTCAAGATCAGACACTATTGAGTGAGTCTAAAAAATAGTCTTGATTCTTTCCTTATTTATAATCGCTTCTTCTTTTGGTAGTTCAACTGTCTAGGGAAAGAATTATCTATGGTTAGCTGTGCCATCTATTCTCATCATCTCTCATTACAAAGGTACTGTGTGTTTATTGTAGGGACTGAATGGAAAATCAAAGTAAATACTTACTAAATGATTGCTGTGTGCTTCTGCTAGACACTGCAGACATGGTGGTGAACAATACTGTAGTCTCTCAGACTCTCCCATCAGGGATCACTATTAACCATGTGTATTCTGTCTTATTCTGGTAGGCTTTATCGGGATCATGCTCTATATACTATTTTATATCCCAGTTTTAAACTAATAGTGTTTCATGAAACATAGCCCCTTGTCATTACCTAATTGGCTTGTGCTAGAGTGTTTGCATTCCAACTCAGAAAACTGAAGTCCTCTGCTCCTCTTACTAACCACTGTCTTGCTACTTCTTATCTAGGCCATCTATGTACCTCAATACCCTCAAACCACTCTTGCATCTTGTGGTCCATAACTTCAAGTCCTTTCTCATCAATATTCTCAAACTCTTGTCCTTACATCAAGGATTTGATTGCAAGTAGGTCAGTCCCGTGGCTTCTTTCCTGCTGTAGCCCATGTTCTTGTTCTCTGAAGCTAATGGATTGGTTCACATGCCTGCATTTAGAATGAAATCAGAAATCCTTAATCCTAACAATCATTGATGCAGAATAAGCTCTCTACAAATATGTTAAATGTACTGCAGGCAATAAAATACTCTTCAAGTCAGAGGTATTAAACAGAGGTCCTTCAAGCAAAACATTGCCCATTGCAAACTTGATTCTTGCCCCCATATAGTTCAAGCTGATGGTTTGTATGTATTTGAGAATATATTCCATCTTTGATTACTGTAATACAAGAATAATGGTTTCTTTATGGAAAGAACACAAAACTAGTATAATATTATTGCCTTTTCCAAACTACATCTTATAAAAGCAACACTATTGAAAAAGTCTAGATTGGGCTGGGGTTGTAGCTCAGTGGTAGAGTGCTTGCCTAGCACATGTGAGGCACTGGGTTCGATCCTCAGCACCACATAAAAATAAGTAAATAAAATAAAGTTTTTTTTTAAAAAAGAAAAACTCTAGATTTATAAAGAAATGAAAATTCAAGGTCTGGATTTTCAGCTAACCACCTACAGTAAAATTACATGAATATTGAAATTTACCATGCCTGGTGAAAGGAGTAAAATGTGGAAATGCTGCTAAAAAGGAATGACATTCATCAGCGTCAGTCACCTTACTGTTCACAGAAGCCAATATACAAAGATTTCAAGTCACACATCTTCTCTAGAAAGAATATTAGGATTTCTTTAGATTTTCCAAAACAGAAAACTGAGCTGATACAGGAGAGTAGACCCAAGAAGCTGCCTTCTCTGCCAGCTGAAATACAGTATTTCTCCTCTAAAATAATGTTAAAGGAAGGTGAACCTTTAAATTTATAGATTTGTAGCTTAACACTATAATTTATTTTTCCTGGCAACAATTGCAATGTTCCTAGATTTATGTTAAGAAGGGAACAAGGAAAAAAAAAAAACAATTCCTATACTTGCAATGGACAAAACTTTAGAAAGGAAAAAAAAAATGAGGATTTTGACTTTCACTGTTAAAAGAGGAAAATAGACTACAGAAATGTAACATTCTATTGTCCAAACCTCTGAGAATTTTGGATGGTAATTATAGAGCAGCATTATATATTCAAAGTGTGCAGAATGAGTGTAAGACTCAGACTGCCCAAGTACTACTGAATTAAAAGGCTTATCAACGAATAGTAATGGATGGATAAAAAAAGTCTTAGAATTAAGGAAGCATGAGAGAAAACACATCACAGGATTATTGACTAACAAGAGGTTACATTGGGAAGAAGACATGTTAATCTTAATCAGCTTCATCTCTTTTTAGGCTTGATGCAAAAACAGAAAGGAGGAATAAAGGTTTCTGCATTCTTCAGCAAATCACTAAAAAGTGGTTTTGTAATTTGTTTAAAATTGAGGCTCATACTATATTTCATATGAAATATGGTGGAGCTTATTAATATGTGGAAGATAGGCTGACAGTAATAGGAGAAAAAAGGAGTCCAAATTCTGAACAAACATCAGCACAATAATTTTTGAGGTTATATAACTGAAAACACATGATAGACTGAAATAATAGGCTGGCATCGAAAATTGTCACTGTGGTCGCTGAGACATTTCCTTCTTAAATTTAGTTGTTGGCATCTGATTATTGCTCCAATGGATTTGTCTCCCTGGGGGTTAAGACGAGGAGGGAGTGCCAGTGTGCCGGCAAACTTTTCTGATCTCACAAAGAACAGCCAAGAATGAATTCAGAACAGTGATACTCCTCACTCTCAGAATCTCCTCCCATATTAATGCAGATCTGGTTTCTCAACCTATTGAAATATGTTATGCATTTTTAGAATTATAAGTATAAATTGCTTTTTCATTTAAAAAAGAAAATATACTTATTGTATAAAATGTGGAAAAATACATCTAAACAAAAAGAACATCTTTGTCTCTTTTTTTCTGTTTTTCCAGGGGCATCCCTCCATCCCATCTTCTCTTTCCCCCACATATATAGAGGGATGGAGAAGAAGGAAGAAAACAGAGCAATGGAAATACAGGGATTTTGCTTTTTAAGTTACTGTTGTATCCTAAGTACTTCTACATCTTATGAAGATTTTCTCAAAATATCATTATTAATGATTAATTAATATTTTGCTGTGAATTATGAAGTTATTTCTCTATTGTTGAAAATGCTTAGCCATTTCACAAGCTACATTAATCATCCTTTTCTTCATGGACTCTAGTGAATACCTGCCTACTAAGAGTTGGTATGGCTCAAATTCTGTCTTTGGTCCCTCTTCTTATTTCTTATGTGTTTTTCCTTCATTGATTTGGTTTTCACATTTTCAAGCCTCTTCTATGTGCCAGACACTCTCTTTGTAGTCTGACCCCACTCCTGAGTCTGATATCTATATTCCTTTCATAAATGTATGTCTAGATTTCCACAGGTAATCCAGACAGACAAAATTCCACAAACTAGTTCCCTATACATTGCATTTAGTGTGAGAATTTTCATCTGGTTAGCCAAATTAGATCCTTGGAAATCATACTGGACTAATCCCCCTTGAACCACATCATATACCACATGACCAGCATGGCTGCCCAGAAGTGTGCTGGGTGATTTTCTCAGAAGTGATTCCAAGCATGGCCCACATGGTTGACATATCTAATACAGTTCTTCAAACTATTTCTTGGGATGCAGTTAAGAAGAATAGTGGCAATGAAATATATTCCTTAAACATTGTTTGTATACTAATTTCTGTATGAATAAATACCATCATAATAATATACTCTTTTATGTATTTATGTATAGTATGTGTAGCACTATAGTCACATGGTTCACAATATTTCTTGAATGCACAATGTGATGTGGAAGATTCAGAGAGATGTATCAAGTTTTCTAATCTCAGGAAGTATAGATACAAGCAGACAAATAATATATGTACTAATGTAAATATAAGGGAAGGGCCTTAACTGTCAGTTTGAAGAATTTGGCCTTTTATTTTATAAAACAGGAAGCCACTAACAGGTGTTGGCCTCACATGAGCTGAGGCCAGAGTAATAAAGATGTTAGAAACAGTTTTCCCAATGAAGAGTGTGAAGTGAAATGTTGGAAGGCTCAGGGATGGGAGATGCATCAAAATCCTGTTATGCTCCACATTAGATCCTGACTTTTTTTCCTAATTCTATCACCTATTTCAGAGACATACTTTATTTATGTGCAAATGACAGTGCCTAGTCTGGGGTCCATGCCCTCCTCTCCTTGCTTTATCCAGGGGCTTCTCTGCTACAGGCACAGACATGTCTGATTGGCACTTACTATAGCCAATCATGTATGGGCAACTCAGAATTGGGGGATGCTAGCATCCAACAGAGCAACCTTTTACTAATGAAGACAGAAGTCCATACACAAATGGTTTTTCTTTGCTTCCTTTTTGAGATGGTGCAAGGAGGAATTTTATAAGACTTTTCACTAGACCTTGCAGACCCAGAAGACAGTTGTCTCCTGGAGTGGTGGTAAATTTGGTAATGTAGGCTTGATTTGGCTCTCTGTCTTCCTGTCCTTCATTCCTGCACCTAAATCAACTATTCATGCATGAATCTTTATCACACAGGCAGCTTTGGGAGAGCCCATGATAGGCAAGGAATGTAATTGTCTTCCCCCATAGAGGTTTTCTCAGTCTAAATTAAAATGTCTATTAATACATTATACTTCTCCCTTGGAATGGTGGTACATCATTTGATTTTTAAAATTTGTGACTATTTATGACTATCTTCTCCATCCATGAAGCAAAGACAATGTTGTTTTGATTCATTATTGTTTCCTCAAAATTCAATTAAAAATGGTCAGATAAACAAAATGATAAATGTGATTCAAATGTTACTCCAAACCCACATTTTTATGGTCTGGCTGTCAGAACCCATATACTCTATTTCATCTTTTGGGGGAAGCCTTTCCAAAGGTTCTTTGAGGATTAGCTGAGGGCAGTAAAAGAAGGGGGGAAAACACAAAGATGTATTGAGTGCCTTTGTGTTTTTTACATTGACACACACACAGTCCCATTAAAAGAGGAATCATTAGCTATATTTTACAATTGAAGAAAATGAGTCTCGGAGAGATTAAGTGAACTACCCAGGTTCACACAGCTCATAAATGGTCTCATTCCAGATCCTGTGCTATTAACTATTATTATTTAAAAGCTGAATTGAATTGGCTGTATTTCAGCTTCTTTAGAAGAACTGTGGCATTTTCCCTGCCCTTCACAGTCATCATTAATTCTTCAGGGGAGCTGAAAAGTATCTGAATCAGGGCCTGTGGCCTTGTCATTCATTCTTTTCCTTACTGTTCAGTTAACTTAGGCACTCTAAGGAACAGAACTGGAACTGCTTTGGACTTCAGAGGAGCAGGTTCAGCAAAAGAACTCTACCCCAAAGTTCTCACAGCAAACCCAGGTGATGCCTTTTCATAGGAATGCACTCTTTCCTCCTCCTCCTCCTCCTCCTCCTCCTCCTCCTCCTCCTCCTCCTCCTCCTCCTCCTCCTCCTTTCTCTTTCTCCTCTCTCTCTCTCTCTCTCTCTCTCTCTCTCTCTCTCTCTCTCTCTCTGAAAATAACAAATAAAAGAAATAGAAAGATATCTTTACTTTTTGCTGAAATACAAGATTATTTACAATTGGTCTCTGAAGATTTGTAGGAGATTTTTCAATTGGGCATTGCAACCATTTAAACTGCAGCTTGTTGGCTTTGAATCGAAATCTGGGGAAATAAATCATGGTGGAAAGCTCATTATTTCTTAATTACAGGACATATTAGTATCTAGCTTTAAAAATTCTGCAGTGGGTGAAAGAAACATTTTGGTTTAGAAGAATGTTTTCTCTTAAACTTTTTGTTATGATGACATCAATGAAGTATCATTATCATTAGTTTAAAGTAAAAATGAGACAAAAAGAAAAATGTACTGGAATAGAAAGAGATACTTTGAATACTTTGGAGATGAGCCAAAGGAGAAAAATCAATTTTTAATATAAATATTCTCTTATTTGGAGTAAATCCGAAGGAAGACTAATAAACTACAGCCCTGATTTTATTCTAGGTGGAACTGTGGGTAGGCAAAATTTATTTTGCATTGCAAAGGAAAATTAAGGTAAAGTTAACTCTGATCTGAATTGGACTTCAGTAAGTTACAGCCATCCAAAAATTTTATGATTAGATATTAAAATTTATATATTTGAATAACATATTCAAGATATTATCTAAATTCATTTGAGACCTTCCCTGCTATGCAGAAACTCAATATATTATGATTCAAGATTAGGAAATAGTTTAAATGAAAACTTCCTTTAGAGTGTGTGAGTCCTTATGTCAGTGAGTGACAGAACTGCATTGTGCTCTCATCATTCATTATTCCACTCCCAGGAAATGGGGTCTCAGAACAACCTTTCCCTCCTATTTTTTTCTCCAAAGCTGTGTCACTGTGTCTTTTTCTCCTTCAATTCAGACTGATATGACAACCTGCATTTTGCAGATGTTTGTGAAGTACCTTCCATCTGCCAGGCACTGTGCCAAACACTGGCAATAGAGAAGTGCAGTGGACAGAAATCCAAGATTTCACAGAGCCGTCAGTGTGCAGGGAAGAAGACTAGCAAATTAGAGATCAAATAAAATGTTACCAAAATATTGATGTAAAAAAGGAGGTGAGGGAGTAGATACAACAGGGGGAATCAACCAATAGGACCTATATGACTCCCTTTTGTGACCCTAAGAAAATGAAGTATTTATGGAATACAACCACTACTATTAATAGTAATGGAAATTACCATTTGTTATTTATTATTATCAAGACATTAGAATAATCCCAAAGTCCATATTGTTAAGTGAAAGAGGCCAATCTGAAAAGACTATATACGGTATGATTCTAACAGTCTGACATTCTGGAAACACAAAACTATATAGATAGTGAAAATAACAATGATTCCTGGTTTTAGGGGAAGGGAGAGGAAGGGATGGATAACTGGAGCACAGAGGACTTTAAGATAGTTAAACTATTCTATATCATACTACGATGGATACATGTCGTCTATTTGTCCAAACCCATAGAATATATTCCATGAAGCAGAAACCCTAAGGTAGACTGTAGATTTCAGTTAATAACAATGTATCAATATTGGCTCATCCACTGTAACAGAATTACTAGACTCATTAATATAAGAAGTTAATAAATGTGGAATTTGATGGGCGTAGGTAAGAAGATATATAGCGGCTCTAATTTCTACTCAACTTTTCTGTAAACCTAAAACCAATTGTATTAATTAAAAGAAAACTATGGAAATGCCACTAAATTCAGTACAGTTTTTCAGAGAAGAAAGTGAAATCTCTTACAACATATATAAATTCTCAGAACCAATGATTTGAATCTAAATCTGTCTGATGAAGGCCCCATTCTTAAGCTCAGGAAGGATGTAAGTGCCCTCATTGTTCTTATCCCCATTTCTATTTGCTCTCTCACCTCCTCTATTTAGCTAATACTGTTTTCATTATTCCTTTGGGCATCTGGAATTAGAATCTCAGAAAAACATATGTCTCCTTTCTTTCTGTCTTACCACAAAATCTGTAACCAAGTCATCATATCCCACATATTCTTCTTCCACCAGGTTTTTGATTCCATCCAACCCTTCCTCTTTTCTGGGTCTCTGTTGCTGCCTGTGACTAGGTAAATCTATTTCTCTAATTAGAAGAAAGGAAAGCACAAATACCCAAAGAGTAATATCTATCACAGTCATTAAGACCAACATTCAAATTTTGCTCTGATATATTTTTATTTTTTTTGTTTTTTTAATATTATTTTATTAGTTGTTCAAAACATTACAAACCTCTTAACATATCATATTTCATACATTTGATTCAAGCAGATTATGAACTCCCATTTTTACCCCGAATACATATTGCAGATTCACATCGGTTCCACATCCACTTTTTTACATACTGCCATACTAGTGTCTGTTGATATATTTTTAAATTTATTTATTCTAATCAGTTATACATGATGGCAGATTGTCATTATAAGTACTGCAGCTAAGTTTGGATGGGCCCTTGAACCGCTCCAAATATCAGTGTTCTCTTCTGGGAGATGGGGCAGATAAACCACCCTGTACACAAAACATTGTAGAGCATGATGGGACTAGAAGGCTAGAGCCACTCTAGTCCACGTTTAGAGATACCTTTGAAAGTATTTAATATCTTAGGCTCTCTTAAGAATCAAAATACTAGCTGGGTGTGATGGTGCATACTTGTAAGCCCAGTGGCTCCAGAGGCTGAGGCAGGAGGATCGCAAATTCAAAGACAGCTTCAGAAATTTAGTAATGCCCTAAGCAACCCAGCAAGATCCTCTCTCAAAATTAAAAAAAAAGGCAGGAAGGGTGCTGGGAATGTAGCCCAGTGGCCAGTGGCTAAGTGTACCTGGGTTCAACTCCTGGTACCAGGAAAAAAAAATCAAAATAATATGAAAAATATTTCAGCTAGTCTCAAGTGGAATATCTGACCTTAGAAAATAAACCACATGGAAAGTTCTTTTGGCTTATGTTTGGATACATTTTCTCTCTGAATGATCATTATGTACATATATTATTATTCTAATGTATGTAATATAACTAATTCTAATTATATATATATATATATATATGTGTGTGTGTGTGTGTGTGTGTGTGTGTGTGTGTGCGTGTGTATTCATTGTGTATGTTTGTGTGTTCTTCCTCATCCTTGGTATCCTTTTTCCTTTCCTTCTCTTGGTAACAAATAACATTTTTTTGCAAAATGAATAGTGGCCAAAATTGAGCATTTTTCTTTCATGCCTATGATCCTCAAGAGGAAAACTCTGGAAATATATTCCTGTTTGGTATTACTTTCCTTCAGACATTTAAGAACCACAGAACCATTACGGGGAACTTTTTTTTTTTTTTAATGCAATAGCCTTTCTTTTGAATATTTCTCTCTTTCCTGAAAAATGTTTCCTCCTGGATTTTCTCAGCTAGTACTTTGGTATTTATGGCCTAAGTGTTTTCAGTAAATATAAGAAAACAATGTTCACTTGTAAAGCTGAGAGGGAATAAGAGGAATTTGTGGATTTACATTTAGTAAACACATTAAACTGTATTGAGATTAACCTCTGTATCTTAGAGCCAAAGTGGGAAATAGGAAGAAATGGAAAATGGGGTAAAACACATTACAGATAGACAAATGACCCTTGGATTCATGTCTTATCAAGGTATGGATTATCTGTAGCACATTTTGGGCCCTGAACTCCTTTCATCTCTCCTTCTTTATATTCTCAAATCAAAATTCTCTCTTCTTTCAAACAGATAGTGCATGATAAGGGAATAATAATAGGCAACTCTCTTAGCCCAGAAAGGCCAACTGCTATCACAATAGCAACAAAACACTTTAAATGTAACAATACAGCTTTATTCCTCAGGATGTAATGAACCTTCATTGTGGATGGTGGGGGTAGGGCTCATTCAGAGACCCAGGCTCTTTCCATCCTGCTCTAGGTCTCTGGGGCCATCTGTATTCAGCTAGCCAAGGAGGAAACGGACAAGGATCAGGTGTAGAAAGTGCACATGATTCAGGCAAATAAATGACACATATCAATTCATCTCACATTCCAGTCTCATGGATGTATGTAACTGGAGGCAGAAGAATTTATCTAGTAGTGTCCCCAGGAAGAAACCACGTGTGTCAGGGTTGAATGCTGACCTGTGCCAGGTGCTGCTCTGACTCTGTTTCATAGATCTATTCACTTAATTGTCCTAACAGCCCTAAGAGTGGGCACTTCATGACAACTGAAGTGAGGAAATTGAAACACAAAGAAAATATTTAATTTGGCTGAGGCCTAGAGCTAGGAAGTGACTGAGCCAGGATATGAGATCAAGCAATCCAGCTGGAGAAGCCACTTCTTTTCCCATCCACAGACACAGGTTTCACAGAATCATTTTACTCTTCAATAAAGATAGGAAATAAATAAATATGTTAAATTTTTTTTCTTTAATTTTTAAGCTTGTGAAATGATAATATCTAGAAGTAGCAGAGTGGATGTATAAGGTGGTGACTATAAAATTTAAGCATAAGCACCAAAGCCTTTAAAGTGGTCTTTCATTTTGGCCTAGTAACTTTACTGTTTTTAGAAGAAAACACTCAAATGAATACAATAAGCTGAAAGTACAAAGACATTTATCACAATGTTTGTTTAAAATAGTAAAAATTGGTGGATGGGGTTGTGGCTCAGATGCAGTAGAGTGCTGGCCTAGCATATTCGAGGCCCTGGGTTCAATCCTAAGTACCACATAAAAATAAATTTTAAAAAAAGGTAAAAAATAAAATAGCAAAAGTTGGAAACAATGTAGCTGTCTAATAAGAAGAATAGTTAAAAAATTTGAGATATGCACAATGCATACTTATGATGTAAAATATGCTCATTTAGTATTTCTAAACATACAAATTACAAAATAGCATATACACCAGGAAATAATTTTTAAAAGTGTGTTAAAAAACCTTGCATTAACTCTTGTGCTATGGGTGTCCTATTAAGGAATTTTGAGCCCGTCCCCACAATCTGTAGATTGGAGCCAACTTTTTCTTCTATCAGATGCAGAGTCTCTGATTTGATATCTAGCTCCTTGATCCACTTTGAGTTGACTTTTGTGCATGGCGAGAGGAGGGGATTCAGTTTCATTTTGTTGCATATGGATTTCCAGTTTTCCCAACATCATTTGCTGAAGATGCTATCCTTTCTCCATTGCATGTTTTTAGCTCCTTTATCAAATATAAGATAGTTGTAGCTTTGTGGATTAGTCTCTGTGTCCTCTATTCTGTACCATTGGTCTACCCGCCTGTTCTGGTACCAGTACCATGCTGTTTTTATTACTATTGCTCTGTAGTATAGTTTGAAATCTGGTATCGCTATACCACCTGATTCACACTTCCTGCTTAGAATTGTTTTTGCTATTCTGGGTCTTTTATTTTTCCATATGAATTTCACGATTGCTTTATCTATTTCTACAAGAAATGCCATTGGGATTTTGATTGGCATTGCATTAAACCTATAGAGAACTTTTGGTAATATCGCCATTTTGATGATGTTAGTTCTGCCTATCCATGAACAGGGTATATTTTTCCATATTCTAAGATCTTCTTCTATTTCTCTCTTTAGGGTTCTGTAGTTTTCATTGTATAGGTCTTTCACCTCTTTTGTTAGGTTGATTCCCAAGTATTTTATTTTATTTTTTTGAGGATATTGTGAATGGAGTGTTTTTCCTCATTTCCGTTTCAGAAGTTTTGTCGCTGATATACAGAAATGCCTTTGATTTATGTGTGTTGATTTTATATCCTGCCACTTTGCTGAATTCATTTATTAGTTCTAGTAGTTTTTTTGTAGACCCTTTTGGGTCTTCTAGGTATAGAATCATGTCATCTGCAAATAGTGATAATTTAAGTTCTTCTTTTCCTATTTTTATGCCTTTAATTTCTTTCGTCTGTCTAATTGCTCTGGCCAGTGTTTCGAGAACTATATTGAATAGAAGTGGTGATAGGGGGCATCCCTGTCTTGTTCCAGATTTTAGAGGGAATGCCTTCAATTTTTCTCCATTCAGAATGATGCTAGCCTGAGGCTTAGCATAGATAGCTTTTATAATGTCGAGGTAAGTTCCTGTTATCCCTAGTTTTTCTAATGTTTTGAACATAAAGCAATGCTGTATTTTGTCAAATGCTTTTTCTGCGTCTATGAAGATGATCATATGGTTCTTATCTTTAAGTCTATTGATGTGGTGAATAACATTTATTGATTTCCATATATTCAACCATCCTTGCATCCCAGGGATGAATCCTACTTGATCATGGTGCACAATTTTTTTGATGTGCCTTTGTATCCGATTCGCCAGAATTTTATTGAGGATTTTTGCATCTAGAGATATTGGTCTGTAGTTTTCTTTTTTTGAGGTGTCTTTGTCTGGTTTCGGAATCAGGGTGATGTTGGCCTCATAGAATGAATTTGGCAGAGCTCCCTCTTTTTCTATTTCCTGAAATAACTTGAAAAGTATTGGTATTAATTCTTCTTTAAAGGTTTTGTAGAACTCCACTGTATACCCATCCGGTCCTGGGCTTTTCTTGGTTGGAAGTCTTTTGATTGCTTCTTCTATTTCATCTATTGATATTGGTCTGTTTAAGTTGTGAGTTTCCTCCTGACTCAGTCTGGGCAAATCACAAGAGTTAATAACAAGAATCAACAAATGGGACTTTCTTAAACTGAAAAGTTTTTTCTCAGCAAGAGAAACAATAAGAGAGGTAAATAGGGAGCCTGCATCCTGGGAACAAATTTTTACTCCTCACACTTCAGATAGAGCCCTAATATCCAGAGTATACAAAGAACTCAAAAAATTAGACAATAAGAAAACAAATAACCCAATCAACAAATGGGCCAAGGACATGAACAAACACTTCACAGAGGAGGACATACAATCAATCAACAAGTACATGAAAAAATGCTCACCATCTCTAGCAGTCAAGGAAATGCAAATCAAAACCACCCTAAGATACCACCTCACCCCAGTAAGATTGGCAGCCATGATGAAGTCAAACAACAATGAGTGCTGGCAAGGATGTGGGGAAAAGGGTACTCTTGTACACTGCTGGTGGGACTGCAAACGGGTGCGGCCAATTTGGAAAGCAGTATGGAGATTCCTGGGAAAGCTGGGAATGGAACCACCATTTGACCCAGCTATTGCCCTTCTCGGACTATTTCCTGAAGACCTTAAAAGAGCACACTACAGGGATACTGCCACATCGATGTTCATAGCAGCACAATTCACAATTGCTAGACTGTGGAATCAACCCAGATGCCCTTCAATAGATGAATGGATAAAAAAAATGTAGCATTTATACACCATGGAGTATTACGCAACACTAAAAAATGACAAAATCACGGAATTTGCAGGGAAATGGATGGCACTAGAGCAGATTATGCTTAGTGAAGCTAGCCAATCCCTAAAAAACAAATACCAAATGTCTTCTTTGATATAATGAGAGCAACTAAGAACAGAACAGGGAGGAAGAGCAGGAAGAAAAGATTAACATTAAACAGAGACATGAGGTGGGAGGGAAACGGAGAAAAAAAGGGAAATCACATGGAAATGGAGGGAGACCCTCATTGTTATACAAAATTACATATAAGAGTTTAGGAGGGGAATGGGATAACAAACATGGAGGGAAATGAATTACAGTAGATGGGGTAGAGAGAGAAGATGGGAGGGGAGGGGAGGGGGGATAGTAGAGGATAGGAAAGGTAGCAGAATACAACAGTCACTAATATGGCAGTATGTAAAAATGTGATGTGTAACCGATGTGATTCTGCAATCTGTATTTGGGGTAAAAATGGGAGTTCATAACCCACTTGATTCTAATGTATGAAATATGATTTGTCAAGAGCTTTGTAATGTTGTGAACAACCAATAAAAAAAAGAATAAAAAGGGCTGGGAATATAGCCCAGCGGGAGAGCGCCCCTGGATTCATTCCCCTGTACTGGAAAAAGAAAAATATGATAAATAATACCTGGTTAGAATGAGAACGTATACCTTCTGTGTTATTTTTTTAAAAGATGTGGTTTCTAAAATAAACTTTTTGTATATAAGATAAAAAAACCAAAAAAAAAAAACCTTGCATTAAAAAACCTTGGGGATAAAAACTTTGTAAAACATATATAACAAAATATTAACATTGGTTAACTCAAGGTGCTGGGATTCTTAAAATTTTTTAAAATGATGCTTATTTTTTTAAATATTTGTATAAAAACATTTTACTTATATGAAAAAAGAAGGCAATTAAATGGAAAATTAAAATTACAAAGAAGATACTGATCAAAATGGAGAGCGATAGAAAGATGTATAACGTTATTCAAGTTACAGAATCTGAGACCATTCCAAGGAAGCATCCATTATATTCCTTTCCATGCACTCAATTATTATATACTTAACTTAGCAAGGGAGGGAAGAGGCTGTGCATGTTCTTCATTCTGAGAAATAGTATGGAAAGATGTTTTCTTGGGGTTATATTTTTATGTGAAATAGCTTAGTCTAAATTGTGGGTGCTATCAAATACATCCAGTTGTCATTATTATAAATCAGTGACATAAAAATCAGATTCTGGTTTTACTAGATCTTTGGATTCATGTACCTGAAATGTCTGAGAATAGTTAAGCTATCCTCTAGAAGAATCCATTCAGCAGATCAAGGGGCTGCTTGGGTAGAGCAGAAACTTAATAGAATTACTTAATGTTTCAAATTGGTTAAAGTCTTCTGAAATATCTCCATGGGTAGCTTACCATGAAGTCTTGAGCTAAAAAAAAAATATGATATTTCCATTTTTCATGGTTCATATTTGAGCTTCTGGAGTGCAAGGTGGCAATTTAATTCAATTCAACACACATTTATTATAATTGCATTATAATATTTATTATAATTGCATTACAACATTTACCCTCACTTCAGAAGGAAGCTCAATAATTAAGACCTCAGCCATCAGACATTTTTGCCTTCCCTCAAAGTGTAGGATACCCTAGGGTCTCTGCCATCCCAGAACACTGCACTGTAATTGTCTATTTATCCCAGGGGACTATCTCCTTGAGGCCAGAGACTATGTGTCCCCATCACCCAATGTGGTTCCTGGAATATGGTAGGCACTCAATAATTACCTTCTGGGAAAGTCCACTTCTCATTCTTTGCCACTTTTTAACATTTAATTGCTCATTAGTATTTTCTTCAAAGAGCTAGCTAAGAGAGAGGAGGAGGAGGAATCCTCGGCCAGTCATAAACATTTAATAAGATAGCCGAAGACACTGCAGTATCAGTTAGAGGGTTATAAATTAATTTAAAAATTAGTACTTGCCTTGGTAGAGCTCACACTCTCATTGAGACAGTACATAGAGTCCCAGGAAAAATATTTCAGATGTTAAATTGCATGTCACTAAGAGTGAAGATGCACTGGTTGTGGCAGCAAGGGATTTACTTATAGAGCAGAGGGTGAGAAGAGGACAGAGACCATTCACAAGACAAGAATGGAGACTAAAAGAGCAACCTCATGTAGCTATTCTGCATATGTGAGCTTGAAAAGAGATTGAAAGGGGTCAAGGGAAATTAATTCAATCATATAGTCAAATAGTCAACATATATTTGGTACACATCTTGTAAAGGGGAAGAAGACACAGAAATGTAGTTATAGAAAAAGTCTAAATAAATGCATTTAGGTTTTACACAGGTGAATTTTCTTCACTGAAGTTGACATATTTATTGAAGAGTAATAAAACTTCATGAAATGTAAGAACCTTAAATTAAACCAATAGTTGGAAGTGCGGAATAATGAAAGGAGCTGCCACATAAATGTGAGCAAGACCTGATTTTGAATCCTGGCTCTGCTTCTTTGTTTGGGGCTCACATTCTAAACCCCATTTTCTCATCTGTAGAATGGGGATAATAATAAGTACTTTATGTAATTAAATGAGATAAAGCTTTTCATCTCCCAGAATAATGCTCTGGCACAAAAAGACGTTTTTGTTGGATATTTTGGTCACAGTGACAAAAAGTTGATTAACACTTCCTCCTTGTTTATGTTGTTAACAGCTCTCTTGATGATAGCAAACAAATAGAAATGGGAAGTCATATTTGCTATAGTGACCTCTAGGTGGTGCTCTAGCAGTGTAAGAGTGGCATGGAGAGGGTGGTGGTTTGTGAGAAGAAATCACATGTAATCAGACATGTACCAGATGCCTGATGACCACATGAACTATATCCCTGGTCCACAGTTTTATGCCTGAACTTAATCCTGACTGAGTTAGTAGAATTGACAGGAATCGTTTTTTTTATGCATGGTCATACTTGTCTTAGCTGTTTGAAGAGTTGTATGCATTTTGTTTAGGACTGGTTAGAAGGTCAGTAAAACTCACCACTATTTTTAGAAGCATGAGGAGTGATAAGAAGCACTTGGATGAGTCTCACAAAGAGAAAAGGTGCATAGTTATGCTTGTCCTTTATTCTATTATTGATGGTAGAAAAAAGTCAGCCCTACTTACCACCACACTTCTCTGTTAGTCAACTTTTTGTCACTGTGACCAAAATGTCCAACAAAAACAACTTAGAGGAAGAAAAGTTTATTTGGAGCTCATGGTTTCACAGGTTCAGTCCATGGTCAGCAGACTACATTGTGAGATAGTTTATTCAAACTAGAATGGACTGATTAGGCCACAACTCTCATCATTTAGTTATTTCACCTCTGAGTATCCCTGCATTACACAGGAGCTTTGGGGTGACATCTCATCTCCAAACCATAACAACTTCCACATATTCCAACCAGAGGAGTGGGAGTTCCATGAGATGGAAAAAACATTTAGAAGAATTTTGAGGAAGGCAAGAAAGAGGAAAATGACTTCTTGTTTCTTAAAAAGTCTGGAAGAATGGGAGAAGTTTGTTCTACACTAACAAATCTTATATGGGTCACCACATTTTGATTCCACACTCATGGTAGGTATTATTAATTGGATGTGCAATTCTCCTTGCTGCTGAGATTGAAGATGACAGTGTGAATATTCTTGCAATGGCCCTTTATATTTCCATTTCAAAACCATAGGAATTGATGCATGGGATGAAAGTGCATAGGCCTAGGCATACACAGTCATTCTACTCAAAGGTTTTTTGTTTGTTTAATTTTGTTTGCTTTTAACCTGTATGACTAGCAATGAAATCTAAAGAAGCTCTCCTGAAAGTAACATTATTCAGATTTCCTATAGTAACAAACAACACTATCATCTTAACAGTGTATTTCTCACTTACATTACATGCTGGAAACAACTGCTGTGGCCTTGTTCTACACCTCCTCAGATCTGCTTTGCAGGACTGATGCTCAGGGATTAGATCTGATTTGGGACATACCATTCTTAGGGCAGAGGAAAAAAAAGAGAGAGAGCAAGAGGGTTGTCAGAAATAAGTGATGCCTTTTAATATCCTTACTCTGTTATGATGTATGTCAAATTTATTCACATTCAACTGGCCAAACCCAGTATCAGTAGGTTGGGGAAATGTACTCTTTCTAGGACAGGGATACAAGAGACAGGGGGAAGACTGAGGTTTTATCATCCTCTTGCAGAAGAGGATATGGTAATACAATCAATCATAGATGACTCTTGTGATCTAGGGCAGCATAAAGCATTTATGGACCAGATTGGTAACTCAGAAACTTTCAGATTTCTTGCTCCATGGAATTGAAGAAAGAAATTTTGTTGAAAGATGAATTCAAGCATTTTCTAGACACTCTTTACATTTTTTATATTGGTATAGACCCTATTATTTTGTGAACTTCTTTCATAGTTTTAAGATCAGGGTCTGATTAAACTCACTAACTTAATCTAAAATTCTGAACATGATTTTTGCACTGGTCCCTGTTTACTCCCTCTAATCTCATAATTTGACACTCGTCACCAGGACCTTTATGACCCAGATAAAAATAACTCTCTGAAGTAAAGAACATACTGTGTTTTCTTTGCATTTGTGGCTTCCTTTACTAAAAACCACTTCCTACTATAAAAGATTTGCCAAGATTATCATATTAACTTACGCAACACATGAAATGTGGCACTTGTCATTTGCAAGTCCACCATTTTTTTTCCTAGTAAGGTGATCATTAAAACCAAAGAAATGACCCTGGTATCCATCACAGAGAAATGAACTAATTCTTCAGCAAAAAGAACATATACAAATTGTTCGCATCAATCCTAATTTCCTTTTCCCATCAATATCAGTTGGAGCGCCAGCTGATGTTGTAAAGAAAGCACTAATTCTGTATTTTCCCTGGTGCCTTCAGGGCAAGCAGTGGCTGATCACAAAACCCTTTCTGAGCTTGGCAGCTATCAGAGGGGCAAAGGTACCCTGTGCTTGGGTGGCCGGTGAAATAAGTTATTCCATTTTGAGTACTCTACACAAAGTAAAGAACTTGCTAGAATCAAGGCTTGTTCCTTCATAGTAACAGTAGCAGCCTGTGA
Source organism: Spermophilus citellus (assembly GCF_964194105.1). Taxonomy (NCBI): domain Eukaryota; kingdom Metazoa; phylum Chordata; class Mammalia; order Rodentia; family Sciuridae; genus Spermophilus; species Spermophilus citellus. Next base: position 185,869,863 of record NC_138182.1, read on the forward strand.
CCTGCTTTCTTTACTTTAATCTGAACGCTGGGTGCTTGGCCCTCGGTTACATTTTTGTTTGTGTTTTTTATATGCATATTTGCATGGCAATGACAAGAAAAGGGACTGCTCAGTGAGACACTGATCATCTGCCAAGGTCACTCAATGCTGTAATTCTATCCTCACAGTGTGTTGATAACATTGTCCTGTTAACTATAATATATATATATATATATATATATATATATATATATATATATATATATATTATAAATTAAATCTTCTTATTTAATTTCTAGGTGGTTGATCTTTGCTTTTTTTATTTAATTGATTTTATTTTTTTAATACATGACAGCAGAATGAATTAAAATTCTTCCTATACATATAGAGCACAATTTTTCATATCTTTGTATATGAAATGTGTTCACGACAATTCATGTCTTTTTACATGTACTTTGTTGTTGTTTTTTTGCATTACAATTTTTATTACACATATATACCACAATTTTTCATATCTCTGTTTGTATATAAAGTAGGTTGACACCCAATTTGTGTCTCCATACATGTACTTTGAATAATGATGTCCATCACATTCCACCATCCTTGCTAATCCCCTGCTTCCTCCCTTTTCCTCCCACCCCTCTGCCCTATCTAGAATTCATCTAATCCTCCCATGCTCCCCCTCCCTACCCCACTATGAATCAGCCTCCTTATATCAGAGAAAACATTCAGCATTTGTTTTTGTTTTTTTTTTTTGGATTGGTTAACTTCACTTAGCAGTATCTTCTCCCATTTACCTGCAAATGCCATGATTTTGTTCTTTTTTAATGCTGAGTAAAATTCCATTGTGTATATATGCCACTTTTTAAAATTCATTCATCCACTGAAGGGCATCTAGGTTGGCTCCACAGTTTAGCTGTTGTGAATTGTGCTGCTATAAACATTGATGTGGCTGTAGTGTGCTGTTTTAGTCAGTTTTTTTTTTTCTACTGTGACTGAAAGACCTGACCATAACGACTTTAGAGGTAGAAAAGTTTACTGGAGGGATCATGTTTTCAGCGCCTTAGGAGGGTGACTTCATTCCTTAGGGCTTGAGGTAAAGCAGAATTTCATGGCAGAAGGGTGTGATGGAGGGAAGCAACTCCAGAGAGAGACTATTTGCCAGATATAAAATACATACCCCAAAGGCACTACTCTCATGCCCACTCCTGCAGCCACACCCCACCCACCTTCAGTTACCATTCAGTTAATCCTACCAGGGGATAATTCACCAATTAGGTTAAAGCTCTCACAATCCAATCATTTCTCCTCTCAACCTCCTTGCATGGTCTCACACATGAGCTTTTGAGGGACAACTTATATCCAAACTGCAACAGTCTTGTTGCTTTCAATTTTGCCAAATCGATGTAGAAGAGCAGTCTGGGTGTGCTGGAGGGGAAGGACTGGGATATACAGAGGCCACAAGTCACACAAATGTGCTTCGCCCTGCTAAATCCTCTTCATCATCAGACCCTGGCTTTGATGGGGCTTCCACTGGTCCTTTGAGCTGGCTGTTCAGCTGTGTGCTTCTGTGTGCATATTGGGCACTAAATGAGTGGACTCTGCTCCTGGGAGTGACTTACCTGTGGTGCTTGGCACAGTAAGGATGGGAAAGATGGACTGAAGACATTCTGACTGCAACTACCTGCCCCATATGGGAGGCCAGGGCAAAGAGAGCAAGGTCTTGGGTTGGACCAGGCCACCAAGAACATGGCGAAGAAGCTGGAGCACTTTCTAGGGAGCACTCTGGTCAGGAAGACATGTTCCAGATGCAACATTTGCACCATTCCAGGCTTCTCCTTCCTTTGTAAAGCAGCATCATCACATCATCACCAGCAGTCAGGAGAAGAGACTCATGACAGATATTCCCGGTGTGACACATTCATCTTTAATCAGCAGTCAGGACTTCTTACGCAAAGACAGCATAAAAGCTCCTAAACTCAGTTTCCTCAATTGTAAAATGGGAGAAATAACAAAGTCTATTTTATAGAGTTATTGTGAGAAATAAGTGGGATTGTGAGTGTTTGGGGGCACCATAAGCATCTGCATGGGTTAGCTATGACTTGATATTGTTCATTTGTATTTTTCTGAGTTGATTATCAGAAAAACAAGAGGCAAGAAAGTGAAGCCCAGTGATACTATTGAGCAGATTTTGGAAAAATATGATTAAAATTCGTTGATGACTCATACTCTTGATTCTGCTTCTCACTTGCAACAACACATTAAGAAGAATCAATATGAATATAATCACCGTTCAAGCTGGACTATTTGCAACTCACTTTGCAGAAAACTAGCATAAACACTCATGTGAAGACTCTGAGAGCAACGAGGCTGGTGAATGCTCCCCTCGCTCATCTCCCAGGTGACACCAGTCCCTCATATGGTCATATTTTAAAGCCATGTTCTCTTCATTAATCTGATTTAAGAAAAAAGTGGGGAGTTGATTCTTTATCATATGTAATGGCTTGCAAGAAACTGACAGTTTGGCCTTCCTTTAATAGAATTGGCTTTCTTAGTGATTGATTACTCAGTTGCTGCAGGTTACTTTGTTGCAGCAGGAATGTTGAGTGGTACAAGAGGAGACCGGCAACTGAGGTCTGATAGAGCCCTCCTCCCCTGCTCAAAATGATTTAGTGAGCCCTGATAAATGCAGGGCTAATGGTTGCTTTTTTTAGGAGGTAAGACTGCTCCCTGAAGTCAATGAGAATAGATAACTATTTTCCAGTTTTGGTTCCCCATCAGTGAAGTATTCCAATGTTCAATAGCTGGTGGTGACAGCCTTTTCTAAGTCTGTCTTTTTTTCAAGTTCCAGAGTAGTAATATCAATAGCCTCACTAAAAAGGTGGAGTTTCACTCTTGGAAGAAATGTTCTATGCCAGGATATAAAGTAGAGGAGTGCCTAGTGGACTGAGAGACTTGGGGAATTCTACCAATAATACCATGTGGGTATCCGTACTTCACACATTAGAAAGGGCAGAAGTGTGGAAAATCAGTTCCCATTATGTCCTCTATATCAGAAGAAATAGCAGTGCCTTTGGAATCACATGGATCTAAGTTTAGAGCCTGGCCCTTGCATGTGATAGCTGTGTGATCACAAATAAATTAGTTGACCTCTCTGAGTTTCAGTCTTATTGTTAAAATTGGTAATATGTAATAATCATCTTCTAAATTACCAGCAAGATAATAAAAACATAAGAAGTGGTAGCTATTATTTTCTTAAATAGCAGAATTAACAGTACATGTACACACATTTCATTTTGAAATTTGTACAGTGGAAAATCGTACATTGTAATAATGTTAGCAATAGTAAGTTACATGGAGTGTCTGCCATGTGATGGGTTATGCTAATTTCTTTATATACATTATCTCATTTAGTTTTATGCTCATGAAACTTTAAGAGGTAGATACTATTATTTTACAAATTTAGAATTTGAGAAATGAAGAGTAAATTACTGAACAGCATAAAGAGGCAATGTAATTTCCTGAGACTTCTGAGAGTTATGAGTTCTTTTCCCAGTGTAGAGGTTATTCAGCATTTCTTATGTATTCAGGAAGTAGAGAGCCCTGAGGAAAAAGGCTTCATGTGTTGAACAGTCAATTTGGCTGAGAGACAGAAATATATGTCCAAATGATGAGTTGTGCAAGGGGTGGTCGTGCCGCTGTGAGGAGGTGCCTGGGAAGGCTTCCTTCTTCTCTCCTTCCTCCTCTGCTGCTTATTTGGGGCACTCATTCTGGCTTGGGTCAGTACTAGGTGTGGATGTAGACCTGGTCTCCGTCTTCTGGGGTGTGGCCCCAGCTTTACCATGTGCTACTTGGCTGACCTCAGGACAGCCATCAAATTTCTCAGAGCTCAGCTTCTTGCTTGTTCAAGTGTGAATAACAAATAATACTTAGATCTCAGTTTTGTGAGAAAAATATGAGACACAGTATATCAAGCCTCTAGTACAGTCCCCGGAACTTAATATAGGCAGCTTCTTCTTCTTCTTCATCATCATCATCATCATCATTATCATCATCATCATTGTTGTGTTTTGGATAAGTGTCCCCAAAGACTCAAGTGTTAAAAGACTTCCTCACCAGCTGGTGGCGCCACTGGGAGTTTGTGGGACCTGTAGGAGGTGTGATCCAGTGAGAAGAAGTTATGTCACCAGGGCCAGGTCCTTGAAGGGGATATTGGGGCCCAGCTCATTTCTTTCTCTCTTTTGCTTCCCCACCATGAGGTGAAAGGCCTTCTTCTACTAGAAGCTCCCATATAACATGCTGCCTTGCCACAGGCTCCCAAACCCTGGCCACCCAGCCATGAACTGAGACCTCCTAAACTTGAGTCAAACACCTTTTCTTTCCTTTAGACTTTTCCTTCAGAGACTGAAATGTGACCAACACAATCATCATTACTTTTGAAAAAAGTATTTTCATTCTTCCAGGGAAACTAGACCTCTCGTAAGCTGCTAGACATCTCATAAGGTTGTCAGTCAATATAACAGAGAATCACTTTTGGATCCTTTAACTTCTAAATTTCTAAAAATTTCAATGCAGTTTCTAAAAAGACCTGACACACTTACTATGGTGATATGTGTGTGTGTGTGTGTGTGTGTGTGTGTGTGTGTGTGTGTATGGGGGGGGGGATCGATCCTGGGATCCTGGATGGTCCAATTAAAATATTCTTAGAACATTCCGTAACAACAGAGGAGAGGCAGTGGGCAGGGGTTTTCATTTGGGCATCATCATTCTACAGGAAGAATTTTTAGCAGAGTTTTACTTCAAGTGCCCTGACCCACAAGAACAAGAAGACACCTTTTATCTTTAGTTTTCCCTCTAGGGAAAAGTTTAGCTGGCTCTTATTCCACTTCTACCAAAATGTCAATACATTGATTTCAGCTTAGCAGAGAGGAGAAGACTATAAAATTGAACATGCTCAAATAAAGTGTGGGGGATTAGAAGACTGACCTGTCCAGTTCTATTATATTCTTTGAAGCTCTTAGACAGGAGACTAGTGGGTGGCCAAACTGCCCATAAAGGGTGCAAGTGTTCAAGCCTCTCACCTATTTTCACCAACTGTCCTGAAATTGACAGTGCTAATTTCAAACCATTTATGAAGCTTTACAAACAACTGCAATGTCCCACATTGTCCCTTTGGAGTCCCTCCCCCAGTGCTGACCAGTAGGGTGGCAAGCATGTCATCAGTATCTATTCAGGTCAAGGTGTGAGTCATCCTTTGGAACTGCCCTGACTTATAAGGCAGGGACTGTAGAATCAGCACATTCCCCCCAAAGACCCTGTGATGGTTTGAAAATCTGTCAACAGATGCTTGATATTCTTACTTGGAAAGATGGACTCCAATTTTCCCATCCTTAGTTGTGAGTTGTCCCTAGTGACCAGCTTCTAATGAATAGAATATGGGAGAGTTGAAGGTGTGTAATGCTTGACATCAGGAAATGCTAGGGTTCCTCCTTGCTGTCTCTCTAAGAGGAAGCCAGCTGCATGAGACAAAGTATTTTGAGCTGACTTATGGAAAGGTCTGTGAGGTCAGGAACTGAGGGCTCCTACCCAGGTGAGTGAGCCATCTTGGCAAGGGATCTGCCAGCTCAGACAAAACCCTCAGACAACTACAACCTGGACTGGCCTCTTGAGTGAAATTCATGAAAAAAAAAAAAAAAAACCTGAGCTAAAACCACCTACCTAAGCTGCTCCACAGATGCTGTCAGACGATAAATGTTTATGGTGTCAATATGCTATATTTTGGGATTTAAAATAATTCACACAATAGATGACAAATACTTTCCCATTTGCCAAACCTTTTTAAAGACCATTTCCAATAGTTGTTTAGAAAACATATTCACACCAAGAAGTTGGGAGGTGTTGTCAAAGTGAAGGACTGAATGTCTCCTTGCTGGCACCTGCACCTTCTAATTAACTTCTCCTGGGCTGCCTGTGAGGCCAGATGTGGGAACACTTTGTGGCATGGAAGGAGAAAGGACTACTTGGGAGGCTCAGTTGCTTTTCTGAATAGCACATGAGGCCTTATCTTTAGCTCACAACCACATTAACATCACTCTCACAAGGATCCTTGAGATTAAATAACGTACATCTTTTACGTGGGTAGTCAATATACAAAATTACTTTTGTTTTCAATAAATTCATAAAGTCCACCTATCTAGTCTTTTTCTTGGGGCAGGGGAGGGTACCAGGATTAAAATAAATAGAACTCAACCACTGAGCCACATTTTTTATTTTGTTTAAAGATAGGGTCTTACTGAATTGCTTAGCACCCCACTTTTTGCTGATGCTGGCTTTGAACTCGCGATCCTCCTTCCTCAGCCTCCTGAGCCATTGGGATTACAGGCATATACCACTCTGCCTGGCTAAATAGTCTAAAATGAAAGAAGTAAGTCAAATATTGAGGCTGGGGCCCAACCCATGTCCCTCAAGAAATATTTTAAAAAGAGGCTGGCTTTGAGTAAATACCTCTTGATGGACCCCAGCAGGGACACTGTAATTGAAGACTTGAGAGCACAGAAAGAAGTAGTTCCTAGACTTAGGCATTGGATATAGCTTCAGTAACTTCTGAAGCATGCCCTTTATCACTCACATTTGCTGGGTGGTCTTGTAAAGGCTTGGTTTACAGTCCTACTTCCAACCAGAGATTTATTTACAATTACGAAATAAAATTTTCTCTAAACACAACTTCTTCTGTGTCTTAATGCAGTAGAGGAATGAGGTTGTAACTGAAAAACACATTTTGAAGGGACTGCACTAAGATGGATTATCATGATGATAATGATTTAAATAATTTTTTTTTGATCTCCAGGAGATGCTTTGTTCCAGGAAGTTGTGTTACTGTCAAATTAATTCATCTTTGCCATGAGACCCATGGATGAAAAGGTCTGCAAAGTGCAAATTGTTGTTATTAATTTACAAGATACAGTGCTTGTTGTTTTGGGAATCAGTCCCAGAGCTCACTGTTTTCACATAATCTTATATTGTGGGTAATTATACACAGACATTAACTTGATAAAGATAATTACAAGAATCTATCATTGCTGGGGTTTTGGTTTATTTGAATCTGAACTTTTGGGGACTTTGAATTAGATGATTAACTTACACTGGGTTTTTATTTGTTACGGAATGCCTGAAATAGTTACTGAAATTAATACAGAGCACGTTTTTACCTTTTCACAATGAATATGTTTGATTAACAGCACGGTATTTATTCAGTTGGGGCTCTTAAATACCAGATGCAAATATCAAATAATCACTTGAACAATCGAGTTCAAATATTTAACAGATCAGTGCAGAAAAGATTAAGTGGGAAATTTACTTTAAAGGACAAGTATGTGTGTGTGTGTGTGTGTGTGTTTCTGTGTATTAGAGGTAGAATGAGACATAGGTGGATTTTAACCATTTCAGACCTTATAGTGTGTCAGTATTCTAGATTACAAGAGGGTGATATTTTACTTCTGAAAAATTTCTATTCCTTGCAAACCTTATGTAACTTTTCCTAGTATGTTAGGAAATGGCTTCCCACTCTAGCCCCCAGTAAATATCACCAAGAGATCTCATTAAAAATACAGATTCCTGGGCCCCTTGGGATTGTGAATGTGAATCTGGCTTGATTTCTGCACACATTTATTTTTAATAAGCTCCCCAGGTGATTCTGCTGTGGAGCCTGCTGCAGGAAGTACTAAATTGAGGCATTCCTATGGAAGTCTGCTCATAGCTAGAAACATGATAGCACATTAGTTTGCCCTTAAAATCATAAACAGATAAACATAAGAAAGAAGAAACATTGTTCCCTCTCTTCTCCTCCAAACTTTACAGGTCTTCTTTTATTATTGCTGGAGATACCTATCACTCTCAATCTATGTCGTTCCCCCAGTTTCTTACCTGAGGAATGAGACATTTGCCCGTTTATAGCCCTATATTTTGAAATTTAGATTCAAATCAGTCTTGAGTTGGCTTTTTTGATAACGGAATTTTCCTCACTCTTTGGTTTCTGCTGCCATATTGTGCTTCAGTTTATGCTAGATCTCTAGATTCTTCCTTAAATGACAGTCTTCAAAACCACTGTAGAACCATTGCCCCTGGAGGATTAGAGCCCTGCTTTGGTTCCCTCTGATCTCCTTCCAAGAATGCAAGACTTGCTTTAAAGACTTACTTGAGAGTTCAGAAGCCAGGGCACAATCCCAGGCTGCTAGGTTTCCCCTTGCAGCCTGGCATGCTTGACTCCAAGGAACCTTTTTCTTCTCTGATACAATATTTCACTCATTCACCTGCCTAGGTATTCCATGTTGCACTTTCCTTTTGACTATTGACCCAGGGACTGTCCCATCTGAGAGAGGTTCCAGGTTGAGTTTCTATGTTCTGAATAGCTGTGTCCATTTAGGTAGTGATCTGAGACATGGACTGGCAATGGAGCATCTGAGGCTCTCAAGACTATAACATAGATTGATAAAGAAATTTACAATATACAGTTTCTATTTTAGTTTTCTTTTCCTGTCTCTTGATCATGATACATGAGCTTACAGCTGGTGATTTACTTTTGTTCTGATCTGTAAACTAAATCTGTTCCTCTCTCAATTTCAACACATTGATAACTAGAGTTTGTCACGTACAGGACAGGATTTAAAGGGGTCACAATAATTATCTTCAAGCATTTTCAAAGTCGCCATGCAAATAAGAGTTTAAATCTGATCCTAGTAAGCACTAAAGCATAGGCAATTATGGTTCAGCATAAGGAAGGATGCTCTCTGCATTTAACAAAAGTAGAATGATCAGTCTTTGAAAAGACAGGGCTTCTTCTCTCTGGGGGGCTCAATCAGAGGCCATGTGACCACTGTAGAGATTTCATAGGGAGGAACCAAAGTTAGGGTGGGTTTCTCCCAGCTTTGAGAACAGTCACTGTGTAAAGTTCTGAGCACAATAACTGTGTCAATAGCTATGAGTTCGAGTAATATCAGTTATTGATCTAGGCAGTGGTATGTGCAACAGGCAGGAGGGGCTTCCTGGCACAAAATAATTGTGTCCTAATTAGATGTTACTTGATGTAATTTTAGTCTTTTGTCTATCCCAAGTCAAAGGCACTAACACTGCTTTCTCTGCCATGTTTCAGGCTCTGGTATGGTTTGGGAATGACTTCTCAAAGACCCCAGAAGTTGAATCATTAAATAGACCTTAAGCATGCAAGATGCTGAACAGAGTGAGTTAAATGCTAGGGTGATCTGTGAATCCTGATGGTTCATTAGTCCATGTTTCTTAAATAGCACATATTTTTTACCAGCCAGATAAGAAGCTTCAATGATGACGCACTGATATGTAACTGGGAAATATACAAGTTAAACTATCTACTCTGGAGTAAGGTGAGTGGATTTCAATGCAGACTGGCCTTCCCCCGACCAGCCATCATTTCTGAGAGAGCCCTGTGTCTAAGAAGGGGATTGAAAGGAAGTCTCAGGACATTCTCCTGGCTACCAATATCCACAGGTTAGGTCTTAGGGCCAGTCTGCAACAGAGCTCATCTTTCCGACAAGGCTGATGACAGAATGCTAGACATCAAAGTCTAATTTTTCTCCTTAGATAGCACTTCATATGAGTGAATATGGATCTAGGGACCATGGAAGCTAAACAGACTTCTGCATTAACATTCCTGTCAGCATCCCATCAGGGTCAGGTGGATAATGGAAGGGCGAGTCCCATCTGTCCCTTTTATTATGCATCTGGAAGCTGCCAGCTGGGTTGCCCTCTTTCATGATCAACACTGCATCTGTTTTCAGATTATGTCAAGGCTTCAGAGCTCTGTTTAAGCCGGGTATTGCTCGAAGCCTCCATATTTGTCTGCCTCAGGCACCCAACGTGGAAAAGAAATAATTCAAGTGAGTATCTTACAAAGGATTCTATGAAAATATCCACAAAGTCAGTTCTAATCAAACACTAGATTCTGTAAACTTCACACCAAATGTGTTCTGCCTTCTTTTCTTGGAGGGGGTGCCCTTGAGTGACCATCATGCTATCGTGGCAGATGGTGGTTACAAAGGCTAAAAAGGCTCAGAGATATATTCTGTTCTTAGAAGCTGAGTCCTTGAAATTTTCAGACTAGGCTAAAAAAATAACTTCAAAACATTCTCTTAAGTTAATTAAAGCCATCAAAGGTTATAGAATTCAGAATTTTTATATCAGTGACTATCTATGGTTATCCATACAATCCTAGACCAACATACCCCCGTATTCATCTGTTTATCCACTGTTCTTTTTGAGTTGTGGGAGTTGGTTTACCTCAAGGTCACCAGTTAGTCTTATTTCTTCTTAAAAAGGGAATTTAAGGGATATAGGAATTCAGAAGTATGTTACTACTTGAGGAAATGTAAGGAGAGGCTCTCAGTTCACAGGGCCCTCTGTTCTTGGGCAGAATTATGTAAATTACTGGAACTTAAACAGATTTCAATTGCTATTTCTTGAGCATGCATACTTCTGTAGGGTTTTCCAAGACTGGGGAAAAAAAAGAAATTTGAGGCAGTATTCAATACCGTAAATGTTCATTTCTGAACTGTGATTGTATATTGTTTCATGGCTCAGCTGATACATGCTCAATTCTTGTCATAGCCAGGATGACTTGCTTTGCACTGATTTTATATATATATATATATATATATATATATATATATATATATATATATATACACACAACACACACACACACACACACACACACACACACACACACACACAGGGAATTAAACCCCCAGGGGTGCTCTACCACTAAGCTACATCCCCAGCTCCTTTTTATTTTGTATTTTGAGAGAGGGTCTTGCTAATTCCCTAGGCTGGTCTTGAACTTGTGATACTCCTGCCTTAGCTTCTCAAGTAGCTGGGATTGCAAGTGTTAAGTTGATTAAGTTAAGTGCCAGGTTAAGTTGATTACCTTTTGAAAAAAAATAGTTTTTTAGCTGTTGATGTACTTTTTTATTTTTTATTATTTTTATTTCTTAAAATTTATTTATATGTGGTGCCGAGGATTGAACCTAGTGCTTCACATATGCTGGGCAAGTGCTCTGCCATTGAGCCACAGCCCCACCCAAGTTGATTACATTTTGAAAAGGCTCTCAATGGAGGTTGTAGGCACAACTGATGTATAAAAAATATGGTCTGTGTATGTGTGTATATGCATATATACTAGCCGGGTTGAGACTTCCATCAGATATTTAAGATTAAAATGCAACATTTGTCAGTTTAGACTCAACTTTGCTAATAAAAAGAAAAAAATATATATAAACCAATGGGTGGGCACCTTTTTTTTCTTGACTAAAAGCAAACATGCCAATAATGCTGATTTCATTGCTAGTGGAGATATAAAAAGAGATGGAACCATAAAAACTAGGGCAGAAGGGAGTATGGTTGGCAATTTGATTAGGACCAGAAACCACAGTGAGTTTGGAGGTGACTCTGGACAGGAAATAAAAAGCAGGCAACTTGCTGATGATATAGATGAAGGTAGATTAGAGGTAGATGGATAGATAGCCATCCATAATGAATTTGAATATGTAGTTTTCTTTTCCCCCTTCCCTTAAGGCTGTTAGATATGAGTAACCTATTTCAAAATAGCAAGGAACCATGGAAGAACTGTGATATGCCTGAGGCAAAAGAATTGTGTAAAATGTTTAAGAGGCTTTATTGCATTTTCCCCTCATTGTGCTTAGAGAAAAAATTCAAACTCCCTCCAGTGGCTTCAAGCTCTGACATAGGTCCCTATCCATACCTTCAGCCACATTTGTGCATCTTCCTTCTCCATTTCTTCCTCCTCCTCCTTCTTTTTCATTCTGCTCCTGTCAAGCTGACCTCTTTCAGTTCTTTGACAAGCCACATCCTCTGTGGCATCTAACTCTTTGCACAACTGGATATTTATGACTCGGTTACCCTTTCTTTTCCCAGCCCAACTGTTCACATGGCTAATTGCTTCTTGGCTTTCAGTTTTCAGCTCAAGTGTCATTTTCTCAAGGAGCCCCTCCCTGATTTTCCCATTTACTCTGTGAGTCTAGGTTTCCACCCTTCGTATATTGCCATAACACATTCAATTTCTTCATAGCACTAATCACTATTTAAAGTTAATTTTTTTCCTCATTATACTATGAGCTTCACATGTGCATTTCTATATGCAAGAAGCTAGACTGATACCTTTTACTTGTTTTGTGATCAAATTTTCTGAAATTATTAATAAGTAAAGTTGACCACTGAGGCTCTAGGGAAAGTGAACCATAATAAGTGAGAAATAATAAGGAATTATAGATTGACATAAGTCATGAAAAGCATCTACTGAAGTTCTAGTACATAGGACTTACTGATTTGTACTTTGTAAGTCACTTGAAGTTCTTTTTTGGAGTTTAGCAGTATAGAATTTTATAAATAATTGTATATCTCTTGTTGGAAGTATCAATGTCCTTAAACTTCACAGGTTCAAAACCAAACTTAAGATCTTTGTCCTGAGATCTATGCTGATGCACTATCCCCACCTGCTCAGCCTGCATAACCAGCCTTGACACTTTTATCTTCCTCCCTAACAGTCAATACTTACCAAGCCCTGACAGTTTTATATTTCTTCAGTCCATCCATTTCTCTCTACCTTCAGTTCTCCCACACTGCTGTTCAGCATCACCCTTGTGGTCCTTGGTCTATCTAGTACTAGAGGTGCTATTGGTTTGGTAGACACAGCTAGGGATAAAAATCAATGGCCTACTATTCTTAGAGGGAACTTAAATTTGGAAGTGAATGTGGATTTTAGAAGTTACTTATAAAGGTCTAGGGAAGATATTACTTCATCTTGAACGTTTTTTCCTATAAATCACTTTTGTAAAATTCTTTAGGTCAAGCATGAAGAAGAACTCTATTTCAATGGGAATGACCAATGAAAAAGGACATATAATATGAAGAAGATGGATTAGTGACAGGATTAAAGATTAAAAGTTAGCACAAATGGAACAAAAAGGATTTTCATCTGCACTAGCTAGTCATAAAGGGATCAGAAATCCTGATGAATCTTTTGTTTTCTTTGGAAGCAACTATTCAGTTAAACATGTAGTATTCTAGTCCCATGTGGCAGAACAGTAGCTAGCAGTTTTCTACACCACCAACATGTTGGCTACCCAGATGTAAACAGATGAAATTGTGCATTTGAGCATGGAGGAGATTAAAAACACACACACACACACAAAAAAAAAAAAAAACCCAAAAAACAACCAAGCCATTTGAGCTAAAAATGGCCATATCCAATTGGCACAATCAAATATTATACCATGGGAAATACCACAAGAAATTAAGTTCAGAAATCTCCCTGCAGGATAGGACCCAGGTTTTTGTCCCTTTGAAAAAGTGGGGTGGTTATTCTTAGGGACATGTGCTTGTCCTTAAGGAAATATCTCTTCCTTAGATTCTCTATTATTTCCTTTAAATAATAATAAGACACCTAATCCTACACAGAATGTCAATGAAGGATGAGATGAGTATGTTTTTATTGAAAAGATGTCTTTGAACAAGCATGCAAATATGAACTTGCATTTCCTGAGGCAGCTCCTGCTCTTTTCTGTGACCTCAATGACGGTTGAGCCCTTTATTTTGATGCGACAGTAGTTCTCCATCAGTGTATCTTATCCAACACCATTTGAAGTCTGACTTCGATTGTCACAAAAAGCAAACTCAATGCATTCCCTAGTAGAATGAGTAGTAGGATAATTGATACAACACTTACTAATTTATAAAAGCTGGCACCAAGAACATTGGAGAAATATGAAAGATGGAAAAAATAAAACACCATGCAAAGTTAATGATCACTTAAGAATTATTATTTATTAATCAGTTCTCTAATATGGGAAAATCCCCATGTGTCTGAGCAAACCACAGACGGTTGTTTGTGATTACAGGAACTGTATGGATCCCTCCAAGTATTTATGCCATAAATTACAAATCAGATAAGGCTTTTTATAACTTTTGTGAAGCTTGAAAAATTACTTTGTAACTAGTTGCCTACTTGTGACCAAGCATCAAAATGCGCTTTTTCATAGAGTTTTATTCCATAAAAAAAATTCAGCATAAAAGAAAATTCATCCTGGAAACTAGGGACAAAATGACACAAAACTTGGCTCTTCCCATGGATGTAAGTCCCTAAAGTGAGGTGTGGATGCAAACCTTGGAAAGTGCCCTAAGGGATGACATCCTGAGTGTCTGGCTATTATATCCTCAGTCCCTGACACACTTTCTGGGACTTGGTAAGCTCTTAAATATGTGTTGAATAAGCAAACGAATTCATGCGACATGCCACAACCTGGCAATCTTTATTTATACTTAAGCTATTTTTATCACTCCAGTTAGTCATACTTTTTTCTTGCTAAAACAACATATTGCTGATTTTATATCAAAAGTCTGTGGGGAAACAGGATTCACTTTATAGCCAATTTTGCTGAAATGTATTGGCCCTGCAAAGCAAGAGACATTTACACTTTGAAATATGCATTGTCATTTACCCTTCAAAAACATAGTAGTTTTCCTTAGCTGTTTCTTGGTTTAATCGGTCCCCAAAGCTAAATAAATGAAATAAATGGAATGTGTGTTTGCATTAAACTACTTTCTAGCAAGGTGACTTTTACTTAGTTCATGTAATGCAATTATTAATGGGCTACTGCTTTGTGTAGATAATTGTTTTTCTACAAATTATTATTATTGGATTATGAAGTATATATTTCCAGGAAATACGAAAATGTTCCCTGTTGAAAGTATAGTCCAAAACATTATTAAATAAAACTAAGTGATATTAAGACATCATTTTCACCTTTTTAAATAATTTCACCTTGTTTTAAATTTTAAAATTATAAACAGAAAATAATACAAAACAATGGCAAAACTGGTAGAGACATTATACCCTCAAACACTGCTTGTGAGAGCAAGAATTAGTGTAATAATTTTGAAGCAATTTAGATAGATGTATTTAAAACATCACAGCATTTTGAATCAGTAATGTAATTTCTAGGAGTTAATAATACAGACCTAAAGCTTTGCATAGAGATTTGTAAATAAGAATGCTCATCATAGCTTTAGTAAGAGCAACAATAGGAAACAGAGCAGTGTTTCAATGCTGGAGATGTGGCATTGTAAATGATGACATGCCTGTGATACAACCCGAATGTGTACAAGCACAAAGACTATTCAATGACATGGAGGAAATGTTCAGTTGATAAAATGAAGGGGAAAATGTAGGAAATTAAAGAGTAAAAATAGAAGAGGTAAAGGGCTCTTTGGTGGAATTCAGTTCATAGGTTTGTATAGTTTGCTACATAAATTAAGTGCTTGGCTATTATTTAAAATTTAGGATATCTCACTTGAACCCATTCTGTCTGATTGTCCCATTTATGGAACTCATAAAAAAATTAAATTGAGCCATAAATATGCTACTTATGGTAACTTTGAAATAAATATTTTTGTTTTTAGTTTACTAATTTTTTGGGGGGGCGGTGTACTGAGGATTGAACCCAGGGTTGTTTTGCCACTGAGCCATATTCCCAGTCCTCTTTATTTTTTGTTCTGAGAAAGGGTTCCACTAAGCTGCTTGGGACCTCATTTAAGTTACTGGGGCTGGCCTTGAACTTGCCATCCTTCTTGGCCTCCTGATAGTTGGGTTTATAGTCATGAGCCACCTCACCCAGTGTCAGAGTGCTCTTGGGAAAATAACAGATGATTAGTGATGACATTCAATAACATTATAATTATTATTATTGATATCATTAATGTTGTCAAAGATAAATCATATAATAAACTCTAAATTATGATTTCCTATCTATTTTAATGTACCTGTGTCAATTTCATTGAAATGTTTGCAGAATCAAAAACTTGGAACTTAGTGGTTAAAACAACAGCATTGTCAGGTTCTCCATAAAACCCTGCAGATTTGGCAACACACATGGGAGAGACCCAATCAGCTGGAGTTGGGGAGTTCATTTCCTAGTGCTAGCACACGCTCTCTAGTGGGACACACTCCTCAGCACTCCTTACTGTGACCCCAGGCCAATGGGACTCACTGATGTGACCTTCCCAGTATTTGAATCCTTAGTCCTATAAAGCAAGATCTAGGTTTTGCCAAACGTACATACAAATGCATTAAATGTCACAAAAATTTCTCTCATGGTGGTAGGATAGAGGATGATTTTCACTTTCTTTATTATGGGCTTTATATTTTCAAAATTATATAATGAAAATATGTATTGCTTTTCTGATTAGAAAAGTATAACTGTTATTTTTAAAATGTAAAATCACTAAACAGGATGGAGCTCCATGCTAAAAGATTACAAAAGGCAGATGTTACCATTAATCTTTGGGAAAAATTATATTCTTGAATCTCCTTATCCAAAATAGTGGGCCAGAATCTTGATGCTTTTTCATTTACAGTGTGTTTCCCCATTATTTAATAAAAACACATTACTGAAATCTAAATGAGATGGAACCGTCTGACCAAACTAATTTTTTTTGCAAAGTATTGTAACTTTACCTCAATTAAAAAAAATAATAATCTCAACTGTAAGAAAACCATTTTTTCACTGTTCAAGTATAAAATATTTCTGATAATATGAAGGAAAACATGAAATTGTCATTCAGCTCTTTGATTATATGGAGAATGAGTTAAACCTAAATTTTTATTAAAATGCAAGTGCATTAAACAAACTAACTGCAGTGGAAGGAATATAGAGTATCCTTGGATTGGTGACATACATTGAAACATTTTTATGTAATAAAAAGATTTATAGGAATGATTTCTTTGTTTTTATTTTAGGGAAGGAGTAGTTAAACATGCAAAAATGCTTATTTCACTTTTGCCACAAAAATGATTATAGGTCAAAGTTTTTACTTTTTAATTTTCTCTCTAGTATTGCAAGAACTTGAGAGCCAACATAAATATGACTTTGTGCCTGTTAATTTTCCACATGGCCATTTTACAGCCATGAGATTCTTATTTATTTACTAGTAGATGAAATAATCAACTGATATTTACTGTCGTTCTAATACAAACGTTGTATCAAATAGCCATATAAAGCATTTTCACTGATTTCACATTAACCTTTGGCAGTATTCTGTAAGAATAAAATTAAAATATTTTCCTTATTCACACAGCATATATGTGATTTTTAAACAGGAGAGGATCCTAATTATATCTGTGTTTTAGTGATGGTATTCAGGATATGAGTGTCTCAACAATGCAAGTGGGTTGAAGTCAGAGCAGAGGAAGAAATCCTATAAGTAGATTCATATACAATTGTAGAGGATCAGTTGGTCATTGAAGGTGAACTGATATAGGGTTCAGAATATTTGTTTTAGTGCGATTGTTACATAGTTCCTTTAAATTTAAAGTTCTTTTACACATTTTAATTGTTCTTTTCACATTGAGCAGTTTTTAATATTGCATTTTATTTTAACCAATGTATTATTAGTCATAACTTTTAGATATTTTCTATAGATTTCTCAAGGGTTTACAATATGCATTTACGTTACTATAATAACTTTAAATAATATTATATTCTACTTGTAAGCATTATTATAAAAGTTACGTAAAGATCTCTCAGCAGAAAACTTCCATTTTTTCTTTGTATCATTTGCCAAATATTTTATTTTGACAAGTATTCCAGATGTCAAAATTCATCAATATAATTTTAGGTTGAAATAATCAATTAACTTAAAAACACATTTTAAAGGAATATAAATATGAGGAAAAAGCACAAGCAACTATTTTTCAAAACCCTATTCATTTGTACAGTTCCAAGTTTCCATTTGGTGTCATTTTTCACTTCAAAGTTTTTATTTAACATTGCAGTGCAGGTAAGATTATGAGAAATTCTGTCGACATTCTTTCTCTAAAAGTCATTTTATTTTGCCTTTATTTTTGAAGAACATTACTAGTAAACATAAAGTTCTAGGATGACATGTTTTATTTCATGATTCTCCAGAGTTGTTACATTATCTTCTGGCTGAGGCACTTTTCATAAATGTCTGCTGTTTTCTTATCTTCTTCTTATTATTATTATGTAAGGAATGTGCATTGTTTCCCTCTGACTGATTTTAGCTTTTTATTTTCACTCTTATAAAAAAGGAAAATTGATTAAGAAGCGATTGGACTAGTTTTCTTTGTGTTTATCCTGTTTGGAATTTGTTGATCTTCTTGAATTTGTCACATCCTCAAAGCACCCCATACAGATTTCCGCAGCTCATTCTGTGGTTTTGACCTACAGTCCTAGTCACCTCAGCTTTCCTGAATTTTAATTTCTGACTTCTTGACTTAGCAAATGACTGAGTTTTGCTTGTAATAACCCTCCTTGTGAAAGATTTCCAAAGAAGAATCCAATATAAATAAGGGCTTATTTCATGACTTTCATTTTTCTCAAGATTCTGTGTCTGTATTGGTCATTTTCTAGTATCAAACAATATTTTTTCTCATATTTCCCCTTTTTAACTTATTTTTGGAGTGAGTATATGTCTAATCCCAATCACACTATCAGTGCCTAAATCACACTATTGGGGCCTATATTTGGGGTGTCCATACATTTTGGAAATTTTAAAATCTTATCAAGTATGTTTTCATGATACAGCAACAGCATCAGCATGTATACCACAAAGATTTTGGTTTCTAAATATAAGTCTTTTCTAAAAGGAACCAGAGATCCTGAGAAAATACCTTATTCTAAAAATGGATCAGAGTAAATTCAAGTATTGCTTGCTAGAAAGTAAGTACATGCTTAAAACATGAGGAAAACATATCCAAAGGGCATAGATCCAGCTTGAAGGGAGTTTCACTGGCCAGATTTGGAATGATTTGAGCATCAAAATTAATGATAGCAATGAACTTTAACCCATAAGATAGAAACCATGAGTATAATACGTAAAGGGAGTAAATAAAGCAGTGTATGCCTACATACAAACATACATACAAAGGAAAAAATTAAATGTCCCCTAATAAATAGATAGATAGATAGATAGGCAAATAATTAACAGATACCAAAATCAGTGGCAGAAAATTGCCATGGGAACAATATATTTTCCTAGTTTTATAATATTTCTCAATGGCACAGAAGATTGGTAAACACCATCTTCAGCATATGTTTAAAGCTAAAACAACATTGGAAGATGAATATCATGTTACTCTTGATGTGATGCATTGAGAAGGTTATAACATCCCTTCAAGGGCATTCCTAATGAAAATGGGAAACCTGATCCCAAATATGAGGATGTATCAAACAAACCCAAACTCAGAGATGGTCTGAAGACAACTTGCATTCTATTCAAATACACCAAGGCCCAGGACTACAGAGAAAGGCTATAAACCTCACCTAAACTAAAAAGACTTTACAACTAAAAGCAATGAGAAATCCTAAATTTGATCCTGCACTATCACAAAAGTAGCTATGAAGATCAGTGTTACAATAACTGAAAAAACTTGGAATGTTACCTATGAATGAGAAAATGTCATTGCGTGAGTGTAAAAAGGTCCTGGTTTTTATAATTGCATTCTGACATTGTCAGAAGATCACCTCATTGTTAGTGAATATACTATAAAATACAGGGGTAAAGGAGATAATTTTGATTTCTAGTTACTCTTGAATGGTTCAGAAGAAACAATTGCTTGTACATATATGCATACATTATCTACCCATCTACCCATGTATCTATCATCAATAGTTTGAATGTACCCTTTTTAAAATTTGTGATGGAGATTTAATCTCCAAGGCAACAGTGTTTGGAGACGGGGTCTTTGCACGTATTTCGTTCTTGAGTCCCCCATCCTCATGAATGAATTAATGCAGTAATTAAAAGGGCTTGTGGGAGTGAGTTTTGTTCTCATCTGCTTTTCTACCAGGTGAAGACCCAGAGTTTATCCCACTGGTGTTCTTCTGTCTTCTGCACATCAGGATGCAGCAAGAAGTTCCTTTTCAGATGCTGTTCCTTGATCTTAGTCTTTCCAGTCTCTAGAAACTACAAAAGATACATTTCTGTTCTTTATAAATTCTTAGGTATTCTGTTGCAGCAGCACAAAATAAAGTAAGATCCTACCCATCTGTCTGTCCACCAAGAGAAACAAACAAGATAGAGAAAACTAACAGACAAAAATGCAAATAGTTGATGGATATGGGTAAAATTTATGTAAGGGTATTTGATACTTTTTAAAAAAATTATAGAAATTTAAAAGTATATCAAAATAAAAATTTCAAAGGTATCCTAGTTAAAATGACCCTTTCTTTTCTCTTCCCCTGATACTTCAATTACTGAGCTCCAGCTTCACCAGACAACTCACCTAGTACCTGCCCTGTGCTTTCCCAGCTCTGTGCTTTTCAGCACACCATTTCCTTTCCATCAATTTCCTAATCGTGCTTTCTCTGCTTATCTGAAGCCACACATCCTTCAAGACTTTGTTCAATGGTCATTTCTTGTGTAAGACTTTCAGTGTTTTCCTAGCAGGACTTCTCGCCTTACTCATATTTAATTGATCTTTTCTTTATTGGTCCACATCTCCAGGTACATGCTGCTAATTTAGTGCATCAGTTACAGTAGGCTAGGTTCCACTGTGGAAGTCAGGGATAAAATAACTCAGGTTTCTTTCTCATGACAGTCTAGCTTCCAGTGAAGACTGCCAAGTGGGCTGTGTTCATTGTGGTCACTCAGGGACTGAGGGTGATGGAAACTGTACCTTGACTTATGTGTCTATGATTACTCATCAGAGGGAAAGGAAAATAGGAAAGCATGAAGCTTAAAACTCCCTGTCATAAATAACTTAATTTGCTGCTACTCATTTTTCCTTTGTTAAAGGAAGTTATATGAACACGATTATTTTCCTAGGTGATGGGAAATGCAATCTGCATAAGGAAACTGTGAATAAGTATCTCTGAGGATGCCCACTCCCAGGGTTTATTACATCATACTGAAGTTACCATGCTTGTAGTTTTCTTCCAGTAAATTGTGATAGCATTTTCTATGTCCTACACATCCTTCCACTCAACCCTTAAAGACTAGTATTTAGTGCTAAGGAGATGCTCAATGCTTACTGCCTGATGTAAAGGACATTGAGAGACTTACCCAAGGTCATAGATTTAGATATTTACAAATTTCTAGTTCTATGCATTTTTTCCTGCAATAAAATACATAAGCTTTCTTGACATGGCCCTATTCTTATTAAGTTGTTATCTGCAAATAGAAAGTATTTTGATTTTACTTTAGTTAATATTTTATAGACCTCAAACTATATGCAATAACCCATTTTAAAATTTGCCTACAGCCAAAGAATGCCTAAGAAATACATTGATTAAAATTCAATAGATGAAAACACATTTCATTTTTATCAACCTGCTATGATTTTTCACTTCTGCTTTTGAGAGACTCTCTCCCATCATTTCTTGTTCATGACTGTTTTCATTACAAACTAGACCACAGGGCCTTTTAGAATTGTGTGCCTTTAATAACAATGACCAATAAAATTCCAAAAGACTTCAAAAGGTACAGAAGACAAACATCAAAGTTCAAATCAAAACCTCCAAATAAATTTCGCCAGAATAGTGTATTGGTTAACTTAGAAAATTAAAAGATCTAATTTTGGTGAAATCTTATAGATTCCTACCTATCTCTATTATTTTTCTTATGGCTCTTTCTCAGGTCTCAGGGAACATTAAATGATTAACGGTCATATTTATGTCTTTTTGGAAATGAGAAGAATGAAATCAACTGTAGAAACAGTGCTGAGAATTAAGATACTGTGAGACAGGTATTGAATCATTAGCACTATGATGAAAGGCAACAAAGTAGCCAATCTTGTGTACATTAGCATGGTTTTCAGTGAAAATCAGAATTTCAATGCATGATAGAAAATGGAGATGATAAATTCAGAAGGCAACATTCAGGAGTAACTCAGAGCAGAGCATCTGTTGTTGCCTGGATCTCAGGAAGCTGAGTGATGTAGAGGATTCATTTCTTATTCTGCTGTAATGTCTGCCATGTTGAGGACCCTGGTTAGTGACTGAATCAGTGTTCTGGCCACTTCTACCCCCAATGACTGAGATCTAGCAAACCTTGGGGTGCCTTCATTACTCAGACTTCCAAATGCAGAATGAAATAGATTTATGTATCTTTAATTTGGGATAAAGTTTTTTTTTACATATCCCTGTGAGGGTGAGCAAACTTTAAGTGACAGATCATTTTATGAAACTTCTAAGATGAGCCTGACTGTTTTGATCACATAAAATTGGCAGGAACTTGAGCTTGGAATCTGAATAGAACCCAACTGAATGTCTGCACAATTTTGAAGAAGCACAGATGATTTTATGCAAATTATTTGTTTATGGAATGCTTCCCTTGAGCACATCTGCTGGATCACATGGGTGGAAAATGGATGAGGAGACAGAAGTGCTTCAGTTGAAGTGATTCTTGGTTTTTTGCTTGTATTCTCCCAGTCACTATAAATACAATATTAATAAGGTAGCACCTAAGATCTATGGAGATGGGAAAAAGGTTAACAAACTTTGAGATACAACCTAGGCTACATTACTTAGAGGGACTTTTACTGTCCCCATTTACCAACAAGGACAATGAAGCTCAGGTAGTCAAGGATCTTACACAGTGTCCTAAAGCAGCAACTGGAAGGACCAGGTTTTGAACCCAGAATCTGTCTCAGAATCCAGTTGTCTAACTCTCCTGTGTCACATGAACCTTCTAAGATAATACATAGGATAACTGTAGAAGTTTAAGTTATGTAACACACAAGTAGAGTAGTCTTATTAAAAGAAGACGGAAAACTCAGGAGGAAAACTTCACATTCATCACACTTACCCTAAACTCAAAATAAAAACATTCATGTTAGGACAAAGTGGCTCCATTCTTTTCCAGGAAAACTGAATAGAATACACTATTAACTAACCAGTCTCTAGGCTTCTCACCATATAATTAGAGCCTTTTAAACATCATTAATGAGAACGATGAAAATTTTCTATCTTTCCCAATCTGGCACAAAAAATTTAAGCACTTATGTTATTGTGTCTTGTCAAGGAGTCTGACCATATAATGGGAATTGTGTGAGACATTACACAAACAAACATTTGACACAGGGTGGAACTCAAGTCCTTCAAAATATATATGAAAGTAACTTCAGTGCAATGACAGAATATGAATAATTATATGGAATTTCACTTCCTATATGAAACACTGACAAACAGAAAATACAGTTGAAATGGTAAATGTTCCGGTGGGTCCCTGGCTCCCCTCCCCTTCTGTCACCCAGGTTCTCTCATCTTGTTGTTAAGCCATTTTATGGTGGGGTGCTCCTTTTTGACTCAATCTGTTTTCTCAGAAATTCCACCATAGCACATGATGCCTTATTGTTCAAGAAAGTGATACTCTTGTTGAGTGTTTGATCAGACTTTTCTGTTGGGGACTAGGTTGTCAGCTTTTTGTGCTATCAGGATAAGATGTATGCCACAGAAAATGAAAAAGGCATATTTGGCAAGCCTGTCAGAAGATATATTGACAAATGCATTGAAACCTGAAAGCATGCCTTCAGTGGTTAAAATATATGGAAGGAATATTTTTATTTTGTCAAATAAACTCAGGGTTTGAAGGTCGTGTATATGTCATAGTATGAAGACAAGGAGTCCACATTGACCCCAACTTCTGAAAACACCCATCCCACATGTGTTGGATTAAGATTACTTAATTTATACAATACCTATTATTGAATACTGTATCATCATATACTCTGTTATATATTTCAGGTAAATCAGATACAGTCCCTAAATGAGCAGGATTCCAGTATACAGTGTGAGAAAGATTAATAGAAAGAGATAAATTGAGCTATATAATGAACACTGTGGTTTTCCTTTACCTCCCTACCCCATAGATTAATTCTGAACCCTTCCTTTCCCCGATTTCTGCCCTAGAAACCTCACCTCATTGAATTGCTTCCTTATGAACTGGCCTCAAGTTGGGTTCAGTGAGTAGTTACTGTCAGGAGATCAAAGATGTCAGAGTTTCTCCCTCACTCCTTCCCTGCTTTGGCATCTGGCTTCTGGCAGTAGCTATGTGCTTCCATGACCCCTACCCATGCCCTCCTCTGCTTCTCCACAGCTTTAGCTCTCCCTGGGTTCTGGGCAACATGCCTCCCTTTTCCTTGTCCCTTCAACTCTGTTGATGGCAGCAACTTACATTATTCCTACCTCCATGTTTTCCAGTCAGTTTTTCATTTCTGTGACCAAAATACCTGACAAGAGCAACTTAGAGGAGGGACAGTTTATTTGAGGCTTACGATTTTAGGGATTTGTGGTTTGCCAACTCTAATACTCTGAACTTGATATGAGGTCTAACATCATCGTAGAGGGACTGGCAAAGGAAAACCCTTCAGCTCATGTCAGTCAGGAAGCAGACAGAGAGAAAGGAGCAAGGGACAAAATATTATTCCCAAGAACATACCCTCATTGACTTACTTCCTCCAGCTATGTCTCACAGTTACTACTCAGTAATCCATTAAATTAATACTCCATCAAATGGATAAATCCAATGATTAGGTTATAGCTTTCATTTCAACTCTGAACTTTGCTGCATTGCTTAACATGAGTTTGTTTGTTTGTTTGTTTGTTTTGGAGAACACCTCAAATCCAAACTATAACATCGTGCCTCAAATCTCACGTTTATTCCCTTAACTGTATAATATTCCAAATGTATAGTCTTTATTTGAACTCTTCTCACTTGAAACAACTGAGTTGAAGTATATTTCCTTTGAGAACACTGACAGATATAAGGACTATTATAAATATACTAATTCATTCAACATTCAATTACAGGCTATTTATTCAGACCTTATCACACAATTATTACTAGGTAGAAGATAAAAGTAAATACTTTCCAATACAACTTGATGAAAATATTCTGCATTGCCCAATTTGGTAACCACTAGGCACATGTGAGTATTGAATACCTGAAATGTGGCTATTATGATTGTACAATTACATTTTCAATTTTATTTATTGCTAAATTTAGATAGCCACACATGTCCAGTGGTTAGTGATACTGTTTTAGACATCACAACATGAATTAGTTTTACAAAAGAAGCCTGAATAAATCTTCTGGGTAGAGGTAGCTCAGGAGAGAATAGAGTTTCTTCTGAGATGTGGGTAGGTGGAAGGCATTTGAACTGTGGGTTAGTTGAATAGTTCTTCATCAGGCAAAGAAAGGTGGAGAGTGGCTTCTGGGAAAAAGGAACATCATAGGTAAATGCTGGGATGCTTTGACCTTTGGAAAGACAAGTAAGTTCAACATATCACATAATACTCAGGGTGATCATAACAGGAGGTTATGGTGGAAAATAAGCTTGGAACTTGGGCTGGGGCTGCATATTGATGAGCTTTACTTCATGGGCATATCCCATTACTCTTTTATACTTTAATATAACATATTATGTAGGTCATTTTAAAAACATAAATATTAAACATATTCATGGTAGAGACATTCCTTTAAAAACCGTTCCATTGAGTTTTCAATTTTTTTAAAAAAAATTTGTGCTTAGTTACAATCTGCTTCTTCATGGTTGTTTTTATTTTGAGTTTTGCCAGAAAAGTAAAAATATTATTCACATGACACACAATATGTCAGTGATCTAGTTTTCATTGAGGGGTGCATAAAGTGCCACAGAGCCTAGATGAGGGTACATATAGCCAAGGCTTGAAAGGATCCAAGAAAACTTCCTGATGAGTTCTAAAGTCTAAGCGTGTCTACAGAAGAGGCAGGAGTTGGCTAGAAGAATTTGTGTACTTGTACACGGAAGGTGTGGGAGGTGAGGGGTGATGGGAGGGGATCAGAATGTGTTTCCATCAGAAAACATTAAGTATGGCATAATGATGGGAATGAGGGGAAGCTAGAGTAGTCTGAAGGACCTAAGCTACCAAGGATCACTTGGCTTAATGTCTGTGTAGTGTTTTGGAGAGAGGTAAGACTGAGTATTGATTAGAAGGCTAGAGCTGCAATGTAGGGAAAACATAACGGAGTCTGAACACAGGTAATAGGTGTCTCACTTTCTGAAAAATAATATGTCCCATTTGTAATTTTTCCAACTTTCAAAGTTTCATGTATGTTTCCCTGAAAAATAAGTCAACAATTCTGCTTTTGCTCTGGGTCAAAATAATAATAGCTGTTATTTAGCAAGCAATGACTCTGTGTCAGTCACTCTTCTAAGCCCTTCCATGCTGTGGATTAACTCACTTAATCCTCACAACTCCTGTGAGGTGGGTACAATTATTATCCTGTTATTTTACAGAATAAGAAGCAATAATTCAGTGAAGGTAAGTAACTTTCCCAAAATCATACTTATTAAGTTCTAGAGCGGGATTTCAATCCTGATCATCTGCTTCTAGAACAGACACATGAATTTTTTTCCTTTTCTGTAAAATTCCTACAGTTGACCTTTGATGATACTATTTGTTTGTGAAAATGACTTTACTCTTACCTTGAATATTGAGTTAGCTTGGAAAGAAGATGAATATAGAACAAATTTCAAAAATACCCATATCCATCATGTAGAACTTGAACAAAAAGGATGGTAATTCTAAGCAGGATGGCAAGAAATACCAGTGAAGCTAATACCACACTGTATTGAATAATCCAAGGAAAATATGTGATTTATTGCAATTGTCTTCATAATATTCTTATTAGTCAAAATACTTTTATTTTAAGTATTTCAATGTGAGTAATTTTTTTTTTTTTTTTTTGTACCTGGGATTGAACCCAGGGAAGCTTAACCACTGAGCCACATCCTCCAGCCCTATTTTGTATTTGATTTAGAGACTGTGTCTCTGAATTGCTTAGAACCTCTCTTTTGCTGAGGATATCTTTGAATTTGCAATCCTCCTGCCTCAGCCTCCCAAGCTGCTGGGATTATAAGTGCTTACCACCAAGCCTGGCCTCAAGGTGAATAATAATCTTAAATGCTGAAAATTAATTAAAGAGATTTTCAAGGAGCCATGATTGACAGAAAATAAAATTATTATTTTTAGTAGATAAAATTATTGCCAATGAGCACTAAAAGAATGTGTTTCTGGATGTTTGCATATTTACAGCTTAATAGGAATTTGTAAGACCTACCTTCAGATCATATCTTATAGTGTGGTCATTAACACTCATCTTTTTACTTTATAATTACTTCTGAAGTCCAGGGGATTGACTTTAGAAATAACTTTAAGGAAGATGGTCCTTCAATTAAAATATTTTATGAGAAAATTTGTTATTCTTAGAAGAGTCACAAAAAGTAGTTGGCATAGAACATGAATTTCTTCCCACTTCAAATGTGTTGCACACAGAATAAAATTTGGTTAGAGGTGGTAACTTATTCAGATGTCTTCAAAACCCAACAGTCATTTAGCTCCCAACATAGACATCAATAATCCCCAGTACTATGGCATTCACTCACATGCCTGGCTGCCTATCAGTCTGGCAAAATCCCATCAGGGTCCCACTAGGTGGCACACTAAAATATAATATGCCAATCAGTTTGGTCCTATGTACATCCCATTTTCCCACTAAATATGGCCTCATATTAACATTTCTCTCATAATAACATTTCTTCCTTAGAAACAGAAATCTAACCATGCAGGGCGATGCCTACCTGTAATCCTAGAGTCTGGGAAGGCTGAGGAAGGAGAATTGCAAGTTCAAAGCCAGTCTCAGCAATTCAGTGAGGCACTAAGCAACATAGCAGAAACCTGTCTCAAAATAAAAAAATAAAAAAGGGATGAAAGGGCTGGGGATGTAGCTCAGTGATAAAGTGCCAAATGCCTCTGATTTGAATCCCTGGTACAAAAAGAAAAAACGAACAAACAAAAAACTATTAGCTTACACTAAAACAAATGTATGCTAATTAGGTTAAAATGGGGCTGGGAAAAAATGTTAAAAACCAATTAATTAATCCAGAAAAACAAATAAATAATAAATAAAATGGGGTTGGAGAGAAAAGTTCATGACATTTGGTATACATTGACACTGTTTAATTCTTTGAATTTCTTTGTTTCAGGGAGCAGGGGGCAGGGAAAGGGAAAGAGAAGGAGAGGTACTGCGGTCTGAATTAGAATAAGATATAGTCCATGCTTATATAATTATGTCAAAGGGTTCTACTTTTATGTATAACTATAAAGAACCAATTAAAAAAGAAACTATAACATGTGCCAGTAATTAGAATAATAAAAAAGCAAGTCAATGTTTATAGACATACCCAATCTATGTGAAGAAATGTGTGATACCATGACATATCTGAGGATTCAGGACCATAAGAATATTGGTTGTATTGGAACATAGGAAATGGGGGAAATATTAGTGAAGGATGAAGGTCTAAAAGGGTGTAAAGTTCAGGACATGAAAGGTCTGGATCCATGCTCAGGAAGTTAGATTTTTATTCACCTGCAATGGGCATTGGTTGAATGGCATTAAGCATAGAAATGATGTATTACCTGTAGAAAAACTTTAAAAGATCATGATCCAGAGCTTCATTCTCATTAGACCTATATAGAGGATATATTTGGAAATTTGTCACTGTTTTCCTGGACCTGTGTGCTTTGGTATTATTTTAACTGAAAAGAGTCTCACTTTGAAAGCAACCCAGCAGCATGCATGCCAGGTTTGGCATATGTAGATGGCTGGTTTGGTTGAAGCTGAGAATGCTTGGCTGCATTGGAGTCTCTCAATGGAGCCCTGCTTCTTTTTCCAGGGAGCCTAGAGCCAATAGAAATCAGTTGAAATTGGGGCAATTTATCATCAGTGAGATGAATCCACAAGAGTGGCTAATCAACTGTTGTCTAGAGAAAATCCCAAGTCAAACATATGGAAAATGAGGCTTATGAATCATAGCACAGCTTGGCTTTAGCCCTGAGGCAAATGGAGCTAGACCAGTAAAAATATATTCAGTAGAATCATGATCTGTTTGAATTCCATTTAAGGTGCCTCAGTTCTAGAAGCAGAATGCCCTCCACAGACATAAAGAGAATAATTCTTCCTATATTCCTAGAATCAGATTGTGAATTGTGTCTGCCTCACCTTCTCCAATTGAGTTATTTTGGATACGTTATGTAAATGTTTTATTTTCAATCTTCAAAATAAAGAAATTAAACAATAGAGCTGCCTAAATTTGCCTTAGAGGACTCATAAGCCCCAGCAGATCAGTGACTGTCTATCATCTGCTCAGAGGAATTCCTGGTTGTGGATAGTTTGGAATCAGAGACATGGCAGCCATAGAGTGAATGATCCTGGAAAAGGTAGGTGAATGAGTAGAACTAAATGATATTATGCAACGTGAAAATGCTATATAAGCACAGAATGCCATAGGTATGGTGATATCATGATGAGACATTCAGACTCTTAGTTAAATAAAATTCTACCTGGGTTCACATCAAATGTATATCATACATAAACAATCTCCAATCACTTTCCCCCTCACATCAGAAAGAAACAGCTGATCTAATTGTCTGTTGTTATTTGTTAGAGCATTATGTCCATTTCATATGCATTCCCTGTGACAATCTAAGGAGTAGAAACTGTCATCAACTCAGTTTATAGATGAAGAAATCTATCCTGAGACAGGTGAAGTGAATTCCCAGGTTAACAACAGTAAGTAGCGATTCTAAGAATCATACTAGGTCTGCCTGTCTGAAAATCCTACAATCTTTTCTATTTCTCAAGTGAAAACCTCTGATTTTCTTTTAATTCTCAAACATATTCTATGAAGTTTTTTTTTTTTTAAATCAAACCGCAAAATTTCAGTTCCTATGGAATGAGTAGGATTCTATTACTGAATGAAATAGGGCATATTTAATTCAGCAGATGTCTTTTTAACCCCCAATGCTAAAATTCTATTCACACTCTTTCTTTCTAAGAACACAATTTATTTGACTTTATTTATATAAAATCAATGTAGGAGAAATAGTTGGGGTTTTTCATTCACAGTCTAGACTTATTTTTATTTTTTATTTTTGGTGAACAACTTTTACTTTTTATCTATTATTTTTTATTTGAAAACCATAAAATTCTCTTTAAGTGATCAATGACCTTCTATAGAAAATGGTGGCTTATTCTTTTTGCAATAATTTAATATATTTTTGATGTTTTTTAGAAGTCAAAGCTATTATATTAAGAAGAATAAAGTGAAAAATATTGCCGAAAGGGCTCAGTAAAGAAGTCTAGTTGTTCAGGTCAAGCAAAAATAAGTTTTTATTGTTGTTTGTTTGTTTATTTTATAAAGCTTGGAGGAAATTCACCTTTTGTAGGAATTACTGCCTGTCTCTCCCACTTCCCTCACTTCTATTCCCCATCTTCTATTAATCTTCTCCTCTTGCCCCCCGTTCTCTCTTCCTCTCCTCCCTCCTTTTCCATCCCTTTCCCTCCTCTCCAACTCATCCCTTTACTTATGGCCAACTCTGGCTGCTCAAAAGTGGCAGACTTAGCTCCTAAATCTATCTTCCCCAAACCAACATACTCAATATTGAAGGCCTTAATTCAAAACCATCAGAAAGATAATCTACTTTTTTCTAGTCATGTGTAGCAAGTGAAGCTGGATTCATGGGCCATATTGCAAGTGATATTTAATTTTAAGCACAGGTTTTCTATCAAGTAGGTGCAGTCCTGGAGAAAAGAGCTCGCACCTCTCGTTTGAAAGTGTAGCCATTCTGAAAATTTAATACAAATGGAAGACTGCTAAAATCATGGTTAACCATGTTATACAAGGCAGGTCTGAGGATGTCATAGCAAATATATTTCAAAGTGGATTAAATCTAAATTATCAACTTCAAAAGCAAAGGTCATACCTCTAAAATATTAAGTTCATGTATAGACCTGAGAAATGTGAAAACTAGTTGCTAAATTAACTTCATTTATTTGACTGCTTTACAAAAATATGTGGAGGCAGTACTGTCTGAAAATGCAAATGCCATGAATATTTTAAATTTGTAATTGGTGGCCTCATTAACATATCCTTCATTGGGTCAGAGTCATTTGATGAAATCTGTTTTAAACTATAGAGATCTGTTTTAAACTATAGAGATCTATTAGCATGTGAGAAAATTGTCAAGAAAAACAGAAGCTTTCTTAAGTATTGCCATGAAATAGTTCTGTCTTCTTTCTTCCAGTATCCCCGTGATGATGATGATGATGATGATGATGATGATGATGATGATGATTTTGTTATTTTGAATGCCTACTAGGTGCAAAGTGTGGCCCTGAGGTGTCCATGTGCCTTGAACATTCCCTAAAGGGTTTTCTTGAGGGCCAAGGGGACTGAGATATGAAATAGCTTTGAAAGGAATACACTGTAATACACACATAAAACATTGTTATTTTCTTTCTCAGGGTCCTGTAGAGTAGCCAGAAAATATAGATGTCTTTCAATCTTCTGGGCAACCGAAAGTGGAAAGCTGCCACAGGAAGAATCAACTGCACAAATAGTGATTAATATGAACTAGCTAATTGGACTGAGCCCCTGGAGAAAATACAGAATGCTGAGATGGAGATGTGCACAGTGCTCTGTTTATTCTAGCAAAATGAAAGCCTTCTCCCGTTTACATTTCTTCTCATTAATATGCTAGATGGACTATTGTTATAGCCCATTCTATTCTGTTTGCAAGGCTTTAAGAAGGTGACTCAGGGGCACCTTATGAAGAATGACAAGCACCTAATATCAGCCAAATGTTCCATTATTCTTTTTACATTAATCGCCCCTTCTGCAAAGATTAGTCAAAGTACTTAACTGGGGGAAACCAGGAGGAAATATGGGCAGCATGGATATCAAATTAATCCTGGCCTTTTGAACACAAGAATTTGGCTGAGTGTAGAAAAAAGTAGCAAAAATAGATTACACTTGAACAAGAGCAATTTAATCACTACACAAAGCAGAATAGTTTGTGCATTTGGGCATCCATGGCTTTAACTGAACTCATGAAGAAATGAATGTTTTATAGATTGTTTGATTCTTAAGTCTGAGCTGGCAAATAAAAAGTCCTGCACCTTCAGGCTGTATTATAAACTCAGTTTTTCTTTCTTCCGTTTTTTTTTTCCTTTGCAGAAGTTTTGCCTCATTACTTCTAGAAACGTCTCTCAAGTATATGGAGTAACTTTCTGCAATTATCCATGCTTATTGGGATGAAAGGCCTGGGCTCTTCTGCTGAGCTCCTCTGTAAGGGTCATTCTCTTGAAGCTGGGAAGAGCTTGGGAAAGGAGGTAGGATGGAGTGGACTCAGTTTACCTACCTGAGTCAGTGAAGGAAACTGGTTCTTTCATTAAGCTTTACCCTGCTTATTTTGCATAAATCATCTGATTAAGTCACTACCTACCTTCTGCCTAAGTTGGCAAAAAGTGTGAAGAGATAGAGGGTTGCTACAGTTAGCAGTAAGCTCCTGGTATATGCTAGACATTGAGGAAAACACTTTGTATTAATGATTTGATTTAGCCTCAAATGACATTAATGTATTTTCCCTTTAGAGATAAGGAAATTCAAGCTTTCTGTAGAAACCCTGGTGTTAAAGTAAATTTCACTGGCACAGAAGATTCTAGTAGCAAAACCTATCTCTGAAAGAGGTTCCCTTTACCTCACTGAACCCAATCTGTAAAATGAATTTAGGTGGTTATGGTGTTGATCCAGAAGAGGGGAACAGTCACTGAGAGAACTAGGAAATTATAATTCTGGCACAAACAAAATATTTATCAAATTATTTTGACTTTACAAAGTCAGTTGCCTACTAACCCAGCATCATAACTTGACAGTTAAAAGCATGGCCATTACTATATAACCAATGAAATCTCCTATGTTACAACCGGTCAAATGATTCCCTTTAATTGTTACTCTTCAGAACCTAAGGACCA
The DNA here is from genome assembly GCF_964194105.1 of Spermophilus citellus. Taxonomy (NCBI): domain Eukaryota; kingdom Metazoa; phylum Chordata; class Mammalia; order Rodentia; family Sciuridae; genus Spermophilus; species Spermophilus citellus. The sequence continues at coordinate 185,902,761 of NC_138182.1, forward strand.
AGGTTATAGATGTGGAAAGCGTACTGATATTATTAATATAGATTTCACATTCAGAGGGTCTGATTCCAAAATGGATTTTTTTTAACTCTTTGCCATTCCGACTGTGATCCAGGGAGCAGCAGCCTTGCCACTACCTGAAAGCCCATAAGAAATGCAGGATTTAAGGCTCCACCCCAGTTCTGCTGACTCATAATCTGCATTTTAACAAGATCCCCACATGCTCAGTGTGCACAAGGGAGTTCAGACACACTTGCCAAGCTTACTGCACCACCTCTGGGATGATTTGGGGGTATTCATAGGTTTGTTAAACTCTGCAAGGGCATTTGATATTTAGTTAGAGTTTGTTTTCATTTCAGTCTTTGTGGTTTTCTGGGAGATCAAAGAGAGCAGGTCAAGGAGGGAGAAAAACGGGTTACTAACACTATTGGGTTTAAGATGGCAGTGGTGAAACATTCTGTGCCCTCTCCTGGGCCTTTAGTTTCTGCTCTGGTTTTAAGGCTCCTAAACTTTTCCACAGCAGTCCTGTGCTTCCTTTCTTATGTTCTTTCTTTTGGTTCTCCCTCAAGTTCCGCTTCCAGCAAAAAAAAAAAAAAAAAAAAAAAAAAAAAAATGGAATCATGAAGGACTCGAAAAGCCTATTCATGCCTCTTTGAAGCTACTTCCTGTTAATTTTTGCCTCAGTAACCACCAAAGGTCTAAACTCTTTGCCTTTAATATGCATTGCTTCATTTTTACTAGTGATGGCTAGGAATCACAATATACCTGGGAAATGTGAGCACTTCAAAGGTGGTTTGTTGGCAACTGAGCCCTTCTAGTCTCTCTAAAGCAAAAATAGCTAAAATGTCTATTGAAATAAGCATAGGATACATTAGCTCTTAAATCTGCTTCTGAAATCGTAAATAGGTTTTTTGTAGTTGTGATCAGTTATATATTTGTATTTGTATCTGTAGGTATTTGTAAGATATTGATGTGAAATCTTTTCTAAAACTACCTAACAAGGCTTTCCTAACTTGCTCTCCTAAATAACAGAGAAGAAGGTCCTAAAAGAATGTAAGAAGGAGCAATGTCGTATCTTTAGCAACCATACTTTCACTGTTTTTCTCTTCTCCCACCCTTACAAATTATCTCTTGGCAATGTTTATATTAATAGCTATCATTTTAATAATGTTTATTTTTTGGCACTGTGTGTTTCAGGGCCTCTGGGCGCCTGCACAAAATTTACTCAACAAAATGACAAAATTAACCAAATAAGACAATAAGTCCAAATGAAGAGTGCATAAGCCTAGGGCAGAAAATAAAGTGATATGAGAAAACAGCACTACCTTGCCCCTATCCATGTAGAATGGAGGCAGTCATATCTTTGGGTTGCAGCTGTTCACTTGAGCACGGTGTCTTGTAGCCTGCTGGGCAGGGATGCCATCATCCAGATCTTTGAGGGGGATCGCTTTATTCTTGTCTCAGGGTAATTTGTTTCTTTAAAGGACAGACTTTTTTAGTACATACCAGACTACCAGTCTAGACATAGTTAAAATTTGGGTGGACTTGTGAATTATCCTCTGAGTCCCATTTCCAACTCTGTCACTCCTCAGCTTTGTCACTTGAGAGTCAGTCAGTCCTTGTTGATAAAACGATACCTATATCATACTATGGTTGTGAGAAATTAATGACATTGTCATGTAAATTATTATGAATGGTATTTATCATCAGTATTGTTATTGTTTTTGTTCCTACCATCTGAGATGACGGTAGAATGGATAGCAAAAGTTCAGGGTCTTATGTCATGAGCCTATTTAGGTACATCAGTCAATCTGGTAAGGTGAGCAAAGGATAGAGTGGTAGGTGGGAAGGAAGTGAAGTGCTGGGGCAAGGCTCTAAGAGTTAGCTGAATTTACTGGAATATTTATGGAAGGAGGCTGACTGATACAATCACAGCTATAGCAGATATCTAAAGTGCAGTTGGGAAAACAAACTGTCCAATATTGGATATGTTTTTATTAATACCAAAGAAGGATTGGGATATTCAATCTTCTGTTTTAATTTATTTTTCTGCATGACGATGTACCAATGTACCATTTCCCATTGCACCCCAAATCTAATAAAATTCTACTATTCAATCAGTGGTATTGGGGGGTATGAAGGGATTAAGGCTGTAAGGATTAAAGCCAAGTAGAAGGACAATTTATAGAAGGAACAAATTCCAGATGAGCAATAGAAACTTCAGCAGTAATGACAGAAGTAGAGCTATTTTGAGGACCTCTCAGGAATCCACTTCCAAATCACCCAAAACTTTCTTCCCAGTTTTAATGGTTCTCTACCATGTGTTTTTCCCACATTTACCACAAAGCTTGCCTGGGAATGATTACTGGATCCTAAGATTGTCCCCGATTCTCTCAGTATTACTGGGCACACTTTTCTTGGAATAGATTTCTAGTTATTTTAAAGTATTTTTCTACTTTTGGGGGAAGAAATATTGCTTCTGTAGATGTTTCTAGACCTGTTTCTAGTTCCCTTTTAGGTCTCTGCTCTCAATTGTTGGGATTGTTTGCTTACCCTTTCATTTTCTTAGTAAATGTTTACTGAGCTCCTGCAATGGGTCCTACATTGTGCTGAGCTCCAGGGCTGCAGGGGTTAGTCTGACTGACAGAATGATAATTGCAGCAATAATAGCAATGACTTCTTAGGCAACTCCACTACCTTACAAAGGAAATGGTGTTGTAGGATTAGAGCCATCACTTTTTAACAATAGCAAAATATCCTAGCATTTTTCTAGCAGTAATAGATATTTCAATCTACCTAATAGCTCTCATTGAGTGTGGCATATGGAACAAAAGCCACTAATACCCACCAATGCTCCCAGCCTTACCTGAAGAATGAAACATTTTTCTTTTCTACGAATTTGCTTTATACTACAGTGTAGTGGGAAAAACACTAAATTAGGAGTCAGAAATTCTGGGCTCTATTTGGACTGTATGGCCTTAACTGAGTCATTTCTGAAGTTCAGCTTCTACATTGGTTGAAGGGGAAAAAATTATACCTGTTAGCACACTTCCAAGGCTGATATAAAAAAAAAAATCATTGTAGCTATAATGTAGCTTAAAAACTCACATGTGAAAAAAAGATTAAAGAAAAAAATCATATGTCTTTATTTAAATTAAATCCAGTAAAATTTTATTCTATCCCCTCTTCTTTTCAAAGCTGAAATGCACCATGGAACAACTGTGGCATGTCATCGTCAAGTCATTTTGGAGATACTCCCTCCCTGTGGTGGTACCAAGGTACTGTGGCAGCATCAAAGCTTGAGCAAGACACCACAGATCATCTGTCCTCTGTCCTCTCTGTTTCATAATGAGATACATTCCAGTCCCATGTTTCTTGCTCAGATGTTTCACTAGGGACATTGAATCACTGGCTGAGCCTTGGAGCCCTAGGCCTTAGGTCCGGCCCTTCCTGGTGCATTTATTGAACAACTTGTCCCTTCCCACCTGCCACCTCTCAGTGAGGGTGGTATTTTCTTTTCTTCCCTACTTCTCTAGAACACCAAAATAATAATTTTTAAAAAAATGTTCTGAGGCTTTTGACCAAAACAGGAAGATCTATTGATCTCAAGCAGCTTTTTCTTGGCTTTCCATCCTGCAAAACTGGCCTGAGGCAAGGAGGCCAAAAACTACAAAGGTCCAGGATTCTTGTTTCGAAGATGAGGAAGATAAAAAATATGAATTATTCATACATTTAAGGCAACCAATACAAATTCACATATTAATATATTACCCTGTCAAAGGGCATTTAAGAGACAAAGCCTCCAATACTTGTGTGAGGATGCTTTGTTAGAATTCCTCTCTGAGGCACAGGCACCTCTGCAGAGCAGCAAGTATCTAAGCAGAAAAAGAGGCACATCCTCCATCCTTCACAGGCACTGCTTTCTGGTTGTGGTTCACGCCACGGTCATTCCATGGTGAATTTCAGCTTTGAATAGGCCTCCAGAGCCAGCACAGATCACTGAGTCTTTGATTAAACTCTGCTAAGGACTACTAGTCTGGAATGTTTCATTATTTTCTTGGCAGAACCTACAGGTTATCTTTTAACAAGCTTCAGAAAATAGAAATTGGGAAAAGGTGTATGCTACTGTTCGGGGACCCACAAATGAGGGGTTTAAAAATATATTTGCTTCAGTAGGTTATCTGCTTTGTATGTTAGTGTCTGGAACCCGTTTCTCTGTCTCCCTTACTGCCAACCAGAGTTGCTGGGCACGGACATCGTATTGTCACTTAATGGCAATAGGACACTTAATAAAAAATAACCAACACAAATTTATTACTGGTTTGGTGATAAATAATGTTCCTGGAACTTACCATGCTCTTTATCCTTGTACTGGGTTGCACTGTGCCTCCCTCTGAAAATATGTCCCTCAAGATGATCTGACCAAGTTTTAACCCCTAGTAACTGGGAACTTCCTTGGAAATAAGTTCTTTGCATATGTGGAGTAAGTTAAATAAAGTCTCTCCAAAATTTATAACCACCTAAACCCCCAGAAGGTGATTTATTTGGCAATAGAATCTTTAAAAGTGTAAGTAGTAAATAAAAAAAAAAGTTTATGCTGGATTTCAGTAGACCCTAAATGTAAAGACTGGTGTCTTTATAAGAAGAGGAGAGATACTCAGATACCAACACAGAGAAAGGAGGTTATGTAAATACAGAGGTATTCTGTCTCAGGTAATGAATGCCAGGAGTCACCAGAAGCCGGAGGAAATAAGGCAAGATTCTCTTCTAAAGGCTTTTTTTTAGTGAGCCTGGCCTTGAAGACAGCTTTATTTCAGATGTCTATCCTCTGCCCTTGGAAACTAATACAAGATGTAATTTAAGTTAGAATGAACTCTAAATCCATTGACTCAGGTCCCGGTAAAAGAAAAAAAGGGGTGGTTTGAGAATACAACCCCGGAGGGGGAGACCATGTGGAAGCAGACATTCGAGTGATGTGTTGATCCAAAGACTTGCTGAAAGCCACCAAAAGCTAAGGAAGAGGCACCAGTGGTTTCTTTACTAGACTCCGGAAAGAACTAGCACTGCAGTGCCTTGGTTGAGGACTTCTGGACTCCAGAACTGTGACAGATACATTTCTATTGTTTAAAGCCACCAATTTGTGATATTTTCTTATGTTAGCCCTAGGAAACCAATACAACCATTTAGTTCTGACAGGGATGTTGTGATAAGTGATATTACTCTCCCTTTTAATAAAATGTGGTTAAAGAGTTTGCTAGCCTTACACGTATTACAAATGTACAACTGGAATTCCAACTCATAAGCTCAGCTCTTAATTTTGAAGTTCATGCACTTAACTCAGTCATCAAATTGCTTTCTTTTATTTATAATTTCCTGAAGCAAATGACTAAGAAAAGAGAAATCAGGAGCTTATAGTTAAGACATAAACTGTCTCAAGTTTATTCAAGCTGAGTAAAACTTTAAGGCTGCATTGATCATATGGAACCAATGTATTGTTTTCCTTAAACACACAAAACAAAACCAAAAATTCTGGTGAAATTATATTACTGGGGGGCAATTAGTGTGGCAGAAAAAGCCTGACTTTTGTGGACAGGCATGATTCATATCTCCATGTGGCAACTACTTGACTGTGGACAAATTACTTAATCTCTTGGATCAGGTTTTCTCAGATGTTAAGTGAGGATACACAAGAATATGTTATCGAATTGCTTTGGGAATTCAGAAATCCTTGCAAATAAAGGATTTGATAAATAAAAACTGCTTTCATCATTTTCTATCACATGAATATTTGGTCAATTCAGGTGAGTGTCTGGTTGACTGAGGTTTTAATCTGCAACTAATTGTATAGGCCAAGGGTATTGAACTTGTTAAGAGAGTGCTCCTTAATATTTCCATCCTGTTATCTCAGAAACTAAGGCATCCAACAGCACAATACATAGACACAGTGCAGGGAGACAGCATGTGTTTTTTGGGGGTAATGTTTTCTGTTTATCGGAGTCAAGTTACAGTTCACCTCCACCATGCCATGGGCAGAAGGCTGTCCCCGGGTACAGTGAGAGTCGCTGGGCATGGACACCCATGTGCTCATCAGTAAAGCCCCTGAGATGACAAAAGTGAAGAGATTTAAAAACAACCACGATCTGGGGTTGTGGTTCTGTGGGAGAGCGCTTGCCTAGCATGTATGAGACACTGGGTTCAATTCTCAGGACCCCATATAAATAAGTGAATAATATAAAGCTCCATCAACCTATAAAAAATTAAACAAACAAAAGCAACAACAACAATTAGAAGGCATCCAGCTCCACTCCCAATGTTCATCTGCATTGTTTGGTACCCAAAACAGAGCCATTGAAATCAGTCACTGGCAGTACATCCATTTGCAATAATATATTCCAGTTGCACCACAAGTTTCAATGCTTTTATTTTTTTCTTCTTTTCCCAAAGAGAATTTGCAAGGCATAAACAAGAAAAAGAGCAATTAGGGATTCAGAAAATAGTCCTCATGCTGTCCTCAATAGCATTTATGTCCCTGAGGGCCACATTTCCCTTTTCAATCTTCAAACTTGAGTCCCTTTTACTCCTGTGCCTTCAGCTCTTCTCATTCTAATGGACTGATGATTTCACTACATCTTAAAATACACATCTCTTGAAGATTCAACTGTCTTCTCCGCTTTGAATATTTTCATTACATTTTATTACAAGCTTGGTTCAAGAGAAGTTTTACACCTAATTTGGAGGACCTGCCCTATCGGTTTCATTTTCCTCCAGGACTTTTATCAGGCTAATTTGATTCAACTACGAATTCTTTGTAAGTCCAAAGCTCTCTGTTATTCCTTTAACTTAAAAAAAAAATTCTTTCCAAAGCATACTGGCTCTGTTCCAGTCTTCCCTCTCTTATTCCTGCAGAATCTCATTTACCTTGAGTTATGTAATGTCTAGTTAATTTATTCAATAAATATTTATTGAGCACCTCTAATGTGCCAGCAATACGGAGATGACTCAGAAAGCATCCCTGACCCCAAGGAGGTCATCGTTGATAGCGGAGGCTGTCCTGAAAACCAACAAATATGATGCATGTGTATGAGTACAGTAATGGAGCTTCATTGGAGTACCTGCTCTTGGGGTACTATTATGTAGGTGAGAGATTATGAGTTTTGTGTATTGCTGTATATTAAACTTCACTACAAGAAAGGAGATTTTAAAATATGTGTATAATAAATGTTTTCTGAGAAGCTAATTAATTTATTTTAATTGACAAATAAAGAGTGCATATATTTATCCTGTGCAATATGATGTTTTGAAATATGTCTACATTGTGGAATGGCCAAATTGAGCTAAGTAACATATGCATTATTTCACATATTTATTTATTTATTTTGTTGGTGAGAACATTTAAAATTTACTCTTGTAGCACTTTTCAAGAACAGAATATGTTGCTATAACTATAGTAACTATGTTGTGCAGTAGAGCTCTTGAACATTTTCTTCTTAACGGAAATAATTTTAATAAATGAGCTGATCTATATTAAACTTATATATAAACATAATATATATGTGTATATGTATACATATATAACACATATGCATATAAATAATCATATATATATATATATATATATATATATATATCTTCAGGTGTGATACTTTAGATTTATATAAGCTTGAATATCAATCTTCTCCAAAGTATATTACTTTAAAGTATTCAAAGAAAAATGAGTTCCATAGTCAAGTAATATTCAGAAATAAAGCATACTCTATTGTCAACATGTAAAATAAAATGTACCTTATTATATTAGAGTTTTTTTTTTAAAGTTTAACTTTGGTAACTCAGAATTTCCTAACTTGACCACTGAATTTTTTTCTTTCTATAAAAGCTGTTAACATACCAACAAGTAGTGTTCCAAGGAGTATACTTCAAAAGATGTTATTTCATGTTAAGTACTTGAACTGAAGATAAATGCAAGATGTCAGACCAGTTCAGGCAACAAAACATAACAATCACCAATGCCTTAATAAGGCCTCTCCCAACATCAGTGAAAAACTGATTTTTATCATTAATGATTTTTTTTAGAAAATATGAAAGGGCAGAGGAAACCACCAACTGTCATGCCACCCAGAAATAGCTACTATTAACATTTGTATATCTTTTTGCAGTCATCTTGCTGTTGACATTTTGAAACCTAAAATAATAAAATATATACAAATGTCTATACATTAATTTTCATGTTTATTTGGCTGATTTTAAAAATAACTTCTGGGGGCCAGGGTTGTGACTCACTGGTAGAGTACTTGCCTAGCATGCATGAAGCACTGGGTTCGATCCCCAGCATCACATAAAAATAAACACAAATAAAATGTATTGTGTGCATCTACAACTAAAAACAAAAACAAAAACCACTTGTCTATTGTTGAGATACAGAGGAATTTAAAATTAAAAAAATTATGTGGCAGATCCTCATGTACATTTGAATTAATTATCTTATTTTTCAACTGATGGGAAAAATATAAACATTATGCACAACAATGGAGTACCATGTGATATTTTGGTATATACATATATTGTGTAATGTTTAATCATGTTTAATATATCTGTCTTCTCACCTAAATTTAAATGATAATACTTTTCAAAAATCTTTTACCAATATACAATTTATATACAATTAGCTAAATAAATGAATGAAAAATTTTAAATATGGATTTTAAAAATAATTTGGAAGGGATAGGGCATAATCACTACCAAGCACTGCTTTGCTATATATAAAAGAGAACTATCTATTGGTAGAATATGGTGAGACCCTACAGTACTTAAGTGAGAGATGTCAGAGATGTCTTCTAGTGAAAGATTCTGATAGCAAATATGCTCCATAAGAGATGGTCACAAAGAAAAATCTATAGCTGGACAATTGGGTTGTAAATTCTTGAGTAGTTTTTTCTTTTTGCATAGTCTAGAAAACTCTGCTTAGCAGCCAGTCCCTGTTTGGATTTTGTTCTTCTTTCCTAGGCCTAATAATCTATACCCACCAGCATGTGGTTATCATTTAGCCTGGAATCTTAATTGTATTGCTCTTCTGAAATTATCATCACTGTACCATGAACAATTCCTGGCATCACTTCCGTTTGCTACTGTAGCTCGATTTCTCTCCCTGGCCACATCTCATATTTCTCGATGATCTCTTTTGGATTTTACATTTACTCAGTGGGTTGGAAGTCCTCATTTAGAGGGCCACTGCTAGCTGTAGTTTAAGGTGACTTTGACCCTTGACTTTCAATTTTGGTGTCTCCCCTACCTCCTCAGATCCCCAGCATCTTCCTCCATTTCCAAATTTCCCTGATTGTGTAAACCAAGCGAAAGTTAACTGAGTTCAACGCTAATCCTTTGCTGTTCTGTGGGAAGTAAAATGAAGCATGTAACAGTTTGGAAAAAAAAATACTGCTTTGAAAGAAATGCAGCCTGTGGGACTACAGCTCAGCAGAGTGATTCTAATGACCAAGCATTCAGGCCATTTTCATCTGGATTTTAACTTTTGGGGGAACATAAGGGTGTCATGCAGAGAGCATATCAAATGAGAAGACAGCTAGATAATATGACAGAGTTACTGGGGCAATTAAAGTGAGAGGACCACGGGGGAGGCTGGGTGACCTATGGGGACCAGCAGTAAGTAAACAGCTTCTAAGTACTGCACATCAGTTGCCCTAATGAGGGGGAGATGCCACCTCCCTTCCTTCTTTTAAGTAGAATATCTGAGCTGTTTCTAACACAGATCTGATGTGTACTCAGACTTCTTTGAATCCAGGAACTCTGCTGCAAGTCTTCTTACAGGTTATTTCCTCTTCACAAAAATTTTGCAAGGTAGATATTATTCCACTTTTATAGATGGGGGCAGGAGAATCTCAGGGAGAATAATTAATAAATGGAAGTTAGTAGCTTTGGTAACTGGAAGGAATCTTTTATGACTGAACTCCCTACTTTTACCACTAAAATTATTTTTTAGGGGGTCATAGATTTCTGGGGAACTTCATTACTTTTTGTCAGGAACATGAATATCCCAAATAACTACAGCTTATGTTTTTTGTATAAAGATCTATTTTGTCTTGACATAAAGAACAAAAGGGAAAGGAAGGGATTCTTAATTATGCTGGTCCTAACCTTCCCCCCAAATGTTGTTTCACATGCATTGTTTTTATGTTCAGGATTTTAAATATTCATAAGTATGCCATAAATCTATGAAGTACGTTTAAAATCTATGAATCTATGTTTAAAATGTATACAGTAACATTTCATGATATGTATTTACCCACTGTACATGTTGGGAGCAAATTTTTGCCACATGCATGTCAGATAGAGCACTAATCTCCAAGGTATATAAAGAACTCAAAAAAGGGGCTGGGGATGTGGCTCAAGTGGTAGCGCGCTCGCCTGGCATGCGTGCGGCCCGGGTTCGATCCTCAGCACCACATACCAACAAAGATGTTGTGTCCACCGAGAACTAAAAAATAAATATTAAAAATTCTCTCTCTCTCTCTCTCTCTCTCTCTCTCTCTCTATCTCTCCCCCCTCTCTCACTCTCTCTTTAAAAAAAAAAAGAACTCAAAAAACTTAACACCATAAAAACAAACAACCCATCAATAAATGGGCTAAGAAGCTGAACAGATACTTCTCAAAAGAAGATATACAATCAGTCATCAAATACACGAAAAAATGTTCAACATCTCTAGTAATTAGAGAAATGCAAATCAAAACTACTGTAATATTTCATCTCACGCCAGTCAGAATGGCAGTTAACAAGAATACAAACAATAATAAGTGTTGGTGAGGATGTGGGGGAAAGGCACACTCATACATTGCTGGTGGGACTGCAAATTGGTGCAGCCAATTTGGAAAGCAGTATGGAGATTCCTTGGAAAACTGGGAATGGAACCACCATTTGACCCAGCTATCCCACTCGTTGGTCTATCCTCAAAGGACTTAAAATCAGCATACTATAGTAATGTAGCCACATCAATGTTTATAGCAGCTTAATTCACAATAGCTAAACTATGAAAGCAACCTAGATACCCTTCAATAGATGAATGGATAAAGAAACTGTGGTACATATACACAATGGAACATTACTCAGCAATAAAATTATGGCATTTACAGGTAAATGGATGAAGTTGGAAAATATCATGCTAAACAAAGTAAGCCAATCACACACACAAAAAAACAAAAGGCCAAATGTTCTAATAAGTGGATACTGATCCATAATGGGGACAGGGAGGGCATGGGAAAAATTGAAGAACAGTGATTGGGCAAAGGGAAGGGAGGGGAGGGGTGGAGATATGGGGGCAGAAATATAGTGAAATGAGATGGACATCATTACATTAGGTACATGTATAATGGCACATATGGTGTGACGCTACATCATGTACAAACAGAAATGAAAATTTGTGCTGCAATTGTGTACAATGAATCAAAATGCATTCTGCTGTCATATATACCTAATTAGAATAAATAAGTCAATTTGTTAAAATCTTTTTAAAAAGAATGAACTGGGAGGGTGAGAGGGAGTTGTGGGCTTCCTGCATTGTCCTTTAGCACCCTGAAAGATGCATCCCAAACCTCCTTAGAATTATTAGTGCTACCATATACTTGGTCACTGACAGCACTCAGTCTCATACTTCTAGTTTGTAGATGCTAAAAAGCAAAAAAAAAAAAAAAAAGGTTGAAATTTACTATCATAGCAATAGAATATCTGGCTAAATACAAATTATCTCTGTGTTAGCATTATTTGCTTTAATAAATATCACATGGATGAAACTTTTTATTCATCACCTATCTCCAAAAGTTAGGTAAAAATAGGCTTTCTGCAATAGTTTCTATCCTTTTCTGCATCATCTTTTTTTCTTTCCTTTTCTGCTTAAAAGACCACAAAATGTATCTGTTGCAAGTCTTATCAGAGCCTGTATGGAAAATGAAAAGAACTTTCCTTTCCCAGGTGTTAGGATTCACGTTCCAGCTCTGTCCTCCTGGAGTTGCTGGGGGTGGAGCTGGTTAGGGTAAAGGAGCCAGCAGGTAACATGATTCATCACAGAGGTGAGTGCAGTCAGGCCAGTGATTGGGGGGAAAGTTGCTTGTGCACCTGCCAACTTTTCTGTACAAGAAGTCAAGAGCACCCCTCCCCACCCTGAATATAAGTTATTCATGAGCTTGGGGATGAAAGGCAAGTTATAGGCTTCAGAAATAGAAAATGCCTAATGTTGTCTCTGTGTCAAGGAGAAACGCTTTTATCTTCATAAAAGAGAGAGCAGAAAGAGAATGCTTCTTCAAAAAAAAAAAAAAAAGAAAGAAAAAAAAAAAACAACTTCTGTATTTCCCGTGACATCCATAGTACAAAATTAGTTTTCTTCCTTCTCTTTCTCCTGAGCTCCATCCTCACCTGCACATCTTAGACTCCTATTATCATAGAGTTAGTTTTCTTTCTTCCCCTTTCTTTAAAAGAATGAATTAAATAGTTTAGAAAAATGTTTAAAATGTATACAGTAATATTTCATGATATGTACTTACCCACTCTAACAAAGTGTTTGCTTTTCATTTTATTTGGTTTTCTTTGTCATTAGTGTCATAATTTTATAGAATTATATCTGATAAGTAAGTTTCAAATTTTGATATTTATTGTCTCACTCAGAGCCACACACATTATTTAACTCATTGCTTGGAACAATACTAAGAAGTAGGAATCAATCCCTATTCCATTTTACAGATGGAAAAACTAAGACTTTAGAATAATATTGGGGGGATGTGGCTCAGTGGTAAAAGGCCTCTGAGTTCAGTCCCCAGTACCAAAAAAAAGGGGAAAAAAAAAAGGAAGAAAGAGCATATTAGATCAATTTAGGCAACCATGCCTTAATAGTTGACTTGCTTAGGTTGTACGAATTACACTTGAGTGAATTGGAGCTTATTCTATAGGAATTTGACTCCAGAGCCAGGGCTCTAAATCCCTCCTACTCAGAGGGCAGTCCAGAAGCCAGCAGTATTTACATGACCTGGGAGCTTGTGTCAAATGCAGGATAACTCATCTCCAGTGGTGTGCTCCTAAGAGTTTTTTTGTCAGCTTTGTGGCTTTGTATAAGTGTGTGTATTTGGAGGAGGAAGTTGTAGTTCTGCAGATTTCCACAGTTTAAATACTTGTACCACAGTGAATTCCATGTGACAGTTCACTGACCACAGACCCAGGCAAAGGTGACAATGATTGGCTCCAGGTGGAGGAGATTCATACCAGTGCACCTCAGAATCTACATTTCATCAAGTTGCCCAGGCAAATTATGTATTTGAGAAGCATTGGTCTACATCACAGCTTGATAATGGTTCATTTTGTAGATTCCAATCAGACTGTTGGTCCTGGTTTGGTGTTTGGTTGCCCCTTGATCTCCCACCATGGAGAAGGAAGCTTATAGGACAGGTCTCTGATTGATAATGCCAGGAGATAGCACATGCAGTCTGACTTGTGATTGCTGAAACTTGCTGAGTTGGGCTCAGGGTAAAGAAAGTAGCTTTCAGGGAAATGGCCTGCTGTGACTTGGCAGAGACTTAGCCATGTACCCAGGAGAGATGAAAAACCAGCGCTTTGCACCATTATGCAAGGCTTTTCCTGACAGGGAAGAGAATGTGTGTTGCAAAACATTTGGCGATCAGAAAGTTAGAATCTTTGCATTCCTCCTCTATTGCATGACCATTTTTTCATGCCTGGGTGCATTTATCACACGTGGGCAATGGATAGAAAACATGATTACAGGAAGGCTTATATTTTACAGTACTATACATCTCTTTTATCTGGGACTTAACTGGAAGCAAGTCCATTTTCTCTTGTTTTGCATGTAGAAACTGATTTGTTTAAAAAAAGTGTTTTGCAGAATATGAATTGAGAATAAGATGTATTTTACCTGATTTTCTACGTTCCTTTCACCTACAGACTAAAATATAATAGCTAGTGAATGAAAAATTGCCAAGGAAGAAAGAAAATTTGATAATTATCTAAACAACAACAACAACAAAAATATTTTCTGAGAGTTGAGGAAGCAAGGGCCCCACAGATTAGAGAAATGTGACGATGGCGAACCATCCTGGAGCTTGGTAGTGATGGGGCCGATAACTATTCCAGCTGCTTCTTGGACTCCACTGTAGCTTATCACATTACTCTTAGATGTCTTCTTTCCACTATCTTCTATACTTTCTTACCTTCTCATCCATTCTGATGATTACTAAGACTATCTACAAACTGATGAATTACAGATCAATGCTCTAAGCCTCAAATCACATTAGCCTATTAGAATACTCCATTTGAATATCTTATCAGTGCTCCCAATTCAACTAGTCTTCCCAGTTTTCTTCCTAAGGCAGTTTCTCTTTCTATTTTTTTCCACACACTTACATTTCCTCATAGGAGGATTTACAATAGTTTGTCAGTTTTCTTTTCACACATGGCATGGACATTAAGCTCATGTTAGCAGTGACTATGTCTGGCTTCTTGCTTTATCCCTAGCACCTGGCTCAATATTTTGTATGTAATAGATTGATCACAAATCACTCAATATAACACCCGTGAGTTAAAAGGCAGAGACTATAGCAAGAGATGATTGCTTCTATGTTGTTGGAAGCATAATACTATGGGTTAGGAGTGAGAATCAAAGTTAAAGCAGAGAAGGAAAGAGCCAAAACTGGTCTGTGATGTCAAGCTGGCCTCCCAAGAAGTTATTTTAACTGGGTCTCAGGACCATCCATCTAAGAAAGAAAAGGGAATAATTTATCCACTGTTTTCTCCTCTCCATCATTATAGATTTGCCTTGTGGAGCATTAACATGTCACACTTCTGGGTTATGTTGACTGTCAGGTGAAGATTCCTGGTTTCCCTCACTAGAGTCACAGGGAAGCCCTGGATAGAAGGCAAGAGGCAAATAGATTGGTATATGACACAATGTGGGATTCAAAGCTCAAGATTTCTCCAAGCCCTTCCTCTCTTTTAGTCACCCACCTTCCATTTGTTAGTTGTAACAAAATACCTATAAATAAATGCTGTTCTATCTCTTCCCCTACTGCTCTTTAAGATGTTAGGGTCTCCCTGTTTCCCACTTATGTTTGTGACACTATCTCTTACTTACTCCCTTCCTGCAGTGGGATCTTCTCATTGGATTCTAATCACACAATGGCTTGCCATTCCTTTCAAGGTAAAATTTAGTCTCACCAAGACAGCTTACTAGCCCTTTCATGATCTGCTACATTGAATTTGACCTACTGTATTTGTCTGGTCCCTTCATACTGGGATTCTGTAACTTTGACCATCACTGAATAACTTGTAATTTCCTGGAATGTGTTGCTTCCTCATGCCTCTGGGGTTTGTAATATTGCTCTCTTTGGAAAATTGGTCTTTTTCCAGATGGTTCTCTTCATCTTTCATAGTCATCTCAAATGTCAGACTCTTGGAAACCCTGCTCTGGAGTCTCCACTCTAGTCCAGCACATCCTGGGTTTTCATGCACCAGAATAACCATCAGGGATTGTGAAAACAGCCATGGCAGGGTCCTGGCCCAGAGTTTTTGACTCAGTATGTCTGAGGCAGGTCTCAATTACTTGCCTTTTTAACAAGTTCCCATGTAATACTGACGTTGCTGGTTCAGCACATCACCTTGAGAACCACAGCTCTGGGGAAAACACCTGTACTTTCCTCTAGCATAGCATTCTACATGGCTGAATGAAGTTATTTACTGGTTTCTTCTCCTTAATCAGGGTGTGTTCACTGGAGGACAGACAGAGGAAATGCCTTACTCATCTCTATAATAATTCTTGGCACTGTTCTGGGCATGTAGTAGGTGTTATGTTAATGGGAAGAAGGGGAAAGTGAAAAAAAGAAAAAACAAACAAAGAAATTTAGAACAAAAACTGGGAGACAGCGAGAACTAGAAGGAGAGGTCTTTATAATACTTTCTCAGACTAATATGCTACATGTTTGGCATAAGCTACTATTATCCTGCAGAGCCAGTGTATCCTCAATACAGCAAAACCAGTGAACTGTAGTGCTTCAAATGTGGGCTCTTGCACCATATAATCTGCTCTGAACTCCTAGTTCCACTGTGTTTTGGTAGGCCTATTATTTAATATATCTCTAAAATTATTTTAGCACTCATAAAATGAGAATAATAAAAATGCTACCTAATGGAGTTGTTCTCATGTTTAACTGAGGTAATACATAAAAAAGTGATTTTTATTGTCCCTAGCATGCCATGAGACACTCAATAAGTGTTAACTACCATTTTATTTTCTGTTCCTTTAAATAGCTTATTTACAAAATAATGGGATTTTAGCAATTTAACAGACATAAACACCAAAACATGAATGTCAGTTAAGTTGTTTGCATCATAGGCATTTTGTGCCATATATGTCTTTATATTAAATTCTTCCTATACTTGTTTTTAATTCAGATGACTGTTCACAAGTTGAAACAACGTGTTCAGAAAGAAACTGATTTTAGCTTTTTAAAGATATATTTTTTGTTTTCTATTTAAAATTCATTTTTAATATTCACATCACAAAGGGAAAGGTTTTCAAATGTACCAACCCACTAAAAAATATTTTTATTGAAATAACTTATGGATTGAGAGAGAGTTTTATCTAAATATCTCAAAAGACTTTATAGTCATTAATTAAATATCCCTCTGAAATCTTGTTACCATATGCTATGCCAATTTCATGGTTATAAAATGCCCATCAAATGAAACAGTTTCAAAGCAGGATTCTGGTGCTCCCATTGGCTGGCTAGGCCAGAGGGTAAACACAGTGGAGAGAGAACAAACCTGGCAATCCAGCACATTGAGACCACTGTGCGTGGAGTCATTCAGACACCTTACATGATGACCATCTGTCTAAGACTGCAAGTGTAGAGAAAATAATCTCTACCCATCTGAGCAGAGTTCCTCCTTCTCATTCTGCTTGGCTTTTCATTCAACGGGTCACTTATTTGTTCAACACATAGTGTATGTTCTGGGCTGTGACAGTCTTCTCCCTTGTATTATTTCACTTAATTCATTTGTCTATTTATGAAGTAAATGCTATAAATTATATCTGTTTACAGAACTGAAGCTCATAGTTGTTAAGAAACTTGCCAAAATTTCATGGTAACTAGAGAGCTCAGTGTTCCTAACTCCAAATTCTGATAAGAGAGATGGGATAAAGTTTCCAACTGCAATGACTCTCCATGATGTCGAGATACATGATCTCCTCAGAGCCGAGGATGACATTGCAGTCAGAGAGGGTTGAGGAAGTGGATATCTGAATATGAATAACTACCATGTGTGCAAAATTATGAAAGGTTTCCTCTGGTATTTAATTGGTATATATATATATATATATACATATATATGTGTATATATATATATATATATATATACACATATATATATGTATATATTAGAAAAATAATATATTGCAATATATCATTTTTGCAATCTAATTTTTCACAGAAGTACTTGATTTCAACTCCATACACGTATTTTCTTTGCCCTCTTTAGAAGCAAGTTTCAATTTTTCTAATAGTTTTTCCAGAGGAGTTAATTATCACTTTTGTCTAGAGTGGTTGGTATTTGTACCACAGCACTTTTGGCATCTGTGTCTCATGTTTTTATGGAAATATTCTTCTAAGACACTCATACTTAATTATGTGAGTTTTGTGGCTATTTTTCTGGTTTAAATTTAAAATATATGTATCAGCTGGGTGTGGTGGTGCATGTCTGTAATCTCAGCAACTTGAGAGGTGGAAGGATCACAACTTGAGGCCAGCCTCTGCAACTTGGTTAGAATCTGTCTCAAAATAAAAAATAAAAAGGGCTGGGGATGTAGTTCAGTGGCAGAGCACTTCTGGGTTCAATTCCTAACACCTAATAAATAAAATTAAATAAATTAAAAACAAAATACAAATATATATGAAAATACATATCTTAGAGGTTTATAAAATGCAAACTATTGATCTGCAAAATGTAATTGCAAAAATGATTTCTAGCACTCACAAGTACCAAAATGTACCCTCAATAATAATTACTCAATTTATGCTAAATTTTTTTTTACAATTTTATCTTTTTATGTAGTCTATCAAGTAATTTTTGTATATATGCAAAGCTGACAATTATTGCTTCTCAGGCTAATATATTTTCCTAAATAGTATTCTTTTTTCCAAAATAACGTACACAAGAGAACACTCTATAATATGAAAGACTCGTTAGGGTACTAACAAAAACCAATGACCTCTTTTCTAAGAGATACATATTTTTTGAGTACTGAAGTAGAAATCTTATTAACTTATGTTTAAGCATATTCAATAACCATGTGTTAAAAGGTAAAAGTTTTATATAAGAGTTTGAAAAGTGACTCAAAAGGGTCAGCCCTATTCATTCTTTTCATATCTCTTTCTTGTATGGTATCAGTTTGATCATAAGTGTACTTCCCATTCAGTCGTAAGATGGCTCCAAAGGTCCTAATAAGGAGAGAGAAAGGGGAAAGAAAGAGAGAAGAGGAGAGGAGGCTAGGGGAGGTGAAGAGAGAAGAGAACAGAACAAAGGAGAGGGGAAGGGAGGGGAGGAGAGGAGAAATGAGCACAATAGTGTGAGTGCTGTATTTTCAACCATCTAACAAAAGTATATTCTTTACTTTTACTGATGTGGATCAATTCAAGTTAGAAACAAGTTAATCAAATAGGGATTGCATGTTAAGCTCCACCCCCCTACTTTTATATTATTTAGATACAAGGGTCTCACTGAGTTACTTAGGGCCTTGCTAAGTTGCTGAGGCTGGCTTTGAACTCACAATCCTCCTGCTTCAGCATCCTAAACATATTAAGCTTTGAATCAATTCTTGTGACCAGAAAAGTGCTAAGTACAAATTGGCTTGGGCCAATTAGAGCTGGGGATGGAAGAATCTGATTTAACCTGTACAGCTATTGTACAGTTACCGGTAGCTAAAATAGATACTGGGAATCAACTGTTTCAATAGGGCAGTATTGGCTTCCATGGGGATAGTGTTTAATAAATCTTCGTGTTTAATAAATCTTCAAACACTTCCATATTTACTTTCTCATTTGATTCTCAGAGCAACTATTGAGTCATATATTATAGATAAGATCATGTCTATTGGATGGTTGAGATCATTGGGACTTCAGTGTGGTAAGTTGCCCTGAACTCAGATTCAACATCAAGTTTAAATCTTTTTAGACACTAGTTTATTTTGTCAAAGCAATTAGTGAGCAGTGAGTAGTTGATTCCAACTATATATTCGTCATTATGATGACCAAAGAGAATTAATGTCTTGAATTTTAATTTTTTCCCCTGCTTCACTTTTTCCAAAATGAAGCAAGTGATGGTAGACAGTGTTACTTGTGGGGATTGAGGAAACTCAGAGTCAAACCTGCCTTGGTTGCATCTTTGATCTCAAGAAATAGAGTTATAGAACAGTCTCTTCATGACACATGGTCACAGATTGATAATCTGCTTTTCTATTTTTGTCTTAGGAAGTTTTGCCATCACCTTTATGTCATCATAATTTATGGTTGTAATGTAGTCTTTATATTTGTCAATATGGAAGAAAGCTGAGATGTCAATATGGCAGGAGAGCCAGATCCATCTGGAAATTTTTCAGTGTTCCAAGGAAGGTCTCATTTAGGAAAAAACCTCTGAGAAAATTCTTGAATGAAAGCTCAAAGAAATTCTCCAGGGTAGGAGCAAAGCCCCAACATTATATTCATTAATATAGTCCCCAAACTTATATTTATTAAAAATTTTCTCCTAATTCTGTATTAATATATACCATTATTTAGTTTTATAATGTCATTGGATAACTGATGTCAAAATGTTTCCTAAAATTCCTGTGTCCATATGTGTTCCTTTCCCCTACATTATTTCAGTACCCCAAAGAGGCTATAACTTTTCTTTGCATGGGCATTGGGAAGGGGTTCCTTGTGTAGTCATATGCAAACTCCAGAAGAATGTACATGCAATATATCCCACAAACAACCACAAATGGATATTCCAATCATAAAACACACACACACACACAAAAACATTTATTTATGCAACAAGACCAAGTACTGTAGCCTAACAGGCAAGACCCTTTGCTAAATTCTAGTATGACAACCATGAATCCGACCTACTCATCTCTTGTTAACAAATCAAGCACAGCAGGGATACAGATAAACAGACAAATAACAGAATACAGTGAAACATATGTAATGATAATAGTTCGTACATGATTCAAACCCAGTAGAGAAGAAATATATATTTGTTAAACTCTTTTTTCTGTTTTCTTTTTCTTTTTGTTTTGTGGTGCTGCCATGGTACCGAGGACCTTGAATATACTAGGGAATCATTTTACTATTGAATTACAACCCAGTCCACAAAGATCTATTTGAACAAACAACAGCAAAAGAACAACTAATAAGCAACTGAGTAAAGATGGTTTTTCAAGTGGAAAGTATAGTTAATACATGATAGGAAAAAACCCTTAGAGGACAGAGGCTTTCAAAAGGTGTTCTCAGAGGAGTCAGGATTTGTGTAGGGTTATTTATAAATGAGAAAGCCCCAGACAGGCAATAAGTGGGTCAGGCATTTCTGTACTCATGGTGGGATGGACAAGGTTTATTTTAGGAGCAGTGTGCTCCAGTCCAAAAGTAGTTAAAAAAATGTTTTAAAACCAAATTGTAATATGCCTTTGAGAAGAGATGGAGCTTCTTCAATCCCTTGCAAGACATGCTGTCTGGTTTTCCTAAGAGCTTCTTAGAGGCCTTGAGTAAGTGCATTAACTCCACCTATTTAGCATTTCCAGGGTCTTCAGTATCTCTCAATCCCTCCCCCACCAACCAATACACCCTCCCCGTGTTATATCTCCTATTCTTCTTTTCTTGGTTAAGGTTCCTCTTTTCAGCTATACAGCCAGTTTCAATTTCCCTCCTAGCCTTGTTCATCTACAGATTTAGAAATTCTCTCAGCTGATAACCGCCATTTTTTTTTCAGCAGATAGGACTTTATTTATTTATTTATTTATTTTCTTTCTAGTCTATTCTTTTCCACGTTGCCATGCTGTGACTGTAGAATTTCAATCAATGGTGCATTTGAGTAGACAGTTTCTATGAAAAACACAAATCAAGACAGTGTCATAGTACATCCAATTTGCTGTGCACAGTGGGTGTTTGATAAAGCACTGTGACTGAGAAGAATTCAGCTACTGCTTTAATGCTCTCTTATCATGGCGATTATCATGGAGATTAAGAGAAGCAAAATGAAACAAAACAAAACTTGCCTCTCTTGAACAAAAGAGGCAAGTAAACATTAGTAATCATTACTAATGTAGATGAGGTGGAGCTGATATCAGACAGATTGTGCCTAAATACAAATCAATATTTTGTTTAAAATATAATGTATTAATAGCAAAATAGTCTTAATGATTTTAGTTATTTATTTTTAATTTTTTTTTAGTTGAAAAATAATGATTGTATATATTTGTGGCATGCAATGTGATGTGTCCATACATGTGTACATTGTGGAATGCTGAAATGAGGTTGACTAACCTATCCATGAACTAAAGGAGTGGATTTTAGAGTTTTATTTTGTTTTAAGGTTGATTTAAACACAAAGATAAGGAAGGAGGCAATAGGAAGTTGGTGGATTATTTACTTTTTTATTGTATTGAAAATCTAAAAAAATGCAGAAATATATAGAAGAAAAATATAAAATCACTTGAGAATTCTCCTATTTCTGTTGTTAATACTTTGTTAGGGATTCTTCCAGGTTTATTTCTCTCTTTCTGTTTCAATTAGTACACATATAATAATTATGTAATCATTGACTTATTTCATTATTTTATAATTATTATGGAAATAGAGAAGGGAGAGAGGGAGGACATACTTAAATTTTAGGCATTTGTGTAAATATTAGGGATTTAGTGATAAATAAATTAAATCTAGTCCATATCATTACAAAATGTGACTTTCTAGTTTTGATGACTTTTTGTGCATGGAATAAAATACCACAAAAAATACTGAATCTATTACTATAATGGGGACCAAATTCAGGGTCTTGCCCAAGCTGGTCAAGTACTCTACCACTTTGCTGCATCCCCAACCCCATGACTTGTAAGAGTTGAAAAGTATTCTTTCATATTAATATCATATTTTCTGTATCCATTTCTATATTTAAATGACAATAGCTTTGTTTCCAAGTTTTAACTCTTTTTTTTAAAGAGAGAGTGAGAGAGGAGAGAGAGAGAGAGAGAGAGAGAGAGAGAGAGAGAGAGAGAGAGAGAATTTTTAATATTTATTTTTTAGTTCTCGGCGGACACAACATCTTTGTTGGTATGTGGTGCTGAGGATCGAACCCGGGCCGCACGCATGTCAGGCGAGCCCGCTACCGCTTGAGCCACATCCCCAGCCCCCAAGTTTTAACTCTTATACTTGGCAATAAAGTATTATCCTTGCTAACACACATGGTCCGATTATTTCCTTAGGAAGAATTTCTGGAACAGGATTTCTGGAATAAACTTTTTACAGATTCTTGTGGCCATTGCCAACATATTTAGGACAACAGTATTCAGAACTGATATTCCCAAGGAAGCTTTAATTCAAACCCCCATCTGTCCATTCTCAGAAGCAGGAAATGAAGGACAGTTGTCTTCCCTATTTATAAGGATGATAGGTATGAAATGAGTAGGCTTTTTCTTATGATGTTGTTGTTTATTAGTGAAACCAGTTCTCTGCCTGTAGGGATACATAGTGAAATGGTGCAGAATCAGAATAATTGTCAGCTCTTTCTCTGCCTCATTTACATAATAAGCTGAACTAGTTCATATGTAGGGGTCTTTGAAGCCACAATTAAAACAAAAATCCCACAAATATCTGCATGTGTTACTTTGGAGAAGACCATTTTTTTCTGTTATCCTACTTGGATTTATATCTTTCTTCAAGAACAACTGACATGGGGCTGGGGATGTGGCTCAAGTAGTAGCGTGCTCGCCTGGCATGCGTGCCAGATGTTGTGTCCGCTGAAAAACTAAAAAATAAATATTAAAAAAAAATTCTCTCTCTCTCTCTTAAAAAAAAAAAAAAGAACAACTGACATCATTCAAGTTGCCTCAGTCCTGCCCTTGTTAGGATGCTTCATCTTCAACATCTGGTCCACCTATGCCTTCACTTAGGGAAACTACAGAAAGTCAACCCAAACCTTCTGATTAAGGCTGTCAGATACCTACCCAGGTAAGCCATCTTCAGCCTGTTGTCATCTGGGTGTTGAGAGAAGGCATTGAATGTAACTTTGAAAAATGTGTTTCTGTAATCCATTTCCTGAATTGGAAACAGAGGAATCTCTGCTACTGAGGATGTGTGTATAGTGGGAAAATACCAAGGTTTTTATTTTCATGTTTTTGATATTTTCTTTTGCTATTTTGAATGAACAAAGTTATATTGGGTTATCAATGTTGTCTCTAGTTTTAATTTGTGGTTTTATATGAAGTCAGCTCAAATAATACTTGACATCTGATTAAATAAATTGAATCTTAGTGTTTACATTAACCTAAGTCCTGCATCTTATTCATCCTAACCTAAACTTCTGTATGCACACATAGAACTTTTCCCTAAAAAGCATTTCTACTAAGGTTATTTCCTTCCTTTCTTCTTCTTAGTGATACATGACAGTAGAATGTATCTTGACCTATTATATACATATGGAGTATAGCCTCCCATTCTTCTGGTTGTACATGATGTAGAATTACATTAGTCATGTAATCATGTATGGCCATAGGAAAGTAAAGTCTGATTGATTCTACTATCTTTCCTATTCCCATTCCCCCTCCCTTCCCTTTATCTTCTTTTGTCTAATACAAAGTACCTTATTTCTTCCCTTCACTGTCCCCCCTCCTTGTGAGTTAACATCCTCTTATCAAAGAGAACATTCAGCCTTTGGTTTTTGGGGATTGTCTTATTTCACTTAGTGTGAGAATCTCTAGTTCCATCAATTCATCAGAAAATGCCCTAATTTCATTTCTCTTTATGGCTGAATAGATTCTGTTGTGTGTATATACAACATTTTCTTTATCCATCGTCTGTTGAAGGACACCTAGGTTAGTTCCATGCTTCATTATTTGGAATTGAACTGCTATCAACATTGATGTGGCTGTGTCACTGTGGTATGCTGATTTTAAGTCCTTTGGGTATAAACCAAAGAGTAGGATAACTGGGACAAATGGTAGTTCTATTCCAAGTTTTCTAAGGGATCTCCATACTGCTTTCCATAGTGGTTGCACCAATTTGTGGTCCTGACCACAATATATGAGTGTACCTTTTTCTCATATCCTCACTAACATTTATTGTTACTTGTATTCTTGATAATTACCATTCTGACTGGAGTGAGATGAAATCTCAGTGAGTTTTAATTTGTATTTCTATAACTGTTAGAGATATTGAACATTTTTTCATACACTTGTTGACTGATCGTATTTCTTCTATTGTGAAGTGCCTGCTCAGTTCCTTAGCCCATTTATTAATTTTTTTCTTTTGGTGTTAAGTTTTTTAAGTTCTTTATACATCCTGGAGATTAATGCTCTACTTGAGGTGCAGGTGACAAAGATTTTCTCCCATTCTGTAGGCTCTGTCCTCACATTCTTGATTGTTTTCTTTGCTGTGAGAAAGTTTTGAGTTTCATTTCATCTCATTTGTTGATTCTTGATTTTATGTTTTGCACAGTAGGAATATTGTTAAAGAAGTCAGTTCCTAAGCTGACATGATGCAGATTTGGGCCTACTTTTTTTCTATTAGATGCAAGGTCTCTGGTCTAATGCCTAAGTCCTTGATCCATTTAGAGTTGAGTTTTGTGCAAGTCTAGAGATGGGGTTTAATATCATTTTGCTACATATGGATTACCAGTTTTCCCAGCACTATTTGTTGAAGAGGCTATCTTTCCTCCAATGTATGTTTTGGCACCTTGTCTAGTATAAGACAACTGTATTTATGTGGGTTTGTTTCTGTGTCCTCTATTCTGTAAGATTGGTCTACATGTCTGTTTTGGTGCCAGTACCATCCTGTTTTTGTTACGATAGCTCTGTATATAAGTGATGCCTCCTGCTGCACTTTTCTTGCTAAGGATTGCTTTGGCTATTATGGGACTCTTACTTTTGGAAATGAATTTCATGATTGATTTTTCTATTTCTATGAGTAATGTCATTGGAATTTTGATGGGTATTTCACTGAATTTGTATAGCACTTTTGGTAGTATGGCCATTTTAACAATGTTAATTTTGCCTATCCAAGAATATGGGAGATATTTCTATCTTCTAAGATCTTTCTTTAATTTCTTTCTTTAGTGTTCTACAGTTTTAATTGTAAAGATCTTTTATCCCTTTTGTTAGATTGATTCCCAAATATTTTATTTTTTTGAGCCTACTGTGAATGTGTTAGTTTTCTTATTTTCTCTTTAAGTAGATTCATCACTGATGTATAGGAGTGCAATTGATTTATGGGTGTTAATTTTATATTCTGCTACATTGCTGAATTCATTTATGAGCTCTAGAAGTTTTCTGGCTTTTTTGCTCTTATAAATATAGAATTATGTTGTCAACAAATAGTGACAGTTTGAGTTCTTCTTTTCCTATTTGTATTCCTTTAATTTCTTTCATCTAATTCTCTGGCTAGAGTTTAAAGGACAATGTTGAATAGGAAAGGTGAAAGATAGCAACCCTGTTTTGTTCTGGGTTTTAGAGGGAATGCTTTAGATTTTTCTCTATCTAGAATGAGGTTGACCTTGGGTTTAGCATAGATAGCTTTTATAATGTTGAGGTGTTTTCTACTATCCTTAGAATTTCTAGTGTTTTGAACATGAAGGAGTGATATATTTTGTCAAATGCATTTATTGAGATAATCATGTGATTCTTATCTTTAAGTCTATTGATGTGATGAATTACATTTATTGATTTCTGTATGTTGAACCAACCTTGTATCCCTGAGATTAACTCCACTTGATCATGGTGTACTATCTGTTAAATATGTTTTTGTATGTGATTTGCCAGAATTTTATTGAGAATTTTTACACCTATGTTAATGAGAGATATTGGTCTGAAGTATTCTTTTTTTTTTTTTTTTTTTTTTTTTTTTGGTACTGAGGAATGAACTCAGGGGCACTCAACCACTGAGCCACATCACTAGCCCTTTTTTGTATTTTATTTAGAGACAGTCTCTAAATAAGAATCTTTATTTAAGACAGAGTTGCTTAGGACCTTGCTAAATTGCTGAAACTGGCTTTGAACTCAAGATCCTCCTGCCTCAGCCTCCCAAGCTACTGGGATTATACGCATGCACCGCTGCACTTGGCTGGTTTGAAGTTTTCTTTCCTTGGTGTGTCTTTGTCAGGTTTTGTCATCAGGGGTGATACTAGCTTCATAGAATTAGTTTGAAAGGGTTCCCTACTTTTCTATTTCATGGAAGAATTTGAGAAGTATTGGTGTTAATTCTTCTTTGAAGACCTGGTAGAACTTGGCTGAGAATCCATCTTGTCCTTGGCTTTTCCTAATTGGTAGGCCCTTCCTCTATTCTTATTCCATAAGAAATTTTGAAAAATACCCTGGCTTGTTCTTCACTCATTCTGCTCATTCATTTCACAAACCTTTATAGAGATCCCTCCTTGTTCTAAGTGTCGTACTAGGACCAGTGAATATAATTTTTCTTAACATCAACAGTCTATACCTTCAAAAGGGGATAGCAAAATACAAAAGAGTACAGCAAGCCAAATAATTACCATTTGGGGTAAGTTGTATGAAGGGAACCAACAAGGTGACTAGGATACGAATAAAGGACTTCTTCATTTTGTGTGTGTGGACACAATACCTTAATTTTATTTACTTATTTATTTTTATTTTTATGTGGTGCTGAGGATCGAACCTAGTGCCCCACATGTGGCTAGGCAAGCACTCTACCACTGAGCTACAGCCTCAGACTGCCCCCCCCCCCCACCTTTTTCTTAAAAGTATAGAAGAGTTTCCTTAAGGAGATGAGGTGTTTGCTGAAAACTAAAGCATGAAATGGACCTAGACTTGTGGATTATGGGAGGCAAAACATCTGAGGCTGAGGTCAAGGCATGTGCAAAATGTCACCCAAAAAAAGAACTCGATTTTTTTGCAGAAGTGAAACAATCAAAGCAGCAGGTCTTGGCATCAGCAGTCTCTGTTTCCAGAAGCTGGTGAGTACCTCAAGGGCTTGGCTTGTACCTTCTGCACCTTGCCTATCCTTTAGCAACTAAAGAAAGTGTTGACCAACAGTAGGGCCTCCATGACTTTTGTTGAATAATTGAAAAACTGGATATATATATATATATATATATATATATATATATATATATCGTATTTGTAAACATCATGTGTGAGGGGGGATATTGCTGAAGAACACAGACTAACTACTTTCCTGCAAGCACTGACATTTCCCCAGGACTTCCATGGGTGCAGTTTGGGAAGATGATACCTTCTACCCCGAGAATCTGCCATGTGTACTCTTTCCTATGATTTGGGGAGAGAGTTCTCCTTCCAGGAATTCCCAAATTCTTATGCTTCTGCTTCTAAAACCTTGGCCCTGCTTGGCCCTGCATATTCAACTTTTCTAATATTATTCTATCTGAATTATAGCTATTTTGTTATTTAACATATATATGTGTGTATCTGTGTGTACAACCATTAATTCAATTAAAAAAAACTTAAATATGCTCAGTATGGTAATGCACACCTCTAATTCCTCAGGTGACCAAGGCAGGAGGATCTCAAGTTTGAGGCCAGTCTAAGCAACTAAGCAAGACCTGTCTCAAAAATAAAAATAAAGAAAGGGCTGAAGATGTTGTAGCTCAGTGGTAAAGCACCCAAGAGTTCAATCCCCAGTACCAAAGAACAAAAATAAAAACAAAAAGCTTAAATATCTACCATAGCCATATACTAAGCAATAATATCTATAAGATCATATTTCATTCAGTATCCTACCTATATATTTCTAATATACTCTAGTAATACATAATTAATTTTTATAATGGACAAGTATTTTAACTTAAAATTGTATTCTCTACTAGCAAAAATATTAGTGATTTCCTACTCTGACCTGTTTTTTTTTTTTTTTCCAAACTCAGGGCTTCCTTCCTTTCCTGGCCTAAGTACCTCTCTGTTTGGGAAGACTTCATTAACACTCTGGAGCCTAAGGATGGGGATTTTCAGAGCATTTCAGATGGAGTTCTTTTCATTTGGATTGGGCGGGGCTTAAATGAATGCTTAAAAGGGAAGAATACCCCAAAGAGATGAGCAGAATGGCAGGCAGGAGCATTTAGTCAGTGCACAACATGATCAGTGGAAGTCCAATTGTGGCTTCATTGTGTTGGCCCTGATGCTTAAACTGGTTAGATGAGATCTGTAAAACTGATGCCTCATGAAAGTTCTTCTCTACCAAGTTTAGACCCAGAACTCTTTTAAGAAAATCTTGAAAACTATTTTCTCCCCAGAAAGAATATACTTGTAGCACAAAGATTATTTAAGGGAAATTAGGTGATTTAAGGGAAATCTTTAATTCCATCAGTGAAGCTCCATTTTCATGCATGATGAATTGCATGTTAAAAAATAAAAATTTAAAGAACTTTCAAATAATTAGCATTTTTGAGAACTTACTGTGTTTTATGTCCTTTGCCCAATAATTCACATGTGTTATGTCTTTTAATTCTTCTTACAATCCTATGTAGTATAGGCTCTTGTTAATACTATTCACTAGAAGGGCCAAAAGAGATAGGGAGAGATTCAGCAATTCATTTAAGGTCAAGGTGCTGGGAAGTTATAGAGGCTGGTTTTGGACTCTTGCAGTCTGACCCACTCTCTTAACCATAGTACTAATGTCTTTCTTTACAGTATTACTCATCTTTCATCATGATGAGGAGTGAACAGCAGATCCATTTGGCAAAGGAATGTGCCACCAGAAACGTGGGTGATTGACAACAGCACCAGATGTTAATGTTATGAATTCTCCCTTGGAGAATGGAAACCATCCATTCTGAGATACATAGGGAGTAAAGATAGATGTGCAAAATCCAGGTGGTAATTAATATCTTTCCCCTGCCATGTTTTTACCTATGATCAGTTTGGGTTTTCTCAGATGAGGTTAAAAAGAGAGTAGAATGAAATTCGCCTCCATTCCAGTTGTAACATATTCTAATTTTAAGGGATCACAGGTTAATTAAATTGATTTTAAAACAACTTTTGGGTACTACCTTAATTAACCTTTCACGTTTCCTTTTTATTCTGCTCCCATTCAGCACTGTCAGTCTGCCAGGGCGAGGGCTGGAACTCCTCACCTTCGCAGGTAGGAGGGAGGGCAGGACAGAGCATTGGCTCCTAGGTTTGATTAGTGGAGCTCATTAGCTGTCAGAACTAAGGCACCAGCAGTCCATCAGGAGAGAACCGCAAAACCAGTGACATTTATTACAGGGGATTCATTCAGGGGCTGCTTAGAAACCAATTTCCATTCTTATAGATTATGTTTTCAAAATGGGGAGTTTTCCAGGATTCGTAAGCAAGCCTGATCAAAAATGCCAAGGAAAGGAAAGAGAAAGAAAAAGGCCTTTAAGATTAAACAAAGCACAAAAGCAGCCCCTGAACACTCACGGCAGAACCACATTCCTTTGTGCTAACTGAGCCAGGTGCTATTTGCACAGTTTCAGGAGAGTTGCTTTCTTGGATTTTCCTGTGATTTCACGAAGTAAATGGGAATCAGAGCTGTTTGGTTGACAGCCTAACCCCGTAGAAACCAACACTGCTTTTCTGAATTGATCACCATATGCTTATCTGTCTGTATACCCTGCCTGTCCTAAGATGCTTCTGGACAAGTGACTTGAATGAGGATTTGGCCAGACTGCTCAGCAGGCAGATGTTTCACTTGCCAAAAGACCTCAGTGCCCTGAGCCAGGCAGTTCTCTAAAAGTATTTTGGCCTTTTGGCTGTGTGGCAAGGCTTTTTAGATTTTAAAACTTGTACATAAATAAAGTAATTGTTCTTTCTTCTAGTGTATCTATGGCTTTATTCAAAGAAATGGATGTGGAGTGAAATAATTTTTTTTCTTTTTAAATATAACAAACCATAGTGGTAGAATTCTTTAAACCCTGGGCCCTAATTCTCATTTGCCATCCAACTATTGAGTCTTAATTTCCTTACCTATATTTGGAGTTTATTGGATGCCATTTATAGTCTTTTTTTTGTCTTGAAAATTATATACTTTCATGATTGGGGGTTCTTTAGACTTTTTCTACTTTATTTAATCCTCAGTGCAACAGTTTGAACTATGTGATGTTACTTGCATTTATAGAGGGAGTAAACTGAGTTGCAAGAAACAGTTAAATGCTAAAGGCAGAAGGCAAATTACAGTAGCAGATGCCAGATTCTCTTGGTTTAGCTGTTATGCTGTATCCAAGATCCTTTCTACCTCTAATCATTTATGATTCAAAGCTATAAGTCTTTCAGGCTATGAATTGCAATTTTTCTTTAAATTATTGGCTTGCCTGAGGGAGGAAATTTTAACAAATGATTCCCCTATCTCCTCCAACCACTTTTGTCCGTGTACACAGTCGCAATGGTACAAAGACACAGGGCCACAAGCCTCCCATCTGGCTCCTTATGTCTCCAAAGAGGAGAGAACTAAACTAGAAAAGGGAGGAATTGTGGTATTACAATGCTATTGCTTTTATTAATATTTTAATAAAAATCTCTTAAATTTGAAGGAAAAGGTCACCAGGAACTAAAGTTTCCTGGACAAAATTACCCCAGAGCAGAGAGGTTATTCCACTTTGGAAGGTATGAGGAGCACCTGAGGAGTTGTTAAAAGCATATCGTATGTGCACCATCATGGAGGCTCTGATGCAATATGCTTAGCTCCACCACCTGAATTTCTTATTCAGCTTCATAGGTGATTATCATGGTCTCTGGATCTAGAGGTCCTCCAAAGATTCTGTGCCCAATGCACCAATGTTCAGTGCTGGGGCTTTAAGGAAATGATTGGATCACAAGGGCTGTGATTTCATCAATGAATACATCTATTGATAAATTCATAATTTGAATGACCTATTAGGAGGCAGTAAAACTGGAGAAGGTGGGACTCAACCAGTGGAAGTAGGCCCTTGGGAGACTGATCTTGGGGACAATGTCTTGTCCCCTGTGCTCACTCTCTGTACCATGGGTGTCAGAAGGCAAGCATATCTATCTGTCTGCCACAACCTCCTCAACACGATGCTCTGCCCCATTGTAGGCCCAAAGCAGTGGCCAACTGAACTTGGACTGAAATGTCTGAAACAATGAGCCAAAGTACATCTTTCCTCCTCTAAGTTCTTCTGTTCTGGTGCAACTAGTTCATGTTAAAGGAAAGCCATCCTAGAGACTGTCTACAGAGTCATAGCAGCAGAGTCAGTTGTTCTAAGAACATTTCCTGTGGTGTCTGAGGTCTTTGTATAGTCTCTTACATTTTTAAGTCCAAATTCAGAGCCGCTGTGCTCATTTCCTTCTTGACATCTGTACTTATCTATCTACCAGTCATCTCAGTCTTAGTGCCATATGAAACACTTGATTATTCCTCTGACTATTGTCATTCTGTATATCTTCCCCAGTTCAATTAATAATATTACTAACCAAATGGTTATTAAAATAAAAAAAGAAGAGTCATTCATATTTCCTTTGTTTCTGCACTTTCCCTTTCCTACTCTCCATTTCTTTCTACAAATTTTATTCCATTTTAAAGCCTTCTGTTTGTGTGTGAGTGTGTGTGTGTGTGTGTGTGTGTGTGTGTGTGTGTATATATATATATATATATATATATATATATATATCTTTTATTTATTTACTTTTCTTCACTGCCACTACCATCATCTTACTCTAAACCAATGTCATTTCTCACCTGGATTTCTGGAGCAGTCTTCTCACTGGTCTTCCAGCTTCTGATTTGATCTCTCCATTTGATCTTCCACATAGCAGTCAGTGATTATTAATGTGCATTAATCGGATCACAACACTTGCCCCACTTGGAACACTCTGATGGCCTTTCACTGCAGATAGAATACAATTCACACTCCTTATCACTGCTGGCAAGTCCATGCATGCTGAGACTCTGCCTTGTTCCAGATACATGAGCCTTCTGTGAGTTTGTAAGCTGAGCTTCCCCCCAGTCCAGGGCTGTTTTGCTGATAATATCATCTGCCTTCAAGGTTTTCTCTCTAAAGCACTCCTACTATTCCGTTAGATCTCAGTTGAATTGTCATCACATCAGAGAGGTGGCCCCTGGCTTCTCTAGACACCTCCTACCTCATTAATCTCTTCCACAAAGCTATTTGTATTTACCCCATATATTTATCACTATCTAAAATTATTTATTCACTGTTGCCTGCTTCTCCCATAGAACAGAAGCTCTGTGGAGTTAGCAACCTCATTTGTCTTGTTTTCTTTGGTACACCAGTACCCAGCACCACACCTGGCACTTAGCAAAGACCTTATAAATATTGGTTGCATTTAAAGCAGATGCTAATAAGTTGTTTGAACACTTCTGTCTTTGCAACATATGTAGAATGAAATTATGTGAGTAAAATTTTAATTAATCTGGAAGGTATAATTCACCTGGAAAAAGGAACAGGTGGATCTGTGTGTGGCATAACTCCTTTTTCCCTTCAAGCCCCACACGGCATAGTTTTTTAAACTAAGGCAACCCAGCAGCACTGAACCCATCCCTGCTTGTTATTTCCGATCAAAAGGAATTTCCTAACTCATGACTCTCTCTTCTCCAGACAAAAGGCAGCTGTTTTCCTGGTTCATGGCCCAGATCACTGTGCTCATGGCAGCCCTCCCAGCATGGTGATGGAGGGGCCACTGCATGTAATGGAAGCTCCTCTGCTCCAAAGAATTAGAGAAGCTAATCATGGTGAACAGTTTGTGTCCTCCTCTGCCATGTAATTCTTTATCTGCTGTTAGCTCAAAAAGCATCCTGTGGTGGAACTGTGATTGCACTTTGAACAGCCTGACAAAAGAAACACCAGTGGATTCCTCCAAAGGCTGCATGAGGGTCATTCTTTTTGCATGTTAGATACAAATAAGTTCAAATTCTTTCAAACAATGAAATACTACATTTTTACCCCAAGATCCCACAATTAAAAAATTGCTGAAATATAAATCTTCTTGAAGGCTGCCACTTTGCATTTTAAGAGATCTAAACATGTTCCACCTCTAAGCCAAAGGGATCAAGCAAAAGAGGAATAATTAAGAGTCTTCTTTATGTTCGGAACTACTTCTGATGTTTGTTGTCTTGCTCAATGGATTTTTGCTTCATCTGATGAAACATCTTGATTTTTCTTTGGCAAAGAATCCTTCTGTATATCACTTTTGGTAGTACAGGCATTTGATAATGTTAATTCTGCCTATCTAAGGCATGGAAGATCTTTGCATCTTCTAAGTCCTTTAATTTCTTTATTTATTGTTCTGCAGTTTTCACTGTAGAGATCTTTCACCTCTTTTGTTAGATTGAGTCCCAGGTATTTTTTTTAGGTTATTGTGAATGGGGTAGTTTTCTTAATTTCTCTTGCAGTGGATTCATCACTGATGCATAGAAATTAATTTGATTTATCGGTATTGATTTTATGTCCTGATCCTTTGCTGAATTCATTTATTAGTTCTAGAAGGGTTTTTTTGGTGGATTTTTGGGATATTTTAAATATAGAATCATGTTGTAGGAAAATATTGATAGTTTAAGTTCTTCTTTTCCTATTCTTATTCCTTTAATTTTTTTCATCTCTCTGATTGCTCTAGCTAGAGTTTCAAGGACTATGCTGAATAAAAGTGGTGAAACAGGGCATCCCTGTCTTATTCCATCCCTGTCTTATTAGAGGGAATGCTTTAGATTTTTCTCCATTTAGAATTATCTTGGCCTTGGGTTTAGCATATATGGCTTTTACAATTTTGAGGTATGTTCCTACTATTTCTAGTTTTTCTAGTGTTTTGAATGTGAAGGGGTGTTGTATTTTGTCAAATACTTTTTATGCATCTATTGAGATGATCATATGATTCTTTTCTTTAACTCTATTAATGTGATGAATTACATTTATTGATTTCTGTATGTTAAACCAACCTTGCATCCCTGGGATAAACCTGACTCAATTGTGGTGCACTATCTTTTTAATATTTTTTGTAGGTGACTAGCCAGTATTTTGTTGAGAATTTGAATATTGTTAAAATTGTCATACTACCAAAACTGTTATACAGATTTAATGCAATTCCTATTAAAATCTCAATGACATTCTTTTTGCAACTAGAAAAAGCAATCATGAAATTCATTTGGAAAAAATAAGAGACCCAGAATACCCAAAGCAATCTTTAGCAACAAGAGTAAAGCAGAAGGCATCACAATACCAGACCTTGGCATGGTATCAGCATTAAAACAGACAAGTAGACCAATGGTACAGAATAGAAGACACAGAGACAAACTAACATAAATACAATTATCTCATCCTAGACAAAGGTGCCAAAAACATGCATTGGAGAAAAGATAGCTTCTTCAACAAATGGTGCTGGGGAAAATGGAAATCCATATGTAGCAAAATGAAATTAAACCTCTATCTCTCTCCCTGAACAAAATCAACTCAAAAGTGGACCAAAGACTTAGGCACTAGAACAGAGACTCTGTGCCTTATAGAAGAAAAAGTAGGCCCAAATCTACACCATGTCAGCTTAGGACCTGACTTCCTTAACAAGCCTCCTAAAGCTTAAGAAGTAAAATCAAGAATCAAGAAATGTGATGCATTAAACTAAAAAGGTTCTTCTCAGAAAAGGAAAGAATCAATAACATGAAGAGAGAGCCTACAGAATGGGAGAACATTGTTACCACATTCACCTCAGATAGAGCATTAATCTCCAGGATATATAAAGAACTCAAAAAACTTAACAACAAACAAAATGAATAACCCAATCAGTAAATGGGCTAAGTAACTGAACATACACTTCACAGAAGAACAAATGCAATCAATAAACAAACATATGAAAAAATGTTCATCATCTCTAGCAATTAGAGAAATGCAAATCAAACCACTCTAAGATTTAATCTCATTCCTGTCAGAATGGCATTTATCAAGAATACAAGCAATAATAAGTGTTGGTGAGGATACAGGAAAAAAGGTATACTCATTAATTGCTGGTGGGACTGCAAATTGGTGCAACCACTATGGAGAACAGTATGGAATTCCTCAGAAAACTTGGAATGGAACCACCATTTGACCCTCTCCTTGGTTTATGCCCAAAGGACTTTAAAACAGCACACTACAGTGAAGCAGCCACATAAAGTTTATAGCAGCTCAATTCACAATAGATAAACTATGGAACCAACCTAGATGCCCTTCAAAAGACGAATGAATATGGTACAGATTCACAATATATTACTCAGCCTTAAAGAAGAATGAAATTATGGCATTTTTAGTTAAATGGATGGAGCTGGAGAATATCATGCTAAGTGAAATAAGCTAAACCCCAAAAATCAAAGACTGAATGTTTTCTCTAATAAGTAGATGCTGATCCATAATGGTGGAGTAGGGAAGAATGAAGTGACTTTGAATTATGCAGAGGGAAGTGGGGGAGGAGTGGGGTTGGGAAGGACAGTGGAATGAGATGGACATTATTACCCTACATACATGTATGATTATGGCACTAGTGTGACTGCAGCATGTACAGCCAGAGTAATGAGAAGTTGCACTACATTTGTGTACAATGTGTCAAAATGCATTCTACTGTCATGTGTAACTAATTAGAACAAATTTAAAAATAAAAAATTAATTAATTAATTAAAAATATTTTTAAAAGAATCCTCTGTACTCCTTAGGGTGAGAGATTTAGCTGGGAGGAGTCCACCTGGATGAAAGAATGGAAACCATTTACAAGGTGCATCAATCAGGATGTCTCTTCCTGGAATTTTCCTTATGAGTGGATAACTCCAAAATTCAAAGTTGTAGGTAGTATGTAATGTTGGGTCCAGAAAAGATTTTCCATTAGCTTCTGTTACTGAAGTTTCCAGAACTTCTGGTTCCTTGTTCTTTCAGAGATCTGCTTTGTAAGCTTCTCTTTCCTATGTGAGCTATTCCACTTTCTTAAAATTTTTATGCTGACCTATTAATGCCCAACATTCCTCTCAGAGCTTAGTGGTGAAGGTTTTATTAAATTCATGGTTCTGTAGGTTAGAAATTAAGACAGGGTACGGAGGGGAGGGCTGGTCTTTGTTCCACTATGACAGGACTCCTAGCTTATGTGGTCCCAATGGCTAAGAAGTTTTGGAGTTTCACATGTCAGTCCTAGCTGTGAGCTAGCGGATTCAGTTCCTCTTGACATCACATTTCCTAGGCCCAGCCTATATGAGTTTCTTCACTCACATAGCCAGTACTGGAATAGCTGGGGCTGCCTGGCCATCTCTTCCTGTTCATGTGGCCCTTTGCTCTATTAGTTGTGTTCCTCCAAAGCTTTCAATTCACAGGAGAGTCTGAACTCTCACATAGTGGCTGGCTTCCCTCAGATGATGTGTAGGAGTAGGAGGTTGATGCTACACAACTTCTTGTACCAGTGCTTTAGAAGTCAGATTAGCATTTGCTGTGTTGAATTCTACTAGCCACAGAATGAGACCAGATTAAAGAGCAGGTATCTGCGAGATGATGAAATAAGTAGTTCTTTCAGGTATCTTTGGGGATTAGCTTACACACTCATTAGTTCCTTTGGAACTTTGTTTTTTGTTTCTTGTCACTAAATAACCCAAATTCCTCTAATTTATATCTTGTACTGAGAATTTATGATGGTGTTTCTCAGATTTTAAATTTCATATAGCAAAAATAAAATATCAGATGCCTAGAGTTATCACCTTTTAAGTTTGCAAGCAATGATATTGTTTAATGAAGGAGGTTTAACTTTAAATTGCAGGAAGTCCTAAGCACATAATCAGAAATAACCTATTTAACCAGGCACAATGGCACCGGCCTTTAATTCTAGCTACTCAGGAAGCTGAGGCAAGAGGATCACACTTTTGAGACCAGCCTCCACAATTTACTAAGACCCTAGCTTAAACTAAAATAAAAAAAAAATATCTGGGGATTAAGTTCAGTGGTAGAGTACCCCTGGTTTAGATGCTAAGTACCACAGAAATATTAATAAATAAGTAATCTATTCATTTTTCTTGAGAATGATTCATTTCTTCTAAATGAACAAAATGCTTTCTTAAAGTTTCTTGCCCCCCACACTTGTTTATGTTTTGTTCATTTTGCTCAGAGCAATGAGAATGTTATCACATATGGACAGTCGTCTACTGTAGAGCTTTTGAGAACTATTGCCTTCTAGGAGTTTAATACTAAAATGAAGGACTCACACAGGTTGCCATAGACATTTAGAGAAAGATGCAAGGAGACAGTGGTCTGCTATAGCCTCATGGAGGAGGTCAGGAGTCACAGACGAGGCAGAGGCCCACTAAAAGATGGGGAGAGAGAGAAGATCCCAGGAAAAAGAACAGACGTTGCTGAAGCTTGATTTTGCTGCCAGTTTTAGATGTGGTCTATTGTTTAGTCTTCATCCAAGTACTGTTATATGAAAACATATGCTCTTTCAAAGATGAGGATGTAAGTTCAGAAAGGCTGAATGACTTACTCTGTTTCCAACCTGAAGCAGGACTTGGATCATGTTCATTTTGGGTCCAAAAAATTGAAGAACTCTGGACATGAATTAAGCATCCAGATGTAGAGCAAATATCTATGACACATTAATTGAGTATCTACTGTCTTAGGAGAAAAAGTACAACTTGAGAGAGCAGATACGTTTATTCTAGGGAATTGATTGTTTAGCACCAGAAACAGACAATAATGGAAAAGTTACTTCTAGAGCCAAAGTTACTTCTGGGCCCAATCTAATTAAAAAAAAAATAGAGAAATTCTTCCCTAAGGAAAAAATAAAGAAATAAATTGGCCAGAAATGAAAGAGGAGTGCATTTTTGGGGGGTTCAAGAGTCATAGCAAGGTTTTTCAGGAGAGAGGAGAAATCTGGAGAGAGGAAAAATCTGGAGATGAGAGGTAGCAAGGCAGGTTGAGGAATTGCATGCAATTCAGGTTAAGCTTAGAGAATGGGTTGGGGGAAGCAGAAAGGTAGGCAGACCACCTCTGGACAACATGAGAACCATTGTTGTTATCCATTCTATCTAATGTAAAAAGTGGGAGGTGTGCTGTTGCGGGTGCTTTGACAGCAAAGACTGCTTTCAGCAGCCCATAAAACAATGATGGATGCCCCAAAATAACACTTTTCTGTTTGTGCCAACATGCTATATATTTCCCACACGGGCTTAAGGGAAAGCTAGAATCATCAAAGTCATTAATAAAAATGTAATATAAGTGTACTTGAAAGGTTCTGAGAAGAGCTGACCATCTTTAATTCTCTGTCTCAGATTTTTGGAGAAATATTTTGATGTTTGCCTGACCTTTAATCAAATATATTACACATTTTTAGATCCCAGTAAAATACTGTCTTCCTGTAAGTACTAGGTTGCTAGGGTAGGGAGGGGACTTAATGGTACCATTAAGAAACACATAAATATTATCTTTTTACTTTTTTATCTATGCAATTTTTATTCCTGCTAGTGATGGTGCTTTTTTTTTTCTCTAGTTGTACCTATGGAAATAAAGTAGAATTTTATTAGCAATAAAATCTTTCCAAGTTATCTTCCTTCTGGGTCTAATGTTTTTCCTAGAATCCTCAGACTTCCAAAGAATCAGGCTCCTTGAAATCTCTAGTTCTTAATCACCACCAGCTCATTAACATCACCTCCCCTCACACCTTCCTTTTTTTCTTCCTCTGATGATTGGTAATGTTGATCTAAAAGCCAGGGATATATTTTCATGCAAGGTTCCAAGTAAAGAAAACTGAATGCTCTTTACTAAAGGTCAGTCATATCCAAATTTAAAGTATGAGAATTGCATTCCTCTATTAACCAGGTCTCTAATAGAGGAATCAACTCAATCTGGCTTGAGCAAAAAACAACAAAAAAAAAAAACAAAAAAACAAAACAAAAAAAAACACCAAAGATCCCTAAAGGCAAACAAAGACAAAAGCAACAAAATCCTAAAGGTTTATTGATTCCTGAAATGGAGAGAGTAAGTGGGGCCTTGGCTCCAGGACTAAAATCACAATACTGGTGCTTCTCCTCCTATATCTTGGGTCTGCTTTGCTTTGTTAGCCTCAATTTCAGCTGGTGTTTTTTTTTTTTTGTTTGTTTGTTTTGTTTTTTCTTGTTTGTTTTTACCAGGTGGTAGCTCTTCTGTGGCCCAAGGATGCAGTGCTCTGACTGGTCAGGCACAGATCATGGGAAGCTGGTTTTAAGTCCCTCCACCCCTTGAAAAATCATTTAAAATAAAAATCAGGTAGATTTCATGGAAAAAATCCAAGTTCTGGTATCAGAATAAACAGAAAGGCAAACATGAAATCTCTCTCTATACAATTATTATTATTATTATTATTATTATTATTATTATTATTATTATTATTTAGTAGTTTGGGAATTTATGGTATCTAAAATGCAGTAAAACCACCGTTTCATTTCAGGAACATGATAAAGCCTCATAATCCACCTATTATACTTCTGAGGTCCCAGAATTACCAATGTGTGATATATAAGCTTTGAAATTCATGTGAGGAGTTCTATAATATCACAGGAGAATTTTTTTCTAAATAAAATGAGGTTATTGGATAATGAAATAATTTGTCCTGCTTTTCTTAGCCACATTGCTAATATTTTCATAAGGATGATCTAGTTCTGATTTGAGAAGGAGAAGAGCCTGATGAATCCCAACTTTTTAGCTCCAATCTCATTTTCTCAGCAGCTTTTTCTGGGCTTAAAAAGAATCCATTATCGTTTGCTTCATTAAATGTGTCTACATGTAACGCAAGAGCATTTTCTGGTAGGTGCATCTAAAGCTCCGCAGGACATCCATCAAGACCTGGGGCTCTGCTTGTAGAGGGATCCATCATCGCTCATTTTAGCTCTCCTAGAGCAAGAGGAACATTTTTGTTGCCATCACTAATTGAAAGACGGAGCACTCCTGATGAAATGTTGATGTTTCTGCAGATTAAGCAGTATGAAGGGCAAGTTGGATTCTTTTTTATTAAAATCAACATAAAACTCTCATTTTAGCCTTTGAATTCAAGGAATTTTACCTGCATCCTTAAGGCACAACATAGTTGATGCTTTGATCTATGCACTTACAGGAAACAAATGACCTCTCCCTTTATTTCCTTTAATTTAGGGTGATATTGAGTCAATTGTCTTGGCCCGTTTTCACATTAACATTTGTCTCA
This sequence comes from Spermophilus citellus, assembly GCF_964194105.1. Classification (NCBI taxonomy): domain Eukaryota; kingdom Metazoa; phylum Chordata; class Mammalia; order Rodentia; family Sciuridae; genus Spermophilus; species Spermophilus citellus. The sequence goes on from NC_138182.1 coordinate 185,943,149, forward strand.
GTCTTCACTTCTCTTCAGCAAGACCTCAAGTACTCACCTCACTTCTTCCTTAATCACACTTGCTTTTGAAGATGTGATTTCAAGTGCCCTGAGTGAATGCCTTTGGTCCTGTTCTTTTTGGGTACAGTGAATAGGTAATTAGCATTACTTTTCTTTCTGATCTTAGGGTTTTCCAGATGGATTATGAAGAGGATTCAGAATTATTATTATTTTTGAGGTAATTACCCAATTGTTTAGGGAAGTCTTTTTTTAATTTTTAAAAATCTCTCCCTGTTTATTACCAATGAGTGTTCAGATGCCATCTGGAGCTGTTGAGGGAGGTGAATTGAGAATGACTGGGTGCTGTGAGTAGGTTACATGATTGGTCACCAGCACTGATCATCACATCATTAACAGCACATGGACAGAGAAAATCACCTGCAGTGTGAGGATTATGTGGAGAATGTGGAGCTTGACCCAGTTCCATTCTGACCTTTAGCACACAGTGTTTCAAGCAGAGAGTGAGAAAATACAGATGCAAAGAGAAAACCTCAATGATGTTCCACACACTATAAATGGACCCGCAGCTTTAGGGTTGGCTTCTCACCACGGCTAACCACACATCAAACCTGACCGCTGGCCAGAAGATAAGGGCAGCTACCATCTGCTGTGGGCTTACTAGATCCAAAGTGCTTTGCAATACACTCTACATCTTTTTAAAAAATCTCAAAACCATATCAGTTATTATTGTTGTCTACATTATAGATGACAAACTCAGTTTAAAGATGACAGATACCTTACTGAAGGTCACACAGCCTCATGTGGGTGAGTGGTAAGCCCAAACTTTGAATTCAAGTACAAATTCTAAAATGCTAATTCTACTAATTCTAACACATTACAGGAAGATAGAAACATAAGAAGAGCACAGAAAATGCTTGATATTTTGGGGTTTTCAATCCACTTACTTCCCTTCCTCAGAACAAAGCTAGCTTTTTGAGGAGATGACAATGAAGCTATAAACCCTAGTCTTGGTAGTTTACCTTCTCATATAGCATGTCATCACTTGATCCTGCCACTTACCCTCTCAGAAAAGAAGGCGCTTTGTTAGATGGTTCAGGAGGAGCTACTTTTGGTCTATTTTATCTATTGTGTGCAAATAGGAACCAAGACAGCTATGAAATATGCATGGGGCAGAGCCAGATGTCAATAGTGTAGGGATAATAACTAGGGTAACAGCAGCAATAATATTTATATGGTATTAAGAACTTTGGGACAAACTCAGATCTCAGCACTTCACTTATTTTATCATTCTAGTCAACTTTGCAGAGGTATTATTCACTTGCAATGAATTGTACCCATCTATAGTGTACCACATGATGAGTGAAGACAGCTTGATATACACACCTATGAAACCACTACATTTTCATGGTTGAGTAAAATTCCATTGTCTACATATCACATTTAAAAGAATGACTTTATGACTTTTGCTGGTAAACTCATGAATATGGAGACTATCATGCTAAGTGAAATAAGCCAGTCCCCCCAAAACCAAAGGTTGAATATTCTCTCTGATATGCAGATGCTAACACACAACAAGGGGGTGGGATAGAAAGTTCATTGGATTCAACAAAGGTGAATGAAGGGAAGAAGTGGGGTGGGAATAGGAAAGACTGTAGAATGAGTTGGAAATAACTTTCCTATGTTCACATAGGAATATATGACCAGTGAAACTCCACTCGTGTACAACCACAAGAATGGGATCCTAATTAGAATAAGTTATAATCCATGTATATATGATGTGTCAAAATACATTCTGCTGTCATGTATATCTAAAAACAACAAATAAAAAATTTTAAAAAAATGAAATCATTACCTTTATTAAATAGGATATTTCCATCCTCATACCACTTTGCATCTATTCTAGTCTTGACCCTTTCTCTCAGGAAACCACCAATATGCTTTTAGTCATGATAGATTAGTTTGTGAGTTATTTTTTTTCTTATACTGGTGATAGATTCCAGGGGCACTTTATCACTGAGCTATAACTCCAGTCCATTTTACTTTTTACTTTGAGACAGGATCTCACTGAGTTGCCCCAAGTTGGACTCAAACTTTCAATCTTCCTCCCTTAGCCTCCCCAGTTTTTGGGATTATTGGCATGTTCCACCATGCCAAGCTTAGGTTGCATTCTTTAGATTTTTGTTAAATAAATGGACAATACTCCATGTATTACTTATTTCACTCAGTAAGATGATTTCTTGAGTTTGTCTTATTATGTTCATCAAATTGTTCCCTTTTACAGATAGATAGTCTTCAATTTTATGGACATATCATGTTTTACCTATCCATTATGCACCCTCTAATGGACACTTGGGTTGTTCTCAGTACTTAGCCAATCTGAATAAAGCTTTAGCGAACATTCACATACATGTTTTGGAGTTTTAATTTCTATTGCAGTAGATACCTAGCAGTGGAATGGTTGAGACCTATAGTAAGTTTATATTTGATTTCCTAAGAAATTGCCATTTATTTCTAACATGGTTGTATAATTTTATAGTCCAATAAGCTGTGTATGAGAATGTTAACTGCTCCATATCCTTGATACTTTTTATCTGTCATCTGGTATAAGTGGTGTCTCATTATAGGGTTTTTTTTAAATTAGCAGTCTTTTTTTAAACACCTTATTTTGTTTATTTATTTTTATGTGCTGAGGATGGAACCCAGTGCCTCACATGTGCTAGGCAAGTGCCCTACCACTGAGCCAAAACTCCAGTCCCATCTCATTATAGTTTTAACATGCAATTCCTTGATGACTAGTGATGCCAAGCCTGTTTTCGAGTGATTGCTGGCAATTCATATATTTTATGGCGATTTTTTTTTCTTGCCAATTTCTATTAGATTGTTTTATTATTATTAAATTGAAAGGGCACTTTGTATATTTTGAATACAATTATGTTGTCAGATAATGCATTTCAAATATTTTTATCTCTCTGTCTTGTCACTTCATTTTCTTCCATGTCTTTCAAAGGGTAAAATTTCTACTTTTGATAAAATACGAGTTATCATTTTTTTTCTTTTATGGTTTGTGTCACTTCATTTACTTTAGCACATTTAACTTTCTCATCAGGCCTGCACAGGACAGTAATTGTCTGTATTTCCCAGATGATTAGAACTAAATCTTCCAGAGACTATGTGAGTTGCCCAAATCACAGGTCTACTAGAGGGCGAAATTCAAATGACTGGATGGATGAAAAGAAGTCAGAGAAATGCAGTCAGGAAATCAGAACCAGAAATCACTAAAATCTGTGGGCAGATGTGAACGGCAGAATCTAGGGCAGCATCTTGGACTCTGTCACAGGGACGATGATTCATTTCCTAAGAGGAGTTTAAGATGAAGAGCCATTTGTCCTGTCTCCTCAGATGAAACTTTCCCAGGCTGAAGGACCCTGTGTTCCAAGTCTGGTGCCTGATGCACACTCATAATCAAAAGGACCAAGATAGACACCAGGCTTCTTTACTTCCAGTCCAGTGCTCTGTCCATCCCTCTGAGACAAATCCCTGCGTTAGCCAGAAAATGAATAAGTGCATGAATAAATAAATAAGTAGCATGGCTTCAAATAAGGAAAAAAAACATATTTAGCTTAGGGAGTGGGATCAAGCTGCATATTTTCTCCTTAGAGAGAATACAATGGCAAGTTATTATTATTATTTTTTAAAAATATAAATGGTGAAGCAATTTTCCTGACTTCACAAGAATCAAAAAGTATCGAACAGTCACTGCCCAGCTTCCTCCTCCCACAACTCTCCTTAGAGAGAAACCCAAGGAAACCTCCTTTCCCTTCCCGTTTCCTTTTACGCAGGCAGGCGCCATTAATTGCAATCGATTATTTCATCATCACTGCATCCTGCCATTTCTCCTGCCATGCTTCTCTGGCCAAATCTCAGCTCAGATCTATTTTGGCAGATGTAAGTTTTATATTTCTCTGGCCCCTGGCTACCTTTGAATTTCCACAGCTCTGCAGCACGGCAGGTCCATCACCTGAAGGTGTGACAAAGAATATTGTACAGCTACCACTGATATCAACTTTAAATGGAAATTAGATCCCTTCCCTCACTATTTTTATGTTCCACTTTAATTTGGGCAAACTACAGTTCCAGACATCATGTTCACCGCAACCATCCATCTTTGAAAGAGAGCAATCGTAGTCCTGCTTGCTTAAGTACTTTTCATTTTTCATGCCAGTCGGTGCCTCTCTTTCTCTCATTCTCTCTCTCTCTCCCTCTGTCTCTCAGTAGCATACCTCTGCCACAGGGAAAGGTATAATGCACTTTCATGAATCTGGCGGCTCATTCAAGCAATAGGAAACAGGAGAGTCGGTTGCCAGACTGATGGAATGTGCTACAATGGTCTAGGGGCCTTTAACTCCGGAATTCTATTTCCAAAGTAATATGCATCTTCAAAAGAAATGCCCTGGAGCCCAAATAGAAGACTGAATTGTAAATTTTATAGTATCTTTGAAAATGTGAGAGAGTGACCGCATCTATAGGAAGATTAAAAAAAAGTAAGCAGTAAACACAGTAAGACCCTTGAAATGAGGTAAAGTACTTGTTTGAATAAGCCAAATGATCAAGTTCACCAAAATGGTACACCTAACCCAATGTGGACATCTCATGCTATCATTTTTTGTTTAAGATGTTATTTTTTAATATTTTAATTAGTTTTACATGATAGTAGAATGCACTTATGCACTTTGATATACATAGATGGGTTATAATTCTCATTTTTCTGATTGTACATGTTGTAGAATCACATTGGTCATGCAGTCATATATCTACATAAAATAATAGTGTCTGTTTCATTCTACTATCCTTCCTAACCCCATATCCCCTCCTCTCCCCTCCATTCACTCCCCTTTACCTAATCTAAGGCAACTCTACTCATCCCTAGTCCCTCCCTCCCTTGTTGTATATTAGCATCCACATATTATAGAAAACATTTGGACTTTAGTTTTTTGGGGATTGGCTTATTTTGCTTATCATGATATTCTCCAAATTCTTCCATTTACCATCAAATGCTATGATTTTCTTCTTTAGAGCTGAGTAATAGTCCACTGAATATACATATCATATTTTCTTTATCCACTCATCTATTGAAGGACACCTAGCTTGGTTCCACAGTTTAGCTATTGTGAATTGAGCAAAAATGGCATAGTATTGGCACCAAAGCAGATATGTAGATCATGCTATCTTTATTTGACAAAATATTACATGGATTCATTAAGGAAACAGATCATTTACATCAATCTAATTCTTGAGGAACTTGAGGACAAAAATAATGGTTGGTGGTTGATATGATTTGGATAAGTGTCTCCCAAAGGTCCACATGGTTTGGTTCAGCCTGTGGTACTATTAGAAAATGATGGAAGCTTTAAGAGACAAAGACTTATGAGACATTTTCTAGTTGTTGGAGACATAATTTTGAAGGGATCATTGGAATCCCAGTCCTTCCTTTTTCTTTCCTTTGCTTCCTGTCCACCCTGAGGTGAGTGGTTTGCCCCACCATGCACTCCCACTGGGATGTGCTGGCTCTGCACAGGTCTAACACAAGACTACCAGGGACTGAAACCTCTTAACCTATGGGCCAAAATAAACCTTTTCTCATTGTAAGTTGATTTGTCTCAGGTATTTGTTGAAGTAATGGAAAACTGACTGGCACACTGGCTTTGTTGGTTCTTCTTATTTCACTTCTACCAGATATATCTTGCTCTTTTCTTTCTTTCTTTCTTTCTTTCTTTCTTTCTTTCTTTCTTTCTTTCTTTCTTTCTTTTCTTTTCTTTTCTTTTCTTTATTTTTTGTCTCAGAAAGGCTGACTTCTGTGAACTGTAGGGCAAAAGCCCTCCAGTCTCTTGCTGAGCTGAACTAATGGTAGACACTGAAGGGAGATTGGAGAGGAGAAGGAGGAGGAGGGAAATGGAGGGGTTTTATTCCTCCCTCACAGCTCTAGCCACTCCTCTGGGTCTAGTAACACTTTTCTTACTCCTTGTCCTTCAAACCTAAGGGTGATAATGGATACCCATGGTTGACACTTCCTGATTGCCTCACATCTGTGTTTTCCTTAACCCCATCTATAATCCCATGAATAATTCACCCATGAAATTATTTTTGGTTAAATATGTTTTTTTTTCCATTTATTTCCTGCCTGATAAAGTTTTCTTGTTGGAATTTTTCTCTTTTTTGACAAGTTGGTTTTTATCTCAGTATGTTTTCTTAGTAAGTTACAAATACATAGTCTTAATGGTGTCTTTCTTTATCCACTCATCTATTGAAGGACACCTAGGTTGGTTCCACAGTTTAGCTATTGTGAATTGAGCAAAAATGGCATAGTATTGGCACCAAAGCAAATTAAAGTACACAAAATTGTATAATAGGCATAAATTAAAGAATCACAAATGATTTCCATTTATGCCCATTCTCTTATCTGCCTGGCCTCTTTAGGTTTTTGAGTTTCTAAACTCTTAAGCTGCATCCTTGGCTTTGAAATAGTCCTGTAAAATGTTGGTTAAGGTAGTTAACAAATGCTTTAAGCAAATTTCATGTCCCTTTAGGAAGTCTTGTCCTGCAGATAAGTGGGTAAGCAAAGTATCTACTACTTTAGTACCTGGCAGGTGTGGTGCAACTCTCTTTTTCCCTGTATTCTTTCCAGAAAGTCATTTTAGGGCCTTTGCAATTAGAACACTATAAAATTTGCATCTGAAGCTCATTTACTGCTTAAGAGCTGAATCTATATATTAAAATATACTTTTCCCCCTTGGATTAGTGACATTCAGCCAATTAAAAAGAGGGGAAAAGACCTTATAGTGTAATGAGCTCTTGGAAAACTGACCCAATTTGCTGTTTTTACATTTTATCTTGTTTTCCGTGAAATGAAGCTAACCAGATTTTCTCTTCCATTTTCCAATTCCACCCTAACATATTTTTTTTCCCAACAGAGAAGATATTTACTTGCAGTAAATTAAATACTTTGAATCTCTGCCAATTCTGTTAGGATGATTATTGCTACCTTTTGCTAATTTTCTTGGATTTCTCCTGCATTCTCTCTTCTTTTCAGAAGTTCCTGATTCCGTGAATTTCTCCTCTCAGCATATTTTTTTGCATGCTGATAGACACATTGCAAAACCTAAAATATTATCAACTCAAAGAAGGCTTTATAAAAGTTAATACTCATAAGAGTTCATACATAGGGTCTTCATATTAGTCTTTTGAGGCTGGCTTAAAGAATAATTTTGTTAGAATCACTGTTCAATTCTCAACAGCATAATAATAATTATAACAAAATAATAGCAACTGCTGAGCATTTTCTATGTTCTAGTAAATATGATAAACAGCTTATATGCTGTGTTTTATTTTGTCATTGCAAGAACTCCTTAATATGGTTACACTAATTATCTCAGGCATCACACATTTGGAGGTGATAGAATCCAGCAGGATCCAAGCTCAGGTTTGTGCGAATCTGCAGTCCTGGTTCACAACAATCATACTTTAGTACTTCTAAGTCTAGGGCACAAAAGTGCTTCGGAAAATGGCAGCTAACTTGTTACTTCCTTCTCATCTATCCTAAATAAAACAGTTTGTCCCATGAAATTTTTGATAAGTAGTTCTAAGGAACTAGTTTATGGATTAAATGTTTCAGGGGCCATTTTCCCTTATCAAGCATCTGGGTAAAGAAGGATTTCATAAATGGTATTGGAATTAAATAGCAGATGATACGAAAAGGCCTCTGATTAAAGCTTTTCCAATTCAAATCCATAACATTTAGGTATTTCTAATGAAGAGATTACTACTGGTAATTTAGAGAAAAAATCATTTAAACAACTATCATAACTAGATTCTACAGATGAAAAGTACATAAAGAATATCTCTAGTATATTTCCTTTTTTCATTAGATTTCTTCCTAAGTGGAATTCATTAAATAGTCCCTTACAAATATGCACACATTTTGAGCCAGTGCTGTTCATGGTTATGGATATAAATATTAAAAAAAAGACACAGTCTTTTGAATTGAGTTATATTGTAAATATAATTTGACAAATTCCACAAAATATCCAGGCAGATTCAATATTTGTGGTTGTAACCATGTTTAGGCACTAAAGATTCGTAGGCCAGGGTGACTTATTTATTTTTTGCATGAACACGGATTGAAGTTTTCAAGCTTCGTGGTTGGTCCGAGAATAGAAGCAGATCACTGGTCTTGTGGGTGAGCAAATATGACATTTAGTATTTACATCTCACGATAGCTCTTGTGCTCACAACTCACATTAAGTGGTCAAAACTACATTCGGAAAGAAATCCAACCGTAGTGCTTGTGATGAATGTGAAGAGAAATTGAAACTTGCTTTACGGAAACGTTCTTTATGGAATGTAGAAATGTTGGATAATTTAAGAAGTACCATGTCACATTTCTTTATAGGATTAGATATATGACAGGAATGTGCCACAAGCTTTGCATAAATGATTTTTAAACTTTTAAAAATCCATGGCATATGTAAGAAGTTCCTCTTCTTCACAATATAATAAATACATACACATGCATACATACAAATGAAACAAAACACCAACACAATACTTGCATTTACTCTATGTCACATGCTCTGATATTTTACTAATCATTTTTCCTTTTCTGTTATATTTTAAAATACTGATTGTGACCCGGTAAATTGACATTCTGACCTACTAATGGCTTGTAACCCCTAGTTTGAAGACTCTAATAACAACATGAATGAATAAGCAAGTATATAATCAGTTAAGAAAGCTGCTTTAGTTGGTGGTTCAGCCAGAATTTATTTTAATAGTACCATAAATCATGTGCATTTTCCATTTATAGAATAGTTAGGGGTCTTATGGGGGTTGCTTAATTTTTTCATCTATTTTCTGCTGAATGTAATGGGAAGAATTGTGTGCTATGGTAACACTTGAAAATATAGGGGGTTGCCGAGTTCTCAGGAGAACAGAGCATAAGCCCTATAAATGCACAACCTGAGGAGTACAGATGAGGGAATGATAGTGTTTTGGGTGAGTGTTCCAGGAACGTAATGTTTGGTATGATCTTAAAAGACCAGTAGAGGTTGACAGATAGAGATGGGAGAAGGATGGTTTTCCCCAGAAGGACGTGGTCTGGTGGGAGCCCATTGAGGAATATCTAGAGCTGTGTAAGAAGACATAGTGGGTTCTAGTCAAGTGAGGGATAACTAGCTAGCTAGAAGTCCTTTTTTACTGAGTAAATGAACAATTTTTGTAGCTATAGATCATTTAGTTATGATTTGACAGAATAGGAACACCAAATTTCTTTGGTGTTTTTAGTGAAATTTGGCAAGGGGGTTATGGAAAAAAATTACAATATCATTTTTATTCTGGCCTGTACACTGTAAAGGCAGGGACCTCAATTTTATTAATTCATATTTTCTAGCATCTAAACAAGGACCTGATGATGAATCGATGTATGAGGTATTTTCTAACAATGAATGACTCAATAGTGGTTGGATAAAGGAGGGTGCAGGTTATTTTGGCAGTGATCTCCTGATCTTTGCTTGCTCAAGATACCTTATCCACTAACTTAGTTAGAGGATTGGTATTGATTCTAATTCTAATAATATTCCAATTCAGTACTCTTTTGCTTTCCTCTTCCTGGCTGGTCTCTTCTGTCACATAAACACTCTGCAATACTCCATCTTTACTGATGCTGATACACACACACACACACACACACACACACACACATATATATATATATATATACATATATATATATATATATATGTATTTTTAGTTATACATGACAGTAGAATGCATTTTGCCACATCATACATAGATGGAGTACAACTTCTCATTCATCTGGTTGTACATGATGTAGAGATACACAGGTTGATGCTGTCCTTCTAAGACTGCCTTTTTTGTCCACACTGTCTTTCCTGTGTCTTATCCAGCATTCCTGGTTCTCCACATGAATTCTTTGGCTGTTCATTTAGCCATATGTAGGGCACAGTAGCTTTTATAGTGCCTTGATTCTACACTCATTTAATTTTTAAATTGATTAAATAATTAAATGTATAAAAGCAATTTAATAAATACTAAATCCATTCAGCACATACATGTATATTTAAGACAATCTAAGAAATAAAGAAAAAAGTATACCATAAGAACAAAACTGTTATTTATCATTTTACCTAAACAGCATCAATGTTTTCTTGCATGAAGTTTTTTATATTTTAAAATGTCAATGCTGATTAATTCATATTTTATGCATACATATGAATATTTGTATGGATGTATGAATATATTAATACCTAAGTACAAATACAAGTTGGGATCAGGAGACATATATTATATATTACTTTTTAAATTTAGTACATTGTTTTTTCTCATTTCTTAAATATTTTCCAAGAAGATCACTTTCATGTCTACAGAATGTCCCATTAGATGTGAGCATATATTTAATTTCTTCATACTGTTTGTTGGACATTTTTGGTGTTTTAAATTCTCATTTTTAAAAACAGTAGTTATTAATTTTCTTTTAATACAATATTTGGAAATTTTTTGATCAAAGCTTGGTTTCTTCCCTTTCCATTTCCGTGTCATTTAAACTGCAAATGGTGCTAAATGCAATCAATTTTCAATTCTCAGTCGCAGGCTGCAAGAAGACATTTTACAAGTCACATTTTTCCTCTTTTAGTAAATGAAAATGAAGTACGTTTCCACATCTGAGCCCTTTCCCACATGAAATTCATGACATCTGCCCTGGTAAATACTTGAGTGTCTTTTCCAAGATAATGTTGCAAAGTAACCTAGTCCAAACAATCCCTATCCGGCTTTGAAATTTTGCTTCCCCACTACTGAGATTTTCTGTACACTCTGACTTTCACAAGCCACGTAAGGCTTAGAATCACTTTGATTGGGTTCTTCTTCCCGATCTGTTTTTGTAGCAGTATCATTTAAAGGTACAAAGAACTTTGGAGGATGGTTTCAGGGAAAGCTAAACAATTTCTTACAACTGCAAAGGACAGTTTTTTCCTTTGATTGATAATGACTATGGAGAGCCATGAAATCAAGCATTTCATTTTTTTTCTTTATTCTTTTATTTATTTTGCTGGATCTGCACGACAAAATACTTTATGAAATTTGTTTCTCATCATTTTCCAATTCCTCTTTGCCTCAGTGGAAATTGGAGCCATTCAGCTGATCTTTCTCTTGGTTCTCCCAACATTTTTTTCGCAGTTTCACCTCATCAGGCCAGCAGCTTCTGTGGTCCATGAATAATGTCACCTTAATACTTCCCTATCGATCAAAACATAGCTGAAGTTTGACTGTGTGTTCACTGTTTCCAAATCAATTCCTCGTCAATAGGGATCTTCTATTTTGTCTTCTATCCTCTCGATTCCTACACAAAGATAAAGTGGAAGATAAATTACCGGAGCCTGCTATTTCTGTCTCTTCCATTTTCTGAATGACTTCTTGGAGACAGAGAGCTTTCTATTTTCTTCAGCATTTTCCTTTCTTGAGTGGGCAATCAAAAAGAAATTCTGTCCTCTGAGAGGTTGTTGCCTACTCCAGGTTCCTTCATTTCAGCCACATGTCACTTGCATTGGCCTTTTCACACTAGAGTAGAGCTCTTCACATGTTCTTTCAGTATTTTTTTACATCAGTTTTATTGAGGTATAAATTACCTACCTCCATACTGCAACCCTTTTTGTAGTAATCTTGAGGGAAAGTTAAATGGAAGAGTAGGAAAATGTATCCTTTTTGTTTTTATAACTTGTATTCCCACCTTTTATTTGCTTCTTAGTCAAAAAAGAAAAACTATTTTTAATATTTTCAAGTTACTTTTTGTATTTGTTTATTTATTTATTTTTTATCTTCTATTGATTTTATTTTTTTAAATACATGATAGCAGTGGAATGCATTACAATTCTTATAACACATATAGAGCACAATTTTTCATATCTCTGTATATAAACTATGTTCACGCCAATTCATGCCTTTATACATGTACTTTGTTGTTTTTTTGCATTACAATTCTTATTACACATATATACTGCAATTTTTCATATCTCTGTATATAAAGTATGTTGACATTCAATTTGTGTCTTCATACATGTACTTTGTATGATGTCCATCACATTCCACCATCCTTGCTAATCCACTGCCCCCTCCTTTTCCCTCCCACCCCTCTTCCTTATCTAGAATCCATCTATTCCTCCCATGCTCCCTGTCCCTACCCCCACTATGAGTCAGCCTCCTTATATCAGAGAAAACATTCAGCATTTGGTTTTTGGGGATTGGCTAACTACACTTAGCATCATTTTCTCCAATGTCATCCATTTACCTGCAAATGCCATGATTTTGTTCTTTTTTAAGTAAAATTCCATTGTGTATATATGCCACATTTTTTATCCATTCATCCACTGCAGGGCATCTAGGTTGGCTCCATAGTTTGGCTATTGTGAATTGTGCTGCTATAAACATTGATGTGGCTGTAGTGTCAATAATTTCTCTGGTTGATGATATTCCATTTTTCTGCAGAAAATTTATTTATGATCTCTAGAAGTTTAGGTTTTAGAAGAACCCAGATATTTAAAAACTTCTAAGAATTTGTCATTGAGATATTTCACATAATGTTAGCCATATCTTGGACACTCAGAATATTTAAGATAATAGAGAACAGCATAAGAGCAGACACAGAGTAAGATTAAATTAAAATTAGTATATATTATAGTCTAAAATATAAAATTGAACACATAAAATTGGAAAAAAAGGAAAAAGAATAAAGTATGTATTAGAAATTGTGTTGGTAGAAGGTGATCATTAAAAAATATTGATTTTGCAAGATAATAAATTTTGAACATTTCTAGGTGAACTTCAGTTCCATGTGTATATAAAACAAATCACTAGAAGAAAATGGAATAAATGCACTGATAATCATTATTTCTTAAATTAAGAAAGTATGGACAAAGTACTTGCTAGTGCTGGAGTCTGATTGCAGACACTAGAATTACATTTACTGAAGACTTACAAGTTCTGCATTCTAGAGTTATGCAGTCTAATACTGTGATACTGTTTCATTCATATATATATATATATATATATATATATATATATATATATATATATATTTGCTTTGTTTTTTATCCACAGTTCCTGGCTCATAACTTTGACCCACCTTTTCTGAGGGTAGGTCACGAGACTCTCCTCACTCCACAGGGAGCAAGGCTGCACAGAGGGGTCGAGTGCTGAGCAGACCTCTACTGGTTTCCCCACTCAGCCTAATAGCAGTAGATCACATCTTTTTGTCCAGTCACGTAGTCACATCTTGACATGTTCAGTCATACCTATGCAACAAAGTCTCCACTGGATAGCTAAGTTCGTGGAGATTCCCAGAGTGTGACCCTTCCAGAGTGGACAGGTAGGCTCTGTAGCCCTTCTCCCGTGTCTAGGTCTATGCAGCTCTTCATCTGTATATTTTACAATGTGATTTGTAATAAACAGGTAATCATAAGTGTTTCCTTGAGTTCTGATTTTTATTATGATGGTGGTTTCTATTTAACATTTCATTTAGAAGTTAATCAAACCTGAGAAGGGGGTGTGAAAGACCCCTTTTGTATCCAGTTGGTCAGAAGCACAGATAAAACCACCTGGGACTTATTACTGGCTCCCATGGTAGTGGGGGAAAGTCTTAGGGACTGAGCTTTCAACCTGTAGGATGGGATAAATTCTCCAGATAGATGGTGGAAGAACTGAATTAAAGCAGAAGACCTCCAGCTGGTGTCTGCTGCTGCTGAACTGCTTGCTTAGTCTGTAAAAAAAGTCCATCTGGTGTCAGATGTGATCTGGGTTGTGTAGTAGGAGAAACTGAGTCTGCATCAGGGTTCTGTATCTTGAAATGTAATAGCCATTACTCCCATGTGGCTATTAAATTCAAAATATTTGAAATTTAAATAATATTAAGAATTGAGTATCTCAGCCTCATTAGCCACACTTCAAATGCTCAGTAGCCACAGGCAACTAGTGACTATCACATTGTATAGAGCACAAATAAAACATTTCTAACAGAAGGAAGGCTCTACTAGAAGCGCTGTTTTTAAGACCATGTTCCAGTTTTAAAATTTTGATAATGAGTCATCTTAAACACATAGAAAAGTAACAAAGAAAATATAGTCAAAATTGCTACTAAACATAATTTAGTAATTGCTACTAAACATAAAGTATGTTGTTATTTGCCATATTTGTCTCAGCTGATTCTTTCTTTTTAGAAATAAGAAATAAAACACTAGAAATACAAAAAAAAATCCATTCACCTTCCTTTTCATTTCCTTCTCAACCCAAGGGTGAGTGATGGTGTGAATCACTCACAAGGAACGTTTAATACATAGGGGTATATTGATAAACAATACAAACTGTTATTTCATGCTTTAGCATTTTTACATGAATGGCATCAGCTCTTTGCAATTTGATTTTTATTATGGTGGTGGTTTCTATTTAACATTTCACTTTGAGATTACATACATGGTGATGCATGTAATTCTTAAAAGCACAATTCTATATATTCATTTATCTGCTCTACAGAATTTTCTAAACAGGCAGATCCACTGTGTACTCATCCACTTTCTGAATGAAGATCTGTTAGGAGCTTTCCAGCTGAGGCTTACATTCCAAACATTTTACAAGCTCGGTTGGACAACCCAACCTCTGTCCCAGGCTTGGTGAGAGTTCATTAGCCCACAGATTCTAAATCTTTCAAGAAAGTGCACTGCAGAGAATGGAAACACATCGTCCCTCCATGGTGCTGTTTGATGCTCCAGTGCATCTTTGCTTCAGTGAGGGAACCTCTGAGAATTTTTCCAGCTAATGCTCTGAGGAGAGCACAAGGGCAGTGACTAGTGACCCTGCAATCCCAGCACATCTGACAGGGTGAGAGTCTTTTTCTGGTTTCTTACTTATGGATTTCTTTCCTAAGTAAATGAGCCTCTATGTAAATCAAGTCCTAAGAAATAGCTTGCAAAACACATTTGTTCATTTCTTCAGGAGGAAAAATAAGTCACTAACTTTACTTCAAAATTTCCACTCTACCTGAATATATTTAGCTGCTATCTTTTGATGTTCTGATCTCATAAATTTAAAAGCAACACTTGGATCCTAGCTAGGGAGACAGGCAGAAGGTATTAGGTCTATTTCTCTTTCCTTTTGCCTCCTCCTCTCAAAAGATTCTGTCCTTTATGGAATGTGAAATCAGCCTGGAGATTTTTGAGAATTTCAATGTAGTGCTGACTACCTTCTCCATCATGGATGTGTGCACAGTCCCTTTCTTTTGCTTTCCTCAGGTTCAAACCAAGCCTGTTTTCACCTACAAGATGAAACTGTTTTTGAACCCTTTCAAAGACAGGGAAACTTTGAAAACTCTAATCTATTTCATTGTTGCTTTTCAATCATTTCCATATTTCAGGTTATTGGTTTAGGAAAAAACATTGGCAAATTGGACATTTCACCCAATTGAGAATTCAGATGGGGCTCCGTGGTTGAGTATCAAAATAGGCTAAAGGTCATTTTCACAGATTTCAGTCTGATAAGCCTCCAGAAAACATACTAGAAAAGTTGCTTAACTCAGCCCAGTCAACAAGGAGGTAAGTACCATCTTAGGTGTCTCTTTATAACTGAGGCAGTTTTTCTCCTCCCTATACAATACTTTTATTCTGCAAGTAAAGTCTAATGTAAAAGTTTAAGGTAGGGTATAAGACTTGAGTCCCCCTTAATCAGCCACTCCTTTCCCCCACAGATTTACGGAATGTAAGAATTCTTATTAGGTGTTGGCAATACAAATCAAACTCAGACTTTTGTTTCTGGCCTTCTGATGGATTGAGGATCCTAAATAATTTTAAAGCTGAAAATAAACAAAAAAATTTGCTAACATACTAAAACACTCAAAACACGCACACAACATACACACAGAGTGGATCCTGGGAGGTAAGCTAATATTTTAGCATTTTAAAGGAATTCTACTTGGAAAGTATATGGTGAATCTTGTTGAATTTATAATTTTGTTTTTATATGCAAAGCTATAGAGAGCATAAGAAAATGAAAATGTAAACCATGGCCAGCCAAATGGGGGACACATTCATGAAATCCCAATATCAATTTGAGAATCAGAAGTGCTCCAAAGTAAGTCCTCCAAAGTGAAAATGAATGATAAATAAACTCACTACCAATATCAAGATAAAATGGAAACCTGTCTTGGCACTTTTTAGAGAGAATTAATAAAAACCAACTGCCCTTACTTAGGTTTAGAACCCTAACTTCTGTTATCTTGTATAACTTACACAACATCTTAATCAGATAATTACAGAGGTTATAGCACGAGGTCACTAGTAGAGTCAAATCTTATGCTCATTGGAGAAATCCAATTTTAGCTTTTACTTCAAGAATACTTTTTACTTTTTAAAAATAGAAAATATATCTAAAACTTAGGAGTACAGAAAAATTGAAAATAAAATATGGATAAAGATATAACAAGTAGTGATACCCAGAGTTAGGCTGGTATTATGTAAAGAGCAGTAAAAATATTTTTTGAGGAAAATATTATTAAAGATAAAATAATGAGAGATAATCATGATGTTAAAATATTCAATCCACTGGGAAGATAAAAATTCCAAATGCTTATGTTTAATATACCTTCAAAAGTAGACAGCAAACATTGACAGTACATTAAGTAGAATTAACAAACCCAGTCTCATAGTGGGTGATTATATTTTCAATTTTTTATTGGTTAATATTGATATAGAATGGTGGGTTTCATTGTGGAATGTCGCGACCCCCTTGCCCGCAAGGAAGACGCAACAACAGGAATCTTCTTTCAGCCGTTTATTCAGGTCCTTGATATTTCTTCTTCTTCCTCTCGGATGCCTCTCCCAGCCTTAATAAAGCATCTCAAGCCCCAATGCGAAGCTGCCACGTGGAGCTTTCTCATAGGGTGTTAAAAAACCATGCGCCAACTCTCCCAAATAAGGAGTTGTTTGTTACAGACCACAGCGGAGCCAGCGCCATCTTGTAATGGCGACCACAGTCCGCAGAAACGGCTCACCACAGTGGAATACTCATGAATGCATAAAAACAGCTTCATCAATTTTATTCTCTAATATTTCTCTCCCACCCTGATCCCTTCCCCCTACCCTGATGGTCTCCCTTCTGCTTTCAAAGTGTCCCCCTCCCCCTATTTTCCCCCTCCCCCTATTTTTTCTCAGTAGTTTCCACATATGTGGAAAAACATGATAGTTTTCTCTATGAGTCTGGCTTATTTAGCTCAAAATTATGTTCTAATCCCATCATTTTCCTGAAAATGGCATAGTTTCATTCTTCTTTATAGCTGAATAAAACTATATTGTGTATATATAGCACATTTTTTATTCATTCATCTGTTGATGTACATCTCGACTGATAACATGACTTGGGGACTGTGAATTGTGCTGCAGTAAACATGGGTGTGCATGTATGTCTGCCGCAGTCTGGCTGCGGCAAAATAATCGAGGTGGGGGGGGTGACGAGCAACTTGTGTAGATTGATACAGCAAGAGTGGGAGCCGTTTATTGTAGGACAGGAGGGGTATATATACATTCCACACAGCTTATCTTAATTAACATAAACTAGATATAGCAGTCAACCAATAAGGAATCTCCACACTTAATGGCTCACTGGCGTTACTTCACAAACCACTCCCCCTGGCAAAATGCCAGGCGTCATCTTGACTTGTTTACAGACCCTAACATATGTCTACAATGAACTGACTTTAGCTCTTTGGGATAAATGCCAAGTAATGGGAGAGCTTGATCATATGGTAGTTCTATTTTTGGCTTTTTGTGGAACACCATACTCATTTCCATAGCAGCTGTACTAATTTGCATTCTAATCAACCTTGTATCAGAGTTCCTTCCTCCACATATCCCAACCAGTTATGTTTTCTCCTGTTATCTGTCTCTGTGTTGAAATGTGCTCTTCTGTTGCAATGTATATCTCTAGCCCTGTTGTATGAGGGTTATTTTAGTGAGCTGCTTTCTCTTTATGGTGTGTCTCAAGCTGGTATTATCTCAGCATCCAAGCACACACTCAACATGTTCAAAGTGCTGTGTTTGATCTCCACTTCCACTTCGAGAGGTCAGAATCAATAGCAGCTACAGGTTAAAAACAAACCATATATCAATATACAATAAGAGCTTACTGAAATGTTTTCCACGTTTTAATTAACTAAAGAAAGGAAAGTAATTCTATAGAATGGGCTGAAAATTGGGTAATGAAGAAAGTTGAATTAATATTACTCTATAGAAAATAGCAGGGAAAGGAGAAAAAAGTGTGGGAGAAGAAGAAGGGCAGAAGGAAAAAAGAAAAGTAAATGAAAGCCAAGAAAAATACAAAGTAGTGGAGGGAATAAAATAAGGGAGAAAATAGAGAACAAATCTATTTAGAATATTTAGAATTACATAACATGAAATAACAAGTGGTGATGGCAAGTCAAACAAACCAACATACAGGTGAAATTAAAAACCCATGAAACAAACTAGAACTTCTCCTTGCTGAGGTGTTTAACATATAGAGACTTCTTTCAGGTACTTGCAGTTTTAAAGTCAGGTATCAAACCTTAGCTCTATAACATCTGACTGGCTCTGGGTGTGGAGGGAGTGTTCATATTGCTGGGTTCCAAGATGGGGAGGAGGACTGTGTACTTGTTTTTTTTTTTTTTTAATGCATTTAGATCAGGCTCTTGCTTTAAACAAAACACATGTGGAGTTCAGAATAAGTTCCCAACTCACTATTATTGCTTGCAAAACTCTGATCTCTGGTCTACGTCAGCCTGAAAACATTTAGAGTAAACATAAATTATGATTTTAGACACTACATTTTAGCACTTTGTTATTCAGCAGGAGATAACTGAAACACCCTGAAGCTGAAGATGAATCAATCTTTAGAAACTCACCAAACAGCAAGAATCACTACCCTCTGCATGTTAGTATCATCCAGACCACATATATCAATATAATTAGAAATAAATAACGATAAATGAAAAATTTCTCTAAATTCTGGAGAAAAGACAAAATCGAGATGGAAATCTAAGACTTTTCATACCTTAGTTATGAATAAAATACCATAGACCAAACTGAGGTGATGCATTCTCTGGCTACTAAAGGTGCAGGCAATTTTATTTTCTTAAATTCTCACATTTTTAAAAAAGGAGAAATGCTGATGATCATATTAAATAGAGAATATTGAATATGAAGAATTGGTAATTAGAAAAAAGATGGTGAACTATTGAAAGGACAAAAGGGGACACTAAGATATAGCAGAGAAAGCAGATGCCACCCTTAATGATAATAGAAAAATGAACAAGGAAATAACTTAGAAGAGAGGTGCTGTGCAGATAAAATATAGACATCTGAGAGGTGACAGAGGTTTTCTAAAACCATGCCACCTGCTGTGGCAGTTGCCGAAAGATATTTACCAGAACCACAAAGGCAGCACGCTTCCATAATAGAGAATATTGCTGAGGAAATCAGCTTCACGTTGAACTAACTTGCCATTCTTGGGAACACTTTGGGGACCAGACATGTGCTAGACAACCTGCTACTGTGGAAAAGCAAACAGAAAGAAGCAAGCAACTTCCTCCTCCAACTCTTGCAGTCTCCTTCCAGTGCCCCTTGCGGGCAAAGTCTAACAAAGCCAGGGATAAGTGGAAAAATTTGATATGCAGGGCCTAGTTGCAGAGCAAAGAAGGATGACTTGGAACAGAGAAGCAATAAATTAATGATAGGTTCAATAGAGGATTCTGAGTGCCATAATAAGCACAAAGAAACAAGAAAGAGAAAAATAATGTGGAAAATGAAAAATAAGACAAGCTCAATGGAACCAACAATTTTTAAATTGACACCAAGGTGATGCATTCTATAGCTACGTTAGAGGTGAAGGCAATTTTAAGAAATTAGCAAATTTCTAGAAACTTAATAAAATGATTTGTAAAACAATGATATAACCATAGGTATAACAGAAATTAAAAATACGACACATAGTGAACTATTTCATGCCAATAAATTTGAAAACTTAGATGAAATTTTAAAAGATACAATTTACCAGTGATTGGGTTAAAAAAAACAGAAATAATGCTATCATCATTAAATAATCTGTACTTGAATTTTCACAGGGAAAAAAAAAACAGTTGGTTAAGTGACTTAACCAACTAAATCAAGTCCTACCCAATTTTTTTCAGATAATAATAACAATAAAAGAAATACACTCTAAGTATTTTTTCTTTTATTTTCAAATGAGTTAGAAAATATACCTAGAAACTGACAATATGAGACAGATAGTATATACAATAAAATTGCAGTTCTTTATACTAAATAAACAATTAGCAAGCTAAATCCACAATAGAAAAATTCCCAAAATATGCATCAGAAATAGAATGTAATAATTAAATGTGGTGTGTTTATTTAATGGGATAATTGTTATGCAGTAACTAAAATGAATAGACTATGGGTCCAAACTACAAAATAGATGAATTTCAAAAATAATAAAAAATAAGAAATATAGGTAATATAAAAACATATACAAAACCATTTCCACTTAGATGCTGTTTAAAACTAGGCAGAACTAAAAAACACATTGCTAAGGATTCTGGTATGTATGATGAAACAACAATGAAGGATAAGAAGAAAATGATTGACATGAATATTTTGGATCAAAGGGGCAACTGTGGTAAGGGAAAGGCATATGGTAATTTCAAAGCCACTAATCTTAGCTCAGGTGTGGAACCATGGGTATTTGTCTTATCAATGTTCTTTAAACCTGTACAAACATATTATGTAAACACTTCTGTATGTATAAACTATTTTGTAAGGAAGAGAGAGATGGGTAGACAGGGAGGGAGGATAAATGGAGTTTAGCTAGTAATAAAGAGACAGATTTGCGGTTCAAATCCTAACTCTGCCTTGTAAAATTAGCTGTAAGGCCTAGGCAGCTCAATTCAACTTTATGAGTTTAAGGTACCTCATACATAAAATTAAGGTAGTATACATTTTATAGCATTATTAAATAATTAAATGAGATGTTTCTGAGATTCTTAACAGATAGGAAGGGCTCAATAAATGGCAGCTACACTGTTCGTATGAAAGTCTTATTTTTCTATTCATTAACATTTATGAAACTACTAGCATTTACCAGATTATGTACTGAACTATACTAATAAACAGAACAGATACAAGGCCTATCCTTGTAGGGCTTATAGTCTAACAATAGGGACAGACATTGAGCAATCAAACAGAGAGATGAAGAAATAAATTATGATAAATGATTAGAAAGTAAAATAAATGGTAAGACAAACCTTAGCACAAATGCCTTTTTTCAATTGAGGAAGTCAAGGGCAGTCTTCTCTGAGACTCTGGGGAGGTGGTTTTCTGTCTCCCTATGTGAAAGTTTCTGTGTCTTATTAGTGCTTTGCACATAGTAGAGCAGTAAATCCTTCTCTTCATCAGACTAATAAAAAAAACATGCTTGGTCAAGATTCCTTCCAATATATTCCTAAAAGCTTATAGGTTCCCTTAGGAAGAAAAGAAGGGAAAAGAAAAGCCAGTTTTGGACATTTAGAGAAGCAGATCATACACAGATGTGTGTGTGTGTGTGTGTGTGTGTGTGTGTGTGTGTGTGTGTGTAGATACATGGGGGAATGGAGGGGGGAGAGAGTGCATACATGCAAAGAAGGCCTTCCTCCACAAATTGCCAATTGTGGTCCTTCAGTCCTTGGTTATATAATCCTTACTAGAATTACTTTGCTTTTGGAGCCAAATCCCTCGAGTCTTGTGTTCTTGGCTGGTGCCGAGTAAAGTTATTGCATGCTAACCTTCTAAATTCTGAATATAGCATTTTCCTACTTACTACCCTCACAAAATCTGTAAGGTAATGGGAAAGAAAGAAAAAGGAGGCAATTTGAACACTGGGTTCATTAAAAAGCAAAAGATAAAGTCAATGCTACATCTTGAACTTAATCAGATATAATGGCATTTTTCTTTAACTATATAAAAGGAATTCTCTGGATTTAGGCACTAGCATAAGCAGAGATGGAAAAATGAAGCATTTATTTAGAAACTTCTGTCCACCTTTCCACAGTGACTTACCACACTGATAATGAATCTAAATCAAGGCAAAATATTATAATATCTTCTTAGTATAATCTCATAGTTGAAACGTGGCATTGTATATAAAAAAAATCATTTGTCAAGAGGTTTGTACCATCTTGAGACTGCAGCTTCACAGAGCTGCACCTCCTTTTCCCATGCCAACACAATGTAATGCTTCATGACGGGACAAAGGAGAGGCAAACACAGAAAATATGGATGTGTGATATAAGCGTTAGATAAAAAAAAATGAAAATTGGATTGAAAAAAGAGTGGAGGCCAAATCCATAGCAGAGAAACAAAACAGAAGAAACTGGGGTGTCTGAGCCTCTTTCCTTTAGACTTTCACATGAAAAAGAAATATATTTCTGTCCTTATTAAAAATGCTACATAAAAGGCAGCAAAGTTCAAGCTCTTGTACATGCCTTCTGCCCCCCAACAAAAACAAACATAAGTAAACAAAATAATTCCAGTTTAAGTGAAAATGATGCACATTCAGGCTCATTATTCATAGGCAGGGAGACTTTGCCTCATAACTTAGATGTACTCTGAATGTTCACAGTAGAGTTAAAGCAGTTCTGTCTTTTGTGGAAATATTTACCACCAGTATTTCTGACTCGCTATGTATTTTGGGTGTGCAAAGATTCTAGTAGAGTATTCCATGTAAATTCCAAATTCTAGAACGCCTCAGATTCTGCTGTCTTTTTGAACTTCTCATCCACTGTTGACTCCATAGGAAACACAATTCAGAATTCACTGGCTTCAAGGAAACCATGGCTGCTGACTAGGCTTCAAGATCCCATTAAGGCAGGAGTGAGGACATTAATAAAATGTGACTGCTGAGCTAACTATGATGGTGATGATTCTCATCCACCATCATTATTGTTCACCTTCAACCTTTTACAAATAAATAAGATCACTGTCATCATCATTCATAGTCAGGACAGAAAATAATTAGTACATTTTGAATCTTATCCCATAAAGACAGAGGTGTTGTAATTGAGATTTGTAATTGACCTAGATGAACTAATATAGTGGTTCCATGCTACAAGAAATCAATGAGGTCCAGCTGGCATTGAGTCCTATCAACCACATGAGATGACATGGATTTAATGGTATAATATGCAGCTTCTTATATTCTTTGATCATTAATGTCATTTCTCTCCACACCACTTTTTTTGACCAGCCTCTCTAGCCTTCTCCCATTGCTCTTGAAATAACCTGAACCCACAAGGTTCCTCAGTGGTTGGCCTCTCACTCCTCATGCAGTGGAGACAACTGTGGAGACCCTAGTCCCTCTGTGGCAATGGATCTCATAAAGCCATCAGGCCCCTGATGGCTCCCAGTGATTGAAGCAATAAACATTTAAAAATTTAACTCTCGATGTGTGTATCTTTTAAAGTTACAAAGAGGAAAAAGCCTAGGTGCTCCTTTTTTTAAAATTTCTTCAACAAATATTCATCATAGATCTATTGTATCTGAAGGAAGGTTCTCCATTCATGCTGCTTCATTGGTATTCAGTTGTAGCAAGTAATTTGACATTAAAATCACTTCATTTCCATTTGTTTTCTTTCCTCTTTGTCTCTACACTGTATTTCATGACACCTTTGCATGTATGTAGTTAATGTTTGAATATGAAGTATCTCCCCAAAGACATTCTCTTGGTCCCCAGTGGGGCAGTGTTCAGAGGTGGGACCTTCGGGAAGGTAATTGGATGACAAGGGTTCTAACCTCCTCAGTCGTTTAATTCATTGATGAGTTAATAAGTGGATGACACTATTGGGAGGTGGTGGAAATTGTAGGAGGTGGGGTCTGCTTGGGGGGAGGAGGTCACTAGGGGCTTTCTCTAGATAGGTATATCTTGTCCCTGGCCCCTTTCACTCTGTTTCTGTTTCCTGGCTGCTATGACATGAGCAGCTATGTTCCACCTTGTCCTTTTGCCAAGATTTTCTGTTGAAACTGTAAGCCAAATGAAATCTTTCCCTTTTTAAGTTGTTTGTTTTTCCTCAATGATTACTAATACAGATATCTTTCTTCTCTAGAATGATGCAAATCATTCCTTTTTTCCTGTTTATTGAGGCATAAGTGACAAATTAAAATGGGATAGAGTTTTAAAAATTAGATATATTTAAGGTGTGTGATATGTTTTGATATACATACATATTGCAATACAAATTACCATAATCAAATCAAATTAATTAATATATCCATTATGTTACATGATTATGATTGTTTGTGTTAAGGAAAACTTAGGATAGACTCTCTGAGATGATCCCAAATATACAATAGAGTATTATTATCCAGGCACCAATTGAGACTTATATACTAAATCTCCAGAACCTATTTATACTGCATGATTGAACAAAACTTTGTAGTCTTTTACCAACTTCTCCCCATTTCCCACAACCCTCACCCAGCTCTTGGAAACCACAATTCCATTTTCTGCTTTCATGGGTTCAAAAATAGATAACAAGTATTGGCAATGATGTGCTGAAAATGGAATACTTGTACACTGTTGATGGGTGTGAATTGGAATAGTCATTTATGGAAAAGAGTGTGGAAATTCCTCCAAAAATTAAAAATAGAGCTACTATATGATCCAGCAATGTGACTTCTGGGTATATATTCAAATGAAATGAAATCAGCATTTCAGAGAAATACCTCAACCCCCCATGTTTATTGAAGCATTATTTACAACAGGCAAGACATGGAAACAACAAAAATGTTCTTCAACTGAAGGTAGCCTCAGACCACAGCCAGAGAGGAATTGAATTCAGCCAAAAATCTTGTGAGTCAGCTTAAAAGTGGGAAAACCTCATTTGAGCCTTGAGAGAATCACAATCCCAACTCATGTCTTAACTATAGCCTTAGGAGAAACCCTGAGCCGGAGGGCTTAGCTTAGCCATGCTCACACTTCTGACTTACAGAAATTGTGAGAAAAATAGTGTTCTTTTAAACTACTAATTTTTGAGATACTTTGATATAATCCTGCAATTGTAGCTCTTTGTGTTGGATACTAATTTATGAAAATTTGCGAAATATTTAGTCTGCTAGGCACTGTGTTAGGTAGGAGGAATCAGAGAGCAAAAGAGGTGGAGAAGCAATATAATCTTACTGATAAGCAGGGTCTAGAAGTCAGACACATTGTGGTTCGAATCTTTGCTACTTTCTACCTGTGTATCCTTTGAGTAAATTATTAATCCCCTCAAACCTATTTCTCATCTATAAAGTGACAGGACTTAGAAAGTTTTTGTAAGGATTCTGTAATATCAATTGCATGTGTCACTATGTGTAGCGGCTGGCAAATAATGATCATGAAATTGATATAGTCATCATTATCATTATTTTCTAAATTATACACTTAAATGATCTCTAAACCCAGGATATTTTGCAGAAGTACTTCCACGATAAGACCATACTTCACACAGTTGCAGTGACATACTTGTGCTCAGAGTTCTCCCTAACAGGAAACCTAAGGGACATGAGCTGAGGTTTGTATTTATGCCAGGACTAGACCCCGAGTCTAAAGATTGAGATGGGACTCCCTAGGAATTGACAATGCCACTGAGTCTTCTTTCATTTAATAGTGTTAAAGAAGAGCTAGAGTTGGTCTTTTCTTAGTAATTGAGAGAAATTTTTGTTTTTTCAATGACAAGTGCACTGATCTGGACCAAAAAAAATGTCTACATTGCAGCCCTAGCTAAGTTATTATCAATGCAATGAACTTCAGTCAATCATTTCAACTTCCCCATGATGCTCTACTCATATTAAATGATATTTTTCCTACTCACTTGGTAGAGGATATTTGATTATAAGAATCAAATAATTAAACATGATATTAATATTTAAATACAACTTTTGATTATAAGAATCTGTACAGAGAAGTGTAAAGAGAAATACTACCACCCCAAATCAATCTTCCAAATATATCCATTATTTAGCTTTTGTTGTATTTAATTCATGTTTTGCCAATTAATTTATTATGTACCTATGATGTAGCAGGCCCTATTATTTAAAATTAGTTGAACATATGTTTATATACTTACATATATAATTTAAAAATATGGAATGGATATGATTATGTAAAGTTTCATGTTCTCACTCATTTAAACTGAAATCTTACAGGATTGGCCTTTGGAAACACTTTTTAATAGAGTACATAATAAGGTATCAATTGAGACAATACAATAATTAAATAATTGTTCCCATTTATTATTCTGCTCCTAATGGTATTTAGGTTGTCAGTTGTATTTGTTTTCCTACATATTCTTGTAGCCTTTGCATATTGCCATAGGACAGCTCTACAGGAGTAATCAAACTGAAAAAATTGGTCCTGGAATTTTATAAAGCTTTTGAGTACTTTCAAATAGGATGTCTATTTGCTATAGTAGTGTATGAGCATAACATTCTCTCAAAACCTACTTTGAATATCTACACATGGAATCTTAGATCAAAGATGAAAATGGCCATTCAGAGTAATCTACAGCAGCAAGTTCTAGACTTATCACAGCTGTGGTGCACTTGGGAGCATTGTGGGTTGTGACAGACAGCTGGATTGTAAAGTGTGAAGGGGTTTTCATCAGGTGTCCTGAGATACTCTCATTTAATAGGTATCAAGTTTCAAGACTCTTTCTCTAGATGGACACTGTATAAATGTTGTTGATGGATGACTGATTGCACAGAACTGATGATGACAAAGCCAAGCCACAAGAAATAAAGAAAGAAAAGGGGAGAGAGAAGAGAAGAGAATAGAGCAGGGTTTTCCTTTATTTGAGCTAGGTCTTCTTTGTGGTTGAATACATCAGCTGCATTTACATTGAAGATGAGACATTTTGTTGGATGTGAAAATCTATGTCCGAAAAATGCCCCCAACAGAATAAAACATGAATCAGATGATAATGGATGTTATTACTGGAAGGAGTGTTTGTCTCTTTTTTTCTTTCTTTCTTTTTTTTTTTTTTGTAATTCTCTGACTCTTACTCAACCATAGTAAATTTTAATATGTGTGTCAGGTTTCCTGCAATTTATATAAAATGAAACTCTTTGGGGAAGATAACACCTGAATGTCCATATGATTTCATGCTGCTATCTCAACTTGGATCTAAAGCTAATGTCAGTTTCTCATACCTTCTCCTGGGGAGATGACAACAGAATGTGCCAGTTAAAAATGAATGTGCCCCTGTGACTGGTATTTCTGATGGATCTGACTGTATTTCTCCTTTCAGAAATCACCCCCTCTGGGATCACAAGAAAAATAGGTCCATCTTTTAAAATAGAAATAATTTTTGCTTTGCTGAGCATGGCTACTTAAAATTGTTTTTATGTTCAAATTCAATTGGCTAATTTTTGTGTCATATTTTATTATGCAAAGATGTTCAGCAAGATTTGAAGCCTAATGCAATACATTTGATTCTTACAGATTTCAGAACCAAATAATTCTTTCATTTTTTTTTCTAGATGTCTGGAGTTACTTCTCTGATAATCATTCTTCAACATTTTTACAATTTGAAGGTTGAAATGTATACTTGGAGGCACCATGAGATGCACTGTCAATACACATCAAGAAAGTGCATCTCAGGTCTAAGGTAACTAGGATAGTAGAGGATGTCAGACAATAGTCAGTAAATAACAGTTGAAAGGACCGTGACATTGCTGCTTGGATAACACCAACTTAGGAGGGAGGACAGGAGTGACAAAACTTGCCATCAAAAACCTAAAGTGGTCAGGTGAAGGTGTGGAGCTACTTATGTTGTGTAACTAGCAAAGGGAACTAACATCAACAAGTGGATTCAGTCCCCAAGCTACCTTTCAACTCCCCAGCAGTCTAATTTATCTTTGTTTCACATCCTGTGTGGACTAATACCACAGTCTCGTAACTGGTCCTCCTCTTTATTTTTGCTCCCCTCCAATTCATGTTTCCCGCTGCTTCTTAACTCTCTGACGGCTTCACATCATGTTAGGTGAAGTTTCAGAGCCTTTGATGACCCACATACCCCTGAATAATCTTGTTCTTCTTCCCTTTCTAATCACATCACCTAGCCCATTAGTCTTTGCTTCAGTGCAGTCGGGTTCTTCCAAGAGGGTAGCACTAGAACATCCATGTGATTTGGAGCCTACACATAGATCCCTCCAGTGTTGCTCTTTAGCTGGAGATGCTATTCCTTGTTTAGCACTCCCTTGGCTATTCTTGTACTGTCTAACCCTGATGGACTTGTGAGGCTCCATACACTCTTTTTCCCTCCTGTCCAGGCTGTGTCTCTCTATTTTTTATCTCTATTTTTTTTTTTTTTGGTATCTGTAGATGGACAGAATGCCTTTATTTAATTTGTTTTTTGTTTTTATAGGTGCTGAGGATCGAACCCAGTGCCTCATGCGTGCTAGGCAAGTGTTCTGCCTAAGCTCCAGCTCCAGCCCTCTAGTGCTTCTTTTGTAATTATCTCTACAATGTCTGTTTTCCAGCAACCCTGCACACTCTGTGGACAAATAGACTATTTCTCTCACCCACTAGTGTATTGTAGTACCTAGAAGTCATTCATTTATTCAAGATAATGGATACATATGGCAAGATTTTTACTTAATATACTTATGTGTTGAGTGAGAAGATGAATGATAGAATAAAAGGAAGTTCATTTTTCTCTATTTGCAGCAACCCAATACTGAAAGGTTTTAGAGCATAAATTAGACTGTGGAGGGAATATTTTCTTCTTTAGTAAAAGTATCCCATAGACACCTCTTGGTGGGAACATTACAGTGACATATGAAACACCAAGTGGGATAATTACACATACCCTTTAGATGCTCTTTCAAGCACAGTGATCTTATGACTTGCAAATTATTTTAAAGCTTTTTTTGGGGTGGGAGGAGAAGTTATGATGATAAAATTATAAGGCAGATATTACATTTTTGTCCAAAGATGAATGTTTTGAATGTCTGCCTTTTCAATTCATTTGAAATTCAATTTGTGCATGTGTGGATCCTGAGGGTGAATGACGGTGATAATTACTCATATGTTCATTAATTGAATAAATATTTCATTTGCTGAGGATATAGCAGGGAACACAAAAATAAGGTGCTTCCACTAAAACTTGTTCTACTCTATGGACAATAAGCAACATATATGAATAAATGAATAAGAGAATTGTAATAATAATGGATCATGATGATTGAACAGGGGTATCTTTCTTAGATAAACAGGTAAGGCTTACAGAAGAAGGTGGTCTTTGAGTCAACATTTGAATGACAAGAAGGGAAGATGTGCAAAGATCTGAAAGAAAAAGAAGAAAGGAAGAGTGGACTCAAGGAAAGTACAAGGCAGAAACAAGCTCAGCATGCAAGGAGAATAAAAGCCAGCTGTCACATAGTGACACACGAAAGAGTGGAACTGAGTGAGGTTCAAATGATGGTGAAACCAGATCACATGATGAGGAAGAGTGATAGGCTGGCATGAGAAGATAGAATTTCATACTAGTGAGACATGTCTGTGGAGTTGGAGTAGAGTTACTGACCTGGCTGTGGTTTGGTTCTCCTATACTTATTGTAAAATCTATCGAGACCCTTCTACCTGCTGCTCACTGTAGTACCTTCTAACTTTCCTCAAACATAATTATCTTCTGGAGACAGCTCTGCTTGTACTACTCAAAATTATTCCAAATGCATATCTTTAAAAAATATTGGCATAGAGGAAAGAATTTTTAATTAATGAATATTGATTAATTTGATGTGCTGGGGATGGAACCTGAAGTCTCACATGTGCTAGGCAGTTGCTACCACTGAGCTGTACCCCTAGCCCTGAAAGCATTTTTGGAAGCTGAAAATTGTACAGACTCAAAGCTGAAAGCAATGACAAGAACAACAAAAGATGGTTTAAGCAATGTTCCAATATCCCCATTTTTAAATCCCTTACCCTCTTTCATGAATGTATAGAAAAAAATCATGCTTTGTCCCTTAGGGTGTTTTATACAGAAGGTGAACCTCATTCAAAATAAAAGAGGTTAGCCCATCCTGCATGACTATAAAAGTTCCATCCAATCCTCACGTTTATGAATATTTCTACAGAGTGGAGATGTGAAATATTTACCATTCTTTCTGAGTTGTAACTGCTAGCTTTACCTGCCACACCACTTCCATTATTTTGTCCTCACTTCTCTTTGTCACTTAAATTTTGTTTTGCCTCACAGCACTGACATAACCCCTTCATTTCAAAGGTAGTGGTGACAAGGGTTTGGAACTAACCACATTGAAAACGGATAATAAATTTTAATTGAAACTTATTATAACAAGAGTCATGTCGGTTCAGATAAGGACAATTTGACTCCAAAGTAGACATTACTGTTCCCCAAACTGCTCATCCTTTCTGTCACAGGAGCTTCCTCCCTGATGGTTGCTCACCATGGGCCTGGGAACACCCTGTTGACTAGTATAAGACTCTTCCACCACTCTCAGGACCTCTATTTTTTTGTTTCTTGGCCTGTTGAGGGAATGTGCAACATTCTTATCCTCCTTGTTGTATGTTGGTTTGTGGCCCCCTCCAGATTCCTATGTTGAAGTCCTAACCTCTAGTACTTCAGAATGTGACTGTATTTGGAGATTGGGTCCTTAAAGAGATAATTAAGTTGAAATGAGGCCATTAGGATGGGGTATAATTCAGTATGAGAAGAAAAACCTTGTACTCAGACACATCTGTGAACATGAAGGCAGCCATCTACATGCCAGGGAGAGAGGCCTAGAAGAAACCAACCCCCACTGACATCTAAATCTTGAACTCCCAACCTCTAGAACTGTGAAAAGAAATGTCTGTTGTCTAAGCCACTCAGCGTGTACTACTTTGTTAGGGCATCCCTGGCAAACCAACACAACCCCTCAGCCCCTTTCATACCTCAGTCATTTTTTTTTCCCAATGTTGTGTGGTTCCTCAGTAACGCATTGGTCACTCATCCCAACACCATCACAACCAGCAGTGTTCATCTTCCATTACCCTGATTCATGGACAAATTAACTAATGTTGAATACATTATTTGAATTCTAGAAGACTCTAAGTGATCACTTGTGGGGAATTTGCTCATATCTCAAAAAAATATTTGGCTTTCTTAGAGAAGCCAGATGGCCTCCAGTTTCCTGCCGTCACTCCCTCAGAAGTACTGACCTCAGTCTGGCCTCAGAGCACTCCACTATTTTCCTTTTACAAACATAGGCTTGAGCTCTAAGCTCTAAAAACACCCATTTACAAATATTGATGTACTCAACGTGACAATCAGCCCAGAGCTTTTCACATCTGACAGTGTCCTCCGGAACAGCCAAAGTCAGCCCAAGCAAACTTGTGGCCAAGCATGGGCTATGGGCTATGTTCTCTGATGTGTGCATGCTCCAAGTAGAAGCCACTTCTCAAGTCACCCACCCAGCCAGTCCCATATCCTCATTAAAGCCTTATACAAATATTACTGTGGCACATCCTTAATAACTTTAAGATATTCCTTTCAGTCCTCACCACAGTTCTAAGATGTAGCAGTTATCCCATGTTATATATAAGGAGATGGAAGTTAACATGGCTTATTGGTCTTAACAAGTTGCAGGAAGTAAAATGTGGTACTGGGTTCATGTGCCAAGGTATATATATGTGCTACTAAATACTAGCCTTTCATATTTCTTTTAGAATAATTGCGAGCCTTGCCAGATTTTTTTCAGTCTTCATCTTTCACTTCTCTGAATTTTTGTATGAAATGCTGGCATAGCCACTCAGGTAAGTACTTGATGGTGGACCACTTTGGTTTGTTCTCCATTTAATGTGTGTTTGCCTGGTGTCTCCAGGTATAACTCTTCTGTGATAGAAATGGTACCTACAGCAATGCTCTGTTCCCTCTTATACAGAGTCTTGTGCTCAGTGGACACCCAACGCTGCTGATTTCCTAGGAGTTCTGAACTTTTGGGGGATTTTCCTTTGGAATGTCTTATAAAAACAAATACCAAATAAAAGATCATTTGGTGGAAATTTTTTTAAGAGGTAATGCAATGCAGATAGAAGAGTTGTGGTCTAATGCTCAGAATATCACAATTTCATTCTTCAGTCTCAGCTCTTACCTCTTGCTGGTTCTTTGGCCCTAGATGAACTAGGGCCATCTCATATTTAATGTTTGTGTAGCTCATATTCATCTCATATTTAGTGTTTGGGTAGCTCATTATTTTTAGTTTTATTGAATATTTCATTCCAAGAGCCTTGGTTTCCACATTTGTAAAATGAGAATGGCATACCTCAGTGACTTGCTGTGGGAACTGGAGATATGCTTGTATGTATGCTTGTATCTTTGACATAAAGACATAAAGATGCTTCATAAACTATAAATCCCTATGCATATAAAAGAGATTGTATATATCAGCACCAGTAGTTTTATTATTGATATTGATTTGCAATGAATGATATCACTGTGTGATTTCATTTTTCTCCACAAGAAAAGACAGAGTGGTCTGCAGAGTTTCTTCTTGCTTTAACACTCTGAATATCCTTGTGGAGATGGTGAGAGAGTGTGGGGGTGTCTGGAGTGGCTGTGTAGGCCAGACCTTCTAAAGTGAGAACCGAAGCCTTATATTCAAAGGGCTTTACACTCACATCCTACTTGCCAGGGAACAGGATCACATCTCCTGTGGAGGCTGTTTGTATCTTTGGGGAAGGGGTGGTGTGATCATATGAAATGTGTTGCTGCCAGTGCAGATGGAGAAATGCCACTCTTCATGAGTTTATGGTTTGAGTGGATGTCTCTTCTGCCAGGCTCATATCAGTCCACAACTGTATGCTTGTATCTTTGAACTCTTATCCCCAAAAGAGGGAAAAATGTATGTATGTAAGATGTCTCTTTCAAGGTAAATTTTTTCAAGATACTTTCCTTATACCTCAAAACACAATTCCCTTGACATTTCTTTCTTCTCTGACAAAGAACTGTGAATGAGGGTCTGTTTAACAGTGGCAGAAATGGAACAAACATATATTCACAAACTGATAGCTAAAGTAGTTCTATTTAACATCAAATAGAAGTTAAAGTGCTAAAAGGGTCTAATGATTTCCCCCTCGCTAAGGTGTTTACGAATCTGTACTCCTTGACCTTGTTGCAAAGTAGGCCACGTGGTTGCTGAGGTTTTTGGCTTCTTCTCCAGGAAAGGTGGCCCTTTTATATATATATATATTTTTTTTTTTTCTTACATGAACTATTGAAGATCTGTTTTCTTCTGAGAAAATGGTTCTTAAATATTTTTAAATGCCTAATTTCCCCCTATTCCCAGAAACATAAAAGCTAAAGAAAAAGGCTAAAAGAGTTATGTTGAGACATCTTGTACTTGTACATAAGTACAAGTTGTTCTTCTGTAAATTCTCTTTTGGAACATAGATTATAAAATTTCTTGCCCCTAAATTGCAAAGACTCGAAAATACCTAGGGGCTGGACTTAGTGGCACATGCCTGTTAATTCCTAATACTCAGGAGTCTGAGATAAGAGGATAGAAAGTTTGAGGTCAGCCTAGACAACTTAGCAGAATGCTGTTTTAAAAACAAAAAGGGCTGGGGATGTAGCTCAGTGGTACAGCTCTTGTCTACCACTTGTCTATTCCCTGCCCATGTTCAATGTTCAGTAGTGCAAAAAAGAATTTTTTTTTCTATTTCTCCAAGCAAGCACCAATCTCATGATATTCCTTTTCTCTGATGCTCTAAGCATTCTGGATTTTGGCCATACACATTACCTATATTTTTTCCTAGTAGGAAATTCCCCACCTCCTTGATTTTTATTCCTAGCATTCCCTTAGCTTGGAACAGTCTTCCACTTGTGGAAATAGTGTTCATTCTTTAAGTCCCCATTGAAATGTCACTTCCTCCACAACAGAGCATTTCAATTCCCAAATGGAATATTCATCTCATATTTAGTGTTTGTGTAACTCATTATTTTTAGTTTTATTGAATATTTCATTCCAAGTTGCTTAGAAGTATGAAGCATCTGTCTTACATTTTTGACCAAAAGGAACCATGGACAAAAATCACATATTATTCGGCTTTGAACTTCTTTTAAGTGGCAGGTACTTCATAAAAGTTTAGCAAATAGATGAATGGACAGACAGATGAATGAATGGACAGCAGGCAAAGATGAATTACACAATTTCAGAAGCTCATGGAATAAATGTGAATTCAAATCCTTACCTAAAGTGCTGTTTCCATTTTGTCCCAAGATGACCACATGACACCACTGCATTGTGTGCCTATGTTCATGGTAAGTATGTTACTTTAATTACAGTCTTGTGTGTGTTATAGATTTTCCTATGAGGAACCTTCTCTCCTTTATGGTAATCTGCTTGGTCCCTGAAACTCAGAAAGTGCTTACTCATGCCCCAACTTTGGCACCTGTTCCAGGACCAATGAATTTTCCATTTATTTCAGTGCAAGGATTAGTTTAGGGTGGAAAGGAGTTTCAAATTGAAACAAGTAGACTCTTCTCCAAGACACAGAACAAATTTGGATGAGGAGAGACTGTTTTTACTATGAGGGATTATGTGAGATGTGAACTGGAGTTATGGCAGCCTTTATTCCCACCAATGAGGAGAAAAAGGTAGGGTTGAGGGATGAAAAGAGAAAAAATTGTGATGATGGTATGTAAATCATTAGTCAAGCCTGCAGTTCACTTGTCAGGATGTGAGTTTTTTAAATCCCCTTATTTGTTATTTTACATTATTTCAAGTTCAATTACTATTAATTTAAAATAAAAAGAAGTCTAGTTAACATAGGAGTATCAAATACATTGTCAATTTTCTAATACACAATTGTATCTCTGGGGAAAATTACTGCAATAAGTTGGAAAACTAGTCTGCTACTAGGATAGAAAGAAAATTTCTCAAAAACAAAGTGTACAAAAAATTTGTTCTTGCATGCCTTATTCTTAACCTATGCAAGTCCTTTTTTAATGCGACCTATTTTCTTCTTTCCCAAACTTATCACTTCTTTTCTCCTCCACTGTCACTCTTATGATTGAAATCATCATCCTTTCTTACCCCTACTCTAATGGCAGCTTCTGACTGCATTCTTATTTTCTGATCTCCTCACACTTGATTCTCTGACAAGACCAGAGTGATACTTGTTGAAACAGTCTCTCATGTCTACCCTTTACTTGAAACACTATTGTCTGCCACTGCTCTCAGACAAAAGTTCAAATACCTCAGTTAAATTTACAAAATTCTGCCTTTCTGTCTATTGCTATCTTTTAACCCTCTCTTGGCCATACTGACTTTGTTTTTAAAATCTCTGGAATGTGTCATATGTTTTCTTCATCCCAGAATTTTGCATGTTCTGGCATCCATTATCCTTTAAAATGGTCCCTACCCATTTTTTAGTGGTTTGAATGATGCCTCCAAGTTCACAGCTTCTTGGAATCTCATAATATGACCTTATTTGAAAATAGGGTCTGAAGAACAGTAAGGATAGTGATTTTTTTATTGAGTCATTAATCCTATGAAAGTATCTTTATGAGATAGAAAAGGACATAAGAATTGTAAAGAGGAAGGCAATGTGAAGATAGAAGCTGAGAACAGAGTGATGTATCTGTAAGCCAAGGGACATTCAGGATTTCCCACAACCACAGGAAACTGGGAAAGAGGCATGGAATTGTCTTCCCCTTAGAAGCTTCACAAGAAACTTACCCTGTGGACATCTTGATTTTGTATTTCGTGGACATCTTGATTTTGTATTTCTCATCTCTTGAACTGTGAGAATATATTTCCATTGTTGCAGTGCATCCAGTTAGTGGATCATTGTTACATCAACACTATGAAACTAAAATGATTTTGTTTAGTTATTGCTGTATATATTTTACATCAATAGTTTGAGTCAAGGGCCTTTGTGATGTATTGCCATAAGATAGACCTATGTTTAAGTTTTTTGTTGGCTTGTCTTTTAGTAGGCTCTAGTACATTCAGCTGTCTTTTTCACTGTTGTATGCTTAGGATCTATCAAGATGCCAGACAAGAAACAGGTTTAGGTAAGCATGCTTTGACTGATTCTCTGTATCTTATGGTCTTCTGTTCTTTTGGCACCTAGCAAAGAAGTTGATGTACTACTAATTATCAGTAAATGCTATTTACTCTGCAATGTTTTCTGTTAGCTGACTTGTGTTATTAGTAGTAGTGCCACCCAGGGACTATGGCCCTTTCTCTTCCTTATACCCACTAAAGAGTGGAGAGTTTGCCCAGAGGGAATTCCAGTTATAGATTTCTTTATAATCCCAGTGTTTTCTCATGCTAACCAAAGTTCTTATCTGATAGTCCTGTAAAAGCCTGTTTAGCAGGTGTTCCTTTTTTATTTTCTCTGTTTATAGGGGACAGGGGACAAATTTTATGGCTAGGAAATGGCAATGGAACTGAGAAGTTCAGATTCTTAATTAATCATTCCTGCCACTAAATCTTAAGACTCCTCAGTATCATTGGAACAAAAATGTTTTAATCTCTCATTATTTATGCTTTTAATCATCCCTATACCTGATAAAAGGAATGTTACTAGCTCAGAAAACATGTATTTGTATTCTGGTAAGCTGTGGTTCCAATCCCTCCTCTATCACCTTCGAGTTCTCTAATCTGAGCACAATAATCCTCCATTTTATCATGTAAGAAATCGGGGTTAATCCATTTGTTGTCCTGGTTTCCTCTTAGGATTATGTAAAACAATGAATATAAAGGTCTTAGAATACTGCCTAGCATGTAGCAACTGGGCTATAAGAAGTCATTATTCTTGTTATCCTTTGACATTAAAGAGGAAATTATGGCCTAAAAGAAGGCAAAAAAAAGTATTTAAAACTTAAAATTTTAATTAATAGAGAATTTGGTAAGGTGATATGGAATCCATGTTATTCCTAGGCATTACCAACTTTCTAAACTCTCCACCATAAGCCACTCTTATAGGGAGTTCCCTTAAGAACCCAGTCACACATTGTCCTCCTCTTACCATTACACCTAGCATTCTCCTTCCAATTAAAATTTCCCAAACCAGTGACTTAATGCAATAATACTGGATTTCTCACTGACTGAAGTAAGTGCTTGGTGGTGGGGAGAGGCTATGCTTTATGCAGTCTCATGCAATTCTGTATATGGAAAAACATTGGAGGTTCTTTGGGAGACATCTTTTATGAGCCAGGCCTCATAATGATACCCACTTTTTACTACTTCCATTGTCCAGATCTTGGTCCCATGACAAATTTAAGGAAAAAATAGGATCTAAGGTATTAAGCTGGGTGCCCAAGTAAGAGTGGGGTGAACCACTTCCTGTGTTTTCATCAGCAGCTGGCATCTGAACTCCCCACCCACCTCTATTCACTCACATATAGATATGCACACATGCAGGGGACTGGCCTGCATTAGGAGACACTATAAACTTGGCCATAATTTAGCAAAGAAAACAAACAACAAATCATCTTCATTTTTTTCCACCTGAGCATGAGCTATGGAACATTTTAAGCCAGGGAAGAGAAATATGTATCAATTTCAAATGTAAATGGCTTTTTATCCATCGATTCTGTTTCCAGATACTTATCTGAAGTAAATAAGTAGAAAATGTACAAGAACTTATGTAAAAAGGATGCTCATTACAGCATTATTGGAATAGGAAAATAGTAGATTAAAATGTACATCAATAGAGGATTGTGTAGGTAAATTATGGTGCATTTATAAAATGTAGCACTTTGTAGACTTTAAATACAATAAAGCATTTCCACATGCATTGACAGTTACATGATAAGTTGCAAAATAAGAAATACAATAAGTTCTGTGCATTCATCAAGTCACTGTGTGCAGACGCTCTGTGCTAAGGCTCTTCTTGTTAAGTTGTACAGCATAGCTGCCCTGGCAGTATCCCTGTTTGTTCGTCCATATCAATGCTTACCTGTAACACCTCCTGTCCCTATCTAGTAGATAATGCTTTACAAACATTAGGGAACAGATACTATCACATCTCTCTCTCTCTCCCTCTCTTTCTTTCTCTCTCCTTCCCTCCTTCTCTCTCCCCCAATTCATTGTTAAAGCACTGCCTGCCTTAATTGCAGAAAATTCAGAATCTCCTTCAGGATGCTCTTATCTTCCTTTGAATAGTCCAAGAAATCTGTAAGCATTGTGCAGGCCAGACAGGAAGTGTGGAGAAAGAAGGGATGGATCAGTTTGACTTCTATTCCTGGGGAATGTAAGCAGCACTCTGCCTCACAGTGGAGTTACAAAAAGCAGCTGTGCTCAGTTGGAGACATGGCATTGGTGTCTGGGTAATTTGTCACCCTGTACAACCCACCACCATGAAGCCCTGGAAATATATCCTCTTGCCTCACAGGGGATTCCCCTCATGGCCAGCTCTTCTTTAAGTTCTCAGAGCAAAAAGGGTTGGATTGCATTAATTACCCCCTCTTAGAGAAATTATTCACTAATTCTTCTGAGCAGGTTTCCCTCACTATCTCTGAATATTTTGTCCTTTTAAGGAGGCTTTCTATGGCAATTTAAGGTGTACTCACAGGAGTCCTTCTTGGAGGAGAGAAGGGGAAAATTTCTATCATTGAATGAATTCGGCAATTCTGCAAGCACATAGTCCAGAAAAATGGAAGTGCAGGCAGAA
Organism: Spermophilus citellus; assembly: GCF_964194105.1. Classification (NCBI taxonomy): domain Eukaryota; kingdom Metazoa; phylum Chordata; class Mammalia; order Rodentia; family Sciuridae; genus Spermophilus; species Spermophilus citellus. The sequence continues at coordinate 185,981,927 of NC_138182.1, forward strand.
GTTTGTATTAGGAACTCCTGGGGACAAAGAGCATGTTGATTCACTGTCCCTCATAAAGTCTGAAAGTGCTTGTACATAGTAGGTCCCCCATGAATATTTGTTAACCTGTGTTGACCTGAGTAACTTCATTAAATATTTCAAACATAGAAAATGAAGGCCATCTCTAAAAATATTCAGCACTGTTCAATGGACCTGAAGTAACATATTAAAAAGGCTTTCTTTTGACTCTTGGTTAAAAAAAAAAAAATTCTTTCTTAGCAAGCAATCGGCTGTGAGATGCTATTTGGGGGAAGGCTCCTGTGAGATGGAGAGATGTTCTGGTGATGGTGTAAATAGATTCTACTTGACAACCTTCCCCATGTGGGAGAGCTGCCTTCCAAGAGCATTGCTGTGTTGTCAAAGCCAAAAGACAGATTTCAGTACCCTCTGGTTTGAACATGAGGAGGTCATCTGGCTTCTGACCAAAGGTTTAGGGGATCCCGAGTCTTCCTTTAAGCCCTGGTTGAGGCAGGCAGGGTTGATATTCAGAGCCTTTCTCCTCATTCCCTAATGTTTCAATCCAGCTCAATGTGGGATGTGACAAATGTTCCCTCTCCCACCATCCTGACTGTGAGCTCATGCTGACTTGAATCCCCTACTGATTTAAATTTTTTAAAAAATTAAAACCAAGTTTTTCTTCCTATACACAAGTATATTTTCATTGTCAAAAATTAGGAAAATAGATCATTAAAAAGATGAATCTGACTAATTTTCCTATGTATATATATGAATATCCCACCGTGTATCCTACCATCGTGTACATCCACAAAATGGGGTTCCAATTAAAATAAGATATATTCCATGCTTGTATAATTCTATCAAAATGGATTCTACTGTGATATACAACTAAAAAGAACCAATTAAAAAAGGATGAAAATTAAAAGTACCAAAGTACCCCAAATCTATCTCTCTCTCTCTCACACACACACACACACACACATTTTTGTGTACATGGTCAAATTTATGTTTAATGTGTGATTGATATACATATGCATAAAATGTATATACACATATTTAATATTTAAAATGTAGTCTAACCAATGTGGCTTATTTTCTATTTTGTTGATATTTAGTTTGCTTTTAACTTAATGAAAGAATTCATGAATGAAAAAATTGAGGAGGAATTTGAACTGAAGGAATTTAGAAAGATCTTTGGGGTGCAGAGGGAAGGCATTGCTTCCATTGAATATCTAAGCTCCACTCATTTTTGTAGCACCAGTTCTTTTTGAGGACACTGCTTTTCCATGTACTACCAGTTCATTAGTACAAGATGCAGGAAAATACAGAAGGACATTCTCAATTTATTAGAACTCCATCTTGAAAGGTGTAAAATACTTCTATGCCTATGATTCTATCATTACAAATAATAAAACAGCTGGACTGTCATATATATATATATATATATATATATATATATATATATATATATGTGTGTGTGTGTGTGTGTGTGTGTGTGTGTGTGTGTGTGTTCATCTTGGGTCTGTTATTTCACAGGTAAAGGGTCTTAGACTAATCCTTTAATATCTGAGTTCCCTTCTTTGAAAGAAGAACCACAGTATTTCCATAAGTTTGAGGTCAGTGATAAGAATCAATCAACAGAGTGAATGAAAATATAACAATATGTCAAAATTTGTAGGTCTAAGTTAAAAATAAGATTATTATTTGAAAAATGATATATAATTAATTACTGAAACATGCACTGTAAGGATGTAGAAAAGGGTAAGAAAATTAATTGAAGCAAAGAAAATGTGTGATCCAAAGCTAAAATCACTGAAACATAAAGCAGATAAAAAGAGATTATGAGAACCTGAAACTGACTCTTTAGAAAGATTAATATAATTGACAAACATCTTGGTAGATTGAACAAACAAAAAGAAAGAAAACACAGTCAGCATTATCAGTAATCAATGAGGGTACAGCTTTAGATTCTCCAGTCATGAAAATTTTTTAAGGAAGGAATGGAACAAACTACTTTAGAGTGAGAGATTTGTCAATGTAAGTGAAAGACACAAAACCTTGAAACTCAAAAATTGGCAATATTAATATGAGAATTTTTTTAAATGGACAGTCCTATAAATGGATTTTTAAATAATTTATAGTTAAAATGTTTATCATTGAATGTTTATGGTATACATCTTGAAAATCAGTTGATGATAGTAGTGTTGATGTATTTCTGGAGTCTCATTGGATCCCTTTAGTTGCTTTGTAATCAGTTTTGACATTGAAAAGTTAAATTCTTTGAATTTATTCTTTATAAAGTTTGTTTAGGCTATTTGGGCTCTCTTGAAATTACATCTGATTTTAAAAACAGGCTGTTTTATTACTATAAATATGACTGTGGAATGTTGATAGGTATGGCATTGAATCTAACACTTTGGGTAGTATTAACATCTGAATATTATCTTCCCACCAGTGAATATGGAACATCTTTCTGCTTATTCAGGTCTTGTTTAATTTCTTTCATCAGCTTCTTTGTAGTTTTTAGTATAAAAGAATGACATTTCTTTTGTTAAATATATCCCCAAGTATTTTATTGTTTATGATGCTATTGGAAAATGAATTGTTTTCTTAAATTCATTTTTGTTTTTTTCATTGTTAATATACAGAAATACAACCTTTTAAATATTATGTGCTATCCTGTGACATTGACAAACTTGTTTATATTTTTTAAATTTTTTTAATATTTATTTTTTAGTTATTGGCGGACACAGCATCTTTGTTGGTATGTGGTGCTGAGGATCGAACCCGGGCTTGTTTATTACCACTAATGTGTGTATGTGGGGGATGTATATTTATGCATTAAATTTTTCTGGGTAGAAGCTCATGCCATCTGTAAATAATCTGTATAGCTGTATTTTTCATTCTTTCAAAACTGTGTGACTTTTTTGTTATTATTACCTAATTGTTTTAGCTAGAATCTCCAGCACAATGTTGAGTAAGAGTGCTGAGAGAAGATCTCCTTGTTTTGTTTCTGAAGTATAGAATACACTCTCAATCTTACCATTTTAAAGTATAGTGTTAACTAGTGATTTTGCACTGAGAGTTCTTATTGTGTTGGAGAAGTTTCCTTGTATTTTAGTTTGTTGAGTGTTTTTGTCATAAAAGGGTACTGATTTGCCAAATGCTTTATCTGTGTCAATTAAGATGGTCATTTGCTTTTTGTCTTTTATTAATGTGTTATATGACGTTGGTTGATTTAGATGTTAAACTAAACTTGCATTTATTGTTAAATATCATTTTATCATGTTATGTAATAATTTTAATTTGTTGCTAAGTTCAGTATTCTTGTATTTTGTTTAGGAATTTTTGTTGTTTGGTGAAGTCTTTCTCTATAAGGCGTTTTTTGGTTGTTGTTTTCCTTTCTTATATTTTGTTTTAGGATCAGGGTAATCATAGAATAAGTTGGTAAATGTTCTCTCTTCTATACTTTGGAAGAGTTTATGAAGAATTGATATTACATGTGCTTTAAATATTTGGTAGTTTTCATGGGTTTAGGCTCCTGGATCTGGATTTTTTGTGAAATTGTTTTTGATCACTAACTGAATCTCTTTACTTATTAGAAGTTCTTTGAGTTACCTTTTTCTTCATGAGTCAGTTTTCATATTTCCCACCTCCTAGGAATTTTCCCATCTTGGGTAGGTTATCTAATTTGTTGGTATATAATTGCTGATCGTATTTCTTTATAGTTCTTCATATATCTATAAGATTGGTGTCAGTGTTGACCTTTAAGTTTTGATTTTAGTTATTTTCATCTTTTTTGTGTTGTTGGTCATTGTAGCTAATGGCTTGTGCACTTTGTCAATCTTTTCCAAGAGTCGAATTTTGGTTTCATAGCATTTCTTATACAGTTGGTCTGTTTACAACAACTTCTCTTAATTTTTCCTCATCTGAGTATATCTTTCCTTTGCCTGCCTTCTCCCAGAATGGTTTTGTTGGATGAAAAATTTGATATTGACTGTTTTTTCTTTTAATTTCAGCACTTTGCAAATTTTTTCAACCATCTCTGGTCTCCACGATTTCTGCACATAAAACATTATTACAAAAAATAAATAAGCAAACCCCATGCTGGGAGAAAACATTTGCAATACAAATTTCTGAAATTGGACTTGTTTCCAGGTTATATAAATTTGAACAACTCAGTAATAAAAATATAATAAGAGTAAAATTTGATAAAATTTTTTGAATACACTCTTTACAAATACATATTACAAATAACTAATAAGCAAATGAATGTTTTCACTACTGTTACTCATCAATAAATGCAAATTAAAAACAAATGAGGTACCATTTCACACACAGTTGAATTGCTAAAATTGAAAGAACTAACAAAACAGAACAGTGGTAATGATTTGGAATATAACTTTCATACTTCATGGCTAGAAGTACTAATGGTACATTCACTCTGGAAAACTGTTAGTTTCTTTTACATTTAAATATGCATCTGCTTACTGACACTTCCACTTCACAGAGAAGTATTTACCTGAGAGAAATAAAAACATTATAATCACAGATAGATTGAGGAAGAGAGTTTGCAGTAGCTTTGCTGATAAAGCCACAAACTGGAAACCAGACAAATGTTCATCCATAGGAAGTGATTTAATAAATTATAATATATTAATACAATGGTAAATTATTCTGTTACTGATAAAAACAATAACAATATTGTCAAAAACATTGTTTTGAGGATTCTTGTATTCAAACAAAAGAGCACATATTCTATAATATATTTGTCTGAGTTTCTAGGTCTGGTAAAACTAATACATAGTAGTAGGCATTAAAAAGGAAGACATCTTTATAATTGTGGGTTGGTGGTCATAACTGAGGGCTTTATGTGCTACTCTATTTAAATAATACCTCAGTTTTAAGTAACAAGGGATTAAAAAAAGTAATTGGAAACCTTAAAGGAAAGTTTTAAAAGTTGATGAATTTTAATTTAACAATATCCAAGGTTAATCTGAGAGAAGAATTATTCTGAAAAATCAGCCTCTCACTTAAAAATCCAAAAATATCTACCTGACTTAGTTACTTCAGAGAAGTCAGTCAAAAAGAGCTCAACTCCTCAAATATGGTGTGTCCAGGTTTCCTCAATAAACTCCTGTTCAAGCAGTTATCATTTTTATAAAAGTGACACCATTTCAATGGGAGAAGATCTGGGATAAAAAAAAAAATAGGCTGAGGTATAAGAGAAAATGGTTTCTCTCCAACTTGCTAAGCTTTCCATTGATACAAATCCTTTCAAATGTGTTGAGAAAATGCAGAATGTCAATGTAGAGGAGATGTATACATTCATTTAAAAACTTTAGCAGATCTTCTTGTTTATTTTTATTTGTTCTTCTTAGTTATACATGATAGTAGTATTAATTTCCTTTATTAGAGAAAGAAATATCTGCAAGCAAAACAATTGTGTACCATTTTTAACCTTACTTATAATTTATGTCCAAATTAGTTGATAAAATAATGGTATGCATACAGTATATCATATACAAACATGTGCATATATAAACTCAGATTATAACATACATGTTCAAAGAGAAGGAGGGAGAGAGTGGGTTAATATAATGTAGTGCTGCTTAGAAGCTTTCTATAAACATGATCTTGATAGCTTTCCATTCCCTTCATCCTGCCCTATTTACTGGTCAGTTTCAATACCCTGTTCAGGTTCCATTTCAGTCTTCTTTCTCCTTACCCACACCATGAGAATAGCTCCTATGACAATCACCAGTGACATCCATTGAGCTTTATCTAATAACTAATGGATATTTTAGTCTCCAATGATGACAACGTCTTTCTGAAGAGTTTTTTTTTAACTTATTACTAGTGTTTCATAATTTTTTTCCATTTCAGAATTCTTTTTCTAATACCCTTTTGGGCACATCTGTCTCTACTTAACTTTCACATATTGGCATTGTTCAAGCTTCAGTCCTAAACCCTGTGCTCTTCTTATGCTACAATCTCCTCTTGAGAAACCCCAATCTTCCATACTCCAGTGTCCCTCAACTTTAAAGTTCCTTCTGGATCCCTTGTCCGAAGTTCAGACATTTCAGCATGGGCGTCTCACAGATGCCTTGTTCTCAGAACTTTCACAACTGAGATCATCATCTCTGTGCTCGAAGTATCTCAACTTATTCCTCCTTCTCTAATTAACGCCACATCCACCTAAGATGCCTAAGGCTTCTTCCTTGTTCCTCTGGGCATGGACACCATGAATCCCTCCAGTGCCATTTGTTCTAAGTTACTCTTAGGTCTTTCTGGACTTTTATAGAACCAACAGATGACTTCACGCTGGTCTCCAAAAAGTTTGATGAATGAATACATAGATTGGTCAGTTGGCATAGTGTTATTTTATTTTGTAGATAAAGAGATCAGGCTCAAGGAAGTTGGATAAATTACCAATTTTTTTTATTAGACTCCAATCTTTTCTGCTTTCATCATACCTCATTCCTTTTTTTTTTTTTTTTGTGGCCCCTGATAGTGAAATTCGAATAATTCCCAAGGCTATCAATTCTCAGAACCTCCCCTATCCAACTTCTTGTGGTACCTGGTCACAGGCAATAAATTTATCAGAATCAAGTTTTGCCTATTACTTTCTTTCACCTTTTCTCACTTTGGGTAGAAATTATAATGCTATTTTTAGTACTAAAATTAGGATGAAAAAGAAGAGTAAAAACTAGTCTTGCATAATTTGCTGATGGAATAGCAAGCCTGGCATAATTGAGAACAGCCTGGGTTTTTAACATGCTTCAAATCTCTATGAATCAGGAGGCATTTGCACTTGCATGAGTGAAAATGTCAGGGAATGATTTTGAAAGGCCCCATTTGAGGGCGAAATGTTTCTGCATCTGAAATCCATTTTACTGAGCAAACTACAGTAGTCATAAAGGCTAAGAGGTTTTCATTTCCATAATTTCATCAATTTTTTTAAGACGGGGAAGAAAAATTCAAGCTTATAAATTTGAACACGCACAGCTCAGCAAGAAATACATTTTAAATAATAGTTCCAACTGGCTTGACAAATAAAACCAACAACTATGTGTGTGGTATCACATGAAACCTTACCCAGCCACTTGGATCCTTAGAATTATGAATGTTGTATAGCATTTCAAATCTTGAGGTAAACCCTTTTACTTTATGCATTCTTGAGAACAGCAAATGATTCAATTTACTCACTGAATTCATTCAACAAAATTTTATTGAGCATATTCTATATGTCTAGAAACTCAATAAACAGCAATGAACAAACCATACAGAAATCCCTACCTTATGGAGTCGATTTTCTGATAGACACTGACAACAAAGAAAAATAAAGAAGAAAGAAAGAAAATATGATTTTTGTATGTGTGGAAAAATAAAGTAGAGAATTGTGATAGAAAGATTTGGAAGGTGGAGCAGATAGAATATATTTTTAAATAAAATGATCAGAAAATACATCACTGAAATATTTGAACAAAACCCTGAAGGAAGTAAGGTAATGAAAATCACATTCTGTGGAATGCAGGGTATGCGAATTGGAGGACACTCCACAACATAATTGGCCAGTATTTTCACAGTTTAGAATTCTTGGATGACACAAAAAGACTGAGGAATTATCACAGGTTGGAGGAGACCGAGGAGATGTGACAACTAAAAGCAGTGTGGTAACTGGGATTGTGTCCTGGAACAGAAAACGGGGCTTTAGGGAATACACCAGTGAAATCCAAGGAAAGTCTGCAGTTCAGGTACGACACTATATTCAGATTGATTTCTTAGTTTTGATGGTAGTAACAGGGTTTCCTAAATATGGATAATAAAGGAAGCTAGTTGAAGAGCACATGGGAATTTCATACTTTTTATAACTCTTCTCTAAGTCTACAATTATCTTGAAATCAAGGTAAAATGAAAGCATACACACTATGGAAGAGATTTCTAAAGAGCTGGAATAGCTTATGCAAAAGTTGGCAGCATGCTAGAAAAGATGGGCAGATAGAGCTGTGGCCTAGTGAGTAGTGGTGGAGACTGAAGGAGGCCTTGTCCAGGCAGGAAGACACAGGGCTCTTGAGGCCATTGTGAGGACTTTGGTTTTGAATTTGAATAACATGGAAGATGGAACTTTTTGAGCATAGGAATGCCATAGAAAGTTTAGTAGAATTGTTCTGGCTGCTTTGTAAATGGCAGAAAAATTAGAAGAAATAATGGTTTGGACCAGGGTATAGCAGTGGAAATAAATTGATCATTACACTCTGCCAATTCTGTCAAACTGAAGGTAAATCAAATAGTTTTCAATGAAAGAAAAAAGAATCTGTGATTGTTTTCCTTCTTTTTGGTTTAACACTTCTAAGTTCTTCCATCTTGTCAATCTGTGCCTCATTTTTAATTTCTGCCCTTATAACTTGGAGACCAGGTGAGGGTTTATGTAAATGAGCACCCTCTAGGTTTCTTCTCCTTGAGGAAGCAAGGCTTCAGTACTCATGACACACCTTTTACTCTTTGGAAATTACTGTGATTGTTTTGTCAACTTTAATGCAGTAAGAACTTGATATGTTTCCATCCCAAGTAAGAAATTAAGTGGCTACCAAGAAAGGGCATCTTCAAAGAGATGAATGACTAATTCCGCTGTGTACATCAGGAAAAAGATTCCAAACGTGGGATTCCTGGCACCTGAAATGTTTTGTTTTTCCTAAACGCTCTGTAAGTTTACTCTCTGTGCACCATAGAGTGTACTCCATTCAGAAACATCAGCCACACTCTTGGGATCCACCAAAGTTGCTGAGTGGGGAGGTCTTACTCCTTCTGGATGGCTCCAGCAATGATGTGTACGGTGGGTTATAAGGGCCTGGCCATTCCTGTGCAAAGTGCAACTCCTCCAAAGGGACACACTTCCCCAGCTCTCCTTTGGGCTCCCTGGACTTGTCAGAGCTGCTCATGATCTGAGGCAGTCCCCACACAATCTTGCTTTCTCTTCTATTTCCCTGATATCACATACATATTTTAGTCTGAAGATTTTCCTGCTCAATTCTACCTCTTCTCTTTTTACTTTTCATAAGAGTTTACCCAAATCGGCCACTTATACCCCTAACTCTGGTCCAGTGTCTGCTTCCTGGAAAACCTATCTAAGATAGTCACCTTACTCTTCAAACTAGCCTTGGTTTAACTCATGTGTCTTTTTTTTTTTTTTTACTATTTTATGTTTTGTGTATAACATCATTTCTGGCACACGTAGATAATAAATGTTTATTTAATAAACTTCAAGAGTTCGAGTTGCAGCTTTCCCACAGGTGTTTTGTGTGATAGGACAGTTCCCTTAGGAAAGAGCCCTTCATCATGTGCTTCCCAAACACCTCTCCAGAGGAGGTCAAGCTAGCACCTCCCCAGCTCTAGAAGCATCATCTGGTTTGAAGTGGTTTGAACCCACCAACAACCACACTGACTTGCTCTCCTCCAGAAGGCAAAGTTGGCAGCAGAAACACTGTGGGCAGATTTGCCGCAGAATAGTCACTGTTGAATTATATAGAGATAAAACAGAAAAAGTTACAATCAAGATTTCTAGGTCAGGGTCAGCAAGCTCACAGAAAAGGGACAGATAGTAAATACTTCAGGTTTTGTTGGCCACATACAGTGTTTGTTATGTATCTTTTGTTATTTTTTACAATGCTTTCAATATGTAAAATCCATTCTTAGCCTGAAGGTCATATATATATAAGCAGATATGGGCTCAATGTGGCCAATAAGCTATAGTTGGATGACCCCTGTTCCAGATGACAGTTCTTTGTGACTATAGAATATTTCAGGTAAGCACAACAACCAGGTATTGCATCCTTTCTACATTTGATGCAAACTCATGGCTCCATATGTACTGCATGCTGAGCTGACAGGTCTTTGAACTTGTTCCCAAGTTCACCCTTCCTTACCAGTTTCCAAACTTGTTCCTTGGAAACTTCACAGGAAGTACCCTAGTGGCTTCTCAGATAAGAATCATACCCCTCCCCTCAACCAATACCAATCCTAAAATCTGTTCTACAAATTTCCTACAGTGGGTTTCTATTCCACTAATATATTTTCCTTCATTCATCCTCCCCTTTCTTCTTTCCATATTTTTTTTAAAACACAGTTTTAAAATCTTTGTGTGAGAAGAAAACTATTAGGTGAGAGAGGAGCAATTTTCCTGATAACTAGATTAGAGAAAAGCAAGTGGGCAAGTGAGTAGACCCTAGAATCAGGCCCATCTGTCTAGTAATTCAAACTATGCCTCCTTAGTCTTTGTAACAATTTATTTCCTTCCCCTGTGGTTCAGTATCTTTCACTTCTTGGGGATTGTTCCTACTTCTCAGCCTCTATGTGAAGATTAAACTTGGCACCATGTATGTACTTCTGCATCTCATTGGTGACCTGTATGGTGCCTAGGAAAAGCATCCTCCCCATTTGCAACTCTAACACACACATTTTATATTCATAGGCATGGCTAAACACACAGAGGTGAGGCCAAATGATTTGAAATTCCCAAAGCCTCATTACTGGCACCTATTTTCTCAAAACTTGCATAAGTATCCTATTCTCATAACTAAAGCAGTATGATTTTTTTTTTTGTTGCTTGCTCTTCAAGAGGCAGAAGTAGATTAACACGTTCACCCTCCTCTCCTCTCCTTACTATATCCATGAAAAATCTCTGGATGAAGATATAACTTCCAAATTCTCCAGAAAATGATGAATTATCTAATATTAGCAGAAACATAGAACCATGAGAGCCATTTCTATATTTGTTGACTTTTTTCCTTTGCACAAATCCATAGGCCTCCTTTTTCACCCATTCTGATGATAATATCTCCTATTCCATGGCTTTAAATATTTTCAGAAAAATCTGAAGGCTAAACTTAGAGCTCTACTTAGAGAAAGCAGTGTACAATGCACTGTCAATCAAAGAGACATATAAACAAGAAGGACATAACAACTGATTCCTAAATGTATAAAAGGACTTGTACCAGGAGAAAGAAGATAATTTTGGGGATCAAATACAGCTTCACATTTTTAATTCAGGGAAGCTTTTAGTTCAATAAACATTATGCTGACTTGGCAGAGGGATGTTGGAAGAGTCAGAGGAATGAAGTTCCTTTCCCAGGTTAGACCTTAGAGCCCAAGGGATAGCTTGTCACTGAGTTTGAATACTGAATGGGGAACTAGCTGTCATTTTGTTTCACTGTAGACCTTCATGCTCCCAAGAGGTGGTAAATGACCAGTGACTGTAACTAAAGGACCTAGGACAACCAAAGTTGTACCATTTCCAACAGCATCCAAATGACTGAGGCAGGACTCATTTGACTTAAAGAACTGATGTGATTTCCCCTAATGATCAGTTTTTAGTGGGCAGAGAGAGAAAACAGAAGATTCAGGACAGAAAGTCCAGAAGCAGTGCACCAGTTCATGAAGAAGGAGCTTCCGGAGAACATCAAGGTCCCTCCTGAGTTGATTTTCTTCCCTTCTCTTCCTACATTTACAAATGACCTAAATTCACCACAGCTCATATAAATAGCCCAGAAATAGTTGTCATGCTCATTAGAAACTTACAAAAACAGGAAAGAAGATCAATACTCATTTGAAATATCAATTGTGAGCACTAAATCCAAAAGTGTTTTCAGCGAAGCCCATGGTCACCAGAGTTCCATGAATTCCCAGACATTCTGGATCATTGAAATTCTGCTGCATAGTGAAGGGGGACCATTGATGATTAGAGCTATCCCTCAACCATGATTCCTTTTCAGCCTTTAAATTGGAATTTTATGAAGATAATGTGAGATAAGTTATGCAAAATACTTAACACGGGACCGCACTCAACCGAGCACTTAATAATCGGTAGCTATTTTTATTATTTTCAATTTTTTCAGTTACTCTTTTCACTCACTTATGATCTCAAACAGACAAGGCCATCACCCTGGACAAGGACAACGATGCCCATTCCCCAAAATAATCTAGAATGTCATGAGCAGCGGGCCTGCAAAGACTGAACACATTTTGCACTTAAGATGCTTCTCTTAAATATGTTCATATTTTAGTGCCATTTAGGTATGAACATAACTGTTACATTTAAAAAATAAAATAAAAATGCAGAATGCCAAAGTTTTACAGTGCTATAAATGTACATTACATGAGACAAGTACTCTGATAAATTTAAGTAAGAGAGCATGGCTAGCATTTGTTGCTTGAAGACACCATTTAAGTCAAAAACACCTGCTGGATATCACTCAAATGCTGACTACAGAGGGGGGTGGGGCACACACCAAACTTGTCTTGCTTACTTGGCAAGACAAGTCACCAGGAGCGCTGGGAACTTAGTAACTCCTTGCTGTCCCTTGCAACATTGCTATCCTTCTTATTTACCATTAAGGAGCTTTCTAACTATCTTTCCCTATCTGTGTCTTTGTGTTTAATTTTTAATTTGAACTATTAAACGCCTGGACCAGAGGGTGAATCTTAAACACTGCCTTTTAAAACACCTTGTTCTATCTTTTCATGGTTAGTTTCTCACTATCGTTAAAGGTTATTTGGACTCTTATTTAGACTTAGCCCATTAGAATGACATGAGTTTGGTGTACTAGTGGCAACCAGCCACTATTCTGGTGTAGCGGTCCTTTTATATAATTCTTATGGACACTTAGCTTTCTTGTAACTTCTTTAGCCCAAATTTTCTCCTACAAAATGGTTTAAGTGTTTGTCTTTGCAACTGTTACTTTACAGTTCTCCGAGCAATATGTCAACCCTATCTCTCTTTGACATTTCTGATCTGTAATGTATCATGATAAATTGATGATGAAGGCATTCTTTTTGACAAATGAAGTAAAACAGGGTCAAGAGATATAAGAGCCAAGTATGTGCATGGTTGAGCTTACATTAGTGATTTTTAATTTGTACATTATATTTACTTTTCCACCTTGAGATCTAGCTAGCATTTCTGAAAGAGGTCTTTTTGTATCAAAAATTCAAAACTGAAGTCCAAAATCCATTAAAATTTTGTCTACCTGATGAAAATCTAATCCAAACTCTTTGATCTGCACCCAGTAAAAAGAAAAGTAAATAACTTATGTTAATATTACTTGTTTGGAACCGTAATGAGCTTTCACATATACAAAACAAGTTTTCTTATCTATGTAAGCTTCCAGCTAAAATTTTCTTCCTTTACTTCTCACCTTCCCACAAACAGCTCCCATCCCAGTCTCAACAAATCTTATTGGCTGTAGTTCCAAAACATATTGCATTATCATTGTACTTCTTGTTAGAACCAATGCTACCTCCTTAGTCTATACTACTGTTGTACCTTATGTAAAACAGTGCAATAATCTCCAATATTTATTTTAGTATGCTGCCACAGAATTAATTCTAATAGATGCTTGTTGACTGGCTAAATGACCATCATCTAAATTAAGAACCCAACCATGCCATTACCACCAAAAGTCCATCAGATTTACTATTACATAGTAAGAGGCATTGGGGGCTGTAATTATCTACATAGTAAACTCTGTTTTTTAAGTAAAATTAAATTTCAATTTTAAGAATTTCATTCCCACATGATTGATTTGTTTGTTGGCTTTTTAAATTTTACTTTTAGGAACAATGTAATTCTATTTATTTGTGGCTTGGATATGGAGGGGTGGTGATGCATGGTACCTAACCAGGACAGGGACTCCAGCAGATGGGAGGATGGAGCCACAGGGCTGATTTTTCTGCAAGCCGCCAATGCCATCAGATATTGGTGGTAAAGTCCTTGTATGTTGGTTCAAATGCTGTACTCAGATGTGTGGGTACAATATGCAGTGCATGCAGTTATGGTTATTACTGGCAGGACTCACGCTCTTCCAGGGCGCTTCATAGCCTTTACATGGTGAAGGACCTTCTGGTAGTGCTTACATGTCCAGTTTCAGTGTAAGAAGAACAGGTTAAAGGAAAGTATTGGCCCTCCCAATTGCATGATACTGGGGTTTTGGAGTTCAACATATGAATTTGGGGTAAGCAGATATAATTCATTCTATAACAGTGAACAAGAGTAAAGAATATACTCAGAAGTACTTTTTTTCTGCCTATTTACATTTTATTTTTTTTTATTGGTTGCTCACAACATTACAAAGCTCTTGACATATCATATTTCATACATTAGATTGAAGTGGGTTATGAACCCCCAATTTTACCCCAAATGCAGATTGCAGAATCACGTCGGTTACACATCCACAATTTTACATAATGCCCTATTAGTAATTGTTGTATTCTGCTACCTTACCTATCCCCTACTATCCCCCCTCCCCTCCCCTCCCTTCTTCTCTCTCTACCCCATCTACTGTAATTCATTTCTCTCCTTGTTTATTTTCCCATTCCCCTCACAACCTCTTATATGTAATTTTGTATAGCAATGAGGGTCTCCCTTCATTTCCATGCAATTTCCCTTTTCTCTCCCTTTCCCTCCCATCTCATGTCTGTGTTTAATGTTAATCTTTTCTTCCTGCTCTTCCTCCCTGCTCTGTTCATAGTTGCTCTCATTATATCAAACATAATATAAATATCATTATATCAATGATATAAATATCATTATATCATTTGTAATGATATAAATATCATTATATCATTTGTTTTTTAGGGATTGGCTAGCTTCACTAAGCATAATCTGCTCTAGTGCCATCCATTTCCCTGCAAATTCTATGATTTTGTCATTTTTTATTGCTGCATAGTACTCCATTGTGTATAGATGCTACATTTTTTTTATCCATTCATCTATTGAAGGGCATCTGGGTTGGTTCCACAGTTTAGCTATTGTGAATTGTGCTGCTATGAACATCGATGTGGCAGTATCCCTGTAGCATGCTCTTTTAAGGTCTTCAGGGAATAGTCCCAGAAGGGCAATAGCAGGGTCAAATGGTGGTTCCATTCCCAGCTTTCCCAGGAATCTCCAAACTGCTTTCCAAATTGGCCACACCAATTTGCAGTCCCACCAGCAATGTACAAGTGTACCCTTTTCTCCACATCCTTGCCAGCACTTGTTGTTTGACTTCATAGTGGCTGCCAATCTTACTGGAGTGAGATGGTATCTTAGGGTGGTTTTGATTTGCATTTCTCTGACTGCTAGCGATGGTGAGCATTTTTTCATGTACTTGTTGATTGATTGTATATCCTCCTCTGAGAAGTGTCTGTTCAGGTCCTTGGCCCATTTGTTGATTGGGTTATTTGTTATCTTATTGTCTAATTTTTTGAGTTCTTTGTATACTCTGGATATTAGGGCTCTATCTGAAGTGTGAGGAGTAAAAATTTGTTCCCAGGATGTAGGCTCCCTATTTACCTCTCTTATTGTTTCTCTTGCTGAGAAAAAACTTTTTAGTTTGAGTAAGTCCCATTTGTTGATTCTTGTTATTAACTCTTGTGCTATGGGTGTCCTATTAAGGAATATGGAGCCCGACCCCACAATATGTAGATCGTAGCCAACTTTTTCTTCTATCAGATGCAGAGTCTCTGATTTGATATCAAGCTCCTTGATCCATTTTGAGTTAACTTTTGTGCATGGCGAGAGAAAGGGATTCAGTTTCATTTTGTTGCATATGGATTTCCAGTTTTCCCAACACCATTTGTTGAAGATGCTATCCTTCCTCCATTGCATGCTTTTAGCCCCTTTATCAAATATAAGATAGTTGTAACTTTGTGGATTAGTCTCTGTATCCTCTATTCTGTACCATTGGTCCACCCGCCTGTTTTGGTACCAGTACCATGCTGTTTTTGTCACTATTGCTCTGTAATATAGTTTGAAATCTGGTATCGCTATACCGCCTGATTCACACTTCCTTAGAATTGCTTTTGCTATTCTGGGTCTTTTATTTTTCCATATGAATTTCATGATTGCTTTATCTATTTAGCAGAGTTCCTGACTCACTTTAAAACTTAACTTTTTTATTTATTATATTTATATTATGAGAGGACTTTTGTTTTTGTTGACCAGTGTAGTTATCTGCTATAATCTAGGAGAAGGAAAACATCCACTGCTACATATAAGACTGAACCTCTTAACACATGCACTAGGCAAAAGCCTTAAGGGGCCCAGCTCAGTGGTCAATAGTTTGGTGACATACTTGTCTCTGGAATCCAATTCTCTTGTCTTAGAAACACAGCCTCGTTTCCTACCTGACATATAGGAAAAAATATATGTGTTCTGCAAACACTGCAAATTTAATGACAGGAGAGAAATGATGTTCTATAATAGCTGCAGCTAATCATAACTATGCTGAACTGAAGGTGCAGTTCTCAGCTTTCCCGGTTTCTCCAGGTCTTAGAAAAGTCCTAGAATTCAAGAAAGCCAAACTAAAGTGTAAAGACTCAGCTTTTGGGAAAGACTGATACAATGGATATAATAATGAAGTCTTAAAATTTGATTCCAGTTGACATTTAAGGAATGTAATACAATGTTAATAATGATAATATTAAAAATAACCATGTAATTGTTGTGATCTTACAGTGTGTTAGATACTATGCATATAATTAGTTAGTGACTTATGCATATAATTTAATTCACTTATTCAGTACATTTTTATTGAGTGCTGACTGTGTGCCAGACTCTGTTCTGGTTCCTGGAGATACTGCAGAAGATAAGATATACAAGATTAATTCCATCATGGAGGCTATGTGTCAGAGGAAAAAGAAAGACATGCAATTCATATAAATAGAGATAAATCCTTGGCATGACAGTTGATGAAAAGCATTATGGAGAAAAATAAGGCAGGGAGGTGAGTACAGGGGTGCTGCCTTGCTGAAGAGGTTGGAGCAGGGGGGCTCGCTGAGAAGGTGACCTTGAACAAAGACCAAAGAAAGTGAGGTCATGAACTGTGAGGATGCCTTGGAAGAGAACACTCTGGGAATAGAAGGAAGCATTCAGAAAATAATGCGGGTTGTGTTCTCAGTGACCAGTACACACATAGTTTCTGAAAGAGAGGGAAAACTCACAGTGGGTGACAACAGAGGTAATTCGAAGGCACCAGTTGGTTAAGGTATTGTCAGACCTTGCTTACATTATTTTGTGGAGATGGAGAAGTAAAGGAGGATTCTGAGCACAGAAGTGACATGATTGGAGTTATATGGCAAAAACATCATCCTGTTGCACTCTTGAGACTCCAAAAGTGGTGGATGGTATATCCAAATCCAACCTGCCTAACTTCAAAGCTGAGATCTTTGTCACTATGCTGAGCCGCCTCCTCCACACACTTCCATTTTTACAATGTTCCCTGTGCCATGGAAAAACTGATGGTGGGTAGGAAGTGTTCTTTTCTCAGGTGTTTACAAAGTTGTCAACCCCCTCTCTCAGGTCTGCCTTCTAATCATACTGAAGAAGAAAAAAACTGTCAAGCTTGGTCCGTAGAGACTCAATCTTATGTTCTAGGCACATCCTATGAGGCAATAATCTTTTCATTCTATATTTGGTTGGAATGTGTTGGTAACAAGCTACTGAGAGGGATAAAAAAGGAAGATCACCATCCTTTACCAAAATCTGACAATTATTCATTGAAGATTACATAACATCATTCTGTCTTTACTTGTTTAACCTTTGTTCACATAATGGAGAATGATCAGTAGCAAGAATTGGATTATAAAATTGGGGGTTCATAACCCACTTCAATCTAATGTATGAAGTATGATATGTCAAGAGCTTTGTAAAGTTGTGAACAACCAATAAAAAAAAAAAAGAATTGGATTATAAAGGTGCCTTACAGATGTCTAATCTCATTGGCTACTTTTTACCAATCACTATGGCTGGTTCCCCTTCCACCTCCTAAATTCTAATTGTTGAGGTGACAAGGGACTCAGTTCTCTATACTCCCTTTCTAGGGACTCTCACCCCATAGAAAAGTTTTAAATGTCACAAAGATATGGTAATCAAGTGTGAATCTCTTAACCACACCTGATATGCATATATACATTAGAACAATTCTCCAGACTTTAATTTTTATATTCTATTTGATTATTTGACATGCCATCTTGAATGCTTAAGAGGCCTCTCAAATATAACATGTCCTTTCTCAAAATCTATTCTTTACTCATAAATCATATCATAGATAGGTGGTGATATGAGGCACCATCATTTACCACATTGCTCCAGATTCATCTTTCTCCCTCATACTTAACATACAATTTCTCAGTAACTGCTTACCCCTGTCATTACCCCTTCGAATTGTATCCTGAAATTAACATTTCAAAGCATGTCTGTCATTAAACCCTCATCTGAATCATTATCATCTTTCACCTTGACCACTGCAATAGTAACCCCAACTGCTTTTTTCTTCCACTGTTGCCTATCGCAATTTCCATTCAGTAGCCAGAGTCACACATTAAAAGTAAATCTGAAAGGCAACAGCTATAAAAAGACAAAAGCATATGTGGGTGATAATGGAAATCAACTGGATCTCACACATTGCTGCTCAGAATGCCAAATGGTGCAGCCACTTTGGAAAAGAGTTTGGCAGTTTTTTCTACAGTTACACATATACTCATTACATGATATGGTAATCCTACTTCTAGGCATTTACCCTAGTGAAATGAAAACCTATATTCATGCAAAAACTATATGTTAACTTCTAAAGCACATTATTTTGTAATTTGAAATAAAAGCCAGGGGAAAACTGAGGAAAAGATTAATTGTGGTACATCCATTCAACTCAGCAATAAAAAGGGATGAACTACTGATACAGTCAACAACACAGATGTATCTTTTTTGGCCGGGGCCGGGGGGACGGGTACTAGGGATTGAACTCAGGGACTCTCTATCACTGAGCCACATCCCCAGCCCTATTTTGTATTTTATTTAGAGACAGGGTCTCACTGAGTTGCTTAGTGCCTTGCTTTTACTGAGCTGGCTTTGAATTTACAGTCCTTCTGCCTCAGCATCACCAGCAGCTGGGATTACAGGTGGCAATACAGATGCATCCTGAATGCACTATGCTGAGGGAGAAAAGGACTCAAAAGCAACAGATTATATAATTCCACTTGTGAGATATTCAGAGAAGGCAAAACTACAGTGAGAGAAAACTGATGTAGCTGCATGAAGTTAGTTAAAGGACATGAGGCATCTCTTGTGATGATTAGATAATTCTATGTGTATATCACAATAAGCAGATCTGCAAACTTTTACAAATGGCAAATTTTATTGCATATAGACCATGTCTTAGTATTTTCCTTCATGAAAATTAAGAGATTAATCTAACCTGTTCACTTCAGGACATTGCATTTTGTTTCTTCTTTGGGGAAAGTCCTTTCCTAGATCTTCCTGTGGCTCATCCCTTATTGGTTCTTATACTTAAATACTCTGTGGTCTTTTAAGCTAAAAAATATTATCTCTTGAATCCTTTTTAAATAGCACTTAACATGATTTAATTCTAGTTTTCTAATTAACTTCTATAATCAACTGGAATGTGTGTCCACTAGAAATGGGCTTTACTCTGATTGGATCACGGCCGTTTCTGCAGAATGGAGAAAGGAGCCTTGAATAGAGACATCCTTAGTATGTTGACTATATATTCTTATGTTGAGGGCAGTATGATGGTACTAGAATATTTGCTCAGATATCTGTTAAATAATGTTGAATTTTCATGCATCTTGTCTGCTCCCCATAGCACTGCCACTGAATCAAGTAGACATGAGGGTCCTCCTCACTTACTGCACACAAAGCGGCTGTCTATTTACGAATATAGAAATAGTTGCCTGGTTCAATGGGCAGAGCAGCAGTTTCAGATTGTACTTGTTTGACATTGGTCAATGTTTACATTCCTGTGTGAACACAAGATCAGGGTGAAGCCAACTTACCTAATAGAATCATTCAGATGAATAATAAATTAGAGTCTTTTTCTAAAACAAAAATGAAGCACCCTTTCAGTGTTTTTCTCCTCAGTCTTTGATTTCTCTGATTCTATAATTAGGTTTATCAGATTCACTGATTACTGTATAATTAGGCTGTGGCTAATAATGATTGCCATGTGCACATAAGCACAAAGTTAAAAAGTTTAAACATTGCTGAGAGACATAAAAGTGTTATTTAGTAAATATGTATATATAAATAACACATCTAGATGAATTCTAACTCAATATTGCTTCTGTAATTTCAGTAATCCAGAGCTTTTCTTAAAAAATTGAACATATTCTAGACAAATGAATACTGTGAACTTGGAAAATAACATATAATTAAATTAAAAATGGCTTAGGAAATAGAAAAGAATAGTCTATAATTGGTAAATCATGTTATTGTGTAAATGACGCTACTAAGTGGGTGAGGTTGCTAACAAAAATTTTTGAATTATATTAAACTCTTCCTTTTTATTTTACAGTAATAAATTACTTAGAAACTACTTTATACACCAAGTAAGTAAAAGGAAACTCCAGCTGATGTGAATTATCAAAAGCTCTGAATGAACAGCACAACCCCAATAATTAGGTCTTTTTGAGGATGAAGTCAATAATTGAATGTTGAAACCTGCCTCCTCCATCCAATCTTGGAGAAGATAAAAAGGATAGGGGGTAATTGGTTGAGCTCAGTTAACTCTTGGGAAAATCCCCAGGACATCAGAGAATAAAAATAATCCTATAAATCACTGTAGACGAGTGCTACTTCCAAACTCAAAGCTTGGCTAATACCCAATTATCTGGCAAGACTTTAGATCTCTAAGCATCACTTCTGGATCAAGGGCAGAAAAAAGAAGAAAGACTGACTTCATTTCTTTCTAACATTTAGTCATTTCTCTGGCCAGGACTATATTTATTTCTAAAGAGGGTTGTAGTGTGCTTGATGCCAAATATCTGAACAAACCCTGAGAATTAAAGTCAAAATATTTGTTTTCTATGATGACTTGTAGATTTGATAGTTGAGGGCTCTTCGAAATTCTGATTGCTATATAACACAACTCTTTTCTCATGGGCAAGGTGAGCCTTTGCCTTGCCTTATTGTGGGCCTTTAGAATTCCACCATCTTACTGTGATGGACATTATTATCCAAAGTACATGTATGAAGACACAAATTGGTGTGAATATACTTTGTATACAACCAGAGATATGAAAATCTGTACTCTATATGTGTAATAAGAATTTTAATGCATTCCACTGTTGTATATAAATAAAAAAATATTTAAACAATTCTACCATCTTGGTTAGTGATGCCAAAAACATAAACATCTTTAGGTTCAGTTCAAATTCTCCTAACTAAAACCAAATTTCTTCTCTTTGTACCTGGTATAAAATCCCTGTGGAGTGATTTTTGTATAAAACTGACCTCTGTTGCATATCAAATAACCACAGCAATCACTTTATAGGCAATATGTCATTTAACCTTCCAACTCCGAGTGACAATTAAAGATAGAGAAAATGAACTTTAGGAATTGTATTGCTTTTTGGAGTAACACAGTCAAAGAAACACAGAGGCAGCATTCCAATGCACTTCTGTCCAAAGACAGTCTCTTCCCTTTATATCATGCTTTTACATACCCAAACTCCACTCATTAATCAGTATTTAAGTCATTTCATGCTCTGGTTTAAGAAAAAAAAAGATTTAAGAACTGGCTTTTTTTTTCTTTGTGATATTCTACCTAATTTCATTCTAATTCGTATGCTCACTCACAGTTAATATAAATGATTTAAGAAGATTCAAGGCATGAATCCTATAACATTGATAGCTAATAGAGCTGCAAAAATAAAAAGGTACTTGCTTTAACTCCATTTATGAGGTTCCAATCCTTTACCTTTCTTTGTCAGTCACATTGTTGGATTAGAACACAGGTGTTGAATTTCATTCCCTTTGTATCAGCTTCAAAGGTCAACCATACAGTTTTATCTCCGTAACAGTTTCAAGAAGTTGGTTGGCATTCTTCTAGCCCTGTAAAAATTCTAACTCAGTATAAAACCAAAAGTTCCCTGAAGAACGAAGGAAAAAAAAAAAACAGTCAGATCAAAGGAATTTAATAAGAGGTAAAAGTAAATGTACTGATCTTTTCTATACTCCTAATATTGTAAAATTGTGAAGCTGGAAAAGAAATTTAAAATAATCGAAATGTCCCCTTTTACAGACAGGAGAATGGGTCACAGTTCACGCACATTCTGCAGTACCATTACTGTTCTCATTTCACACAGTGCATATGGTTAGTAAGGAGAGGACTCAAAACACGTCCTATTGTCATGTCTGGAAATATTTTATTTTCTGAATTTTAAGTAGAAAAGAAAAAAATAAAGATCATTTTGGTAGTTAAGTGCTTAATCAAGAAGGCAGAAATATCTCCTTGTGTAAATGATAACTTTATTTTTTCAATTCTCATTTTATGTTATCTTTGCCCAAAGCCAGCACCTCAGATGGTCATGATTGTTTTTTCTGAAAGGTCACAGTGGTCTTCTAGTGATGTTCAC
This sequence comes from Spermophilus citellus, assembly GCF_964194105.1. NCBI lineage: Eukaryota > Metazoa > Chordata > Mammalia > Rodentia > Sciuridae > Spermophilus > Spermophilus citellus. Next base: position 186,004,331 of record NC_138182.1, read on the forward strand.
CACTGCATTACCGTGAAAATGAGCCTGGTGATCCTCTTGGTTCTGGGCATATCCGGACGCATCCCCTCGTGTGGTAACAACTTTTTAACTGGGATTCTTCTTCATGGCTTCTCCTTTGCCTGTTGATTTAATAGCATAGGGAATCCAAAATGTCCATGTGACACTCTCTGCTTCTAGTAAAGAGATATTTTGTTTTTTACCTTAAGAAGCAATACCCCTCCAAGCCCATAGGTGGAGAAACCTGCAAGAACAAAACAAGAGTTTTGTGAATGGAGCATTAGCCCAAATACTGAAAGTAGGCACCCTTTCTTGCACTGTAAGTTTTTTAGGAGAAGGGACTCCAGACACTGATCATCGGTTCAAATCTATACACCCCTGCAGGGTCAGCTCCCCCTCTCCTTAATACTGTCACCTAGTCTGCACTACAGCAGAGCTGGTAGTGGCCCTTCCTCATTGCCTTCCTGTCTGTGGCTTCTGGGTGATGGAATGCAGAGAGAAGTCAGTCACAAGAGTGAGCCCATTGCCTGACTCCTTTATGCTGTAAAATGAATTCCCTTGTCATAAGCAATGACATATAGGAGACCTGGATGGTTAATGAAACATTAATAAATCCAAAGATGGTGATATCAGAAAAATTCATGTCTTATGTATTTATTTCAGTTGGAACAAATCATGATGAAAAGAGGTTTATCTGAGAACTCTACTACCAGGGAAATGATGACATGTCAGTTTTGGTTTCTGTTGTCAGCAGGTTAAGCCCATGGCACTAATGGTGACAAAAATCAGTCTTGGTGAGGGAAAGCTCAGGCTGTATCTCTGTCTCCATAGCCCTGGTTACTTTATTCATATATCCTTGGCCCAACTGATAGGTGGTTGGGCAGATAATGTGTATGATGTCCACAGAATAAGTCATCTTGAACGTCAGAGCCTTGACTGAATATCTGAGTGTTGACATCCTTCTGTGAAGAGGATGACCTTTGAAATGCATTCACACAGGGTGTAAATATCTTCACTCCTTGGCCCCTTTCAGGAGGTCTCTCAGCAAACTCCTCTCCAATCTTGGTTCTTCCAAGTCCCTGACCTTCACATCAAACTTGTAGCTACTATCTTTGTATGATTATATACTGTATTTCTGACAATCTTTCTTTCTAGAACAGTGTCCAACAAAATGTTCTGTTCTATGTTCAGCTCTATGTTTCCTTCCCAAACTGTATTTAAGGCCACCATGGAGTGGGCTTTTAATGCTAGAGCCATCTGTTTCTAGCCACTGCCAGCACATCATGTAATATACTTTGTGATTAGCCTCCGATTATTTTATTACTCAATGATCTGGTTATAGGAAAATCTCTATAAGGCCATGGGGATGGGTTGATGGAGAAATGGCAACTCAGTAGTAACAGGTGAAAGTCACTCAATATTTCCTGTATCTTACTTGCACATTCAGGATATACTTGTGCTTCTATTTAATGAGAAAAACTTCTCTGCATGCTCACATTTATGACCAATAAACACCCAGTTACTGATGGGAAGCTCATACTGCAAAGTCAGTTGCAAGCATCATCCCACAATGAAGCATTTAGCTTCTATTAGTGCCAACAGAAGCTATTTATCAATAGAAAAAATGTTGTGCAAAGTTTTCCCCCAACCTTGGGGACCTGTTTTGTGATTCTCCTATTAGAGGGTATCAGAAGCTAAATAAAGAATTCTGATCAGTAACAGACCCATGAGTACTGTAAGTAAGGTCACAAGTCATAAAAGAAGATTAGCTTACTATCCAGCCAGGACCAAGTACAGATCATTTTTTCTTGCCCAGAACTTCACTGAACAAAGTCAACTTTACAGATCATTTCATAAATGAGCTAAATAAGCATCTTCAAAATATGGTGTCTACTAATCCCAAATCCAAAAAGGTCTTCCAAGCATTGTGAGTCTTTCTTGTTAAAGGAAGAAAAAGATGCAATAACTCGCTCTCAGGTTAGAGGGACTATATTGACATTTCCTAGATCAGTGGGCTTTAGTATGTCTGGTTATAGGCCCTTCGATCTTTTTGTTTGTTTTATCCTCTACTTTCTGGCATACTTGAATTTTACCACATCATTACTGATTGGTAGATGTGGTTGGCATTGTACCATCTATTTATAGATCAATATAATGTCAAGTATATTGGTGGCAAGGGCTCAGGGTCCCTGACTACCATATTTTGGCAGAAAGTCAGAAGGTTGGTAATTTTGAGGTCAGTGAAGTAAACTTCTCCTGTCATGCAGAAGAAAGCTGTATCAGTGGATTTTGCTAATTGGCATAAAGGAATTTGCCAGTTCAGTAATGCAAATCAGGTGCTAGGGTCTCTGTTGATTTGCTCTAATAAAGAGACAATGTTTGAAGTTTAGAAACATTATGGAATGAGCAAATGTTGCCAATTAACAAATGTATGGAGATGGACACAGTATATTTACTTTATTTATTTTTATGTAGTGCTAAGGATTGAACAGAGGGCCTCATATGTGCCAATCAAGTACTCTACCACTGAGCCACAACCCCAGCCTAGGTCCCTATCTTATTAAGTTTATGATAATCCAACCTAATTCTACAAGACACATCTCTGCATAACACAAAGAGGAAAGTTAATTGGATATGTCATGGGCATCACTACACTGTATTTCAAGTCTTTGATATTGCAGTAATCTCTAGAATTTCTGAAGGCATGTAGCTTTGCTTTTGGCTTACAGTTTTGGGGTTCTGTGTATGTGACTCTTGGAAAGCAGTTCTAATTTGTCCTTCCTACCATAATAAGCTTTACCCTATAGGTTAGGAGGTGAAGGTAGGAATTCACCCAATCATCAAGTATGTCTAATTCTACTATCAATCAGGAACTGAGAAATGACCACTGGGTAGGTTCTTACACATGCTTGGTCTTCTGTGATAAAAATTAAGAAAAAAATTTATTCCTGATCTTGCAAAATCTTTACCCTGCCTGGTGAATTGCAGTGGCATTTTAATTTTCTACACTAAGGATTAGTGTAGTCCCACAGCGCATATCTCATCATCATTCAAAAGTCTGGGTATTCCTTTTCTCTTGAAAAATGACTCCAAAATCTGATTAAAGAAGGACGATGCAAAGTTTGAGATATTGAGTCCTCCCTCAATGAAGTTTAGCTTCCTTTTAATTCAGAGGATTCTGAATCTATGAACTGGTTTAGGTCAGAAAATGGAGGGAGGGATCACACATTAGACTGCATTACCTTCAAAACCCCACAGCTATCAAACACATCAGAATACCTGAGTTAGCTTCAACAGCACATGGGCCGCCAAATGATCAAAAGAGTGATTGGGTAGGATGTAGTCAGTGAGTCTAAAGTTTGAAGTGTCATGTAGTTACATGATCTAGTGATCTAGTGGTCTTCTTATTCAGGACAATTAATACAAGGAAGAGCTTCACAAAAGAGTGATACATGTAAAGTTATCTGCCCTAGGTTAACATTCACTTAAGCAGGGCTAATCAAAGCATTGTTGCAGAATTTACTTACAGTTTCTCAAGGTTGATGAACCATGTATTTGTTCTGATTTATATTTTCCAAACAGGTTACACATGCATTTCATTAGTTTGTTGTTGTTGTTGTTGTTTCTATATAACACTTTCAAGTCTGAAACTGGAATCTTTTAATAATTTTTATTCATGCTTTAAGGAACATTCTGCTAATTCATTTCCACATGGATCACAGTCCTAATATGGTAATTTTATGATTTTTAAGATACAGAAAGTTATTTTAATTCTAATTTGAGGTAGAGTGTAGAGAAGAGATTCTTTAGCTTCTTTGTGTGTGTGTGTATGTGTGTGTGTGTGTGTGTATGTGTAAATAAGAGTTTAATGATGAAGGCCGAAAGTCAATCTTCACCCAACCCACCCTCCCCAAGAACAGAACACAATAAGAACAAAAGAATGATAAACATTCTTAAGACAACCCATCCCCCATCTCTCTCCAGAGTCCCAGGCTTCACAACACAGATATAGGGAACAGGCTTGGGTGAGGACAGACACACAGGGAATCCCTGACCAGAAGAAGTTCTGGGTGTGTGCTTGCTTTCCCTTGCCCTTTGATATGATGCCAACCGACATTATAGAGATGTATTCTGGCAGAGGAAAGAAAGGGAGATGCAGGGCAACTTTCAACCATTTCCTCCAATGTGGACAAAAATGGAAGGATCCGGAAGGGAAGCTGTAGTGGAAGCAACTGGCTGTCTCTTTGGGGAAGAGGTCTTTTTAGTGGAGTCCCTCCCTAACTGCTCAGCGTGTGACAGGAGGTGCCTCCAAGAAGAGCAAGACATTGTGGATTGGTTCAGTCAGGTTGGCCAGGAATATCAGCTGTTCCTTGATATTGGTGGGGAGGCTGAGAAGTCTGTTTTAGGAGTGGTCTTCACTCTAGCTTTTAACATCAATCAGCAACAGTGATTAGCTAGAGCTAAAGAAATTGGCATCTAATTCTGATAAAGCAAAAGATTTGTGAGAATTATGGATCAATTTTTTTTTGTGGGGGGGTCTTCTAGATAGTCAGTGAAACCAATCTCAGGGCTTAATAGTCTTGGGATAATTTTTCTTTTCCTCCAAGTTTATAGAACTAAGTTTGTCAGACTTAAAAAATGGATGAAGGGGGGAATGAAATCCACATCTTCACATCTGATCTATAATAATGGTGATATGCACTTTGTGCAAACCTATTAAAATGAAGAATGGTGCCCTGATATACCATTCAAGTCATTTTACTATGGGAAATCATTCATCAAAAATGCATATAAATCTAGAATTCAATTAATCATTTTGTACAATGGGTTAGTCTCTTACAATTTTTATTCTACTACATTTTTTCTTCAAATAAAATCTAGTTGTCACTGGAAAATATCAAAGCAGCATTTCTTAAATACATATGGATTTGTAATTAAACCCAGTAAGGCCTATGATGAAATACAAAAGGTAGAGAGTCAAAACTAATTACAATTATTATAGGGAACAATACTGAACTCCTATTAGGTAGAGTACAATGCATTTTGATTTTTACCAGAATGCGCTATTAGATGTTTTAATAATGAAATTTAACATGAGATTTAATGTTGCATTCAGTAAATAGCTGATGGCAAGAAAAGTTTAACAGCTTTTAGAAATTTCAAAGGTGACCTGATATACTTTATTAATAGCCCTGCATGCTACATATTAGCTTTAAAAATACCTTACAGGTCAAAAATCGGGTATTTTGATACTATATATCAATTCTGAATTGGTGCAATGCTAGACAAATGGAAGCAAATATAATCAATTATTAAGTCTTTAATTTTTTTCTTATTGAGAATTGTCAAATGTTTTGCTGCCAAGCAGGTAATCAATTATAAATATTAATGAGTTTGAAAGATATAGAAGTGATTGATCTATTTTTCCTATTCTTTTTTTTTTGGTGCAACCCTGATGCCAATTGAATTCATGAACTATGTGATTATTTCATAAGCAAAAAATAATTTGACCTCAAGGAAAATGCATAAGAAATTCTGATAATGCTATAAATTTCTTCAGTCCTCCTCTTGATTTCATTTGGATAAACCTGGTTCAAATTTCTCTTTTAAAGGGATACAAATAGAAAAGGAACATGTCAAATGATCAGTTTGCAGAGGATGTGATGTGATCTTACATTTTTTGGAACCCATTTTCTGTCCTCTTCTTCTATTTCCTATAGCACTTTTTACATGGAAAGACTGAAGTATGTTGTATTAGTTTCCTGTTGCTACTGTGACAAACCCCCACAAAGTTAGTGGCTTAACCCAATACAAAATATTTTCTTACAATTTTAGAGATCAGAAATTCTAAAATTGGTGCTTCCCCCATATTCAAAGCCAGCAGTACAACACCCTCCAGTCTCTCTTCCTGTCTTTCTTTCCTTTCTCTGCTGTCTTCACATTGACTTTGACTTTGATCCTCTTGCTGGTCTTTTGCAAACACGATAATCATTACATGGGACCTGCCCAATAACCCAAGGTAATCTCTCCATAGGAAGATCTTTAATTGAATCACACCTGTAAATTCCTTTTGCCATGTAAGTTAACATATTCATGAGTTCTTGGGATTAAAATAATTTGAGGGTGAGAGGCATTATTTTACCATAGATGTATTCATGAAATCCATTTAATTTATTTGCACTCTTTATTGACTTTGAAAATTTTGCTCAAAATATTCATTCATTCAATTTCAATATATTCTGAACAAGATTAGTACTACTTCACCACAGTGATCTAATAATTAAACAAAATTTTGTTTAGCACTCATGTCTGCTAAATACCAGAGACATGGAGATAAATATGGCAGACAGATCCAAAACTTCAAGGAGTTGCAGTGTTTTGAGGTAAAGAGCCAAGTCAAAATGCAGTTGTCTCATAGATTAAGTGTCTCAAGATCAACAAAGAGGGATGCCTAGTACAATCTGAAGAAACCAAAAGATGCTAGTATAGAAAAGGTACTGTTTAGGTTGAAACCTGAAAGATAAAAAGAGAAGGGGAATTGTGTACAGCATTCGATGCAGAGGAAAAAGCACCCACAGAGACATAAAGCCACAAGGGAAAGCAAGTGCATTTGAAGATGACACACAGTCCTGGAACCCAGTGAGGGAGGGAAGAAGAGAGCAGAAAGATGATTCTGAAGCATTCAAGGGCCAGCCATCAGGAGCCATCAATAGGTGAAAGTGAGGGCATCATATAATTTTTGATTTATAAAGATAACTTTGAATACAGTGCAGACAATATATTGTAGAAATAAAAGAAGATTAAGAACAGAATTTAATTTTTAAGGACTATATTTTGTTTTTCAGTACTGGGGATTGAACCCAGGACCTCATGCATGCTAAAAAGGCACACTACCACCAAGCTATATCCCAAGCCCACTAAAAGACATTTTTGATAAAACCGATTACTTCCTATAAATGTCTGGAAATTATTTTTCAGACTCTCCAGTTCTATTTTTAACCACTTTATCATCAATCTTCCAGTGTCTGTATTTATTCATTCTTTTTTTCTTTTAAATAATATTTAATCTTATTTCCCACTTCAGTGTCTTGATACAAATTCTTTCTGCTTGGAACAGTTTTCTCCCCGATTTAACTTGGGAAACTCACTGATCCTCATGGCTTGCTCTTGGATGGGGCTCTTTCAGATAAGTTTTCTTGGAACTCCAAAGCAAGGGCAGATCTTCTGTTAAATACTCCCATAAAACCTAGCAATGTTTCTCCATGATAAGCATTTGTTGAATAAATTAAATTTTAAAAAATTAAAATGTCACTGAATGTCAGGAACAAATTGAACTATGGACCCAGTATTTCCTCAGGAAAAATTATGAAATTTTTATTTCATATGTTTTACTTTTTAATTTCAGAATTTTCACTTTTTTGTAACTTTAGATCTTTACCAATATTTCTTTATTGATTAGGACTTGCCATCATGTCTTTATTTGATTCTGTCCATGTAGTTTCCTTCAGTTCTTTGATTCTGTTTGTGTAGTTTTCTTCAGTTCCTTGAATATATTTATAACGACTACTTTGAAGTCATTTTTCCTCCCAAATGCAGCATCTGGGCCCCCAATGTCAGTTTTTATTCCCTGATTTTTTTCTAACTATTGAGGGCACTTTTCTACTTTTTTTACAAGTGTCATTAAAAAAAAATTAGACATTGTAGGAAGTATATTGCAGTAATTTTCGATATTGACTCCCTCTCCTAACTCCACATTATTGATTTGCTTGGTCATTTGCTATTATGTTTAATAATCTGGCTGGAATCCTGAGACATCTGATCTCCTGATTCTGTGCATGCTCAGATTTTTTCTCTTTTAGTTTGTGTTCCTAAGGTGTTGCTTCTGGGGTGATTTTAACCATTTTTCAGTCACATCAATCTAGTTCCTTAGATGTTTGCTCTTCACCACTTAAGGTCTGCAGGGCGTGGAGGCTTTGTTATAGTTCATGAAGTTTCATTGTTTTATTCTGCATTTAACCAAGATGACTTGTTTGGAGATTCCCTCTCTGAACTTAAGAGGGTATAGTGTTGAATATGGAAAAGTCTGTCGGGTTGAGTGTGATTTTATTTGTAAGCCTGACTTCCTAGGTGGTTGGTTTTTCATTTGTCTATTGTATTTTAGTCATTCTGATGTGTGTGTAATAACATATTCTAGTGTGCCTTTAATTAGCATCCCACTGATCACTAGCAAACTTGGCCACATTTTTTGTACTTTAGTCATTTAGGTCATTCTCTTTTTGAAGTATCTGTTTAATTTTTTTTTCTTTTTTTTTCTTTTTTTAAATTTTTTTTATTGATTGTTCAAAACATTACAGAGCTCATGATATATCAGCTTTCATACATTAGACTCAATTGGGTTTTGAACTCCCATTTTTACCCCAAATACAGATTGCAGAATCACAACTGTTACATACTCACATTATTACATAATGGCATATTAGTGACTGTTGTATTCTGCTACCTTTCGTATCCCCTACTATCCCCACTCCCCTCCCCTCCCATCTTCCCTCTCTATCTCCTCGGCTGTTGTTCAATTCTCTCCCCTTTTCCCAGCTCCCCCTTGCTCCTCATAACCTCTTATAATTTTGTGTATCATTGAAGGTCTCCTACCATTTCCATATGCTTTCCCTTCTCTCTCCCTTTCTCTCCCCCCATTCGTCTTTGTTTACTGTTAGTCTTTTCCTCATGCTCTTCCTTCGTGTTCTGTTCTTATTTGCTTTCTTTATATCAAAGAAGACATTTGGCATTTGTTTTTTTTAGGGCTTGGCTAGCTTCACTTAGCATAATCTGCTCTAATGCCATCCATTTCCCTGCAAATTCTATGATTTTGTCATTTCTTAGTGCTGCATAATACTCCATTGTGTATAGATGCCACATTTTTTTTATCCATTCATCTATTGAAGGGCATCTAGGTTGGTTCCACAGTCTAGCTATTGTGAACTGTGTCCCTATAATCATTGATGTGGCCGTATCCCTATAGTGCGCTCTTTTAAGGTCCTCAGGGAATAGTCTGAGAAGGGAGATAGCTGGGTCAAATGGTGGATCCATTCCCAGCTTTCCCAGGAATCTCCATACTGCTTTCCAAATTGGCCTCACCATTTTGCAGTCCCACCAGCAGTGTACAAGTGTACACTTTTCCCCACATCCCCGCCAACACTTATTGTTGTTTGACTTCATAATGGCTGCCAATCTTACTGGAGTGAGATGGTATCTTAGGGTGGTTTTGATTTGCATTTCTCTGATTGCTAGAGATGGTGAGCATTTTTTCATGTACTTGTTGATTGATTGTATGTCCTCCTCTGAGAAGTGTCTGTTCAGGTCCTTGGCCCATTTGTTCATTGGGTTATTTGCTATCTTATTGTTTAATTTTTTGAGTTCTTTGTACATTCTGGATATTAGGGCTCTATCTGAGGTGTGAGGGGTAAAAATTTGTTCCCAGGATCTAGGTTCTCTATTTACCTCTTTTATTGTTTCCCTTGCTGAGAAAAAACTTTTTAGTTTAAGTAAGTCCCATTTGTTTATTCTTGTTATTAACTCTTGGGCTATGGGCGTCCTATTAAGGAATTTGGAGCCCGACCCCACTATATGTAGATCAGAGCCAATTTTTGCTTCTATCAGACGCAGAGTCTCTGATTTGATATCTAGCTGCTTGATCCATTTTGAGTTAACTTTTGTGGATGGCGAGAGAAAGGGATTCAATTTCATTTTATTGCATCTGGATTTCCAATTTTCCCAGCACCATTTGTTGAAGATGCTATCCTTCCTCCATTGCATGTTTTTAGCCCCTTTATCAAATATAAGATAGTTGTAACTTTGTGGATTAGTCTCTGTGTCTTCTATTCTGTACCATTGGTCCACATGCCTGTTTTGGTACCAGTACCATGCTGTTTTTGTTACTATTGCTTTGTAGTACAGTTTGAACTCTGGTATCGCTATACCTCCAGATTCACATTTCCTTCTTAGAACTGCTTTTGCTATTCTGGGTCTTTTGTTTTTCCATATGAATTTCATGATTACTTTATCTATTTCTACAAGAAATGCCATTGGGATTTTGATTGGCATCGCATTGAACCTGTAGAGAACTTTGGGTAATATCGCCATTTTGATGATGTTAGTTCTGCCTATCCATGAACAGGGTACATTTTTCCATCTTCTGAGATCTTCTTCTATCTCTCTCTTTAGGGTTCTGTAGTTTTCATTGTATAAATCTTTCACCTCTTTTGTTAGGTTGATTCCCAAGTATCTTATTTTCTTTGAGGATATTGTGAATGGAGTGGTTTTCCTTATTTCCATTTCAGAGGTTTTGTTGCTGATATACAGGAATGCCATTGATTTATGCGTGTTGATTTTATAACCTGCTACTTTGCTGAATTCATTTATTAACTCTAGCAGCTTCTTTGTAGACCCTTTTGGGTCTGTTAAGTATATTATCATGTCATCCGCAAATAGCGATAATTTAATTTCTTCTTTTCCTATTTTTATGCCTTTAATTTCTTTTGTCTGTCTAATTGCTCTGGCTAGTACTTCGAGACCTAAATTGAATAGAAGTGGTGATAGAGGGCATCCCTGTCTTGTTCCGGATTTTAGAGGGAATGCCTTCAGTTTTTCTCCGTTTAGGATGATGCTAGCCTGAGGTTTAGCATATATAGCTTTTACAATGTTGAGGTAAGTTCCTGTTATCCCTAGTTTTTCTAGTGTTTTGAACATAAAGGGATGCTGTACTTTGTCAAATGCTTTTTCTGCATCTATCAAGATGATCATATGGTTCTTGTCTTTAAGTCTATTGATGTGGTGAATAGCATTTATTGATTTCCGTATATTGAACCAGCCTTGCATCCCAGGGATGAATCCTACTTGATCATGGTGCACAAGTTTTTTGATATGTTTTTGTATTCGATTCGCCAGAATTTTATTGAGAATTTTTGCATCCAAGTTCATTAGAGATATTGGTCTGTAGTTTTCTTTCTTGGAAGTGTCTTTGTCTGGTTTTGGGATCAGAGTGATGTTGGCCTCATAGAATGAATTTGGAAGAGCTCCTTCTTTTTCTATTTCTTGAAATAGCTTGAAAAGTATTGGTATTAATTCTTCTTTGAAGGTTTTGTAGAATTCCACTGTATACCCATCCGGTCCAGGGCTTTTCTTGGTTGGTTGTCTTTTGATAGCTTCTTCTATTTCTTCCTTTGTTATTGGTCTGTTTAGATTGTGTGTGTCTTCCTTTCTCAATCTGGGCAGATCATATGCCTTAAGAAATTTATCGATATCTTCACTATCTTCTATTTTATTGGAATATAGGGTTTCGAAATACTTTCTAATTATCTTCTGTATTTCTGTAGTATCTGTTGTGATATTGCCTTTTTCATCCCGTATGTTGGTAATTTGAGTTCTCTCTCTTCTTCTCTTTGTTAGCATGGCTAAGGGCCTGTCTATCTTATTTATTTTTTCAAAGAACCAACTTTTAGTTTTATCAATTTTTTCAATGGTTTTTTTCGTTTCAATTTCGTTGATTTCTGCTCTAATTTTAATTATTTCTTGTCTTCTACTACATTTGCTTTTGTTTTGCTCTTCCTTTTCTAGGTTTTGAGGTGTAGTGTGAGTTCATTTATTTGTTGTTTTTTTCTTTTTTTGAGGAAAGAACTCCAAGAAATGAATTTTCCTCTTAAAACTGCTTTCACTGTGTCCCATAGATTCCGGTATGTTGTGTCTGTATTATCATTTGTCTCTAAGACTTTTTTCATCTCCTCCTTTATGTCTTCTGTAACCCATTGATCATTCAGTAACATATTGTTCATTTTCCATGTGATGTAGGATTTTTCCTTCCTTCTTTTATCATTGATTTCCAATTTTATTCCGTTGTGATCAGATATGGTGCATGGTATTATCTCCACGCCTTTATACTAAGAGTTGCCTTGTGGCATAATATATGGTCTATCTTTGAGTAGGATCCATGTGCTGCTGAGAAGAACGTGTATCCACTTGATGATGGTTGATATATTCTATATATGTCCGTTAAGTCTAGGTTATTGATTGTGCTGTTGAGTTCTATAGTTTCTTTATTCAGTTTTTGTCTAGAGGACCTGTCTAATGGCGAGAGCAGTGTGTTGAAGTCACCCATATTTATTGTGTTGTGGTCTATTTGACTCTTGAACTTGAGGAGAGTTTGTTTTATGAATGTTGCAGCTCCATTGTTTGGTGCATAAATATTGATAATTGTTATGTCTTATTGGTGGATGGTTCCTTTTAACACTATATAGTGTCCTTCTTTATCCTTCTTGATTAACTTAGGTTTAAAGTTGATTTTATTCGATATGAGTATGGCCACTCCTGCTTGCTTCCGAGGGCCATGTGAGTGGTAAGATTTTTCCCAACCTTTTACCTTCAGCCTGTGTATGTCTTTTCCTATCATATGAGTCTCTTGAAGGCAGAATATTGTTGGATTTATTTTTTTGATCCAGGTTACTAGCCTATGTCTCTTGATTGGTGAGTTTAGGCCATTAACATTTAAGGTTACAATTGAGATATGATTTGTACTTCCAGTCATGATTCTTTATTTATTTATTTTAGTTTGGCTGGTTTTACTTTTTGGTTATTTTCCTCCCCCTTTACTGAGATACCTCCTGCTGTTAGTTTTGGGCACTATTTTTCAATTCCTCTTCTTGTAGTATTTTGCTCAAAATGCTTTGCAGTGCTGGTTTTCTTGCTGCGAATTCTTTTAGCTTTTGTTTATTGTGAAAGATTTTAATTTCATTGTCAAATCTGAAGCTTAATTTTGCTGGATACAGTATTCTTGGTTGGAATCCATTATTTTTTAGCGTTTGAAATACATTGTTCCAGGATCTTCTCGCTTTCAATGTCTGTGATGAGAAATCAGTCATTAACCTAATTGGTTTACCCCTGAATGTAATCTGCCTCCTTTCTCTCGTAGCTTTTAATATTCTCTCCTTGTTCTGTACGTTGGCTATCTTCATAATTATATGTCTTGGAGTTGGTCTATTATGGTTTTGAATGTTTGGGGTCCTGTAGGCTTCCAGGATTTGGCAATCCATTTCATCTTTCATCTCTGGGAAGTTTTCTAGAATTATTTCATTTAATATGCTGTCCATTCCTTTGGTTTGAGTCTCTGTGCCTTCTTCTATCCCGATGACCCTCAAATTTGTTTTTTTTTATGACATCCCATATCTCTTGAATAGATTGCTCATGGGATTTAAGCATCTTTTCTGTGTTGACTATATTCTTTTCAAGTTGATAAACCTTGTCTTCATTATTTGATGTTCTACTTGATCAAGTCTGTTTGTAATATTCTCGTTTGAGTTTTTAATTTGGTTTATGTTTTCCTGCAATTCTAGGATTATTGTTTGATTTTTTTTAAGATCTCTACCTCCTGGTAGAGCTCGTTCTTTGCCATTTGAATTTGTTTGTTTAATTCATTTTCAAAATATACTTTTATTGCTTGGACTTGCTGTCTCATGTCTTCCCTAATATTCCTTTCCATTCGAGTTAGGTATGCCTTGAGTTCTTTCCCTATCCCTGCTTCTGATGTTTCTATGTCCTCCTGTAGAATTAAGTTGTCCTGCATTGTTTGTACTCCTTTTTTCCCTTGTTTTCTCATGTTGTCCACGTTACTTTCTAGCTCTATTTGATTGCCATGTTTCTGCTCTCTTCTATAGATTTGTTTTGGTTCTGTATTACTCTGTTGTTTCTTCTTTGTGTTGTTAAACTGTGCCTGCTAACGTGGATTCTGCTGGGAAGGAATTCCGACAGCCGAGCTCCAGTGACGTCACTACTCTGCTATGACGGGCCCCAGGCTCCTTGCTGGGATGTCCTAATGGGGCTGTGTGACTGGACTGTCTCTGTTTGGTTTCAGCTCCCCGTTGAGGCAGGCGGGCAGTCTCCAGCCGCCCAGTATCTCAGGCAGCGGGCGGGTGATCGGTCGCAGCGGGGGAGTGGACTCCGGCCGCGCAGTCGTGCGGGCAGCGGGCCGGCTATCACCGGTGGGAGGGCGATCTCTAGGCACCCAGTCCAGCGGCCGGTAGTCAGCGGGCGGGCGTTCTCCTACCGCCCAGTTACTCGGGCAGTGGGCTAACTGTCGCCGGCGGGCCTGCAGTTTCCAGCCGCCCAGTCGTGAGGGCCTGGCCTCTAGTTCCCTAGTTTCTCCTGCTAGTCTTGGTTTCTCCTGTTTTATTGTTGCAGTCTGTCGGAGAGTGGCGGTGGATACTTCAGCTCTCCAATATGGTGGCCGCTGATTGCCTTGGTGGAGTTCCTGTTGTGGGGGATGGGACTGTATCGCTTCCTTCCCTTCCTTCCCCGTCTGAAATCCCGTACTCAGCCTGGGGGTCAGTGCGGGCTTGGCCGGTGGGGTTCCACCGAATGGCAGCCACTTTCCTCCCTGCTTGCTAATTAATCGCTTCTCTGCGGGGTCCCGCCTTCTGTAGCCGCGGGGCAGGCCGCGGGGATCCGTATCTATGTATTTTTTAATTAAGTCTATATGGGCTGCCGTTTAATGGTCTTAGAATTGTATGACAAATTTCAGTGTATCCAAGATCATCTGCAACAAACTGATTGTTTTATAAAGTTACAGAGAACATACATTGAAGAAAAGACAGTTTCATCAAAAAATGGTGCTGGAACTGTTGAGAGCCACAGCCAAAGGGCTAATTTTTTTCTTTTTGAACAATTTCTAATGACTTTTCTGTTTTATTAATTGATTTTAGCAAGTTCTTTACATATTCTGGTTGCCTTATGTTTTAAAAGAAAATACATGAATAATAAATCTGATGGATATATTTTTAGAAGATATTAAGAAAATTTCAAAGCTTATTTCAAAACTAAGAAATAACTAAAAATTAAGTAGACAGGTTAAAAATGGGAGAAACAATTCAGAAATTGAAAAATATGAGGATGTTCTGATTGTCTTGGATATTAATGAAGATGGATGGGTCCATTTCTACTATAAAAATCATCTAATGGTAAACATTAATTTTCAATGAGTTCTAAGCACTATGACAAGTGCTTTACAGTTATCATTTAATTCTTCCAACCCTGTAGGGAAAATTTTATTAAACCCATCCTAAAGGAAGAAATTGAGTCTAAGTTTCCCAAGGTTACACACTGAAGCCAGGGGGTCCAAAATCTGAGCTATTGATACCACAATGTACCAAAAAAAAAAAAGTCAACTGATTTTCCAGAAAGACAGAACCATTCATGAACAAAATAGATATAAGAGGTAGAAAATAGATCCTAAAAGAAAACATTGAGCAAAATTATGTATTATTTATCTCGAAGTGATAAAGTTTTATCTATTTATTCTCCTAAAAACTCTTCTTTAAGTACAAGAAGAGTTTTTTAGGGGAGTAAATTTACTTGGAACTGTACCAACAGATGCAAATTGAACCATGGGAATTTCAATAATTGACAATAATCATTCCTCTGATCATCATTGATAATGATTACAAGTTTATTCATGATAGCATTTGCAGTTCAACCTCACTAACTTATCGCTCAATCTTCCATTCAGCCTTCTAGAAAAACCCAAAACATTACTGGTCCCAAATGCACTTCCCTGTCTCTCAGACTTATAAGCACAGAATGTTGTCTGTCACCTTCTTTATCTGACGAGTTTTCCACAAAATTCTGCTTTAATATCACCTCTTCTGTGAAATCTTCCCCAGTTGTCTCCTGTATCCAGGAATAAGTCCCATGTCCTTTAAAATAAATTTTAATTGAAGCACATAACATGTACTGTAATAGAATAAATCATTACTGTATGTATTCCTCCCTGAGGTTTGAGAACTTTGAGAGGGAGAGAAGGGGTCACTTCATTATCTGCAACTGGATGTGGTAAGTACTTACTGAACATTTTGCATAGGTTTTATTGCCACACATGTGAAAGATGTGTTTATTGGAAGATGGGAAGGTATGTTAGAAGACAATGCATGGTAACTGATAGACTGAGCACCAAAGGACAAGAGGGAGGGTGAGGACATGGAGACCTGGAGATGTCTCATCCAGTCTAATGTGGAATTGCTCCTGAGTTCTGGCTATTGGTTTCCTTGCAGAAATGCAAACTCCATTTGGCAAAGTCCTTAAACGTATTCAAATTTATTTAAAAATGTATTCATGGGAAGCTGAAATCTAAATCTGTCCACCATGCATAGGTGCATATGTGGATGCATGATGCTCATATCTTGATTAATGATTTTAGAAGAAATAATTTGCAAGTCAAACAACAGTAAAAATATCTACAGGTCAGATTTGGCCAATATCACTCCAATTTGTAACTCATGACACAAAGGTATACTTTAAAACATTTAATAAGAGAAGATTTTTCACTTAATTTCCAGGATCCTGGAAAAAATGTTTAAAATGCATTTAATAAACACAAGGAAACTGTAACAGGAATGAACCAAGAAGGCTAACTGTCCCTCTAATGGGAATTCCCTAGTCATTAACTTTTACTCATCTCAGAGATGGTCCTACCACTCTGGTGTTTGACAATATGTGAGATAAGTCACTAAGAAAAAGTATTTGTCATTAATTTATGTTCAAAACACTAGAAAACTACTGAGAGTAGGAATATAACTCAACATTTTAAAGCTATATACATTAAATACAAGGACAACATCATTATAAATGGAGAAAAAATCAAAAGCATTTCCTCTAAAAACTGTAATAAGATAGGGATGACCTCTTTCACCACTTTTATTCAACATAGTCCTTGAAACCTGAGCCAGAGCAATTAGACAGACAAAAGAAATTAAAGGGATATGAGTAAGAAACAAAGAGCTCAAACTAACCCTATTTGCCAATGACATGATTATACATTTAGAAATCCACCAGAAAACATTTAGAACTCATAAATAAATTCAAAAAAGTCACAGGACATAAAATTAATACCCACGAATTAATTGCATTCCTATATATTCATGATAAATTAGCTGAAATAGAAATCAGGAAAACTATCCCATTCACCATAACCTCAAAACAAACAAACAAACTTGGTATTAAATCTAACAAAAGACTTGAAAGATCTCTACAATGAAAACTGAAGAATACTAAAGAAAGAAGTTGAAATCTTAGAAGATGGAAAGATCTACCTGTTCCTAGATAGGCAGAATTAATATTCTCAAATTGGCCATATTACTAAAAGTGCTATACAGATGTAATACAATTCCTATTGAAAGTTCAATGATGTTTTGTGTAGACAAAGTTAAAGCAGTCATGAAATTCATTTGGAAAAACAAGAGGCCTGGAATAGCTAGCCAAAGCAATCCTTAATGAGAAAATTGAAGCAGGATTTTTTTTTTTTTTACCAGATCTTAAATTACAATACAGAATTATAGTAACAAAAACAGCATGGTGTTGGCACCAAAACAGACACGATGACCAATGGAACAGAATAGAAGACACTGAGACAAAAGGTAGCATTCCTCAGAAACAAAGTTTCGAGAAAAAGGAAAATTGAGGTTTTATTGTTTTGCTACCAAAGAAGAAATGCAGGGGATTCCTGTTTTAGAATCTGTGTTTCTAACTTTCAGTGGAAAAGGGGACCATTAAAGAGGTGATTCAATGGCTACATTTCAGGTGGACCTTTCAGAATACATAATACATATAGTTATTTAATACTAGACAAAGGTGCCAAAAACATACATTGGAGAAAAGATAGCCTCTTCAACAAATTGTGCTGGGAAAACTGGAAATCCATATGTAGCAGAATGAAATTTGACCCCTATCTTCCACCCTGCACAAAAATCAACTGCAAATGGATCAAGGACCTAGGCATTAGACCAGACACCCTAAGCCTACTAGAAGGAAATGTAAGCCCAACTCTCTATTATGTCAGCTTAGAAACTGACTTTCCCAATAATATTCCTAAAACACAAAAAGTAAAATCAAGGATCAATAAATGGGGAGGAAGGAAACTGAAAAGCTTCTTCACAGCAAAGGAAACAATCAAGAATGTGAAGAGAGGGCCTACATTTTGGGAGCAAATTTGTGCCACATGCACCTCAGATAGAGCACTAATCTCCAGGATATTAAAAAAAAAACAAAACTTAACACCAAAAGAACAAATAACCCAATCAATAAATGGATTAAGAAACTTAACAGACACTTTATAGAAGAAGATACAAAATCAATCAACAAATATATTTAAAAAATTCAACATCTCTAGCAATTAGAGAAGTGTGAATTAAAACTACACTGCAAATTAAAACTCTTACTCCAGTCAGAATGACAATTATCAAGAATATAAGCAACAAAAATTGTTGGTGAGGATGTGTGGAAAAGGGTATATTCATACATTGCAAATTGTAAATTGATGCAACCACTCTAGAAAACAATTGGCATTCCTCAGAAACTTGGAATGGAACCACAATTTGATCTATATGTCCCTTTCCTCAGTATATATCCAAAGGAGTTAAAATCAACATACCACAATGACACAGCTGTATCAATGTTTATAGCAGCTCAACTCAGTAGATAAACTATGAAGACAACCTAGGTGTCCTTCAACAGATGTATGGACAAAGAAAATGCATATATATATACAAAGTACTATTACTCATCCATAAAAAAAGACTTTTTAACTTTTCTGGTAAATGGATGAATCTGAAAACTATCATGCTAAGTGAAATAAGCCAATCTCCCCCCAAAAACAAATATTGAATATTTTCTCTGATATTTCAATGCTAACACACAACAAGGGGTGAGGAGGAGAAGAGAAGTTCAATAGATTAAACAAAGGGGAATTAAGGGAAAGAAAGAGGGACAGAGAGAGAAAAGACAGTAGAATGAGTTGAACATAACTTTTCTATGTTCATATATGAACACATCACTGGTAAAACTCCACAACATATACAACCACAAGAATGGGATCTTATTTAGAATAAGTTATACTCTATGTATGTATAATGTGTCAAAGTACAATCTCCTGTCATGTATATCTAAAAAGTACAAATTTTTAAAAAAAGGAAAAGTTTTCAGCTGGAAAAAATACAGCTCCCTACATACACTTTTGTTCTAGAAAGCATATTGAATCCTACAAGGACCCTATGCAGGCACTGTGTGCACAAGTCCATCTTTTGGAGGGGCTGGAGGGTTGACATGATATTGATGGTAAACTGAGTTACTCAGCACATAATTAGCTAGCTTCTCCAACTTAAAAAATATCATAAAAAATAGCCAACCCACCAGCTACAGCAACAAAAAGTCATGGGTATTCTTACAAGGAAGGTACCTCATGAGTGTTGATAGAGGGCTTGACCCTTATTTTGGTACTTCTTTCATTAGCTTAGTTCATCTAAACTTCCAGTGACTAAAGCAAAGAGTTCCCATCTTTTGTTTCAATATATCAATAAGATAAAAACAAAAAGATTTTCATAAGATTAAACCTGTGACTCTTTTTTTTTTTTGGCTTGATAATGTTGTTTTTGTTCTTTATTAAACATGTTGATTGTCATAAATGTATGATTAATATTTTTTACCATAGCTCAAGCCAGTTTTATAGTGGTTTTATAAGCCCCGACAGTTAGTTTAGGGATACCCACTAAGGAAAATGTCAGAGCGTTAATTTTTTTTTTATTGTTGGTTGTTCAAAACATTACATAGTTCTTAATATACCATATTTCACAGATTGATTCAAGTGGGTTATGAACTCCCATTTTTACCCCGTATACACATTGCTGTGTCACATCAGTTACATTTGCATTGATTTACAAATTGCCTTTCTAGTGACTGATGTATTCTGCTGTCTATCCCATTCTCCACTGTCCCCTCACCCCTCCCCTCCCCTCCCCTCCCCTTCTCTCTCTCCATCCCCTCTACTATAAATCGTTTCTTCCACTTATATAATTTTTCTCCTACTCCTCCTTTCCTCTTATATGTAATTGTGTATAACCCTGAGGCTCACCTTCCAATTCCATGCAATTTCCCTTAACTCTCACTTTCCCTCCCGCCTATCATCCCTGTTTAATGTTATTCTTCTTCTCCAGCTCTTCGTCTCTACCCTGTCCTTGTTTACTCCCCTTATATCAAAGAAGACATTTGACATTTGTTTTTTAAGGATTGGCTAGCTTCACTTAGCATAATCTGCTCTAATGCCATCCATTTCCCTCCAAATTCTATGATTTTGTCATTTCTTATTGCAGAGTAATACTCCATTGTGTATAAATGCCACATTTTTTAATCCATTCATCTATTGAAGGGCTTCTAGGTTGGTTCCACAATCTTGCTATCGTGAATTGTGCTGCTATGAACATCGATATAGCAGTGTCCCTGTAGCATGCTCTTGTTAGGTCTTTAGGGAATAGACCGAGAAGGGGAATAGCTGGGTCAAATGGTGGTTCCATTCCCAGCTTTCCAAGAAATCTCCATACTGCTTTCCAAATTGGCTGCACCATTTTGCAGTCCCACCAACAATGAACAAGTGTACCCATTTCCCCGCATCCTCGCCAGCACTTGTTGTTGTTGGACTTCTTAATGGCTGCCAATCTTACTGGAGTGAGATGGTATCTTAGGGTGGTTTTGATTTGCATTTCTCTGACTGCTAGAGATGTTGAGCATTTTTTCATGTACTTGTTGATTGATTGTATGTCCTCCTCTGAGAAGTGTCTGTTCAGGTCCTTGGCCCATTTGTTGATTGGGTTATTTGTTATCTTATTATCTAATTTTTTGAGTTCTTTGTATACTCTGGATATTAGGGCTCTATCTGAAGTGTGTGGGGTAAAGATTTGTTCCCAGCATGTAGGCTCCCTGTTTATCTCTCTTATTGTTTCTTTTGTTGAGAGAAAACTTTTTAGTTTGAGTAAGTCCCATTTGTTGATTCTGGTTGTTAACTCTTGCGCTATGGGTGTCCTATTGAGGAATTTGGGGCCTGACCCCACAGTATGTAGATCATAGCCGACTTTTTCTTCTATCAGACGCCGTGTCTCTGATTTAATATCGAGCTCCTTGATCCATTTTGAGTTAACTTTTGTGCATGGCGAGAGAAAGGGATTCAGTTTCATTTTGATGCAAATGGATTTCCAGTTTTCCCAGCACCATTTGTTGAAGATGCTATCCTTCCTCCATTGCATGCTTTTAGTCCCTTTATCAAATATAAGATAGTTGTAGTTTTGCGGATTGGTTACTGTGTCTTCTATTCTGTACCATTGGTCCACTCGCCTGTTTTGGTACCAGTACCATGCTGTTTTTGTTACTATTGCTCTGTAGTATAGTTTGAAGTCTGGTATTGCTATACCGCCTGATTCACACTTCCTGCTTAGCATTGTTTTTGCTATTCTGGGTCTTTTATTATTCCATATGAATTTCCTGATTGTTTTATCTATTTCTACAAGAAATGCTGTTGGGATTTTGATTGGGATAGTATTGAACTTATAGAGAACTTTTGGTAATATCGCCATTTTCATGATGTTAGTTCTGCCTATCCATGAGCAGGGTATATTTTTCCATCTTCTGAGGTCTTCTTCTATGTCTCTTTTTAGGGTTCTGTAGTTTTCATTGTATAGGTCTTTCACCTCTTTTGTTAGGTTGATTCCCAGGTATTTTATTTTTTGGGGGGATATTGTGAATGGAGTAGTTGTCCTCATTTCCGTTTCAGAGGATTTGTCGCTGATATACAGGAATGCATTTGATTTATGCGTGTTGATTTTATATCCCGCCACTTTGCTGAATTCATTTATTAACTCTAATAGTTTCTTTGTAGACCCTTTTGGGTCTGTTAGATATAGAATCATATCGTCTGCAAATAGTGATAATTTAAGTTCTTCTTTTCCTATTTTTATGCCTTTAATTTCTTTCGTCTGTCTAATTGCTCTGGCCAGTGTTTCGAGGGCTATGTTGAACAGAAGTGGTGAGAGAGGGCATCCCTGTCTTGTACCAGATCTTAGAGGGAATGCCTTCAATTTTTCTCCATTCAGAATGATGCTGGCCTGTGGCTTATCATAGATTGCTTTAACAATGTTGAGGTATGATCCTGTTATCCCTAATTTTTCTAGAGTTTTGAACATAAAGGGATGCTGTACTTTGTCGAATGCCTTTTCTGCATTTATCGAGATGATCATATGGTTCTTATTTTTAAGTCTACTGATGTGGTGAATAACATTTATTGATTTCCGTATATTGAACCAGCCTTGCATCCCAGGGATGAATCCTACTTGATCATGGTGTATAATTTTTTTGATATGTTTTTGAATCCAATTCGCCAGAATTTTATTGAGGATTTTTGCATCTAGGTTCATTAGAGATATTGGTCTGTAGTTTTCTTTCTTTGAAGTGTCTTTGTCTGGTTTAGGAATCAGGGTGATGTTGGCCTCGTAGAATGTATTTGGAAGTTCTCCCTCTTTTTCTATTTCCTGAAATAACTTGAAAAGTATTGGTGTTAGTTCCTCTTTAAAGGTTTTGTAAAATTCTGCTGCATACCCATCCGGTCCTGGGCTTTTCTTAGTTGGTAGTCTTTTGATGGTTTCTTCTATTTCCTCTATTGTTATTGGTCTGTTTAGGTTGTCTATATCTTCCTGACTCAATCTGGGCAGATCATATGACTTAAGAAATTTATCGATGCCTTCACTATCTTCTATTTTATTGGAGTATAAGGATTCAAAGTAATTTCTGATTATCTTCTGTATTTCTGAAGTGTCTGTTGTGATATTGCCTTTTTCATCCCGTATGCTAGTAATTTGGGTTCTCTCTCTTCTTCTCTTCGTTAGCATGGCTAAGGGTCTGTCAATTTTATTTATTTTTTCAAAGAACCAACTTTTGGTTTTGTCAATTTTTTCAATTGTTTCTTTTGTTTCAATTTCATTAATTTCAGCTCTGATTTTAATTATTTCTTGCCTTCTACTTCTTTTGCTGTTATTTTGCTCTTCTTTTTCTAGGATTTTGAGATGATATATGAGATCGTTTATTTGTTGGTTTTTCTTTTTTTAAGGAATGCGCTCCAAGCAATGAATTTTCCTCTTAAAACTGCTTTCAATGTGTCCCATAGATTCCGATATGTTGTGTCAGTGTTTTCATTTATCTCTAAGAATTTTTTAATTTCCTCCTTGATGTCTTCTATGACCCATTGATCATTCAGTAACCTATTGTTCATTCTCCACATGATGCATGATTTTTCCTTCCTTCTTTTATCGTTGATTTTCAGTTTCATTCCATTATGATCAGATAGGATGCATGGTATTATTTCTACTCCTTTATATTGTCTAAGAGTTGTCCTGTGACATAATATATGATCTATTTTTGAGAAGGATCCATGTGCTGCTGAGAAAAATGTGTAACTACTTGATGTTGGGTGGTATATTCTATATATGTCAATTAAGTCTAGGTTGTTAATTGTGTTGTTGAGTTCTATAGTTTCCTTATTTAACTTTTGTTTGGAAGATCTGTCCAGTGGTGAGAGAGGTGTGTTGAAGTCTCCCATGATTATTGTATGGTGGTCTATTAGACTCTTGTACTTGAGAAGAGTTTGCTTGATGAACGTAGCTGCACCATTGTTTGGGGCATATATATTTATGATTGTTATGTCTTGTTGGTGTATGGTTCCCTTGAGCAGTATGCAGTGTCCCTCTTTATCCTTTTTGATTAACTTTGGCTTGAAATCTATTTTGTTTGATATGAGTATGGACACTCCTGCTTGTTTCCGCAGTCCATATGAGTGGAATGATTTTTCCCAGCCTTTCACCTTCAGTCTATGTATATCTTTTCCTATCAAATGCGTCTCCTGTAGGCAACATATTGTTGGATCTTGTTTTGTGATCCATTCGACTAGCCTGTGCCTCTTAATTGGTGAGTTTAAGCCATTAACATTTAGGGTTATTATTGAGATTTGGTTTGTTCCTCTAGTCATATTTGTTTATTTATGTTACTAAACCTGATTAGTTTTCCTCTTTGGTTACTTTCCCCCCTTTACTGTCCTACCTCCCACTGATGGTTTTCAATGTTATTTTCAGTTTCCTCTTCCTGTAATGTTTTGCCAAGGATTTTTTGAAGAGATGGTTTTCTAGCTGCAAATTCTTTTAACTTTTGTTTATCGTGGAAGGTTTTAATTTCATCTTCCATCCTGAAGCTTAATTTCACCGGATACACGATTCTTGGTTGGAGCCCATTTTCTTTCAGTGTTTGAAAAATGTTATTCCAGGATCTTCTAGCTTTCAGAGTCTGTGTTGAGAGATCAGCTGTTATCCTGATTGGTTTGCCCCTAAATGTAATCTGTTTTCTTTCTCTTGTAGCTTTTAAAATTCTCTCCTTATTCTGTATGTTGGGCATCTTCATTATAATGTGTCTAGGTGTGGTCTCTTATGATTTTGCACTTTTGGCATCCTGTAGGTTCTAGGATATGGGATTCTGTTTCATTCTTCAAGTCTGGGAAGTTTTCTCGTATTATTTCATTGAATAGATTGTTCATTCCTCTGGTTTGGAGCTCTGTGCCCTCCTGTATCGCAATGACTCTTAAGTTTGGTCGTTTAATGTTATCCCATATCTCTTGGATGTTCTGCTCATGGTTTCTTAGCAGTCTTGCTGAACTGTCTATGTTCTTCTCAAGTTGAAATACTTTGTCTTCATTGTCTGATGTTCTATCTTCTAAGTGATCTATTCTGCTGGTAGTATTTTCAATTGAGGTTTTAAGTTGGTTTATTGCTTCCTGCATTTCTAGGATTTCTATTTGTTTGTTTTTTATTACTTCTAACTCCCTGTGAAATTGATCTTTTACTTCCTGGATTTGTTTCTGTAGTTCCTTGTCAATGTGATCTTTCATTGTCTGATTTTGCTGTCTCATGTCTTCCTTGAGACTCCAGATCATCTGAAGCATGTATATCCTGAACTCTTTATCTGACATTCCAACTGTTGCAGCTATTACCTCTTCTAGAGTTGAGTTGACCTGCATTGCTTGTGGTCCTTTCTTTCCTTGTCTTTTCATGTTGCTTGTGTTTCTTTCTGCTTGGTGAAACTGTTGTGTTTTTGAAATTTTTCCCCCTGTTTATTTATGTTGCTCTTGTATATTTGGGATATCTCTCTTGTAGGGCGGGTAGTGGCTGTGATCCTCCTCTAATCAGGGTGATCTATCCACTACGCTGGTTGGTCGTAGGTCTGCCCGCCCTGCGGGCACGGGTGGCTGCTCTACTCTGCCCCCACTCCAATTGCGGTGACGTTCCTACCACATCCTCGGATCGTTGGTCCTGATCCGGACGTGGGCAGCAGCTCTTCTCCACCCCTACTCCAATTGATGTGACGTGTCTACCACGCTGGTCGGCCTCCAAGCCTGTTCTGCCGGTGGGTCTCAGATCTGCCCACCCTGCGGGCCTGGGCGGCAGTTCTGCTCAACCCCCACTCCCAGTGGGGGTACCTAACTGCCTCTCCAACGGGTCTCTGGGCTCCTTCCGGATGCTGGCGGCGGCTCTGTTCAACCCCCACTCCAACCAGTGTGACGTGACTGCCTCGATGCTACTCGTCCACCACACTGGCCGGCTGCCGAGCCTGTCCTGCCAGTGGGACGCAGGACTGCCTACCTTGCAGGGTCAGACGGCAGCTCTTCACGGCCTCCACTCCAAGTGGGTTGACTTGGCTACCCTGCCGTCGGGTCGCTGGTTCTGTTCCAGGCGTGGGCGGCTACTCTCCTCGGCCCCAGCTGCAGTTGGGGTGTCGCGATACCACACCGGCGGGACCCTTAGCCTGCTCTGGGCACAGGAGGCAGCTCCACTCTGCCCTCCAGGCCCCCGCAGCACCCAGCAGGACCCGGACCAAGAAGCAGTCCCTGTAGGATCCCCAACCCTGAGCCAGAGCCGCTTCGGGAGCCAGGAGCCGGTCTCTCCGATCCCCGCCACTTTCTGCTAGGAGCAGGCTCCTCAGGGCTACCGCCGCGGGTTCCCCAATCCTAGGCCAAAGCCGCCCCGGGAGCCCAAGCCTGGCCGCACCAGATTCTACCTGCTTGGTGCCCAAGCCTGGCCGCACCAAACTCTCCCTGCTCGGTGCACGCTCCCCTGGGAGCAGAGTCTAAGACGCACTTCCCGCGGGCTCCCCAGCTCCGGGTCAAAACTGTTCCAGGAGACAGAGTCCCGCTGCCCCTCGTTGCAAGTTTCACTTGTGGCTGGCCTCAGCTCGCGTTCCCCGCAGGCTCCGCGGCCCTGGGCTCAAGCAGCCACGAGAGCCAGAACCCAGCCTCTCTGATCCCTGCCACACTCTGCTCGGAGCAGGCTCCACAGAGGTACCCCAGCCTCAGGCCCAGGCAGCCCCGGGAGCCCGAGCCTGGCAGCTCCAACCTCTCCCAGCTCAGTGTACACTCAGACAGGGGCAGCGTCAAAGATACAGTCGCCGTGGGTTCCCTAGCCCCGGGCCAAGAAGGATCTCCCGCCCTGGGCCAAAGCAACCCGGGGAACTAGAATCTGGCCGCTCAAAGCCTGGCGCCCGCCTTGCCAGGGGTGAGGCCTGAAGAGTATTCTCCTCAGAGTTTCCAATCCCGAGCCTGAGCGATCTGTCTGCGCGACGCAGGCAAATACCAGCCTGGAATCACCTGTTCTGTAGTTGAATGAGCTGAGATAAGTAGAAAACAGGGATGATTGCATCAGCTCTCCATGATGGCGGCTGCAGTCCTCCTCCGTGTTCCGACCGGTGTCGGGAATCGAACTGGACCGATTCTCTCCTCTATTTCAAAACTGGAACTCAGAACTCAGCGCGGCCAGTGTGCCACTGGCAGGAGCCTGCAGAATCCGCTTCGCTGTAATCCCTCTCTGGTACCTCGTGGCTAATTAACTCGGGCGCGTCCCAGACTCCATCCATGGGGCGGTCCGCCGACCAAGTATTGCTTCCCTCCATGCGGAGAAATCGCCCGCGACCAAGCCCCTGCAGCCGAATCCCGCGCGCTGGAATTCTGACCTCTAGATTCTGGAGCACCTCAATTTCACTAGGGATTCCCACCAAGGTAGCCTTCAGCTATTTCACCTCGTGTTTCTCCCACACAGTGGCGCAGCGTACTGGTGTGCTGCACTCCCTTGGCCGCCATTTTCAGGATCATGAAAACCTGTGACTCTTGATGTCTTAAGATTCACTTGTTAACCAGCCTCATAGGATTTTTTGTTAAGATAAAGCTACATAGAATAGAAAGAACTTAACATTGCACCCCGGGACAAACAATGCCTTAATAACTATTTTTAAGCATTTTACTTTGTTATTAATCAAGCTAGCCAGACTTAAATACCTATGAGTGTTTTTTTTTTTTTTTTTGGTACTGGAGAATTGAACTCAGGGGCACTAGACCACTGAGCCACATCCCCTGCCCTATTTTGTATCTTGTTTTGAGATAGGGTCTCACTGAGTTGTTTAATGCCTCACTTTTGTTGAGGCTGGCTTTGAACTCAAGATGTTCCTGTCTCAATCTCTGGAGCTGCTGGTATTACAGGCTTCACCTTTACCTATACTCATTTTGCTCTGAGTCCCTGATGATCTGCATCTTACCTCCTCATCTCCCTACACTAGGCTTACTAAAGTGGATTGTGCATATTCACAGTAAGCTTCCAGTGGAGGATCTCAGATAAGATGTCCAGATAGTTGTTTCTTCCTTTATAAGATCACAGAATTGATAATTAATTGTAACTTAATATTTTAAAATAAATTCTATATTTTTGAATGGAGAGTAGTAAAATTATTGAGTTGTAAATTACATGGTTAAATGGTACAGTGTAAAATGTAAAAAAGTTATAATTTAGAAACTGTATTTTGAATTTCTTGATTTTTTAACAACAGATTTCTTAAATAAGTTAAGCAACCCAGACCTCTCTCCACTTGAAAGAGCTCTGAGTCCTCCAGACTTCTGATGAAGTGGGAAGGTCCTACTTTCTCCTTAGGTGGGACCCTACTCAAGGTGTCACATGTCTGATTCTGGCACTTAGATATTCTTTCTTGTTTCTTGCACATAGTCATTTCTCCAGAGACTCCTAGAACAAATCATCTAAATGCTCCAAAGTTTGCTGAGCAGCTCCATTGGTTATACTGTCTCAGTTTACACTGATATTAGCAAAGGGACAGTAGAAAATTACTTTTCTTTCTTGCAGTTTTAGTGGTACACAATTGATGGTAGTGGTAGAAAGTATGCAAACATTTGGAAAAAAAATGAAGCTATTTCAATAAAATGAAAAGTGTCCTGATATTCTCATGCAGCATGACTGGTATATAAAACATCCTGAATTGTTATATATTATTCTTCTTGTTCTCTACATACAAAACACACACACACACACACATCTTCATATAATTATTCACAAGTAAAGTGACAATAAACTGTGAAAAGATCGAATAACTGGAAAGAAGAAAATGTTCAGCTTTGAGAAATACAGTGTGTGTTTTACTGGAAGTTTGCTAAAATACAGGATCTCCAGATAAACTTGAATTTCAGATAAATGATATTTAATAAAAGTGTAGAGTATTCCTTTATTACATACATATTGCTAAAGGTGGCAGCCATAAATTGGAGATAAAGACAAAACCACAACATTTGAATGAGCCATGTGAACAGAGTGGAAAGAAGAACATACATGATAGTGCGGCAGGCAGCCGTCACCAGCACAGGTGCTCAGTCAGTGCCAAGTTCCCATGTTCCCTAAGTAGGTGAAGTAGGTGAGCATTCCTCTCTTCAAATCCTCTTGGAAGATAAGAAAAGCTTGAGAAGTCTAAAAATAGTTATAGAATTCCAATATTTTTTTATATTATCAAACTGACTCCTTCAGCACTATGAAAACATTAAACAGATACAATAGTTATTATCACTGGATTTATTTTCCAATATTAATTCTAGACACTGTATGGTCCAATGATGGTAGAAGTTTAAAACTTGCCAACCAACAACTTTCTCCTTCAGTGCTATAGGATTACTATACTGTTAATTATCTTTGACTATTATATTCACTTTGCTCTTGGTGGGTGTATTAATCAGGGTTCTCTACAGCAACAGAACCAATAGGATCTCTCTCTCTCTTTCTCTCTCTCTCTCTCTCTCTCTCTCTCTCTCTCTTTATATATATGTGTATATATATAAAGATATAAAATATATATCTCTCTATATATAAATATATATACATAAAGTTTATATATATTATAAAGATATAAATATATAAAATATATAAAGATTATATATTATATAAAGATATAAAATATATATATATCTTTATATATAAATATACATATTAAGAAAGAAAAACTGAATGAGGCCTCAAATATATATATTTGAGCTGCAGAGCTGGAGGAATAGTAGCTGCTCAGTTCAAGAACCTGGAGCCTCAGAACAAGAGAGCTCAATGATGTAGCCCCAGTCTAGGACCGAGGGCATGGAAATTCCCTGCAGAGTCACTGGTCAGAGTTCACTTTGGAAGAGTGAAGCAGCTGGAGTCTGACGTTCTCAGGTGATCACAGCAGCGAAGAAATCGCTTAAGAAGAATTAAGCTTGCCTCTGCTGCTGCTTTCTTGTTCTTCCAACTTTCATTCCATCCATGCACTGAACCTAGCGGACTATGCTGCCCCCACTTAGGGTGGGTCTCTGCCTCTGTTTGCTGCCCCACATGTCAATCATTCCTAGAGACACCTCATAGATATAACTAGAAGTCTCTTAATCGTAAGCATCTCTTAATTGAATCAAGTTGACAGTTCAGATTAACCATCATGGTAGGTGGGTATGGATCCATCTCTATGTGAGAAATTAGAGATGTAGAATGGTTTGTAGTAGCTGTCATTAATATTACCTTTAAATTTGGGTTTTGTAAGTGAAGTTGGATACATGGTGGACTATGCCCTGTAGGGCTTGGAGACTCAGCTCACACTGCACCCTGCTTGCACTTCCCTCTTTGGCTTCCACTGAAAGAGTTACCTCTTCTCTACCCTGAGACTCTCCACCCTTTCTCTCACAGATGCCATGCCACTCTGCTCCTCTGGCAGAGGCTCTAGTGAGTGCTCCAACAGGTAAGGTCACATTGGGTAAACAGAGCCTCATGGAAACTCTGTTGGGCAGCCAGAGGTCACATCTCTGTGAAGGCCAAGCCTCTTCATCCATGATCTAGGTACCAAGCAGTCTTGGCAGGGTGATGGCAATACCCTTGAAAGTTGCTCTGCCCCCATAATTTGGGGCAGTGGATGAGGGGAATGGGTCAGGCCTCACTCAGTTTTCCTAGATCCTGGCACTTCCTGGGCAATTCAAGTCCATCTGGCAGCTGGCAGGAGAAACTCTACAGTAGTCTTTAGACCTGAAAAACATGTATACATGTCACCAGGGGAAAGGGACCTTGGGCACTCAGAGGGAATTGTAGGAAACCCACGAGTCCCATGAGTGGCCCTGTGTACGAGGGAACACTCCCTCAGGCCCCCTTAGTGTCTGGCATGGAGGATTTCTCTTCCTCCTTTCAACATTCTTGAATCTCACCTAAGTTTTCTCTTCTGGCCTGCTTGGAGCACCCTTCAGGTGAAATGAATTGTGAACTCTCTGTGATTCCAGATATGAGTTGAATGCTGTAATGCTTGTTTTCAAACTAGCATCGTAAAGTATAAACAATAAAATTCATGCTAATAAATTTCTTTGCTTTGGGGGTTACTGGGGATTGAACTCAAGAGCACTCAAACACTGAGCCATATCCCCAGACCTATTTTGTATTTTATTTAGAGACAGGGTCTCACTGAGTTGCTTAGCACCTTGCTTTTGTTGAGGCTGGCTTTGAACTCACAATCCTCCTGTCTCAGCCTCCCGAGCCATTGGGATTACAGGCGTGAGTCACTGCACGTGGCTTGTAATACCTTTAACAGCAGTTTTCCCCAGCATTTTCAACAGGATTTCATGTTTACATTTTGCACTGGGTCCTAAAAATTATACAGCCAGTTCTGCCGGGGAATTTTTGATTTACAGCTGAATTGACATTCTGACTTGTAGAATCAACCATTTAAGAGATGGTTGGCCTCACAGTCTCTGCTCTTTGCAGAGATCATAGATCAACTGGTGATTGAATACTTTATCTCATAAACAGAAAACTTTTTGAACAAGGATGCACTTTAGAATATTACAAGAATAAAGATAGTGATCCAATCCTCTGGTTAGTTTTGAATATGTTAGGTTGGTGGGTAAAATGTGTGTACTTTTGAAAGTAGACCATGAAATATAAAGGTGTACCTTATTCATTTTTATGTTCCATGTATTATAGAAAAACAGAAGGACAGGGCACAGTAGTGGGGACTGAATATATGAGTAATTTGCAACAAGTGATATTGTGTGTGGTTATAAGTAATTTCTTTAGAATTAACCAGACAGACCACTAAGAGTTTTTCCTAAAGCGGCTTTTTTCCACATTAAGTTGGCAAATGAAGACAGTGTAATATCAGAATGGTTTAAGATGTGACAGTCGAAAGAACTCAGGCATTAGATCCCATGGACTTCTCCATCTGTCTCTGTGTGAGTTTGATTAATCACTTATCTAAGTTAACATTTTGTCAATTGGTAATGGAGCATGTTTAGCTACTCCTGGCCATATTGCAATTGACGTGAGGTCACATGCAAAGTGCTTGGCATACGGCAAACTTTTGCCCCTTGAGTGTTTTCACTTCTGTTGCCATCTTTAAACATTTATTAAACATCTACAGTGTGACGGTCATTGTACAGTTGCTTGGGATACACCCATGAGCAAAACAAATTAGAATCCCTGTCCACATGGAGATTACATTTTAGCACAGCTTTTATTACTGTGGAAATTGTCAAACATAATTTAGAAGGAATAGTATATTCCAAACACATGTGGATATTTATTTTCTGTAATTATCAACTTTGACCAATATTGATTGCCATAACCCTCACTTTTTTGAAGCATTTTAAAGCAAATATCATAATATAATTTGTAAAATTTCAGTAAATCAGTATACAACATGCATATATAATATCTATATTTATACACACATGTATGTATGCATATAATCCAAGGTACAACAAAATATACAATTATGTCATAAATCATTATTGAGTATCCAGCCCATTTTTAAAAATCTCGTAATTATTTGAAAAATGCCTTTGATGATTATTATTGGTTTTGCTGGGTTTGGATTCCTAAGGATACCCATACAACGCATTTGATTGTTATTTCTCTTAAGTATTTTTCATTACATAATACCTACCACTCTATTTTCTAACGTCATTGATTTGTTAGAAAAACTGAATTTTTGTCCTATATCATGTTTCATTCTGAATTTGTCTTGATTATTAGTCACCGTATCAGATGCCTGGTACTGTGTATCTTATACCCAAATGGAGATCCAAATGGAAGAAGGGGAAATCAAGAGTTTATTTCTTATCATCATCATCTCCATGTTGATGTTACAAAAATGTTATCTCCAGTTTAGATCTCTTTGTTGAACTTTTGATTTTTTTTATTCACTTGCTTACTTGACATTTTCACTTCCTTCACATGTTCAAAACAAAGCTTCATTTTTCACCTTCTATCAAAAGCATATATTGTAGAATTCCGCATTTAGTAAATGTGAAGTCCATCTTTCCAGTCTTTCCAAAACTTTGAAGTCATCCTTGGCTCTTCTATTTCAACCAATACCTGCAATAAAACTCTACCTTCAATTCTATGCAGAATTTGATCATTTCACATCATCCCATGGCCAACTGTCTTAGTCAAGGTGTCACATACCACTCCTCTATTGTTGGGATAACCCCAACTACTCTCCTCTCTTCTGTTTTTTCCCTGAGCCTTTTCTCAACATAGTTCTAAGAATCAGTTCATGAAACTTAAGTCTTCTCAAGTCACTCCTCTGCTCAATGCCTCTCTTGCCTTCTCATCTTACTCATCCTAAAGCCAAAGTTTTTATGATGAAGTATCATGAGCTATAAACCTTTCATTATCTGGACTCCCATTAGCTCTCTGGCCTTATTTGTGGTTCTGAGGCTTCTAGTCCATTTTTTCTTGAACCACGCTGCTTGTTCTTCAAACATACCAGGCATGCTCATAGGTGAATCTGTCATTATCTGTGAATGTTGTTTCTCAACTCCTATACTGACAATCTTCACTAAAATATCAAACCCTTCTGCGCCTATTGCTGATTGATTTTCCCTGTAGCATTTATGTCTTACCTTGTATATTTATTATCTCTCTTACTAGTAAACACCATGGAAATAAAATTTATACTTTTGCTTTATCTATTGGATATCCCCAGGTGTTGGGAATGGAGCAATATATATGGGAAATACTCAAGAAGTAGTTGATGAGTAAATAAGGCAAGACTGACATCAAAAGCATCATTAATTGTCAGGATCATGATCATCATGGCCTTCAATATTCTAGCTTTTCCTTTCTTTGATATGTACCTATTTGGGGCTTCCATCCTTATGTATTGACTTCTCTTTTCATTTTATATGTTATCCTTTGCAGGAAAAGGTTGACAGAAATTCTTAAGAGCTGCTGTGTCCTAAGTTTTTTCCATCCCAGTGGTCATTGAGGTGGGGGTACTAAAACAGTGGCTCTAATTAACTCACTAGAAAATTATTTCATTGGTCTGCAGAATTACTTCTGTTTTGATCCTCCAGGCATGGAGACACAAAGAAAACAAAGTTAATTAGGCACTTCTGAATCCAGATAATTGCCCTTAAAAAAATCAAGCTGGAGGATTTCATTTTACCCTGAAGGTTGGTAGAGTTAGATTCTGGGAGAAATGCTTCAGAGATGCCCTGGTAGAAATGATGCAAATCGAGCCATCACTAAGAGGCAATTCAGCTATGAAGTGAACGGTCTGCCCATCTGTCTGAGTAAAGGCTGCTGCCTTTGTGTTAATGATTCTCAACTTCCCTGATAAAGAACCAATGCTGTTTCAACACCAAGGATTGTCTTCTGCCAGCAGTACTAGGCTTCAAAGTTAGCAGGGGCCAAATAAATGGGAATAATATTTTATAATATATGTAAATCAGTGGCCCTTAATCAGGGGGTAATTTCATCTCCAAAAGGAAATTTGGCCATGTTTGAAGACATTTATAGTTGCCATAACTGGAGGCATTCTTCTGGCATATAACTGAGATGGTTGAGAAACACTGATGTAGAAAAGTCATACTTAGGGTCAACAAGTATTACTCATATCACTTGACTTATACACAGCATATAGAGGATTCACTATTGGTACTTGGCTCCAGGGATCATGCACTACCTGTTTATTCTTTTATATTTTTACTCCTTCTAAATATCCCTGGCTTTTTCCTATCATCTTGCAGACTTCTGAACGTTTCCATGCCTCAGAGTTTAATTCTCAAATCTTTTTGCTCTACTTGCCAATTCCGTAGGTGGTCTTACATAGTCTCATGACTTGAAGCAACACTGACATGTTAAGATTTCTCAAGTTCAGACCATTGCTTATAACTCTAGGCTTGTACATCCAAGTGCCACTTGGATTCTCACTGTGTGCTGGACCTTTCAACCTAACATGTCTAAAATTCAACTTCTCCTACTTTCTAAATATGCACCATCTCTAGTCTTTTTGTTAATATTCAGGAAAATACTACAGTTATCTGATTCATCTTTTTCTTGTGCCTAATTCTATCTGACAGCAAATTCTGATAGTTCTAACTTGAAAATATATCTAGAATCTGATCAGTTCCTATTATTTCCACTGGCATGTCTTTGATCCCCTTATCTATGACCTGAGTTTACTGCAATATCCTCTTCACTGTTCTCAGTATCATTGCTTTATCCACCGTGGCAGAGTTTCCCTCAATATTTAAAAAAAATGTAAAATTTGCAGAAAATTTACAAATTATTCATACACTAACAAGTTATTTAAATGAGGCATAATTATTGTTGCTGATTGTATTAATGTCCTATTACTGGCAAAAACAGATTATGAAAAATTCAAATGGTTTACATAACCCAAATTGATTTTCTTGTAGCTCTATTTGTTAAAATTTCAACATGGGTCTTATTGGACTGAAATCACTGGTTCACTGGTCATCCTTTCTGGAGGTCCTAGGAGAGAATTTGTTTCCTTGACTTTTCCAGATTCTAGAGGCATTCTGCATCCCTTGTTCTATGATTTTTTTTCCTTTCATCTTCAAACTCAGCAATTAGTGAGTCTAGTCTTTCTCACATGGAATTTTTCAGACCTCTGCTTTATATTTCCTGTTCCATTCTTAAGGACCCTTGAGATCACATTGAGCACACTTAGTTAATCCAGGAAAAGTTCTTCATCTAAAGATCAGCTGATCAGCAAGTGTAATTCCACCTGTGTTCTTAGTTTCCCTTTGACATGCAACTTAGCATGTTTATCATTTTAGGTTATTAGAACATAAACATCTTTGAGGTGGCTATTATTCTAGATACTACACAAGTCTAGTGTTAAAAATTTGATACATGTTGCTGGACTCCATCAACCTAATTTAATTAGGGAAAATACTAGAGATTGTCTATTTTAAAAAAAGCTATGATAATTTGTTATAAACAAAATAGTAATAATTAAGCATATAGTGTTTCCGTAGGAACATTTTTTTTCATTAAAATATCAAACCAAGAGAAAAATGCTATTTCAATATAGAATTTGTTCTAAAGTCAACTTTTCAGGATAACATCTATCTAGAAAGTTGAGTAATAATTGAGTACTATTTCAACTCATTTTCCCTGATTAATTCATCTACTTTTCCATATATTTACTTCTTCAATATAATGGTTACAATAATAATTAGCTGAGCACTTACTTTTCAGTTCTACATATTTTAATGCATGGTTTATTGAGCTCATACAATCCCATTGAAGGAGCAGTCATTTCCCTTCTTATGGATGATTAAAAATAAGACAGTTAGCATGACTTACTTTCCCCATTAAAAGGCAGAGTGGGGATTTGAACTCATATAAGAAAGTTTAAGAGGGGTAAATGACTTTCCTTTAGATATCCAGGAAGACAGAAACAGAGACACATGTAGAATCTAGGAGACTCAAGCCCAATCTAGACAATTTTGTCACTAATCAGGCCAAATAATTAAAATTATGCTGATTAATTTTTTTTCTTTTTTAAAGATTCCTGCTTGAGAAAAACCCTTCTTCATAAACCAGTAGTGTGGGGAAAGCTAATTTACAGTGGGCATGTTTACCATGTTCTTCTTTTGGAAGGAACATTTAATTCCAGAAATATGTTTGCCAGCAATAAATTTCCTTTAACCAGAAAAGCTACAGGATTATCTTAAGTGCCTGCAGAGCAGAAATGACAAGTCAGAGGAACCATCCATTAGGTTCACTGGTAATTGGATCCAAAGTGCTGACCTTAAAAGATTGTGCTCCAAAAATGCAATTATTTTCCAAAAAAAAAATCTTAATAAAAAGCAGATTTCTTCTCTTCATGCTTCTCAGAGGAAAGCTACTTTAAAATCCCAGCCAAAGACAAATGCAAAGGTTTGGAATACTTGAGGTTCTAGTAATACACCTACCTCCCCTATGATCTTATGCTAAGAAGATGAATATAAATGGTGCTGTGGGGACCAAACCATTGCTAAATGTGACATCATACATCATTTCCATTAGTAAACGTAGTGTCAGGCTCTCATACTTTTCAGACCATTTTAAACTCATACTCCATTATTTCATGATAAGCCTGAATAAATACTGGTGGTTTGACAGGGTAACTGGGTCAGCACTCATATCAGCTCACCTTACTTACCTAACTCCCAGTGGATCCTAGAGGCTGGACTTTGATTTTCAGCTGAAATCACCTCATCTGTTTTCTCAACTGCTGAGTGGATCAGATCCCTTCTCTTCTAGAGAAAACTCATTTCATCTTTTACCTCACTCAAGGGTATAGGCCAAGATTGTCCATGTGCATTTCAGTGGTTCTATGCCTAAACAGATCTTTTCACTTTAAAAGTTTTTTGGCTTCTTTATAAACTCTGATTTGCAAAACCAAGTCTCCTTGCCTTTCATGTTAAAAGGTTAAGATCTAACAGGAGATCTTAACAATAAAAAACTTCAGGGCTGTGTAGATCTTTAGAAATTCCATGCAAAACTTTATATGTTTATATGGGAAATGCACAGTTTTCAAGTGGAAGAATCCAGAATTCATCAGACTCCAGAAAAAAAAAGGAAGGAACAAATGAATGGAGGAAGGAAGGTCTCTTTGACCATAGTAGGTTTATAAAATACTTGAAAAGCTTGATGAAGGCTTTTCTCCTTCTAAAATTGAAATGTTACCTTCAACTACACGGGTATGGCAGTTTGCTGTGACAGGCACTGGTAAGTACTGATGCTGACCCATGTTGGAGAGGGTTTGGAATAAGGGTAGATGTAAATAATTTATAAATAAATAGAAAAACAAGTAAATAAATTGGTTTGTGATAGGCAATTAAGTGGGAATAGGAGCTGTCTGATTCACAAAGTTCTGTCACAGGAACAGGTTCCCCAATGCAGACCAGCCTGCATATGCCTGCCATGCTGTCACCAGTGCCATAGAAAAGCACTCCCTCCAAAAGTTTGCCAGGACTGAGTAGAGCAAGGGCCCTGCCTTATCCATGGGATATCAGTGACAATAAATCAAGACAAGAAATACCACAGGCTAAGTACACAATGCTTAGAGCACTTCTAAGAAGCATCCCATCTAGACAGTGGGCAGAAGGGAGCTGGAAGACTTTTCAGGGAGTTGGAATCTACTTGGTGCTAAATCATAAGGTTTGAATTAGCAAGTCAAAAACCAGATATTAGAGCTGGGGAGAGGGGGAATCCTTTGGAGAAAAAGAATAGAATATTCGAAATCTTAGGGACCAGGCCGAATATTATATTTTTGAAAAAAGTTCCCAAAACAAAAATCCCACTCTTAATCATCAGTGCATACCCGTGCTGAATTCCTTTACAGTGTGAATGCCATCTGAAATTACCTTTCCTCAGTTAAGATATATCTTCAAACACTCAATGAGCATCACCTTCTATGACCTCCTATGTTGAAGGTTCTATCCTTGCTGTTGGGATAAAGCAGTGTAGAAAACAAACAAAAAGCAAAAACAGAAAAATTTTGTTCCTGCTCTTATGAAGCTTAGCATCTATTTCCTTCACTCCTGCACTTACTTGTTATCTGTTTTCCCCACATTTAATGAAATGTCAGGACATATCAGGATAGCCCCCTATCTAGATTGGATGCTTCTTAGGAGTACTCTAAGCATTGTGTACTTAGCCTTTGGTATTTTTTGTCTTGATGTATAGTTACTGATATCCCATAGATAAGGCAGGGACCTTGCTCTACTCAGTCCTGGCAAGATTTTGTAGGGAGTGTTTTTCCATGATCTTGGTGACAGCATTGTTGAGGACAGAAACCTTTTGTGTACCTTCTACATTTTTTTCAGCATCTACAATGGTGGTGGGAATGTAGGAAGCATTTAATAAGTGTGCTAAATGAAGGGATGGGTTAATGAGTACAGAGGTGAGAGGGGAGACTGGAGAGTTCCTGGAACTCAGCTCATGAAGCTTCCTGTTAGCCGTGTTAGAAAGGCTAAACTTTATTTGTAGACAAAATATTTTAAGAAGGAACATCTTATCAGATTTTCATTTAGAAAGATCTTTCTAGCTACTTTGTGGAAAAAGGGTTTGTACTTGAAATGCTTCATTCTTTGCATTTTCAGCCACCCTACTCACTTGGTTTCCTCTGTTTGCTTTCTCTTCCTGTCCTCTTAAGACCAGGGAACCCCACCCCTGTCTTGGACTTCTCCATCTCAGTTCTTATTTAGTAGATCTCATTCCCTCCATTGATTTTAAATAACATTTACATGAAGGCAATTCCAAATGTTCATCACCAGAGGGACCTCTTTTTGAATTCTTGATTCAACTTAGAGATTTCACACTAATAGTTCCTTTCATCTGGAATATCCTATCCCAAGAACTTCATGTGGTTTCTTCTCTCATCTCTTTTTAATTTTTTGTTTAACTCTTATCTTCTCTGAGATGGTGGAGTGAGATGGACATCATTACCATAGGTACATGTAAGCCTGCATATAGGGTGTGCTGCTACATTGTGTACAACCAGAGAAATGAAAAGTTGTGCTGCAATTGTATACAATGAATTGAAGTGCATTTTGCTGTCACATATAACTAGTTAAAATAAATAAATAAAAAATTTAAAAAAAGAAAAAAATATATCTTACCTTCTCTGATCCTTAGGCTTAAAATAGAAACCTCTTTATTACTTCCTATATATTTTCACTGCTTTTGTTTTTGTAATTTGTTACCTTCTGACATGTGATACGATCTGTTTAATTTTGTTGCTGTTGTATTCCTCCCCAAACTACAGTGAAAGCTCCAAGAGGTTAGGAATCTTTAAATGAGTTTATTCACTCATTTCAGTGACTCCAAGCGTCCTTCCTGCCACCCACATATATAATGGATAGTGAACTATCATGAATAATCTGGTACAAAATAAATAAAAATAATTGTAGTAAGTATAGAGTATTGAGTGTTATGTTACTGTGTGCCAAGAAAGAAGCAGGATCCTAGGGAAGCCAATACATCATCATCCTAGGTGTAACACATTTTAGTCTGTCTCTGTGTTGATGTTTATGTTCCTTCTATCAGCAAATAGTAAGACAGATACTTAATAAATATTTTTGACGGAATCATGACTACAAACATGCTTTTATTGTTTTTAAAGTGTACTACACCCAAGGAAACTCAGATTATGAGACAATTTAGAGAGACAATTTAGACATTTTATGCATAACAGAACTTTGGAGGTGAGGGTATTTGAGCATCTGTGTAAATGTAAATGCATGAAATTCTTACATCAAGTGAAGTTTTATAAAAAGAAGTTAAATTCATTTTCACTTTTGGGGTATCTTAGCATAGTGGTTAAGCACTAGAAAAAGCAAGTTTTAATTTTGGCTTTTCAGCTAGGGATGATAACTTGGTCTTTCTGAGCTTCAGGCTTGTGCTGTGTAGCACTGACTTTTAATAACAACATGTTTCTGTGAGGAGGGACACAGTGAGGTCTAGGTTGACAAGTATCTGTAAAGTCCTCAAAGGAACTGGTGCCCGCGGGGGATTCGGTTTGATAACATTCAACAAATATATATGTCTACCAAATATTTGGCACCGTCTTAGTTTGACTATAGAGTGATACAGAGTGAGCATACTCCCCATATTGATTATCATCATAATTTTCATAATTGGCATGTACTGTCTCCTCATTAACCTTTGGTTTTTGTCTTTCCCTCGATTCTCCACTTTGCCAAGTGGGTTCAACTAAAGAAATTCAACCTAGAAAATCTGCTGTGCCACCCTGAGATGGAAATGAGTTCACTATAGCTTGGGCCTTACCTACATTCACTTGCACTTGGCTGAGAACCACATCTTAGTGGGGCACAATGGGGGACCTGCATCCTTCATATGGTGACAATAATTCCAGAGTCTCTGAAGAGAATTGGAGCATGGGAGCTATTTATATGAAATGGGTTAATTTCCTTGAGAAACTCTCCCACATTTTTCGATCCAGTTTACTATAAACTCACTCATTTTACTCACTCATTTTAAAGTAAGAGAATAATCTTCTAATCTCTGTGGAGACATTTTCATCTCCGAGCCAATATATTCTGTAACAAAGAGCCTTGTGATGGTGAAGAGCTAGGGTGGGCTGTCTGGAGTGGCTGGAACTCTGGCGATTTTTTGCATTGATGCTGGGTTTGATGAACAGAGAAACCATGGTGACTAAAACAAACAGCCCAAAGGCCTTCTATTAAAAAAATAAAGCACCATATTTTAAAACTCAGCACTCCAGAAAGGGCTTCAAGATTGTAAGTCTTTTGTTTAAGATAATCAACTTATTCTCTCTTAAATGTACCACAGTCTGGATTATTCTCCCATATCTTCTTCCTACAAGAAAATATTGACAATACATATATTGAGGATTTGCCTCTAGAATCCATGAACAGCTCTTACAACTCAACAATATGACAAACAACTTTAAAAAATTAACAAAGGATTTCAACAGATACCTTCCATAGATGATACATGGATGGCCATCAAACACACTGCAATATACTCAACATCATTAGTGATGAGAGGATTGCAAAATTAGAACCACAATGAGATACCATTATTCACCATTAGTGTAACTAAAGGATAATAGTACTAAATACTAAGCAATGCTATCAGGTAAAGGTGA
This sequence comes from Spermophilus citellus, assembly GCF_964194105.1. Classification (NCBI taxonomy): domain Eukaryota; kingdom Metazoa; phylum Chordata; class Mammalia; order Rodentia; family Sciuridae; genus Spermophilus; species Spermophilus citellus. The sequence goes on from NC_138182.1 coordinate 186,045,479, forward strand.
AGATATAGAGTAACTGGAATGTTCCTACATTGCTGGTAGAAATGTAAAGTGATACGATCAAAATTATCTGGCAGTTCTTATAAAGGTGAATATGTGCTTATCATATAGATAAGCAATCCCATTACTTAGCATTTATACAAGAAAAATATAAGCACATTTCTACATAAAGATTTGTACTAAAATGTTCATAGCAGTTTTATTGACAAAATAGCCCCAAACTGAGAACAATTCAAATGTTGATCAACAAATGAATGCACAAAATATCATATATCCAAATAATGGGATGTTAAGTATAATTTTACAAAATGGGATGTGAAATAATTATATATTGAGTGAGGAGCTTAGGAGAGAGTGGTCTGGGTTGGGTATAATTTTGGAGTATTAATTTAAAGTGATGTGATAAGATAGACATCATTAAGGAAGACAGTATATATAGAACAGAAGGGAAGGCCATGAAAGGAAAGAAAAGAGAAGGTATGGAAAGCAAAGAAAGAGAGAAGAAGAGAGAAGAACAGAAGAATTAATCCTGGATGATCAACATTAAAATGATTAAGAAAAGGAGAGGAGTTCCCCCAAGGAACCAAGAAGTTACCAATGAAATAGGAAGTGAATAAGAAAAGTGTGGTGTTCTCAACATCAAAAGAAGAAAATCAAAAGAGTATAGAAGTTCAAATCAAGAAATTAGAAATGATCAAATACATTAAATGCTTATGACAGATTAATATCATCCACTGTAGTGAGTAATGTGCATGCTTGGGTCATTGTTGGCCTTGACAAGAGTAGTTTTAGTTGAATGTTGTTGAATGATGGGGATTAAAAGATGTTCAGTGTGAAATAAAGGAAAAATCAGAAAGAAGGTGAAGGCAAAATTAGTAAAGTTTATTTTTTTTAGGAATTTTTTGAATCAGCTGGGTAGCAAAGGTAATTGTTATTTGCAATATAACAGAAATAATGAAATACTTATATGTTGATGGGAAAATGACATAGGAGAACAAAAGAATTTCTTGGGCCATTTCATTGAGTAGATGAGAATCTATTACACTGTGGAAGGATGGGCTTTAGAAAGTAACTTGGAGACTTCACCTGTGTAATCAACTGGGCGGGTGGCAGAGGGGAGTGTAGATGCAATTAAATAGGTAGATAAATTATTTCACCAAATCCTTACAAAGATTTGAAAGTCTTAGTAATCATTTTGGGTCTTTTGTAGTTCCACACACATTTCAGTATTTTTCCCCCAATTTCTGTGAAAAAATTTTATTGAAATTTTGATAGAGATTGAATTTAATCTGAAGATCGCTTTGGATAGTATGGCTGTTTTAACCATAATAATTGTTTCACATCATGAACGTAAACTATCTTTCCATTTATTTTTTGCTTCTTCAATTTCTTCCATCAGCATTTTATAGTTTTCAGGGTATAGCTTTCTCACTTCCTTGGCTAAATTTATTCCTGAGTATTGTATAATTTTAATGCTATTATAAATGGGACTGTTTTCTTAATTTCTATTTCAGATAGTTTGTTTCAATAATATAAAAGGCATCTTTTGTACAGAATGTGATTCTGTACTGATATTTTATCTTACAGTTTTTCTCATTTGGTTTGCTAGTTCTAGTTTTTTAGTGGGATGCTCAGAGTTTTCTATATCAAAGATTATATCACCTATAAACAAAGACAAAGCTAGAGATATCATGCTTCCTGGTTTCAAACTACACTAAAAAGAAGTTATAATAATCAAATCAGTATGATACTGGCCATAAAAACAGACACATATAAATAGGACATGATTCAGAGCTCAGAAGTAAATTTATACATATAATGTCAACTAGTCTTTGACAATGGTCAAGAACAATGTTTCCTTATGGTAATAAGGAAAGGGGAATCTCTTCAATAAGTGGTATTGAAAGACATAGGAATTAAACCAGAAACTTAAACTGCTAAAAGAAAACACAGGGTGGATTCTCTATCATATAGGTGCTAGCCCTGACTTCCTAAATAAACCCTCTAAAACTCAAGAACAAGAATCAAGAATCAATCAGTGAGATGCCATCAAATTAAAAAGATTTACATAAGAAAGGGGACTATCAAACAAAAGTTAACCTATGAGATCAGAAAAAATACTTTCAAACCATATATCTGTCCAAGGGATAATTTCCAAAAATATAAAGAACTTATATAACTCATTTAACTCAATTATCATAAACACAGGAAAAACATCTATTTTATGCTTTAAATTTTCCAACATAAAAAGTAAACAAACAAAAAAACTGAGCCAAAATAAAAAATATAACCCCTTGAAAAATGGGCAAATTATCTGAATAAATATTTGTCAAAGAAAAACACACAAAACACCAACAGGTACTGGAAATCCTTGACTTACAATCATTCAATTTAGTAGACTTAAATTTTGACATTTTCCTGGGCTAATGATATGTGGTATTATATTCTCTTGTTATAAGTGTTGAGGCTGGGAGCCACAGGTAGCCATGATAAAAGGGTACACAACCAATGTTCTATACTGCACTCAAATGTTAAACTAACATGCTCAGTAAGCTAGTGTATTAAGTAAATTTTCAACTTATGGTAGCTACAGGCTGTGATGAGTTTATTGAGATCAAGTGCCATCATTATAAAACCTCAATAATCACCAGGGAAATGCAAACCAAAACCATAATATGATATCACCTCACACCTGGGTTGGGATGGCTACTATCAAAAAGACAAATAAGTAGAGATGGTAGAGAAAAGGTAATCCTGGTACACTGTTGATAGGAATATAAATAATACAGTTATTACAGAAAATAATAAGAAAATTTCTTTAAAAATATAGCTCTACCATATGGTTTGTCAATCAATTTCTGCATTATATAGCCAAAGGAAATAAAATCCTCAGAGATACCTGCAACCCAATGTTTATCACAGCATTATTCAAATAGCCCAAGACAGGGAAGCCCCTAAGTGTCTGTTGACATATGAATACATAAAGAATGAAATACTGCCATTTTCAACAATGCAGATGGCTACAGAAGGCTTTGTCTTAAGTGAAATAAGACTGATACAGAGGATGAAAGACAAATACTGTATGATATCACTTATATGTGGAATCCAAACAATGGAACTCAGAAAAACAGAAAATGGAGCAATGGTTTCTATGGGATGGGGGGTGGGGGGGAAGATCCAATGAAATGGTATAAACTTCCAGTTATGGGATGAATATGTTCTGGGGATCTAATATATAGTGTGGTGACTATATTTCATAATACTGTATTGTTTACTTGAAATTTGCTGAGAATAGATCCTAAGGGTGATCAACACCTGAACAAAATTGGTCACTAAGTGTGGTGATGGATGCATTACTTAATTTGACTAGGGTAATAATTTTTAATATGTATATGCATGAAATGATTATACTACACACCTTGGATGTGAATGATTTTTATTTGTTAATTATACCACATTAAAGTTGAAAAAAATGAAATTAATCATTTTTTTAAAAAAGTTGCTTACCTAGGAGGAGCTCAGGATTTTTTATTTCAGTCTCTTCTCTCTCTATTTGAAATAATCTCATTCTACATGCTTATTCTACACTAAGACAATGCAGGGCTCCAACATTAAAGACCATTTAGATGACTAAGTTAAGCTTTCATGTAGAACAAGAATGCTCCCTACAATAGTCTTCAGAAATCTGGGGGTGTCAGCTGGAGTGCTTTCCATGACAAAGTGCTCAATGCTGGGAAACAGAACCTGGTTCATTTATACCTGTCAGGAAACTTTCCAAGTCCTGTTATGGAGTCCAACATCATAACTTTCTCTATTCATTTCATTCTCTCCCTGTGAACAGCAGAACCAAACACCCTCAAAAGAAGACATCTTTTAATAGCAGAACTTCCCAAGCCCTGTTCCCAAAAGCACTCTTCTGGGGAAATGTTTGACATGTCAGAAGTAGCAAGTTGAGATCCTGAATAAGTGTCCGGATATCATTTTACACATTAGGATAGAAAAGGTTCTGAAAATCCCTATGATAAAGAGACATTTTCACACTGTTTGATTAAATCTTCCAAAATTTTTTCTACCTGTGGAACTATACCCTTGCCACACTTTTGATTTCGTACAGCGTATCAGCCACCTGTGAAACAGTTCCTCTGAACAGCAAGGTTGGGGCATTAATTTGGAAAGTGACAAGCCAGGGAGCATCTGCCCTTTCACAGGTTCAGGGCCTAGACACTATTTCTCAAAATGTGTGTGATAGAGCTGGGGATGTGGTAGATATATAAATTCTCAGATCTACAATGTCAAAATCCCTAGAGGAAAGGACAAGAAATTTGCATGTAGTAAGCGCCAGCCAGTGATATTTTTACATGCATACATGTGTGAAAACCTTTGCTTCAAGTCTGCACTATTCAAAGTGTGGTCTGTGGACTAGTAGCAGTGGCATCATTGGGAGCTTGTTAGACATGCAGAACTTCAGGCTCTGTTCAGATTGATGAATCATAACCTGCACTTTCAGAGTCATCAGGGAATTTGTATGTACGTTAGAGTCTGAGAAGCATCATCCTGAGAGCTATTAAGCTCATTGTCAGAGAAGATTTTTCTTTCTTTCTTTTATAAAATTCTTAACATCTGGTCTATTCTTATCACTTCAATTATCCCAGAAAAGTAGATGATATCACTTACAACTGTAGGTCATGGGTGTCACATGTGATCACAGCCAGAGAATTTTCCATATCCATGTGGTTTTTGAGGGTATGGTAGAGATTGGTAATAGAAATTTTTCTATTGCAAGGTACCCAAACTCATTTTAATTTTGAACAGATCAGTTTCAAGAAATTATGAATGGTAAGCCTAGTAGCATATTGTAACAATGACAATATGAAAGGTTGCTAATAATGGGCCATTGTTGTGTATGCCTGTTGTTGTTCTAGGTGCCCATGTGCATGTGGAATGGAAATGTATGCATATCAAATTACATTTCACTGTAACACTGAAAGGTCAGTACTACTATTATTCTCAGTAGGCTGAAAAAGAAAATAGTTTCATGGAATTAATTCCTGGGCATAATGAATACGAATTAGGAGTTAAAGAAAAAAAACTAAACTATTTGATTTTCTTTTCTGAGCACGTAGAATAGAATGCAATAAGCTTAACTGAAAAAAAAAAAGTAAAACCCAAACCACAAAACTTTCTTAAAAGAAAGGGAATTTGTTTTACGGTTTAATGGATTTGGAGGTAGAAGTTGCTGAGTGGGTTCTGATTACCTTGCTGTAGATGCAGGCAATCGGCAACAATCATACCGATTACAAACCATTTAAGCAAGTTCAATTAAATTAGTGGTAATTCTAAATTACTCCATCTCACATAGAGATTTGTTTAATTTTTATGTAAATTCATGTACTGGTTGTGCAAATCCTAATTGTCTAACAGCAAATCAAGCTAGCTTATTTTCATTTATCTTTGTGCAAATCTCAAAGCTGCACTGAAAGCTCTGGTAGGTATGCATGGGCTGAAACCATTCCTGCAGGGGAGTCTTGCAAAGAAGAATCAAAGATCAGGCCCATTTTCTCAGTTTACTGTATCAGATAGGCAGACTTTATGGATAATGAGAAAGTAGTAGATTGAAAATAACCAAGACTTATGAGCACAAGAGAATAGAAAATACACTGAGCTAGGGTTCTGGAATATTGACTTCTAATCCTGGTTCTGCCTCTGACTTCCTATATAATCTTGAGAAAGTCTCTATTAGTTAGCTAATATTGAATAATAAGTTTTCAGTGGATTAAAGCAACACAACCTATTTATTACTTAAAAACCTATAGATGCAGGTAGGCTGGAGTTTATTAGATCTAGGAGACGAGACCTCACATGGACTTGGCTCCAATCTATAGTTTGAGTCCAGCTATGCTTTACATCACTCATCTTCTTGGGTACATCCTACCCAAGGCCAAAGGCAGCAATGTAAAAAGACAATCTCAATCATATAAGCTTATTTCAAATCCTGGTGTCAGGACTGCTTGTCTAATACACAGCCCACATGAATGCAAAATCATGCCTAAATTCAAGGGGGAGAGAGAACTTGCCCTTATGAGGTCATGGAGTATGTATGGATGATCAATAATTATGGCTATCATATTTTTCCTATTTCCTTCCACATCTTTCAACTGAGGGAGATGAATTCCATGATTATTCAGGACACTTCCAGTCTCAACATAATTCTGTAATTATAGGAGAAATTCCATGAGGTACTATGCATAAAACTATTGCCCTGCAGGCTAGATTCAGTCATGGTTTGTAACATCTGCAGAGAACTTTTGAATAATTGTAATTGAAAATACATTTAAAACTAGGAAACTTCACAAAAAAATCCAGACTTCTGACTTTTCTTGAAGGCTCAGAATATCTGGATACCTGGCAATGGTGACTTTGACTAGTAGCAGCTCCTTTTATACACAGCAAGCCTCTCGAGAGGAGCACATACTTCCTCCCCAAACTTATTCACTTATTTCTATTACTTACCTGAATCCAGCAAGCAGTTTTGCTTTTCTTTGGGATTTCAGGTTTGAACTTTGGGTTTTCTTTCACCTGCAGCTTAGATGGCAAAATAAGTCACTTACCATAATTTGAATTCCTCTTGTTTACAAAAATAGAAGGGAAATTCTGTAAATCTTTAAGGGCTTTTCTGCTCACCATCCAATAATTCTAAGGAGGTTACATTAGAGAGTATAACATCTTTCAAGGCATCGCATGAGGATAGGACAGTGGTCGATTTCAAGAGATGACTGGGTGACACTTCAAATGAAGATGTACAGACTTGGAGCTGGAAACCCAAAGCAAGCAAGGCAATCCAGAGTGGTGCTTGCACTTTGGATCTCAAAAGATCCCAAGAGGGAGAAAGAGCAATTAAAGAAGAAGAGAATTGTTGAGTTAGGCTGAATATCAGCAAGGTGTTCCTAAAAGGCAAATCTTTAAACTGACATGCTTTCCCAGGAGAAGAGGCAGAAAGTTATTTAAAACAGGACTAAACAAAGCCTTTCAATAACCCACTGTAAACAAAATTCTTACTTAAATCAGGGCTATTGACTCAAGAGTAGGTTGCTTCTTTCCTTTCATTTTGAAAGTTGATTTAGATTTCTGTTGAATAAATAATGAATTGGATCAAACCCTAGGATGGTGACTTGGAGACAGACAAATCCATGCTATGCTCACATGCATTCTTCGGGCCTATTAGTTTAATGCAGATGGTTGAATTATTTCAGAAATAATGATCAATTTTTCACCAGCCATCTGTGGTAAATAGGCATATATGAAGCATGACTGTAGATATATTGTTCTGCACACTGTCATGAATATGAAGCTTCAGACTGTCACCCAGTTTGCCCTACAGAATTCAGATGTTTTTGGCTTTCCTGTTGTTTGTCTGCTGTACATCTCTTTTATATTTGTTTGTTTTGGAGATATTTTGGGATAATAGCGCTTGTTATTCAATTATTTAAGACGGTGTTTGCTGACAACTCAATATTCTATTTTTCTTTCTCTTTGACTTAGAGTGGAAAATGGGAAAAGGAAAATAACTGGCTTGGCTTAGTGATGGAGAAGGAAAACAGATAAAACTAACAAAATAAAATAAGCAAAAAAATAAAATCCTGTACCTTTACTTCATCAGTCAAGGTGCTAAGGGTAACCAAGGAGGAAGCTTAGGAAAATAGTTTGAAGTGCTACATTTCGGGTGCCTACTCTCCTAGAAGAGTAACATAATGATAGCAGGCAGCCCCTGGAATAGGCTCACTACCATAAGGGCAAATTTGATTAGAGGCCTGTAAGAATGCAAACTGATTATATTTGTAATAATCTGTTGACCAAAGATGAACCATACTCATTCATTCAACAACCATTTACTCTGCATCAATTATTCTAAAATCTGAGAGGCAAACGAGGTTGTTTTCTTCATAGCGACATTTCCCCCTTGCAGCTTCCCCTACCCCCAGTGCAGCAACTCCTCCTTTGGCATCTGTGTGTGGCCAGATCTTCACTTGACACTTAGGGATGTCATATGTCATCTGGTAAATGTGTTTAAGTTTTTTTTTTTTTTTTTTTTTTAATTTCATCTCTGGCTCTAGAAAGGAAGCTAATGAAAACAATGATGGGAATCATTAATGGGGATCATACTGAGGAGGATCCAGGTAGGGAAGAAGGGCGATGTCACAGGAGGCAGGAACTTAGCAATGTGGAGTCTTCTCTCTTGTCAAAGAGTAAGTTCAAGAAATTCATAGAGAAAGAAAAGCAAGCTTCCAAATAGCATAAGAAAAGAGGTGTGCCTCATAAGTCACCAGGAAAGCATGAGACTAAATTACAAAGTCCAATGCTAAGCTGTTAGATTGGAGAAAACACTACAAAGTGTTAGAGTAGTTGTAAGGAAATAAGTACTATCCTGTGCTCATGAAACTTTACATTAGTTCAAGCATTTTTGAAGGTAATTTGTTCATATCCATTAAAATAGTCAATGCCTCTTCTGTAAGCTCTAACAATTTCACACCCTAGAATCTATCTTAGAGATACTGTTTAATAGGTTCAAGTACTGTTCTTATTAGCAAAAATCTATAAGCAACCAGAATATCCATCAGTAATAAAATTGTCTAGTTTAGATATTTCCATGGAATCCCCAATGTAAAAATAGTGTCAACTAATCTAGATCTATAAAAATAAACAAGCATACGTGTATACAAATACCCAATCACCATTCAAATAAAAAAAAACATGGTTCAATAATTATTCATATCCTTTCCATTCTTAAATTCAAAATGAGCCTTTGGGAAGTGAATAATACTAGCAAATGCACTTTTATGAGCATCTGCTAAGTATGAGTTACCATGCCTGGTATTTATGATACTTTTTCTTGTCCTTGCAAGAACCACGAGAAACAGTTGCTTTCTCAATTTCACCAGTAAGATTGTGAGATTGAGAATTCCTATTTACAGAGGAAAAGTTGTCTTTGTCAATGCTCTAATCTTGAAAGGTCTCAGCCACAGTGGGACTCAAGATTCCACAGAATTAGATTTGGAAGTTTTAATAGCTTTCAACAGAGAAAATCCAAAGAGCTTGATCAAAGAAAACATTTAAGGTAAATGGGTAGAAGAGCTCAATTAATACAGAGATACACCTTTTATGTTAAGAGAATAAACAAAAACAAGGCAGAGTTAAAGCCAGCTAAGGTGATCTGAATGTAGTCTGTCTCTGTCTCTGTCTCTGTCTCTCTCAAAATATCTTATGGGATTGTACTCACTCTTCTTTTTCTGATGATAATGTGAAATGATGCAATGCCTCTGTGATGAGATGAAGTGAGGTTCCTTGTTTTTGAGTGCAGTATGTTGCTGCCAATCAGATCACATTTTCTGTTCATATCTTCCACCCACAATCCAATGCCTTTTTCATCTTAACTAATTACCATTATGCACTAGAGACCTAACTATTGTGGTTTAAAGTGAAAGAGCGAAACTAGCAGGATTTTTTTCCTGTTTTGCATTTTCACAAATAGAATATTCATTTTTACTATAAATCTTAAAATCTCAACATATTGTTTTCCTTCCTTAACTTGAAAACTTTCACCTTTTCGCTGAAGGAAGTACTTTATGTCTTCTCCTTGGCATATTGGAACTGTCAGCATTGCTAGTCTTGGGCTTTGGGAACATTATTAAGTTAAATGAGAGGTACTTGAACACAAGCACCATAATACCACAACAATTGGTCTGATAACCAAGACAGCAATTACGTGACTAATGAGCAGGTGGTATATAAAGCATATATTTGCTGGACAAGGAGATGATTCATGTCACTCTTGGCAGGATAGAGAATGAGGATGAGAGATTTCAGTGCACTAACTCAGAATGGTGTATGATTTAAAATGTGTGAACTGTTTGTTTCTGGAATTTTTCATTTAACATTTTTGGACTGTTGTCAACTGTGGGTAACTGAAAAAGAAAAACTGTGCATCAGGGAGAAACTCCTATATTTTCACAGTTCCTGTGATCTTTGAGTGCCCAAATATTAATCATTTTTTAAAACTCCTCTTTCAATCTAACCTTATTCCCTTGCAAGTGACAGAGAGCTAACTCATATGGGCTTAAGTATAAATAAATCATTGTCTCAGTCATGAAAACAAAGTTTAGCGATATTTAGGCAAAGTGGAATTTCAGTGCTCAACAATATCTTCAACTGTTAAAGGCCCTGAATTATCTCTCTTTTTTTTTTTTTTGCCTCCATTTTTAAGCTGAATCTCCCCCCGCCCCCACCCATGAAATATATGCCAAATTCAGGGCTACATGCTATCCAGTATAAAAGAGTACTTTTCTCAAATAGTTTCATCCAAAGGTCCAGCATTGTTTTTTTGATTAAACACATTTGTATCACTTAATTTCCTTCAAATTCATCAATATGGCCTAAAACATTCAAATGTTTCAAAGAGGTAGGCCTGAATCCCATGGCATCCCACTAAAGTCTCGAGTACTTAAAGGTGGAGAAATGGTTCTTCTAGAAGAAAAGTGACTGGAGGAAGTAGAAGCTCTTCAGGCAACACTGAGAAATTTCCACAAAAGAGGTTTACTGTCAATTCCATCGACACACTGTTCTCTGCATGCACTCAGCATACAGAATTTTTTGTCCTTGTTTTGAAGCATGTGGTTTCTTTGACTTCATCTTATAATTCATTGTAGCTTATGCAAAGTAAAGTCAGATTCTCTTTTTTTTCCCCCAAACCTACTTTCAATCCTTATAAGTATGCATTATAGATCTGCATAGGAAAATACTAGAGTATGAATTAGAACAAGATATATGCCATGATTGTATAATTAGGTCAAAATGGATTCTACTGTTATGTACAACTAAAAAGAACCCATCCTCACAAAAAGGAAAGAGGTGAGAAAAGCTGTGTAAGCTTTCCAGTCTTCCTACGTCCTAATTTTGCATCCTTTCTGAGATTAATCATAATCATATCTATTCAAACATTGCCTTATGCATTCAAAAGTTATTATTATTTTCAAAAGACAATAAATAAAAGTAGACCAGGACAGCACTGTCAAATAAACTGCCTCACATTCACTGAACACTTACTATATAACAGATGGGATGTTAAGTATCTTCTGGCCCCTGTTTCCTTCTCTCTCCTCCGGCACTGCCTACAATGCAAAATTGTCTATAATTTTCCCCATTCATTTCAGTCTAGTCACACTAGCTCTCTTGCTGTCTCCAGATACCCAAGTTTATTTCCAAGATATATGCTTGATAAGCCCTCTCACTAGAATGTGTTTGTCTTAGTTACTCACATGACTGCTTCCTTCTTGCTATTCAGATCTCAGGCTAAATAGATCTCAGAGCACTCCATATTAGTTATACACATACCTAATTCCATTTTCTTTTTATACATTAATCTTTCTTTTCCTTCCCCCTCCTCCCCTCCCTTCTTTCCCCTCTTCTTCCTCCTGTTTTTTTTCTTTCTTTTAATTTCATCTATCATTCTTTAACTTACCTTGGATATTTGTTTATCTTTTTCTCCCTCTTTGTACTTTCCCTTTGGAATATGATTTTATGAGAGCAAGGACTGTATCTGTCATGCCTACTATCTTATATAGGAAAATATGCTTCACATTTTCCTGCCAATGCTTTAACTGCCTTAAAATGCATCTTGTTTAACAATCCCATAAGATAGATATTATTAATTATCCACATTTTGTAGATAAGAAGATCAATGCCTGGAAAGCAGAGTGCTTGACCCACATCACACAATTAGTAAGTGGCAAAGCCAACATCTGAACTGAGAAACTTTCCCTGTGGTACCCAGGTTGAAACCCAGGGTCCTCCTCTTCTCTGGTCAGGCTCTCTGAGAAGGACTTAGCATAAAAAGATGTACAAATCACACATCACCAATCACTAGTGAACTTACAGTCTGGAGATGGCTTGAAATCAACAAGTCATCAAAAACTATAGAATTAAAAACTAGTAAGCAACAGGAAGGAAAAACACAGACTGTTACGAGGAACACACAACACCAAGATTTATTTTATGAGGGAGTTAAGGGGACTTGAGATTTAAGGATAAGCAGCTTTCAGCCCAGGGAAGGAGAACAGGAAGAGAGCCTGTTGACAGATGGAGAGGCACAGGCAAGTCTCTGAGTCATTAACCCAGCGCTAGGCAGGAAAAAAGAACTGGAGTTACAGAAATGTGACCATCTTCACCCTTGAGGTGCTTTAGTTGATGATGTGAAAGAAGAAAATAGGTGTCAGGAGAAATGTGAAGTATGATATGGCTCTAAAAAGCTTTTCAAATTTTTAAAGATCAAATGGGCCATAAATAGCTATGAAAATGGAGAAATAAAAAATTAATTAGGTTGATTTATAACTACATATTGAATTTTTCTTCCCTAGAAAACTGAGAAGAGACCCTCTTTGAAGGACCCATCAAATATTTGTAAAACATTGACCTTCTATTTTTTTCCAGAAGCATAATTTGAATCAATAAATCAAGAATCAGGAAAAGCAATACTCTGGTCCACATTCTCCATGACCAACTAATTTAAAACTAACATCAGCATAAACAAATCAATTCAAGTCTATTGAAAGTTAGAATAATAATAACTAACATTTACTGAATGTTTGCTATATGATTGCAGTGTACTGAGTTTTTTGTCTTAATTAGCTCACTTAATCTTCACAAACTTTTTCATATTATTGCTATTTTACAAATGAAAAAGACAAAAGATAGATTATTTAAAATGTGTCCAGTTACACAGCTAGTAATTTATATGTGTGGATTTAAACTGAGCACCATAATTACGCATGTGTGTGTACAAACGTGTATGTTTAACCGCTACTATTCTGCCTCCTTTAATTAGTTTTTAGCTAAAAGAAGGAGTCAAAGTGTAATATTATTTAGAAGAGAAAATAATAATATAAGACACTAAGAAAAACAAGAGGACACAGGAGTAAAATGTTGATGATTCTTGAAGGTTTGTAACAGATACACCGAAGTTTGTCTATTTATGTGTGTTTAAAAGTTTACATAACATAAAGTTGTAAATAAAATAAGAAGATAAACTAATTAAATGTAATCTCATAGCTCTAAAGGAACATCAGCTTAGACTTCCTTGTGTTGCTTATTGCTCTGTTGCTTTTTTTCTAGATATTTATATCCATCTCCTTTGTAATTAGCAAGTCTTCATTAAATATTTACTATTACTTATCTACTATATGAATGTATTTAATCTTAATAGCAACACTATGCAGCAGAAATTATTATTTCATTTTATAAATGTATCACAATGAATCACACTTTCATACATAATTATAATGTACCAATAAAAAAATGAAGAGAAAGGGGGTTGAAATGTTGCAGCAGCTTGCCGGAAGACATCATTAGGAAATAGAGAAAACAAAATTTGATTTTAAATCTTTTAATTCTGAAGTCCTTACTCTGTACACTATACCACATTTATGTAATTGTTAACTTTCCAATGGCAAGGCACTTTTGAGCTATCTTTTTAAAAACTCCTACAGCATATAATGTAGCACCTGCCATGGAGAAGGCACTTGAAAATATGCTATGAGAAAATTGAGGGAGAGCAGAAATGAAGGTGAGCATACAGCAGCTTTATCTGTATGTGTAAAGTATTGGTAGAATTTAATCTTGTTTCCAGGATAAACCACCAATTGACTTGCTCAAGATTGAACAGTTTATTTAGTGATAAAACTGCAGCCCAGTTATTTCAAGCTCTATGCAGTTCTCTTCACAGGACATGTTACCTTCATGGACTGAGCCCACATGATGGAAGCAAGGTGAGATTAGCCACTGTGAAATAATTTTTAAGATACAGTTTGTCGTTTTTCCAAATTTCATGCATGGGTCACATCACTCAGAATAAGTCCTGAGTCTGCCCCCACTTGCTCTCCTTAATTGTGAGTCACTTGAAGAACGTAGTATAGAGCTCATCTTTAGTTTTGTCCCAGTGACAGATAAAACTTTCACTTAGAAAACCCACTTAGGAATGGCCTCAGAATCATTCTTCTAAAGGAATTTAAAAGATAATAATCCATGCACCCTCTTTCCCAAAACCAGAGTAAGAATGACTTTGTCAAAAATTTTTACCAATTTTTTTTCTGATAAATCAAGTTGAGAAAATTTCTATCATCTGCAAGTTTAGAGAGCAACTTAAAAACCCAAGCAGTTAGTACAAGATGATTTGTTCATTGTGGATCTCATCTTCATGGGGTCCCCATGGGTACCACTTTCTTTCTATACACTCAAAATCAAGCCATAAATAAGCTACTTATGATTTTTTTTCTTTGTGATCCTAATCAGGTTAGGTGCTTATAGTTCTGAAATCAGTTTTTACAAAAACTGGCACAAAATTTACATATGTAAGTTTCTGATCGCTTGTTTTCTTGAAGTACTTCTCATGCACTTGGGATTATCTTTCTCTATTTGTGGGAGTTTGAAGAAAACAGGCAATTTATCAAAATGGAACCCAATTTTACTCTTAAACCCCTCATACCACATTTTTATGGTTACTGTGAAGACTAGCTAAAGCCATGTGTTTGTCTTAAATCTCAAAGATATATGCCTTCAGTGCCACCATTTCTCCTGTATACATTCTACTGTCTACTTCATCTGATGGTAAATGTCAACAAAATATCTTCATTTATCTCATTTTGACACATTTCTCCCTTTTAAAATACATGCTGCAAATATGTGCTTAAACTTTTGCTGTACTGTGGGCAAAGAACACTCTGACCTTTAAAATATGTACTAGCATTTAAGTGACTTTAAGATGTTTAAAATGCTCTCATACTCATTATTAACGTAAAAACAATTATAATATAATCTCAGTTGTATGTATTTTATTAATATTGTTAAAATATTAGAAAAAATTGCATCCGTTCTCTATTGTGTTCCTTTTTAATTTGAGAGAGTTACAAATTCAAAATAAGCTTAACAACCAGCATTGTAATATATAAAATCATAGTTCATCAGAGTAATGAACAACTAGATAGAACTTGAAATTCTCTAGGTCATTTTACTGAGACAAATTTAATCACTTGTTGAAGAGCAAATATATACTATATGTGTATATACATACATGTGTATATATATCCATATACTCAAATACATATATACACATACATGCATGCATATGCCTAAGCATATATGTATGAATATACATGTAAATAAATCTGAAAGAATAAACCCAGATGGTCTTAGAGGCTTACAATTATGAGAGATATGTATTGTCTAACATATTAATGTTTTATAATTTCCATTTTACTGTAGGCACATATTAACTTTATAATTAGGAAGTAATATTAACAGTAGAATGAAATTGACCAAACATGTGGTACATGAATGTACCACAATGAATTTTACTTTATGCATATTTATAAAATACTAATTTTAAAAAATAAATTTTAAAAACGTAGACTTTTTCTGTTTGGGGGAAAATGTCATTGTTGTCTGTGAATGATTACACTTTTATATGTCATAGGTAATTTGGTGGTGTTGATGCCTCAGAAATGATTTCTTCCATTAGAAAGATGAATGTCCTCCAACAATAACAGTAGAAACAAATATCAACAATTGGAGTAGTTCATTGAACTGTTAGTATGTGCTAAGCACTCTCTATATGATTATTTTCAATCCTAAGCACATTATTTTAGGGAAAAAATCTTTATTGATATTTTACAAATAGGGCACAGATGAAATTCAAATCTCATTCCCATGAATGTCAAACTCATGCCTCATCTTTACTGTCCTCTTAAACAATGCCCACAGAGAAGTTAACGAGGACAAAACCCATAATGATTCTCCAGAATTCAAGATGATAAATTTCTTGCACTTATTTTGGGTAAATTCATCAAAGCTACCAAATAGCCAGAATGAATAAAATGCTTAGTAGAGACAAGAATTAGTATTTTCTCAGGCCTATGGCCCTGAGGTCCATTTCCTTGATGAAAACAATGAAGCTGCAGAAGATCACGTGCATCCAAGTCACCCCCACTCTCTTTCCAGAGGCCTGGGGACTCTGTGCCAGACCACCTCAACCTCAGGGCCAAACTGCCCTTGACTTTCATGCTCTTTGAGAGAGTTCTGTGGAAGTCTTCTTAGATTCTGTTCTATTTTCTGTAACTACTTAGGAGTCTCTAAAAAAGAGATTTTATTTTAAGTAGCTCAATCATTATGAGTCTTTTCTTGACAGCCATCTCTAGGATACAGTATCTGTGTGCACAATGTCAAGTTGCAAAGGAACCCAACCAGGCATCAGGTTAACTCAGAGTGCACAAAGCCTCCCAGGTTAGTTTGTGCAGCTCTGGAACATAAGAAAATGGACATGAATGATAGCCAACCACCTTAGTACAAAGCTGTCCATTTTTGGTGTGTTTTAATACCCAATATATCTACAGGAGGTCTTCTCAGTACCCCTTCATACTGCTTAGCATTCAGAGTCACTGTGTCTTGGAAGAAAAAAAGACTGAGTTCTATAGAACAGCAACATAAGACAGACTGTTTTAAAAAAGCAAAGAATGTGTTGCAATGGTAATTGCACTCTGACTGAGGGTGATACTCCTTTGTCGATATAGTAAAGAGAATATCTTCTTGTAGGGTAATTCTGTCTCTGCAGGAACCAACACAGAACAATCCAAAAAGAATCCTGTGCATATTTCTTCTCAGAAAACTATATTACCATTTCTTTTTACTCTTCTGAATGCTGTCAGCAAAGAGAGAAATGAAAGTTTAGTATCACATAATGCTTTACAAAAGAATTTTAAGCTCCTGTGATCAGTTACTTTTGTTTTTTTGTTACTAGCTGGGCATGGTGGTGAGTGCCTGTAATCCCAGCAACTCAGGAGGCTAAAGCAAGAGTATCACAAGTTCCAGGCAAGCCCCAGGAATTTTGAGGGACTGTAAGTAAATTGGTGAGATCCTGCCAAAAAATAAATAACTAAAAAAAAAAAGAGCTGGAGAATATAGATCAGTGATTAAGCACCCCGGGATAAACCCCTGGTATCAAAAAAAAAATATTACCAATTTATTATGGCATGTGTAAGGGAGTCTGCATTGACTATCCAGTTTAGATTCAAATGTATTCTTTTTGTGAGGTTCTTTTGGCCATTTAGTTGACTATATCACAAGGGTAATGAGTTAAAAAAGAAGCTGGTCTAGGAAATACTTTAATTGGCTTAGAAGTTTCCTACATGTAGGGAATTTATAGAATGCCTGCTTATGAAGGCCCAATTTCTTTTATCTATTAATATTCATTGTTTTTTCTTTTCTTTTCTTTTCTTTTCTTTTCTTTCTCTTCCCTCACTCTCCCTGAAGGCAGGTTCATCCTATGTTTTGAAAGCTGCTCTGGAATTCCTGGGTTCAAATGATCTTCCTGCCTCAGCTTCCCAGGGACCATAGGCACATGCTAATGCCCTCAGCTATTCACCATTTCTTTTCAGTAGTTTGGAATTTTTTTCTCCTTCTTATTCTCTCTTATCTTCAATCACATCATGTGGTATGTATGTCATAATGCCTTATTTGGAGCCTTGGTGTTCCATTGCTCCAAAAATATTCCAGGGTTTATACTGAAAAGGCATAGGATTATTATGAGCATTTTCCTAAGTAAGACATTTGCACACTGATGACTTCTGAAATGTAAACAATAGTAATAAATCAGCATAGCTGATAATGAGACTTCAATGATAAAAAAAGATTATTGAAATTCTCTAACTTTATGTTCAGATTTATAGTTTTTAAGAAGCAACTGTATGCATGGGAAATTAAAGGATATTGTACACTTTGTGAAAGATAATCCTGTAAATATAAACCAACTACTCAGAGTGGAAATAAGTAATATAAATTATGTGGCTCTTGAATATCAATAGGTATAGTATAATTTTGAGAATCAATCCTTACGTGGTGATAAGATACAAAAGAAGCATTGAACTGGTATTTTTGTCACTTATTTCTTGAATTATTACCAGATTAATTGAGTTTTCCCACCAAAAAAAAAAAAAAATGAACAGGACTTAAAGAAGTGACCTGGCTTCAAAGGACAAAATCCATCCTGAATTATAACATGCCTGAGACCTTCAATCATGGCCCAGGGAAAAGGGCATGAGCTCTGTCATTCTGATTTGTTGTTGGATTGATTGTCTAAGTCGGAGAAAATTCTGCAAGCTAAGTTTAAGTTTGTCTGGCTATGACTATTATACTGTAAATAGCACAAACAATTCAAGAATATTCTTCAAGTACTTGAGAGGTGTTACCTAACAAAGAAGTTGCTATGTCATTGATGAAGATGTAAGTTTCAAAAATGGGCCTTTATTGTTTCATTTACATCTTTCACATCACTTGGCAATATAAATGAAGGTATCAACAGACATTCATGTCTGAACTAGATTGGAAGCTGAATGTCAAATATCTACTGCATGGAGTTCTCACTCAGTGAGAACATTCTCATGACCGAGTTCTATTGCTCTTATGCTTCAGAGGCTGTGTCAAGGCTAATTCTGGGAAGCGCTCCTGCAGGCATGTGCAGTGGCAGCTGTAATAGGAGAACGAAGCCACATTACCAGGGAAACCTCTTTTAAAAAATCTTTCCATGTTTTAAAACATTTAAACAATAAATATCTAGCATTTTAGTTGAATGCATGTTTTAATTATTAAAAATAAATAATATATTTCATATGTGTGTAATGGGAAAAGCTGAGGCCTGTCCTCTGGGAAGGGGTGTGCATGTGTGTGTGTGTGTGTGTGTGTGTGTGTGTGTGTGTGTACCCGCATGCACACATGTGCATCTGTGCACCCACATGTTTTGCATGGCTCTGAGTATGGGAATACAAAAAAGAGTGGATGTATATGTGTCTGTAACAGGTAGGCATGGGTGTTCAGAAGTGTGTGTGTGTGTATGTGTGTGTGTGTGTGTGTGTGTGTGTGTGTGTGTGTTTTGAGCACTTTAATATAGATACCTTTCTTGAACATGGACAATAATCCACTTAGTTGTGCAAAGTTCTTGTTTGTGTTTTTCAAATCAGAGATGTGCTTATTTCTGAAGGCAAGAGTTTGTTTTGATAAATGAACCTCTTTTAATCCTGTGCAAAGTTGATCAATAAACAAGTAACTATCTCTCTTTATCATGTTAGCCTCTTAAACAAGTGAAAATTAAGGCTACTAGAGGTAGATAAATTTGCCAGTGGTCAGGCTCCAATTATAGATCATTTCCTACTCAAATTAGTAATATAAAAACATTGAATTCAGCCAAATAATCCAGACTGGGATTCCAGTTGAGGTGGGTGAGGGAAAATGAGGAGTGTGAACTTCTGGATGAAGCATCAGATGGAAGTGGCTGAATGCCTTCTCTTCAAATCTTAACACGTTCTAGGAATAAAATTCACAGCTTCCAGCTGCCAGCAAAGGATTATTTTATATCACAAGTCCTCAGCACCAGAAACTGTCTCCCCAAAGCCTCCGTGATTCCTGAGGTGTGATTGGTTGCCTGATCTGGTGATGGGAAGAGACTGTTTAAATTCAGCTCTCTTAGTCTTGAAAGACTTTGAGTGGAGGCTTTTCAAAGAGAACCATTCTGAGAGGAAACTTACGAAACAGGCTTTTGCCATTTTGCTCATAAAATCCACATCTCTTTATTTTTTTTTTGTTTCTATGTTCAATCCCCTTGTACTTTGAGGGTGAGTTTAGCCATTCAAGGATACCACATTTAGTACCTGCTGTATTCTAGACACTTTACAGAACATGCACCTAGTGTGTTTAGTTACTATGCTGTCTACCAATCCATCATCATAAAACTGTGCATCTTAAAACAATGACTTATTATCTTTCTTAATCCTGAGGGTTGCCTAAGATCAGCTGGTCAACTCTTTCTATAGAATGCTTACAGGTTTCTGATCAGACAGCAACTGGGACTGGAATCATCTGGGTGGAATCTAAGAAAGTCTCTGCACTCAGATATGGTGCCTGGTGGTGCTCCTTGACCCTATCCTTCTTGCTACATGCTCTCTCATCTTTTGAAGGCCTCTCCACATGGCTTGATCTACTGACAGCATGGTGATTTTAGTATAGTCACTCTTTTACGGGAGGTTTAATGTCAAGAAAAAAAAATGAAACTAAAAGCTCCTCCCAGTGCTGCCACAGAGTCATTTTGGCTATATTCTATTGATGGAAGTAGTCATGGACACCTGCCCACCTTCAGGGGTATGAGGTGACAGAAGCCATCTCCTGATAAGGGAACGACATGTCTACATTGCAGCAGACAATGGCTATGGGAGATTTTGTTGTGGCTATTTTTGAAAGGTATGACATGTTGCACTTGGTGTCTCAGGCATGGAAAGTAGCAGGGCTATTTTCTATCCATGTTCCCTATTGTGTTTCCAAGCCCTAAAACAATCGGAAATAGAACTTCTTTCCTATCTATGCCTCTCTCCCTCTCTGTTTCTCCTTCATAAAAAAATCTATTTAGTTCCTGGAAAAGGTTAGACTTTCTGTTACAGTCACATCATTTTAGGTAATGGTCTCAGTTTTATGCTGTTTTTACTAAAAAATTATCTTTTTATATTTCCCTCCTCTTTTTATAATTAAAAACTCATGGTTAAGATGGAAGAGAAGAAATAATATAGGAATAATCCTGCCATGTTAATGTGTTAATACCCTCACCTGGTAGGATGCTCTAAGAAGCACCACTTTTTAATTTATTCATGGATCTGATGCTGCTTGAGAATTGGAGACCCAGTGGTAGGCAAAGAAGCATGGTCTCCATCATGGTGTAGGCTATGTTCCCAACATCTATGTTAAAGTCCTGAGTTCTGGTATATTAGCATGTAGTTGTACTTGGGAACTAGTTATTGCATGTGTAATTAGTCAAATGAGGTAATTAATTCTATGTGACTGACTAGTGTCCTTGTAAAAAAGCATAAAATTTGGCATGGAGTCAGACACAAAGAGAAGAAAGACTATATAAAGAGACCCAGGGAAAAATTGGCCATCTACAAACCAAGGAGAGAAGTGATCCTGTCCTCATATGCTCTAAAAGAAATCAACCATGCCAGCACTTTGATTTCAGATTTCTTGCCTGCAGAACTGTAGAGACAATAAATTTATGCCATTTAAGCTACTCATTTTGTGAGTATGTATCCGGTTATGGCAGCCTGAACAAACTATATATGATCTGTATTATCTTAGAGCTTATGAGCCAGATGTTAATCAAATAATTCTAGAAATATACATATAATTTAAAATTGAACTAAGAAATCTGAAGGAAAAGAATGAAATTCTATGACAGCAGAGACCAGAGAAATCTTTCTTAGGCTGTTGAGTCAGAGAAACTTTCCATACAAAAGTGATATTTGAGATGAAAGATGAATTAAGAGGAATCACTTGAAGAAAAAGCAAGGCAAGCATGTCTGGGTGAGGCATAATGGTGGTGGTGGTGGTGCTGATGACAGTGGAGGTCGTGGTGATGGTGGTAGAAATGGCACTGGTACAGCATAGTAGCAGAATGTGCAAAGACCTCTTCCCAGAGAGAGCATGCTATAATTGAGACGGAAAGGAAGGGCAGTGTGGTTTTAGCACAGAGAACAACAGGAAAGATAGTGCAAAATAAGTCTAGTAAAGTAAGTAGAAAAGCCTATGCCCTCATAGCCCTTGTTAATGACATTTTTTCAGTTACTCTGTATCAATGAGAATCCTTTAAAGGGTTTTAAGTTGGAAATAACCTGTTCATATTTGAGTTTTTTTTTTTTAAATCAGTCCCATTTTCCTTAAAAAAAAGAAAAATCATTTGAAAAGTTTGGGAGTGGGGGAAGATTGAGTCTTAGGGAGACAAGGTAGGTGATTCATACAGTTGAAAGAAAAAAAAAGAGCCAGAGATGATATATAAAAATTGATACATTTGAAACATCTTTAGGAGAAGAAAAGGATAAGACTTGCTAATGGTAGAGGTCAGAGATGAACATGTCCATTTCTTTCTACCTTCCAACAGGAAAACTAGAAAAAGATTCATTGGAAGAAAGTAGCCCATAGGTTTTATACTGCCACTGTTTCATGAACTTTCAAAAACTTCAAGCTGAGAAATTGAGAAAGCAATTGGATACAGAGGGAGTTCAAAAACTGAATTCTGGTTAGAGATGTAAATTTGAGACTCATTAGCAAATAGATGTTGATTGGAGTTTTGCCTGTGGTTGAACTTGCTAAGAAAGGAAGAACAGAGTTCCTTAGGTGGCAGAAGTAAGACTTAATTAACTACAACATATATTTGATTTTTCTCTTATTTTACTCTTATTTCATAAAGGAAATGCTGGAGTTTGTATCAAATTACTCCTGTCAGATCATTTCTTAAAATACTGAAGCTTCTGAAACAAGTCACATATCTCCAAGTTAGAGTGCAACTCTAGGCAGTTTTTAATCATGTGTGTTTTTATCAAAAACAAAACAAGAAACTGCAGTTTGGTTTTACCACTGGAAAAATCCTTTCGTGAGTATTTTAGATAAAAATAAAATAAGAATTGATTTTGCTTTTCATAACTTAAAAAAAAAAGGTATCTTTAAAAACAACCTATGTCCACAGGGAGAAAAAGGCCTTATCTGATTATAATGGTGATTGAATTTTTGTGTGTACTTACTGACATTTGGTACAGGCCCTATCTTTGAATCATTCCATTTCTAGCAGCATCATGATATTATTTGTAAGAATGTATTGTCCCCGATAAAATAGAAACACAAACGTGTGCTGTTTCCCTCTTAAAGGAAACACGCTAGAGTTGTGCCACTCCATTGGCCTTTGGAAAATGTTAAATTATGTCTTCGCTAGTGTGGTTAGAAAATTAAACCTGCTTACTTCACTGTACCAGGAGAAAGGCTCTTAGGCTTCCATATCCACAGCTGCAAACTGTAGTCTTGAGTCTGACAGAGCTGGAAGAAAATAGGATTAGACAGGACTTTTGTCAGAGTAGGCCATAGCATCCCATCATTGGATGGGTTGATTAGAACACACACACTTTGATGTTGAATATCTACTTCACCAATCTTGTAATTGGTTTTAATAATGATACCCAGCAATAATGAAAGGGAGGGGAAATGTTCATTTCTTTGATTACTCTTGGCTGTACTAATTGGATAGTATACCATTCTGTGTTAAGAATAAACATAACATTTGCACCAGCAGTTTTATCTGTAGAGATTTAATTCTAAGAAGTTCTTCATAAAATTCTGAAAAGTTTAATCTATGGGAATATTAATTTCTATTTGGTTATTAGAATCCAAAACACAAAAATAATGATATTTCCCACCACAAGAACATAGCTTACAAATGGTAAGGTCCATCTGTATTATGTAATAACATGTGGTATTAAGTTATGATGTAGAAAACATGATAAAATACAAATGGTCAAAATGTAAAATCAGTTTATAAGTAAGCATATAGAGCACCACTTTTGTGTGTGAAAATGCCTATTTATAGAAAATAATCAAAATTGTATACAATAACTTCTCTTTTCCTTATTTCTCTCCCTTTTCTATTTCTTTGTTTTTTTTTAAAGTCTGCAACTAAAAATTGTTTCTATGTACAACATGAGCTATTGATATCTATACACATTTTGGATGGCTAAATCAAGGTAATTAATGTATCCATCTCACAGAGTTCTTTTTTGAGCTAAGAACATTTAAAATCTACTCTCTTACCAAACTTCAAGTACATAACACATTGTAATCAAATATAGTCATCATGTTATAGAATAGATCTGCTGAACTTGTCCCTCCTTGCTAAATAAAATTTTGTATCCCTGCCCCAATGTCTCCCTGTCCCCTTCTGCATATGGGCCCTGGTAACCACCATTCTGTTCTCTATGTGTTTGACTTTTTCTCATTCCACATATAAATGAGATCAAAACGTATTGTCTTTCCTATCTGCCTTATTTCATGTCCTGTGGGTTTATTTGTGTTATTGAAAATGACAGGATTTCCTTTCTTCTTAAGGCTGAATAACATTCCATGGTGTGGCAATAACATTTTTTTTTTCTTCCATGCACCCGTGAACTGACATGTATTGATTCCACATCTCTGTAAGTTAGTGTGAATATCCTGCAACCAACATGCCACTGTAGATATCTCTTTGACATACAAAATTCATTTCTTTTATATAAATACCCAGTAATGGGATTGCTGGACCATATAGTAGTGCTACTTCTAATCTTTTTAAGGAACCTCCATAGCATTTTTCATAATAATGTGCTAATTTACATTCCCATCAGTAGCCCACAATGTTGCACTTTTCCCCACACCCTCACCAACACTTTACTATATCTTTTCATTTATAGTTGAACTAACAGGTGTGAAGTGATATCTCATTGTGCTTTTAGCTTTTGTGCAAAAATATTTAAAGATTTAAATCTGAGTATACTGAAGACTCTTATTTTCATTTTTGTGACTTTTTATATATTCATAGCTTATAAATGGTAAGGTCAAAATTTTATTGATGAATGTATAAGACTTTTGCATAGACATAGCAATTAATATTTTTAAAGTGATCCTTTTACCCCAAAATATTCATATTCCTTTGTTTATTATTCTCTTGTTAATGTTTAACATCCTAGAACTAAAGATTTATTCCTCTTAAATCCTATAAAATACTTCCTTTAGAAGATTTACAAAGCAATATGAATTTCTTTCACTCCATTTTAAATAAGCTCATCAGTTCTATCTAGAGGGTAAAGTTTGATGGGTCCACAGAGGATCAAAAAATGGGACAAGAGGGCACCTAAGAGGAAGGTGGTGTGCATAGCAGTTTCATTGGGGTAAGTCTGCCCTTGGGTATTTCTGACTTTTTAATATTTTACTCATGAAGGGAGAAACTGGCAGCAATTTATTAACCTAGGATCTCTGCTCAAAGACCTGGCATTTTGAAAATTTTATAAGCATGTTTTGAATTTAGTATTTGCTTTTAAGAAAATTCAGATGGAGATCCCCCCTATTGCTCTGAATTTTATGTACATTAATAAATATGAAACCAAGGTGTATCTACTGACTCTGATGTAATAATAAGCTCTGGCATATTAATTCTGTAGGTCTTCATCTGTTTCTAATAACCTGGACATTTCTGAATCTGTTTCTTCTTTTAGAAAACAAAATTCTAAAATTCTTAGAATAAGATGTGTTCCATTATTATATAATTACATCAAAATGGATTCTAACTAAATTATAACTAAAAAAATAATAACTAAAAAAATAAATGAATAAAATTTTTTTTAAATTAATTCCCATTGAAAAAATATTATTCAAACAACTTAAATGTTAATTTTAGACAACAAATTAAAGCAGAAGTAGCCTGCATTATTAAGAATATTAAAACACCATAGTTCTTTTAGAACTTTTAATATTACTACTACCACTAGTGATGGAGATGATGGCAAAGAGGAAAGTGTTTATTGGTCATTTCTGATGATTCGTGTAATTTATACAATTAAATGACATATTAATTACTCATAAATATATTTACATAAACTAATTTAAATATGTAATTTAATTTTAACAGTAACTTTTTAAAGTCAGAATTTATTCTTATTATACAGATGAAAAACTGAAACTGAAACTTTAAACAACTTGCAAAGTACATGGAACTAGGATTCAAATTGTGGTCTTCATAACACTGATGATTCACTTTTATACAGTGTGTTGTCTGACCAAAGCAGGTTTTTGGAAGATATTAAATGGAGACCTTGCCATACAATGGTGTCACTGCTGCTACCACCACCTGCTGGAATGTGATGTTTAGGGCCATTTTCAATAGTAAAGCACACCACTGCAGCCCAGCTGACTGATTGCCACTCTCAATGCTTTTTAATGATAACAACTTGAAGTCAATCAGAGTGTCTGATTCTTAGGTGATCTGTGCTATCTAAAGTGCTCAGATGGCCTCAAATCACTCAGATTTCTTTGACATCTATCTCCATTTTTCTTGGCATAGCTGTCACTTCACACTTGAGTTTATTTCCACCATCTATCCTCAGAATCTTTGCAATCAAGTTATTTTAGACAATTGATGATAAAGTGGCACTCAAGTCACCATTTTGGATGATTTGAAGCCCTTATTTATTTTATCTCTGGTAGACATTTTTTAATATATTTTTTAGTATCCTCTAAGCTTATAAACAACATATTTATAAACAACAGTATATTTTTGCTGCACTTGACAAGCTCACTGGACTGGAAAGACCTGTAGCCCAGGTGGGAATAAACATGTGGAAATGTCTAAATTACTTAAACATATTTCCTCTCAATCAGAAATGGGAGTTCTCAACCTAGATGCCCCTCAGTAGATGAATGGATAAAAAAAATGTGGCATCTATACACAATGGAGTATTATGCAGCACTAAGAAATGACAAAATCATAGAATTTGCAGGGAAATGGATGGCATTAGAACAGATTATGCTAAGCGAAGCTAGCCAAGCCCTAAAAAACAAATGCCAAATGTCTGCTTTGATATAAAGAGAGCAACTAAGAACAGAACAGGAAGGAAGAGCATGAGGAAAAGACTACAGTAAACAAAGACGAATGGGGGGAGAGAAATGGAGAGAGAAGGGAAAGCATATGGAAATGGTAGGAGACCTTTGATGATACATAAAATTATAAGAGGTTATGAGGGGCAAGGGGGAGGGAAAAAAAGGGAGAGAATTGAACAACAGCAGGGGAGGTAGAGAGGGAAGATGGGAGGGGAGGGGAGGGGAGGGGGGATAGTAGGGGATAGGAAAGGTAGCAGAATACAACAGTCACTAATATGGCATTATGTAAAAATGTGAATATGTAACAGATGTGATTCTGCAATCTGTATTTGGGGTGAAAATGGGAGTTCAAAACACAATTTGAGTCAAATGTATGAAAGATGATATATCATGAGCTATGTAATGCTTTAAATAATCAATAAAAAAAAAAGAAATGGGAGTTCTCAGCAGGCTTGTTGAAGGCAATCGGACATTTAAAGGTCCATTGAAAAGAAAAAGAAAGTAATATTTGAAAGAACCAATGAACAATCTCACTGGATATCACACCTGCTCTCTCAGGTAGTGATTTTTTTCTGCAGGTTTGGTGGGGCTGGAGGTGAAACAGTAGACACTGATGTGCAGTCATTGGAAAAAAAAGTTTTTTTTTTAATTTTAATATACAGCATATTAAATACACACACAGAGAGAACAAGTGACTTAGTTGGTCTCTCAAAGTATCAATATTACCACTTAAGGAATACTTAATAGTGCAAGGTATGTGGCATGTACTTTATCCAAAATAACAAGAGATAACATCTATTAAGCATTTACTATGTACTGGAGCACACTGCACCCATGACCACGTATGCACATGCTCACATGTGTACCCACATGCACATATACATTCTACATGCATATTTTTCATAGTGGCCCCAAGGATTCCCACTTGACACGTAAGTGACAAACTCAGGCTGAATAAAGCAATCTTCCAATGCAATTGGTTAGGAAGGGACAAAACCAACACTGGGAACACAGGTTTGGGGCTCCAAGGTGATGACGCTAATGTGTGCTGTATATCCTCTCCAGTGAGAGGCATGTCTACCAGAATTTCTGAAACTGTAGCTAATACCGTCTCCATTGGATTCCTCAAAGGTACAATTCCTTGGTTCTCTCATTGATTTTCTGTACTACAGTTTCTCAGGGCAGGCCCCACAGATCTGCATTTAAATTTACTCCTTGGATGACTTTTTAAAACCATGAATATTTGAGAGTCAGTGTGACTAACAGGTGGCCCTATGTCTGGAAGTAAGACAGTGGAAAAAAACTAGTATGGGAAGTCAGGTGTGCTGAGTGCTAATCCTACCCTGCTAGTAACTAGTTATCTGATCTTGGATAAATCACTTCAACTTTCAGGGCCTGCATAATATCACCTGTAAAGTGGTAGTGTTAGATCAGATGCTTAATTTACCATTTTGCAAATATCTTAATAGATTTCCATGCTATAGGACATATTATTTCTGTTAGGTTTTGTATTGCTAAGTCGATGTATAAGTCCTGTTTATGGAGCTGAGTTGCTCTATTTAAAAGAGACAAGAGGAAATGAAGGGAAGTGGGGGTGGGGATCTGAACAGGAAATACAGTAGAATGGAGCAGACATATAACTTTCCTATGTTCATATATGAATACATGACCAGTGAAACTCCACATCATGTACAACCACAAGAATGGAATCTTAATTAGAATAAGTTGTACCCCATGTATATGAAATATGTAGAAATACACTCTACTGTCATGTATAAGGAAAAAGGAAAAATTTAAAAAATTTAACAAAAAAAGAGAGACTACCTGGAGTAGGCTAGGCGATCTAGCACTGTAGCCAGAGAGGACTCTGTAACCTGGGAGCAGGAGCAATTAGCTTCTTCCTTGATCTGCAGCACTTGTTCAGGTATAATTCAAAACAGCTGAGTGTTGCCATTCCAAATGTGCTAGGATTGAGGTATAGAGGTAACTTTCCTGAGACCAGCGGCATATTTTACTGGGAAACAAGCAGTATTTCCTGTTTGAAAAAGCAAAGGCCTCTAGGATTGACAGCAACAGCTTTCTAATCTATTTCAGCTAAGAGGTAATCATTTCCAGTTTCCAAGAGTATTCCTGCAAATCCAGCAGCATACTTTCATTTGTTGCCCATACAACTGTACCAGCCTTTACAAGAGAAGTAAATATGTCCTCAGTGACTGCTTTGTATTTGCAATTAACTAATCTGATAGAGGAATCTGGCATCTGCATATGCAAATGCATGTTTAGCAGTACACCATGGAATGCAGGAACACATTTTATTTTGTCCACATATTTTAGGAGCCTGGAAGAAAATGTAGTCTTTATTTTAATCTGTAGTGGCTTGTCCAGTGTTTTCTATACCAACATGTTTACTAGATGAGTGCTTGATATTCAGGCCTCAAAATAAACAGCTCCTGAATATTCATGTATGTCGAATGCAATCAGAGAAAAAAAACAGGAATAGAATCTCAGAATGCAAACTCCTACTCCCCATCTGTAACCATTAGGATAAGAGGACACAATACCACTAGTGAGACAGGGAGTCGCTCATTCAACAAATATCTATTAATTGCATAATATGAACAAACCACTGAGACAGACCATAAAGATGAAGGTTTGGTTTGGGCTTTTTTTTTTTCTTTTTTGTATTCCAAGAAAGAAAAATTACCTAAAGATAGAGAATAATAGTAAAGAATATTCACTCAACAAATATTTATTAATTTCATACTTTATCATAGGCACTAATAAAGGTTTCAGGTAATAATTCTTTAAAAGAGTGCCAAAAATCATTTCCTTCATAGGTTATGTTGTAGTTTGAGAAAGACAAAGAACCAATGAATATAAAATATACAGTATGATAAAATGGTGGTAAGTCCTCGAAATATGTGTGTGTATGTTTGTGTGTTTATGTGTGTGTGTGTGTGTGTGTGTGTGTGTGTGTATATATATATATATATATATATATATACACACACACACACACACATACATATATATCTCAGAGAAATGAATAGAGGATACCCGAAAAAAAAAATATTGATCTAAATAAGGAATTCAGGAAAGCCTTACCAAGAAGATAAACTAGAACAGAGATTTGATGGAGGAAAGGGAGTGAATCAAGGGGGTATCCATGAGGAAAGTGTACTAGGCAGTGGTTATTGTTTAAAGCAGGTGGTGTTGGTGAGTTAGAAGAAGAGAAGCAAGGCCAAATGGCCATAATAAAGGGAGTACATTTTAAGAACGAAGAAAGATAACAAGATGCTTGGCCATGGAGGAAAATGTCAACTTGGACTCTGAGTGAGGTGAGAAGTCAGTGGAATTTGTAAAGAAAAATGGCAGGATTTAACTTGCATTTTTAAAAAAATGACACTAGTCATTGAGTTGAAAGCAGACTGTAGGGAACAAGGGTGAAAGGAGCAAGTCCAGATGCATTGTGATCGCTAGTCACAAATTAATGAACAAAGATGCTCTGATCGGGTGGAGGTTGTGAGAAGTGGTTACATTTTAGATGTTTTGAATGTAGAAATAATAAATTTTTTTATGTTCTTCTAGCTTTGTGAAGGTATAACTAATAAATAAAAATGCTTTTTGTATACATTCCAAAATGATGGGACCTGGGGTTTTCATCTTCTCAACCTGTGCTATGCCAGAGTAGGACCTAAGACAACTGCCAACTGAAACCACATTATTTTTTCTCTCTTTGTTACTTACTGTTCAGATCCAATCATTGCTCTTTGTGAAAGGACAGAAATCAGTCCTCTGGGGAGTACTTAGAAAAGCTGGGGATTTGGAAGCATGTCCAACCTTTTTTCCTCCCCAGGAAGAAAGCAGAGGCTAGGGAATTTCCTTATGATCACACTTTTTTTAGTTGTCAATTAATCTTTATTTTATTTATTAATTTAATTTATTTATTTATATGCAGTCCAGAGTAATTGAACCCAGTGCCTCATACATGCTAGGTGAGTGCTCTACCACAAAGCAGCAACCCTATCCCTCAATTAGTTCTCACTCAGGTCTAACTCACCATATAGAATTCTCAGAAATACTTAAGAAATCTATGCAGTGTCCAAAATGCCCTGAATGAGGATATTGTGACAAGACTATTGGAAGCTTGACTATTATGACCAGTGTGATTCCATTTTCCAAACTCAGGTTGCAGATCTAAAATATGTGGGAAATATGGGGAAAGCGACTGGTGGAGTAGTCTCATTGATTAAGCTCATGTTATGTAGCATTTTTATTATACTTTTGTTGGAGAATATACTTTACAAACTGACTTTATCATCCCCAAAGTGAAGCCAGTGCTATGTTCCATCCAAGTCATACCATATTCCCAAAATGGATGTATGCATTTCTTCTCATCTCACTTTTCAGTGACATAATGTTAAGAACTTGAAATCAGACACGATGGGGGCATTTACTTCATGGAAATGCTACAAATAGGGCTTTTTAAAATATATAAAACATTCATTAAACATTTAACAGTTCAACATTTGTAAGTATAAGAACTTTAAACGTTTTGTCCATACCTAAGGTATCTTATATCTGGTTCCTAGGTAAAAAAAAAAAAAAAAAAAAAAAAAAAAATCTGAGATGATTTCCATTTAGAAAGTTTATTAACCATCTCTTATTTTCTGTATTCTGATGCTTTGACATCTAAAGCCTTGCTGACCCTGAAGAAACTGTCCCTCCCAGGAGTAGGCAGTTCCTAGAAATGGTAAACAACTTGTCCAAGTGGATGCTTTTCAAAAGAAAACCAACAACACAAAACCCACACTCCCAACGGCCTGCTCTAATCACTCCAGGGTAGTTAGTACAAGATGAGTAGGGACAGATTTTATTTCCAGCACCCAGTGATATTACTCAAACTAGTCGATCCTAAGCTTGGGTACCCTGGCTTGTCTATTTCTTATCCTGATAATAACAGTAAGGGCTCTTGCTCACAGTTTCTTCCTCTCCCCTGGTGGTCCCCAATGACATGTATGCTCTTTTCCCATTTGTCTCCTGATCATTGGTCTTATCATATCTAATAACGGTAAGACCGATGATAAAATAAATCTTTGAAGAATACTCTCAAGGTTAACACATTTGAGGAAGAAATTGAAATAGATTTGGGAAGAGAGAAGATTTATCTATGATTTAGTCTGAAGAAAAGCTCTCTGCCAATCTGAGATGGCCCAGTATTTACATGTGGTTCCCTTTAAGCCAAGGAGCCAACCTTTCATAATCCTGCATTGATCAGGGTAGGGTATGACCAGATCCTAGAGCGGGGACTTGACTTTGAACTTCAAAGAAGTTATTTGGCTAAGAGGAATTACTCAGAGAGGGACTTTGCTAAGGGCTGTGCTCTAAGCGCTGGTGGAATGCATGCCTTGGTTTGAAGCAGAGCGATGGAAGTATGTCTCTGCACATACTACATAAAAAGTAGATAAAATCATCTGCCAAATGCTGCCTAGCTTATATAATTCATGAGCTTTCTGAGGAAGTCAACATCATTGGAAAGAATAAATAATGTCATTGAAAAGGTGCTAAAAGTTCATGCCAAATGCAGAGTCAGATAAGTCCCTTCAGTCCTGGCAGAAAAATAAATGTAAAATAAATTAGCCATTTACAACTTTGCAAAACCCAACACACTGTGAAGATTTATCAACTAGAGCATGAAAAAAAATTGACTATCTTTGACAAAGCAATTAAAAAATAAAAATTGGTGCAACTGAAATCCAAATGAAATAAGCTTCAAGAGCAGAAGAAATGTGAAAATAAAAGTTGTTGGATTTCTGTCCCCCACACATCTCCTTTTTTGTTGCTCTGGGATTTCATATCATTTAGAACACTGGTGAGTGACTGAAGAGAATATGGTTTCTTTATAGTCTGCTTACTGGTATAAAAAAAATGGACAAATGCTGACTAAGATCCTCATACCGCTGAGTTAATGAGTCTTGGGAAATTTGCTATTTACTCCTGTTTTCTCTATAGCATTTAGAACATAAAAATCTTACAATCCACACTTATTATTTCTTTATTATTCAAATGAACAATGATTAAACCAAAATGAAAAAAAAACCATAATTGAGCCAGATAGTCTTTAGGTTACTTAAAACCTATAAAAATATTAGATGAGAAACACCCAAGAAAGGCAGTTACATTAAAAGAAAGCGAGTTTATATAGAAAAAGCAAATACTAGAGACTTATATAAGAATTCAAAGAAATGACCACAGAGGTGCAGAGGGAACTCATTTGAGAGGACAGAAGAAGTACCGATGACACCTCATCATGGAAAACTGAACACATGGAGGCTTCCCTAAGGCCACCCTTACTTAGGGAATGTCTTAGTAGAGTGGTCTCTTGATTCTCTTGATCTTGCTTTCTATTTCGAATATCTGTGTAACTCATGATCCCTTACTAGATCCTGCACAATCCAGCACATATTTATTGTCCTGGTCTTTTACTTGAGGCTTTTACTATGGACTTGACTCTTCATATATCTTTAAGCACTCAGCAACCCTTTGGTGATGAGCTCATTATAGTTAACCATCTAAACATAAAATAGCTGGGGTTCAGGAATATTAAGTAACTTGTCTGAGGTGTGAGTTTATAAGCCAGGTAGGACAGACCAGATGCATATTCAGTCTGATTGCTGAGTTTGAACATTAGTTCATTCAGTTCTATCTGCTTTAGTCAATGATGAAAGATTTATTATTAGTAGTAGGATTCTAGGAGAAAGGAGAAATTGATTTTAACTTTGAAGAACTAGTTAGAAATAGGTTATTAAAAATTAGTGGTGAGGGGCTGGGATTGTGGCTCAGCGGTAGAGCACTCGCCTAGCGTGGGCGGGACCACATAAAAATAAAGGCATTGTGCTGTATCCATCTACACCTAAAAAAAGGTAAGTGTTTTAAAAAAAAAATTATTTGTGAGGGGGCTGGGGTTGTGGCTCAGTGGTAGAGTGTTCAACTAGCATGCCCGAGACACTGGGTTCTATCCTCAGCACCACATTAAAATAAAATAAAGATATTTTAAAAAATAGTTGTGAGGAGGAACACTTTGCACAAAGACATAGCTTCAGAATATCTCAGGGCATCCTTGCAAAATGTAGGCGAGTAATGCATTAGAAATTAGTAGAAGGTAAGATTAGGAGGCCGAGGCAGGAGCATCAAAAGTTCAAAGCCAACCTTAGCAAAAGCAAAACACTAAGCAACTCAGTGAGACCCTGTCTCTAAATAAAACACAAAATAGGGATGGGGATGTGGCTCAGTGGTCGAGTTCCCTGAGTTCAATTCCTAGTACCCCCCCCACACACACACAAGTTAAGATTATAGACACTACAGACTTTTGTGGTATAAAAATAAACCCAAAAACTATTCTGATCTGGTAAGTGAAATTTGCATTTGATATTTAGGAGACTGACTGTATTTTCACTGTGGAGACTGGATTGCTGAGAAAACATGTGAAATTGAAACTTCTTAGGAACCAGGACAGATGTGAAAGGAACCAAGCTCGTGTGAACCAGCCCTATTGTGTCAATCTCATCATTCACATGAGATGTCTGGTAAGGTCAGAAAAGTCAACAAATGCCAGTGTGGTTGTATATTCATTTAGGGAGATATTCAACCACTTATTTTACAAACGATTGCCATCACATTGTTCTCTAGCATCACTTGAGAACAGAATCATGGTTCTTGTATTTCTCCTCTGCAGCACCTATGCTCCAAATCAGGACCAAAAGAGTAGGTTATCCTGCCAGTAGAGCCCTAAATTCTGATTTCCTTTCCTGAATGTATTCAGAAGGTCACATATCTACAGTAGAAAAGACGAAGGAAATCAAATTCTAGATTAGAAAAGTGGAAGAATGACTCCTACTCCATATAGCATCTCTGCTACACTTAATCCTCTCAGAATTAGAAAAAAATAGTCAGGTATAATCTCTCTTTCTCTCTCTCACAGTTACATTTGTCCTCAGCAAACTAATAAACAATTTTGAGGGATGTGGAGCAGAAAGCTTGAGTTGGTTTCCAGCACCTCCCACACCATTGCTTTGCTAACAAGACCATGTTTTTAGTGGCCCACTCTTTCCTGTTCTCAGCCAGGTGGTATGAATGGGAAACCATCATCATCCTTAAGGAAAGCATCCTTCTGGTCAATGTAATTATTTAAAGGATTAGTATGAATACCATCCAAATTATGTCAACAAAGAAACACTGGAAATTCTGGAGAAGCAAAGTTTCTTCTGAACCATTTGAGAATTACAAAAGCAGGCCTGCTCTGTTTACTTCAGGGATTGTAGAAGAATGATACGAAACTTGAAACTGCTAGTCCTTTTTCTACCATGAGGATAAAGTCAAATTAGAGGAAGTGCTGTTGGGAAATGATGAAGTTTTCAGAACCAAACTATACCTGAAGTTAGCAAGTAGATTTTTCAATTAAGTGAGCCAATAAATACTTTTTAATAAGATGATTGAGTATATTTTTCAGTTTTTTTGTCACAAAAAGTTTACCATGGAAGTTTCCAGCTAATCTCTTTCAGCCCTTCCCAGCCCTTAAAATTCTTTGAAATAAAATTGCCCTTCCCAGGTCCTTAATGAACACGTAGATTATAGATACACTTCCACTGGTTGACTGTGACACTGAAAGGTCAACTTAGGGAATGAAGAAATAGAACTGTCATGCATATTAAATCCCCACAGAGAATCAGCTTAGCCATTCTTTTGTGAACCTGAGTCCTTTGCCATAGGCAAGATGTATTCTATGTATGTCCTGCCCTGCTGACTTCTTCACCTGTAAGTAGGCATCTTCTCTTCTGTTCACAAACAATTTTGTTTATATTAACAAACTCTTCTTCTCAAATCTCCTTTGAGATTTGAGAAGAAGAGTTTGTTAATATAAACAAAATTCCTCTTCAGGCAACTATCTTGCTGCATTATGCTTCATCATTACTTTTCTTGAGCCCTCTAATGTCAAATCGCTTTTCCTTTTAACATTTGCACTTCTGTAAGTGTTTTCAGAACCAAACTATACCTGAAGTTAGCAATTAGATTTTTCAATTAAGTGAAAAAATCTGCCTCCTCTTGGCTCTGGAGCTCAATAGGCTTTCCCTACCTTGAGGCTACTTGTTTTTCCTAGACGATTCCCTACATTCTTTTAAAAAAATTCTTCTTCATCCTTTGTTCATAGCTAAAATGGTTCTTTAGCTGGGCATTGTGGCATGTGCCTGTAATTCCAGAAACTTTAGAGAGTGAGGCAGGAGTATTGCCAATTCAAGGTTATCCTCAGCAACTTAGCAAGGCCCTAAACAACTTAGTGAGACCATGTCTCGAAATTAGAAATAAAAAGGGCTGGGAATGCGACTTGGTGATGAATCGCCTCTGGATTCAATACCCAGTACCAGAAAATAAAAATAAAAATAATAAATAAATAAAGTGGTCCTCCATCAGGTAGCCTGCTATAGTCAATCGCTGCATGCTATGCTTTCAATTCAGAATCCATATCATACTTATTTATTATATTTACTTTTGTGCATATATTTAATTATTGAATACCTTATATCTTATACCAGACTTCCCGCTTATCAAAGGCAAGGACTGTGTCTATCTGCTTATTGCTGTGTATCTAATGCCTAGTGAATCAGTGAGAGTGGGCATGGAATAAGTAGTGCCATTTAATGCAGTCATTATACATTGCTTATTCTGTTCTTTAAGGCAATGCTGTATTAAGAACCACCTGAGTATGAGATACTGCTTCAGTCGCCACAGAATGCACCTTTCAGATACTTGAAGCACACAGCAACATGTGTTTTTCTTATTTGCTTAATGGCCATCACTGAGAAGAATGGGAGGATCTATTAGCCCATGAGGCTGGCCTCTTCCTTCCCACTGCTGCTTTCTGAACCTGACTCCCATGTTCAGGGTGAATTCATTACTCTCTTCCTGTCCAAGCACTTTGGAGAAAGAAGAGCTGCAAAGCCTGATGAGCCCTAGAAGATCAAAACAAGCCCAGATACTGCTATCGACTTGTCAAGCCCCAATGCCTAGCTAATGTCACGCATCCCTGAGGAGGCATTATCTCAGGTGTTCTTTGAAAAACAAATTCTTTTAAATAAAATTGCTGGCTTCATCCTCTCCCCTCCTGTTCTTTCACTTGTGAACAACCCCAGTTAGACTTGGTCCAACCTTCCTGTCACTGTCCTGGTCAGAAACCCCAACCTCTTCCATGAGACTGGCTCTCAAATACTGTTAATTGCCTGACAAATGAGAGCAGAAACTGTCCTTTTCTTCTTTATTCCCTCTTAAGCTACAAATCATCCAAGCTTCCTAGGTGATATCCACAGACAGTCCACAGATAATTTATTTTATGATCTAACATAGATCCCATTTTCTATTTCTAACATTCTCTCTGCTTTTCAGTAGCAATTCAACTTTTCTATTATTTTTAAATCACTTAAAGACCAATTGAATAACATTCTTAGGGAATATGGTCTATGACCTTACATTGTATTTTCCCTAATATTCTATTTCCAGAAATAAAATGACTACATTGGACTTGGACCAGGACTGTTCACTGAGTTGCAGTTATCCTGTTGTTTAGTTGTCTTTTAATTTACACTGTCATTAGATAATGTTTGGTTTTCGATTAAATGACAGGTAGGATGTCTTTGTCCTTGAATATTTAGATATTTAAAAAAATTTTAACTATGCTGTGATTCTAAGGAAAAGTAATATCAGCAGTTTAGCATAGAAGGGATTTTGCTTTTGCTTTTCTAATAAATTAAACATGCAGCTTATACAATGCTAGAAAAGATTTACATGAGGAATATACTCAATAGGCATGCACAGCAAAATATATTTTGCCGTTGGGCTAATCTTTTGGTTTTATGTTAAAACCTTTAATTTAATTTTCTCATTAATATCTAAAGCTTGACTGTGCATAAAATGACACAGTATTAGAGTGTCTCTTATGGCATTTAAATTCTATTGCCCCTCTTTTTTTACTCATTCATGTTAAAAGAAGATTTTGGAATTAATTATAATGTTTAGGCATAAATGAGACAAGAAACCAAAACTGAATCAGGGTCACTTGCTGCAAAGAGTCCTGTATTCTGTTAGAAATTTCTCTTCACTACTTTTGGAATGAGAGAATTAAAACTTTCAAGGAAAATTGCTATCACATTTACCAAAGAGTACTTTCAACTTATTACATTTGTCCCAGGCTCTTATTTTACACTAAATCTTAAATCTCATTTTCTGAACTCAAAAATCTTTGTCAGTGTAGAGGTCATTAATTTTAATTAAATGAAAAAATTTTATACACACAATGAAATGAGGATTGATCTCATAACTTTCATTAAATAAACACAGAAAATTAAAATTTGCAATTGACTCAGTGGGTTACAGCAAGAGTTGTACCCAGAATCAAAGAAAAAGTATATGCTTACTGAACAAGTCATGGGCTTTGATTCTTACTTCATTTCCTTTGTAATATTACATCAGGGAAGGAGGTAAAGATAACATCAAGTTTACAAGTTTGGTTCACATAACTCATGCACTGCAATTCCAACCTCTATCCATAGCTTTTGACAACTTACAAAGAACCTCTCTATATATGCCTCTTTTTGAGTATTTACCATTAAAGAATATATTTTTAGATGTAAATATGCAGAATCATAAAATCACATCTCTGCCGTTTATTAGCTTTTTACTTTAGGAATATAGTTTCAGGACTCCAAGCCTCAGTTGTCGTATCTTTAAGTGGAGACTGAAATTCCAAACTTGCAAGTATGCTGTAAACAATTAATCCCTCTAATTCAGGAATACCTGATGCTTTTTCATTGATTTGTGTCTTCAGTTTCTCTCATCAATATTTTGTAGTTTCCAGAATATAGATCTTTCATCTCCATGGCTAAATTTATTCCCAAGTATTTTATTCTTTTTGACATTATTGTTAATGGGATTGTTTTCATGCTTTCCTTCCTAAATAGTTCATTGTTGGTGTAAAGAAATACTAATGATTTTATGTTTTGATTTTTTTTATCCTGTGAGTTTACTGAATTTGTTTATTAGTTGTTAACAGTCATTTAATGATAGTTTTAGGTCTTTCTACGTATAGGTTGATGACACTTGAATAGAGAGACAGTCTTACTTCTCACTTTCTCATTTGGATACCTCCTGTTAGCCTTTCTAATCTGATGGCTCTGGATTGTGTATTCAATACTATGTTGAATAAAGTGTCAAGAATAGGTATTCTTGGCTTGTTCCTGATATTAGGAAAAAACTTTCAGATTTTCACTGTTGATTATGATAGTAGACAAATATCTTCTATTGTGTTATACAATATGTGTTTTCCACACATATTTAGGTGATGATATCTTGCCTGCTTCCAGTGCAGGTTATGGAAATGGGGTTCCCCTTGGTAGATTGGACTGGTTGAGAAATAAAAGCTAGGGAAAATAGAATTATGGAAAAACCACAGGACACAGAAAGTAGTTTCTGAAAGCGGGGGCGGGACAGGCTAGCTGATGGTACTGATCCAGCTTCTATACTTTGGCAAAATGGAGCCCCTGCTTGCTTTATTTATATGGGGGACACCAAAGACAGGGATAAAGTTTCAAGTTTTGCTTCCTGGCGTCTTGCAGTCAGCAGGTTGTTTGACCTCTGGCAGGTTATGTCATACTGTCATTTTTGTTTATGTTGAGATGGTTTTAAAATTCCATCTTGATGGCCTTTGTGAGCCAGTGGTTATTCAAGAATGTTTTGTGATCTACCCTAGAGAAAATTTTGTATGTGTTTGATCCCTCTGATGTTGGGTGGAAAGTTCTGAGTATCTCTGTTAAGTCCATTTGGTGTATAGTGTCATTCAATCCATCATATTTTTATTGATTTTTCAGTCTTTAAAATTCTGTACATAAATGAAAATGAAGTATATCAATTTCCTACTTTGATATTCTTTTATATGTTGTATGACTCTCAATTTTTCCTTTAAGCTGGGTCAATATTTGTTTTATGTAATTAGTGTTCTGGTGTTAGGTGCATGCATTTTTGCAATGATTATCCCTTCCTATTGAGTTGATCCTCTTATCATTATGTAATTATTTACCTATCTCTTTGTTTTGCATCCTTTGATTTAAAATCTATGTTATCTGACATAAATATGCTTACTTCTGCTTTCTTTGGGATTCTATTTACAAGAGTATCTTCTTCTATCCCTTTACTTTCATTCTATGTATATCATTAGATGGTTGTACATGGGATTTAGATAGATCTTATTTATTAATCCATTTAGCCACAATATATATTTACATTGAGAGTTTAATACATTTATTTTTGTAATTTGTTTTTATTTATTTTTATGTGGCACTGAGGATAGAACCCAGTGACTCACACATGCTAGGCAAGCATTCTACACTAAGCCACAGTCTCAGCCCCTGCATTGACGTTTAAAATAGTTATTGGGAGAGAAAGGTTTGATATTGTGATTTTGCTTATTGCTTTCTGTTTTACTTATCATTTAATTATATCTATTTTTCTCTCTGTCTTCTTTGTGTTAGGTTACTTGCTGTTTTTGTATTAATTAGCTATTCTTTATGATTCTTTTTCTTTTGTATAACTTTTGTAGGTATTTTCTTCGTTTGCCATAGACTGCACATAAAATATAGGGATAAAAGTCAATTTCATGCTGATAGCAACATAACTTCAATTGAACACAAGAACTCTAAAACTTTGCCTCTCCTAACTAAAACTGATGTCACAGTTTATATTTGTTAATATTGTATAACTATAATTTAAAATTATTTTATTTCTTTCAATGTATTACATTTACATAGCATAAAAGTTGTCTTTTTACTCTTATTAGAGTAATAGAGTATTTGTCTATATATTTACCTTTAACAATAAATTTCACACTTTCTTATACTTTTGTTTTACTGTTTTTTATTTGTTATAAATAAATTCTGGTAATGATGAATTTCTTCTGCCCCCTTTTTTTTTTTTGTCTGAGAAATTATGTACCTCCCCTTCATTATGGAAGTTTTCTATCTGTAGTATTCTTTGTTGACAGTTTTTATTTATTTATTTATTTTTCTTCAGACACTTTGAATATCCATCTCACTCCCTTCTGGCCTACAAGGTATCTGTTGAGAAATACACTGATAATCTTAGGGAGACTTCCTTGTAGGGAACAATTTGCTTTTTGTGTCTGTATTTAAAAAACTCCTTTTTTTATAACGTTCGACAACTGGCTAATGATGTATATATCTTGGTTGAGTTTTAAAATTCACCTTATTTAGTATCTTTGGGATGCTTGGATACAGATGTCTATTTCCTTCCCCAGGTTTGGAAAAATTTCAGTCATTATTTCTTTGACTATGCTTTCTCTGTCTCCTCTCTTTATTTGATTTCTGCAATGTTTAATTTTGTCTGGTTAATGGTGCTCTATAATTCTGTTAAGTATCTTTGTTTGGTTTTTATTATTTTACCTTTTTGCTCCCCTGGTTTGATGATTTCCAACAACCTGTCTTTGAGTTTGATTATCCTTCTTCTTGCTTGATCTAGTCTCCTATTTAACTGCTCTATTAAATTTTTCATTCCAGTTATTATACTCTTTAGCTCTATGGTCTCTGTTTGGTACTTTTTACATCTTTCTCTCTCTGCTAAAATTTTTTCTTTCTTGATTCATTGTTCTACTGATTTCAGTGAGCATCTTATTAAGATTATTTTGAATAATCTTTGAAGTCTGTCATGTATACCATTATATTCCCCATTTCATTACAGTTACTTCTAGAAATTTAACCTGTACTTTTATTTGAAACAGAATTCCCTGTTTCTTAACTTCCCTTTACTATCTGAATTGTGTTAGATGAAACATCCACCTCTCCTAGTCTCCATACACTGATCTTACATAGTATAGGATCCTGGCTATTATCATGGCCAGAGATTCCAGTGCTTCTCAAACTTATGTGCTTGTGTAATTGTCATCTTTCTTGCCTGGTGGGTTAGGGACCAGTCCTTCATATAGCAACCAGAAAGATCTTGAGTTAGAAAAAAAGTACAACCTCTTCTACAAAAACACTATAGTGTTTTTTTTTTTTTTCTTCAGTAGAGCAAGCCAGAGGTAGGAGCAGCAGAATGTGCCCTCATTCCCATTGAAACTCCCAGGGAGAGAGTAGTTGCCATTGCTATAGCAAAAGAGATAGATAAGATAGAATTCAGATCTCTAGGCAGTAGCTGAAAAGACAAAAGAACTAGATGTGCAGTCTACCTCTTCTAGTTGAAGCTGGGAGCTGAAATGAGCC
The DNA here is from genome assembly GCF_964194105.1 of Spermophilus citellus. Taxonomy (NCBI): domain Eukaryota; kingdom Metazoa; phylum Chordata; class Mammalia; order Rodentia; family Sciuridae; genus Spermophilus; species Spermophilus citellus. The sequence goes on from NC_138182.1 coordinate 186,087,316, forward strand.
AAGGGAAGGAATCACAGGAGAGCCTATAGGGTCATTCAAAACTGCCATTTTGTTCTCTATAGGCTGAGGAGGATGAGCCTTAGAAGGCCTTGTATATGTATGAAGACACGAAATGGTGTGAATATACATTGTATACAACCAGAGAGATGAAAAATCATGCTCTATATGTGTAATAAGAATTGTAATGCATTCTGCTGTTGTATATAAATAAAAAATAAATTAATTAAAATAAGAAAACCCAAGGAGGAGTTTCAGGAAGCATCCACATGTCCATTCAAATTTCCAGAGAACTAGAGGTCACCTCCCCAGTCAACTTCTAGATATGAGTTAGTTAGAAGTCAGACTGAAGCTGCAGCTGAAAAAACTATAGGGATAAATGTGCACAGGGAGAAGCTGGGGGCTGAATTTTATTACCTGCTCACTCTGCAAAAGAGCAATGGAAGTGCACCTGTGCCTGTTTACAACCACATCTTTTTTTCCCTCCCTGATCCATGGCATTATTGAATGCCATTCCCTGTAATTCCTTGAGATAAGCAAGTTGGTTGCTCTTGACTAGTAGCTATAAAAGTTAAGGCACTACGTGTGTGTACCAAACCCTTCATTACTGCCTGTAATACTAGCTAGTTGGGAGTCTAAGACAGGAAGATCACTAATTTGAGAGTACCCTGGACAACTCATTACAAAGAGTGAGGGGATTGGGAATGTAGCAGAGATAGAATGCTCCTGAGTTAAATCCTCATTACCAAAAAACAAACAAAACAAAGCAAAACAAACAAACCAAAAATCCCTTCACTCCTCATGGAGAGTTTGAAAATAAGAGTTCCCTCCCAGTTGCATAGCACTGTGCTGGGGATAGGGTTGATGGAGGGAGGATGCCTCAACGTTTCCTATCTACTTCAAAATGGTTGGGTTTTTTTAGTTACCTGGTATACAAGAGTCTCTTAACTATTTTCTTAGAAGGAATTAGTCTATGTGTAGCTAATCTTTTTGTTTTTTGTTTTGGTGCCACTATGGTGAAAAGAGAGTCTTGGGCCTTCTGCTCTATTATTCTGCTGGTAGTTATAGAAAGCTAATGGTTTTGGAATCAGTAAGGAAATACCAAACAGCTAACCTAATAGTAGGATATATTTTCTACATGGTTCTGAAAGAACCTAGAGAAACCACTGAGTTTTCCATATCCTGACACTATGTACACAGCACAAAATAAATACATAAAAGTATGCCAAGTAGACAGACATTAAAATTGACACAGGCTTGCAACTGAAGTGCTTTACTCTCATGTTGTGTTCAACGTAAAAATCACAAATTGGTTTCTGCTTTGACCTGAATTCTATTTTTCACCAAAATTGTCCTTAGTTCTGGATATGTCAATAAATAATTTAGAAGTTAATATTATTTATCTTAATTACATTTAATAATGATTAGTAGCTGTTACTTTTTTGACGAAAAAAAGCATTTAATTTTAAAATATTATTAATTCTAATAGTGAAACTAAACTTATTAATAAATAATTAAAATGTGACCATAATTCAATTGACACAATTCAGTTTTCATTGTGGTGAAAATTTCACACAAAATGTATGTACATTTGTGTACAGGTGTGTGTGAATTGACATTTTAAACTATTTAAACTTTTTTTGGTGGGTGGTACTGGGGATTGAACCCAGGGCATCTTACATGGTAGGCAAGAAATCTACCTCTGAGCTATATATTCTCAGCCCCTAGTTTAAATTATTTTTGAAAAATAAAAATAATGTTGAGTTATTTTGATGCATATCCTTCTTCTTTTTTACTATTATGACACAAATAAGCACAAAAATGTAACATAACCTAGTTTATTTAATTTATTTTGTGAGGACAAATAGTCTAAATCATTTTTGGTATCTGGAATATCAGCCAGTGGTTATGTTTGGTTTTTTTCATGGATTGCTATGGAGTTGTAAATACATAACTTCTATGTTTGTAAGAAGCAAAACTGTATGTTGTCTTGTGAAACAGAGAGGAAATTGTATTTTAAATAAATTGGCTGAGAAACTTCAGTAGCTTACTTTTACATCAATGTTTTCAATAATTATAGCATCTGTATGTAGAAGATGAGAAAGAAACTGTTATCACCTGTGTTCCTTCCAAAGATAAATTCCAGACCAAAAGATAAATTTTTATTGTATCTCTTTTCTCTGGGAGTACTTCTAGCTCAGACTTGGAGAGGGAGAACAGATTCCCTGTTGATCAATCAGAAATTTGCCTACCGCCAGTCAATGGGTGTAGTAGTCTCACGGTTTGTGGGAAGTTTTTCATCCCACAAAAATGCATCTCCCTCTGCTCTTACCTATTGATGCCTATGTTTCTGGAACAGTGTCATCTTTTTTAATAAAATCATCTTCCTATTAACTTCCAGTGGATAATAATGGTTATAGTTATAAGTGAGGTACTTACTCATACATGTGTCCACCTGTATGAATCAATGCAGATTCATACTAGGAGATGGGGAAAATTGTTAGCTTTATTTAAAAATGAAAACAAAAAGTCAAAACCTGTTAAATACTTGTTCGAGTCAGCTAAGAAGTGGCAGGGACATGATTAAAATCTTAGCTATCTGGTTCTAGAAACTACATATTTTAAAATCATAGTCAGGGAAAATCATATGGAGAAGCTGACATTTGAACAATGACTTAAATAACATGAAAAGACAGGTATGCAGGTCTCTGAGGAAACTGCATTGTAAGGCAGAGGGAATAGCCAGTACGAGGGCCCTGAGGCAGGAGCCTACTTCTGTGAGAAAGGAGTAAGGAATGCATTTCAGGTATTTTTGCAGAGTATCTGAAAAGAAGAGTTGCTGTTATCAGAAATGGGGATATTTGGGTGTCATAGGTTTGGTGGGACAACTAGAAATACAGTTTTGAACCAGTTAACTTTGATAAATCTATTGAATCTTTAAGTGATATCAAGTAGGCAGTTCAATACAGTCTGAGTTCACAAGTGAGAAGGGATATAGGTATGGCCAGCTTTATGCACACACTTAACTAGAAGACTAGTGACGAGCATCATGAGTGCAGATGAAGATAGGCAGGTTCTCCAGGACCAAGCTTTCCAACATTTCAGTGAGGAGAGGTAGATCCCTCAAATGTTGCTAGTAAGACAAGTAAGGTGAGTGCTGGGAATTGAGCATGATTATAGCAATACAAATGACATTGATGACTTTAACAAGTAAATAATCATTATAATGATCCAAGCAAAGATCTAGAGAACATTCATAAATGAACAAGCATTATTACCAAGTCACACCACTGATATTTATCAAAGAACATATATCCTTACTGATTGCCTTGAGCAGTGTATAGTTTTATAGAAATAGAAATTTTTTTAAATGATGAAAAATTTTAAATACCATGTTCAATTCAATAAAGAAAACATTAAGGAACAGTGGAAATGTGCAACAAAATATTGAGGAGAGAGATTTAAAAGAGAATCACATCTCGAAAAGATGAACTGATTGAAAGGATACAACCAGGTCATGTGTTCCAATTGGGAAGTGCCAGATAAACCACCTGACTTAGGAAAAAAATGGGAGAGACTTTTTGGAAACATAATTGAAAAGTTCAGGCACAGCTTAATCACAGTGGTCTATGCCACTGTCTGAAAGCTCTGGCTTTACTTTCTGGCAATTTCACCAAACATGCAGGTTATCAGTGGCTCCAGGCTCACTTCTCATGGTCTGGCAATCCCTGTGGAAGGGACTTTTCTTTCCCAACAGTTCCTGCAAATTTCATGTATTGATTGGGATCAGTTTGGCTTATGTTATATATGGGCCAGTAACCATTTATTCTGTTCCTGGGAGTACATTAGTTATATTGAGGTTGTATTTCCTCTTATTAGAAGTGGAATAATAATGACAGTTCTTCCAAACCCTAGGAATTAATAGAGACTTACTGATAGAAAAATTAAGGTTATAACACTATATAAATTAATAAATGAATGTTGGGCACATAAAAGAAAGATTTCTGTGTACGAAAAAGAAAGGATATTTGAAAGAAAGAAGAATGCAGACAAGCAGCTATGCAGCATTCACTATATGCTTCCTAGACTTGCTGACATCTCCTGTAATACACCTGGAAACCCCAAGAAGTATGTGTGTCTATCTTGGGGAAAACTGGGAAAAGTGAAAACATTTTTAATATTATGTTAGAGAAAATTTGCCCCTAAGACTAAATTACAAACTCATCTTTCAAGCCTTGAGATATTTTTATTCATAATCACTCACTGAGAAAAATATGTGTAGTTTGTCTATGTAGCATTAAAATTGACAACCATGGCAACACCCTTGAGCAGATAGATACATGTAACAAAGGAGTAGTCCTACCATGTGCATGAGTCTAGAGACTCTCTGCCTTGGTTTCCCCAGCAAGTAAATTTTTTTGGCATGTTGGGTTGAACTAAAGAGTGGTCAAGTGGGTGGCAGGCGTGGCAGAGGAACTCTAGTTTGAAGTGGGAGTCAACTTACTCTACTTTTCAAATATTTCTCTCAATGCATCCTCTCTTCTCTGCATCACTTAGATTTGTTCAACAGCACTAAATCCTGAACTTTGTAGGATTTCTTTGGCAAATCCTGGCTTATTTCTCATCGGCTGCTCCGCATCAGGCAAGTAAAATTCTGCTTCATTTGCTCTGCTAAATTTTTGTCAAACTTCCAACCATTTCATTCCTTAGAATGCTGTTGACATCTTCCATCCTGGGTCCTCCCCTCTGTCACTCTTTCTTCATAGACTGTCTCCTTATTTCACTGTCATTTTTCCCTCCAACTGTCATTTTTGAGATAAAAGACATTAGCATATGCTTTTAGTCTCTGTCATTTGACTGAAGGCCCTTCATCCATTTTTTTAATCATCTCTTCACATGTTCAATAATTGATGATATTCAGCATATTATTGTAATCCCCATTAGTAGCCCCACCTCATAATCTCATAACTCTACCACTGACATATACATATACCAGTCTCTAACTGCTACCAACCTCCATACAGTTGAACACATTCCTTGGCCTTAGTCTTACTTCCATGTTTATCTGATCACCTGCTTTTAGATTGCTTCCAACTCTGAAGCATCAATATGTATTAATACTGATCACATTGTAGCTGACAGAAATTAATATGGCAACATTTAGATTGCATATTTTAAATTATGTTTACCAATGTTTCCAAGCATTGTGAAAAAATGATTGATCTAAAGTAAATTTTCATTCTATCTGGAACTTTCTAATCTACTAATGTAAAGTTAAACTCATAATTGCCTCAATGTTTGTAAAACCCTATATTAGATATAATAAAAAGATTATAAAGTTTTATGTACAGTGATACTCAAATAAATATGTCATGTATCTCCCCATGAAGCTTTACTATCGTACAAAGCATATGCATTTGGTAAAGAAAGAAGAACCAGCAAAAACATGGCTTGAAGCTGCCCATTTCTTTTAGTTGTTGGTGAATTTTTGGTTGTTGCTTTGCTTTGTTTGATAGCTTTCTTTGGCTCTGTGGAGTGTGTTGACATACTGCCTGTGACCTCTGGCTTGCTATCTATTCCACTTTTTTTTTTAGAGAGTAAATGAGATGCCATTTTGAAAGGCACCGAGCTGTCACTGTTAAATCACACCCACTGTATGTGCAGATGACCATGTAATGAGCTCACTCCTACTTACTTGTTTGGCCTTAATTTATTTATAGCTTAAAAGAACTGTGATGATCACCATGATGTGATAGATTTAATAGTTAGATAGGTTCATACATGGGTAATTTTCCTTATAAGGTATAACCATTATTTTATACTTTACATGTCAATAATATCACCAAATATTCAAATATGCTGTTCAAATGAAGAATGTGTAATTAGTTGGAACACAGGTTAATAACCTAGCATATGAACTAGCATAGAGTTGCTCAGTAATTTTTCATGACTTCATCACATTGAACACCTTTAGTTAGTTCTTTTATTAAGGCCTTTGTCTCGATGTTCCACGGCCCTAAATGCCCTTCTTCCAGGTCTTAGGATGGATGTTGGTTCCCTGTATTTTTACCATCAGTCTGAAAGTGGCTTCTTCAGAGAAATCTCTACCATTCACTGACTCCAGAGTCTCAATCCTTCATGAAACCCATTTTATTTTATTTTTTGTACTCATCAGGGCTTGATATTCTCTCTATTATTAATTTTATTATATAATAGAAAACATAATTCTATTTTGCCATTTTTATTTCCAGTGCCTAAAACAGTGTACTATAGTAGACATTCATCTTTTTATATTTTACAGAGAAAAGGGCTTTATCTGGCTTATTCATTGTCATGGTTTTAACACCTTGCATATGTTATGTCCTTCATATATGCTTTATTAATTAATTAATGACTTCATTTTGTATTTGATGCCTAATTATATTTAAATTTTATAAGTAAAATTCCCATTTTTCCTATTTACCCAAGATAAGTGAAAATTTACAATCAATATGAAAAATTAATGTTTTTAGAGAATTTACTCATAACTGGATGCTGGATAAAAATTATAAATTCTAGTATATGAATAAAGAAAATGTGGTATCCTATTCAATGGCATAATACTCAGTGATAAAAAGTAGGAAACTACAAAAACACACAACAAGGTTGAAAAATTCTAAGTTGATTCATAATTCTAAGTGAAGGAAGCCAGACTGAAAAGGCTACATGTCCTGAGATTCTATTTATATTACATTCTGGAAAAGCAATACTGTAGGGACAGAAAACAGATCCATAGTTACTAGGTCATGGGTATTTGGAGGGGTTTGCTACAAGGAATAGTAGAAGGGAACATGGTGGAATAATGGGATTGTTCTATATCATGATCACAGTGGTAATTGGATGAATTCAGTTGAAGAAATGGCAGGATCCCAGATTTGGAAATAATTTGAAAGCTGTCGATAGGTACTATTTATCCTGAGATACAGAGCCATGGAAGTTAAATTGTAAAAATAAATTTATGGAGGTATGTATTTTGCAAAAGATGCCACTATTGAAAGGGTGATTTTGGTTGTGAGTTTGATAAACACTACAAACAAGACCTGCAACATTTTCATTATTTTATTCCAGTTTACAGCCAGTTTTCTTAGGGCTACTTTCCTGAGAAAGAACCAATCCCCTTTTCCCCCCTCATATCGTAAACCAATTTTCTATAAATTTAAGTAATTTAAATAATACACTGTGTGTTCTTTTGTGGCTGGCTTCTTTTATGAAGAATATTTTTGATCTTCTTTCAAGTTTGCCATCTTCTGAGGCTAGTTCCTTTCAATCCTGAATAGGATTCAATTACATGGACACTTCAACTGATTCACCTACTAACCTGCTGATGGACATTTAGATTGTTCACACTCATTAGAAATTAGGAACAAAGTTACAATGAACCCGTGTGTTCAAATATTAATTTGAAATAGATTTTTATATCTCTTGGGTTATTACCTAGAATCACTGGCTCACATGGTATATATGCATTTAGCAGTGTGTTTGGAAAGGCAGAAATGTTAAATTTTGATAAAACCCAATATACCAATTTTTTATTCTAATTTGTGATTTTTATGTCCTATACAATAAAAATTACAAAGATTTTATTCTGTATTATCTTTTAGAATCTTAGAATTTTAACATTTGTGTTTGAATTTGCAGTATATTTTGCATTCAATTTTATAGTTGAAGTGAAGTAAGGTTTGATAACGGTGCCAGAGTATTTCAAGAGAGAAAGGAAAAACTGATAAAAACAATAGCAAAACCTATCGACAGAGTAAATGCCATCATTCTGGCATTTCTGTTACATTCTTTCGACAAATGTGGCTAAGATATGCCAAAACCTCACTGTCTTTATTATAGCAGCTTTATCATAAATGCTGACATTAAATTACACAAGTATTTCTGTAATGTTATTGTTCAAATGTATTTAGCAAAGTATGGAATCTTTGACATTCTATGTGAGTGTTAAAATCAGTGTCAGTTTCTCAAAATGTTGACTAGGATTTTAATTGAGATTGAGTTGAGTCTATAGATATATGCTCTTAAAATAAATATCTTAATAATATTAAGTATTTTTATCCATGAGAAGAGTACATGTCTGTTCAAATTCAACAACATTTCTATATTTACTGAGGTCAATCAATAAATCTCTCTCCATTGTGTTTTGGTAATTTCAATGTATAATTTCAATTATAATATAATGCATCATATATTATAATATACATGTATAGATATTTCATATCTATACATGTATGTAGACACAAATGTATAGATAGGTCAGTATATAATTTTTCTCCATCTTAATATTTAGGCTGGATCTTCCAACAAATTTTGAATATAAGTAGTGAGTGCTGGTACTCTTTCTTGTTTTAGCCATTAGGTACAATATTACAGATTTTCATGAATTGTCCTTTAGCATATTGAGGACGTTTCTTATTATTCATAATTAGCTAAGAAACTTTTTAGATGAAATTTATTAAATTGAATCAAAATCTTTTTCTTTATTATTCTTTTAATTAGTATATTAAAAGAATAACTTAGTATAGTTATGTGAATTGACTTTTGTAAGTAAAACCAACCTTGCATTCTTGGAATACTTTGGCTATGGTGTGATATCCTTTACACATTGATACACCTTGATTCACTAACTTTTAGAAAGTATTTTTGCAACTATGCTTCTAAGAGATATTGACCTTAAAATTTTTTAAGAAACTTTTTTTTAATCTCCTGATATAAACAACTGGCAAACTAGGCAGCATATATGAAATAACTGCTTTTTAAAATTATGTAACAGGAATTTTCTGAAAGAACGTAAACAAATAATGTGAGGCTTTCAGTCATTCCAGATTTCTGCTTGGAAGCACTTTTCTGTCCTTTGTATAGAGTGGGAAATGATGAACAGAGCACATGTGTCTTGATGAATTAAGGAAAGAAAAATAAAATTTCAGTGAGTTTAGGTCTTCAAAGAGGAGGTAACTATGCAGAAAAGAGCCCCATATAAGGGATGAACTTTTATTTTTTCACTGAATAATAAGCCCTGCAAGCATAAGGCTTGGTAGAAAATTTGTTCTTTAGCTGTCTCTGCCTTCTTTTCTACTTAATCAAATGTTTGGCATAATGATGATTCAACCTTGACTTATGGTTCCTTCTCCAAAAATGAAGAGTTTAAAAGAATGAAATTTGTTCACTTTGTTAATTGTATTCATGTGCTCAGCAAGTTGTTTTCCCACTGAATTAATGTTTTCTTTGTTCTGGAATTAACAGAAGAATGGCCTCCAGAAGCATCTTGTTTTAGCAGTAGATAGATGAAATGATTAGGTATGGTATGATCCTTTTCCATTTTTAATTTCATGATGATAGCTGGCAGAAGGCAAACAGCAGGCGCATCCACCTCAGGTGTGCCAGCATATTGCAATTAAAGGAAGAGACTCAGGGTCTCCCAGAGGAAAGAGGGTGATCAAAGTGTCGAGTTGTTTATACTTAACATAAACAACAGTTCTTTGACCCCAATACTACAATTTATTTGTAGGATATCTTCCAAATCCAGACACATATTATTCTCAAATTTTGGTGTATGGTTCATGAATGAAACACTTGTTCTCCAACAGTTAAAAATATTTGGTGGTTTCTCTGCATTCATCTTTATTATAAATAATTGTTCCAATTAGTGTTATCCAAATGCTGTGAGAAAGCTCAGGTGAGGATGCAGTTTAAGCAACGTAAGCAAGATTATTTTTTATTGTCAGTGAAACAAATCCCAGTCAGTCAGGGAAGGGTCTCATGACAGAGAAATAGAGATGCAGATGGAAAACAAACTTGAAATTACATAAGCAAATTAGGCCAACCAAAAGAAGAGTAAAATCTAAAGGCACTCTGCTTACCACTACTGTCCTAAATACTTTATATTGATATGGATAATGACCCATGATCACTAGTTAGTTTGGTGTGAAACAAATCCCATGATGTGGGACTTTCTTGACAGTATAGTGTAAAAAAGTATTAATGATGTAGGAGATATGTACCTCTCCTATTGGTAGTATGCTTTTCTCAAATAGCATTTAATATATACTATACCATTTTTATTCCACAATGCAAATATAATATTGTGGAAGAGCTTATGATCTGAATCTATACTGCCTTGAGTTCAAATGCTGATCCTGAACTTAATCTCTATGAGCTTCACTTTCCTGAGCTATGACATATTGGCTAATAAAAGGATGCTATTTCTTAAGCATGTTAAAGATGAAAGTCAACAAAAAACATTTGGAATGTTAAAATGACAAAAGATCTTAATGCAGGTTGGTAATGAAATTCAGAGGAAAAACACATAAAATCAGCTTCTTGAATCAACCATGCATATGGTTTGGATCTGTCCCCCAAAAGCTCCTGTAGAAATGTTTGGATTGCAAGATCTGTAGCCCAATCAGTCCATCCTTGTTTGAATGGACTCGCTGAGTGGTAACTGTAGGCAGGTAGGATGTGGCTGAAGGATATATATTATAATATATATTACTAGGGAGCATGCCTGGAAAGGGTGCATCTTCCCTGTAGCCTCTTCTCCCCACCTCTCTCTCTGTTTCATGGCTACCAGGAGAGGAGCAGCTTTCTTCCGCCACAAACTTATCCCATGTTGTGCTGCCTCAGCTTGGGCCCATAGCAATGGATTTGGCCATCTATGGACTGAGACCTATGAAACCCTGAGTCCCAGATATATTTTTACTTATCTAAATTGTTCTTGTAGGGTATTTTGGTCACAGTGAAACATCTGTTGATTAAAACACGGGGATTTGGGAGGATTTAGCAAAACTATGCCTGTGGGCACTTAGTCCATTGTTTGGTGTGCAACATTCAATGAGGAGTAGCTAAGAGGAGGGTGTAAAGAAGTTAGAAGAAAGAGAGAAAGACCAGCCATTAGGTTAGAGAACAGGATTACAAATATTTACTATAATGGGTCAGGTAGTGAACACCTCAGGTTTTATGGAATATACATTCCATCACAACTACTCAACTCTGCCATTGTAGATAGGGAGCAGCAACAGATACAACTTAAGGGATAGGTGTGACAGTGGGCGAATAAGATATTACTTACAAACAGATGTTGGCTGGATTTTCTCTCTCAGGCCATAGCTTGGCAATGGGAACAAAGAACAATGACTCAAATGCAGTGTTTTGATGAAGTTCGTGTTCTATCCAGTTTCTCCCAGCTGCCTTCCTCTGGCCTATTTCATCACAAGAACAATGGAGATAAAACCATATGTCCTCTGAGGCTGTTTTCAGAACTAATGATTCAAGAATTTATGTACAGTCCTAATGTATCTGAAGATGATTTAGTGACTGTCAACCAAGAAAACACTAAAACCAAATTTGAGGCATGGGGAGACATGGCTCAGATGGTGATAAAACTTACATCTGTGGCCCCTCTTTCTCCACTGAAAGCAAAATTAATTATTTATGCAAGGTGAGAATAGATGTTTGTATTTGGTTACCCTTAATCTTCTTCATCCACTGGTTGCCACGTGATATTGAGTGGCCACATATGCTAGTTAGCTTGTGAAAGCTCCAGAGTTTGGCCATGATGCCCATCTAATACTGATAACATCTATCACCAGCTAGCCAGACTGGCGATATGAACTGGGTTCGAAGGAGCTGGCTATTATGATTAACTAAGAAAACAGTGAAGAAACTGCGCAGCATACAAACATAAGTTCTAAGGCAGGACAGCTCGGTGACCCCAAGGGTCAGCTTCAGTGCTGGAAGAAGCAAGAGAGTGAGCACTCCTGAAACCTTCTATTTATTGGGGAAAAGACATTTGAGAAAGTTCCACCCAAATAAGGCAAGGGATTGGATTTCGAAGGGTGGAGTCTTGCTTGGTGATGTCTTGTGATCAGGTGATTGACTGACATCCTGGAAAGCCATGCCCATCTCAGGTGCTGTGTGGGTTCAGAGCAAGAGGAAAAACACACATAGATTGAAGAGCCCAAGAAAGGCATAATGCCAGTCCAGTCCCCTCATGCGATCAAATATGCATAGCTCACACAGAGCCCACGGATGGCTCGGGACAAATGTATCTCTCTTTCTCTCTCTCTCTCTCTCTCTCTCTCTCTCTCTCTTCTAAAAATGTCACAATTTGTTGAAAAGTCAGGTAAAAACTCTACTAATAGGAGATAGAAACCAGTTCTATAAATTGCTACTTCTTTTTGGAAGCTACAAAATTTCTATCCAGTTCATCTAGATGAACAATTCTGGAAAAAATATTTCAGAAAAAAAAATTATTGGGTATGTAACGTATGACTTGTTCTATACAAAGACAATATGGATAAACTACTCCCTCTAAAGTTTCACTTTAGTTTTGGGGAGAGATTTTTTTTTAAAGGTTCATATGAACTCATTCTCCAACTAAGCTCTTTATATTCCAAAGCCACAGACTGTGTTTTTCATATGTTCTTTCCTTATTTATTCCACATGACCCAAAGCCACATGAGGGCAAAGGCAGATTGCACCTCTCTTCCCCTGTCACCAGCAGCTAGTCATGCTTACTACATTATTAATTGAGCCCTCAGCAAATATGGTGAAATGAATAACTCAGTACTAGTCAAAGTTTTTCTCATTAAACATTGATTTGCATTTCCATATTGTACTCTGAAAGGGAAGTAAAAGGAAGTAAATTATTTCACAAACTTTGACTTGTACGAGTAGCTGCAAATACTTACCTTCATATTGTCTACTCACTGTTCATTAAAATCCTACTGCATGCCTGGCTTTTATATATAAGAGTTTTGAGAACTTAATCCTCACAATTGTCCTAAGGTAGGAGCTAACATTTCCTCAATTTTATGGATAATAAGGCTAAAGCTGAAACAATTCAGGGAATTTACATAAAGCAACATAGCTAGTAAGGCTTGGAGACAGGATTTCATCCCACCTTTGATTTCCATGAAGACTGAAAATATTTTGAAACCTGTTAGACATAGTTTAATTTAGATATATAAAAACTCAATGATAACCTTAATTAAAACATTTGCTTTAATACTCCTAGTATCACCACTATAAATATTGTATGAATCAAAATAAAAATTATTAGTTGTTTTTCTAAAATTTAAATTTAAGTATGCTGTAATTTTTTTTGTAAGTCTGGAAACACTATCTAATACTCACTCTATATAGACTACTTATAATTTACTAAAGCATAACGAAGTCCAAATATAGTTTCATCTTAAAACATGAGTTTTGTATCTCTTCCCTGATTTCATGGCTTTATGTGGAAAAAGACAACATTCCTAGCACAGTTCTTCCAAAGTACAATGAAAGCATTGTTTATCTTTTAATCAGTAATTATCATGTGGATTATTTGATCTCAGCCAGAAACTGTTAAGTACCCAAATGTCCCTTGAGCAATCAACATCATATAGAACATGGTTTTGCCTTGCTCAATTTAATCCCTGAGTGTAATTCCTCTAGCTTTCCTTTTGTAGTGATGAGATGTAGCACAGAGAGAGCCCAGTAACAAAAGTGGAATACATATAACTACAGCAATGGCCATAAGCAGGTAGGATGAGCACCAGCCAGCAACCTAGAGAATATACAAGGAAAGCCTAAGACTAATTCCTTATTCAAAGATCCTATCATCTCACTGTAGATAAATTGAAACAATTAGGTATAAAGATCCTTAAAAAGAATGTTTGCAAAATTTTGGGCCCTTAGGCTTCTAATACCAACTTCCCAAAAGTACTCCAAATTTCCTAAAACCACCCTTCTGCATTTAAAAACAGATTTTTAAAAATCAAGGATTATGAAATTTCCTGTAACCTTATAGCTAAACCATTTGGACAAAGGAAGACATGGGACTGGGTAAGTACAAGTAACGAGAAGAGACATTTATTTCTGGAGAGAAAAACTTCTCTGTTTGTGGAAGCAATCATCTGAGGCCTTCTTGGTATGGTACTTCAAGTGTATCACTGCATTTCAGGAGTATAAAGAAGGCAGCTAGAATCTCAGGAATGTCTGAGAACAAAGCTGAGTCTGCAGAAGGTAAAGAAGGGTGACTTACACAATAGTTATAATCTGAGTAACATAATTTGAATTTCTGGATCAAGCTTCAGCTAAAGTCTCTAGATTTCTTTTTCCTTCATAAATAAATTTTCCTCATTTGATCAGCCAGTTTTAGATGGGTTGTTTTGCCACTTGCAACACAAAGAGATATGTGTCTACTGATTTCTATTCAATTTGAACACCCCAGAAAATATATAAGTACAAAGGCTACAAAAATGAAACACAGATTATTACTGTGTGATAAGGAAAAAGTGTGTGGATGTGGACAGGGAGAACCACTTAGGTATGAAATGGGGCCAGAAATGAGGCTCAGATAAAAGACTTACTGAGAGGTCTTTAGTTTTGTTGTGGATGGCCCAGAGATTTTAAAAATAAGCTCCCTAACATGCTATGCAAAGGGAACCACTTGTTTACCCAACTCACAATATCCTCAAGCTAAATTCCAATAAATTGCCCAGAAGAATCACAATTTATAAATATCTAGGTAGAAAGGAAAATGACCATAATAGGTTGGAGCAGTTAAGAAGTTTCCTTCTGGACACCAGACTTGAGTTGATCCATGAGAGGACAGAATACGATGTGTAAGGAGAGAGGCAAGAAGCTTCAGGGAAGGGAAACTGCATGAGCAAATTGAAACTGTGAAGAACATTGTGAAAAGATGAGCACAGATGAAGTCTGGAGAAGTCATGGTGGGCCACAAGAGCAGGGAGCAACACAGGTTCATATAATCCTGCTCTTGGCGCCAATGTTACAGAAAGGTTATCGATTACTTGAATTTCTTGGGATCTCAAAATATATCCATGCAATTAATTTTGGTTTGATAAAAACAGTCTACAAATAAATCTTGACAAAAAAAAATAAAACTAAGGATAAACAAACTCCCATGCAAAAAAAAAACCACCACAATATTTTTAGCACAATTCTCCTGTTGCATAAATTAGCCCTTAAGACTAATTTAAGTAACTTTCACTTCCCAACCTAGAAAGCTAAATCTTTAATAAAATAAGTCTCATTTTCACTATGTCAAAATCATATTTTGGGTGTGTCAGCTGTACTTTTTAATATGGTTGAAGCAACAGTGGAAAAATATAAATTCTTACTGCCATTACTCTAATTGGAGTGTCCCACTAACTGGCCTTATCACATACTTACATTATAATACTCATAAATCACTCTGAGATCACCGGATTGTCAGTGGATAGCATGTAATGCACACACACTGGATATTTGTGCATTTGTATCATATTTTGATGGAATTTTCATACTAGCTCTCTGTAACCCTGAGAAAGGGAATTAGCTATACTGAGACATTGGTCACTAATTGCAAAATGGGTGCAGTAATAACTACCTAACAGAGTTTTATGAGGAATTAAAATATTACAGTAAGTTCCCAACAAAGAAACTGTCATTTGAGCAATTACTATGGGCCAAAGTCCAAAACAAGTTACATGTATTATTTTAATTATCATTAAAGTCCTATAGATATTTTCCTCCTCTACATCTGAGTAAACTCAGACCCAGAAACACTTTTCTACCTACCTAATATAATAGTTTTTTAAAATTCCTATGTTGTACTGGGGATGTTGCTCAGTGGTAGAGTACTTGCCTAGTATTTGCAAGGTCCAGGCCAATACCCCATTGCCACTACCAAAATAATGATGATAATAATAATAATAATAATACATATAATAATAATAACACATACATTACTTCTCTATTTAAGAGATCACTCTTTTACCACTAGCGTGGCAAATAACAAAACTTATTTTATAACGATTTCTAAGGGACCAGAAAATATTTTACATTAAAATAAAATATTGGTCCTCAGAGAGCTCTTTGAAGTAGCTGAGGTCATAAATTATTGTTTCTATATTATAGCAATTCTAAGAAGTGACAGTTGTAATAAATTAACTCAGTGATTTATTCTGGGAGATTTATTACCTTTATTTAATGATTATGTGTTTCAATGGTTATTAAACTTTAGAATTTCTAAGAATAACTAGGGGAATTTGTTAAATACACAGATCACTAGTTCTAACCTTTAGGGATTCTACCCTGGGGAAGAGTCCAAGAATCTTAATTTGAACACATACTACAGGAGATTCTGACATAGTTGCCCATAAACCAGTTTTTATAAAAAACTGATCCGAAGTGCAGTAACTCCTTGAATTCATGGGCTGAATAACAAAAGCAATGACAGGAAAGAAAAAGAAAAAAAATAAATAAAAAGATGGATGGAGTGGCTGCTGCTTGTTTGCCTCCAAACCATGAGCTCTGGATTTTCTAGAGAGCATTCATCATACCTGGTTTTTCCAACCTGGTTCTGGGTAGCATCCACTCCACATCCACAGAGGATCTTGTAATTTAGGTCTCAGCCAATCAGCACATCAGACTGCTGCAGCACACCATGATTGGTCCAACCCTCACACAGCATTCCCAGTCATCTTAAATCACAGAGCTGTCAGAACGGAAGTTCTGTCTTCCTGATGCAGTGAGAGTATTGAGGAGCCATTCTGGGGTCTTTGGATTGGGCGGGGTGGGGGTAAGGGTGTGAGAGGTTTACAAACCTTTTGTTACTATAGGCTGAGATTAAAGCTAATTCACAGAACTCAAATCCTAACTTTGAGTTCTAAAGCCAGCCTTACCAGAAACCATAATATACCTCAGTCTTTTGTGCTGGTAAATTCACACTTTGACTTGTGCCAATTTCACCTGCGCATAGATCTCTATTGATGGTTTTCATTTAAATTCAGGACCAAGAGAGAGAAATTCACTGTGGTGGCAAAAGGTGGTTCTAAAATTTTCTTAAGGATAACATTTCCAGGCCTTGTAAAATTCTTAACAGTTCAAGAATTAAAAAAAAATAATAAGTATTACCTACTGAAAATTCATTACACCAGGAAGTATTTCAAACACTCTAACCTTTAGTTCTCAAAGAAACTTTCTGTGGTAAACAATATCATTCTAGTTTGGGAAAAAATGAGTCTTGGAAAGATTGAGAAACCTGCCCAAGATCATCCAGTTTGTAGATGATAGAGTCAAGATTTAATCCCTGTTCCTGACTCTGAGAACAGATCTTAACCCTTCAGTACATCATCTCTAACATTTTTGGTAAGAGATGAGCAGTTACTGTAATTAGGCTTCCTCAGAAAATAAAGTGCCATGGGGAATTTGCTATTTCCAAGCTTCACAATTGCAATTTGACTCCTTTATTTGGGACACATGCATTTACACCACATTAAACCTACATTTCAATTATGCATGGCAGGTCTCCACTCATCTAGAATTTCTTCCTCATTTCTAGTGATTTAACATGTTTTATGAAAAAAACTGGAATTTTCTTTTGAATTTTATATGAATAGTGGTGAGGATATAAGGCAATGGTGTGTGTGTGTGTGTGTGTGTGTCTAGTGGAGGTGTGTGGGGGGGTGTGTGATTGCCGCCTGCACTGATGTTTCAAATGGCATCATCCCTCTTTCAGGCTTCTATCTACTTACAGATAGATGCTTTCCCTCCTTTTGCTCAATTTATTTATCATCAGCAGCCTATTACACGCTAGAATTTGCATCCAACTAGATGGCAAACTTGCCCGCCAACAGATACCTTAGTGAGGAAAGCTGACTTGTTATGGAGGATCATGGTTTGCTATTGCCCTGGATGCAAAATGAAGCATCTGCTTGTGACAATGTTTAAGATTTCTTGCAGCAGAATCACTTGCTGCTGAAATTTGTCATTTTTTGCATGCATTTGAGTTGTTGAAAAGTAAATTATTATATTTTAATCTCCAGGGAACTATTTTTGATGAGCCAGCATTCTTGATGCAATCTTCAATTATGAAACATCTTGTACTCTTCAGTGCTAAAGTGATTTACATGATGGAAGTGATACTTATGATGCTCATTTGAATTTCAAACATTTGTTTGTGTATTTTGTATACATTATCCCATTTATTACAGACCTATAGGAAAGATGCTGTTATTGCTTCTATTTCATAGTTCAGGAAACAGAGGTTCAGAGTGGTTCAGTGACTTGCCAATACAGCTAATGAGTTGGGAAGCTTGGATTAAATCCATGTCTATTTGCTTTTAAACTCTTAATCATTATATTAAGTTAGTTAAGATCAGGGCATATCAGAATCACGTAGAAGGCTTGTTAAAACACAAATTACTGGGTGCACCTCAGGGTTCTTCATCAGTTAGTGTGGGATGTGCCATAGTAATTTGCATTTCTAATGAATTCCCAAGTGGGGCCAATGTTGCCTGAATTGTATACTTTGAGATCTACTGATCTAGTCTGTCTGAATGCCTCCCTTCAGAGATGTAAAACCAAAACTCAGAGAGGGGGAAGGATCCATTCAAGATCAGTGTGAATTTAATGCCCCAAGAAAACTCATGTTTAGATCTTTTGGTTCTCAAGCAAATGGTCCCTTAAATATGAAAAAGCACCTGTCCTCTGCCCCTTTTACATTTTCAAGGAAGAGGCATAATATGTGGCTAAAGTCCTGACTAATAACTCCTCTGAATCATGCCCTGATTCTCCAAGTTGGCAATCAATTGTAAATTACAGTTAAATTAACTAACTTTCTTAAATTACTACAAAATTGGGGTTAGCAATTCCTACTTTCCAGCTCTTTTAAAAAATTGCAAATAATTAGGCATTTTCTGTCTGTGGAATGTAAGCTCCATGATGTCAGGCACTTTGCTGACCTTATTTCCTTGTGTATTTCTCCATTAGGAACACAGCCTCACACATACTAGGTAGGCATTTGTAAAACTCTTAACAAATAAATACAAATAACTGACATATCATGAAAATTTAACAAATGGTGGCTTTATTGCCATTTTAATATGATCATAATCATTCCAGAGCTTTCTGATGCATTCCTATTTTTTCCCATTCAATATATTTTTCCTACTCTCCTTACCTGCCAAGCTTTATCATATTTTCTGGTAATGATGTTTCCATTTTATGGCTTCTGAGGAAAAAAAAAACAACCAGTCCAGATGTTAAGCTTGCTTTTTTGTTATTCTTTCAGCAAATTCACATTGCAGTCATTGATCTCCAGTTTTCAGATGGGGAGCTCTAAATTACTGTAAACATTCTGCTTCAGCTGTCTTTTAAATCCTTTCAAGCAGTCAGCATTGAAATGAAGATGGTCATTAGTCATTGGGGACTATTTTAACTCTTTGGGTAACAGTGAGACGTCTCTTCCCACAGTGTTGGAAGTGACCCTTCTATTGCCCAAATAGAATTCTCTTCTGCTTCAGTTAATACTCAGGCAAACAAGAAAGAAGTTGCTGAATTTACTTGGCAACACATTTTTTTTAAAATTTGTGTTAATTAGTTATACATGACAGTAGAATGCACTTTGATGCATCATCATAAATGGAATATAATTTCTCATTTTTCTGGTTGTATATGATATAGATTCCCACCAGGCATATAGTCATATATGTACACAGGGTAATAATGTCTGATTCATTCTACCATACCCATATAACTTCCCCTCCCTTCACTCCCCTCTACCTAATCTAACTTTCTTCAAGCCCAAGATGATTTGATATGAAGTATCCAAGCTATTTGTGAAAGGAAGTATCCATATGAACTGATGCCACATTTTACCTTTGAGTAGTTAAGAGCTCCTAGATTAAAACACTGACAGAAGGGGACTAATGTCCTGCTAGCTCTAGACCCATGATTCTCAAGCCTGGTTGCATGGTAGATTCATTGGAAAAACATTTTAAAAATTCCTGTGCACAAACACCTTTCAATACTATTAGAACTAGAATCTCTGGGAAGAGGGTCCTAGATAGAAGCAGCTCTGAAAAACTCAATGATTGTCTCTTCCTTCCAACAACCAGTTTGAGTGCAGAGTTTTTCACAGGTGTTCAACAGAGTGGGAAAACTAAAGTTAAAAGTGCAGGATTTTTATAATACAAAACTTGATCCTTTAAGAAAGGTTGCCTTTTCTTCTAAGAACAGCTATTTTGCTTTGCATTGCTTGAGAAAATCCTTTACCATCATTAAATAAGTAAAATGCTGTCATAACTCAGCTTAGAATAGTTTATGCATCCTGAGAAAAGGCAAGATTGTAATCAAAACATGTAATTCAGAACACGTGCCCTTCTGGCTTCAATCTGGGACTCAAATTTGAAATCACCAAGTTCCTTTGTAACAGAGACATGTGACAATCTCTGTATATGTTACCAGTGTTTCCCTGTCAGCTGAGGCTCAGTTTTACTTGTTCTCCAGGTCAGATGTCTATCATTTGGGTTTCTATCCAGGCTTCTCAACAAGAATTTCATGGATGATACTCAGCTTCCACTTTAAATCATATGTTCTTAGGCATATACTCTAGATATCTTGATGATGACTTATGTGAAATGCATTAGACACATAAAAAGAACATCTTAGTTTTATTAATACATTATTCTTTTTTCTTAGTCTTCAAAATATGATTTTTTAAAAATGACAATAGCCAAGCCTAGTGGGGCACGCCTGTAATCCCAGTGACTTAGGAGGCTGTGGCAGGAGGACTTCAAGTTTAAGGCTAGCCTCATCAACTAAGCCAGGCCCTAAGCAGCTTAGTGAGACTCTGTCTCAAAATAAAAAAATTTATAAAAGGCTGGGAATGTGGGTCAGTGGTTAATCATCCCTGGGTTCAATCCATAGTAACCCCCCAAAACAATGACAGCAATACTAATTGTGGTTTCAAAAAATTCTGAATTTGTGTGATATCATAAAGTTGTTGGTAATGCTCTTTGTTGGAGACCCTTTAATTTGATTTTAGCTATAATTTGAATTATTTCTTGCCTCCTACTGCTTTTGCTGTTGATTTGTTTTTGAGATGTAATGTGAGGTCATTTATTTGTTGACTTTTTCTTCTTTTAAGGAATGAACTCCATGCAATGAACTTTCCTCTTTGTACTGCTTTCATAGTGTCCCAGAGATTTCAATATGTTTTGTCTATGTTCTCATTTACCTATAAGAATTTTTTCATCTCCCTCTTGATGTCTTCTGCAATCCATTGTTCATTCAGTAGCATATTGTTTAGTCTCCAGGTGTTGGAGTAATTTTTATTTTTTATTTTTTCATTGATTTCCAATTTCATGCCATTATGATCTGATAAAATGCATGGTGATATCTGTACTTTTTTGTATTTGCTAAGAGTTGCTTTGTGGCATGTTATATGGTCTATTGTGTAATAAGAATTGTAATGCATTTTGCTGTCATTTATTTTTTAAAAAATCAATTTAAAAATTTAAAAAAATTAAAAAAAGAAAGAAGAGCTAATATCCAAATGTATAAGTATTGTATGATTCCATTTATTTAACATTCTCCAAAAGACAAAATTATAGAGATGGAAAACATGTTATTGGTTCCCTGGGGTGAGGGATGGGGATGTTTGCGGTGATGGAATTGTTCTGTATCTTGATTGGGGGTGTGTGATTAACATGAATATATACATGTCATAAAATTGTACAGAACTACAAACACAAACATGAATGAATGTAAAACTAGGAAAACAAACATACAACAACAAAAAAGAGACCCTTTTACTTATTGATTTTTGGTTGTACTGGTTTTTGTAACTCAAAAATTTGGGAACTCCACACTCTGAAAGAAATACTGAACACAAGGTGACTTGCAACCACAATTGTTTTGTCATACTATTCAAATGAACTATTTAGTGAAGGTCCCCATTTTCTCCTGGGCAAACAAAAACTATTGGACAACCATCCATTTATGTCTAGCTTTCATTCTGCTCTGTTCTGAGGACTGAAATTGGTTTCATTATAACAGAGTTCAGTTATCAAATGATAACAGATAAATATGTGTTTTATGAGAAGGGCATTCTAGCTACAGCCTGAATAGCTCCTTCAAATGCTACCCATCCCTCCTCCAATCTCCTGCAGGACCTTGTCAGTCCTCTTGACTGGCATTTATCACTTGCTTCCTTGAGATACATGTAATTATATATGAGCAGATCCTTGGCATCTTGTGAATTTAACATTTCCAGTTTTAACTCTTCACAAGTGACCCTGAAGTGCTTATAATTTGTATAATGTGTCATATTGTTGTGATATGAATTTAAATCACACTTTGAGCTGTGTGACTTAGCCACTGTGATAGCTGAACAACTCCCCAACATCTCCACTTCTTGCAGTCCAGTTGTTCTCTGTTATTTGTACAAGATCAAGACATTTTATTCTTGTTGGAACAACCAAAAATATTTAATGCAAACTGACAGATAACTAATTGGTGAAGTAAAGATCTTTGTAGCAAATCTTTCAGCTTTGATAGAAAAAGACTTAGGGAAAAAAATAAGAGAACATTCAGTGTTTGCTATGTGCCTGAAACTTTACGAATAACTTTATAATCATGATCTCATTGGATCTTCATAACCCCACCAGCAACATTGTTAAATTCATTCTGCAGAAGAGGAAAAACAAAACTTAGAATGTGGGGCTTAGAAGTACATAAACAGAAGCCAGAGGTGTGGCGCATTCCTGTAATCCCAGCGGCTCTGAAGGCTGAGGCAGTAGGATTTCAAGTTCAAAGCCAGACTCAGCAAAGGCCAGGTGCTAAGCAATTCAGTGAGACCTTATCTCTAAGTAAAATACAATATAAGGCTGCGGATGTGGCTCAGTGATTGAAAGCCCCTGATTCAATCCTAGGTACTCAAAAATAAATAAATAAAAGTTTGTGAACAGAGCTGTGATGTGGGGCAAAAGGTATGTTTGACCCCAAGTGTGCACAGGTTGAGTGCTCCTTATCCAAAGTGCAGAATTGTTGCAGATTTGTTTTTTTTACAAATATTGAAATATTTTCCTGTTTCTAATGATGCATCTTGGGGATAGGACCCTATTCTAAACATAAAATTAGTATGTTGCACATTTTCACTAAACACAAAGACTGAAGGTAATTTCATGTAAATTTTTAATAATTTTGTGCATGTAAAAAAAATTTATAGTATCAAATGTTCCATTTGTGGTGTCACATTGATATTCAAAACTTCCAGATTTTTGAAAATTCTGAATTTTATATTTTCAGATTTGGGATGCCAAATTTTACCTACCTCCATCGCTCCACATCATTCTCATATTCCTTCCGTCTGGTTATGAGTTAATTTAGATTTTCCTTGGAGCACTTATATCAGAACAGTTATTATTACTGATTTGGTGGACACAGGTGGATGAATGAATAAAAATAAAAAAATAATGGATCTGTTTATTCATTAATTTATTCTCTTGCCTTTTCCTTCCTTCCTTCCTTCCTGCCAGCCTTCCTTCCTTCCTTCCTTTCTTTATTTTATTTTATTTTTATAGTACTGGGAATTGAACCCAGGAGCACTCTAACACTGAACTAGGTTCCCATCCTTTTTTATTTTAATTTTTAAATTTTGAGATAGGAAACTGGCCTGAAATTTACAACCTTCCTACCTCACCTCTCAAGGATCAGGGATTATAGGCATGAGCCACTAAGCCCAGCCACTTGCGTTTTCTTTGTCAGCAAAAACTAAATGAGACAAAAATGTCTATATATTTTAAACATTAAACACTATAAATCAATCTCTAGCACTCATTTCATTGTAATTTACGGATCAAGAGAGCTGTGGTGTGAACCCAGAAGGAACTATAAGACCCTATGTAGACAGGGTGCCTTGCCTAATCTACTGTCAGAGAAAGACAACACAACCTCTCATTTGTGCATGATAAAGGTTTTAAAATAACATGTATTTGATATTTCCATCTGAGTATATTACCATAGCACAAATTAGAAAACTGTTTATAATTATAATAATGAAAAGGAAGTACAGAGGGATAATAGGATACATAATAGGCAATATACTTTATTTTTTAAGGTTTCTGAGAAAATTTCCCTTAGGAAATCATATTTCAGTGGAAAGATGCCCAAGACAGATGGGACACCATGTCCATGGGGTTAATAAGCCAAAAGTATCAGTAAGCACTTGAAGAGTTGAAAAAAATGCAGGCAAAATTTGGAGACTGAAGTTCTAAAGTTATGCTATCCTGAGTGGAGGGAGGTAAAAGAGAGAGAAAGAGAAAGAGAGAGAGCAGGGGGACGGGGAAGGGCAGGGATAGAGGGGGATAGGAGTAGCAGTGAAGGAAGAAAAATAAAGGAAGAGAGAGAACAGGGACAGAGATGATTTAGACATAGTCAGCCAATGAAAAAATGAAGCATGTACTTTTTAAAATGATTTTTTTTTCCTCCTCAAAGATAAAACAAAATACATCCTATTAATTATTGGGCCAGAAAAGAAATAAACCTTAAATTGAACACTTAGAAAGCAGTAAAGAGAATACACTATAAAATATAATAAAATAAAACTCATATTTAGAGGATGATTTATTTTTTTCAAAGCCTTTAAAGTTTAACAACTGAATTATTAGAAACTTAATCCTTATCATAAGAAATTAGTAAAAGAACAAGACAATGATCAGAATAGAGAGAAAGTGGTATTTTAAAAAATGAAATTGAAAATAAGGAGTTAGAAATAAAAAGAAAATAATAAAATAAAATGGTCAAAGAGGCTAGTGCACCCAAAACCACTTCTCTTAAATAAGTAAATAAACATAGATGACATATTTTCTTCCAAGAAAATATTAGGAGTATTCATTAGTGTTCTGCTGTCAGCTTGTTCAAGCTTATGAAAGCAATTTTATGTATATCTCTTTACTTCCCACTTGCTAAACTGACTGTTGAGGGACATGCACACCACAGACATTGGTAAAATGCTATTAATCAGAGCTTTGTTTGTGTGTGTGCCCTCCAGAGAGATGGTAATTAAATATTGCCAACGTTTTGGCAATAATTTTTTTATAAAGGAAATGAATGATTTCAAAGAAGAATACACATTATACAACTTAAACCATAAATAAAAATATAAGTAATTGAAACCAATTATCAAAGGATATTTAAAAGGTGTTAGTAACTACCAACATCAACAGGACCAGGTGATTTTGCTCTTGTGGGGGTATTTTGTGCACAGACGATTGCTCAGCTTGATGTTTCTGTGAGGGGTCCAGCATTAGAAACTCTTATTCTGGCATCTTGCTGATGTCACTCCCCAAAAGACATTTCCCAAGGTATTGTTGAATAGAGAAAAACTAAACAAAGGAGAACAAAATAGAACAACCTTCATCTCAGGTAAATAAATGAATTTTTTGTATGTGAGGCAATTCTTTTCTTAACTATTAATATATACAAGTGTGTGTATATGCTATTTGCATATGATTATATAAGTGTGATGATAATGCACACCAACTTGATTATACACATCAAGTTGCTGGAGAAGGAGGGTATAATTGTAGGTCGGAAGTGAGAGTAGAAGATGGGGGAAAGTTATAATGGAAAAAAAAAGCAGTAAAATAACCTGACTATGGATGTTTACCAACCATGTAAAAGTATACATAGATGTTTGTTTAGGAACCAAAGAGATACATTTATAATTATTTATATATATCACATTGTAACACAGGTTAAGATATGGTCATATGGTCACATAAAAAATGAAAGTGATATGTGTAGTCTGTTTTGATGAGCTTATTTCAATAAAGCAAAACCCATAAACAAAAATGATACATCAATATATGTTTACAAGCTGTTATATTTACCTGTGTATCTATGCATCTATCTCTCAGTTTATAAATCTTTCTTCAATCTAAGAGAGGAAGTTGTGGAAGGATACATCCTATCCAAGAGGGATTCATTGAAAATTAGTATTTTACTTAGTACCAACAGTACATATATTCTTATTTTTTAATTTTTTTAAATATAAAGCAAATATTTTAAAGTGGGTGCATAAGAAATGCCAAGATTCTAGCATCAATAATGAAAGTTGAAAAATATATGTCATGAGGAATAATAATTCAAATGATTCAAAAGTTTTCACTCAGTGAAGTCAGTAAATGGACAAATGAACTAAACAGACACTTCTCAAAAGAAGTACAAACGGCCAACAATTACATTAAAAAAAAAAAAATCTCAACATGTTTAACAATCAGGGAAATGCAAAAAAAACTTCATTGAGATTCCATCTCACTGCAGTCAGGATGGCTATCATTAAGAATAAAAATAATAATGAATGCTAGCAAGATTCCTGGGGTAAGGTGGGGTAAGGGATTTCAATACATTGTTGGTAGTAATATAAATTAGTGTACTCATCACTGAAATCAATATAGAGATTCCTCAAACAAACTAAAAATAGAACTGACATATGACCCCCCCCCCCCGCTACACTCCTTTGTATTTACCCCAAATGAAAAGTCTATATCCTTGACTGATACATGCTTAACTAGGATTGTCACAGCACAATCCACAATTGCCAAATTATGTCAGGCATGGTGGTGCTGGGAGACTGAGGCAGAAATTACACTTTAGAGGCCAACCTCAGCAATTTAGAGAGACCCAGTCTCAAAATTACAAAAGGGATGGGAATGCTGGGGATAAGGCTAAGGTGTAGAGCATCCTTGGGTTCAATCCCAGTACCAATTTTTTTTTTTTTTTTTTTTTTTGCCAAGCTATGGACTCAGCCTAGGTGTCCATAAATAGATGACTGGCTAAAGAAAATGTGATACATAAAAACAGTGGTTTTATTCAGTCATAAAGAACAAATTTGTCATCTGCAGGAAAATGGATGGATCTGCAGAATATCAGGTTAGATGAAATAAGACAGACTCAGAAAGAAAAGTATGGAATGTTTTCTCTCATATGTGGAAGCTAGGGGGAACTGAAAAAAAGATGTCATTAAAGTAGAAGAAAGACTTTTAGGCTACAGGAAGAAGACCCTGTGGAGGGAAGAGGGGCAAGTAGAGGGAGGTATTTTAGAGTGAAACTGATCAAATTATGTTATATGCATGTATGAATATGCCAAAGGAAAGTACACTATTATGTATAATTGTTAAGGACCAATAAAAAAAGAAAAGACAGAAATCTGTTATATTTTCTGGGCAGCATTTTAAAGGAGTTTTAACTCCATCTGCACCAGACCCACAGATAATTAGTGCTTTGCAGGACCTTGCAATGGTACAGAACATTTGGAAAATGACCTCTAAGTCTCAACTTGAACTTGAGACTTCTATTTCTTGGGTATTGAGAAAAGTATACACAAGCTATGACATTCTCAAATTTATCCATATGTTCTTTTGACAAGTGGAGAGCTATATTGTCTTAATTTAGTAGTGGTGCTTCACATCTGATGTATCTCCCTGAGGCAATGGTGATAGTCATCTTAAAAGTGAACTATAATCAGGATTCTGGGAAGGGCAAGATAAGAATTAGCTGTGTATTTATTTATCTTCAAATGCCAGCACTCTGTTCTGGAATATTTGATAGAAAGTCATCATTGATTCTTTCTGCAAGCATTAGCTGAGAATTGGAACTCAGAAATAGTCTAATTGAATCATATTGTATGACAGTATAAGTGGAATGTGCTCACAGAAGGTCAAAGGAGGTAACCCATACAGATATCATATAACATCTACAATGACAGGCTTGCTTACTTCTAGATAGATTTTTCATCAGTCTAGTGCTGGTTACAACACATAAGACTTAGAATGAGGGAAAACCAGAAGGCAAGTCTCAAAAATCACTGCTTCTGAGCTAGGATTGACTTATTGTCATGAGCACAGTTGTCATTTCTCTGAAATACATGTTGCATTATGCATGTTCATCTATTTATATCATACCAGTGCTCAAAACTCTACTATAATCTATATGCTATTGCTCATATGTAGTGCATACATGTAGGTTCCTTTGAAAGATGCCCATGTCTTCCGTGATTTGGCCCCTATTTTACTCAGCTTTTTCACATTGTGACTAAATGACCCAACCAGTACAACTGTAATAGAGGAAAAGTTTATTTGAGGGCTCACGGTTTCAGAGGTCTTAGTTTACAGAAGGTCGGCTCCATTCCTTGGGCTCCAGGTGAGGCAGAACATCATGGCAGAAGAGTGTGGCAGAGAGAAACAGCTCACATGATGATCAGAAAGCAGAAAGAGAGTCTCCACTTGTGAGATACAAAATACATACCCCATAGGCACACCTCCAATGCCCCACCTCCTCCAGCCACACCACACCTGCCTCCAATTACAGCCCAGTTAATCACATTAAAGTTTAATCCACTGATTAGATTGATGCTATAACCCAATCATTTCTTCTCTGAATATTCTTGTATTGTCTCACTTGTGAGCTTTTGGGGGACACCTCACATCCAAACCATAATGGCCTCAGTCTACTTTCCCTGTAGCTCTCTCCACTAATCTGCAGACTCCTCAAGGATAAAGTTATTCCTTTAAGATGTCTTCAACACCTGGAAGACTGACAGTCACGTCATATGTATTGATTAAACATTTGATAAAAGAGAAAGCAAAATTTATTGAGTGTTAACTGCTTTGATTCAAAGAAAAAATACCATAATGATTTCTGATAATAATCATTAGTATTGGAACAAAGGAAAGAATACATCCTTGAATCTAAAGTGTATTACACACACACAAACACACACACACACACACACACACACACACACATATATATATATATATATATACACACACAAATGTCAGATTATGGTTATTATAAATTATTCATTTATATGCCAAGCAGCTTGGTTAGGGAAATCACATGGTTAAAATGTTTTTCTACTTCAAAAAGTAGAAATCACAATCAGAACTCTCATGATACTTATTCTATATAAAATTTATTCCTTAACAAAATTTTTAACTTGCACTGCCTTGAGACTAGGAATTTTTGTTTGACATTTTAATAAAGTTACATTTGGTGGTATTGCTTTCACTGCTATATGAAGGCTTTTGGTGAAAGAGTACTGATTCTAGCTGAGCAATACCAAGGTGTAAAATTCTTTTAGAGAAACTTGCGAGTAAGTTTGTTTCCTTTTGTAGATCATGACTGCAACAAGGTCCACGTTGGAAAAGAATATAAACAAGTACAAGTATATAAAGGTGATTTGTGAAAAGAAGCTAAAACCTTATATGATCTGGGGTTTGTAAAATATTCCAAATATTCCAAAATAAATGTGCATTCCAAATATTCCCACTTATTCCAAAAGATCCCATAGAAAACAATTAAATCAAAGGAAGATTAAGGAAGTAATAAAATATCTATAAAGTAAACCTTTACATACTGAAGGGTTAAATTGAATCTGCTGATTTTAGCATTTTTGATAAAAGACAGGATTCAAATAATTATTTTTGAAAACATATAGTCCAATTCAATTAAATAAACATTTTTTTCTAGTTACACATTAACTTTATTAACCAATGGGATACTTGCAATCAATAATGCAGACTGCCATTCCTTCCTTTCAAAGGGAGAAGAACAGAGCAGAGTAAGTTCATATGATGGATTCTATGGACTTGGACTAGGATATCATCCAATTGTTTGCTTTCTGACTTGAGCTGCTTATTCTTCCTAGGCCTTAGTTTATTTGCTTGCAGAAAGTAAAAAATATTGGTAAGTCACAAAGTTGCTGCAAAGATTATATTTTAAAAATTCCTGTGAAGTGCTTGGAAATGCCTGGCTGGAAATAAACACATAAATATAGTAATGTTTTCTTAATTTACTTTTGGGCAAGTTTTAGCTCTAAAAGGAAAATTAGGAGGCTATGGTAATCTAAGAAATTACCATACAGCATATTCACAATTTCAAAGATAATTTTAAAAATCACTAAAATCTGCAACTCATTTCTGAAGAAGAGAGAGGTGAATAAGGAATCTTCATGGTTCCCAGGAGAGGAAGAAAGAAAGAAATGGTGGTCTGTTCAGTTTGAAGAAAACTCCACATTCATCAGAGTCATCTATCCAGAAATGGAATGATCTGCCTCACAAGTTAATATATTCTCTGCCACCAGATTTAGCAAATAGCATTGGAGGGTAATTTGAGACTGTAGAGAGATTAAGGTGAGTGACAATTTAAGAATAATTGGTAATAAGTACTTAGTCCAACTAGATGATAGGAAGAGTCTCCAAATCTGAATCTATGACCTGACTCTCCATTTATTTTGCCTCACAGAGGAGGCCATTATCAAGTGGCTGTTGCTTTACCAGTCAAACTAACTGTACTCTGGTTGCTTATGAACTAATTTTAGAGTAATTTATTAACCCTGCTGTGAAACTATTGATTCCCCAGTGACCGGCCATCATTTTGTTTCCCAATACCCACACAGTGAAATCAACAAAATCCAGATAATTACAAATCAGTGATGAAAAAGCTGTGCACCATTACTTGCATGAGTTTGCTGTTTATTTGGTTTTGTGGTTGAAGCTCTGAAAACAATGAGCTTTTTTTGTCTTTTATTGAGAACTCTCATCAGCACATGTGTTGTACTTTTGCCAGAATAAAACAATTGATTAAAAAGTTCATAACTGATTCTTTTTAAATGTAGTCATTAAAAGTTATCACTTGGTATTGAAAATGATGAAACTTGGAATCAGAAAGACAAAGACCTAAGCCCCAGTTTTATCCACTGTGGCTCTGGGGAAAGGTAATTACTGGTAATATAAAATATTACCCATATTTAACATGGGTTAAATTGATTGCTGCACAGGAAATTTGTGGAATCAAAAAGAGATGATGCTTTCATGCCTAGAATGGTCCCTGGCTTCTTTAGTATCAAGTAAGAAAAGAGAATGTTTTATTAATGTAGCTTTTTGTTTTCACTCCTTAGTAGGGTGTCTCCTATTTATTCTTACATACTATAGAAGAGACCTGGAGATACAGAAGTAGGAGCAAGGATAAGTTGTTATTTACATTTCTCCTTTTATAGAGGAGTAATTGAAACTCAACATCCCACACCTAAGAAAAGGAGAAAACTCCCCCACCACCAACAAGTCAAGTGTTCTTTGTCTCTGGTAATGAAACAGTTTTGAAAGAATCATTTCCCTGGTCTTAAGAAAGGTGTTAAGTACAGCAAAAAGCAGAAGAAATGATGAAACTTTTGAAGTCACACTGCTCTGGATTTGACTGTGAGATCTGCTACTTGATGGCTGAGTGCCTTAGGCAAATTATATTATTTCTGACCCTCCATTTTCTAACCTAACCTTCAGGGAATCATGAGTATTTCATGGGGCATCTGTAAAATTTTGAAGAATGCATTGCCCTTAGAACATCATTTTTAACAATAAGGCTTCCTGCTAAATATTGGTTAACAATGACAAAGATAATAGTAAGAGGTTTAGGTGTCATAGTCCATTCAAGGAGAAAATAGGGACAAGAATTCCTTTTGGTTCTTCTTAAGTTTCCTAAATGTAATGCTTGCTCTTGAAATGGGAGTGTGTTTTTTACAGGAAAATACCGTGTGCTGTGTTCTCCATCTCCAGTAGTCACAGGAAATAAGTGCAAATATTTTTCTTAACCTCTCCCTTCAGCTTTCCAAGTTCTGGTTCTTTTTCCACTCCTAATTAGCATTCTTCTCAGGAATGCCCACGGAGTGCCTGCAACTTTATTTCTGGCCCAATTCTGTTTCTGAGGCTCCTGGGTACCCCTGAGTGCCTCACACCTGAGACCCAGACATCCATCAAAACCTCTTCTCAATGACTGTGACGGTCCCTAGGGTATGCTCACTATTCTGAATTTAACTTCCACCCAAAACTGAGCCCAATCCTGCCAGCTTCTTTGAGGAACTCATGAGTGTAGTTCTCCAATGTCCACACACCAGTACACTACACGCCACCAAATCCAGCATGCACCATGTTGCAGTGTATTCCATCTGATTGTTTCTTCTTCAGTTGCTTTGCTATTCTTCACTGCCACAAGAATGTCCTGACCTGTGATTTTAGTAGGTATTTCTTTGTTTGCTAAATATATCTGCTGGAGAAGCTGGTCATAGATTTTATAGATAGATAAAAATATTCTCATGAGTTTTATGACAGAGTCAAAGTTTCAACAAGGACTTAAAAATGTATTTTCCTCAAAAGAAAGTTTGAGCTTTTAGTTTGAATACTGAAAACAACTGGTATTGTGACCACAGCAGCATAATGCTTGCCAGAAGTATTTATAACAATTTCAAAAGTTCCTTAACTAGAGTAGCTGCTCTCTGCCATTTTTCTAGTTCATCTTCTCAACAACTTTTTTTTTTTAAATGGCAATGCTGAGGTTTGAACCCAGGACCTTGCTCACTTCAGACAAGCACTCTACATCCCCAGCCTCTTCCTGTCTTTGTGAACAGTCTAATTTGCATCCTGCCTTCTTTATCCTTAATAGACCAATAGATGCAAACACTTTATAAATAAAGCTGTGTTTAGGAACACTGATTTGGAATCAGATACATATGGTTTGAATTCTGCTTCCTCCATTTATCTTGTGAACTGCATAAATTGTCTTGCCTTGATTTTGTTTTATCTTGGTTTACACATGTAAGATGGTATTATAATATAGAATCTTACTTATAAAGATATGAGGATTTAATTATGCATAAAAAGACTTGATAGAATGTTTCAAGTAGTATAAATTAAGTAGTATTTTTTTTTTAGAGAGAGAGAATTTTAATATTTATTTTTTAGTCTTTGGCGGACATAACATCTTTGTTTGTATGTGGTGCCATGCCAGGCGAGCGTGCTACTGCTTGAGCCACATCCCTAGCCCCTAAGTAGTATTTTTTAAAGACTGAAACATCTAGCTAATGGGGTTGACATGCACAGGACTATAGAAATCCGGGGTATAAAGAATGTTGTAGTTACTTCTGTTAATTATCGTCACTATCATCACCATAACTATTTATGAACTATTAGTATATTATGTCAGCTTTCACGATTTCAAGAGATAGATATTATTTTTTTTCCACAATTGAGGTAATTGAGCCTCAAAGAAGTCTAGTAATTTTCAAGGATTACTCAGTTAATATGTGGAGGGGGAATTTGAACAAGTTTATGCGAAAAGTTTGGTTTCCTAATCTTCACAATATATTACTTTTGTTAGTTTGAAAAGTTTAGACAAATGGTAGACATATTGGTAGCTCACAGATCTGTTTTGGTTGTTCTAGTAAAGATTTTGTTTTGATCATCTCACATTGAAAACAGGAAAAAATCAGAACATCCAACGTCTCCAAGTCACCTCCTACAGTTTTCTGAAACCCATTGTCACCACTTTTATCGCTAGACATGCTTCTCCAGTTCCCACCACCCCCTATTAATAATCATTGTTATGATTTAGATATGAGGTATCCCCCAAAAGCTCATTCATGAGACAATGAAAAAAAGTTTGGAGATGAAATGATTGGGTTATGAGAGTCTTTACCTAATAAGTGCATTAATTCCCTGATAGGAATTAACTTGGTGGTAATTGTAGGCAGGTAGGGTGTGGTTGGAGGAGGTAGGTCCCTGAGGTTTATATTTTCTCCTTTTTGAGCAGAATTCTCTCTTTCTCTCTCTCTTTTTCTCTCATTCCTGGTGCCATGTCTCCAGCTGTTTCCCTCCAGCACACTCTCCCACCATGACATTCTGCATCACCTCTAGTCCCAAGAAATGGAGCCAGCTTTCTGTGGACTGAGACCTCTGAAATGGTGAGCCCCCAAATAAACTTTTCCTCCTCCAGTTGTTCTTGTCAGCTCTTTTAGTCACAGGAATTAAAAAGCTGACTAAAGTAGTCATCACCTGCTTGGTCTTCATGGTCATGTAAATTTTCTGGCTCATTGTAGGATATGTTAAGTATGCAATGTATATTCATTTCTTGTCTATCATAAAAACAATTTTAACCTTGTGTAATTTGAATAGATATTAAACCACATAAACTATACTTCCTTAATAGATTTGCTAATTGATTGAGGGACAAGAATTCCTTTTGGTTCTCTGATGATATGTTTCAATTTGGTTCATGCAGGCATAATTGAACTGTGTTACCTCATGGACACTGTTGCCTCCCTATTCTAGTCCTTTGCTTCTATGATGGAAAACTCAGGAAGCACAGTCTTAAGGATGGGTTTCCTGGCTACCCCATTCCAACAGAATTTTCACAAATCACCTGGACAATGAAGTTTGTAAGTTTCTCAGCCTGTAATTCCTTCCCAGAAATAGTGCCAGGAGTAAAGAGGGTAAAATAGGTGACCACATAAATTCATGTTGGTCTACTTACCTTGATTTCACTCTTATCCATCAGAACAAGGTAGAAAGTTGCAGAACTTGCAAACTGTTTTGAGCATGGAAGGATAATAACTACTTTATACACAAATTGCAGTCTTTATACATCAATTAACTATATAAAGTCCTAACACCTCCAAAACCCTTCTCTAGACCTTGCCCAACATATGGCTCCAGTTGAAATTATTATTCGTTTGTGTTAGTTTTCTTGTTATAATGGCATTATCCTGGAGGCAGTTTTGATGGACCCTTTAACCTCCAAACTCTACGAGTTCAGATCATATTTATTTCCATAGCTCTCAAAAGCAAGGCATGATTTTTGCCTATTTTCCTTCTTTCTCTTTCTTAACAAAGTCCTTCCTAAATATTTTAATTTAGTTCATTTTTATTTCTAGCTATCTTTGATGCTATGTTGTTTTCTTTGTGTTTTGACTCCCATTTTGAATGTCTCTTTAAATATTGCTTATTTATGCCTAGATACCAATAATAATATTTCCCTTCCTTGTAACCAGCCCCTGTCTATAGCCACAGAAGAGATGACTCAATAGTTAAAGATACAGATGAACAGACAGAAAGAGAGATGTGGAGAGATAGATAACAGACATTTAAATAATAGACTGATTGACATATAATAGAGACACTGTGGGGGCAAGAATTCCCATTCTGAGAAAGAAGGGGAGATGTTGATGTGCTTACTTTTTTTTTAATCCCTTTGTCAATCCTGTCTAATCTATCTGCAAAATATATTCTGAATTCAGCCACTTTCATCACTATAATTATGATATGGTTTGATATGCAATTATGAGAGCTGTAAACTAATAAGTGGATTACTCCATTGGCTGGATTAATTTGAAAGAACTATTGGATTGGGTTCTAACTGTGAGTAGGGGGTGTGGCTGGAGGAAGTAGGTTACTAGGGACACACCCTTGAGATTATATTTTGCCCTTGACTCCTTGTTCCCTTTCTCTGTTTCCTGGCTGCCATGAGCTGAGCAGCTTTTATCTACCACTCTCTCCCACCATGATGTTGACCATGGATTGAACCTCTGAAACAGTGAGCCCAAATAAGCTCTTTCTCCTCTAAACTATTCTTGTCGGCTATTTTGGTCACAATGATAAAAGACTGTCTAACATACCTCCTTTGTGATGGTTTGGAATGAAGCACCTAGCTGTCTATTCTCCAGAACAGCCAGAATTCTGATAAAGCATAAATTGAATTATGTCAATCCTTTCATGAAATCCTCCAGTAGAAATACATCTTACAGCAAAAACTAAAACACTTATCCTGACCTACAAAGGCCAACATAATTTTCCCCCTTGACTCCACCTTACCTCCCTGGCTTCATCCCTCATTATTCTTCTACTCACTCATGCATTGCAGGAATGCTGGCTTTCTGGGAATCCCCAAACCCTTTACCTGCAGCCACTACAGGGTCCATGTATTTTTCATTTCCTCTGGCTTGAACACTCTCCCCTCAATTATCCACATTTGGCCACTCTCCCTTTTTAAAATGTTTTTGTGCAATAAACACTTTCTCTGAGAACCCTCTCTTGATTACACTTCTCAAGTTTTAATCTCCCACCCACAGCAATTCCCATTCCACCTCCTGCTTGATTTTTCTCAACTCTTATCAATATTTAACACTGTTATTTTATTTCCTTGTCTAATTTGTTATCTGTGGTTCCATATTATTTCTAATTTGTATGTGCCCTGATGACAGAAATATTTTTCTTTTTTCTTATTATATGTTTGTAGTTTCAATAGGCTCTAGACCAGGACCTGGCATCAAGAAAGTCTCATTTGAAAATGAATGGGTGGATATTAGATGAGGTAATGCACACCAGGCCGTTGGAGCAGTGCCTGATACTTATGTGGTTTCTTGATTTAGACATAGTGGAAAAGAAAAAAAGAATAACTTTTCTCCTTACCCCTTTCTTAAAAAATCTATGGTCTCACAATATCTTAAAAGTGTGTTATCCAAACTACAATACAACTGAAATCTAACCTGCTAAACTTGCTTTCTCAAGTCTTTTTTGAAAAGGTATTTCATTCACAGTGTTTTAAGAGATCTTTTGTCCAAAACCAAGAGCTTAATAGCTCATTTTTTTTCCTTCCACTGTGAAATAAAAACTAAAATAAATCAAAGTAGCAGCCCAACACTCCAGAACAGTCCTAGAATAAAAGTGTAAATGAAGGTGCTCAGTGATAAAAGAAAAAAAATTCATGTTGAGAATTCCATTTCAATTCCTAGTTCCTAGGGATTTTGTGTAAGCAAAACCAAGGCAAGTGTTATACACACTTAACTTCAAGATACTCCTTTATTTATTACTCATAACTGCCAAAAAGTTAAATAAACATCTACCAAACTCTGTAGGCCCCGAAGAATCAACTGTGTATTTTCTCAGTTCCATTCAGTAACTTATTTTAAAAGTCAAGACATCAGAAACGAACAAGTAAAGTTTATGCACAAAACAATTCAGCTCAGAAGCTTTTTGGCTTTTCTTGGATTGACTGGGAACAAAGACCAAAAACAATAAGACCTCATCTTTTACAGAGACAATGAAGTTTTAAAAAGTTAACAAAAATTCTCTTGCATTCTCCTGAAAGCCCAAATTCATTTTCCTACATGCATCAGAGCAGATCTGTGAAAATCAATAGTTTTTGTAGATGTGAATCCTAGAGTAATCTTTCCTATATCAATTTACTCTGGCTGTCAAAACACCTAGCTTTCAGTATCTCCTTTATGAAACCTAGTTACTGGCCTTAAGCAACCCATATCTGATAAAAGTATGTGAGCAAGTCCAATGGAATTTTAAATTCCCAAGAGAAAATTGGTTGTGCTTTGTCTCCCCAGCTTGAGAACCCTTTTTCTACGGACATACTGTTTTAGTCAGCTTTTTCTTTGCTGTGCTTAAAAGATGTGACAAGGATGATTTTATTGGAGGACACATTTATTTGGGGGCTCACAGTTTCAAAGGTTTCAGTCAATTGCAGACTGGCTCCATTCCTCATGGCTTGAGGTGAGGCAGAACACCATGGAGGAAGAGTGTGGTAGAGGGAAGCAGCTCACATGATGATCCGAAAGCAGAGAGACTCCACTCACCAGATATCAAATATATACCCCATAGCCACGCCTCAATGACCCACCTCCTGCAGCCACACTCTACCCTCTTCCAGTTAATCCATCAGGGTATTCCTTCACTGAGTTAAGATTTTCCTAACCCAATCATTTCTCCTCTAATCCTTCTTGCATTGTCTCACACACATGATTTAGGGGAACACTTCACATCCAAACCATAACATACTCTAATACTATTTGGAGAAATTATGTCTCCTTCAATGTGGTCTGGAAGGTTTCATTAGTCAAGGTGTCTTTCTCCATATTCCTCATTCTTTAGTGATATTATGTTGTTCTAATAAGTTGACACTTTGGTTAAAGTTGTCTGGAATCAACTATTATTTGTGTATTTCAGTAATTCTTTTAAATTTTATTTTAATTAACAAAAATGTGTGCATTTAGTACATAAAATTATGTTCTAACAAACATTATGGAATGGCTAAAACAAACTTATTTTCATATGCATGATTTCATATGCCTCTTTGTCATGTGAGAACACTTAAATTCTACTCTGATTTTCATTGTTTTAAATTGCAATCACCTTGTTGTATAGTAAGTCTCTTGAACTCATTCCTCCTAACTCAGACCTTATGTCCTTTGACTAACAGATACAAAATGAACCTCCAAACCCCAGCCCCTTCTTTCTGCTTCTGTGAGTTCAAAGTTTTGGATTTCACATACAAGTGAGATCATGCAGTATTGGTCTTTCTGCCCCTGGCTTATTTTGCTTAATATAATGTCTTCCAGTTTCCTCTATGTTTTTGAAAATAAATTTTTGAAGTTGAATGGTATTCTACTGTGTGTACATAAACTATTTTGTCTTTATCCTTCTACCAGTGATACACATTTACATTGATTCCCTGTCTTGGCTATTGTAAATAATGCTGCAGGGATCAATAGAGTGTGGATACTTTTTTGATGTTCTAATATAATTTCTTTGGTTATACACCCAGTATCAGGATTTCTGGATCATTTGATAATCCCATTGTTATTTTTTTAAGGAATCTATATTATTTTACACAGTGACTGTAGCAATCTACATTTCATCAACAGTGTACAAATGTTCCCTTTTCTTTACATTCCCACCAACTTTTGATATCTTTTGTTTTTTTTGATAAGAGCCATTCTAACAAGATGTGAGATGAGATCTCATTGTGGTTTTAATTTGCATTTCCTTGGTAACCATTCATGTTCAGTATTATTGCATTTGCCCGTTGGCTACTTGCATGTCTTTTCTGGCAGTATGTTTTTATAATATCCATCTACATTGGACTCTTCTCAATAAATGTTTGCTTATTAAAAGTGAATATTTTTAATTAAAAGTCTATCTAAGTGGCTACTTCAGATAGTATTTCTATGCTGGTCTTTCACCAAGGTCTTTGTACATCATGGGTTGAGCCACTGTACATTTTTGGTGCATGAAATCCTGCTATTAAGGGAAGAGTCAGAGCTCTCTACACCGTGAAAAGGGAGTCAATACTTTAGTTACTATCGTGAATCCCATTCTTGGTGAAAGGGATTTGTTAATTTCACAAACTTCAAAATCACATGCTTATTCTAGATTTGACCATATTAGAATCCCAGCAGAGGTTTCCATATTACCAGTTCGTGAGTTACTGGCAGTCAATTCTGACATTCAAACCAGAATACTACAATTCAAGAGTGACCACCCTGAGTAAGGAATGAAAATTTGCCAATAGCATCAATGAGGAGATGCTGTGGCCTCTCTCCATACATCTGTCAATAAAAATATATGCTGTAAACTAATTAACACACTTATAGTGGACATTAAATACTCTTGCAATTAAAAAACACACAGAATAAAAGGTGGGGAGGGAAGAATAGAAGCTCACTGGATTAATAAAAAAGGGGGATAAAAGGCAGGGAGAAGGTATTGGAATAGGAAAGACAGTAGAATGAATAGGACATAACTTTCCTATTTTCATATAGGAATACATGACCAGTGTAACTCCATGTCATGTCACCCAAAAGGATGAAGTCCTAATTAGAATAAGTTATACTCCATATATGTATGTTAAAATACACTCTACTGTCATGTATATCTAAAAAGCATAAATTTTTAAAAAACTTGGCTTTTCTTTAAAGAACTATAGCTCCTCCTTTCCATGTGCTATTGATAAGGCTATAAATTCAAGTCCCTCCTTCAAGTCACAAAGATGGGCATTTAATCAAGACTGGTCAATCATAGCCTCTAATACAAAACAATTCACAAAAAGCAAAAATCCTCCAGGCTGGCCCGACCAGTGTTCCTTTTTAAAGAACAGGTGCAGCCACTGAGAAGGCTGGGAATTATAAAAAGGATTATGATGTATAAGAATAGAATCTGGAGCAGATTATAAGATTTATGCAGTTGTGAAAAAAGAGATCTAAAAAACAGAGTAACCTAGGTGGAATTAAAGAATAGAATGGAGATGGGCAGTGTCATTTGTACCTCTATGTCCTCCCTTACCTAAAGCCAGTACTATCATCTTGGATTTCCTCATAATGTCTATTACACCGTGGCCATTTTCTCTCTTCTTTTCACATAAATAAGTTGGAGTTCATTTTTGGACATATTTTATCCTACTCATAAGAAGATACTTTTATCAGTAAGCTGATATTTGTATACCCCTATTCACTGAATATGGACAGATTACTAAGGCAATTTCTAATAAAAATAACACTGTAATTCTGAAGTAGACATGTTTTCAATGTTGTCACATGCATTACCCCATTTGTTTTCCACAAGATTCCTTTACAGTAGGTCCATTAAAATTATCACATGTTCAAGAGAAATAAAGATGCTAAGAAAGACAGGAGACCGTCTCCAGCTGACTTAGCTATCAAGAGCTACAGCCTCACATATCCAAATCCATGTTTTCTGACCCTAATTCAAACAACTCCTTATTCAGAGCTCCTGTGATTTTATCTAGTCCCTACATATAAAGGATTCTGTTTCTATTTTATTAAGACATTAATTTCTGCTTCGTTAAAAGGTTTTAAAATAATGGTACAATTGCACAACATTTTTATTTTAAAGTTTGAAAGGAGAAAGCTATGATGCAGTTCTGAAGACTGTGATCATAACATGCACATTTCTTGCCTGAGATTCAAATTAGGAGAAGCCAAGGTTAGGTATTAATTTTGGAGGCTTGGAGGAAGGGAGAAAGCTTTTCACTTTTCTAGCATATGGAAACTGGTACAGACCTTCCTTGTGCACCAATAACAGTTTAACCATGATGGTTTCACTTTCTTCTGTGAAACCCTGGTCAGTTAGTTTATTCATGTCTCCCTCTGTATTAGGAGCCACTTTGATTCACAGTCCTTTCTCCACAGTACAGCTGTTGTTAAGAAATATGTGAATTATCTGTGAAACTAAAAATACATTCCTCTTCGACCTGGTTAAATCAGACTTGAGCTCTGTGAGCAGCCTTGATCTAACTATATTTTATTATTTATTAATATCCATGCCCTATGATCTTAAGCTCCCTCACTGCTGGTGTGTTCATGCCACACAGTACAGTTTTGGACCAGGGCTGAGTTCCCCAGGTAGTCTTTAGACTGACAATAGCTTCAAAACCTCTTGCCTCTCAGTGAAAAAGAAGAAAATCTATCTCAAGTTACAGTCTGTTTAGGTGAATAGGATCTAAAAATCTTCCTGTCATTTGTCATTTCTAGCCTCCTCTATGTTATACGTTAAATAACTCTATTTTAATGTCTTTGGCTTGTGACCCCTGTCATTTGTTGTAGAGCACTGTGGTGTGCTGGGAGTTTGGTCAACCTTAGCACAGGAAGAGGGCATATTAATCTCAGTGGGAAGTGTCACCAAAATGACCCCATTTCAAAAGACTCGGAAGAGATGATTGATTATCTGTAGTAAATTGTCATATACTTATTATCTTTTCATTTGTCATAAGTCATAAGAATATAACTGAGTTTTCTCTGTCAATTTTTTTTACAATGTTTGAATTTAGTTTTTGAATATAAGATTTTAGCTTCTAGTTTTTATTTTACTGGGTTCTAGAGTAAATAAAATATAAGAGTGCACACACACACACTATACACACAAACAAAACAGCCGCTTTTTTATAATTTTGATAAGTAATAAAGGTATTATAAGTTTCTAGTTTTAGATTATATTAGAAATTATTGTGATTTCTAATCTTTACTTTATCATACCAAAATACTACTTCAATTTTTCTTTATATGCAATGGAAATTGCATATGGGAATTGATATAGATCTTCCTTATGCACCAATAACAGTTTAAGTGCAATGGTTTGACTTTCTTCTGTGTAGCCCTGTTCAATAAGATTATTCAGTTATTCATGCCACCCTCTGTATTAGAAGCCACTTTGATTCCCAGCCCTTTCTCGACACTACAGTTGTTGTTAAGAAATGCATCAATTATCTATATTTTAAAATTTAAAAATATGTAAGTAGAAATATCTAAGAATATGTAAAATGATTATTTTGTATTTTTCTTTCTTTTATTTCGATTTTATTGATTTCAGCTCTGATTTTAATTATTTTTGCCTTCTACTGCATTTGCTGCTGATTTGCTCTTCTTTTTCTAGGGCTTTGAGATGTAGAGTGAGATAATTTATTTGTTGGCTTTTTTTTTTTTTGAGGAATGAACTCCATGCAATGAATTTTCCTCTTAGTACTGCTTTCATAGTGTCCCATAGATTTTGATATGTTGTGTCTGTGTTTTCATTTATCTCTAAGAATTTTGTAACTTCCTCCTTGATGTCTTCTGTAACCCATTGTTCATTCAATAGCATATTGTTCATTCTCCAAGTGATGTAGGAATTTTTCTTCCTTATTTTATCGTTGATTTCCAATTTTGTTCCAGTATGATCGGATAAAATGCATGGTAATATCTCTACTCCTTTATATATTTTGTATTTTTGGCAATTCAACTTCTATCCAGTTTTCCTAAGTTAACAGCCTCCCCATTACCATTGTGAGGCCACTGCTTCTCCAATCTGGATCCATGGGGTTCAGCTGAGGCTCACCCTGTCTCCAGTTGTCACAAGAGAAAAACGATGTAGCCTATCAAAACATGATAGAGACGCAGTCCCCATGACCACTTTAGGAAGGGTGTGCAATCACAGCAGGCCAATGTCCAGCAGCCTGAGCACTTCTTCTAAAACTATAAAGGAAGCTCCCCTCCTACTGGGGTTAGAATGGGTAGAATACAAACCCAGAGAAGATGCTATTCACTTTATGGTCTTACAGGGAAAGAATATCTCAGAATGAGTCAATAAGAATGAAAAAAAGAGAATGAGACTGAGAGAGAGCATTGATTTTATACCTTGATTTAGCTTAGCTTAATACTATCTATCCTTGAACTTCTAAACTCCTTAAGCCAATAAAATTTCTCTTTCTCTCTTTCTCCCTCACTCCTTTCCTTCTTACTTTTACTTAAGCCACTTTCAATTAGGTATCTGTCACTTGCCATTGAAAATATCCCAACCAATATAACAATTGAGTAAAATTTTGATAAATAGTTTACCACAATATTTCACCAATATTTCAAGTAATTTTACATAAACCCATTATTAATACAGAAGTACTTTGAGAATAAGGAAGTGAGAGTGATGGAGAAAGATGATTTGTGAGTTAAAAGCAGCTTTACATATAGTAACAGTGAGTACTGCATGAGTGGTCTATATGAGGTAATGAATTTTAAAATACAAAAGTCAAATAATATTTTTGATAGGAGAACTGGAAGATGATATTCATCCCCCCCCCCAAAAAAAATTCAGCATTTTGGCCTCTTCAAACATTTTTTGTTATAGAAAGAGATTGACTGAATTGTGGAGACTTTGACTGACTTCCATGTAAGATGCACAAACAATCAAGTGCTGAGTGTATGTTCAGGCTTCTGTGCTTGTGGCATAAGTAACTAACTCTATTGAAGTCTTTTCAAAAGTATATCTAAGTAATTTATTTTTCTAGAACTATTCCATGGACCATAGATAACTTATGTTAACAAGATCTGCCATTTATGGTCTAGTTCCTAGGTGCCAGAATCTCAGCTTTGACTCTACATACAACATTCCAAATTCTCATATCAAATAAAACACAGATCTGAGACTTATCCTCACACATGACTATCCATGTGGCATGCACGGGCCAAAGTATACTTTCATGAGACTAGGATTGCTTTTTTCTCCAAGCATATTTGCAAATGCCTTCCCTATGGGAGGCACCATACTAGGCACTAGGGATGTAGCATCAAATGAAGGACAATCTCTGTGCTCAGGATATTTGCAGGATATTTACACTTTCCAAACAAAAT
The DNA here is from genome assembly GCF_964194105.1 of Spermophilus citellus. Taxonomy (NCBI): domain Eukaryota; kingdom Metazoa; phylum Chordata; class Mammalia; order Rodentia; family Sciuridae; genus Spermophilus; species Spermophilus citellus. The sequence continues at coordinate 186,130,922 of NC_138182.1, forward strand.
CAAGAAGATGATAAGCTGCTTAATACTGCAACATGACTGCTTTGGGCTTCGTTGCAAGACATCAAAATTCTAAATAGAATCCACAAAGCCCTAATGCAGGATAAAATTAGCAAAACCAAAGACTATACAGGAAACGTCTTCTGACCTCAACCCTTGCAGAAAAATTGATGCTAAATAAGAGATTTGGAAAATTATTTTGCACCTCTGTTCATCAGTTACTGATGTAAAAAGTATAATGGGAGCAGTGACTACATCATTTAAAACTGTACCATGGTGTCAGACAAAATGTGAGTGTCACATTCACCACCTACTGACATTATGGCTTTGTGAAATTACTTACTGGTTTTGACCTTCTGTTTCTATATCTCTGAATGGAGAAGATAGTTACTAAAAGAGAGTAATTGTAAAGATCAAATTAAAAAATACAAGGTTCTGCTATCAGAACTTAAATATGCATTCTTCTTTTTTGTATCATAGAGAACTACCTTTTTTTTTTTTTTTTTTTTTTTTTTTACATTTCACTGTGGTTCATATGAGGGTGAATAATCCTCTGGCTATAAAGTTTGGCCTTTGATATAAGCCTGAAAAACTGGAATCCTATTGATTGTTTTCAAGTTAAATATATCAGTAAAGATGGGTCAGAAAATGAAACTGTAGAATTTTTGCTGGAACTAGAAAAGAGATCTGTATTATCAGTTTTTCAACACTATAACAAAATACCTGAGGCAGACTATTTAGGAAAAAAAGAGGGTTATTTAGCTCACCCTTTGGGTGATCCAAGAGCAATATATGGTATTGGCTAAGTTCTGGTGAGGGCCCCTTGACTACATCACATCATAGTGGACAGAAATGACAGGAGTGTGTGTGCGTGAGCAAGTCATCACATGGCAAAACAGGAAGCAGAGAGACTACAAGTTTTTCTCTTCTGGTTTCTCTTCCATCTAGGTCCCCAGATTATTGAAGAGTGTCCACGCACATTCAGGGTGGCTCTTCCCCATTCAGTTTACCAACTCTCATGGCTCTCCTCTCTGGAAATACTCTTCCCCACATACCCAAAAGTGTGCTTTCCTAATTCCCCAGGTACCTCTCAATTCAGTCACGTTGATACCCCAAATTGACAATCTCAAGGAGTTTTTTGTTTTGTTTTGTTAGTTGTTAACCTAAATGCAGTAGAATGTATGCACCCATAGCCACCTACCTTGTTGGAGAACAGCCTGCCTGATGGTGGACATAAAATAGGAAAATAGGCCCAAAATGTGGAGGTAGACATTTCCTTGGAGAAACTAACCAAGCTGTGGATCCACCCATATGTGAAAGTGGATGCATTTCTGAACTTCCTTGAACTGTGAGTCACTTATCTCCTTAGCAACTGGAAAGGGTATTGAAGAGTGCCCTGAGTAGACCATTTATTATAATGATAGTGTACTTCCTAATGACATATCTTTAATTCTTTCTGAAACTGTCATATAATTATCTATTGTTTAGATCTTTAATTAAATTTCAGGCATTATCTTATAATTCTTCTAATCTAACTGTGATTATTTTTTGATGGCAGGAACTAATGTTTCTGGGTATCTTTCCAGTCATCTTAGGTGCCAAATAAATACATACAGATTTTATTTGTTCTCTAGTATAATTAATGTATCATCAGTCCTGAAACAATAGGCTTCTGATTGTATTTGTTTCCTCCATGACATAAAATTTATGTCAGCCAGGATTTAAAGTAGTCTCATGAAAGTTATAGAAGATGTTTGCAAAATATTTAATCATTAAGATTATTTTACATTGGGCTGGGGATGTGGCTCAAGCGGTAGCGTGCTCGCCTGGCATGCGTGCGGCCCGGGTTCGATCCTCAGCACCACATACCAACAAAGATTTTGTGTCCGCCGAGAACTAAAAAAAAAAATAGATATTAAAAATTCTCTCTCTCTCTCCTCTCTCTCCTCTTTCACTCTCTCTTTAAAAAAAAAAGATTATTTTACATGTATAGAACTGTGGTAAAAAAATCTAAAAGGCAAATTAAACAATATTGATGTTATAGTTAGAATCCACTATTTAAAAATAGCATTTATTTTTACAGCTAAAATGTTTCCTTCATATTTCAATCTAGATTTACATTATATGTCCATTCTATCCTGCAAAGAGGAGATGGGGATATGTTCAGTTATAATCTGGACATGAAGTGTTTTTAAAACATGAGTTATGCAGTACCTTTAAATTTTTATTTTCCCTTTGCAAATTTTTTGTCCACTGCCACTTAAAGATCTCAGTGCCTGGCTTGCATCCTACCATAATGCAATGGAATTATACCATATCCTGGTATTACATGGCCTGGGGTGTGAATAGCTTTCATCCGCAGTATTTACCAACCAGGAAATTCTGTGAGGCAATAGTGTCTGTAAAATCCTCCATGATATCAAGAATTCTTGTCTGTTTTCCTTCACTGATATACCCAAGTGCCCAAAAGAGCAGTGTAAAGCATTGGGTGCTGAATATTTTATTTTAAATTAATACATTAATTCATAATAAATTCTCCTGTTAGAAGCATAAATATAGTTAAGTTTGAACAAAGTGAGAAAGTGAAGTTTTAATTCTATTGCACTGAAACTTGCTCTTCTTACTGGACCATAACATTGGAGTTTTCTATTATATCAAAGGGAAAATGACTCCAAGAAATAATAAAAATGTATATTTACTAAGGACATTGTTTCACTATAGGAAAATTTGTGGTAAAAAAACAATGGAAATAATCTCTAAATGCCCAGATATAGATTATTGATCAGATAAATTATTGTATATGGTAAAAAGAGAATAATATACAACTATTAAAATGATGTTTAAGGTGCTTAAAATTAAAAAAAAAATTATCATTGTATAAAAAGTGGCAAGTAAATTGATAGTTATATTTTTCACATCTATAATGACATACATTTTAAACCACATTCTCTAAATAGTTGAAAATACCATGAGCATTTTGATGGAACCTGATCATATAATAAATGTGTCTTTCATATACTGATATCTCTGGAAAGTGAAGCTTTCCAGATGAGCACAATGCTAATGGTTAGGATGGGAGGGGACTGGGTACTGATAAAGTAAACATCCCACCAAATATATTTCAGAAACACCATTATTGGTTCAAACTCTTCCAATCAGTGATTTGGGAGAAATCATGTTTGAAGTATGAATGGAAAAAAAAAAAGAGGAATTTTTATCTCCATCAGAAAAAATGCCAGAAAAGATGGGGAATATTCTATTTTCATTTTCTCTTTTTCCATAAAGGAATGCCAAGGTGTAAATAGCATCTTTCCTAGTATAGTTGATATTTATTTATGTTCATTTAGATGGGTGATTAGAAGAGCTTGTGGAATTGTGGTCCCAATGTTTCCACTGTGAGTTTCAGTACACAGTGTTACTGTTTTCTGAGATGGACAGCATGTTTTGACTCCGTCTGTCATCAATATTTAACTAATCCATATTCTCTTCTATCATAAATGTCTAAATATTTGAGAAATTAACGTCTGATATAATTACATATACTTCTCCTTTCAAAAAATTGTGTCATTGCCCTTCCGAATATTTCAAAGCTCAGGTCAAAGTTTTGTGACCCAGAGATTTCCATAGCTCTCCTCCAATCTGAAAATTCATCCTGAACCTGTAAATGTGTTATTTATTTCCACATTATTACCTGTCTCGTATAATTTAATGTTTTCATTACACAAGTTTGGATTCTGTTAAAAAACCTTTGTGATGTGTTTTATAAATAATGACTACACTGGAAATAGCAATTTAAAAGTTAGATTTATAAAGTGTCACTTTCCAATCACATTAGAGCCTACACTCCTAATGTGTTTAATACTCGATTCCAAAGCAATAAACAAAATTTACATCACTGGAGAGTTACAACCAATCACCCATAAAATCCTCCTGATGTCGCACAGGTATCCCATACCATTGCTTTTGATCAGTAAAGAAAGTAAACTTATCCTTTATTAAAATATTTATTGGCCCTTTATCACCTGTAGCATAGCAAAATGTTAGATGGATAAAATTAGTGGCTGTATTCTAGCACTTGCGTTACTGCAGGAGCATGTACCAGGTACTTAATTCAGAACTAATTGACAGAAAGTTAATTAGCAGGAATATTCTAGATCTGCCTTTTTACCATGGTTGTAAACTTTTTGAAGACTATGACTGTGCTTTAGTCACTTTTACATTTTTTGGAAAATGCCAGTTAATCACTCAGTTTTATTAAATTGAGTCCAGCAGTCAAGTAAACAGCAATGTTCCACGTACTCTGTAGATATTTGGTGCATTTGGGACTATAGGTAACAGTCCAGTCCTTTACCATGCTCCTGACTGCCTCTGAAATGGAAGTTTCTCCCCATTTCTTTTTGGGTTCACTGAAAAGAGGTTCCATATTCGAATCATTAAAGGAAAATAACAAATCTTGACCTCTTTGTTGAACAATTTTTGTTTGGAAAGCAGTGAATGCAATGCTTCATTGTTTGTCATGTGTCTTTTCTTCACAAATATGGCAGTTCCACAGTCACAGAAACCTTGCTTTGCTTGTTGCTGAATCTTCATTGCTCAGCCAATAGTCTGGAACATGATGGTTTGCTGAATAAGTGATTCAGGTGGTGCCTCTCTGATAAATATCTCATTAGTAAGCCTCACAAGAAAACAAGAGTAGCCCCCAACAAGTTGTTCATAAGAATGCCAGTAATGGGACTTTGAAAATTGATGAGACTTGTGCAGTCAGCTTCGTTCAAATTAAAGTTCATCAGAGAACTCATAAATTGTACATAAACAACAACTATTGAAATCTTAATTCATAAATTCAGTGAGGCCATTTTGTACAGCTAAAATGCTTCAAAAGAATAACATTATTAAAACACACATTCTCAAAGATTTCTATCTGTTGTGTAGAGTAAAAACATATTCAGAGACTATGACAGTATAAATACAAGAAGATAAGTGAAATGCATGGCAATGTACCATATCATGAAATGTTTAAACCGGCACTTGGTGCAGGAATGTGGTAGGGATTTATGTGCTGGCAGAACTGCATGCATGTATTGACATTGTCACTGGGGAATGACAGCAACTGTAAAATGGGTGTTGTGATTAGAACAACCAAGTGTGTTTCAGATTAAATTAAAAAAAGAAAAATCAAGAGAATGCAAAGTCACATGAATCATCTTTGAATATCCAAGAGGAAAAAAAAAAAACTTACTCTAGTAAAGCCTAGTAGACTTTAAGTCTTACACATAGCTAAAGACTAAAAATAATCTGGACATACCTAGTGAACCTGCCCTAAATTCACAGTTGCTATAGATTCAATGCTAGACTTTGTACCTTGAAAATGAAAAGAGATTATTCATACATACAGTCGTTTCCTACTACTATTTATGATATTATTTGACTCTAACCTAGAGAATTTCAAAGCACATCTGAACCACTAAATGTAGAAGAGTTTGGCTTTTGTTTTTTTGAGATAGGACCTATGAAGACTTAGGGCAACGGGGAGATTGATATTCTGCTTACTTTACTGACAGTGGCTTCAAGTGCCTCTATAAGAGGATGAAATATGACTTTGGAAATGCTGACTGTGGCAATTCTGGGTGAATGCAGTCACCACATCCCTCTTTCCAAAAGGTGTCCCTTTCACAGAATAAAAATATAGCCTACACGAAACAATCTCAGTTTGAAAGTTTAAAATAATTCAGCTGATTATTTACTGACACAACACTAAGCAATTCCCTTCACTTTTTCTTCCATTTTTTTTCTTTTTTTTACTACTTATTCCCAAGAGCAGTGTTTTATAAAAATGTAAACATACCTTTTTAAAATCCAAACAAATTGTCCCTTAGGTCATGTGCAACCAATTTAACACTCCAAAGAACCTGCACTTGTTGAGTGGAATTCCATCACATTTTAATTCCAAAGGTATCTACGTAAAAATAATGATTGTACAAACTGGGTGGCTGAAATTCCAGTAGCTACAGGCTACATTGGTAGTCATTTCTATAAGTAGTACTAGTTTGAAGGAAAATGAGCATTAACTCACAGGAAGAAGGAAAGGAATAAAGGTTTCCCTTCTTTCACAGGATAATGATTTCATTGATCAATAAAAAAGCCAACATCTATTTTTCTCCTACCTTTAACGTATGTTTTTCAGGCAGAGGTTCGACATCCAAGAAAGAACATAAAATCAGGAGACAGGAGAACTTGATTAAAATAGTGTTGGAGTCAACCAGAATGATTTGTATCCAGATTGTTCTCTTTATCTCTGATTTCCATAAAAACCCAGGCCTCCATTTCTGGTTAATGGTAGGACCTAACTCATAAGTTATGAGTTTTAAATGAAATAATATATTTAAATGTAATTTTGGACGGTTCACGACACATAGCAAATATTCCTAAACGGTAACTGTTAGTCTTGACTATACCGTTTGCCAACAGTGAGATTTTCAGCTGGTTGATAGCAAGAAACAGATTGATGAAACTTATTCTATGCCAGAATTTTATCTGGATTACATTAACATAAATTTAAATTTGCAGCATAACACAGTTTCTCCCCTTGTTGTCCAGATATAAAAAATTTGGATTTTTCAAGAAGTTATGGGATTGACCTTAGATAACAGATCACGGATAATTGGCATCACAAATTGGAATCCAGGTCATAAGATAGAGCCTATACATTTGCCACCACACTCTCTACTCAGAGAGGGGAAAAATGCTGAAAATGTGCTTTCTACCTGGAAGATATGAGAAGGGAACAGAAATTTGTCAAATTTCTGTACTGTCTGTGTTGACTTCTATGCTAAATCTTTGACAGGTACAGTTCATTTAATTCTCACTAAAATCTTTAAAAATCTATCTTATTTTTATTAGAAGATAGCATGCAACATATATAAAAGATATAAAGAATGATTTTAAGAACACCCATCTCAACAAAGAACACATTGTCAGCACAGGTAAGAAACTCTTCCTCTCAGTCTGTTACAAGAAAGCATAAAAAATCAGCAGCTAGTTATTTGTAACTAATATTCAGAATTCAATGTTTATATCGCTGTTGATTTTTTCTGCTTTCACTATATGTGCTTATTTCAAATATAAAGCTATATTTTCATCTTTTACTATCCACATGTAGCATTGTACTTTATGTATTCTTTAGCAAATTACTTTTTGGCTCAAACATGTTCATCCATTTTGATGTTTAGTTCCAGCTCCTTCAATTTCACTTGATTATTCAATTTTAGTAAAATGTCACATTTCAGTATTCAATTTTAAGAAAACATCACAGTTCAATCATTTTATTTTTGACACTTTTCCCTCCCCATTTCTGAACAAAATGTTTCTCTCTATATAATCTATGCTTCCCAGGGGCCCATGTGTAAATGTGCAGGACTTTCTTCTGGAACATATCTGAGGAATTGAGTTACTACACAGGTAATGAGCATTCAGCCATGTTGCTAACTATGTCCAAGTGTTTTACTTCTTCAGTTTTACTAGGTATTACCAAGTTGTATTCCAGCAGGCGCTCTAATTTAAGGGTTTTACTTACCTCTAATATCTGTATAACTGACATTATCAAACTTTGATAACTGCAAATCTGATGGGTGTGCATTAGAACCAAATTGTATTTGAATGCAATTTAATTTATTACTAGTGAGATGGAATGATTTTTTTCATGTGTTTTTGGTACTCAAGGTTTGTTTGTTTGTTTGTATGTTTGGTACCAGTTATTGAACCCAGTTGTGCTTAACCAGTGAGACACATTCTCAGCTTTTTTTTTTTTTTAATGTTTTATTTTGAGATAGGGTCTCAGTAAATTTTTTAGGACCTTGCTAAGTTGCTGAGGCTGGCCTCAAATTTGTAACCCTCTTCCCTTAGCCTCCTGAGCCACTGGGATTATAGGCATGCAACGTAACAGTTATGTTATATATAACCCTGATATTCAAGTTTTTTCCTCCTCTACATTTTGGTTGTTACATTTTCAACTATTTTAATTAGGCTAATATGTTTTCCTTATAAATACATTGGAAATTATTTTTATTTTGGATATTACTCTTTTGTTAGTTGTTTGTAATTTTAAAGTATATTTTTCAGCTTGAATATTTTTTTCTTTCTTTTCTCCTACAGTACTGAGAACCCAGGGATGCTCCACAACTGAGCTACACCCCCAGTTCTTTATACTTTTAAATTTGAGACAGAGGCTCATTAAGTTACTAAGGCTCATCTGGAACTTGTATTTCTTGTGATCCTCCTGCCTCAGTCTTCCAAGTTGCAGGGATTACAGGCATGTACCACTGAGACTGACCTTTTGTGTATTTTAATAGCTTTTTTCTAATAGATTTAAATAATAATATTCAAATTTGTATATCTTTATCTTATGGTTTGGGCTCATTATATCTTCTTTTAAAGCCATTTCCTATCTAAAAGTCTCAAAGATTATTTACATTTTTTTTCCTAAGGTAAAGTTTGATTTCTATTCAGGTGTTTAATCCACACAGAATTCATTTGTAGATATAGTATTGTTAAAGAATTCTGTATTATTTATTTCTACCTGGGTTTTAAGTTGTTAAACTGCCCAAGGTGAGACCGGGCATTAAGTAATGACCAACTGTAGAAGAACACCATATTTGTCGTACCCAGGAGATTGTATTTTATCCCAAGGCCAATAAGAAACATCACTGCTTGATGTAAACAGAATAGTGGTTTTTACCAGATGGGCAACAGAGAGGGTAGCAGGGAGGCAATTGTGTAGTGCAGGATGGATAACAGGAGTCTGGCCCAAGGCAGGAATGCAAAAGTCATCATCCTCCTGCCACAGCTTAAATTGGAGAGTCACAGGCTACTCAGGCCTCTGTGGAGACCCAACCTCAGGGCCTTTCACCACCTTTCGTTAATATTTATTTGTAAGTGATAGAAAAACACCTGAACTTCTCTGGACCTACTTTGTAGCATTAGAATCTTCTCTCCAATAATCTCTAAATTCCTGCTCTTCAGGAAGCAAAACAAAAACAAAGGTAAACCAAGAAGGGCAATTTAAGGAATTTGAAGCAGTATTTACTGAGAGCATATAAAGAAAGCCCAGTGACTGTGCAGGTTCTCAGGATTGTGACAACTAGAGACAGCAACCTACTCAGTTCTGAAAGTTCAAAAAGGCCAGAGAAAGAAGGAGAGCAGAGTGAAGGGTTTGCTGCCTCTACGGAGATGTGACTTTGACCACTGGTGTGCAGAGTCAAGACTATGAGGGGGCTTGGTCATAAAAGGTCTGGGGAAGAACAGCCTGATTTCACTCTTCTTCCTTCAGTTCATGGCCAGTGCTCGCCACTGGCAAATTCAGTACAAAGCTGGTTCCAAGGGATCTGCTTTATGCCATCTTCACACATTAGCCTTAGAGAAAGCGCAGGGCAGAGAAGAAAGGAAAGGTCTTGAGGTACCCAGAGGCACGTTCTCCCCAGCCTTGATAATCTAAGCAGAAACTCTGTGTTCATGAAGTAGTAGAAATGCATCTCAAAACCATGCTGTGGTTCTCCTCCCTGCCAGAATTCATACTGAGTATTATCCCCAACACTCACCACAAACGATTTCAACAAACATTTGAATAATCAATTTTTATATATGAGACATAAAAATGTGTGTGACCTTTATCTCATGTAGTGCTCTTGGTAACTCACTATATTATATCATTTTTATTTATATGTTACAGGTGAAAAAAAACTATAAGAGAGGAGAGATTACTTTAGAGAATAACATAGGAAACACAAGCAAGGTTAAGGAATTTGGAAAGGCCACACAGCCCTCTCTTGAGGAGGAACCTATCCAGGGATCCAGACTCCAATGGAGTCATAACTGCAAACCAGAGCAGTTGTCTTGTGGAAAAAAAAACACCCTAGGGTCCACAAGGTCTGATTTAACCCTAATTCTGAAGTAGGCCAAAGAGCATGAGGCCCCACTTCAGATGATTCTGAGGCCCATTACAGAACACCCTTCAAAGCACAAAGTACATTTTTACATTGAAGAATTGGCTAGTGTAGAAGAAGGATGGCAAATAAAGTTGAAAAGGCTAGCGCTAATTAAACATAGAAAATATTTTATAAATATCCTTAACCTGAGCAAATTGCAGGCATGTTTTACCCTGATTCATTATAAAAAGCCTGTCATCCAAATAAATAATAGAGGACTATGGTGCAGTGCTTTCAAGATTCTCTTCTCATATTCAGAAAATTAGAGTCATCAGAGCTAACAAATAATACAAATAAGCTCATGAGGAAAAAGATAAATATTAAGATTGCAATTTGAGAAAATTAAAACTCTGTATTAAGAAAATAAAACACTGGAGTCTCTTTTTTCCCCAGATAAAATAATTGTAAAATATGAAAATTGGAACAGGATACAATGTGCAATTAGGCAATAAGAGAAAAACAACTAATTCTGGTAGAAAAAGGCTAGAAAAGTAAAATTAGGGTTTAGAGTCAAAACAATTAATTATAAAGAATAATTTGGAGGCTAAAAGTAATCTTGTAAATAATAGGCTTTCCATGAAAAATTATCACACCACCAAGATAAAGATTTTTATCATTTTTTTTTTTTTGCAAAGATTCTAAGGAGCATTCAGGAAATAAGAATGAAGAAGCTTAGAAACAAGTTTGTCAAAGACATAAGGTTAACAGAGGTTACAGCACTGGCTTAAAGGCAAGGGTATCTGTTTTTCATTTTTGTATTATTGGTAGAAGTTTCTTTAAGACCAGGATAAAACACCATCATAAAGCTCACAATTCCCTTCACTAGTTACGTATTTATTTCAGGAAAGATTCTGCTTTGTATAATCTCTGTTTTCATTATCCTTTGTTCAACACAGCCGCTCAAAAAAAATTTCCTATTTTTCCTGCTTGCTTAATCCCTATTTCCACATAGATAAATCTCATATAATTAGCTTTAGCCTTGGAAAACAGTGTTGCCTTGCACACATGAAATAAAATTTTATGCCATGCCAGAGGAAGTTACAGCCTACTGTGGGAATAGAAATGCTTTATTGGGAATTCCTTGCCCAAAGCTATGCATGAAATGAAGAGGGAACATAGAAAATTATTCAGCTCTGAAAATTTTCACTTGGCCAAAAAGAAGAATAAAATATTTTATTTTCATATGGTTTCCTTGATATCATACACCTAAAAATATTATTGTGACTACATTGTAATATGACAGCAAAACATTGTAAGAACAAAATTTAAAGAATCAGTTGAAATAAACAATTTAGTTATGTCTCCTCAGGGCCTAGCAGAGGGCCTGGTACTCATGGATAATTGTTTTGTGAAAAATGAAAGATAATGGTATCAGCTCTCGGAGAGCAGTCAGTTATAATATTTTTATTCCTGCTTCTGGGTCCGGTATTTGGCAGTGTATTTTGTGTGTGTGTGTGTGTGTGTGTGTGTGTGCGTGTGTGTGTGCGTGTGTGTGTGTGTGTTTCATTTTCATTGTAGAATTGGTCAGCTGCGTAGATTCATTGTCCTGAGGGATAAGCTGAATTGTTGAGTGGTAAAGTAACAAGTTCAAATATGCAATAGTAACAATATAGACAAACCCACACACATTGAATTTACACAAGGGAACAATGAGCAAGACCAAAAAAAAAAAAAAAAACCTTAATTTTATCATTCATGTAATCATGTAAAAAATATAACAGGTTGGAGTGTTCATTTTCCATCATCAGAATATTTTGTATCAAAGATACATACTGTCATTTCTAGACACCCTCAGAGACTGGTTTTAGGAACACCCAGAAACCAAAATCTGTAGAGGCACAAGTCCTTTATATAAGATGATGTAGTCTTTATAATGAAGATGCACATCCTCCTGCTTGCTGTAAATAATCTTTATATTATTTATATTTATTATTATATTTATATTTATTAGTTATCTAATAATGAAAATGCTATGTAAACAGTTGTTATGCTCTATTGTTAGGGAATAATGACAAGAAAAACGTGTACATGTTCAGAACAAATGCAATTTTATTTTTCCATGGTTGGCTGAATCCACAGATGCAGAACTCATGGGTACCTAGAGCTGACTTTTGAGCTTAATGTAAAAACAAACAGAAAATAAATTTCAGAACAAAAGACACATCTTAATCTCCTCTATTTGAGTCCTATCAATTGGTTTATATTACCTAGATCATTCATTCTCAAGTTCAGTACCTGCCTTTGAAGCTTCAGTATCACCTAACAAATTCATGGGCCACCTTGGACCTCCTGAATCAGAAACTCTGGGCATGAGGTCCAGCGATCTGTGTTTCACCAAGTCCTGAGATTCTAATGTGGACTCCAATCTGCAAATCACTCGTATAGATCATTTAACAAAATACCTGGTGTGTTTTTACAAATGCATGTTGTTCAATAAATTCTCCATTATTTTAAAACACAGAGAACACACCATTTAGGGGAGGAAGTGATCTTATGGAAATAGCAAAATAAAAGGCGAGACAAAGCACATTTTTACCTGCTAAATTGTTATTTTTACATTTTTTCTCTGGAGTTGTAGATGTGTCTGCTATATCTGTACTACTTCATCTTTTGGTAACTATCATAGCTAAAAAGAAGAGCACACGATCTAAGCCAGACCAATATGTGTGCCTCCCCAGCCTTCATTTAATGGAAACTGGAAGCAGAAGCTCTTTTCTCATTGATTTGCTGAGCTAAAGGGATGTGAGTTCAGAATTTTCTTCAGCCATACTTCTTCCTATAAGGTTTTATTTATATATGTTGGTCCTCTTAAATCTCTATTTCCGTGCAAATGCCTTCTTAGAACACTGATGGTTTCAGTCAATTTATCATCTCTTTATTTATGATTGATGGGCATCCTGCACTGAATTCTTGGTTTTTCCCTACCACATTCCCATTGAATTTTTGTTCAAACTGAAGTAGCATCTCCACTCCTTACCATGGACAATAAACCCTGCGTAATAAGCCCTTGTCTTGTCAAAGTAGTAGTCTACATCCTGCTTTCTCTATAGTTCTCTTTTCTCCACTCACAGGAAATGGGCCTTTATCCCTTGAATACCCTATGATCCCTTTAACTTTAGGGCCTATATATTTGCTGAATCTTTTCCCCAGCTCCTAATAGCTGCTTTCAGGGAGTCAAAGTCTTCTAAATCTCAACTCAAATGTACCTCTTCAGAGAAGCAGCCTCAACCACTCTATTCAATGTAATCACTCTTCCCTCTGCAGTCATAGTTGGTTACTTTATCCTATATTACGCCTTAATATAATGTTTTATTATCTGAAATTTGATCATTATAAATTTATTTTTAAATGCTTTTATTAGTGGATTATATTTATACATAATAATGGGGTTCATTTTGACATAATCATGCATGTGATTTAATTTGCTCCATTTCAGTCTCAAGGGATTCCTATTTCTCTGTTACTCCCTCTCCCAATCTCCTTGTTCTATTCTATTGATCTTCCATTTATCTATCTATCTATCTATCGATTTATTTTTGTTCTTTAAACATACCCATAAGGGTTGAATTCACTGTGGCATATTCATATATGTACACAAGCATAATTTTGTCAAATTAATTTTGTATTTCCTGTTTTTCTATCCCTCCTTACTCCTCTTCAGTCTCCTTCCTCTACTCCTCCTATCTTCCCTCTATTTAAAAAATAACAATAAAAAGACATTTCTCAAAAGAAGAAATACAAGTGGTGAACAAATATATGGCAAAATCTTCAACATTCATGGCAATCAGGCAAATGCAAATCAAAACTATATTGAGATTCCTCTCGCCCTCATTAGAATGGCTATCATCAAGAATATAAATAATGGTAAATACTGAAAAGAATGTGGGGCAAAATGTATATTCATACATTGTTGGTGGGTCTGACAATTAGTACAGCCACTCAGGATAGCAGATTCCTCAAAACCACTGTTTGACCCAGCTATGACAATGCTTGATATTTATCCAAAAGAACTAAAATTATCAGACTATAGTGATACAGGCACATCAATTTTTAGAGCAGTGCAATTCACAATAGCCATATTATAGAATCAGCACTGGTGCCTGGCAGTAGATGAGTGGATAAAGATAATGTGGTATATATGTACTAACAAGTTTTTTCTCAGGATAAAGAAGAATGAAGTGATGGCATTTGCCAGTACATGGATGGAACTGGAGAACATCATTCTAAGTGAGGTAAGTCAGACACAGAAAGTCAACTGCTGAATTGCCGCAGACTGGCTGGGCACAAATCAGGAGCCACTGAAGAGGAACAAACTTTCTTTCTGAACTCCACCAGCACACTCCACACATGCTCCCGGGAACTCCCCTGAACGCCACGCGGCTCCTCCAGGAACCAGCAACTGGAAATATCCCTCCTCCGGCACTTCCCCAACCAATGGGAACTCTCCGGGAATCCCCGTGAGAGCTCAAGCAGAACTCAACGGGAACTCTGCCAGAACTTAAGTCATCATCTTAATGGCTCCCTAGCATCACCTCTCAACCACTACTTCTGGCAAAAATGCCATGCATCATCCCGACTCGGCTGTGGCCCTCAACACTGAATGTTTTCTCTCATAGGTGGAAGCTAGTTCAAAGAAAAGGGAAAGGGGTAGGGGTGGATCTCATGAATTTATTTTTCATTGAAATTCTCTCTTTACCCTCTATGGAAGGGTATGGAGGCTGTGACATTCCATATTCTCACATGGAGCAAGTTTGATTTCATTGCCACTCTATATCCAGAGCTTAACACAAAATGTCTCATATACAAGTAGGAGCTCACAAAGTTCTTACAGATTTGATTAATGAAGTCAAACTTTGATGAACCCAAGTGGCAGCAAGAATAATTGAGTCTTTATGTAGACAGAGAAAGAGAAGCTTGATGTTCTCCATACTCTTATATCCATACAAGGTCTTTTCTATTGTTCCTCTTTTTATACTTTGACCATATGAACCAGAAAAACAAAACAAAAACTAACCAAAAAAGGCACGATGTAGTTCATATTGGTTTCCTACCTCTAACAGTAGACACAGCTAAGACCAACATAATGGCTTACGCATGTGAACATTTGTAGGGTCAGAAACCTGAATTTATTTCTTCTTGCATGGGAAAATTCCCAAGGATTCTTATACAAGTTGTAAATTGATTAATAGGATTAATATCATGTGTGATTAGAAGAGGAATTAGCAAAGCAACATAGAAATGCCCACCACAGACTCTGCTGTGAATTGAAGGATGGAGGATTAGTTAGGTGTGGTCTGCTCATCCAGGTCAATAACCACAAGCCAAATGCAACCTATTATGTAATAACTGGTTATTGAGATTGCCAGAAGAACATACCCAAAATAATTAGACTCAATAAATATTAACTTCAAATAGCCACACATTGTCAGGATCTCTGCAGCCTTTTCAGAACTAATATATTTTGTTCTGTCATAAAAATATTAGATTGTTGAATAATAGTAATCTTTGTCTTAATGGAATTAAGGAAGCAAAGCAATATCTAAGTCAGTTTAGATTAGTTCATGTATGAAGACATGAATTGGTGTGAACATGCTTTATATACAGAGATATGAAAAAAATGTGCTCTATATGTGTAATAAGAATTGTAATGCATTCCACTGTCATGTATTTAAAAAATAAAATCAATTAAATATTTTTTAAAAGTATGTAAACAAAGAAATAAAAATAAAGTATTTTCCTACTATATTTATAAATGATTTTTAATTATAATGATTAGCAATGAAGGGTGTGTCACTTAAATGAATACTTTGTATAAGCAACTTAGTATAATCTTTCTGGAAAGCTAGTAGCAATTCATAGCATAAGCTTTAAAAAGGTTTATAACTGTGACCAAGTTTTTCCTCCTGTAAAAATCTATCCTAAGGAATAAAAAGCTTGAAGAGGGAAGAGAAGGAGGAGGAAATGTTGATCAAAAGGTAGTAAGTTATAGTTAGATAGGCACAAGGGGTTCTGGCATGCTACTACACAGCATGGTGACTATAAATGACAATGATGTACTAGATGGAATGATTTCAAAAAGTTAGAAGGATTTCAAAACTTTCATCATAAATAAATAATAAATTTTTGAGAAGCTGGGTATGTTTTAAATATCACACAGTGCTTCTGCATATTGAAACATTACATGTTCCTCCACTAATATGTGCAATTTTTGTTCATATGTGTCAGCTAAAAAATAAATTTAATTTTTCCAAAAAATATATTAGTTCATTTCAAATTCTTATATTCTACTGTTAAAAAAATAGTCAGGATTTCTTAATTCTATCCCTCCCTCCCCAAAACAACATGTCCTGTCTGTTCCAAAAAGCAAAGCATTTGGAAGCCTCAAGAGCCCCACTTCTGGCTGCCCTCACTGCACAGAATGCCCTTCCCTTTCCTTTTTCTCATGAACTTTTCCTGCTCACCCTTAGGTATTGTCTTAAATTGCACCACTTTAGAAAGGCCTTTTTATCTACCCCAACTCGATTTCCCTGTTATTGTCTATTTTAGCTGCCTCATTATATATATATATATATATATATATATATATATATATATATATATATATATATATATATCTTGTCACAGCATTGATTATTCTGTTTATTTGTTGGTGTACTTGTCTGTGATCTTCCATTTTTCTACTAGAAGGAAAGTTAATCCAGTAGAAAAGACACTACTTCTGTATTATTTATCATTTGTTCCTCACCACCTGTTCATGGTAGGCACACCAGAAATATGTGTCTGATGAGTAAAAGAGATGACCCCAATTACAGAGAATGACTCATGTGGGAAATACATTCTGAGTCCCCTTCAATCATCCTTATCCAAAGATGTGCTGCTGCACCAAAGCATGGCCATAAAGTGGTGCAAGCACAAAGAGTAAGGAGTCCTATTGACTAAGGAACACAGGGCAGCCCCTGTAACCTCTGTTCTGTTTCCTGAATGATGCTATAGCAATGATAAGAGCATCACAATTGCATGTTATAGGGATTTTCCTCTTAGGAGAAAAATGAACTGTTCTATTGCTTGCCTGGGCAAAGGATGATGACCTTCAAAATAGCTACTACCATGTTCAGCTAAGAAGCTATTTACATCAGTGCCTTGTCTTACCTAGGAATTGAATTTCAAATTTTATTGATAAAATACAGAGTTTGCAAGTGAGCACTATACAGCCAGAATACCTGTGGGTCAATACTAGCTATGTCACTTTGAGGGAGTTAAACAACCCTCTTATTTTCAGTTTTCACATTTGTAAAAGGCTCTAAGGGCAGGGAGAATAGTTCCTACCTTGCACAGTTGTTTTGAGGACTAATTGAGCAGCTAAATATAAAGAACTTAGAACACTGTTTGATTCACAATAGGAGCTCTTCTATTTACCTAAATCCTCTTCCTGAAAATAAAATCCTATCATTAGTAGGGAAATGGCTGTAACTGGAAGATGTTCTGTAAATATAAACCAGACACAGAAAAACAAGTTCCTCATGTTCTCTCTAATATGTGAATGCTAAAATCAGTCAACCTAAAAGTAGAAAAGTCATTACTAGAGATGGGAAGTGGAGGGTGAGGGTGGAAAAAGGGAGAATGGATTTGATCAGTTCATGTTATATGAATGAATGGAAATATTATAGTGAATCCCATTAGTGCATGCAATTAATAAAACAAAAATTAAATAATAAACCCTCTTCTTGGGTGTTTTCATTCAGTTCTAAGGCCCTAAGTATTATCTATATGCTGATAATGCCTAGGCTCCTCATTTGAACTCCAGATTTGTACGTCCAGCTGCCAAGACACCTAAAATCCATCTCAGATTTTATACATCCAAAATGAGCTACGGATTCCCACGTCCATTTCCCACACACTAGCAAACCTCAGAAACTTCATCATTTCCCATAAGTAGTCATTCCATCTTATGTTTCTCAGTTCAAACACTTTGCATTCATCCTTGGTTCCTCTTTATCACACTCTCCATATACTTTCCATAGCTGATCTGTTGATTCTTCTTCTGGAATATATACAAAATCTGAACACTTCTCCACCTCCATTTCTATAACTACAGTACAAGCTTCCACAAATTTTCCCTTGTGTTAGCACTAGCAGTCTTTTACATGGTCCACCATTAACACTCTGTCCTCTCTGGATAGTTATTCCATAGAGATCACTATGATATCCTTAATTTTTCTATACAATGCCTTTTTCAATTAGAGTAAAATCTCTAAAAGTTTTGATGGCATGCAAAGCCCCACATAATATGGCCCTTGTCACTTCTCTGACCTCAAATCCTCACTCACTATGTTTCCCTCACTCACTATGTCCTCATCACTCTGGCCTCGTTCTACTAAGAAACACAGTGACAGACTCCCACCTTGATGCTGGTGTCCTTGCTGAGCTCCCCCCAGGGTCTTGACCATGACTTTTCCCACAACTCCCACCTGTCCCACCCCCACAGCTTTCCTTCAGCCACTCCCTAACTCCTCAACTGCTCTCTAAATGACACTTCACTGGAGAGGATTTCTCTAACTTCTTTGTACATTTATACCTAATCCCACTTTGGTTTTCTCCACATCCTTATTGCTACCTACAGAAGTTAATACTTTGTTCTTGTTGTGACTTTGGCCCAAGGTAGAAGAGTCACAAGAGCAAGAATTTACATTCTATTCACTGCGATTTCCCTATTACCTAGAATGGTTCTGACCTATGGTAGAGCTCAAATAAATACATTCATTAAATAGGTACATGAAAATATACTATTATAATTTTAATACTTCATCCATTAACTAAAGGTGTTTCAGGCACCAGAATGCAGTCTAAGGAAGGTATTCGGGGGAATGCAGAGTCTTCTGAACAAGTCTGAAATAATACTTTAAAAAAATCAGTCCTGGAAAAATTAAACTGTGAATATATTCATACTAATATTTTCTTATAAGAACTTTCTAGGCTCAATTCTCCAAACAGGTAAAGTAACATGGAATTACATACACAGATGCATCTATACACAAAAATGAGTACAGGTGAAATTGGTGAAATCTGAATGAACTCTGTAGATGGGACCTATGTTAAGTTCCTAGTTTGATAGTTTGACATAGGTATATAGTATGTTAACAGTGGGGAAAAGACCACACTGTAAAGTTTTCTACTTCCTGTGCTTTTATAATGATTTCAAAAAATATTTTAAAAGAGAAATACTGGGGACTAAATTTTAGCAAATTTGCATGTTTTTTAAAATTATGTCAAAATGAATACCAATGTTATGTATAACCAAACACAAACAATAAAATAATGTTTAAAAAGTATTTTTTTAAATTAAACCCTGCAAGTCTCCTTGTCTGTCTGTATCAACAGGCAGCCACTTTTGTATGAAGCTTTAAACAGGTACTTAGATATAATGTTCCAGATCAGAAAACTATATTTTAAACTCAAATGTCACTTGCATTGGGAAATGATCAAAAACCATTTTTGCCATCTGAAATTTGAGATAATTAATATCAAAATAAAAGGAGAAAGTTAATGAGGCAAAGAAGCATTAACTCTTAGAAATTGTTTTAATTATTGCTAGGAGTCTAGAGCTCAGATTCTCAATGGTTTGTTCTTAAGAAAAGTATCCATTCCATAAGAAAAAAAAATTACCTTATGAAGGAGAAAGGCTTAGGTTTTAAAATAAATGGAGCAACTTACACATTTTTTTAGTTTTCCCTCTTAGAAACTCATGCAGCCCTATGACCACAAAGGCTCTAAGAACCTTAAGTAAAACCTTTTTGCAGCACTTGAGAAACTCAACCACTAGAGATACAGGTAGCTTTTATATCTCAATCTGGTAAATAGAGATTTTTGTAATAAGGGGGGTGACACAATTAACCATGATTTATCCAAGTCTGCATCTTCACAACAGGTCTAGAAGAACATTCCAGAGTCCTTTGCACAGGGGCCACTGCTTTTTCCCCCCATCTGGTTCCAGTGACCTCATCAGAAACAGTATAGGCACAGAAAAACAAAGGATTTGAAGACACAGGGGGACTTGGATTTTCAAATGTGGTGTCTTTGCTTTCATTTCCATATGCACAAACTCACTTCCTAACGTGCATATATTCTCCAGAGTACACCAGAAGGGGTCTCCCATTCAGATGACTTAAAATATTAACCTGCTAAATAAACAATCTTCAACATAATTTTTTTAGTTGAATAAAAAATTATTACCTTGGGAGTTTAATGTATTTTTTTCAGATCTTAATTGCTTTTTGATGAATTTACAAAGTCTAATTCCTGAATGACGCACCAACATTGAATGGGAATCAGACTCTAGAGAAATTATAACCTTCCCTTCACCCACATCACCTCTGCCAATGAAACGTATCAAAGGCCCCAACATTAAGTGGTCATACCTTTGACAATTAACTATATTTTTAATAATTAATGCCCAAATGAGTATGCCATGTGTTCTACTGGTGATTATGTACACTTCAATATTTTAAATGGCATCTACCTTTTACATAGTTCAACATTTGCTTAGAATCAATAATGCCAAGGAGTTACTTGACTTATTTAAGCCTACTTTCACAGAAACACATATAACATATTTGGGTATACACAAACAACATCTTAATGACTTTCTATGCAGATTGTTTAAGGTGCAGGGCAGTTTGGCTTTAGGGATTTCTTTTTCTTTATTTCTATTCTATTCTTTCTATATTACATTGTTTTTGTTTTGTTTTGGTTTTTGGTTTTTGTTTGTTTGGTAGAGCCCAGGCTGAAAGACATTTATTGGAATGAATGATTGCTTACTTTCCAAGACTTTTTACTTGTCTTACTATAAATTTGAAATGTTTTTCTCTGTTTTCCATTGTTGTCGTTGCTGACTTCTCTGTCAAAAATTAAACAATGATTATAAGGCTTTACTACTATTTGGTTCTGACAATTACATTTATCTAATTTGTTGGAATTCCATGAGCAGTAGGCATGTTCTTCTTGTTTTCCGTGATTCACAAGATTCCCCAATGAATAACAGTAGGTGGTCAAACTAAACATTATTTGGTCCATTCTATAGTTCTCCACATTAGAAGTGCCTTTTACTGTTCAGAGATTATTATATAATTAAATCATAATAGAAATAACATTTTACTTTCTAAAATAAAAATTTCCATATGTACTTTGAAAATGATTTAAATTTAAATTTGTTGTGGCAAATAAGCTATTTTAATTAAGGTAGTATAAACAATTTGTGCATCTGGCAATGTTCCAATAAGATTTGGGGAATCGATAAGAACAACATTTTAAAGTTTCAAGTGTTTCCTTTATAACATAAAATTCTGTTCTTTGATCTTATGTGGGTCAGTTGTACACACTTTTCTTTGGTCTTATGAACAATTGAGAGCACCTTCTCTTTCGTCTGAAGACTTGGCCTTGACCACATCAGTCTTCTCCCATGTGTAGGTTAGGGAATACAATGAATTCATGAAGTAGTATTAGAAGATGAGACTAAAAAAGGTGTAAGTGGAAAGCTTTGTGAGAAAATTATATGCAATTAATCCTACCGCATGTCACATCTGTCAGCCAAGGTCCCTTAATAAGTACTGTCAGCTGTCTGCAGAATGATTTTCTGGTCTCCGTGCCTAGCTATGCTTTCTCTCTCTTGACACAATCTCCCATGGCTCCCTTCTCTCTAGTATTTTTTGAGGGAACGTGACATCTCAGGAACACGATGGTTCACAAAACTTTTCTTCTACCTCCTACCATAACCCCGCTCTGGCTTTCTACTAAGGATACAGTGTATGTGGTGTAGCCTGAGAACTACTCAGGAGGAAACAGAATCACAAGTTCAAGGCCAGCCTCATCGATTTAGTAAGGCCCTAAGAAACTTAGAGAGACCTGTTTAAAAATAAAAATGAATAAAGGGCTTGGGGTGTGGCTCAGTTGTAAAGTGCCCTGGGGTTCAATCTCTGGTACAAAAACAAAACAAACAAAAACCACTTATTCCCTCAAAAAGCCACAGACCTAGGACTAGGAAATGTATCTCAGTGGTAGGGAACTTACTAGCATGTAAGAGGCCCTGAGTTCAATTCCAAGTGTGGTCAAAAAAAAGGGGGGAGGAGGGCTCAAACCCTTAAGGTTAGGGATTGAAGCCACCTTTCCAGGAACTTCCAGCTCTTGAGTCAACAACCTGACCTTTGGAAGGGCTAAATGCTGCAGAGAGGGAAGCAATAGCCTTGGGGACACATTGGCTTCATTCATCTTCCTATTTGTCTCTTATATCTTGACTATGGCTCTTTTTTAAAAAAAAAATATTTATTTTTTAGTTGTAATGGACTCAATATCTCTATTTTATTTATTTTTATGTGGTGCTGAAGATCAAACCCAGGGTCTCACACATGCAAAGTGAGTGCTTTACTGCTGAGCCATAATCCCAGCCTGTTGACTATGGTTCTTGATGGTAAGTGATTTTCATAATTGGTCCTATATTCCTAGTGACTAACATAGGATCATTTAAAATATATTCAATATGGGGTTGTTGGTGGGCTTAAATCTGTATATCAGGGCTGAAGCTGTGGCTCAGGAGTAGTGCACTTGCCTGGCACGTGTGAGGCACTGGGTTCCATTCTTAGCACTGCATATAAATAAATAAAGTTCTATTAACAACTAAAAAATCTGTATGTCATCGTAGCTCACTTTTTGGGAATTCTTAGTACATGACAAGTTGGCTCTAAGTAATTTATATGTAACGGTTCCCTGCGCCCCCACAACAGTCAAAAATCTGGAGTTATTATTGCAGATTAGGGAATTTTGAGTGCAAGCAACTTAACTTCACTCAAGTCATGCAGTTCAAATATAGTAGAATTGCTATTTGAACAAGACTGTTTATTTTTAGAACTTAGAATCTTGATCACTACCTTAAAGCATTTGGTGTGACCAGCATGGTGAATGAAGAATGGGTCCATACCTGAGAGCCTTATTTCTTTTTTGGCACTGAGAATGAGACTATGGTGGTTGGAACAGTCTTCCCTCAGGGACTTTCCTGGCCTCTTGACAGCCTCACCCTCACAGGGTATAGGCTAGCTGGTGTTCAGATGCTCTGCTACAAGGGAAGGAATTAGCATCTTTAGAATTAGGGGACAGCAGTAATCAGAGTACCTCCATGATGGCATTTAAGGCTCTTGATCATCAACACACTATTTGCTCATCACAGCCTGGAATAGAAGGAGGAGGAAGATCATTAAGGAAGGAGAAAAGAGGCTGAAGAACAAAAGAAAACAATACAGAAGGAGAAAGCATCAAAAGCAAATAATACAACTGACACTTACATGTGAGTATAAACTGAGATGAAAGGTCCAATATCTGAAGTTCTTTTTTTATTATTGCAGATGAAGAGACTGAAGAGGTAGGGAGCAAAGTGAGGGGCAATTCTGGGCCAGAAAAGAAGGAACAGGGGGTGGCAGGGCCTGGGTTAAGGAGAGTTGTGTGAGGGCTGTTCTTGCAGGAGTATAAGGAACTTGAAGTCAGAAAACCTTGTACAATGTTTGAGTCCTAAGCTCAGTGCCTAAGCCAAAATCACCTGTGAGCAAATTTATCTTTGAAAATTCCTTTAAAAATTCTTCATAAATACATACAAAATGTTCCTACATTCAACCCTGTGAAGTCACATGTATATAGAATCCACAAAGTGAAATCCAAGATTTATTAAAACATTCATGTGAAAATGTCATTTTGTAAGATTTCTATAGCAGGAGACCGAGGTCTGAGCACATGCGGTTTGGTGTGTGTCAGAGGGTTATATGGTGAGGCTTTTCTCCATCTATTTATTGCTTATCTTCTGAAAACTCAAAATACTTACATTGAATGAACTCTCATTTGAAAATACTGGTGCCCCCTGAAACATAGCCCATCGAGATGAGGCAGCCTACACACTATTTGCTTAAAATGTGCTTTACTCCTGAGTCACTGAGTAGTAGGAGTTTGCCACCTGTTATGGAGTTAATGTGATGTTCAGGCCTCCAACTTGGGGAAAGTGATGCATCGATGCAAAGGAAGGCTCAGGCTCATAATAAACCCTGATGCCAAGGATTTGCATCCAAAATTATCAAGTTCTGAAGTTTGCGTGCTTTGATATGGACATTGTTCAGCACCTAAAAGCCAGCAATCCATTTAATAAAAATATGTGTATGTATATAGACTACTAACATATTGTTTGATTTTTTTTTTTGCAAACCTCTCAATATCAGCTTATTTATTGAAAATTCCTGGAAGCTACAAAATGCCATCTGTTTCTTTATCAAATGTCACCCCCACAATCAGAGACAAATACCACTGCTTTTTTTATTTGTGAGGTTGCTTAGGAACAATGTGATTGTATTCATGGGTCGGTTCTGATTCAGTCACTCCTGATGGGTCTGATGCAAGTATTAAAAAAAAACTTGCCCAAATTCTAGAAACTGCCTGAAAATCAACTTCCAGTCCAGAAACATATTCCAAAAGAAACTCCCCCAGATAGCATCTCACACGGACACACACATTTAGAATGATGTCTTCTTTAGAATTTATTATTAACAGTGATGTGACCTGATAAGGAATTTTCATGTCAGTTGGAAAACTTAACAGCAGGTTCCCTTTGCAGGTGATCTTCAAAAAGTGGTAGGCTTACAGAAGATTGGACTAACTGTGAAGAGCCCCCTTGACGAGCCCCTCCAACTATGGATTTCTCCAGCTGAAAATGGTCAGAGCATCCTTCCGCCAGCCCACCAGGGGAGAGTCAATATTCCAATTCTATTAGCTTCATTGCAAATGAAGAAAGATGTTAGCAAACAGTGCAAGGTGTCAGAATACACATTCCAGGAGAAAGGTGGCCTCTCTGGGGAAAAAGGAAAAGGAAGAAGGAAAAACAAACAAAAACCCTGTGACTGCTATGGTTTTGTTTATACAGAGAAACATACCAGCATAAAAAAAAAAAAGTCACCCAGTAATATTTCTGTAGACTTTTTTTTAAATGAAATGTCTATCAGATCAATCTTTTCCATCTAAAGTGACCAAGAGAACCTTTTACAATTTCCCAAACTTGGGAATGCCTGGTTTCAAGTGTTATTCTGGACTTAGGTTGACATAAATATTATTGCAAATATTAGTCAGAAAATTGAAGTGTCAGCAATCAGCATAGTATTTAATCTATTCTGAATGACTGGGATGCATTTGATTGTATGTTAAAATACTGATTAAGATACACACAACTTGCTAACCTACAAATCAGTCATGTTGCCCCTGTACTTGAATTTAATTGCTTTTGAAAGCCATTTTGAGAATCTCCTATTTGCCAGGCACTGTAGTAGGTACTTCATGGAAGTTTATTCTTCCTAATGGTTGTAGTGTGAACTTTGCTTGCACTAAAATATGATCCCTGGACAGTATTCTTTTTTTTTTAATCACTCAAGATACACAGTATTCAATCACAGATGGCTGCAACTCATTTTCCTCTGGCTCTTGTCTGAGGTGTCAAAATATCATTAACATTAAGTCTTCACCTTCTCCAGCATGGAGAATTTACAAGACACTTATTACTCTTTCAATTCATTAGCGAGGAGACAGACACTTCAGATCTTGGTAATTTTCTCCATGTTGGTTTGATTACAAAATATATGGTCTTTCTGCCACACTACAGACCAATCTTTTCATCAAGATGCTTAAGAGCAAGCAAAATGTAGTCCTGTGTCCTGTGCATCTTAAAAAGTGACGCTCACGAGTTTCCAAATGAATAGCCAAAGTGAGTCAATCAAGGTGAAGATATACACTAAACTACCACATATTTCCACATTCTGGAACTAGGGAAAGTTGCTAATGACAGTGAAACAAGATTAGAGTCTGCTAGGAAACCAGACTTAAAAGTGACAAGCCAAAAGAACAATTCCTTTTACAAACTGGAGAATGAAAGGAAGCAAAGCCATTGAGGTTACTCTCCACATGTAAAAGCTGGAATAAACTAAAATTTGTATTTGCATCTAGCATGGGATAATGTTCATACGAACATTACCTGTAAAACAGGGTGCCAGCATATGTAGTTGAGAAAGAAAGAATGTAACTTTTCTTATAATGCTATTTAAAACACTGTACTGACAATATAACTGATCCAACTTTGTTGTTCTGATTTTTTTTTCTTTATCTGTTTGCTCCTAATGGACACAGGTAGCAGAGAAGAGCCTGCTCTTCATTTGTTGGTACTGTGGTTTGACATGCCAGCATGTGAGGAACCTTTTATTCTTAATATTGTAATTATCTTATTTGGCCAAGAAACAAAACATGTTTTGCTTTTTCAAGAGAATGTTAAACAAGAGGCATGGTCAACACACACCCTCCACCCACCCTTAGCTTTCTTTATGCCTATCAAAGCCTGGAAATTTTAGCAATGAAGCAGCAGGCTGCCTCCTCTCAGTGCAGGAGTGTCTTAATCCCTTCAATAGTCAGAGACCCCAAAGAAAGTAAGGATGCCTGGCTTCTTCTATCCTGTCATTATGTCCTGCAACATCTGAGAAAACAGAGAGAACAGAGTTGAAGCCATCTTTCAATGAACACCGCTTCTTGAATAATATATATGTATATATATTTAATATATATATCATTAGAGGACATATGGAGGATCCCCTGTCTCTTGGTCTTCCATTTAACTTGATTTTTACCCCTTTACCATTTCCCCCAGAGTTCTGTTTTTATTCTGCTAATGATTCCTGTGTCTGAGGTGTCAAAATATCATTAATATTAAGTCTTCCCCTTCTTTGGAGAATTTTGAAGACACACAAAGACATCCCTTGGAAGAAATTACTGTCTCTAATTGTTTTATGATAAATGAATCCCTCCCTTCTAGAAGTGAAAAAAAATTAAGGAAGACTAAGGACAGAAATTGCTGACTTACCTCAAGTTCCCCAACCCTTAGAATTGTGTCACTGTGGGGAGTATGACCTCAGGGGCATTTTCCCAGTGACAGGTCAGATAAGAAGTCAGTGACTGTGGAAAAGAATCAATTTTTGTCCTTTGGTAACTATGGCTACCTCAAATTCCATTGTAGCAAAGTAAGTCAAGGGTCACATGTGGTTTTCTTATCATTCACTTACTCATTCTTTCATATACTCAATTCAACAGACACCACCAAATGTCTACAATCTGTAAGACAAGGAGCCAAGTGCCAAAGAAATAATAATGAACTAGAACAAACATGAAGAAAGGAAATGTTGAACAAATTGAAAAATCAGCAATTCTTAGATCTGTCGGAAGTGAGTTCCTAGGGTAAACTACTGCCTCCAAACAGAGAGAGAGAGAGAAAGAGAGAGAGAGATGGGTGCATGCAGACAATGGTAGCTTCCTAAAGCAGAAACCTTAACAGGAACCAGTGCCAGGGTGGGGAGATCCGGAATATAACTGATGAATTGCTGGGGTTCTGTGAGGATGAGTCTGAGAGTTTAAACCCCAGGGGGACACCTTATGAAACAGGGTGTTTTATGAGCTTTACTTCCAAGATACTGGGAAAGAAATTCTCTCATGCTTCCAGCAGAGGGAAGGAAAAAAGAACTATTTCAAAATAGTTCCTTAACATGTCCTTGGGAAACTGGTCACATCCTGTCCTATGGAGGTTTTATCATGGCTTACCATGGCGTATTCTATTTGTGGGAAGAGAAATGCCCAACTCCAGCCCCTGTAGACTTCTGCTCCACCAAAGGGAAGGGGAGCAGAGAAGCAGTGCTGAAGTTCATAGTCCAGGGATACAGGCTGACACAAGGACAGACCCAGTAGGACATTAGAACACTCCCCTTTCTACACCTTAGCACTACTGCACACAAGTCCTCCTTACCATGGTTCCTGTAGCCTATTGCTCTACAACAAAAAGTGATATGCATACTGAAAGGTTGAAAAAAAACCAGTTTGAACATATCACATAAGGATCAGAACCAGAGTCAGATGCCACAAGGATATTGGAACTATTCACACCACTAATTATTAAAAAATGATTGTTATGTAAAGAGACTTAATAGAAGATAAAGAAAACATGCATGAATTGATGGCTAATGTAAGCAGCAAGAGAGAAGTTCCAAGAATGAATAAAAAAATCCTAGTGATTAAAAACAAACAAACACAACACCATAACTGAGATGAAAAATGCTTAGATGGGCTCATTAGACAATGGCAGAAAGCTGGGTTTAGGATCTGTAAGTTTGGTGATATAGTAGAATTTTCTAAAATAGAAAAGGAAAGAGAAAAACACCAAAACAGAACAAAAGAGACTATCCAACAATTCAGGATAACTTTGAACTTACATGTAGAAGGAAAACCAGAAGGAGAAGAAAGAAAGATAAGCTGTATTTGAAGAAATAATGGCTGAAAATTTCCCTAAATTAATGTCAGATAGTAAATTTAAAAAATCCAGGAAGACAGAGAACACCAAGAAGGATAAAGCTCAAAAACAAAATGATAAACCAAAAGTGACACCAAGGCACATCATATTCAAACTTAAGAAAATCAAATTATAAAAATCCTTAGAGAAGCTAGAAGAAAAAACAACTTTTCTAGAGAGCAGCAAATATAACAAATATATTTTATTTCTCCTCAGAAACCATACAATGAGTGAGTGAAGTAGAATATTTAAATTATTAAAAGGAAAAATATCCACAGCCTAGAATTCTAAACTCTTCAAAAGTATTCTAACATGAAAGAAAAATAGGATTTTCTCAAACAACTGTTGAAGGAATTTGTTTCCAGTGGAACTGCCCTGTGCAAAATATTAAAAGATATTTAGGGAGAAGGAAAAATTATTCAGGTCAGAAACGCAGTTCCACATTGAGAAAGGAAGAAACAAAAGGAGGAAGTTAAATAAAGCATTTTATTTTTATATTCTTAAGTATTCTAACACATAATACTTTGGAATAGTAAGAACAAAATATATCTGAATATATGTGCATATATTTAATATAAATATGTATAATATAAGATATATGCTTGTATGAGTGAAATGAATGACAATGATCATACAAAAAACAAGAGAAATTATATAGTAGTATTTTATTATAGTAAGGTATTTGCACTACTTGTGAAGCAGCATAGTGTTATTTGAAAGTAGATTTGGATTAGTTGCAATTACATTATGTAAACTCTAGGGCAACCACTGAAAAAGTTACAAACTGGATGTGGTGGTGCACATCAGTGATCCCAGCAACTCGGAAGGCTGAGGCATAGAATCACAAGTTCAAGGTCAGCCTCAGCAATTTAGTGAGGGCCTGAGCAACTTAGTGGGAGACCTTGTCTCTAAAATTAAATAAATAAAGGCTGGGGAAGTGGTTCAGTGGTTAAGCACCCCTGGATTCAATCATTGGTTAAAAAATAAATAAATAAAAAGAAATTTAAAAGTTATAAAAGAGTATATCTGATAACTAAGAAAGGAGTACTTCCTATGAACTAATAAAACAAAAATTATAACAAGGAACAGAACAAAAATAGAACACAGATACAATATTAATCCAAATGTATCAAAAATTATTTTTAATTTCAATAATCTGAATACACACCTATTAAGAGACAGATTAAATGAAGTATTCATAAACAAACCCCATTTTACATAAAAGATATAGATACATTAAAAGTAAAAGATGGAGAAAGACTTGCCATCCTAACTCTAATCCAAAGAAAGACTTGCCATCCTAACTCTAATCCAAAGAAAGTAGAAGAAGTTATATAAATTGCAGGCAAAAAAAAAAATACATTAAAGAAAGAAAAGTTACTTGGGGCATTATATAATGACAAAGGGGTCAATTTTCAAAAAAGACCTAACAATCCTTAATATGAAATGGCGACTGTTTTCTCTGATATAAGGTGACTGACTCATAGTGGGGTAGGGAGAGGGAGCATAGGAGGAATAGAGGAACTCTAGAGAGGGCAGAAGGGTGGGAGGGGAAGGGAGGGGACATGGGGTTTGCAATGATGGTGGAATGTGGTGGACATCATTATCCAAAGTACATGTATGAAGACATGAACTGGTGTGAACATGCTTTATATACAAACAGAAATATTGTGTTCTATATGTGTAGTAAGAATTGTGATGCATTCTGCTGTCATGTATTTAAAAAATAAAAGCAATTTTAAAAAATCCTTAATATGAACACCTATTAGCAGCATACAAACATGTGAAGCAAATGATAGAACTTAAAGGGTAAATAAATTAATCCACTATTGGTCATGCACAGTGGTGCACACCTATAATCAATCCCAGCAGCTCAGGAGGCTAAGCAGCTCAGGAGGCTAAACCAGGAGGATTACAAGTTCAAAGCCAGCTTCAGCAAAAGCAAGGCACTAAGCAACTCAGTGAGACCCTAATAAAATACAACATAAGGCTGGGGACGTGGTTTAGTGGTTGAGTGCCCCTAAATCCAATCCCCGGTACCCTGCCCCAAATTTAATCCACAATTATAGTTTGAGACTTCAATATCCCTCTGTAATGATGTGTCCCTCTAAGTTCACTGATTGTAACCATGGTACCACTGTGGGGGTTGACAGTTGAGGAGTGAGTGAATGTGTGGGGATCGAGGGTGCATGGGAAATCTGTACTTTATGTTCAATTTTGCTATGAACCTAAAGCTGTTCTAAAAATAAAATTTATTTTAAAAATATGAAAAGCAGTATGGAGACTCCTTGGAAATCTGGGAATGGAACCACCATTTGACCCAGCTATCCCTCTTCTTGGACTACACCCAAAGGACGTAAAAACAGCATACTACAGGGACACAGCCACATCAATGTTTATAGAAGCACAATTCACAATAGCTAAACTGTGGAGCCAACCTAGATGCCCTTCAGGGATGAATGGATAAAAATGTGGCATATATACATGATGGAATTTTACTCAGCATTAAAAGAGAATAAAATCATAGCATTTGTGGGTAAATACATGGCATTGGAGAAGATAATGCTAAGCGAAGTTAGCCAGTTCCCAAAAAACAAATGCCGAATGTTTTCTCTGATATAAGGAGGCTGACTCATAGTGGGAAAAGGATGGGGAGCATGGGAGAATTAGATGAATTCTAGATAGGGAAGATGGGTGGGAGGCAAAGGGAGGGCGTAGGAATTTAGCAAGGATGGTGGGAAGTGATGGACATCATTATCCAAAGTACATGTATGAAGACTCGAATTGGGTGTCAACATACTTTATATATAAACAGATATGAAAAATTGTGGTGTATATGTGTAATAAGAATTGTAATGCAAAAAAGTACATGTATAAAAGCATGAATTGGCATGAACATACTCTACATACAAAGATATGAAAAATTGTACTCTATATGTGTGATAAGAACTGTAATGTGTTCCACTGTCATGTATTAAAAAATAAAATCAATAAAACTTTAAAAACAAATCCCATAACAGGGGGGTTGTGGCTCAGCAATAGAGTGCTCACGTAGCATGTGCGAGGACCTGGGTTCGATCCTCAGCACCACATAAAAATAAATAAATAAAGGAATTGTGTCCAACTACAACTAATAAATAAATAAATATTTTTAAAAACATAAATTAGCAAAAACCATTAACTCTTAAAAATTATAGGGTCTGGTAGGGGTTACAGCCTACAAAACAAGAAATTAAAAACTGGAGTTAAAAAAAATTATAAAGGATGGAAGATGCTATCAAGCCACAGAAGAGGAATACCGAACTGAACTGAACCAGGATCTGAGGGCATGTGTACCCATCAGCTACATTGTCACTTTTAAGTAGCAGCTGCTATTTGAACAGTTGTGCTGGACATCTGGCTGCTGATCTCTCCTGTTACCATGGGAAAGTTTAAAAGTACAAACAAGCACTGTAGTTAGTCGTGGGGCTTCTAGTTCTGGCAGAACTAAGGCTCAGGACATTAACAAACTCTTCTACTAAAAGACAAATGAAGAAAATATTGGGTAAAATACATTGTAAAATTAAACAAATACTTAAATTGTATTAATAAGTCAAAAAGATGCTAAAAAACAAATTCTGAAAAAGTGAAATCATCATCCTTGAGAGGTAAAAGAAAACCACAATTGGCATTTCCTTATGGACATTTAAAGAATCTGAAGGGACTGAGACACAGTTTCCAAAGCCTACACAGGGTCCCAGGACATAGAGTTCAGTGTACACCAGTTATGGAGAGTTTAATTGGAGGTAAGAACTGTAGTTTCGAAAGACACCCCTTCAAGGCAATTCAGAGATAGAAAGATGTATTTTAAATAACCATGAAACAAAGGTGTTGCTTGCCTTAAACATTTGCATCAAATGAAGAAGAAAATATCTCTCTTCTGTGAATTGGAAAATATACTAAGGCCTTTTTGCAGGTTTGCATCTTGAATTTATATTATCTGTGTGGCCTGACAAAGTTCAAGGTGAGCATTAAGTTTAAAGTGGTAGGCAATGGTTCTATATTCCCAGACTATATATTCCTTGAAAATAAGTGGAAATGCTCTTCAGAGGATCCATCTTTAGTCAGAGACTAATGGGTTCTGATGAGCAAAATTCCATGAATTATAAAGTCATGGTTTAAAATAATAAAACACACAATGAAATAAGATGCCTTCCTAAGAACCACCAGAGACAATAGATGCTAAATCTAGACCTAGCAAGACTTTTGATACTCAACTGACACAAATTTAAATTAAAAACGTGCTTAGTAGGCTAACTTCAAACACAAATCTTGAGTAAATAATGAGAAAATCAAATAACCATTCCAATACAAAGAAATGAAATAAAAGAGCAAATAAAACCTCTAAATGTTATGTAATTAAAATTAAAATTTCGTGAGTAAGGTTTTTACCCAGCTCTTCCCAAAAGACTTATAAGATCCATATGAGGAACTAGGTATACAGGATGGAAAGGAAAAACATAAAAAAGAAGACATGAAGGACAGAGGTACAGAAGAATTAAGAGGTTAGCAACACAGGGCTGGGGATGTGGCTCAAGCGGTAGCGCGCTCGCTTGGCATGCGTGTGGCCCGGGTTCGATCCTCAGCACCACATACCAACAAAGATGTTGTGTCCGCCGAGAACTAAAAAAAAATAAATATTAAAAATTCTCTCACTCTCTCTCCTCTCTCCTCTCTCACTCTCTCTTTAAAAAAAAAAAGGTTAGCAACACAAACATACAGAGATGCTTTTATTATTAGAATACATAAAAGTGTCAGACTTTATCCATTTCTCTGTAGTATGAATACTATACTATTATCAGTCGGTTTCTAGTCTGTACCGAGACAGTAAGTAGAAATCAAAACAGAATTCTTCAAATTAATGAATCAATTAGTTGATAATAAATAAGTAAAAATGTAGAAACCATTAAGGTGACAGGTTATTTGTTAACTGGAGAAACTTGAGTTATAGTTAGGAAGTCTAAACCACTTTTTTTTTCTCTTAGTTGCTCATTGAGCTCTAACACCACCTACTCTTTTGACTTGGTTGGGGTGAAAACTGAAAAGCAAGCAAAGCTTTCCTCTTGACAACAGGATAGTCTGTGATTTCCTTTTTTTGGTTCCTGTTTTGTAGCTGTGAAAGTAAAGTCACTTGTGTCACTAGTTGCTTCAGAAAGCTTTTATACCACTGGTACTCAAGATACCAGTGTGCTACCTGGTACCTTCTGCACGAGGTACCTAGGAAGGTTCTGAGAGTGCTTGTTGCTAGAGGTATGGAGGAATCAGGCCAAGGTGCTAAAGAATCTCAGTGGTATAAGTTCTTCATGACTAAGAAGAGAAACTATGAAGTTCAGTGACTAGTCAACACATACATGCTGTTACTTTTGCCTTTATTATAACCAATACCATCTTATATCTATGCACACAAATACTCATAAGCCAAAAAAAACCTCTGATGATTTTAATGTAACACTAATAAATTTTACAAATTACAAGGTCAAATATTTTTTACTGAGCTGTCATACCTAGAAGTCACCCTAGCCTTAGCCCATGTTTTTCTTTCTCTCTTGTCTTCCTGCCTTCCTTCTCTCTCTCTCTCTCTCTCTCTCTCTCTCTCTCTCTCTCTCTCTCTCTCTTTTTCTCTCCCTCCCAGCCCCTCTCTTTTTTTCTGTATTGGGGATTGAATACAGGCATGGTTTACCACTGAGCTACATCCCCAGATTCTTATTTTTTATTTTACTTTGTGAAGTTGCACAGGCTAGACTCAAACTTGTGATCCTCTTGCCTTAGCCTCCTGAGCTGCTGAGATTACAGGCTGTACCACCTGTATGCATCCTTATTTCTTTTTCCCTTTCCCCTTTGCCTGACATGAAAGTTTTACAGAAGGCCTTGTGACAAAAATAAATAAATAAATAAAAAGTACTCTCTGGGAATTCTGGTGAAAAACACAAGGGTGACATAAACCTCATCCTGGAGCAGAATTCTAAGAGACATCAAAGCTAGCTAATTAAATGTGGCTCAAACACACAGAAAACGTGCTGAGTTAAAGATGTGCTTCTTGTCATTGCTAAGAAGTCAGGCTACTAAGTCAGAAGCCAGAAAAAGAAAGTAGGGTGAGAATTTGCATGGAGGGCCAAGTCAAAAGTTAAAAGGATGTAAGCACCTGCTCCCAGGGAGACAATGTAACCCATTTCTCCCTATACTTCCTGGTTAAACAACTTCACACCCTGGAAAGAATGCAAGAGAGAGTCCAAGGGGAACTCTGAAAGACAGTAAAGAAGGGGAAACACACCACCACACACAATCTTACATCCCTCTACCAAAAGAAGAAAGTACCTCAGACACGTTTTCCCAAACCCAACCCCACAACTGAAGAGAGCCCAGTACCTCATTACTCTTGGACTGAAGAAAAGATCTTCCAGCATCAGACAAGACTGACAAAATTGTGGAAGAAGGGGCTAGATAAAATGTTCTCTTTCCATTCCCGACCTAAGGCTTTTTTTTTTTTTTTTTTTTTTTTTTTTTGCCACTGTTAAATAACCAAGTAAGGTCTGGGGCTGTAGCTCAGTGGCAGAGCACTTGCCTAGCCTGTGTGAGGCACTGGGTTTGATCCTCAGCACCACATAAAAATAAAACAAATAAAATAAAGGCATATGTGCAGCTACAACTACAAAAATTAAAAAATAACCAAGTAGGAGACTAAACCAACAAGAGGAACCAGAGCACAGGAAAATCACCTGTTCCACAAGCCTCTTCATTGCTGTGGAGCAGTTCAGTTTTTCATGAACATCCAACTGCTCCAGCACTACTTGCTGAAAAATCTTCCTTTATTGAATTGTTTCAACATATTTGTTAAAAGTCTTTTGAGAATATTTGCTTGGGTATATTTCTGGTTTTTCTATTGTGTTCCATTGATCTGTTTGTTTATCTCTCCAACAATATTACTCTGTATAGATTACCATAACCATAGTAAAACACAGTAACAGGTAAAGTGATTTCTGTCACTGGGTCCTTCTTTCTAAATATTCTTCTGTTTATTCTAGGGACTGTGATTAGCCATATGACTTTTAGAACAAGTTTGTCTATCTAGCAAAAGCCTTGTCATATCTCATTGTGGTAAAAAATGGTTAATGATATTGAACATGTTTTTGTGTGCTTATTTGTATCTGAATCTGATCAAGGGAAACCACTAGTATGAGCTGACTAAAAAATTGGCAAAAGGACAATAACCTTACCAAAGAAGACGTATAGATGGCAAGTAAGCATATTAAAAATGTTCAAAATCGTATGCCATTAGCAAACTGCAAATAAAATAAACAATGCAATATCATTATATACCTGTAAGAAAGGTCTAAATCCAGATACGGAAAAAACCAAACCTGGAAAGAACGTGGTGCAGCAGGAACTTTCATTCATTGTTAGTGTGAATGCAAAATGGTATGGCTGGTCTGAAAGACAGTTTAAGCATTTCTTACAAAACTAATCAATCTCACTGTATGATCCAGAAATTATATCCCTTGGTAATTACTCAAGTGAATTAAAACCATATCTACTCAAAACTTTCACATGAATGTTTGAAACATACATTTTTATTCATAATTGTTGACATTTGGAAGCAACAAAGATTTTCTTTAGTAGGTGAGTGAATAACTAAACTGTGGTACATTCAGAGAGTGGAATATTATTCAATGCTAAACATGCATATTATTAACTAAAAAAGATACATATCATGTAATTCCAACTCTATGACATTTTAGAAGAAAACTATAGAGAAAGAAAGAAATCAAGGGTTTCCAAAGTTAGGGGAGAAAGAGACTTGAGTAGGCAGAACACAAGATTTTCCTAGGAGGTGAAACTATTTCTATGATACTGCAATCATGTATACATGTTACTATACACTCGTTCAAACCAATGTAATGTACACACCCAGAGTGAATTCTAGGGTAAATTATGGATTTTTTGTGATAATAAAGTGTCAATTTAGGTTCGTTTATTTTAACACATGCATTACCATGATACGAAATGTCACTAGTGTAGGAGGCTGTGTGTAAATGTAAGGATATAGTTATATTGGAATTTTATGTTCCCCTCATTTTTTTTCTGTGAACCTCAGTCTACTCTAAAATATAAAGTTTGTTAAGTTTTATAAACCCAACATTTTTTAAAACAATCATTTCAATAAAAACCTGGGAAAAATGTTTTAAATAGAATATTATCCAGGAGAACATATATGCCTGGAAAATAAGCACATGAAAAGAAGTTCAACAACATTGGTCACTAACAAAGTTTCCAATAAAATTACTATATCTTCATGTTCCTATTAGAATGGCTGAACTAAAAATTAATGAAGCACCAAATGATGGCAAGGATGCTCAGAAACTGGATCAATGATATATTGCTAGTGAAAATGCAAAGTGACATGAAACTGTAGGAAATGGTTTGTTATTTTCTATAAAGCTAAGCACACATTTATCATGTGGCCAAGCAGTTGCTCTCTTGGGAATTTATTTCAGAAAATTGCCTGTAAATCTCACATACACACAAAAAAAATGTACACTGCTATTCAGAGCAGCTTTATTCATAATAGTAAAACATCTGAAAACAATTCACATGGTCTTCAATAAGTCAATGGTTTAATTAAATTGTGGCAGGAATATATCATGGAATTCTATCAACAATATAAAGGAACAAACTATTGATACTCATGACAACAACCTAGACAGATCTCCAGAGAGTTGTGTTAAATGAAAACAAACAAAAATTCTAAAAGCCTAAATAGTTATTGAGAAAAAGGACTTAAGGCCACAGTGATAAACCAATACATGCCTACAAAATAGGAATTTAGGGTTTCTGCTTCTAGAACTTTATAAAGTCATGAAGACAAAAAATGAAGCATAGGACTCACTGAGCCTTAAAATTTAACTGTAAGTTTCTGCATAAAGCATGACTCTGCAGGCTATACTCTCATGTTTTAGGGTGAACAAGTAACAAAGTTTTTCCTACGAAAGAGTACAGGAAGAAACCTTAACTCTTAATAACCTTTTACTTAACGGAGCAGGGGGAAATTCCCTTGGGAAATGACAACCAAAAATTTGCCATCACCATGATTTGAAATCAGGATTTATTAATTCACATACAGAAGCCAAAATTTCTTTACAGATGTTCTTAGATGACAGGACTATATATAACTGGCAGAGGCAAGGGGAAAACCAATTAAAGGATTTCAAAAAGGTTTCTAGTTTGGAAAGATAAATTATTAAGAAAAATGTCCAACTTAATAAATTGATAAATACAAATAATAAAGAATCTATGTATCAAGAATAAAAACAGGGCTAGGGTGAGGCTCAGTGGTAGAGCACTCGCCTGGCACACGCGAGGCCCTGGGTTTGATCCTCAGCACCACATAAAAATAAATAAAAATAAAGATATTGTGTCCAACTACAACTAAAAAATAAATATTAAAAAAAGAACAAAACAAGTAACAGTTGAGGAAGATGAGAAAAAATACTTAAGTTATTGACATTATCAGACACAGGCAATGAAGCACTATGCTTAACATTTTTAAGGAAGTAAAAAAAATACACTAATAAAATCAACAAATTTGAAAAAAAATCAAACAGACTAGCAAGACATGAAAAAGTTATAATAATTGTGCTTAAACTTAATAGGTGGGTCAAAGAGCACTGTAGGTAGACACAGCTGAAAAAAGAATTTGTAAACTGGAAGATGGGGAAAAGAGCCATCTCAACTCTTTGGAAAAAGAAGAATAGATAAAAATATAGATCATATTTAAGTGACATAAACTAGGAAAAAATTCTAACATTTACCTAAAGTTTCAGAAAAGTAAAACAGAATGAAAAAATAAGGTAATAGTTGGAAAGATATTGGCTGAGAGTTTCTAGAATTCTTGAAAAAAATATTAAAGAAATAATCCTTAGATCAAGGAAGATTATTTAATCATCAAAAGAGAGAAAACGAAAACTCCAAACATTGACATAACAAAATGAAACTTCAGAAGACCAAACAAAGAAAGTTCTTAAAAGCTGTCATAGAAAAAAAGATAAAAGCACTAAAATACTGAGAGCTATAGCATGTAAATTCCTATGGGGGTGAATATGTTAACTAATAACAGGTTAAATCACCTCTAAAAGAATGGCTACAGAGTATATAATAACAAACAGAAAGGAAAACCAGGAAGGACTAATTATCTTCAGAGGCAAATGGTCTGTGAAGTTTTCAGCTGACAATTTCCTCTGGGGCTGCTTTTGCTGGAGGGAGCTATCTCTCTTGGGGTCACATCCTCCTCTGGTCTGTTCATTGGACTCCAGTATAAAGGAGTTGAAGTAAATATGAGTCGGAGTAAAAAGGCTCATAATGCTGACCTCACACAGGATTCTACTAGGCAAAACTTACTCCAGAATCCCAGCTGGGTAGGCTTAGGCTTTCTCAGGACTGCTTACAGTTCAACTTTTTCCTCTGCTTAATTCTTTTCCACTTTTTTCTTATTTTCATAGTATTGATCCCTAATACACACACACACACACACACATACACACACACACACACACTCAGACATTTTTCTTTTTACTCCAAACCTGATTCCAGAAGCTAGAATCAAAGAACTCTTGACAGTTGGTTCTGAAATGGTCTGGAAAAAAAGAGAGATGAGATGGAATTTTAAATCCAAATCATTCCTCACCAAGAACACTGAGGACAAGATTGTTAAGACTGATGTGTGAACAGTCCTAGAACTTGGTTGAGTCCATGTTTAAAATTTTCCTGGTAGTGAAGTATGAAGGGACACTGGTGGAGGGGGATGTACTGGCTGGTGCAATGCATACAACTTTTGAGATGTGTGAAAAAGAAATATCTATAAAGGTGATTGGATTGGATGACTATCCAGAAGCACATTGTCATTCCACAAAAATATAATGAAGATTCTAGACTGAGCAAAGGGCCAGAAAGTATCCTTGCTTGCAAATAAAGGAGTTCCTATGTCCTATACCATGAAAGCAGAAAAGTCCAAGGACCATGGTCAGAACTTCACAGACCCTGTGGCTGAACTTCTTTGAAATATCAAATAAAGCAGGTTTGCTTTCAGGTCCTGGTTGGGAAAAGCTAGCACTCTGACACATGGGATAGGGACATCTAGTAATTCATCTCAAGATTTTAACTTCTTGGCAACCTCTGAACTTTCTGAGACTTTGGAAACGGCTTTATCTCTTTGTACTGGGAGCTAACACCAACCCCTCCTCCCCAACTCTTCCACTTTCCAACTGAAGATAGATCACTTGCTCCTATGAGGCAACATGTGTCTGCCTCAGGACTTGCTCCCATTTCCCTTCTGCCAATAGACCTATAAATAGGATTAAGTCACAGCATGACCTTGCTGGAGATGGGCTGAGACTGAAAAAATGATTTAAAGGCTTAGTGAAGTGTACATGCTGGAATAGATCAGAAGACACACCAAATGACTGTTTCACAGGATGACCCAGGGGACACAGCAGTCACCAAAGCCAAAAAGAATGTGCCAGTAAGAGCAACAGGAGCATCACTAAAGATTTCAGCAGTGGTTCCCCTCCAGGGCGAAGAACTGATGATAGGAGAGGCTGTTTCCTAACTTAACTAATTTATAGCCATGAGTTTGAGAAGATCTTGAGATTGGAAATGTAAGGTAGTTCTGACACCTAAAAAAATCAGAATCCAGAGTCATGATTACTATAATGAGTAGCAAGGTCAGAGCAGCAGCCAAGGGCAACTACTAACAGAAAATTTTGGAGATAAGTAATAGAATACAGCATTCTAAGGAGCAAAACAGAAAACTGAGAGTTGTGAATAAAAAGTCATAATCATTGTCCAGTTTCCAAACTTGAGTCAGTTTTCAGACTTCAAACTGAAGACATGGCTGGGTCCTGAAAAAGGACAATGCAACACCATTTATATATGGTGTGGTTTCTCCAGTCCTGATTGCAAGCATCCTCAGAGCATTTACTTGGAAAGCTGTTCATTTAGAGTTTGATTTAAGACAGAGAACAAAAGTCTTCAAGCATCCTCAGGACCCCCTCTTAGGG
The DNA here is from genome assembly GCF_964194105.1 of Spermophilus citellus. Classification (NCBI taxonomy): domain Eukaryota; kingdom Metazoa; phylum Chordata; class Mammalia; order Rodentia; family Sciuridae; genus Spermophilus; species Spermophilus citellus. The sequence goes on from NC_138182.1 coordinate 186,171,379, forward strand.
TACCGATATAAGAAGTCCAGGTACTATGGAGGTACGTCCAAGGTCCAGACCCAGTGGGTCCAGTGTGTCTTCAGACATACCTGGTGGTCATCTCTCTAGTCACAGAATGCTTTAGATTAACATAATAGGCATCTTCTACAAACTCCATAATGGATTCTTAGTTGAAAGGGTAAGAGCTAGCTCTGGAAGTAGAAACCTCTGAAACAATACCTCTAGCCAAGACAGTAAATAAAAAACTATGATACATCCTGTATGGTAAGAGTTGGCAAGCATTAGTGCCAGCCTTAAGGATCTGTAGAGTGAAACGGGGATTATTCCTTCCTATCACCATGAACTCCCCAGATTGGCCCCTGCAGAAGCTTAATGGTCCTGGAAGGCAAGTGTACATTGTCACCTGTGTTATGAGTTGTCTCATGTGCTGAACAGACAGGTCGAAGAGTACTAACCTCCAGGGTCTCAGAATATGACTTTATTTATTTGGAAATAAGTTCACTGTGGATATAATTGTTTAAATTAAGATGGACTAAGGTAAGTTTCCAAAATTACAGTTAAACTTACAAGAAAAAAAAGAAAAGAGAGAGAAATAGAGGGAAGATGGCACAGGAAAACAGGCATATGACAGGAGAATTATATGTGATGATGCAGACAGAAATTAAGTTGCTGCCTTCACACAGGATAGCTGTTGATTGTTGGCCAACCACCAGATGTTAGGGAAAAATATAGATTTATTACAGGAAGAGCATGGCCTTACAATGTCTTGGTTTCTAACTTCTAGTTCTAGACCCATGAAATGATTAATTTCTCTTGTTTTAAACGTGGTTGTGGTGTTTAGTTGTTGTTGTTGTTGTTGTTGTTTTGTGGGGAGCAGCTCTGGGGATCTAATAAAAGCTCAACCAGTAAGTAATCTGATCTCAGCTAGTATGTTAGATATAGGTTCATAGGTTATGACCAATAATTAGGTAAATGAGTTCTTTTATATACTGATTAGAAAAACAAAGTCAGAACCGTTCATTATTCACATGGATTAAAGAGCAAGATGTAATTATCATTTTCCCTCCAACCATAATAACTCTCCTGTCCTCTATCATAATATAGTATCAAGAAATATGGAAAGTCTGGGCACCAGAGTACATTGTGATCAACTGCAATTTCAGTAAAGGTAAATCGATCATCCTGGAGGAACAAGACATCACTGGTATGAGGAAGGCCATTAAAACACATATTGTTTAGAATGTAAAAGATAAACTCCACATCTATAATAAGTGGTCATGGTGTGAAGTCTACTCTATCCTAAGTAAAAGAGAGGCCACTTTATTTTGCATCTCCTATCACAAAGAAGAAAGTACATTGTGTGGTGGGCCTCTTCAGACTCTGAGGGAGTATACTGTATCTACCCTTGAAGAAAATGTGAAAGTTTATCAGCTTAGCATAGGACTCAAAGCAAGAAAGAGTTACATAGCAACTTAGGCTGTAGTTAAACAGTCTTCTTGCTTAAACTTAAAATCCAAAATACTTTATGGTGTTGAAAATATTTAAGTGGAGGGAACATTCAGCCTTCAGTTTTGGGGGATTGACTGACTTTGCTTAGCATGATATTCTCAAAATCCGTCCATTTACCTGCAAATGCTATAATTTTATTCTATTTTAATGCTGAGTAAGATTCCATTGTGTGTATATACCACAGTTCCTAAATCTATTCATCTATTGAAGGGTATCTAGGTTGCTTCCACAGTTTAGCTACTGTGAATTGAGCTGCTATAAACATTGATGTGGCCATGTCACTATAGTATGCTGATTTTAAATCTTTGGGGTATATACTGAGGAGTGGCATAGCTGGGTCAAATAATGGTTCCATTCTAAGTTTTCTGAGGAATCTCCATACTATTTTCCTGAGTAGTTGCACCAATTTGCAGTCCCATCAGCAATGTATGAGTCTGCCTTTTTCCCCACATCCTCACCAACACTTATTGTTTGTAATCTTGATAACTGCCATTCTAACTGGCATGAGAGGAAATCTTAGATAGTTTAAATTTGCATTTCTCTAATTACTAGAGATATGGAACATTTTTTCATATATTTGTTGATTGATTGTATATCTTCTTCTGAGAAGGGTCTGTTCAGCTTCTTAGCCCATTTATTGATTGAGTTGTTTGGGGGTTTTTTGTTAAGTTTTTTTGAGTTCTTTTTATATCCTGGACATTCGTGCTCTATCTGACATATGTGTGGCAAAAATTTGCTCCCCAAATGTAAGCTCTCTCTTCACCCTATTGATTGTTTCTTTTGGTTCTTTCTAGTAAGTGGATGCTGGTCCATAATGGGGATGAGGGGAGCATGGGAAAAATGGAAGAAATTTGATTGGGCAAAGGAGGGGAGGGGAAGGGGATTGAGGGCAAGAAAGATGGTGGAATGTGATGGCCATTATTACCCTAGGTACATGTATGACTGCACATATGGTGCAACACTGTAATCAGAGAAATGAAAAGTTGTGCTGCAATTGTGTACAATGAATCAAAATGCATTCTGCTGTTTTATATGCCTAATGAAAATAAATAAATAAATTTATATAAAAAAGAAAATATTAGAAGTGGAAAATAAATGTATATGTTTTGAGTCAACACCTAACCCTAACTCAGGCGAGAGGGCATTAGAGCAAGTTTAAGGCATGTGTAGTACACAATTATGTACATGTCAAGATAAAATACATTCGAAAATGCTACTGAGCCCTTGTAAAGATAGAATTTCTGATTATGGGACCATGTATCCATAACTGCCCATCACTGGCTGTGTCATATCATACCCAATGATTTATAAGACCAAGCAAGAATCAATTGTAAGATTCAAATGGTATATTCGAGATTGAGTGTAAACAGTATTAGAAAGTTTACAAGCAAGCTTCAGGAGCAGGTAATCCACATACCCATGACTCTCAAACATCTGCACTACTGTTTCTTCCTTGGCTCATGAGGGGGAATCCCCTAAACAGATGAAAGAAGAGGAAAATTATGCTTTATCTGTCTTCAAATTATCTTTTAATTAATTGCTAGACTATGTGAATGCAATCTATCTTTTCTCCAATGTATGCTTATGTCACTTTTGTCTATTATGAGATAACTGTATTTATGTGGGTTTGTCTCTGTCTCTTCTATTCTGTTTTATTGGTCTTTATGTTAATTTTTGTTACTATAGCTCTGTAATATAATTTAAGTTCTGGTATTGTGATGCCTCCTGCTTCACTTTTGTTCCTGAGGATTGCTTTTGCTATTCTGGGCCTCTTATTTTTCAAAAGGAATTTCATGACTGCCTTTTCTATTTCTGTGAAGAACATTTTGGAACCTTAATAGGAAATGCATTAAATCTGTACAGAACTTTTGGTAGTATGTCCATTTTGACAATGGTGATTCTGCCTATCCACAAACATGGAAGATTTTTCTACTTCTAAGATCTTCTTCAATTTTTCTTTAGTACTTTGTAATTTACATTGTAGAGGCCTTTCATGTCTTTTGTTACATTGATTCCCAAATATTTTATTTTCTTTGAGGCTATTGTGAGTTGGATAGTTTTCCTACTTTCTCTTTCAGTTTATTCATTACTGATGTATAGGAATCAAATTATTTATGAATGTTAATTTTATATCCTGCTACATTGCTGAATTCATTTATTGAGTTCAGAAAGTTTTCTGGTGTAGTTTTTTTGGGTCTCCTAAATAGTGAATCATGTCATGCAGCAAATAGAGATGGTTTGAGTTCTTCTTTTCCTATTTGTATCCATTTAATTTCTTACTTTTGTCTCATTGCTTTGGCTAGAGTTTCAAAGACAATATTGAATAGAAGTGGTGAAAGAGTGCATCCCTGTCTGTTCCAGGTTTTAGAGGAAATGCTTTCAGTTTTTCCTCCATTTAGAATGATGTTGACCTTGGATTTAGCAAATGTAGCTTTTATAATGTTGAGGGGTATTCCTATAATTCCTAGTTTTTTAAGTGTTTTGAACATGAATGGATGTTGTATATTGTCCAATGCTTTTTCTGCATCTATTGAGATAATCATGTGATTCGTGTCTTTACGTCTGTTGATGTGATGAATCACATTTAATGATTTCTGTATGTTGAACCAATCTTGCATCCCTGGGATGAATCCCACTCTATCATGGTGCAGTGTCTTTTTAATATGTTTTTGAATTCTATTTGCCAGTATTTTATTAAGAATTTTTGCATCTATGTTCATCAGGGATATTGGTCTGAAATTTTCTTTCCTTCATGTGTCTTTGTCTGATTTTGGTATCAGAATGATACAAGCTTCGTAGAATGAATTTGGAAGAATTTCCTCCTTTTCTTTTTCATGGAATAATTTGAGGAGGAATGGTGTTAGTTCTTCTTTAAAGGTCTGGTGAACTCATCTGAGAATCTGTCTGGTCCTGGGCTTTTATTTCTTGGTAGGCTTCTGATGGCTTCTTCAATTTCATTGCTTGAAATCGATCTGTTTAAATGTAGTATGTCTTCTTGATTCAATATGTGTAAGTTAAATGTCTCTAAAAATTTGTTGATGTCGTCAAAGTTTTTTATTTTATTAGAGTATAAATTTTTAAAATAGGCTTTAATTATTGTCTGTATTTCATTAGTGTCCATTGTGATATTTCCTTTTTCATTGTAAATTTTAATAATTGGAGTTTTCTCTCTCTTTCTCTTTGTTAGCTTGGCTAAAGGTTAATCAGTTTTATTGATTTTTTTCAAAGAACCAACTTTTTGTAGATTTTTTTAATTGTTTTCTTTTATTTGTTTCATTTATTTCATATCTGGTTTTAATTATTTCCTGTTTTATACTGCTTTTTGTGTTGATTTGTTCTTTTTTTAGGGTGTTGAGATGTAATGTTAGGTCATATATTTGTTGACTTTCTATTCTTTTAATGAATGAGCTCAATGCAAAGAATTTTCTTCCTAGAACTGCCTTCATAGTATCCCAGAGATTGTAATATGCTGTATTATTATTCCACTTTACCTCTAAGGTTTTTTTTTTTAATTTCATCCCTGATTTCTTCTGCTATCTATTTGTCATTCAATAGCATATTAATTAGTCACCAAGTGTTACAGTAGTTTCCATTTTTTAATTTTATCATTAACTTCTAATTTCATTCCATTATGACCAGATAGGATGCAGGTTATTAACTCTATTTTTTTTTCCGCATTTGTTAAGAGTTGCTTTTGACCTAAGATATGTTCTATTTTAGAGAAGGATCCATGCGCTGCTGAGAAAAAAATGTAATCAGTCCTTGATGGATGAACTATTCTATATATGCCTGTTAAGTCTAAATTATTAATTGAATTTTTTAGTTTATAGCTTCTTTATTTAATTTTGTTTGGAGGATATTTCCAGTAGTGAAAGAGGTGTGTTAAAGTCACCCAGTATTATTGTACTGTGGTCTATTTGCTTCTTGAAATTGAAAAAGGTCTGTTTGATGTATACAAATCCTTCATTGTTCGGGGCATAAATAGTTATGATTATTATGTCTTGTTGATGTATAGTTGCCTTAAACAGTATGAAATGTCTGTCTTTGTCCCTTTTGATTAAATTTGGCTTGAAGTCCACTTTATCTGATATGGAAAATAGAAACCTCTGCTTGTTTACAATATCTTGTTTCCAATCATTTTATCTTTGGTGTGTGGATATGCTTGCCTGTGAGATGAGTCTCTTGGAGACAGCATATTATTGTTCTTGTTTTTCAATCCACTCTGACAATCTATTGCTTTTAATTGATGGGTTTAGGCCATTTGCATTCAATGTTGTTATTGATTTATGATTTTTATTCCCTGTCATTTTGATTTATTTCATATTTTTCATTTGAATTTGTTTCTCCATCGATTCACTGGTCTTCTAATTTAGTTTCTCCCTTTCCTGGTTTTCACGTTTATTTTTCATTTCTTCTTCATAAAATACGTTATCAAGTATATTTTGTAGTGCAGTTTTTCTAGTTGTAAATTCTTTTAACATTTGTTTATCAAGGTTTTTACTTTGTCATCTATTCTGAAGCTTAATTTTGTTGAGTATAGTATTCTTGGCTAGCATCCATTTTCTTTCAAAGCTTGGTATATATTATTATTCCAAATCCTCCTAGCTTTGAAGATATGGGTTGAGAGTTAAGCTGAGATCCAAATTGGCTTCCTTTTAAATGTAATCAGTGATATTTCTCTGGCAGCCTTTAAAATTCTATCCTTATTCTGTATGTTAGGCATTTTCATAATAATCTGCCTTGGTGTTGGTCTGTTGTAATTTTGTATATTTGGGGTCCTGAAAACATCCTGTATTTGATTTTCCATTTCATTCTTTAGGTATGCAAAATTTTATGATGATATTTCATTGAAAAAATTGTGCATTCTTTTATTTGTATTTCCAAGCCTTCATCTATCCCCCAAAAAATAATGAATTTTTTTATGTTATACCATATTTCTTGGAAATTCTGTTTATAGTCTCTTCACATCTTTTCTCCATGGTCAACTTTGTTTTCAAGATTATATATTTTGTCTTCATTGCCTGAAACTCTATTTTCTAAGTGATCTAGTCTGTTGGTGATGCTTTCAGTTGAATTCTTAATTTAGTTTATTGATCCTTCATTTCAAGAATTTCTACCTAGTGTTTTTGTTTGTTTGTTTGTTTTAGAATCTCTATCTCTTTATTGAGTTACCTTTTACTTCCCATATTTTCTCTCTGGTTTCACTTTTTACACTGTCATTTACTTTGCAGATCAGTTAACTATGTATATTCTAAACTCCTTCTTTGACATTTATTACAGTATGGTATTGATGGATTATGTTATTGTAGTATCTTTGTTTGTTTGGGTGATTTGTTCCCTTTCTTTTTCATGTTGTATGTGTCTACCCATCTAACAGCATGGATCTGAGGCAGTAGAGTTTCTAAACTATAGATTTATAGTGTCCCTGAAGGTTTCCCTTACCTCATTGTTTAGGATGAGACAATAACAACCACCAATGCAAACAATATACAGCATTAAACCAAATAGTTCCTACTAGATGTTTACAATGTTAATTATCACAGTAAACACAAGTGACATGATCAGTTATTGCCTACAATAAAACAGCAAGGATGCAAAATTTTAGATGGTGGACAGGGAACAAACAGAAGTGATATAGGATTCGATGATTGTGAGGGAAGAAGAAGAAGATAGGAGTAAAAAATTAAAGGAAGAGTGAAAGAGAAAACAATAGAGATTGGCTGTTAGTGGATGAAAGGAGAGAAAGAGAAGGGAAACATACAGGTAAGAGATTATATATATATATATATATATATATATATATATATATATATATATATATATATTAAAGTACAAATTAAAAAAAATAAAAATAAAAGAATACAAAACAAAAATACAATAGTCAAACATCTTAGTCTTCAAAAAACTGATCCATGAAAAATAACTGGCTTTCAAAATGCCAAAATGAGGGAAAAAATATGAATATGTACAAATGTCCATACCATTATGTTCATCATTAAACAGAGAAAAGTGGGAGAAGGAAAAAAAATCTCTATGAAAAGTTAAAAGATTCTTTCCATTGGAGTTCAAAATAGTTTCAGCCTCTCTTGTCAGCAGTTTCATGTGGTATTTTCTGGAGTGTGATGCTCCACCCTCCAGATTGCTGGAGTGGGAGATGTAATCCCATAGGCTGAATTCCTGGAGGCAGGGTTTAGGCTTAGGTGGGCTCTAGGCTCTTCACTGAATGCCAATTGTTCTGGAGATTTTAAATCAGTGAACCTCCATGTCCCAGTAATTTCCAGTGCATGCTGGAATACTGTACCTTGGGGATCTTCCTTGGGTTCACTCATGTGGTAGAGGAGTGAATTCTTAGTTGGGCACATTGCCTGTGAACCCCATGTTTCCTGGTCTTTTGTGAATTTCCTGCCACATGCATCTCTCCCCACTTGTCCTGCAAGCAGCCAGATTGGAGGGGAAGGTTAGAGCCTGGTGGGTTTCCAAAACCAGTTGTCCCCCTGTGTAAACCTCTCTCCAAGTTTGATTGTCTCTTGGTCACTTAAGCACCATCAGTGTTGCGCACTGTTGTGTTTACTGGGCCTATATTTTGGGCCTAACTAAGGTTTACCAAGAATCAGCCCCCTCCAGCTGCCAGTCTCCATGTCACTGCTGCAAAATTGTTTCTTGCTTGTCCTCCACATGATGCCTGTAGAGATGATGGCTTCTTTCCCACACAAGGATATTGTGCAGCACAACTTTCAGTTTATTTGGGCAATGTCCTTGATCTCTAAATGATCTGTACCCAGACACACCTCAGGTCTCCTAAAACTGGGTTCCTTTCATTCCCTTGTCCTTCCACTTTGCTTGTGGAGGAACCAGTCTGGCTGGTGCTTCTGGCCAGTTGCAGCACTGGCTGTGCCATTTGGGATTTCTTCCTTGTCTTATTATAGCCAACCTCCTGAGTCCTTGATCTGCTTTGAATGTCCATTTTTAAATTCCATTAACCCCCTCCTTTTTTGTTCACCTACCTTGCTGAGAAGCTGCCTATCTGCTTTATTGTTTTCATACCATGGAGCCCCCAGGAAAGCAACCTCCTTTATTCCTGATTTGTATCTTGAGTGTCCACCAAGAGCCCATCTGTTAGAGCCTTGCTCCCCATCTTGGTGCTATTGGGAGGTGGTGAAAACTTTAAGAGATTGGGCATAGAGAAAGATCTTTACTTCACTGGGGGTGTACCCTTGAAGAGGATTGTGCTACTTGGGAGCAACTGACTACACAGGAAATTTGCATAGGTGTCAATGATTAGGTCTCACAAAAGGAGATATGTTCCAAGTATGGGTTTGCTATTCTGCCTGTAAGCTTCAGCCAGTACTACTGCTTGAGTGTTTAAATAGATACTTAATATACTCACATGTGTTACAACTTATATAACTTATATAACTTATGTTTTAGGTGAAGGTGTCCATTGTTCACTTCCAAAGGAAATGTGGGAGTGAGTCCATGACTGTGGGTATAATACAAAACTGAATCTATTATATATCACATCACACTAAACCTCCTAAAAATTAAGGAATGACTGAAACAATAGTTCAGAAGTAGGACTCTACAAGCATAGATTGCCATACTTCAAGTTCAGTATATAAATTGAAGTGAATATATATATACACACACATATATATGTATCTATGCTATATAAATTATTTAAATTACATATTATATTATTTCACAGTAAAAAGAAGAACCAGAGGGAAAACCAATGTGTTCCCATTTCCTGCTACTTCTAGTTAGCAGCTGTGCCTACCCACAACTCTGGGATCAACGGAGTTAGAGGTTCTGGTCACACACACTTTGAGTGTTGTATTGAATAATAAGCTAATAAGCTGTGGCTGCTGTCTGAGCACTTTGAGCTCCTTGTGTGCAGGCACCAAGAGGCAAGAAGAGTGATTACCTTGTAGGCATAGTTGACTGGGATCATTAGGTAGGAATAACACAATTGGGAAAGGGTACATAAGAAAATAAATATATGTGCTCAGGTGCCTCTTGTCATTCCTTTACACACTTGTGACCATAAATGGGGAGGTGCAACAACCCTAAGATGGACTTGGTGACAAGGGTTCCTGAACCTTAGACATGAGAGTCTAAGTCTAAGTCAGTGGACCCAGTAAGCCAATGAGATCCACAGAGGTAGGAGAAAAGGGTGAGAGAAATCAAGACTAGTGAATAAAGGAGGCAATGAGTATCCATTGCAGTCCAGAAACAATGAAACGAAAACTTGGAAGCCATAGTTTGTCCCACTTGCCTCTTTCTTCTAAGTTTTTCCTCAGAAAGAACAAACCACTGTGGTCTTGGAGAAACTGCTTCTTGGAGATACATGAACAAATAGATCTCTTCTAATCTTTGTAACAACTCTATGTGGGAAAAGCCATTTTTACTTCCAATATGTGAATGTTAGCATTCAGGAGAGGGGTCACAGAGATGCACACAGGAGCCAGAATTCAAACTGCTTCATCTGTCTCCAAACTGTGTACTCCTGGGGACCAGTGGGTATTAGTGTTCTAAAAATAAAGATTATTTTTAATTGTGTTTCTACCTCTTCATGAATAAAACTACTGTTCCATGTATAATTCAACACTGGTGACTATTTTAATTTCCCATATTTCCAGCTATGCCCTATTTTATACAGCTGACTGATCTACAAAATGCACAAATAATGTATTCCATCAACAATGGTCTTAGTTTATTTATATTTTGTTTTTTGAAGGTCCCTTGCTTTTTCCATTTAATAAAAAAATTTACAAAATTGATAAAATAATATATTTAATAAATTAACCTAGATGCTTTACTTATCACATACAGATGAAAGCAAAATGACTACAGTCTGGAATATGGCAAAGTCCTGGCTATAGCAGACAACTTACTGCATTTTATTCATGTCTTTCTTTACCAGGCTTTTTCATTTCACATCAAATTAGACTAATTTGTGTATTTGTGCATACAATCACATTTTATCCTTTATAAGTATCTTTCTAAAGAAGTTACAGAGATGAAGATCTTAAAAAGTCTCATTTTATTACTTTACTTGATGGAAAATTTGGGGGACAATTTAATAGAGTTGACTCTTCAAACACCCTGATGTTCTATTTCTGAGATTCTAATGAATATTAATAAGACTTTAAATGATTTGTCAGAAAAAAAGCAACAGATTGCAGCATTCTGAATGTGCAGTTTAAAATAGAATTATTTCAGTTTCATATTCAAGTATAAACTGGACTAAAGTACTATTTCCTATTCTGATTTTTCTTCCTGATACAAAACATGAAGGTTTAAAATAAAACCCAGAAATTCCTATGAAATAGAGTTTGGGGCTTAATGTTTCTAGATGGACATAAACATAAACAAATATTCATAGAATTTAAATTGCAGATTATTTTATGTGTTGAAATTCAGTGTGACTTTAGCAACAACAACAAAATCAAACAATGTGATCCCAGTATCATTTTCTTTTAAACTTCTTTCTTAGCAAGGTTTCCTACTCCTGTATGTTTTCTCTGCTTCCAAAACCAGAATTTTTATTAGATCCTCTAGTTAGAAGCCTAGTGATCTGGGCTCATTTTGAACCATGTTGAATTACCTGTATCAGTTGAATGTGTTTGTGGGGTGGGGGTGAGGACCAAATTCCTGATTTAATACGGGCATTGATTTGGGGTGTGTGCCTCAGTGTTAAATGAAGAAAAAAGTCAGATATCTGGGGCTAGTTCATGAACATCTCCATGTGTAAAATTCCCCTGCTCTTAATTAACTCATTTATAATCCAATGAAGGATATAAATTTATTTTCCTGTAATATTTAAAACAAAAATTAGCATCTTTGTACAATGATCTTGAAACTAATAGAAACAAACACATCACCTGTATAGGAAAATATCTCGGATGATATACAGATACATACAGAACTAATTTGTTACAAACAGAAAAATATGTAACCATACGTCTTTTATCTGGGAAAGAGTCTCAAATATTTCTGTTCTTTGAATACTTCATTATACTTACTCATTAATTAATAAATCCCAATACTATTTTGAGTGTTTCTTTATTCCAGGTATTGGAAATATGGAGATGAAAGAGAAAAGACAATAATCCATGCTCCATTGGAACCAGGAGGACAATATTTTTTTAAAAAAGTCTAAATTACTAGGTAGTTAATTAATTTTTTTCCTCAATATAGTAGTAATTGTCTTACAGCTCATTTTTTCTGAAACATTTTTACAATAGAATAAATGATATTCAATTTATGGACACTGGACTCAAAGCATTTGATGTTTCATTTCTTCTACTTTCTAAATGAGATTCAATTCAAATTCCTTAATCTTTACAGATATCCATTTTCTGTTTTGAGAAATGAAAACTACTTCATGGGTTTTATCTGTAACAGTTAAATTTGATATAATATAGGTAAATTGCTGAGTATAATTTATGATACAAAGTAAGTGTTCAACAGGTGTCAAATATTATTATAACACTTATTATGATGGTTAATTATAAGATGGTTAATATTATGTGTCAACCTGGCTGAGCTAAGGGATGTCTACAACTGATAGAATAATATTTTTAACAATGTTATTAATAATTTGTATGGGAGGATATTTTGAAAGAGATTGGTGTTTTTAAAAAGTGAACTAAGTACAGCAGATAATCCTACACAGAGAGCCTGCATAGAACAACATGGTGGAGGAAAATTGAATTCCCTCTCTGCATGAGCTGAGAAATCTATCCTCTCCTGTCCTTGGACATTGTTGCTCCTGGTTGTGGTCTTTTGGATTAATAGAGACCTATACTATTGGCTCCCTCAATTTTCAGGCATGTGGGCTGGGACTCAAGTACATCTCAGTCTTTCTTTGATCTCTAGCGTGCAAGTGACGGGTTGTGATGTTTAGGCCTCCATTACTGTATGACCATTCAGTATAATAACATTTTTTCACATATATTATATATTTTTATTGGTCTATTTTCCTGGAAATTCTAATATAATTGATGATTATTGTTACCGTGCATAATTATCTGGCCACTTGGAATAGCTGAACTGCAGGCATTAGTTCTCTTGTCATTAAATATAATATTAAGCTTATATCAAAATATTGTTTAATATTTTACACATCAAGAGATTATCTCAGAGAAAGTTTTCATGGAGAACTGTATGAAGTAATTCAGTTTGTCTATTTCCCTGTATAATTTTCTAATTGTACTAGGTATAGCTCTCCCGACCATAATTTAGAATCAGTTATGTAAAAAATAACATAAATCTTGTCATTATATTTCCCTTTAGAATTTTGTCATGTGTGATGTGCATTATACCACATTTTGATGTGCATTTTGATGATTGTCAAAAAGAATTCCCATCTGACTACCAAGAAAACCTGTGCTTTTCCCTAAACAATGTGTGTACTTTTGTATTATGAATCTGCAATTCATTCAACTATTTTCGCTCCTGCCAAAAGTTTAGATCCAAATTTTTCATGTATATATAAGCAACTATGTAGGTCATGAATGGCAAACTATATTTCATAAGTCTTTTTTTTTTGTTGTTCCCTGTGCAGACACTGTTAACCAGACAGTGGACTATTGCCCATGAAATTTGGTCTCAGACTCCTTCTCAATAAAGCACTTCTGGCAACTGCTCCTGATCAATGAGAGTTGCAAAAAGAGTTGAAACCAATTTGTCATTCTTAGAACAAAGCATTATGGTTTGCATTTTAAGCCCCATTTCCAGCAATATTTTATGTTTTCTTGTTTTTCTCTGTTTGTATGTTATTACCATTTAGGGCTTCTATTATCTTTTCCATATTCACAGTTACAAGTCACTTTAAATTCTATCTAGAGCAATATTGTAGAAATCAATCACAGAGCACCTATTGTATACCATCAAAGAACTCCTGATATTGTTGGGACTGAGACATGTAAGTTGGCAAATTACTCAAAGTTTGAAAATTCCTGTGATAAAAAAAGGCTCTGGAAATTAAATAAGTGTTAAGAGAAGCATAACCCCCTTTTTATTTAATGAAGGGGGACTTAAAGAACACTTAGTGAAGGAAATTATGACATGGGTCTACATGCAGAAACGGAATTAAGAACTTGGCAAAGAAAACATTGTCACTAGTGGCAGATTGAGGGGCCCACGATAGCATCTATTATTAAAATATTCAACTTGTGCCTTTGCATCAAAGTAGTGTTTCTTAAGATGTGGTACATGTATAATACTGAGATAACTTTACAAGCTATCATTAGGGCTATTTTAGTTTCATATGATGTAAAAACTCAACTCAAAATGGAAAACATAAGGATAGGGAATTAATGGGTCATATCTCTGTTATGGGCTAGCCAGGCTTTGGGTACAGAAGAATGAGTGACTCCAGCTTTGAGTAATGACATATTCAGGGAAGGTTGAGGGCAGGATGGCACTGGTAAGTTGGACCCAGCAGAGTAACTATAGAAACTGGCATGGTAGGTCCAGAAAATGCAAAGGATCCATTCATCTTCCATTAAAGGCTACTTGGGACTCCTCTCCTTATTATCTGCTAAACTCACAGTGCTGAATTTCTATGGCCTTGGGGAAAAAAAGCAAAAAGAATAACCTCTAATTTGGGTTTTATTTGACTTTTACAGTTGTGAAATATAATTCAGAATGGATCAAAAATATCCTGGATAAAGCTTATGATATTGCAACAAGCTTCCATAGAACTTTGTCACTTCTCTGTGACATTTAAATAAAGTGAAATTTGAAGAGATAGCCAGTTCCCCAATGTTCAATCCAGAGTACAAAACCAGGAAATCAATAGCAGGTGTACATAGAGTTTCTATAGAGTTTCTGTAATGAGACATAGCAAGTTCACCTTTGTTTATTTCTAGGAATTTTATATGTTACATAGAGGAAAAATGTGTTCTATGGAGGCCAACTGAATTTTATACTATACATGGGCAAAGCATCCACTGACTTCCTACTACTCAGAGATTCCAATGTCAATCTCATAGGTAAGGACCAGTATGTGGTCTGAATGATAAACCACAGTATCTTTTCTCTCTAGAAGTGGCCTGGCAGATTTCCTCAGAAAGTTTTCAATATTAAATATGTATTGGTAAGGTAATTTTGGCTATACGTTACAGAAAGACTAACTGAGACAAACTTAAATACTATGGAAATTGATCAGATCAAAAGCCTAGCATAATCCAGAAGTAGGATGATCTTCAAGATTGAGTTAATCTATGGTTTCTGAATCAATTTCCCAATTACACTCTTGGCAATGCCTTCTTTTTGGGGGTAGCTTCCTATTGGGTTTTTTTTTTTTGGCAAGAAAAAAGACTGCTCAGAGGAAAAGTGTGAATTATCAGTGCTGGACAATAAGTGCTTCTGGTTTCTTCTTTTCACATGTACTTTTTGCAATTTGCCTATCCTTTGAAGTTAGATATGATCATGTGACTCATTTTTGCTAGTGATACATGAATGGAACTGATGAAAATCTTTTCAGGGTTTGGGTTCTGGAGGCCATTTTCCTTTACAATAATGAGTAATATTCTAGATATTAGTGGCTGCTCTGCCTGCCTATGTCATCAGGAGTGGATAACAATGAGGAAAATATTTATTCTATTTTTTAAAAATTAAAATTAATGTGAAAAGTATGCAAACCTTTGTTATTATAACCAACAAATAACTCAGCCTATGAAGACCAATACAGAGACATTCCTGAGTATTATCCAGAAAAGCAAGGAAGACCTTAATGTGAATGTCCTCAAATCCTCTTCTCATAATTCACTGGTATGAATTCCTATTACTGAATCAATCATTGTCAAAGGAAATCAAGATCAACCAGGTTGACCTCATGATCTTGCATGTTGGATTCAATTTCCTTTGAATCTCATGAAATATGTACCTGGATGTATAAAATCCTAACTGAAACAGGATTTTGTTAGGTAAGGGCAAGAAATTTTATATTCACGAGTAATTTTTTTCATTCAATTTGAGAGGGTGCTCTTATCAAAATATCCCTTAGGCACAGCTAGCAGCAATGTCTTTCAGCACATTCCTCATAGGCTCAGTTGGACCTTTTACAGCAGGAAATAATAATCTCAAACAATGTGATTATGTGATTTTTCCTCCTTATATGGAGATAAGAGGGGAGAGAGGATAGAGGTGTAAAATAAACTTACTTTTTTATCTAGCAAGGCAAAGGTAGAATAATAAATTTCATATAATAAATTTCAAATAAACAAGAACATGTATGTTCCCTTATTGGACCCACTAGTGTTATCATTAGTGCAGAATATCACCAAAAAATGAAGATAATATCTGCAATTATTGCCTGTAAATTTTGAATTATTATTTGTCCCAATGGTCATCCTCCCAGACATATTCTCACTATAAACAAAAGGTCACTTCAAAAGCAAAAATTTCTCTAGAATAGAAATTATTAAAGATGTAGCTGGTCCTGTGAGCATCATATATGACTCATTCCAAGTTTTAACATTAGAAGGAGTAACACAGGGAGCAGGTAACTGTGTAGTTGATCCTTAAAGTAATTTCCTAAAATATTTTCTAGATGGTTAATAACCAATGCATTTTATTGTCCTAAAGTCAAAAAGGAATAAGTCATATAAAATCATGCTATATTTCCTGAGGGTGTTAGGATCTTTTAAAATAAAGTCATGTAGAATAATAAAGATAGTATGTTTCCTTTACTTAATCTACCTTGATTCTGATTTAGGGAAATAACATCTCCAGTTATGCACAATAAATTTGAAACTACTGAAAAAGCACAATATTAAAACAAGTCTGGTGTCCTAAATACTACTTACAATTCAGAAACGGATAAGCGTTTGTTCCCCATGTCTTCCTTTTAGCTCATGGAAATTCCAAAATTGTCTGTTACATCAACTGTGAAGTTCCAAATCACTTTTTCATTTATTCATATGTGAATTCATTTGTAGGGGAAAAGAAGAGGAGAGAGTGCTCTGGTTGTGAATATAGTTAATTGGATAAGCACTGCCATGCCCAAATGTGTATAATAAGGTTTTTGGAAATGTTATGTTCTGGATTATGTCTTTGAGTAATGTTGCTCATTTTATTTCTCTAAGGTGTTTTCAAAATGGAACAGCGATTTTGAAAGATGTAACTACCTTTACCATGAAAGTAATACTTGTGTCAACATCAGTGCCTATAAAAACTCAGGACAACAGGTATGTGATTATTTCTTAACTCACTTCATTCCATGTCTTGTGATAAGAAATGCAAAGAGATTTCACATCTAAGAAAGATACCCTTTATACCTAGAAAGGAGGCTTGGGAATGAAGTAAAAAGTTTAGACAATGCAGCAATCTAAGGATAGTACTAAAACCTGGGTTAACCATAATTCAACAAAGTGGAAACTTGAAATAAATTGAAAGTTAGAAGAAACTCTAGAGAAAGTTTATTCGAACCTTGGCAACACAATAATCTCTTCTTCAACATCCTCTTATTAGTGATTATCTTGGCTCTGCAAAAATATTCCATGGTTTAACACATACATACCAACATTGTCTATTCCATTCTCACATATTTCTAATTTCACTGTCAAGTTTGAGATGAAATTTTTTTATCTAACTTAGTTATAGGTTTTCATTTCAAATAACAAAGAATAAGTCTTCTCATTTCAAATTAATATGACACTAACTTTCTACTAAGGAAAAGAAAGGTAGAAGAAGCAAGTCATTAAAAAGAAGAAGGAATCATTTTTTATTATACAAGCAATTTTATTGGGAACATTCTGTAGTATCTCCATATTTACTTTTAATTCTTCATCCTTGTACACCAATAGCAGGAATGAATGTTAAACCATTTAATCATTTCATATCTCAGTTTAAAACTCTTCAAAGGATTATTATATTACCTTAGGATCATGTTTAAATGACTCTACATGGTTTATAAGACCCAACACAGCCTGTTCTCATACTTCTTCTTCAGCCATATCAATGATGAGGACAACTGGAAATCAACAATCTATTCATACTTAAACACATTTTCATCCTTGGAAACTAAATTCTTATTCATCTTTCTTCCTTTCTCTCTTTCCTTCTGAGGTTCTCACTGTTCTTTCTGTCAAGAACATTCATGCATCCTGCTCTGCATAGCTAGTTCTGTCTCATCTCAAACATCTTCTGTCAGGAAATTTCTGATCATCTGAATTTGAATTTGGTGCCTCTGCCATGGTTTATGGCATACAATAGCTGTATTACTATAGTCCTTGGTATACTGTATTGTAAAGTGCTCCCTGGGACTGTAAATCTCATGACAGCAGGCAAACTCAACTCATTCACTTTTTCAATTTTTTCTTTCTTATATAATACCTGGAATGCAGATAGTATTTGATGAATACTTGTTGGATTTAGGTATAAATAAATGAGCAAATATGAATACTAAGTGTAAGCCAGTGCATGTCACCCATCCAAGAACAATAAGATTATTTTCAGTATGTTATACCTATTAAAGCAGAAAGTAAACTAATTACTTTTGGAAAGTTTCCAGCAACGAAAGATGAGAGCAGAAAAAAGAAAAAAAAGGTTTTTAGCTAATTAAACTGAAATTCTTACAGCTAAAATTTACATTTTATATTTAATTTTCACATTGCTTGGCTCAGGGTTGATGTTCCATTATATCTGTGCTGCTGGACTTAAGTCTTGTTATGGTGAAATTATGAAAACATGTTTCTAAAGAGATACAGTTTATGACAATTTTAGCAATAATTTTTAAAGTTTCTATAGAGAACCAAGTACTATTACCCACACCACAGAAGTATGTAGACAGAGAATGAGTTGGGTTGATGAGGAAGATTATGTCCAAATCCCACACCATCAAGTTGCTGCATGCCACTTCTTATAGAATGGGAACACAAGAAAGGGATTTAAAAAAGGAGTAAATAAATGATCAAGAGATGTGTGGTTAGGCTTCTAAACCTTAAACACATATCCAGCTTTCCTTATTACCTGACTAGTATGGGCCAACAAAACAGTAGTCCAGGACATAAACCTGGAGCAGTTTTGCACACAATCAATGCCAAGAATGACTGCCTGGTCCTGTTACACAAAGGCTGCTTCAACCTTGAATATGGCCTTTTGTTTGAATGTACTACCATATGTTCCCAAATTGCTATGCAAAGACAGATTGTTCCATAGTCTCCTATTAATATTTTGCCTGGGCATAATGTTCACTTTTATTTGTCTAAAATGTTCCAATTGCCAAGCAATTTTTATAGTAATTGTTAAATTTTATAAGTAAGCTGAAATACATGATAGTGTTATGCCTTAAGTTATGATGGCATAGCAAGATACAGATGGCAACTGTCACTTTCAGCTGAAGTTGCTGGGACTGAAATACAGGGAGTAGACTAAAAATGTATATTTTTCTTCTTTCCATTGCCCTACTCTTCATATTCAGCTTATTAGTCTTGAAATAACACTGTAGGATGATATTTTAGGGAATTTAAATCACTTCAATGATACTCCTTCCAGAATATGTGGAAAGGGTAGCATGTGTCCCTAGTAAAATCTTCAATATTAATGGTTTCAATTTTCCTTTGTTTTCTTCAAGGGCACAACTGGTTAATATCTAGCTCTCAAAGGATAGGGAGGAGTGAATTTGGAGAGGAAGCCTCCATTTTCCTCCTTCAGTACCATGTTATCCTTCCTGCCACTCTGCTCCAAAACTCAGCATCCAGCAGTCAGATATGATCTAGCAAAAGTCACAGAGTGAAAAGTCACCATGAAAATATAAGAAACAGTAACATAAGAAAAATCTCTTTAACCCACATATACATCATGCTCCTTTAATATCCTCTTGGTAAAATATGAGATCAGGGCACAAATTAGACATCAAAATAGCCCCACTTTTATTTAATTCTTTTGTATTGTCTTACCACAGTGTTGAAAACACTGCTTCCTTATGATCTCCCTCCAAGACTGTCCTCAAGGAATAAGAACTTTAGGTATTACTTACGTTTCCTTCCATCCTCTTTCTGAGGACAGGAAGGCATAGTGATTAAAGCATAATGGTAATGGGTACCAAAGCAAAATTAAATATAAGTAATAAGTTCTAGTGTTCTGAAGCACAGTGGAGTGACTTCAGTTTATAGTAACCCATTATACATTTCATGAAGACCCAGAAGAGAGGAGCTCAGGCTGCAAACACAAAGTAAGGATAAGGAAATGGAAACATTAATTACCCTGAATCAATCATCACACAATGTATATGTAGATAAAATTATCACACTGAGTCCCATAAGTATGTATAATTAAAATAATAATAACTAATCTTAATAAAACTGAATTTTGGAATCGGCCTCACTTGGGTATGAACCCTGGCTATACTGCTTAAAAGCTGTGTGATCAGTCTTCTACATGCAAGAGGAAAAATAATACTGCCTACCTCTTATGGAGCTGTGAGGATGATGTGGCAATTTTCACATAAAGCATGTGGTTCTCTAACTCAGTGCTTCATAGGAGCATTAGTGACTACAATGACAATGAGATAGTTTGGCTCATCAACACATCAGTGAATACTATAGGATATTCTTATTTCCTCAGACTTAGGTGTAGACAAAGACTTAGACTTAGGGATATTTACTATACTAAGATCAAATTTCTAGTAAGTGACAGAGCTTAGATATAAGCCAAGATCTGTCTGGATTTACAGTCTTTATTCTTAATGATCTGCTATATTGACACCATGGCCCTGTGAATGCCAGGGAAATGAGCCAATCTGTCATCATAGCATGAAAAGCCCTCAGCCTAGATCTTTGCTCCAGATCCTAATGTCTTTGCTCAAATGAGTATATTTTATTGACAAATACTGAGCATGGGACCGTTATCGCTCTTGTCTTACATGGAAAATGGCCATCGAAACAGCACTAATAGCAATTCTGTAGGGTTGTTAATAAGTTTCAAAATGTCAGCAAGCCAGAAGAACTTAGATCTTTGCTCTCTCATAGTAGCAACACTATATACATTTGTCTATTTTTATCATATGGTTTCTTAATGTAAATGAAGGCACTAAGAAATTGCTTAAAAGATAACAGAGTAACAAAGATCCAACTGGGAATGACCTAAGTAAAAAAGTGATACAGTCTTTTTCTCAGGTACTAGGACATCTGGAAGAGGGTAATTCCTGGCCTTGTTCTGTGGCTCAATGATCCCCTGAGGGGCCAATGTTCTAGATAGCATGTTGCTTTTATTCTCATAGTCTCAAGATATGTGCTAAAGATTCAGAATCTGCACTTGTATCCAAGCCAGGAAGATGGGAGAGGAAAGGGAGAAGGGCTAGGGCAAGCAATAATGCTGTTTTACTTCTGTAAAAAATGTCATTGGCAGGTAATTTGTACACTCTTTTACAAGACATTTTGATTGGCATTGCATTGAACCTATAGAGAACTTTTGGTAATATCGCCATTTTGATGATGTTAGTTCTGCCTATCCATGAACAAGGTATATTTTTCCATCTTCTAAGATCTTCTTCTATTTCTCTCTTTACGGTTCTGTAGTTTTCATTGTATAAATCTTTCACCTCTTTTGTTAGGTTGATTCCCAAGTATTTTATTTTTTTTGAGGATATTGTGAATGGGGTGGTTTTCCTCATTTCCAGTTCAGAAGATTTGTCGCTGATATACAGGAATGCATTTGATTTATGCATGTTGATTTTATATCCTGCCACTTTGCTGAATTCATTTATTAGCTCTAGTAGTTTCTTTGTAGACCCTTTTGTGTCTTCTAGGTATAGGATCATATCATCCGAAAATAGTGATAATTTAAGTTCTTCTTTTCCTATCTTAATGCCTTTAATTTCTTTTGTAAATCCCAACGGCATTTCTTATAGAAATAGATAAAGCAATCATGAAATTCATATGGAAAAATAAATGACCCAGGCTGGGGATGTGGCTCAAGCGGTAGCGTGCTCGCCTGGCATGCGTGCAGCCCGGGTTCGATCCTCAGCACCACATACCAACAAAGATGTTGTGTCCGCCGAGAACTAAAAAATAAAATATTAAAAAAATAAAAAAATAAATGACCCAGAATAGCAAAAGCAATTCTAAGCAGGAAGTGTGAATCAGGAGGTGTAGCGATACCAGATTTCAAACTGTACTACAGAGCAATAGTAACAAAAACAGCATGGTACTGGTACCAAAACAGGCGGGTGGACCAATGGTACAGAATAGAGGACACAGAAACTAATCCACAAAATTACAACTATCTTATATTCGATAAAGGGGCTAAAAGCATGCAATGGAGGAAGAATAACATCTTCAACAAATGGTGCTGGGAAAATTGGAAATCCATATGCAACAAAATGAAACTGAATACCCTTCTCTCGCCATGCACAAAAGTTAACTCAAAATGGATCAAGGACCTTGATATCAAATCAGAGACTATGCGTTTGATAGAAAAAAAGGTTGGCTCTGATCTACATATTGTGGGGTTGGGCTCCAAATTCCTTAATAGGACACCCATAGCACAAGAGTTAATAACAAGAATCAACAAATGGGACTTACTTAAACTAAAAAGTTTTTTCTCAGCAAGAGAAACAATAAGAGAGGTAAACAGGGAGGCTACATCATGGGAAAAAATTTTTACTCCTCACACTTCAGATAGAGCCCTAATATCTAGAGTATACAAATAACTCAAAAAATTAAACAATAAGAAAACAAATAACCCAATCAACAAATGGGCCAAAGACCTGAACAGACACTTCTCAGAGGAGGACATACAATCAATCAACAAGTACATTAAAAAAATGCTCACCATCTCTAGCAGTCAGAGAAATGCAAATCAAAACCACCCTAAGATACCATCTCACTCCAGTAAGATTGGCAGCCATTATGAAGTCAAACAACAACAAGTGCTGGCGAGGATGTGGGGAAAAGGGTACTCTTCTACATTGCTGGTGGGACTGCAAATTGGTGCGGCCAATTTGGAAAGCAGTATGGAGATTCCTGGGAAAGCTGGGAATGGAACCACCATTTGACCCAGCTATTGCCCTTCTTGGACTATTCCCTGAAGACCTTAAGTAGCGTACTACAGGGATACTGCCACATCGATGTTCATAGCAGCACAATTCACAATAGCTAGACTGTGGAACCAACCCAGATGCCCTTCAATAGATGAATGGATAAAAAAATGTGGCATTTATACACAATGGAGTATTATGCAGCACTAATTAAAAAATGACAAAATCATGGAATTTGCAGGGAAATGGATGGCATTAGAGCAGATTATGCTAAGTGAAGCTAGCCAATCCCTAAAAAACAAATGCCAAATGTCTTCTTTGATATAATGAGAGCAACTAAGAACAGAGCAGGGAGGAAGAGCAGGAGGAAAAGATTAACATTAAACAGAGACATGAGGTGGGAGGGAAAGGGAGAGAAAAGGGAAATTGCATGGAAATGGAAGGAGACCCTCATTGTTATACAAAATTACATATAAGAGGTTGTGAGGGGAATGGGAAAAAAAAACAAGGAGAGAAATGAATTATAGTAGATGGGGTAGACAGAGAAGATGGGAGGGGAGGAGAGGGGGGATAGTAGAGGATAGGAAAGGTAGCAGAATACAACAGTTACTAATATGGCATTATGTAAAAATGTGGATGTGTAACCGATGTGATTCTGCAATCTTTGTAATGTTTTGAACAACCAATAAAAAAAGAAAAAAATTAAAAAAAACAAGACATTTACTTTTTTTTTTTTTTATAAAACTTTGTGAAACAACTCTACATGGGCTCAACAGTCACTTCAAGTTTTTAAAGTTCTATTTTGGAGATGATTGAGAGAAATAGAATTGAAATGGATATAGAATTGAGCAACCAAACCCTCCGTTTGGATTCACACAATGAAATACTGAAGTCCTGATACATAAAATAAGTTGATGACAAAGGTATCATAAATATTCATCCAAATTTGGATTTTTATTTCAAAAGCATTGAATGAAATACAGTGAAATTTTATTTCCATTGGTACTACCCTTTGATGTGTGGATTTAAGAGTTATATTGTACTTGTCAAATAATTCTGTAATTTGAAACATCTATACAGTTGTGTTTAAATATATTAACAGATCCTTTTAAAGGATTAAGTTTAACACCTCGCTGAATTAAGGCTGTTACTTGCTAACTACTTGGAACTAAATTTTAAGAAAGAAAACTCATTGTATTTGTGAACAAACATATTCTGAATCAGTGAACAAAATTATAGAGAAGATAGAAAATATTTTTGGAAAACACAAGTTAATAAAATTATTGCAATTATTAACTGCCTTTATCTGCATTAGATTATTTGTGATAAAACCATACCACTATTTGCCTAAGACACCTCCAGCTGGGTCTCTGAAACTTACAACTGAAGCATTCATTTCAGGAACAAATTCAATGTAGAAAAAAATAAGGAACACACTTTCATAAACTAGTGTGTGTACATGGGTTGCTGGTCAAGGAAAGGTCACAGTTGGCTTCCCTAAGGCCTCTAGCTTAAGTCCACATGGCTTTGAGTTAAGTTTTGGTGACTTTGTACCTTTAGGACTTTCACAAGTTACTTTTGGAGCCTTTTTTATCATAAATCAATTGAGAGAAATAATTTCCATTCTACTAGGAGAGTTAAAATAATTAAAATATAGACATAAGGATAAAAAGCTTTCATAATGCTTGCCAGAAAAGTTCCTTAATACGTATCAGTAACCCCCTCCTTTTTTTTTCTTCAGAAAAACTAGCAGAAATTTGGTGTTGCATATCTATGTAACTGCTGTAGGGAATTAATAGCTATTTAATTTCTCTGTGCTTTAGTTTCTCATTTGTAAGGAAGAGATCTAATAGTACCTGCTTCCTAAGACTTTTTTTTTTTTTTAACTTGTTCTTTGCTTTATTTATGTAATTAAATTGTCATTAATATTCCAGTCGGTGTGGCATATTAAGACATTTTTTTTTCTTTTTTTTTTTTATTGATTATTTATCGCATTACATAGTTCATGATATATCATCTTTCATACATTAGACTCAAATTGTGCTTTGAACTCCCATTTTCACCCCAAATACAGATTGCAGAATCACATCTGTTACATATTCGCATTTTTACATAATGGCATATTAGTGCCTGTTGTATTCTGCTACCTTTCCTATCCCCTACTATCCCCCCTCCTCTCCCCTCCCCTCCCATCTTCCCTCTCTACCTCCCCTGCTGTTGTTCAATTCTCTCCCTTTTTTTTTTTTTCCCTCCCCCTTGCCCCTCATAACCTCTTATAATTTTATGTATCCTTGAAGGTCTCCTACCATTTCCATATGCTTTCCCTTCTCTCTCCGTTTCTCTCCCCCCATTCGTCTTTGTTTACTGTAGTCTTTTCCTCATGCTCTTTCTTCCTGTTCTGTTCTTAGTTTTTCTCTTTATATCAAAGCAGACATTTGGCATTTGTTTTTTAGGGCTTGGCTAGCTTCGCTTAGCATAATCTGCTCTAATGCCATCCATTTCCCCGCAAATTCTATGATTTTGTCATTTCTTAGTGCTGCATAATACTCCATTGTGTATAGATGCCACATTTTTTTTATCCATTCATCAATTGAAGGGCATCTAGGTTGGTTCCACAGTCTAGCTATTGTGAATTGTGCCGCTATAATCATTGATGCAGCCGTATCCCTATAGTGCGCTCTTTTAAGGTCCTCAGGGAATAGTCCGAGAAGTGCGATAGCTGGGTCAAATGATGGTTCCATTCCCAGCTTTCCCAGGAATCTCCATACTGCTTTCCAAATTGGCCTCACCATTTTGCAGTCCCACCAGCAGTGTACAAGTGTACCCTTTTCCCCACATCCCCGCCAACACTTGTTGTTGTTTGACTTCATAATGGCTGCCAATCTTACTGGAGTGAGATGGTATCTTAGGGTGGTTTTGATTTGCATTTCTCTGATTGCTAGAGATGGTGAGCATTTTTTCATGTACTTGTTGATTGATTGTATGTCCTCCTCTGAGAAGTGTCTGTTGAGGTCCTTGGCCCATTTGTTAATTGGGTTATTTGTTATCTTATTGTTTAATTTTTTGAGTTCTTTGTACATTCTGGATATTAGGGCTCTATCGGAGGTGTGGGGGGTAAAGATTTGTTCCCAGGATGTAGGCTCTCTATTTACCTCTTTTATTGTTTCTCTTGCTGAGAAAAAACTTTTTAGTTTAATTAAGTCCCATTTGTTTATTCTTGTTGTTAACTCTTGGGCTATGGGTGTCCTATTGAGGAATTTGGAGCCTGACCCCACAATTTGTAGATCGTAGCCAACTTTTTCTTCTATCAGAGGCAGTGTCTCTGATTTGATACCTAGCTCCCTGATCCTAAGACTTTTTTGTTTCAGAAATGGTAGATACACATGTGATGGTTTATTTTATGTATCAACATGGAGGGTATTGTGGGGTAAGATTGAGATTCTACCTGGTACCCTTTGGGTAAACAACACTGATATCTATAATGTTGGTAGGCTTCAGCAAGTAAGCTGAAGGCATGACCAGAACTAAAAGACTGACCTTTCCAAGCAAGCAGTATTCTCTAACAAACTTCCTTTAGAATTTATCTGCACCATTAGCTGTCCAGGTTCTCTAGCCTACCTGACTTTGGACTGGAACCACATCATTGGCTCTCCTGGGTATCCAGCATGTGGCCTATGCTGTAGATTTTGAACTTACCAGCCTCCATAATTACATGAGCCAATCCAATCCCTTAAAAGTAACACACAAGAAAGAATACAAACATATAACCTATTGTCTGTGATTCTCAGAGTTTTAATGAATATAACATCCTAGGGTGATCCTCATGATTTCCTCCCACTAATAGCATCCTATGGAAGTCACAGTGACTTGTTCTTCCTCTTTCTCATATGTTGATTACTTTGAAGACGCAGGTTACGATGACATCTATAACCTTAAGGGAAAGAGTTTTGCAAAACCGCAGGGAAATAGATCATTCCCTGTTTGTGTCTACAGATTTCCTGTTTGAGCAACAGGTGCCTTGATTTCAGCCTTGTGAGGACCATAAAGAGGATGTGCTGAGCCATGTCTAGCCTCTTTATCCCTGGAACCTGCAGTAATGTATGTGTATTGATTTAGACAACTAAGCTTGTAGTCCTATTTTTTTTTTTTTTTTTTTTGGTACTGGGCATTGAACCCAAGGATGCTCTACTACTGATCTACATCCCAGTCCATTTTACTTTTTAAAACAGGGTTTCATTAAGTTGCTCAAGCTATCCTCTAACTTGAGATCCTCCTGCCTTAACCTCCCAAATTGCTGGGATCACAGCCATATACCCCTGTGTCTTTCTGGGGATTTTTAATACACTAATAGAAAACTAACATACAATTGATATCATCAAACAGAATGAAATTATAGCAACTTTTTTCACACTATCACTGCAATTTTGATATCTACCAGTTCAATGGGGTTAATTTCCAAAGGATAGGGTCAGTTCAACATGCTGAGTTTCTGACTAGAAGGCAAAGGAAACAGGCAGTGAGACGCAAAAGAAAGAAGTTATAAATGTGAATCATGAGAGCCATTTGGAAACAGGGACTATAATAGTTTTGAGATTTTTTGTTGTCCTTTGATACTCACATAGTTACATATATTTACCAATTCTTTTAATTTTCCTTTCTTTCACTACTAGAGTAATATAAGTCTGTCAATCATGCTTCATCTCATAGCTCAGTATTTAAGTAGTAGAATATAGAAGCAGAGATAGATCTCAGCTAGAAGCATAATGAATATCTCTTGAGGTAGATCAAGTCCATGAAATTTATGTTTCCTCATTTAGGGAGAGATTAATTTGTCTCCAGTTGTATGAAGGAAGGTAACTTCATATTAAGCAGCAGAATTTTTTTTTTAATTTGGAATCTAAAACTTAGTAAAGAATGATAAAAAGAGAGGTCAAATTGGCAAAGGGCACTGTGTCCAGAATGGATGCTGTTGATTTGCATCATCACTATCAACCACTTCTTCTACCACGCGACCTGCGCAATGGTTTCATTAATGAGGTTCTAGGCACAAAGTTAGTTAGAAGAGATCGAAATAAAACACACAGACAAGTTACCTTATTTATATTGCTAGGTCCGAGACGGCTCACCTCTCTGGTTCCCACCTCTAGCCGTCCAGCAGGGCAGCGAGGATTACTCAGGGCTAGCAGGAGAGAGAGAGAGCGAACACGCCTGGGAGTAGCCCTTTATTGGGGAACAAGAGATTCAGGGGAGAATTCCATCCAATGAAGGTTGGGGGGGGGGCTGCACTCCAAGGTCAGGGTCAGTGATTGGGTCCCCGGGGTCAGTGGTCAGGCACACCCCCACACAGATGGGCTCTCTCATCAGGAAAGGGTGGGGAAAGCTTCGACAGAGCCAAAGCGCCTCAGGCCCTTAACGGGAGTCACCCAATCACGTGTTAGAATGGCTTCCCACAACTTTTGTGTTAATCAAGATGCTGCACAGATACAGAGTCAATAGGTAAGAGATTTATTGTGAGGGGTTGGCTAATGCAATTTTGAAGAATGCAACAAATCATGATATGTCACCCACAAACTGGAGGCCCAGGAAAATCTATAGTGTAGTTTTAGCCCAAATCTAAAGGCCTGAGAACCAGCGAAGTCCATGATGTAAGCCCCAGTCTGACTTCAAATCAAAAGAACTGACATCCAAGAGCAATAAAAGATGGAGGCCCCCAACTCAAGCAGAGATGACAGAGAGGAAGGGAGAAAGAGAAAGAAGGGTGGGGAGGAGAGACCCGCTTTTGTAGGGTATTATTTTGGGAAGGAAAGTCCCCTAGCCCTTTTGCTCTGTTCAGACCCTAAATTGGATGATAACCTGCCCACAGTGGTGAGGGCAATCTTCTATACTCAGGATACTGATTATAATGCTAATCTCTTCTGGAAATACTCCCACATATACAACTAGAAATGATATGTTGCTAGCTAACTGATCATCCCTTAGCTCAGTCAAGTTGACACATAAAATTAAACATCACGTCTTTTGAGATTGAAAATCCCCTTTGCCATATAGACTGATTTGGAATCTTCTGATGAGTTGAAGTTATAGGTGCTTTGGAAGGCAAAGTGAAGTTGAAGCTATGATTGTTTGGAAAGTCATGGCAGTTGGAAGTGTTGGGCTTCCAAACCCCTTTACAAGCCCCACTTCATTGTCATGATGCTATGCAGATTTATTCATTATTAGCAATACTGCTACCCAGAGGTAAGGGCTGTGATGTGACCATTTCCCCAGCCCTCCAGATGTGGTCTTCCATGTTTTCACTTTCAGACCCCTTTTCAGCCCATGAGCCCTAACCTCTAGTTAGATGATACTTACAGTGATTTTTTTTTCTTTTTAGTTTTTGCTGATGACATTTAAACAGATGCAATAAAAATGTCTAAATTGTAGTAGATGCTATATTATTTTTAACTCTTATTATTTCTAAGTATTATATATTTGGGTAAATGTATCTGGCCTGAAATCTGTACTGAGAACAACCATTCCTCATTCAATAAAATACAAAACTACTTACAAAAAAGAGCTTTCCTTTCTATTAAAGGCCAAATAATTAAGAAAAGTCATGATTTGGCTTCAGTACACCTCCTGACAAGATGATTTGTTGTTCACAAATATAATGGAATGTCATCTGCAGAGAAAGCAGATACTTTGAGTGACAGGTGAATATTTGTCAAACTGAAGTTTCTGCTCTATGATAAATCACTTTGGAGCATGAGAAGAGTTTGTGCTCATTTATTTTATTCTAGACAACTTGGCTTAAAATGTGGAGATCTCAAAGCCAGAAAGCACATCTCCAATTGGTGAGTGTGTCAGGGTCCCTTGGAAAGTCCTTCCTTAGCATGCTAAGGCCATTCATATTTGCCATAATAGTATTGCTTTTATTTATCTACAGGCGGTCACAGTAAGTTGGTACTCAGAGGACAGGATATGTCAAGACTTGTGCCATTCTATGGTCACATCATAATTTAAATAATTTAAAACCTGACTATGGGGAGAAAATGTTAAACATTTTTATATCCTGCTTTATATCTTGAGAATTTTGTGATTTAAGATAACACTATTTTCACTTGGTAATACTAGTTTAAGAAAGGGAGGCAAGACACAGTGGTGTATGCCTGTAATTCTAGTGGATGTGGAGGCAGAGGCAGGAGGATGGTGAATTCAAAGCCAGCCTCAGCAATTTAGTGAGGTCCTCAGCAACTCAGTAATACCCTGTCTCAAAATTTTAAAAAAAGGGGTTTAATTAGGTTTAATCCCTGATACTAAAAAAAAAGAAAAAAGAAAAAAAAGGTAACTATTGCTGAATACCCTGAAAGAGCAAAGAAAGTCTGAATTGGAATGTCTTTATTGCAACTGTCTTGTGTTTAAAAAAGAAAGGAGGACTCTCCATACTCAGAAAATAGAGAGCATGACATATACATGGATCTTACCAATAGATAAAATTATTTTTGTGCAATCCTCCTAAAAAAAAGAGAATTCCATTGGTCAGATTTTTAATACAATTTAATAAAGGCAAGCTTGGAAGTTAAAACTATGTGTTTAATTTCTGAACACATTTAATATTACAACAAACTTGGTCTTAAAGGTATAATGCATAATGAACATATAAAAATGCAATAATCACAATTGTATGGACTGTTGAATTACAATAGAATTAACCACTCACATAACAACTATTCAGATTAAAAAGTAAAATGTTATGTGTATCCCCAACTTTCCCCATCCCTTTCCCATCCAATACCCCCACTTTAGTCCTTAAAAGTAGTGATTATCCTGACTTCTAATACCATAGATTAGTTTAATTGTAGTGGAGCCATATAACATATGTTCTTTTGTGTCTGACTTCTTTGCTCAATATAATTTTACAGGATTTATCATTATTGTTCCATTAGTAGTTGTTCATATTTTAATCGCTGCAAGCAGTACCACTAATTATGTATCCATTTTAATGTTCATGAGAAGCTTGATCATTTATAATTCATGCTATTATAATATGTCCGTGTCCTAAAGAGTTACAAATCTTAATGCCTGAATGCTTAGCATAACTGGACATATTTTCAGTCATGTGAAGTGGTAAGTTTCAGAGCTTGTCTCCATGGAAGAATACAGGTGTTTCCTTTTATTCCAGAAGCATCTCTGTTCCCTTATAAAAGACTGTAAGCTTCCCATCAAAGAGCTGCTATGTGCAAATTGTTGGCCTTATTTTTTGTTGATGTCACAAAATATAAGACCACCCAAGACCAGTTTACAAGAAATAAAAATTTTGTTACTTCAAAAGGAGAGAATTGTGGAAATAATACTATTTTTTCCATGACACCATCTTATCACTGATCAACATGATTTCCCTTTTGTTACTTATCTATATCTGTCTACTTTAATAATATAGTAATCACCTATAAAGCAACTATCCAACACAAAAGATAAAATACTGGCAAAAACGTATTTATATATGAGACCTGTCCTAGGAAGAATGAAACCCTGCCTAAGTGAGCTAATGAGTAACTTAAGTCTTGTGTTCTTAAGTTACTTTGTCATGCAATTTACTCTCTATATAGGCTACAAATAAATGTTTTTAAAAGAGTTTTCTAAATTTTTATAAAAATATGCATCTTATTTATATTTCAAAATTTATAATTTATTAAATATCATACTACTGGACTCCTATTTCCAGCCATAATGGACCAACCAGCCTTTCCACTATCCACATACAATAGTGGCTAAAAAATATATGAAGCAACTGTTTTCAGGTATCATACAATGAGCAGCACATACATGACAGAAATTTCTGAGAAAAATAGTATCATTAAGGTAAGCTCCTCTTTTTTTCTCAACCTTCTGCCTAAGGGCAGTTTCTTGCATGTTGCAGAGGAAGGTAGAATATAGGTAGAGTATAGTGATTCCACCCACAGAGAGCAGAGTCCCAGGTACTGATGTATCTGCAAACTGTAAAGCAGAGTACTTGAGAGGAGGGAACTGCACAGGGAAAAATCCAGACGTCTGGAAGAGGAGGGGTTCAAGGCAATAATTTTGGGCTGAGGGCTGGGCTGAATTAGAGGTTAGACCTCTAAAGCTTATCAGAATTTGGCTGCCATTGAGTTAGGTGCACAATGAAGACAAACAAGATTAAGAAAATAATATTGAGAAGTAATTGAGTCCTGGACCATTCTGAAATTCATTCAGTCATATAGCTGAGACATGAAAGAGACCACATCAATGGTACTAAGGATCATGCCATAGAGTCAAATATGTTCTAGACCTACTAACACAGATCCAAACCAAGCCTCAGTAAGAATGGCATAAGCATCAAAGTTTGGAGCTGAGTCTTGGCAGCTTAAGGAGCTAGGTAAGTAAGTACATTGTCCATCAGCAATATATATGAATCACTAGCAAGATAACTTGAGTAAATAGAATATATTGTGGCCTTAGTATCCATTAAACATACATTAATTAACTAAATGATACATTTATGAATGGTTGATATAATGGATGTTTTTATTCTCATTTTCCATACCTATTTGCATAGTGCTAGTAGAAGTCCCCTGGCATCCTTTTGAATCAATTCAAAATTTTTGACTGCAATTTTGGCAGGATTACTAAACAAGATCTGCTTTCCAGTCCCAGAAGAGTGTTTGGCATTTCACCTAAGTGAGCCCAATTGGGCTTTTTCTCTCCTAAGACACTGAAATCTAAGTGGAATAAATGCAGAAAAGAATAACAGTGACTTCATTGCAACATTAATGTCCCAACACCTCAGTCCATTAGTTCCTGTAGCATGTTTCAAAAATGACATAATGATGTATTTTTTTTAACTTTCTGAGTCTGGTCCTTTACCTTTTCATTTCTTCTTAAGATATTCTATATACTCATAGAAAACTTATTTTCATTTTTAAAAAGCAAAAATAAAAATGCATATGTAGCACTGACTCTTTTTCTGATGCTTATAGTCAAAAACCTTAGCCAACTAGATCTAGTGGTTGCAGAAGTCTTCAGAGTTCAAAGCCAAGCATCCCACCTTTATGAGTTGTCTGTACTAATTTTCAGGAATTAAGGGAAACTCTCCACCTCTCTGGATCCTAAGTGGGTAGCTCCTGGTAGTTCACACGGATTGGATTTATTCCAACTGAACAGGGAGAGGCTGTTTTAGATGCCCCAAACGTCTCTGAGCAACCTATTCCATCCCATGTCTTCTGTTTGCCTTTGAACAAGCTTGGTGTAAGCTCCTTAGCCTGGCCCAGCATCAGCAAATAAATAACAAAACTATGGCAGTGGGTATATCTGTTGATTTCACATATGTTCCAAGGTGGATTAACAGGCTTACTCTGTTGCTTAGGCATTCTCCTTTCCCAGACTAACTGTAAAACCTCATTACAATTCCCGTGTGTCCCAAAGGCTCCTGATTAGAAAATAATATTTCATAAGCACTCATCAAATTTGGGCCAAATGACAAGACAATGATATCACTCTCAGTTGCCTGCTTGAAGGTAGAATTTTTTCAATTCTTCGTCCCAGATGAAGCAAGTGGGGATGGTAAATAAAGGGGTACTTAGCATAGGCACCTGCCAAATTCATTATATGAACTAAGGAGAGACTGTTCCAGGACCTGAGAGGAATGTTCTTAGTTTTTATTGTACTTTCTTCAAGGCAGAATTTGTCATTCCTTAGCTATGTATTCACTGATTTATGTTAAACATTTTTTAGTATACAAGGGTGTGTGTGTGTTTGTGTGTGTGTGTGTGTGTGTGTGTATGTGAATGCCTGAAAACAAAGCAAGATTTTTCATCTAAGAGGCTTTTAGCATTTCTGAATGATATGTTCTCCTCCACAGGCACAGAAACGGTCTATCTTTTGACTGAGGTACAGAAATCTACCATATGTGGCTTCAGGACAAAGGATATCATCCTTTAGCACTTTCTCTTCCTGTGAGAGGGTAAAATCCCCTCAGGTTCTATTTTGGAGATTAGTTAACCTACATCTCCCAAACATCATGGTTACCTATAGTGACGATGGGTTTTTGAAATGTTATTTCTCACTTTATCTTTTATAGCATATGTGGGGAAAAGAGAACACAATCTTCTGTCTCTGGATCTTATTAGCTTTATTTCAGGTTAGAATACTTGAAGATGACCTAGTTAAATATTTGATGTAGTCAGTGTGTTTATACTAGTTACTAGTTTATATGGTTAGTCAGACTTTGCTGTATTTATGTCAGTTCAAACACTTTAAATAAATGAGGCAAAGCAAGGCAAAGGGATCCAAATATTGAAAAGAATAGTTCTAGTAATTCACAGCCAAATCTTCCAGCTAAAGAAAACCTGATGTTAGTTGGCATCTACATTTATCAAACTCACTGACAATTGCCTAGTTCTACAATTTCTATTCCCTCAGTACATAACTGGGTTACAGGCAAACATTTATTTTCAAGAGTCAACTGGAGTATTTCAGCTCAAAATCTCTATTGAGATTTCTTCTTAAAGATCTACCATATTTGAATTGTTCCAAGAGAACATGGAAGATTTTTTCTGACATATAAACCCGGGAATCTAACAAATTCTAAAGTCTAGACAATTTACTAAATCCTCAGCTTTTTCTGTAAATTAGCCTCTCACAATATTTGGCTAAAGTGAAATGCCAGCAGAACAGAGGTTCACATATCCATGTTCCACAGGTCAAGTCAATCCACGCCACGCGCCTCCAGCCATAGGGTCCTATGTTCAGCAAGTTCTCTGCTTTCAACAAGTAAAACTTTGAACTTTTTGAAATGAGTTTAGATCATGCCACAGTTTGAAGCAATTCACTTAAAGCACACATAGTATTTAAAGTAATTTTAAACTAATAAT
Source organism: Spermophilus citellus (assembly GCF_964194105.1). Classification (NCBI taxonomy): domain Eukaryota; kingdom Metazoa; phylum Chordata; class Mammalia; order Rodentia; family Sciuridae; genus Spermophilus; species Spermophilus citellus. The sequence goes on from NC_138182.1 coordinate 186,205,741, forward strand.
CCTTATGATAACTCTACAAAATAGATAGCTTATTCAAATTTTATAGATGAAGTAAAAGAGAAAAAGATGAAGAAATTTATTCAAGGTCCCTCCACTGGTAGGCTGGTAGGGGTGCATTCTAAATTCTGAGTCCAGAGTCTGCACTCCTGTGTGCTCTGCACCATTCTTGCTTTACCACACAAAGTGTCTCTGATGTCACACCAACCCCAGGGCTGCTCCTAGAACGCATGGACTGTTCCCCGATCATGGAGGAAGTGAGACCGTTACTGGGGATCTTGAGGAGGAAATGAGTAACACTAAGGTCTCTGCTTTACTGCAATTTTTTCTATAAAATAAGGACTCCTTTTTAATTTTTTCTTTTAAAATTTAGACAGCTGGAAGGCCAAATCCAAATGTAGCAGAGATAGTCTATCTCTTTCCTATGGGTGAGAGCTGAGGGCATGATTAGCTTTGGGAATGTTATCTACACATAAGAAATGAGCAGATTAAGTCTCTCTACCACTCACTCCCAAGGCACATACTTTAAGATACTCATGACCCTAAAATGCCTCCTAGTTTATTACTACTGTATTAGAAGTTTCTTGAAGGAAGGCAGTGTAAAAAAAATGAATGTTTTTAAAAATCATTTTTTAAAAAAATCCTGGCAACTTTATTCTTTCAACTACTTTTCCTTGTTGAATGTACCAAATTCTGAAAAGAGGGTCAGTTATTTTCTTTGTTTGAAAGTCCTTGTCCTTTTAGAAGATCCTTAAAACCAGTGAATTCACAGTAAATTATAAATGGTTTAAAACACAATATTTGAAACTGTATTTTTTCATATTTAATTAGAATTAGTATTTTCTTTAAAGTGGTACTGGATGGAGATTTAAACATGAAAATAAACTGCACCCTCAAAGTTTTAGCCATTTTTTTTCTTTTCTCTTCTCCATTCAATCAATAACATCCCAGAACTGGGGACAAGGTTCAGTGGTAGAGCACTTGCCTAGCATGTGCAAGGTCCTGGGTTCAATTTCTACTCTGCTGTCACCCCAACAAAAAAGTTCCTGTATCTCAAATCTAAATAGTAAATGGTTTAACATAGGTCCAAGAGATTGAAGAAGTTTTGTTTTTTCATTGCTTCTCTCCAATCTCTAGCTAAGGTATTCCATCTTTTGAGTAGTTGTACCACACTCTTAAAATACTTTTCTGTTCTTTATTTCTCAATTGTTTTTACACCAAAAATTTCAATCACATCTATAAGGTCACCTTATTTCACTTGAAAAACCTGACATTTTAGTGTCATTTTAAAGAAAAAAAAACTCACATGAATTTTTCTTTTCCCTGGCTTTTTACTTCGGGAGTTTTTTCTGTATACTTTTATTTTCTTCAATTAAGTTTAATTGCAGCATAAATCTCAGTGAACTTTAAAACGAAATTAGGTACATACATGAAATATATGTGATTCCACAAAATGTCTCCTGGAACAATTATTTTCAACCAGAAGGGAATATTTGAAATCTTCTTAAGCATATTTAATGCATATTTATGAAGATATGTAATTAAGATTCTGTTCATATTTTTTCTTATCTACTGAAAACATTAATAACTTTCAATCTATATATCCATTCTTCAGTATCTCTCTGTATTTATATAAACGTCTATATAAAATTATGTTAAGTATTTTCCCTTATTTATTAGAATATTCAAGTACCACAAAAAAAGTTTTCAACTGTTTGTTTATTCCTCTGCACTAAAATTGACTTTTCAAAAAATAAATACAGTATGGCAATATGTAAATCAGTGGAAGTGTAACTGATGTGACTCTGCAATCTGTATATGGGGTAAAAATGGGAGTTCATAACCCACTTGAATCAAAGTGTGAAATATGATATATCAAGAACTATGTAATGTTTTGAACAACCAATAAAAATATTTAAAAAAATAAAATAAATACAAATTTTCTTTTCGATGCTAACAATCCCACTAGGTTGTGAACTCTCAGAAAGCAAAGCTAGCCACTCCCTAGAAAAGTTTGCTCATCATTATAGGTTTCTATATTTTAAGGGCCAAGAAATTTCTTAATATGACTGATGCTCTTTGATCATTTTTGGAATAATTTATAGAATTAATAGAATATGAAACTATGCTTGGAACTGCCAATGAGATAGTGAGGATGTTGCTAACCGGATGATAAGATATGGTGGATATGGTAATTATGTAAGAATGATTTGTATACAGAGAGATCTGGTTTTAAATATTACCACCCCTCACTGGCTTCTGTGTACCTAGGCAAGTTGGGAGACCTCTGTGATCTTTGGCTTCCTAATCTGAATAAAACCACTATTTATTTAACAGGAATTAAATGAGGATCAATTGATATGGTATTTGCACAATATTTACCACAGTTGTTGCCACACTTAATCAATGCTAATTATTGTTCTTTTAATCACTACTGTCATTATTAGATTATCCATTTGCATTAATCATCCATTAGATAATTTGTGGTGCTGAATGCTTTAACTATTTCCTTATGTGTTTATTTATATTTACAACAATGCTTTTTAATTAATAGATAATCAGAATTTATATACTATAGTTGAAAATGAAGACAGGTAATAGCATTAAAAGTAGTAATAATATAAATGAAAATTTTAATTTCCACCACCCCAGATCAATACTAATAATATCTTTAGCTCACATATTTCTTGATTTTCTCATAGGAGCATGCTCATATATACAAACATATGCACATGCACACAATTTTTTAACTGCAGTAAGGTCATATTATACATACTGTTCTCCAACTTTATTTTATTAGCTAACCTCAATCTTCTTATTTTAGTCAATTTTTATATAATAGTAAGTTTTTATCTCTTCGATATATAGATGACATTTCATTTTTCTTTATTGACCCAAAATATCCTTTATGACTTCTTTCTCTAAACTAGAATCTGATCTCAGAGTATAGCAAAAATTCTTCTAATCAAGAAAAAACCTTTTTATTTATTTATTTATTTATTGGTACCTGGGATTGAACCTAGGATGTTTAACCACTGAGTTACATCTCCAACCCTATTTATTTATTTATTTTCTCATTTTGAGACAGGATCTCACTAAATTGTTTAGCGCCTCATTAAGTTGCTGAAACTGGCTTTGAACTTACAATCCTCCTGCTTCAGCTTTCCCAGTCACTAGTATTACAGGAGTGCATCACCATACTGGGCTCACTTTCTTTTTTAAAATATAGTTAATTTTCTGTTTTAAAAATCACTTGGTTTAGTAGCAATGGTCTCAAACATTTACATAATAGGTAGAGAATATAGCCCTGTTTTCATTCACCATTCTCAAACAAGATAGTTCATTGTTTTTCTTCTTTAAAAAAAAAATGTTATCAGAGGTATCTCTTAAACGGTTATATTGGGCATAAAATATGTTCAGATTATTGAAGTAAGAGAGGGTCTTTGCCTAGCTCTGACTCAGTTGGAAATTCTTCATCATTTTTTGTAAATATTAAACACAATTTCAGTCTTTTACACAATCTTTCATAGTCTCCACATTCAATTTCCCTTGTATTAATACATGGGGCAAAGGTTTAAATGTATTATTGTCCAGCTTTATTGTCTCATCTCGATTTTCAAAATAGTCAGGACCAGATCTTTGATTATCCTGACTATCCAAAAACTCTGTATTATCTAGATGTTTATGTTTATGTAGAAAATACTACTGGGAATTCCCTGTTTCCCAGTCAAAATGTATAATATTCATGTAGACTCTTAGAAGATTGCACCAGACTTCAGAAAGTATTCTAATGTCTATACATTTCATAAGTCAGATAAACTCCATATGACAATATCTATCTGTAAAAGGGAAGAGACAATATTCCTTAATTGGGAAGGGGAAAACATTTTTTTCTTTTATCTCTGAGGTCTCTTTGCTTTATGTCTCACAAGTAAAGGGACGAAAATTCAATCTATTTATGTTTCTGAAACAAAATATCTGAGGCTGAATAATGAATAAAATTAAGAGTTTTGTTTTGGTTCACAGTTCTGGAGACAGATCTGCAACTGTACCTAGTGAAGGCCTCATGCTATGTCACAACAGGTGGATGCATCCTATAACAAGAATGAGTGGTGAGAAGCAAATGCAGAAGGACTCAGAGAGACTCACTGGCAATAATCCCTCTATCAAATTCCAGTCTAGTCCCATGAGAGCTGGGATTCCATAACACAATATAAATTCATTCTGGAAGTAGAGCCCACAATGGCCTAATCATCTCCCACTAGTCCCCCTCCCAAATCTTTTTTTTGGTGGGGGGGCAGGTAATGAGGATTGAACCCAGGGGTCTTTACCATTGAGCCACATCCCCAGCCCTTTCTTACATTGTGTTGGGACACAGAGTCTCACTCTGTTGCTTAGGGCCTCAGTAAGTTGCTGATGGTAGCTTTGAATTGGCACTCCTTCTGCCTTAGCCTCCAGAGCCACTGGTATTATAGGCATTCACCACTGTGCCTGGCCCCTCCCAACTCTTAAGGGTTCTGTACCTTTCAACAATCAGCACACTTGAGATCAACCTTCATATACCTGAACCATTGGGGAACAAACCATATCAATATCATAGTAAGAGACTAGTGTCAAGATGCTAGATAGTTGGTCATATGATTCCTCAAGAGGTACTGTAATTCTGTAGAGCAATATATTATCAATAATCCTGGTGCAAGAACTAAAGCTGACCCATGTATGTCATATCAAAGTAAAATGAATCAAATGGTTTTAGAGAGGCATATATATCACTAGTCAAGGGGCCAATAGACTATACATAGTATGTGTGATATCCTCAAAATCTGTTTTCCCCTGAAAACAAACATGTTTTCCAACATTCCTAATTCTATTGTAGTAATTTCTAATCCAAGGTCAAGCTAACAGTAAGAATATAGGAAAATGATAAATGTAAAAATAAATAATTGCATACATCTCTGTAGCAAAATTAGATGATTGTATCTCAGCAATTTTGTTAATTATAGAATCAACAGAAATTACTATATATGATCACTAAAAGACTTTGCACAAAAATCTTCATAACAGCACTATCTGGAATCAAATAAAATTTTAGATTTCAAACAGGAAACTACCCAAATGGCATTCAGCAGTTGAGTGTACACACACACACACACACACACACACACACTATATATATATATATATATATATATATATATATATATATATAAAATTGAAGATGATATATTAATGAAATATAATATAAAATGAAATATACTAATATACAAAATATTAGTATAATATTATGTAAATATAATATAAGTAATGAAACTAAAACAATGAGAATAAATAACACACAATGTTGAAAAGCTTACATATTACTGAGCAAAAGTACTTAGACACAAAATAATGCATATCACTTGCTTCCAATTATTAGAACGTAAAACAGTTAAAACCAATCTATCCTATTGGAAATGAGGACTCTATAGTCATCCTACTGTGCAATAAAATTTTTTTACCACTAATAAATAATAAATGTTTATGGGGATGGACATGCTAATTGCCCTGGTTATATCATTACACAATATATAAATGTATCAGAACATAACATTTCACTATTAAGTATGTACAATTATTACGGGTCCATCAAAAATAAAGCAACTAAAAGAAGACAGTATACTTTATTCTTCAGGAAGAGGTTAGGGATTTTTATAGACCACAGGAGATTCTGTGGCATTAGTACTCTTCTGTTTCGTGATCTGGGTGCTGGTTAGAGGATGTATGAAAATTTATTGAGCTATAAAATTGTGCATCACATATGTGTGTGCTATAAATATATATAATAGTTTGATGTAAAGTTTTAAAATTTTTGGTTTTTGCATCCCTCACAGCTCCAAGTTTTTCTCATCTACATAAAAAGCATGATGGAAAGGGCACACATTTGAATTTAGGAGATGTGGATTTGTAGTTGTGTAATTTTGGGTGGTTAACCTCTCTGAACTTCAGATTTTTCATCTGCAAAATAGAATAAATACCTTCTAAAATTGTTATGAAGAGTAAATGAGATGACATGGTCAAGTTCTTGGTAACTTATAAAATGCAGAATAAATATAATGTGCTAAGGGAGAAAAGTCACTCAAGGAATATTATTTAGGTGAACTTAAGGACATTTGACATAATCACAGGCAGAACAAAAATAACTTCACTCTTTTTTGAGGTACTGATGAGCACTGCTAAATTTTATAGTACTGTGGAGGTGCTAACCTCACAGAGGTTATAGACATGGAATTTCAAATCATTCATTACATTTTTTCATTCATCATCTAGCAAATATTTATTCTGTATCCACTGCCTGCCAGACAGTATTCTGAGAAGAGAAGTAAATCAAGTCTTTTGCACTCATGAATCATGCATTCTGTGGAGGAGAGGGATGAGATTTGTATCTAAATCTCACTCTGCTGTTCACTGCCCATGTAACTTTGGGCATATGTCTTCAGTTCTCTAAGCATCAGTGCCCTTTCATGTACAAAAGTAATGGTAATAGTGGACAGCTTCAAACTGTTCAGAATGTTCATAGAATGAATGCCTGTCAAGTTACTGGCTCACATTTATCATTCAAAAAATAAATGCTAACAGTTATTTCAACTACCAGGAGACTGGCATCCATTGAATCCTATGAGAAAGTTCCCATTTCCACCGTGAAAAGGCATGTCCTATTTTCTCTTTAATCCACTCTTCAGGAGACACTGTGGCTATCTTGATTTGGTTGTGCATAAATTGAAAATAATTTAATTCAAAATCCAGAAAAAAAAATTGTATTGACTTTCAAACAAGCCTGAATTTTCCAAAATTCTCCAGTCCTGGCAATAGTTGACTAATTTACATCTGAGAATTAGAAAAATACACATTACATGCATCACTAGTACTGCTTCCCAGCTGTTCTCCTTTGCCTCTATTTCATTATCTGCCAATTATTTTTGCATATTCTCTTTCATAATGATGCAATTCAAAAGATAAACTTAGACTATTATTTTTGGTTTCTGCCTTTGAAAATCCCTCATTTCCTACAAGTCAACATCCCAGATCCTTGAGACAACACCCAGTGTCAACTACAATCTGGCTGCCACTCAGCTGCCCAATTTCATCTTCCTGTCTACATGCCCAACTCCATGCTTGATGCCCCATCAACTGAGAATGACCTACACTCCCATAGACACTCCGTCTCATTCCAGCTCATGTGTCTCTCCTGGGATGTCCTATTTGCCTGACACATCCATCTACCGCTTCTTTCTACCCCTACCTACCAGTTCAGAGAGGCTTGTCTTTTCACTTTAGGAGGAGGAAGAACAGGAAGAGAGGAGGAGGAGGAAGAGGAAGAAGAGTCATTACTAATCAAGTTTGCTCATGTCAGTCTTTTTACTTTTCCTTTTTTTCAATTCTTCTATAATAAAATTATACAAAACCTTTAATATACAATATGGGTAAGGACAAAAACCAAAGTTTGCTCCCTGGTCTTTTCATCACTTCCTGGAAATTTCAGAACCATCAATGAGGATGAGCAAATGTTTCTGTGAAGAGCCCTGCAGCTATTATTCTACTCTGCCATCATAGGGCAAAAACAGCCATAGACTGTGTAAATAATTAGGTATGACTGTGCTCTAATAAAAATTTATTTATGAAAATGAGCTGACGTCCCAACCTAGCTGCTATAATGGTTTGCTAATCTTGGTTTAAAGGACAGTGACAAAGATGATGGTCATTGTACTGAAGTCGTTGGCGAAAACTTTTTGAGTATTTACCAGATGGTAGGTAATGTGTTGAATATTATCCAACATAGCACCATAACATTTTAAGATAAAAGTGTATATTGCCACCTTACATACAGAAAAACTAAGTGTAGGAACCATCCCCAAGGTCCTGTAGCTGCAGTGTATCTGATTGCAACTCTTTTCTCTTCTTCATCCCTGTTTACCAAGGAGTTTCCTAAGGCCATTCCAGCTGTAATGCCGTGCCAGTACTCCACAGCTAAGATAGAAATGGCAAGTATTCATGCTATCCTCAGGGATATAAATGCTTTTAAAAATGTGAGGAATCTTACTCAAATACCAGGATATTCTCAGTTTTCTGATTTTGACTCTAGAAGTTTATAATAGAACATTAATGTGACCTCTAAATAGGTTGGACCAGTTAACTCATTTAATTGCATGGGAAACGCCATCAAATCTCTAAAAAATATGGGACCTGGTACATTTTTGTCTAGGTATGGGGCAATGTGACTTGAGAAGTGATTTTTACAATCTCTTTTTGAGACAAACATGTCAGATGTGGATAAGATACAAAGTCTCCCTGAGTTTTTCCCAGACTCGTAATAGAAGAAGTATTCAGTGATTGTAACACTCCTTGACACTGACTTATTAAGAGGCAATGTCTGACTTGGATTTTTTTTTCAGTTGGTGTCAGGAGAGAATGAAGATAATGATTCCCAGTGCTCAGGGCTTGCTCAGGGATGAATCCAGCCAACTGAAGCCATAGCGAGGCCAGCCTCTCACCAAATCCTGCAACCCAAGGCCTTTTTATTACCTGCCTCTATTTCTCTTGATGAAATGGTAGGTTTTTGTTTTTGTTCTTGAAAAATCAGCTTTCAAAATTTATTTGATTATTCACAAATGATTCAGGAGAATCCATGATAAAAGAAAAGTAAGGAGGGTGAATTATGTACACAGAATATCATCAGTAACTGATAGGACATAGGGATGATTTAGTGTGTTATTAAACTGAAATTTCAGATTCTCCAGGATAGCTTCCTACATTCATGAAAAAAGTGGTGAAAACAGGATTAATTAACTCCCCTTTACTGAACTTATTATCTTAATTGAAATTTTCCTAAGCAGGTGCCATCTTTCCATCCTGTACCTGATGCTGCCTTGAATTGATGCTATACCTGCCTATTCCTCAGGAACATTGTAGAACTTGCAAAGATTGGTGATTAATGCATGATTTTTGAGGTCAAGAATTAGTTGGAGCACTGGTTTAGTCTTTTATTAACTAAATTACTATTGGTAAAATCAGTTTTCTTCCCTGATCCCCAGTTTCTCTTCTGTAAACTTCAGTATAGGGGACAACAGCACCAACAATGTAGAATTTTCAGGGAAATTGAATGAGATCATGCATATAAAGGGTTTAGCATAGTGCCTGGAATAAAGAGTATAAACAACCAATGGTTGTTCACTATTTGCATTATTAGGAAATCAGAAGTTTATATACCAGCACATGTTACTATGCCTGATTTTATGCAAACGTGTGGACCCAAATATAAATGAACATAAACCAGAGTGTAAGGCTTTGACTATAGGTTGAATTGGCCCAACTAATTGAAAATAAGGCCTTTCCTTTACTCAAATTTTATAATAATCCTATATGAAACTAGGCCAAGAGGTTTCAATGGTGTGGTCTGATTAATTAATTTATATATTTATTTATTTAGCATCCACTAATTATATGCTAAGAGTTTGCCGCATGCTAAGTAGTAAAAATTGAAAGTTTCTTTCACAAAGTTTGAAATATGATACAGAACACAGCTTATAATACCTAAAATAAAACATGAAAGTAGCAATAGGGAACATAAGCCTCCTTTGGAAGCTAACACTAGAGAGGTAGCAGCTAGTGGCAGAATAATATCTATCATCATCAAGTACATGCTCATAAGAACCCAGATGATGATGATTACAAAAATCTCTTCAAGTTGACTTAAGTTTCAGTACAACTTCAGAATAGATACCAAAAATAGAAAATGACCAAGTTATCTGAAGAAATGTGTATTTCTCTCACACATTATTTGTGAGATTTATTATTGAGTCACCAGCCTTAGGTGTGGGGAGGTGTTGCCTTGAAGATCTCATGAAGAAGTACTTGGAATTTTTCATTCAATATGAGAAAGACAGTTATATGTTAGTCAGGAAGGATAACGTGTATGAAAGTTTAAGAGTCAGAGAGAATATGTATATGGCTAGAACATGAACAAATTTTGGTGTGGCTGGAGTGACATGTATAAATCTAAGGGACAGGCCAGAGTAAGAATATGGAAATGGTACCTACACAGTTTACTTGATTGTTCCCCAATGCGGTATGTACATAGCTATATTTTAGGTAGGTGGATGGGTAGATAGAAAGATAGATAGGAAGACACAAATAGAGGTAATAATAACTTCTACATCATATATCCTCAGGATGGATGAAGATGAAAAAATAACTAAGGTGAAATATTTTCAGACCTAGGAAGATTGTTAGGGGAAAAATACCTATCTTCTTTCACATGTGAGAGTCTTAGTTCTACAAAATCTTTCCTATGTCAAAGATGATATTGTTGCTGGGCACAGTGGCACACACTTGTAATCCCAGAGGCTCAGGAGGCTGAAGCAGGAAGATTGCAATTTCAAAGCTAGCCTCAGCAACTTAGGGAGGCCTTAAGCAACTCAGCAAGACCCTGTCTCTAAATAAAATATTAAAAGGCCTGGGGATGTGGCTCAGTGGTTAAGCTCCCCTGGCTTCAATCCCTGGTTTAAAAAGAAAAAAAAAAAAAGATGATACTGTCATGTGTTTCTTAGGGAGCCTACAAAGCACTTAGCAGCCATCGAAATCCATCAAGATGCGTGGGCTACTTGATTTTTAGTATTAAAGGGATCTATCAATCTTCTATTCCTCTTGGGGTTTTCACATGAACTAAAAGTGGCATGAACTTAGGTAATCATTCTGCTGAGTTTCTATGTAAAAGGAAACAATTCAAGTATTAACAAAAAGAGGGGGAAAGATGAGAGTTTTTTCATTATTGAGTTACTAATGGAATAACTTTGGACTATAGAAACGCAAGGGGTAAAAAGACACATCTTTCTAAGGCATTTAAAAAATTGGCTGTGTAGCAATAAAGACAGATACATGCCAGTTACATTTGTGAGTGTGATAGATGTCATTCCACAAATCAAAACCACCTCAAATAAATCTGTAAGTCATATGTTGCATATAGATGAACAAAAAGGATAAGTTTGAATGACTTATCGCCATTTAGTGGCTAGAGTCATAGAAGACAATATTAGAATGCTATTATCATGTATTATTTATATTTTTGAGCAACAGACACTATCTTTTAGGCAGATGGAGCTTCAACATTTCTCAATATTCAGAATCCAAATGATAAAACATGAGTAATAAAGGAAGAAAGTTAAGGTAGATTCTGACTACTTGAGATACTAGGAATATATGCAAACATATTCACATACAGGAAAAGGAAAATATTATGTAACGGAAAATATTTTAATGTTAACTAATTTAAAATATGTCAGTATTCATTGTGTTTGAATAATGAAAGATGAGTATATCTACATTTTATATAATAACCAAGAGATTAATTCAGATTATAGAAGAAATTAATCTTTTTGTTAAAAAGGAACATAACATTCTGCTGTTTTGCAAATATTGCAGAATCATAAATGACTGCAGGTAGTATTAGAGATAGAAACACAGCAAATTAGCTCTCCTACTAGAGGAGAATGAAAGTCACACAAAGTTTGTGTTCCATATTGATTATTAGTTGTATTTGACCATCATAGTCAGATAGTATTTGATAATCATGAAAAAGATGAAAATTAGGAAGAAAAAATTAAAAAATATAAGAATATTAAAATATTTTCCAGAAAATGGTTTATTAATAACAGAATCCTAATACTAGTAATTGTATGTGAAGTAGGTACCATAGCAAAATGTAAAATGCCAGGAATCTCTATGTAAATGTATTTTAGAATGAAGGATTGACTGACAAAATGTTGAATAAGAGTATATTTGTTCAAAATAAAAGCTAAAATTCATAGAGATATAATCTGATACAAAATCTCATGCATTTGTCTGATCAGATTAAAATTTAAAAGAATTTTCTTTAGGTTTTCAGCTAAATACATTTTGAAGGATATACTATAAAGTATATCCTTTCAAAATTACTTTTTGCAGAAAATATGATTAATTAAATTATGTTAATAGATGGTTTTGAATTAAGCCATATTGATTTATTTATTTTCAAATGATAAACACACACAAAAAAATACAGAAAATGGGCATGTCCTATACAAAGAGACATTCATACAATAATAATGAAATAGTCACCTTTTACATTTGTGTGATTGGCAGGATTGGATTTATGAACTCCATCATTTGAAAAAAAGGAATGAGAATCACAGAGTAAAAAAGAGTTCCCTAAAGTTAACATGTGCTGGGACTAAGTCTTAAATATGTCTTCTGTCATCCTAAATACCATCAGCAAGATTCTCCAAAGATAAAATATTTAATTGGGAATGAGATGAGAATTTGAAAACAGGAATACTCATGCCATATAGTAAATCATGAATGTATTCAGGAAGGCAAAGAGAAGCAAGGGTTTTTAAAAGTAAAATGAGGAATACATGTAAGTTATTTTGTGATAAGAACATTAGTTACAGGAGTTCAGTGTAGGAGTTGGTGTAGGTTCATTACTGGAGACGTGTATCAGGCACATGTTCTTGTACTTCTGGTCAGTTGTCCTTGTGACTCATGTTGCAAGCTGCAATTTGGAAGGTCCTTGATAAAGTTTCTTGCTACAGGCAAATACATAAGAGTCCTTCAGAGAGTCTTTGTAATAGTTCTTATCATAGGCAAGTGTGCATGAGAACCATTCCATCTCAAACTCCTGATGCTATTTGAGTGAATATAAAGAACTCCATCCTGATACTGACAATTTTTATACTGAGAACTTTAAATTTATTCACAAAGCATTTTTATGGTTTACACTCACTTAAGTTCTTCATTTGAACTTCATGGCAATGATGTAAGGTAAGGAAATAAATGAGCAGCAAAAATCTAAAAACAAGGTCAAGTTGGAGGACTGACCTGGGTAGGCATAGCCACTAGATGTCAGTGAGACTATTTTTGGCAATCGTAGAAACCCAAACCATTGAAGGAGTGGGGCTATTATGTGATGAGCTCTGAAATCCATGAAAAGGGACTTATATCTCTGTTATTCCTATATCAAATATATATTACTTTCTGTTTCTAGATTTATGCCTCAATTAAATCTTATTGCTAGCAAGCTGTTCCAAACCTAGTATTTATCAAATATTTGATGATCCATGGAAAGGAGGAAAGCAAAGAATTTTGGAAGGGAAGTGTTTTGGAAGGGAAGATAAAAGTTGTCTTTCAAAGCAGAAACTCTGTGAATTTCCCTACTGTTTTAAGGGCATATCTAAGCAAAAGAAGGAGTAATTTCTTAATATATAAAACTACTTGCCATTCAACCTTCATTTAACTATAATAATGCAAGATAAAATGCAGGACATTTGAATAGCTATTTTATTATATATTTGTGTTTTCCAATTTGATTCTCATTAACTACATTAAGAAAGGAAAAGAACAAGCATTGTATTGCCTAATTAATACATGACACCTGCAGAATTTAACAGCCTTTCAGTGTCCTAGATACCTCTTAATTTACTTGTCTTTCTACCACTCTTCAACTTTCCTTTATGAGCATTAAGCATTAGAAAGATTCTTACTCTCACCATTTCCAATGCAGACCACCGTGACCATGGATGGTTGCAGGGTGCCCCAGATCCAGCACAGATATCACGAAAAGTGCTGCTATACTAAGCGGTCTTTAGTAAGGGACAATTTGCCAGATATTATATAACTGGTCCACTGACAATCTTTGCTTCTTGATCTTTATGGGTTTCCTCTGATCCACTCATATTTTGACTGAAAAGTCCAGGATAATCAGATGGTTTTACAAATTTTGTCTTTGACTTCTTTGTCATCTATTAGAAATTAGAATATAATTCTTTAGCCCTTGTATCTACTTGCTTCCAGTGACATACTTCATGAACTCTCTAATTTTATCCTCTGTGGACTCCCTTTGGGCCATAGAACCCTGATGTACAAGAGATACTACATATTTCCTAATGGACAGAAAGTGGCTTACCTAGTCTTCAACTACTGATATTCAAGTTCAAGAGGGCTTTTCAGGGACTGGGGTTGTGGCTCAGCAGTAGAGCACTCACCTAGAAAATGTGAGGCCCTGGGTTCCATCCTCAGAACCACATAAAAATAAAAAGATAACCCAAATGCCGAAAGTTTTCTTTGCTATAAGGAGGCTAGTTCATAGTAGGATAGGTAGCGGGAGCATGGGAGGAATAGACAAACTCTAGATAGGGCAGAGGGGTTGGGGGGGAAGGGAGGGGGCATGGGGTTATTAATGATGGTGGAATGTCGGGGCTGGGGTTGTGGCTCAGTGGTAGAGCGCTTGCCTAGCACGTTCGAGGCCCTGGGTTCGATCCTCAGCACCACATAAAAATAAATAAAGGTATGGCGTCCAACTACGATTTAAAAAATTAAATAAATATTTAAAAAGAATTAATATCTAAAAAAAAAAATGATGGTGGAATGTGATGATCGTTACTATCCAAAGTACAGGTATAAAGTCATGAATTGGTGTGAATATACTGTGTGTACAACCAGAGATATGAAAAATTGTGCTCTATATGTGTAATGAGAATTATAATGTATTCTGCTGTCATATATAAATAAAATTAAAAATAAAGAGATAAAATAAAGGCATTGTGTCCAACTACAACTAAAAAAATAAATATTAAAAAAATAAAATTTTTTTTGTTTTAAAAAAGGGCTTTTCAAACTAGAGTCCCCATCTGGTAGAAATGGACATGTCAGAGTTCCTCCAGAAACACGATTTTCCTCACTTACATTTCATAGTCTTCTATTTCTACGTGTACAAGTAAAATTCTCTTTAGATATAATCCTCTGTGGGTAACCTGACTTTTCATCTTCCTCAACAAGGCTTAAAACTAGACTACACTAGGACGGACCTATGGAGGTCATCCATTACAGAGGCTGCCCAGAATATAGTTGCACTAGCATTTTCTGCTTGAAATACTTTCATTTTTATTATGTTTTGTTTGTCTGCTCTTTGGAAAATGTGATCAGGGTGTTGTTTTCCAGTAATTCATTTTTATTACTAACTTGAAACAACAATGTAAACACGGGAAAAAGAAGCAAGATGGGGGAAAGGCAATCAGCTCAACCACTCTTTGCAGCCTGGAGAGACTTATCAAATCCCATTTAGCATGTTGTTCAGTGAGACACAACCTAAGGGGGTGTGCAATTATATACATGCAGTCGTCTCAATTGTTACAACATCATCAAGTAAAGTCAACAGGCACGTGGAACAGCACATGCAGTGAATGGTCTACTCACCTCCCCAGAGTTGAAAAATGCAATGTTGAAAGAGTCAAGGGTGAATTATCTTTTTCAGTGTTTTAAAATGACACATGCCCTGAAGTCTGAGTCACAAAAAGTGTTAAAATGTGCATTGGAAAATAAATAGAAATCAAAAGTGTCTGAGAAAGCTTCAGACATCCTGGGTTCAGAGGAGGCTTTCTGTCAAATAAGGAAGCAGATAAATGATATTTTATCACATTTATATAATAAACATAATTATGATAATGTACAATTTATATATGGTAATGTATAATACAAATATAATTTATTTTTAAAAGAAAGGCTAAGGGTCAGCATGGTCCTTTTCCTTTGTTTTGTAAATGGACCTATTTTGTCTTCAGTCTTGGTTCTGGTTTCAGTCTCCCTCCTTTCTTTCTCATCTCTGTCTCTCTCACACAGGGACATCTGCTTCAGTCATCCTTCTACAAATTACCATGCTATCTAATGATGTTCAACTAGCCATTTAACAATTCTAACTCCTCCAACTTTAAATATTTACTACTTAAGAAGCATTCTCAACCATATATTTGCTAAGACATACAGAAATAAGGATCCATGATTTTCTCAAAGGAAATGTGAGCTTGTAGAATTAATCTGGTTGCCATTAAGAATTAAAAGGACAACATCAATTCAAACCTACACAAATTATTCAGCATTCACATTGCCTAGAATTGTTCTGAGTGCCAGAGCAATTTAAAATATGTTCACTTGAGAGAAGGGAAGGAAACATTCAGAAAATCATCCTGATATATTTTCCAAATACAAAAATAAAACTACCTTCAGAAAAGAGATCCCGTGTCATGAGTGCAACTGTGTTCCCATCAGTTCCCGTGACAAACGTCATTATTTGATTAAAACACACTTCTGAGCCCAGGTAGAGTCTCATGCAATCTGTCCATAAAGTATGGGCAGCCACTGCGGATTAAATAGTGCTAGCATATGAGTTGAAACCGATCTGCCATCCTCCCATGTAGACTAATTCTCAAACATCATGGGGTTTAGATTTTCTAAATCCTTCAACAGTTGAGCTGAGTAAACACTAAATATAAGTTTGTTTAATAAATGGATAAATTTAACATCCTCCTCTAAATGTTTACACACTGTAACTCCTTCTAAAATTCCATGAGTTATTAAAATTTCAGTCAAAAATGTTCCATCAACTTCTCCTACCTTCTTTCTTTACTAAACATATCCTTTCCTCTACCTTATTTTTTCTTTCACTTTTATTCCTAAACTCCATTGTGGCAGATAAAGTTTAAACACCTAGAATACTGTATTCCTTCAAAACAGTCTTCTAAATAATAGTCCAGTAACCAGTTGCATTAGAAATCCTTGGGTGGGGTATGTTTTGAAAACAGGTCCTACAGCAGACCTAAGGAGACCAAAATCACAATCACAGAAGAGTTTGGCTGGAGAGAGAGAGAGAGAGAGAGAGAGAGAGAGAGAGAGAGATAGAGATGGATGCTAAGGAATGTGTAGTTTTAAAAAATCTCCAATGTGATTCTGTAAATGGATAGAACTGGAAACTTATGCTAAGTGAAATAAGTCAATCCCAAAAAACCAAAGGCTAAATGTTCTCTCTAATATGTGGAAGCTAACCTACAATAAGGGATTGGTGGGGTAAATAAAAATATAGTAGGTTAGACAAAGGGGAATGAAGGGAAGGGAGAGGAGATGGAAATAGGGAAGACAACAAAATGAATTGGAGATAACTTTCCTTTGTTTATATATGAATACACCACCGGTGAAATTCCACATCATGTACAACCACAAGAATGGGATCCTATGTCATACTCCATGTATGTATAATATGTGAAAATATACTCTACTCTCATATATATATATATAAACAGAACAAATACAAAAAATACAAACACTTATAAAGAAGATTCGCCTATGATTGCCATGCCATACCATACCACTGTAGGCTCTGATGCCTCTCATTCTTCCTGAGGAGTAGCAGGGGAGGAACTAATCATTACAAGGTGAAGCCTTCCCACCTATCTTTCCATTTCTGAATTTCCATTTCTTGCTTATTACCAAATCCATAGATACATGGTGTCTTACTACTGGCAAGTTTTTCTTCCCCCCTCTGCATTTTATCTCTTAAAAACACATGCCATCTACTAGATCTGAAAGTCTGCACTCAGGGCATGGCACACTATCAAAGAAAAAAATGGAGCTCTCTACTCAAGAGATTCCTTTTGAACTCACTTCCTTTGTTAACAATGGAGACTTTGAATTTAAAAGAATCCTATTAGGAGTCTAAAAAGGTGGCATTCTTTTTCTCTATCTCTGAGAAAATAAGTGTTTCTAACAGAGTCTTACTTGGCTCAATTTTAACTTACCCATTTTTCACAGTATTAGTAATAAAAAAATCAGATTTAACTGTGTGTGTGCAAAGTACATAGTATAATAGCTTCTTTTTGCAATACTCAGGATTGAACCCAGGGCCTAGTTCATAATAGGCAAGTCTTCCACCACTGAGACACAACTCCAACCCACTAGATTTTTTTTAAATGATTAATCTGAATGCACTTAGAGAAATGTGTGCCAATATGAAAACATTTCCAACCCAAATCATTTTCCCATAATCCAAATTACTTACAGGTGTACACCTATCCATTTTCTGTAACATTTGATTTCATGACCTCTAGTCTAAAGATATCTATCCTTTTGATAAGTGTCTGAGGGTCTCTCTTGACATAGGTAAGGAACTAAGAATTTTAAGAGTCAAAATTGAAGTCACTAGATAATTTCTTGTTTATGTATTTCAGTTTGACTATTTTGCACTCATTTTACACTCCAATTTGGGACAAAACTAATTTTGCACAGTAAAATACTCAAGTTCATACATAAGCAACTTACAGGGCCACAGATATTTTATAAATCATGATTTGGGCATTTCTTGGACATATTGGTGAAGCTATTTTCAAAATATAATTTCAAGTGCAAAGAAATAAATATATTAGTTATACAGAGTATAGGCCACTTATTTTAATTTGGAATGTTCACTGAAGATGGATAGTAAAAAAAAATTCGGCTCTAATTGGAAGTTATTTTCATACAATCCTCAGAAAACCTCCTTTATTGATAGGCATAAATGTACCAAATAATTGTTAATTAACGTCAATTCACCCAACAAACATTTATTAGGTATATATTATGTACCTGGTACTATTTAGGAGGATTGAAAAAGAACCATTGAATAGTGTGAACTTTCTATTTCCACTGAATTGATTTTCTAGATTCAAAGATAGAAAAAAATGTGTTTTTCATAAAGAACTGCTGACTAAGATATAGTTGCAATGTTGACTCCTCCAATATTGTCAAGGCCAGATATGTAATAGCAAATAATCTGTAGTGAATAAACACTTTAACCTACCTGTCATTAGTTAGGCCTATACTAGATCCCTGTATTATGATCCATTTTAAAACTATATACATAAAGAAGAAATAGAGTAAGGAAGAATGTGAAGAAGGAATTTTCCTGATGAAAATCCCAGGCACCAGAGAAGTTTTGCATAAGCGCCTTTAATAAGAGCCTATGTTAATTTTAGAGTGGCTGATTTCTGGCATAATAAGATCTGTCAAATGCAAGTCATCTCACTGTCCCCACAATGTGAATAGACATTCATATTATCTAGAATACAGCGGGAAGATATTGCTGTTATGAGGAAAATGGAAAAGGTGACAGGGATGTCCCATTTCTTGGTGCGGTCTGGTCACATTTCACTTTAATGTGATTAGAGGCCTTTGACACTTTAATCAGGGTGAGCTCTCACACGCCTGGAACACTTAGCCTGGGACAGAAGATTGAACACTGACATTGTTTTTTCCTCATGTTCAATGGATCACTGTTGCTCCAAGCTGGGAGGTTTCAACAGGTGTACAAAGAAGATGATAGCTTAAACAGTTTCGCAAGTTCTCTTCCGTTGAAGTTCAAATGACAAATATAGTCCATCTTTTACAAATGTACTCCTAATGATTAAGCTAATCCCACCTTCATTTCATGTTGCCATTAGCTCAGGGCTGCCGTCCTGTACTGAAGCCAGTTCCCCTGACAGAAATCCAGGTGTCCTATGCTGTTTAACTTGCTAGTCCTTTTGTGTTTGTCCTGAAGAGAATTTTTGCCAACATTACCTGATGAGGCATGTACCTGGCTAACATTTTTTTTTGATAAAATATTACATTTAATCATCATTACCACACCTACAGATAAATATTTGAATTCCCAATTCAGAATGAGGAAACCAAGACTCAAAGGAATCAAATGGTTTTTAAGCAGCACATAAACTAAACTTTTCAAATGTGACCCACACCACTGGAAAAATTAAATAAACAGCAAAATATCCACAGATGCCCTTCACCACAGGTTCCCACCTGTACTCTGGCATCTGAAACCACATACTCTGCCTTACTGTCTGTAACCAAAGACAAAATGCCCATGCTCTTTGCAAAGCTAATCTCTATTAGCATACTGAATTACAAATGGTCTCATCTACTTGAGAATAGCTCTGCAGAAAGTCACCTTCCTTTCCTCCTCATTTTTAATCAAGGTTGCATTATTCTCCATGATACACAAACATGTTCTTATTGTCCTTGCTGTTCCCACTTAGCCAGCTTTTCTCTTCAGCCAATTTCTCCTGACAGTCTCTAGCCCATTTCTCTGCTACTTTCTAAAATCCTTTCTAGAAACAGGTCCATACTTACTGTCTCTGATTACCCTGCTCTCATTCTCTCTTAAAACTACTCCAAACAGGCTTTGTTGGAACTGCTCTCCTATCAAGGTCACTTCTGCTTACATGTTGCTCAAGTGTATTGTCCGTTCTCTTATCACTTGACTTAGCAGCGGCATTTTACACAGTTGGTTATTCTGTGCCTTTGATATGTTCTCATCTGTTAAGTCTCAGAACAGCACACTTGGTTTTCCTCTGTGCCAACCCTGCCATCAATTCATATGATGTTTTCGTCTCTTTTTTACTTAACCTTGTACTGTTGAAGGGTCCCCAAGACCAGTCATTGATTCTATTCACCTCCCTATGCTCACTCCCTTGCTGAGCACATCTGATCTGACACTTTACTTTGCTCTCCATGATAATGAGACACAAATTTGGATTTCCCAACCGTAACTCTCTCACAAATTCTAGATTGGCATATGCAACTTTCTGCTCAACATTAATAACTGAACATCTACTAAACAGTGCAGTTTGCACAATCCATAGCAACTTGGCTCAGTCCATCAAACCACATCTATGGCCATCATCAGTCATGATATTTGTTTCCTTCTCTGATCATCATCAATCCTTACAGTACCTAGAAGGCATTCAACATATATTTGATTAAGTGCATTAATGCATAAATGCCTACTGCATAGCATAGTTACCAGGGCAAAGTTTGGAATTCAATAGATTCAATAGATGCTTTTTGAATAAACAAAGAAGTGAATAAAAGATTAAAATAATGCCAGGGCATAAATTGGATCCAAACACATTTCTTCTCTTTCAGACTTAATTTTAACCTATTTTTAAATGTTAAATAAGAATTTCAAAATAGAAATCATTATGAAATAATTATTTCGATATCTCCTGTTTAAAAAGATTCCTGAAAACTACAGGTAAATTAGTGAACAGTCTCCCACTCCCAGCACCCAGTCACTCTAGATAAATTGTTAAACTTTCTTATGAAAGTTATTACTGTATTTAATCATCTTGTTCACTTAGCTATTTACTTAGTTATTTTTGTTTTCAGAGTTTTCTTTCTATGAGCAGAAAGACCTTGTCTGCTCATTATTTTGTACAATACCTAGCACATAGTACGTGTTCAATGATATTTATGAAATGAATGAATGAATGTAATACAGGATAATGTCTCTGAGAGAAATTGGGTAATTTGTATTATAAAGCCATGAGGAAGAAAAAGCAAAAGAAGAGCTTGAGTTGACAAAGTCTTCATAGAATAGAAATAACCTAATCTAGAGATGAAATTATCTGTTTGCTAGCAACAGGAGAATCCTACATACAAGGCTACCTCAGCAACTTAGGGAGACTCTCTTTCAAAATTTAAAAAAATAATAAATTAATTAAAAGATCTGGGGATGTAGCTCAGTGTTAAAAGGCTGCTGAGTTCAAACCCCAGTACACTCACCAAAAATTATCTATATAAAACCAGTTTGTAATACCATGTGCAGGGGTCAATTTCTCTGTGTCAAACCATTCCCAGTGTCTGCTCTTTGTTTTTCTGCAAATGACAAATCAATTCTACAACGTTTCTCAACAGTTTTTTTTTCATTGACCCTCAAGGAAACTTTTTAGATTTTCCCCTAGTTATTATCATATGAAATTTTAATTACACAGATACACTGTGATCTATGTATAATGTGCCTTATACATGAAAAGACTGCTTTTTACATCATTCCCTATCAAAAACTATTTTTTACCTTCTTATTAGAGGAATTGCTCCTGTTTCCAATGCCTGCTCTACAGCACTGCAAATTGCCAACTTCTTTTCTGCTAATATGTTCTTTTGTTCTATAAATTAAGTTTGAAGTAGATCACTGCTTTTGTTTCTTTGTTTGTTTCCCATCTCCTTTTTGGTTTATTTGTTATGGATGCATTGTTTTTCACCTAATAAACCTGTGATTCCTAGTGACTATTTTGCATATCTTACCTGCCCATCACCCACCCCTTCCCCCACATCACCACCACCATTACCTAAACCCTTCACCATTGACTTCTATACAGATTTACTATGGGACTTTGGATTCTATCCTTATGAACAAAATTATGACGGGCTGGGAATTTGTGTGTATAATATAATTGGAGACTCTGCCAAAGCATATAAAGTCTGGCCCCAACCACTGAAGAAGCTACTTACACTCCTTGCTATCTTTATAGAGCATGGAGTCCTTTGTCTTCTTCTTCTTTTCTTTTCTTTGGTACAAATACATGGGGGACTCAAACGTATTTCTTTTACACTGCCAAGAAATAAGGCCCAGGTTCAATCCTCAGCACCACATACAGACAAAGATGTTGTGTCTGCCGATAACTAAAAAATAAATATTAAAATTCTCTCTCTCTCTCTCTCTCTCTCTCTCTCTCTCTCTCTCTCTCTCTCTCTCTCTCTTAAAAAGAAAGAAAGAAAAAAAGAAAGAAAGAAAGAAAGAAAGCAAGCAGGCCAAGACTGGCAAAGCCATTTCCCCAAATTCCAAGTAAAGAGCAGTACCCTGTTAAGTTCCTGCACTCATACGGCAGTGCTACTGCTGAAGCCAGATTTAAAGTTAGGTAGTCAGTGTAGTTAGGTCCGGTCTAATATCGAGTGAAATCTAAAATGGAGACCATGCTGAGAATGACTCAGGGAAATGCAGGACAACTCATGGAATGTTAATGAAGTCCTTGAAAAGGCCCTAGGCCAAAGTCCATCCCAAAGAAGTGATAATGAAGTCCTTCCAGACCAGATTACTTCTTTGGCCCACCTGTGTCCCACCCCTCAGCCTTTCAACCCACATTCCATCACCAAAACTATAAAAAGGGGAAACAACCGCACTTCCAAGGATTCCACCTCTTGGGTCCCCTTCTTCCTCCGGGAGAAGTCTTTTCTGCTGTCCTTTAATAAACTTCTAATTTCTACTCTGACCTTGCCTCGGCGTGCTTCTTTGGTGTTATTCTTCAACATCCGGGAAGCAAGGACTCGTCACCGGTCAACAGCGGTATCACTGCCAGTGTATCTCACTCAGTCTACTTAGAAAAATAAGGAAGAGGAATGTTGCTATGTTTATTGAAAAGACTTCAGCTCAGGAAAACCCATAGTAAAGCTTTACTAACTAACGATGCAAAGGTCTTAAAGGCCAATTATGACACCACAGGAAACAGCGGAGACTGGAACACATTGGATAGATTGTATTCAAATTATGAAGTTTATAACACTGGATGACCATCTGAAATAATCCAGCCATCCTAGCACATGGCACACTTTTGTGTGAAAAGGAGTATGAATCTGTGTTTGTTCAAAGTATAAACATGCACACATTATGGATGAGTGAATTAGGAAAAGAAATCCCCTCTGGTTTGTTGTAGTTGGATTCTGGATTGGATGAGGCTTGATAATTTCAGAACTTTACATGAGCAACTCTAGTCAAAGATGAATGACTGCCCAATATGAACTTGTAACGTAAGACCCAATGTGGTGTGGGCATGGCTCTTCTGTAAGATGAAGAAGAAAGCCACCTAGGAACCACATCATAGGTCTCTGAAGCCTTCCACACTGTTTCTCCTGTGATAGTCATTGACTGGCTCCTAAGCACACACGTGTTTGCAACTTATTATGTGCTTTCTTAAAATTTTGGCCTTAAAATAAAAAGAATATTGTTCTTTTTGGGTATACATGACAGTAGAATATATTTTGGTATATTACATGTACATGGAATACAATTTTTTCTAATTAGGATCCCATTCTTGCAATTGTACATCATGTGGAGTTTCACTGGTCATGTATTCACATATGAACATAAGAAATTTATGCCTGATGCATTCTACTATCTCCCCTATTTCCATCTCCCTTACCTTCATTCCCTTTTGTCTAGTCCAATGAACTTTTTATACTTCCTTCTCCTTCCTTACTATGTGTTAGCAACTACATATCAGAGAGAATATTTAGTCTTTGTTTTTTGTCATTGGCTTATTTCACTTAGCATGATAGTCTCCACTTACATCCATTTACCAATAAATGCCATAATTTCATATTTCTTTATGGCTGAGTAATATTCTAATTTGTATATATGCCACATTTTTCTTATACGTTCATCTGCTGAAGGGCACGTAGGTTGGTCCCACAGCTTAGCTATTGTGAATTGAGCTGCAATAAACATCAATGTGCCTGCATCATTGTAGTATGCTAATTTTAAGTCCTTTGGGTATATATATGAGGTGTGGGATAACTGGGTGTTTTAGTCAGCTTTTTCACTGCTGTGATTAAAGGACCCAACCAGCACAGTTGTAGTGGAGGAAAAGTTTATTTAAGTGCTCATAATTTCAGAGGTCTTAGTCCATAGAAGGCCAGCTCCATTCCTAGGGGCTCCAGGTGAGGCGAAACATCATGGCAGAAGAGTGTGGCAGAGAGAAACAGCTCACATGTTGATCAGAAAGCAAAGAAAAACATTCTACTTGCCACATACAAATATATATCCCAAAGCTATGACCCTAAAGACCTACCTCCTCCAGACATACCCTACCTCTTCAGTTACCACTCAGTTAATTCCAATTAGGCGATTAATTTACTTAATGGGTTAAGACTCTTACAACCCAATCATTTCTCCTCTGAACCTTCTTGCATTGTCTCACACTTGAGATTTTGGGAGAAACCTCACATCTAAACCATAACATGGGTCAAATGGTGGTTCCATTCCAAGTTTTCTGAGGAATCTCCATACTACTTTCCATAGTGGTTGCACCAAATTGCAGTTCTACAAGCAATGTATGAGTGTGCCTTTTACCCCATATCCTTACCAAATTCATTGTTAGCAAATTCATTCTTGATCATCGCCATCTGACTGGAGTGACATGAAATCTTAGTGTAGTTTTAATTTGCATTTCTCTAATTGCATGCTTTTCACAGTCTTCATATCCTAGGATGGACAAGAGACTGCAATGTGTGTCAACACTTAAATATAAGACAGTTTTGGGCTACAGTTGAAATTTACTAATTATATTTACTATTATTCATATTCTTCTTTAGAACTTCCTTTCTTTTGATTTGTTTGTTCCATCCCTTATCTGTTCCCTCATATTTTTTCAGCAAACCCTGTTTGGCTCTGTCTTTAAAACAAATCCGGCATCTGATTCCTTCCCATCACCCTTCTTCCACTGCCCTCTTCAGACACCTGAATTATTGCCATAGTTTTCTTACAGTAGCATCCTGTATAATTGCTCCTAGCTGCATGTGGTTACTGAGCACTTGAATGATAGTTAATTCTAGCTGAGGTAGGCTACAAGTGTAAAATGCACACTGAATTTCAAATACTTAATGTGAAAATACTGTAAAGTATCTCACTTGGTTAAATAAAATGCATCCCTAATATTAAGTTCACCTAGTTCTTTTGACTTTATGTGGATGCTAAAACGCTGAAAATTACACGTTTGGCTTATTTTGTGGTTTGCATTACACTTCTATTGGACATGAATGTCCTAACCGGCATCTCTGCTTCAACCCTTGCTTCCTTTAAGTCTAGTTTCAAGACAGCAACCTACTGAAATATTATTCAGATTGTAGCAGTCTTGATTTAAAGGCAGATTTCCATCTTATTTAGAATCAAAGTCTTTGCCGTAACATTGTATAGTGCTCTTACCACCACTCTTCTCCAGGATTCTCCTTCTGGTTTCCTCTATTCACTGGCCTTCCCACTTGTCTCAATTTCAGTATCTATTACCTCATTCTGGAATGTTCTTTTCTTGAAGAATAATTACACGGTTTGCTTTTTGCTTTGGTTTCCTCTCCATTTTTTTTCAAAACCTGCTCCTCTTGTCCCCAGTACTTGATACTTCATTCCTGCTTCAATATTTTTTTCTTTTTACCACTTGTCACCCATTAATATCTCTCTCTTTCATTTCTCACATGCACACACACACATAATATATGTAATGTACTCAATTGAATGTTTTCCTCTACCTCAATAACATAAGATCTTTGAAGACTGGAAAATGCATTTTGTTTATAACTGTACTCTCAGCCCCTAAGATAGTGCCTCTAGTAGAGTCAATATTCAATAAACAGCTGGCGAAGAAGTGTTTGTTCCTACTCCATACTTTAGCCTCTTGGTCCTTTATGAACTCAGTTCTGCTCACCACACTGTTGTGACTTCTTCCCTAACTTCTCTTTTTTGTTTATTCCTTTGCCCTAGATTCCTATTCTTCAAATAGGTCAAGTTCATCTTGTCTCTCAAGATTTATTTGCTTTTTCTATTATCTGAAATATTCTCACCCCTAGATCTGACTCTTACAATGTTTATATTTCTAGAAAGTACTTCCTCAACATGGTATACAAACAGAACACCTAACCCCTGGCCTGACTTCATTTCTCTTTCTATACCTTATCACTGCATAGGACTGTATTATACACATATGCTGCCTGGCTTTCTGCTGGTTTGTCCTGTCTTTTCTATATGATCTCCATGCTGGGAAACATGTGTCTTACTTATCATTGCACTTCAATGCCTCAAACAGTGCCTGGCATGTAGTTCTGCCTTTCCCAGAAGATATTAATCAGGTGCTAGTGACTCGAGGTAAATAAGATATGTGAGGCTCACATTGGTGGGAACAAATGAAGAGGAAATACTTACATTTGTGTGGGATAGGCTTAAAGTCAGGCCAGCACAGGTAGTTCTGTGCTTTTTGAAAGGACGACTTGAAAGCATTACTGTAAACCTGGAGAAAATGTGACTTGTGATTTTTTTTTCACATAATTGCCATCTTCCATCCTATAATATTCCCTCCAGAAGCCCCATCTCCTCCTGCTCTACACACTCACTGTCTTCAGGATGTTTCAGGGAGTGAAATTCACCATGCTCCTTGAGATTCCCCCAAGCTTTCCTCCAGGGAATTAACTAACAAATCCAAAACTGCTTAAGGCAATAGTGACCTAGAACTCTAGGGTCCCTCTTGTTGAGGCACTGGCTTTCAAGCTTGTCAAAAAGGTAACCGTGTCCCAATCAGACAAGAACCACCATGCAAAGACAATGTTGTTGGTGCCATCGGGGCCACAGAGAATTTCCACATCCCTAAGCTAGTCCCACTTCAGCCAAAAGCTCACTCTATCAGATCAACCCCTGAGAGGAGAAGGCTCTGAATCCATAGGCAGTGAGTGAATCAATCAATAAAGTGATCAGACAGATTATTGAGAATCATAGAGACAGCTAGAATCCATATCTTGTCTCAGCTCCCTAAAAGCTGTGGTGGCAATGACCATGTTGCTTATTCTTTGTGAGATCCATTTTCATCATCTGTAAAATAGGAGCAATGATGTTACTCTCATAGAGTGGAATGAAATAGAATAGGTGTAAAATGCTTGTTGTATTAATGTGTGTGCTGCGGCCACAAAATGAAAAGGATCTGTGATTCTTCCCAGGCTCCTGGACATGAGTCACACTGTCGAAACTCTCCTGAGCTTCCTAGATAAGGGCCTCTCTTTTCCTCTCCTAGTGCCTGGTATATTCTGTGCCTGTTTCAGTGAGTGTGGGTGAGTCTTTTGGAAGCATTCCAGTCATTCCTTTTTATTAGTCCCCAGGGAGGAAAGTCATTTACTCTAAAACACATGGGCACAGACCTAAATGAGACATTAAAGATCCCTTAGTCCAACTCCATCATTTTACAGATGAAGAATGAGTCTCTTGGGTAGAAAATGACTTTTCTATGGAAGTACATATTTTTCCAAGGGTCTTATCAGAGCTCTTTAATCTAAGAAAAGAGGATAGCCCTGGAGACAGAATTTAAGCTTAAAAATTGCTCTTAAAGTTGAAATTTGAGGCATTTTCAATTATGTTTACAGTTCAAAAAAAACACACGACAATTATAAAGGAAGTCAGTCATTCCAACACACCTCATGGTGGTATTATGGGACTATCCATAAAGCCAACAATATAGCTGAGAAATGTAAAATCCTACCGATATCATGAATGCTGAGCACATAGTGTAACCCCCTCAGTAACAAACACATACATAACCAGCTTCTTAGGGAAAAGTATTGAGATGGGAAGAGGATGTGTTCAGAGGAAATACTATAAGTCACAAGAATTTACAGAAACATTTGTCTTCTGAATGACTATGAAGTTTTCTTTGCATTCAATTTGGCTCTTCAAGGGATGCTTGATTGGCTAACAGTGTGTCTAAATGATTTCCTGAAAAACAACTCCAATGGTAGCACTTTCAGTATCTTTGACATCTTATGAATATTATTCTATAGAAAATTCCCGATGCATATGAAAATAATCTGGGAATCAGATCATTTGGAAAAATAAGATACTGTTTGTTTGTTTGTTTTGTTTTATAACCAGGGTCACTTAATCACTGAGCCACATTCCCAGCCCTTTTGGGGGGTTGGGGGTGGCGATTGGGGCCTCACTAAGTTGTTGAGGTCGGCTTTGAACTTGCAATCCTCCTGTCTCAGCTTCCCCACCTGCTGGGATTATAGGCATGCCCCTGACAAGACACCATTTTTCACTCACTAGGCTCTTAGAGTTGAAGTTAACAGGAAAATGCAACTCTTTTGCCTTTGACGGGGTCTACTTCCTGAAGACTAGCAAGCCACTAGTGGCAACAAGAGTCTTTTCCCCAAAGGCGCACAATTAGACAGGATTCTGCAGCAATACGAGTATTTTAAAACAAGACAGTCATATGTTTCCTTATATTTCTTTGAGTCTTCAAAACTTCCAATTTTGAAGGGGAAAAATAGCTGCTAAATATTGCTTTGCACTAGTAGTCATTTTACAAACCCCAAAATATGCACTCAGATCCCACTTCAGAAAGAACTTGCTGCCTACCTTCTGGGACCCTGGTAAACTGACAGCCTCCAGCTGTTAGCTCATTTGGGTACCTTTCCTTTTCAGCCAGGTATGACTCAACCCAGTACCTGGTAAAGCACTGCTCTAAAGGCTGAGCTGTTTCTGCCAATATAGGAATCTTCTAATGGGTGATCCTTTTTCAAATGCACCCCACTTCACTGCTGGACTTCCTGAGATGGACATTTTGGTTTGACAGCTTTCCCTTCCTAATCCTATCTTTTCCCTTCTCCTTTCACAGATCTTCCTCCCCAGTAGATATTTTGTACAGTTAACTCTGTCTCAAGATTTATGTCCCAGAAGTGTCAACTGCTATATCTGTAAATAGCTCCAGTATAGGAGAACAACCTGGATGAGATACATCAGATTTTTAACCCAAAATTCTTTAAAAAAATTATTTAAAGGGAAAAAGAAGGAAAAAAAAAGAAAAAAAAACACATGACTAATAGAAACAAGACCAAATACATTTTTAGATTCTTATAAGTCCTGTCAGAAGTTTATAATGTTTACAAGAAAGTGAAAATAAATAGGAGATGCACAGAATAAATAGGATTATAGTAAACAAAGGGTCTTCTAATGTCCCCTCTGATAGAAAAAAGCATGTAGCTGCTTCTGTCTATGCAGAAATAAAGCCCACACTAAAGATTCCAACATCCGATCTGGTAATTCTGATGAGGTACATCAGCCTCCAACCAGGAATAAATAAGGGAGGTGGATGGAAAGTTTTATGCATCATGGAAAGATGGTTTTCTAAGCATTATGCTAATTGCTGTGTATTTGAAATATGCTAATGCATACAATATCATGTTGATCTAATAATAGATGGTATTTTCATTTTGGGGAGAGATGTAATGTGATACTGCTCTATCCTTGATGGAATCTTCTGGGAACCAGATGGGTTGTCAAAGAACTTGATGTGAAAATTGAAATGTATATAATTTAAGATATAATGGACCCTGAAAAATCTTTAAAAATTCTAAGATCTAGAAGCATTGCAACTTTGGTTATTGCTGCTTTTGATTTTGGCCCAAGATGAAGAAAGTCAAGGGCACTTAAGCTTCAACAAGAGTTCCTGAAGAGTTCTGACTTTGTAATGAAGCTGTGTTAAATATGTTGCTCTCCTTTGTGGAAATGTCATGAAAATAAAAAATCCTTTAATGATCCTACTATCCTTAGACTGAAAATCATTATCTTTTCCTTTATTGACAGGTGCAAATCATTGTCACATTTTAAGAAACTCAAGCAGGCTGAGGTTTTTCCATCCAAATTTGGTGCCTTCAGACTTCAGTACAAAAAACAGTCAAGTGATCGTTATAAAATTGATCATTTGGTAAATGTTCACTGTGTTCCAAGCACTCTGATAAGTACTTCATGTGAAGAATCTCAACCCTCATGCCACTGGAATCAGTTAATTTTTACTGTCCAAAATATGATGCTGAGAAAACTTGCATAAAATTACACAGTTAGCAAAATCATGAAGTGAGGACTTGAACCTAAAATGTTAAATTTCAAAGCCCTGAAATATTTGTAAGGTGACTACAAACATAACAACATTCATTGAGCACCAACAACTAAACAGCATGTTCTATGAGCTGAGAAAAAACAAATAATGTGTTCTTGTGGGTTGAAACATGGCCTACTCTTGTTTTTTAAAATTTCCAAAACTAATCACAATGGTTGGTAGTCATATTTGTTCAACATCCAGTTTGGAATGAATACTGGCACATACTTAAAACTAGAGAAAGAAAAAAAATGTCTTCTATATAATCTTCATATTATTCTAATATTTCCAAAAAATCAAAATGACTGACTATACCATAGAAGTTAAAAAAATGAGCAACATGTGTATGTGAATTTTGGGTGAACTCACATTTTGGCCTCTGCTCTTTTTAGTTTCTCCAAGAAGCTTAACATCTGAGAATCCCAAACAAACAAACAAACAAACAAAAAAAATTATAATACTTTCATAGGGTCATTGTGAGATTAAATTGGATAATATCCACAAGGTATTTAAGTACTATGTTTGTTTTAGTCAGCTTTTTTTGCTGCTGTGACTAAAAGACCAGAACGATTTTAAAGGAAGAAAAGTTCATTCAAGGGCTCACAGTTTCAGAGGTCTTAGTCCATAGACAGTAGGCTCCATTCCTCAGAAATCAAGGTAAAGAAGAACATCGTGGCAGAAGAGTGAGGCAGAGGGAAGCAGCTCACATGATGCTCAGAAAGCAAAGAGAGAGGTCTCCACTTGCAAGATACAAAGCCATGCCTCCATTTCCCACCTCCTCCAGCCACACTCTACACTTCAGTTACCACTCAGTTAATCCCTGTTAGGAGATTAATTCACTTATTAGGTTAAGAATCTCACAACCCAATCCTCCTCTGAACCCTCTTGTTCACACATGAGCTTTTTTTTGGAAGACACCTCACATTCAAACCATAACAATCTTATTTAGAATAAGACCAATAGATGATCGCAGTAATTTTCTTCCCTAACTTTAGCCATGAGTACTATGTAGCAATGTATTGATAACTTTCATATTAAATTTCTTATTTTAGTTGTAGTTCTATTATGTTGGTTTTTGAATTCAGCATCTGAACTGGGTATTATAATATGAAGAATAACTTAGGAAATAAAAGTTGTGTTTGAAATTTCTGAATCACAGGAGTTTTGTGTCTTTCTTTTTTTTCCCCAAGCAAAATGAATGAGAGAGATGAGGCAGCCGTCTAAATAAATGTGTAGCCCCTTTTCTAAAGCTACTTCCTCATATACATAGATTATTTCCCAGGATCTTTCTTCATTTTCAATATATAAAAGTAATGTGAAGCAACATTATCTCTGTTGTGAACAATTATCATTACCTCTGTTTAAACCATGAGGAGATGGAAAAATAGAGTGAGAAAGTCAGTTGTTCACAGTCTCACAGAGAGCCAGAGGCAGAGCTATTTGGGGATGCATATGTAGTATCTTGTCTTCTTCTTCCTTCTATTCTTCCTCCTCCCTCTTCTCCCTCTTTTTCTTCTTTGAATTGCCTATTCATTTTCCATGACCATTTTTAACTGGGACAGTCAACTTTTAATTACTAATTTGCAAATGCTGTTTATATATTAGTAGCATTAGTTGTGTTGATTCTTCATCCAACATACTGTTGTATAGATATTTTTTCCAGTTTAGCATATCTTCATTTTTTTGTTACTCTGTTTCAACATTAAAGGTTTAAACTTTTATGGAAGGAGATTGATTGTTTTCATTATAGTTTCTATCTTTAGTGAAATAAGTAGAAAATCCTTCATCTCAATAGTTCAGAAATAATTATCCAACTATTTTTCTAAACCATCTGGAAAAACTCAAGACAACCCATCATCCTGTGAACATCAGGATGATAAATACATATGGGTGATTGAGTTATGGATAAATTTTAATTTTCTTCCTCAGACATTTTAGATTAACCACACCAGGGCTTCTCGTACACCTTTAAGCTCATACAACCATCTAGAGTCAAAAAAGGGAGTTTGGAGGTTGGGATGTCTTGCAGGAGTAATGCACTCACCTAGGATGTGTGAAGCCCTGGGTTTAATCCTCAGCACCTAATTTTTTTTTTTTTTAAAAAGGAGAAAAAGAACTGGGGTTTGCTGTTTCATGGATCTAAATAGTTCAGAGACCCTTCTTAGGAGACAATAATTTAGAGTTCATGGGAGCCAGAATCCAGTTTGTGCTTTGAGCCATTTCTTCTCCTCCTTCTACTCCTTTTCTCCTCCCCCTCTTCTCTCCCCTTCCCTTCTTCTTCTCTCTCTGTATTCCTTAACTTTCCTTCTTTTGCTTTATTTACAAACACAATCTCACTTCATGGCCAAAAGATGCCTGCTCAACACTGTTAAAGTTTGCAAGTGAAATTACTATGGTTTCTTCTACAGAAGTTTGTCTTCTTTTTACAGAAGTCTGTTTCTCCCTGACTTATTGGCACTGATTAGGTGATGTGTCCATCCCTGATATAACCATAATGACATGGGACTCTTGGATTGTCATGAGCTAATTGAAACACCATCCCTGAAGTTTAGTGTGAGATTAATTGATTAATCTTACCCAAACTACGTTGCTAAGTGTGTGTGGGGTTGGGGGGCAGCCGGGGTTCTGGGGCTGAAACCAGGGCTTTGTACATTACACATTAGGCAAGCACTCTACCACTGAGTTACATCCTCGGCCCAAGAAGTATTTTTTTTTTTTTTATTGGTTGTTCAAAACATTACAAAGCTCTTGACATATCATATTTCATACATTAGATTCAAGTGGGTTATGAACTCCCATTTTTACCCCAAATACAGATTGCAGAATCACATCGGTTACACATCCACATTTTTACATAATGCCCTATGAGTAACTGTTGTATTCTGCTACCTTTCCTATCCTCTACTATCCCCCCTCTCCTCCCCTCCCATCTTCTCTCTCTACCCCATCTACTGTAATTTATTTCTCTCCTTGTTTTTTTCCCATTCCCCTCACAACCTCTTATATGTAATTTTGTATAACAATGAGGGTCTTCTTCCATTTCCATGCAATTTCCCTTTTCTCTCCCTTTCCCTCCCACCTCATGTCTCTGTTTAATGTTAATCTTTTCCTCCTGCTCTTCCTCCCTGCTCTGTTCTTAGTTGCTCTCATTATATCAAAGAAGACATTTGGCATTTGTTTTTTAGGGATTGGCTAGCTTCACTTAGCATAATCTGCTCTAATGCCATCCATTTCCCTGCAAATTCCATGATTTTGTCATTTCTTAATTAGTGCTGTGTAATACTCCATTGTGTATAAATGCCACATTTTTTTTATCCATTCATCTATTGAAGGGCATCTGGGTTGGTTCCACAGTCTAGCTATTGTGAATTGTGCTGCTATGAACATCGATGTGGCAGTATCCCTGTAGTACGCTCTTTTAAGGTCTTCAGGGAATAGTCCGAGAAGGGCAATAGCTGGGTCAAATGGTGGTTCCATTCCCAGCTTTCCCAGGAATCTCCATACTGCTTTCCAAATTGGCCGCACCAATTTGCAGTCCCACCAGCAATGTAGAAGAGTACCCTTTTCCCCACATCCTTGCCAGCACTTGTTGTTGTTTGACTTCATAGTGGCTGCCAATCTTACTGGAGTGAGACGGTATCTTAGGGTGGTTTTGATTTGCATTTCTCTGACTGCTAGAGATGGTGAGCATTTTTTCATGTACTTGTTGATTGATTGTATGTCCTCCTCTGAGAAGTGTTTGTTCAGGTCCTTGGCCCATTTGTTGATTGGGTAATTTTTTTTTTTAAGTAGCGCACATTTCTTAATGAGAAACAAAGCACCTTTTGGCAGGAAAGATTAGGAATAGATGCCAGTTTTCTGACAATATATTATTTTCATATATACTTTTTTGTTTTTCTTTTTGAGTGGAAAAAAGATAAATAGTGAAAAAAAAATTTAATATGAAGATGTTTTCCTTTCTCCCTTACTCTGTGTCTCCTTACATGAAGAAAGAAGGGTTGTTATTTTTGGAGGTGCATTTCCAAATCACCATATCCAACATCCTCAGTTTTGCTGTTGACAGAGAATGTTAACTGTGTGGTCCTGGGAAGTGTCATTCATGTGTATAATTAGCCCTAAAGGAAACACTTGTTTCAAATTAGAAGCATCAACATTTCTGAAAAGGACATAATAGCATTAACAGTAGAACTTGTTTAAGTAATAGGCTTTTAAAGCTCTGTCTCCTCCCTCTGCACCCCTGCCCCTCTCCCTCCGCCCCCCCCCCCCCCCACACAATGAGATTGATTGAACACAGAACTGTTTCCACTTCTTGGCTTTCCAGGATTCCTAAGCATCCTGATCTTCATCATCTCTAATCACAGCTACCATAGTCAGCATCTAGGAGCCAATGGATTATGCAGCAGTTGTTAGGCTACTGTTACAACAGCAAATTTGCAATAATAGTACAATCATAACTATGATCCTATTACATTGCTGTTTAGGTTTTGTGCTTCCTTATGATCTACACAGGCCTCAAACTCCTTTCTGTATTAGGAACTTCCATACCAGTACTCACATATGTTTGAAGAAAATATTTGAAACTGGAAAAGAGGGAGAATCAGAGAGTGAATAGGGTGACTCTAAGGACAGAAAGTGTACTCTTTTCCCACAATGTGCATGATGCAAACTAATTTGGTAACATCCCTCCCTGAAGAGTTAAGTTATTTGAGTCAATAGGGGAAACTGTAAATAACTTTGCACCATACTTTCAGTCCATTGTTATTATTCTGGGTTTCTGCAGATAAGTCTTTTTTTTTTTTCTTTCTCATCTTTGTGCTCCAGTTTATACTGATTTCTTTACCTAAATTTATTTATCTTATTCCCTCATTCCCAGATGCATTAAACACTTTGGGAGAATATATAAATTGTCCATTAATAATTGCATTTGTGCAGTGGGCATATGCTGCTTGAGTGGCCAACTTTCTTTTGGAGAAACTGCCCTATGCCATACTCTCTGCAATGCTGTCAGTCATAGATGCTGCATCAACTACCAGTCAAAATAATGACCACATGACCCTGGTAGTAATTCATACCTGGGCCCCTGGCAAAGAGGTTAGCCCAAGAAGAGCAGACACATGCAAAAGTACTGGGGGAAAGTCTCTTTTGTGGATCATAAGGTCTC
The DNA here is from genome assembly GCF_964194105.1 of Spermophilus citellus. Taxonomy (NCBI): domain Eukaryota; kingdom Metazoa; phylum Chordata; class Mammalia; order Rodentia; family Sciuridae; genus Spermophilus; species Spermophilus citellus. Next base: position 186,241,231 of record NC_138182.1, read on the forward strand.
ACACAACATAGTACAGAGAGATAGTACCACTGAATGAAGCTAAATAAAGACAATATCCATAAAAGGAAGCAGGGATGATTAACAGGAAGACTCAAAACCACATTTTTTTAGACTTCTAGATTCAATAGGGCCTAAAGGCAACTATATTCTGAGATCCCCTTAATTCATCAGTCAAAATTTATCAGCCGATAACTTTTCTTTCTTCCCTTCCTCCCTTCCTCCCTTCCTCTCTCCCTCCCTCCCTCCGTCTCTCTCTCTCTCTCTCTCTCTCTCTCTCTCTCTCTCTCTTTCTTTCTTTCTGCCTAAGACAGTAAGTGTTGCATTTCACTTCAGAAAGACTTATCATTAACATATCTATGAGTCTATTGTTTTATAATCTTTTATTGTTTCATATTAAGCTGCACTTAATAACCATTTGCTAAACTTAAATTAATAGGCATTCTAAATAGGAATTAATATAGGATATGGAATGTGCTCAGATGGTGGTAGCAGTGGTGATGGTGGTCATATGGTGCCAGGATGTGACAAAAAGTCTTCAAGAATGAAAAGTTCATTGGCAATGGTAAATGGTAGAGGAGCCTGCCTTTAAAACACATTTTTTTCTCAGTCTTTGATCACAATTTTCTTGTTTTGACAGTATGCAAAACTAAATAAAGTACTTGGGTTCATATATATAAAGCATCATTAATCTTACATTTCTTAAAATGTACTTGTTTAGAGTTAATCTAGAGAGAGTCAATTGCTTGTTATATCACTTAATGATTGAAAATTAATTGTCTTTTGTCATTAGAGATATCTTCCTTTCCCCAACTCTTCCCACTACAGAATAGCAAGATCATTACGTCCTGACTTTTCCTAGTAATTGATTCAAATGAGCAGTGCTGAATATGTATGTTATCTGTCTCATCATAGCTATACAGACTTAGTCTACATCATAGTATATACCTCAATGAACTCTAGGAAACATTTTAGTAGTTTGGCCTTATATAAAGACACCATAGCTGCCTGACATGCTGGAGGGGCAGGATTGTGCAGTGGTCAAAAGTTCTGGGTGCTTGGGTTTTATATTTCTGGTCCAGTCCTTGCTAACAGAGGACTGGGGAACAGAGTCAATGGGCACAGTGACTGCACATAACCTGCCAAAGCTTGATTTCAAACCTGTAGAATGGAATGATATTAACATCATACCCAAAAGGTTTTTGTGAGAACTAATTGAAAAAAATGCTAGAAAGGCCTTCTTCCAGGAAGACTGGGAGTCTTCCTAAGTATACAAACCTGTGTATGTGCATATGTGTTTTTGAATGGGGCCCACTATTAGAGCTATAAATAGTGAAAGCCATATGCTCTGAGTTTATTAGAGGGAAAACTGAGACTCAGTGTGAAAAAGACTCTTTCCCAACATAGCAAACCTGATGACAACAGAAGCAGAGCCAGGTTCAAAACCTTTAAATTCCTACTATAGTGAGCTCTTCACTAAACTGCCAGTCCCTTTTTCTTCATCTAGTTCCTATGGACATAAACACAATGTACCATAAATACAAATGGTGGGTCAAGTCCTATCTAGAGCCACACACTTGCATGCACGTGCGTGCGTGCGCGCGCGCACACACACACACACACACACACACACATTTTAAACTTTGTCAAGCTAACCTTCTAAGATTAATTACTCTGCCTTGAGAATCATAGATTTCCAATTATTCATACACTGAAATGTGACTGCTACCCCTTTTATATTCTGCCTAGAGAATCCCTTCTCTCCCCTTCCTTTCTTTCAACCTGCATATGGATTTGTGTATGCACTATTATTAGCTGTATTCATGTGCCTAGTTATGCATATGGGCACCATGACTACCACAAGGATGCAATTAGGTCTTGGTGGCCTCAACTTAGAAGTCGATTCAAGCGAGATTGTACAGTCTTTTCCAAAATGCTTGTTAATGCACTGCCCCCTGTCCTGCCTCCTGCCTCCACAAAATATCATTTCTGGGTTTATCGCCACATAGAGAAGTGAGGAGAGATGCTGGAAATACAGACCATAGGTGCAGCTTTCACAGTTAGAGTACTATTGTCCAAGTTGCAGGAGGGAAAGTAATAGCTTCAATAGGGACTTATTTCACTCCACAGATTTGATGTTCATTTAATGAAATTTGTTTTTTGGTGGTAAATACTATTTTCCTTCAACTGAATACTTTATCTCCTCCTGGGAAAGTCTTTTCAATTTCTTCAAAATGCTCTGTAAGATGAGACAACTTGTTTTGTAGTTGTTGTTGCTGTTGTTGTTGTTGTCTTTAATTTTCCAAAGCAATTGGCTTTGATTCACTTTTGGTTTTGTACTTAAAAATCCCAAGCTCCCAAATCAATAGTACAGTGATGACATTTTATGTCCTAAACAATTATTTACAGAGAGTAAGAACACTTGCAATTTAACATGTCACTTAGGCAATGCAGGAGTTGGGCTGTTTGTCTTTTAATTTAGTAGAATGAGAACAAAAGAGGTGATTTATAGAAAAGAAAGAAAAAAATCAGCACATAAGATATAAGTGTTCTAAATGTGTTAAAAACCAGAGAAACTTCGAGTTTGGAACAATTGGAAAGGAAGCACATATTATGAAGTCAGGTATATTGATGGAGAGAATATCAAGCCATACAAGCAGTGAGCCATATTAAAATGTATCAATACAAATAAGTAGAACTTAATTGTGGAGTTGTCGGTTATCATTAACAAATCCATAATACAAATTATTGGATTGTATTCTTCACCACATCACACAGGTAGCTAGGTACCCACTGTATTTATTTATGGCTCTAGTTTGCAGTGAACAAAAATATCTCATTGTCTAACATTGCTGTGGTAAGAGGATTTTGAAAATATGATAGGCATCAGGATATTAAAAAAGAAATATGAAAATGCCTACAATTAAAGCAAAACATTCTTTTAAGATTTGTTTAGTTGTAGATAGACACAATTCCTTTATTTTATTTATTTTGTAGTGTAGTCCTGAGGATCAAACCCAATGCATCACACATGCTAGGACAGCACTCTATCACTGAGCCATAACCCCAGTCCGTAGAGCAGAACACTCTTGACAACAGATCTGTCCTCAGTGTGAACCAAGTCTCAGCATGATAGCCTCAGGTCTGAAAGCAGATTTCGTAACACAGCCACTTGTGATGTACTGTTTGGCTTTCCTGGAGTGGGATGTTGAGTGAACTCTGAGGCTTCCCATATGCTTGATGTAATATATTAATTATTTTTATTATGGGTAGGGAAGGGGAAGGAAGAATGGTAGTACATAACTCATATTTTCCACTGTGTACACAACTCACATTTTTCTGTGTGTGTATGTGTGTGTGTGTGGGGGGGGGTATGGGGGATTGAGCCCAAGGTAACTCTACCACCAAGCTGCATCCCCAAGCCTTTTAATATATTTATTTTGAGACAGGTTCCTGCTAAGTTGCCAAGGCTGGCCTCAAACTTATGATTTTCCTGCCTCAGCCTCCTGAGTTGCTGGGATTGCAAGCATGTGCCAATATACCCAGCCATTTTCCACCACTATTATGAATCATTCCCTTAAATCCTTTGTTAGTAGCTAGTAGTAAAGAATCTCGAGAAATATTTGTTTAATGAATATATAAATGAACTAAGAACTCTACCTTGATATTTTATTCCACCTGAAATGCCTTATTTCTTTTCTCCTTTGAGGCTTTTACTTATTCCAAGGTCCAAGATGAACAGATTAGGTATTATAATGCATAGTGAATCCCCAAGTCTGTGATTTCCTGGACAACTACTTTACTGCAGTCAACCATTCATTCAAATATCATATTTAATTGAAGCCTAACTCACCTCCCTATTTCAAATCGCATTCAGTCTACTCTTTAAACTCCTTCCCCATATTCTACCAATAGCTCTTTATTAAGACTCTAGAGCATTGCCAGTCCTCCCAGCTGGAGTGTAAACTCAACTAGAGTAAAAATCCTTGTTTCCATCACAGAGGCCCAGTACACAATCAATAAGTATGTGTTAAATAAATGATTTTTTCTTAGGTAACTTTTCTGCCTAACTGCTTTATTAGTGTCAGGAAGTTGAAGGCCATATTCTATTTCTTTTACATTTTCCTGGGACATGGGAAATTGGCAATTTACTGAACATTACCAATTGTAAACAATGTAATGTGAAAATAAAAATAAAAGTTACTTGACTAACTTTTATAAACCATTTATCATGGTACACACTGCTGCCACAGCAAAATATTTTATATCACTTAATGTGTTCTAGGCATCTCGCCAAATGATTTACACACATTATCTCACTGAATACTTGCAAACACTCCAGGAGACAGTAACATTCATCATCCTCATTCAAGAAAAGGTAAAAGTGAGGGTGAAGGAACTACATTTTCCTTAAACCACATGGCTGGTAAACCACAGAGTGTGGGTTGCATTGAGACAGACTATAAAGCCCCATCATTTAGCTAGTATACAGATCAAGTATGGATTTGGGAGGAAACATGAAACTACCTACCAAGATGGAAGAAACTTTCTCAATCTTGTTCTACCTGTAACTGGGTGATTTACTTTCTTCCTGCTCATTATTTCCTATCTGATCAAGAAAGATCATTTCTGCTAAAAGGCTATGAAAACTGATCTTTTCTTGCAAAGCACTTGGGATACCTAAAGAGAAAACCTTCTCTAGATTTCAAAGGAACTTACACAAAAATACTAGTTTGGGTTACCAACATACCATTGTTTCAGGAAGGTTGGATTATAGTCAGCAGTAAAACAGCTCTTAAAAATCTATAAACCAAATCTCAGTGGGAAATGCTTAACTCAAAGAGAAGGGAGCAAGAGTATGAGCCACCTGGTGCAGTCCGTGGTTACCAAGAGACACAACCATGCCACAGCAGGAGTCCTCTGGATAAATAGCACTCCACTAAGGAGGCTACAAACTCACAAAGGCCAATAACATGTCTGAAACCAGTTAACAAGTAGTAACTTTCAAAACTGGGAATTAATAAGCACATTCATGAATTAGAGATGTTTATATATTTTTTAAAATATTTATTTTCCAGTTATATGTGGACACAATACCTTTATTTTATTTTTATGTAGTACTAGGGATCAAACCCAGTGCCTCATACATGGTAGGCGAGCGCTCTACCTCTGAGCCACAATCCCAGTCCAAGATCTGTTTATATTTCTATCACACAGAAGCATTTGGGCAAACCCTTCATTTAGTTAAATCTTGATTCGTTGCAAAGAGCAGAAGGTTGTTCACAACTGTGCCATGAAAAAAAGGTGTATTGTAAGTAATCAGATTCCATGTGAAGACCACCATACAGGAACCACCATAGAGAAAATTATTATTGAAAAAGGAATTATGACAGGAACCAAAGGAAGTTAGGGCTGGGTCTCATTTTTGTCTCTTCTGCCTCTCTTCACATACTTGCTACATTTTCTTCTTTATAGGAGTGGGGGGTGGGTACCAGGGATTGAACTCAGGGGCACTCAATCACTGAGCCACATCCCAAGTCCTATTTTGTATCTTTATTTAGAGACGGGGTCTCACTGAGTTGTTAGCATCTTGTTTTTGCTGAGGCTGGCTTTGAACTCATGATTCTCCTGCCTCAGCCTCTGAGTGGTTGGGATTATAGGTATGTACCAACCCTACATTTTCTTCTATTGACCAAATTTCCCTCCCTAATATGAATATGTCCTATTATTTCCATTATTTTATTGCAAAACTCCGTATAGAATATTGAATCTCCTTATTCTATCATATGCATGTATATCTATCTATCTATCTATCTATCTATCTATCTATATATACACACATACATATTGCAACATGTTTCAGGGTTGGAAACCAGGAATTGAACCCAAGGGTGCTAACCACTGAACCACATCCCCAGCCCTTTTTTATAATTTTATGTAGAGACAGGGTCTCACTGAGTTGCTGAGGGCCTCCATAAGTTGTTGAGGCTGGCTTTGAACTTGCAATTCTGCTTCAGCCTTGTGAGCTGCTGGGATTACAGGTGTGTGCCATCATGTATATGACATCCAGCTAACTTATGTTTTTGATCTTCTTTCTTTCAATTTTTCTCATATGATTTATGTGTTGCATTCTAGGTAATTTCCTCAGCTTTCTCTACTAGTTCATTAACCTATTTTCAGCTGTACCCACTCTTCTCCTTACTCTTTCCACTGAGTTTTAAATATCAATTTCTATAACTTTTCATTTCTAGAAGTTCTTTTTGATTATTTTATAAACTTGCTTAGTTTTTAATAGCAAATAATTATTTCGTTGTTATTTCTATTTTTCTTCTATAATTTTCTTTCTTTTTACATGTTTGTTTGGTAGATTCCATGAACCTTCTTACTCCATCCCTCCATTTGGCTGCTGTATTGTTAGTTACCTCTTTTTAAATTTTCAAAAGTGGTCTCCAATTGGACCATTTAATCTTTGAGTCAAACTAGGAAATTTGGCCAAATATGCTAGAGACAGTGATGAACAAGAGAGTCTCATGGAGCCTACAGTGTTGCTGAGAAGACAAACATTAAACAGAAAGTTACAATTGGGATGAATATTATGAAGAGTTTTATGCAGTGATTTAGGAACACACTGAAAAAAACATTTTTGAGAGTGTATAGGCAGTCAGGAAAGTCTGTCCCTAGGAAGTGAATATTTGGTATATAGTTTCCAAATATTGTTTAAGTAATTAATATATGTCTGAAACTATAGTAGACACTAAGGGACGATATTAATAAAGACTGATAAGATCTACCTTCTCTCAGCTCACAATTTGGTTGAGGAGAAAACTGGTAAATATGACAAAATAAAAGACAAAGTAATTTCAGATAGTTCTGAGTATTGAGAAGCTGATTAAGATATTGACAGGTGGTTGGTTGATTATTTGGATTTGAATGAGACCAGAATGATACACCAGAGCCAAGTGATGTTTTGGAAGAGAACCTTCCTGCAAAATTAAAAATGTTGGCATCTCTCAAGCCAAAATAGTTGTAACACATTCAAACAACATTCTCCCTTTGCTCTCTGGATTCCAGCTGTGTGAACTGTATTTCCTCAAACATAACCACCAGTTGCCTGCCTAAGGAATGTGCTGTACTCTTTTCCTAGTTTGCTGTCCCCATCCTGTCCCGACAGGAATAATTGCTTCATCTCACTCATACATGTTGTTAAAATGTCACCTCCTCAAGCAGACTTTCCATGGTCAGTGCCTGTAAAATACCATCCACAATGCAAGGAGTTGCTAACTTCATCCTGTGATACCCAATAGAGCAGTCACTAACCACATGTACCTATTTACACTTTAATTAATTAAAATTAAATTAAATTTTCTGATTAGAAGACTCTGTTCCAGTATAGTGACCATTCCTGTTATATGAGATCATAGTGATTTAAAATTTTTAGCTTTGAAAATTTTAAAATTAAATTATGTTAAAATGAAAAAAAAAGTTTTAGTCAGCTTTTTCACTTCTGTGGCTAAAAGGACCCCACCAGAACAAATGTAGAGGAAGAAAAGTTTATTTAGAGACTTACAGTTTCAGAGGTCTCAGTCCATAGACAGCAGGCTCCATTCCTTGGGGCTCAAGATGAGGCAGGACATTATTGCAGAAGAGTATGGTGGAAGGAAAGCAGCTCACATGATGACCAGGAAGCAGAGAGAGAAACTTTACTTACCAGATACAAAATATATACCTGAAAGCCACACCCCCAATGCCTCACTCCTTCCAACCACAGCCCACCTGCTTCCAGTTACCATCAAGGATCAATTCATGATTAGTTTAATCAGTGAATTTTCACAACTTAATTATATATATATATATATATAATGAATCCATTTTGTTGGAGTAAATAAAAACTTTTTATGACATGTAATTTTAATCATTCTGGGAATCTTTCACTCTCAGAAGTATCTAGATGTGTTTAATACAATATCTTGCCCAAGCTAAGCAAGACCATATTATGAGACAAGGACAGAGAAGTAAGCTGGATTCTGTGCATGTAGAACTTTGCAGAGTTTGAACTTTATCCTATAAGATAAAGATCTATATATTTTATTCTAATTGCAATAAGAAGCTATTAAAGGGTTTAATATGGGAGGGGACTTATTTTAAAGTTGAGTTGTAATAAGTCAAGGCAAAAAGGACTTATTGGAAAAAGCAACTTTCCCAAAAGCATGGCAATGATAATGTATAATCCTGGACCAAAGCGAATGTAGGAGAAGAACAAGTCAGAAACCCTAAGCTTGAATTAATATACAGGGTCAAGTCATAGATGCCTTGAGAACATGGAGAATATTTGGGAGTTCAGCAGTGGGAACCTAGAAGAGCTTAAATTGAGAGTGAACATCACTGTTTTTGCCTTTCAGATGTGCTTTGGAGGCATCCAAGAAAGGACTGTTGAGGAGCAATAATAGAAGGCAGCAAGAGCAATTAGATAGTCTTAAATGGCTGGAGTTAGAGTAGATAAGGGCAGATCGTAAGGCTGGAATAGTGAGATGGGGAACTGAGGCAGCTTAGGGAGATATATAGGAGCTACTGTCTTCAAGTCTTGAGTGACTAGTTACTCATGGGATATAATGGTCAGACCTTTTTACTTGAATGACTACATGGCTGTTGGTATAATATACTCAAACAAGGAGCTCAGAAGGAGTAAATTTGATGGGGAAGATGAAGAGGTCAGTTCAAGTCAAATTTTAGTTTAGACACTTGCAACAACAGTACATTGAATTGTCCAGTTGATAGTCATATAAAATGACTTGAAGAGAGGAGATAAATAGAGACAAAGTTTTGAGGCTATAGGCATATGTTATTGTAAAAGATTGTGGGAAAGCTGAAGTAGCTATTCTTCCTGAGGAATGGCATCCTCCCAACACAACATCTTTAGAAATATAAGAGATCTTTGGGGTCATTTAGCCCAATGCTCCTACTTCTCAAGAGAATAAACCATTAGACCAGAAGTGATTTGTTAAGGACCATGTAGGCAGTAAGTGGAAGAAAGAGAGTCTGAGAGCACTCTTCTGCCTAATGTAGTCCACCATCTGTATACATACAATATATCTAATTCTATTAAACAGTATCACTTCATAAAATAAAACGACATATTAGCTTGCTTTAATTTTATGTACAGATCCTCTGATTACTAAAAGATCACATTGTATGTATGGATCGGTAAACAGGAATACTGTGTTGATTATGATTAATTACATTCTATAAAATTTCTAGTTATTGTTATACTATTAATTAGTTTAATGAAGCATTAATATAGATTGAAAATATGATACTAGTAAGATTTTAATTTTATAAATCAAAACCTCATTAACAATGTTGCCATATCTATAGGCATCACTCAATTAATCTCCTAGCATAAAGGCAATAGCATTTCAAATAGCAGAAAAAAGTTTAGATACATGAAGTATTTTATTTTTTAATTTATTATCAAGGAATATATTTTATTTGTGTAGAAAATGTGGAATGTCTTTGTTTCTGTCTGTCCCTTAGGCTCTTAGGCCTGGAACATGATCATTTCATTCTTAATCTTTGTGACAGTGGAAAGAATCAATCCATTTAATAATTAAAATTGAATACAACACACATGCACAACACAAACAGCATAACTAGAAAAGGTCTTGAAATGGTTAATATTTTCTGGGAATGAGTCCAGAATACTTATTAAAGGGTGAAAGTGTTATCCCATTCCCTTAGCTACGAAAAAAAAGTCAGAATTAATGTCCAGTCTTAGAAAGTTAGGGAAGGAGGTAGGAGCCATTGAAAGACCCTTGGCCTACCTTCACCCTTATCTTCTACACCTGATCTGTCCTAACTGTATCTTACACACATTGATCTTTGCTTCTGGAGCACAGACAGCTCATTCCACTCCACTCACCATTCCCTCTGACTGGCACAATCTTCCCACTGATCGTCCCATGTAGACCGTTTCCATCACTTGGGCATTTGCTTTAATGAATGTCACCCTACCTAATCTACATACCCTTTACTCCTGCTCTCACCCATACTCTATCCCAGTTTTCTACTTTATATATTTTTATAGGAAATATCACCTCTGATTATTACGAAATCACCTTATTTATATATTTGTTTACTATTTTCCTTGTTTCACCCACTAGAATGGAAGCTCCATGGACACACAGACCTTGTCGGTTTTGTAACAGCTGCATCTACAGTGCTTAGTTTCAGTGCCTCATGTGTAATAGACTCCACAAAATTTTTTTTAAATAAATGGATCTACTAAAGCTCCTTCAATTGGGGGTGGCCCTCTTTTCAATAATAGGCCTGAAGTCAGAACCTTATTTACAGTCCAATACTCTATTTAGCATATAGAGTGTCTGTCTCTGTTTCATCCCAAAGGTTCCTTGTGAGGACATTTAAATCCTTCTGAAAACTGATAAATAATTTTCATATGCTAGACAACATTTAGTTTGCATCAACAGTATCAAGCATTGCACTGTTTCACGTGTCTTAGCACGTTTCATGTTTGTAATATCTTTAAGCCAACAAAACTTATCCTTAGATTTAGATGGGTTGAGGGAAGAAAAGGGAGAGAGGATGGGTGGGAGAAAGGAGAAGAGAAGGAGACTCAGATCTCAGATCTAAGTAATGCATCTACATTCACACAGCTGGATTCTTTTATGATTCCAAATGCTGGTATCATGATTATTTTGTTATGACATGTTGGGTAAACTTTGCAAGACATTTTATGGGTATAAAGTTATGCTTCAACAAAAACAATCATCAGGACAAAAAATATCACAGCAAATCAGACTGGCTAGATTGGTATTCTTTGCAAGTCACAGTGTGATGACAACATTGGCAGAGCTTTCATTGGGTCATATGATATTGATCACTAGATCACTAGGCTGCTGCAGAGGTCCATGGCCTGAGGCTTACTGACAGATTGTCTATCAAAACTTCTCAAGTACCTAAAGGAGAAGTGTCAGCCTCTGTGTCCCAAGGACAAAAACATTAATAATACGAACTTACAAGTTCGTATTTTATGAATATTTTTTACCCTAAAATAAAATGAATCCAAATTCTGCATTCATCAAATTGATTTTTCTGTGTGTTAATGTCAGAATTTACTGATTTCCTTTAAAGGTCTTCAAAAGTCCCTAAATGTCAGAATGAATAATAGACTTACAGATTATTTAATTTAGAGAAAAAGAGAGAGAGTTTCTCTTTAAAATCTTATTTGAACAACAAATTCACTGGTTATTTTCTGGGTTTGATAAAGTTTAAGAAATAGAAATTTTTTTTTCTCAAAACTGAAGTGGGAAAAGTGGGAATGCATTGAGTCCTGGGTCATTTGTTATTAGTATTAAACTGGAGCAAAGTTATATATAATATTTATATTACCATTAATTCCTTACTTGGTTGAGATTTTTAGAATATTTAAAAACATATAATTGCAATATTTAATGTTAAAATAATTTTAATATATTAACTCCCTGCTTCAAAAAGTCTAGCAATCTTGAACATTATCTGTAAATTCATCATATTTACCTAATACTTAAAGAGAACAGGGTCTAGTCTATTTCTTAGGAATAAATTTTACCATTTGATTAGATGTAGGTAGGATGTCCGTGAGGTGTGTTAGATGTAGGGAGGCACTAGTTACAGTCTGGAGTGACCTTGTAGAAATGTGTAAAGTTTATGATGTGTATGTTCCCTCATATGTAAGAACACAGAGGCTGAGATGATGAACTCAAAGGTATTTATCTCCCTCAGGTGGCCTTATAGTTGAATGTAAAGACCATCTCTTCTCATTTCAAGTAAAGCCTTTGATGCAGTTCAAAAGATCATGAGAACCACTAAAATAAATTTCCAATACACAGGCTTGTGCATGACATTTTTTCCTTGGTTAAGGGGCAAGAGCTTTATTTGGTGCGTTCTAAATAAAATTTATGAAAACTCTCCCTTCTACAATTTTAAGAGCTACTGTCTAACTCTACCTGTAAAAGATTATCAAATAGCATCGTTAAGAGACTATATTCCAACTCTTCAAAATACTAACTTTCTGATCTTGCATAAGTTATGTGATTTCTTTATATGTCTGTTCTCTTAGAATAAGAAAATATAATATTAGAATATTCTTTTAAATATTTTAATTTTATTTATTCTAATTTCTTATACATGACAGCAGAATGCAATTCAATTCATGTTACACAAATAGAACACAATTTTTCATGTCTCTGGTTGTACACAAAGTAGAACCACACCATTCATGTTTTCATACATGTACTTAGGGTAATGATGACCATCTCTTTCCATTGTCTTTTCTACCCCCATGTTCCCTCCCTTACCCTCCCTCCCCTTTGCCCTATCTAAAGTTCATCTATTCCTCCCATGCTTCTTTATTAGATTGCTTTAAAGGTTTAAGTGAGATTTGTATAGGTAAAAATGCTTTAGAATACAACTGGGTCACTTGATGTTATTTTTATTCATGTTTTCAAATGAAATTTCCTTACAATCAGATCATGTGTTTACTTTACTTATATATAAGTAGCAAATTAAATAGAGTTTCTAAATATCTGTGAAGTGAATGAATGAATACATAGGTTATGACTTTGGAGTGAGCAGGTCAGTAAATATTTAATCCAGATCAGAACTACCCTGTCCCAAATTGTGCTGAATGTACAAGGTGTTAGAGGGAAACACTGATGAAAACACCCGGTCACTTCTCCTTTGTGTCAGTTTCTTCCCTACTACCAGAGACTCATTTAATCCTTATATGTAAACAACAATTGCTTAGAATTATCTTTGTTTTATTTATTTACTCAAAGTATATTTTCCCCAAATCTTTAATCTAAATGTACTGTATGGATGATAATAACTTTCAAATAGATTAACCTAATGTCCCCAGCATGTCATTTATTTGAAGCTTTTATTCATTTACTCAATTCAGATACTCATTCTAGGTGTTCTGCAGTGCATTAACACTTTAAAAAAAAGGATAGAAAATAAGTGTGTGTGTGTGTGTGTGTGTGTGTGTGTGTGTGTGTGTGTGTGCTGTTCTTACAGACTAATTGCAGCACCATTGTTACTATTTCAATTTAGTTGTAGTAAGTACTTAGTAGACATCTGTTAACACTGACATTTTAGGTAGCCTTGTTCTTTAACAGCTGGAGAGCTAAAATAATGATCTCTGAATACTAAATTCACCTTTGAAGTGCATTTTGTACTCAAACATTTTGAGGCATTTCTCACACTTCTTAATTATTTCAGACTTGAAACATGATTTGAGACATTAGAAAGAGCCAGATTCAAGGTGACCTTATTTTCAATATCTGTTCCTCTTCTAATTAGCAATAAGATTTCCAAACAACCCTTAAATGCCCAGGCTTTGGCCTCCTTGTGCATAAAATCCAAGATGGGAGGAGCTGATTAGATTACACAATGCTTGCCAAATAATGCCATGATTCTGACTCTGAAAAGGAAGTCAATGATGTATTTAAAAAATAAGTCCCATCAAACTACTCCTACTATATCAACCTGGAGACTTCAATACCTTTATATCTTTCAAGGATGAAGTTGGAAGAAGCAGCACAATAATTCAAATTTCATCCTTCAGTACTTATTCAAGCCAATGCTCATGTTATTTTAGTAAGAAATGGGTGCCAAGGGTATGCACTTGACCATTTTATGCCGGGTTTAATTCCTATTTATATCCATCTACCAAATAGTTCATGAATACTCATGAAGCAACCAGAGGATGAGAAAGATGCTGTACACCGTCCCAGTTGTTAAGACCCACAGCACAAGAATTTAGCAAGAAACTTGGGGAATGTCAGCAGCAGAACAGAAAGCCCACATTCTCCTTCTCATGACAGAGATGTAAGTTCAACTTGCTATGGTCTGTCCCCCAGCTCACTGTAGTACAATATGGAGAAAAATTCCATCTCCTAGCTTTTCCCTAAGGAAAAAAATTCCATCTCCCTAAGTTTTCCCTTTTCTACAAAGTGCAGAATTTCCATCCAACATCAACAAATTTTAAAATTTTAAATGCACACATGGCATTTTCTAAAGTAGATCACATGCTGTTATAAAAGAAGGTTAACAAACATAAGAGGATTGAAAGGATATCAAGTATCATTTCCAGCTACAATGGAATGACATTAGAAATCAATGGCTAAAGGAAAACCATAAAATACACAAATATGTAGAAATTAAACAACATACTTTTAAGTGACCAAGGGGTCAAATAAGAAATCAAATCGGAGGTTAGAATAGGGCAAAAGGGGAAAAGGGGAGGGAATGAAAGTGAGAGGGGATAGGGTAGGAAAGATGGTGGAAAGTGATGGTCATCATTACCCTAAGTCCATGTAAGAAGACACAAAAGTTGTGACTCTACTTTGTGACAACCAGAGATATGAAAAATTGTGCTCTATATGTGTAATATGAATTGTAATGCATTCCATTGTCGTATATAACAAATTAAAATTTACAAAGAGAAAATGGGTTAAGATAAATGAAAATGAACACATAATACATCCAAACTATGGGATGTAGAAAAAGCAGAACTGAGAAAAAAGTTTTAGTGATAATGCCCACATTTAAAGATGAGAAAGATTTTAAATGAGTGTTGAACTTTACATTACAAAAACTAGAAAAAGAAAAACTAACTAAGCCCAAAAAGAGGTCGAAGGACATAACAAAATTTAGAGCAGAAATGAACCATATAGAGATTCGAAAAACAATTTTTTAAAAAAATCAATAAAATGAAAAATTAGATTTTATTTTAAGTAGAAATAAAACTGAAAATATTTAGTTAGAAGAGTTAAGGAAAAAGGAGAATCAAACAACTGATATGAGGAGACATTACAACTAATGCCACAACAAATGAAATGGATCATAAGATACTTCCACAAACAATTATAGGACAAAATAATTGGAAAATCTAGAAGAAATGAACAGATTCCTAGATATATATCCTACCAAAACTCAATAATAAACTTGAATATAATTATAACTAGTTCTGCTATTGTTGAATCAGTAATCCAAAACCTCCCAACAATAAAAGCCCAACATTTAAATTCTACTAATATTTAAAGGAAACTAATGTCAATTCCTTTCAAATTATCCCCCAAAAAAACTGAAGAGGAGGGAATAATTCCAAACTCATTCTATAAGACTGATATTATCCTCAAATGCTGAACATATATACTACAAGTTCAGGTTTCCATACTTTAGCTCTAGTCCCTGAGGAGGTTTGTGCTCTTGTGTTCCTGCTCTGCAGAATGCTGATTCTCTCTATTCACCTGTTGGTCTCTGGGAGGCAGCGGCATTATTTCTATTATAAATCTGAGAAGAGTTGCTGATATTTCAGTGTATTTAGCCTCCATGTTCGTGTTAAGGTAGAGTGGTGATTCCAGGCTTCTTACAGAATCAACCAGAAACCAAAGCACCTGGTATACAATTTTTAAGAGTAAATATCCTTCATAAATAGACAGTGAGTTATCTTGGTTAATGACATATGGCAAGATGAAATATGATTCAACCAGCATAAACACTTAAGGCCATAGTAAGATATTCACAACTGAATATCTGTTTAACTGGAAAGCAAAGTATAAAAATATATTTAAAGATAAATTTAACTTTGTTTTAAAAGCTATTGTATATGGAAACATATATATTATGTATGAAATCTAGAATTATATACACAGAAGTACTAATAACTGCTTTCTTTGGAAGAGGTATGGTGAATATTGAAAAAAATTTTCATCTTCATTTATTTTTTTGGATATTCTCTATTGGTTGTAATGAACACAGCTTGCTCTTAAAACCAAGTTTGCCTATGTGTTGGAAGGAATCTCAATAATGCTTCCTAAATTAATAGCACCAGGGCTGGGATTGCAGCATGAATGCATGTTGCATGCATGAGGCACTGGGTTCAATCCTCAGCATTACATAAAAATAAATAAATATAGATATTTTGTCCTTCTACAACTAAAATTTTTTAAAACAATTAATAGACCCAGTCTCTCTTGAATAAGATGATCACAACTCAAAAGCTATTGAGATAAGGTAGAAATATTATTCTTTTAAAACAGGGAAAACCTTCTTGAATTCTGTATTACATCTTCATTTTCAGCTTTATTTCTCACTGCCCTCTGCCTCCACAGGTGCCCTCCAAGGAGCCCTGGTCTGTGGGTCCTGAGCCTCTCAGATCTCAGAAAGCATTATACTTTTATAGGTTTTGTCCTCACTCCTCACCAGCTGTTGCCCTGAGTTATTATCTCCCTTGCATGCCTATGTCCTCCTCTTGAGCTACTTTGTAAGTTCTTCATGGATAGGTATTCACATGTGATATTACATATACAATTAAGGTTGTATAAATTATAGCATATAATAGTAAGAAAAAAATGTGACCAGTTACTCAGAGAATGATAGTAGGCACTGTCCTGTGGGTATATTTTAATTCGTTTTGCTCTTATAACAATATTCCATGAGGTTGGTATGATTGCTTCCATTTTACAAATGCAAGACCTGAAGCTTAGAGATGTCCAATAATTCTCAGAGTTATAGAGCCAGTAAGTTGTTGAAAGTGGAATCTTCTGAAAAACTCATAGCAGAGCTTTAGACATTTGCAAACACTTAGCAAAAAAAAAAAAAAAAGTTTAATTAAGACTTTGACTAGTTCCTTCTACTTGGGACTGGTGTAGAGGAGTTTTGTTTGGAATTTCTAGACTCCCTACTACAATGCCAAAGCAAGTACAGTGCTAGTTGCCCACAGTCCAAGTGCTCTCCAGAGTAGACAACATCCCCCACAAATGGCAGAATCCCAGGTGTACACAGACCTTCAATCCTTGCTAAGTGAGGTCAAGTTGCCACAGAAGAATTGGCAGGACAAACTGAAGTTTAATGAGCTCCATAGGAGTTTAACAGTATTAATTCCAGTCACACTGCACCTGTTATTTTAATCCACATCTGATTATTCTCCATTCATTGACCAGTCATTGTGCCGCACACCTTTGTGACTACACTCATCAAATTTCCTCATCTTAGAAGCATACCTTCTCTTCCCTTGTTTACTTGAAAGATTTTTACTGAGCCTCTAAACCCAGTTCAAAATTACATTTTCTCTGTAGCTCCCCCGGACCTCCCTATCTCTCACCCTCATCTCTGCTCTCTGTAACCTTAGTCACATTCGTTGGGTGCATGTGTTCTCCACTGAATTGCCAGCTCTTTGAGGGGAAGGTGTTTGTGTCACATCACATTCCATGCTTTATGTACATTAAATGCTCAATAAATGTGTGTTGAATCAAATGGGAATAGGAAGGTACTGAAACTGATAGAGAAAAACTAGCCATGATTTAGGCCAATAATTCGCTTCTCTGTGATGTGATTTTCAGATGAAATATTTAACAGATGAAATATTTCTGATCCAGGAGACTCTAAAGGTAAACATCCAAATTCTCAGTTTCTCTTTTTATGTATAGTGAGTTTGGTCTCAATTGATATAAAATTTCACACCAATGCTGAAAATATTCTTGAAAAATTCACTATTTTTAAATTGACCACTCCCTTCCATTAGTAGAGATAATTGAAAACTTAAACCCACCAAAGTGCACTTAAAGTACACCCAGAAGATTTAGAAGCACATGAATCCATGAACTGAGTCACCAGTGGGCATCCTAATAACTATAATTTCACCAAGATGTATTTATTAAACATCTGTGAATTGCTAAGTGCTGTCAATGTCTTCTAGAAAGAAGCACTGTGCAGTCACCTCCCTCATGGGAGGAACTGTGCCAGGAGTGATTTTGCTCATGGTATTAGTGTGTGGGAGAAGACGCTGTGAACCCTTTTTGAGAGGTTATAGATAGTTGCTCCGTGACTGGTAGAGACTTCATTTTCATTACTAGAAATGCCAAGCAGGGATGAAGTGGATGAGGGCATCCCTCACTCTCCTTAAGATTGCACCTTGGGCCACTTCTGGCCTTTGTCACTCAGGAACTATTTAGCTTCACTTGCTCCCTGTTCAGTGTTGAACCATATGTTATATGACTGGAAGTGACACATTTACAAAGCAGAAACTTTCTCTACTTCATTCTCATTAATCTGCTGTTAAAAAAATAATGTACCTGCATCTTAACCCTGTTTTCTAATTGTGTTTTCTGAACCAGAATCAGATCAGCAGCTTTTTTGGCCACTTGTTGTCTTTGCTTTTACCCCCAGACAAGACACACCTATTACTGTAGAGAAAGCTGATTATGAAAGACACATCTATTTCAGGATCTGGATCATTCCTTTTATGATATTTGATTCTTTAAAATAAAAATTTAAAATCCCCCACCAACTTCCCCTAAAGAATTTATCCTAGAAGAAAAATATTTTGTTCAGAGACTTTTTTGGAACTAATTGTTCACCAAAAGATAAAATGATTCCTTCTTAGGAAGTTATAGCATCTCAGAATTTTAGCACTGGAAGGCAAGTTAGAAATAGTCTTAATCAATTCTTTCATTTCAAAGATGAGAGAGGGCTGATTTGACAAGGCTAAATGACTTTCCCACTACCACCCGGTTAGAGACAAGACTCTGCCTACAACTCCTAACCCTAAGCAGGGGTATATGTTTAATTAGTTTTTTTTTTTTTTTTTTTGCCAGAGGGGGGAAATTTCTTTTAATGAATTACTGACAGCTGAATATTAATATGCATGTGATTTTACTCTGCTAATATAGATAAAATTATAATCACAGTCAATCAACAAAGAGTAAAACCCTCTAATTTCCAAAGAAAATTAGCTAATGCCAGAAAACCTTGATCTAATGGGAGAGGTAAAGTTCAGATTATTGGTATGGGTACACATGTTGTGATCAAGCAAATGACTCATGATATTTGAATATGCTCTGGAATAACAAAGATGTAGTGGAGGAAAGGGGGCATCTCCATAACTAAAATCCTCAAACAAAACAAATGAGATATAGAGATACATGCCTTCCAAATAGACTAACAGGCATCAGTCGCTGCCTGATAACAGCAGATATGCAGAAAGGAAACGTCATGATTGTAATAATTGCTATAAGATGGGTTCTAAAGAGTGCATGAGTACTCCATGGAAACAGGAGGCCACAAAATGAGGTCCTGGAGTTTGGATTATTCAGACAGTTGTCTCAGTTCTGACCCTGATAGTCACATCCTCAGAACAATGACATCAGATCATTCACCCCCATTTATTGTAATGGTTTCACTTAAAGATAATTCATTTGAAAAAGAATACACACACAATCCCAAAGCCACATCAGAGATGGCTGAGAGAAAGGTTAGATGAGAAACCAGGACATAATTCCACAAACAGCTGCTGAGTTCCACATAAGGTCAAAGATAATTTTGAAACACCTGAAACAGAGGTGACTTTAAACATGAAGCAGGCCTGACAATCATCAGTCTCCACAAATAAACACAGTTATGAAGCAAGAAAGATTACCAACTTAAAAAAAATATTGCTGGCTTTCAATCATCCCAGATAGTGTAAATTAAGACAGATAAAGTTGGCTGCCTCCTGGAAATAATAGACTCCTCTCCATGTTCCCTGCTTGTCCCTGCTGGTTATGAAGAGGGATGAGGAACTTCTCTGTCAAATAAAGCAAGACTGAGAGTTCTGTGGAGCTCCCTTTAAAGAAGCAAGAAGGTCAAATCAAGTGTGACAGCTGTTTACACGGAAGAAAAGGCCTAATCTTGTGGTGGTTTGTGAAGGCATCTCCAGATTCCATGGTGTTCCAAAGTACAGTCTGCTTTCCTAAATCCAATCTGTAGCTTTGGGTTCTTTTAAAGATGGATCCTTTCCTTGCCTGACCTCCCCATTCTAATATTCCTCACATTCCACCCCACAACAAAAGACGCAATCCATTCCTTCTTCTAACAAAGCTCTCAGCCTATTCACTTTATAAGGAGTAGGGGTATACATTTATATGTGGGGTATAAATTTTAAAATATAGTACAATCCTAAGGGATATGGTGAGAGCAAGAGAAATAGTAAAATTTCCATAATATCAGATCATTAAAAGTGCATATATTGGGCTAGGGTTGTAGTTCAGTGGTAGAGCACTTGCCTAGCATGTGTGAGATACTCAGTTCAATTCTTAGAATTATATATATATATATATATATATATATATATATATATATATATATATATATATATCCATTGACAACTAAATCAACATTTTTAAATGCATATATTAAACCTGAAAAAGTGATGACTTAAAAATCATAATATTATACAAATATTCAATTAAACAATGTGAGCTGTGAGGCCTTTTGTGTGCCCTGAATTGGGTTAGGCTTCATGAGCAAAATGGGAGGAACCTAAAAAATATTCAGTGCTTTTCAGATTATGATATATTTTGGGAAAGTGTCTGTAAGGGAGAAAAAGGAGAGGTTAATAAGAAATGTGCATAAGCCAGAGAAAAAGTCCCCAAAGAGATACAGAAATTGAAGCAGGCTATCACATGGTGATCCAAAGACCACCTGCATAAGAATTAGTTGGGATGTGGATATAAATGTATATTCTCGTATCCCTCATATGCCTCATAAACCAGGTTATTTGGGAATACATTCATGGATACAAATAAAATCCTATCATTTTCTTGCTAAAAACCCTTTACATGGAATGAGTTTATGATGCAAACCCTCTGCTGGATCTGCATGATCTGGCACTGCTTGCTTCTCCTATGCCATCTCTGGTCCTTGATTCTCTCCTCTCCCCTCAATGTACATTCCTTGCTCTCTAGTTAGATGCTGATGTCTTTCCACTTGCATGGCACATGCTCCTTGTGCTCTCCTTTGCCTTGGTCATCATTTCTTTGGACAGTCTTCCACCCTTACCCTAGTAAGCTCAGTCACCTCACCACCACCACCTCTTTCTATATCATTAGAATATTATCTTTTCTTCAAAATACCTTTTTAGTTTGGTTTTGCTGCTGCAATAAATCACAACAAACCTAGTGGCTTAAAATCACACAAATGGATTATTTTTTGACTTTGTAGGTCAGAAGCCCAAGTATCTTACTGGGCTTCAAGATCAAGGTATACGCAAGCTGCACTTCTGTCTGAATTTTTAGATAAGAATCCACTCTCTCTTCTAGTCTCTCAAGGTCATTCATAATCCTTAGTTCCTGGTCCCTTTCCTATTAAAAGCTGGCAACATTACATCTTTCTGATCCTTCTTTGCAGCCATACCTCCCTCTGACCATAACCAAGAAAATTTTCAGTTTTTAACTACTCATAATCAATCAACACCGCCAGATTAATGCAGAATAACTCCCCGTTTTAAGGTCCTTAACCTTAGTGATATTTTAAAGTTTTCCTTCATCATGCAAAGCAGCACATTCAGACCCTAGACATCAGGACATCAGTCTTTACCTACCACCAAAATTTAAGACTTTCTGAAATTATTTATGTATTTATTTATTCATCTCTTTATTAACCCACTAAAACCAAAGCTTACTGTTGATTTTGAGTGCCTAGAAAATAAGCTAGCATATAGTAGATATGCCATAAATATTGATTCATTAAATGATTGATGAACATTTATACCAAATCCATGAATGTGTTACATGCTTTTTGTTTTTTAAATAATGTACCAGAAGCTATTAGAGCTGTAGTCATCAAATACATCTCATTAAGCTAATCTTCAATCATTCCAAATCCCTATCATAGTCCCATCTATGCTACATGGATGCACCATCTAGTCTGCTTGTAATATATTCTAGAAATGCCTCACCCATACTGGAAGTGCCTATAAAGGAAAAATGCTTTATGTCTAACAAAATCTCTTTTATTGTCACTGAAGCTCCTCACCTCTGCTATAGCTAGAACATTCTGTTCTTTTAATACATTTCAAGGGATGCAAAATACAAAGATTCCAGAGGGACATGCAGGGATTAGAAATAAGTTAAGCTAGCATGGTGAAAGGCAGTAGAGAGTGGTGAAGACTGTGTGTCTTAGAAAGTGCACGCTTAGTTGAAAGAAATTAGAATCCTAAAAATGTGAACCTTCATGTGAAATGCTCTCATGTCTAAAATATACAGGTAAAAATTCTTTTGCTTCAAGCTATGATATAGTATCGTGCCTCCCTGAGAGCAACGAAAAATCCAAACAACACACACACACACACACACACACACACACACACACACACACCACAATCTGTTTGAAGACTGTAAAAATGACATTGCAGCTAGGATTTGTGAGACCAAAATTTCAGAAAAAGGACACTCATTGAGGTGACTCATATGTACAGACCACTTTTCTGCTGGGGAAATTTGCCAACTTTTGGCAAAAGAGGAGAAGCTAAGGAGCCAGAAGGCAAGAGGCAGCTGTAAAAAAGTAGAAAAGTCAGCAGAGTGTTTTGGCAATTTCACAGGATCGTGGAGTTAAAATTGAAATTCGAGGCTGCCAAGGTTGTTAGTGTGAGAGGGATCAGGATTCCTGAGAGTAGGAGCACGAAGGCATAAACCTAAAACTCAGTAGGTTTCCTATTGAAGACTTTGCCAGTTCTTAAGTGGGGCCTCACTTTATGTCAAAAACAAATCCCCTTTACTGCCACAGAAGCTTCTCTGTGGAGCCTGAAGAGCAGAGAATATTCAATTGTTCCCCTTGCTTTCTGGAGATAAATATCAAATGATTACAGGCAGGGACCATGTGGATGATGAAATTGGATGAAGCCCATGGGTACAAAACATTGTGGAGTGGTAAGGTCTGCAGTGAGCTGGGAAGGACATGCTGGATCCGAAGAAGAAAGCAGTGACAGAGCTCCAAGCCATGTTGGTCTTCTGGGGTTATTTTGTACCAAACAAGGCTGATTTTTCAGTATTTCAATGGTATTGAGTAACAAAAAATGGAGTTCAGGATCTCCCAAGGAGAAGGAGCCGTAATGAGTTCCCTGGACTCTCAAATGGGACTTGTGAAGATGTACATCTAGGAAGACCAACTTTGACGCTGATCTTTTTTCTTTGTTTGCTCTTTTTAGTTACACATGACAGCAGAGTATATTTTGACATTTTTCTTCAAACATAGAGTGCATCTTATTCTAATTAGGATCTCAGTCTTGTTGACACTGATCTTTAAATAAACTCTCTTGTATTTTATTGAGTAAATATGCCCTACTCTAGTTAACAGCTAGAGGAGAGGGTAAAAACTTCCCTTGAGAAATTTAACATCATCCAGAACTGCTACAAATGTCTTTTTAAAATTTATTTGTCTGGGTTTTTTTTTTTTACATAATTAAACAGGAAGTATCAGGTAAAACAAGAAAATGACATTGAATCATCCCTGAATCCATGACAGTGTTGTACTCTGATCCCTAGGATCAGAATCTTGGCTCTAAGCTTGCCTTGTGGGTCCAAGCCAGGAGAATGCTGAAAGTCAGTCTTCAGTTTTTGTAGGAGAGCTGTACCCACCGATGTCTCAGCATGAACATGTGCCTGCGTCCTGGTTGCCACCACAGTGTATTCACTTATTCATTTATCTTCTGTTCTTGTTCATTCTTTTTTTTTTCATTTAATTTTAATTAATTTCATTTAATTCATGCATTATAATTTTACATAATGGTGGATTCACTATTACATATTTGTACATATATATGACATAACAATATAATGTGGCCAATATCATTCTCCCATCTTTCCCTTTTCCCTCCTCTCTTTGCCCACCCCCATCCCTTTCCTCTACTCATCCCCCTTTAATTTTCATTAGATCTCCTACCTTTCTTCTCCTTTATACTCTCTAGTTTCCACATATGAGAGAAAACATACAATGCTTCACTTTCTGAGTTTGGCTTATTTTGCTTAACCTAATGTTCTCAAGTTCCATCCATTTTCCTGCAAATGATATAATTTTATTGTTCTTTATGACTGACTAAAACACTGTTGGGTATATTTTCTTTGTCCATTAATCCCTTGATGAACATCTAGACTGGTTCTATATTTTAACTATTTTGAGTTGTGCTGCTATAAACATGATACATATTTACTGTTATAGCATGATTACTTTAATACTGTAAGCTAAATACCAAGAAGTGGTATAGTGGGGTCTTTTGAGGAACCTCTATGATGATTTCCATAGTGGTTGTACTAATTTCCAATCCCTTCAACAGGGTAAAAATTACTTTTTTTTCCACCTTCTTTTCAGCATTTATTATTATTTGTATTCTTGATGACTGCCATTCTGAAATAGTGTGAGATAAAAATCTCAGTATAGTTTTAATTTGCATTTCCCTAATTGCTAAAGATACTGAAGATTTTTCTACATATTTGTTGGTTGTTTGTATGTCTTCTTTAGAGAAGTATCAGTTTATTTCATTTGTCTGGTTATTATTTGGATTATTAGTTTTGGTAATGGTAAGATTTTTCAGATTTTTTTGTATATCCTGGATCCTGATCCTTTATCAGAAGAGTAGCTGGCAAAGATTGCTGCCTTTCTTTAGTCTTTCTCTTCAAAGTCTTAATGGCTTTCTTTGCTGTAAAGGAACATTTTAATTTGATGCCATCCATTTATAGATTCTGGGTATTACTTCCTGTGCTGAAGGAGTCCTACAGGTGCCACAGTGGTTTACCAAGACACGGAGCCTGGGACCCCACGTCCATAGCCAACGGAGCATCTGTGTTCTGCAATACAACACTGCTGTGACTGCCTGGGACCTGTGTCAGACATGAAATCAAGAGGGATACCTAAGTCTTCCCACTGTGGTGAAAATGAGAATAGGAAGCTCCTGAAGTTCCTTGTCACTGAGAATCCTAGTGACCTAACTTGCTACAAACTCTTCAGTTGAGGTCATTGAGCCACCAGCAGTCATCACTTATGTTGATCACAGATGGAGAGAAGAAATGGAGGGAGACTCTGTTACTGCACCCACCCATATCCAGAGCTGATGTGCTGTGCCCACTGAACAGGATCCCAGCCTAATACTCATTAAAAAGTGAACATTTGTCTTTATGAAAACCACACTTTAAATTGAAAGAGGTAACCATTCCACCAGGTATGCAGAAAGTAATTCAGGGACACTAGGAAATGAGAAAGCAAGGAAATGTGTCACCACCAAAAGAACACTATGTTCCAAAAACTGACCCCAGAGAAAGGTAAATTTACAAATTGCCTAAAAAAGGAATTCAAAATAATGATCTTAAGGAAGTTGAGTGACACACAAGAGAGAACGGAACAAGAATTTAATTAAATCAGTGAAGCAATTTATAGGATCTGAATGAGAAGTTCAACAAAGAAATAAATATCATAAACCCAACTGATTTTTTTTGTAAAGATACTAAGAATATGTATTAGAGTCTTTTCAACAAATGGTTCTAGAGAAATTAAATAGCCACATGCAGGGTAATGAAACTAAATCCTTGTATCTTGACAGTTATGCCAATTAACTCAAATTGGATCAAAGACTTAAATATAGGACCTGAAAGTATAAAAACACTGAAAAAAAGTGTTGGGAATACTGGTATAGGCACATATTTTGGGATCAAGATGCTAAAACACACACACACAAAAACAAAAATAAACAAATGGGATTACATCTAACTAAAAATCTTCTGAACTGCAAAGGAAATATTCAACATAATAAAGATATAGCCCACAGAATGAGAGGAAGTATTTGAAAACTGTACCTCTGGTAAGGGGTGCATATTCATAATATAAGGATCTCAAAAGACTCAATAAGAAAAAATATATATAAATCTAATTTAAAAGTGATCTAAACAGATATTTCTCAAAAGAAAGCATACATACAGATGGCCAACAGACAAAAGAAAAAAATTCAACATCATTAATCTTCAGGAAAATGCAAATCAAAACCACAATAAGATATTGCCTCACTTTAGTAATAATGGCTATTATCAGAAAGAGGAATGATTATAAATGTTGGGTAAGATGTGGACAAAAGAGAATCCTGGCACAAAATTGAATAGAATGTAATTTAGCATATCTATTATACAAAATAGTATGGAGATTCCTCAAAAAATTAAAAATAGTACTACTATATGATCTAGCAATCCTACTGATAAATATTCAAAAGAAATGAAGTCAGTATGTCAAAGAGAAATCTATACTTCTGTGTTTATTACAGCACTATTCAAAACAGTTAAGAAATGGTGTTGAGCATGGTGGTGCACGCACGTAATCCCAGAAGACTGCGGCAGGAAGATCACAAGTTCAAAGCCAGTCTTAGCAATTTAGTGAGGGCCTGAACAACTTAGCAAGTTGATGTCTCAAAAACTAAAAAGGACTTGGGAATGTAATTCAGTGGCAAATCACTATTGTGCTCAATCCCCAGTATCAACATGAAAGAAAGAAAAGAACAACCTGATTGTCCATCAGCTGATGAATGGATTACAGAAATGTGGAACATATACACAATGAGATAGTATTCACCTATACAAAGAATGAAGTTCTGTCATTCAGGGATGGAACTGGAGAGCACTATGATAAACCAGGCACAAGTATGCCAGATACATGAAGAAAGACAAGTACCACATGATCTCACTCATGGTTTCTGAATCTGTGGATCTTATGAATGTTTTGAGTAGACAGTTATCAGAGGCTAGGAAAATTCGAAGAAGGGAGGGATGTGGAAAAGTTGATCAATGGGAATTAGTTATGGTTAGATATAAGAAAAACATTCTGGTGTGCTATTGCACAGTAATGGTGACTGTGGATAACAATAATGTACTACTTATTTCAAAAACAAACAAACAAACAAACAAAAAAATGATTTTGAATGTTTTTACCACAAAAGAGTGATGAATGTTCAAGGAGAGAGACATAATTAATCTGACTTAAACATTACTCAATGTATACCTCTATTGAAATATCATGTTACCCCATTAATATATACAATTTTAATGCTCTCATGTACCAGTTTAAAAGTACATTTAATTTAAATTTAAAAATTAACCAAAGGAAAATCTTGGAGTCAAAAAACTCAATGAATGAGATAAAAAAGTACAACTGACAGTTCTGACAGGAAGCAAGATCAAGCAGAAGAACTAATCTTTGAACTTGAGTATAAGTCACATGAAATAATCAGGTCAAAGGAAAAAAAGAGAAAAAGAATGGAAAAGGGAAAAGAATGCTGCAGGATTTAGATGTCACCATTAAGTGAACAAAATCCACAGGATAGGAGATCCAGAAAGAAAACACGGAGAAAGGGCAGAAAGCTTATTTAATGAAATAACAGATAAAAACTTTTCTAGTCTTGAGAGAGATATAAACATCCAGATCCATGAAGCTTTAAGGTCCTTAAATCAATTTGATACAAAGAGGGCCTCAACAAGGTATGCTACCATCAAAATATCAAAAGACAAAGAGAATTTTTAAAGTAGCAAGATAAAAGCATCAAGTGACCAACAAGGGAATCCTCATTAAACTATGAGCAGATTTCTTCACAGGATCTTTGCAGGCCAGGAAAGGAGGGAGTAAAATTTTCAAATTATGGAAATAAAATACAAAACTGCCAGCACAAAATATACAGCTGTACTTCAGAAATGAAGTCTTTACCAGACAAAAAGAAAAGCTGAAGGAATTAACCACCACTAGGCCTGCATTACAAAAAAAAATGTTGAAGACAGTTCTTCAACATGAAATGAAAGGACAATAATTACTATTGAGAAAACATATGGAAGTACAAAACTCCCAGGGAGAGGTAAATTCATAGTTAAATTCAGAATGCTTCATTACTGTAACATTGGTGTGTAAATTTTTAAAATTTTGAATATGAAAAAAAGTTGAATGGTCAAAAATTTTAACTGCAATAAGATGTTAAGAAATATGCAATATAATAAGATGTATATTGTGTCAACAAAAATATAAATAATGGAAGGAGTATAAAAGTCTGGGGTTTTATCTGTGACAATCCAGTTGTAATTAACTTAAAATAGTCTATTATAACTACAATATGTTTTATGTAAGCCCCATAGTAACTGTAAAGGAAAACTATAGTGGATATACAAACAAGAAAAAAAGAGGAATTAAAGTTTAGTACAATGGAAAATCACCTAATCACAAATGTATGCAGCAAGAATCCACAAAAGAATCATAAAAAAATTTAGTAAGATGATAGGAGTAAGTTCTTCCTGTCAATAATAATGCTGAATGTCAAAGGATTTTAAATTCTCCAAAGACAGAGTGATAGGCAGACAAGGAGTCATGCATATAGCCCCATGTACTCAAGAGGCTGAGGCAAGAAGATCACTTGAGCCCAGAAGTTAGAGACCAGCCTAAACAATATAGCAAGACGTTGTCTAAATAAATAAAGACATAGAATAACTAAATGAATTTAAAAAACAAGATGCAACTACAAGTTGCAACTAAAAGTTGTCTATAAGAAACCCATTTTAGCTTCAAGTGCACACATAGACTGAAAATGAAGGGACAGAAGACGATATTTCATACAAATAGTAACTGAAAGTGAGAAGGAAAGTTTATAGCAATACAATTACATTTTTAAAAGAAATATCCCAAATGAACTGTTTAATACCATCTCCAGAAAAAGAAAAACAAACTAAACCCTAAGTTAACAGAAGGAAGAAATGATGAACTTCAGAACGTAAATAAATCAAACAGAGAACAGAAAATCTATAGAAAAAGTCAATAAAACCAAGAATTTGTTCTTTGACATAACAAACAAAATTGAAACCCCCTAGCTAAACTAACTAGGAAAAAAAAAGGGGGGGGGAAGACTTAAGTAAATAAATTCAGAAATGAAAGTGGAGATATTACAACAAACACCTCAGAAATAAACATATATTTATGAAAAATTATATGTCAACAAGTTTGAAAAAATAGAGTAAATGAATAAATTCATAGAAAGATACTACTTACTAAGATTGAATTAGAAAGGAATAGAAAGCTTGAACAGACCAAAACAAATAAAAATATTGAGGAACCAATTAAAAATCTTCCAATAATAAAAGCTCACCACAAGATGGCTTTATGGCTGAATTCTACCAAATATTCAAAGAATTATTACTAATACTTCTTAAATGTGGCCAAAACATAGAGGCATGGAGGAGCACTCCCAAACACATTTTATATTGCTACCCTAACTTCACCATGAAGATGCAGCAAGAAAATAAAACTATAGGCCAATATATCTATGAATATTGATGCAAAAATCTTCAATAAACTACTGGAAACCCCAATTCAACAACATATAAAAAAATTAAAAATACAAACCACATGATCATCTCAATTGACGCCAAAAGATTTGACAAAGTTCATCATTTTTTCCTTGTAAGAATTCTTAACTGTTTGAGTTTAGAAATAAAGTTCTTCTATCTAATACAAGACATTTATTAAAATGCCTCTGCTGCCATCATAATTTGTAGGGACAACTAAAAGCTTTCCCACTAAGATCTGGTATACGGTCGGGGTGCCCACTCTTCTATTCAACATGATACTGGAAGATCTAGCAAGAGCAATCAGACTATTTCTTTAAATAATAGGAATTCAAATTATAGAGGATGAAGTAAGTTTATCTCTATTTTCAGACGTCATCATCCAACATGTAGAAAACTCCAAAAGTTACACACACCCACATACACACACATTCATGCATCTTAAAACTAATATATTAAATCAGTAAAGTTGCAGGTACAAAATCGACATGCAAAAAATCAGTAGCAAGTTGACACACAAATAATCACTTATTTTGAAAAATAAATTTTAAAAAATATCCTTTACAGAATGAAGGAACTTTGGATTGTGCAGAAGGAGTAAGGGGAGGAAAGGGGTTGTGGGTATGGGAAGAATGGCGAAATGAAATGGACATTATTACCCTATATACATGTGTGATTATACTACCAGTATGATTGCACAATGTGCAGCCAGAGGAATGAAATCATGCTCAATTTGTGTATAACGTGTCAAAATGCGTTCCACTGTCATGCATAACTAAGTTGAACAAATTAATTTAAAAAAATAAAAAATAAAATAATTTTAAAAAGAAAATTTTCTTTATAATAGTTTCTAAATAAATAAATAAAATACTTGGTAATAAATTTAACCAAGACAGTGAAAGATCTATCTATACACTGAAAACTATAACACACTGATGAAAAATGTTTTAAAAACCCTAAGAAGATACAAAAATGGAAATCTGTCCAATGTACATGGATTAGAAGAATTAATAGTATTAAAAATCTATATTACCTGCTATGGTTTAGATACGGCATGAGTGGCCCCATGACTTAATATGTTGAAACCCAATCCCCATTATGAGATTCTAAGGAACTGTGAACTTTATATGACTATAGTGTCTAGAGGTGGGACCTTTGGAAAGTGATTAGGATTAGATAATTAGGTTGGGGACTCCAGGACTGCAACCTGGTAACTAAGAGAAAGAGGGACCAGACAGTCACAATGCATGCTTATATCTCTTGCCATTTGATGCCCTGTGGCCCATTGGAACTCTACCAGCAAAAAGACCATCACCAGATTTAGCCCCTTGAATATGTACCTATAGAAAATGAGCCAGAATAAACCTCCTTTCTTTACAATTCGCCTGGCCCATATTACTGGCAACAGCAAATAAACAAATATACTACCCAATGTGATATACAGATATAATGCAGTCCTTATCAAATTTCTAATGACATTTTTTACCAAAATAGAAAAAAAAATTGTATGAAACCACAAAAAAAATAAGCAAAGCCATTCCTAGAAGAACAAACAAAGGTGGAGGTATCATACTTCCTGATTTTAAATTATATTACAAAGCTATTGTTAATAAAAACGATATGACACTGGCATAAAAACAGAAACATAGCCTAATAGAATAGGTGAGAGAGCTCACAAATAAATCCAAACACAAATGGTCAAGTAATTTTCAATAAGGACAGTAAGAGGACAAAATGAAAAAAGGGATTGTCTCTTCAACAAATGGTGCTGGGAAAACTGGATTTTCACATGCAATAGAATAAAATTAGACCCTTATCTTACGTCATGCACAAAAACTCAAAATAGATAAAACATCTAAATGTGAAACATGGAAACACAAAACTCCTAGGAGAGACTATAGGGGAAAATCTCCTTGACTTCAGCATTGGCAATGTTTTAGATATTTCACCAAAGCCTCAAGCTACAAAACAAAGGTAAATAAATGGGACAGCATCAAACTTAAAAGTTTCTGCACAGCAAAAGAAACAATCAACAAAATGAAAAAGCTATCCACAGACTGGGAAAATGTATTTTTAAACTACATATTTGATAATGGGTTAATATCCACAATTTATAAGAACTTTCTTAATTCAATAGCAGATAAATAGTCCATTTAACAGCTATTTCTCCAAAGAAGGCATAAAAATGGTTAAACAATACTTTAAAAGGTAGTCAATGTTATCAATCATTAAGGAAATGAAAATTAGAACTACTCTTGAGATATTACCTCATACTTATTAGGATGACTAATATCAAAGAGATGAAAAATAAATGTTGGCAAGACTATGAAGATAAAGAAATACTAGAATACTATTCCTGAGAATGTGGATTACCTACAAACATTTGAAAAAAAACAGTATGGAAATTTTCTAAGAATTTAAGAATAGAGCTATCATATAACTCAGAAATCCTTTCTCTGAATATGCCCAAAGAAAAGGAATTTATCACTTAATATAATTTCACTCCTATGTCCATTATAGCTTTATTTGTAACAGCCAAGATATGGAAACAATTTCAGTGTCCTTCAGTGGACAAATGGATAAGAAAACCACACACATGCACACACACATACACACATGTACACTCACACACATGCATGCAAAAGCACACAAATAATATTATTCAGTCTTACAAAAGGAGATTCTACCATCTTATCACAACATGGATGGAACTAGAGGACATCATACTATATAAGCCCTACACAGACACAGAAAGCAAAGTATGCATGATAGAATTTATATATGGAATCTAAAAAACAAAAATAAGAGAGGTTGTGGGTATGGTGGTACAACACACATGTACTCCCAGTAGCTTGGGAGGCTGAGGCAGGGGATCACAAGTTCAAAGCCAGCCTCAGCAACTTAACAAAGCCCTAAGAAACTTAGTGAGACCTCATCTCAAATTAAAAAATAAAGAGCTCGAAATGTGACTCAGTGGTTAGACACTACTAGGTTCAGTCCCTGGTACCCAAAATAAATAAATACATAAATAAATAATGTCAAATATATAGAACTAGAACATAAAACAATGATTACCATAGGTAGTGGATGGTGGGATGAAGGTCAAAGGATACAAATTAGTAAATATATAACATGAAAAATTCTACAGATTTGATGCATAAAGTAAGCATTATAGTTAATAAAATTACCACATATTAGGGAATTTTGTTAAATAGTTAGATTTTAGCTATCTTTGTCACAAAAGAAAAAAAACTGTGTAAGATGATAGCTATGTTCATCTGTCTCACTATAGTAAGTATTTTACTATATATAAATATGCAATAGTAGCATGTTGTCAATCTCAAATATATACAATATAATTTATTTTAAAGAAAATAATAAAACTAACAGCAAAGGAATGATAAGAAAATAAATGAACAGTAATAAAATAAATGATGGACTTAGAATTATATACCCAATAAAATATCTTCCAAAAATTGGGGTGAAAGACACTTCCAAAAAAATAATAACTGAGCATGCTTGTAATCCTAGCAACACAGGAAGCTGAGGCAGGACGATTACGAGTTCAAAGTCAGCCTCAGCAACTTAGTGAGTCCCTAAGCAATTTAGGGAGACCCTGTCTCAAATTAAATATATAAAGGGCTGGGGATGTGACTCAGTGGTTAAGCACACCTGAGTTCAATTCCCTGTACCAAATAATAATAACAATAGCAACTGAGGAAACGTATGACTAGCAGATCCAATTACACAGAAAATGTCATCAGGACTTGATCTTACTATATGTCATAGCTCTCCCTTTCTCTCTATTCACTTCTTTCTCAGATGGTTCGTTACCACCAGTGACCTCAGACAGATTCAAACTTGTATATTCATAATTCTGAGTGCAGTCAATAAAAAAAGATTTTTTCCAATTGTCTTGAATTTGTAAGCTGATCACTAAAGCCTGAGTATGTAAGGTTTTATGCAGGCCCTGGTCACAAGGAACATCTAGGGGTCAATTCAGCCCATCCAAGTGACATGAGAGTGATGGTTCTCCAAAAGAAATATGGTCCTGTTACTCACAGAATGAGAAAGCGTCATGTGACCATCCTCACTAGGGACACATTTGCAGATTCCTCTAGATCCCATATTTCCTCTCATGTAAATCAGCAGCTCTGGAAAGGTAATTGGTTAGTAAAGCCTTGGAGACTCAAAGCGATGTCTCAGATACTAATTCAAGGAAGACAGCTCAGCTGTCTTCTTTATTTAATAAAGTCTGCACTTGGCTTCCTCTTGGTGAAAATGATCTGGACTGTTGCTAACCTATATTCAGCTGGCTCCTCCTTCCCTCTCTTCACCCTTTCTTTATAGTCCCCACTTTCTTTCCCTATTTTTGCTTATTTTCTCAGCTTTCTATTCTGCATTTAGTTGTCCAAGATGACTCTCTCTGAACCTATGTTTTCTTCTAGAAATGCAAAATTTCGATTTAAAAAAAAATTCTACCATTTCCTATATAAACTTGATTTACAGCCTTTTTGAACTTTTAAGTGTCTATAACAACTTTTATGATTTTTCATTATTTTAAATTTCTACTCATGTTGACTCATGTTGTAATTTTATCTTTTCTCCTATAGGCATATGAACCTGTCATTGGTAAGATGGTCTTAGCAACTCCTATTCACCTTTAATATCCAAACTTCCATTTTTTTTTTTTTAAGAGAAGACTTTTTTTAAAGCCCTAGGCCATCAGGTCTATATGTACAATTTTCATTTGACTTAGAGGCCTTTGCAATTTTATGAGCTTTTGCTTCTCTGGCACTTTTCATTACCTCAACAGTAAGGGCCGTGTTCTATTAACTACTATATACTTGGTGCTTGCCATGCATTATACATTCAGTATATTTGCTGAAATGATTGGAAAAAGAGAACAAATTAAATATTGTATTCTTCTATAGTTTGAATCTGGAATGTCTCCCAAAGGCCCATATGTTAAGGCTTTTGTGTCCTAGCCATAATGTGTGTGTCTCTGTTCGCCACATGCTCTCAATGTGATGTGCAGCCACAGACTCAAAACAATGGTACCAATGGATCATAGACTAAAACCTCCACCACTGTGAACCAAATAAACATTTTCTTTTCATAAGTTACCCAGGATTTTTTTTTTATCAGTAAGCTGACTTACACATGGCCTACTTCTGAAAAGTAAGAAATCTTATTTCTCTAGATCATTCTGATGTTCTTTTATCTCCCTTCAACTATGCCCTCCCTTTAGAATTGCTTTATGAGTTTTCTGGAAATGTAACTTTATGAAATGGTGTAATGTGATAGTGAAGGCTTTTTTTCCCCCCATCAGATATTTAGACCATTTAAAAAGTAATTATATGAACTCACAGTGCTATTAGTTATGTTCATTGAATTGACATTTTCATTATTAATCCATTTTTAATTACATTGGATACATTTCATCGATATTTCTTCTGAGAGGAACAGAATGTATAATGGCATTTGCAAGAACATATGCACCTCATGCAATGGCAAATGTCTAAACCTGCACCATCAGGCCAGGCATAACTGCAGAGCTGATAAGTTCTCCAAAAGATAGCACCAACTTAAATATGGTCTATACTACCAAATAAAGAAGGGAATTAAGTGATCAACAGCCAAAAACATCTAGAGATCATATGCACAATTGACTGTGTTTCATAATTTTCTTCTTTATAGTTTTGTGGATTGAAAAAAAAAGATAAAGGGGGCATTTCCAAGTTGAAATCCTACTGTCATTAATTGCAAAAGAGCAGAGGAAAGCAAAGGCATGCTCTTGTCCTGGCACAGGATGTTTGCATAAATGTAGACCCTTTTGGTTGCAAGCCTCAGAGTCCTAACCCAAGTGGTTTAAGGAGAACAAAGGAAATTTTTTGGCTCATAAAAATGAAAAGACAAGGGCTCTTGCTGGTTCTAAGAGATAAAACAAAAAAAAAAACTTGACTTTTACTAGTACTCTAGTTCATAATTTAGCAAAAATGGAGCAAATAATAAATATTTCAGACTTTAGGGGGCCTTACCAAATATCTTGCATTTTATTGGGTTTTTGTTCTGCTTTTACAACCTTTTGAAATATAAACTCATGTGTAATGCAATAGTCATATAAAAACAGAACTGGGTGGATTTGAATCACACATGATAGTTTCTCAATCTCAGATAAATCATAGCCAATATTAAATGTTTGTTATTTTTTCTATAATATCCTTTATTACCATTTTTATAGGTATGGACCCAATTTAGGATAATGCAATTTATTTAATTTCAGTGACTCTTTTGTTTTTCTTTTTGCTTTTTAAATAAGCAGTACTTCAGCTTTTGTCTTTCTTAGCCTTCATATTTTTAAAAAGTAAACACCAAATATTTTATAGAATATAAAAGTTTGGACTTGTCTAATTTTTTTCTCATAATTAGTTTAAAGCTATGAAATATAAAATTTCAACTAACATCCTTCTCTATCATGACTTGATGTCCCTTTGTCTCAATATTGGTGATTTCATGTTAGTTTTGATCACTTAATTAAGGTGGTATTTACCAAGCTTCTTCACTGTAAAAATAGTATTTTTCCCTTTTTAATCAAAAAAATAATTTGTGAAAGATATTTTGGAGCTATCTAAATATCCTGCTCCCTATTAAATTGAATCAGATTTTTTTTCCTAGTGCTAAGATTGAGTCCAGGGACTCTTGGTTACTAGGTAAGTGCTCTACTACTGAACTATATCCCTTTCCCCACTGGTGATTTTTTAACTTTCATAATTAAATTGTGACTCCATTATAAAAAAGAGCTTTCTTTCTTTAATTTAGCATAAAGTTCTATAATTCTTATTTTAATTAGTGGGTTATAAATAATCATTATCATGATTTATATATTTATTTATTTTGTCATTTCCGTATTTATTTGCTCTTATGTAACTCTTTCAATAATTGAAAGAAAAAGCATATAAAGACAGCAAGGACATATAAGACTAACAACATAATTTACATTGTTTATTCTGATGTTCCAAGTATTCCAGATTTAATCCCTGGGAGTCCTGGGAGCTAGCAACTGTATTCATTTGACAGGTCTCTTTCTTTCATATAAATCATACAATTATTCTTTCTGACAAGATATTCCTACCTCATCTTGCACTTTTCTTGCCTCAATCCTAGAATAAGACTTTTCCCCAAGACACCTTCTTGGTTTTTAATTTAATTTTATTTCACTTTATTTTATTTCATGTAGCATCTCATTGAATCTATATAGTAAGGCCATCTACTGCAATGTCAATGAAGGATGTGTGAGGGGAGTAACAAGCCATCCTTATCCCTCTGGTCCCATCCTTATCCCTTGATGGTGTTATGGCAGAAACCTAATAAGGTGTGCAAACTCCTGCCTCTCACATGAGACATGAGTCACTCAGTTGTCAAGAGCCTGACACCAGATGATGTGCCATTGTCTCTACCGGTGCCACATTAGAGGAAACTTTTAGTTATATCCAGTCTTATAACTAATGCACAAGGGGCTGGGGATGTAGCTCAAGCGGTAGCGTGCTCGCCTGGCATGCGTGCGGCCCGGGTTCGATCCTCAGCACCACATACAAAGATGTTGTGTCCGCCGAACACTAAAAAATAAATATTAAAAAATTCTCTCTCTGTCTCTCACTCTCTCTTTAAAAAAAAATAATGCACAAAATATCCAGGATTCAATAGAAAATTACCTTCTTACCCCAAACTAGAGAAATCTCCACTTGAATAATAAGAGATGGCACATAAACACCACCATGGAAATACAAAAAGAAGTTAAAATTATCTGACAAGAATTTCAAAGGAGCCAACGAGAAAGACTTTAGTGAGCAATTATTAGCATTCTTGAAAGTAATGAAAAAATAGAAAAACATAAGAAATGTACAGAAAATACATAAAAAGAATGAAATGAACATTTTGGAACTTAAAA
The DNA here is from genome assembly GCF_964194105.1 of Spermophilus citellus. Classification (NCBI taxonomy): domain Eukaryota; kingdom Metazoa; phylum Chordata; class Mammalia; order Rodentia; family Sciuridae; genus Spermophilus; species Spermophilus citellus. The sequence goes on from NC_138182.1 coordinate 186,278,344, forward strand.
AATAAGCATAACAGAAAATTCATAAATAAGTTGAACAGCAAGATGGAGAGAAAAGAAGAGACAGACAGTGAACTTCTGCTTAGCATGCTGGAAATCCTGGGTTCCATCCCCTGCATAAATCAGTACATAAATACAAAGAGAGAATAGACTAAACTTATATGGAAAGAGCCTCAGGGACCTATAGAAGTATAACAAAATATCTAACAAGTGTGCTTAGGTTCATATCTGTGCATATATAAAATTCATAAATATATACATATATATATATATATATATATATATATATATATATATATATATATATAAATACACTGTGGGAACTCAATAAAAAGCATTTGGTGACACATTCAAAATTTGATTTTTTTCAAAACCAGAGTGGATTTATTGGTGACCATTTGACATTGAGGGGTCACACCAGGTTAGCAGGGGGATAGGCTGCTTTAGTTAGGCAACAGTCTGTGCCAGGAGAAAGGAAAGCTCATGGTTCCAAGTGTGTAGATTTACATATAAGGAATTCTCTAGGGATTTGTTAGTCAGGTGCCATAAGCCTATATAAGCTTTCAGAACATCAGTTATCATATTAAAGATTGGAGTTTTCTGGTAATCATTGTCCTAAAACTGAACAAAATTTGGAGGCTACTTATAACATCCCTTTCTGTTTACGAGGCCCTGACATTGTTTGACTTCTGGATGACCCTCCTTGCAGTCATGATTAACAGACTGATGATGCCAATGTGATAGTCCTTCCATTAATTAAAAACTTGATGTCCAAGGAGATAAGGACAAGGGTGTACGCAAGGTATTCTTTGGGAAAATGATGAGAGAAGAAAATTAAGGAAGAAGTGAAGACAAAGACCGCCACAGAAGTGAAGTTCATAACGCTCATTGAGAATGCGGGTCATCACTTGGCTTCAGAATGTTTTACTCTGTGTATGTTCCTGTACCATTTCTTAAGTAAATGATTAACAGTTTAGAAAGAACAGAGACATTGCTTACAATATTCAGCTCTAGTGCTTCTGTGGGAGTAGAAAGAGAGCAGAGAAGTATTGAATTAAAAATGTGGAGAAGAGGAAAAGTAAAGGGACCATCAGGGTGGCCTTCTGTCTCCCTCCGTGCACGCCATCTTCATCTAGGATGCTGAGGAAATCCGTGGGCTATTCCCCAGAATGCAGTTCCTCTGGAGCACTCTCCAGACATTATTATTATTGTTAGAGGAAAATCACTCTCCTCAAGGGAATTATTTTTGTCCATTAATTGAGAATAACTCTAACATAAAACTTAGGCAAAGAATATTATCAGCTAAGCTGAAGCTACTAAATTTCCTTGGCCCCTAGACATCTCCTTTTTTTTCCCCACTAAATATATGCTAATAATGAAGAGTATTTTATTCTTTCAGGAAAGGGTATGCTTTTCGGGTCGTCCCATTATAAAACTACAATACAGCACTCTATATAAAATAGTTGCTAAAAAATTGAACATTTTCTCCATATCAGATATGCCAAGCATTAAAAAAACTGACATTGCTAAGAGCTTCCCATTTATCTCAATCTTTACTATAAGTTATTGACATAATTAATATTATTTCCCCCATTTTACAGATGAAGGCACTAAGCCATGTAGGTCATAAATTGTGGAGGCAGAATTAGAACCTGTGATTTCATTGTTCAAGCTCCTCAACACTCTCTAGGATTCTAGTCTTGATGGCTAAGAAGACATATTTAAGTTAGGGCCTGAACAAGATGACTTTGAATACTGTGATAAGTCATTTGTACTTTATTCCCCAAAGATTTGGAAATTATGGAAGGTTTTGGGCAAAGATGTAACATCATTAGAATGATGCCCTAGTTTAGATTTAATGGAAGTGCATTGTACAGAATAAAGGGTGATGAACAGAAATTCAAAAATTATCAAATCTACTACATATTGAATAGCTATCAAGTATCTGGCACATGTTATTTAAGGTAATGAAAGATTTAAGGCCTATAATATAGCAAAGGGAGAAGGATTCAAGTGGAAAAGTACACATTAGACATACCAACAAGAACCAGTAGAATTGCAATTATTAGCAATGGAAATCAGAGCATGTCACCCAGCATGTTCTGAAGTAGACTTAGGATAGCTCACTCCTTTTACCTATTATATAAAGAAAAATGTGCTCATGGCAAGATTTAAAGGCATTGGGAAAACAAGACACCAAGCTGTGAAATAATCAGCCTCATTTCCTGAAAATGGCATCATGCAGGGAAACTAGTGTCATGGGTCATCCTTGGCCAGATGTATTATACAAGCTCAGTCTACTTCACTTACAATAGGACTGAAGCTTATACTTCACCAGTCAGGGAATACCTGTTATTGAGGGCTTATAATGTGCACAGCACTAAGCCTGCTGTTGTACATCTATTCTCATAGAATATCAGGAAATAGCAAGTAGCACATCTTTATTGTGAAAAAATATATATTTAATAATTTATATAGCACCAAGAGAATATCTATATAAAACTTCAGAGCTCACCTCAAATTTCCTCAAAGAGATTCTTTTTTCTTGGATCTGCACATGTATTTCACAGCACTGGGGCTTTGAACAAAAATGTTCAAAATTCCAAAACTTCATGAATAACTTTGATGTAAAAGATTTTTGAAGCCCACTGAGCTGAAAATATTAAAAGATTTCACTTAGTATTTCCATTTTAGGGTTGATCCTTAATTTACTGAAATTGTTGGCATGGTGCCGTTCTCTAGAAATTAAACTTAATTCGCCCCTGTATTTTTTAAATTATGTATTTATTTGTTCCACCAGATTCCCAGTACTAGCTCTTCACGTTGTAGGGTAGCTTTTCCCAGACATCACATTTTTCAAGGATTGAAAGTATGAAAAAAAAAAAAGACGTATTTTAAGTGGGAAATTCAGATGTGAACTAAGGCCCAGAAGAAGATAAATTCCGAATAAAGGATGACTAGTTGAATCAGTTATGGAGGGAAATTTTATGTGGCTTCATTAGAGGTGTAATGGGAAAATGCCACAAAATGAATCCTCTACCTATTAACTATGAGTCCTTATTTGTTAACTATTTATTAACTACACTCCTGAGGTGAACATTTAGTGCTTAAATATTATGTCCATGTCTCTTGACCATTTGTGATTCTGAAGACAGAACAAAAAATCTGATTTAACAATGCAATGTCTTTTCCTAGATTCAACAAGGTAATTTTAAACAAGTCAAATGTCAATGAGAAAATACATGTTTGGAGGGAAAAGGCGCTTAATAAATGAGTCCTGACACTTAGTAATGAATTTAAGTGTCCTCTGTGTCTGTATCATCCACTGTGAGCATGCAGAATAAGTTTGTAGCTCTGCGGGGTATTAGATGTAAAAATTCAAATAGGATTTTTTGAAAAGAAAAGAGGCTTATCAATTTATGTATTAATAAATAATCCTCTTCAGTAGAGTGTGGGGACATGTACAGAATGTGCTAGGGGAGCACAAAGAAAGGATATGCAATCACATTCAGGAGATCAGGGCTGTTTCTTGGAGACAGTGCTCCATTGGCATTTTAAGGTACCAGAGTCATCAAAGAGTCAAGGCACAAGGAGTTCTAATGTCTGTTGAAATGTTGGAATAAAACAAATCCAGCTACCGAAAGCTTTCTATACCCTGAATGTGACTGTCATTTTAAGTTTTGTTTATTTGTTTTGTTTTGTTTTTGGTGTGTGTGTGTGTTTGTTTGGACTCTTCCCCAACCTTCAAGAGAATCCAGGCATCCTTATAAGAATACTTGACTATTACACAGAGGAGCTCTCCTTACTATGTAATCTAAGGAAGACATACTTCTGTCAATGTCACTCCCCATTAGCTTTCCCCATTTTATTTTCTTTATGGCACGCACGTATCACTTTCTGTAGATCATTTACCTGATTATTCTCTAACCCAGCTCACTAGAATGCAAGTCCATAAGAGTGAGGACTTCTGATGTCATGTTCATCTGCATAATCCCCATTGTCTGAGAGTGTCCCCCATTACACAAGCAATGCTCAGCAGATACTCCTAAAATTAAGCAATAGCTGCCTTCAGGGCAATGGACACAAGTCAGGGGTATCTGGTACACTTCTGCCAGGACATTTTGAGCAGCATATTAGTGGACTGCACTACTTGATATTAGTGTGAATTTTGAGTCATAAAGCAATATCAGTGCAACTATACTGAGCTATTAAAACTATGGTAGTGACAGTATTTGATAAATAGAATCATTGTCACTGTGTTAAATAGTTTTATGATAGAAATACACAAATCCCATTTAAGGATCAACTGTTGTGTTTCATGCTATACATTTTAAATATTTACCTACCTTAATATAAGAATGAATAATACAAAGGAAAAACAACTTATTAAGTATTTGTTGAGCACTGATTATGAGATAAAGCTTTTGAGTAAAGAGAGTCATTAGTGATTATAATGTAAGGGCTGTATATAAAGTAGATCTGCATCTTTTGTGAAGACTTACTATAATTAAAATGTCTTTCCATTTTTAATCTTATTTCATGGTACAAGAATGAGTTTAAAACCCAGTGAAATAATAATCAATTTTGAGTGGTCCAAAGACATTGCAATCTTCCTGTGTGCTATGTCAGTGGTAATAACAGTGATAAAACTTTTTCATTGAGATGATTAGAATATATCAGGGCTACAGGAAGCCAGGCTCTGTGTATATACAATACTCCTAAAGTTATTTTTACAATCTTATGGGGCTATCCTATGATTATCTCCATTTTGTTAGGAGAAAACTGAGGCTTAGAGAAGTTCTTTCTGAAAATTCAGAACTATCTGACTACAGATACTAAAGTTTCTAGTTATTAAGCTATAGGGACCTAATATACTAACATTTTTCTTTTCAAATAAGCAATCTACTCATTTAATTTTTCCTTAGTTGCTTTACAATTCATATTAATTTCTGTTACTGAGAGCAGCTACTCTGTTGATGTGCTTTATCATAGACTTAAGTGTACAGAGAATCAATACTAAATTCATTAGCTGTTGAACTAGAATCTTAGTTTCATTGACCATACAGTGAAAATAAAAATGATCAGACATCATAGTCCTGTTTGTGTCTCAGAGCAATTAAAGATCAGAAGTTCTACTCACATTTCTTCTCCTGATGATTTTTGTTAACTAGCATTGCTATCATTTCTCCATATTTAATGAGTGAGTTATTTTGAGGTAGTGAAATATATTTTCTTCTAGCTGTTAATGCATCCTCTCAGATAAGGTGGAAACATTTTGTTAACTCACTTTATACATTTTATCATTTGCTCTCTCCCTAGGTTCCAGTGATACCTCATACAAATAATGACTTAAAGAGATAGTGAGATCAATATTCCCCACTGCTTTGGCTTTGAGCTCAATCCTATTTGTTAAAGTGGCCACTTGCAGGAAGTGGCCTAAATTCAAATAGCAGCCCTACTTCTTCCCTGTGTCTTAAGACATGTTGTTCCTTCTTCTTCATCCTCAGTTTCCCCAGGAAAAAAATAAAGAGAAATACTTATACCTAAATCTCAAGATTTTTTTTTTGTTTCTCAGAAGAGATTATGTAAGCACAATGAGGTATGGAATAGGTACCCAATAATTTTGGTGGCATAGCCAAAAACAACCTCAAGGTGAATGAGTATCGAAAAGTTTTTTCTCCCCTGATTCTGGAGTTAGCTCACCTGAACTACTGTAGGGATAGAAGTGAAGAAGATTGAGGACCCAATTAATTGAGTTTTTTTTCCTTGCAGACCCTTAGCTCGCCCCAGTTTAGCCTCCAAAATGAGATTTAGTCTCCCCACTCTTTTCTGTTGTTTTAGTCTCCTCACTCTTCTTTTCTGTTATGTAGCCATAACATAAAAATCGGAGAGCCAGTCAAGAGAAAGCTCTTTGGCTTAGACTTTGAATAAGTTATTACTTATTAGTCCATTCTCAGTATTGAGGACCAAGGAAACCCACAAATATCCAATATTGATGAAGTATAAATTGCCTAATCTAAGATCTCCTTATCTTGGATTTGGTCAAACTACTGCTTAACTAGTTAGAAATTAAAATATGTGTGTGGGGAAGAAATGTTACCAAATTGTGCACCAAGATAACCAGCATTGTCTGTTTTGTCATAAGTATAGCTTACTCAAAAACCACTCAATAAGGTTTTCTTAAAGGATGATAATTTAGTGATATGTATATATATATATATATAAAATATATCATATATTATATATTTATTTATATAAATAGTATAAATATATAATATATAATTATATTATAAATTTTAATATATAATTATATTATATATAATTGTAATATATTATATAATTTTATATTATATTATTATATATTATATATTTATACTATATATTATATAAATAAATATATTATTTATTTATTTATATGCATTCTAATTTTTTTTTCTTTTTGTGGTATTGAAAGATAAACTATTAGGTTGCATGAAGTTTCTTTATTGAAAAAAATCTTAATAAGAACTCATTTGAAGAAATGGAAAAAGGAAAAACAAAAACAAAAACAAAACTCCCTATAGGTATAGCTCTTGTAGAAACGAACTGGAAAAAAAGTACTAAAACATTTTAAATCAACTTTCCTTAAATGTTTCTCATAATTCATGTTCCTTTCTTTTAATCATTACTCTCCTTTCAAGCAAAAATTAACCAATGGTACTATCTCCACAGAAGCAGGAAGTATTATCTGGTTTTGCAGTCTGTACTCCTTTTAGCAGAGCCTGTGAATCAAAAAGAGGTGAATAACTGGGTCCTATTTACACATAAATATAAGAGTTTCTTTGGGTTCTCAAACATGCATGGCCCCAAAATCTGCACTGCTGCTCCCAGAAACAAAATGTTGGGTGAAAATTTGATCAAAATCTAAAATTGAAGTGACAGACAGGGAGACCAGATGACTGTGCCATGTTCAGGGGGCAGGGTTTTTGATTATAAGTAAACACCAATTATTAATTAATGACAATTCTTTCCCTTCAAAGTCAGATATATTTTGTTAGCTGCTTCCTTTCTATGGCTGCTCTTTTTTATGGGCCAAATAACTCATTCAAATTTATGGGTTTTTTGAACATTTTAGTCCAACAAATTATGTAGGACACAAACATGCTTCCATGAATATATTTATACAACCATATTAAAGCCTCCTTGAGTTAATGTGAACAGTGGAAAATGTACAAGCTGCAAATGCTAATCATTATAAGTTCACCAGCTCCTGAGTGTTTTATAGCTTTAGCTGTTCCTGAAAGACTGTTTTGTCTCCCTCAACCATTTGGTCCCACCCCCTCTGCATTCCCATTGCAATTTTTCTTGGAATTTCAGTGATAGAACCAAGAAGAGAATGCAAAGGCCTAACATGACCCTAAGGTAATGACTGTCAAAATGCCTTGCTTATTGTGTCCCACATAAAGCTTTCAGTCAGAAACTCCACTGCAGCCACAATAACACTAAGTGCCAATAAAACCCTAAATGCCAGTAGATGAAACTGCTGCAAACTTTGATTCAACCTCTTTTGTATTGCTAATTTTTAACCTACTGCCTAAAATATAGATGCGTATGCTGTGATGGTGGAATGGATAAACAAATACTACCCATAGGAATTTTCAAAAATGTGATCATATAGCACGTAGATTTATTCAAAATTAGTATATAGATTTTAAGTCACCATTTTAATTTACAGGCTTAGCAATTTAATATACTTAGTATTAAGCAAGATGATAAAATTCTGCAGGAAGATCTCCTCATTACAGCTTCATTTCTACCCCAGTCTTTGACTCACACCCTTCTTTTGCCTAGAAGGACTTTTCTCCTCACCTAACACAAAGCCCACCTCCTCCACAAGGTTTTCTCTGTTGAGTCCAGCTGTTGTCAGCTTTCTCAGGAATCTGTCTCCTTTTGTGAGCAGGGGTAGGGGTGGGTCTTACTAAGCTTATGGATCTTTTTATTTCATTTCCTGCTAGGGTATTATTTATTTCACTGTTCTCCAACATAAGAGAAGTTTTAAAAAGTACATCAGAAAAAGAACAAAAGAACTGGAAAGGACAGGAGGAAGGACAGACAAAGGTAATGTAACCTTTCTTTCTTTCCCCCCCCCCTTAAAAAAAAGGCACCCTGCAGCTGTTTAATAAAACCATCTACTTGCAGTGATAAATTACCTACAAATTATATCAACCCTAAATTGCTTCCCAAAGTTTCTAGCTGCTGATGGCAGCAATGTTTTATGGAGATTTAAACAAGGTGATTTGGCAAAAGAAGCATCAGTTCACACTTGTGCAGCCCTGAAATGACTGTTTGGGTGGCAGAGAGTGCCTGAGAAATGAGGCAAATGTCCCAAATACGTAATTTGTCACTTTGTGTACTTGTGCTGCCTGAGTTAGCTGCAGTACAAATGTTTGATGGTCAAAGACATTTAACCTTCATCACTGCTTAGGGGAGCATTTGCTTATATTATTTCATCCTAAAGAAAAAGAGTGCTTCTATTCAGGTGGACTTTGCTGACATTTTGTTCAATGTCATGTAAAAAAGTTTCAGGGACAAAGAAGAATTGAGAAGTGAATAATTGAGTCAGTCTCTCTCTCTCTCTCTCTCTCTCTCTCTCTCTCTCTCTCTCTCTCTCTCTTTCAAACACACACACACACACCCCTCCTTTCCCTAGAATGATAGCTTAATAAAAATTCAAATGTTTGACTTCCACTGAATCAAAGTTAATCTGCAATTGCATGACTTAAAAAAAAAAAAAAAAAGATGTCATCACCATGTCAGTAAAATCAAAGATTTATTATACCTGGAAATGCTTATCTGTTCCTAGACCTGGGCTCCCACTTTCTGGCAGTTCCCCCCCACCCACCCACCCTTTATAAAGTCTTTAGCTAGCACTCAGGTGAAGGAATTGAGCTGCAATAGCTTCACTCAGACCACTGCAAGGACATGTACCCATCTCTTTAAGTCTTTATCAACAAGACATTTGCAACATTTTGGATTTCCTGGAAGCCCTTCAAGAGTAATGGCTGCTTTCATCAGAAACTGCCTGGCTCATGTACAGAAGAGAAGGCTTTTCATGCTTGGGCATCTGGTGTGAAGACAGATAATCCCCTAAGGAAAATGTCTGCCTAATACAGTAGAGACTCCCAGGTAGCAGCTTTATAAGCTGAAGCAAAAACTCTATTTGTGAAAAGGGTTATTTTGATCTAGAGAGCTTTTCAAAAATGCAACACATACACTAGACATGTCCAGAATTCACAGATCGAGGTCCTAACTTAGTCTCACTGACTTCTTGTGCCTCAGTTTTCGTTAGTTCATTTAATATTGCAGAGCAAAGCATTCTAGTAATAAAGTATCAAGAAGACAGAGTCTCTGCTCATAAATTTGTGTTCTAGAGGAGAAAGTAAACATGCAAATCAAATTATTATATATTCCTATAAGTGCTGGAAAGGAAACAGTGTATAAGATTCTCTATAACAAAGGGTAGTGAAGGACTATGGTAGGTAGCCGGATCCATAATGGGCTTCATGAGGATCAAAAGGGGTTATTTTTAAACAGTGACCTAAAGAATGAAAGTGCACCAGGTATTTAGATGTGCAAATGAAGGAGGAGGGAGGTAATCAGAATTGCATCAGGCTGAGGTCAGAGCATGTGCCCATATTTCAAGGTCTTAAGTTCTGGTGAGAGCAGTATGGCATCATCTTGTAGAGATGGACAGGATCTATATAGGTCATGTTGAGAAGCCTACACTTGAATCCTAAGAGGACTGAGAAACAATTATTGCTTTAATTTACAACTCTTCCATGACTAATGATTTTAAACACTCATCTACTATTTGATCATTCATATACATTCTTTTGTTATATTTGACTGTTTTTATTATTCCTTGACATTTTATTCTTGATTTGAAATATTTTTTTCATATATTCTAGACATTCTAGAATCTAGCATTTTGCTAGATTCATGTATTTTAAATAGTCTTTACCTTCTCATGGTTAGTATTTTCTTTTCTCCCCCACCCTTTAACCTCTAAGTTATCTGTGCTTCACTAAGGTATGCTTCTGTATATGTGTGTGTGTGTGTGTGTGTGTGTGTGTGTGTGTGATTTTTTTCTCTTTATTTATATATGACAGCAGAATGCATCACAATTCTTATTGCATATATAGAGCACAATTTTTCATATCTCTGGTTGTATACATCGTGTATACAACCAGAGATATGTATACACTATGTATACATATCACATTCCACCATCATTGATTATCCCGTGCCCTTCCCTCCCCCTCCAACCCCTCTGCCCTACCTAGAGTTCATCTATTCCTCCCATGCTCCCCCTCCCTACTCCACTATGAATCAGTCTCCTTTTTCTTGGAAAATGGGGAATGGAACCACCATTTGACCCAGCTGTCCCTCTCCTCAGTCTATACCTAAAGACTTTAAAACAGCATACTACAGGGACAGAGCCACATCAATGTTTATAGCAGCACAAATCACAATAGCTAAATTGTGGAATCAACCTAAATGCCCTTCAGTAGATGAATGGATAAAAAAAATGTGGCGTATATACACAATTGAATATTACTCAGCAATAAAAGAGAATAAAATCATGACATTTGCACGTAAATGAATGGAGTTAAAGAAGATAATGCTAAGGTATGCTTCTTATAAAAACTAATAGCTTGATCATAATTTCTTATCCAAGCTGATAACCTCTGCACTTCGTTTTTGTTCAAATTTTCTTTCTTTTTTTTAATTGATAAATAAAATGTGTTTGCATGTTACACAAAATGATATTTTGATGTATGTTTATATTTCTGAATGGCTAAAGTAAGGTAATTATCATATGGATTATCTCATATCCATGTCATATTTGTGGTTAAAACACTTAAAATATACTTTCTTAGTATTCAAGTATACAAAATATTGTCATAGTAGTAGATCTATTATATATCCTTGGAGCAACCTCTGTAGTTTAATTGGAGATTTAGACCATTTATTTATAGCATAATTTTGACATGGTTAGGTATAAAATCCTGAAATTTGTTTTCTGTTTGTTCCACCTTTTTCTTTTGTATTGCTGTTATCCTCTGTTCTTTCTTGCCTTCTTTTATGTGAGTTGAATATTTTTTAAAAATTAATTTATTCCACTACTAAATTTTAAGAATATGTTTTCTACTGGTTACTCTAAAAAATGCAATATACATCTTTAATTTATCTCAATCTACATTCACATATTTGCTACCCAATGAAAAATTAAGAATCTTACAATAGTGTAATTCCATTTAGCTCTCTCCTCCCCTTCATGCTTTGTCATATTATTTTTTACTTCTTCAAATGCTGTAATTCTAACAACATATTCTATAATTTTAATTTGAATCAATAATAATTTAACAAAATTTCTAACTGTATAATAAAATTAAAGGTGGAATTATTTACTGTTAAGTTTTTTCTCATGAATGTTGTTTATTACTTCCTACAAATCCACTTAAAATCATTCCTTCAGCATGTTGTGTCCTGTGGGTCTTGGGGAGATGAGTTATCTCATATTCTGTTCTTCTGAATGCTTCCTATTTTCCTCTTCTAAATAGGAACTTTTTTTTTTGTCCATGAAGAATGTCATTCCATTAACCCTGAATAGTCATTTTTCCGATGAGAAGACAATCATACTGTTATCTCTTTCCTTTGTTGTACACTATTTCTTCTTTTCTGGCTTTAAAGTAACAGTATTTTTCTCTATCCTTGGTTTTAAGTATTTTGATCATATTGTTTCTAGCTGTAGTTTAGTATGTTGGTTTTGTTTTTATCATACTTGGGGTTTCCTGAGCCCGAATTAAAAAATTTCACCAATTTTGGATAAATATTGCTTCATTCTCTATAAATATCTCTTCTATTTTTTATTTTGTTTTGTTTTCTTTTCTTTATATTATTTTGCTCCCATTGGCCTCAACTTCTCTGGTTCATAATTTTTCACTTTTTCTTTTTGTGCTTCCATTTGCGTAATCTTCAAGCTTACCAATCTTTTTCTGCCATGTCCAGTCTTCTGTGAAGAGCATGACATTACTCTTAATTTTTCTTATCAAAAGTTTTATTTTTACCTTTTCCATTGGTACTTGTTAAGAGTTTTTTACTCTGCTAAAATGTTTCAATCTATTCCTACATCTTTCCACATTTTCGCTTTATTAGAATATTTATCATAATTACTTATCTCTAATTCCCATTATCCAATCCTTTCTGTATCTATTTCTATTAACACTTTACTTTCTTATTTCACATATTCTTGCTTCTTTGTGTATCATATTTTATCTTTTAATTTAGCATTTTTGTATTGAGTAGAAAATAATAGTAAAATAAGTAATATTACACCCAGGAAAAAAAGGCATATTGCTAATCTTTTGCCATATTGCTAACCTGTAGTTGATCTGTGTCTAAATTTCGTTGCAGCTTTCCTAAGATTCAGCTCACCAGTGGATTCAAATTGACTTTAGACATAGGTTCTAATAACTCTCCAGACTTTTCACACATTACAGTTCAACTTAAAGCTTTGCAGGTTGCAAGAGAGTCCTGAGTGCTCTCCAGACTGGTCCCAATTCATTCAGCTGGACAAATCCAGCTCCATACTGTCACCTTGTTCTCAGCCTTCAGCAACTACTGCCTTGCAGAGATGGGAATGGAATGCTCTGAAGGGGTGCTTTTGAGTCTTAAAGAGAAGGAGGAGGAAAATCCACAGAGAATACTCAGAGATTCTTCTAAGCAATTGATGAGAGTTTTTCCATTATCTTGTACCTCTTTCCACAGACAAATGAAAATAATGAAGATACTTCATATTTTCCAAAGTGATGCTCATATTTTTTAGAATACAAAATAGTAAATGATTTGCAATTAATAGATACTCTGCATGTCTTTATTCCATTTGAGTGCTAATGCCAATATCAGCTCTCATCAATCTATGCTGTAGCAAATTTAGAGGAGTTCAAATAAACTGCATCCTGCAGTGCAGCATTGATGAACCCACACATTCCACAGGCTTCCTGATACAAAGGTCTTGCTCATATTTTAAAATAAATATGAAGAAAGTGTCAAGTGTTCCCTGGGGGCTAAAGCTGGAAACACCTGTATGTAATCTGTTTACTTACAAGCATTCTTCATTTTGATATGGAGATGGAGGTCAGTAGGTTAATTGAAACATAGAACATGCTGATGTTAACATCAATGGATTCTGATGCTTAATAACTTTATTAACTCTTGATCTTTCACATTTGGGAAAAACATAATTCATTGTTCTTCCTACGTCAGTTTTCAAGAGACACATGAAACCCACCTTGAATTCTCTAAAAACAATATTAAAACAAATGTGTATTATTCTCATCTCTTTTTGAAAAGTAGTTATTATAGGGTACATAAGAAGCCTGAGGAGGTGATGCTAAAATGCACACTCCTGAAATTATCTGCGAGAGATTACAAGTAATGCTCAGTATCTGAACATAGAGATTTAGGCATGGTCTACTGGAAACATTGCCTTATTATAAAGTATTACATTTTGTCATGATACATTGCAACCTGATAAGGACAGTCTTGGCCCTTATCTTCCTAATCTACTTTTATGTTACTGTCCCTCATTGCTTTAAGGTTAGGTACACTATCATTTGGTTTCTATAAAATGTATGTGCCTTTCTCCTTTAAACAATCACATAAGTGTTTCCTCTGGGTGGAATCCTCATCTTTTTTTTATCAACTCCCTATCCTTGAGCCTCAGCTTAAATACTTTTCCTAATGCATAAATTATATTAGGTAGTTTCCAAATCTTTGCACCACCCTCCCACTACAATTTGATATATCTTTAAAAACTTGACTTCTTCACAGACATTTACACAATTGTAACAAGTGGTCTATTTTTGTAAACATTAATTAATTATTGCTTTCCTTACTGAAAGTATACGTTTCTGGTGAACTTTAATTTTGCTGGTCATGTTCACCAGTGCTGCATAGTGGCTATCTCAGTGCTTGGCACAAAGTAGGCACTCAATTAGGGCTGTGGACTTTATGACTTCTCATATATGCAGAGAGAAGCCATTTCAATCATTACAACTACACTCTTTAATTTTGCTCAGTTGTTGCTGTGCTTAGGTGTCATCCGTTCTCTTCTGGGAATCTGTCCTCCCAGTTTACTAGTTAGCCTAGTAAACTCTCCCCTTGGACATAGTTGATTGGTCCAAGCAAGGACAATATAGTTTATCCACAAAGGTTTTAGAAATATTCAAGAAAGAAAAGCAGCTTCTCTTTAGATTACAGTTATAATAGATCAGGATCCAAAAGTAACCCTTATTCATGTAGGACATTTGGACAAGTAGAAAAGTCCATCTTCGGAGAAAGAGGAATGAAATTGACATGCAAAGAGGTGCACGGAGAGTTCCTCCTGTTTTTATTCTAGGAAGTGGCCATTCCAGAGTCCCAGGTACATTCCATATTTGGATTTCCTGAAGCAGTCCTCTAGAATGGAAGTCAGACACAGTCTTTTAGGGCTCAAGTCAAGGTGTCTACAGGATTGCATTCCTTTTTGTGTTCTCTAAGAATGAATCCATTCCTACCTCTTCCAGCATCTAAAGTCTGTCCACATTCCATGATGGAGGATCATTTTTCCAATACTGAAAGCCACCAATGTCACATCTCTTTCCAACCTCAGCTGAGAAAGTTTTCTGTTTGGAAGAACTCATGTGATTAGATTGACCCATCTAGAGAATCCAGAAATAATCTACTCATTCCAAAGTACTCACTCCACTCGTAATCACATCTACTGAAATCCTTTTGCTGGGGAAGGGAACATATTCACATGTTCTGGTTACTAGGACCTAGGGATCTTGGGGAGCATTATTCTGCCTAGCATACTCAGTGTTATGGTTTGGATTTCTATGTCCTCCAAAGGTCATGCATTAAAGGCTTAGTCCTCAGGGTGGCACTAGTGGAAAGTGGTGGAATCCTTAGGGGGCAGACCCAGTTAAAGGAAGGAAGGTCATTGGGAGTGTGCCCTTGAAGGGGGCACATTAGGATACCAGCCTCTGCTCTCACTTGTGTGCTCTCCCACCCCCTCCTTCCTGGCTGCCATGAGGTGAATATCTTCGCTCCACCATACACCCCCTACCAGGATGTCCTGCCTCACCTCAGGCCTAGAATCAACAGAACCAATAACCACGAACTAAAATTTCTGAACTGTGAGCCAAAATAAACCTTTTCTCCCTTAAGTCAATTTTCTCATGTATTTTGTCATAGAGATGAAAAGTTGGCTAACACATTCTGTGTCCTTGAAACAAATTCCCCTGTGTGCATACACTAGGTCAGGATAAATTTCTATAACAAAATGTGTCCCTTCCATAACCTCTCTGATGTTTTCTGTCTAGATTAATAGTAATCAGTTTCCTAGGAGGGAGGCCCAGAACTTTCTTAAATGTCTTGTGTTCATAACAAACACATCCAGTTATAAATAATCAGTTAACCCCAAGATGACTTGATTTAATCAGTATTTTTAAAATTCAGTTTTAATTGCTTTTGCCAGTGTCCTTCAGAGTTTGAATTCCTTTTTTATCTGTATCTCAATAATCCCTAACCTAGATTTTGCCTATGATTTCTTTCTTTTTCCAGTTAACCTTATCAATGGTAATTATGTTGTCTTTTCCTAATGATTGCATAATCACATATTGCTACAGATTTCCTAATAAAGAGAATTTGATGGCTCTGAAAGCCTTTAAATGAAGTCTAGACTTTCATAAAAGGTTCAAATGCAATCCATGTATATTTGTCTTTGCATTACCTTCTTCTTCCACCCCTCCCACATTCTGAGTTACCAAATGTGCTTAATCAGTATTGTGGCATGAAATGCTGGCCCTGTCCATCACTCACCTATTCCTGCAGCAAGTCAGGTGCTATGAAACATAGAAAGAATGAAAGTATAGTCAAGGAGAAATTAATGAAAAAGCTGAGGTGTGAAAGTGAAAAACCAGCCTCTACCTCAGAGAAAAGCCTGTACAAGGAAGGGACATGGCCTTTGTCCTTGGAAAGACCCACAGAGCACCCCTAGGCACATTCCCACCCTGCAAAGTTGTTTATCTACAAATAACAGGATAGATCTGCTGTGCCAGGTATCCCTGACTCAGTCAGGCTAGGTGGGGATCCATAGAAACCCCCTAGCAGCCACCAATCAGCATGACACAGGGAAATACCTGGGATGCCAGATGACCCTCCCAGTAGTTTATGGTGGTTGATAACATGTTGGAAAACCATGTAGTTCAGCAGGAACACCCCTCTTGGCTTAAACCAATCAGTTCAAATGAATACCCATTTTGTACTGACCAATCACCCCTACCCAACTTGTTCCCGCCAGTGAATGTGCTAATCATGTTTTAGAGTTGTTATTTGATTTTCCCGCAGTGTGTGATGATTTGCTAAGAGATGCTATGATGTATGTGAGGTCCCTGCCTTCTCCAAAGAATGTATAAAACTGCTGCAAACCTTGGGCTCAGGCCTCTCAGCGTCACCAGTTGCTGTGTGTGCGCGGAGGACCGAGCTAGCTCGCAATAAACACCTCTTTGCTGCTTACATCGATCTTGGGTCTCTGATGGTCTTTGGGGGTCCTGAATTCGATCATAACAAAAGGAATTTGAAAAATGAGAGAGAAATGGTTTATCATAGAGGAGATAGGCAAGGCTTCCACTTTAGGAAAGACCTATAATGGGGTCACATAAAAATTGCTCTAATTAAAATTTATTTATTTATGGTTTCAAATTCTTTTTGGATATTTACTATCATCTATACTTTAGGAAATATGGTTTTAAAAAATAAAAAAAAACTCTCATAGAGTTTATATTCTAGTGAAAAAAACAGTTAACAAATACATTGATAATATAAACAATTTTGGATAGAGGTATTATAATGAAAAAACTCAAGCAGTATAAGGAATTACAAAGTAGGGTGAGGGCTAAAAAACCTTATAAGGATGGGTTAAAGAGACAGGTATAGAAAGAAAAAAATATTAAAGAATAGATCAGAACGATAAAAAAATATTTTCTAAGTGAAAACTTAAGAGGATTCTAAAGTAGGAATTAGCTGTGCAAAAGGCCATGATTTGCAAATAAATTTGAAATATTTTAGAAAGAGTTAAATTTCCAGAATGGCTGGAACACAGAAAGCAAAGGAGAGAGGAATTTAAAATGAGGTAAGAGAGAAAAGGAAGAGCAAATCTAAGATCAGTATGTTCCCCCCTGAAGGGAGCTGAAACAAACTGAATTTGCCCCTCACCCCACAACTAGGAGCTAGTTCCTCCTGCTGAGAATGGGAACTGAAGAGCCAAGACCTGTCCCCACCCTACCCTGACAGACCCCCAAATGGGAAGAGCAGAGATCAGGCCCTGCTCCCGTCCTAACACTGGATAGCTAAATTTGCCTTTCTTCCCACTTTTCCCTTCTAAATGGACATATGTTTATCTCCTGGCTTTTGTTGCTTTAAATTGTAACTGTTCCTGTAGGACTGGAGGGGAGAAGGAATCAAGTGCTTCTCCCCAGTTTGATTAGTCTGCATAAAAGGAGACAGGGAACTAAACTCAGGACTAGCAGGATTCTTGGCATACATGACATAAAAGAATTTCACCATGAGCCAAAAAAAGGCAAAGACAGAGGTTACTCTAGGAGTCAGATACACATTCAAGGGAGAATGCGGGCTGCCTTGAGAGTGAGCAGCCCTGCCTTGAGTTGGGGGGTCCAATATTTATGGAAGGGCTGTATCAGGGGCCAGACTGGAGGTGGATTCCAGGATGGAGCTGCACAATTTCACACCAGTTTTCCCTACATATTCGTATTTCCTTTATTTTACAGGGGCAGTGACCAAGGGCATGGGCCAAGATTTACAAATGTGTTTTCTGCATCTCAATGGCTTGTGGATATTTCCTTTAAGACTCAGTATTTCTGTCTGTTTATCCTGAATGCCTATCTCAAAATCAGCCAGTCAGGATCTAGGCAAGGTCCTTGGGCTAGGCTGCCAGTAATAGAGCCTAAATTGTCTTCTAAGTGCAATAGAAAAGTACTGGAAGAAATTGGCACTCTGATCTGTACTTTAGAAGCTCATTTGGACAGATATGAAAAAGAAAAAAAAAAGATTTTAGAGGAGCAAGGAAAGAAGAGAGGACTGTAAATAGGCTATAACAGGAGTCCAAGCAAGAGACACTGGTGTCTGGGATAAGGAAGATGGTGGGAAATGTGGTGAGAAGTACAAAGACTTGAGACCTATTTAGGATTGAGCTGATAGGTCTTCAGAAGTAAAGCATAAAGATAGAAGGAAAGGTATTTAAGGATTGGGCCCAAAGTGGCACTCTAACTCTTAAAACTGGGGACATAAGAAATCATCACCAGGGGCTGGGGATGTGGCTCAAGCGGTAGCGCGCTCGCCTGGCATGCACGCGGCCTGGGTTCAATCCTCAGCACCACATACCAACAAAGATGTTGTGTCCGCCGAGAACTAAAAAATAAATATTAAAAATTCTCTCTCTCTCTCCTGTCTCACTCTCTCTTTAAAAAAAAAAAAAAAAGAAATCATCACCAAAGGAGAGTGGTAGGATGGAGCCACAGGGGTAGCCAGAATTAGACAGGCAGTCAGTATAAAAAGGTAAATAGAGTCAGGTCCGATGTAGAAGGCCAATTTTGAGTGTGGGAAGTTGAAGACTTGTCCCCTGAGGGATTGAAATGTTAATTCCTTCAGAGCCTTTCCTCTACCCTTCTCAAGAACCTGCCCCTGCTACTACCTGTTGCCAAGGTAACCTGTCCCAGGAATTGCCCCTCCCCACAGGGAGCTATAAGGTTATTAATGTGTCCTTGGCTACTCCACCCTGACCTTCCCCCTTCAAGCCCACCTGATTCCCATCTTTTGGCCCTCCCACCAAGCATTCCTGGGCCTAGTACCTTAAGCAGGAAGGAGAAAGATAAGGTGGAAAAAGCAGGAGAACAAGGAAGCCTGGGACATATAAAACACACCTTGAAAAACCAGCCTCTACCTCAGAGCAAAGCCTGTCCAAGGAAGGGGGCACGATCTTTGTCCTTGGAAAGACCCACAGAGCACTCCTAGGCACATACCCACCCTGCTGAGTTGTTTATCTACAAATAACAGGAGAGATCTGCAGTGCCAGTTGTCCCTGACTCAGACTAGGTGAGACCCATAGCAACCCCCTAGCAGCCACCAATCAGCATGAGACAGGGAAATACCTGGGATGCCAGATGACCCTCCTGAAAGAGTAAAAGAAACTGAAGTTAAAATGTAAAGGACCAGGTATTGTTAAGTTTCTAAGCTACACTAAAAGCCTGAAATTCCTGTAGCTGTTTAGACAATTCCCGGGACTGCCCATTACATATGTGTCGAAATCCCCCCTGACCACTTAGTTGCTTAACAACCTGGACCCAGTGCAGCTCAGCACATAGGCACCTCAGGGCCTAAACCAATCAGTTTGAATGTATACCCCGCTTTAGGACTGACCTATCACCCCCGCCGACCTGTCCCTGCCAATGAATGTGCTAATCATGTTTGAGAGTTGTTGTTGTTCGATTTTTCCGCGCCTCATAATGATTTGCTCTGATGTATGCAAAGCCCCCGCCCTCCCAAAAAAGTGTACTTAAGCACTGCTTAACCCCTGCTCGGGGCTCTGGGCTGCTTTCCCTCCTTGAGTGAGCACAGAGCCCCAGCGCGCTGGATCTTCAATAAACCCCCTTTTGCTGTTGCATGAGTCGGTCTCTTGGTGGTCTCTTCCTCCGTCGTTCGCTGGTCCCTTACACCTCCCAGTAGTTTATGGTGGTTGATTACATGTTGGGAAACCACGTAGTTTAGCATGTACTCCCCTAGTGGCTTAAACCAATCAGTTCAAACAAATCCCCCCTTGTACTAACCAATCACCCCTACCCAACTTGTTCCTGCCGGTGAATGTGCTATCAATGTTAAGAGTTGTTGCTTGATTTTCCTGTGGTGTATGATGATTTGCTAAGAGATGCTATGATGTATGTGAAGTCCCTGCCTTCCCCAAAGAGTGTATAAAACTGCTGCAAACCCTGGGCTTGGGGCCTCTCAGTGTCACCAGTTGCTGTGTGCACGCAGAGGACCCAGCTAGTTCGCAATAAACACCTCTTTGCTGCTTACATAGATCTTGGTCTCTGGTGGTCTTTTGGGGGTCCCGAATTCGAATATAACAACCTTGCCTCTTGGGATACCAGGATACCAGCTGTGGCCCTCTTCTCCCTCCCAGGAGAAGTCTATGTTACCCCTTTTTAAATAAATCCTGCTTTATATCCTTGCCTTGGCGTGCTTCTCTAATGTTCAAACTTCAACATGTGGGGAAGCAGGATTCATCACCCATAACCCGGGGTATCATAAGGAACAGGAGCATGTAGTATCCCAAAAACCCAGAACAGAGGTTTAAGAAATGGAGAAGAACCTACCATGTCAAGTGGGGCTGATGGCATTAGGTAACAGAAAGACATAAGCCATGGGAACCTGAGGTTGAGGGGATAATTCTATAAACTGTACCCACTGTGCTGACTCCCACATTCTTTCTTTTAAAAATCAATTTACCTGCAGTCATGCCTGGCTTAAGTTAATAGGATATGTTACATTTCTCAGCAAACAACCTGTTATCTGAAGGAGATGCAAAGCTGAAATGCAGATAAGAAGAACACAAGTTACCCTGGGGGTGGGGGGAGGAGATCTTGTAACCCTTACATAGACCAGGTTCCAGAAATCAGAGAGATAAGAATAAATGCTCCTAACTAAAATCTGTAAGGGCAGGCTCTAATTAGAAGTTGTCAGCATGGACCAAAATGACCTAGAGTTTCCTTGATGCTTTGCCATGTACAAGGGAAACTTGAAAGCCTGATGTCATCCTGCTCTTACAGGCAGAAGTCAGGTTCAGGTTCAGGTTCATGTTCTATGGAGTCAAAGAATAAACACCACAAAGGCTGTGGAAGTAAACAAGCAAGCAATAATTTTATTTAAAAGGAGAGTAAAAGATTTAGAACTCCTGGGCACACCGCTAGGAGAGGCAAGAGTGCCATTTAAGTCTTACAGCATTTCTTCTTTTTTAGGGGTGGAGAGGAGGGTTGGACTGATTACCAGAGATTGAACTCAGAGGCACTCAACCTCTGAACCACATCTCCAGCCCCTATTTTATATTTTACTTAGACACAGGGTCTCACTGAGTTACTAAGTGCCTGGCTTTTGCTGAGACTGGCTTTGAACTCACTATCCTCCTCTGGCCTCATCCTCCTGAGCATCTGGGAATAACATTCCTTCTTTTAAAGGCATGTAAGAAAAAGTTGATTAGCTTCTCTTGTTTGGGTTTTGACATTTTATTTTATTTTATTATTTTTATTTTTTTAAAGAGAGAGAGAGAGAGAGAGAGAGAGAGAGAGAGAGAGAGAGAATTTTTTAGTATTTATTTTTTCAGTTTTCGGCGGTCACAACATCTTTGTTTGTATGTGGTGCTGAGAATCGAACCCGGGCCACACGCATGCCAGGCGAGCGCGCTACCGCTTGAGCCACATCCCCAGCCCAGTTTTTGACATTTTAATTGGCCCACTAATAAGCAGGGCCAGATTATGGATTACACAGTCACTTTCTTAGCAATGGAAATTTCTACCTTTTCTGAGAAATAGGAAACTGTCTTATAACATGTCAGGGTGTTGCCAAAAGCTTGGTCCTTGTCCCCGATGCCAATCCAATAAAGAGGACATGGTTTTGAGAAAAAGAAAAAAGAAGATTTATTGCCTTGCTAGCAAAGGAGAAATTCAGGGGACACGTCCCTATAAAGGTAAAATTTCTAAGCTGATTCTAAGCCGCAAAGCCTGTGTTAAAGTGTAAAAGACCGGGCATTGTAAAGTTTCTAAACTGCAAGGCCTGGGTTAAAAAGTAAAGACCAGGTATTGTTAAAATTCCTCGGCTACCCCCAGAACCTGTAATTCCTGTAGCTGTTAGGACAATACCCGAATTGCCCAGTAAATATTCCCACTGACTCCCTGGTTGTATAATGACCTGGGACTTTGTGTAGTTTGTCACGTAGTTATTTAGGCCCTAAAACCAATCAGTTTGAATGTGTACCCCGCTTAGAAGTGACCAATCACCCCTGCCCAGCCTGTTCCCGCCAATGAATGTACTAATCATGTCTCAGAGTTTTTGTTCAATTTTCCCGAGCCTCATGATGATTTGTTCTGATGTATGCAAAGCCCCCCGCCCTCCCAAAAAGTGTACTTAAGCTCTGCTTGACCTCTGCTCTGGGCTCTGGGCTGCTCTCGCTTTTTGAGCGAGCCTGCCTGGGGTCTCAGCGCGCTTAATTGGATCCTCAGTAAACCCCTCCTGCTTATTGCATGAAGTCAGTCTCTTGTGGTCTCTTCCTCTGATGCTTCGCCGGACCCTTACATTCCCAAAGGCCATGATTCTGCCCATCAGTAGGCTTTTAAAGAGGTAACTCAAATGCCACATTCTACAGGTTCTCTGTTGGAGCTGTAATTCACTTATTAATTTGGGAGATAGTCATTTCTGAGATCTTCTGGTGCCATCCCCAAAGTCTAGATTTCCTGTGATGGGTGTGTACTCAAGGACCAATAACTCTGCCTAGGATGGGGAAAGAAAGGTAATCCTGTTTTCCCTGAGATTGCTGGGGGGAGGTGAGGGGTGGAGATTAGGCAGGAGCAGGAAAAGAGGAGGAGAAAAAACGATGTCCATTTTAAAAATAAATTTCAGTGGCAGAGCAACAAGGGTTATATTCAAAGCATGAAGTGTACCACTATTACAAGGGCATGTTGAAATGGCTGTTCTCATGCTTTCCCTCTTGTGGACCTTGACTATCCTTTCCTTCCCCATGCTCCACTGCCTATCCTATACTATCTCACTGCTGTCAGCCAAAAGTCACCAGGTGGACTTGGGCAAGACTCTCTGGAAACTTCTCTGGGAGAGGTGAGCTTTCCCTCTCTTCTACTCCCTCTCTTCAGAGTGTCCCCTTGCTCCTTTCCTATCCCTTCAATAAACTCATGCCTGCTATTCTGAGCAACACCTGAAATCATCCTGGCGTAATCACAAGAACTGGTGAGAGAGGACCTTCTTGGCTGCCTAACTTCTGCAACAGGTTGTTGCCCTATAACCATGGGGCAAAGGAGAGGTGACAAAGCTAGAAGTCATTGTCAACTTAATAACAACTATTTAACTTTCTGGACAAAAGTCTTACTGGATTAGAAGGAGAAGAGAGGGGAAAGAGAGGGAGCCAGCACTGTGCAAAGGAGCATCCACATAAGATTGCCGTGTTTATCTTCTTCATTGCCTGTTTTCTCTGTAGGGCAAATCTAGTCTGATCTTATAAGGATTTTTGCTAGGAAAGGGAACAGAAAAATTATGGCATAGTACTTGAAGGTTTAATTTTTTACTTTAAAATTGATATAAAAATGTTTGTTTGCCTATGGAATTTCTGATAATGATAAAAATAAGCTTCATTGCAATGGGTTGCTATGCTTTGAATGTCATTGAAATCCTGGATAAAATTTCTCAAAAGTCCAGTAAGCACACTTCATAATTAAAAAGTTAGGCTAAATAGGAATCTTGACCCCATCCAAAGTAAACCTAGACACATTAGTTAAACTTTATGAGTCATTGTTTTTTCATCCATTAAATGGGCATGATAATGGGCTTTTTAAGGGCAGAAAAGTGATAATATACATAAAACATATGGAAGCCTCCTAGACATACTAAGCATTCAATAATTGAGAGGAATTATTACCATTGCTATTTAGTATTTGACTGTTAATACTGTTAATATCTTCTTCCCTCAGTGGGGTGGCCTATTAGGATTTCAGCTGCACCAAAAAGAAACATTTCTGTCTTGACTTTGTCCTTATTTGTGTGCCTCTAGTTCCCAGCCAGACCCTAATGCCCTTTCCCATTTCAAAGCACTACAGGGGATATAGCCAGGGGGATGGAACAGCTGTGTGCCTGGCCTCACACAGAAACCTATTGAGTTAATGTCATTTTAAACATAGTTTTCTTTTGTGTAAATTAGCTTGCAGATTTTCAAGCTTCCTACCACTAATTACTAGATTAGCTGGAGTTACCCTGCAGGGAAAGCAGCAATGCGGAAGACAAACATGGCATTCTTATTCGAATGCTCATTTGCATAGTGCACATAACTCTGTGCTTACTGGAAGACAGCTCCCTGCTTCTCCCAGTTAAATCTAACATGGCATTTACAGTTACACACAAGAATATTAGGCAACAAATTAGCCCAAAGCTACAATTAATCATAATCCAGAGTCAACCCAAGGGAATAGAGAACTAAACAAATAAATCTTTTAACATTTAGCATTCTTCTTGACCCATACAGTCTGGCAAGATAATTTTCTGACTCATGAAACGCTGACTAAAATTTCAACCAAGAAGCTTTGACAAGAACGTGGTGTCATGCACAATTTCAGATGTACAATCACGTGAAATCAGTACCTAACTTCAAATCTCAACTCCCACTAACTGACTTTTTACATTGACTGAATCTATTAGCAGGGCAAGTTTTTATGCAAGGAAGAACAAAAGTTCAATTCATACAGCATAAGCCACGGTACACTTAAAAGGGAAAGGTGAGAGGAAAAAGGACTTTGGGCTTGACTGGATTGCAAGGGCTCCAGGGATATTACTGACAGCAGGCTTCTCTCTCCCTTGGCTCTGCTTTCTTCTGTGTACAACGTCATTACTACTACCAGTCTCAGCAAGAAAACAGATCTTTCTATCTTAGCAGCATGAAAGTGTCACCAGAATTGAGTCATATCCCCAGCTCTGCACTAGTCACAATGGCCTGTGTTGTGCCATTGACCAGCCAGGCCTGGGTCACATGCCTAACACTTAAAGACAAAGGTGAAGTTGTTATGCCAGATTCATAGGACCCCAATAGACCTCCAGGAACCGAATCCGATGCAATCACACAAGAGTCACTATTGCGAGCTCGAGCCTGGACTCACAACCGTTCCCGGACGCAGCGGTCCCAGGGAATCCAGGTCCTTTGTTCAGTGAGATTTTATAGGTTTGGGGGGAATACTCTATGCGTCACAACATCACACAGCACAACATCACACAGCAAATCATTCCATACTGCGGGAAAATCAAACAACAACTCTTAACATTGATTAGCACATTCACTGGCGGGAACAAGTTGGGTAAGAATGATTGGTTAGTACAAGAAGGGGGTTCATTAGAACTGATTGGTTTAGGCCACGAGGGTTGTACATGCTAAACTACATGGTTTCCCAACATGTTATCAACCACCATAAACTACTTGGGGGTCATCTGGCATTCCAGGTATTTTCCCTGTCTCATGCTGATTGGAGGTTGCTGGGGGGGTTGCTATAGGTCCTCACCTAGCCTAACTGAGTCAGGGACACGTGGCACCTCAGACCTCTACTGTTATCAACAAACAACTCAGCAGGGTGGGTATGTGCTTAGGAGTGCTCTGTGGATTTTTCCAAGGACAAGGGTCATGCCCCCTTCCTTAGGAAAGCCCTGAGGTAGAAGCTGATATTATTTATTTATTTTTTAAAATGGAGTCACATTAGTTTCTCAAAGTCACCTGCACCACAGGGAGGGTGCTAATGTTTTTTGCCACATGTGGAAAAATCAAGATGTTGTTATAACCCCAAGAAAAAAAAAGGGTAAGTTGAGGCTAGGAAGGAAAAATATACAAAAAGTTTTCACTATTGCAAACAATTTAATTGTTCCAAGTTTTAGTTTTCATATTTGTACAAATAGGAATAATTATTATTATAATAGCACCTACCTTAGTCCATTTTGTGCTGTTATAATCTAATACTGTGGACTATAATTTATAAAAGAGTAGACACCTATTTCTCATAATTCTAGACACTCGGAAAATCAAGACCTAGGAACTGGCATCTGGTGAAAGCCTTTGTGCTGCACCCTCACATGATAAAAGAGCAGAGGAGAGCAAACCGGCCCCTGCCAGCTTTTTCTCTGAGGGCACTACAACATTCATGAAGGCTTCATTCCACCTCCTACTAGTCACTGCCTCTTGACACTATTGATTTGGGGATTAAATTTTCTTTTCTTTTTTTTTTTTTTATTGGTTGTTCACAACGTTACAAAGCACTTGACATATCATACTTCATACATTAGACTGAAGTGGGTTTCAACACATGAATTGTGGGAGAAACATTCAGATCGTGCTACGTTTTGGGGTAAGAACATTTGGCAAACATTAAAAGCTAAGTAATTGTATTTGATTCACACTGCTTTCTCAAAGTTATTATGTGTTTGTATTGTTATTGGCTCTAGCAACTGATTTTGCCCTACCTTTTCATTACTTTAATTATATATTACATTCTGGGTTATAAATTAATTGTTATCCTGTTTCACAAGCATAAAAGGTAAGGTAATTTTCAAGGCCACATATCATATTAAAAACATGGTTAGTGTTAAGCCTTCTAGTCCATCAAGCTCACTCTACTCTATCTCTTCTTAGATGAGTCAAGAGAATTTTGTTGAAATCAGGGAGATCAAACACTAGGTCCCATCATCTATAAAACCCTTGATGATTCAGCCCACATCAGGGAATCATATATTTTATTTTTCATTGAAGCACTACCCACATAGGTACCATATATTTTGTTTTGATTTTCAATGTTTGGTAGGCCTTATATATAAACAAAAAGTAGAACTACATGAAAAGGATGTTCTCTGTACAGATTGGGGTGGTATCTTTAAAAGGAGCAGAAAAACTCAATTCATACTGGCATTAGTAATAAAGAGAATTCATTGACCCACATACCTAGATAATCCAAAGGAAAGGTAAGATTAAGGATCAGTTTGAATGGGTTCCTGTCCCATTTCTCTGCAGATGACTTGGCTTCTCTCTCCTCCATTTTTCATTTTCTGTACCGACTGGCTATTCTCACGGCAGATTGAGACATACGTCCACATATTGGGCCTCACATCCACACAGGCACCATCAACAGACAGAAAGGGCAATGATCATCAATGATCAAGAGAGGAAAAACAAGAAAGCAAAGCTGGATTATTAGAACTACTGTTCAGAAACCATGACAAACATGGTTTTGGGGGTGTCCTTGGTCTTCAAATGACCTCATATCCTTCCCAGGTGGAAGCATGTGCCGATTGGCTTAGGTTATTCAGGTTCCATCTGTGATGTTGCCCTAGAGGAGTAAAAGCCAATTGGAGATGGAATCAGCAATTAAAGTAAAATCAGAGCACTGTGACCAGAAAAACAGAGAAGATTGAGTGGTAAATACTTTCCATTAGGAGTCTCATAGGAAAACAAACAAATGAAACACATACTTTCTCAGGATTACTAAGCTATTACTAAAATGCCAGAAGTAAGGTTCTATGGTTTACCAGTCAGTATTACAAAAATCTTCTTGTTTACCTTTTACATTCCATTTTAAAATTATTTTTAATTTACATACAATGAAATTCCCTTTTAGATGGAGTACAGTTTTATGACACAAATTTCGATTCAGATAACCATGTTCACAAACAACATTCAGAACAACTAATTCACTGTAAAATATTCCCTCAGGCAGGCCCTTTTTTTGCAAACTCTCCTTTCCTGTTTAATCCCAGGCAATCACTGATCTTTTTTCCATACGCAGAGTTTTACCTTATCTGGTCTATCATATAAATGGAACCATAGAGTATGTAGCTCTTTGAGGCTGCTTTATTGTTCTTTTCATTCAACAAAATACATAAAACTGTCATTTATTGTTGTTTGTATCAATGTCTAATTTAATTTTATCTCTGAGTAATATTTGAGTAAAGAATGTATGAGATGTTATCAGTTTTTAGTAATTATGAATAATGATACCATGAACTTATTTTTTTATAAGCATGTGCTTTTATTTTTCTAGAAGTAGGATTACTAAATCATATGGTAAGTGTATCTGTAACTTTATAAGAAACTGTCAAAACTATTAGAATATTTTGCTTCTTCAGTAGCAATGTGCAAGGCTTCCAGTTGTTCTTCTTTCTGCTCAAAACAGGATAGTGTCATCTTTCATAGTTATTACTGCTCCCATTGTATATTTTAGGCAGTGTTAACTCTTGGAATTACCTTAAACTTCCTTAGTGACTAATGACATTGAATAGTTTCCATGTGCTTATTTGCCAGGTAATTTTCTGTGGTGAAATTTTTGCATTTCACCCCCTTTTTAAGTTTGTTGGCTATTTTCTTCCTTTTGCTAAATTTCGAGGGGTTTTAATGTAGTGTGTCTTTGGTTAACATATGATTTGCAAATATTTTCTCACAACCTATGGCGTGTCTTTCTATTTTTAATCAGGGTCTTTATAGCTAAAATGATTTAATTTTGATTTAATTCAGTTTATATTTTTTTAAATATTTTGTGACTCATAATTTTTATGTTATACATAAGAACTCTTTACTTAAGCCCAGGTCATGAAAACTATAAAATAAGCCTTTTGTAGTTTTTATTTTATATTTAAGTATTCAATCCATTTTAAATTTTATTTTAGTAATTTATTAATATCAAAGTTAACCATTTTAAAGTTTATAATTCAGTGGGATTGAATATGTTCACAACGTCCTGACAAAACCACATCCATCCAGTTCTACAGCATTTCCATCACTCCATAGAAAACAACTTTTCTATTAAGGAATTTTTTTCCATTTCCTTCTCCCTTAATGTCTATAAAAACATCAATCTGTATTTGGTCTATATGGATATATCTGTTCTGAATATTTCATATAAATGGATTTGTATCATATGCCACCTCTTAAGTCTATATTCTTTCACTTAGCATAGTGTATTGGAGATTTATCCACATTAGAGCATGCATCAGTACTTCATTTCTTTTCATGGTTGAATAATTCGTTTGCTTTTATATATCACATCTTGTTTATCGATTCCTCCATTGTTAGCATTTGGATTGTTTCCATCTTTTAATTTCAGTGAATATTGATACTTTTATCATGCCTTCATATGTACTTATTGGAATATTGACTTTTAATTATTTGGAGTATATAGCTGGGAGTAGAACCACAGAGTCATATAGTATGCTTATGCTTATTTCTTTGAGGAACTGCCACACTGTTTTACACATTGGCTGAATCATTTGTATTACCACCAATAACTCACAAGGTGCCAATATCTCCACCTCCTTGCCAATGCATGTTATCTTCTATGGGTAGCCCTCCTAATAGATGTAAAGTGCTATTCTGTTGTCTGTTTTACACTTTCCTAGTGACTAATGACGTCAAGCATTTCTTCATGTATTTGTTAACCATTTGTATATCTTCTCTGTAGGAATATCTATTGAAGTCCTTCGAATATTGTTTTTCCTTTTGTTGTTGAGTCATGAAGTTCTTTGTATATTTTGGATCATAGGCCAGATATATGATTAAATATATGATTCGCAAACAGTTTTATGCATTCTATAGGTTGTCTTTTTATGTTTTTGATAATCCTTTGATGCACAAAAGTTCTTATTTTAATGTAGTCAAATTGAGTCTATTTTTTCTTTTGTTGCTCTTAGTGTCATAACTAAAATTCTACTGCCAAATCCAAGGTCATGAATATTCAAATTTATGCTTTTTTTCTAGGATTTTCATGTTTTAGCTCATATGTTAGGTAACAACCATTTTGAGCTAATTTTTGTGTACGGTAGGGGTTCAGTTTCATTCTTTTATATAGGTATCCTAGCATTTGTTGAAAGATTATGCTTTCTTCATTGAATGGTCCTGATTCTCTTGTCAAAAATCAACTGGCCATTTCTGGACTCTCAAATATATACCAGCAGTTTGCCTCACTATGCTTATAACAGTACCACGCTGTTTTGCTTTTTTACTATAGCTTTGTGGTAAGTTTTAAAACCAGCAATTTTTAGTCTTCCAACTTTGTTTTTCTTTTCTTTTTTAGATTTTCTTTGGGAGAGGGCTATTTTTCACCCTTTGCAATTCCATTTGAAATTTTGAATCAAAACACTTCCATTGCTCTCAGAAAGATAGTTGGAATTTTGATGGAACTTGCCTTAAATCTGCTGATTAATTTTTCCAATTTATGATCATGGACTATCTTCCCATTCATTTAGATCTTATAAAGTTTCTTTCAGAATAACCTTTGCTATGTGGAGCCTAGTCGGTTATGTGGATGAACAGCACATCAACTTTAGACACAAATTTACAGGATCCTTTTCTCTAACTCCATCTTTTTCATGGTTTCCTGCAATTGTCCTGGCTCTCAGAATCACTTTCTTAGTGCCCTGGCTAAAGAGCTTATCTCTTCTTAGATTTAATATGCTGTAGTGTAGTTCCCAAAATTGTGATTGCCTCTGGGCATAGCAGAAAGAAAAGGGGCTGGTGTTCTCACTGTTGCCAATCTCTGTGCCAACAACTGCTGCCACCTACAGAGATGAAACTTCATCATAGGCTTTGCCTGGGATTAGTCTGGGATCGTTAAAAAAAAATTACATCCAAAACAGACACCCTTTCCTTGATCTTCTGGCATTAGAGAAATTGGTTTGGTTTGGTTCTTTTTTTAGTGGTGGTGGTGGGAGGTATTTTTATACTTTCTGTGCAGTTTCAGGGCTCTGGCTGTCCTAGAGTCTACATCAAGATCTATAGAAATGAAGAATAACTGGGGGCTTTAGATTTCAGCTCTGAAAAATAAAGACTTTGAAAGTTGTCATTCCTAGCCTCAAAATAAGCAAAATTCTGACAAAGTATGTGACTTTTTTTGGCCCTGTATTTTATTAGCATTTACTATTTCTATTAGCATTTACTTGACTATGTATTTTACTAGTAAATTTGATCAGTTTTTGGAGGCTGAATGCCACGTAGCACAAGAATATGAAACTCCCAAGAGCAATAACCATAGGGAACTTCTCCATCTTTTGTGAATTTTATTTTCAGGAACCCTACCAGCTTTTCCTGGAATACATCTGAGAAAATCTTGCTTCCCTGGCAGAGGAGAGAAATCCATCCTGAAATACTTTTCAGATTCTTCTCTACAATAAAGGCCTGGACTTTAGTGTGAAGAATTCATTCATAAGCAATTCTGAATTCCACCTCAATCTAGTATGCTACAGACTAGAAGTTAATAGTCAACAGGGCTTCAAGGAAATGGATTGAAGATTGTGCAGCTAGAAAAGGAAGGAGTCAGGGAGAGAAGAGCACTTCACACTTGTGAAAGCCACATTACTGTATCATAGGTCCACTAAAAGACAACTTAATGCAATTATTGAATATTATGCTTCTCCCTTACAATTCAACTGTACCAACCAGTATGATGACTATGGATTAATGACTAAAATATCTCACTTAAGGAATTATTCTATTTTCTTTTTCATTTATTATAAATATGGGATTGCTTCCTTTTTCTTTGATAGATGATTAAAGAAAAATTACTGAGAACAAAAGACAACAAATGGTGGGGTGAGGAGGCAAAAGAGGATGACATTTATTTTAATTAACTGCGATCATTAAAAAAATTTAAATATTTTTGAAACATTTCACGTACTGTATAGCCTGTATTTCTTATAGGAATTATTTAACTCATAGAAATAGTTCTTCTTTAGATTTCTAGAAGGCAAATAGCACTATGTATCTATTCTTTATTATACTTATTACAGTAATAATTCTACATGCAACTCTTGAGAAAAGTACCCCAAATCCTTTTGTTTATAGATGCTTAAAACAATTCTATATCCTATTAGATTCCTCAGGGAGAAAGAATAATATTAACACCAATCCTACCTTGAAAATTATACACAAATTTCCATCACTACTAGAAAGTGGAAAATCACAATAGATTCTCATTCGTACTTTAATAATATAAACAAACCCAATGAAATAATAGTTTTTAAAAATGCATCAGAAATCTATTTGAAATCTAAATGAAATTCTTATGAAGTCCTTCATTGAAGAGAACAGGCAGGTGAAAACTATTAAAAGCTTATATTAGATGAGGAATTCACTTGGTTTGCTTAAGGGCAGACTAGAAAAGAAGGGAAGGTTGGTCAATAGAAAGTTTCCAAATGGAATATATTTCCCCTTGCCAGTAAATGGATGGAACTGGAGTATATCATGCTAAGTGAAATAAGCCAATCTCAAAAAACCAAAGGCCAAGTGTTCTCTTCTGATTTGTGGATGCTGATCCAAAACAAGGGAAGTTGGGGAGGGGAGTAATAGAAATCTATTGTATTAGACAAAGAGAAATGAAGGGAAGGAGCTGGGAGGGAAACAGGAAAGATAACATAATTAATCAGTCGTAACTTTCCTAGTCTTATATTTGAGTATACTACTAGGGTAACTCCACATCATGTATAACCACAGGAGTGAACTCCTAAATAGAATAAGTTATACTCTCTAGATGTATAATCTACCAAAATACATTTTACTACCATGTACAAAAAGAACAAATAAAAAAAGGAATTGTAAGCTAAATTAATTATACATATTATGTCACATTAATTAATACATTGACACTTTTCCAATTATATAGATTAAATAATAATTCTTAGGGCACTTAAATTCTTATTGATGAAATAAAAAGTATTAATTTTGGATAAATTATATATGCATAGAGAGATTCCTTATCTCTACAAAAAATGTTATACAGAGTTATGATCACAAAATAATCAAAGGGAGATCAGTATAGGAATGGGACCAGGGGTGGGAGCAAGAGAGAAAGAGGTGAAATACTGGGGAGTGATACTGGCCAAATTATATTGTTATATTGTATGTATGTACAAATACATAACAACAAATCCTATCATTTTGTACTACTAAAAAGCATCATTAAAAAATTATAAAATTAAAACAATAACAACAACAACAACAAAATAGAAATGACCACCAAAACTGGAGGAAGGCAGTGAGATGTTTATGGGACAATATGAACTGATCTAATGAATATGTATTTAGAGTCTCAGAAGACAATAGAAGGGACATGAAAATATTGTGTAGAAAATAAGAATTGTAATGCATTCTGTTATATATAAATAAGAAAAGAAAGAAAGAAAGAAAGAAAGAAAGAAAGAAAGAAAGAAAGAAAGAAAGAAAGAAAATTACAGTGATTTTTTTAAATTGGCAAAAGACATCTACTCATCTATGCAAGTTCATTGAAATGAAACCAGGGGCTGGGGGTGTGGCTCAAGCGGTAGCGAGCTCCCCTGGCATGCGTGCGGCCCGGGTTCGATTCTCAGCACCACATACAAACAAAGATGTTGTGTCCGCCAATAACTAAAAAAAAAAAAAAATTAAAATTCTCTCTCTTTCTCTTTCTCCCTCTCTCACTCTCTCTTTAAAAAAAAATGAAACCAGAATGAACACAAAGAACCCCACATCTAAACATACTCATGAACAGACTTTAGACACCAAAGAGTGAACAAACCATAAACACAGCAGTAGAAAAAGGAAGGAAGATCATTTTTTAAAAAATGGCAGCAAATCAAATGGATAATAACCAAATGATGTTTATCTCATAAAGGCAAGTTTGCTTCAATCTTTGAAAATCAATCAATGTAATTTATCCCAGTAAAGAATAAGAGAGGACAATTATATAATGACCTTAATCCATGCAGGAAAATAATTTGAAAATTTGCAAGTTCAAAGCTAGGAAAAGCAAGACACTAAGCAACTCAGTGAGACTATCTGTAAATAAATTTTAAAAAATACATTATAGAGCTGGGGATGTGGCTCAATGGTGGAGTGCCCTTGAGTTCAATCCCCTGTGCATGCGTACACACACACACACACACACACACACACACACACACACAAATCAATCTAAAGTCTCTGCAAAATAAGAATCAAAAGAAACCTGCCCACCTCATTAGCATCATCTAAAAAGTTCTGAGGGTTGTCATCATATTTAATAGTAAGAAGGAATAAGGCAAGAAAGTCTATTAAAATGACTTCTAGACAACATTGTTCTGGTGGTTCTTGCCCAGAACAATAAACCTACAGATTAGAAAGAAAGGAGTTAAAAACATTTTTTTTTTAAATTGGTTGCAAATGACATGATTGTTTAGGTAAAAGACTGAATGTAAGAAAACTGTAACCAACATATGACTTTGGAAAAGATGAAAGATATATGACTCATATACAAAAATAAGTTTCTTTATATTAGCAAGAAATAATTACAAAATCAAATGAAAAATACTAATTACAATAAAGCGTAAAACATAATATATCAGGGAAAATTGTAACAAATGCACAAAACTTCTAAAAATTATTAAAAATTCCTACAAGCAATTTAAATAAGTTCTAAATTAAGTGAATAAAAATACAATATTCATGAAATGAAAGACTCAATATTTTTGGCATGTCTAGTCCTCTTAAACTGATTAGATTCAACACAATTCCCTTCTAAATTACAACAGGCCTTAATGAAGAAATTAACAAATTGATCTTAAAATGCATATGGAAATGTAAATGATCTTGAAGAGCTAAAATAATTTTGAAAAAAGAAATAAAGATGGACAACTAACATTATTTGATTTAATGATTTAACATAAAATTACAAAATAAAAACCAGTTGAACTAGCCTAAAGACACAGATAGATCTATAAAGTTTATAAATAGAGTGTGAGTATATGGTCAATATAGTTTCTAACAGTGTAAACTCAATTTCTTTTTGTTCTATTGAAAGTGGGTGGGGGATACTCTTAGGTTTAGAGAAAGGTTGTGGACAGCACAAAGAATTCATGCATATTCTTCACTCGGTTACTTCTTGTTTTGGCATCTCACAATGATGCTACATTTGTCAAAATTTACAAAAATAAAACAATATTGGTGCATTTTTAACTGAACTATAGTCATTACTTGGCTTCCATTAGTTTTTAATACTCCTTTTGATAATTTTACTATTGTTTCAGTACTTAGTCCAGGACGTCTGACTGGGTTTAGCCATGCTGTCTTCTTACTCTCCTCTGGTTTATGATCCTTTATCTTCATTTTTTTATTTATGATAGTTTTGAGTACTGGTCAGTTATTTCATAGAAAGTCTTAACATTAGAATTTGTCTTTTTTTTTTTTTTTTTTTTTTTTTTGCGTGTGTGTGTGTGGGGGGGAAGTTCAGCTGAGGTTATGGGCATCTAGGAAGAATACCACAGAAATAAATTGCCCTTTTTCTTGAATATCTGGAATACCAGTTGTTGATATGATCCTGGCAACAATCACCAGCCAAGGTCTTGCTAGGCTTCTCTGCTGCATGCTGTCAGTTTCTGGACATGAGTCACTAAGTGTAGACCACAGTCCAGGGTGTGAAAAGATTCTTTTTACTACCCGGAAGAGGGCATTTCTACATAAGTTATTTGGAATTCAACAGTTCTCAAACATTTATGACTTTGTTCAATCACCTACCTTTATTTTGTGCTAGGATCCAATATTGCACTATTAACTTTTTTGCCTCAATTGTTTCAGTTTGAACCATGGGGTTCTCTTTTCAGTCTGGCTTCTCTATCATTTTGGTAAGCCACATCCTTTTGATTTTTGAGCACTTTCTTTTAAGCACTAGAAGAAGCTTTTTAGGTTCATGTTGTAGTGCATGAACCTAAAAAGCTTGGCCCTAGAAGCAATGATTTCCCCAAAAGTCCATATGCCTTTTATTGAAGGATGATATCTAGAAACTAAAATTTGGGTGCTGAGTATGCTCAGTACTACTGGGATATCACTGCTTCTCAGCTCTCATGTTGGGCAGAACTAAGAAATTTATATATGTATACCAACTGAAGTACACACATATATCTATAATTATTTTTGGGTGTCTCCATCTGTATTTATGCTAAACTAAACATATGTCAGTGCAAATGCCTCAACTCTAATCTAGGAACATATAGTTTATTCTAGCCTTTCCCCTCTTCTTATCTATAAAGTTTCTTTTCAACAAGGAGTAGCCTGTCCTACCATAATTCATATCTATTTATTTATTTGACCCCAGTATACAAATAAGGCATTTTCAAAATTGCTAACCTGTCCTCCCATGATAAACTTTACCAATTAAAGTACAAACTTTATGTTCAGTTCATTTTTTCTCTTTAGCCTTACACTTTCTATTTAAAACAAACAAGCAAACAAACCAACCTGTCTTCTGAAGCTACTTAGGTCAAGTCCATTCTTCTTACTTCCTATAGTGGGTTATACCATACCTTGTAATTCAGATAGATTCTTCTGGCACAGTCTACATTTCTTCTTGGGATTTCCCCCAAGAAATCTGCTGGTTGATTTCTCAAGTTAATTTTTATATACTGAAGTTTTTTCTCTGCTATGTAAAGTTTAACAAATCTTCACCATCCCAGCACCACAGAGAGTGGATTTATCACCTAAATCCCCCTCTTCCCCCCACATTATGTCCTTTTTGTAATCAACCACTCTCTCCTCCCACAACTCCTGGAAACTTCTGATCTGTCTTTTGCTATTTCAGTTTTTCCTTTTTTTCAAAATGTCATGTGAATGGAACCATGAGAGATGGATTTGGGTTCTTTGACTTAGCATTTAAGATTAATCCATGTTATATAGCAAGAGTTTATTCCTTTCACTGATCACTAAAATTCCATTGTATAACCAGTCACCTATTGAAGATACTTTTATTCATAATTTACTTGAGATTGAGGC
The DNA here is from genome assembly GCF_964194105.1 of Spermophilus citellus. Taxonomy (NCBI): domain Eukaryota; kingdom Metazoa; phylum Chordata; class Mammalia; order Rodentia; family Sciuridae; genus Spermophilus; species Spermophilus citellus. Next base: position 186,315,005 of record NC_138182.1, read on the forward strand.
AATTATGAATAAAGCATTTATAAACATTCACACATAAGTTTCTGTATGAATATTTTCTGTTCAAGTCTGTGAACACTGAGAAGGGTGTTAGCTGGGTTATATGGTGAATCTGTTTGCTTTTATAAAAACCAAAGCATCTACCAAAGTGGCTACACCATTGTGCATTCTGATCCACAATAAATCATGGTTCATTAGGCTCTGCTGCCTCACCAGCATTTGACACTGTGTTTTTAAAAATGTTTTACCCATTATAGGGATCTGCTTACAGAAAACACAAGTAAATATAATTCCATGACTTGACGTAAGTCAAACTGTTTTGACCAAGGCTAATTAGGAAAATACCAGTCTAAATAGCTTTGAAAAGATTCAGTTTATAAATATTTTAAGAAGTTACATTTCATGGAGAAGAAAAAGTAAAACAGGAAAATAGTTCATCTCTTATGACCATCATGATTAGTTTCTAGAAGTATGCTTGCAAATTTCTAAGGATTCTGAGACTACATGTGACCTCACTCAGAAAAAATGCTATAAACAATTAGCAGTGTTTGGTATAAACAAAACAGCAGGCACTAGAACTCAGCACAGTTTCTAAGATCTGGGCTAATTCTAGTGTTAATCTAATAAAGCTCCCTGCAAAGACCCATTATGGTAGACAGAATGATGGCCTCCAAAGATATTCATGTCCTAATGCCCCAAACCTGAAAATATGCGATGTTACATATTCAAACAATATTTATGGCAAGGGGAAAATAGGACAGGATACGGAATAAAAGTGTGCTAATCACCTGATTTTCCACTGTGGAGATTATTCTGGATTATCCATGTGCTCCCTAAGAGACCTACAGTGTGGAAGAAAAAAGCAGAAAAGCCAGTGTGAGAGTGAGAGGATGTGACAAAGAGTTGACTGGCCTTTGCTGGCTTTGAAGATGCAGATGCTAGGAGCCAGGGAATGTGGTGACTTCCAGAAGCTTGGAGACGCATGAGCATGGGTCCTGTGGTACAGCCACCAGACAGGAAGGCAGCCCTGGTTATTCAACTAACAATACCCATATCAGAACTCTGACTTTCAGAACTCAAGATAATAAATGTGTGTTGTTTGAAGACACCAACTTTTTGGTAATTTGTCATAGCAGACATAAAATACTAATAGATCTACTACATAAATACCAATAGATAACTAGAAAAAGAGGTTGAAGATTACAGTGTTAGCCGTTTAGCTAAAAACAGGAAAGGTTAAAAGGTTAAAGTCCTTAAAATTTCTAGTCAGTTTAGACTGTTTCTCCTTTCTTAAAAGATTATTTTAAAAGTAAGTTTCAGATGTATTTCTGTCCATTTATCTCTAATTTAAAAGTGGTTATGTAAACACTAATGGGGTTTTCTTCTACTGCAAATAAGCCCTCTTGGGGGCACTTAAAACTTGTAGTATCATTCTGTCACAGTATCTGCAAAAATGGCCAAATGTCATTTGAGGATCACTTGAAAGATGAACATGGCTATTAGTGCTCCTCTGTGTTGGGTGGGACCCAGTCTTGGCTTTTACACCCAGCCCCCAGAGTAAGAACAGCATACAGTTACAATTTAGACAAAATCTGCCATTCTCATGATAATCTCTACATCTTATTTATGATCCTGGGTTTGTGTCAACACATAATGAATGCTGCTACTAATTTCCTATGTGTCCCTGAGGTTTCCCGGGTTTCATTTGCTTTATATTAGTGATGGATTCGCCATCCTCCCTCACCTCCCATTCCACACCTCCTATTTTCCCCTTCAGATGGCATTGGAGGTGAGGGGAGAGTGAGATCATGCTGTAAGCACAGCTGTGTCTGCTCATAGCTGTGAGCCGTATCCTTTTTATTAAATTCAAAACTGCACCTAAGGGAACAAAGGCTGTATCTTGGATGATGAAGGGAGGGCTGCTTACTTCATAGTAATAGAAAATAAAGTCCACCAGCTACGCACACCACTAACAGGGCATCTTTATGGAAATATTAAAAAACTCAGAACAATCTCAATATCATAGCTGCAGGCTATGCCCAAGAAAAATAAGTTATTAAATAGGTATCTAAAATTTTAAATTGAAAGAGGTAACTATAAAAAAGGAGGGAACTTTTTGTTGTTGTTGTTTATTTATTTGTTTTTCCCTACAACAAGGCTAAAATAATCTTTTCCAGCTCCAAAAAGAAAACAATCAAGACTAACAGGAACATTAACATAGCCCCAAATCAGGCTCAGAGTTGGCACAGGAGAAACATCAGGGGAACCGCATGCTCTTCTGGGAGACAGGTAGGAGGGCGAAGGCCCAAGGGCTGGAGGAATGTCCCACAGAGCAGTTAAAAGTTGCCTGAGAAGAAAAACCATCCTCTTATGAATTTAGGGTTCATATCCAAAGAGGCACTTCCTGTTATTGAAACTTTTTTTTTTTTTGTATTTGTGTTTGCTGTTTTGTTTTATTTCTTTATTTAGCCAAAAGTATTCATGGAAAACAGTTACCATAACTGCTACCTTGAGTTCTCAAGGATTCTGTTTTTCATCCTTAGGAGAAATGACTGATATTACATCTGGTAAAAATATGGTAAGATACAAATTGTTGCCAAGATACCTAGAGATAATGTTTGTCCCACACTGAAAGCTTAATATTTTGGAAGCCTCCAGGGGTGCTTTGATACATCTAAACAGTAGAATACCCCTTCATTGCCTAGAGATATCAATGAGATATTTTAAGGGTCTTGAAAAATAAAGAGGATAAATACAAGAGTGCTCCTTGTATTCACAGAAAGAGTAGGTTAGACATGGCAAAAAAGAAAAAATAGTTTAACTTATAAATTAAGTAACATATTATCTGATTATTTAAGAACATATAAGTAAAACAGCATCATTTTTTTTCATTTTTCTGATTCTGTTATTATATTAAAACCACTTGTGGCAAGTTACAGAGGATCCAGGGAAAAACACAGAAGATTCAGACTGAAATGATGATGTTACTGATTACTACCAGGATGAACTTTGACAAATGGCTTGAATTCTGTGCCTATTTCCTCATCTGCAGTGTGTGTATGTGTGTGGGGGGGGTCGTGTGTGGGGGGGGTAAGAACTAACTAATGAAGCCTGGCTCATTATAGGCACTTAATAGTTACTGAATAACTGAAAATGAATGAAAGAATAAATGCATGAATTTAGGGAACTCCAGATGTTCTTCTCCAAACAATTCCACCCACAGCTTTCCCTGTCTCAGTAGATAACCACCCTGATAAGCTTATTTCACTTTTAATCTGTCAGGAAATCTTGGGGATCCACCCAGAACGTGGCCTCTTTTCACCATCTCCATTGACACTACCAGATCTAATTACTGTAGATTTCTGTAATAATTGACTAATAGATATTTTTCCTTCTACCTTTGTCACCTGACAGTCTAATCTCAGAAGGATTCTTTCAGAATAGAGGACATACCAAGGTCCTCTCTGCTCAAAAATTTACTTTGATCAAAATAAAAATCAAGGTTCTTATAATGTCCTACAAACCCTATGGGATCTAGCTCACTGCTTTCTCTCTAGCCTTATCTCCTTCCAGTCTCAATCTCCTTTGTTGGCTTCTGTCATATTGATCATTTTGCTAACTTCAAACTTGCTGAGCACGTGTCTGCTTCAGGGTCTTTGCACCAACTGACCCTCTGCCTGGAACATTCTTCCTTTAGTTGTACACTTGCAATTTCATCCCTTCCACCCCTGATCTTTATCTGGTGTCTCACCTTCTTCATGATGCTTACACTGACCACCCCATTAATATTGCCGCATCCCCTACCCTGCATTTCCCACTTCCTTCCTTTTCCTTCTAAATAGCCTTATTACTAAGCAATACACTATTCTATTATTTACTTTTATGTTTACTGTTTATCATTTATTGTTTTTCTCCCCCTGCTATAATAAAAGCTCTCTGAAGATTGAGCTTATAGATGCATTCTGAGAGTCTGGGACATAGGATATGCTCAATAAATTCTTCTTGAATTAATATATACTGTTATTATTGTGCTCGATTTTTATTGTAGATAATTTTGTCACATAGTTGTCACACACACAATGGTATACTGTACTTCCTAAATTTCTTAAGGACATCAGTGACATAAATAAATAAATAAAAACAAGATGCTTGAAGCATGGAACTTTTGGCACCAGAAGTTCTGTCCCTGGGAGATGGAGAGCTATTTTCTTTTTTCCCCCGACATGTGAAAATCAAGCGTTTTCTTTGATGCATATCCCCAGGGTTTTAGACTCAGCACCAATCAAGGAGCCAGGGAAACTCCTGATAATGGAATCAAATCACATATCAGTATCAAAGTCATCTCCAGGAAGAGAAAATAAACAAGGAGGAAAACATCAAACTTTTGGCATCAGGGGAGAAATCTAATAAAGAAAAAACAGTGAAAAGCTCAGGGCAAAATGAAATCCCGAATAGCTCTCACTTTTTTTTCCAAGTTAAGAAACAATTTATAGTATTTCTACTATAGAAATAGTAGGGATAGGATAGGAATTACTCAGATTTTTTGTTTTCAATGATCCTCTGATCAGCAGTGATGAGTACAAGTTCTTGGGTCAGACTCTCTGCGTGATTTTAGGAAATCACAGAGATAGGGTTGTTTCTTGTGAGGATTATGTTATATTCATGAAGCTGTTAGCATGGTGTTCAACACATGGCAAATTTTCAGTTCTAATTTGTATTATAACAGCTCATGTTTTGTACAGGTATGGCTCAGGGTCTTCAGTCACAGGCTGTCAGTCTGTGGACACTGGTCCCAAGGATTCATTCTGCAATGAAAGAAGCAGGGCCTTAGTAACCAGACATCATGCCCTGGGCAAGCAATGCAAGTGTGAAGAGCTTCTTTACAAATCAAATGGGGATAACAATCCCTCCCCAGTGTAGTCTAGAGTGGAGACAATGCACAAGGGCAGTGCCCGTACACATGAAGGGTTCATCATTATCATTACTTTTATTGTGATGATCATGCCCACCAAAAGAATATTCCTGTGACAGCCTCCCCACCTGTTTATAAATATAGATCTCCCTTCTTTCCTCTTTTCACTCCTCTGAGTTGTTCTGGTCCTTTCCATTGGACTCACCCCCTGGTGTTCAAGAAACAATCTGCCCTTCTTGGTACCCTCACCAATGTTAATGCTACTGGCAGACCCCCCATCTCTTGTCTGACCTTCACTCGGTGTCCACTCAGAAGGCTCATGGCCCCTAATTCCAAGTCATCCTAATCAGATGTCAAGAAGCACAAAGACCTTCATCTGTTTTACCTCTGGGGAAACAAGGATGTCACTTTATATGGCTGTCCATATGAAGATTCATTGTTAGCATTTCCAGCACACATCTGTCATATTTGTCTATCCAGCCTCAGTTTCCCTTTACTTTGGTAATAGGGGTTCTTCCTGGAGCCACCCATACCCCACTCAAAGCCTTGTGCTGTGAGGTGGCCATTATTTAATTCCTTGTGTCAAGAGGGTATATGTGACTGCTTTAGTATCCAAACAGAGAAGTTTGAAAAGACAATGCAGAACAGGCTGAGAGGGAGAATAGAGCAAGAGTCAGAGTTGGCAGTCTTTTTTATTTTATTTTTTGTACCAGGGATAGAGCCCAGGGGCACTTAACCACTGAGCCACATCACCAGTCCTTTTATTTTATTTTATTTTGAGACAGACATTAAATTGCCTAAGGCTGGCTTTGAACTTGCCATCCTCCTGCCTCAGACTTCTAGCCACTGGGATTACAGGTATTCGCCACCATGCACAGGTTACAAGTCATTCTTAATGACATTGTTTGAGCCCTTCATTAGACCAACCCTCAATTTGACATATGTATGAGCCAATTCAGTATGTTCCTCATTTTGCTGCTTAACCCATGTAAAAGTGAATTTTCTGCCATTTGCAAGTGGATCTTAGTACTTGATCTACAGGTGATTATTTTTTAATTTAACATTTTGCAGTACATCTCAATTATGAGAATGGCAGGTTTCCTTATGACATATTTATGCACACAAAAATCAGTGTCACTCCCGAGTACCCTTTCACCTTCCCCCTCCATCCTCTGACCCTCCTTTCTTTAGCATATAGTGATCCTTCTACTTTCATGATGTCACATTTTTTTGCCTGTTTTTAAACTTCCCATTAGTTTCCACATAAGAGGGAAAACATGAGTCTGCCTTAATTTGCTCAAAATTATGGTTTCTAGTTCCATCCATTTTATGTAAATGATATTATTTTGTTCTTCTTTATGACTAAATAATACTCCATTGTGTATATCTGTACACCAGATTTTCATTATCCATTCATTAATTGACAGATACCTAGGTTGATTCCATAACTTGGCAACTGTGAATTGTGCTGTAATAAACATGGGTGAGTTAGTCGACTTTATGTTGCTGTGACCAAAAGAGAGAGATGACTCATAAAATTAAAGATGAAAATGGAGATATTACAACAGACATGACTAAAATTCAGAGTATTACTAGAGACTATTTTTAAATTTTTATATTTCAGTAAATTAGAAAATTTAGAATAAATGGCTGTTTCTAGACACATACTATCAAAACTGAAAAAAAGAGGATATAGAAAACCTAAACAGACCAATAACAAGCAATGAGATTGAAATAGTAATAAAAAGCCTTGCAACTAAGAAAACTCAGGACCAGATGGATTCACAGATTACCAGATGTTTACATAGGAACTAATATCAGTATTCCTCAAATTGGTCCATAAAATTAAAAGAGATGAAATGCTTCCAAACTGGATAAGTGCAGTTCAAGTAAAGAAAGCTATGGACTCATGAACATAGATGCCAAAAATTTCAATAAAATATTAACATACAGCTAGCTGTATACTTGAGTTGAATATAGGAAATAAGTGTGCTAGCTTTGTGTCACTATGACTAAAAGACATAATGAGAACAACTTAGAGGAAGAGAAGTTTATTTTGGCTCACGGTTTCAGAGGTTTAGTCGGTGGTCAGCTAAATGTGCTGTTCTGGGTCCAAGATGAGGCAGAACATAGTGCTGGCAACGTGTGGGGAGGAACACTGCTTACTTAATGGCAGTGGAGAAACAGAGAGAGAGAGAAAAAAAAAGAGGGTAAGGGGTTGCAGGGACAGTGAACCATTCTAGGGCATGCCTCCTCCAGCCACACTCCACTTGCAAAAACTTACCACCCAGTCACTCTGGATAGACTGATTAGGTCACAGCTCTGATAATCTAATCATTGTACTTCTAAGTATTTCTGCATTAATACAGGAGCATTTGGGGGGCTCCTCATATCCAAATCATAACAGAGAGAAGAAAATTGACACTGTCAATCAGTTCTCCAATCAGTCAATTAAGATAGGAAAGTTCCAATAGTGTGCTGATTTTAGTTCTTTTGGGGTAAATATCAAGGAGTGGAATCTCTGGGTCATATGATAGTTCCATTCCTAGCCTTTTGAGGAATCTCCATACTGATTTCCATAGTGAATATACTAATTTGTAGTCACAAACAATATATAAATGTTCCTTTCTCCCCACATACTTGCCAGCATCTATTGTTATTTATACTCTTGACACTCGCCATTCTCACTGGGGTAAGAGGAAAGCTCAGTGTCATGTTTTGAATTTTCCTGATTGCTAAGGATGTTGAACATTTTAAAATATATATATATATATATACATTTGTTGGTCATTTTTACTTCTTTTGATAAATGTCTGTTTAGTTCATTTATGCATTTATTAATTGCTTATTACTTCTTGTGTACATGTGTGTGTTTATATTTGTCTTTGTATCCGAAAAGTTTCTTGAGTTTTTGGCAAGTTCTGGATATGAATTTTCTGAAGAATTTTCTGAAGAAGAGTACCTGGCAAAGATTTTCTCCTGTTCTATAGGCTCACTTTTCGTGTACTTAATTTCCTTAGCTGCAGAAAAGTTTTAAACTTGATGTCATCAAACTTATTAGCTCTTGGTTTTATTTTTTTAAGTTTTAGAAGTCTTACTAAAGAAGGTGGTGCCTAAGCCTTTATGTTACTGTGGACTGTATTATTTCTCCTAGGTGTTGAAAATTTTCTGGTCTAAATCCTATGGTTTTGATCCACTTTTAGTTGACTTTTGCACAGAATGGTAGAGAAGAGTAGACTTTTACTCTTCTACATATGGCTATCCTGTTTTCCCAGTACATCTGTTTAAAAGATTGCATTTTCTTCAAGGCATATTTTTGTTAACTTTGTCAAGGATTAGATGACTACATCTGTGTGGATTTTTCTCCATTTCTTATATTCAGTTCCACTGGTCTTCGTGTCTGTTTTTATGCCAATACCATGTTGTTTTTGTTACTATAGCTCTGTACTAAAATTTGAGATCAGATATTATGATGCCCCCTGTCCTATTATTACTCAGAATTACTTTGGCTATTCTGAGTTTTGTATTCTTCCATATGAATTTTATGCTTGTTTCCTTCTAGTTCTGTGAAGAACACCATTGGTATTTTGATGGGAATTGCACGGAGTTTGTAGATCAGTATACAGTATATAGCAGTACAACTCACAATAGCCAAGTTAAGGAACCAACCTAGGCATCCATCAACAGGCAATAGATTAAAAAATGTGATATATATATATATACACACACACACACACACACACACACACACACACACACACACTATAGAGGTTACTCCACCCTAAATATGAAAGCAGTGTCCTTTTCTGGTAAATTGATGCAGCCAGAGAATATCATGTCAGTGAAATAAGCCAGACTCAGAAAATCAAGGGTGGAATGTTTAGTCATGTGTAGAAGCCAGAGAGATAAAAGGAATTTTTTAAAAAGGTATCACATGAAGGTAGAAGGGAGACCAGTAGAGTAGAGAATGGGGGCAGGCAGGTAGGGAAGAAGGAAGGAAAAAGGAAGATTCAGGGGAATGAAATGATGCTATATGCAAGTATGGTTATAGCAAAGTGAATCGCACTTTTATGTCTAATAACGATGCACCAATAAATAAATAAAAGTGAGGATGGGGATCAGGGTGAAGAAGGAGAAGAGGTAAAGAGGAGGAGTTAGAGAATTAAATGGAGCAGATGATGTTATATGCATGTATGAATATACAGTGAATCCTACTATATGTAGAATTTCAATGCACCAATAAAACATTTTTAAAAGGCCAATTTTTATAAAGATATGAAAATTCTTTATATGTCAAATCAATTTGTTATAAACATTTCTTATTGTTCTTGATTTTATTTAATTTTAAAGGAAAGTTTCAAACACATACAAAATAGACAAACTAGTATAGTGGACCTCCTGTACCCATCAGCCAGTTTCAACAATTATCAAAAATATCCAATATTGTTTCATCTATATCACTTCCTTTAATTTTTTAATATTTTTTTAAATTCAGATGAAGTTGACATAGTGTAAAAATCATCTATCTCACTGTGAAAATTTCAGTAGCATTTGGGACATTCACAATATTTTCCAACTACCACCTCTAGTTCTAAAACACTTTCATCACCCTTGAAGAAACACCACACGTTTTAAAGAGGTCCTCTCCATTCTGCTCTCCTCCCAGCTGTTGGCAACCACCAACCAGTATTCTGTCTCTATGAATTTATTTATTCTGATATTTCATAAACATTGAATATTGTCATTTGTAACATTTGTCTGGCTTCTTTTACTTAGCATAATGTTTTCAAGGTCATTCACATTGTAGCATATATGAATTCCTCATTTACTTTTGTGACTGTATTATTTTGTTGCATGAATACAATACAATTTGTTTATCCATTCATCATTGGAGAACTGTGCAATTTCCACTTTTTGGTTATTATGAATAATGCCACTGTGAATATGTATTTGAATGTACTTTTTTGAGTACCTCTTTTCAATTATTTTGGGTATATGGTAATTCTATGTTTGGCATAATTCTTTTGAGTGATTTTGCTGGGTTAAATTGTGATTCTGTGATTACCTTTTTGTTTTCTTATTTTTTTTTCTTTTTTAACAGTCTGGGGATTGAACCCAGGGGTGCTTTATCACTGAGGTACAATATTCCCAGTCCTTTTTATTTTTTGAGACAGAATCTTGCTAATTTGCCCAGGCTACTCTTGAACTTGTGATTTTCCTCTATTAGCCTCCCGAGTACCTGGGATTATAGACATGCACCACAATGCTCAGCTTGTGTTTAGCTTTTTGAGGAACTACCAAACTGTTTTCACAGTGGCTAACCCATCTTATATACCCATTAGCAATGTATGAGGGTTCCAATTTCTCCACATCCTCACCAACACTTCATTGTTTTATTGTTGACATTCTGGTTGCTGTGATGTGGGACCCCACTGTGGGTTTGATTTTTCTTTGTCTAGTGAGCATCTAATGATATTGAACATCTTTTCATATGCTTATCTGTCATTTGTATATCTTATTTGAAGAAAGGACTATGAAAGTCTTTTACTCATCTCTAAATGAGTTGTTTATTCTTTTGTAATTGAATTATAGGAGAACTTGATAAAATATATAATATGCAAACAATTTCATCATCTAGGTTGAATTCATTTTTTTTGACAATGTCCTTTAATAAAAAAGCACTTTAATTTTGATATAATCAAATGCATTCCTCTTATCTTTTGTTGCTCAAGGTTTTGGTGATGTACCTAAGAATACATTGTCAAATCCAAAGGCATCAAGATTTGACCAGGTTTTCTTTCAATAGTCCTATGGCTTTAGCTCTTACATTTAGGTCACTGGTTCATTTTGCAGCTAATATTTTTGAGCATTTGTTATGTAGCTAGAACTTCACATAAATAATCTCATTTAATCCTTACAAGAATGCTTTGAGTTAGGTTTTATTATTTCCATTTTAAACACAAAGAAATTGTGATTTAGAGAGTTTAAGAAATTTACTCAAGCTCTCTTAGCTAGTAAGTAGGAGAGAGCAGTTGAACACAACTTTTAACTCCAGAGTCTGAGTTATTTATCAAATTTCAAAAGAAGTGGAAAAGGGAAGCATTGGCTGGGAAAATACGTTTATTCATGGCCACTGAGTCTTTGAAATATGTTGTGCTCCTCTCAGGTTTAAATGCTGAGTTAAGTGATAAGGATGCACAGAGAACTTTAAGATGTCTCCAGTATAGAGTGAAAGTCATCCTGGGCACCCACTGAAGACAAGGACTAGAAATGTTTTTACATTTTTTAATGATATGAATCCATATGCTCCCGATTCTTTAGAGTCTCTCATTGTGCATGATGTTGATTGTGCTCTTAGATTACTGACATCCCTCCCTACACTTCTCCTGCCCAGGGGCCGAACTCTATGCATGACATCATCTGAGATCTTTTGTCCTCTGGCCAATGAGAGAAAATGACAGACTCAGAGGATGAGCTTGAGAGAAGTCTTCCTGTGTTCTCTTTGCTTCTGTACTGGGCTATGAAAGAGGCTGTGCTTCTTTGTGACCGTGGCTCCTTTGGGTGACCTGACCTTTATATATTGTACTACTCATAGGACACTGAGAATGTTTTTTCCTCTCCCACCTCTCCAGGCCTAGATATGGGAGTGGAAAATATAGAACTCTAAATGCAATGTGATTTGTTCTATGATGCAAATAAAACAGGGTTGGTGAGATGTAAGAGAAGCTAACCATCATTTATAATATTGTTTCTATGGAAACTGATTTTTTGAATCTCAAACATACAAGTTAGTTTTTGGAAAGAAACCTGTTTGTTGGATTGCGGTTCCTCTGTTATTTGCCTCTTTCTCTCAGCAGCCTGCAGGAAAGAGTACAACACATTACCTCCTATAAGGAATTGCCTTTCAAAAAATGAGCTTGAAATGTGTTCTGACTTTATGGAGTTAGAAGAGGCCCTGATTAACACAACTATCAACTTTGAAAGATTAGCTAGTTCTAAAATGAATAGAAGTAGAAGGAAAGCTCATTCATTCTATAAATTCTATGAGGAGGGTCAACCTTTTAACTATGAATCAAAAATCTATAAGCCATAAAATAAGAAAATATAAATGTATTTAAACTTTTGCATAGAAAATAAAACACCACAAGTAATTTTGGGGAAAAAATGACAAATGGGAGAACAAGAAAACCACAATTTATACTATGTATAAAGAACTAATCTCTCTAATATACAAAAAGCTCCAAGCTAAAATCAAGAAACAAATACTGACAATCTAATAGAAAAATGGGTAAGAGATATGAACAGATCATAGGCAAAAATGTTCTACCTCATTCATAATAAGAGAAATGCAAATTAAAACCCACTCAATGCCTTTATACCAAAGATTCAGAAATCCATAGTTGCAACAACATTCTATTTTGTTAAGACTATAGGAAATTAGTTACATTATTTGTAAAAATTGCCCTGATTATTCCCCTTCCTCTAGACACCCTCCTTGCAAATGTGACTTTGCAACTTCTCCCAAAAAGATGTAGAATCCATTCCCCCAATATAGGCTGCCATTATGACTCTCTGGAAAATAGAATACAGCAGATGCAGTATCAGGCCAGGTCTGTGGAAGGACACCTGCACACTTCCACTTGTTCTCTTTGAATTCTACCTACTCCTGATATGAACATGCTTGGGTTTTTGTTCTGGATAATGAGAAACACCTAGCTTGGTCATCCTGCTTCAACCCAAAGGAATGGTCAGCTAGCCACAAAGCTTGACCTGCTGTTAACCGCAGATCCATTGCAGTGCTCAACTGAAAACAACAGAAAAAAAATATTGTTTTAAGCAAATAAATTTTGAAATGGCACTTTATACAGCACTAGACAATTACAAGAAAATAGGTAATCTTGGTCATACTTTGAAGGAGTATATAGTTTCCCTATGAAGGGAAACCTGACAATATCTATCAAAACTACATATGACTTTACCCTTTGACCAACAATTCTACTTATAAAAGTCTATCTTAAATTAAAGGTGTATCTGTAAAAGTATGAAATGGATTATGTGGCAGGTTATTTTTGTGACATTATAATAGCAAATGATTAGGAAGAACACAAATATTCGTCAATAGAAAATTGGTTGAATAAATGATGGAAGAAGCACACATCACAGTGATATCTGGTTGTAAAAATACCATGAAGGCCTCTATGTACAGATATGATGTAAACTCCATATATATAGTTAAGTGAAAAATGCAAGATACAAAAGAAGGGCTCAGCCAAACAGTTCATTAGGCTGCATTTTGTGTAGAAAGAGAGAGAGAAAATTATACATATGTATATATACTTCTGCTTAAAAATTACTGGCAAAAGTGAATCAAAAGATAATAAAAAGGTAATGGAAGAGTTAGTGTAAAGGAAACAGGAAAAACATGAGAGCTACCTAAGAGTACCATCTCAAATAAACTTTATTCTTGAACCAAGTAGGCATTCTATAAATTTTTTTAAAATCAGCAGATATATAATAACAGAAAAATAATTATTTGTGTGCTTTTAAAGTATAGATTTTTGACTATATATATATATATATATATATATATATATACACACACACACACACACACACACATATATGATGAGATATATACAGAAGACAAATAACTATAGGAAAAATAGCTTGTTCAATATTTTTAAATGTAATCTAAGAATATTTTATAGATATGGTAGAAAAATATAAATAAACAATATGCTAATATTATTAGAACTTATGTATTTTCAAACTAAGAAAGTATAAAATCAAAGATGTTGAATATAAACTTAAAGTCAATATGATTTTATGATATTTACACATATACACACATGCATGTCTCAGCTTGGTCTTTTAAGATTCTGAAGGCAATATCATCTCAATCCTGGATTTTTGTCTCTAAACATCATTTGTATTTATAGAAATTGAGCTCTTGTGAGAAAGAGTTGATTATGGGCCTGAAGAAGGGAGGGTAACAGATGTACCTGGGTCTTTTGTCTGAAAACAAGAAAGTTTTGAGAGACTAATATAATTGTTTTAAAAGGACAGAGGAGGTAAATGGAAGAAAGAAACTCAACTTGGATCCTGAGCATTAAGAAGAAAACTAATTGGTTAGAAATATTGATATACACATATACACGGGAATATACGGCAAGTGTACACACAAATAGCAAAGTATTAAGAATTGTTCAATATAGTATGTGAATATATGAATGATCATTTTATTACCTCTATTCTCTGTATTAAAATATCTACAATATGTGTGTGAGTGAAAAAAAAAATAACAGAGGCTTCTCCCAGCACTAATTCTACTATGGTTTACACTCCTGTAAAATTCTACTTCTAAGAAGATCACATAGTAGAGTGACCTATGGTCTAACTTATCCCTATATCTACTCATGAGTAAATTAAATTTCTGATAAGTGGTATCTCAGTTTGAATAGGATACATTAGAGTTAAATGAGATAATACCATGTGCTTTGTAACTGGCAACCATTCAATACACTTTAGCTATAATTATTATCACCTTCATAATCATCATAATGCCAATAGCACTTTCCATGAAATATGCTATTTCACATAACAAATAGGTAACTTAATCCTGTTGTCACTTTTCAAAGGAGGATGAATTTGTCAAATGGGTAAATTGAACTTTTTCTAATTTTCTAAGTCATTGCTTCTCAAATTGTATTCTATATAAATATTATTTTAGGAGATATTAGCATACACATCATCAAACAAAACAATTCTACAATAAACACCACAAGATATTCAAATTAGTTTGGGAAAAGAATACCTCCAGAAACGAATAACAAGATGAACTTTGGAAACTATGCAAACATGTGGAAATTTAACAACATACTTCTGAATAACCAATGAAGAAATTAAGAAGTAAATTTTAAATGTTCTTGGAACAAATGAAAATGAAAACACAACATAATAAAATGCATAGGATACAGCAAGAGCAGCAGTTTGAGGGAAGTTTATAGCAATTAGCACCTGCATCCAGGAAACAGAAAGAGCTTAAATTAAAAAAAAAAAATCAAAAAGGGAAAAAAATCCAACAACCTATCATCATACCTAAAAGAATAAGAAAGACTTGAACAAACCAAACTTAATACAGGGAAAAATTAATAAATGTTGGACATAAGTCAATGAAACAAATTATAAAAAATAAAAATTAACAAAATGAATAGTTGTATTTGTTTTTCAAGAAGATAAATAAAATTGACAAGCCCTAACTAGACTAAAAAGAGGGAAAGAATTTCAATAAATTATATGGGGGATGAAAAAGACGTACTGACAGACCAGATGAGATATATGAAGGATTATTAGAGATTATAATGAATGACTACACATCACAAAAACGATGACTTCAAAGAACTGAAGAAGATCCTAGACACAAACACCTTGGTAAAGAAATAGAAATGCTGAATAGACCAATAATGAGTAAAGTAATAATAATGTTTTTAAAAAGTCCAGGACCAGATGTCTTCACTGATGATTTCTATAAAATACTTAAAGAAGAATTAATAACAATTCTTTGTAAATTGTTTCAAAATATTAAAAAGAAAGGAATTCTTCCAAACTCCTTCTACAATGCCACAAAATTACCCTGATGCCAAAACCAGATAAGGACACAACAACAACAAAACAATACAACTGCAGGACAATATCCTTGAACAGAGGCAAAAAAATCTTCAATAGGATGGTGGCGAACTGAATCCAATAGCATTCAAAAGAGTATTTGCCAGGATCAAGTGAGGTTCATGCCAGGGGGCAGGGATGATTCAAATCAATAAATGCAAATTTATGCAAATCAATAAATGTTGACACCTCATCTCAACAGAATGAAGAACAAAAAACATATGATCATCTCAATAGAATCAGAAAAAGTATCTGGTAAAATTCAACATACTTCATGAGAACAAATCTGGGCAGCATAGCAAGACCCCATCTTTAAAAAAAAGAGAGAGAAAGGAGGGGAGGGAAAGAAAAGAAAGAGACATTTCTTTTAAGAAGTAGGCTCTGGGTTCAATCTCTAATATGACCAAAAAAAGAAAGGAAGAAAAGCAGACATACAAATGGTCAACAGGCATATGAAAAGATGTTCATAGTCACTAATCTCCAGGGAAGTGAAAATCAAAACCACACTGAGATATCACCTCACCCAAGTAAGAATCAGGATTATCGAAAAGATAAAAGGTAACAAATGCTGGTAAGGATGTAGAGAAAAGAGGATCTTTGCACAATGTTGGGAAAAAAAAAATCTGTGTAGTCATTATTGAAAGCAGCATGAAGGTCCTTCAAAATTAAAAATAGAGCTACACACAGTGTCACATGCATGTAATTCCAACTACCCTGGAGGCTCAAGAGCATCCCAATTTTGAGGCCAGCCTGGGCAACTTAGAATACCTTGCCTCACAATTTTAAAAAAGACTGGTATTACAGCTCCTTGGTAGAGTACCTCTGTGTTTAATCCCCAATACTAAAAAAATAAATAAATAAATAAATAAAAGTGCTATATGATGCAGCAATCCCTCTATTAGGTATATACTCAAAGAAAATTAAATCAACATATTGAAAAGATATTGTCACTCTCACGTTTATTACAGTACTATTATTTTTTCAAGAGCCAAAAACCCCAAACAATCTGTGTCTCTGAACTAACAAATGGATTAATATGTATACACACATGCGTATATTAATTCTGTTAATGCTAATATGAAATACTCTTACATTAAGTGAAATAAGCCAGGCACAAAAGGACAGTGTACCACATTGTCTCACTCATTCATGGAGTCCAAACAATTTGATTTCATAGAAGTGGAGAGTCAAATATTGACCTCAGGAGGCTGAGGAGAGCAGCAGGGAGGAAGGCATGGCGATATGTTGTTCCACAGGTACTAAGTCATAGTTGCACAGGGTGAGTAAGTTCTCATATTTTATTACATGGTAGGGTGACAACGGATAACAGGAATGTTCTCTGTACTTCAACAAAGCTAGAAGAAAGGATTTTGAAAGTTTTCACCACAAATAAGTGATAAATATTTGAGGAGATACCTACATTTACCTGGACTTGAATGTTACACACTGTAGGGCTATATCGAAACATCACATGGTACCCCATAAATACATACAATATTTACCTTCAAATTAAAGTATAAATAAACCATCCACATGCACAGAAATAAAGATCAGAACTTGTTCTAGCCTCAAATATGACTTTAATATTGAACCAAAATTAAAAAATGAATAAGGTAGTTCATTTTATGTTTGGGAATTTTTCCCAAAAACATTATGAGTATTTTTCACAACGTGTAATACACTCCCAAATGTTCTGTTGAAAACAACAAAAGGAGACTATATCTCCTTGCTGAATTCCAAGCTCAAAAATAAATTCTTGAATGGTCCTGCTTTCAATCAACAAGGAAAAAAAAGAAAAGATGATAGAAAGGTTATTTTAAGTTGTCCCTAAAGTTCAGTGGTGTTCTCTCACTGGAGTGTGATTATAGGTTATTGAAAAAACTGGGAACAGACAAGTTTGAGTTTTAAAACTCTATATGAATCCTATGTTATTTCAGAGAAACCATTTCCTCTCTCTGTATTTCTCAGTATAGTCAAAGAATTGATAGAATCCAAAACTATTTTGAGAAAAAAATTGCAGCCCACTGAATTTTCTGGGGAGATGTCTGCTGTAATAGTCTAAATCTTCCATTGGATTCACAATAGTAATGATCTTACGGTAATAATCGAGTTATTTTGCATTCAATCTAATTCTATTGGTGCTGAGCTCCACTGACAGTAGCTACTTAATGAATTCTCTCTGAATGAAGCATTTCATTGGAGACAGAAGCTTCTTGATTTTTAATTGAAATTTAAATGTTTCATCCCCAGAGTTAAGAGATGATAGTAAAAGCTGGTTGTGAAATAAAATCATAATTGGATTCAAGATAGACAGCCTTCTTATCATCCAAATGTTTTATGCACTATTCAAATATATGAAAAAAACATCAACGAACAGTTTAATTTTCATCATAATATAGTGTACATCAGGTACTCATGCCCTAAACGTCTGGATAATAAGAGTCTAGCTGACATAAATTTTTATGTATATCTTACCTTCAGAAAATATGTTTTGAGTAAATCGGGGGTTTTCTTTTCCCTTTCCCAAGTAGGAAAGGGAATGTTCAAGTTGTGGGAAGTTATGAGAAGAGGAGTGGTACACAAGTAAGAAAAATCTCTACAAAGATGAAACATATTGGAGTTTTCAGTCTAGAATTTCTCATTTCCCTCCTATAATAATTATGAAAATTGTCTGGACACTTCATATATCATGAAGATAAATAACATGATATTTTCCTTTGTGTTCTCACAATCTTATTCTTATCACTAACATTTATATATATATATATATATTATATATATTATATATATATTATTATATATATTATATATATTATTATATATATTATATATATTATTATATATATTATATATATTATTATATATATTATATATATTATTATATATATATTATATATATATTATATATATTATTATATATATTATATATATATTATTAATATATATATATTAATGTTAGTGATACTTACAATTCTCCTTGTCATTGGTAGGATTTTCTGGATAGACTTCAAGGGACTAACAAGATATTTGAGAAGTTGGACTAGGAAATATGTAAGTTTAATGTGATACTACTAGAAAAAACTTAGAGGAAAATTTTCAAAGATTCATAGTGTCCAAATATGTTTAGAATAAATATCATCATATACTATGAAAGATGACAGGTAAGGAAGGAATATTGACTGCTTTCCATGAAGTGCACATAAATTGAGGTATCTGATTGTTGTATAAATTTTCCAAACCTGCTACACTCCATTCTCCATCACCACTTTTTTCTGTTAATATATTCCAAAGGCTTGTTATAGAGGACCCAAGCTGACAGCATAATGATACATCCCTCCTTCCCTCACCACCGTTCCTGGTCCAATGTGTGAGCAGGTAACTGAAACAGTACCATTCAGACTCCTTGCTCAGGATTTTCCAGAATCAAGCTATGCCTGGAGAAACTTCCTAAACTAATGAAAGCATGTGGTCATGGGCCATGGTGCATGAAAAAGACCTATCCATAGTAGATGTGCGGAGATCATCAGACAAGGGAGAGAGAGATGGGAAGAATGTTGATCAAGTCCTACTTCTCCTTGATTTTGATGACCCCTCCATGAACCTAATCTTTGGTTTCTGTCACCTGCATCCAATTATGTCAAGGACATAATAGTCACTTAATAACAACTGAGCAAGTGAAAGAGTCATTGAATGAATGGATTTAGGGGAAGATGAGAGTGCAGAATAAGGAGTGTGTGAGCTCCTGAGTCACAGGACCTGTGAAATCTGTGAGAGCATGGAGGAAAATTCAGTTCTTCCCAAGAAGAACCTGACAGCACTGCATTGCCCCACCAGTAGTTCCACTGTAGTCTACTTGCTGGGTCAGCCGCCATCCTCTTTGGGAAGTTGAAAGGCATTAAAGGCATCACATTCTCACCTTGCCCTTCCTGGCCCCAGAACATCTTTCAGAAGAAATAGTTATGAGGATGCAGGTGCCTGTTTTCGAGACCACTCTGGCTTCCTAGCTATAATCCTCCCAAGGCTAGCTGGCCACCTGCACATTTAATGAAGCCCACAGGCACACAGAAGAGCAGCACAGAAAGCAGGGTAGACCAAGATCCTTTCTCATTCCCTATCCCATAGTGTGTTTTAACAAGAGCCAAGAGACAAGCAAGACTGAAGTTCAGGATCCTTCTGTTTTCCTTTCTTAGCTTCATTGCCAAAGGTCACTGCCAAAGCTTGTCACTGCTAGGACTATGGAGATTCACATGCAGCCTATAAAGGAAAGATTAAGTGGGAAATCGGGTCATTGTGCCTACTCATCTTCACTCATACACACTACCTTCTGCTTTTGAATTCATGAGACCTAGATACAGATGATGAAATGATGCCTATTCGTGGGAAAGTATTATAGCAGTCACTGTGATACTTACAGCTAATTGAGCACTTAAGTCTGTTCTAAGTGCTCTATATACAATGTATAATAAATACTATTGTAAATTTCATTTCATAAATGAGGAAGTAGAATTTTTAAAAGTTATTTAATATCTCAAGGGCATGTAGCTCCATAGTAGTTAATTCAGGAACGAAATCCAGGTTTCTTTGACATACAAAAACCATGTTTTCAATCAATGTGTGTAATCACTCCACATGTTATAAAATGTTAACCAGAGACTAGTGTCTTTTGTAATCTTTTATTAATGATTTCTGGGAGCCTTTTCAACAATACTTCTACAAAGACATCGAGAGTGACAGTTATTATTTAAGACTCAGCATATGTGAACACATAAAATATACTCATTCAGCAAGTTTCCAATAATAATTTTAGCATGATTATTTGCCAGTTTGGTAATTATTTTTACTATGATATATTTGATTGAATTACCAACAACTTCAAGTTGAATTTTAAATGGGTTTCTGCAGAGCTGTCAGTTGTAGGATATCACTTTATATATGGCCAGATTTCTTGGGCTAGGATCTAGCAGCAGTCTTTGAACACCACAAGTTTAGATGACAATCCAGAGTATGAAAATGCCTACCTCTGTACCATTTAGGATCTTAGAAAGAAACAGATGGCAAACACAAATTGAGTAACTTAAGAAGAGCAATACATTTAGGCAGGGTAAGAAAAAAAAGTTTGAGGTATTTCATCATTAACATCTCTGGGCATAAAAGGGAGAGGTAATGGAGCTATGCCAGAAACTAGAGACAGAGCTGGGTAGAAATGGTCACGTGAATGCAGCATAAGCTTTGGGTAAGGGAAGCAGTCAGATCTAGTGATGTGGCAGGGATGAACCCAGGGAGACCAGTACCAGAACCACACTCTTCCCTGACATATGCCAGGGGGAAAGAGATCCCATTGATATGATCTACACTGGTCAGCCCTTCCAAGCACATAGTTTGGTGGGCAAGGGCAGAGGATGGCTTTAGAAAGGCCAGTGGAGACCCTCAGCACACACATTGGCTAGCAATAGTACTAGGATTTTCTAGGCCACAAATCAGGGCAAGCCATTAAGAAACCTGCATTTAACTGGGGACAAATATCTAAAATAATAAAAAAAATATTTCACAGAATATTAACAGAGGAAGTAAGATCATAGATAACATATATTAAGTTTTCATTCTTGACTTACTAACGGTAGATTGGGGAGGAAATAATGAATTATTCAGGCCTTAATGAAGTATCCAGTTTGGAGATAGGTGAAGAGGGTAGGAGATTTTCCTCATCTACACCATCTGTATTTAGAGTCAGAGAGAACTGGTCTCAAAGACAAATCAGAGTAATGTCCACCCAAGAGGGGAAATAGGTATTGAGTAGATTGAGTAGGCAAAAAAGACATCCACCATTCTGGGTATTGTGCACATGCTTGCTATCCCAGCAATGAGGTAAAATGTGGCAGGAGGATCTCAAGTTTGACATCAGCCTAGGCCACACACACACAAAAGGCCCATCACATTACATTAGAAAATTCTTCTAAAAAGCTGCTCCATGCTCACATGCATTTGTTGTAACTTGGCCTTCAGAGTCACCTGGAGATCTTCTCCCTCCACTGCACAAATCCCTTCACATACCTGAAAACATCTCTCATAGTCCTAGGTCATACCAAGGCTTCAGAGTCAGCATTAGCTTTTATAGTCTTCATGGGACATTTCTAGACCTTATGTTCTTCTAGCTACTTTCCTCTCTTATGGGCAGCTTGTCAATGACTTTCTCAAGGAATAGTGCCCAGAGAAGAACACCAAGTGAGAAACTCACAAAGGAATTAAAAAGTGAACATTTGTTGACTATTCCAAAAATGTTATATATCATCAATCTTCTGAAGCAGTTGCTATTATTATTGCTATTTCATGAAGTACGAAGAGATTTAGTAATTAGCAAAAGGTTACTCAAGTAATAAGAGGAATGTCATAAGTTCAAACGCAAACAATTTTGCTCCCAACCATGTAGCTGTGATCTATTAGAAGAACTGAAAGGCCCATCAAAGGTACATACACCTGTGAAGGATAATTTTCAATTATCTTAGTAAACAAACAAATGAAAATTCTTCTAATATAAGCGACCACTTTTAACTACCAAATCATGGTAATTTTTTAATAATAATTACAGCCAAAATTGGTTGGTAGGAAACACAAGCTCTTTTATGCTGCTAAGGGAAGTCATTTAACAGTTTTTCAAAGCAATTTGGCATGATGTAATTAGAATCTCAGGAGCATATTTTTTAGAAATAGCCTATGGCAGTATTAAAGTCTATAACTACAACAATGCATAATGGTATGAATAACAAACATCCAAACAATACAACATTTAGCTCTTGGGGATTGGTTAAATAATTATAATGATTTTTAAATAAGAAAAAAATATTGTTCAGGAAAAAAAGAATTAAATCTCTGAACCTGTGAAAGCTGAGGACCGGACAACCTAAATAAATTGTATCACATGAGTACTCTAGTAGCTAGTTGGCTAATGTTGCCTCATTAGGCAATTTCTATGACTTCTATGCCTGAGGAAGTCTTTCTTTGAAGCACTTACATTACTTATTAAAAATGAGAATATTAAAATAAAGAAGTTTGAGGCATTCACAAATGGAATTCAGAGCAGCCACTGAAATGCTGATGTACAACAGTAAATAATACACAAATGTGAACTTTTCTGGTCCCCTCAGTCATGTGGCTTTAAGAAGTCCAGATGCCTGGCCTTGAGAAGTGAGGTTTTCTGACAGCCTTCAGAGAAACTGAATAAAACAGGCTGCCACACAAGACCCTTGGCCCAGCCACCACTATGCAGTACCTCTGCTTCCAGCTCCCCATCTACCAACGAGGATTCACCTGGACACCTCCATCTTGGGACATTTCAATCACCGTCATAGCCCCCTAGTCCTGGTAGCCTCTACTTTGAGACACAGAACAGAGCCGAAAGCAGCCACGGGCAAGAGCACTGCCCACCACAATGCAGCATTTCCAAACAGGCCACTCAATGCCACCACATGGCCTGGTATTGCTGCTCCATATCTGAAAGTGGTCGCCTCCATCTTGGGAAGCCTCTGATGCCATTTTGGGTTACCTCTGCAGCTGACATCACCATGTTTAGTGGGAAAACTTCCATCTTGGGACACTGACCAGGAACTGGAAGCCCAACATCAAGGTACCTTACAAGTTAGCTGCTGCAACCACCATCAACTCGGGATGCAGCTACTTCCATCTAGGGACAACAGCCAGGGCCTGGTAGACCATCACCAATGTCTCTGCAGGCTTGGTTACATCTAAGCCTCCCTTCTAGGTGTACCAGTAGCCACCAACTTGTTGCAAAGGCAGGAGAGAAGTTTGCACAGGGTTGCTATGTTGTAAGAGGGTGTGAGGGCATCTGGATCGCAGCTTTCCCAGCCAACTAGCCAGGCACCAACTGGGTTCCGAGGGCTAATTTGGGCCACATTTGCTGGCACTCCATACCAGCCCAGTCCCCAATTCCCTCCCCAAACCGGCATCTAAAGATCACCTAGTCCTCTGATTTGGCCATCACAGGGCCCCCAACTCACCAATCCCCAGTTTCCCAATCCCCCCAGCCACCAAACCAACCCAGCACTTGCAGCTATATGGCTGGCCTTCTCCTCCTGATGCCTGGTCTGATCTGCTCCATATAGAACAGCTCTCCATGACAGGTGCACAGGTCCCAAGGCTCAGCCCTCAGGACCTCCAGAGGGAGAGGTTCCTGACTGGTAAATCAAAAGGGTGGGGGCGAGAAAGATACATTTTAGAAACTAAAGTAGAGATCAGGAATTGTGGGGCCCACAGGCGATGTAAATGGCTAAGACCAGGCTCCCACATCACACAAATGGATCCCAAAGGAGATTCCTGGGGTGCAATCTTCCAACGGGGACTGGCAACTTCCATACCCTGCCTCCAGGAGTTCCACCTCCAAGACTAATTTACCCAGCCTAGTAACCTTCACCATCCTGAGAGTGGAGATATCAGCAAACTCCAGTCAACCCCACCTAATGGATAAAAAGGGAAACAGGGAAGATACAATTCCAATAAAATCAATTGTTCAATTTTCCTTCGAGATTTTTTTTCTTTTCCCACCCTCACATCCCCAACATTTGTGAAGGCTACTGAGTTCTAGAATGTCTGTATAGTATATTACAATTTTCTTGTACATTTTTCATTTTTTATATTTTTTCTTTTTAATTTTTTATTTTACTCTCTTTATATATTTTCTTCCTACTTATCTGTCTCCCCAAAGTCTCTCTCACTTTTCTCCTGCTAACAGCCAACTTTTGATTCCTCCTTCACTCTTCTATGGTCTAATATCCCTATATTCTCACCTCCTACCTCATTAACATTTCACCCTACACCCTCCCAGTTCTCTTTGTCCATCATTAGAAACTGTATATCCTTTCTCAAACCTACTATTTATATTGAAGATAATAATCAAACACATCATTTCTGTTTACTGTGACAAAACTGTTAATAGGAGCTATTTGGTTTAAGGCTACATATTGTTTGCATTGGGTGCTATTAATATTGATCTTCCCTTTAAAGGTGAGATATTGGAAACAACCTGCATGTACAATCTAAGTCTATAGGGTAGAAACCGTTATAAATAAGACCCACACTGCTGGAGGAGAAGACACATAAACAATATGAAAAAAAAAAAAAAACAAGGGAAGAAAGTGTCCCAAACATACCAAGATACCACAATAATGGAATTTATTGACAGCACTGTAGAAGAAATGTCAGAGAAGGAGTTCAGAATATACATAATTGAAATGATCTGTGAAGTAAAGGATAATATAAGTGCAAAAACAGGCAGCAAAAAATCACTTCAATTTAGAGATAAGAGTAAATGCAGGAAGCAAAATATCACTTCATTAAAGAAATAGATATTCTAAAAAACAACAATCAAGCAAACAAACAAAAAAAAAATGGAAATCCTTGAAATGAAGGAAACAATAAACCAAATTAAAAACTCAATAGAAAACATCACTAACAGACTAGATCACTTGGAAGACAGAACTTCAGGTAATGAAGACAAAAATATATAATCTTGAAAGTAAAGTTGACCACACAGTGAAGAAGTAAGAAATCATGAACAGAACTTCTAAGAATTATGGGATAACATGAAAAAGTCAGATTTAAGAATTATTGGGATAGAGAAAGACAGAGATAAAAACCAAAGGAATGAATAATCTTTTTAATGAAATAATATTAAAAATTCCCAAACCTGAAAAATGAAATTGAAAATTCAGTACAGGACTTCAAATATACAAAATTATAAGTCATCTACGCTAAGGTACATTATAATGAAAATGCCTAGCACACAGAATAAGGATATAATTTTAAAGGCCACAAGAGAAAAGTATCAGATTACATATAGGGGAAAAACAATTCGGATTTCACAAGATTTCTCAACCCAGACCCTCAAGGCTAGGAGATCCTGGAACAATATATACAAAGCTGTAAAAGACAATGGATACCAACCAAGAATCTTATATGCAGCAAAATTAAGCTTCAGATTTGATGATGAAATAAAAATCTTCCATGATAAACGAAAGTTAAAAGAATTTACAATTAGAAAGCGTACACTGCAGAACATCCTTAGCAAAAATATTATATGAGGAGGCAATGAAAATCAGCAAAGGATGGAACTACACTAAAAGAAAAGAAAATCAAAGGAGAAACCAAGTCAAGTTGAAAACCAAAAATAAACCAAAATTACCAGGAAGACAAATCATGTCTCAATAATAACCTGAATGTTAATGGCCTAAACTCATCAATCAAAAGACTGACAGATTGGATTTTAAAAAAAAAGCCAACAGTATGCTGCCTTCAAGAGACTCATCTCATAAGAAAGGACATCCACAGACTTAAGGTGAAAGGTGAGGGAAAAATTACAACACTCACTTGGACTGTCTGAACAAGCAGGGGTTTCCATCTTCATATCAGATAAAGTGAACTTCAAGCCAAAGTTTGTTAGAAGGGATAAAGAAGGACATTCATACTGCTTAAGGGAATAATACCTCAACAAGACATAATACTCATAAGTATTTATGCCCCAAACAATGTAGAGTCTACATACATATTAAAAAAAAACTTCTAGATTTCAAGGAATCAAATAGATCAAAGCATAATAATACTGGGTAGTTTTAACAAACCTCTCTCACCACTGCATAGATCTTGCAAACAAACCTAAACAAAGAAACTATAGAACTCAATAATATAATCAATAATTTAGACTTAACAGATATATATAGAATATTCCATCCATCAACAAGTGAACACACTTTCTTCTCAGCAGCACATGAATGATTCTCTAAGATAGACTGTATGTTATGCCTCAAAACAACTCTCAGTAAATACAAAAAATAGAGATACTACCCTGCATTCTATCAGGTCATAATGGATGAAATTAGAAATCAATGATAAGATAAAAAATAGAAGCTACTTCAAAATCTGGAGTCTAAATAAAATGCTATTGAATGAACAATGGATAGCAAAAGACATCAGGGAGGAGATAAAAAAAAGTTCTCAGAGGTAAATGAGAACATTGATACAATATATCAAAATCTCTAGGACAGGATTAAGGAAAGTTCATTGCATTGAGCTCATTCATTAAAAGAATAAAATCAACAAATAAATGAGCTACATTACATCTCAAAGCCCCAAAAAAGGGGAACAAATCAACACCAAAGTAGTAGAAGACAAAAAATAGTTAAAATCAGAACTGAAATCAATGAAATTGAAACAAAAGAAACAATTAACAAAATTGACAAAATAAAAAATTGGTTCTTTGAAAAAGTAAATAAAATTGATAAACCCTTAGAAGAAGAGAGAGAAAATTCAGATTACTAAAATTTGTGGATGAAAAAGAAGATATCACAATGGGCAGTGTTGAAATACAGAGGATAATAAGAAAATATTTTGAAATTTATACTCCCCCCCCCCAAAAAAAAAACCAAATAGAAAATCTCAAAGAAATACATGAAATTCTAGAAACATGATCTACTCAAACTGAATCAGGAGGACATACACAATTTTAACAGATCAATTTCAAGCATTGAAATGGAATACACCATCAAAAGCCTACCAACAAAGGAAAGCCCTGGACCAGATGGATTCTCAGCTGAGTTCTACAAGGCCTTCAAAGAAGAACTAATAGCAATACTCCTAAAATAATTCCATGAAATAGAAAAGGAGGGAACACTTCCAAATTCATTCTATGAGGCTAGTACAACCCGCATACCAAAATCAGTCAAAGCACATGAGAACATAGATGCAAAAATTCTCAATAAAATTCTGATAAATTACAAACAAAACATATTGAAAACATAGTGCACCATGATCATGTGTGGTTCATCCCAGGGATGCAAAGTTGGTTCAACATATGGAAATCAATGAATGTAATTCGTCACATTAATAGACTTAAAGATAAGAAACATATGATCATCTCAATAGATGCAGAAGAAGCATTTAACAATATATAGCACACTTTCATGTTCAAAACACTAGAAAAACTTAGGATAACAGGAACATACCTCAATATAATAAAAGCTATCTATATTAAACCCAAGGCAACATCATTCTAAATGGAGAAAAATTGAAAGCATTCTCTCTAAAAACTGGAACAAGACAGGGATGCCCTCTTTCACCATTTCTATTCAACATAGTCCTTGAACCCCTAGCCAGAGCAATTAGACAGATGAAAAAAAATTAAAGGAATACAAATAGGAAAAGAAGAACTCAAACTATCATTATTTGCTGATGACATGATTATTTACTTACAGGATCCAAAAAATTTCACAGAAAATTTCTAGAACTAATAAATGAATTCAGCAAAGTAGCAGAATATAAAATCAACACCTATAAATCAAATGCATTCCTGTACATCGGTGATGAATAATCTGAAAGAGAAATTAGGAAAACTACATCATTTACAATAGCCTCAAAATAAATAAATAAATAAATAGATAGATAGATAGATAAATAAATAAATAAATAAAATGAAATACTTGGGAATCAACCTAACAAAACAGTGAAAAACCTCTACTATGAAAACTGTAGAACACTAAAAATATAGATTAAAGAAGAAATCAGAAGATGGAATGATCTCCCTTGTTCTTGGATAGGCAGAATTAATATTGTCAAAATGGTCATACTACCAAAAATATTATACAATTTTAATGCAATTCCAATTAAAATCCCATGACATTTCTCATAGAAATGGAAAAAGCAATCATGAAATTCACCTAGAATAATAAGAGACCCAGAATAGCTAAAGCAATCTTTAGCAAGAGTGTAAAGCAGCAAGCATCACCATACCAGACCTTAAACTATACTACAGAGCAATAGTAACAAAAAAAAAGGTATACTATTGGCACCAAATCAGACACAGAGGCCAATGCTATAAAATAAAGGACACAGAGATAATCCACATAAATATGGCTATCTCATACTAGACAAAGGCACCAAAAAGATACATTGGAGAAAAGATAGCCTCTTCAACAAATGGTGCTGGGAAAAATGGAACTCCATATGCAGCAAAATGAAATTAAACCCTTATCTCTCACCCTGCACAAAACTCAACTCAAAATGAATCAAAGACCTAGGAATTAGACCAGAAACCCTATACCTAATAGAAGAAAAAGTAAGCCCAAATCTTCATCATATCAGCATAGGTCCTGACTTTCTTAACAAGACTCCTAAAGTACAAGAAATAAGTTCAAGAATCAATAAATGGGATGGATTCAAAATGAAAAGCTCCTTCTCAGCACAGAAATAATGTGAAGAGAGAGCATACAGAATGGGAGAAAATCTTTCCACATGCACATCAGATAGAGCACTAATTTCTATGCTATATAAAGAACACAAAAAACTTAACACCAAAAAAACAAATAACCCTATCAAGAAATGGTTCACGGAACTGAACAGACACTTCTCAGAAGATATACAATTGACCATCAAATATAAGAAAAAATGTTCAACATCTCTAGTAATTAGAGAAATGCAAATCAAAATTACACTAAGATTTCATCTTGCTCCAGTCAGAATGGCAATTATTAAGAATATAAGCAACATAAGTGTTGGCTAGGAATTTTGGAAAAAAGTACCCTCATACATTGCTGGTGGCACTGCAAATTGGTGCAACCACTAGGGAAAGCAGTATGAAGATTCTTCAGAAAACTTGGAACGGAACCGCCATTTGACCCAGCTATTCCATTCTTAGTCTATAACCAAAGGACTTAAAATGAGAATACTATAGTAACGCAGCCATGTCAATGTTTATAGCAGCTCATTTACAATAGTTAAACTGTGCAACCAACCTAGATGCCCTTCAATAGATGAATGGATAAAGAAACTGTGGTAATATACACAACGGAATATTACTCATCATTAAAAGAGAATAAAATTTTGCCATATGCAGATAAATTGATGGAGTTGTAGAATATCATGCTAAATGAAGTAAGCCAAACCCAAAGAACCAAAGACTGAATGTTTTCTCTGATAAGTAGATATTGATCTATGATGGGGGGAAGGGGTTTGGGAAGAATGGAGGAACTTTGGATTGGGTAAAGGGGAGAAAGGGGAAGGGAAGGAGTATGGAGGCAGGAATGATGGTGTAATGTGAAGGATACCATTACCTTAGGTATATGTATGATTGCACAAATGGTGCGACTCTATATCATTTACAACCAAAGAAATGGAAAGTTTTCCTCCCTTTGTGTACAATGAAACAAAATGCATTTTGTTGTCATGTATAACTAATAATAATAATAAATAAACAAATAAACAAATAAATAGAATACAAGCAACAATAAGGATTGGTGAGGATGTGTGGGAAAATCTATACTCATTCACTGCTGGTGGGACTGCAAATTGTGGCAACAACTATGGAAGCCAGTATGGAGATTCCTTAGAAAACTATGGAATCACCATTCGACCCAGCTTAAAACAGCAAACTATAGTGACACAGCCACATCAACGTTTATAACAGTTCAATTCACAATAACTAAACTGTAGAACCAACCTAGGTGCCCTTCGACATTTGAATGGATAAAGAAACTTCAGTGTATATATACATGATGGACTTAGCTTTAAAGAAGAAGGAAATTATGTCATTTGCAAGTAAATGGATGGAGTTGGAGAATATCCTGCTAAGAGAAGTAAGCCAATCCCAATAAACCAAAGGCCAAATGTTTTCTCTAATAAGTGGATGGCAAGGGAAGAATGGAGGAACTTTGGTTTCAGCAGAGAGGAGTGAGGGGAGAGAAGGGGGTATGGGAGTGGGAAAGATGGTGGAATGAGACAGACATTATTGCCATATATATATATATATATATATATATATATATATATATATATGATTGCATGAATGGTGTGACTCTACATCATATACAGACAGAGAAATGAGAAGTTGTGCTCCATTTGTGTACAATGAGTCAAGATGCATTCTGCTATCACGTATGACTAATTAGAACAAATAAAAAAACACAAATGTGTTCATTCTATGTTGTTGAACGAGTTGAAAGAATATTCCTCAAAAAGTAAACTGAGGTTAGCCTGAGGCAGGATGATCACAAGTTCAAAGCCAGCCTTAGAAACTTAGTGAGGCTCTGAGCAACTTAGTGAGACCCTGTCTCAAAACAAACAAACAAACAAACAACAACAACAACAACAAAACAGGCTGGGGATGTGGCTCAGTGGGTAAGCACCCATGAATTCAGTTGATGTGGCTCAATGGGTAAGCACCCATGGGTTCAGTTGATGTGGCTTTGTGGTTCAGTGACCCTGAGTTCAATCCCTGGTACCCTAAAACAACTTCAAAACAAATCCTTAAGAGGTGGACGTAGGTGGGAATTTGTGGATAATTTTCTGGAATCCCCAATAAAACTGGAGTGCAGGAGAGGCACAAGGTCTCTGCTCTCTGAGAAGAACCACTCTCTCCCTTGAGAGTGTCTCTTTCCATTTTCCTCTGTCTTCAATAAACTTATGCCTCTGACTTTGAAAAACTAAAAAAATAAGAAAAGTAAACTGAGAAAACGTGGAAAGAGGAGGAAGAACTAATTACACAGAATAGCTAATATCTTACACAGATTCTCAACAGAATTACTTCATCTGGCAAGATTCCTTAACGATTCAATTCACAGAAATGTGAGTCCTACAAATATTTCTGTTACATATAAATCTGTTACAGAAGGTTCATTTATCTGAACTGAAGATCATTCATGCCTGCACTCTACTTAGCAATGGTCCTTATTTACCAGGCTCTAATGCTTTGGTGTTTACCATAGTCAAAATAAAGAAAAATGAGTTCTCTGCCTTCCTTCACTGTGAGAGGAAATCTCTGGTAGGACCTCACATGCCACATTTGAACTTACTTTCTAGACAAGGATCTCTAGTCCTTTTAGAAAAAAGATTTGGAGAGGTAGACATAAAAGTATTTGTGTCTTTGCTCCACTGAGATCTTCCTCATTTTGTTTCTGAATGAAATTGAAAACAGAAGTCTTGATCCTACCCAGGGAGACTTCCCCGCTCACCTTCTTTATTCTAGTCAAGCCATACAAAATGAGGCGTAATATTTTTATATAGAAAATAATTCCATGTTTATTGTAGAAAACATTAAAGGTAAGGATAGTGTTCTAAAAAATGAAAGAAAGTTATTCACAATCCTATTACTCGTGCTGCTTTTAATGTTCTGTGCATATATTTCTAGAATTTTCCCCATGGTAGTATGTACTTTTTTGTTTTACAAGCATGAACTCACACTGTGCATCTTCTGCTATATTCCTTTGCACTTACTAAAATAGGATAAATATCCTCACCACCATCACATATTCTAAAGCAGTTTATTTACCACATAGATGCAAGTCTATTTGTAGAAAAGCTAAGCATTCACAAGTGAAGAAAGCAAGAAATCAAGACTCCTTTGATACCTTTGGGGTGTGTTAATATTATAATTGCCACAAAAAGCAATTGAGAATGAGGGATAAGGAAAGAACAAGAAGAGATCTAATATTTATTACTAATATGACCTTTTACTAAGTACTTTACCTTCATTGACTCATTTTCAATCATAACACCTTGAGGTAGGAGTGTTTATTCCCTATTTCCTACATGAAGAAAGTGATGCTTTAAAAGGTTATGCAACTTGCCCAAGGTTATGTTACTACCAAATGCAGATTTTGCTGTGCCTGACTTCAATTCTGTTACTATAAAATGGAAGGACAAGAATATAAATTTGGTTGGCTCTCACCCAGCACCTTTATGTCATTTCACTTATCATTGCTTCCTAGAAATTCTTTGTAGACAAAGGCATTTTGTTGTTGTGGCTGGACAAATATCTATTAAGTGCCTACTATTTCCAGGCACTGTGTTAAGAACTATACAAGCAAAACTAACATGCTGAAAAAAGTTCTTTGATGAATCTTACATGCTAGAGAGGGCGACAGGAAATAGGCAGGTGGATACCTAAGCCACTGATACAGCAAATAGATGCTCCCACTCCAGTGCTCCCACGGGACAGGAGGCCCGAGATTTCAGCCTTCCTACAGGTTGTCTAGTCTGGTGTGGTGGTGCAGTCCTGTAATCTCAGCAGCTTGGGAGGCTTAAGTAGGAAGATCACCAGCTCAAAGCCAGCCTCAGCAACTTAGGGAGGTCCTAAGCAACTCAGCGAGACCCTCTAAATAAAATACAAAAAAGGGCTGGAGATGTGATTCAGTGGTTCAGTGCCCCTGGGTTCAATCCCCAGTATGAAAAAAAGTACTTAGAAATTGTATAAGTCAAAGAACTATGTTCTGAAACTATTAGCATCTGGTTAGTTCAGCATCCAACCATAATAAAGCCCTTAAATGTTTCACCACCAAATCCTTTGACTTAGTAATGGATGACAATGTGGTGAAGCCCCAGTGGAGTTCATATTATGGAAAGTTTTCCTTCTAAATCAACATTCATGGAACTTTATGATCAAGAGAAAGAAAAACAACAGTCTAAATCATTAGACTGTATTGCATACTGCTCAGCCACATACGTTCTGGAGACCAATTGCTTAGGTTCAAAGCCTTTAGAGTCTTTATTTGGGAAAACTTGAGCAAGCTATTGAATAATCTGAGACTTGATGTTCTCTATTTGTCAAGAAAGAAATAATAAAAGCCTTATTTCATAGGTTATTGTAGACATTAAAACATGTAGAGGAGCTTGAACAGTGCCAGGTACATAATAAATGCCTTTGAAATTCCATTACCATAGCATCAAGTTATGATCATCCTGGGACACAGGACAATGGAGGCACACCCCAATATTAGGAGCACTGGAGTACTATTCAGCTTGACATGAATGCAGGCCCTGCCACTCATCATCTGAGCAACACTGAACACAGTACTTGAACATGGAGATTTTCATAGTACCTATGTAAGGAGATTTTTTTGAAAATTTAATGAGATAATGTGAAAAAAACTGAATTAACATCCTACTAAATGTTAACTGCAATTAAACTTATAGTCCCTTCTGTTCCTACAGCCCCATTGTACTCAGAAGAAAAATATCTCACCTTCTGTCAAGAAAAGTGTTTCCTAAATAAGCTAAATCTGAAAGTTAAGGTATAATAGTAAGTGTATGTGGATGCACATGTCTGTATATATAAAAGAATGGATGATCATTATAGTCTGAGAGTGTCCCTTTCTGCTTGTAGATAACAGCAGACTCGCCTTACTGTGTGTTCTTTGTTGTCATCATTTCTAATATTTCAGAGCAAAATATAGCATCAGAATCACTTTCTTCTTATGATACTATGGAAATACTACCTAAAAGAAGAAGAGAAATGGTTGTGCCTTGGGATTTGATGTGCTCTTGTGGAATCCCCATAACACTGTATCATGCTAACAAAAGTAGCATATCGTATTAGTCAGCTTTCTGTCACTGTGACAAAATACCTGAGAAAATTCAACTTAAAGGGAAATATTTATTTGGGTTCAAGGTTTCAGAGTTTCCAGTCTATGGTCAACTGACTCTATTGTTATTGGCCTGTGGCAAGACAGAACATCATAGTAGGTAGCACAAGGAAAAATTAAGCTGTTCACCTCACAGTAACTAGGAGGCAGAGTGACAGTGTTGGGGGCAAAAGGAGAAAATATATCCTTAAAGAGCATACTCCCAATGACCTACCTCTTTCAACTAGGACTCACCATCTAGACTTCCCTCCACCTTCCAATAGCCTATTTAGCTATCAGTTATCAGGTCAGAGCCTTCACAATCAAAGGCCCTAACTCTGAACACTACTATACTGGGAAGGAAGTCTTCAACACATGAGCTTTGGGGGGATACTTGAGGTTCAAACCAGAAAACATGTGTTACTGTTGTCAAGTTCCCTTTGCTTCTAAGTTGGAATTTCTTATTGCCATCCCCCTCCCCGCCTTTTCCCCCTATATACTGTGGAACTCATTTTCTGTGACAGTGCCAGGCAGTTTCAAATAATCAAGTAAACTCTGCCTCTTTACCTTTCTTATGCTTCATATGCGGCTCTTGGCTGGGTGCAGTGGTGCACACTGGTTTAGGAGGCTGAGGCAGGAAGATTGTGAGTTCAAAGCCAGCCTCAGCAATGGTGAGGTGCTAAGCAACTCGGCGAGACCCTGTCTCTAAATAAAATATGAAATAGGGCTGGGGAGGTGGCACGGTGGTTGAGTGCTCTTGAGTTCAATCCTTGGTACCAAAAAGTAATTCTGCCTCTGGTTTTGCCTTTTTACAATTTGCATGTCCAAGCTATGATTCTCAGGCATGGATACCATGGATATAATAGAATCTTATTTTGCATGGAGGCACTAAAAGCAACTTCTCTTGTAATATTTTTTCCCCATTGCAATATCCATCTGGATATCCAACAAGGTTTTACTAAAGTAAGGTTTACTGTACAGTGCACTAGGGATTCAACATTGAACAAGAGGAGTGTGAGTTCCCCACCTTACTAATTATACATTCCAGTGGAGGATATAGGTAATTCATAAAAACAAACATAAATGCGAAAAATGCTATCCAGAAAATGCAAAGTGGGAGTGAACAGAGTTGCTGACTTTGAGAGAGAGACACAGTAGCAAAGACTTCCCCAGGGAGGCAATTCCTGAATGAATGACATTCAAGAGAGAGAGACAGAGAGACAGTAGCAAAGACTTCCTCAGGAGGTAATTCCTGAATACAACATTCAAGAAAGAGACAACAGTGAAAAACTGAAGGAAACAGCGAAAAAAAAAAAAATAGCAAGTGCAGTATCCTTGAGGTGGGAACAAGTTTATCCTATTAAGGCACAAAACGAAGACCTATGTGTTTGAGCATAGTTAGCAATGGAGGGAAAGTATACTGGTATATGATGTCATCTTTTTCTTATTTGTTAACCTTTCAGTAAAGTATCTGGAGGTGAGAGAAAGATATCCTCAATGAGACAGGTGCATGATTGTCCTATCGCTACTATTTAAACCATGCAATGCCATTTTCTACAACTTTGTGAAATAAGCATGTATCGATCTTGATTTCAGTCCACATCACAATCTCACACTGTGATCTTCAAAGGCAGGAAACAGGAACCCTCCACTTCAATGGGTTTGTCTAAGCCTTAGGTTCATCATCTGCAGAATGGGGCTAACAATAACATCATATCATTATGAGCACATAACATCCACAGCATCAAGCTGCAATATACTGATAAACACATTAAAACCTGCATTTCCAAGATAGCAGGGTGTTAATCTTTATTTTGGTTTCTGCAGTTACACAGCAGCTGAGAAAACTGCCTTCCTAAAAATCCAGTGTTGTGCTCATGGGCGTGAATGACTCCACAATTCATATTCAAGGAATAAATCATTTCTCTTTACCTTTTTTTATGCTCCATAATGATGCTAATGGCTGAAAGGTCACCAGTTTCCTGGATGTTTATAGTCAGCAGGGTTAATTTTTTCAAGTGGTCAGAAAATGTCAAGCCCATCAGTAGCATTATTCACTTCATTAGCTAATGGAGTATAATTTAATATTTGGGGGAAATCAAAGAAAAAGACACATTGGAAGAGTACCTTGGAATAAGACCAAGCATATTACTCAGAAGAGAAATTCTTTCCTTAAATTACCATCATCACTGCAGCTGATTATCTTTTCTCAGAAAACGACCCCATATGTCTGTATGTCAAATAACTGCATATATCATTTTCCAAATAGCCCTGAGCCAAGCTTAAAAAAATCCTTTAGTACCATTATATAATCATTCTAATAGAAAATATTTATTAATCTTTTAATATGTGCAGTGCTCTGAGATGTGCATTTTAAATAAATTGCCTCACAGAATACTCTGGCATTGTCATGAGAAGAAACTATTGCTCCCATTTTGTAAATGAGGAAATGGATGCTTTGAAAGTCTAGCTGGGGAAGGTCACCATGCCTTTAAAGACTCACTGATGGAGGCTTTAGGGTACGGGCTCCGGCCTTGCCTGGCCAAAATAGAGAAATGGTTTTCAAGGTTTTGATAGTCATGAAAGAGCATGTTATCCCTTTCAGATTTGTATACAACTCTGTATCAGCTTTTCCTCCAGCTTTCTCCTTTTCAACCAAATCAATTTTACAGGAAAGGTAACTATTGAGAGAAGAAGACATCACTGCCCCGGGATATACCCATATCATCTGCCATGATCTAGTCCATGGCTACATCTTGGAACATGTTTTCTGATCCCTTTCTCTTTCCACACCTTGCTTCCGTCACCCTAGTTTCTATCCTTAGCATGTGATACAATGCTAGCACATAGTAGGTACTCAAAAAAATCCTGTTAAATGCATCATTAAATCCTACAGTGGGAAAATATAATGCATAAAGGCACTTATGATCCTTTAATTATGACACAGTTTTTAAAATTATATTTTTATCCCTCCTTGAACATTACATCCAGGGCACAGAAATTAATACAAAGGCAAAGCAAGGTGCAGAATTTGCTCAGGTGCTGAAGTACAGATTGTCATCTGACACTCTAATTGAAAACCTATTTTGGGCATAATATGATGGCAATTAAAGCAATAGTATTGACTTTGACTCAAAAAGAAAGAGACCTGCAGGTGAGAAATCCTCCAGTATAGCATGATACAAACTAAAACCAGCTGAAAAAATAGTTAAGTCATTTTTACTGCTTTTACATAAGATTTCCAAAATATCCTAACAAGGAAAAAAAATCATTCTGATAGCATAATTCCATGCAGGAAAAGTAAACCAAAAATAAAATGGTAACAGTGTTAGACAGTGGTATCATTTTAACCATTCTTTAAATAGGTTAGGTGGGTACTCCAGCAACATTTGTCCCATTTTTTTCTTATTTTGGTAATTATTTTCTTTTTCTGTTAAGCGCTAAATTGTTGAAAAATAATTTTGTTGTGTTTTTAATCAGTGTTGTTTACAGCCCAGTAAATCTAATACCCCAGAGGTGTCACTGAAATATTGGTCCCAACCACCCAAGCAAATTCTCTGCTTTCCTATTCCTGTTCTGTGAGCAGGGGAAATCTACCTTAAGAACTCAGAGATGGTAAACCTTACAGGATGAGATGAATGACTGGATAGCCACGAGTATGCAAGGAGGTATGGAATGAGAAACTCTGCAATCTTACAGTTTTGTCAAGCTTTGTAAAATGGATAAAAAAGAGGTTTATTATTAGATTTAATAATACTTCACATTAAAAGCAAAAGGGGATTACCTGAAAAAAGAAAGAAACAAGAGAAAGAAGAGGGGCAGGGAAAAGAGAGGGATGGAAAGCAAGCAAGGAGGAAGGAAGCAAACTTGCACCATGATCCACTGGCCTGGATGAGCTGTCCAGAGCCCAGAAGACTTGAATTTGTGGTAGCTCAGACACCTGCCAAGTTTAAGGCTTAGGAACAGCTTAAACACTATGAACCCAAGCTTTCTCCTTTTTAAAATGGCATAGTAACAATTTCTACTTCAGGAACATTTTAATGATAAGAGAAACAAAGACTATTTACAAAGAAAGAGCTTTGTATGATAAAATGTGCCCTCTGAAGCAGATTCTATCCTGGTTAAGAATGATGGAATTTGTCCATTCTGGCTGAAATTCCAACAGGTGAGCTCCTCTCCAGTGACTCCTGCTCTCTTAGAATCTTAGTTTCCTTACTTTACAATGGGAACAGTCACTGTGGTCTCTAGGCTGCCTATTTCTATTTGTCTCCCACCATCACGCCCCATGCATGCCTGCCCTGCCCTCTGTTCTGGACATGGCCTCTGGTAAGTGGATCAGCAGGTTTTCTGCCATCTGACAGGATGAACATGGCCCATGGGAAGCAGAGATGAGCAGAAAGTGGGTAAGTGTGGGGTGGGTATATTGATCCCTTTGGATCCTTTCCTATCAGTTTCCAATGGTTTGGCTGCAACTTTCTACCCAACCCAAAGCTCTAGTTAAATGTTCTTCTCTGACAACTCTATCCATTCTCTCTGGATTCTGTAGCAACTTCTGTCCTTTGCCCTTTCAGCTTAGAGGTGGAAACAGGTGACAATAGGTCAGACTAGACCATATCTATTATCTTCTCTCAACTATGACCACAGTATTGTAAATTGTCCTTTTATTCAAACCTCCTAAATTACCTCCATGTAAATGTCTCATTTGTTTCCTGCCAAGATCACAACTACCACAATAGGAAGAGCATGAGGGATGCAGACCATCAGATGGAATTCTGAGGATAGGGTGTAAATATTATTTGAAATGTACAGGTAGTAGATATTCTCCTTGTGGGTCAATGGGGCACCAATATTCCATGAAATTGGTGTGAAAATGACTTGAGCTATCACTGAATGAGGGCTGGGATGAAGCCCAGAATGGAAAGCAAGAAATGAAGAGATCAAGTGGCTGTGGCACTGAGTTTCTGTGGTGACAGGATTTATCAAAACATTTAGGAGTTAGTGAGCTGCCTCAGAAATCCTTGGAGAACTGATCAATCCCCAGAAAAAGGGAGAGTTGAAGCCTTTCACTTCCCAGCTCATATCTTCTGAAAAATAAGAAAGCCTTGGAGATAACTTTGCAGTAGCCTCATTTCCCCTGTAGTCACCAGGCTGTTTGTCCATGAAGGAACCCAGGGCCTGATTGCAAGCAATGCTGAGTCTGGATAATAAGCGAGTGCTTGACCTGCTAGGTCATTTATGCAATACTGATGACACAGGGAGGGTGCTTGGGACATGAGATGGCTGCCTTTGGGCAGAACCCAGATGAGGCTGAGAGCCTGGCATTCCTAAATCTCCCTGACAGAGGCAGACAGACTGAATACCAAAAGAAGACTTCAGTCCTTGTAAATTGCCTCTTTTTAAAATATTTTTTATTCTTTTTAGATATACATGACAGTAGAATGTATTTTGACATATTATACATATGGAGAGTATAACTTACTTTAATTAGGATCCCATCCTTGTGATTGTACGCGATGCGGAGTTACACTGGTCATGTATGAACATAGGAAAGTTATGTCCAATTCATTCTACTATCTTAACTATTCCCATTTACCATCCCTTCCCTTCATTCCCCTTTGTCCAATCCAATGAACTTCTATTCTACTCCCCTCTCCCTTATTGTGTGTTGGTATCCACATATCAGAGAGAACATTTAGCCTTTGATTGTTTGGTGGCGGGGGGGGGGGGGGGGGTTTGGCTTATTTCACTTAGCAGTTCCATTCCATCCATTTACTGGCAAATGCCATAATGTCATTCATCTTTATGGCCGAGTAGTATCCCATTGTGTATACATATCACAGTTTCTTTATCCATTCATCTGTTGAAGGACACCTTAACTATTGTGAATTAAGCTGCTATAAATATTGTTGCTGCTGCACCACTATAGTATGCTGACTTTAAGTCCTTTGGGTATATGCCCAGGAGTGGGATGTCTGGGTCAAATGGTGGCTCCATACCAAGTTTTCTGAGGAATTTACCTACTTCTTTCCAGAGTGGTTGAACCAATTTGCAGCAATGTATGAGTGTACCTTTTCCTCCAAACCCTCACTAACATTTATTTTAAATTGTCTCTTTTATAAACTTTATGTTTTTGTATTTGAGAAGACCTTTACAGAATGGTAAATCCTAGCATAGCCCAAGGCAGACAACTGTGACACTTGTCCTGGATGGATAAAGTGTGTATGCCCAAAGAGCTGTGGGACATTTCCAATTGGCATCAGGAGGAGGGACTGAGGCTACCATTCATGGGAGAGGACTCCAAGGCTGTTAGATCAGTGATGGCAAATAATACGATTGCATAATGAGTCCATTGTATTGGTATGGGTCCACTTACCTCACTAGGAATGGAGTTTAAATAGTCTACTTGGTTGGCTACTTAAAATTGAAGTCAGTAATGTTCTAAAGCCAATGAGGTTGAAATTTCAGAAATTCCCTGTCATAATTACAGGGAAAAATGTCAGAAGATTCAGGAACATGGAAATGGTAGGATGGATCTCATATGTGTATCTAACCAGCTACCGGACCACCTCAACCCCAGGAGAACCCAGAGGACACTCGATTTACCAAAATCTCAAAATGAGGAATATTTGGCCTCTTTTGAAAACGACATGTTGTCTATGTTCTTTGTCTAGGCACAACTGAAGGTATTGCAAGAAAAAAAAAAATTTTTTCCTGTTTTCAACAGGTAAATGGGATCCTGGAGTCTTAAGTCCAACTAGGACTTGAACATTAAGGATGAAGGTTTTGGATCACCCCACCAGGTACAGAATTTGTCCAGCCAAAGTGCAGGTACAAGGGAAGCATATAATGGCAGGTAAAATAGAAAGTCTTGATGCCAAACCTAGACATCGAATTCAGTCATAGCAGCGGAGATTATAGCAGCTGTATTTGTTCATAAATACACCTTTTTTCATTCTGTCTCATAGAGAGCTTTCTACCCAATGTGTTCTTCCAAGGACACAATTCTATTTGAGAAGCCCTCTGGCCTAGCTGTAGCTACTCTGTCTTGATTCTAATGATTGCTCCATTTTTGGACCCCATGAGCCAGTGATGGGTCTATCTTCTTGACCACCACCTGCTGATTTTTCTTAAACTGTCCACACCTTTGTAAGTGGTCTGACTTATAAACTCTTGTTATTTGTCCAATTTGAATATACTGTTTCTTTTTCTTTTTTAAATTATTTTTATTTTTAAATTTTTTAAAATTTATTTTTATTCTAATTTGTTATATATGACAACAGAATGAGAATACAGTGTTTCTTTCTGAGACTTTGTCATAATATCTCCCTAGGCTATTGTGAAGATCAAATTATTAATAAACAATGTCCTATGGTGTCTGGCACTATTGATACTATTATTGCAACTTCTTGGTTAATATTATTGTTATTATATTTGAAGGAGTTAGATAATCTATTGACAAGATCTCATGACAGCATAGAGGATTAATGTGATGCCTGATAAAAAGAAACACTCACTACATAGATTTTAATAATATTAAATTCTTAGTATTTACAAAGGTTCTACTAATAGTCATTGAAATAATGAGCCTCCCTCCCATAAAACCTCTTTCTCCTATTATAAATGTTCATTCTTACCAACTAGCTGATCAAACCACATGACTTTATAAGGAACTCTTCAGGCTTTAGTTCTGACACTGACAACCCAATTTCCCTAGGGCCGCCTGTCTCAGAAAAATCTAGGTGGCTCCCTAACAATGTGTTGGCTGAGGAATTGTAAGTTAGAAAGACATGCAAACAAACTGTGTCTCAAGTAAAATAATATTTAAAATTCACAAGCCTGTGTAGGTCTGGTACCATAAAATTATAGCAGCAATAACAATCATATAAAATTGATATAGCTTTTCTACACCATCACAGACGAGCCATAACTTGGGTCAGTGTAGAAAAGAAATCGAATATGAAAAGAAATTCAATCCACCAGTTGAATAGAGGCTTATATTGTGGAGGGAGGATTGGAAAAAAACGTATTTTCAAGATCTCTTTAAATAATATGGACAAGTTTGTGACCAGGATCGATAAAAGAAAGCTTCACTTACATCACTAAGCCCAGAAACTACCATCAAAGGCTCATCCCTAAACAGATCACTTACCCCATGATCTAATTTAGTTCTTAGTATTAAACAGGAAACCTAAGGGAGAGAGCAATGATTTTAGATAGATTAAGTGTCCTGTCATTTAATGTAATTCTAATTTTTTTCCCTTTTGCCCAGTGAGATGCCTAGGAACCCTCATGCTGGAGATCTATCAATATTACATAAAATGGCACACCTGAATTTGGAGTGGAGAGTTTCATTAATAATCTAAAGCCTACCAATGTCTTCTCCTCTTTGCCCTGAGATTTTTATTAGAAAATTTTCTTTGATACAAAATGGAAATGAGATATGTATCCCCCTCCTTGGTTTCTAACACAGATTGATAATTTTTTTTTTCAGTTGATATTTGGAATAATCAGTGAGGATGTTTTTTTTTTTTTTCTGACCTTCATCTCCCTGGAAGACTGCTTGGTTACTGCTGCCTGGGCCCTCCCACACAAGTCAAAGAGGCTCAGAACACTTGGCCTATTTCTGTGAAGTTGAGGTTTCCAGTAAGTTCTCTGGGAACAGAGCCCAACATCATTTGGAATGTCTCTGAAAGTACATATTCTGTTAGATAAACCATGGTAAGTCCCAGGTGTACCAAGAGTCAAAAAGGAGGGCGACTTCGCTGGAAGGGAAATACAAAATAAAAAAACCAAAGCACTCAGAGTCCCAGAGCTAACCCTTCCAAGGTTATAAATGAATGTAAGTTTTAGGTATCAGGCAATTTGTCCCAGTTGCTGAAAGGCACAGAACTTTAAAATCACAGGTGATTGTTTTAGAAGTTGACCTGAAAATAGAATAGTGATTGCTAGGAATTGGAAAGGGTGCTGGGGATTGTGGGGACAGGAGGCAAAAAGGAGAGTTGAATATGATAAAGGGATACTTGTCTCAGTGTATGGATATATAACACTGAATCTCATTAAATGCATATAATTGATTTGTGATAATTAGAAAAAAAACAAGAACTCAAGGTAAACCTTTTTTTTTTTTTTTTTTTTTAGGCAGATCTGGTGATTTATTTCTACGAACACTTGATTCTACAATACAGTTCACAGAGTAAATAGAGGCACACAGTTATAATTTCCACCACAGTCTGCTGTTGAGGGAGATTCAGTGTGAGGATGGGAGCTGGGAGTGTGTCTGGGTCCTGCAGTAACTGGAGGCCCCATGATGAACTGTACAGGGATTCCACCTGCCAACATCTGACCAAGGCCTGAAGATCAAGGTTCTTGGTGGGAGAGTCATAGCAAGCCAAACGCAAGGAACAGCCAATGCTTTTAGTTCACCGCAGTCCCTGGGTGGGTGTGAGTCTACCTCCACCCAGGGGTGTAGGTGAGTCTGATCTACCACCTACAGGGAAAGAACTGCGTTGATGCAGGCCTTCCCCAACACTCAGTCCACTCCCTAGGAAGGCCTCGAGGCTGGATATGTCTGCCCCTTAACCTGAAGTGAGTAATGAATACAACTTACAAGGTTACTATTATATCAGTTTCTTTTTTGATTATGCCACAAAGGGATTCTGTCTGATAGACTAAGGACGGAGAGACACAAATGGGGATTGGATTATATGCCCTAACTCAAGTAAGGAACATGACTTGTAAAGTCAAGGAAGAAGAAAACAACACTCTTACCAGATCCTTCACAGGGGAAATAAGCAGACACAAAGACTAGTCTGATCAGACAAAGTGGGAGCCTGGAGCCAGGATTCAAACTGCACTGAATGAGGGGCTCATGTACCGAGAAACTCTGGCCCGACTTTCACAGGGTCACTGTACTGTCTATCTTGTTCCTCATTTTGCCAGGGCAGCACACAGCATTGGCCCTAAGTGGGGGGTAGGATCATGTGCCCCAAACACAGGCAGAATGGGGAGACTCTGAACCACTTGGCAGTAAATGGAGTGAAGGCCACAGCCAGTCTGTACTGGGTAACCCCAGGTCTCAGGAACAGGAAATGTCGGAAAGTAAGAAAACACAGCTCCTGTCTTTAGCTAATAAGCATCAGGAAGACAGAACTGCTAACCACTTCGAGGTCTTTGGGCCAAAATTCTTAGCACTTTCTGTGATCAAATTGCTGATTGGCAGGTGATGGGGCATATCACAGGCTTCGGCTCCGTGATCATCCTCATCTCATCTGAGATCTGGTTCATTCTGTTCATCTCAGGTGGCTTTACTGACACTATTCCAACTGTGCCCACTGCCCCATCAAGCAGTAAGATTTCTGGCAGACTTGGAGGCACTCTGGGCTGCTGAACCTCTGCAGAACACTTCTCCCGCTGCAGCAGCTTATTGTTCTCAAATAGACCTTCATTGCAGGGTATTCCAAGAGAACCATCAGGGAAAGTCAGCAGGACAAAACCATCTATGCTGCCATTTTTAAATTCCCCCTCAAAGGTCATGCTGTCATGCCGAATGAAGACTCCTCGAACGCCATTAAACTTGCCCTGGGCAAACTCCCCCTCATACCTTGAACCATCT
This sequence comes from Spermophilus citellus, assembly GCF_964194105.1. Lineage (NCBI taxonomy): Eukaryota > Metazoa > Chordata > Mammalia > Rodentia > Sciuridae > Spermophilus > Spermophilus citellus. The sequence goes on from NC_138182.1 coordinate 186,359,586, forward strand.
GAAAAGGTCAGTACCCCAAAGCCATTAAAGAGCCCATTCTCAAAATGACCCAGATAGGTGCCACCATCTGCAAACAGCAGTTGACCAAAACCATGTCTGTGGCCCTCCTTCCACTCTCCATGATATTCCTCCCCACTGGACTAGGTGAAAGAACCTTTTGTCAGGGCCATGGTGACAGCTTACAGAAGAGAAAGATGAAATTTTTCCTAAAGGCTACATGAAACTTCCAGAGTGGTATCCCATCTTGTTCCAGGGAAACTAGTATAAGGTCCCTGGGTTTGCTCTCCAGCCCCCGCAGGTTTCTTCTGTTCACACAGTTCTCTGCCGCCAAAGCCCCGTGTTGGGGCGCGACAGTAGTCCCGAAAGGCTGAGCCCCGGTGGGCTGGCAGCAGGGGTGAGAGGGGGCTGCGAGAGAATGGTCAGCCAGGTAGGGACAGAGGAGCCAAGCAGATGACCTGGGCTGGGGAGCGCGGCTTCATCCTGATGTCCTGACCCAAGGGCGGCTGCCTGGGGAGGGTACCAAGCCCAGCACTGGAGTTTAGACCACTCGTGAGAGCGCGCAGCACCCGGGTTAGCTAGCTGTCAGAGCATGAGGGGCTGCGTCTGGAGGGAATGACAGAACTGTGTGAACAGAAGGTAAACCTTTTTTTAAAAAGAGTTTTGAATAAAATCCTGAAGGCAGGTATATCATAAAATGCGTTTTCTGTAATAATCAAGCATTTTTTAAAACCTATAACATAGACCCCACTAGAAATCAGGAGAGGAGTGAAAGAAATCATTTACATAAAGAAAAAAATGGGGCCAGGTTAGGACAGAGGAGAGGGTTATCTTCTTGCTACGGCCAGTGCCCAGGAGATGCTTGACATACAGCAGGTGTCTGATGCCATGTTTTGAATGAATACACAGAGAGAAGAGGAAGAATTGGCTGGATATTTTTGGAAGACAATCCCACCAATATTATTCATCATCTCTCAACAAGCTGAGGTTCAAGGCATCATAAAGTCTTTCTCTGGGATAGTATAGTTCTTTGAGAACGCTTTTTAATTTTGCTTTTAGCCTAAATGGAAACAAAAAAGGTCAGTTACTATCTCTCAGTTTTTCTTAAAACAACTATTTTTCCACAATCTCTCCAGGATTTCATCCAAGAGGTCGTTTGATTGTATAATATATTATTCTACTCTCCAGGAAAAAAATTGTGGAAATAAATACCCCTTACCAAGAGTTCCAATTATATTCCTCTGTATATTCAAATAAATGTTTCGTACCCACTTTCCTATCTGTCTCCCTTCCCTTTTCCTGTCCTTATTTTCCTTCAACAATTCGTTCATGTCAAGCATTTCTCTCCCTACATTGTAATAAAATATTCCCTATCTCCTCTGATTCTTTTATTTAAATATCATTCAGGTTTCTTTGATGTAATGGTTTAATTACTCTTTCTAGAAAAGGCTGTATCTAATCTTAATTTTTCTCCCTTTCTCATAATAGGATAATTACACATTTGGTAGCTTAATCAGTTAATTGTGCATGCTCAAAAAATGCTTTAATATTTTAAAGACACTGTTTTATTTAGTTGTTAGCAAAAGGGATTAATGTTTGGTTTTAGAGGATTTGTGAGTAGATTATTTTATAGCTTCCACATACTGTTAGCAGCAACTGGGGTAAAACACGACTTCTATTTTTAATGAAGTGATGACTCCTTATATAGACTTTGGAAATACAAGAAAAATTGAATGGAGCGTATTTCTTAAAAATTTGTGTTTTTCCTGGCATTGGGGTATCATGGTTGTTTAATCGATTTCCAAATCAGTCACAACCCCTTTGTGGAAATGGTAGAAAGTGTATAGAACCCAGGGCATACCTAGAAAAGGTCAGAGAACTTATTTGGGAACTGAATTTGTAAGGTTTCTCTGCTAAAAATTCATGATTGAACACCAGTGGATCTAGAAGTTAATTGGTTTTTTTTCCCCTCACCATGGATAAAATATACTGTCAAAAAATTTTAAAATGTATCTTTCCAACACTAATCTTGGATCATTGGGAAAGTTCCCAATGGAGAATGGACTTGAAAGGAACCAGTGGTTACTTGACCTCTGCTGTGGTTAGGTGTTTTTAAAAGTAAATTCAGGGCTAGGGAGGTTGCTCAGCAGTAGAGCATGTGCACACTTGCCTTATATGTATAAGACTCTAGGTTTCATTCCCAACACTGAAATGATAGATAATAGATAGATAGGTAGATAGATAGATAGAGGTAAATTCATCTTATGAGTATCAGGTGGGTTAGATGACATCCTGTTACTTTTATAGCCCCGTTAAGGCTTTAAAAATCTGTCCCCTCCTTTTCTATCATCTGCTCATAGATGGTGAAGAGGAATGGGTCAGTTGCTGGATCCCTGTAAACCCTCCAGAACACAATAAAGGCAACTCTACCTGCCCCAAAGCACAGTCAGCCTTACTAAATGCTGCACACCCATTAGGGTAGTGTCTCTGACTTATCTGACTTGGTGCCTGTAGTGCTCAGCAAAGGACACACTATGACCAAGGATCATGTAACAAAACAAGCTGAAAACGAGATGGGGAGAAGCAAAGATGGGAGGAAATAAGGAAAATAGAAGGAAATAAAGATGAAAGGATACAGGTGAGATAGAAAGAGGCAGAAAGAAGGAAAAAGAAAGATTAAAAAGTGAAAAATCTGGTATGAAAGAAGTGCTTAAACTTAGAAATAAGATATACCTGGTTGCAATTTTTCTTCATCTGAAAGCTGGGACTGAAACTATCTATTGTACAAGTTTTGAGTATGAGAAATCATTTCTCACAAAAGCCTACCTATGTCTCAGTTCATTTCCACGCTGGTCAGGGATGAGACTTTTGCTCCTTTAATTTATTTCTCCTCAATGAATATGAGACTCCAATTGGGAAGCAGAAAGCATTTAATAATCTTCTGGCTATAAAGTAGGAGATTGTCCAAAGGAGATGTGTTAGGGCTAAGACAGTTTAGGGACAAAATTAAGCATCAAAAGGACTTCAGATGACTGGTGGTTACAATTGGACCTGAATGGAGGGCCACAAGAGAGAGCCTTGTACAAATACACATCTGTCTAAGAGTCTCTTGTAGGAACAGTCCTTGCTCCAGAAAGGCAAAGTTTCAAAATTTCACCCTCTATTTCCACAGGATTCTTCTTCTCCTCCATTTTGAATTTAAATCTCTCTGTACTTGCTTAACCTAAGGAGTTTTGCTTACTTCTTGGTTGTTTCATAGTTTCATATCTGCAGATTTGACTTCTCCTTGCTAGTGTGTGCTTGCCAATAACTGTTGACTGGGAGAAACAGAAAATGTGTCAGGGTGTAAGAACTGCAGAGGGCTGAGAGAAGCTGGGAAGAAATTGACATATTAATACTTTAAAATGTTTCCCTGTGTCTTATTTCTAGAAGCAGGCACATGGTAGATGCTCAAAGATAGCTATTCTTATTCACCAAAATAAGATGGACCTGGTGTTCAGTGAACTGATAATATATTAAGAGAATACTCAAATGCAAGAGTAGCTATTAAAGTCAACTGCAAAGGTGAATGGATCACTACTCAAAGATAGTTCCATTGTCAAGATTTATGGCATCACATGTGCACAAGAGCATATGAGAGTTCATCAGTTACATAATTGAGGTCTCCAGGTGGGCCTCACAGGAACGTTCAAAATGGTTTGAGAGAGCAAGGAAACGTGAATGGCTCAGAGGCTGATACTGCAGATACACAACTTGGGTTGTGCATCTTCAGAATCCATTGCCTCTGAAGATTATAAAGGTAACCCAGTTTAGATAAATATAAAATACTGCCAAAGAAGACCTAGAGTATATGGTATGGGTAATAACTACTGTAGCAATTCAAAGAAGTTAGCATTTCCAAACAAACTGGAATTTTCGGGAGAGATACTATATTAAATAATATGGATTAGATGCATTTATTTCAAAATCATATGTCAAGCATTATGGATAGAAAGTTAAATATGACATTGATTTCCTCTGAAGGAACCCAAAGGCCAGTGTTGGATAGAAAAAATACACAAATAACTATAATAGATACACCTTATTTAATAAGCACAATTGAAGTATTACCATGTTGCTATAAAGAATCCTAGAGGGGTGAATGATTAATTCTGTCATTTGTGTGTTAGAAAGATTTCTTTATCCATTAGAAGAGAGGAAGGAAAGGAAAGAACTGGTGAGGTACTGACTGAGCTTAGGTCCATGACAATGGAAGGCTTTGGTGGAGCAAAACACCTTTGCTGAGCCCCGTGGTCTCTTTGTCCACTTGGGCAACTCCTTATAATAGCCACTTACAGCCTCTTGGACAGAGCTATGTCTGGGCAGACGCAAAAGGAAGATCCTAAACTTCTCTCAAATCAAAAACAAAAACAAGCTGCATACGGACACCTTAGAACCTTCTTCTTATAGAATAAGTACAAGTTCATTGGAAATATTCTTTAATTTATCAGGGAGATTAAATGCTATCTATAAAAACTCTATACCTTAGATTCTAACATGGTCATTTTTGTGTTTTCCTATCTTCTTATCAAGTCAACCAGGTGCTCTTTATCACTAAAGGTGATCAAAAACCAAAAAGCCATATTGTAAAATGTCTTCACTTTCCTCCCACAATTTTTAATCTAAGTTCTTTCAGATACAGACATGGTTGCAGAGTACTGTTTTAGGACTTTATTCACTTTACAATCTTATAGTAGTTTCATACGTTACAAACCAGTACCAAAAAAAGTCTAAAACAAAAGAAACTCCCCTCCCACTACACACACACACACACACACACACACACACACACACACACAGTTCAAATCTAAAAATAATATGTATCCACATATTCTCAAATAAAACTTAGATCAAATACCCCAACATCCATAGCATAAGAAATAAAAAATGAATAAAGATAGCTACAAAATAGTTCAGTGTACTAGACATTTTAATTTAAAACCATGAATCTGATAATAATGTCTCTCAGATTGAAGCAGAAAGAAATCCAGTATGAGACCAAAGCTAAGCTCCCTTGAGCATCCCATTATTTATAAGCAAAGAGACAAAGATCAAGAGAAATAATTGTTCATTGAGCTGAACACTAATTGGTCTCAATCAGTCAAGTTTTGCCTAGGGCAATGGAAATCACTTTGCCAACTATACTGAAGTAAAAATGGTTGCTGATAGTTTTTCTTGAGTTCTCTCATGTTACCACACCCTCCCTTCAGTTCAAACAAGAGCAAATCCACTTACAGACAGATCATCAATGGGCCAAGATTCTTGGTCTTTAGATGGACCATCAAATGTCTACTGTTCTGCAGTGGCTTCTGAAGAATGGCAATACAAATAAACCAGTTTCAGATTACACCCAGCATGGGACTGGCACACATGGTCCCAGGTTTCGGGACCCCCAAAACCAAATCACCCCTGCAGCACCAGTCAGATTATCACTAGGCCAGACTCTAAGCTAATCTCAGGTCTCAGGCTCCAGGTCTTCCCCAGATTGACCAGTCCAGAGACAGGTGAGCCCATACAGCACCAGTTTCTAGCCCTTCCCCCAAACCTGGTTGGCACCTGTGTACTCCAGCACCAGGACAGCATTCACAGATACAAACTCCAGTGCTTCATGGCCTCAAGCCAAAGCCATTCATGGAGGCACCAAGTTCAGGCAGACTCCAGGTCTAGGCCTGCTCAAGCAGAACCAGGGTCTTATCTTTCTCCCACAGACCCAAACTCTATACCACTTCTGAGTCTGCTGGAGCACCTAAGCCTTAGTCCTCAGGGACCTAGTCTTCAGGATCCCTAACACCACATACTTAGTTTCCAACCAAAGAATATAGAGTGGTGGTTGCCTATAAAAGACTCACTTCATCTTTAATGACACACATAAATTTAAAGTGAGAGTTCAGAAAAAATATATTCTATGTAAATGGAAACAAAAACAGGGATAGGTATCTCATGGAAGTTAGACTTTATAAAATGAATGGGCATCTTCATCAAGAGAATGTAACAATTGTAAATAATATATATACAGCCAACTTTAAAGTATCTAAATATATGAAACAAATATTAAAAGATCTGAAAGAAGAGATAGGTCATAATATAATAATAGCAAGAGACTTCAGTGACCCATTTTTAGCAATGGGCAGATTGTTCAAAGGAAAATCCAATAAGAAAACATCAGCTATAAACTATTCTGTATATCAAGTAGAAAAAAAACGTATATACAGAACATCTCATCCAACAGCAACAAAATACAAATTCTTCTAAAGCAAACACGGAGATTCTTCAGGAGACATTATATGTTAGGTTACAAAACAAAGTCTTAACAAATATAAGAAGATTTAAATTATGTAAAGCATCTTTTATGATCACAATAGTTGGTGTTTTAGTTGGCTAAGCTTCACTGTGACTAGAACACCCAACAAGAATAACTTGAGGGAAAAAAAATTATTCAGGCTCATGGTTTCAAAAGGTCAGTCCAAGGTCAGCTGACTGCATAGCTCTGGGCCCAAGATGAGGCAGAACATCACGGTGGAAATGTGTGATGAGGGAAAATAGCACAGGACATGGCAACCAGAAAGCAGAGAGTTCTACTCACCAGAAAGAGAATATATATTCCCAGTGACCTACTTTTTCCAAATACACACTATTTGTCTACAGTTACAACCCGGTTAATTTGTATGAAAAGGATTAATCCACCAATTATGTTACAACTCTCAGAAACTATTCAATTCATCTCTGAAAATCCTTGCATTGTCTCACATGTGAGCTTTGGAAGGATACCTAATATCAAAATCATAGCATTCCACTCCTGGTCCCCCCAAAACTCATGTCCATGTCATAGTACAAAATAAATTTAGTCAGTTTCCTAGAGTCCTCATAGTTTTAAGAGTTCCAGAATTGCCCCAAAGTCCAAGTCCAAAATATTATCTGAGACTCAAGACAAACTATTGTATGGTTTCCCCTGTAAGTATCAAAAGCAAGTTTTCAAGAGAAGCATCAGAAAGACCAAAATACAAGATGGACTCTTCTAGGGTTCAAGACTAAGTATAAGGGGGCATTGCACCATCCATGTGGTCTAGTTTGAGGAAATGTAAAGACATCAGTGAAACCAAAGATTGACTTGGCACACACACTAACAAAAAAGGGCTGTGCCCCCAGGAGAAACATGGAGGAGGATGAAGTTGAAAGTGATGGATTTGGGATTAGAACTGGGAGTTGAGGCTAGCTGGACTGGGTTTAGATTAAAGAATTCTTTCCTTATTTTCTGTTTAAATAGCCATACCTCAAGCCTCTTCAAGTGTCACCATTTATGTTGACACTTAGAGGATATACCAAATATAAAATGATACAAAGTAAACATTTCCATTCCACAAGGGAAAAATAGGGGCATGAAAAAGGATAGGGCAAAATCCAGCTAGGGAAATAAGTCCTGTAACTCCAAGTCCAGCATCTGGAGCATATTACATCATAATGCTCTTTGCAAAGGGCTGGCAGACCTCTGTCTCTACAGCCTTGCAGTTTGCAGGCCATGTAGTTTCTTGTTTGGCTTGTCTTCACTTGCTTCCTTCAGCTTTCCTAACAAATGCTCCATATTACTGACATCTCTTAATCTCAGGGGTCTCCACCACAGCTTTGATTTCCTTCTCATATTTTATACATCATCTTCACTAGGGATCTGCCTGCAGGGATCCCACTGATGCTATACTTTGCTTGGCCTCCCAGGCCTTCCTTATTAATCTCAGTGAAAATCTTGAAGACCTCCAAACTCCAGCATCATACGCTCCTGCATAGCAGTACCACATGGTTGATACCAAGGTCTACTGACATATTAAGCAGTAGCTAAAATGGTTACCACCCAATTAATCCAAGCCTCCTGGGATCATGACTATGCAGCCTCTGAGTGCCTAGTTGGATAAGCATGATGAAAAAAACTTCCTAGGACTTTCTGTGCATGTAGGATACATGTATGGTTTCTTCTCAAATGATTTTTTTACTTCTACACCCTTAAACCTGAGATGTGTATGGTCTTGCCAATTCTTGAGATGCCCTCAAACTATAATTTTTAGTGTTTCTGGCTAAAGTAATTAGCAGTTCTTTAGTGGCTATCTTCTCTTTAACAAGCATAACACACTTACACACTTAGTCCCAGTTTTACTCACACTGTTCTGGCCAAACTACAACCTTCTCAGATCTTTTTTTTTCTTTTGCTTTCTACCCCTGATTATTACAGTTAACTTTGCTTAAGAGTTTCCATACTACTGCCTGAATGCTGTTCTGCCTTGAAATTTCCTTCACCAGTTTAATTAGTCCATCACTTTTAAATTCAGTCTCTCAGAAATTCTCAGAACTTGGGAAAAATGTAGACAGATTCTTTACCAGATTGTAACATGAATGGTCAATTTTCAATAGAGTCCTCCTGTCATAAATCCAGTCTTTGTGGTACACAGTCCTATTGGCATTCCGGTCTTCTAAATTCACACTAGAATTTCCCGTTAAATTCTGCTTTCAACTTTCTAGAGATTTCCCAGCTTATATCTGTGAACTTTTCAAAATTTCTTACTCTACAAACTAGTTCCAAAGGCTTTTGCTTTTGAATCACGTGTTCAAGTTAGTCACAGCAATGACCCTGCTTCTTGGTATTACTTTTAATTTAGTCAGCTTTGTATCAGTGTGACCAAAAGACCAAACAAGGACGACTTAAAGGAAGGAAAGTTCATTTTGTCTCATTGTTTCAGGGGTCTCAACCCATGGCCATCTGACTCCCTAACTCTGGACATGCAGTGGGGAAGAATATCACAGCAGAAAGATGTGTCAGAGGAAAGCAGCTCAGAGAATGGCAACCAGGAAGCAAAGAGAACTCTGCTCACCATGGAGAAGACATACACCCCAAAAGCACACCTCCAGTGACCAACTTCTGCCATTCACATCCCACCTGCCTATGGTTACCACCCAATTAATCCATATCAGTGGATTAATCCACCGATTAGTTGACAACTTTCATAATCTAATCATTTCATCTATGACTATTCTTACATTTTTCTCACACAGGAATTTTTGGTGATACTTCATAACTAAACCATAACAGCATGAAACTAGAAATCAATTAACAGGAAGAATTCAGGAAAGGTTGAATACACATGGAAGTCAAGCAACGATGCTTATGAAAAACCAAGGTAACAAAAATAAATTAAAATAGTAATTAAAAAAATACACTGAGACAAACAAAAATGGACACATAATGTTCCAAAACATGCGGGATATGGCCAAAGCATTTCTAGGATGGAGGTTCATGTAATAAATAACTAATTTAAAAAGAGAAAAAAAATCTCAAAAACTCATATTACAAATCAACTAAAAAAATGAGAACAAACAAAACCCCAAACCAGTAAAAGGAAGGAAATAATAGAGATCAGAGTAGAGATAAATAAACTAGAGCCTAATAATAAATAAATAAATAAATAAATAAATAGAAAAGAAATAACAAATCTGATTTGGTTCTCTAAAATGATAAATGAAATTGAATACCCTTTCATCAGACTGAGAAAAACAAAGAAAAACCTCTAAAATAAAATTGGAAAAGAAAGAGGAAGAATTTTACAAAATTTACAAAAAAGGAAAGGATCATAAGAGACTATGATGAGCAATTCCCCCCTAAGGTGGATAACTGAAGAAAAATGTATAAATTCCTAGATATATATATTCTACCAAGCCTCAATAATGAAGAGAAAAAAATCTGACAAAACCAATTATAATTAAAAACACTGACTCAACAATGAAAGAAGAAAAAAAAACTTCTCATTAAAGTAAATCTCAAGAACTGATGGCTTCACTGCTGACTTCCACCAAACACTTAAAAAACAAATACCAAAGTTTCTCAAACTATTCCAAAAAAAAATTGAAGGGGAGAAAATAATTCCAAACTCATTTTATAAGATCAGTGTTACTCTGATAATAAAGCTAGATGAGGAAACAACAATATCTGCCAATATCCATGATGAACATAGATGTGAAAATCCTCAACAAAATATTAGCAGATTGGATTCAAATTTTTTAAAAAAATATCAAAAGAATTGCTCATTTTGTTAATGTAAGATATATCCAAGAAGCAAAGATGTTTCAATATGAATAAACCATAAGTGTAATACACCACATTAACAAAAACAATATGATTATCTCAACAGATGCAGAAAGAGAATTTGACAACATCTGTATCTTTTTGTAATAACAACTCTCAACCCATTAAGTATTAAGTATGAAAAAATGTGCCTCAACACAACACAGGGTATGTATGAAAAACACAGCTAACATAATCAACTGTGTAGAGTTCAAAGCTTTTCCTCTAAGATTATGACAACAGACAGCGATCCCTACTCTTGCTACATTTATTAGTTATACTACTGGAATCCTTATCTAAAACAATAAATCAAATGAGAGAAATAAGCATCCAAACTGGAAAGGAAAATGTAAGTTGTTCCTATCTTCAGGTAACCTTATCTTCTATATGGAAAACCCTAAAAATTTCACCAAAACCAAATTAGAAATAATTTTAAAATTCAATAATTGCAAGATGCAAAATTAGCAAAGACTACTAGTGTTTTTATAGCCTGGAAACAAAGTATCCCAAACAAAAAAAAAATCATGTTATAACAACTTCAAAACTACAATGTTTTTAGTCAGATTTTTCACTGATGTGATTGAAAGACTCAGGTGGAACAACTGTAGCAAGGGAAAGGTTTATTTGGGGGCTCACAGTTTCAGAGATCTCAATCCATAGACAGCAGACTTTACTCCTTGGGGCTCAAGGTGAGGCTGAACATCATGGCAGAAGAGTGTGGCAAAGGGAAACAGCTCACATGTTGATCAAGAAGCAGAGAAAGACGCCACTTGCCAGATACAAATATATACCCCAAAGTCATGTCCCCAGTTAACCACTTCCTCTAGCCATACCCCACCTTCCACCAGTTACCACTCAGTTAATCCCATAAGGGATTGATTACACAATTAGGTTAAGGCGATAAGCCAATTATGTCTCCTACAAACCTCCTTGCATTGTTAACATGTTAGCATTTGGGAGACACCACATCTAAACCATAACAAACCACATAGATATACATTTAACCAAAGAACTGAAAAATATATACAAGGGAAGCTATAAAATGCTGATGAAAAAAAATTAGAAGACACAAATAATTTGAAAGATATTCTATGTATATAGATTGGAAAAAATAATATTTTTGCAATGTAAAGTAACAAAAGTAAATTATAGATTCTATGCAATTTCTATCAAAATTTTAATAATATTTTTTCTCAGATATAGAAAAAATATCCTAAGATTCACATCAAAACACAAAAGACCTGAAATAGTCAAAGTGATTTTGAGAAAAAAGAACAAACCTAGAGGCATCTTACCACATGACTTCAAAATATATGACAAAGCTATATCAACAAAAACGGCATGATACCTGCCTAAAAAGAGATACATAGACCAATGGAACAGAATAAAGAGCTTATAAATATGTCCACCCATTTACTGTTACTTGATTTTTTTATTGTCAGTTAATTTTTGACAAAGATGTCAAGAACACTTATAATTGCTTCCATAAATGATATTGGGGAAACTGTGCAGCCACATTCAGAATGAAATTAGACCCTTCTCTCACCCATATACAAAAATCAACTAAAAAATGGATTAAAGACTAAACTATATGACTTGAAATTATAAAAGTACTAGAACAATATTAAGAAAAAGCCCCATAATATTGAGCTGGGCAATCATTTTTTAGATATGATTCTAGAGGAACAGGTAACAAAAGCAAAAATAAACATATGAGATTACATCAAACTGAAAACCTTCTTCATGGACAAGAGAAAAGTCAAAAAGTGACAAGATAATCTGCAGAATGCAAGAAAATATCTGTAAACCATATATCTGATAAGCAGTTAGTATCTAAAACATATGTGAAGCTCAACTCAATAGCATGAGAGTAAAGAGCCTGATTAAAAAAACAGGGAAAAGTGCTGAAGAGATATTTCTCCAAAAAGAACTTAAATCATCACCATGAAAAAAAAATGGTTCAACATTACTACTTATCAGGGAAACTAATTAAAACCACAATGAGATAGATGTTTTCTACACCTGTGAGAATGACTGTTAATCAAAAGACATGTGGTAAGTGTTGGTGAAGGAGGAGAAAGGAGAACACCTGCACACTGTTGGTGGAAGGTCATTCAGAACAGCCATTAGGGGAAAAAAAAGTATGAAGCTTCCTTAAGAAACTAAAAATAGATCTAACCATAGGATCTCGTAATCCCTCTACTGGGTTCTACCCAAATTAAATGAAATCAGTGTCTCGAAAAGATACTCACACTACCATGTTCATTGCAGGATTGCTTACTCTAGCCAAGATATGCAATCAACTTCAGTGTCCATCAACAGAGAAATGGATGAAGAAATTGTGGTATATCCACACAATGGAAAACTATTTAGCTTACAGTAAAAGAAATTTTGTCATTTGCAGGAATGTGAATGAACCTGGAGGACATTTTGATAAGTGAAATAAGCCACACACAGCAGGACCAATACTACATGATCTTACTTACATGTGGAATCTAAGCAAGTTGAACTCACTGAAGCAGAGAATAGAATGGTGATTTCCACGTGGGGTGGAGGTCGAACAGATGTTGGTCAAAGGATCTGAAATTATAATTGAATTGGAGAAATAAGATCAAGAGATCTATTGTATACATAGTGACTATAGTTAATCCCAACCCTTTGTTCTTGAGAATTACTGAGTGAATTTTAAGTATTTTCCCCACAAAAAAAATAGTAGCGTGATTAGTAGATGTGTTAATTAGTTCAATTTAGTCATTCCACAATGTATACATATTTCAAAAGATCATCTTGAAGATAAAAAAAAATGTATACAATTTTTATTTCCCCATTTAAATAAGTAAATATAATAGGAAAATAGTCAAGCCAGGCATGGTAGCACACACCTGTAATCCTATTATCTTAGGAGGCTGAGGCAGGGGTATTTCAGGTTTAAAGCCAGCCTCAGCAACTTAGCAAGGCTGTAAGCAACCTAGGGAGAACCTGTTTTAAAATTTAAAGCATTTAAAAAAGGGCTGGGGATGTGGCTCAGTGGTTAAGTTCCCTTAGGTTCTATCCCTGGTACCAAAACTAACCTAAAACAAACTAGTCAAATTATAGGATCAGAAAGACTAAAGATGTTTAGCAAGGGCTAGAGGGAAGAAAAGGCAGAATTAGAGTTTTTAAATTAATTAATTTTATTAGTTATCTTTATATATACAATTAGGATCAGTTCATCATAATTATAAAAACAGAATATAATTTTTCTAATTTAGTCCACAGTACTTCCCCTTTCCCTTCTCTCCATCTTCCTTTCTCTTTTTCCCTCTGCTGATCTTTCTGCTATTTACATATTTATATCTCTGTGTGTATATGTATATAAGTAAATTAGCACCTTGTGGGTATGCATAATGGTGAAGTTCATAGTTGTATTTTCAAATATGTACTCAGAAAAGTTAGGCCAGATCACAGAATTAGAGTTTTAATGTTGCAAGATGAAAATTTTCTAGAAATCTATTACAGAATAGTATACACATTCTTAACAGACTAAAGTGGGCACTTAAAAATAGTTCAAGTTTACTCTAGGTAGGGCAAAGAGGAGGAAGGGGAAAGGAGGGAGTATGGGGGTAGTAAAAATGGTGAAATGAGATGGACATTATCACCTGTATGAAGACACAGATGGTGTGATTTTACTTTGTGTATAACAAGAGATATGAAAACTTGTGCTCTATATGTATAATATGAATTATAATGAATTCTGCCGTCATATATAACAAATTAAAATTAAAAAGGAAAAAAAATAGTTCAGGTGATAAATTTAATGCTATATGATTTTTAGCACAATAAAAAATCCCAATAGAAAATAGGCAATCAAAAGAATGAAAAGATAAGACATAAGCTGGGAGAAAATATTTTCAAGAGATCCTATCTGAAAAGAACCATTATCCAAAATACACAAAGAACACTTTTTTTGGTCAACAATGGAAAGCCAAATAATGTAATTTACAAAATGGGCCAAAGGCCTCAGTAGATTCTTCATCAAAGAAGATAAACAGATGGCATGTAAGCATACAAAATGAAGTTCTATGTGTGTGATCAGGAAATGCAAATTAAAACTACAATGAGATACTGCTAGGCATTTATTAGAATGACTAAAATGTAGAACATGAACAGCAAATACAGATGTTGAGTAACAAGTTCAAATTCACTGTTAGTGCAATACAAAATGGTATAGCCACTTTAGAAGACATTTTAAGTTTCTTTCAAAACTGATCATACTCTTACCATCAATCTGTCAGTGCTGCTCCTTAGTATTTATCCAGAGGAGCTGAAATTTGTGATCATATAAAGCAGGAATGTTTATAACAGATACATTCATAATTGCCAAAACGAGGATGTCTTTTGTCCTTTGGCAGGTGAATAGATATACTGTAGTACATCTGTTTAGCTGAATATTATTGGACAGGAATGAACTACCAACCCCTGAAAAGACATAAAAAAAATTAAATGTTCATTATTGAGATAGAGAATTTGAAAGGCTACCTACTGCATGATTCCAAGTCTATGACTTTCTGGAAAAGGCAAAACGATAGAGATAATAAGGAGATTGATGGCTTCCAAGAGTTAAGTGGACGGGAGGAATGAATAGGTGGAGCACGGGAGATTCTTAGGGGAGTAATTATTAAAATGTTGACTATATGGCATTATTAGTATATCCAAACCTACAGATTATCTAACACCCAAAGTAGACCTTAAAATAAACTACAGACTATTAATTGATATGCCAATGTAAGTTCATCAACTGTAATCAATATGCCACTGTAGTAGGGGATGTTGGCAATGGGGGAGTTTGTGCATGTCTTAGGGCAGGAGGCATGTAGAAAGATCTCTGCACCTTTTACTCAATCTTGCTGTGAACCAAATTTTTCTTAAAAAAATAAAATCTAGAAAAAAAGAAAATGGAAATAATATAGGAAGAAACATTTCATTATATAGGATACATAGATGACAAATAAACACATAAAATATCTGACATCAATAGTGACTTGGAAGTGCAACTTAAATCTACAGTGGTATAATAATGTATAGCCATCAGAGTGGCTAATGTAAGTTGTAACAACACCATATTTTGGCAAGGACGTACAGAAACTGATTCATTCATACATTACTGGTAAAAGTGTAAAATCATATAATAACTATGGAAAATAGTTTCAGAGTACATTTTAAACATAATGAATCTACCATAAAGACTAACAATTGCACTCTTAGGCATATGTCCCAGAGAAATGAAATTTGTTTCATGCAGAAACTTGTACTCAATTATTTGTAGTAACTGTATTTCTAATAATCGAAACCAGGAAACTAACTAAATATCCTTCAGTGGTAAATAGTTAAACAAAATGTGATAATAATCCATACCACAAAAGACTGCTTAGTAAAAAAGAAACCCACACTATTGATATATATATAATATATTGGATGAAACTTGAGGAAATTATACAAAAATGAAAAAAGTCAATATCAAAAGGCACTATTCTGCACAATTCCTTATATAACATTTATGAAAAAACACAATTATAGAAATGTGTTGGTGATTGCTATGAATTAGGAATAGAGAAGAAGAGAGGTATATGACTAGAAAGGGGTAGAAATGAGAGTCTTGTTATGATGATTAAGTGCCTTGATTGATGTAGTGGTTACACAAAGGTACAAAAGGATAAAATAGCATACAACTAAACATACATTCACATGCATACATGCACACATACCACATATCAAGCCTGCACACAAATGAGTGTGTGTGTGTGTGTGTGTGTGTGTGTGTGTGTGTGTCTCACTGGTAGTGTCTGAATAAGAGTTACAGTTTGTACCCAGGGCATTTTCCTGACTTTGCTATTGTACTATAGCCAAGCCATGGAGTGGTATCAAGGAAGGATGCATATAGGATATACAGAATCTTCCTGAACCCGCCTTTATAACTTTCTGTGAATCTTCAATTATTTTGAAATACTCTTCTTGTATTGAGTACATTAAAACTTTTCAATCTAGGCAAGGTGATGTAGACCTATTTTTACTGCCCTTTTCTAGTAAGTACAGCTATAAATCTTGAAAATGATGAGAGACAATGGAGTTTGAAAGGTGTTAAAAATGGGAAGTAGTTTAGGAGCATAGGTATTGAAGAATAGCACAGTGGGGGATATCTTGGTTCTGCCACCAGACAGATTGCTGCACAGGGCTGGGCTTTCCCCCATACTTAGCAATAGAAGGCAGCCATGTGGGCTCATTCCTCTCCCAATAGAACAAAGGTTCCTCTGACAACATCAGGCAAGCCTAATACAAAAGGCAATAGGGATTCATTAGGAGCCTTAACCAAAACTAGGCATCCAGGAAAAGCACTCTCCTCTAGTTGGTACTAAACTCCCATTTTATGCCAAGAGACACCCAGGTGGGCAAGCAGAACTCACAAGAGACATGCAGAAGCTCAGTCTGAGGAGCCACTTTGCCTTGAGGGATCAAAGCTCTCCTATACCATCCAGATACATGAAGGTAAAGGACAGAACAGTCAAAGTAGATCCAGCTACAGCTTTCTGATCTGGGAAACCTCCGCAGTATGAAAAACAAAATAAATGAACAAAATACCTAACAATGGCAAAAATGATACATCTAGAAGGTGGGGAAAGGAATGAACAGACCTTTCTGTGAAGAGAACACACATGCCAAATAAGTTCATGGAAGATGTTCAACATCATTAGCCATCAGGTAAATGCAAATTAAAACCACTAAAATATATGAGAATGTCTTATATATAATATATAAGATATCAGAATGACTAAAGCAAAAAAAATAATAATAACATCAAGGATGTAAAGAAAGTGACTCATTCATGGATTGCTGATGGGAATATAAAAAGGCTATACCAGCTGTAGAAAATAGGTTGTTACATTCTTACAAAACAAAATATGAAACTATCATAGGTTCTAGCAATTGCATCCTTAGGTATTTGTCTCAGAGAAATGAGAACCTATTATTTTATATAAAAAAGTAGACACTAATGTTCATAACAGTTTTATTTATAATCGTCCCAATCAGCCCATATATCTTTCAGCCGGTGAAAATAAACAAACAATGGTATATCTATAGCATGCACTATCACTTAGCAATAAAAATTATTTATACATGCAAGAACTATTTAATTTCCCAGTAGTTGTGTTGAGTTGAAAACCAATCACCAAAGGTCACTTATTGAATTATTTCCCTTGTATAATAGTTGTTAAATGATGAAAACTTATAAATAGAGGACATATTCATGGCTTTATACATGGGGAAAGAGTAAGGAGAGTGGTTGTATGGTTTTAAGTGGGGCACTTTTATGTTAGAACTGTTTAATATATTGATTATGGTGGTGGATATAGTAACCTACACATGTGAAAATGGCATATACTTAATGAACACATGTGATTACAAGTAAAAATGGGGAAATCTGAATAAGATCATTTCATTGTATCAGTATCAGAATCTTATAATTTAATATCACAAAATATTGCCATTGAGAAAAATGGGCAAAATATATGTGATTTCTCTACAATTTCTTAAAATCACATGTGAGCACACACAAAAAAAATTCAACTGAAAAGAGAGAAATCAAAGTTCTATGATTATAGAATTAGAAACAAGTTGCAATGGAAACTTTCAATCTGTTACCCCAGAGTCAGAGCTTGACAAGCTCTGCAAGGCAAGGAGATCCTCAATGGCCAGCATCTGACAATAAATTTCTTTTGTCCATTTCCATCTCTTTAAGTTATAAAATGTCTACCCAGTAAACAGAACTTTAGACTCTGGCTCCATTTTACATCAGTCTCCTTACTCATTCTGTTCCAACAACCTTGACTACTTTATAAATTCCCATTTTATCTCACTCCAGTTAGAACAGCAATCATCACGAATATAAGCAAAAATAAGCATTGTCTTCCCAGCACAGGGTCTGCATTTGTTCTTCCACCTGGTTACTTCGTCCATTAGTCATCTATCTGCACAGCACGATCACTTATTTTCCTTCAAATCTCTGCTCAAAAACCATCTGATCAAAGACGCTTTCCCTAACTATGCTAAATAAAACAGCACCAGTTCTCCCCAGGCAATGTGGTCTCCTGTATTCTGCTTTATTGTGCTTTGCAACACCTATAATGCCAGAAATGCTGGACGTTTGTTTTCTGTCTCCCCATGTTAGAATATGTTCTCAAAGTCAGGAACTTCACATTCACTGGAGTCTAGGAAATGTTGGGGGAAAGGACAAGAGATTCAATATTAGAACTGCAGCCATACATTTTTCTGAGCACGTGGAACAGAGTTGGGTACAGAGTTCGAACTAGTAAATTTCTATTGAATAAAATATTGAGCAAATAACATCCCCTTCTCACTGCTAGGCTCCTTAAGGATATGAGTGACTCATCATTAGATTGTATGTAGGGGAGGGAACTGGTGGGAAAATTCTTCAGATTTTATTGTCATCTTGTAACTTAAGATTTTTTTTAAACTTCATTTTTTCTTAATCAAAGATCACTCATTGTTTTGTTTACTTACATTGTGCTAGTACAGCAATAAATAGGAAACATCTACAAAGATTCTTGGGGTTTACATTATTAGTTTTAGATATACAAAGAAGTGCTAATTTAGTTGATTTACATTGTCCTAGGATCCATGTAGTACAATTGCAGGCAGCTAGTGGCAGGGTGTGGGTATAGAATCCTGACAGTTGACTTGGTGGCTAAATCATTATCAGAACTAAGGTTTCAGCAACAATACTGCATACTTTTGTATGATCAGCTTCTATTTTTCTCTACTGTACTTTATCACAAACTAAGGCATGTCCTGTTTTAGTTTGAGACTATGTAACTTAATAACATGTAAAAAATAACATTTCAGACAACTCCTAATTGCTCCTGTATTGAACCTTCCAAATCATTGTTTTCTTCCTCCTTCTCTACAAAACTAAAATTCAAAGGCAAATTGCTTTTCCTGGTATCACCTTTCCACTTACCACTTAACTTTTCTTCTCGCTCTCCATCATGCAACAACTCAGATAAATGTATGGCTGCAGTTCTTATGTTGAATCTCATGTCCTTCCCTGCCCCCAAAACATTTCCTAGACTCCAGTTTTGTCCTCTTATTAAGGACCCTGCTCTGTTCTCTGCTATTTTCTGCACAAAACATCCCTTTATCTTCTGCAGCCTCTCATTTCAGGAGATTTTTATGAATGTTATTATCAGATGCCAATGATGTAAAAGGTGAAGACATTCTATTGATATTCTCTTGGCTAATATACATGTGTCCCCTGGCGAAGATTTTTCTTATCAAATTGCTTCTCTTGTGCCTTTAAAGGACAAATGAAATGAGTTGAAACAATTATTCAGAAACTCCAGGCTTAAAGAGCAACAGCTGCTACTGATAATGAAGTAGGATTTTGTTCTGAACTATGTCACCATTAGTCACATCTCCTAGATGAGTTCTTGACCCTCTACTTGGCCTCAATGGAAGAAATGGTGAGCAGGACACTAGAGCTGGGAACATAGAAGAGAGTTAACTCAGTAACTTAACAAATCAATTGTAGTTGCTTTTGAATTTTAGCCTCTGAATATAGTAATTTAATTGATTACATAGAGAAATAAGCTCTTCAAATTCTGACAAACCTAAATGATAACTATGTCTCTCCCCTGTATTTTATTGGTCTTTTTGTTAAGCTGCATGAAACAAGAGTTCCAAAAAGTAAAGTAGGTTCTTGCTTCAGGAGCACCTTGGAACAATACAGAGTAGATTTATATGGCTCTGTACAAATGACCTACAAATTCATGAAATAGTCTGTGTTTTCCTAAGAGGTATCAACAACACAGGACTTTTTACAAAGAAGATGACATGTCAAAAGACATCTTTACAAAAGACAAAGAGGAATCTATCTCAAGAGATGAACAAGTCCAAGATCTTTGAAATCCTGAGGAAACAGTCGGATAAGACTCCCTTCAAAAGTTACAATCTCCCAATAAAAGAACACACAGACATAAAAGTGAATGAAATTCCATGGAAAGAAATTTAAGACATTGATTATTACAGTTATTAATGAGCTCAAAGAAGACCTAAGAAACAAATTAAGGAATAAACTAAGAGAGTGCTTATAGGAGGTGAAAGACCATTTAAATAAAGAAATAGAGATTTTGAAAATAGAAATGAAATGAATAGAAATGAAAGATACAGTAAAGCTAATTAAAAAAAAAAAAACACTTCACTTGGAAAACATCACCAACTGACTAAGTAGAAAACAGAACCTCAGGTGTTAAATATAGGATATTTGAGCTGGAATACTCAGTAGGCAGTAAGAAAAAAAAAAACAGAAAGATCATCATCAAAACATACAAGAACTCTGAGACAATATTAACAGACAAACTTAAGAGTTCTTGGCATAGATGTAGACATAGAAATATGGGACAGTGGCATTAAAAATCTTTGCCATGAAATAATAGCCTAAAATTGTCCAAAGCATAGGAACAAAATGGATATCCAGTTATAGGAATCATATAGAACTCCAAATAGATAAGATCAAAAAAGAACCTGAGACACATCATAATCAAGATGCCCAATATAGAGAATAAAGAAAGAACATAAAAAGCCATAAGAAGTCATATTTACAAGTAGACCAGTAACACTCACTTAAGACTTCTCAACTCAGTCTTTAAAAGTCAGGATGGTTGGAATGATATAATTCAAGCTCTAAAAAACATAACTGCCAGCCAAGGTTGCTACATCTAGCAAAGGTATCATTCAAAATTGAAGAAGACATAAAACTTTCCATGATAAGAATAAACTGAAAGAATGCATGACCATTAAGCTACACTTAAGAAATACTATACCAAGAACTCAAAAACAAACTCAGAGCTCTCAAAAGGATGAGACTCTCTACAAGACCAATTAAGCAAATGAAAATTAAGTGCAAATTAAATCTATAAAACCATCCAAAATGACTGGAATAAACATCTTTTCATAACTCTGACTGCAAATGGTCTCAACTCTCCAATTAAAAGACACAGACTGCCAGAATGAATTAAAAAGAAAAAAAAAACAACCATATGCTGTTAGCAAGTGTTAGAAAGAAAGTCATCTTATACATAAAGATCCACAAACTGAAAGTAAAGGGATGGGAAAGACATTCCATGATAACATTTTAAAAACAAGCAGGAGTGGCTATTCTTATATCTGACAAAGGAGATTTCAAGCAAAACTTAATCAGAAGAGACAAGGAAAGGCATCATATATTGTTAAAGAGAACATTCCAACAAAAGATATAATGTTAGTAGATATTTATGCCCAAATGTTGGTCATCCTGATTACATAAAACAAACACTTCTGACTTTAAGTCCCAGATAGATCCAATGCAGTCATACTTGGTGATTTCAACACACCACTCTCAATAGTCAAAGCAATTCTGAGCAACAAGAGCAAGACTGGAGGCATGCAATACTTGATCTCAAATTATGCTATAGTCCTACGGAAACATAAACAGCATGGTATTTGCACAAAAACATAAATGACACCAATGATATAGTCTACAAGACAGACAAATCCAGACAAATACAGTCCTCTGGTATTTCACAAAAGTGCCAAAAGCATATGTTGGAAAAAGATAGCCTTTTAAATAAATAGTTCTGGGAAAACAGGACAACTATATGTAGAAGAATGAAATGAAATCACTTCCTATCACCATGTACAAAAGTCAACTCCAAAGGAATAAAAGAGACCTAGGAATTAGACCAGAAACAGTAAAACTCTAGACAAAAATGTAGAAGCAAAATTCAGAAATATTGGTGCAGGCACCAACTTCCTTAACAGTATGAGAAATAAAACCAAGAATCAATAGGTGGGATATGATTAAATTTAAAAGTTTCTGCACAGCAAAGAAAACAAGAGTATAAAGAGAGAGCCTATAAGTAAGATCTTTGCCAGCTCCTCTACTGACAGGGAATTAATAACCAGAATATATTAAAAATTCAAAAAATTTATCAACAACAACAAAAAAACCCCACAATAATTCACTCAATAAATGGGCAAAATATCTAATGAGAAATTTCTCAAAAGAAGAAATACAAAATGACCAACTAATATATGAAAGAAAAATCAAATATCCTTAGTAATCATAGAAATGCAAATCAAAACTACACTGATTTCATCTCATACCAGTTAGAAGGACGGTCTTCAAGAATAAAAATAACAATACTGCTGGTGAGGATGTGGGGGAAATTACATTCATATATTGTTGGTGGGATTGTAAATTAGTACAATCACTTTAGAAAGCAGTATGGATATTCCTCAGAAGACTAGGAATGCAACCATGATATGACCCAGCTATCCTATCCCTTGGTATTTGTTCAAAAGAACTAAAATCAGCATATACTAAGGATGCATGCATAGTGACGTTATACAGCACAATCCACAATAGCCAAGTTATGGAACCAACCTAGTTGCCCCTCAACAGACAAATGGATAAAGAAAATGTGATACACACACACACACACACACACACACACACACACACACACAATGGAGTTCTTCTATTCATCCACAAAGAAAAATGAAATTCTATAATGTGCTGGATAGAACTGGAGAACATCATGCTAAATAAAATAAGATAGACTCAAATCGTCAAGGATGGAATGTGTTTTTTTTATATGCGGAAATGAAACACAAGAAAGGAAATAAGAAAGGAGACCTCATGGAAATAGAAAAGGGATGAGTAGAGCAGAAGCAGTGCACAAAAGGGAGGGAGGAGAGTGTGGAGGGGGGAAAACTGGTGTATGAATTTCACCAAATTATTCTAGTCATGTATATAAATATACCACAATGCATTCAAATTTTATATATAATTATAACACTCAATTAAAAAGTAAAAAGAAAAAAATGAATGCCTAGAAGGGAGATCAGTAGAATAGAGTAAGGGGATCTGGGGGAGGCAGGAGGAGAGGGAAGGGGTTAGTACAGGGCATTGAAATGGAAACCACTGTGCTATATGCACATATGAATATGTCATAATCAACCCCACTCTGTGTATAAAATTTTTAAAAATTAAAAGAAGAATCACAAAAATAGTAAAGTATAAGAGAAGGTGTTTGTAAAGCTCTTCTCACCTGAGTTCATTATTTAGCAATTTCAGTGAAAGTGTTTTAGGGACTTAGGATTGCTTGCTTTCTACACTTGAGATGACTAGAAACAACCTGTGCCTGAAACAAATCTCCATCAGCATCTGCTGCAGCAAAAAGCAGACTGTACATGCTGCTTTCCTAATAGGTGGACCCAAGTGCCCCCTAGTAAGAAGATTTCAGCTTGGAGTCACTTGCGTATCCGCCACTTGCTGATAAAATTCATGTTTCAACAGTGGGAGAAATTGCTGTGGTCACAAACTGCCAAATCAACAACTTCTGGGCCAGTTTGCTGAAGCTGAGCTGCTAATAAACTCCCCTTGCCTCCCCAGTGATAAAAGGCAAGGATGGGCCAGTGGCAACAACACTGTCCAACCATCAATTAAGGCAGATAGAGGGGGAAAATGGAATATATATGAGTTTTGTTTAGTTGTTTTTAAAATAAAAATATAAGAAGCTGAGCAGTGTGGTTCATGCCTGTAAACCCAGCTACTTGGGAGGCTGAGGTAGGAGGATTGCAAGTTTGAGGCCAGCCTGGGAAACTTAGTAAGACCCTGTCTCAAATTTTTGAAAAGTGGGGCTGCTGGGATGCAGCTCAATGGCAAAGCACCTCCGGATTCAATATCCTGTAACGATAGATAGATAGATAGATAGATAGATAGATAGATAGATAGATAGATAGATAGATAGATAGGCAAGCAAGCAAGCAAGCAGAGCCCAGAGAAAGAAAGTATCAAACTTTGATAAAAATATTTTGAGCACTTACTAAATATTAGGCACTTTTCAGGGGCTGGGTGAGGAACCAGTAACAGGCTCTGCTGCATGAAGCTCATATACAGGTGACTAAAAGCAAATATGCAAGTAAATAACACATAAGTGAGAAAATTTCAGATCATGATTAATATTACAGAGTTCATAAAACAGGATGATGCAACTGAGGATGAGTACGGTGAGAAAGGCAACAGGAAAGAGTAAGCATGAAAGACAGCTAAAGTGATGCCTGAGCCAAGCTCTTACTGAGCAGGAGATTACTGTGGGTGGCCACAGGGATGCAGCACTCCTAATAAAGGGAACAGCAGGTATGGACAACTTGAGTGGAAACAAGCTAGGATCAGAAAGGTCAGACTACCTAAGGGGTATTGTCAAAGCAAAAATTTTACCAGTCAAAAGTAAACAGATAAGGAAGACATTATTTAAGGCTATTACAATAAGGAATAAAGACCAGAAGGCAATCTGAATTCAATTCCAGTGAAAAAGGAATAGGAAATTAAAAAAAAAAAAAAAGCTGGCCTAGGGAAGTTGTAGGTCACCTGTATTTGCTAATTGGTCTTTCCCAAAGGGAAAAATAAACTTAAAAATGTGTTTATGACAGAAGATAATTTTCCATCTTGCTGCAAAGCACCCAGGAAGGTAAGTGCCCAACTTCCCACAGAAACTGGGAGACAGGGAACTTCTGGATTACACCACAAAGGCGTAAATGGCTCCAGGGTCCTTGAAAAGACAGTCCTGAGCTGTAGAACTGGCAAGAGGCTTTCAAACAGATTTACATTTACAGTGTCAAAGAAATAATTTACAATGAGATTGTTTTCTAAGGAATACACTCTAAGAAATGGGAGAGTAAGGCCCCAGGATTAGAAACAACCTGGCCTAAAGTTTGGTCTAGCTGAGGATAGTGTTAAGCCATCCTGATCAATAAAGAATAGGGGATGAGTGGAGGGATGAGAAGAAGTTATACAGACAGGCAGGACAACACTGAACACCGTGGTAGTCATAGAAAGGCCAGTTTTATTCCACATGTAACAGGAAGCCATTTGATGGTGTTAATCAGAACAAAAAAAAATTATTCTTGGCCACTCTCGTTTTTACAGATATTTGGTGTAAAGAGAATTAATATACATCAAGTGCTTATGAAGTCTGGCACAGGCATTATTTTCTTTGATCCTTGTAACCTTGGTGATATATTGAAAAGATAAGCCTAGATAACTTTAAGAGTTGGGGGTTGATCTCATAGAAACATGTCAATTTAAATGTCATCCCCATTTTAAAGTTGAAAGAATGGAAACTCAGAAAGGTTAAGCAACTTGTTCAAAATTAGCTAGCTACTAAGTGTCATCTCATTTCCCCACCACTTAATGATGAAGAACCAGGTGATTCCTATCATTTTTTAAAAAATCAACATGTAGTTCATCAGCAAGTTCATGCAATCTCATGACTTTAAATGGCATCCATATGCTAATGACTCAAAGTTTTTACCTCCAGTTCAGGGATCTCTCTTTTGGCTAGGTGATATATCATGTGATGTAGGTGCAGACACTGAGAATTAATTCTTCTGTGGGTGAGCAGTTCTGAAAAATAATTTCCACTCTAATAAAAAGAAAAAAAGAAAGATGCATGAGGACAACTTTCTGGGCCAACCCATTAAAAAATATATTGTTGGCCAAGGGTGTGAGGGGAACTATTATGTGACCCTGTCAGCATAAGGTTGAAGGAGATAAAAAATGGGGACACCTTAGGTCTTTGATGATTAGTGAAGCAATAAAACCTTCCATGATCATTGTCTTGATTCATTTTTATTATTGTAGAGACTATTAAATCCCAGTTGCTTAAGTCTCATTTGCTTGGGTAATCTAGCACTTGTACCTGAAAGCAACCTAGACTTTAGGCCATAATTAGAGCCTGTGATCTAGCCAATCCAGCTGTCTCACTATTCAGTATGATTACTGTCATATGTTTATTTACTGAGGCATATTCCAAAAAAGTCCAAGTGCTTGCCACCCTAAGTCTCCTCTATAGTAAATACCTTGAAGTGATTTTTTTTTTCTGTTTTCATTCAACAGATATTCAACCTCTTTTATGGCCAAGTATTAGTAAATTCTCTCAGACTGCAATAGCAATGAATAAATGACAAATGTCCTGGATTTCAAAGTCACCTCATGAAGGACAATAGTCCCAGAGAATCAGTCCATATACTTTCTATTTTGCATGAGAGAGAGAAAAAATTCTCAACTCCTGAGATTTTGTAGTTGAATTTTTATTTCCTACCCTAATTAATACAATGTGTTAGATGGCACATTTAATTATAAACCTTTTTAAAAAATACTATTTTCTTATATAAACTGATGTTTCTCTGCAAAATTTACAACTTATCTTCCCTAAAAATAATACATTATTTTAGTTTCAGTGTGTATAATACACAGACACACACATACTGAACAAAATGTTTATAAGTCAAGTCAGATTCTGATTCTTATGTCATTGGCTACAACTTCCTACAGAATATATTTGCTGCTTTTCTGAAAACCAGAAAGTAGTGACCATAAGAATCTATGCATTTAAAATATTTCAGGGCACTGAGGACAGAAAAAAAAAATTAGACCAGATTAGTTGATATTTAGAATAGAAATTGGAACCAGAGAGAATTGTGAATTTAGTTAATTTCTGTAGAATAATGAGTGACAAGTGACTCTCTACCATGTCTCCCCCTGCCAGGGCTTTTTAATAGGACTCTCTGAATGTCCCAGGAAACTAAGCGCCCATCTGTCATTCCAGGACATTATTCTGTTGTGAACAGTCCTTCATTTCAGCTATTTTTTAAAAAGCATTTCCTCCATGATTTTTTCCACTCCTAATTATTTAGTACTTTAGCCTTTCTGCAAAATTTCAAGGACTAAATTCATCATGTCATAACATGTTTTTGAAATAAAATAGATTAACTCTCAATATAACATGCAACATCATTTTTCTTATGCCAATAACCAGTATTTCCTTCTTTCTCCAGAGAGTCTCGAGGGGAGACTTTTTTGTTTCAAAATGGATAAAATTTTTCTAAAATCCTCAAAACAGGAAGTCCCTTTGGAAGGCTCCATGAACACAGGGAACAGACCTGCATCATCTACTGCTGCGTCTCCAAGGCCTAGTGAAGCATTTATACAGAATGGAAATTCAGTAAAACTTGTTATGTATTAGCCCTTCCCAATTCCCTTTAACCAATCTTTTGCATTACTGTCACTAGAAAGTGCACCTAGTTTTTTTGTTTGTTTGTTTTGTTTTGTTTTTGTTTCTTGTTGATGGAGAGGGTGGCCCTGGGAATAGGATCCAGGTTCTGGAGCATGCCAGGCACGCACTCTACCAACCTACACCCCCAGTGAATGAATCTAAAACAATGAATTAATATATAAATTCAGATGACTCTCTGATTGGAACTCTATTGTCCTTAGTTTGATTTTTATGTCATCATGGCCCCATTTTTCAAAATTATCAGTATTTTTTAAAAAAGGTGAAATAAGAATCGTGTTCCACACCACTGCAAAGATTATGCCAAAGAAGCCTATAGAAACACAGCTTTATTTACTCAATTTTATTTGTTCATGCATCTGTACCTTTTCTATTTTTTTTTCTTTTTTTTTTTCTGAAGTAACAAAGCTAGAGATGGCGGGGAAGATTGCTGACAATTAATGAATCTACAGTGGGTTGAGGATGGTCTACAGTGGGTCTCGGATGTATTTGGTATCCTACTATGGTGCATAGAATAAGGGATCCTGAAGATGACCATGACTCGATTCCCAGAACTTGTAAATGTGTTATCTTACCTGGCATGACAAAAGACATGACAATGCAGTTAAGGGTCTTGAGGTGGGGGAGATGAACCTGGAAAATCTGGGTAAGCCCAATGCATTCACAAGCATCCCTAAAATGGAAACAGGGAGGCAAGGGATTCAGAGAAGATGTGAGGGTAGAAGCAAGAGTCAGAGCAGAGATAGATACAAAGTTGAAGATGAAGGAAGAGTCCATGAGCCAAAGAATAAAGGTAGCTTTTAAAAGTAGTAAAAAAGACAAGGAAACAGATTCTCTCCTGGAGTCTCCTAACAAAACACAGTTCTGTTGACTCATTTAATAGACTCTGTCCTCCAAAACTGTAAGGTAATATGTTTGTTAAGCCACTAAGTTCGTGTCATTGTGTTACAGTTGCAGTAGAAAACTGGTACAACTACTATTTCAAGTTTTCAAAATTTAAAATTGGGGAAAATATTGACTTTAACATAATAGCCTCACCAATCATTTTGGGCAACTATTCCAATACTTTTTGCTAATTTGAGATATAATTTACATAAAATAAAACAGATTATAGCTATTCCATCTGATGATCTTTGACAATATATAAATTTTTGCACTCGTCACACAAAGAATAAAACTTTTTAGATAACTTGAGAAGTTCCCTATGCTGCTTTCCAAGGTTCACAGGAACAGCTACTCTTATTTTTTTTCTTCGTTTCATATTACATCTCATTTTATAATTTATGTAAATATAATTAGACTCTTTTGTATCTGATATCTTTTGTTCAACAAAATTACTTTGAGGACTGGGGAGGTAGCTCAAACAGTAGCGCGTTTGGCCCGGGTTCGATCCTCAGCACCACATACAAACAAAGATGTTGTGTCCGCCAAAAACTAAAAAAGAAATATTAAAAAAATTCTCTCTTTCTCTAAAAAAAATTACTTTGAGATTCATCCATGTTATCATACATACAAGTGGTTTATTTTCTGCAGACTAGTTTTTATTATATAAAAGGAATTATAATTTGTTTCTCCATCCACCTTTTAGTAAGCCATTCCATTGTTTGAGGTACTAAGTTATAAGTGAAATTACTATGAACAAATCTTGTAGAACAAATTGTGCACACACACACACAAACACATACATATTCACACACACTTGGTAGTCTGCCATTGTATTTATTTAATAGCATCTTTTGGTGGGCAGACACATTTCATTTTAATGATGTTCCATTCACAATTTATTTTATGGTTTGTGCTTTTGAGAGCTTTTAAACATATCCTTCACTACATCAAGGTTGAAGTTTCTTTCTTTACTTCATGTTCTTTTAAAGGAACACATAGTTTTAAATTTTACACTCAGGTCTATGTTCCAATTTAAATTTGAATTTGTTTACATATTAATAGGGTCACATTTCAATTTTTCTTATAAGACCATCTAGTTTTTTCATTATTGTTGACAGTAAAGACTGCCTGTTCCCAGATGACATGGATGTTGTATTCTGTCACATGATTGTTGTATATCTTTTTAAATAATCATGAAATCGTTTGTGTTTTTTCTGTTATTACAGTGAATTACATTGTTGAATTCTCCCCCGGCCACCAATGTTGGACCAACCCTGAATTCTTCTGATAAAATCCACTGGGACATAATATATTTTTCAAATTTTTATATATTGCTGTTTTTTTTTGCTAACATTTTGATGAAGTTCTTTGTATTCATGTTCATGAGCAATTTTGGTCAGTAATTTTATTTTCTGTGTTTTTCTTTTCTCATTTTCTTTCTCTCCTCTCCCCTACCCTCTTCTTTTACTTCTTGAGGTCTAAACTTGGTGTTGACTAATAAATAAGTCATAAAATATTCTCTACCAAGGCAGGAAATATAATTCATTGGTAGAGTGTGCAATTAGCTTGTGTCAGGTCCTGGGTTCAATCAGTAGCACCACCCCACTAGCTCCCCCAAAATAAAAATCCCTTCATTATTTTTATTATGGAAAAGTCTGTATATGGGTTTTATCTGGGCACAGTGCAGATTCCCTGTAATTCCAGCTACTCAGGAGGCTAAAGCAGGAGGTTTGCAAGTTTGAGGCCAGCCTGGGCAACTTAGCAAAATCCTGTCTCAAAATAAAAAATAAAAATGGGAATGTAGCTCAGTAGTAGAGTGTCCCTGTGTTCAATCCTCAGTAATATAAGAACAAGGAAAAAAAAGATGTGTCTTATTTTTTCCTTTGAAATTCAAGAGTATTTACCAATAAAACCATCGGGGCCTTGTTTTATTTTTGTTGAAATCACAAGTTCAATTTCTTTAATAGATATAAACTAATAGTATTTCATATTTCTTCTACAATAAGTTTAGGTAAGTTTGGTTTTCCAAAATACCCAATTATTTCCTCACAGTTGTGAAATTCATAAGCATAAACTCATTCATAATATTTCATTATAATTGTTTTAATACATGGTAAAGCTACCCTTTTTCTATTTTTGGTACTTGTAATATGGCTGTTTTTGTTATTTTCTTGCTTAGTTTTACCAGATATTTAGAAATTGTGTACTTATGTAAATTTTTTCCTACAGTATGTCTTTTTTCAATTTCATTTATATTTGCTTTTATTTATATTCATTTTCTACCATATAAGTTGAGTTTAATTTTTGATACTTAACCTTTTATAACTATAAAATTCTCCTCTTTATATAAGCTGATATTTCTTGGTTTAAACACAGTTTTTAATGATATGAAAAGATCCATGTTAGATTTTTTTATGATTCAGGTTTACACATCATCTCTCTGTCTCTTTGTTTTCAAATTATGTCTTTACATTTAAAGTTTCTTTTTTACAGATTACACACACACACATACACACACACATATACACACACACTTTTTTAGCCATTCCAACAATTTCTTTTTACATGGAAGTGTCCAGTCTAATTTTCACCTAATAAAATTATTGATATGATTGGGTTTCAAGCTCTCATCTTTGTGTATTAAACTATTATATTTTCCTTTTTAAAATCTTTATTTTTCTTCAAGTATCTGCCAGCTTTAAGTCCCTCTCCCATGCTTTCAAATAACAATTTTATATGTCTCATTTGACATTTATAATTTCTTTTTTTTAAACATCAGAAATTTATTAGTTGCTCAAAGCATTACATTGATCTTGACACATCATATATCATACATTTGTTTCAAATGGGATATAAATTCTTATTATTCCCCCGGTGTACAGATTGCAGAATCACGTTGATTATACAGCCACATTTATACATACTGCCAAACAAGTGTCTGTTGTATTCCGCTGCCCTTCCTATCCCCTTCCTATCCCCCTCCCCTCCCATCCCCTCCCCTCCCTTCCCATCCCTCTACCCCATCTACCATAACTCATTTCTCTCACTCTCTCTTATTTTTTTTCCTCCCCTTCACCTCATATCCTCTTATATGTATTTTTGTATAACAATGCAGGTCTCCTTCCCTCTTCCATGCAATTCCCCCTCTCTCTCCTATTCCCTCCCACCTCTTGTCGCTGTTTGATGGTAATCTTCTTCTCATGCTCTTCCTCCCTGGTCTGTTTTGAGTCACCCACCTTATATCAAAGAAGGAATTTGGCATTTGTTTTTAAAGGATTGGCTGACTTCACTTAGCATAATCTGCTCTAATGCCATCCATTTCCCTGCAAATGCCATGATTTTGCTGTTTTTTAGTGATGAATAATACTCCATTGTGTATATATGCCACATGTGTTTAATCCATTCATCTATTGAAGGGAATCTAGGTTGGTTCCACAATACAGCTATTGTGAATTGTGCTGCTATGAACATTGATGATGCTGTATCTCTGTAGTATGCTCTTTTTAGGTCTTCAGGGAATAGTCCAAGAAGGGGAATACCTGGGTTGAATGGTGGTTCCATTCCCAGCTTTCCGAGAAATCTCCATACTGATTTCCAAATTGGTCACACCAGTTTGCAGTCCCACCAGCAATGCACAAGTGTACCCTTTTCCCCACATCCTCGCCAGCACATTTTGTTGTTTGACTTCATAATGGCTGATAATCTTACTGGAGTGAGATGGTATCTTAGGGTGGTTTTGATTTGCATTTCTCTGATTGCTAGAGATGGTGAGCATTTTTTCATGTACTTGTTGATTGATTGTATGTCCTCCTCTGAGAAGTGTCTGTTAAGGTCTTTAGCCGATTTGTTGATTGGGTTATTTGTTATCTTATTGTTTAATTTTTTGAGTTCTTTGTATACTCTGGATATTAGGGCTCTATCTGAAGTGTGAGGAGTAAAAATTTGTTCCCATGACGTAGGCTCCCAATTTACCTCTCTTATTGTTTCTCTTGCTGAGAAAAAACTTTTTTAGTTTGAGTAAGTCCTATTTGTTGATTCTAGTTATTAACTCTTGTGCTATGGGCGTCCTATTAAGGAATTTGGACCCCGACCCCACAATATGTAGATCGGAGCCAACTTTTTCTTCTATCAGGCACAGAGTCTCTGATTTGATATAAAGCTCTTTGATCCATTTTGAGTTAACTTTTGTGCATGGCAAGAGAAAGGGATTCATTTTCATTTTGTTGCATATGGATTTCCAGTTCTATGAGCACCATTTGTTGAAGATGCTATCCTTCCTCCATTGCATGCTTTTAGCCCCTTTATCAAATATAAGAAAGTTGTAATTTTGTGGATTGGTCTCTGTGTCCTCTATTCTGTACCATTGGTCCACCCGCCTGTTTTGGTACCAGTACCATGCTGTTTTTGTTACTATTGCTCTGTAGTATAGTTTGAAATCTGGTATTGCTATACCGCCTGATTCACACTTCCTGCTTAGAATTGCTTTTGCTATTCTGGGTCTTTTATTTTTCCATATGAATTTCATGATTGCTTTTTCTATTTCTACAAGAAATGCCATTGGGATTTTGATTGGCATTGCATTAAACCTATAGAGAACTTTGGGTAATATCACCATTTTGATGATGTTAGTTCTGCCTATCCATGAACAGGGTATAATTTTCCATCTTCTAAGGTCTTCTTCTATTTCTCTCTTTAGGGTTCTGTAGTTTTCATTGTATAGGTCCTTCACCTCTTTTGTTAGGTTGATTCCCAAGTATTTCATTTTTTTTTTGAGGATATTGTGAATGGGGTCATTGTCCTCATTTCCGTTTCAGAGGATTTGTCGATGATATACAGGAATGCCTTTGATTTATGCGTGTTGATTTTATATCCTGCCACTTGGCTGAATTCATTTATTAGCTCTAGTAGTTTCTTTGTAGACCCTTTTGGGTCTGTTAGATATAGGATCATATCATCTGCAAATAGTGATAATTTAAGTTCTTCTTTTCCTATTTTTATGCCTTTAATTTCTTTTGTCTGTCTAATTGCTCTGGCTAGTATTTCGAGAACAAAATTGAATAGAAGTGGTGAGAGAGGGCATCCCTGTCTTGCTCCAGTTTTTAGAGGGAATGCCTTCAGTTTTTCTCCATTCAGAATGATGCTAGCCTGAGGCTTAGCATAGATAGCTTTTACAATGTTGAGGAAAGTTCCTGTTATCCCTAGTTTTTCTAATGTTTTTAACATAAAGGGATGCTGTACTTTGTCTAATGCTTTTTCTGCATCTATTGAGATGATCATGTGGTTCTTATCGTTAAGTCTATTGATGTGGTGAATAACATTTATTGATTTCCGTATATTGAACCAGCCTTGCATCCCAGGGATGAATCCTACTTGATCATGGTGCATAATTTTTTTGATATACTTTTGTATTTGATTCCCCAGGATTTTATTGAGGACTTTTGTATCTAAGTTCATTAGAGATATTGGTCTGTAGATTTTTTTCTTTGAAGAGTCTTTGTCTGGTTTCAGGATCAGGGTGATGTTGGCCTCGTAGAATGAATTTGGAAGAGCTCCTTCTTTTTCTATTTCTTGAAATAACTTGAAAAGTATTGGTATTAATTCTTCTTTGAAGGTTTTGTAAAACTCCGCTGTATATCTATCCGATCCCGGGCTTTTCTTGGTTGGTAGTCTTTTGATGGCTTCTTCTATTTCCTCCTTTGTTATTGGTCTTTTTAAATTGTGTGTATCTTCCTGACTCAATGTGGGCAAATCATATGACTTAATAAATTTATGGATATCTTCACTATCTTCTATTTTATTGGAATATAGGGTTTCAAAATAATTTCTAATTATCTTCTGTATTTCTGTAGTGTCCATTGTGATATTGCCTTTTTCATCTCATATGTTAGTAATTTGAGTTCTCTCTCTTCTTCTCTTCGTTAGCATGGCTAAGGGTCTGTCGATCTTATTTATTTTTTCGAAGAACCAACTTTTAGTTTTATCAATTTTTTCAATGGTTTTTTGGTTTCAATTTCGTTGATTTCAGGTCCGATTTTAATTATTTCTTGCCTTCTACTATATTTGCCATTGTTTTGCTCTTCCTTTTCTAGGGTTTTGAGATGAAGTGTGAGTTTTCGTTTATTTGTTGGTTTTTTCTTTTTTTTGAGGAATGAACTCTAGGCAATGAATTTTCCTCTTAAAACTGCTTTCATTGTGTCCCATAGATTCAGATATGTTGTGTCTGTATTTTCATTTATCTCTAAGAATTTTTTGATTTCCTCCTTTATGTCTTCTGTAACCCATTGATCATTCAGTAACATATTGTTAATTCTCCAAGTAATGCAGGATTTTTCCTTCTTTCTTTTATCATTGATTTCCAGTTTCCTTCCATTATGATCAGATAGGCTGCATGGTATTATTTCTACTGCTTTATATTTACTAACAGTTGCCCTATGGCATAATATATGGTCTATTTTTGAGAAGGATCATGTGCTGCTGAGAAAAAAGTATATTTGCTTGATGATGGTTGATATATTCTATATATGTTGGTTAAGTCTAGGTTATTAATTGTTTTTTTTTTTTAATTTTTAATATTTATTTTTTAGTTCTCGGCGGACACAACATCTTTGTTGGTATGTGGTGCTGAGGATCGAACCCGGGCCGCACGCATGCCAGGCGAGCGCACTACCGCTTGAGCCACATCCCCAGCCCTAGGTTATTAATTGTGTTATTGAGTTCTATGGTTTCTTTATTCAACTTTTGTTTGGAAGATCTGTCCAATGGTGAGAGAGGTGTGTTGAAGTCACCTATAATTACTGTGTTGTGGTCTATTTGTCTCTAGAACTTGAGAAGAGTTTGTTTTATGAACATAGCTGTGCCGCCGTTGTTTGGTGCATAAATATTGATAATTGTTATGTCTTGTTGGTGAATGGTTCCCTTTAACAGTATATAGTGTCCTTCTTTATCCCTTTTGATTAACTTAGGTTTGAAGTTAGTTTTATTCGGTATGAGTATGGCCACCCCTGCTTGCTTCCGAGGACCATATGAGTGGTATAATTTTTCCCAACCTTTCACCTTCAGCCTGTATATGTCTTTTGCTATCAGATGAGTCTCCTGAAGGCAGCACATAGTTGGATCTGTGTTTTTTTTAATCCAGGTTACAAGCCTACATCACTTAATTGGTGAGTTTAAGCCATTAAAGTTTAGGGTTACTATTGATATATGGTTTGTACTTCCAGATATGTTTATTTATTTATTTTAATTTGGCTTATTTTTCCTCTTTCATTATTTTCCCCCTTTACTGAATTACTTCGCACAGTTGGTTTTGGATGTTGTTTTTCATTTCCTCTTCTTGTATTGTTTTGCCCAAAATGCTTTGCATTTCTGGTTTTCTGGCTGCAAATTCTTTTAACTTTTGTTTATTGTGAAAGATTTTAATTTCATTGTCAAACCTGAAACTGTTAGTCAAATAAAATCAGTACTACCATTATTCAAAGAATTCCTAGAAAAACACTTTAGATAAGTCCCTGAAATATAAAACTTAAGCAAAAATAAATAACAGACACTACAAATGAAGAGATTCTCAATTTAGTCAATCATTTCCGTCTACCTGTAAGCTTACAGGAAAAGCAAAATTAAGATAAACCAAACCATTCAGCAAAATTAAGTTCAGAATGTGCAATTAGCATTCTACAGGAAAAGTGACTAATTTCTCCAGGTAAGTAAGAGCATAGTTATATAGGATAAAACTGACAAATGATACATAGCAATCAAATGTATAACTGGTCCTAGTTTATAGTTTGATTTTTAAAGTAAATTATAAAAGGACACATTTTAGATAATAAAATAAATTTGCAAATGGACTGAGAATTAGATAACACTGGGGACCTATTATTTTTTTTAATATGCAACAATAGCATTGTAGTGATGTTAGCATAATCTTATCAGCTAAAGATATGGGAATTTTTGTAGTAAGATGATACAACATCTGGACCATATTCTAAACCTTAACAGGAAAAGCAGATGGTGAGTGGAATGAAAGAGTATTAGCAAAATATTGAAGTGTTAGAATAGGTATATAAGAGTTGATTTTATCATTCTTTTTAATTTTAGGTATATTTGACATTTTTATCCTGAACATAGTTCAAAGTAGCAAATGCATAATGTACTCAAGGTGTTTACTTAAGCCAGAAATAGCAAAAATGTGGTATGTGTGCAGTCATTCCTGCCTTCTGTGCCCAGGAAAAATAGTGTGAAATGGAGAAGGCGAAAGTTTCCCCAGTGAGGAAGATGAACTCCCACCAAAGCTCACTGGATGGCTACAAAGAAACAATAAGGCAAAACATCTTTGCAAGTGTCCTTTCATTCTATATTATTTTCTCTTCCTCTCTTTATGAGCCAACATTTCTCTGATGTTTTCATGAGGGTTTTATTATGCATACACAAGAGTCTTCTGAGGAGGAGACTGGAGAAGATATTATTGGAACTGACCACACCATTTCCCACTTGTGGGTCCACATAAATATTTTCTTGAACTGTTAAGAACAAAAACAAATGTAACTTGTATTTCTGAATGACAAGATAGAGGACAGTTGGCCTGATACATTGTTTGGAACCACAGAAGTCTTGGGGTCGATAAGAAATAGCATTTAGTCCAGGCATCGTGGCACACACCCACAATCCCAGCAGCTTGGGAGACTGAGGCAGGAGCATGGTCAGTTGAGAGCTATCTTCAGCAACTTACTGAGTCCCTAAGCAACTCAGTAAGACCGACCTCTAAATAAAATATATAAACAAAGGACTGGGGATGTGGCTAAGTGCCCCTGGACTCAATCTTAAGTAAATAATAATAATTATAATAAATTATGTTTACCATTGATATTTGAAAGGGTGGTGTTGTTACTGATCCACCTACAAACCAAGACTAAGTTATTTCATAAGTGAGTAAGTAGAAATGGCAATATTCATCATTGGTATGGAATGATCAAAAATGGGGTATTTTAAAATTGTACACTATAGTATTTTTATTAATATACTATATAGTTATTAACTAATGCTATTAATTAGGCTCTGATTATGTGTTACATATTTCACTTTGTGTTTTTTAAGAATTTATTTTCACATGGAAACAAGGAAAGCATTACATTTTACACAAAAGTAATTTAAGGCTCAGAAAATAATAATATAAATAATTTTTTCATGTTCATCTAGCTAGAAATTAAAGATTCCAGAATTTGAAACTAAATCTATATAATTTTGAAGCCCATGCTCTTACCACTGTACTGTAGGCTCTTTGCAGTTAAATGTGGAGCCTATATTTTTATTGTATCCCCTAGTATACTTGATAAAAATACTAAGTCCACATTTTATTCAGCACAAGTCAACTACGATGAACAAATGCATTTTTAAAATTTATTTTTTATTGGTGCCTGATAATTATACATAGTGGGATTCATTATTCCATATTTGTATAACACATTACATAATTCCCTGCATCTCCTTGGCCAATACCTTCCCTTTCACTCCTCTCCTCCCTTCCCAGGGTTCATTTGATCTACCCTATAGATTTCCCTATCATCATCATCATCATCATCATCATCATCATCATCATCAGTGCATTACCATTATATGTATAAGTGGGCTTTGTTGTGGTATATTTGCACATGGACATAACATAGTTTAGTAATTTTGTTACCAGTTCTTTCCCATGACCTCCTCTACTCTCCTTCTTGATACCCTTTCTCTACTCTATTGGTCCCCCTTCTATTTTCTTGAGATCTTCTTACTTTTTAATATTCCTTCTTATTTTTTTCTCTCCCTCTCTCTCCCCCTCCTTCTCCCTCTCTTTATTGCTTCTGAATGTGAGAGAAAACATTCCATCCTTGATTATCAAGTCTAGCTTATTTCACTTAGCATGGTACAGCTCCATCCATTTATTAGTAAAGGGCACAATTTTCTTCTTCTTTATAGCTAAGTAAAATTCTATTATATGTAAATACCACATTTTCTTTATCTGCTCATACGTTGATGGGCACCTAGATGGGCACGCATAATCCATTTGGCTACTGTGGATTATGCGTGCATGCCAATGTTTATAGCAGAGCAATTCACAACAGCCCCAAACAAATACAATTAACTACAGGAAATGAACAAATTTTAGAAAATTGGTTGGGAGAAGGAAGTTTACTAACTAATTAGAAGTTGTCTCTGTTCCATATTTTAAACAAATCATTACTGGTTGGAAGATCCTGTATGGTACATTGCTAAGTATACCTAGTGTTTTAAGAATTCACAGTTTAAACAAATAAGTTGCATATAAGGTTGGGAATATTAGAGGAATCTCTTTCATATGCTGTTTACAAACATACATTGAGAGTTACAAGTATTACAGCAACAGAGTCATGGCTAATATTTAACACTTGATAATGAACCAGGCATGGTGATAACTGCTTTTTTTATATCACTTCATTTAACACTCAAGTAGGACTGTGCTACTAGTACTACTATTATTCACACAGACAGATCAGAAACACTAGACTCAGGAGAGTCAAATGACTTGCCCAACATTACACATGAGTTAAGTGGTCTAAGCACTGCTCTGAGTCTAGAGCACACCTTCTTATTTACCAAACACCCTCATTCAGCATTACTCATTCTGCTTCTCTATGCAATCTAAATCCATGCAAAGACACTTTGGTAAAAAGAGATCTTTGGTAGAAGTTGGAATGCTAGTGAAAACCATAAAAGCTTTGATTTATTTCTGTTTAGAACTGTTTTACTTTTATTCATATGAAAGCCACTTCTTCAATTTTCTCTTAGGCAAAATTTGTGACTTATCCAAGAATTCCTAAAAGTATGACTAAATTCATAGGAGCACCTCAATTGAGATAAACAAATATGAATAAGGTTCCCACGTGACTTAGAGAATGTGGGGCTGCTTATCCAACCAGGTCAGCAAGATCAAGACCTAAATTAACAAAGACATTAGTCTCCTATTCAACTCAAACTTTGGCCACCCCCTTCTCTAGCATTGATTGTCCATTTCTGAGCTTTAGAAAGAGTAGTTGGAAACAAAAATAAAAGATTTAAATGTAATACTGATGAATCATATTACATCTTAGACTTTGAATATAGTTAATGTTAACACAAGATGAGAAGATGGGTCTTGTGACCAAATCATTATAAGAAGTCATTATTTCAGAAGATGTAGTGTATGCAACAAGCGTCAATTTAAACATGGCAAGGTTGTGACTGGGTGGGAAATCCTACTAGGAGTAGTTAAAGAAAAGAATAGAAAATAATTTCAGATATTCCTCCTCTATAAGTCTGAAAAATCCAAGTGATTTTCACCAACATGAAATGACAACCATACAGTCCACATTATAGCCAATCAATACTCATTCATTTTTTAAACATATGTCTATGGAATGCTTCTAAGGGACCCAACTGATGTTTTACTTTAAAGTAACAAATAATATAA
Organism: Spermophilus citellus; assembly: GCF_964194105.1. Lineage (NCBI taxonomy): Eukaryota > Metazoa > Chordata > Mammalia > Rodentia > Sciuridae > Spermophilus > Spermophilus citellus. The sequence goes on from NC_138182.1 coordinate 186,399,235, forward strand.
TAAATGTACCTGTTATTGTGAAGTTTATATTTTAATGAGATCACTTAAAATTTTAAATTTAACTATTAAATATTATATTAAGTGTTAAATTTAGATAACTTTAAAATACACTAATTAACCAGATAAATGAAAATTGTGATGCTAAAGGTTCATAATAGGGTGATGGAAACATAAATGGGGAGGGTCTACTACATAAAGGGTCATCAAGAAAAGTCTATCCAGCTGAGATCTAATATATAGAAATAGCACAACTAGGCAAAGAGACAGTAGAAAAGCATTTCAGGAAGAAAGAACAGCATGTGATGATCATTATTACCCAAAGCACAGGTATGAAGACATGAATTGGTGTCAATATATTAGGTATACAACCAGAGATGTGAAAAATTGTGCTCTATATATGTAATAAGAATTTTAATGCATTCTGCTGTTATATGTAAATTAAAACACACACAAAATAAATAAATAAAATAAAATATAGAAATATCACAACTAGGCAAAGAGACAGGAGAAAAGCATTCCAGGAAGAAAGAACAGCAAGTGCAAAGGTCCAGAGGTGACTTGCATCCACCAGAAGTTGTAATGGTTTAGTTATGAGGTGTCCCCCAAATGATTAGATTATTAGAGCCATAACCTATTTACTAGATTAATCCATTTTTTGAATGGACTAACTGGGTATAACAAAGGCACATAGTGTATGACTGGAAGAAGTAGGTTACTGGGGTGTCCCTTGGGTTTTATATTTCATCCTTGGTGCTCTTTCTCTGCTTCTTGGCCACTGTGGCCTGAGTGGCCTTCCTCTGCTACACCCTTCTTCCATGATGTTTTGCCTTCTCTCAGGCTCAGAGCACCATTCTAGATTGTGAGTGACACAAATCCATGGTCAACTATGGATTGAATCTCTGAAATAGTGAGCCAAGATGAACTTTTCTTTCACTAAGTTGTTCTTGTCAGACATTTTGGCCACAGAGAAAAAAAAAAACCCAACACACACACACACACACACACACACACACACACACATTAAAATATTAATAAATTAATTAATTTGGATGCAAATCAGCTTCATTGTCATCTGAGCAATGAAATATATTTTTCATCTTACCATGTCTTGATACTCTCACCCTTGTCTTTCAATTTCTCTACCATTATCTGCTTAAGCATTTTAATTTTCTTTTTTTCACTCTAATTTCTTTAGTGCTTTTATGGGGATGTCCATCTGGCCCAACTTAAAAATCTATAAGGAGATTCTAATCTTTTAATAACCAACCACTAGAGATATTCTCTATACACATTCAATTCTAGTACTGGTATAATTATCAATCTAATTTCTGATACAGGCAAAGAGCCAACATCTCCATGTGTGTAGACAGATGGAAAAGAAATGTCTAATACCCTATCCCACAGAGAGTCTCTTCAATAATTCCCTGACCACCATACCCATGGGACAAAGGGAGTAAAGACTTCATGATTTAAGACCTATGGTGATAGAGCATGCTGATTAACATTGTTAGTGTGTATTGCCAGCATGCCAGCCTTGAGTTTCTACCCTCTTATATACCATGAATGGACCTGTTCTAGGTGCCATAGAGATTACAAATGAAAACAAAAATGATGGTCCCTCTCTTGCTTTAAAATTGTAATATTGTTCTTATCTGAAGGTAGAAAACAGATTTTATACTATTTATAGCATTCTATACATTCTACAATTCCTTTCTTAGCATATAATTATAGCTAAATATCCATGTGAAAAATTAATATCCTGTACTAAATGTTAAGTTCCTCAGTGTCAATAAACATCTCTCACAATGACACCTACTAGGTGCCAATCAAAACTCTTTGATAAGTGAAAACATTAAATACACATGCTTGTGTCACTCACAATCTAGAATGTTGCTAGTCTCTTTGGATTTGGAAAAGGACGTGAATAGACAGGAGGTGAGGCAGTATTTTTTTTGTTTTTTTTTTTTTAGAGGAGGAAAACTTTATTTTGGCTCATGGTTTCAGAGCTATCTATCTACTCCTTCATCCTATTCTACTATGGCAGGGTATAGTTATCATATGTGTTACACTTACATACAGCGGAAACCCTACCAGACAGTGTTTCACTTTTTGCTTTAACATTCATACATCAAAAAACTTAAGAGAAGAAAATAGACTTCTATTGTATTTACCCAAATAGCTACAATTTCTGGGGTTTTTTTTCTTTTTTTTTTATTGGTTGTTCACAACATTACAAAGCTCTTGACATATCATATTTCATACATTAGATTGAAGTGGGTTATGAACTCCCAATTTTTACCCCAAATACAGATTGCAGAATCACGTCGGTTACACATCCACAATTTTACATAATGCCCTATTAGTAACTGTTGTATTCTGCTACCTTTCCTATCCCCTACTATCCCCCCTCCCCTTCCCTCACATCTTCTCTCTCTACCCCATCTACTATAATTCATTTCTCTCCTTGTTTATTTTCCCATTCCCCTCACAACCACTTATATATAATTTTGTATAGCAATGAGGGTCTCCCTTCATTTCCATGCAATTTCCCTTTTCTCTCTCTTTCCTTCCCATCTCATGACTCTATTTAATGTTAATCTTTTCTTCCTGCTCTTCCTCCCTGCTCTGTTCATAGTTGCTCTCATTATATCAAAGAAGACATTTGGCATTTGTTTTTTAGGGATTGGCTAGCTTCACTAAGCATAATCTGCTCTAGTGCTATCCATTTCCCTGCAAATTCCATGATTTTGTCATTTTTTAATGCTGCGTAATACTCCATGGTGTATAAATGCCACATTTTTTTATCCATTCATCTATTGAAGGGCATCTGGGTTGGTTCCATAGTCTAGCTATTCTGAATTGTGCTGCTATGAACGTCGATGTGGCAGTATCCCTGTAGTATGCTCTTTTAAGGTCTTCAGGGAATAGTCCGAGAAGGGCAATAGCTGGGTCAAAAGGTGGTTCCATTCCCAGCTTTCCCAGGAATCTCCATACTGCTTTCCAAATTGGCCGCACCAATTTTCAGTCCCACCAGCAATGTACAAGTGTACCGTTTTCTCCACATCCTTGCCAGCACTTGTTGTTGTTTGACTTCATAGTGGCTGCTAGTCTTACTGGAGTGAGATGGTATCTTAGGGTGGTTTTGATTTGCATTTCTCTGACTGCTAGAGATGGTGAGCATTTTTTCATGTACTTGTTGATTGATTGTATATCCTCCTCTGAGAAGTGTCTGTTCAGGTCCTTGGCCCATTTGTTGATTGGGTTATTTGTTATCTTATTGTTTAATTTTTTGAGTTCTTTGTATACTCTGGATATTAGGGCTCTATCTGAAGTGTGAGGAGTAAAAATTTGTTCCCAGGTTGTAGGCTCCCTATTTACCTCTTTTATTGTTTCTCTTGCTGAGAAAAAACTTTTTAGTTTAAGTAAGTCCCATTTGTTGATTCTTTTTTTTTTTTTTTAAAGAGAGAGTGAGAGAGGGGAGGGAGGGAGAGAGAGAGAGAGAGAGAGAGAGAGAGAGAGAGAGAGAGAGAGAGAGAGAGAGAGAGAGAGAATTTTTAATATTTATTTTTTAGTTCTCGGCGGACACAACATCTTTGTTGGTATGTGGTGCTGAGGATTGAACCCGGGTCGCACGCATGCCAGGCGAGCGCGCTACCGCTTGAGCCACATCCCCAGCCCCCATTTGTTGATTCTTGTTATTAACTCTTGTGCTATGGGCGTCCTATTAAGGAATTTGGAGCCCGACCCCACAATATGTAGATCGGAGCCAACTTTTTCTTCTATCAGGCACAGAGTCTCTGATTTGATATAAAGCTCTTTGATCCATTTTGAGTTAACTTTTGTGCATGGCAAGAGAAAGGGATTCATTTTCATTTTGTTGCATATGGATTTCCAGTTCTATGAGCACCATTTGTTGAAGATGCTATCCTTCCTCCATTGCATGCTTTTAGCCCCTTTATCAAATATAAGAAAGTTGTAATTTTGTGGATTGGTCTCTGTGTCCTCTATTCTGTACCATTGGTCCACCCGCCTGTTTTGGTACCAGTAACATGCTGTTTTTGTCACTATTGCTCTGTAATATAGTTTGAAATCTGGTATCGCTATACTGCCTGATTCACACTTCCTGCTTAGAATTGCTTTTGCTATTCTGGGTCTTTTATTTTTCCATATGAATTTCATGATTGCTTTATCTATTTCTACAAGAAATGCCATTGGGATTTTGATTGGCATTGCATTAAACCTATAGAGAACTTTTGGTAATATCGCCATTTTGATAATGTTAGTTCTGCCTATCCATGAACAGGGTATATTTTTCCATCTTCTAAGATCTTCTTCTACCTCTTTCTTTAGGGTTCTGTAGTTTTCATTGTATAGGTCCTTCACCTCTTTTGTTAGGTTGATTCCCAAGTATTTTCTTTTTTTTTGAGGATATTGTGAATGGAGTGTTTTTCCTCATTTCCGTTTCAGAAGTTTTGTCGCTGATATACAGAAATGCCTTTGATTTATGCGTGTTGATTTTATATCCTGCCACTTTGCTGAATTCATTTATTAGTTCTAGTAGTTTCTTTGTAGACCCTTTTGGGTCTTCTAGGTATAGAATCATGTCATCTGCAAATAGTGATAATTTAAGTTCTTCTTTTCCTATTTTTATGCCTTTAATTTCTTTCGTCTGTCTAATTGCTCTGGCCAGTGTTTTGAGAACTGTATTGAATAGAAGTGGTGAGAGAGGGCATCCCTGTCTTGTTCCAGATTTTAGAGGGAATGCCTTGAACTTTTCTCCATTCAGAATGAAGCTAGCCTGAGGCTTAGCATAGATAGCTTTTACAATGTCAGGTAAGTTCCTGTTATCCCTAGTTTTTCTAATGTTTTGAACAAAAAGGGATGCTGTACTTTGTCGAATGCTTTTTCTGCGTCTATCTAGATGATCATATAGTTCTTATCTTTAAGTCTATTGATGTGGAGAATAACATTTATTGATTTCCGTATATTGAACCAGCCTTGCATCCCAGGGATGAATCCTACTTGATCATGGTGCACAATTTTTTTGATGTGTTTTTGTATTTGATTCGCCAGAATTTTATTGAGGATTTTTGCATCTAGGTTCATTAGAGATATTGATCTGTAGTTTTCTTTCTTTGAGGTGTCTTTGTCTGGTTTCGGAATCAGGGTGATGTTGGCCTCATAGAATGAATTTGGAAGTTCTCCCTCTTTTTCTATTTCCTGAAATAACTTGAAAAGTATTGGTATTAATTCTTCTTTAACTGTTTTGTAAAACTCCGCTGTATACCCATCTCGTCCTGGACTTTTCTTAGTTGGTATTCTTTTGATTGCTTCTTCAATTTCATCCATTGATATTGGTCTGTTCAAATTGTGTGTATCCTCCTGACTCAGTCTGGGCAAATCATATGACTTAAGAAATTTATCGATGTCTTCACTATCTTCTATTTTATTGGAATATAGGTTTTCAAAATAATTTCTAATTGTCTTCTGTATTTCTGTAGCATCTGTTGTGATATTGCCTTTTTCATCCCGTATGTTAGTAATTTGAGTTCTCTCTCCTCTTCGTTAGCATGGCTAAAGGTCTGTCGATCTTATTTATTTTTTCGAAGAACCAACTTTCAGTTTTGTTAATTATTTCCATAGTTTCTTTTGTTTCAATTTCATTGATTTCTGCTCTGATTTTAATTATTTCTTGCCTTCTGCTACATTTGCTGTTGTTTTGCCCTTCCTTTTCTAGGGCTTTGAGATGAAGTGCGAGCTCATTTATTTGTTTGTTTTTACTTTTTTTGAGGAATGACCTCCAGGCGATGAATTTTCCTCTTAAAACTGCTTTCATTGTGTCCCATAGATTTCGATATGTTGTGTCTGTACTTTCATTTATCTCTAAGAATTTTTTGATTTCCTCCTTTATGTCTTCTGTAACCCATTGATCATTCAGTAACATATTGTTCATTTTCCATGTGATGTAGGATTTTTCCTTCCTTCTTTTATCATTGATTTCCAGTTTCATTCCATTATGATCAGATAAAATGCAAGGTATTATCTCCACCCCTTTATATTTACTGAGGGTTGCCCTATGGCATAATATATGGTCTATTTTTTAGAAGGATCCATGTGCTGCTGAGAAAAAAGTATATCCATTTGATGATGGTTGATATATTCTATATATGTCAGTTAAGTCTAGGTTATTGATTGTGGTGCTGAGTTCTATTGTTTCTTTATTCAACTTTTGTTTGGAGGATCTGTCCAAAGGTGAGAGAGGTGTGTTGAAGTCACCCATAATTATTGTGTTGTGGTCTATTTGATTCTTGAACTTGAGGAGAATTTGTTTTATGAATGTCGCAGCACCATTATTTGGTGCATAAATATTGATAATTGTTATGTCTTGTTGGTGAATGGTTCCTTTTAACAGTATATAATGTCCTTCCTTATCCCTTTTGATTAACTTAGTCTTGAAGTCAATTTTATTCGATATGAGGATGGCCACCCCTGCTTGCTTACGAGGACCGTGTTCGTGGTATATTTTTTCGCATCCTTTCACCTTCAGCCTGTGCATGTCTTTTCCAATCAGATGTGTCTCCTGGAGGCAGCATATTGTTGGATTTGTTTTCTTAATCCATGATACCAGCCTATGTCGCTTTATTGGAGAGTTTAAGCCATTAACATTTAGAGTTACTATTGATATATTGTTTCTACTTCCAGCCATGTTTGATTATTTATCCTTTTTCTTTTAAATTTAGTTTGTTTCTCCATGATTATCTTTCCCCTTGCCCTCTGTCTTTACTGAGGCACTTCTCACTGATGGTTTTAGTTATTGTTTTTAATTTCTTCCTTGTGTAGTGTTTTGCTCAAGATGCTTTGCAATGCTGGTTTTCTGGCTGCAAATTCTTTTAACTTTTGTTTATCATGAAAGATTTTTATTTCGTTGTCATACCTGAAGCTTAATTTTGCTGGATACAGAATTCTTGGTTGGCATCCATTGTCTTTCAGTATTTGAAATACATTGTTCCATGACCTTCTTGCTTTCAGCGTCTGTGATGAAAAATCCGTTGTTAACCTTATTGGTTTACCCTGAATGTAATCTGCCTCCTTTCTCTTGTAGCTTTTAATATTTTCTCTTTGTTCTGTATATTGGATATCTTCATAGCAATGTGTCTTGGCATTGGTCTACTGTGATTTTGTGTGCTCGGTGTCCTGTATGCATCTACAATTTGTATATCTGTTTCCTTTTTTATTTCTGGAAAGTTTTCTGTAATTATTTCATTCAGCAGGTTACTCATTCCCTTGGTTTGAATCTCTGTACCTTCTTCTATCCCGATGACTCGTAAGTTTGTTTTTTTTTATGTTATCCCATAACTCTTGGATGTTTTTCTCGTGATTTTTTACCAGCCTTTCTGAGTTGGCTAGAGTCTTTTCAAGATGATATATTTTGTCTTCATTATCTGACGTTCTGGCTTCTACTTGCTCCACTCTGTTAGTGATACTCTCAATTGAGTTTTTAATTTGGTTTATCGTTTCCTTCATTTCTAGAATTATTGTTTGATTTTTTTATAATCTCTATCTCCTGATAAAGATGCTTAACTTCTTATTTTATCTGTTTATGTAATTCATTTTCAAATTGTTCTTTCACTGTTTGAATTTGCTGTCTCATATCCTCTTTAAGGTTCCATTCCATCTGTCTAAAGTGTTCCTTGAGTTCTTTATATGACCATTTTTCGGATGACTCTAGGTCCTCCTGAATATTTAGGCTGTCCTGCATTGTTTGTACTCCTTTTCTTCCTTGCTTTTTCATGCTGCTCATGTTACTTCTTGTTCTGTTTGACTGCTGAGTTACTGTTTACTCCTATAAATTTATTTGATGCTTGTGAGGAAAGATATTAGAAAGGAAGGGAAGAAGTCACTAAAGAGAATGAGAGTAAGCAGGTAGAATTCAAGGAAGGGGGAATAAGAAAATTGAAAAGAAATGAAAAGACAAAAGAAGAAAAAAAAGGAAATAAAAAAAGAAAAAAAAATTTAAAATAATAATAAATAAATAAATAAAAATTAGAAGAAAAAAATTAAAAATTCAAAAAAATTTAAAAAAATTAAAAAAAACAACAAGAAAGAAAAATGAAAATGAAAAAAAAAACCCAAATCAAAAAAAAAAGAAAAAAAACAACAACTAATAAATGCAGTCTTAGAGTTTGATTAACTTCTCTTCCAGTAGGTGGAGCTGTGCCCACCAGGCCAAGCTTCTCCTGTCAATACGTGGGAATCAATCACTGTGCAGCAGCTCCTCCTCCCAGACTGGGCGAGTCTCCAATCCTGAGTGCCTAGGGCCTCCTCTTGTGTCTAGTCACTTCCCCACCTTTCCTCTAGCCAGGCCCCTCTCACCGGTGATGCTCACCACAATACTGACTACACGCCAGGTCTGCTGCTCCTGGGAGCCCTGTTTTCATGAACGACTGAGCACACTCTCCCTGTTTGCCATTCCCTCAGACCCTAAGTTTGTAGAGCTTGGGGCTGAGAATCCTCAGCGAATTTGCTTGCCCTCCCTCTGGTAGCCACACCCCCGGTAGCTGGTGCAAGAGACCTCAGTTGTCAGCACTGGTGGGAGCGGTAGCCGGGAGTTCCGAGCCGCGGGTTCCGCGCCACGTCTGATTCCCTCGGTCTGGCTATGGTGCTCACGGGAGAGCTGGGAGGGGCCCTTACGGGAGAGCTGGGAGGGCCCCTTAAGGTTTCCCCGATGTGTGGAGAGGGAAGGCTAGGGAATTACACACCTGTAGCCGCAGGTTTCAATGAAGTTATCTCCTCCGCTGCAGTCTGGTGACGTCAGTTCTCTGCCATGGTATTATCTCTTGCAAATGGCGACAGTTTGTTTCCCTTTGCCAGGTGACCAATGCAACAGGTGGGTCCTTACTGTCTCTCCCAAGCCCCGTTTCAAACCTGTGGCCACTACCTATGAAGGCTGGGTTGGCATTTACCTCCGTAGGATCAGAAGGGCTGACCAGTTGTTTCAGCCGGATGGATTAGTGCTGAGTCACAGCTGTTTGTCTGCGGGAAACAGGCGAACAGGAGCTTGAATTCAGCCGATCCGGGCTCAGTGTGTGTTCTGAGAGGCCCAGACTGTTTGCCCCAGATCCATGTCAGCTCAGCATTGCCTAGTGATCCTGAGCAAACAGAATTTAGACTGTTTACAACTCCCTATGCCTGCACAGCTGAAGAGGTCAGAGACTTGATCTCTCCGTGCCCGCCGCCATGTTCACAATTTCTGTTGTTATTGAGGCAGTATGAATTTACTCACCAAATGTTTGAGTAACTGTTGTGTTCAGCATTGTGTTAGGAATATAATAGTGAGCAAAGTCAGAAAAGGTCTCTTATTAATCTAAACATCTGACTGTGGAACTAGACACCAATCAAATAATCATGCTAACAAATAGAACAGCACAACTTAGGAAAAATGCCACGAAGTTTCTGAATGAAGACTAATTTATGTTTCAGGAGCTCTAAGGAAGAGATTGCCAATGTAAAAGTCAGGTCAGTCGCCACTCCACAGCTATGCAGATAGAGCTTTGATTTGTCTCCTGAATTCTTTTCAGTCAATGGCCAAAGGCAATGTAGAACCCATTACTATATTTTTTAGCAAGCAAGACACTCTGCAAGCTCTGCATTCCACCACCCTTTGAAATCTTTCTTCCTGATTTCTATCAAACACCATCATGTCTGGATCCTATATCTTTTCTTGGTCCCTCTGATTGGACATCACAATTTTGGGCACTTTGCCTTGCTTTCAGTTTAGGTCAGACTTTAGGTCTTGGTTTCTTCCTCCCCATCTTTGCTTGGCAGCTGTGTAGACCAGTCTTAGATAATCCCAGCAACCAATCTGTAGCTCAGAATCCCAATACTAAGCTCTTATTTGTACTGGAGGGGAGTCATGCCTTCTTGTGTCATATGCTTTGCTGCCTCCACATCTGTATGTACCCTCCATTCCTCTCAGCTTCTCCAAAACTAATTCAATTTGCTCAAGTCTAATCTGTTTTGGGTTTTTGATAACTCCCTAAAATATGGACTTTGTACAGTGTTCTGTAGCTTCGCTCAGCAATAAAAGTACTACTTTAAAAACGTAAAGCACTTAATGTCATTTCCTGTTCAAACTCTCTCATGGATCCACTTTCTACTCAAAATAAAGTCCAAACCCCTTATCATCCCCTGCAGGATCCTACTTGATTTGCCACTCCTGTCTTCTCTGATGACATCCACTATTATTTCATCACTCCCATTACTAAGTTTCTGCAATTGGCTTTCTTTAGTTTTTTTGAAATATGTCAACCTTATTTTCATCCAATGGTGCTGGAATGTGCTGTTCCTTTTGCCTGCAAAACTTTCTCAATCCCCAGATCACTGCCTGTCGGCTACTTTTGTCAATCTGCTATTTTTTTTTTCTGCTCTGAGGGTCTAACCCTGAACATTCATTCCCAATTTACTCTTGGAGGTTCGTTCTTACCCTAGTCACACTCTATTAAGCGGTCCAAATTTGTTTTACTCATGATCTTATCGCTCTTTCAAATTAACCTATTTACTTACAGAAGTATAAGCGGACATTCTAATGAGATTGTAAGGTGGCCAGCCAATCTTGGTTACTGAGGAGGATGAATGCTTCTTATTGTGGTTGGTCACTTACATCTTCCTTGGACACAGGCATCAAGCATCCATTGATACACAAGTTCTTTCAGCTGAGATCTGTTCAAACTTCCCTACAGCCTCCTAGTTAGGAATTAACTCATCGCACCCCTGCCCCACACTTCCTTGCACATTGGATCAATGGGAATGTTCAAGTGTTATGAACTTTCCTGAACTTGAAAAATGAGGGCTACTCAATGCTCTATCAGTCCGCTGTCAGAGCAGTTTCCAACCACATCATTCACTTTTGGGTTTTTCCAGAAGGAATCAGACACCAGTGTAGTGTGTTCCTCAAACAATGAGAAACCATATGAAACTCTGGTTTCCTTTAAACCATTCTTAACATTAGATGAAGAGGGAAGCAACCTCACCTCTCCCTGAGGAAGAGGAGGAGAACAGAGAAACCCAAATACCCTTGCTAAAAATATCTCTTCTTTGGCTTCAGATGATGTCATTTAGGTGTGCTCATTTCACATCTCACTAAGGGATGTAGAGAAATGCATTTCATATACCACATTTGAAATGTTTATGTCATGGCCTTGCATTTCACTTTGGAAAACAGCACTTATTATCATAGTGCTTCATTCAAAACTTCCATTTCAACATTGCTAATTAATTATCTATCTCCATAATTACACTCAAGATCTTTAACCTCGAAAATAGCACAGAAACCTACAAATGGAACTGACTGAAAACAATCAGTACAGCTATAATATTTCATAATAGGTTAACAACCCTCTCCGCCTCCTGCTACTAAAATCTATGCTTCATGAAAGTAAGAGGTTTTTTCTGTCTTATTCACCACTGTCTATTCATTGAGTCCAAAACAATAGTTGAGGGACTGGAAATATAGCTCAGTTGGTAGAATGGTTGCCTCACATACACCTCAGTTGGTAGAATGCTTGCCACTTAGCAACACACACACACACACACACACACATACACACACAATAGTTGAAACAGACTACTTATTCATATCTGTAAAATGAATTGCATGAATAAACCTTTAATTTGTGCCAGGCAACAATGATGAAAATCTTACATTAAAATACATAAATAAAGGTAGCTATTGTTCTTTTAAATGACATGTCTGAGGTTATATATGTAAAAATGTATAAGTTTAGGCAGTCTAACTCAAGAACTTTTCACTATTCTGTTAGACTCTTAGGTGAAAATCTACTAGCACAGTGTACTATTAACCTTCCAGGCCTGGAACTGAGCCTGGTACTTCTTATATTTTAACTTGCAATGGGACACCAATAACTACCATATAATGTGGAATTCACATGCCGCAAGACTCTAGGAGGCATAATCACACTTCACTGGGCAGGTGCACTTTCAGAACAGATTCTGAAAGATTGTGGCTTCCTGGATTTATCTGAGAAGATGTTTTCAATTTCAGTAGCTGTAGAGAAAAAGGAAAAGCATTCTAGGAGAATGAAATGGCAAGATTATGATAAGAACAGAAGGAAGAGAATCAGAAAAGCCTTGCAGACTACTCTATCATACTCAGTGACTGATCCAATGCTGCAGACAAGGAAAGAGTAATTGATTATAGATGTAAGGACTTAAGAGCTCCAATTAGAAATAGGGAACCAGAAAGAAAATGTGACCATTAAGAGAAATACAGTCTTGATGATAATTTGGAATAAAAGCTAAAGGAGTCCTTAGGACCAAATACCTAAATAAAAGGACAAGCTAAAATCTTTGGGGGTTTACCCAAAGCACTGGATTAACAAATACATAATGGACCTAAATAGCATCTTTCAAGAGTTACAGCTTTAATTTTAGAAAATGGAGAAATTGGTTAATTAAGCATTTTTTTTCCATAGAAAGATAAGAGATGGTAATGGGGCCAAAATTTTCTTTGTGAATCCTGAAAAGTCTTGACCATTTCTGTTTTTTTTTCAATGTTTGGCAGATGTACACAGATGATGTTTAATTTTCTGGTTGCCTCAAGGTTGTACATGACCTTGGCTTTTTATGTGTGATCACAGGATAGGTTTGATAATTGCCTTCCCACCAAGAACAACTTGGAATAGACAAAGGGAAAACTGTAAGTTCCCATATAACATCAAAATTTTCACATTAGAATAATTATGCAGAAGTGTTTACAACTGAGTTTATAGTAAAAAAATTGTCAGGTATTTGTGAATGTTCATATATTAATCTATACTTATAAGTATAGGTAAGTTTATACTGTATCTATCATTCCTTTTCCAAAATAACAAACAGGGCTTTATTGCTGAAAGTACTTGAGTCGTGTGAATATGACAAATTAGAGAAAGGTCTCCTATCACCCAAGACATGCTGAAATTGATAAATATCACTGGATCGTAGTTCTCATCCTTCCCTCAGCATGCTTGCAGTTTATTTGAATGATGAAAGTCATCAATTTCGGGATGTTATTGTCATTGTTGGCCTGATCTTGGCAATCAGCAACAATTGGTTCAATGTTTCAAGTGACTTCTATGAAAACAACAAGAATATATGGGGAGTAATCACTAAACTCAGGGTTGAGCCCTATATAATTTTTGCCATGTAAGAAAGATGGGGTGGATAAAGCAAAATCCATAACCAGAAAATGAAAGTTCCAGTTTCATACCTGCAGGTTTGAAATAATATTTTTCTCTGCCAACTGCCCAAGGTTGTTCTGGAGGGGAAATGTTATAGTGCATACAAAACTTTGCAATGGAATCATTTCATCCACCCTACTTTAAATGTTTTCATTGAACAGATATTTACTGAGATTCATTTTTGCCCAGTATTATACTAGTCTCTAGGTGTACATTGGTGGGAAAACCAGAAATTGTTCCTGATCTTATGACTCTTCCTTGCTAACTAGTGGTCTAGCCACGTACAACTACAGCATTACTATGTCATGTGTAAGCCTTATCCTAATCTGAAAATCATGTACATAACTATGAAATACATAGCTCTGTTCAGGGGTCGTTCTTTGGGAGGTAAGATTGGAGACAAGCAGACCTGTGTATGTAAGCAGGCTCCATCACTTACTAGAATGACCTGGAAATTTTACTCAATTTATACAATGCTTTGGAGTCTTACTATGTACAATTGAGATTGCTCATAATAATGATTGTTTAGAGTTACTAGAATATAATGAATTAAAGCTTATTAAGCACTCTATATATCAACTGGCACACATACTGTCTTCTATAAATAACAACTTCAAATTTTTACTTGGTTGAAATACTCCAGTCACAAAAAGAGAAATATTATATGATGCACTTATATGAGGTATTTAGCATAGTAACTAATCATAGAGACAGGGAGTATAAAGGTGGTTGTCAGTGGTAGGGGGCTGGAGGGAGTAATGTTTTGTTAAAGTTTAATGAGCAGAGTTTTAATTTTTCAAGATAAAAAGTTCCAGTTTCAGAAATGAGTAGTGGTCACTGTTGTCCATTATGAAAGTATTTAATACTACTGACCTGTAGACTCAAAATTATTAGGATAGTAAATGTTACGTATATTTTACCACAGTTATAAAAAAATGAAAAAAATACTGACTAGATGATGCTCTCTTTTGAACACAGTCACACTCAGGTGGACTGTCTCCTCTCCCAGCTCTCTAGCTGAAGCTTGTCACTAAGGATTACTCTAAAGGATAGCTAAATAATTCACATGGCTAGAGGCAGGCTCAGACACAGGCACAGAAACTATTTCAGCCTGCCTGATTTCAATTCATTCCCAGGCAGGACTCTAAGGATCTGACACCCCCATAAATAACCCAAAGCTGCGAAGGTACATACATCCACTCCCAGATCCCCTGGCCAGCTCCATGGGGTGCTCCCCTGCAGCAGTCTGAAATTGAGTCAAATGGGTCAAATTCCACCTCCAGTGGAGAAGCCACTCCAGGGGAGTCACTGCTTCTCTTCTATGGGTGGAATGGCTAAGCTCCCACAGACCAATGGCCAGGACCCAAAAGAGAAAGCTACTGTCCTACCTTGAAGGCTGTCCTGAGCGCTGACAGCCTGCCGGTGCTGCTGCTGAGGTCCCTCCTCTGGTGTAGCAGCCATTCACACCCCATCTCCGAGGGCCAATAAGAAAGCCACCAGGTTTGGTGAGGGGAGACAGGAGGAAGTAAACCTGCCAGGGTGTCAGGGGCAGTAGGGTCTCATGAAGAGTGTCACAGTCTGTCAGCTTGAAAGCCATTGAAGCAGGTCCTACATTAATGTGCATTGTTCCTCCTTTAAACTGCATTGATCTAAGGGTGGAAAACACCACACCCACGGGAGCTTTTCATGAACTTATTCTCCAGAGTTTTGCCTCTCTCAGGGACACCCACTACCCAAAACCTGGAGGCTGGGATTTCCAGGTAATTTGCAGAGGTTCTGAATGATAAGGGCACAGATGATAAAATGTTCTTTTCTCATAGGTGTATCTGGAATTCTTCTGGATTATAGCAATAATACTATTTTAAAGTACTCAGGGTGTGTACTAAATGACTAGGGCTGCTGTAACAAAGTGCCACAAACAGGGCAGTTTAAAAACAAGAGAAATTAGGGCTGGAGACGTGACCTGGTGGTAGAGTGCTTGCCTAGCATGTGTGAGGCCCTGAGTTGGATCCTCAGAACTGAGGGGGAAAAAAAGAAAAGAAAAGAACACCACATACTCAGAGAAATTTATTTTTTCACACCTTTGAGATAAGCAGTCTGAAATCAAGGTATGTGCAGAGTGGTTTCCTTCTTGGGCTATGAGGGAAAATCTGCTCTGTGGAGCTCCCCAAGTTTCTGTGGTTGCCAACAATGCTTGGGTTGGCTGCTTTATAATAGGGAAACACCAGTCTCTGCCTGGGTCTTCATGTGACCTTGTTTTCTATGTGACTCCTGGATGTCTCCATGTTTCCAAGTTTCCCTTTCTTATAAGGACAATAGTTAATGGAGTGAGGGTTCTCTGTATCCATCATCACCTCTTAATTACATCTACAAAGACCTGTTTCCAAATAAAGGCACATTCATATGGACTGAGAATTAGGACTGCAATCATCTTTTCGAGGGACCCATGGGAACCTACTCAGGGTAGGAGAGAGGACTAGCCAGAGGTCTGTTCCATCCTCAGAGCTGCGTCCACAGGAAGGTTCCTGGTTTTCATCCAAAAAGCTCCTGGTGAAATTGATGCCAGAATTCAGGTTCATGGCTGTCTACCTCATAACCAGAGAAAGGCACAGGCAAATGCTATGGCAATTTTCATTATTTGTAGTACTTCTTTCTTAAAAAGATATCTTGAACAAAGAGGTAGCAATTACTATTCTGCTGCTGCCGGGGGCGGGGGTAGGGGGAACAGAATTTTTCCTGTAATCTTCTGGTCACATTCTTTGTCAATGTATAGCTTTGTTTTGTGTATTTCTAGTTAAAGACACCTTACTTAATATATATTGTTGATTCTTTAACATTGAACTTATGGTAGACAACTCTGCAACCAGTACCTGAAAAAAGATTACCTAATAGGCATCTTATCTCCATAAGAGATATCACATCTCATACTTATGAACCCTAGAGAGCACCATGTGTGGATGTCATTTCATACAGTGAAATCGTCAGTAAAAATATTTTATTTAAAAATAATTTTTAAAAAATCAGCACCAAACTGACCCCCAAATGATACTTGCTTAGCACATTAGAGCGGAGAGGAGCACTGCCTGAATGGGTTCCCATGGGTCCCTCAAAAAGATGTACTGCAGTTCTAATTCTCAGTCCATATGAATGCGCCTTTATTTGGAAACAGAGTTTTTGCAGATAGGTCTTTGCATTGACCTGAGCTGAGCTGGGAACATGCTTATCAGGGAACTCATTTTTTTTTTTGTTTTTGTTGCTCTGAGGACATCTGGATGTGACCACAAAAGCACCATGACTATTTATTTTAGAATCAGAAATAAATTATACGTAGTAGAAAAATTCACAAATATAGACTCTTTGAATAACGAGGATTGCAGCCATCCCCAGCAGGTTCCCGGCACAGGTGTTTCCATCTCAGCTGCAGATGCCACCCTGAATGGAGGCGGGCTGTCTGCCAGTGTGATAGTATTATCACATCTTGGTGGTGCCCAGAGTAGATCTATGCAAACCAAACAATAGGACACACATTCCCACAATACTGCAATCATAAATAACCTGTCAGTAATAAAATCTATACAAAGGAAGAGGATGGGGTAGGGAGGACTCTGAGTTTGATGACTCCACATATAAGTGTAAAAATTACAGAGTTGCTTGAAATCAACCAGAGTTATTTCTTTCTGTCATCGGGTAAAAGGGAGACATGAGTGAGAGGTTGAGTCACAGAAAAATAGTTAAAACGTGTTGTCACTCATTCTGGGGACTGTGAAATATACACAATACACAACAAATATTTATTGAATGCCTTTTATGAAGCAGGGAATATGCAGAATACTGAGGATATGAGAGTGAATAATATAGATATAGGCACCAGAAAAGCTGTGATGTATCTATGGGGACAAAATGGGTAGAGGGAACTAAAGTGAGTTAGAAGAAAGAAAAATTTAATGGGACTGCAGTGCCGCAGCCTGGCTGGCTGGGCAAAATAACTGGGGGGTGACGAGCAAGTTGTGTACATTGATACAGCAGGAGTGGGAGCCGTTTATTGTAAGACAGGAGGGGTGTATATACATTCCACACAGCTTATCTTAATTAACATAAACTAGATACGGCAGTCAACCAATAAGGAATCTACACACTTAATGGCTCCCTGGCGTTACTTCACAAACCACTCCCCCTGGCAAAATGCCAGGCGCCATCTTGACTTGTTTACAGACCCTAACACTGCAGAATAGGTTTGAGGAGGGGAACAGTTCAAAATAGGCCATGAGAGGCATACAATTTAAAAGAAAGGGCTGGGGAGATAGCTTAGTTGGTAGAGTGCTTGTCTTGCATGCATAAGGCTGGGGGTTCAACCCCTAGCACCAAAAACAAACAAACAAACAAAAAACAAAAGAATGCTAACAACCTTAAGAAGTTTGGCATTAGAAGTGTTTACTTTGAAATGTAGTTTAGGTATCAGAAAGATCAGTAGAACAGAGGGAAAGATGAGGGGGAGGGAAATGGAAAGTAGTAGGGACCGTATTAGAAAAATTATATTCCATACTTTTATAATTATATCACAATAAATCCTAATGTCATGTATATCTAATAAGAACCAATAATAAGAAAAAAAAAGAATAGGTTAACTATAAAGCAAAAAAAAAAAATGGAAATGTAGGATCAACCTCAAATGCCTCTACAACAGGAAAAGAATAATTGTAAAAATTGTAGAATAGCAATTCTTTTGTGAACACCCAAGTCCCCCACAGATCCATGAGATCAACACTGTTCATAACAATAATAAGATATGACTTGCTTTTGTCGTGCGTTGACATGTGTAGTGATGAGATAAAAGCATTGGTGGGTAGAACTGCTGGTTCCTTTGTATAAATCAAGAGAGGAACACCACACTGTACTAGTTGGTAACCACGGCATCCTTCACCACTGTGCACTTTCACTAGAAACAATGTCACCAGAGAATATTCTTGTTGGAGCAGTATAAGGGAACCAAACCTCAGTCTTGATGTCATGTCTTTTTAGTATTTCACACGATGAAAGGATGAAGTGGGGAGTGTACAAAAGGCTCCAGGCCTTTCTGCAGCTCACCTGAAGTAGGAAGACTGACTCCAAGGAAAAGACGGGTGAGCATTTCAGCTGCAAGCTGAGCTAACTAATTTATGCATTTTTTCATGAGATGTAAATTCTGGTAGTTTAGAAATTTGGCATACAGATATTTTCTTTAGAATAATGAAGTAAACCCAACCCTTCAAAGAAAACAAATGACAACATTTATGGTTAAAGATGAAATTTGAACAGAAAAATGAGAGTTTTGGAAACTGGCTGCAGCCACAGATTTGACAGCTCCCTACCACATAAAGACTTTTGAGGATATTAGTGGTGCCATTAACTAATGTGATTTTTATACTATATAATGAGATGTGGTGACATTTAGATATTCAAAACTCAGGGAATCAATATTTTCCAGATGACCATAGTATATTGTCATAAAATCATTCATTGATAAAAGATTCATTCAAAATATAACTAATGTTTTTAGTGTAACAGCATTTAAAAAGTATACAGATTCAATACCACAACTGACCTTTGAGAAACCATTCTTTGCTGAATTTTGGTATAGTATCAAAGAAAAATATCAATAATTATCTGTTAAGGTTATTAAAATATGCAAACTTTTCCAACTATATATCTTATTAGTTCAAATTTTCTTCACACAGTTCATTCAATACATCATATTGTAACAGGCTGAATACAGACAAAAATATGACATTCTAGTTTTCTTCTTTCTTTTAAACCAAGCATTAAAGAGACACTTAAAATGCAAATAAACATCCCTGTCCTCACTTTTTTGTTTTGGAAAATATTGTTTTTAAAATATAATAATGTACAAAAATGTTATTTGTATTCTCATGTAATTACTTTCCTGGTAAATACTATTATTTAATGTGAAATAAAAATAATATTTTAAAATTTTATCAGTTTTAAAATTTACTATTTTTTCCAGGACTTATATCTATAGGTCTTTCGGATCCTCAATAACTGGGAATCCCCAGGCAAATATATTTAAGAACCACAGATATAAGGGAAAGAACACAGACTCTTAAAGTCAAGGGCCTGAACCCACTTCTTCTAACTAACTAGTAGACAGACCCAAGATAAGTCACTGAAGTTTTCATATCAGGTTCTTCATCTGCAAAATGAGGGTAAAAATTATCATAAATGCTCACAGGGTCACTACTAGAAGAGAAAGTGTGCCCATAGAGGTAGAGGTACTTTTTACTCTTCAAATCACTGAACAAAGGTTATTTACTTATCATTATCTATGACGATGAGAAATTGTGCTAAAATTTAATGAATCATATCAATAATAATTACCTTCCTGTGATAAAGTTGAAAGCATACTAATGGATCAATCACATCACGATGCCAAAATGTTTTTATCTCATCCCAAACACAGGCTTGTTTATTTGGTTTTCGTTATGTTTTCAAAGTCTTTAGAAACCTCAGAAATTCTGGTGATAGATAAAGCTAATTTAGGAAATGGGTTTTTGAATATCTATTTGGATGGACATGTGGGTATTTCAGCAAAACTCAGGAAAAGATTCACAATGTTTAGAAAGTATGTGGCTACATAGACTATCTAGGAGATGCAAACTGAGAGATCCTCCAATTGCTCATTTCTCACTACTTGGAGCAAATGTTAGCATCAGAAGCAACATTCAGCAGCTTTATACAATGCCTTATCTAAAGCAAGAATCTCTTCTAATAACCTCAGATATGTGATCCTAACTCTATTTAATATTTCTAGTTGTTGGACACATAAAGCCTCACAAGGCAGTTCATTTTGTGTGGTAGGCTTTTTTTTTTTTTCATTATACACATCTAATAATACAAAAAAGGAATGATTTATTTGCTTTTTCAGTAAGTTTCCAGGTCCTGCTACTGCTCATCAAGGAGTGCACTTTGAGGACCTCTGGTCCAGGCATCTGACTGCGATTCCTCACAAAGCTTGTTGGAGAACATGTTCTGAGTTCCATGTGATTAACTTGCAACAGTGCTCATTCACATATTGAAGCTAACTGTGTAGTGAACTATGAGTAACGTTTTGTTAATAGGAGAGCAGTGGTGTGAATAATCCACTACTGTGGATAATCCAAAAGCCATTTCAGTTTGGTTTTGGAAAGTGTTCAAGTTGGATTTTAATTTTGCAGTAGTGCTGGATTTGCCTTCATAAATAGGTTTTGTTGAGGCCAATGTTAAAACTGAGTTGACTGTTTCCTGGGTAAACACATGCTTTCCACAGTGAGGGAAGCAAGAAGGCTAGCATGCGATTGTGGAGACCAACCCAGCCTTCATAATTCACAAAGCAGGTTGCCTCCCAAAAGGAAAGTAAAAGTTGAGTAAGGGTAGAACACTTCAAAAGCTGTAATTCCTAAAAATATGCATGGAAGTTGGAAAAACTCACCAGTTTTTTTTTTTTCTATACATTGCCATACTAATTAAACTCATGTAGCCTAATGGAATTTTAACTATTACCCTGTATCCTCTGCCTAATGCAAAAACAAACAAACAAATTACAAAAAATATAAATAAAACAAAACAAAAAACAAACAAGAACAAAAAATACAAAGAAAAGAAAAACCTATGTGTGAGCAGTGTGTGTGTGTATCTGTGTGTCTGAGAATGTGAATGTATTTAAGTATATTCTTATGATTTCAGCTTTATAAAGGTCATAAGAAAACTGCTACCCCAAAGATCATCAATCCTGTTGTTATGACACTTGTGGTTACATGTCATTATAGTCTATAAAATCATTTTTCGAATGTCGGTTTGTGGATGGTTTGTATAAAAATAAACTGGGAACTGAGAAACAGATTCCTCCCCTGCTACCCCATGGCGGAGACTGTGTTAGTAGGTGTCTTTATCTGCCCCTCTTCTGACAGCCTAGTTCTTTCTCTTCCATTTCAGTGATTCATCTCTAACACAGAAAGAATCAGTTAAAGCTACACCAACATGTGGATATTTTGAACAGAATTTATTGGAAATAAAACCTTGACCACACAGAGATGTAGCATAATCCTCAGAAATGGGAAAAATACTAATATTACTGTTATGGTTTGGATGTGAGGTGTCCTCCAAAAGCTCATGTGTGAGATAATGCAAGAAGGTTTGAAGGAGAAATGATTTGGTTATCGGCTTAATCTAACCAGTGAATTGATCCCTGATGGGATTAACTGGGTGGTGGCTGGAGGCAGGTGGGAGTTTGGCTAGAGGAAGTAATTCATTGGGGGCATGGCTATGGGGTATATATTTTGAATCTAGAGAATGGAGTCTTTCTCTCTGCTCTCTGATAATCATGTGAGCTGTTTCCCTCTGCTACACGGCTCTGCCATGATGTCCTGCTTCACCTTGAGCCCCAAGGAAGGCAGCTGGCTTTTTATGTACTAAA
Source organism: Spermophilus citellus (assembly GCF_964194105.1). Classification (NCBI taxonomy): domain Eukaryota; kingdom Metazoa; phylum Chordata; class Mammalia; order Rodentia; family Sciuridae; genus Spermophilus; species Spermophilus citellus. The sequence goes on from NC_138182.1 coordinate 186,420,916, forward strand.
GACCTCCAAAACTGTTAGCCCCTCTATAAACCTTTCCTCCTTTATAGTTGTTCTGGTATGTTCCTCTAGTTGCAGCAGTGAAAAAGCTGACTACAACAATTACCTACCAATTTCTGAGTCCTTATTGTAGGTCATATACTGTACTCAATGTCACATAGCCTCAAAAACCCCTATAATGTAGACCCCTTTCTTAGTCTAATTTAATAGGTGAGAGGACTGTAGCCCAAGTTACACTGCTGGGGAATGGCTGAGGTAGATTTAGAAACCTCCTTTGCCAGACTCAAAACCTATTCTATTTACTACTGTGCAATATCCCTGCCCAAGTGGACTGTAAATTATGGTATATTTATTTTTAAAAATGCCTCCTTATAAATTAACTTGTATACTAAACACCTCTTACATGCTGCTTTAGATTTTCTTGGTCTCATCTGGCTATTGTCCCAGCCCCAGTTACCTGACCACCTGAACCCAACTTCCCAACAGCATCACATCTTGACTGTGCACTGTGTGCTGCTTACCTGTGTTCTGGGGACTCTCCCTTGGATGCTGAAGTGATAGATGCTGCTGAGAAGTGTGAAGGAATTAGTCCTCCACAGCAGTGAAAGTTGGACCAATGGTAATCTACAGGGATCAGATAAATGCTTTTTTTGTCCCTTTGAATAAACTGCTCTGAGCAGCTGTCTATAAACTTCTCTAAAGACAGCCCTTTGTGTTAGAGCTCTCTGTTCCACTTGATACAAAGGGGTTGGTAACTGGATAACATATGTTCATATTAGATCAGTAATTCTCATTCCTTCCTTGCTTTGTACTCCTTCCCCTTCAATAATGCTCCTCAGAACTGCATCCCCTCAAAAAATAATACTCTAAAAGTCCTTGTTCAGGTTCTCCCCGACCCCTTGGAAAGTCAGGCTAAGTCAATTAGGAATTTCCTAGTATTTCAGTGTATGCAAGGCAGTTTTGCTTTTAGCCCTGTTGGAGAGATGGGGCAGAAGAAGCACAGTGGGGAAAAATGGAAAAAAAAATGAATTATTGGACTGCAGTTTGCCTCTTTCAAAGCTATTTCTGAAAAAAAGGATTTCTCTGCTTTAAGCCATTCAACAAAAATATTGCCACAGCTTTGTAAGCAAGGAGGGACACAATTGCAAATAGGCAAATAATGAATGCCTTGTTTTTCTTTTGTTACAGAGAGGTTCCTACTCATTGCCTCTAGTCCTGCATAAAATTCTTTGTCCTGGGAATCCCGTATATTTTGGCAATGCCTTGTTAAAGGCCCTCCCAGTGAAAGGAAAGAGATGAGCCTCCTGAAACAAACATCAGCAACTAAAATGACCCTTTTAAGATGAGATTGAAAAACATGGCTATTTCCCCCAAATTAAGCAATCTGTAGAAAGTATGGCTAAGAGCCAGAGCTAGAAATGAGCAGGTGTGCCTCAGGAGACAGTTCTCAGCACCTTCCCTAGGTGAACAACTGTAACATGTGTTTCCTATCTCCTCTGTACTAGGAAAACCTGTCCAATGGACCCAGAAAAAGAAAAAAAAAGATAAAGGAAAGGAAAATAGTTATTTTAGAAATCCTTAGAAAGCATGTACTGATAGGCTCAATAAAATGTAGAGCTGAAACATGTTTCTAAATAACCAAGTTCCAAATATATTGGCCTGGCGTGACTTTTCAGATATGAAAGTGTTGGATAATTGTGTTCTTTATTGCGTGTTTCCTTACTTAATGCATTTTGATAGGATATGTAAATTCACCAGAGTTTCTCATAACCAGAATGACCCAAGTTCTGAGCAATAGATCAGATAAGTGAATAGTTACCAATGTGGTCTGGTCAGGAATAGAATAATAATGTAACTGTGTGTGTGTTTTAAATTCAATACATATTTTCTGAATAAATATTGGATTTATAAATGGATGGTAGGCTATTATGATACTATGATTCAGAAAATATGTAGTAAGTTTGGATAACATGGTATGTTCTATGTTAGGATTACTTTATAATAATAAACACACATAGAGCATGATCCCAGAATTAAATAAAGTCAATGAATTAACACACATAAAATATAATCCCAGCAGTCAATGAACTCATAGGCTAACAGAATATTATAGTTATTAGTACTGCTATGAGATTGCTTTGTACATTTATTGAGTACTTACAATGGTATTATATTTTCTTACTCCTCTCATTTTACAATAAAGAAACAAAGAGGTTAAATGACCCAATTCTGTTTGCCCAGTTAATGGGGGAACTACTACTTAAACTTTTGTTCCCTTTGATCTCAAATTTAGAGCTTTTTCTCCCACCTAGTATGGTCCCCTGTAGTCTGGGGTTCCTTATTCCACTTTTATAATCAGTACCTTTGACATCAAGTAGCTCTGGAGCTTGATCTTCCCTTCACTAAAGATTGTGGGAGATGTTGTCATGGAAATCTGCAAGGTGTCAGTCATGGTAGACTAAGCATCTACCCTCCTCCTTTGCAAGTGTACATTTTACATGCTCCAACCCCTATGGCTACAGCTGATTAATCCGTAGGTATGCAACTAACTCAAGATACAATGACCACCTCCATTCCCTGAAACTTGTGCACTTGGGACCACAGACAGAGTCTGGGACTTTTCTTTCTGGAGACTGAAGCCATATTGATTCAAAACTCAAAAGCTGCTGGTTCCAGTCTACAACGACAGAGAATGAATCTAACTCCCTTAGAAATAAGCAGTTTTGGGAGTCAGAGGAAAGATGTTGGCAGTCCTTGAGTTCCTGGGTCCATTTGTCCCTGCAGAGTAGTTGTTTCTCTGTCTTTTGTGCTTATTCAACCTTTCCTTTAATCATGTGAGTTAACAAATTCCCCTCTTGGACCAAGTTTAATTCAAGTTTTGTGTCTCTTATGAATAACAAAAGATGTCTCATCCAATGAGACATTTGAGATCCAATGAGAAAAAGAGATTAAAAAATCCACTTAAAAATCTCCAAATTAATTATGAAAGTCCATGATTATTATATTGGGCCCCACCTTTGTGAACGAATTGGACCCTCACTTACTGTCTGACTCACCCAGTCACAGCCCCTCTAGTCCTTCAGAGCCCACATGCTTTGTCTGTGTGTGTGTGTGCACGTTCACCTGTGCGTGCATGGTACCATCAGGCAACCAGAGGATAGCACTCCCTGCTCCTATGCCACCTTGCACGTAGTGCCATTTTAGAGCCATCATTTTCCACTCTGTAATGACAGGATATGTATCAACTGTTGCCATCCCTGCCCGGTTACTTCCTAGGGGACTCAAATGTAAACTTTGGAGCATAGAGATCTGTATCCTATACTTGTGGAATGACGAAGACCTGCACAGTAGAGTTCTGAGGCTGGAGGGTGGAAATGGGATTATCTTTTGTTGGGTCTCCTGGATGTGAACCTGAGATAAGGGGTTTTGGGTGCATATTTTATGGCGGAAATACTTTAGTAGATGTAGTTATAAATCCTTGAGCATCTTCTATAGCCTCAGCAAAGAGTAGGATGGGTGGGTAGAATCAGCTCTATCTTCAAACAAAGGAAAGGGAGACACTTGTGCAAGCCCAGAGGGACCAGTGGGACCCGAAGTTTAAAGTCGCTCAAATACAACCACTCCAGATATCCTCATCCCAATCTCAGGGCCACACTCCTTCTCCATTAGGCCCTGCCATGGCAAAGGTGAATTGCCTAGGCTGAAAGTTTCAGCTTTCACTGAAGTTTTGCTAACATTCCAGTTATGTCCCTTTTATGGTCTTCAGTTCCTCTATCCTACCGCTGTGGGTGATGTGGGTCTCTCTGCTGCCAAGGAGGACCTTTGATCCTCCAGTTTTATTTTAAGCTGGTTATCCATGTCTGAGTTTGACATTTTCTCTCTTCAAAGCATCAATGACAGTCATAAATAATTAGCAATAATTTTCATGTTATTAATGTTTTCCTACATCTTTCAAATTCTACAGGTGTTGCATGAGTCAGTGAGCTCCTTCCCCCTGTGTCCTATGCTGAGTCACCCCGGCTGCACTGCTCACCAGGTGCACTGCAACCTCATATGGAGCCTGCTGCTGCTCCATCTGCTTCAGTGACACCATCCTCACTATCAACTGACTGGTGGGTTATCCAACTGCAAAATTACATGCTATGGAGATGCTTCCCAGGACTACTTTGGTACCAACTCTTGTTGGTACAGGTACTCACCTGTAAAACTCAGGATTCCTAGTGGCAGAAACAAAGGTAAGAACCCAGGTCTCCAGGGAATACTCTCTTGGTTGCCTTTTTTCCAGCATCCCATGATTCTGTGCTGGTGTTTCTCTCTGTATATCTACTTGACTGCACCCGTCCATATTCCTCCCTACTCCCTCTTCTTCCTTTCTCTCACTTTCAAGGCAAATTTCTGAAATTCTCAAGTACACATAGCCTAGAATAACAGTCTAAAACCAGCTTAAACCTCTTCCAATAGGAAGAAGTCTTTTCTGTATCTCTAATTTCTAATTATAAACTCTAGATTGAGAAAAATAATCCAATTGACCTAGCTACTTAGGAATCAATTAGCCCTGACCATGAAGTTGAGAGGGTGATATGGCTAGTAAAGACACAAGCTGGGCCTGTTCTTGTGGATAGGCGGAACTTGGAGAAGAGAACCAAAGGTTAGGGGACTCACTTAACTTTCCTATTAAAATGTCCTTCTCTAGCAATACTCCAGCCCAAAGACTGACATGAACGTTAGAGTAGCTTACACAGAATGAAGTGTGCCAGAATTCTTTAGCAAAATGTCTCTCTGGAGACAGTGCTGTCTTGAGTAAAGACTAGTTGAATGCAAGCTCCCTGAAGGCAGAAACTTTGTTCAATAATGTATTCCTAGCACTGACATAATTAGCTAGGTCACAGTTATCAGTAAGTTTCTCAGATGAGTGAATAAATGCCTAATGACATAAAGATCTGTTTTACAATCCTCAGTGCACACATTGAATTCTGACTCAGTTTTCTTTTCTCACCTGTAAAACAGGGCTAATAACGGTACTTATTTTATGAGGTTCCTGTGTGGGTTCTGTTAATATGGACTCTAGCATAAGGACCACAGTTGCAAGTACATAGTAACTACTCATTAAATGATAGCTAGCATGAACAGAGAGTCAGGATACAATAATGCCTTCTACAATGAAGTAAAGCTATAGAATGTAGGGTACATTACATTTCCCTAGAGGGAGATGTGTTTTCCTTTTTAGGTGTGTTTAGATAATAAGATGGATAAGTAATTGGAGCAGAATCAAAGGCAGTCATCCCTGACAAAGTGATCCTTCCAATTGGTCAGAGAAAATTAACTAAAAATAACAGCAGCTCCAAACAACAGTAAAACTGTTTGCATTAAGTCTCTTCTGAAGGTTCTGCCTCTGCCTCTGGGGAACCAGTGGTCTTTGTCTGGCATCCTCCACAAAAACTGTTAGATGTGCCTGTGGGAGTGAAGAGAAAAGCGGGTGTACTACACATGCTGCCTATACTATGTAAGCAAGCAGCTTTCTGTGTACAGTTCAGAGAGCCTAATTTTGAGCTAATCGTTGATAGAATGAAGAACATGTCTCTCTTCAACCTGCCTTTTTTTTTCTTTTTCTCTCTGCCCCTTGAAACAGCACAGATGGGGAATAGAAAAGCAGACGATTCAAACTGGTACATTACGTGGGCACAAACAAGTTAGGGAAAAACATCTTTACATGGTGAGAAAAATTCCACTCCTTTCTTGGACAATTTCTGAACTATTGGAAACCATGGAAACTAATATAAATGTAGCCAGTGCATTGTACATTCTCAGTCTGAACAATAAAAAACAAACTTAATCTGTTAAAAAAAAGTTAAAAATAAACATAACTTGGACAACAGACTTCAACAAGCTTCTTATTCCCTCTGATGAAAACTTATGAAGAGTGGGCATCTTGAAAGAAAAAGAGCTATTTATGCTTGATTTTTCAATCTAAAAATTACATGTCCTTACATAATATATATGTAATAATGCACACATTATTATATATGTTTATATAATAATATGTGTATATATAATTATGTGTATATATAATAATGCATACATGATATATATGCAGATAGTATGTGTATGTGTGCATATATATTATATATATAAAATTTATATAAATGATTTATATATATATTGTTTATATATATATATAAAATATGCTCATGCACAACACCAGGGTTAAGAATATTCCTAAATCATAGCATTGTTGAATAATAATTATTACACATTAGTAAATGTAATATATAATTACATTGAAAAGGATATATACTATGTAATTAATATTACTCACCAATATCATGTATTGGAAAAAAAAATTGACAATGAGAACATAGGAATTAACAAATATGGTTCCTGGACTCTTAAGGCATACAGACTAGTGAGAGGAAATATTCATTAGTCACATAATCAAAAGAACAAATACATAATTAGAAACAACAGTGGATTCAGGGAAGAGAAAACACACGGTAACATAAGCTTCACATGTGATCTAATTTAAGTGGGGGTTAGAAAACTTGTTTAGAAAATTAAGGTACTAATTTTTGGCAGTATGAAAAGAAAACACTGTACATCGTTTTGGACACAGTTGTAATCATCTCATGATGCAGAAGAAAAGATATTTAATTAGTAAAAAAGTAAAGAGAGACTGGCCCCTGGCTGGCTCTCATTAGAGAAAGCTAACAGAGGGATCAATTATTTTCATTAGAGGAAAGAAAAAAGTTGTTAGGTCTGTGTTGCAGCATGGAAAATTCTACCTAAATGCTTGAAAAACATCATCAGAATCATTTGGTGATGGAACAGTTAATGATGGAGTCAACTTCTCTAGGGAAGCCAGAGGTGGTGGAAGGAGCAAAAAGAATTTAATCTTTCAAAGATCATGAAAAGACCATTTCCATGCCCTCAGGGATCATGTAAGTCATGTCATAAAATTTTATGTTCCATTATATTAGATGGGCCCATCTGCCAATTAAAATGCCCTGCCATCTTGCTTTTATCTTGGTTTTGGACCTCAAAGATCAGTAGGTAGTTTAGTCAAAATTCCTCTCTTACTAGGAGGTATTATTAAATATATTTTTCTAAACAGTAAATGAAACAAGGATTTCTCTTGGGTCTTTCAACAGAGTTGTTGATTGGCCCAGGAATAGAGTTCATATATTTGGACTCTGACTTTTGTGTATTCACGAGGACTATGTTTCTTGCCCTACATTGGGAACTGAAAACTTAATGCTGGTTTGAGAAATAAAATAAAAACAGCAAGTAAACCATACACTTGAGAAATTATCTTCACATTATGTTGAGTTTTTCACATCCTGAAACAGCCTGTTTCCTACCTTTAACAAGTTTAAGTTTGCTGTGCTCAGCATAATTGGACACAGCTGCCTGCATTTTCTGCCGGGGAGTGAGAGAAAATGGAGTTATTATTAGCACTTGGTAAAGCAACCTGCCTGGTCAATGTAAATCTTAAGATTCAAGTGTTTATTGGTTGTGAATTTTCCATTGTAAGGGCACCTAGGAAGTCTCATCACTAATAGGAATCTGGAGGAGGAGGCTGAAAAGCACCGAGTATCCAATCAGAAAATTAATTGGTTGACCCATCCATAATGTCAGAGTCAACAATAGAGACATTAGACCACACAAAATTGGGCTATCCTCAAAATGAATAACTGCAGGCAGCAATTTCTAGGGCTTACAAGGGAAGTTGGCAATGCTTTAAGTTAGAGGCCTTTAGAAAAGTATTGCTTTCATGGAGGAATAGGTCTGAAATCAGTCTTGGCTTGAAATGCCCCAGAAGCACACTCTGAGACAATGATTCAAGTACAAGTAACTTCTTTGGGGAATGCAGCAAACACTAGGGAAGAGAATAGTGGGAATGGAAAGCAGTCAATAAAGGGAACATCACTAAGCCAGCTACCACAATGAGCAAATTGAGGTTGACCTCATGGGAAAGCTGGGACACTTCACTAAAGGTGACTCATAATGAACCCACCCAAAGGGCAAGGGAGCGAGGGTATTTATATACCAACTCCTGAGCCTTCTCCTAGGAGTGTTAATTCCTTGGCATTTTTGGCCTGCCATGTATGGAGGGGCCATTTTTAGTTTTGGGAAAGCCCTCAGGTAAAAAGATAGGCGGATACTGGCAATGGAAGTGAAATAGAACACACTAGAAGGCTGGAAAAATAGAAATGGTGGACAGGAGCAGAATGCCTCAAACACTCTTCTAACTGTGAAGATGTGCAGTCAAAAATCTCAGCTCCACTAGATTGGTAGTAACTTTTAGGACCACTATGTTGATGGAATTCTAAGGAAGATGGAAAAGGATTCTTCTTTTAAATCATTAAAGATATCTTCTGTGGGCAGGATAGGGTAGAAGTCAGCATATATGCCATGCATTTGTTACCCTTCATCTAGATTAGGAATTGGCCGATTCTCTGTAAAGGGTCAGATAGTCAGTATTGTAGGCATTGAAGCTTATCTTTCACCCTGTTATACACTCTTATTTGTTTTCTGTTTTACAACTCACATAAAAAATGGGAAACATATCTCAGCTTGCAGGGCATACAGAAAACAGGCTGATGGCTGGTTTGTACCATTGGTCAGTTTTCTAACCTCTGATCTATAAATTAATATTTCCCTGGCCTTTTAATGTATGAGTACTTCTTTTTATTGTCAAAAATGTCTTTAAAGCAAGACTTCTACAAAATAGCCTGTGAGTTTTACATATTTTTCTTTAAAATTATATTCTAAACATGAATGTTTAGATCTTGGGAACCGCAGTTGTTCCCCCACTGTGCCAGTGAGGCACTCTGCACCCAGGCCGAAGTCCACTGACCTGGCTCACATGCCTGCATTTACAGTAGAGGAGACTGAGACCTAGTCCTTTACAGAAGAAAAAAAGGACTCATCTAAGCTTAAATGTTTAGTAGTTCATCAACCAAATAATGTTCAGTGGGAGACAAGGTCCTTATCAACCCAGAACACCATGAAGCTATGTAAAAAAATCCTAATTTTATATTCCATATGGTGCAAATTTGAGCCATCTAGGTCTAGAGGAAAAATACATAGGGTTGAAATAATAAGGGAAGGGCTCATGAATAAAGACTTTCCCAGAAAAGGGAAAAATAGTCATGTTTCATATTCATTCGAGAAGTATGAATTGAGTTCCAAAACTGCGTCAAGGAATATATAAACAACACAGAGCTCCAGGATACAGGTACTATGAAAAATAAGAGTCACATAAATGGAAATGAATGTAGTGTGTTTCTGGCTCAGGTCTTATTTATTGAATAAAAATATCTTTTTTTTTTTTTTTTGCTTCTGGACAACTGTTGGCACCAGACAAGAAGTGAAGACAGTGAAAGGGCAACACAAAAGACATCTGTGAGGAAGCAGTGGAAAACAGCACTGAGGAGCTGTGTGGGAAGCAGGTAGAAAAAAAAATAAGCTACTTAAGACTTTGATGTTTGGTGGCAAAGATGTTAAGGTTTCCCAGGCAGGATGCACACACTGTAATCTCAGCTACTTGGGAGGCTGAGGCAAGAGGATTGCAGGTTCAAGGCGGATCTCAGCAAATTAGTGAGACCCTGTCTCAAAATTAAAAAGGATTGGGCATGCTGGGATGTAGCTCACTGGTAAGGCACCCCTGGGTTCAATTCCCAGTATTTGGGGAGAGGGTGAAAAGGAGGGACGGAACGGAGGGAGAGAAAGAAAGGGAGAGGGAAAGGAAGAAGGGAGGGAAAAAAGAGAGAGAGAAAAGTTGTTATAGCTGCACTAAATCTCATTGAAGTCTTAATTACTGGAAGATATTGGTAAACACTTTTACTTTGACAAATGGCTTAGAAAAATGAGACAAAACCTACATGCAGGCAAAGTTAAGCTCTTCACTGGCAGTAGTTTTCTGCTCTGTAAGTAGCAAAAATATTAGTTTCTACCTTATGAAGATAGATTTATGAGGATAGATTTAAATATATAGCACAATATCTGTCATATCATAGGTTCAAATATATCTAAAAGAACAAATCAAGTCACATAAATTAAGCATTTAGAAATATCAATTTATAATAGCTAACATTATGATGTATATGTATATCTATGTATCTATGACAGATACATTACATATAATTATGTTATATATAGTTATATTCTTTTTTTTGTACTGCTGGGTATTGAACCCAGGGCTTTGTACATGCAAGGCAAGCAAGCACTCTACCAACTGAGCTATATCCCCAGCACATAGCTATATTCTATATAGGCACTATACAGCAAACTACATTTTGTATGTATGTATATTTATTTGTATACTATATTTTGTATTTAAGAAGGAAAAATTGAACAGTATTCCTAGTGATAAATATGGAGAATAAAAGGCAAAACATGAAGTAGTGGAAAATAGATGCATCTGCTATTGCTTGCAAAGCACAAAATCAATCATTCATATATCACAAACCCAGGAAAGGTAAATTCCTATTTCCATTTTACAGAAGCATGATCTGAAACCTTTCCCCACAGATTCCATGGAAAATGGGGTCAGACTACTTTGTTTGCTATCATATTATCAACATCTAGCTGGAAGAATACTTTGCATATGAACCTCAGTTAATGATTTTTCAATACATAAAGTGTTTAAACAGCAATTTTGGTTCAGAGAAAACATTACAATTGCAATTACTCATATGCATTAACAATAGGGTCCTTTCTTACTTTTTATGCATCCATATTTTACAAATTTGTTAAGAACGGGTTCTTAGCATCTGGAGGAACAAACTGATGTTCCTAGTCTATGACATGTATCCTGGCTCAGGAAGAGCCTCAACTAATGTTAATCATTCTTTATTTTCTGTGTATTTGGCCAGTCCTTGGCAAATATAGGAATAAAAAAGGATTACATTGGTCAAGAAAACCAACCCAAACATCCAGTGATGTGGAGAATAATATCTCAGTACAGCAGCAGTACCTGGTTGCCAAATAATTAGGGGGGGCAGGTAGGGAATGACATGGTTGCCAAGATTTGTTGGGCAAGAAGCCAAGAACAAATACACAACACACTGAGCTCAGCAGAATACTAATGAGAGATTCCATAATCCTGTGGATTTCCTTAAAGCAAAGAGCTGTCCAAGGGGCCAAACCCTTTAAGCATTTCAGTCAGCTAATGCACAGCACCCACAGGTGTGAGATGTGACATACATGTGATTTTTAAAGCAAACAACACTGGAGTATTATTCTATATATTTAGAAAGCAAGTGGCCTCAGGAAATGGGTTTATTAAAGTATAATTAAATCCCATTATTCTAGTTATTTTTGGACATAAATCAACAACATTTGTTATGCTCACAGACTGTGAATCAAAAGACAGACAAGGCACAGTAGGGATATCTGGGTCCTCATCTGGGAACACTAGCATGGCACTCCACTAGGACACCTGAGATAGGCATCTTTTGGAGGATTGAGTCTTCATCTACATGTCTAACAGCAGGGCTGAAATACTTGAACTGCAACAACTTGAACACTCCCATCAGCTGGGACTGTCAACCAGGACTGCTTACATGTGGCCTCTCCAGATGGCTTGGGTTTTCTCACAGCATGGCATCCTCAAGTTATTTGGACTTCCCTCATGGCAGTCCAGGGCTCTATGAGCAGATTGTCCATACGGCAGGGAAGCATGGCCTTTTATGCCTCAGTTTTGGAAGTCACATGTATCAATTCCACCATCCTCCCCAGATTCAATTGAAGGTTATATCCCACACTTTTCCATGAGGGACTGTTGGTATCTTGTGGCCATGTTTTCAAATGACCACGCCCATTGATATCTGATATAAAATGGACTCTGATTCTAGTACAGCAAAGTGGCTAAATGACTGTTGGGTCAGTGTCACTTCTACCACTTACTGGCTCTGTAGACAGGAATGGTAATCACCAGACTAACTCATAGGGCATTGCATGAATTACTGAAAAAATTATTAAGGCAGTAACCAAGACAAGGAAGCCCAATAAATTTAGCTACTATTGGCTAGTTATTTGTTTTTTAAAATATCAACATAGTGGACAGCTTACGCTGTGCCAGTGATCGTGACAGTTTCCAGGACTACAAGGATGAATAATACATAGATGAGATCACTGATGCTGAGACCTGATAAACAAATTAGGAGATTCCTTAAAATTACAAGAATACGCAATATGCATCTATCAAAGGTTGAATAAGGAGGGAAATGAAAGAGGAGTCAGAAGATTCAGTATCAGAATCTGACACTTTCTGGTTGTGTTTTGCCTTCTCAATCCACTCAGCCTTTTCAAACTTTATTTTTCTCACCTATGAAGGAGAACAGTGCAGCATTTCAAAGTTAGTGTGAAGATTAGTGGAATAGTTCTTATTAGAGACTCTAAAACTCAACCACGTGTGCACCTGGGAGCCACCATCCTTGCCTAGGCTTCCCACTGAGCCTATCTGTGGGGACTTGATTACCTGAAACCCAGTTATTTGAAGAGCTCCTGAGAATCTGTTTCAGTTCAGTAGTTCAAGTCTCCTTGTTCATACTGTTTCAAAGTACTTTTTAGCCAAATATTGACAAACTTTTTCTTCTGCCATGCACCAAGCAGATAATTTGGTGGGCAGCAGGGGTGTTAGAAGGAATTACACAAATCACTTGAGAAACCACAATACTTGTGATCAGTATTAAGAAAGAGGTAAATGCCAGAATGTGGTACACTGGGAGTGATTACAAATAAAAATATTTAGATTTATATCTTTATACTGTTTAAATACTTACAACATCACTAACCTGGAGTGGAAAGAGATGATAGTTGAAAGAAGTATACTGTCACCATGTAAAGTAGGTATTTTGTGTTATGAAACGTCTATGTAATATGTAAATATGAATAGTGCCTTCAGAATGTTTACCCAAAGTGGAAATCAGACTTGAATAGGCTTGTCCATATCATTGCTAATGAGAAAGCAATTGCAGTAGGTTCATGTCTATTATTCTATCTGATGGGAGAGAGTACTATATGGTATGGTTTTTATTAAGGAGAGAGGAGGCCCAAGGTAGAGATGACAGAGAACCCTGAAAGAATGCCAAAAACATGAATGGCAAAATTGATGGCATTTGGCTACTGGTGGATATGGAAAGAGAAAAAAAAATAGATTCTAAGATATGGGGCATCTCTACCAGGAGTCTTATGAATAGTGTCTATCAAGTAGTTGAAGGAAAAGTTGAGATCTCAGAAGGAAGTGCTCTAAGTGAAAAATGAAGGTTCAAGGGTCATCAGTATAGTATAGTGACAAGTACTGAACCTCCTCCATCAGGGAGAACATAGGGGAGCAATTTCTGGAAGCACCAAAGACCTTGGAGAGAGGAAGGAATCTGAGGAGCTAAGAGAACTGGAAAAGAATTAATTAGAAAATAAGGGCAGTGAATAGGAACTCAAAGGCAGAAAGGGTTTCCAGAATGCAGAAGGATTGTGTAATAATGCCATAGGCTACCAGGAGGTAGAGGGGCATAATGAAAGCATTGAAGAGCACTAGGTGTGATACTTTCTAAAGAAGGAGTTCATAGAAAAAGCTTGGCAGTTGGGGGTTAAGGTGAGGATAATAAAGATACACCAGGCATCCTTTCTCAAAGGAAGAATTTTCAAGAAAGGGGTACATGGGTAAAATTTCTATCTGAAGAAAAGGAATGAGTGGGAAAAAGGACCCAGAGAAATAGGACATTGGATAGAGATTCCTTATTAGGAAAAACAGTAAGAAGGGGCGGAAAGAAAAGTGAGAGTAAAATTTTGAATGTAGAGAAAGGGAAACTGGAGGAAATCATGGAATTCATACTGAATTGACTTGGTCTTCTTCGTAAAGTGTTCTGTGGTCCTGTGGTAGTTAGAAAAGACCTGAGATGGATGCTAAACATACCATAATAGGAAGTTGACTAGAAAAATAACAGGATTACATATTTCTGTAACACATGTGGTATGGGTAGCATATGTGGTGTAATAACATGCTAAATATATTTATAATTTGTAGCATATTACAAAATACATGAGATTAGGCATGGTGGCTCACTCCTGTAATCCAAGCGGCTCAAGAGGTTTAGGCCGGAGGATTGGAAGTTCAAAGTCAGCCTCAGCAACAGCAAGTTGATAAGCAATTCAGTGAGACCCTGTTTCTAAATAAAATACAAAATAGGGCTGGAGATGTGGCTCAGTGGTTCAGTGAGTGCCCCTGGGTTCAGTCACTGGTACCCCCCAAAAACTATACACATGTATGTTATAATACATATTACAGGTAATCCCTGAATAAATAAAGTTATTTCCTTGCTTCAACAAAAAATGTCATGTGTTTTACTAAAAAAAAAAAAAAATCCTCATCAGCAATTTAAATAAGAAGGATGTCAGAGATGAGTCAAAGAGTTTTTGCTAAGTGATCTGAGGAAGGAATGGAAGACAACTGAGAACCTCTCTGTGAGGAAGAGGGCTTCCTGAAGAAGAGGGGTCTTCTCCACTAAATCCGACTGTATCCCATAAATGAGAGAGGAGCAACCTTAGTGCTGCAGTATGCAACAGTGACAGAATATAGGAGGCAGGACTTCCTTCCAGAGAAGGGACATCACCTGAGATTCTCCTCTCTAGCCAAACAGAAGAACTACTGTATACCTAAAATGCAGTTCAGGAAAGAGTATTTTTGTGAAGACAAGGAAAAGAAAATAAATCAAAGGAGATTCTCATATAGGTCAGTGGTAAAAATTGGGAAGAGCATTTTAAAGAATTTCTAGTGTGTGCTTCCAAAAAGATTCAAGAGAACATTTGAAACTGAAGCTATGAATTTATTTTGAAAGAAACATTCTAAAATTAGTAAAGATTACATAAAAATTTTAAAACGAATATTGGCATACTACACGGCAGGTTGGACACCTCATATGAATTTAGTTAATGTATATGATAAACTCAAGAAAGCCATAAATGATATAAAAATATTAACATGATAATAAATGAGAGAAAAGATAAATGTATAACAAAAGTCCCAAAAGAGAGAAAAGAAATATATAATAATAAATAATAGAATAAAATAAAAAATAAAATTTTGCTGAGTGCAGGAAAGACAGAAGTTTGCAATCTGCACAGCCACTTTTAGTACAATAAAGTAATGAATATAAAAAAATTGTGATCCTTTTAATTCCAAGGATGAAAAAAACCCCTCATACATAAGAAAAGGCATTTGCTAAAATAGAATCCATAAACTCTTCTCAAAAAATAAATTACTTGGTGATATATAGAAACTTTCTACAGATGAATAAAAAAATACATCTCTCGGAGGGACTCGTTATTACATAAGGCTTAACTGTGAGAAATGAAAGTAAATTAAATAAAGGAACAGTGATATGATTTTTGTCAGTATGGTTTTAAAATACAATGCATGAGTCCAACAGTTATAGGTTTGACACATAATTTAGCAAATTGCAAATAACTAGTAATAATTTGCTGTTAAAAATCTGATTTGTGAAAAACCAGAGAGTGAGTGGAAGTTAGAAATAAGAACTGAACTAAAATTTCTACCTTACACTGTCAAATCAATTTTTTATTTCAGTATAGATCTTGTGAAATGAAAATAAATTTGAACACTTTTAAAATTAGAAGTAACCACGATTAGAATAAAAGTATGATATATATATATTTCCACAAACTCAGGGTTTTAAACACAGTTACATCTCTTTGTTTTCCTAATTAATTGCTCTAACCAAAAAAAAATGTCCACTGGTAGGAGGTTTGATAGCTCCCTCTTGAGTCTTGGTCTCCTGGGAATCCAGGAGTCATCTGGGTTGTGCAGATCCAAGGGGGTGAGTGTGCAGGACCTGCAGGATAGAGAATGCCATAGACAGACACGTGTGCACCACCACTGTTCCTTCCCATTTGCATAAGGGGTTGCCATTGAACAGTAGCTATCCACAAAGTAAAAAGTATTCTGGCCCGCCCCCAGGAGGATTATTCACTGACTCACAGTGCTGTGACAACTGTCTTGATGCCCCTAGAAGCATGATCAAGGAAGGACTGGGCATGGGAACCCAGGTTTGATCTTCTAGGGCTACAGCTTTAGAGCTCAATGGATGAGCTCCAGGCCACCACCTCTCGGGCTCAGAAGCATGCCCCTCTTCCTAGAGTGTATTGTTTTAAATTGTTCAAAGAAAGTTCTGGTAACACCCAGCCTCTGATAAATGAGCTTCTCATCTGATCCCCTATGAAAGATTCCCTCAACATCTCCTGGGAGGGCAAATAATTCTGAGGGAGCCCAGGGTAAGATCAACATTTGTGTACTTCTAAGCATGCCCCTCTAAGGGATTGGATTGAGATGAGGCTTTTTGTTCTATGTTTAAAAATAAAACACAAATGTATGCTGATAAATCCCTACTATAAAGAGCTTAACTATCAAATCACTAATAAAAAAGTAAAACACTGCATGTATGTATGCATTTGTTTGTGGGTACTATCAAGAAGTACCCAACAAAAACATTTCAAGGAAAAAATTGGGCTAGAAAATTTATCAAACTGTGAATAAAATAAAAGTCTAAATAAAATAAAGCCATTAATGTTAATAAAAGTAAATAAAAAATAAAATGTTTTAAAAGGCAAATTATGAATGTTCCAGTAGAAAATAACATGTTGAAATATAGTAATCAAGAACTACAAGAATTACAGAAAGAATGAGATTGTCAGAAATACAATAAAGTGGGAAAATTTAACAAACTATTTTCAGCTTTTGACAGAACAAACCTAACAAGTCTATATGCAAACAGTATGTAAAGGTTTCAAATATAATGCATGATTATGTATAGAATAGCTTTTGCATGACAAGTATCCATCTGATTTTGCAATGATTACAGAACATTTACCAAAATTGGGTTATATTCTGTGGCAATAGGACTTGCATTAATTCTCAAAGGTAGAAATTATATACCACTTTATCTAATAACAATCCAATAAAGGGAGAATTAAACCATAAAAGTATACTTTTAAACCTACCCAAGGAAATTTTTTTGAAAGAGGAAAATCAAAACTATAATTACAAGCTATTTAGAAAATAATGACAATGAGATTACTATAATATGGAAAATAGCCAGAGCTAAAATAAATTCATACCTTTGAATTAGACCAGTATTTTAAATGGAAGGAAATATACTAGATTTTTAACTTCAAGATTTAGAAAAAAAACATTAAAATGTGTTTGACCATGTTTTAGTCAGCTTGTTCATTGCCATGACCAAAAGACCTGACAAGAACAATTTTAGAAGAGGAAAAGTTTATTTGGCTCTCATGGTTTCAGAGGATTCAAGTCCATAGACAACCAACTCCAATGCTCTGGCCCCAAGGTCAGGCAGAACAACATGGTGGAAGAGTATGGCAGAGGAAAACAGCTCTGGACATAGCACCAGCAAACAGAGAGAGAATTCTGCTCAACAAAGACAAAATATATACTCCAAAGGCACAACACAGTGATACACCTCTAGTCATGCTCTGTCTATAGCTACCACCCACAGCACAGTGATACACCTCTAGTCATGCTCTATCTACAGCTACCACCCACTTAATCCATTCAAGTTGATTATTTCACTAATTACGTTAAAGCTCTCATAATCCAATTGTTTCACCTCTACACTTTCTCATTGTCTCACACATGAGATTTTGGGTGCCTCCTCATACCTAAATCATAACAGAGAGAAACTGAAAGGAAATAACTAATTAAAAACTAAATAATCACAAAAATTCGTTCAAATAAACAAACAAAAGAAATGATATATGAGTCTAAAGGGTAGTTTTGAGTGAGGTACAGGAGAACGATCTGATGAAAGAAAAGCACCCCCCCCAAATAAAAGAGAATGAAGAAAATGAATATCAAGAAAAAATAAAATATAGAACAATACATTTAATATTTCTATTTTTATCTATCTGTTTATCTGGATATATGTCATACATGTCTGTATGTATGCATTAACATACATATAGAGTGCATAGCTGTGCATGGTGAGGCACACCTGAAATCCAAGTGGCTCTGGAAGCTGGGGCAGTAGGATCTCAAATTCAAAGCCAACCTCAGGTAACTTAAAAAGATCCTAACTCAAAATGAAAAATAAAAAGGAAAGGGAGTGTTGCTAAATGGTTAAGCATTACTGGGTTTAATCCCTAGTACAAAAAAAAGGACAATATAAATTAAAAGAGGACAAGTTCTAGAAAAACAAAATGAGCAATACCTCCTTTAAAAATAGAAGACTTGAAATCAATGTCAACATTGGAAACAATAGGAAAATATGCTGAAGACTTGCTTCTAAACTAACTGCTATGTTAAAATATCTTTGTAAGGTTGTTAATAATAAGTGAGGTATAACTTCTGTTCTCCATCCCCTCTCTAAAAGGACATGGGGGAAAGTTTAAACTCTCTATTCCACTTTATGAAGCCAAATTAACTATTACACCAAAATTTATGGATGTATTGAAAACGGTTTCAGCGAACTAAACCTATTATAAAATAGTGGGTTAAGAATACCCTTAGCTGGGTTCAGTGGTGCATGCCTATTATCCCAGCAGCTCAGGAGGCTGACACAGGAGGATCGCAAAGCCAGCCTCAGCAAAAGCAAGGCACTAAGTAACTCAGTGAGACCCTGTCTTTAATAAAATACAACAATTGGACTGGGGATGTGGCTCAGTGTTGAGTTCAATCCCTGGTAACCCCACCCCCTGAAAAAAGAGTACTCTTAAACTGGGCACAGTGGTACACCTGTAATCCTAGGAGACTTAGGAGGCTGAGGCAGGAGGATCATGAGTTCAAAGCCAGACTCAGCAAAAGCAAGGTACTTAGCAATTCATTGAGACTCTGTCTCTAATTAAAATAAAAATAGGGCTGGGGATGTGGCTCTGTGGTCAAGTGAACCTGAGTTTAGTCCCTGGTACACCCCCCCCCCAAAAAAAAAAGAATACACTTAACCCATGGAAAGTCAAGTTTCCCATGTACACTACTTTTGAACTTCAACAACTGAACCTGCACAAGTCTCCATTTCCTCAACTTCAAAATATTAGTATCACTAAATTCATAGAATTGTGCTGTGAGTTGAAAAAGATAACATATATAAAATATTTAATAATACCTATTGAGTGTTTACCAACAAATAGACTGATAGACCGTCAATAAGTATAACTTTTCTTATTTTAATTTTAGCTTATCAGAAATTTGTTTAAGAAATATGTGGAGAGTGACTGGGATCATGGTCTCTGAATGCCTCATGGCTGCCCTTGTGCTGGGAACTTCCTGTGTAAAAAAGGTATAGATCAAGATTGCCCAGTTGCTATGGTGATGCCCTGCCAGAGGAGGCTCTGTGCAAAAGCATGAAGATATATCAGTCTGAATCTTGAGGTCAGATACCAGCTGCCAGGGATAGAGAGTTCTGGGCACAATACGATTACCACAATGTCTTGCAAGTGACCATGACCTTCAAGGCTGTTTTGCAGATACTTTTCCACATATAACCTTTTGATGATAAAACCTATATAATGCATGAGCTGTGTTAGCTCTGGGCCATTGTTCCTCCATCAGAGGATGATGTCCCATTTGGTTCCAGCTTTCTCTCTATAAAGGTTTGTGTGTCCTTTTAAATCCCCCCCCATCACCCCTCACCAGTTTTCTAAAGTTAGACAGTGCAGGTCACAGCAGTTGGCACCTGAACAGGGTCTGGACAAGTGAATTAGATGAGTGGATACTCCTGAGAAAGGTAAGGAGTACAGAATGGCCATGGGACATGCAGGATACAAAAAATGAGATCTCTATGTTGCTATGCTTAGAGTAACAATTAAAGCTGGAGGAATAAAGTAAAAGTAATAATGGTTAAAATGCTCTATACGTGAGGTTTTGCCTCTCAAGATCAAAACAGAAGTTTTCCTTACTTTTTAGCTTCTGCCAGATCTCTTTTAGGCTTACACTTAAAATGTAAATTGCAGAGGCAATTATTCAAAACCAGTTTGAGACCAAAGGAAAAAAAAGGTGCCACTTTTAAATCTAAGGCTTTCAGGACATTTATGGCTGGCTATCTTATCTGCTCTCACACTCTACCACCATGCTTTCGTACCAAGTTCCTCCCTAAACACTACAGCACAGGGAAAAACAAATAGAATAACCTTATATACACAAGGTTTTTTACTTTAAAATTTTTTACCTGAGAATTTCTTTAGATATCTAAACTGACTCTAATCTAAGCCAAAAGTAAACTCTGATCTGATAAAGACTATTAACTATACTCTTCTGATATCCTGGGTTTTGCAGTTAAAATGAGTAAATTAGCCTTAATATAAATGAGATTAATCTTCATAAATGTGTTTTTAAAGGGGGCATCTGATTAATTTACGAAGTTAAAGTGCTAAAATATCAACTGCTAAATGTAAAATTAAGTACTCTTAGCTTCTTAAATTCCATAAGGTAATATATTTAAACATAAGATAATATATTTAAATGCAATTGTAAGTGAAAAAAGGTTTGAGATCACTTTGTTTCTATGTCTTCACTAAAAACAAGGTTACTAAGAGTTAAGATTCTATCAAGTGAAATTCTACATACAAAGAGTACAAAAGACTGTTAGTTAGGCTTCAATTAAATTACTATTAAAAGACACAAAGTATTCCAACTTATAAAAGTGGAGTAATTTGTCTAAAATGATAAAATTTCATAAAGGTTGTTTCAGAATGTAAATTTAAAAAGAGGTCAGCAGCTAGAAAAGAGATATAAGAAAGTTCTAGGTATGGAAATATATTCTGGCATAAAAAGTAAAAGAAAAAAGGAAATGTTTCTGGATTAAAAAAAAAAAAGCCTTTTGTATACCAAAGTAAAAAGTTGTAGAGTATCTACGTAAGTTATAGCAGATTTGTAAAGGGTAAATTTCAAAAATTTGATTTATGTCAGTGCATTAATATTTGATCTTAGGAAAAGCCTTGAATAACTTTAACTGATTTTTCTAACTATACATAGCCAACTTAGTTCATAACTATATACAAACTCAATATGTTTTTACTCTTGTTAGTTTCAGTTTGTATTTTCCTTATAAATTTTATCACTATAGTCTGTTAATCCCTTAAAGAAACAATTTCTTAGCTCTCGCACCTCCTGACTTAAAAAAAAAAAAATGCTGGTCTCTATGGTCATCATCATATTTATTTATTTTATTTTGTATTAATCTCATGCCAGTGCTCATGTCTTCTTATTTCTTTTATAGAATGACCCATCTCTGAGATGACTTTACAACCTGTTTTTTTTTCTGAACCAGACTTTTACCACGTACCCCTCCACTGACCAAAACATTCCTAAAAGGAAAGCCCAGATGCTTGCTTGCCCTCTGTCACCCCCTCTCAGCTGGAAACAGCCAGAATAGTCAAGTGGTCATCATCCATTTTCCCTTAGAGTAGTAAGGGTTCCCTTGCTCAGAGGGGAAAATGAGACGAGGACACAAGACAGGTAGCTAATTGTTAAAAAAAAAAAAAAAGAAGGAAGGAATTGGGTAGAGAGCACTCTATTCAGCAATGCTTTCGCACAAAATACTTCAAGAGCCCTCTGAAATCAGGAAGCTATTGATAAAAAACTTAAGGCTAAGCCAAATACCTTAGAGGCTACTGTAATGGGCTTGGGTGATCAGATACAAAGTCTTAAGATCAGACAAGAATTGCAATGTCATGTTGCTTATCAATTTATTTGTGCAACACTTATTTTATATAGTTTCCAGTGGGATTGGGAAAAGATAAGATGCATCTATTAGAAATTTGGAGTCCTAATCCATTGTTAGGATTATTTTACAACTATACTGTTACATCCAAATCATATAAAAAAGTAAGATTCCCATGTTATCTCCTGCCAGTTTTACAAAAAAGCTATTAGAACACCTAAATGGTTTCAATCCTTAAAACATACTACATGATATCTCTTAGGACTTATTTCCTTGCTCTTAATTCCGTGTTGTTTTCTCCAGGTCAGCTGCAAGTTCATCTGATACAAGTTTCAGCACTTCAGATTAAACATGCATCAGTCACATTTAAAAAATTAAAAAAGAAGAAGAGGTGGAGAGCAGTGACTTGGGCCATGGTCTCTGTCTACCTCATGGCATTTGTGCTAGGAACTTCCCATGCAAAGATGTAAGTCAAGATTGCCCAGTTACTATGATGATGCCTTGCCTGAGGAGGCTCTGTGAAAAGGCATAGAGGTATCTAAGTATGGACCTTGAGCTCAGACACTAGCTGCCAGGGATAGAGAATTCTGAGCATAATAAGATAACCACAGTGTCTTGCAAGTGACTAGGACCTTCAAGCCTGTCTGCCTTACAGAAACTTTCCAATAAATAACATTTTGATGATAAAATCTGTATAATAAACATGCTGTACTAGCTCTGGATCATGTTCCTCCATCATGATATCCTACCTGGTTCCAGCATTCTCTCTGTAAATGTTGGTGTGTCCTTGTTAATCCCCCATCACCCCTTGACAGTTTTTTAAGGGTTGGTTGTGCAGGTCATGGCACAAATGCAAGGAAGATGTCATAGTAAATGTGTACTAATATATTTTATTTTATAACAATAGGTCAAAGCATTAAAAATGTGTAAACATTTTAGTATATTCCAAATAGCATTACTAAAATTTAGGATGTATTCTTCATAAAATGGTAGGTTTAAAAAATGAGAAATGTACAATAGGCATTGGACAAATTGAAAATTTATTCATGGAATCCAAAAATACTGAATATGCTTCATCATCAACTTTCAGTTTGAAAATGAAGCCATTAAGTGAACATTCCAACATTTCTCTTCCAATAAGTCATCTAAAAGCAACAAAGAAAGCATACACATTCCATTTCAGTTAAGTCAAGAGACAGAAAGCCTCACATCATAAGATATGTCAGAGGTCTCCCTAAAGCCATGGAGGGAAAGCAGGAACTCACATAGGTTCCTTCCAATCATGAACTCCAATAAATAGCTTGTTCAGGAAAAAAAAAATCACTGTATGAAAAAAGTAATCATAAAAAGAAACATCCCCAAATTGGCACAAGAACTGAGGAGGGGCAAACTTAAATAAATAAATAGATAGATGCTAGATAGATAGATAGATAGATAGCCAGCCAGCTGGCTGGTTAAGAAAAATGCAGGGGATTCCAACATGGCGGCGGGTGCAGAGAGATCAAGTCTCTGACCTCTTCAGCTGTGCAGGCATAGGGAGTCGTAAACAACCTAAATCTGTTGGCTCAGGATCACTAGGCAATGCTGAGCTGACGTGGATCTGGGACGAACAGTCTGGGCCTCTCAGAACACACACTGAGCCCAGATCAGCTAAATTCAAGCTCCTGTTCGCCTGCTTCCTGCAGACAAACAGCTGTGACTCAGCACTAATCCATCCGGCTGAAACAATTGGTCAGCCCTTCTCATCCTACGGAGGTAAATGCCTACAGAGCCTTTATAGGTAGTGTCCACAGGTTTGAAACAGGGCTTGGGAGAGACAGTAAGGACCCACCCATTGCATTGGTCGCCCGGCAAAGGGAAACGAACTGTCACCATTTGCAAGAGACACCACCATGGCAGAGAACTGACATCATCAGACTGCGGCAGAGGAGATAACCTCATTGAACCCTGTGGATACAGGTGTGTAATTCCCTAGCCTTCCCTCTCCACACATCAGGGAAACCTTAAGGGCCCCTCCCAGCTCTCCCGTGAGCACGATAGCCAGACCGAGGGAATCAGAGGTGGCATGGGACCCACGGTGCAGAACTACCGCTACCACCAGTGCTGACAGCAAATTCAAGCAGAGAAAGAACACATTGAGAATGAATTACATAAACAGATAAAAGAAGAAGTTAAGCATCTTTATCAGGAGATAGAGATTATGAAAAATAATCCAACAATAATTCTAGAAATGAAGGAAACGATAAACCAAATTAAATTAAAAACTCAATTGAGAGTATCACTAACAGAGTGGAGCAAGTAGAAGCCAGAATGTCAGATAATGAAGACAAAATATATCATCTTGAAAACAGTCTAGCCAACTCAGAAAGGCTGGTAAAAAATCACGAGAGAAACATCCAAGAGTTATGGGATAACATAAAAAAACCAAACTTACAATTCATCGGGATAGAAGAAGGTACAGAGATTCAAACCAAGGGAATGAGTAACCTGCTGAATGAAATAATTACAGAAAACTTTCCAGAAATAAAAAAGGAAACAGATATACAAATTGTAGATGCATACAGGACACCGAGCACACAAAATCACAGTAGACCAACGCCAAGACACATTGTTATGAAGATATCCAACATACAGAACAAAGAGAAAATATTAAAAGCTACAAGAGAAAGGAGACAGATTACATTCAGGGGAAAACCAATAAGGTTAACAATGGATTTTTCATCACAGACACTGAAAGCAAGAAGGTCATGGAAGAATGTATTTCAAACACTGAAAGACAATGGATGCCAACCAAGAATTCTGTATCCAGCAAAATTAAGCTTCAGGTATGACAACGAAATAAAAATCTTTCATGATAAACAAAAGTTAAAAGAATTTGCAGCCAGAAAACCAGCATTGCAAAGCATCTTGAGCAAAACACTACACGAGGAAGAAATGAAAAACAATAACCAAAACCATCAGTAGAAAGTGCCTCGGTAAAGACAGAGGGCGAGGGGAAATATAATCATGGAGAAACAAACTAAATTTTTTTAAAAAAGGATAAATAATCAAACATGGATGGAAGTACAAACCATATATCAATAGTAACTCTGAATGTTAATGGCTTAAACTCTCCAATAAAGCGACATAGGCTGGTATCATGGATTAAAAAAACAAATCCGACAATATGCTGCCTCCAGGAGACACATCTGATTGGAAAAGACATACACAGGCTGAAGGTGAAAGGATGGGAAAAAATATACCATGCACACGGTCCTCGTAAGCAAGCAGGGGTGGCCATCCTCATATTGAATAAAATCGACTTCAAGCCTAAGTTAATCAAAAGGGATAAAGAAGGACATTATATACTGTTAAAAGGAACCATTCACCAACAAGACATAACAATTATCAATATTTATGCACCAAATAATGGTGCTGCGACATTCATAAAACAAATTCTCCTCAAGTTCAAGAATCAAATAGACCACAACACAATAATTATGGGTGACTTCAACACACCTCTCTCACCATTGGACAGATCCTCCAAACAAAAGTTGAATAAAGAAACTATAGAACTCAATACCACAA
Source organism: Spermophilus citellus (assembly GCF_964194105.1). Lineage (NCBI taxonomy): Eukaryota > Metazoa > Chordata > Mammalia > Rodentia > Sciuridae > Spermophilus > Spermophilus citellus. Next base: position 186,446,172 of record NC_138182.1, read on the forward strand.
TCAATAACCTAGAATTAACTGACATATATAGAATATATCAACCATCATCAAATGGATATACTTTTTTCTCAGCAGCACATGGATCCTTCTCAAAAATAGACCATATATTATGCCATAGGGCAACCCTCAGTAAATATAAAGGGGTGGAGATAATACCTTGCATTTTATCTCATCATAATGGAATGAAACTGGAAATCAATGATAAAAGAAGGAAGGAAAAATCCTACATCACATGGAAAATGAACAATATGTTACTGAATGATCAATGGGTTACAGAAGACATAAAGGAGGAAATCAAAAAATTCTTAGAGATAAATGAAAGTACAGACACAACATAACGGAATCTATGGGACACAATGAAAGCAGTTTTAAGAGGAAAATTCATCGCCTGGTGGTCATTCCTCAAAAAAAGAAAAAACCAACAAATAAATGAGCTCACACTTCATCTCAAAGCCCTAGAAAAGGAAGAGCAAAACAACAGCAAATGTAGCAGAAGGCAAGAAATAATTAAAATCAGAGCGGAAATCAATGAAATTGAAACAAAAGAAACTATTGAAAAAATTAACAAAACAAAAAGTTGGTTCTTCGAAAAAATAAATAAGATCGACAGACCTTTAGCCATGCTAACGAAGAGAAGAAGAGAGAGAACTCAAATTACTAACATATGGGATGAAAAAGGCAATATCACAACAGATGCTACAGAAATACAAAAGACAATTAGAAATTATTTTGAAAACCTATATTCCAATAAAATAGAAGATAGTGAAGACATCGATAAATTTCTTAAGTCATATGATTTGCCCAGACTGAGTCAGGAGGATACACACAATTTGAACAGACCAATATCAATGGATGAAATTGAAGAAGCCATCAAAAGACTACCAACCAAGAAAAGCCCAGGACCGGATGGGTATACAGCGGAGTTTTACAAAACCTTTAAAGAAGAATTAATACCAATACTTTTCAAGTTATTTCAGGAAATAGAAAAAGAGGGAGCTCTTCCAAATTCATTCTATGAGGCCAACATCACCCTGATTCCGAAACCAGACAAAGACACCTCAAAGAATGAAAACTACAGACCAATATCTCTAATGAACCTAGATGCAAAAATCCTTAATAAAATTCTGGCGAATCGAATACAAAAACACATCAAAAAAATTGTGCACCATGATCAAGTAGGATTCATCCCTGGGATGCAAGGATGGTTCAATATACGGAAATCAATAAATGTTATTCACCACATCAATAGACTTAAAGATAAGAACCATATGATCATCTCGATAGATGCAGAGAAAGCATTCGACAAAGTACAGCATCCCTTTATGTTCAAAACATTAGAAAAACTAGTGATAACAAGAACTTACCTTGACATTGTAAAAGCTATCTATGCTAAGCCTCAGGCTAGCATCATTCTGAATGGACAAAAGTTGAAGGCATTCCCTCTAAAATCCGGAACAAGACAGGGATGCCCTCTATCACCACTTCTATTCAATATAGTTCTCAAAACACTGGCCAGAGCAATTAGACGAAAGAAATTAAAGGCATACAAATAGGAAAAGAAGAACTTAAATTATCACTATTTGCGGATGACATGATTCTATACCTAGAAGACCCAAAAGGGTCTACAAAGAAACTACTAGAACTAATAAATGAATTCAGCAAAGTGGCAGGATATAAAATCAACACGCATAAATCAAAGGCATTTCTGTATATCAGCAACAAAACTTCTGAAATGGAAATGAGGAAAAACACTCCATTCACAATATCCTCAAAAAAAAAAAAAAACTTGGGAATCAACCTAACAAAAGAGGTGAAGGACCTATACAATGAAAACTACAGAACCCTAAAGAGAGAAGTAGAAGAAGATCTTAGAAGATGGAAAAATATACCTTGTTCATGGATAGGCAGAACTAACATCATCAAAATGGCGATATTACCAAAAGTTCTCTATAGGTTTAATGCAATGCCAATCAAAATCCCAATGGCATTTCTTGTAGAAATAGATAAAGCAATCATGAAATTCATATGGAAAAATAAAAGACCCAGAATAGCAAAATCAATTCTAAACAGGAAGTGTGAATCAGGCGGTATAGCGATACCAGATTTCAAACTATATTACAGAGCAATAGTGACAAAAACAGCATGGTACTGGTACCAAAACAGGCGGGTGGACCAATGGTATAGAATAGAGGACACAGAGACTAATCCACAAAGTTACAACTATCTTATATTTGATAAAGTGGCTAAAAGCATGCAATGGAGGAAGGATAGCATCTTCAACAAATGGTGTTGGGAAAACTGGAAATCCATATGCAACAAAATGAAACTGAATCCCTTTCTCTCGCCATGCACAAAAGTTAACTCAAAATGGATCAAGGAGCTTGATATCAAATCAGAGACTCTGCGTCTGATAGAAGAAAAAGTTGGCTCCGATCTACATATTGTGGGGTCGGGCTCCAAATTCCTTAATAGGACACCCATAGCACAAGAGTTAATAACAAGAATCAACAAATGAGACTTACTTAAACTAAAAATTTTTTCTCAGCAAGAGAAACAATAAGAGAGGTAAATAGGGAGCCTACATCCTGGGAACAAATTTTTACTCCTCACACCTCAGATAGAGCCCTAATATCCAGAGTATACAAAGAACTCAAAAAATTAGACAATAAGATAACAAATAACCCAATCAACAAATGGGCCATGGACCTGAACAGACACTTCTCAGAGGAGGACATACAATCAATCAACAAGTACATGAAAAAATGCTCACCATCTCTAGCAGTCAGAGAAATGCAAATCAAAACCACCCTAAGATACCATCTCACTCCAGTAAGATTGGCAGCCACTATGAAGTCAAACAACAACAAGTGCTGGCGAGGATGTGGAGAAAAGGGTACACTTGTACATTGCTGGTGGGACTGCAAATTGGTGTGGCCAATTTGGAAAGCAGTATGGAGATTCCTGGGAAAGATGGGAATGGAACCACCATTTGACCCTGCTATTGCCCTTCTCGGACTATTCCCTGAAGACCTTAAAAGAGCATGCTACAGGGGTACTGCCACATTGATGTTCCTAGCAGCACAATTCACAATAGCTAGACTGTGGAACCAACCCAGATGCCCTTCAATAGATGAATGGATAAAAAAAAAATGTGGCATCTATACACAATGGAGTACTATGCAGCAATAAAAAATGACAAAATCATAGAATTTGCAGGGAAATGGATGGCACTAGAGCAGATTATGCTTAGTGAAGCTAGCCAATCCCTAAAAAACAAATACCAAATGTCTTCTTTGATATAATGAGAGCAACTATGAACAGAGCAGGGAGGAAGAGCAGGAAGAAAAGATTAACATTAAACAGAAACATGAGATGGGAGGGAAAGGGAGAGAAAAGGGTAATTGCATGGAAATGAAGGGAGACCCTCATTGCTATACAAAATTATATATAAGAGGTTGTGAGGGGAATGGGAAAATAAACAAGGAGAGAAATGAATTACAGTAGATGGGGTAGAGAGAGAAGATGGGAGGGGAGGGGAGGGGGGATAGTAGGGGATAGGAAAGGTAGCAGAATACAACAATTACTAATAGGGCATTATGTAAAATTGTGGATGTGTAACCGACATGATTCTGCAATCTGCATTTGGGGTAAAATTGGGGGTTCATAACCCACTTCAATCTAATGTATGAAATATGATATGTCAAGAGCTTTGTAATGTTGTGAACAACCAATAAAAATAAATAAATAAATAAATAAATAAATAAAAGAATTAACACACTTTTATGTGAAGAAATATCTTACATTTAAAATTAAAATACTAAGAGGACTTCTTATGGAGTCTATATAGTAACTTCTATTGAATTACTTTGATTTTCTTAATCTTTATTTCAGTCATCCAATTTTTTCTAAGCAAAAGCAGGATAATTAAAATCCTTTACTAGTCTGAGGTTTTTATGACCTCAGTAATCATTTGGTAGCTGTACACATGTCTCTAGATGGGAAAGAGGGGGAGGAGGTTGGGGATGGGGCAGGCACGGGTATGACAGAGGACAGGTGTACTAGCATCAGATGGAGCCCAAGTCTGAGTTCTTCCTGCATTCTGACTGTGTTGTTTCATAGTTGTCTGACTTTTGGCAAGTTACTTAAATAACCAAGACCCTGGGTTTTTCCATGTGTAGAGTGGGGTCACCAACACCTACCTGGACGGGGTGCGTGAGGATAAGCTGCTGTTGGTAAAGCCCATAGCTTTGAGCCCAGCCTATTAATCATAGTTTCCTAAGCTCTACAAGATAACAAACACAGATCAAAACATCACAGTTCTAGTTTATTAAACTATAGTGACTTCAGAGAGGATGATAATCAGTTGTCCTTAAAATAACCTGTATGATCTGTGCACCTCGTCTTTTCCCGCTGTCTTTGTGTAACACCAGACTAAATAGTATGCCAGTATTTCACAATAACACTTCACTCCAGAGTAAATTTTGAAGTCAGGCACATTTTTCTCTTTTTCCAAAGGTTTTTATGTATCAGAACAGATTGGAAGTCAGGTGTTAACAACACATCTTCAGTAAGTTCCACTTTTTAATCCAAGTGTCATTTACAAGTTTATAACCATTTTCCCTGGTAGAAACTACTGGCTTTTCTTATACTCATTACTGCAAGTCAGTGTTACTGGAACAAAGATCTATGATGTCCCCTGAATTTCTATACAAGAATTGCTGAATGAGGGACAGCAATAAAAAAAGTGGCAGTGGAGATCCAAATGTTAGGTTTTTTTTTTTTTTCCTTATGTGCCTGAAATTTTACTCTAAGTATATTAATGAAGACGATTTTTGCATTTCAAAAAAAAAAGAAAAGAAAAATGCAGTAGAAAATGTGGCCATGAATCTATCATGAATACTAAAAAATTAAATGTAACCAGAACCATGAAATATGAACACAAAGCAAAGTCCCAGGAGCTCAGAAAACTCATGTTAAGGAAGCAAAGAAATGAAACACGAGCTGGCACAATTCAGGGGGAAAGAAGGAAGAACAACTAAAACTGTATCTAATGACAGTGCAATCAGGAAAAACACTGGGAAATTGCTTACAGATGACAAAAGACGTTAGTGAACCCGTATACACAATTAACACAAGGAATCCATAGTTGCCATGTATACAAAAAACAAGTTACGACTAAAACCATTTAAAGTTGAAATTCCCCTCCCTGCACCAAAACCACATAGTACCTAGAAAATACATCAACTAGGAAATGAAAAGGATCTCAACTAAGTGGAGTTATCCAGCAATGCAAGTTTAAGGGATCCTGAAGGTTGTAAAAGAGGATTTTAAGTTAAAAACATGCCATGTTCTATGATAGGAAGACTCAAAATTATAAAAATTCAGTTGTATCTAAAGTAATGTATACATTTAACCAAATCCTAAAACAAAAAACAAAAGCATACTAAATTTTAAAATATTTAATAAAATATTCACTGAGAGAATTCAGTAATATTTTCAAATGATTAGTTTTTTCATTAAACTAATACTAAAGGAAAAATAAGGAAGCCAGAATATTTAGGAAATTTTTGTAAAAGAAAAATAATAAATAAAACTAATTAAAACAAATTAAAAAAAAATAAGTGAGATGGGCTTGATAGTGCATGAAAGTTTTCTTTAAATATGTAATAATTAAAATACTATTTTGATTCATGGATACAAAAAAAAAATTGACAGTACTCTGTCAAATGACCAAAGTATTATTTACTAAAAAATTGCAAATTGAAAATCACAGATAGTAGTTTAACAGTAGGTAATTATTCAAGAAAAAAATAACATTTGTTATGGTTTGGATATGATGTATCCCCTCACAAAATTTATGTTAATGCAGGAATATTGAGGTGAAAAGATTGGATTGTAAGAGCTGTAACCTAATGAGTCCACACTAGTTGGAATGGTCTGAGTTGGTAGTAACAACAGACAGATGGGTATTTCTGGAGGAAGTGGGTATAGCCAAATGGGTTATGGTGGAGGAAGTGGGTCATTTGGAGTAATGCACCTAGAAGGGTACACCTTCCCTGTGGCTCTTTCTCAGCTTTCTCTTTTCTTCCTGACCCTGCCAATACCTGAGCAACTTTCCTCTACAAAGCTCTTCCCTTGGAACCCAAGAAATGGAGTCTACTGTCTATGGACTGAAACCTCTGAAACTGTAAACCCCAGATGAACTTTTCCTTCTCTCAGTTGTTTTTGCCAGGTATTTTGGTCGCAGTCATAAAAATCTGACTAAACTAACACTTAAGACTGGCAAAAGTTTAGTGAATTAGGAAATCTCAGGCACTAGGTAAATTGATACAAAAACTTAGGAACTGAGTAATTTATTACCTACCTAACATTTTAAACAAATTCCTACTGTTGAATTGCAGCACTTCAATTTTTTTTTTAAAAAAGAGAGCTTTAAGAACACAGTAAATAATCATTGAACCATAATTTAAAACTAATAGAGGATAAGTCAAATAAACTTTAATTCTTTCAAAAATGGAACATTTTGTTGTCCTCTTTGTGTAAGAAATTATATTTCTGAATACTATATTTCTCATGTAAATGAGAAAAGAACAAAAATCAGATTAAAAATGTACAGGGGTATGAACAAGAAACTTGTAGAAAGGAACTCATGGATGTATAATCAGCATATAAAGACTTTCTCAAATTCACCAGCATCAAAAAATACAAATTAGAATTAAATCGGGGCGCGCTCACCTGGCATGCGTGCGGCCCGGGTTCAATTCTCAGCACCACATACAAACAAAGATGTTGTGTCCACCGAAAAATAAAAAATAATTATTAAAAAATTCTCTCTCTCTCTTTAAAAAAAAGAATTAAATCTAATATTATTAAATTTCAAAAAGTTTCAAACAAATCTGAATCATACCTATATTTAGTATAAATATGGTGAAATAAATGTCCTTCAAGCACTACTTATAAGATGCTGAACTAGTTAGTCCACATACCCCCCAAAACTATCTGACATTACTTGTAGAAATTCAATTTTTTCCTGCCTTATGACTGATAGATCGTACTCTATGTACAGAGTCCAGGGTAATTCTCAATGGAGTCCTTAAAGGAACATGTTCAACATTATTCTTCACATCATTGTTTATATAGTTTCCAACTATAAAGTTCTACCAGTTAAATACCATCTGATGAGTTATCAGTAGGAGTGTTATGAAGTGGTTAAATATAGTTAGAAAAAACTGATGGTAGATATATACATATATCTTAAAAATACATTATGACGGGGCTGGGATTGTAGTTCAATGACGGAGTGCTTGCCTAACATGTGTGAGACATTGAGTTTGATCCTCAGCACTACATAAAAATAAATTGAAACTAGGTGCCCTGGTTAAAAACATGTATACAGTATGAGTGAAAAATACTAGAAACAAGTCTAGCCTTTAGCATAATTTAAGAATTTGGGAAACATTTAATATTTTATTTATAACATTAATTTTATAAGAACAGCCACATATCCAGGGTGTTTATGAGACACACAAGAATGGGTATTTATGTGCGTAGGTAGAAAAGGGTGTTGAACAGAAATCAGCAATGAGGAAGACCCGATAAACTGAAAATAAGCATGTTCCCTGAAATCTCAGCACCAGAGGTTTAGAAGAATTGGAAATCATGATTTAAAGGTAATGTATTGCTTAGAATATGTGTATAATTAAATTAAAGTGAGTAAAATCATTAAGCAGAATTCTGTATATGGATTATCCCACTCAAACATACACACACTCACATACTCATACCCAATACACTCACATATATAGACTTACACACTCAAACATGAATACTGTCATACATGAACACTCAAACACACTCAAACATACACATACAAATCAACACACATTATATATGTATAACCTCTCTCACACTCACACATACACTCTCACACATACACTCACAATGCACACTCACAATTAATCACACACATTCACACTCACATACACACTCATACTAAGAAGACACATTCACGCTTGCACTCACATAGACACAAACTTGCACACAGTCACATAAATACACTCAAACCTACAATCAAACGTATACACTCCCACATTCACACACACTTACATATATATACAGTCATGCTCACTCTCACATATACATACAGTCACACACATATATTTCAACATACACACACATAAACAAATACACTCACATGCATATAAAATCACACACACTCATAGACATAAATATACACATACACACAATTAATTACATACATACTAACACACATTATACACAATCACACTCAACATTCACACTCAAATATATATGCACACTCACAATACACATTCACACATACATATTCACACTCACATTCACACTCACATTCTCACACTCTCAAGCTTACACACTCACAAACCCTTCCACCTAGTCCCACACATAACACACATGCTCAGACACAACCACACACACTCAAACACACACATACACTCACACTTTCACACACTTGCCCACACTAACAGCCTCATGCATACTCCCACACAATTACACACTCACATATGCTTCACACAATTAACTACCACACATTCACATATATACACACATATACAATCACACTCACCCATTCAATCCCACACACTCACACAGCCATGTGTATGCTGCATGTATTATATATGATTTATGTACATTGCAAATTGTGCTTGTATGTATTTTATATGTATATGACATGTGTGTTATGTGAATATCGTTTGTCTCCTGCATGTTATGTGTTGTGATTTGTATATGTTGTATGCTAAATGCATGCAAGGGGTAGGTTGTATGTCAAATGTGTTGCATGTATGTCTTATGTGTACTGTATATTATGTATATGTTGTACATTAAATTGTGTTATGTGCATGTTATATACATTGCATATTGTGAGTAGGTTGTATTGCATGTATCTTATGTGCTGTGTGTTATGTGTATGTTGCATGTTTATAGTGTGTGTAAGTTAAATGCATGTTGTGTTTCCTCCTTGCATAGCCTCAGTCTGAAAACAAAACTGTTCAACGTGCACATGTACACACAAATACAGGTACATGCACACACAAACAGGCACACAAATTCATACACACACATAATAAACATGAAGACATACTTGCACACTTATGCACACCAAAAAAGTCCACACATACAAACACTACAAAACAAACATAAACACACAGAGAAACACACATTTGCAAAGGCATACACCCACTTGCACATGCACACACTAATAAAGCTGCACTCAAACACTAACACACACAAATATGCAATATGAACACATGTGCACAAACATGAACACACATTACTATACACATGAACACAGTAATGCATACACATATGCAAACACACAGATTCAAATTCACTCACATGTGCAAACATGCACAAACTCACAAGCACACACATGCACAAATACAAACACATGCATTCACAAACATACACTCAAAGACATATGCAAAATATACAAACCCACATATACAGAGCTAAACATGCACGTATGTATACACCAGAACACACTGACACATACAAACATGTGCAAACATAGTGAAAGATACATCCACAAACATACAAACATGCATGGATACACAAATACACACAGAAACACAAACAGGGGCATACACACATAAAAACATACATACACATATAAATACTTCACACATGCACAAACAAACAAGCATACACACAAACACAAAAGCATACATATGCACTCACACAGGCATAACAAACACAAACACAAATAGACACATGGACACACACAAACACAAATACAAACACAGAAATACACAATTGCATGCATATGCACACACCCACAAAAGAAGAACATGCACAACACACACTCACACCCACAAAAACAAACACACAAGCACATGCACACAAACACACACAAAATCACAAACAAGCACAAACATACAAGAAACCAACACATAGACACACACACAAGTGGGTGGCCACATACACAAACCTCCAACTCACACACAGAAGCACACTTGAGCACATACACAAACAGACCACAAATACACATACTACACAAAAATGCACAAAGGCAGAAATACTTGCACACACAAAACACACACAAACATGTGCATACATGCACAAGTACACACAGGTACACATGCATACATATATGTAAGCACTCACAATACACATGCACACATATACATAAACATGTGTGTCCAGAAAACAAATTGTATACAAATACACACAGGCACATATATACAAACACATGTGCATGCACACTCAAACAATGTGCACCAAAACAAACAGGCAAACTCACATTCATGTGCACACACACAAACACACACACAAACACTAGAGGAGGCAAAAACAAAAACATTCACATAAACACTAACACATGCACATGTACACAAGCACACACAAAGAAACACACATGCACATAAAACCACACAACATGTAAGTCATCCACACACACAAATATGCATGCATGCACACACATGCACAAGTGCTTACACACTAACATCTTTTCACACTGATTCACATTCATTGATGTACATGTTTACACATTCTTACATATCTGCTCACTTTCTTTATTATAGATTTATGTGCTTACACACTCATACATGCTTGCATGGTAACATGATTTCACAGTTATATGTGTATACACTTAAATGCCTGCACTCATACTCACATATACACATACATGCTCACATACACAAGATCATATTCATACACACACACACACACACTAACATTCTCACAATTACCAGTATGATCTCTTGCATGCTTGCACACTAATGGATGCTTGCATGCTTCCATGCGTACACCCTTATTTGCTTAGAAACTCCCACATGCTTACAGACTTACAAACTTACATGCTTACACATTTACATGTTTATGCAGTAACACATATCCTCTTGAATTTTTAGGCACTTATATAATTACAAATGCATACATATTTATATTCTCATGTACTTACATATACATTTACATGCTTAAACATGTGCAATGTCAAACACATGTTGCACAACTTAAAGCTTACATGTCTACACTCTTGCACACTCATACATGCTTGCACACTCACATACCCACACACTTATGCCTTACCACACATAACACACACAAAATTGTCCACACACCCCAAAACTCCACAAACACAAAAACACATGCACAATTTCAAACAGATCCAGACTCATAAACAGACACAGAAACGCAAAACACTGCACACACACACAAACACATGTGCATTCATGTGCATATGCATATACTCACATTCTCTGTGAAAACACAAACTCACACAAACACACATAAGTATGTGCACTTTATAAAAAGTACAAACACATAGATGTAAGCAAACACAGAAACTATACACATATGCACACACCAAAAACCAGTGGCATGCACACACAGATACAATCATACATACAAACATGTGAATGCATGCACAAACAGGGGCTAGCACACAACCATACATAAACACACTCACACTTGAACATGTACCAGTAGACACAAACAAAAACATTTGGACATGTTCACACAACACACAGGCACACAGCAACACACACAACCACAACCACATATGCACATGCATGCAGCACAGAACAAAAACAAAGATACACACATGCATATTCATTCACACCAATAAACTCATGCACAAACACAAACATGCAAACATGCTCATGCACACGCACACACAAACACATGAAAACAAACACTCATACAAACCACATAAACATACACATGCATACACACAAACATATATTCATGTGCACACTCACAAACATACATGTTCAGAAACACACACACACATGCCCCACAAAACCACACACACATGAGTTTGCACACATACAACACACATATCTCCATAAACACACAAACCTATGCAAGCACACACACACATGCACACAGATAAAGCTCATGCACACAGATAAAGCACAGAAACATACATGCAGATGCACTCACACAGAAATATTACAAAAAAACATGCACACAAACAAGCACATAAACACACACATGCCAACACAAACACACATACACAGACACACCACAAAAATACACATAGAAAATGCACACAAACATGTGTACTCATGCCCATACAACTGTGTGCACAAATACACACACATGTACACACACATGCTTGTGCACATGCACACTCATACCCACTAACAGCTTCACACATACATTAACACACTTCTACAAATATATACTCATATGGTCACATGTATATACACATACACTCAGAAACTCACAAACACACATAAATGCACAGAAAAAGAGAGGATATTTACAGCAATTTATATCTGAGTTGTGAGCAGCTTTGATTTTTTTCTTTCTACTTTTGAGAAATTTCATTTTGTATTAAAACCTTTGATGTTGTAATAAAATCAAAAGTAACTGTTAAAGGAAAAATTGTGAAAGAGCACTAGAGAACTAAAGAATGCCTATTTTTAAATCCAAGCTCTTGGGTTCATCACCCTGTAGCTCTGTCTTTGCATCTGAAAACTGGGTGTAGCAGCAATGCACTCATCACATCCCAGGATTATTGGGAAAATTACTCAAGGTTACACAAGGAATTATTTAGAAATCTAAAGTTACATCCACAAAAATTTTATATGAGACATTTGAAGCTAAGCATGCTTCAGAATTCAGAAATTTTCTGTTTTAGTCCTATAATATATAGGAATAGCATATATGTCATTCCAAAACAGGTCAAGGGAACTAGCTGGTAAATATTTATGTCTTCAATAGAATATTAATATGTTCACTATGCAGAATGGGTAAATAATATCCCTAGATCAAGTCAGGTTAAGATTTTCTTTAAAAAGCTATTTCAAGACATACTGAATCTGCACCAACTAAATTAGAAATCATTTAATTTTGATAACATTTTTAATATCATATTTGCAGATAAGAGATTCAGACTAATAATCTTATTGATGTGTCTATGAAATTAGAAAAGATCAACCCATCTTCTCCACATAAATTAATATACCAATAAATATCTAGGTTGTTTCAATAAAATTGCGAATGTAATTTATTTAGAATTGGACATCAAGGTTTTTAGTCAACTTTTTTGCTGCTTCAACTAAAAGGCCCAACCAGCCCAATTGTAGGGGAGGGAAAGTTTATTCGAGGTCACAGGGTTTTAGAGGTCTTAGTCCATACAAGGCTGGCTCCATTCCTCAAGACTCCAGGTGAGGCAGGACTTCATGGTGGAAGAGTGTGGCGGATGGAAGCAGCTCACATTGTGATACGAAGCAGAGAGAGAGAGACTCCACTCTCCAGATACACATACATACCCAAAGTCATGCCCCAATACCACTATTCCAACCATACCCTAACCACTTCAGTTAACACTCAGTTAATCCTTACCAGGGGATTAATTCACTGATTGGGGTCAAGGCTCTCACAACCCAACCATTTCTCCTCTGAACCTTCTTGCACTGTCTCACATGTGAGCTTCTGCCTCACATCCAAGCCATAATATCAAATGATTAAGGGGATCCAGCTGAATGGGCGTGAGCACGCAGACAAGAAAGGCTTGAGGCTTTGAGGTTGTAGTGAGTCCCAAGATCAGGTTTATATACAGTGAAGACAAGTGAGAAGATGGTGCTGGAGAGGGGTTCCGAGTTTCAAGCCTTGCATAGACATAAAATTAAGGAAGTGGAATCTAGGTTACCACTACAACCACTGTTCACAAGCTCTCCAGCCATACTCAACTGTGCATTTATCCTCCGTAAAGTGAATCCTGGCTCCTCCACTGAGCAATGTTGTCAACTCTCACAGTTGCCAAGCCAACAGATGGTGTGGGCCTGTGTCACCAGCAGTTTCCAAATGCAAAAATATAGTCATTTAGATGTTTTCTGTGTACCACCATTTCCTCATTAATCTTCTAAGTGCAGCTGCGAAGGGATAATTTCCGTGTGAAGCATAGTGGTATTCTGGTACCTTCATTCACACACTTTCAGACCACCTGCCATATCTCCAGAACAATGCTAGAGCTAGAGGTGTGTGCAAAGAACACAGGACAAAGTCTCTCTTGTATTTCTCTTTGTCTAGTGAATATCTCCCCAGCTGTACTTAAACCTCTTTGCACAGAGGGCCCATTTACTTCTTTTTGCTCTGTTTTTGTTTTACTACCAGGTAGCACAGGGCAGCACTTACAAGTTAGTGAATAATTTTAAAATTGATTCGAAATCAAATCTAATTTGAAAGAAGTGACTATGGCAAGAAAAAGAAGCACGCGTGCACAAACACACTCAAAAAAAAAAAAAAACTAGATCAATCTAAAAAAATTTACAAATTGTAAAGCCAAATACAAATGATTATGAATCACTGCTTTTGTTTTGTAATCACTATTAGAAGAAATAATTAGAAGTTATTAATCCATCGATTACCTCCCACCTTGAGGCTAGTAAGAGTCTCATTAGAATTTATGCCAGTAATGCTTCCCTTCTCCAATTCGTCTTTAAATTCTGACCAAAGTGATCTCTTTGAAGCACATATCCAATTTCTCCAGCTTAGATCTCTAAAGACTTTCTATTATCCACCGAAAAGCATTCCAAACCCTTTCCCTAGCAGTTTTTCAATATTGGAACCCATGCTGAATTTTCAATAACATCTTTTTTACTCTTCTAGTTGAAAACTGGGCACCTTGGGTGAAAAATGCTTAAAAATATCCCTATCACCATGTATATGTTGAAATCTTTCATGCAGTTTGTTAACACCTCAAAATGCACTCAGTTGTTTTCTCTCACTTTGAAGTTGTTTACCTCATGAAGAAGGAAAGAAAAAACTGGCACTAAGCAAGAGAACTAAGGAATAAAACAGGAAAATAATATTAAGCCAAAGATTGTACTTTAAGGAAACCACAGAGAGTACTCTTAATTGCCTATTGAGACAGCCAATATAAATGGTAGTATAAAGAAAATGACTCCAGTATTTTTTAAATAGATATTACAAAAATAAGCCAAGGGCTGGGGGCAGTGGCACTTGCCTGTAATCCCAGCAGCTCAGGAGGCTGAGGCAGGAAGATTGTGAGTTCAAAGCCAGCCTCAGCAACTTAGCAAGGCCCTAAACAACTCAGTAAGACCCTGTCTCAACATAAAATGTAAAACAGGGCTGGGGCGCCCCTGGGTTCAATCACTGGTACAAAATAAACAAATAAATAGACAGACAAACAAACAAACCAAGTACCATAATCACTGTTGTCACAAAATTTTTTCCAGCCCATACCCTGTCCTTTGTCAAAAGTTCAAGAAATTATATTCAAATGCCTTCTGGAAAGATTCATTTGTTTATTCATATAGTCACTTCAAATTGAACACAGTCTAAACAAACCCAGGATCATTGTATCCACAGACATATGCTACTGACTCCTAATTTCTATTTCAGTTATTAAAATCAGACTCCAATCAGTTGCCCCAGTCAGAAATCCCTAAGTTTCCTCTCATCATCCTCATTCAGAGAGTTACTGAGTCCTGCAGATTCAAACCCAGGTCATAAACTGTCAACTCTTATCCTGGGGATTATATTCTGTCTAGAGATGCACAATTGTGTGTTTTGTTTTGTTGACCTATTATCATTAGTCCACACAGTATTACAGGTTTAAAATTTGAGAGATTTTACATAAAATTTAAGCTTTGGGGCTTTTTTTTTTTCTGGAAAAATCAGCTGACAATGCTGGGGCCACATTCTCACAAAGCAATAATTGTTTAGAAATGAGTGTGCGTGGGTTCTTGACATAGAGGAACAATGTTAGAGTACTTACATTGCCCAGCTCCCTCTGATCCTATGCTCAAGCTGCTCTCACCTTGGCATGGTATGATTGTGTGTGGGGGCAGCGTGGGCATGGAGTGTAGACGCCTGTGATGAATCCTCATGCATTTTCTCCTTGTCACCCCCTTACCACAGCCCTTGCCCCTGGAAGTCCCCTGCCCATGAGGAACTAATATTGCTTTGTTTTCTGGTGTTATATTTTATTGTTACATTTACTAAAATTTAATATATATATAAATTATATAGTAAGTGCAATTTTATTTTACTTCCTTTGCACAGTAAAAGGTTCGTGATTCATCTTTGGTGCTTTTTGTTGCAGGCTAAGTCCCATTGAACCAAATATACTAAAATTTGTTTACCACTCACTCTCTTGTTGTTGAACATTTGAATTGTGTTCAGTTTTGATCTACCACAGAGCTCTTTGAACATCATGTACAAATATTCATGTAAATACATATTTTAATTTGTCTTGCATATATATCCGTCAGTGGAATCACTGGATCTTATTATATATTTATTTTTATACATATAGGAAATCATTAAACTGTTTTCCAAAATGGTTGTGCAATTCTGAGAAATGTACGGCAGCTCCAGGTGTTCTACATTCTCAGCCATACTTGGTATTGTTAGTGTTTCAAGTGTTGGCCATTC
The DNA here is from genome assembly GCF_964194105.1 of Spermophilus citellus. Lineage (NCBI taxonomy): Eukaryota > Metazoa > Chordata > Mammalia > Rodentia > Sciuridae > Spermophilus > Spermophilus citellus. Next base: position 186,462,558 of record NC_138182.1, read on the forward strand.
TATTGGTACATAGGATTAGCCAACGATGATTTTATTTTGTATTTCCTGATGACTAATGATGGTAACTAATTTCTTAGGTGATTATTGGTTGTTCACATATTTTTTTTCATAAAGAATCTGTCAAAAATTGCATCCATTATTAACAGTAAATTGTCTTAGAAAACTTGTCAGAGTTTAAATACTGTGAATACTCAGTGGTAGCATCAAAATTCACTAATGAATATATTTTGGCAGATATGTATTTTCCATACTGAAGTTAATTGCCACATTTGTTAAAAATCAATTAATTAGGTATATGTGGGCATATTCATAAAGTATCAATTCTATCTGTATGTCTATTATAATACCAATATAATACCTTTTAATTGATTACTATAGCCTCCCCTTTTTTTAGACTTTTCTTTCTTTCTTTCTTTCTTTCTTTCTTTCTTTCTTTCTTTCTTTCTTTCTTTCTTTCTTTCTTTCTTTCTTTCTTTCTTTCTTTCTCTTTCCCTCTCTCCCTCCCTCCCTCCCTTCGTTCCTTCCTTCCTTCCATCCTTCCTTCCTTCCTTCCTTCCTTCCTTCCTTCCTTCCTTCCTTTCTTTCTTTTCTTAAAAGCAGGTATTGCCATATTTTCCAGGCTTGCCCTGAACAACCCTCTTGGTAGCTGGGACTGCAGGTGTGCACCACCACACCCAGTGGTTACTTGGCTTATATAGCTTATCCTGAAACCACATAATAGAAGCTACTCAAATTGAATCTTGCCTTTAAAAATCATTTTGACTACTTTAGGCCAATATACTTCTTAAAGTCACCTTGTCTTTTTCTACAAAGATACCTACTAGGATTTAAATTATTATTTCTTTGATTCTGTAATTCAATATTGAGGAAAATGGTATCCAACAATATTGAGCCTCCAAATTCATGAAAACATTATTACTCTACAATTATTTATGCCTTCTTTAATATTTCTTAGAAATGTTTTATAATTTTCAGTAAATAGAACTCACATATTTGGTGAAGTTAATCTTTTAGTATTTCAATTTTGGAATTAATTTAAATATTATTTTTTATTTTTTATTCTGATAATTTGCTGCTACTATATAGAGATATAATTTCATGTATTTGAATTTAGATTACTTTTGTGGAAAATTTTTATTTATGAATATAATATCCTAATAATATATAATGTCAGACAGTTCTACTTATGTTCAGGTCAGTTTGAATAATTTGTAGCTTTCAAGAAAAGTGTCATTTCATTTATGCTCTCAAAGAAGCATTAAATTGTTCTCTTATTTTCCCTTCATGTCTTAGGATATATAGTGACACCTCGCCTTTCACCCTGTTATTTGCTATTTATGCCATCTCCTTTTATTCTATAAAGTTTGTCAATTATTCTGAGGTTTGTCAATTATACTGATTATTTTAAAGAACTGTTTTTTTATTTCATTGTTTTTTTTGTATTGTCTCTAATTAATTTCTACCTTTTATCATTTTATTCCTTTTGTTTATATTATTTTACTCTTATTTTTCTAGAGTCTAAAAGTAGCAATATAAACCACTGAGGTTTACCTTTCCCTATTCTTATTTTGTTTTCAAGCTTACTGTCGTTTCCTTCTGGTTTCGCAGGTTTTTAATCTACCACACACCCTTCCTGTAAATTTCTCATTGCAGATACTATATTTCTTTACCTTGAAAAGTGTAATCTTTATTAGATGGGTCCACAGGAGCCTTTCTCTGGTGTTAAATTACCACTCCCCTGAAATTGTGCCCTTTGTTTCTTTACTGAATGCTCAGGGTGTTCAACAAGGTCTCTACTTTAAGACTGAGGTGGGTTCTGGAAATTTTTGGTTTGCTCAGCCTCGTGAAGTTGCCCTTAAGCCCTGTGCCAGTGTTATAGTTTAGATGTGGTGTTCTCCCAAAGCTCACATGTGACAATGCAAGAAGGCACAGAGGAGAAATGATTGGATTATACCCTCAACCTAGTCATTTGATTAATCCCTGATGGGACTGACTGAGTGGCAGCTGGAGGCAGTGGTTCAGTGGGGGCTTTGAGGTATATATTTTGTATCAGGAGTGTGGAATCTTCTTCTCTGTTTTCTGATCACCATGTGAGCTGCTTCCTTCTGCCACACTCTTCTACCATGATGTTTGGCCTCACCTTGAGCCCCAAGGAATGGAGGCTGCTGTCTGTGGATTGAGACCTCTGAATAAATAACTCCAAATAAACTTTTCCTCTTCTACAATTGGGTTAATCAGGTCTTTAAGTCAAAGTGGTGAAAAAGCTGACTAAAACAGCCAGCACCATTTATTGGTTAGAAACAAACCCAAAGGTACCATTATGTAGATTTCTGGATCTCTGTATTCTGTATAGCTCCTTCCTCTCCAACAATTTTCTTCGAAAATGTCAGCTGCCCAATCGCCAAACCTCTCAAATCTCTGTGTTCTCAGCCTTGTGGGGCCATTCTACTTTGCTTGTGTTCCCCGAGCATGATAATTTAACATGGGACTCCAGGCAGAAAGCCAGGTTAATTGTAGAGCTCCCCTCATCTGTGTTGTTATTTCATGGATCACAGTCCTATGCTGATTGTGGCACAATAAGAAAAAACAGCTATTTTGTGTATTTTTCCAGTTTTCTGTTGTTTATAGTGAAAGTGGAAGTCTGCCACTAGCTAGTCAGTCATTGACAGAGGCAAAAGAGTCATTAAGTATCTTATACATAGCTCATTACAGCATTTATCACATTGTTTGACAATTATTGTTTCGCCTTCTGTCTCTTCTATTAGCCTTGGGCTTCCAGAGGGCAGGAGAAGTACCTCAGAACCCCCAGGTTAGCCTTTGAAACATAAAGGTGTTGAGTGTGACTGTATGAATGATGGACAGAGCAAGGATATATTGTTTCAAAAATGTCCCCAGTTGTCCACAGGGAGATTTATTTAATATTCTGACCACTCTTCATTGAAATCAAATAGACTTATTAAGAAGTGTCTACTAAGGAAAGGACAACAGTTACCTCACAAAGTGGGTAAGTTCTCATAGTAAGAGTCTAGTCTCCCACCAGTTCAAAGCACAGGTATGTAAAAATGAGCAAAGGTATGTTCTCCTCTGTATTACAGAAAAAATTCACTCTCATTTGTTTCTATGGAATCCCTCTGTTTATTTTTTAAACTTTCTCTCTCTCTCTCTCTCTCTCTCTCTCTCTCTCTCTCTCTCTCTCTGAGTCAAGGTTTCTCTATGCTCCCAGGTTGACCTCAAACTCCTGGGCTCAAGGGACCCATCTGCCTCAAGTAGTCAGGACTACAGGAAAGCATCACTAGGCCTGGCTATTTCTTTACTTTGGAATTTTGCAAGTTAAAACACTTTTATAAAAATATACAGAAAAAATAAGTCACCTAAACCTCACGCCATGATTAAGAACTTCATTTTGTGCTACATAGGTAGCACTTTAAAATTACACAAATAATAAATAAATGCAGTCTCATTAGAGAAAATTTTGATGATTAAAAAATAGTTAAAAATCCTCCCCCTTAAACTGACCTAATCTTAATTATGAATTTAGTATAAGATTCCTTTTTATATCACACACACTTGTACAAATGAGTGTCTGGGTATATCTTTTAGTACTGAACTATATTATTTTCTGCTCTACATATTTACATAATTAGTATTATGCTACTTGTTTTTCTTGGATTGTGTTGGGATTTGACCCACATGGTTTTATAGATCTGTATATTCCTTTTTTATACACATATTTTTATTACATATATTTTTATCCATTCCCCTATTTATAACAGTTTAGATCAAAGCCCTTCTTGCACTTGTCTGGCTATGAATATGGATAGATCTCTCTCTGTATTATCAAGCACACCCAAGTTATCCCATCAATACCCCCAAAATATTGGGCTCATGGCTACATAGATGTTTTTTCTCCTAACAGTGCAAGAGAACCCTGTTTTCCCACACTCTGGTGTAGAAGTCCTCTTCTGTATAGGACAAATGAGTCCCCTTCCCCTTCTACCAGCTATAAAACCAGAAACAGGGGGAGCCCAATTTGAAAGACCAAAGCATCAAATCATAGAATCCTGAACTGTCTTTTTATGCATCTTCCAGTATCTCTTCTAAACTGTGTCCCCACAGAGAAAGATATCAAGACACACACACACACACACACACACACACACACACACACACACACATACACACACACACACACACACACACACACAACCCAAACATGTCTTGCTTGACAGATTTAGTCATCTGTTATGACTTTCAAGTTATCTTGCCCTTAGGCTTGATTTTAGGACTTTGAATCTATTCCTTGTTCTCTAACTTTGGGTTTAGATTTTTTTTTTATTCTGTCACATATTCTGGCCTACATGACCTATAATCTAGTTTACCTGCCAACAAAGTTGCTACATAAAAATATCTATAAGTAAAGGTATATCTCTGGCCAAATGTTTACCCTATTTTCAGTCTGCTCTCCTTAATTCTGGCAGCACAAACTTTCTTCATCATGTTCTAGTCAAATGCCTTTTTTCCCCCCTCTACTATAGCCATAAACACAAATTCCCAAGATTTTAAGTCGGCATCTGAAACAACATATCTTGGATTCAATTTCAGCTCATAAGTCCCCTTCCCTCCCAGTCCTATCTCTTGGAAAAAACTTGCATCTTCTTGACATGGACATAGCTGGCCAATTTATTTTAAAAAGTCAGCTGAAATCTTTTTTTATCAGTGGTGGTAGAATGTAGATTGAAACAAAGAGTGAACTTACTTTTTAAAAATATTTATTTATTTTTTAGTCGTGGTTGGACACAATCCCTTTATTTTATTTATTTATTTATTTATTTATTTATTTATTTATTTATTTACTTACTTATTGTGATGCTGAGGATCAAACCCAGGGTCTCGCACGTGCTAGGCAAGCACTCTACTGCTGAGCCACAACCCCAGCCCATGAACTCACTCTTCACATTCAACTGTTTCCTCTCTGAGTATATAGATTCAACCTTTTATCATTTAGTTATCATACAATGATTGAGTATGTAGATTCAAACTTTTATCATTTATTTACTATACAATGATTTTTAAAAAAATGCTTTGGTATATAATTACAGCCTACCATGTCTTTCTTAGAGGTGCCAGGAGAAGGGATGGGTTAGGGCGGGGTGGGACAGAGGTGTTTTGGCAAGAGACAATGACTATTGACAGCTGGTTGAAGAAGGAGATGCTGCCCAGTTGGCAGTGTTTGAATGGACAGGTGGGTGGGTCTGGCTGTTATCACCAGAGCTTGTTGGATCTTGGCCAGAAAACGGGGTAGATTTAATACCAGAAGATGCCAGCCAAGGAGGTGAGCTACAGATACAGAGAGTTGAGCTGAAGCCAGGCATAGGCTCAGCCAAACTCAGTGGGCTTAAAGTGAACAGGAACAGGTGGTCAGAAGGGAAAGGAAGATGGATGGAGCTTGCCCGTGAAGAGCCATAATGGAGGCATATTGATGCCTACAAAATAGGGAAATGGGAAAAGCACATCTGGGTGTAGTAGGAAACATACAAGATTTTAACAAACCCAAGTTCAGTGCCTTTACCAATTTAAACTTTGTGAGAGTTATTGATTTTTTTATTGTTATTTTCTTCAACTATTAATAATGGGGTAAATAATGGTACTTCTTAAGTTTGCTGTGAAAGTTCAGGGACAAATAATTTATAAAGATTATGTTAATTATAAAATGTTGCAAATAATATTAGCTATTATGTTTTGTCATAGGTGAAGGTGCCTTTTGAAGTACAGTTCTAGGAAAAAGAGACAGTTGAACAATAATAACTAAATATATCAACACCCCGCCTTCAATAATAGGTAGGACTGCTAGATTAAAGATGAGCAAGGAAATATAAAACTTGAACAACATTTTTAGCCAGGCATCTATTGAGCACACCATCCACAAAAGCAAAACAAAACATAAGACTGTATAGGACAAATCACATTTCCAGCCACAAAATAAGTGAATAAGTCTCAATAAATTTGAAATCATATAAAGTATATTCTCTGACCACAATGGAATGATATTAGACATAGACATCAATAACAAAAAGAGAATTTGGAAATTTCACAACATGTGGTAATAAACAACACACTCCTACATAACCATTAGATCAAAAAAAGAAATCCCAAGGGAAATTAGGAAATACTTTGAAATGATTGACAATGAAAACAAAACATACCACAGCTTAAATGATGTAGGGAAAGCAGTTCTCAGAGAGAAATTTCTTGCTATAAAAACCTACAGTAAAACAAGAAAAATATCTCAAATTAATAAGCTAACCTTCCACCTTAAGACACTAAGAACAGAAAGGAAACAAAGCTCTCAGGATGCATAAGGAAAGCAATAAGTTTAGAGTGGAAATAAATGAAATAGAGGATAGGAAAAAAACAGAATCAACAAAACAGAAAGTTGGTCCTTTCCCCCCAAAGATTAATAAAATTGGCAAATCATTAGCTAGACGGATTAAGGAGAAAAACAACAGAGAGGACACAAATCACAAAAATTGGGAATGAAAGTGGAGATACTATTCTTGATCATAGAGAAAAAAAGCAAAAGTTCTAATCACCAGTGTGAGGACATTCAGGATTATTGTAACATACCCCACCTTCAATAATAGGTAGGACTGCTAGATTAAAGATGAGCAAGGAAATATAAAACTTGAACATTTTTAGCCAAGTTGGCAAATCCTACTGTACATGAATCTACTGAATTAAAATGTGCTTCCACTAAGCATTATAGTACTTCCCTTGGTTTATAAATTTATATTTTATCTACCAAAGAGGTATCATTCTAAAAAAAAATCTGGAAAAGAATTAGACTTAAACATTGGTACTAGGCAAAAACGTTTTTCTACATGTGTTCTTGGTACAATTTATAGCCAGTCATAACAATATTTTCTTGAAATAGTAATTTCTGAGCATTTTGATATTTATAGTTTATATAAATGTATAAAATATCTAAATTTGGATCTATCCATGAAGAGAAGACAAAACAAAACTGGAAGTGCCTAATAAGGAAGAATATTTGCTCCCAAAGGAACAAATGTCAATTATTTTGTCTGAACCTATTGAGATAATCATGCGGTTTCTATTTCTCCACTATTACTGTGCTTATGTTGCCATGATTGGTGTATTTTGAACAGGCCTTGCATACCAGGGATAAATCTACTTTGTCATGATGTGTAATCATTTTAATGGGCCTCTGAATTTTTTGATGGTATTTTATTGAAGAACTTCACATTTATATTCATCAGGTACTGACTTGTAATTTTCTTCCTTAGGGTGTCATTATCTGGTTTTGGTATTCAGGTAATGCTAGACTCATAGAATAAATTTGGAATTGTTTCCTCTTCCATTTTCTTGGAAGACTCTAAGAAGGATTAGTACTAATTCTTCTTTGGATATTAGGTAAAATTTTCCTGTGAGCCCATCTTGTTCTAGAATTTACCTTGTTGGGAGTTTGTTGATAACTCTTTTTATTATTATTATTATTATTATTATTATTATTATTATTATTATTTGTTATTGCTCTGGTATTGCTCTGTTTCACAAAAGACTCCAAATAGTCAAACCAATCTTGTCTCAGAGGTAGAAAACTAGAGGCATCTCACTTCTTGATTTCAAAATAGATTACAAATCTACAGTAATCCAAACAGCCTGGTACTAAAATAAAAACAGACACAAAGAACAATGGAACAGAGTTAAAAGCTCAGAAATAAATATGCATGTTTGTGATTAACAGATCTTTGATATGGGATCTGAGACCACAAAATGGAAAGAGGATAGTCTCCTAAATAAATTATGTTAGGGAGACTAGGTATCTACACAAGGTTAGAGCTAGATGATTATCTCACACCATATACAAAAATGACCTCAAATGGATTAAAGACTTAAATTCAAGGCCCCAAACTGTAGAACTACTGAAAGTAATAGGGAACAGGCTCTGACCTCAGTCTGGACAGTGAATTTTTGAATGACACTAAAATTACAGATAACAAAAGTAAAAATAGACACATTTTGTCTGATTGCATCAGACCAAAAACATTTCTGTACAGTGAAGAACACAGTTAACAGAGTAAAAGGGCAATATACAGAATGGGAGAAAATACTGTCAAACCATTCGTCCAATAAGGAGTTCATATATAAAATGCATAATGATCTCAATCAATGCATCAGCAAAATAAAAAGAAATCACCAGTTTTAAAAAAATGGTTGAAGGACTCTACAGAGATTTTTTTCAAAAGAAGACATATGAATGGCTACCAAGCACATGAAAATGCTTTCAACATCACTAGTCATCAGAGAAATGCAAGTCAAAACCACAGTACCACATTATACCTGTAAAAATGGTTATTACCAGAAAGACAAAGACAAGGAATGTCCGTAAGGTTGTAAAAAAAAAAAAAAAAAGAGAGAGAGAGAACCCTTATAAACTGTTTCTAGGGACTTAAATTAATTAAGTCATTACAGAAAATAGTATGTATGTTCCTTAAAAATTAAAAATATACCTATCTTATGATCCAATGTCTAAATAGGTATCCAAATGAAATTAAACCAGTACAGTATGTCAAATGTATATCTGCACATGTTCATTATAGAATTTTTCACAATATCCAAGTATTCATAAAGATGAATAGATGCCAGGCATGGTGGCCTACATCTATAATCCCAGCTACTTGGGAGTCTGAGGCAAAAGGATAGCAAGTATAAAGTTATCCTTGGCAACTTAGAAACATCCTGTCTCAAAAATGGACTTTAAAAATGACTGGGGATTTAACTTAATGTAGAGCACTAGTCTAGCATGTGTGAGGCCCAAAATGAATAGAGAATGAAAATCTCTCTCTCTCTCTCCTACTTACACACACACATACACACACACACACACACACACCCAAGATCATTCAGTCCTTAAAAAGGATGATCTCCTGTCATTTACAACAAAATCAAAGAACCAGAGGACATGATGTTAAGTGAAAAAAGAAACAGAAAGACAAATACTACATAAAGATAAATACTGCACAGTCTCATTTATGTGGGAAATCTTAAAAGGTCAAGCTCATATAAACAGAAAGTAAAAGAGTAGTTACTAGGGTCAGGGTGTGGGGAAAATGAGTTTTCAAAAGAAACAAACTTTCAGTTATAAGATGAATAGGTTTTGGAGACCTAATTACAGCATGGTGATTCCGCTTGAGAACAATGCATGATACACTTGAAATTTGCTGAAAAGGATAGATCTTAAGTGTTCCTACTACAGAAAAGAAAGAAAAAATAAAGCAACAGTAAGAGCAGATGAAAAACACAATGGTAACTATGTTAGGTAATAGACATGTTAGTTAGATTTATTTCACAATGAAAATGCATCAAGTTGTATACCTTAAATATGTACAGTTTTGTCTCAACAAAGCTTTTAAAGAAGATAAAATACCAATCTTTTAAAACACATTGATTATAATTTTTTTATTTCATAATCATAAAAGAGAGATGTCTTTGCAACATTAAAACATCCTATCCTCTGGGAGACTAACTCTGTTGCTTCATACACAGAATGTCCACATGCACAAAGGCAAACTGACTTGCACAGTCTGGCTGGGCACAATTCACAAGCTACTTATCAAGCAGAAATGAACTTTATTTTTAGAACACACAGGCCTCACCACACAAGCTCTTCAGGAATTCCCGCAGAGCCCAATTGCCACCACCGGCTTCCCACAAGCCTCTCAACCCCCACTCCTCCTGCTCTTGAGGCCGATTGGCTGGGTTGCATGGGCGGAGCCAAAAGAGTCCCCTAATAAGCAGCTCCATGGTCTGAAAGGGCGGGGAAACAGCCCAATGAGCATCACCGCAGAGGAGCTAATCAGCTGGCAGCTGGAAGTTTGCTGGGGCCCTTTGGCTGTGGCTCTCAACACTGACTAAACAATATTTTGCCATCACAGCAATGATGATTATGTAATAATTGGATATAACTGAAAAGTACAGAACAATTTCTGGGTGCTTTTGCTAGAAAATTCATGTACTAATAAATCATGATTTATGTTACAATAATTGAAAGACTGTTTTCATTGGAAGTAGGGTAAGAGAAGAAATGAACACTTTTGTTTTTGCAATGAAACATGCATGAACATCCAATGCACAGCAAATCAGCACTCCTTACATTTTTGTTGCGTGGAATTGAATACTGTTAATGAGATAAGATATAGATTTTATAAATGCAGGAATTTAGGTAGTCCAGAAGAGCTTATCCAGCCCATGAAGGATTCAAATTGGACTTGAAAAAACTCAGACACTTTAGGTAGGTAAATAGAAATGGCAAAGATGCAAGAGAAGTTTGAGCGGACACTCAATAGGGAAATAAAAAGGTAAGCGTGGACTTCAACTACAATCTGTACCAAGTGGACCTGTAGACACAAAGAGAACATACCATCCAACTGCTGTGCATCCAACAGAATGCACCACACATGGGATATTCTTCAGGATAGATCAGGGAGCAATATCACCTTAAACGCCTTGCACTGAGACCTAGGGAGTGGCCTTCAATAGACATGCAGGAACTTTAAGAATTCCTTATCCTTCTTGATAAAGGTGTAACAAGATGCAGGTGGTGAGTCACTCATGGTTCTCCCCACTTGCCCATCTCCTTCTTTTTGGAATGCTGTTTCTTAGTCACCCTCAAAATTCCCCTCAGAGAGAAGGCAGTATCTATGAAAGAAGCCTTAAAAAAATTAAAGAACCCTAGAAATCTTGTCACTGCAATCAGCAGCTTACGTGTCCTGAACTTTATCCTAAATAAACATATGAGGTTAATGTGCAGCAACTTGGAAAATGTCCGATCTTAAGTCCACAGACTGCAGGAAGAAATTTGTGCAGAATCAAGCTCCTTACAAAGGAACACATTTTACCCCAAATCACCAACTACTTCCCACTCATGCACAACAAGAAATGTACCTTTTAATGTCAGTCTTTCCAGGGTCCTATGTTGTTTATTATATTAATGAAAACCAGCTCTAGTCATTTCTAACATTGTTAGTGAAAAGATCACGAATTTCATGCCTTTGAAGACCTCAAATTGTCTAATTTCCATAGAACAGAACAGAAACCATATTCCCTTGAGGGTCATGAAAAACTTTAGGCAACAAAGACAAGGAGAATTAACTGGAATGTCTTAAAACAATTATCAAGATGAATAAAATGAGCAAAGGGAAGGTTTATAAGTATATTTCTTGGCATTCATCTTATCAGATTTTAAAGAAATTTCCAAACTCATAAAAAAAGGGAGGGTAGAAGAGAATTTATAAAGGCTTCAGTTGACCTACGTGATTTACTTCATTCTGTCACTGTAAAAGCTTTTGTCACTTCAACATGTGTGAACTCATGTGTTGTGCAAGGAGCACCCCCAGGCCCTCAAACAAAAAGCAGGGAAGTCCCTGGGGGTTTCAAATTCAAAGACCAATAGGGCTCAAGGTTTGTCTTTCAAGCAGCTCACCATGTACCACAGGAGACAAACAAGTAGGTCCTGGCTTTTGAAGCAGAGGGGCGAGGGTCTTTCTAGCACCAGAGGACATGAGAACACACATGAGCTAGATAGGGAGGAGGAGTTGGATAGTGAAGGGAAATGTTATCTGAGATGAATCTTGCATATAGCATGTACACTAACCAAAGGAAGACAGGAGGAGTGAGAAGGAACTATATCAGGCAGGCAGAAGAAACAGCATGTGAAAGTAACCTTGGCAATTGTGAACAGGTTGCATTGAGGGAGATGTAGGAGTTTTGGAAGGCTAGATGGTAGTTGCCAGGAGAAGTGTGGGAGATAAAAGCCTGGTGCATAATGGAGTCATTCACAGCCATAGGGAACGTGAGAGGAGATGCAAGTTGGGAGGAAGGTGGGTGGCATTGTAAATCAGAAGGGTTTGATATCAATGAATATCATTGAACAACAAGATTTTAATGTAAAACATCTTTCTTGGGGCAAGATTTAGACTATATTTGTTTTATAGCAAAGCAACTTCATATATTCCTCAGGATTGTTGATTTAGACACCTTAAATGTATTAATTCATTAAAAAGTATAAGTACAGCATGGACCATTATTGCAAATTCCCTCTTCTGCTTCTATTAGCAAACTGTTTTTAAACCATGTTGACTTTTAAGAAATAATTATTACCTGCTCCTCCTGGGGTTTGTTAATTGAATTATTAAATACTGCTGCACACAAAGGTCAGAGGCAGGATTTGCTATGCATGACATGCTCTACTTTCCATTGCTTGAGTAGGACAGAATTATTTAGGTGGCCCTTACTGCAACAAAGGGATACCAATGAACAGCAACTTATAAAAAAAAGTAACTAATAATTCAAGTATTCTTATTCACATTTCCAAAACAGACACAAAAAGCACAGAGAAAAAAGTCATCATGACAAAAATGAGACACATTGAAAATGTGGAACAGAATCAATATTCTCAGAGTTTATGGAGTTGTCATACCGCACCGAAGTAGATATGATGAGAAGGTCACATGATCCTTATGACAAAATGCTGTTAGAGTTGATTGGATATACAAATGCCTCTCCTCTACAGATACTCTATGATGAGAGTATCTACCTATCATGCATAAAACAAAAGTCATTGCCCAATAGATTCCAAGCTAATCATTATCCCTCAAGAGACAATTTTGCATTGTCTTTTAGAGAAAAATTGGACTCAGTCCATTGGTTTTTTAACACAAAAATGTTAAGTCACACTTGTCTTTTGGTTAATCTTAAATTTGTCTGAATAAACGCAATCCTTCCAACATATTTAAAGCATTTTGCAATATCAGATGTTGCTTCCAGCTGCAAGAAAATTTATCCTTTATGCTTCTTTATACTCTAAACAATTTGGAATGTTTACATCTGCACAAACATTAGCTCCATGTGGACCCCAGCACCCAAGACTTGGTGTTTCTATATGTTATTGGACTTGATCAAAGACAGGATTGTCAAGTACTTAATGACTGGCATTTCATGTGGGTCCCAACATTTCAACAGTCTTTATTATTCATACCAATCTGGCTTTAGTTCATCTTCCATAGATACTCCAGATTACATTTTCTTCATTATCATTACAGAACTAGATGAATAAGTGGCACATCTGTTCATGAAGTGGTTTATTATCTGTTCAGATGAGGTTTGGGATGAATAGAAAAATAACTATGGAGGATCAAATGCAACTAGGTTTACGCCTGCTATGAAATTCAAGGCCAGCCATGTTATCTCAGAAAATTCTTCAGTATTCCCCTTCCACTGAATAGGAAATTATTAGCTAATGAGCTGATACCATTTGTCATGAGGAAAAATGCAAAGCAAACAGGAATCAAACCCAAACAAATGAACGGAAACCTGGCAAGGGACAAAGGCCTAATGAAGACCTCGCATTGTTTCATGGAATTTCTAGCCCATCCTTCCAAAAGAAAATTTGAAGATCTGTAAATATTTTACCAACAATCCCATATAAGATATTTCTCATGCGAAACAAGACTGTATAAATAAATCTGTTGATTATGAAGACATCAACACATTACAGCTGTGCCATTCACATGGGCTTACAGCCAAATATTTTCTATTGCTATTAGGCCTATACCTTCCATTGCAGAACCATACCAGATCTGGACAGTCTGAAGAACTTGTATCAGCCCTGAGCAAGCCTCCATTCAGATGTTTGTCTATAATAAAGCTCAACCATAATCTACAATTTGCTGGAGCTCAGTCATAGAGGATAGAGTGGTTGAAGAAATAGGTGTGAATGGTTCATTTCTGCAAATTCTAGAATAACAATAACTTCCCCATTTAAAGCAAATCACTTGAGAATCTTAAAATACAGATTCTGATTTAGTAGGTATGGGGTGAGCTTTATGATTGCATTTTTCACAAATTTCTAAACTTACTGATGCTGCTGCCCATTAGAGCATACCAGCAAAGGAACAGAACAATGATGTGTAATAATGCTAGTCAGTGCTGGCTACTGAGCTCTCAAACTGCAGCTACTCAAACATAGATGTGCCAAAAGTACAAAATACACATCAGATTTCAAAGACTAAGAAAAAAAAGAGAAATAGAAAAAATGGTCAATAGTCTTATACTGGTTAATTATTAAGTTTTAGATGTATAAGGTTAAATTAGACACATTGTTAAGATTAATCTTACCTACTTATTTCCACATCACATTTACATGTGACTCTTTGAAAATTTTTAATTCATTCTCTCTCTCTCTCTCTCTCTCTCTCTCTCTCTCTATATATATATATATATATATATATATATATATATATATATATATATAACACATTTTTACATTACTGAAATAGACAATTCATGGTTTTGTTTTACCATGTACGTAAATATGTTTTATTTTAGCATGCATATATTTATATATATAATATTATACATATATATATCACCACACCTGATAAAATATCTCTTGAACATGTATGTATGAAGGTATGAAGTTTAACTATTTTTACTCCAACTGAGTATATGAATACATTAAAATTCTCTCCTCAGTAAGGAAAACCAAACTGTATTAAGCTATCAGTAAAAGTATTTGTTAGGTAACTAAGTAATTCTGGAATGCATAATTTGGGAACTCTATCTCCATTTTTTTTAGTAAGATAAGGGTTTATTCTCAGATGTATTATGAAAATAGTGCACAGAATTTCTTAGATTATGATGATGATTCCAAACTTATACCAGTTTTATAAGAAAGATATTGTTCATTTTGTTATGGACTCCTACTAGATTTCAATATTACTTTAAATTCTTCTGTTTTCAAGCACAAAGTAGTGGTTACAACTGGAGGACATACCACCTTAGTTCTGTAATCATATACCATGAGGAAAAAAAAAGCTCTCCAGATTATCCCATTGTCTGCTAGAAAAGTATTATTAGCTGCTAAGTGATATATTGTGGAAAATTTTCCTATGTGGATGAAAATTGCTTTTTCTTTTTTTTTATTGATTGTTCAAAACATTACATAGTTCTTGATATAACATATTTCACACTTTGATTCAAGTGGGTTATGAACTCCCATTTTTACCCCGTATACAGATTGCAGAGTCACATCAGTCACACTTCCACTGATTTACTTATTGACATACTCATGTCTGTTGTATTCTGCTGCCTTTCCTATCATCTACTATCCCCCCTCCCGTCCCCTCCCCTCCCCTCTTCTCTCTCTACTGTAATTAATTTCTCCCCCTTGTATTCTTTTTCCCTTTCCCCTCACTTCCTCTTGTATGTAATTTTGTATAACCCTAAGGATCTCCTTCCATTTCCAAGCAATTTCCCTTCTCTCTCCCTGTCCCTCCCACCTCTCATCCCTGTTTAATGTTAGTCATCTTCTCATGCTCTTCTTCCCTACTCTGTTCTTAGTTATTCTCCTTATATCAAAGAAGACATTTGGCATTTGTTTTTTAGGGATTGTCTAGCTTCACTTAGCATAATCTGCTCTAATGCCATCCATTTCCCTCCAAATTCTATAATTTTGTCATTTTTTAATGTAGAGTAATACTCCATTGTGTATAAATGCCACATTTTTTTTATCCATTCGTCTATTGAAGGGCATCTAGGTTGCTTCCACAGTCTTGCTATTGTGAATTGTGCTGCTATGAACATCGATGTGGCAGTGTCCCTGTAGCATGCTGTTTTTAGGTCTTTAGGGAATAGACCCAGAAGGGGAATAGCTGGATCAAATGGTGGTTCCATTCCCAGCTTTCCAAGAAATCTCCATACTGCTTTCCAAATTGGTTGCACCAATTTGCAGTCCCACCAACAATGTACAAGTGTACCCTTTTCTCCACATCCTCGCCAGCACTTGTTGTTTGACTTCATAATGGCTGCCAATCTTACTGGAGTGAGATGATATCTTAGGGTGGTTTTGATTTGCATTTTTCTGACTGCTAGAGATGGTGAGCATTTTTTCATGTACTTGTTGATTGATTGTATGTCCATCTCTGAGAAGTGTCTGTTTAGGTCCTTGGCCTATTTGTTGATTGGGTTATTTGTTATCTTATTGTCTAATTTTTTGAGTTCTTTATATACTCTGGATATTAGGGCTCTATCTGAAGTGTGAGGAGTAAATATTTGTTCCCATGATGTAGGCTCCCTATTTACCTCTCTTATTGTTTCTTTTGCTGAGAAAAAACTTTTTAGTTTGAGCAAGTCCCATTTGTTGATTCTAGATATTAATTCTTGTGCTATGGGTGTCCCATTGAGGAATTTGGAGCCCGACCCCACAGTATGTAGGTCGTAGCCAACTTTTTCTTCTATCAGACGCAGAGTCTCTGATTTGATATCAAGCTCCTTGATCCATTTTGACTTAACTTTTGTGCATGGCGAGAGAAAGGGATTCAGTTTCATTTTGTTGCATATGGATTTCCAGTTTTCCCAGCACCATTTGTTGAAGATGCTATCCTTCCTCCATTGCATGCTTTTAGCCCCTTTATCAAATATAAGAAAGTTGTAGTTTTGTGGGTTGGTTTCTGTGTCCTCTATTCTGTACCATTGGTCCACCCGCCTGTTTTGGTACCAATACCATGCTGTTTTTGTTACTATTGCTCTGTAGTATAGTTTGAAGTCTGGTATCGCTATACCACCTGATTCGCACTTCCTGCTTAGCATTGTTTTTGCTATTCTGGGTCTTTTATTTTTCCATATGAATTTCATGATTGCTTTATCTATTTCTACAAGAAATGCCGTTGGGATTTTGATTGGCATTGCATTAAACCTATAGAGAACTTTTGGTAATATCGCCATTTTGATGATGTTAGTTCTGCCTATCCATGAACAGGGTATATTTTTCCATCTTCTAAGATCTTCTTCAATTTCTCTCTTTAGGGTTCTGTAGTTTTCATTGTATAAGTCTTTTACCTCTTTTGTTAGGTTGATTCCCAAGTATTTTATTATATTTGAGGATATTGTGAATGGAGTGGTTGTCCTCATTTCCATTTCAGAGGGTTTGTCGCTGATATACAGGAATGCCTTTGATTTATGCTTGTTGATTTTATATCCTGCCACTTTGCTGAATTCATTTATTAGCTCTAATAGTTTCTTTGTAGACCCTTTTGGGTCTGCTAGGTATAGAATCATGTCATCTGCAAATAGTGATAATTTAAGTTCTTCTTTTCCTATTTTTATGCCTTTAATTTCTTTTGTCTGTCTAATTGCTCTGGCCAGTGTTTTGAGAACTATGTTGAACAGAAGTGGTGAGAGAGGGAATTCCTGTCTTGTTCCAGATTTTAGAGGGAATGCCTTCAATTTTTCTCCATTCAGAATGATGCTAGCCTGGGGCTTAGCGTAGATTGCTTTTACAATGTTGAGGTATGTTCCTGTTATCCCTATTTTTTCGAGAGTTTTGAACAAAAAGGGATGCTGTACTTTGTCGAATGCTTTTTCCGCATCTATCGAGATGATCATATGGTTCTTATTTTTAAGTCTATTGATGTGGTGGATAACATTTATTGATTTCCGTATATTGAACCATCCTTGCATCCCAGGGATGAATCTTATTATATCATGGTGTACAATTTTTTTGATATGATTTTGTATCCGATTCGCCAGAATTTTATTGAGGATTTTTGCGTCTAGGTTCATTAGAGATATAGGTCTGTAGTTTTCCTTCTTTGAAGTGTCTTTGTCTGGTTTAGGAATCAGGGTGATGTTGGCCTCGTAGAATGAATTTGGAAGTTCTCCCTCTTTTTCTATTTCCTGAAATAGCTTGAAAAGTATTGGTATTAGTTCCTCTTTAAAGGTTTTGTAAAACTCTGCCGTATACCCATCCGGTCCTGGGCTTTTCTTAGTTGGTAATCTTTTGATGGTTTCTTCTATTTCCTCAATTGATATTGGTCTGTTTAGGTTGTCTATATCCTCCTGTCTCAATCTGGGCAGATCATATGACTTAAGAAATTTATCGATGCCTTCACTATCTTCTATTTTATTGGAGTATAAGGATTCAAAATAATTTCTGATTATCTTCTGTATTTCTGAAGTGTCTGTTGTGATATTGCCTTTTTCATCGCGTATGTTGGTAATTTGAGTTCTCTCTCTTCTTCTCTTCGTTAGCATGGCTAAGGGTCTGTCGATCTTATTTATTTTTTCAAAGAACCAACTTTTAGTTTTATCAATTTTTTCAATTGTTTCTTTTGTTTCGATTTCATTAATTTCAGCTCTGATTTTACTTATTTCTTTCCTTCTACTTCTTTTGCTGTTATTTTGCTCTTCTTTTTCTAGGATTTTGAGATGAAGTATGAGATCATTTATTTGTTGGTTTTTTCTTTTTTTAAGGAATGAACTCCATGCAATGAATTTTCCTCTTAGAACTGCTTTCAATGTGTCCCATAGATTCCGATATGTTGTGTCTGTGTTTTCATTTATCTCTAAGAATTTTTTAATTTCCTCCTTAATGTCTTCCATAACCCATTGATCATTCAGTAACCTATTGTTCATTCTCCAAGTGATGCATGATTTTTCCTTCCTTCTTTTATCGTTGATTTTCAGTTTCATTCCATTATGGTCAGATTAGATGCATGGTATTATCTCTACTCCTTTATATTGTCTAAGAGTTGCCCTGTGACATAATATATGATCTATTTTTGAGAAGGATCCATGTGCTGCTGAGAAGAAAGTGTAACTGCTTGATGTTGGGTGGTATATTCTATATATGTCAATTAAGTCTAGGTTGTTAATTGTGTTATTGAGTTCTATAGTTTCCTTATTTAACTTTTGTTTGGAAGATCTGTCCAGTGGTGAGAGAGGTGTGTTGAAGTCTCCCATGATTATTGTATGGTGGTCTATTAGACTCTTGAACTTGAGAAGAGTTTGTTTGACGAACATAGCTGCACCATTGTTTGGGGCATATATATTTATGATTGTTATGTCTTGTTGGTGTATGGTTCTCTTGAGAGTATGTAGTGTCCCTCTTTATCCCTTTTGATTAACTTTGGCTTGAAATCTATTTTATTTGATATGAGTATGGACACTCCTACTTGTTTCCAAAGTCCATATGGGTGATATGATTTTTCCCAACCTTTCACCTTCAGTCTATGTATGTCTTTTCCTATCAAATGCGTCTCCTGTAGGCAGCATATCGTTGGGTCATGTTTTGTGATCCATTCTACTAGCCTGTGTCTCTTTATTGGTGAGTTTAAGCCATTAACATTTAGGGTTATTATTGAGATATGGGTTATCCTTCCAGCCATATTTGTTTATTTATGTTACTGAATATGGTTTGTTTTCCTCTTTGATTATTTTCCCCCCTTTACTGTCCTTCCTCCCACTGTTGGTTTTCATTGTTATTTTCCATTTCTTCTTCCTGTAATGTTTTGCTGATGATTTTTTGGAGAGATGGTTTTCTAGCTGCAAATTCTTTTAACTTTTGTTTATTGTGGAAGGTTTTAATTTCATCTTCCATCTTGAAGCTTAATTTTGCTGGATACACAGTTCTTGGTTGGATCCCATTTTCTTTCAGTGTTTGAAATATGTTATTCCAGGATCTTCTAGCTTTCAAAGTCTGTGTTGAGAGATCAGCTGTTATCCTGATTGGTTTCCCGTAAATGTAATCTGCTTCCTTTCTCTTGTAGCTTTTAAAATTCTCTCCTTATTCTGTATGTTGGGCATCTTCATTATAATGTGTCTAGGTGTGGATCTCTTATGTTTATGCACATTCGGCGTCCTGTAGGCTTCTAGGATTTGGGATTCTGTCTCGTTCTTCAAGTCTGGGGAGTTTTCTCGAATTATTTCATTGAATAGATTTCTCATTCCTTTGGTTTGGAGCTCTGTGCCTTCCTGTATCCCAATGACTCTTAAGTTTGGTCTTTTAATGTTATCCCATATTTCTTGGATGTTCTGCTCATGGTTTCTTAACAGTCTTGCTGAGCTGTCTATGTTCTTTTCAAGTTGAAATACTTTGTCTTCATTGTCTGATGTTCTATCTTCTAAGTGTTCTACTCTGCTGGTAGTATTCTCAATTGAGTTTTTAAGTTGGTTTATTGCTTCCTGCCTTTCTAGGATTTCTGTTTGTTTGTTTTTTATAACCTCTATCTCCCTGTATAGTTGATCTTTTGCTTCCTGGATTTGTTTATGTATTTCATTGTTGAAGAGATCTTTCATTGTCTGATTTTGCTGTCTAATGTCTTCCTTGAGACTCCAGATCATCTGAAGCATGTATCTCCTGAATTCTTTATCTGACATTCCATCTGCTGCAGATATTACCTCTTCTAACGTTGAGTTGACCTGCATTGCTTGTGGTCCTTTCTTTCCTTGTCTCTTCATACTGTTCGCGTTTCTTTCTGCTTACTGAGACTGTTGTGTTGTTGAATTTTCCCCCTATATATTTGTATTACTCTTGTATAGTTGCAAAGTCTCCCGCGCAGGCGCAGGCATGGGCTCTGCTCCTCCTCCAATTGGGGCACTGTGCCTATCACATCGGCAGGCCGCTGGGCCTGTTCTGCTGGTTGGTAGCAGGTGCGCCTACCTTGGAGGCGCGTGGGGCGGCTCTGCCACCCCCAGGTTGCTGGGCCTGACCTGCTGGTGGGTTGCAGGTCCGGCTACCTTGCAGGCGCGGGGGGAGGGTGCACACCAATTCCCGGCAGGTCCCCTCTTAACGGAATTTTGCTAGAAGTTCCTCAGTAGGTAGACTGCCGCTGTTCCAATGGGTCTTTCTGATCCCGTTAATGTGGAGACATTGGAATCGCTGCTTCCTCGCCGGCGGCCATGTTGGATCCCCCTCCATTTTTTTTTAAACTTCTGTTAGGTGTGATTCTGTGCTCAGACCAAATGGCCCATCTGCAACTGGGAAAAACTAATCCAGAGAAAGAAAAGATGACCTCGTCTCTAAATCTCTATTTTAACAGCCAGGAAATGTTCAAAATCCACCAGTAAACATTGCCCACATACTATTACTTGAAGCCAACTCAGCTTTCCATTGTGCACCTAACCCTATGGCCTAAAATTTGACATGTCCCCTGGCTGAGGATGTAGCTCAGTGGCAGAGTGCTTGCCTAGCATGTGTGAGGCACTGGGTTCGATCCTCATCACCACATAAAAATAAACAAATAAAATAAAGGCATTCTGTCTATCTATATAATACAAATTTTTTTTAATTAAAAAAAAAATGACATGCTCTAATTAACTTAAGCAGAATTTTCTGAATCAAACACTGGCTAAAAAAAAAAGGATGAAATTAACAAAATTAGAAGGAACAAATTTAATATTCAAATTTAAATTAAAATTCAAATATAAATACATATATATATATATATATATATATATACACACACACACACATATATATAGCACTCAAATGGAATTCAAAATCCCATCACTTAATAACAATAATATATCAGTGACTCCCCTTCTACACAGCGTTTTTGGCATGCACATATGCATACATTTTTTAGGCTGTGTGTAGTTAATTATTATAATCATTTTCATGTTCAACTTTTTAATGCTAATTAAAAATTATACATTTAGATATATACCATCATTTGCCAGCTAAAATAGATGGTGTACATACCATCATTCAGAAATTTCCAGTCACTGATCCAGGAACAGACTTGAGGTATGTCTCAAGATTTTGATCTACTCAGTCCTCAGGGAGGCAAGGTATAGTCAGAGACTCCTCTGTTTACAACTGTATCAGAGAACAATTCTGATTAATCTTGATATTATCCTTGATGATAAAATTTGTGAAGGATAGCCGTTCACTACTACTATTTTTGGATATTTATATTGTCTTGAGTTTTTCATTAATAAAAATAAATTATTACAAACATTTTTATATATATATTACAGTTGTAGAATATAATAAAATATTAAACACTTGCATCTCAGCAGGTTCTTAAGGCTACAAGAAAAAAATACAGGTATAATGCTACTCAAGCATATAAATATTTGTTGTTGAGTTATGAGGAAATGTAAGGAAATCATGGCTATATCCCCATCAGTTGTCCATAAAGTTCTTCATCAAATTCACTTGATATCATTTAGGATAAAAACTAAAACTGTCCCATTTCTCTAGATTTAGCAGTTTTTCTATATCCTAAACCAGTTATTGCAAAACCAAAACAGAGGAGGTTGGCTTTCCTCATGCTCTGCTAACTTGTGGTTGCTTTGATCCAGTACTTGCTCCATGGATAGCAGAGGGGGTTTCATTCACATTCCCCATTGCTGTGTGTGTATGTATATGTATGTGTATTCATGTGTGTATGTTGCATGTATACATGAGAGTGGAAGGAAAAACCAGACAGGCAGATAGGCCAACAACACTGACAAGCAACATTTTATAATGAAATTGCCTGAGGTTAAAATTCGTTATAAAAAGTTGGAAAACTAAAGCAATAGTCTTCCAAACGTAGGTATTATGACCTCCATTTTACAATAAAGGTAAGTGAGGTTCTGAGAGTAATAAACCCAGAAAGTTTTGAGAAGAATCTTTGATTCAAAATTCGATATTCAATTCAAGGCCTATATGGGTGCCATTGGGGAAATTGTGGTAAAAAGTGCCTGTTGATTTGGATGGAACTTGACCTTGATAGAGTAGACCAATTTGGCAAGTTCATATTCAGTTGAGCTATAAGATGCAGATGCCAGATCCACTTCAGCACAGCACAGTCAGAGTGCTACGATAGTCCTCTGTGGAAAATGGCTGTGCTAATGATTGCCTTGGGAGACTTGGTGGGAATGTCCCTGGGAGACCTGAACAGCTCAGCACTGGGTAAGCCAGTCTGGTTGTTTTGTGGTACACGTCATTGTCTTATATATTTAGACAAAGGAAATTTTGCCAATAAGCAGGCATAAAATTACCTGGGAAAGTCATGGTGCTCCCTAACTCAGATTGAGGAATAATAGCTAACTCGTTTGGACTAAAGAATTAGGTAAAAATAAAGAACAGCATGTGAAGTGGGCCAGGGAGTAAGAGAAAGCCTAAGCTCAGGGAACTGCAAAGTTTCTGGGGTGGAGGTAATATAAAGTCTAAGAAGAGGTCAAAGAAATAAACTGTCAGCACATCATAAGCACTAAAGCAAGTTAAGGAATTTGGACATTATTCTGAGGGCAATCGAAGTAGGTAGGCAAATAAAACACAGGAGGCCCTGCTAAAATTGAACTTCAAATGAAAAATGAATCATTTTTTTAGGATGTTTTAAATATCGCCTGGAACTTGCTTACACTAAAAAGGAAAATAATTTATCTGAAATGCAAATTTGCCTAGGTATTTGGCATTTTATTTATTTAATCTGACAACCTTGTTGGGAAGCCAGGAACGGTGTTCAAGCAGGAGAGCAAGGTGATATAACTTGAGCTTTAGAAAGATCCAAAAAAAAAAACCCCAAAAGCTGAATGTTTTCTTTGACATAAGGAGGCTGACTCATAGTGGGGTAGGGAGGGGGAGCATGGGAGAAATAGATGAATTCTAGATAGGGAAGAGGGTTGGAAGGGAAAGGGAAGGGGCAGGGGATTAGCAAGGATGGTGGAATGTGATAGACATCATTATCCAAAGTACATGTATGAAGAATGAATTGGTGTCAACATACTTTATATACAACCAGAGATATGAAAAATTGTGCTGTATACATATAATAAGAATTGTAATGCATCCCACTGTCATTTTTTTAAAAAAAGATCAATATAAACAAGTCATTCACCTGTTCACTTATAAATTGTTTCTTAACAGCCACCTTATATACCAGATCAAGTGCCATGATTTCAAGTAAAATTAGGGTAGTGTCTCTGGAGTGGTGTCTCCTCTATTTTTGCCATATCATCTCTTCTGTATTGACAGTTAAGAGGTATTATAGTAGATAGATTAGTGAAGTACATGATTATGGAGCCAGAGAATCTGGATTCAGCCTCTGACTTCTGCTACTCACGAAACATGCAACAGTGATATCTAATCGCATGTCTCAGTGTCCACACTGGGAAATGGGAATGTAACAATATTTTCCAAAAATTGTGAGGATCAAATGAGCTAATATATGTAAAGAACCTAGAAAAATGCCTGATAGAATAAATGTCATGAAGACATTTAACCCTACTGTATCTATTGCCTCTTTTTCTTTCTTCAAGTAGAATCATTCTCACTTAAATAATCTTACCTTAAAGCAAAATCTTATATCATTATGATAATGAAAAACCAATTTCATCTGCCATGATTATAAGGTAGTTTAAAAAATAAATATGATAATAACAACAAAACAATCACACCAGATTTACTCTTTTACAAAATAGCAATGAGCCATACTTTTTTAAGTCTCACCAACACAGTTTATGGACGAGGGAAACGGGGCTCTGAAGGAAAGAGAATTCTTTAACACACACTTGGGGTTTGTACCTGTGCTCATTAATTACTACTACAGGGCTTTCTCCAGTGTACCTATGCTGCCCTATCAGATGGCTTTAGCGTACATACCTCCAGAGCTACATAGCCTCAGACCTCCAATTTTCCTAAAAATCTTGTTGTCTAGTCTCACTGCCACCTCCAAGCCTTCCTGTTGCTGTCTGCCTCCCTCTTCTCCCTCCCTCCTTCCCTCCCACCCCCTTTCTTCCTCTCTCTTTTCCTCTTTCTAAAGATTGCTTTCTTTCTGTTCTTAAGGGAGAGCACACTGGGTCAGCAGATTATGTCTCTAAACAAAATTCCAAGTTCCAAGTCAGGGAATATAGGCACTCCTTGAGTGGAAAAGATTCTGGGAAGCTACTCTACAAATGTATACACATGCACACCTACATCCATGACTCCTTATATTCAGGACCTTCCCAGGCTCTGATGTCTTTCTCTCAATATTAGATCCCTTCTTCCTCCTCCTCCTCTTCTTCTTCCTCCTCTTCTTCTCTTCTCCTTCTCCTTCTTCTTTCACTTACATTGACTTGTCTCATTCTTACTCCCCATTTTATTCCCTTTTCCTGCTTCTGTACCTCTGAAGGCAAGGAAAGTAGGAAGGAGGTAGCCCAGCACATGCCTGTAATTCCAACGACTTGGAGGCTGAGTCAGATCACAAGTTCAAGGACAACTTTCACAACTTAGTGAGGCTCTGAGAAACTTAGTGAGATACTGTTTTCAAATAAAAATAAATACATAAATAAAAAGCCTGTGGATGTAGCTCAGTGGTAAAGGGCCCCTGAGTTCAATCCTCAGTACCCCTACCCTTAAAAAAAAAATGAAAGTAGAAAATAAACTACTTCTGCAGGCTTAATGCAAAGATGCACAAATATTACAGATGTCCAAATCAAAATATTCACTTCTGTACTGTCAAAAATCACCTTGGATAACATACTTCAGAAAACCCTGCTGCGAAGAATTCTGTTCTGAATTTTCAGGCAAACAAGGAGTGAAGGGTTGAAGCCTCCTTTGTCTGACACAGAGAAAGCAACACCTCTCCAAGCAGCTATGCTGATGACCAAGGACGAACCTTTTATTTTTCCATGGCAGGTCTTTTCACACGAAGTGATGATTTATGAGCTTCCAGAATATACACTATCCCAATAACGCCAAGTACACATGCCTAGCATCATCTGGTTTTCTGTATCTATTTGCTAGATTTTACAAGTCAAGGCAGCCCTCATAATGATTCTGATAAAGAAACGTGATTCATACCTGGATGGCTGCAAAGAGCATTTAAAATATAAAATCCATTTAGTACCGACTAGCCTTAGAACATTATTTATGTAATCTGTCACAATGGCAGATATTAGAAAGAACATTTTTCTCTTTCCATTCATACAGTTTATCAATCACCCTTGCTCCTGACAAGCCCTTAGGAGGAGAACATTTATCAGAGTGTATTAGAAGACTCTAAAAATAAAGGCTGAAACTGGTGTTTATAAGGAGAATACAGGCTGATTGCAGAGACTTGAGAAAAGACAGTTTAGTCTCCAAGTCACTTCAGGCAACAGGAAAAGTCAAGCTTGCAGAGATGCATTGGTAGTGCTCTGGAGGAGGGGGGAGAAGGCTGCTGGGGGACTCTTACAATTTGTAATGTACAGAGATGAGGGAGTTATACAATACAGTGATTAATACCTAGTTTCCAACAAGTTACATGAAATGTATTGATAATTTGGTGCTTTTGAAATTTGCAAATGTCACAGAATTCAGGTTACCCAGTGGAATCAAACAAGTAATAAAAGCTTTGTCTGAAGAATGATAATACTCAATTATTGCATATTATTGAGCTATTCATCTTGAAAATGGGAAGTGAACAACACCTCACAGAGCAGCAATCTAGAAGTCTTCCACTAAAGTCACATTCCTCTTGGCAGTCACTTAACTTCTTCAAGACCTTTATTCCGGTTTTGCTACAACTTCTAGATATGACCTCCAGGTACCCAAATTTAAAGGTTTTCTAAGATGGAAGCAAATTAGAATGACTTAGGAAGCTATAAAAAAGAACTACTAAACACCACTCCAAACTGACGAAGAAAGATTCTTCAATGGTGAAGTCTGAATATCTTTTTATTGTTGTTGGACTTAAACATCTCAAGTGAGACTAAGGTCCAATTAGAGTTGAGAATCCTTGTCTTGGAATAGTGGTTCTCAAGATCATAGCTGGGCATGATGGTACACTCCTAATCCCAGCACCTCAGAAGGCTCAGCCAAGAGGATTACAGGTTTGAGGCCAGCCTCAGGAACTTAGAGAGGCCCTATGAAACTCAGTGAGATCCTGTCTGAAAATAAAATATAAAATAAAAGGGCTTGAGATGTAACTAAGTGGTAAAGCACTCTAGGTTCAATCCCCATGCTACCGCCAACCCTCAAAAAAAAAAAGAAAGAAAACACATTTGCCACATACTGAGACATTGTAAAAATTCAAATAGGTCACAATATAAATTAGAGTTTCTGTGACAGACTCAAACATTAGTATTTCATAAAGCTTCTCTAAGTGATTTCCATGTATATTCCACTATGAGCCAGTCTAGATTATTACATCTCAAACTTTAAATTGTAATGGATATCTAGGAAAACAAGCCTAACTTGTTCCATAGATGATGCATTTTCTTTGCATTTCTCAACCACTTTTCCAAGGACAAGCTTTTACTGCTTTGTGGACTGTATTTGAGGTAGCAAAGGAAGTCCTGGAACATCAACTGCAAACATCTTACAGAAGTAGAAAAGTCATCCATGTTCATAAGGAACCTCGTGTGAACAGCTCTGGACTAAGACCCAAAGGCTTTTACATAGTACCTTCTCTCCTTCACAAAATCCACAAGCGTATTTTTCCAGTATTTGTTTACATCCCTTCTCTTAGAAGATACAGGTAATGGGGAAACAAAGGAAGAGTACTATGAGAGTCATTTGAAACTATCCTTGGGTGTCTGGTCACACCTCTGGCCTGGATCCATCCACTGCCTGAAGAGAATTAGCACAATGTCATTTATAACTCAAGTGGGAAGCTGTGTGCAAGTTACCCTTGAGTCTTGTGCCCTAAGCTCTATGTCCTACACTCTGAATCTCCCATTATAAATGAGGGTTGGACAGAGATTCATAGCTCTTGCAACTTGTGTATTTCAGAAACAATAGAACTCAGCATGAGAAAAGTCCCGAAAACGTAAAACCATGGCAGGAAGTAGCTGAGAAAATCCATAAGACTTTCAATAGATTATCTTATCTGTTATCCTTCCTTTGATTTTTATAATAATCAATTTTGTGCAGACTTTCCTAACTGGCTTTCCCATCTCCAATCGTTTACCTACTCCATTGCATTGCCCAGACTGCTATGCCAGTAATATTGCTAAAATACTGCTTTTATTTTCATGCTACACCTAAAATTAGTCTCCATTGCTAAGTAGGTGACCATTGTTAGAGAAGTGCATTGGAAAAAGATCTGAGGACACCACAATCATGTTCCCAGAGAGAAAAGCCAGCTAGCAAGTTTCCAAAGCACAGAGGACCTGATACTGGGTTAAAATTATACCATCTACTGAGTGTCCTGGAATCTCTGACACCCCAATGGCAATAATCATGATAGGTGACTAGATTCTGATTTCCAATATCATCTCTACTCATAGGAACCAGGGCTCATGTGGAAATGGCTGATTATCAGGGATAATACAAATATGAGTTTAAAGCATCTAGTAGTCTGTAAAATAAGGAAGCACACAAAAATCAAAAGGATGGGGTTTCTCAAGAGACACGGGACACATACAACCTGCTGAAGTTCCCAATGCAAAGGTAGAACAATTCAAAATAAAATAACATATATAGTATTGGAGCATAACTCACAGTGTATAGTAAATATGCATCTCCATTCTTATATAATTAAGGGATGGTTTAGAGATTGAATATACGCATATAGATAGATAGAATTTCAAATATTTATGTATATATGCCAAGAGGTGAAGCTTAGTTCCCCTCCCCACTTTTGAATGTAGGTTGCACTTAGTATCTAGCTTCAAGAATACAGTAATGATCAAGGTTAACATCACCAATAATGTCTTGTTCACATGTTCTTAACATGCACTCAGAGGCAATATAACGTCAAAGACACTTTGCCTCTGCGATCTTTATAGAAACTCATAATCCCAGTCTAATGAGCACAGTATCAGATGCATCTAAGTTGAGGGAGATTCTACAAAATGATTAGTAGATCTTAAAACTGTTAAGGTCAGAAATAACAAGGAAAGACTCAGAAACTTTCTCAGGCCAGAGAAGGTGAAGAAGACATGACAAATAAATGTGCATGGTGTGTCGATGTGAACAAAAACAGGTGAATAGATTTTAGTGGGGAACTTGAAAATCTGAATAAAGCGTAGAATCTGTTTAGGTTATGTGACAATGTTGGTTTCTTAATTATAACAGATGCAATGGATCATTCAAGTAAGAGGTTAACCTTAGGGAAAACTGAATTAAGTGTATGCGAGAACTATCCTACTATCTTTGCAACTCTTCTGGAAATGAAACTTTTAAATAAAATGTTTACTTAAAACATATTAATTATGTGAGATTTCACCCTTTTCCTCTTAATTACTCTCTGTTCCATCTTGGATCTGACCCAAATCAATATAGATGTGTGGCGGGGGCAGGGGGGGGGGAAGGAACAAAAAGGAGAATAAGTTTTGCAGCTACACAGAGCCTGGCACATAGAAACCACTTGAATTTTTATTAAAGAAGAGATTTTTTAAAAATTTAGATTATACCCATAGTTATTAAAGGATGGTTTAGAGATTTAATATACACATGAACTGATGTCTTGTGTGGTCTGCCAGAGAAGATAAGGTACAGGGATAAGGAAGAACACCCTAGAAAGGGGGTGAGTTGTGCCATCAGCATTCTGTGAACATCTAGAAGCATCTGTCCTAACTGCAGGGTCCAGAGCCACCATCTCATTAGACTCACAAGAGTATGTGGACAGACTTGAGTATTTTCATTTCATAGTTGAGGAGATGCAGACACAGGAAGGTTAAGTGCTTTGCGTGAGGTCTCTTGGTATCCTTCACCAAGGATTTCAGCAAACTTCAGTGAAGGTGAATTTGTCCTAGGCCCTTATCATGCTCTTGGAATGTAAATGACATAAAATCGCCCATCTTTAACACCTAAGAGTTTCTTAATTAGCAAGTGTAAAAGCTGCCAGATTGTGTTGATCAAATAACAATGGGCAGAGTCTATGAGTTATACCAGCCAGCAGAGAGTGTTAAGCCCAGTCCAGGCTTTTGAAGTATAGGAATTCATGTGTGACTTGTACAAATGTGAACATGAGTCCCAAGTAAGATAATCTGACTCCCCAGAGTTATTTCCAACCATTGTGCAAAATTTTGAACCTTCTCCAGATCACAACTCAAACTCAATTAGGCAAGTTGAGGGTACCTTAACCAAAATGCTTGGTGTCAGAGGGTTTCAGATTTCATATTCAAATTGAAACTTAAAAATATGAAGTTCTCGGGGCTGGGGATGTGGCTCAAGTGGTAGCACGCTCGCCTGGCATGCACGGGGTGCTGGGTTCGATCCTCAGCACTACATAAAAATAAAGTAAAGATGTTGTGTCCACTGAAAACTAAAAAATAAATATTAAAAAATTCTCTCTCTCTCTCTCTCTCTCTCTCTCTCTCTCTCTCTTCAAAAAAAAATCTGAAGTTCTCAAATTCTTGAGCATTGACTTGATCCTCATTTTTTTTTGGGGGGGGGTGGTGGGGTGATAGATTTTTGGATGAAGGATCCTCAATCTGAGCCATCTTCTTTCCCAGCTAGCATCTCACTAACAGGCTTTAGGCTCTCTCACAGGTATGACTCACCACCTTTGAAGGGTAAAGAAGGGCAGTGAAGGGGCAGAAGGAAATCCACCTTTGCTGGTAAAAGACATTTCTGCCACCCTGCTGTCCCCCTCCCAGTGTCCTGTCTGTATAGTTCTGGCCAAGGACTTGCAAAGATCACTTCAAGGAAAGAGACTGCATAGTTGTCATCACTGACTTTGAAAACTCTTCAGGTTATTGGAAGCCTAGTGTTATCTTTTTAGAAACAAAAACCAAACCAACGTAATACTAAACTCTTTTTAGATCAGGAGCACTTCCTGTAGAAAAGAGTCCTGGGTTCTAAAGTTAAGAATTGTCCTGCCTCAGATCTTTTTCTCCTGTCAGAGTGAAATGTTGCCTCCTTTATTGCTATGATAATTGTCTACATCCTATTATCATCATCACAATTAATAATTGCAACCTTTTTGGGGAGTCTTTGTTCCATGCAATCTGTGTGCATTATATCCTTCAGTCTTAAAAATAATAACCCTATGTGGTAAGTACTATTACTACTAACCCCTTTTTACAAAGGACAAATTGATCCTAACTCCAGGAAATGGTAGAACCCTGATATAAACACCAATTTAGAGCCCAAGCTCTCACCACTTGGGCAATATGTTTTCACAGACTAGGGGAAAAAAAAAAGATACAGTAAGTTTCCCACCTGTATTAGGTTAGATTCTTTCTCAATGCCTTTCTAACTTTGGTAACAAAATACTGTCATATTCATCATCTCCTTTTTCTTTTTCTTTCTTTCTCATTGCTGTGTTCCCAGTGCTGGAGTAATGCTGGACACTAAACAGGTTCTTAATAACTCTTTATTGTATCAACAATTAAAAACACTCTATGGAAGCAGTAGACTATATTTCAAAACCTGGAAACTTGGAGTCAGACAAACTTTTATACTTCCAGAGTAAATTACTTTTAGGCAGAGCCAGAAAAATAATCATTGTACAATCATGCATTTCTTAATGTTGACAACATATTCTGAGAAATCATTAGATGAATTAATTGTGCAAACCCTCACAGACTGCACTTATTCAAACCTAGATGATCTACATGGGGTAGCCTATTGTTCCTAGGTTATAAACCTGTACACATGTCACTGTACTGAACGCCATAGGCAATTGCAACACAATGGAAAGTATCTGTGCATCTAAATGTATGTAAACATGGAAAAATACAGTAAAAATTCTAGGCAGTAGGACTTTTTCAGCTCCATTGTAAATCTTATGGAACCACTATTATGTATACATCATTATATAGTGCATGGCTGTAATTCCATACAGGTAACTCTCAAAGAATGATGAGAAATATAAGTAAAATACCACAGAGCTGGGACACTGTTAGCCTTACTGTTGTTGCATGTGAACAGAAATTTCCTTTCATTTCCTATTTCTATCTTCTAACTAGTTTTATTATTAGAAATCATATATGCAAATTTTAATATGCCCCTTGATAAAGTCTGGCTTCCTCATTCACTGGTCAAAGCCCATCTGTGAATATTTTAAAGATGATTTTGGATTCTGGCTTCACAAACAAAAATACCCTCGCCAGAATCATCAATGGAATCTGTCTGAATGCAGATGATAAGCCAGTGTGATGACTCTGATCAGTGAAGAGCAAAGATGGGTTGGCTTTCATTTGAGGCAAGAAGAAGAGACAAGTGCATTCATGGGAAACAGAAGTTATTGGTCTGGAGAAAAAAGATATTGCAACAAAAGAGGCTATTATGGTTGATGACATGTATCTCCTATAAAGTACCTCAGAGAGTAGACTTTTTTTTATTCCTTGAAAATAAAGCAGCAGGTGCCAGTTGGAACTCTCAGCAGAAATGTGTCTATGTTCCAACCTAAGCTTTTGACAAATGAAGAAAAACAGCTTCAGCACAGATTACGAGACCAATGTCTTCCAAGGAAGGGAAAGAAAGCTGAGGTTTGCCCCCAAATCTTTTTTATTGCCAAGCATCTACAACTTTTTGCCTTTTCTCTCTTATTTCCTAGGTTCTCCTGGGCACCAGCTCAGTAGATCTGGAAACCAATTTCCCCTTGGTGGGAACTGACACTGTAGCTGATCTGTATGCTCCAGGCTGCACATCCCCAGGCAGTTTGTCTATCCCCAGCAGATATTGCAAAAGGCAGTCCAGATTCCCCATCCTTTTTTTCCTGGCAGCTTTTCTGTTTTCCTTTCTGTGGTCTGATGTTTCCTTGCAGGACACAGGGAACATATGAGAAGCAGATATAATTGACAGGGTTCTTTTTCTAAGTGAATTCTCCACTATGGTTTGCTGATTAAATCCCAGAATGGTCACTGAACAGATTTGGCACAAATGGGAGGGAGCAGGATTTATTCAAAACTATCATCTGACAACTGAAAATTATGTAATTTCTTTCCATGAAAAAAAATTAATAACATCTTATTTCATAAGTAAAGCTGTTCTCGAAGGAGATGCAAGAGAGGATATAAAATGCTTTTTATATGATGAAAAACACTAAAATTAGTCTTAACTATCTTTAAAGGTAACTTTTGGGGTCCAAAAAATACACTGGGTATGCTAAGTACAAAAAATATATGGTAGTCAGGTGTGGCCATGCATGCCTGTAATCCCAGTGGTTCAGTGGGAGGCTGAAGCAGGAGGATTTGGAGTTTAAAGCCAGCCTCAGTGATGGTGAGGCACTAAGCAACTCAGTGAGACCATGTCTCTAAATTATACAAAATAGGACTGGGGATGTGACTCAGTGGTAGAGTGCCCCTGAGTTCAATTTCTGGTACTGGGGGGGAAATTATATATATATCTCCAGATATAGATGCAAATTTGTCAAAACACTAATTCTCTGTGCTGTTCTCCTTCTGTGTTGCCTTCTAATCTCTTGACTATGATAGCAAATCAAAAATGCAACTATATAATTTCCCGGGAAGGTGTACTATGGAGAGCACTTTTTACAGGTGCTCTGTTTACCATTCACAAGCATTTTTATGGATGCAAGACAAATCTTGGAGGAAAAAAATCAAGAAACAATGACTTCTTCATTTCATGCAGTACTCTGGATAATTGCAGTCACGGTGAACAAGAGAGCCATTCAGGTTCCTTCAAAGGAGGGAGGGTGCACCATAAGGACAGACACAAACTGCGGGACAGAAGAGTAGAGTGACCCAGATCCAAGCCAGCCTGAGGGACTGCCTATTCGCCTGTCTCCTCTCAGGGCTCCACGGCTTCTCCATCAGGATAATTCTGCTTCTCTCTGCATGAATTCTGCATTTTCTCCCTCTACTGGCTTGCTCCCCTCTTCTCTAGCCTGGTGTGAAATTATGTGTGGATTTATCTTATGCATATTCATCTTAAAGTGCTTCTCACATACACACAGAAGTGAGCATAGGAAGGGTGTCCTGAAACTGCTGTTTTCTTAGTCACTTTCAGTTTCCAGGTGCCTCCTATACCGTGATCATCTCACTTCACTGAGTGTAATTCTGGTATTAAAAGATGCATATTTTCATTAAAGCATGGCCCTTTAACACAAGCCAACTACTTTATCTGGCACTCCAATGAAGAAGGAATACTCTTTTTCAAATTTGTTGGAAAACCATACTATGTTGAGTTTACCAGAATGCAATATGCTTGTCCCCAAAGTGACACCTTTATAAGGAAATTTTAAGGGCAAATTTGGCTGCCTGTAATACCAACTGTTTTTGGAACCAGCCTCCAAACACACAACTCCACGTTCTTAAAACTTTGGGACCCAGCACTTGTATAACATTCTCTTTTAACTTTTTGCCTTCCATATCACATCTCAGTCTCACAGTTTCCAAATTCCAAATTCTAGAGAATCTGATCAGCTCACCTCACTTTTTATTCCAGAAAAGTCCAACATTTACTAGTCATTTACTGACCAATCTCTAGAATTGTTGTTTATCAAGTGTTCATAGGAGTCCCATTTCCTCAGGTACAGGAGAGAGGGGTGGAGATGGCTGTCATAGATTAGGAATTGCAGTCGGTGCCATTTTCTATAAAAACATCAAGAAAGACACATGTGATAGTAACCAAAACGTTTAGTGTGTAGAGGCTATTAGTATACCACCAACAAAATGGCAATAAATCTACCTTTAGAGATAAGTGAATGCTTAAATAAGAAGGTAAGCAGCTCAAATCATCTTTTCCAGTGGTTCTAAAAAAAGAAGAAGAAGAATAGAAAAAAGAAGAAGAAATTCAGGGAAAGAGTAAAGTGATCGTCCTCCTTAAATGCAAATTCATTTATGGGCTAACGATTTAATTAACAAGCTAAAATCAGATGCCACTGGAAGTAAATAATTATCTATCTGATTTGCACAAAATACTATGTGACCATTTAAAGGAATGAGGTACTTTGCTATAAGAACAAATATTTAGTGATTCAGTGGGGGTGCAGTGGCACACACCTTAATTCCCTACAACTTGGGAGGATGAGGCAAGAGGATTGCAAATCTGAGGCCAGCCTCAAGAACTTAGGGAGACCCTAAGCAACTTAGTGAGAACCTGTGCCAATATAAAATAAATACATAAATAAATAGAGTTGGGAATATAGCTCAGTGGTAAAGTACTCATGGATTTATTTCCAAGTATAAAACAAAAAACAAAAGAAATAATAAATCTAATGTTTTCTTGAATAAAAGGAAAGAATTTGCAAAAGTGTATATAATTGTATTTTTATTTTAGAAATCAAAAAATGCTTTTTTTTAATTTTTTTATTTGTTTTAATTAGTTATACATGACAGTACAATGACTTTGCCTTCTCAGGGCCAGGTAACCGATGTGCTTGAGGTATGACACAGTTACTAACAGATTATTCCAGAAGGGATCCCATAATCCAGAAAAGAGCAGAGATCTTGAGAAGGATTTCTGGAGTAAGTAATGCCTTAACTGAGACTTAAAAGACATAAAGGAAGCCAGGTGTAATGACACACACCTGCAATCCCAGTGACTCAGGAGGCTGAGGCTGGAGGATCACAAGTTCCAGGCCAGCCTGTGCAACTTAGGGAGACCCTGTCTCAAAATAAAAAATAAAAAGAGCTAGGGATACAGCTCAGTAGTAAAGTGCCATTGGGTTAAATCCTAAGGATCCCTTGTTCCTTTTATTGGAGGATGATAGGTTCTGGGTACCAGACATGCTTATTACTATTGGTAGGCCTTCATAGTGCATGGACTTATAAAATACATGTATGTATATTAACATATATGCTAACAGAACTATTTTTGTTTGTCTACATTTAAGCAGAATATGAGTTCATGCTAACATCTTTGACTAATTCACTAACACATGGTTTATTCTAGCTTTGTCTCCTTGCTTATCCATATACCCCCCTCCAAAAACTAGAGGCCTGATTCTCACCATTTGACATCCATTTACTTCTTTGTTCAATCCAAATATACATATATAGCAGAATTGTTAATCTGTATCTCTGTGAGAATTGACTTTAACACTGAGAGCAGTATTTATTGTTATAGTTACTTTTGTCTTTAGCCTTAGTGTTTCTAGTCAAAACATTGTTTCCCAAAGATACTTAGGTTAGAACCTTTTCTCCTTATCCTCCATATTTTAATTTTATTTTTATAAATTGGTGTAAATTACATAATAATTACACATAAAACTTTAAAATAGTTTCCTCGCTTAACTATAGGTTTGTATGATTTTCTTTTTTTGACTTTTGTGACAAAAAATGCTTTCTATGTAGAGTATGGACAGAATTTGAAGATATAAAGTTAAATCCATTGACATCAGAATTCTTATTCAACTATTTATCTAATAGTACAATAAAGATAATAAAAATATATATTTTAAAGAGATGACATGAAAAAAAAATATGTAAATACTTAACACATTACTTCTGGATTAAATTCATTGCTCTATAAATATTAGCTAATATTCTGATTCTGATTCAGACACTTATATGGATATAGGTTACTAATACAGGAAGATATATAAAAATAATATAGGGGAATAATAAAATCAGGAAATAACCACTATTACTTATTAAAACAATTAGGAAGTGAGGTTAGCAGAAACAAACTCTTCTATTTTTATTCTGAGCACTTTTGTTTGATATGAATTTATTTCCAAAAAAAAAGCATGCATTACTCTTACACTTAAAATGAATTTGAACCCCTTCTTTAAAGAAAAGAAATTATCTGATATGAAACTGAACTTCAGGTGAAGAGAAAAAGAATATACAATAGAAAGCCTAAAGTTGACTCAACAGAATGCACTTACCCACTGATAGGAATCAAAGGCAAAGAAGAAGAAAATATTAAACATAATACGGATACTTGGAGTCTTGATGACCAGAAGAACAGCTAAAATTCCCAACAGCAACAGAGGAGGAAGAGTTTGGGAGCAAAGGCCCATGAGTTTTGCGTGTCATTTATTGATGAGACTGTAATGATTACAGAGCCATTCACTCCTTTTAAATAAATGAAATTCTCCTACTGGAATTTTTACTCTGCCTGATGAGAAAGCTGAAGTGGAGATGTAATTCTAAGGTTAGTCTCTTATAATGTAAATTCTTTCATTTTTTCTGCAAATATTTTTACAAAACTAAAATCTGATTTTCCAAGTCCCAATTCTTACAAGTGATTTCTGTGTTAATCAAGTCAACGTGACATCAAACATCTAAATATTTAAAAGGAGGTGCTGTCAATGGTCCAGATGTTTCCAAGTGATCAGTTACTTGGCATTGTGTGTACAGCTGGTTCCAGAAACATTTAATTGATTGATAGAGCTTTTTAATTTTTCATCCACATGTTCTGGATCAGATAAACACATCTATCTTCACTTTAACATCTTTACCCATTCGATGCTTATAATCAAACATATGAACACTAAAGTTTCAGATTCAACAATGCTGCGGTGATTGTGAGTGAATGCAGATGCTACTTTAAGCCTGTTAACTAAAATTATATTGGGTGAAAGAATGTATTCTTCTAGGTAGAAGCAATAAGAAATCTAATTATTGACTGTGTTGATTTTCTTTTTTTGTAATGCTGTCATTATAGTTTTACCTTCTCCAAGTCTGTATTCAGATTTTGAATCTTATTTATGAAGTAGTTTCTTGACATAACAAATAAGAGAACAATTTCAGTAGAATTTTTTTTGGCTCCAGATTTTTGGAGCTTTAATTTATATAATAGCAGAGCTTCATAGATAATCTAATATTGCTAAGAAGAATTGTGTGGAAAAGCTGGCTTATTGAGAAAGAAATTGATGTTTAAGGATGATCAGATTATCAATTGTTCTAACATGTGTACAGTATATACTTTGTGCCAAGCTATTACTGCAACGTACCCAGAGGTACGAAGCTATAGTTGGTGTGCCAGAGTCAACTATAATGCAGTTGAGCTATGAGTGGTCTTTCCAGTGCAATAGAATACAATTCAGTTGACCTATGGAGCTGTAGTGCTTATACTGAAGCTCATTACAATATGCTTGACCTGTGGAACTGTAAACCTTACAATAAAGTAAATTAGAACACAGTTGACATATAGAGTAGTAATCCTTGCAGTACACTACAATTCAGTTGACCTATGAAGCTAGTTTTTGCATGACATTAGTTTACAGTAACGATGAAAGGATTAGACATTATGTGAGAAAATATAAGCAATTGTGTAAGGATAAAGTGTGACCCCTATGTAAGGACTGAATAAAGTTATTGAGAATTCTATCAATTCAGATTGGAAAGGTCAGAACAGGGTTGGAGATTAGAAATATGGAGAGGTATAAAGGACAAAATGATTTTAAGGAGAAGGTGAACTACTACTGAAATCTCAAGGGAAGTTTTTTCACCTCTCTCTTCTAGCTGTAGAATATAATTGGAAAATGAGGAATGAAATTACTGTACAAAAGGCCCAATTCTAGGATGACTGGCTCTTGGTTCACCTACATACTGCACTTTCCCTGACAAATCAAAGAACAGAGAGTATGTGCGGTTGCCCCTGACTCCTCAATAATTTCATACTACTTTTGCACTTAGGTCCCTGTAGTTTAGTTTCTACAGTGTGAAACTAACTTTATCAATATAACTTTGCTGCCTTTCAGATATACACTGCTATAACTTCCTTATAGTTCATGCTGAATTGGATAGCTACAAACCCCATAGCATTAGCAGGACTAAGGTATAGAAAGTCACCACCTTTCCCAATGTTCTGACCTTTGGGAGGGCTACTGCTAGCATTATCTTTCATGGGGCACTACTGATAATGACAG
This sequence comes from Spermophilus citellus, assembly GCF_964194105.1. Taxonomy (NCBI): domain Eukaryota; kingdom Metazoa; phylum Chordata; class Mammalia; order Rodentia; family Sciuridae; genus Spermophilus; species Spermophilus citellus. The sequence goes on from NC_138182.1 coordinate 186,501,047, forward strand.
TCAAGTTTACCAACAGAACCAGGAGCATTTCCAATAAATTTAAGTTACATCCATCCCTGGAGATTTGGGCCTTCTACTCTGACTTTCCCAGTGCAATCAGGAGCAGCCACAAAGAGCAATGAGCCAACACTCTCCTCATACTGGGCACAGTGAGGAAGACAGATTATTATCAGCATCATATACCCCAGACAAGCAGAAAGGAGTCATCTTGTATGGAGTGACTACAACATAACAATGCATCAAGCAGATCATGCATTCTTTTGTACAAAGCATAACCATATAGAGATTAGAATATTATTATTTCCAGGTGTCTACAGCTGCAGGTTAGTGAACATGCTTTATCCTCCAGAAACCACTATATTGGAGAATAGACAATTACCATTTCAGTGTGAATAGACCCCCTCTGAATGCATAGATCAGCCCTCTCAAGAACAACCTTTGAAAGCAGAATACCTTATCCCTGGATGTTTGCTTAATTAAGGTTGACACAACCTCAAAAAATATCTCAAGGGCAAAGAAAAGCAGATTAATGGGGACAGTCGTAGAAGGGCACATATAGCCACCGACAAGAGAATATATATGTGAAAATAAAAATAACAGTTTTGAGCTCTTACCATGCATGAGGCACTGTGAAAAAATGTTTTAAATAAAGCACATTATATAATCTTTCAAATAATGCTACAATGCAATTACCATTATTATGTCCCCTTTTATAGATAAAAAACCATACACAGACGGTTTAAGTAATTTACATAAGGTCACTCAGAATGCTGGTTTTGTACTGTGTTCATTTAGTTAACCTGGAAGTGCATTTTCCAGAATTCTTTTCCACATATAGCTCCAGGTTAGGATTATTCACAAGAGATATTAGTCTTAATTGGGGGTGGGGACATGAATCAGCAGCCAGTTTACTTTGAAGTTCCTTATTGATGAGAGAAATTCAAAGCATTCCCTTATTTTTCTCCAGTCTGAGTCCAGTTTTTCCTCTTGACTGAGGTTCAACAGCAACCCCAGGCCTACTGCTTCTTTGAAAGTAGCTGAACTAGCTGCTTCTCTGAAATCCTGCTGAAGCAATCCCACAAAGATCCAGCAACCTGTCACAGACTTCTACTCTCAGCCCCGTGCCAGTTCTGCTGCCAGTGCTAGATGTGCTGTCTCACAGGTTCCAGCTCATCCACTTACTCCACACTGGCCCGCTGTGCCAGTGACTTTTCTCTCCTTTTTTTTTTTTTTTTGACCTCTTGTCCCCATATTCACCTACAATAGGGTCAAAGTGATTCTGTATCCCTAATTAGCCATAACTGAAACAGAGAATTACAAGTAATGGAGCTAGGATCCTGGTATCGAGATGTTTTCATGGATAGGCTCCCAAATCATCCACTGTCCACTACCTAAAACAGTATTAGGACTTATTTGTTAAAATTGTCCTTTATTTTGCTGAGAAAAGTGTGCAAAGTATTACATCAGATTACTCCCATGGATATCTTATTATATAGAATACCTCCTGATGTTTCCAATAACCTCAAGGATAAGAGCAAAATACTGCTAAGTAATGATGTACACATTTAAGTGAGATTCTATTGTTTAACTGCATCTTATTATTAAACTTTCCTGAAATGTCATAAGTGGAAATAGTGTGCCCACAAAAGAGCTAGCCTGTATACTTCATTTTATGTAATTCAAGCTTCTTTTATCCCAGAGCATTCATGAAAATCTCATGCCTGAAATTATAAAACCTAACACATTATAGAGCACAGGCCACCCTTCTGTGCACGACAGAGGTCCCTGATACTACTGGAGCTTGATGGGTGCTGGTAGACAATGTGAGATTTGTTCATCATTCTCAGTATTCCCATGATTGCTCAGGATGGTTTTTCCAATGACAGTACATTTCTTATATCCCTCCCTCCCTTTCTTTACTGGGTCTGAATCATAAGAAGCTATCCCCTCTGAGTTTTAGTGACATGCCTTCAAAGACAATTGTATTTTTAGCTCGAATTTGGGGTAATTTTCTTTATCACTAACAGAGTCAAAGCCATAAACATTATTTTGAAAAATGAGTGTATCACCTCTTCAGGCAGACATAGGATTACTGAGGAGAATACAAAACTAAACGAATGCATTGGAGATAAGGTACAAAGAGGATTTCAGTCAAATGTTCACTGTATATGAGGAAGTATTTTGATTTGAGAAGTTATTGTACCCTCATTCATCTTCTCAGGGATTGAATTCTATTGTTGAGTACCTCTGGCCAGGTATGCATAGCCAGAATCATCTAAATGGACACTTGATGGAGCAAGGATTCTTGCATACATGACATAAAGTCAATCTGGAGGACTTGAACTAGAATAATTAACGTATAGCTTGGTGTTCCAGGCTTTAAGAGAGAACTTCCAAAGCTCATCATTAGAACTTCTATGTTTCAAATTACTATAACAGCTATCACTTAGGAAGGTTCCAGTCTTTTGCTACACACCCCATGAGGTGCTGGGCATTAGCACTGTATTAGACTTAAGTATTTGGGAAAAAAAAGTAAAACCAGGATGAGCTCAATTAAAAAATAGCAGTAAGAATATTTTCCATACATCCTCCTCACAAGGATGTAATCACCTGGAAGATAGACATTACTATTGTTATTTTTTCCACTTTACATGGGAAGAAATTAAAATTGAAACTCAGGGAAATTTATTGAACTTTCAGGGCACCAAAACTCAGTGATAAAGACTTGATCAGATCTACCTTCCTTGACTACCAATTCTATACTTTTTCCATTCTTCTACCCTGTTCTTCTAGAAATGCGCTTACTACTTTGGGTCCTCAAAGACTCAAGCTTCAGATAAGACACATTATCTGAAAAAATAAAATTTGCAAACTCCTATCAGCTTCAAGTAATAGTCTATACTCTGTTGATTATTCTAATGTTAAAATCTATAGAGAAAAATATTGACATTCTTTAGCTTGAGAAATTCCTGGAAGGATATTCAGGCACAAGGTTGAACAATAAGCTTTGCAATAATAAACATATTGGGGGATTCTCTGTGCAAACAATATCATGTTGTCTCTTTTTTCTAAAACTCTCTCCCTTAATTATCTGATGCAGTCCATTTTGGCTAACCATTATGTTTAGATTAGCTGCACCAGTGAAACTCATGAAAACTATTGCACTAGATTATATGCTAATAACTATGCAAATATTCCCTCATCCAGATAATAAAATTCTCATGAAGATTTAGAAGAGAACCATTATAAAACAAAATTTGGAGAAAATGAAGATCATTTAACTGCAAGGTAGTATAGCAATATTTTCTATCATTTAAATACCTGATCTGGGATTTATTAAGGCATAACAAAAGAGGCTATTAGTCATATATCAACAGTGCAATAAAAAGCAAAAATAATAATTGTAGCACTCCATAAAACATACATATTGTGTGTGTGTGTGTGTGTGTGTGTGTGTGTGTGTTATAATGACAAAAGGCCATGACATTTTAAATTGGTTTTGGGCATACATCATCAAACTATGAGATTCGTAAATATAAGTACCCTTCCTTATCTTTGTATCCCCAGATATATGAAAAATATTTTATAGATGTTTAATAAATAAATAAGTGAGAATGCATTTCATGTATGTATCTACTTTTTGAGATGAGGGTTCTCACTATATATCCAAGCCAGTCTCAAACTCAGGGGCTCAGAAGACACTTCCTTCAGCCTCCCAAGTAATAAATGAGATTTTAAATCAAGACATTAACATTTACAAGAGAGAGAAAATTTAGAGTACAAAAACTAAATTTTGTCATATGAAATAGATTGAACCTTAGGAATACTGATCTTCTTGTTTAGCTCATAGGAAATTTAAGATACCATTCCAAGTAAGAATTTAAACTTTGGACACTGAAAGAACTGGATTCAAATTTCAGTATCCCCACTTAGTATATCTGATTTCAAACAAATCAACTGTATATATTTAATCATGAATAAAATGAGAAAATAGTACCTATTTGGTCATCTATTGTGCAAAACAGATCATTGCAATACTTACTGGTTTAAAATAATGATAATCATTTGTTATTTCTAACACTTTCTGTGGGTCAGAAATAAGGGAGTAGGTTGGCTCTGTAGTTCCGTTTTGGTTCTAACCTCAGAATGTGACTGTATTTGGAGACAGGATCCTTAAAGAGGTCATTAAGGTTATAAGAGAAAGGCCCTAAGCCATCCAATTGTAGTATTTTGCCATGGCAACCCTAGTGAACTAACATACTCATCATTGGTATAATTTGCATTTTCTTGGCTATTAGTGATTTTGCTGTTGACTCCCTGAAAGACTGAAAGAAACTAGATTGTTTTGTATACATATATCCAGAATAATTATATGTATAATTCTCTGTCCTATTACTTAGAGCCTTTCCTTTAAAGACACCTTAATACCTCTTGTAGTTCTGTCCATCTAACATTAATATTATAAGAACTGTGTTGAGGTCAGCTGTGCACAAAGCTATATGCTCAAAGCCATACTCAGATGACCAACAAATACTAGCTGCCCATATCTAAAATTGTGTAGACTGGATTTACCTTGGAAAAACCACTGACTTAATTCCCAATTGGAAAAGAAACTACACAGGACTACTTTATTATTCCTGGAAATCAAAATTTGATGAAAAGTAAGCCAACTACCTTGTATCACTCTGTGACTGTCATACCAATAGGCAAACAGAAGCCAGTTGGCTTTGGAGTTATAAATGATACAACTGGAAACAAGTGCTTTCCCTAGTTGCATTGAGTAACAGTTTGTAGATCACTTCAGTTCATTTGTTTTCCAACACACTCATCCCCAATGCAATGTCTCATTAAAGCAGACTCCACTTTAATCTAGAATTTGATATAACCTAGGTCTTGGACTTTATCTGATTCCATTTTATCATTCAAATTATCCAAAGACCTTTTTGTAAGGTGACTTTATTTTCTCCGGTAAAATGGTACTACTGTAGAGATGACCCCTAACGATTTTATAGACCTATTACTGAAAAAGGAATTGATTTCTAAGACACACAGAACAAACCACAAATGCCATACACAAAATAACCTCAAAAACAATAGCCAATGGAGCTAAGGACATTTAGACAAGCTTCGGAAAAGGATTTCTATAAATTCAGCAAGATATCTTCCTGTTTCTATTAGATCTATCGGAGAGAAAGAATATTCCCTGCAGTATCCTAGAAAATAGTGGCTATAAACAAAGAGATAGGGCAGATTGAAATTGGACTCTCCGGAAATTCATTTAATGACACTTCGAGTTATTTTCAGTAAATTGGCAAATGTGTGAGTTCAATCAATTCTTAACAGGGGACCTGATCAAATAAGGAAATAGCAGTTTCTTGACTTTCATTTCACTCATCAGAAAGCATTTCAATGGAACTGACTACTTCTAAGTCTTTGCCTTACTGACAGAGATTCCTTCTGCTTTTTCTTTATCATAACACTATGAATTAGCACGTGTTGAGACAGATTCTCCCTGGGCCTAAGCTATTTTCCTCAAAAAGAAAATTGGGGGTGGGATGTCTGGGATACTGCCAAGCTAGCATCCAAGGAGAACAGCTGAATCCAGGATTCTGGTTGCCAGTGGCTCCTGTGGCCGCCTTCACAGTTTGATCAGAGCCACTGATCACTTAGGTTATGCACTGTATACACAGCTGATGGGGGGAACTTCTGGATTGGGCAGCCTGGAAATGAATACCAACCAATTCTGCTCCTTCCTGGGGAAACAAAATGAATTATTATTTTTTTTTAACCTAGACAGTGTTTTCATTTTTCCCTCTATACCGTAGGGAGTTTTTTTTTTTTTTAAGAGAGAGTGAGAGAGGGAGAGAGAGAGAGAATTTTAATATTTGTTTTTTAGTTATCAGCGGACACAACATCTTCTGAGGATCGAACCCGGGCCGCACGCATGCCAGGCGAGCGGGCTACCGCTTGAGCCACATCCCCAGCCCCTGTAGGGAGTTTTAACATTATCAGGTCGGGTGGTTGCAAGAATTAGATTAACAGCTCCCACAGCCTGGCATAGTGTGTGGTGCACTACAGGGACTCACGGAAGGTCAGATGCTTACAGAAGTAGTCATCGTGGTGGTAGAACTGATGTGGGGGAGGAAGTGTTCATGGTGGAGGCCTTGGTGGGGTTGGTGCTGGTGTGACAGGAGTAGTAGTAGCGATGTTATTGAAGTGCTGTGATTCAGCACTGAATATGATGAAAAGAGTGAAGATTGAACAAGAATGAGGATCCAATGCTCCATTCATACAACCTCTTAAAAGCATCAAGCATTTTAAATAATGACTACTGAGATCTTCATAGCAGACCTTAGTACATATCTCAGAAGCTTCTAAAGATGAATTCATTGATTACCTGTTACATGTCTCATATTTTTGACATATTGCCTAATGTAATCCCTACTAGAATTCATCAAGGTATTGTTTTAACTTTACAAATGAGGAAACTGAGGCTCAGAGAGCAGAAGTGATCCCAGAGTCGATAGAGTAGGATATAGTTAAGGCAGTTTTTAAACCTCAAAATGATCTGCATTCACATCCTGAACTCTTACCAACTGCTACTCACAATCTTTTATGGACATAAGAGTATGTAGTATACTGGGCACGGTGGCACAAGCCTGTAACCCCAGTGGATGGGGAGGCTGAGACAGGAGGATTGTGATTTCAAATTCAGCCTCAGAAATGGAGAGGCACTAGCAACTCAGTGAGACCCTGTCTCTAAGTAAAATACAAAAGAGGGCTGGGGATGTGATTCACTGGCTGAATGCCCCTGAGATCATTCCAGGTACCCACCTCCCCAAAAAACAGTGTGTAATATAGCACCTGGCTCATAGATTTATTTTTTTTAACTCTATAACACCATGGGAATATGTGTCCATAGAAGACTTACAGAACATCCAGAATCACTCAGTACTGCTTATTAAACTATCATTTTTCCCTACATGTCACGTGTTACATACAACCTGATATTGTTTTTATATTTATTATTTTTTTTGTCTCCACATCATACTAAAATGTCAGCTCCATAAAGGAAAGAGTTTCTTGTTCTCATTTATATGACCACTGTTTAACACAGTGCAGGTCACAGAGCTGATTTTGGCTGGATGAGTGATATATTTATTTATTTATTTAAAATAGAAACAGCATTTATAGACAATGGCAATCCTTTTTGCAGGTGAACATTTTGCAACAACTCTAGCTTGGCTGAATATGCACCACAATCTTAAAACTATTGTTGTCCAAAGGTTATGTAACTTACTTAAAATGCTTAGTGATTTTGAAAGTTTGAAGAGGTCATTGGATCTTCATCTGACTGGCCAAATCTTTACTCCTTCCCTTAGATTTAATGCTGTATTGCAGCTCTTCAGTGTTCACCTCAAATACGAACTGGTAAGGGAGGTACTGTAATAAACATTGCTTTAAATAAAATCTCTCCACCTTGATCATGGCTTTTTCAAACTAAGATCAAACCTTCATCTTCTCATTAAGGTCTTTGCCCATCTAGCACTGCACACCAGACAGTGCTCACACTCATTGTTAAGGTCAATGAGCAAGATAGAATTACTCAAACAAGGCCCACTCCAAATTCACTCTGTTCTTTCCTGTTATTAACATCACTGTTTTTCAGTCTTTGGCCTTTCAGGGAGAAAAACAATTCTTTATCCTCAGCAAATGGGGCTGTATAGACATGGAGAACATCTCATGTCTGTGGACGTTCTTTCCACCTGCATCTGTCTTCACTCCCCACAGGCAGTTTACTGTTTATTTCACTCAACTTGATAGAGTGTGAGTAGGTGAGTATTTTCAGATGATTTGTCAATATTAACTGACGTTTTCTTGTCACAGATAAACAGCCTGTGCCATGAATCAATAGTGTGTCAGCAACACTGTCACCATCCCCCCTAATGTGTGTGCAGTGTATTGACAGCTGATACATTACCGTGAATGTCGGCAAATGTTAAACAGTTCAGCTATGTGTATGCCACCACCACTCGGTGCCTCTTTACAAAGTAGGGCATTTGTTTCATAGGCGGCCAGGGAACGTGACCACGGCTGTTCCGCCAGCACAATGGCAGACGGCTCCATTCTGTCCTGTTCCAGCTGTAAGTTTCCACTGAACCAATTAGCTGAACTCCATCTAGGCTGTGCGGCTTTGATTACACAGCTGTGCCCAAACAGCACACTGATCTTTTTGTTTACATCAAAGTTATATACTATCCTAAACCAGAGTCCTCAGAATCAGCACTCTGTGTATCCACTACAACAAGGGTCATGAAAATCAGGACAGGGTGCTCTCAACTCAGAATTCTGAGTTAGATAGATTTTCTCTAATGTAGAGCTCAAGTGCAGGGCTCCTGATCCCAGAGCCATCGATATCACTAATTCAGACGGAGAAGTCAATACCAGATGAATCCATCCTGAAATGTGTGTTGGCATCTTCAACAATGTCTGTGGTAGACAGTACAGCGTAATACTTCAAAATGCGTGCTTTGAAATTTGACTAATCTTTTCTTTCCCTTCACTCACTACCTATATGATCCTGGGCAACTTGTTTCATCTGTGTTTCCTTATTTTATAATAGTTATCATACAAATAGAACCTGCTTATCATGAGGACTAAATGAGATACTGTATGTAAAAATTTAGCCCAAAGCCTGGCACTAAACACATTTTAAAACTTAGAAAACATTACCCAGAAAATAAATAAATAAACAAGCTAAAAGGATGCAATGGCAAGAGTTTAGTGCATGTCCTTACAAAATGGAACTGATAGTGGGGCCCTCATGTACAATTGAGCAACCAATAATTTATGATGACTTTGTTAAATTAATGCCATTTTCATTTCACTTCATACATGTATTAAAATTTTAATATGCTTTAGGAGATCAGAAAGGCAAAGAAGAAAACATTTTCAGAATCCTATGCTTGGAAGCTTATTTTTTAATATTTATTTTTTAGTTGTAGTTGGACATAATACCTTTATTTCACTTGTTTATTTTTATGTGGTGCTGAGGATCGAAATCAGGGTCTTGCATGTGTGAGGCAAGTGCTCTACCGCTGAACCAGCTCCAGCCCCTAGAGGCTTATCTTAATAGAGTTTCCTAGCTACTTGACATTGATATGTGGTGATAGCAATATATCCTCTTATTCACACTTTGATTCCTTAATAAATACACACACACACACACACACACAAAAGAAACCAACCAAGGCAAACAAGAAACTCTATTTTTGTAGTTTTTTGCTCCTATAATCCAAGCTTTTATCCAAATTATAAATACATCTAAAAAGACAATATAATCTTACTATTTTGCTTTCCTTAAGACTGTTTAAAAAAAGAATGTTATATGTATTTAAGAGGTAATGTTCCCATTTATCAAGTGAGATGTGCAATGACAAAGTCATATAGACAACACTGTCCTTACTCCCAGTCGAGAAGGAACTATGCTTTGGGTTCCATGCCTGGGACAGACTTGCATATCACAAATTTAAGAACAAGTAAGTACCTTGGCATTCAGAATGAAGCACTCAGACCTGGCCCAGTTAGAACCCAAATCTTAAACATCCACTCTTCCACCTAACACTCTGCAGGCCAAAGAAATAAGTCTCCACCTTTCTTGCCCTGAATCCTCTAAAAAGATAATTATGTCTAAAAGCTGAATGTTTGTGATTGCTGGTGTTGGAGCCAGGTGTTGCTTCAGAGAAAGGGCAGGATGTGAGAAGCAAAACCGCTTAGGTTTGACAAACTGATTGACTTCTGGAATCCTTGTCCTCAGATAGTATGAAAGCAATAGATTCCAGGTTAACAAAATATCCTTTCCCCAGAGTGTGTCCCTTTTTCTGTTTCTGTTTGTTTTCCAATTCATAATTCCAGAGGGTCTATGAATGAGTGAAGGTTTTGCAATGTGGTCACTGGAGGTCATTCTGCAATATCAAACAACTCATACTACTCTTAAATTCCTACTGATACCACGTCATTTAGATGACTGAATGACAGAATTGTTATGTTAATGAAACTATTTGATAAGAGTTAATTAAATTTTTCAAAATATAATCTGATTTAAAAGATTATTTACTTAAAAAAATATTTTTCAGTGTTGAGGTTCATTATTGATATTTTGAGCTCTCCCTTTTAATTTTTGCAATTTTGAAAATCAGAAAAGCGTAACTTTTTCAAAACATATGAAAAGTATTTTTGACATATTTATTGTAATTTACATATTTTAGAAAAATATAATCAAATTGTGGAAAAATACATTGGATAAAATTATATTTTTAGGCTTTAGAAGTTATTGTTAATAAATTTCAAATTATTTGAAAAAAATCTTGATTATAAGTATTGTTACTGCTTTGGTTGATATAAAGAAAAATTGGATAAATGAGTATAAAATAGCTTATTAGTTGTGCATAGATTTATTACTCATTTAAATTTTGCCAACCTATTAGCAAAACATTCAGATATACCTCATAATAATTAAATCTTTAAACATGTAGACATGGCATGCTGACTTCCATGTACTCCTATATAGGCCCTATAAATGTTAGGGCTCGGTCTGAGCACACAGTAAGGAGCTGCCTTGAAAGAAACCTCAAATCCCTCCTGTAAGGAACCCATGTGTTTCTTCTGTGTGCAAGGCCTCCCCGTGATGGTTGTTTTTAGACTGTTTACCAGGCAAAAGTCATTGATATTTTGTCATGTAGGCATGAGATGAAATCTTAGCATAGTTTTGATTGGCATCTCTCTAGAAATGCTAGAGATGTTGAACACTTTTCATATATTTGTTGATCAATTATATTTCTTCTTCTGAGAAGTATGTGTTCAGCTCCTTAGCCCATTTATTGATTGGGTTTTTTAAAATTTTTTGGTGTTTTTTGAGTTTTGTTTTTTGAGTTCTTTACATATTCTGGAGATTAGTGCTCTATCTGACTGCATGTGGCAAAAAGTTGCTCCGAAAAATGTAGGTTCTCTCTTCACCTCATTGATTGTTTCTTTTGCAGAGAAGAAGATTTTTAATTTGAATCCATCCAATTTATTGATTCTTGATTTTACCTCTTATGCTTTAGGAGTCTTGTTAAGAAAGTCAAGGCCTAACCTGATATGATGAAGATTTGGGCCTACTTTTTTCTCTGTTAGGCACAGGGTCTCTGGTTTAATTCCTAGGTCCTTGATCCACTTTGAGTTGAGTTTTATGCATGGTGAGAGATGGGGGTTTAGTTTCATTTTGCTGCATATGGATTCCTAGTTCTCCCAGCAGTTATCAGGAATACAAACAACAATAAATGTTGGTGTGGATGTCGGGGAAAAGGCACACCCATACATTGCTGGTGCGACTGAAAATTGGTGCAACCAATCTGGTAAGCAGTATGGAGATTCCTTAGAAAAGTTGGGTCACAGCAAAGGACGAAGAGAAAGATTCAAAGCATACTCTATTCCAGTGGCAGGAAATAAAGTCACAGAGGGTCCTAGCAGAAGGACCCCCCTCCTCCACCACACACAGACACACAAGCAGACACACACTCTTGCCCATCTCACCCTCTAAAGAGCACCATCACACACCATCACAATAACCTCTCAGTCTTCCTTCAAACCAAAAAAAAAAAAAAAATTATCTTGTTAAACTCAAACTTTTAATTTCAACACAGAAGCTCGTGCTGTTCTTTACCATGGCTTTTGGACACCCTGCCTCTGCTAACAGGTTACCTGCTGGCATGGAATTGAGACTTAGAACTCTAATCTTCAGCTGAGCCCCTGCCCTTTTCTAGTTCTGCAACCTCAAGCCAATTACTAAACTCTCTGGGCCTGGCCTCTTGCCAAGTCTGGAGTGAGTTTGTAAATATCAGAGCTGTGATAACCTGAGAAGGTGAAAGTAGTTTGATAATTCTTGTGGAAGTAGAGACCAAATATTGCTGAGTGGTGTGTCTCTACCCCTAATACAAATCCAAAATAATACCCACCCACCCACCCCTTCCTCTAATCTGATAAACAAACACAGTGTTAATATGTGCTAATATATTCATGCATTGGTTGCTCCCAAGTATATTTGCATTTTAACAAGAGTCATTCATCCTTGACAAGAGGTGTGATTGTGAAGATGGGGTTTGCTGGTGGGTTTGTTGTTGCAACCCAGTGTACTGGGTTACAGATGTCTGAAACCATAGGTTGCAAGGGGCTGCCTCTAAAAACATTAGTATGTGTCTCCCACACTTACAACTCCCTCAAATTTACTGCTAACATCAAATTATTCATCCTCCCAGACTGAGATCATTTACTATAATGGTTGAAAATCCCTGGAGAGTTACTTTGAGAGCCTAATAACCAAGTGAGACAGACTCCTGGGCTCTTGGCCCAGCACTTAGCTCAGTGGCATTACTAGCTGCTCCACTTACCACCCACCTGTCTTACAGAAGGTTGGTTGGGAAAAGGGCCACTCAAGCCTGGGTTAGCCTCTGTCCATCTCCAAGCCAGGATTTCACATCCTCTGACTCTCTTGATCCAGCCAGAAAAATAAAAATCAGGGAGTTTTTATTCCAAAGGAACATTATCCATTTGCTTCAAAATTAGTACCTAATAATGACTTGGTGTCATTTCTATGGAGCTATTTCTTGCAAATAAAATGATATTTATTTTTTACATTTCAAATTAAAAAAAAATGACAAAAATGATACTCAGCATTTATGAAATGTCTATTGATTTTCTTAGTCTGTATGCCTTAAATAAATCTTCACAGAAAACCCATGTATCATCTCTATTTTACAGATAGAGGAAATAGGTTCTATGGGAAGATAAAAAATGAAAGAAATCAGGTCACTTACGTTGAAATTCTGACTCTCCTACTATCATGCTGACACTGGCAGAGTAAATTAACCTCTCTGAGTCTCGGATGTAATATAGAGATACTGATACCTACTTGCAGCTATGATGAGGACTAAATAAAAGAAAGATATGGAAGTATCTAGCAAATAAGAGAGTATCACAAGTGTTCATTTTCTTCCCTTTTCCTTTTTTATAGATAATAGAGGAAGAGTTCTGGAGCTGTTAGATGATCTGTCCAGGGTTCCCAGTAAGTTCCATGTGTCAGAACAAGACAGGATCCTCACCATCAGACAGGATCCCTTCTGCTCCTATCCATTCAGCTGAATGGCTATTTTTCACAAGGAGCTTGGGTGGGTGTTTGTCTAACTGCCCATTTGGGATAATTAATTTACCGGTTTTTTACATCTAAATTTCTTTAGAACTAATTTTATCGTACCCTAACTGTTTTGTAGGTATGTTCCCACTCTGCAACAGTCTATTTGAATGGTATGGACCTTTGTGCTGCAAAAGGAAGTTTTGTGTTGCAAATCATGATGAACCAAACTAAGCCATCATCTGTGCTCTCTCTCTCTCTCACACACACACACACACACACACACACATAACTACCTGCTCACAGTTGTGATATCACCCTTGGCACTGTTGGCATTCTTTGCTGTGGGGGACTGTCTCATCCACTGCAGACTGTTGAGCAGCACCCCTGGCTCCTACCTATAGGACACCAGTAGTATCTCCACCTGACCCATAAAGACTACAGGCCCCTCCAGACATGAATGCCTCCAGGAAGCAGATGGCTGTAATTTATAACCACTGGCTTGCGTGATTTCAAAGGACTTCCAAGTGCCAGTTATTTCAGAGTCTACCTCCCCACCCCACTTCAGCACAGGGTGGCAGACAGATGAGGTCTGGTGTTACCAGTTATTTCCTTCTCTCCTAGATTTCTGTAACGGGCTGTTCTGAGGCTTGGAATGGCATTCAGAATTCAAAGGATGACTCCTGGCCTTTGTAGGAGGTAATCAAGTGATTGCCAGTCAGGAGCATGACACCACAGACAGCCTCCCTTTAAGGCAACCTGTGAGGTCCCAGTCAAAGCTAATTTCCCTTTTCTAATTTACAAAGAAACATTTCACACAGTAGCCAAAGGTGGGAGGATGTAGGGTAAGTCACTTTCATTTCTTGAATACAGTTAATATATAGGGAAATAAGGGAAAGAAATTTAGTAAAGCCAAGGGAGGAGAAGGAGAAAGAGGAGGAGGAGGAGGAGGAGGAGAAGGAGGAGGAGGAAGAGGAGGAGGAGGAGGAGGAGGAGGAGGAGGAGGAGGAGGAGGAGGAGGAGGAGACGACATTTCAAAGAAAGCCAGGGTTAGCAAAACACCATTTATGAAATACAACTATAAAAAGATCCACTTTTAAAACAAACTCTTTAAGTAAGCACTAAATTTTACAGAATTGATCTCTGTGGAATGGAAATGCAGTAGTCCATCATCTTTTTCTAGTTTGCACATGTTGATCTTCTGGGATTTTTATTTTAACAAATATATATTATATTGGTTAAGAAGGGAGAAAGGACATTTTAAAAAGAAACAAAACGTTTAGGGAGACATATATAGTAAAATGATAATAGTAATTGACACTCTCTAGTTTCCAAAATTTTTATACTGTAAGGTATTGCAACTTAAGATGGAGTTACAATCAGATGAAGGTATTATAAATTTGAAATGTCAAAAAAGTTGAAAATGTATTTGATACACTTAAACATCATAGGTTGGCACTGGTTGCTCTAGAATGATAACTACAGTTCCTATTTCTAACAGCCTCACCTAGTTCTGTTTGTTTTGAACATTGCCTTAACAGAAACATCAAGTGGGCATTTCATTTGTATCTGCTCTACTCTTGAATAGCATTTAAGATGGTTTCCAGTGTGAAACTCTTATTGAAATCTCCCGATAATGCTGAACAGATTTTGAAAGTAACTATATTTCTTCATTCATTCACCAGCATTGTCTGCAAGTTCTCATTGCTCTGCATCATTGCCAACGTTTGGCATAGTGAATCTATTCAGTACCATTTTTTTTTTTTTTGAAACAGGATCTCACTAAGTTGCCCAGGCTGACCTTGAACTTGTGATCCTCCTGCCTCCAGCCACCCAAGTAGTTGGATTACAGCTGTGTGTCTAGTCAAATAATATTTTTTAAAACCACTATTATTAATTTTTAAAAAACTTCCTAAAATTTACTTGTATAAAAAGTCAAATATGTTGTAACCAGTAAACAAATGTTACAACAGATCATTTACATTCCCATCAATATATAATAAATCCACTATTATCTATAAATCATAGAGTATATTAATATTAATGCTTGTCATTTATGCATATGCTTTGTGGCTAATTAATGTACTAGGAATAAATATTTTACTTAATTGAATAGAATATATATTGGGAAAGTAGACAACATAGGATGAAATATTAACTATAGTAATGTCTGATTGTTGTGATTATAGTTTATTATCTTATTTTTATTTATAGTTGACTGCCAAACTTTTTCATTGGAACAAAGAGTGTGACTTCATCCACCAGTGGTGTCTCATCCACTGCAGACTATTTTGCCCATATGACAACCTCAACATTACCTGATGCCCTTTCAGAACACCTCTCCTCCCCATACACCTGCTCCTCAACCTCTCCTTTTTGCCTTTGGGGCTATCAGTATTCATTTTGCCATTCTGCGTAGACCGATGTTTCTCAGACTTTAATGTGTATGCAACACTTCTGAGTTCTATTAAAACTCAGATTCTGGTCCAGTAGGTCTTGGTAAGGCATTGGTCCTGATACAACTGCAATTTTATGCTGTTTATTCACAAAGTGGGATTTAAGGAGCATGGCACTAGACCTTCTTTTTCCTTTTCTTTTCAGAAGTTATTCATCCCTACTCCTTGCTTCCCATTTTCTGCCTCTTTTCTAGGGTTACTTTAGGAAATTTCACTAAGATAATCAAAGAAGAAACAGCAATGGCCTCAGAGAGAGGGAAAGCTCTGGAGGAAGAAGAAACTTGGGCTAGGTCAATGAAGCTGGGTCCATGAAAAGTAGTACCTAGTGGGGTATAATTGTCAGTGCTTGTCGTTTTTTTTTTCCCCCTCTCTCTTTCCTATATTTTAGAAGGATAATCCTCAGAACTCTGCACTTATGTTGAGACTTCTTCCAGCTTAGCCCTTGAGATTGATGGACTACTTAAAGGAGTATTTGGATCCAAGTTGGAGACCTCTTTCTGTTTGGGTGTTTTCACTATTTTGAAATGAAAAGGATCTCTATTGACTATGTGTCATAAACCAGAAAATAATTAATTTTCTCCATTCAATCAAGAAGACAGCTTTTGTATGTTTTTGTAGCTGGTTGACATTTATTTATTAACAAAGAGTATTATCAAATATGGAGAACATCTGCCATGGAGATGTTTCTATATAATTTTTTTTAACATTTAATCTTCTATATTTCTAGCATTTCCTTAAAGTATCACACATATCAATGCAAGATACTTGATAGCTGTACAGACCCATGACAAGTTATGTTATGAGAAATATGATACAATTCTGTCCAAATCTCAAGCTTTCTATTCAGCTTTCAAAAACTTTAGTTGAACAAACAAGCTCTCTGCAAAATTTAAGGTGTCAGTCAGAAGATATTGTGGACTTCATCCCATTGTGAGCATAGAGCCTAGGTTTTTCAAAGGAACCTCCAGATAGCATCCCTCTAAAGAATAATTCAAGGAAATCATCAAGTTATTCATTTGCATTAACAAGGAAAATCTCATGCCTCAGGTAGGTAGACCTGATTGACACTAACATCTCTCTTTCCTTCTCATTCTGTCTCACATTTATTAATTTCATGTGCAGAGAGAATAGGTCATTTATCTCCTTAGTTTAAGAAAATATGACAGTTTATTATTTTTAGGCACTCAGGGCTGTTCTACCCAGGGGCAAGAGGTAAAAAGTAATTTGCTTTCAATTAAAAACAGTTCTCATCTCAAGCTAAGCTTATTACCTTCACACCCTTCCTAAACCCTTCATTTCTACTTGTGTTGAAGATAAGATGGAAACTGATGCTAGACTTTCTGAAACAAAAGGTGGAGCTCTGGGAAATGCCAAAAATGAGTACCTAGTGGGTATAATTCTACAACCTGTGCTTGTAGAAATTAGCAGAGTAAGGTCTTGCGTGCCCACTTCACCCAGGGGGGAAGAGTTCACAATAACTGTGAAATTACATAATTTTGAAGGATCTAGGATCTAACCACATCCAATTCAATTCCACTTAATTCTTCATTTCCTGTTTAGGTAGACCTCAGACTAAAACAATTTGGTCAACCAAAGCCTCCTCTGTTCTTCCTCCAAGTTGGAGACCAGCCATGGCCTGGATGAAAATTAATAAAGAAGAGAGATAGCAAAATAACAGACAGGTACATCTCCTTAAAAGTCCTCATTTACAGATCAGATGAGGAAACTAAGGCCTAGAGATAATGGTGTGGGGGGTGTGCTGTGACTTATTATTGTACCGGATGCAGAAAGAACAGGAGGAAGAGAGAGAAATAGAAATGAACAGATAGAAGTGGAGAGTCCAGGAGGATGAAGAAAAGAAAGGCTTTACTGTGCCATGAGATACATGTAGGTTGGTTATTTTAGGTCTCTGACATACTGGAGTTCATCGATTCATATCCACCAGGGAGCAGATTGGCTCCCTGAGAGCTCAGACCTAGTCAGAGAGGAGAAGCAATCCTGTTTCAATGCACCAGCTATCTTCAGGGCATGCAGGACATTTTGTTTCCTGTTACCCTAAAAAATAGAGCATGTAGTGGGGTAGAAGAAAGAAAAACAAAGTGAACACCAAGCTTCATACCCAGATTTTTCTTTCATGACATAGTTGCTAAGAACAAGTAATGGCTCTGTGGGGTGCAAGTGGAGGTTTCTGGTATATGGACATTTGAAAAACAGTGCCCTTCTTGGCCTTTGCTGCTGAGGTATTGTGACTTTTAAGCCTGGCAAGGTGAGGCTGACTTATTTAAGGCAGAAGCTGTTCTGCCTGGCTAGGAGACTTTACCAGCCCCCTACTGGGCTAACCACCTATTGTGACCTGTTTCAAGGCAGCTGCCAGGGTGTGGAGATTGATGGGCACTCTCAATGCTGTGCAGGCGTGGGAAGGAATGCTGCCCTTGGATTGAAACTGGAGGGGAGGAGAAGTATTGTCTGAGAAGGTTGTGGTTTTGCATATCTCACCCTCCTCATTCTACAAACTATGATTTTTCTGATCAAGTCCTGTTCAAGTCACTTTGTCAGAAGGATAGGTTTTTTGTACAGTGGCCGTGTACAGGCACCAGCTCATCGTAATTACTCTGTTGAGGTGAATAAGAAATATTCCATCCAAACAGCACAAGTGGGAGGCATTATACAGATCCACATGGGTATATTACTGGCTGGGATCACGGGTAAGTCCATAGGGTAACTTGTGTACTAATCTCCCATGTCACAGTGACTCTAGAGTGTCCTCAGGACCCTCAATTTGTGGAGAAACTCACTTCTGTACTAGGTGGAAGAATGGTGACAAATTCCTTGCTGGTGCTCATCTTTGAAGGCTCTAATCCATTATCTGCATCCATATTTTCCTCTTGATGTTGATCCTTCTCCTTCTGATTTGGTGGAGGCAAAGTCTTTCCCTGTGATCTGAATCTAATGAAATTGTGACTCTCTTTAAGCAATTTCTGGAACTTTGGGCATCATTAACATCACAATTTCCCAATAGGGGTTTTCTTTGTCATCTTTTCAGTGGAAAGCCCCTTTCTCCCTACTTAAGAATTCATAGAAGGGCTGGGGTTGTGGCTCAGCGGTAGAGTACTTGTCTAGCACTGGGGTTGATGCTCAGCACCACATTAAAAAAAAATTCATTGGAAATTTCACTTTCACCACTTTGGTCTGTGTGGGCTCTTATTTCACTGCTGGGCTAAGGTTCAGCATGGTCTAGCATCTGTGTCATCCTATGAAGGCAAAGCAGAACCAACCCCATTCCTAAGGCAATTCAGTGGTGTCTGAGTCTGAAGGATTCCTGCACACTGGATCCTTACCTTTCTCCTGCTTGGTTTTCAGAACTCATGCAACCCTAAAATTGATCTGTGCAGGGAAGATGCTCTAGATGCTCTTCTGACTCTAGAATAGATATCAGAATAACCCCATTACTATTGCTTGTCATTTACATGAGAATGGTTCAGGAGAGACTTCCCTAGCCTGAGTCACAACCCAGGACTGAGTTCCCAACCTGAGTCCAAACTCAGGATTTTCATACTTACAACATATCCCATCCCCTTTTTGGATCTCAGCTTGTCCCTCCTGTACAAGGAAGGTACTGGACTAGATCAGCACTTCCCCAACTGTGTACCTCAAAGTTACAAGTATCTTTGGTGAGAGAAGTCTGGGAGATGATAGGTTAAAATTTAAAAGTTCCTTTACTGTAAAAATCTAGAGGGCTTTAAATATGATAAAGAGTATTTAAAAATTACAAAGTGGTATTTATAAAACAGGTTATATTTTTCAAACTGTATATCATCCAATTCCTTCCATCTTTTGAGTACACATTATGGGAGAAGTGTTCTCTGGAACGCACTTCACAGTAGCAAAAGGCCAAATTATTTCTAAGCTTCTCCAAATTGAATAATCCTTTTTTCTATATATAATTTCTCCTTTTGATTAAAAAAACCTTACTGCATATCTAGTTCTATAGGCAATGTCATTAATGGTTAAGGAGGAAAAAAATAAATAAACTTAGATATTTAGAGTGTTGAAGCCACACTAAAATTTACGTATTTGGGTAACAGTAATTAGTAGATGCAAATTATTAAGCATCTGTTTAATTTGCTATACTCTGTGATAAATGCATTACTTTGATTATCTAATTTAATTCTCATAGGAATCTTAAGATGTATTATTTTTTATTTCCTATTTACAGATGAAGAAACTAGGACTCAAAGAGTTTTGATAAATAACAAATAAATAGTGCAAAGCTACCAGTTAACAAGAGGCAGATGTAGTAACTTCACCCACTGCAGTTTCTTTCTAAGTATATTAAAAATCAATTTATCAAGTTTCCTCCTTTTCTATGCCCAAATTCAGCAAGCTGCCCCAACTAATTAGAAATAAACTAATTGCAACACCAATTATCTTTCATATAAAGTTCTTGAATTAGCATGAAATAATGTTGCACCATCAGTCTCTTACGCATACTGAAAATAAATATTATATATATGTATATATAACAGCTAAATGTTACCAAATGATTTATTATGATTGGTGCTAAATTACAATGTATATGAAATGGAGTCATTTATGGAAACACATAAAAATAGTTACCTATTTCTGTAATTATATTCACACAAGAATCTGAAATATAGTTTCTGTTCTGCCTTTTAAAATATATCCATAGAATGACTTTTGTAGTTTTCACCACACAATGTTACAATACTGGAACTGCACCTGTATCATCTACCATACTATAAGAACTAAGCAGAATATGAAAGCAGTTAATAGCAAATTATTTTTTTTCATATTGATCAGTGATTTCAAAGAAAATAGTTGTTTTCATTGGCAGTAAGGATAGATGGTAGTAATTAGCAGTGTAGATACTGCATACATAAATATGTATATATGTATATATATGTTGCTCAGGGCTGTTGTTCCATCTATACGCATTTGCCTTTTGAGTGGTCAATGATTGCCAAAGTGGTGTGCAAATCCATTGGGACATTAGTAGTACTATTTTTTATCATGTTTCTCTTGCAAAAAACAAATAGGTAAGAAAGAAATACAGCAGGCTAAGATCTACAGTATTACATACCAAGGTAAAACAGTTACTGAGTTCTTAGAGTCACAGTAGTTTATGTATATTTGCTATTCACAGACTGCAGACTTTTTGCTGAATAAAGGAGTTGCTGGGAATTGACAACGTGTAGACATGCATTCATGTGAGTCCATAATTAATGATGTTTATACTGTAATAAGCACATTCATTTTAACACCATTCAGTAAACAGATTCCTTTAAAGTTTAAGCTAAGTCTGCTATCACAATTACACACAAAAAGAACCTGTAAACAATTTGACATTACACTTATGTACAAGCAAACTGCATTGGAAAAGAGAAGAGGTAATTTCAATGGGTGTCACTTGGTATACATCAATGTGCAACAAACTGACCCAATTCATCAAGTGCTTCAATGAGGTCAGGAAAAAGTAACATGAGCAAGGCCCCAGTAAATCACCACCCAGTGTTAGTTCCAGCAAAACTCAACACTTCTCTGTCTGTGGTGACACCACATTCAAAGCATCAGAGACATGTAAAGAGGATCTTGGTAATCCCTGGCAAAATGTATTTGGAGATCTCCAGGTAACCTAAGCAACAGGGCCCTTCACTTCAAAAGTGCTGATATTGTTTAAACATGACAATATATTTGGGACAAATTATTTTGTTTCTCAAGTTCTACCCAGTGTTCTGCTGGTTGTGAAAGATTTGGAAAACAAGAATTCTACTAAGGTTTTTATTTAGGTTTCTTCAGCCAACACAAAGGTTATTTATTTTCCAGACAAAGCTGAACCCTATTACCAGTCAAAGGAGTGACTCACTTAAAGCAGATCTCATTAATAATTTTCCATGGGATTTTCTGAAAAGCAGATCCCCTAAGTCAATACTTTGATTAGGATACCTTTCCAATAATGCATGAGTCCATTTCCTTAGAGCAGAAACAGGGTCATGAAGGGTTTGGCACCCCTATCCCTCAAAATTTAAGAAAAATAGATTAATCTGTTTTTAATATAAACTAAGCAGCATATTTTAAGAAAAGCTCTCTTGATTCAACTTGTTCCTTTGGAATTAAAAAATATGTAAATGAAAGAAAATAGCATGGGAACTTAAAGCCAGATGATGTAAAATATCCTGTGTCTCAAATTTTTTTTTTGGGGGGGAAACAATCACTTCTTTTAGTCTCCTTAAACTTAATTACTAATATATATTTAATTACTATGTTTTATATATATATATATATATATATATATATATATATATATATATATATCATGTTTTTAAGACCACATTGACAGGAGGCCTATGGAAGAAGTAAATGACCTTATTTGATTAGTTCACAAGTGCTTCTGGTTGTGTGCACACCCTGATGAGTCCCTGGGAGGAAGAATCTGTGCTTGGTTTGTCAGCCTAGACTGAGCTGGGAGCCAGGCTAAGTATCTGGAGGGATAGGATTGTGTGCCTGATCCCAGGGAGCACCAGGGAAGATCTGTTTGCATAGGTTGACTTCAATCACTTTTCACATTCTCCAGTGACATGGAAAATACATGGCTATGAAGTGAGAACACAACTTACTGTACCCTGAATAATGTCCAAAATGCAGTCGTTTGGTTGTTTGTCTAGAGGATGCCAAAACAGGCAAGTAATGTTTTCTTCCATTTCATTACATTTTGTTCCTTCTTTGAGAAACTGTTTTGGTATTTGTATAAACAGACCGGAAGGGCTATTTTCAGGGGACAGGAGAGTGTTTCGTTAATATTACAATGTACCCTTGAGCTTTAGTATCTATTTACAATATGCATATTATAAATTATTTACTGTAATTAAAGTAATTAAACAGATAATATACTCTACCTACAAATCACATAAGCCACAGAAACTCCCATGAATGATAAACTGAAATCAACCAGGAGATAGTAAATTAAACAACAGGCAAGTGAAGTACCTACATTTTCTTTTTCTTTTCTTCCTAAATATTATCACTGTTCATTTGGTGGATATTTTTAATGAACAGGTTTGAAAATACATAGTTTAAAATTCCAACAAATGGTTTGATAAGAAAGCCAGTTTTTACAAGTTTGGCATTTTGTTTGGTTTTGTATTCATACATGTTAAATCTAGGAATTTTGATCATTTTTCTGCACATAAATACATACAAACATTCATAGTGGAAGAGATTTTAGAAATCAAAACTATATTACACCTTCTAGAAATCAAATAAAAATTATAATAATAATAAATTTCCCAAACTCAGAATTTCAAACTATGAGTTTTCTTTATGAGTGAATATATATTAAGATATTTATATGTGTATATATATATATATATATATATACATACATATTTAGATAAATGTACATACATATATACATGTAATTTTATTCACAAACAAAACACACATATATGCATTCTCACACACCCCCCCCCCACATATTTCAATGCAGTTTCTTCTCTGCAGCTGCCTTTCTTTTCCCCCCAACTTAGAAAAGTAATCATGATATTTTGGAGGCAGCTGACTCATTTTTGAATTTCTGATCTGAATTGAATAAAAACCCGATCTTTTAATAAAAGTCCAAACATGAAGAGAAGATACATAGATGCATGGAAGTATAAATACATGTACCATCCATGGGTATACACCATTGGTGCTTCTCCCAAAACTCTCCCTGGTGACCTAGTGCAGCAGAGCACATATCAGGTGCCAGTCTCCTGATATGGAAGATAGCTTACCACTTTGGGTTGGGAGGAATCAGTACTTGCCAGACACTTGTTCTACTTGTTTACTGCCCCTTGATAGGGTTTGTGGCATAAATGACAGCTGGTGGCAAGAACAACTACCCCTCCAAATTTGCCTTTTCTTTATCTCTTCTGCAGATGCACATCTATTAGGATTTGCAATTTAAAATAGCCAATGACTTCCAGTAAGGTTGTCAGGTGGATTTTACTCTGGCTACCCTTTACTTAAGAATAGAAGAGATGAGAAATTGGCAAGGTCCAGAGAATAAAGAGGATATACAATGAGATAGTTAAGCCATCAGCCTTTATGTGCTATTTTCTTTTTCTGAACGTCACAACCTCATTTATAAGGAGGATGGTGGCAAAGCCTACTTCATTGGGTTATTATAGGATTAAATGAGAAAAGGTATGCGAAACGCTGTAGAGGTTTCTGGCATGTAACAATAAATCTTTAATAAATGTTATTTATAACAATACTTAAACCACAATTATAGAATGTTGATCACAGCTACATACAGAAATAATGTTAGTCTAGAATTTCGATGACATGAATTCAACCTCTTTATTCCAAATTTGTTTCCCTAGGGGATTATAAAGTTCATTATAGTGCTCTGTCCATGGTATGTACTCCATACATCATTGATGAACACATACATGAAACAAATAAATGAATGAATGAATGACTTAAATTCTTGGTTCTTAGATTCCCTTGTTAAAAAAAATGGGAATAAAATGCTCTGGCCTTTAATCCATCCTCTGGATGTGGGTAGATGAATTAAAAGAAAAACATCCAATTTATCTGAGATTGCAAATGTGTTTTGTGTCCTAATAATGTCAGCATATTCATACCAAATAATAAGGGGTCAGCAGCCAGGGGTTGTGCTCAGACTTGTTGCACCTTTGAAAACAGAGTGTGGCAGCCACCCCTGTGTGCATCTGAGAAACATATTCTCCAAGATTGAAGTGCCTCTTTAGTGAGTCGCTATTCGACCCAAGGAAATAAACAATGAACATTAAGAATGATTAAATAATTGGCCTACTCTAAAACTTTTCTCTTTCTTACTGGCTTCATTTCTGAGAGCACTTTGTTGCCTACTATTGATCAGCTTGAAAAAACATGTTCAAGAAGGTTATGTAAACTGAAAATGCTCCCAAAGTGCTTCCCAACAAACATAGTTAGCTGTTCTGAGGTTGACAACATCAATGAAGTATGATTTTTCTCAGGCAGAAAGATTGAAGTAGAAGACAGACACCTAAACTATAGGACTTCCCCATCACTAACAGAATCCTAGAAAAAGTTACATATTTTCCTCCCAAAAATATCAGCCTTCACATCTCTACAAAGAGATAACTGTATCTAAATTCAAATAAACAGTGTATACATTTGAGTTGGCAACTATTATTTTTATATTTTATCCTATCTTCAGGATACAGAAAGAATACCTCAGAAAACTTACACCAACACTTAATTTATAGTGTCTCAACCTAAGCACTATTGACATTGGGGCAGAATAGTTCTTTGTTTTGAGGGGCATTCCTATGAATTGCAGGATTTTTAGCAGCATCTCTCACCTATACCCATTAGATATCAGCAATACTCCTTTATCATGATGCTCAGAGATATCTCAGGCATTGCCAAAAAATATCTAGGTCACAAAACCACCCCTGGTTTAGAACCAAATGTTTTACATGCATTGAACCCATGCAAAATAAAGAAAAGATTTTCTGAAAGTGTTTCTGTTTCTCTCAAAGAAGGAAACCATTGACCATTGGTCACACACAGTTCAGAAAAACTGCTAATGATCAATGGGAATTCTATGTAAATTTTAGCTTTCAAAAAAATGCATTTTTAGGGGCTGGAGGTACAGATTGGTGGTAGAGCATTTGCCTACTATGTGTAAGGGTCTGTGTTTAATCCCCAGGATCACATTATTTTTCTTTCCTTTATACATTTATGTGTGTGTGTGTGTGTGTGTGTGTGTGTGTGTGTGTGTGAGAGAGAGAGAGAGAGAGAGAGAGAGAGAGAGAGAGAGAGATGCCACTCTTGACCATATGGATTGAAAGGATTTTAATTTTGCCCCAGAAATCTATCATGTTTGGATTTCATATCAGGAGAACAGCTTTACTCAACATTCTCAAGGACTGATACCCACAGTAAAAGTCAACTATTTTTCACAACTAAAAAGCTATTAAACTTTGTAACCAAACACTTTTTCCATGCACTCAGATAACACGCACATGGACATTAACCACTGACCCAACACTAACCTAAAAATTGCACATGGCCTTATGCACAAACATATATAGTCACAACAGAAATGCAGCTTTGAAACAACTCTGCACTACTTCATTCTACATCAATTTTCTTCCATTTGTGATGGATAGAACCAGCATCTACAAGAAGAGAATCTGAAGTTATGTTGATTTTTATTGTGCAAATGCAGATAAATTAACTAAAGGTCATATTAAGAATAAACTGATATGACAGCGCAGATCACTGGGAAAGACTTATTAAATCTCTAGTAGGCTCATAAGTGCTTTTATAAAGCTGATTAACAGGAAAAGTATTCCCCACCCTTCTCCAGGACAAACCCCTTGATAATTGCTGGGCCAGGGCATGGTTTTGTTTATCCTTTTAAAAGTAGCTTCCCTAAATAATGCAAAGATGACAATCTGGGCCATAAAATTCATTGCCCAACTAACAATACAATTCACTCACAAACAAGAGAAATTTTTTTAAAGCTTAGAAATTTGGGGTAGAAGGGAGTATAGGAAAGCAGGAAACTGAATCATATTGAACCATTTTGTTTTTATATTGACCAAATCTTAATTAGCTGCTCAAGTTCATCAATTTCATTAACTATTCATCAATTAACTATTTCCTTTGGCAGTAATCTTTGCTTAAATATTCACAGACAATCATGATTAGCCATTCTTTCCCTCTTTAAGTCATTCATTCTCTATTTCTTATAAAATGGGAATTTAGCATCTATTCAGTTATTTTATTATATGGATAGGGCTAACTGGGTCTATAATTATAACCTTCCAGATTTTTTTTTTTGCTAAATAATCATTGTATTGGCATCTCCACTGGTCAGAGAGACTAGAAAATTGTAGGACTTCATTTCCCTTTATATCATTGCATGTGCACTGTTACCACTTTAAAATTCACTCCTTATTTCTTTCTTTTGCATTTATTCTCATACATGAGCTTTTGCTTTAAGATTTTAGTTGGTGTTAGAGGTCAGGAATGTCATTATCTGAGAGCTTCATAGTCCTGCTTGAATTAAATTGGGCAAACTAATTTTTTCAATGGCTCAGGACTTTATTGATGTGAAGCAGCTGAATTCATTCACCACTTCCATATTCACTATGGAGATATTTGTACATACCATCAATAGAACCACCTTTGGGGCCATACACATCATTAAATTATAGAACACTCTCAGTTCTCTGACTTGCTCTGAGCAAGGAAACGAATAGTTCTCCTTGAGAAAGGTCAATATTCTTATTCCTTATTGGGTGTCATAAGGATACATCTCATTCAGAGACATGTTCCCTTCTACCCAGGGATAAAACTATAATGATACAAGCTTGTGGTTTGGGGAAAAAAGGCACACACCAAACCTTCTAAGGAAGGGATTATATTTGAAAGGCAGAGAAAATGGCAAAGGAATCATGGAAATCTACTGTGCATTAGCCCTAGATGTTTTTCTTTAGGCCCTTTTTCTTAAGGTGATGAAAATACATGCTTTGACTTATTTGTAGTGGGAAGAAAATGAGAAGACATGCCACTAGGAGGTGAGAGAAATGTTGACCTCACACTAAACAATAGTTTCTCAATGTAAGGTATACATAGACCAATCTCACCAAAATCATGAAGAATACAAGCTCAAGTGCTGATTCCTTGGCTCTGCTCTTTGGATTTAGGGTGAAGGAGATCTGGAAAAAGTGCTACAAATGATTTTTGTGCATAATATATATTGAGAATTGCTGCTAAAATGTTTGCTATGGAGGTCATGGGGTAAAGAATCTCCATTCCAATGTATACAGCAAGAAGAGAAAAACAGGCATTTCAAACAAATAATCTCTGTGGTTGTATCACAAGGCTATGATTATCAAAGTTTAAGACTCTTTTCCTTTCAGCAGGGGTGGAGAGCAATGACCATTTCGTCTAAAACCAGAATGATGAAGGCAATATAAATCAAACCCATTCCAGCAGGTTTCATTTGGTCTAATTTCTCTGCAGATATTAATCATTGTACAGTCCTGTACAAATGACAACTAACTCCATTGTAACTTCAAATACAGAATGCTCAGTCTAAATCTTTCTCTAGTGTGTTATTTTGACAATGTAAAAGAAAATAAATAAATTGGAACAGTGGGCCATCAAGATTACAAGACACCAACAATACCAAGACATTAAGGAAAGAAATGGCCCATGCTAAACCTATAAGCCAGCATGCAAATTGGCAAAACATTTATCTGCCACAGAGGCACCAGGGGAAAAAAATAACTCCCTTCATTTTTCCTTACAAAATTGCTGTGTCAAGTGGAGTTGACAAAGAATTCTTCCTGAAAGTTCATGGAAAACGTCTTATTAATTCTAGCAAAGATCATCTAGAAAGCCAAAGTTAGTCAAACTCCACAGCATTGTATCTAGTGGCAAAAAACAACAACAACAACAAAAAAAAAAAAAAAAAAAAAAAAAAACCCAGCACTCAAATGCTTTGGGTTAATCCACTAGTGGATAAGAAATTGGAAGAATAAAATTGTAGCCAAGGAAGACAGGTGAGAATCAATGTCTGACTTCCACTGTGAAAACTGGTGTCAAACAATTTTGTGAAACACCACATATGCCTTTCCTTTTTCTCAATAGAGCATGTTTTATTTGGCATATACAAAGGATACTCAGAGTGGCATATAAAGCCCAGAGAAGCAAAAGTAATCCAGAAACATGAGAAGTGGTAAATAAGAAAAATCCAGAATGAGCTACACACCTCTGAGTATGGATAAACCTGCCTCAAAATCAAACAAGCCCAATAGAAAAGTGAAAAATTCTATGGCCGACCCTTTTAAACAATGTATGTCCCCCAAATGAATCCACTGGAACAGATTTCACTATGGAGGGATAAAGAACAAAGGGAATGCTTATGATTGTGCTCCCCCTGCCCTTTTATTTAAAATCACCATGCGTGCATTTCCTAGAAGGTATCTGTGACTGTAATTACAAAGGAAAATACCACTGCATACTTTGGGAGCCACCTCACTTGGTTGTTTCCATGACCACATCTCAGTGTTATTTTTTTTTTTTTTTGAGGAAGAGGAGAAAGAGCACACTGCTTCCATGAGTCAGTGTTTTTATTTCCTGTCTTCCTCTTTTCCTTCTGAATGTAGAGCACTCCTTTTAGATAGCAGGTAGAGAACTTTATGTCTTGGGGACACCCATATGCCTTTAGGGAATGACCTCTCCCACCTCACTGAATTTAGCATTGCCAGATGTTCCAGGACACAGCCTAAGTTGGGAATCTACACATATGATCTCCCACTCATTGACCCATCAGTTACCATTAGTTTCTTCATATCAATACTTTATGGCCCTTATCTAACCAATCTTCAATAGTCAACCACATATGTTGTTCTGTCCAAAATTTAACTAAAAGTTCCGAAAACTATTTTAACTTCAGTGAAAGAGACCTGACTTCCAGGACTTCTAGAGCATTTAATTTTGTCATTCACTTACCCCAAACTTATTTCCAGCACTACATGCCACCTGGACTCTGTGTGGTGATAACTACACTCACAGTAGGACCGAAGACTTTCATGTTTCCTTACACCCTTTTACTGACCCAGTCTACATTCATCTCTATACCAAGACCCACACAAATGAACACCATGTTGTTTTGTTGTCTTAAATATTTAAGACTTTTTTTTTAACCGTGGAATGGGTGCCAATTTAGAACCAACCCAGAATAAAAATGTTGTGTCATTGTTTTTAGCAGATTTCCTGCTAGTAGTTTTACTTATGGAGGTATAAAGAATGCCTGCACAGAAAAAGAAATCACAACAGGTCAGGGACTAGAGGAATAGTGCTATGAATTCCATTTTTTTAAAATCTTTTTTCTTTTCTTCAGCATTTAATTTTCTATTTGAAGTATACTGTTGAAGCAGTGGGTTGACTGCCAGCCCAGTTCTTCAATTCTTATCAGGGCATCTCTCTATCTTGATGTCATTACAGTTAGGTCTGACATTTAAGGAAGTCAGGATTTTGGCCAATTTACTTAGGCCCCCAATTTTTTTGACAGCCCTTCCAGAGTGACCCCAACAATCATTTGACTGACATGGACATTAAATGTAACTTCTTCTTGACCCATTGATCTCTGTAATTCTTTGCAATATCTTCTCTTATTAGAATGATGGTATTTTGATGCACCATCAAGAAACATTGAAAAGAATGAAGACATATTGGTAGGTTTTACAAACAAAGCTATGTTGTAGTTAAGATCAAATATATGCTAATATATTAACACATAAAAGAACACCATTTGAATTCATAAATTATAGTTCTCTTGGCATCTCAACTTCCAAAATAAACTTTCTTTTTCACTTAAGTAAAACTTAAACTCCATTTGAACCATTAGAACAAGAAAACATTGGCTAAGTCTATTGCCCGGGTGTGAAGGCAAGAGTTACAAAAATTCAGAAAGATATCCAGATACTAATGGGCACTAACAGAAATCAATACAGAACCTCTTACATAGTAAATGCACATCAGTGAAAATTTCCAAGAGAAGAAATTGATCATAGTTTTTCCCTCCTAGAGACATCCAGTTGCCTTTATTACCTATGATTACACACACACACACACACACACACACACACACACGCTGAAAAAATTAGAAGTGCTTGGCACACAATTAATAATCAATAAATTATTTTTAAGTTACTACTGAAATGCATGAGAAATGCTGAAAATTAAAACTGGTATGTTAACCTTCATTAAGCACAAGACTACAAAGGAGCTACTGGTACATTAATAGAATACAGAGTCACATGAATGGGTGGCTATTAAGTTTCTTTTTGGCTGTGTCTGTACAGGTAAAGGATGTGATTTGTAAAGATAGCTTAGAAAGCCAACATCTTAGTTTCAGATCCCCAATTGCCTACTTGGGTTATGATTAATAGAAATGACAACTAAATCTGAGTACAGACACAGCCAATCCCAGAAACCCAAAGGCAACCAAAACTAGCCCTAAGCAATAACAATGTAGCACTGTCCTTTAAAATCCTTATGAGAAATTATTAGGAGAATGTGTGGAATGCAATTCTAAAACAAACAAATGAAAGGCCGGGCCCTTACTCAAATGCTGTCTGTTTTTCTTAACTCCACAGCTGTACAGGAGTACAGAGAAATTTGGGTGAATTATGTGAAAAGACCACAGCATGAAAGTGTTGGTATTGAGAGGAGGGTGATAATCCAACTCAGGGTAGAGAAGGCTGAGTGTGGGATCCTTTAGTAGTTTTTTTTTTTTTCCCCTGTGGCTATGAGTGGGTTTTTTTTTTTTCTAATACAAAAAGAAGGTTGTACTAGCTCTTCTCACCTTCTCCAAATAAGAAAGAACAAAACAGGAAAGTGGAGCCTGAAGGTATTAATTTCAAAATAAGGAAGACAATTTGTTGATGATGAAGGTTATTCGATGTTTGAAAGTGTTGCCAAGAGTTGCTGGGAAATCTGCCCAGGAGGGTTTTAAGAAAGAGGCAGAGGCGCATCCATGTGAAGTGCTTTAGGAGGGGCTGCTGGCAGCAGGGCACAGCCCTTAGGATGCCCAGGCCCTGGGTCATGTGCATTGTGTCTATATACAGACTTAGTTGTGCTTGTGTGGCACAAATACTCATGCATACGGAGTCAATATAAACTGGCACATAGAGATTTAAGTGAAAAGTCATATAAATCTGCCATTCCCCCCTAACCCCTTAAACAAAGGAAAAGGAAAATTTAAAAAAATCCAAACCTATGCCACTGGGCCCGATCTCACTCTACCATGTATCCTTGATCAAAGGAGGGAGGTAGAAGATGAGAGGAAAAAAACCCAGTTTGGGATAGATGACTCCCAAAGCCTGTCAGCCCCTCTGCTGTAGCTGGTTCTCATCGTGTGTAAGATACTCAGCACACGGGACCAAGTTAACAAACAAACAAACAAACAACAACAAGAGTTTTTCATGTGTTTCCACATCTGGAAAGAAATCTACCCTGTGGATTTACACGTTAAGGTGAACTAGGTAAAGTAGGCAGTAGTTTATTAATGGACTATCGTGTTCTAACAAATGTGTGTCATTACTTGTTCTTTTCCTTTAAAATATGCTTTTTTAGGAGGTTTATTTTAAAATGGTGACTCATTTTCTGTTCTTTTCTTCTCCCACCCCGCTGCCCTCCCCTATAGATGATACTTCCTTAAAAGTTCAGACTGCCAAGGGTGCTTTCTCTCAGGGAACCGATCTGGAATTTTGATCTTTAGGAAATCCTGGATGCATTTCTCTAGCTCCTCCTCAATGGAGAGCTTTTCCTTAACAGCTTTTTTTTTGCTGCTCATGTTCGACTCCCTAGAGCCCGAAGTCAGAGTCCGGAGCAGATCACTTTTCCGTCGCATCTCTGACTGTTGGATCAGCTGGACTGGGCCCTTCTTGATGGGACGGTCCAGAGTCTGGATGTTGGTCTGGCGTGTCACGGGCCCACAGATGACGGTCTCCTGGGGAGAGCTGGCCTCAGACTGGCTGTCACAGCTGGAGGTGGAGAGGTCGTTGCAGGACGTGCCGCTCTCCCCTTCTTTGTCACCCTTGCCGTTCTTACAGCAGCAATCACAATGCGAGGACCACCGGGAAGGCTCACCTGCAAGGGAAGCACAGACCATGGGATGAGTGCCAGGGAGCTCAGTTGAGCAGCAAGCACAGCACTCAAACACAGCTGTGTCACCAGCAATGCTTCCAGAAATGGGTGGCACACAGGTGAGTGGCAGCAACGGCACCCAGAAGCCACGTCCACCCAGGGGAGGAGGTGAGTGATAGTGCACCCTGGAAAATATAATGTGCATGACACTCAGGCCCATGGGCACCGGGGTCAGGCAGCCCTAGAGTGGAACATCCAATCCAGCACACCATCTAGTGACACTGTCACCTTGGCAGACCCCCTGAATTTCTAAAGCTCCAGTTCCCTCATCAATGAGATGCTAACAACTTTCCTGCTCTATAGAGGGAGGATTTAGGAAGGTCAAGTGAGAGGCACTCTGTGACACACAGGAAGTATGCAGTAAGTGCTTGTCTGCTTTCCCTGGCTGATGCTGACCCCTAACCCAAAACTTGACCTTCAGGTACAGCAGGGGGAGGTGATGACTCTGGGGTGACAGCAACCAGTGAGGAAGGGCTTACTTTCTGCCAGCCCCGTCTACTCCCTAGACACCCATCCTCTCACTGGCTCTTAAGATAATTCCATGGACTCTATAGTTCCAATTCCAATTTCCACACATGGAAACGAAGACCCTGGAAGTTTAAGAAACTTGCCATGGCTTGTACAGTTCTTAACTGACAGAGCTGAGATCTGAATAAAGATCTCCTAAAAGTCATAACCAAGGCAATGAACTCTATCTTCTCTTTAATTTACCTATCTGTAAAATTCTTGCTTATTTTTCAAAACAATGTTTAAACTCTATGTTTCCTCTGAAGCCTTTGTCCACCTCCTCAGAAATAGTTGCCTTTCCCCTCTCTGAGTCAGGGTTATATTTTTGTAAGTGCTTCTATTATTGCATATAATACATTCTAATTCATTTTACTGTATGCATCTCAGTTCCCTGATGTGGAGATAGTGAAATATTCATTGCTATAATGCCAGAAAAGAGCCCAAGGAAAAGTATAGAATTCAGTAAAAGACTGCATCCTAATAATAATTTCTAAGTACCTGGATCTAGCCATACCTGAAGCTAGTCTTTTCAGTGGGTGTTTCAGTTATATGATCCACTAAACTCTTTTTTCTTTCTTAAGGCAGTGTGTCCTTCTCTCCCTATTCCCTTAAGTCTTGATGCATAGAACTGCATTCAGCAATTTTGAAACAGAGTGAATTTTCAGATACACAGTTGGTGACTTAGTGAACCAGAAAACCCCACAATTATGGCACAAAGGAACTTTCTAAACATAAGTCACTGCTCTCAGCCTTCCACCCTCTGAAGATCCAGTCTTCCCAGATTCATGAACTCAATGCTACTTACTGATCACTGGGCATTTCGTACAGTTCATTGTACTGAAGACGTAAAAATAAATAAATAAATACATAAACACAGTTCCTTTTTATATATACTAATACTAAAGACAAGGATAATGTAGTATCTCCATATGTTCTGGAGAAGACCCAGTTTTATTTTCACTATGTCTTATTCTCATTAGTAATAGGTCACATTACAACATGATCCTAGTTTATTATGATTTCTAATATGGTCAGGGTAGGGAAAAACTTACCATGCAAACTATTAGGGAAATTCCGTCCTGTCTTTTTTTATAATGCCTCTTTTTTAACCTATCTAAGTGATTTGATTATTTATTGATCTTATTATTTAAGATAATTCCATGGACTCTGTAGTTTCCCAGGAATTGAAAAAAAAAAAAAGTCCCAGTAAATCACATCTCCAGAAGTATCTCTAATTTATGCTCCCTTTCCAAGTTCCTTTCCAAAATGGGATTGAAAAATCCTTGTATTATATAGTCATTAAATTAGAAGCAGCAGTCCAATGGGCAACAATAGAAACCTCCTAGTTATCCTAGGCTATTACAAATAAATATCCCCCATGCAACAAAAAACAGTTTGACATGGAGCAGCTGGAGACTGAAAATATCAGCAATGGAAAATAGCTTCTGTCTGCTAGCATGGACTTCAGAGGGACCATCTCTCACCTTGGGCAGGCAGAACTGCCTCTGCCCCACCCCCTAAACTCAGCCAGCCCTGTTAATATGACTCAACTGAGAAAGGGTTCTAATGAATTGGGCTAGAGCACATTAATCACATCAGACCAGAGCAGATGTAATTTGTTCCTTTCTGGGAAAGTTCTGAAATTGAATTTTGCCTTGAAGAAAAGAAAAAGGAGGAGGAAAGGAAGTACAGAAAGATATATACATACATATATATCTCCAAGACCTACTTGCCCATTACCTTTAAGCAAGATGATAACTATTTTGTCCACAAACCCTGCTGGACCCGTAGAAGTGCAAGCCCTGAGTCTTTCTGCCCAAGAGTTCCAGTTCCAGTGACCCAGTTGAAGTCACTCCATTCAGTGGACTCCAGAGAAAAGGGGAGTCTTCTCTAAAGGTCATCTTAACAATGTGACTCTGAGGTGTGAGGGATCCCTCTATATTCCCATGGAAAGCTCCTGCAACCTTCCACTGTACAGCAAGCCAGGAACCTGGCTCTGCTGCAGTTCTGCTCCCTGAGCTGCTGGGACCGTCATGTACTTAAATGTCAGCTGGATCCTCCTGCTTCAGGGCAAATAGAAATCTTACTTTTCACTTATTCAAAGCACTATCACTATTAAAGGGAAATTGAACAACTTAATTTGAGTGTAGCCTGCCATGCTACCACGTTTCAATATTTTATGAGAATATTTGAATGTTTTACCGTTTTGGCAAGATCATTTACAAGGTGGCTTTTGAAGTCTATATATTATTTCAAAATCAAGGAAGAAGATAGGTTTAATCCAGTCCAGCTAAAGCACTATGTGAAGAGTCATTGTGAAATTTGAAAAATAATCAAGGGTGAGAAGAAAACCACTCCATCTCTCTTTTGGAAGCGTTTTCTGCTTTAATACCCTCTTCCAGAGAACTTAACCACAAGCAAAGAGGTTCTAAATCAAACATGAATGTGATATAAGTACCAGGCTCCTTCGCCCTTGTAGTCCCGCTGATACATGCTCACAGGTCCCATGAAAGAGACCCATGAAAGGTCAATTCTGTAACTGAAGGTATTCTAGTATCCCCACTCCCCAATCACAGCAAACAGTGATTTGATAAATGCCTTAGTGCTTCAAACTGCAACATACTTTCACTTCTAATTTGCTGAGGTTTCAATACTGGCTGGAATAATAATTCTCTCCATTTGGGGGGAAAAATAGGTTGCAATTGATTAGCCATATGTGGGAAGAAAACTATTTCATTCTAAGAAAAGTCTGATTTATTGACATTTTAAAAAGCAGAAAACCTATTCCCTTTTGGTAGAGTTATTAACTATTTGCTGGTCAAAAAGTCTAATAGCTCCACCTTATTTCTGAATAAGCCATTGCTGAATTTGTTGGATATTATAGCATTTTTTTTTATGTCTGGCACAGAGAGAAGGTTTGCTAAATGTCTGATGAATGAATGAATGAACTAAACACATATATTGAATTATTTAAGTTGACAAAAACATGGCAGAGCAGATCTCAAGCTCCACAGTCAAGTCGCACAATTTGTCAGCTGTGGTGTGTAGAGAAAAGATCTGAGACTCAGTTTCCTTATCTGAAAAATAAGGTGAATAGTCTCTTCTTCACCAATCTTTTAAAAAAATTAAATGAAGTAGTTAATATATATGATGTTTCATAGTTTGTGTAATACAACAAGCATTCTGTTCATTCAAACTCATCATGGTAGTCCTTACTGAGAAGAAGTAAAAGAAGAAAGATGACAGAATATTTCTCCCCTATGAAAAATTCAAGCCCAGCTGAGTGAACATGACTTAGCAAACTCACAAAGTGCTTATGCATTTTTAAAAGAGGCAGCTCTGCAATCTACCCACACTTCAAACTCTCCACCTGCTAATGGCTGTGCACACAATGCACATCATTTACAGCAACAGCTGGGAAAACTGCTTTCTCCTGTCTTTTCTGTCAATGATGTAGGAGCCTTCCAGTCTGGGAACTAGGTGGCCAGATCTAATTTATCAGGGCTGCTGAAAGACTTTCTTGGTATCCCAGTTGAAAAGTCAATAATGGCCAAATTGATGTTTTTATAATTCTGCTAACCTTGGAAAAGATATTGCAAAGTGGAGATTGGTAATAGGCAGACTGTATAAGCTTCTGGAAAAAGGAATGCACCTTCAAGTTTGGCAGCCTTTCTTATTTGTGGATGATCTTTTCCACTCATGGCCATTTGGCCTTGGAAGGGCCCAGCTGGGGCTCCTCATCAGGAGGTGGTGTGTATGGACAGGAGCAGTTATACCTATATCTCAGTCAGAACCAGTCAGAAAGATAGATACCCTACCAGTTATTTTAACAGGGGGAAATAAATATCAGAAATTGGTTAAACAGAGATTGGAGGAGTGAACACACAAAAAGGTGATATGAAAGAGAAAAAGATAGTGACTGCAGGGTGCAGCTCCCTTAAGTCTGTGAAAACAAAAGAGAACACAGTTATTGGAGCCCCAAAGCTTAGGAGAAGCATCCTGTGGAGGAGGGACCCAGGCATCTGAGGAAAGCATGCTATTCTGCTGGTGCTGGTACCTCTGAAATGGGAGTGCAGAGAAGAAAACCGAAGCCAACTGCTTTGGAGTAAAGAAAAGCTGGGTTGATGCTGACAGGCACAAGGACAAGCTAGAAGCTGTTCTTCCCCTCCTGTCTCACAGGCTTCCTCTAGCAGCCCCTACTGACAGAACTTCGTGGAAAGCCAGCTGCGCAAAGGAGCAGTGGCCAGTGCAGTGCACCTGGATTCCACACCTGCCATCACACAGAAGAGTGCATGGGGTGGATTTGGAGCTGAGACACACCCTAATAACCAACACACTAAAGCTGCAAGGGATGCAAAAGACACGGAAGACACTGCTCTTGATCTGCTAGAGTGTTTGGTCTCATAGAGGAGTTAGGAAATGGAAATAAAAGAAAACCCTGACCTCAGTTCAGATCCTGCCCTGCTGCCTGGTCGTACCTCTGAGTTTTAGATTTTCCCTTCCTTTGTCACACTGCATAACCTACCAATTGTCACCTGCATAACTCTACCTCAACCTCATGAACTCAGCCAAAATATAACTTCTCGAAGTGATCTTACCTGTTCGTCCCCCCAATTTAAGCTTCCACTAATCCCCTGGTCTATGCTTTCAAAACACTATAATGTTTAATTATGGTTGTTTCTAGGTTTATTGCTTTGATGTCTGTTTTCTACACCAGGCTGTAGGGGCTGTGCTCATTTCATTCTGAATTCTAGTGCACTCTGCCAGGCACACACAGGTCAGGCTGTCAAGGCAGATGGTAGTAGGTGCTCAGTAAATACCCTACAGAATAAATGAATGGAACAGAAGACTAACTAAAGCTCTATATGGAAAGTTTAGTTGTGTGTGTGTGTGTGTGTGTGTGTGTGCGCGCGCGCGCGCACGCCCAAGAAATTAAAACTTTCACCATAAAAAAGGATAGAAAATTCAGATATGCAAAAGTCATTAGAATAAAAGATATTTAGTTAAATCACTACACATTAAGTGACAAAAACATGCTAACAAAAATAATGGCAATTCCACAGGCCTATCCAAAAATTTGAAAGCATATGTTTGTATCTGCATGCATGTATATGTGTAAATTAATCATCACCATAATTATTTATTAATGTAAAAAACCCTAATATATACTTTAAATAAAAAATAATTTTTCTAAGCACTCAAATTTTAAACACTCTATTTTGCACAGTTTTCATATTTTGAAATACTCAGACATACCCTCCCAGTTCAGATATTTTTACCTGCAAGGTTTTACAGCAATGCAATGATTTGCATAAAGCATGAGATCCTAAATTTTCACTCCCTGGTATATTGTCCTGCTCTTACAGGCATCCCTTGACAACAGCATATTTATTCCATCTTCCAAGTCATTGTGTTCTTTTTTTGTTTCCTTTCTCATTTTATTTCTTCATCTTAGCATTATCTTTTTTTAACAACAACTTGGCTATTGCTACCCTAAATGTCCTGATTTAATTGCTTCAAATTCTTTAGCCCATCTTCACCTGTTTTCCCTAGTTTCCTCTTTATTAT
The DNA here is from genome assembly GCF_964194105.1 of Spermophilus citellus. Taxonomy (NCBI): domain Eukaryota; kingdom Metazoa; phylum Chordata; class Mammalia; order Rodentia; family Sciuridae; genus Spermophilus; species Spermophilus citellus. Next base: position 186,539,486 of record NC_138182.1, read on the forward strand.
AGAGATTCCCTTTTTCTTTGTTCTTCACCATTTTGTGTAAATTGGAATGAAGTCCCCCAATGCTTCACTTCTCTCAGTCAATATCTAGGCATCTTCTTTCAATCCCCAGTTCATATGCGAAAGAGCCCTCCCAACCACAGTGGGTGATTCAGGTGCAGGCATAGGTTCCCTGTGAGACTGTGGGGATCCAAGATGAGGAGCTGAGAGTGTGATATCCATCTTCAGTACGAGCTGGAGAAGACACCGTTGTAGCAGTAAGCAGAACAAGGTAGGAACAGCCAAGCAACGGTGAAGAGAAAGGTCCTACTTCTAGGAGCACATCAAGTTGACCCACTCCTACGGTTATAGTTTTATAAGCCTAAAAACTCTCTTTTTGCTTAATCTAGTGAGTATTAATTTTATGTTATTTTACAAGAGTCCTGAACACTATGTCAAATTCATATAAACATACTTAATATCTGCTCAGTTTGTCCTTTTCATCCTCTATTATGGTTTAGATTATTTGTCCCCCAAAAGCTCATGTGTCAGATAATGCAAGATGGTTTAGAGGTGAAATGATTGGGTTTTGAGAACCTTAACCCAATCCATGAATTAATCCCCTGACAAAAATAAATCGGATGGTAACTGTAGCCAGGTAGAGTGTGGTTGGAGTTTGTGGGTCATTGGGGGCATGCCTTGGGGGATATATTTTGCATGAGGTGAGCAGAGACTCTCTCCGTCTGCTTCCTGGTGTGACGTCTTGAGCTACATCTACCCCCACCCCCCCACACACACACACTCACTCTTCCACCACCATGTTCAGCCTTACCTCAAGCCCCAAGGAATGGTCTGGCTCCATGGTCTGAGATTTCTGAAACTGTGAGCCCCCAAATAAACTTTTCCTCCTCTAAAATTGTTGTCAGGTCTTTTGGTCACAGCAGTGAGAAAAAAACTGACGAAAATACCCTCTAGGCTCATATAACTCCAGAATTAAGGCTTTAGGGAATAAGCACTACTACACAAGAAAATACCCTCTAGGCTCATATAACTCCAGAATTAAGGCTTTAGGGAACAAGCTACTTTATTTATAATATTTCTCCTCTAGAATGGCAGCCTCTTTGATACACTACTCCAAACAAATTGACTAACATCTAAAAAGGGATATTGGGGTTCTCTTGCCACCTGTTGTACGTAGAGATTCCAATAGTGAATAATGTCATAGTTATCCCTCCAAAACCAGAAACATATTAATATAATAATAATACATATAATTTATCAATGATGCCCTGTTTTCCTGTTATTATGCTCAGCAATTGCCATGAGTTAGTCTTCACAATAATTTTCTCAGGTGATATTATTGTTTATTTCTTTCCACAGAGGAGGAAAATATAGCTGAATGAGGTGAATTGCCTGACTCAAGTTATAGACAAATGGCAAGAATTCAAACCCAGATCTATTTAATGCAAAGCTTCTGCTCATTTTGGTGGATACATGATCCAATATCATGAAAATTTTCTGTAAGAGATATTTAAAAGTACTGACATCCTGAAAGGGTTAGAGTTGATTTTAAGACCTGACCATCCAACTGATTCCAACCCTTCAGCAATTCCTAAAAGTAATCAACTAAGAACAACTTGAAAGTCCAGGCTTTCTTGGGTCTTTTATCTTTATATATGTAAGAGATTTCAATTCCCTTCCCCCAGCTCATTGGAAATAATTGAAAATGACTGAAGGAAGCATGAAGCATCCCTGATGCTTTTTCTGATGTGGGTGCATCACACACATCCTTCCACCTTTAGTCAGTTTTACTAGGGCTGCTCTGGTAGCAATCAGTGGTGTTTGAAGTGTGCACTTAATTACCTCATGAAAAAATCCCTTTGCCAGTTAACGAAGATATAATATTCGCTAATACTGCTTATATTCAACAATGAACTAGCATGTGATATCTCCTTAAAGGGAGAGAAAAGCAAACACAACAATCTATGTTTATTGGCAAATGCAAACTTAAACTTCTATTGGTCCTCCTGGTGAAAAAAAAAAGTCAAATTACCCCAGAGCAATTGTTCAAGAGCTAGAGAACCCTATGAATTTTATGAGACACGGAGATGAAATAAAAGAACTGTCTTAAAATATTTATGAGTCATAAATTACTTTGAAGGAAGTTGGGCTGACCAGAAAATTTTGAATGCATGAGACTCATGGCAATAAAAAGGCCAACTGGGATTGCAATGCAGAACAGTACTGTTGGCGGACCCAGATGCCACGGCAGTGGTTTGGAAACAGAATTGTAGTGAGTCATGGAAGGGACCTGGAAGCCACTGACTGCCTCATTTGATAATGAGGAATCCATAGCAGTGAGCATGCCCAGTTCCTTTCTGGAACTGTTTGGGACCATGCCAGGGACACAGCTGGGAAGGTGTGGAGCCATGTGGGTAAAAGGTAGATAAATCATACCCAGATGGAGGATTTCCCATCTGACAGTCTATCGTTTGGGTGTGTGGCTCTCAGAAAGAGACTATTTTTTGTTGAGTACAGTGCCATTAAATACATGACAGGGGAGTTTGGAGTAAGAAGTTTCCTGCAACGTGACTGCACATCTAATCCAGAGAGAGGGAGAAGCTACGTGAGGATAACACTGACCTACATTTGTCCAGCAGCTCCCTACGTTAGACACTGGGCTGCTCACTTCACCTGTACCATCTCGTGGGATCCTCACTGTCAGGGAAGGGAGGTGGAACTATGATGCTCGATTCCTACTCCTTAGGGTAAATAAGTAGCTAGAGAGGACACATGGTTCCTAGGTACCAGGAAGGCTGACATTCCATCAGAGAGCTACTCATAATTAATATTTTTAAAACCTTTCTTTTTTAATTGCATATGCCCTTTAAAGAAGTCCAAATCTCAGACACTGCCTTGTAAATTAATTTACTGCTTGTACCCCATCCAGGAGGAAGCCTCGGAGCTCACATTAGTGAGCTGTCATAGTCTGGATCTAAAAGTGTCTCCCCAAAGAACTCAAGTGTTAGGCAATGCAAGAAAGTTCAGAGGTGAAATTATTAGATTATAAGAGCTGTAACCATATAAGTGAATTAATCCAATCATTGGATTTACTACTGGGTGATACATGTAGGCAGGTGGAATATGACTGGAGGAAGTTATTAAGGCAGGGGTAGCCTGGATAATATCATCCACAGCTCTTTACTCTCTTGCTGTCTCTGCTCCCTGGCTGCCATGAACTGAGAAGCTTTTTTCCACCACATCATTCTGCCATGTTTTGTGTCACCTCAGGCTCAGAGCATAGGAGTTGGTCGACCATGGACTGAGACGTCTGAAGCTATGAGTATTTTGGTTACAGCAATTAAAACAGGCTAATACGGGGGGCAGTGCCTGGAAAATGGTTCTTAGTCAAAATTACTTGCTGAGTTAATGAACTGCAAACACGTGTTATGTGCCATGTGTGATGCTAAGTGATGTACAAATATTTCATTTTTCTAACACTGAGTCAGGGTGTCTCTACCTCAGCACTATTGGAGTTTGGGATCCATAATTTTGCATAGGAGACTGTACTGTGCACTGGGGGATATGTGGCAGCATCCCCACTCTCCATTCACTGGTTACCAGTAGACGCCCTCCCCTCCTCAGTCAAGGCAATAGAAAATCTCTCCTGACACTGCCAGAGGGAGGTGGGGGGGGCAAAGTCACCTTTAGTTGAGAACTGTTGTTCTGAAATAAATATTATTTTATTGATGAGTAAACTAAATTTCATAAACTTTTACTAATTGGTTCACTGTTTGCAAAGCTAATAAAAGGCAAAATTAGGATTTGACCTTTGGTTAACTCTGCCTGTTCCAATACTATTTTGATGCTGGCAGGAGCTTCTCAAGTAAAGACCCAACCATGCCATTTCCAATAAGTTCCAAAAGAAGCTCAGTACAGAAGATGAAGGGAATTGAATTGCCCTTTCACTTTTCACAAAAGGGAAGAATGTTTCATTTTCAACAGGCTGTCTTCAGATGATAACAGAATAGAAAGACTTGCAGAATTTAGCAGCTCTGCCTAAGCAAGTATCTCTGCTGATTGGCCACTAATTAAATGCTAGTCTTTTAATTAGGATTTCAAAATAGGAGAAAAGTAGAGCTAAGTACAATTTTTCCCATATAGCCAACAACTATATTATGCAATAATAACGGTCAACATTAATTGTTAACTGCCTTGACACACGTTATTGTCTGAACTTTCCTCTCAGAGGCTCATTTGAGATAGACAGCATCCCTGTGAAGAGGCTCTGATGACATTCACATTTTGCAGGAAAGCAAACTGAGGCACAGAGAGAGAGCTTAAGTAACTAATGCAACATCTTAATCATTTTTTAAGATGGAGCTGTGATTCAGACTCAGGCAGTCCGAACCCAGAATCTCCACAGAGAGGCAGGCAGCAATGTGCCTTACTTTAGAATTTTTGCTTCAACTCAAAGAAACAGGAATGGAGCACAGTTCTGCTGGTGTCTTGCAGTGTCTTCATTGGAAAATGTTGGAAAAAAAAACAATACTTTTCCGGTAAGAGAGTGAGAACTGGATGATCTGATTTATCTACAGAGTGGTTACAATGCCTAGAATATAATGATGCTCGTTGAACAATGTTTTTTAAAAGACAGTACATTAGTTTTTATACTTTACTTGCAATGTTAATATTAATCACCATGTTTGAATCCTTACAAAAACACAATGAAGATAACTAAATAGATAATTTCTTGTTTCTTCTACTTTTTTTAACATATATATGTCTACCCAAACCATCTTTCATATTACTTAACCAGTATCTCTGCTTTGTACTCTCATCATGGGATATCTACCAAAGAATTGATTTCATTTGCATATATTGATAATATTGGGGGAAACATCACTTAGGCACAAAGCAATTCACGTAGAAATCTTCCTCCTCTTGGCACAGTGGGAAGAAGATTGCAATATTTGACCTACAATGACTGACGCTATGGATGAGAATGTCTGAATGAGGTGATAAATTGTGCATTATGAAGAAGATCTGTTGTTAACCCTTTATATGGATTTCCCTGTCATGACTACATAATATCAGTATGATGTATCAAATCTTTGGGAGATTGCTTGATTCCTGCCAGAGGAGAAGAAATATTCTTCAAGCATGAAACCCACCATTACCTACATGATTAATTCACTTAAAAGGAGTCTTTGAAGTAGTTTGCTGATGTAGTCTATGAGAAATGAAAACCAAGGAGTGTAGCCAAAATAAATTAGCACTAATAATATTCAGACTAGGGGGGATAGAAAATAAATAATATGAGCCCGTGATAACCATGGGGAAGATCGAGAGATATTTCAGTTCTATCTTGTTTGATCTCCATTTATTAAATATATTCTTCTACCTATGTTGATAATTAAACCCTTGGTAGTACACTCTTAGTCATTAACATTTAGAAAATAGATGGAAAAGACATTAAAAAGGAGAGAGAGAAGGATTCCAGGTTCTGATGACTGACTGGACTTTTCATTCTACTTTTCTTCAGACAGAAAATGTGCTCTTTATCATCACATTTCATTGATCTTAAGGGAGACAAGGTTTCTTGAAGGGGGGGACACGTTTAATTCTAATTAAAAGCTCCAAAGTTAAGCAAACTCTTCATCAGATTATTGAGTTGACAGTTACTGAATCATTTGATTTAGAAATGTTCTAAATTCTATTTCATAACGTTGGTTACCTTGGCCTAGCATGAGAGGACTTGGAGATTGGAGAAGAGGGAAGGGAAGAGAGTAAGAGGAGGAACCGAAATACAAATAGTAGCATCAGAGACAAAGAAATACAAATACTGGCACCAAAGTGAAGATTAAGGAAGTAAATATGAGATAATGAAGGAAGCTAGAAGGAGGCAGCAATGGAAGAAACATGAAGGTAAAATAAGAAATGCCAGGGCAGGCCATGGACACATAATCAATTCCCAAGAAGATTCTGGAAAACAGATGACATGACCCAGAGTTGCATTTGAGAAAAGTAAAATTCAGTTGCCAAGACGATAGTGCCAGGGCTCCCAGTGTGACTTTGGGGAGTTAGCCAAGTTCCCTCAGTCTTGCTGGAGGAAATGTCATCTGGTTTCAGACAAGAATGAGGAATAAATAGAGTTTAGTTAAGGAGAAAAGACTCGTAAAGATTGTGTGAGATATCAAAAACAGTATTCGCTAAGCCAGGGGTGAGAAAAGCATGCTGCATTCGGGATGTGAGAGCAGTTCGCTGGTGGATGAGGTGCAAAGGTTGGTTGGCAAAGGCAGGAGATAGGTAGAGCTGGATCAATCTTTTAGGAACCACTGGAGAGTGACCAGATTATCAGTGTGGTTTAAAAGGGTGGAGAATGGATAGCTATAAGAAAGGATGGGGGTTGGAGATGAATTAGGAGACTTAAAATAATCTAGGTTAAGCAGAAGTCATAGCAAAAGCTATTGGTACACAACGTGGAAAGAATCAGCCAGACCCCAGAGCTATCCAAGAGGTAGTGGTTACTGATGTGGGTGAGAGGAGGAGAGAGGGCAAGAAGTATTCTCAGAGGTTCTTGGCTTGGATGGTAGTGCATGGTGCTTTCATTCTCCTAGGCAGACACCTAGGAAGAGGAAGAGGTTGTGGGAGAATAAAGATAGGAAGATTAGTCATCGGGGACTGTAGAACACCCAAATTGATACATCCTAGACTCTTGTCTTGAAGACACTATTGTAAATTCTTTCTTCTCCTGGAATTCCATAAAGATCTATGTTTTGATAATTCTGTGCAACATGCATGTATCCACACCAATGTAAGCTCAGCATAAGGCAAAACAGAAAACTAAATTCAACAAAATGAATGCTGGGTAGCTTACTTTTTTCCTTTTGTGGTAAAAGAATTAATCTTACTCTTGTTCTAAACTTGTCTGTCATGAGACTATTAGTTATAAACTTCTGAAAAGTAAGTTCCCTTTGAAGGAGAGTGCCTGGCTGAAAATTAGGCTCATTTCACTTTAGCAAAGATTCGAGAAGAGCCACAACTTAGCAGAAAAACACCTGGTATTTGTATTCATTGTACCTCATTTGATCTCACATTTGTTCACTCAGCACCCAACTAATACTTGTTTGCTCTCTGCCAAACACTCTGTGGGTATACAGCTGGCCACATGGAGTTGATATTCTAGTAAAAAGTTAAGCAAATAAACAAATGAGAGGTAAAATTTCAAGTACTGTTGCGGGCTGTGAAGAAAATAAAACATGATAATATGGTGGAGTAAGTTGAGGTGAGGTAGCTGTAGTCAATAGGCTGGTGGTCAGATGACATCTACAGGTAAATTGATATTTGTATGAAGATCAAATGTCTAAAAGAAGCCACCTATGATGATCATATAGAAGCCATTACTTATAAAAAGAACAGCATATTTCAAAGTCCTGAGGTGAACTAAAATGATAGTGCAAGAAATAGAAAGAAGGCCTGCATGACCTAGAGCATGATTAAAGGGGAGAAATATTAAAAGATGACATTAAAAAGGGAGGCAGGAGCCAAATCATGTAGGGCTTCAAAGGCTGCAATATGGAGGTAGAATTTTGAATGAGGGCAAAAAGGATGTTTTCACCAAAGAAGTTACATTACATAATTGTGCTAATCATAAGCTTCCTCTGGTTGCTATCTAGAAAATAGATTATGGGTGAGTGAGAATTGAGGTAGGAGGGCCAAATACGGGGCCATTACGGACATCCAGGTGAAAGAAGATGGTGACTCCGAAGAGTGAAGAGGAGAGCGAGGAATATCTGATGTAGATTTCCTGGTTCCCCTTTTATGGATGAGGAAAGTGAGGCTCGTGGATTAGTTATCTCAATATCCTGATGATTTACAAGAAGATACACTCTTTGTCTCCAGCTCCCGAATACCAAGCATTTACTTGGTTAGTCCTTTTGCTGATCTGCACCTGTTGGGGTTGCTTGATTGACTTTGTAAACTAGAGGCTGGAGTTTAATTCTACAATCAGGAATCATTATATTGTTTGTAAACAATGACAGACTATGATAAATATGCATTCTGGTTAATTACTGCCTTCCCATGTGCCATTTTCCCTTGCTCATTTCCATCATCCTGTCACATCTTAATACCTGAGTGTGTGTTCTCTACAACAGGGAGAGAGAAAATAGCTGCAAACACATTGAAATGCAGGAAGACAGCCATGCGCCCTGATAGCTTCTTAGGAACAGGAGGCAAACCTAAAGTTCAAACTCTACCAAAACCCAGCAGGCTTTTAGTACTTTCAACTTGATGTCATTCCTTTGGCTTGTATATTAGGGCTTTATTCAAGGGACAGAGTTTCCGTTGGATTTCCATGACAGCCCAGCCCTTGGAGCTAAATTAATAGCAAATAGTAAACCCAGTTCCATTAGAAAATAAGACACTTGTTCTTTCTTCTTCTATTTCTTTTTCTTTTCTTCTTTCTCTTTTTTACATAGCAGGACCAGAGAGCAGTTAGTAACATTCCCGGATGGAGTCCCTTTATCTATAGAACAGCAGCCTCCTCCCTGGAATTCTTAGAACAGAGGGATAATTCTCCATGTGGCTTATTAAGCACCAGCAATTCACATTTGGTGCAGTACAGGTGTCGCATAACCCGAGGGGCAGTACATGGGAAAGGCAATGCTTCAGATGCTGAAGAACACAAACTGTGAGGTCAGAGGAACGTCGGAATGAATCACCTCTGTTACCCATCACTTGGGTGAAGTGAGCAAGCCACAGAATCCCAGTCTAGTCAGCTGGGGGCAATAGCAAAATCTGCCACAGGGGTTGTTTGAGAAGTAAATGCAAAGTTTTCTGCTTGGTACTTGGTTTCTTAATACTGTACTCATTACCGGTGTCTCTTATGACTATTACTAAACTGTCAGTTTCCCAAGGATTTTTCCTTATTCTGTCTCTCTCACTTGAAAAAAAAATGAGTTTTCACATAAAGTAGGTGCTTTTTCCCCATCTATGGGCTTGGATTTCTTATACTCCAAGCCCCTCTACAAAGTGATGGTACTTCCGACCACTCCAAGTGTGAGAAGATGGCTGGCCTGGGTTTAGTGAAGGCCTCAAGCAAAGGTATTTCTTTTGCACAGTGGGTAGTTATACTGTACCAGTCTTGGCATAAGACCTGCATCCTGGGCCCAGTTTGTATAACTAACAAGTTATACAGCATTTACTAAATTCCTAATATCCCTAATTTTTTTCTCATCCCTAGTTTTGACAATCTTTATGGCTTACTTTAAACCTACCATAGTTTATGTCAAATAAGGAAGTTATTGAAGCATTCTGCAAAATAATATTAACATTGCAACATATATACTTGAGATGGAATTCAAATCCTTGGTGTTATTACCATAGCTATTGTTAGTCTTCACTTTGGTCTCATTGACACTGGATTACTCTCCTTAGCAGGAGAGAAGAGACTCTTAAACAGTATTTTATTCTATTTTTAATCATGTCTCCTTGCCCTCCCTGTATCACTCCTTAATGTTTGTATATTAGGTTTCTAGCCTCATTGACTTTATTCAGATTGTTCTTTTTGTCTAAAATGTTCTTCCCTTTGTCTGGCTAACTCATTAATGAAGGGTCAGCTTAGTTACTCTTTCCAGGGTATCTCTTGATTTCCATCATGCTCAGCCTCATGACCTTGGATGCCAAATCTGTGATTGCTTCTTTGCCCTCACGTCCACCTGGGGCACATCTCTCTTGCACATTCAACATTGCTTGTAAGTGGAGCCTGTGTTAGACTGTACGCCTCTTACCAGCAGAGAGCATGCTTGTCCATCTTCTGTCTCTACAGCAAAGCAGATATCAGTCTCCCCAGTCATTTGAGTGAGCAAATCAGTGAAAAATATTTTAATTCATTAAGTTACCTGATCACAGATTCCTTTAGTACTCATTACATTTAAATACATGTAGACCAGATAATCACTTTTCCATACAAGTTTGTGTTTCATCTAAGTTCATTTTAATTTGTTTCCTCCACTATAACAGTTGAAGTTTAAAATTCATCTTCCTTCCATGGTTAGGTGGATGTTTTATTTAGAATATTTCTATATTCCCCCCTTCTCAGATCTTCACAACTTCTCAATAAGAGCACTCCATAAAATGTAAGATGTGACAATATTAAGGGAAAGACAATTTCAAAGTGTTTGTCTTTTTAAATGCTCATATTTATAGTCATTACAAGAGAATTGTTATGTTTATTTATTTTTATACCCATCAGGGGGAAAGAGAGCTTGTGGCATAGTCTTAAAGACAGTGTTTTCCATGTACAATTATTATGTGTCAATCAAAAAATAAAGTGAGAAAAAAAGATAGTGTTGTCAACTGAATTCAAAAGCCTAGATCTACCCAAACATAAATTTATCAGTCAAAAATACATTCACCAGTTAAATGAACTCATTGAATCATGCATTAAGGAAATGAATAGTAAACCCGAGACCATGACAATTTACTTTCCTCAACTGAATGAAAAATAGGCTGAAGTTTGATATCCAAATTGCTTTATAATATGTGTCTAATGAGTCTAGTCTGGGATAAATGCTGTGTGTGTGTGTGTGTGTGTGTGTGTGTGTGTGTGTGTAGGGAGCATGAAGAGGAACAAAGTGAAAGAACAATTCAGAGGAAAAAGAAGTACATAGTGAGAACTATTATTTTCACTCATAGTTGACTTTACTTTTGAAAAAGCATATATGATTTTGTTGCATATTTTAAATTAAAATGTTAGGGCTGGTGAAATTTCAGTCCCAAATTTATGCCAGTCTAAAATCAATCGAGTAGGCAGCTACTACAGGATTTAATATTAGAATTTTTATAGAGGCAGCCCTTTTCTCTGTCAAAAAAAAATAACACCTCTTTTTAGGGGCAGACCAAGAATTCCACCATGATAAAAGTCATAATGCTAAAAGCAATTATTCAATGCTAAAGTTTATTACTGGATTTTTTATAGGTATAATAATATCTTACTTATCCTGTGGAAATAAATAATGTTTCTTCCATTTACCAAACGAATAAATTGAGATTCATATTACTAAAGAACTTTCAAGATTTCCAAGATTGGTTAATTAATGTAAACTCCAACTGGGGGTTCTGACACTCATTCCATAATCATTTCTTTCAAGACATTTCGTCCTCCAGACTCTCCTATCAAAATCCATGTGGATCAGAAAGATATCTCAAAGTGATGAGGAGAGACTGACAACTCAGGGTGAAGGAGTTGCTTTCCAGCACTAAGGGGAGAGGAAGCCTACAGTAATGGGGTGCATTTCAGATCACTGTTGATAGGGGGAAAGCTGATCAGACTCAGAAGTCCATGCAGGCTCTTTGGGAAATTTCAGAAGAAGACTCTGAGACATCAAAGGCGACCAGGGACACTAGGAGCCTTAAGAACAAAGGAATATGAACACTAGCGGGTAGGGATGCCAGGATGAAGGGATGAATCACTGCCCTTTATACTCTGCCTAGGTCAGTTCTAATTATAAATAATTGTCCCAATAGTGTATCATTGATGCACTTAGCTGCATCTTCAGGGAAGACGGGCTAGAAGGACCACACTTCTGCATGATGGACACATTCCTCATTTCCTCCCAAGCCTTCTACTGTTGTCTCTATGGTCACACTAGGCTGAATGATTTTACCACCCAATTCTCCATCTCAGGTATGATTGGTGAGACATGCTGCAGATATCTTATATTATCCTTCAAATAATGGGCTATGAAACACCTGGAACTTCAGAGAAATGCAGCTTGATCTCAGTCCACTGATGTAAGCATATGGGGAAAGTCCAGGGAATTCTCTGTACTACTTTTTGTTGTGCTATTTTTTTCTTTCTTTTTCTCACTCAGCCTTTGTGCTCTATCTTCACAGTGATGAAAGTCTATTTCATTTTGATCCAGATTTGGCAGCCAATTTGGCAAATGATCCAGTTCCTCTGGTCATTTTCAAATGCTCGAAGTGGATGTCCCAGAATAACTCCCATATTTTTAACTTAGGTACTCGACTTTCCTCTTTTTCTCTCTGTTCTCCTTCCTCCCCTCCCTCAATCTCTTCTGTATTAACATTAATTAGGCACATTTTCTGTGTGATCCACATTCTCTCTCTCCCCTCCTCTGCCATGGACAAGGATTATTCTGTGTCACTGGACAGTGTGTCACTCTTGAATCTGTACTTCACTTAGGGTTCATTCTTTTTCTTGATTCACCAATCTTATTAGTTAAAAATGGATTAAATATTATATAGTGTGTTTAAATGCAGATTATCCTGAGAATTTATCACATGTTAAGTCTAGATTCAATGTTTCTCAATATTAAATTACCTCTTAGAAGGTGAATATATATATATATATATATATATATATATATATATATATATATATATATATATTATAATGTGGAGGAAAATGGTGCATGTTTCTACTCATTATGGCCAATGAGGAAGTATTTAGAATCTGTTAAAGGTTTAGATAGAAGAGAGAAGTGCCCATTTGAGTGCCAAAGAGAATCAACCAAGAGAAATTAATATGCTATGACTAATCCAGTTCCATCTTAACTGCAACCTCTCTCCCTCTCACTCCCTCTTGAATATTCACACTGCCAAGGGAGATATCTGAGGCCCTTCTTGCAGATAATGAGTAAGGATGCTCAAGAGAAACTTCTCAGAATACCTGCTTCTGAGCCAGGGCGTTGAAGTGATGAAACCCCAGTTCTAAATTGCCTCGGGAAATGCAGCACATTCATGTTCCAAGTTCAAAGCCCCTCAGACTCACTTTGAAAGTTTGCTTAGAGTATAAATAAATCAAACTGAAAGACTTAATTATAAAATCCCAGAGTTGGTCATGAGGATAATAAAGTGCCTGAATCTTTGTTTCAATAGAAGTGTTAATATTTTAGCAGCTCCTAACTGCCAGTGTGCTATTTCACAATTCATGATTAAAGTTTGATTTTAGCTGAGCTTCCACAGAAAGTGTGACTTGTGCTTCAGTCCTTATTATAGCACTGGTTGTCTCCCTCTTAGCCATTATCTCCTGGTGGGGCAGAAGCAGCATAATCAAAGCTGAACCCTAGGGAGTAACCTGGGCCACATCACACAAAAACAAAGGACCAGCAGTTGTTCTCCCCAGAGTCTCCAGTGCCACCTATCCCAGGTAGAGGTTTGAGAATAAAAACAATTTTAATCAAGTGACTATGCTGCTTAAAAATATATATTCTTTAATTAGGAATTATGACTTGAGACTTCTACAGAATTGAAGAGTGAAGGGAGGCAGGCTAAATTGTTCTAAGATACTCATCAAATTCTTCTATTCAGATGAAAAGTACGAAAAGGATACTATATTCTAACATTTTCTCAATGGAGTATTTTAATAGTTGCACTAAATGATAATTGACATAAAATACTGCACATGCTTAATGCACACAGTTTGATGAGTTTGGACAGTTGCATGCATCTGATGCTCTACCACAACCAAAGTATTAGCACACCCCGTCACCTCCCCAGGTCATTTTGCATTACTTTGTTGTTCCTTGTTTTGTGAACACTTAAGATGAATTCTACCCTCTTAACAAAATTCAAGTACTGAGATGCTATGTTGTTTTGCTTATGGCGTACAGCAGATTTCTAAAACTAATTCATTCTGCGTTAACTAAAACTTTGGTTCTGAGTATCAGCTCCTTGTTTCCCCATCTTCCCAATCCCTGGAAACCACTGTTGAATTATCTATTTCTGGAATTTGACTCTTGCACATCATATTTAGATGACATTACACAGTATCTGTTCTTCCATTACTGTCATTTTTCCCTCAGCATAAAGTCCTCCAGATTCCTCCACAATGTTTCAAGTGGCAGGATATCCTTCCACTTTAAAGACTGAATAATTTCACTATGTGTGTGGGTCACATTATTTTTAATCCATCCCTATATTAGTGGGCATTTTTATTTCCATATGTTGACTATCGTGCACAGTGTTGTAATAAATACAGGAGAATGGATCTCTTTTGGAGATCTTAATTTCAATTCTTTTGGATTACACTCAGAAGTGGGATTTCCAGATCATATGATAGCTCTATTTTTAAGAAAAATCCACACTGTTTTCTATAACTTGCACCATTTTATGATCCTACCAACAGTGTACAATGGTTGCAATTTCTCCACATCCATGCCAACACTTTATTTTTTGTTCTGTTTTATAATAGCTATCCTAACAGGTGTGAGATCATATCTCATTTTTTGCTGTGACTTATAATTCCTTGATTATTAGTGATAGTGAACCCCTCTTTTATGCCAGGTAGCAATTTATATATCTTATTTGGTGAAATACATACACACACATACACACACACACACACACACACACACACACACACCACATATTCCTTTGCCCATTTTAAAACTGGCTTACTCATTTTCTTGTTATTGAGTTGTAGGATTCTCTTATATATTTTGGATATTAATCCCTTAATCAGGAAATTGTCTGCAAATATTTTATCTCATTATGTAGCTTATCTTTTTCTCTCTGTTCATTGTTTCTTTTGATGCATCCTACTTGTCTATTTTTACTTTGGTTGCCTGTGTGTTCAGTGCCACATCCAAGAAAGTGTTGCCAAGACCAATATCAAGAAGATTCACACACACACACACTTCTTAAGTGTTTTAAAATTCTTGTCTCATGTTTAAGTCTATAATCCATTTTGAGTTGATTTTTGTCTGTGATGTGTAATTCTTTTGCATGTGATATCTAGTTTTCCCAACTTCATTTATTGAAGAGATTATCCTTTTCTCCATTATGTATTCTTGGCATTCTTGTGGAAGATTAGTTAACCATACATGCCTGGATTTATTTCTGGATTCTATTCTCTTTCCTTGGTCTGTATGTCTGTCTCTAAGCCAGGACCAAACTGTTTTTATTACTATGGATCTGCATCTATTTTTAAGTTAAGAAGTATGATGTTTCCAGGCTTGATCTCTCACAAAATTACTTTAGCTATTCTGGATCTTTCTGTGGGGCCATATGAGTTTTAGTACTTTTTTTGTATTTCTATAAAAAATATCATCAAAATTTTGATGGAGGTAACACTGAATCTAGTAGATTTCTTTGGGTAGTATAAAAATTTTAACAATATAAGATTTTCAATTCATAAACACAACATCTTTCAATTTGTTTCTTCTTTAATTTCTTTCACCAATGTTTTATAGTTTTGAGTACACAAGATTTCCATGGTTAAACTTATTCCTAAGTCTTGAAAATGACAACTTCTACTATCTTGGAGGAATACTCTCTAAGAAGACCTAATTTCCTTATAGGTGTGTGTGTGTTTGTGTGTGTGTGTGTGTGTAGATAGATAACAGATAGGTAAATAGATAGGGTGTAAGAAAATCACAAAAGTTGGATAAGAGCATTGAAAAAAAAGCAAAGCCCCCTTACTCCTATAATAGAGGTAACTATTTTTGTGTGAATACTTCAGACATTATTTCCTCTGTCCCCAAGTGTTTTAAAGATGAATTTCTGACATTATTTTTAACAGCTTCCTGGTGATTCTCTGGTTGTCCTGAAAGTTTATCTTATTTCAAACCAAGATGAGTTGCTTAGTGTCTATTGGGACCTAATGGAATACAATAAAAGCCATTAGGAAAAAGTGGTTTCTCATTTTTCCTAAGGGTGGAAGCATTAAGAAAAGAAGATTTGATTAAGAGAATATGGAGACAAATCAAAATCTTTAATCCAGGGCTTAGCCTTTGGAATCATGATTTAATCTAAAACAGGAAGCCTCCTTAGAACTGTCATTTAAAAAATATGCTAGCTCTTGTCTCTGATGCTGTTTTAATGCAACTGCTGATAAGAATCCACTCCTCACAAGACCAGTGCCAGGCCAAGCATACTTTAAAGTGGCAGATCTAATTTCCAACTTCAGGCTCAGTGTTATGAATATAAATCATCAGCTAGAGAAGTAAACACCCTATGGATATACTGGTGAGAAACTTGTTCTTCTCAAGAAACCTTCCAAAGACCAACATTTAGTCTGCATAGATCCATGGAGATACTTAGGGAGAGCTGAAGCCTCACCTCCAAGCAGGAGCTGACTTATATACTCACATAATTAGGGTTCACACTGGGCCCAGTACAGAAACAAACAAACAAACAACAACAACAACAACAAAATAATAAACTTAAAACTGATTGGTCATTTTCCCTGCCTATGATAGAAGAAAATAATTTTTGTTATAGTCTTCAGATCCACTACCCATAATTTATATGATGATTATCAAGTAAACAGTCATTTGGGGACAAAGAAGTAATTCCAAGTAGAAATAAAATATTATATGCAAAGAAACAAGAGATAACCAGGGTAGTGAATTTTAGTAACTACAAAATGTATGATGTGATTGAAGCATGTATTTCCCCTGAGTTTGTCAGAAAGCAACAGGATAGAAGAAGTAGACAGAAGCCAGACAGGTTGTAAATGCCTACTAGTCAAAGGTCTCAATCACTGGAATTACCTGGGGAGCTTTAAAAACTACTGCCATCCAGCCTCATCTCAGAACTGCTAATTTAATGGATCAGGATTATGAAAAGCACTCTAAGTCATTCTAATACAAAACAAAGGTTGTAAACCACTCCTTTAGGCCATTATAAGAAGGCTGGGCTTCATCTGAGGATAATAAAAATATGTAGAAGCATTATTTTTAAAGTAAGAAAGTGTCATATTTGGATGTTATATTTTTAAAATATTACTTTGCAGGACTTGGGAGTACATGGCAGGAATGGCACCATTATTTTTAATCACTTCACATACCCACATCAAAACAAAACCATTCACCAAAGCAAAACTCATGGATAATATTTTGACAAAATTAGCTGACATGATATGCTCACAAATACTAAAACACAGGAAGAAAGAAGAAATCACCTTCATCGCAATATTACATGTTAAGGATATCTGTGTAGAAAAGGAAGAAAGCAACATGGTGGGACTTAAAGGACTTAAGAACCGAAGCACCCCAAAATAGCCAAAATATGTACTGGAAAGTACAATCAGCCAATCTGAGACCTGAAGCACAGACTTCGAGAACTAGTTCCTCCTCTCCTAACATAAGGGAGCAAACTAAAGACTGAGAGGACTGAGCAGTCCAGCTCTCTAAACCCTGAGTACCCACCTACAATACTCCTTTCTAAGATAGGGCCACACATTGAGAAGAAAGCCCTGGCAGTAGTCTACAATTTGGACAAGACAAGGAGAACATATAGGAAAGAAAAAGGAGATCTAGGCCAAAATGAGAAAAAGGAAGCTGGGAGGTCTCAGAAAGTAACCAACAATGTTTCTGAACATTATAGCGAAACAATAGAAGAGAGAGTTGTGTGGAATGAGAAGAAAATTCCTGAACTCCATTTCATTTTAAAAGTTCAGAAAAGATAGGCATAAATAAGCAACATAAAACTGTTGAACTCAAATTCTGCACAAAGGTACAATAAAAAAGAGACTATGACAGAAAAACAATTTCCATACAAAGATATAATAAAGAAAAGAATAAAAGGAGCAGAATAATAGCCCTACAATGAATTCATACTCTAGTAACATTCACATAAAAGGGACTAAAAATGTAATTCACTACTCCAAACTAAGATCAAATACACTAACCAATCGATACAAAACATTGAAGAATAACACAAATTGAAACTAGAAAAGACTCAGAATTTAGATGAAAATATTTATAAAAGAATTATAAAATAATTAACAGTTTAAAAATAAATAAAAGTAGAAAAATGCAAAAAAAATCATAAATATGTCTTAGACATAAAAGATGAAAAGGTATAATTTTAAAATGAAAATTAAGTGAATAAGAAGGTTCTAGAAAAATTGAAAAAAGAACACCCAAATTCAATATACAGGTAAGAGTCCCCAAGGAAAAAAATAAGAGAACAAAGGAAATCACAAAATCTAGAAATCAAGAAGAATTTAATTGTCTCATGTATATGTTTATGTGTATATATGAAATATCTAATATATGTAATACAATGACATTATAAATTACATATTTTATATATTTTATATTATATATTTAAAAATCATGTGTTGAAAGACCATACCATGAAGATCAGAATAACAAGATATAATGGACAATGTCAATACATTTCTAGAAAAATTCCTAAAAAATGACTTACTAGTGAAAGAATATTAGGTTGTCATCAGAGTTTTGGGAAGTAAGATTTTATTCCAAAAGAAAATGTAGCATCATATTAAGATATTTGATTGAAGAAAGTGGAAGCCAACAGTTTTATATTTAATAAAAATAACATGTTCAAATGACACAAACTGTTATCAACTGTCAGTAAATATACATTCTTTAAAGAATACTTTGAGATATGATTGACATACAAAAAGTTGAACATATTTAATGTATACAACTTGAGAAATTTAGCTTGAAAGCTTTTTTTGGAAATTCATAATAGAACAAGATTTAGATTTTCAAAATAAGCATTAAATACATATTTTCTCGAAATGGTAGCTAATTACTGAAAACCATGATTTTCAATGTGAAAGAAATTCAAATGTAATTTAGAAGAGTTTAAAATAAAAACCAGTGGCTTTTCAGTTGACTTGGAAGTATCTTCGTGAATTTATGAATTTTTTTACCTTTGTGTGTGTATTTGTGCATTTGGCTTTGTCCCCTGAAAAGTCATAGGAACAATGGCTACCCCAGTACCAGTAAGTATCCCTAAAATTCAGACTGTGATCTTGAAATACCATGTCACAGGAAGATCAATGAGACCTTCTTAGAGAAGATTAACTCTAGGTCTATGCTAGCAAATTTACAAGATGAGCCTGGAATACTCTCCCATACCCATTAGCAAAGTGACTGTCAACAACTATTGAAGCTATATCAAATAGACTTAGAAGCAATCTGAAGCAGCTCTCAGTGGCCAAAGATAGAACCAGAGATTTAAAACCATCAAACCTATTTAAATTCATGAGTTCATGATGATAACAAGAAAAAAAAAGTAACTCATTTTACATGGAGCATTGACAGGAAACCAAACCATTGTCTTGAATACCATCTAGTTAATAAAAGTATCAAATTGTCATCTTCTGGGCTGGGGTTGTGGCTCAGAGGTAGAGTGCTCACCTAGCATGCATGAGGCACTAGGTCGATCCTCAGCCCCACATAAAGTAAAATAAAGACATTGTGTTCACCTATAACTAAAAAATAAATATTAAAAAAAGTCATCCTTCTTAATGTAAACAATATCACTAAGTAAATATATAGTAAATAAAGTATATCTTTATAAATATACAAATGAATAATATAGTAGGAAGATTTCTTAGAATAATGGAGTTAGAAGATTGTCAGACTCTCCAGTAAAGTAATAACTTAACTTGTACATAATTAATTAAAATCAATTATTAAAATATCTAGATATTGTCATGATTACATACAGCAAATGAAGAAACGTTGATTCATTAAAAATCTACTAAATTTTGTAAGAACAACAGCATTTGAGCCATGAACCTCCCAAATATATCCCCTCCATCCTAAAATATTGGAGTAATGGAAGTTCTACACTAAATGTGTGCAACCTAGAAGATGCACTATTTATATCGCAGTTTACAGTTACAGTTTTTTTTAAAGGTATAGACTACCAGAATTTCTCATACTCTCTCCTCTAGACTTCTAATGTAAAAGTTAAATTCTAGGTGACATGGTCAAGAGAATCTTGTCTCTCTTTCTCCATCAAGTTCTTTCTTGTATGGAGGAAGTTCCACTAGAGTCAAACAAGACTGGGATTACTGGGGCCACAATTGCTTCATAACCATCTTGCTCAGGTTGTGGAAGTTCCTTGCCAGAAGTGAAAAGCCAAGAAAAGCAAGTGCTGGAAACTTCCTCCTCCCTATTCATTAAGAAGAGTATTATGCTTGGCTATGTTCCATAAAGACTAAGCCCCACAACTATCCCTGACAGAACTGAATTTATGTGTAATATAGAATGGAGAATTCCATGCCTAGGAGAATTAGCAAAAGCAATAGAGACTTTGGAGGAGAGCAATTCAGAAGGGTGGTAGTTCCAATACAAGCAAAATGGCACAGCAGCCATGAGTTTTAGAGAGAACACCACCCCCCATACACACACACAAAAGGAGCCAAGAGGGTCCTCCTTGTTTTTCCATCAGAAAGGCTGTGGTGTATGCTAGGAAGCACCTAATCAAGAGCAATCAGAGCAAAACCTGGGACTATGTATTCAAAGCATGTCCCAAAACTTCATTCAGACACATCAACAAGGCTAAGCCTCACAGTCACAAAGCACTTGAACACAACTGCTACTTTGATCCAGGGGCAAATCCAAGGAAGTCAGACTTAAAAATATTACAACCATTTCTAGAAGTTTAGAAGCCTATATGCATATTCAAGGCAGGTTCCTCACAGAAATCATCAAAGAAAACACCTTTAAATTACTAATCCCTGGCTGAACATGAAGCAAAAAGACTGTACTCCATACATAAAGTATAGTAATGGCCTACAGATAACTTATAAATGTAATGTTAATGAGTTGAAAATCTGGGTAATGATGTTTAAGTACAAAATTTAAACAGTATGTTACTCTTGGCAAACTTAGATTAATCCCTAGGTTTCTAGGCAAAATGAAAATATGAGGAAGAAACAGAAGAAATTTCTGATATGACAATTTTATATTTTTATATCATACACTCTGAGGGAAATACATTTCATAGTATTACTTCAGTGAAGTGAATAAATAAATAAATTTAAATGTCTAAGCAAAAAAAATGCCACAAAAACTTATGTAGAAGGTAGACCCAACTATATACTTTCTGCAAGAGACTTACTACTATATTATCTAAGATAACCAGATTTCAAAATATTATAAGGCATATAAATAAATAAATAGGAAAGTATGATCTATGTACAGGAATTTTTTTTTTAAATCAGGCAAAAGAAAGTGCCTTTGAGGGGTTCAGAGAGTGGACTTAGTACACAAAGATTTCAAAACTTCTATTATCAATATGCTCAAAGAATAAAGGAAAACACTAAAAAGAAGGAAATGAAGTATGACAATAATGTCTTATCAAGTAGAAAGTATCAAAGAGTTAAAAATTATTTAAAAGAAGAGCCAAAGGAAAATTCTAGGGTGGAAAGATATAATAGTCAAAAGAAAAAAAATTATCATGGAGATTCAACAGTAATTTGGAACCAATAGAAGACTAAAAAATCTTCAAAAAAGGTCAATAGAGATTATTGAATCTAAAGGAAAGAGAAGGGGAGGAAAGGAAGAAAACTATAACCTCAGAGAAATATAAAATATAATTAAGCACATCAAAATATATTTAATAGAAGTACCCAAAGAGTCAAACAAAGGGACAGAAAAATAGTTGGAGAAACAATTATTGATCGATTTTCAATTTTGATAGAAAACATTAATTTACATATTCATAAACTCAAAATATTATAAATGCAAAGACATTCACATCAAAATACATTTTAATAAAATTGTTGAAAGACAAAGAAAAAAATTTCAATAGAAGCATAAGAATAATGACTCATGATGTACAAAGAACTCCAATAAGGTTAACAGATGATTTCCTATTAGAAACAATGGTGGCCAGAAAGAAATGGGATAACATAGCTAAAGTGATGAAAGCAGGAAAAAAAAACACAGTTAGCAAAGACTCCTAGATCCAGCAAAACAGTTTTAAAAATAATAGTGAAATAAATATTTCCAGACAGACAAAAAACTGAGAGACTTTGTTGTTATAATACCTGTCTTACCAAAAAACTAGAGAAAGTTCTTCATGCTGAAAGAAAATAATACCAGATGGTTATTTGAATCCACAAGGAAAAAAAAGTGTCCTTAAAGGTAATTATATAGGTAATTACAAAGACAGTGTAATTACATATCTCGTTTTCTCTGTTCCCTATACTAATTTGAAAAACAATAACATCAAACAATATGAACATAATTATAATGTTGGGCCTATAACATACAAAAATATAACATATTTGGCAATAACAACACAATGGAGACTAGTTGGAACAAAGTTTTATTGAAGTAAGGAAATGAACCAGATGGTAAGAAATGAAGAGAATCAATAAGCATAAATAAGAAGGTTAATATAACAAATTTTATACATGTATACATGATTTCTTTTATTCTATCAGCTTTTTAAAAGATGTAACATACAGAGTAAAAAATTACAACAATATATTTTTTGATTTATAACATGGACATACGCATAATAGTAATTGCAAAAAAAATGGTAAGGAGGAAATAAAGCCATAAAAAAGTATATTCCTAGTTCTGTATTTTTCTTGAACTGGGAATACATGTGAAATAGATTCTGATAAGTTAAAATTTATATTAAGACCTAGATCAAAAAAATAATCAAGGAATTGGAATATATACTTACAGTTAATACAGAGAAAGCAATGAAGGAGAAAAATGATTTTTAAATAAATACAAGATGCATATAAAGAACAAAAGGCAAAATGGCAGATGTGAACCTACCCATATAAGTAACATGAAATATGTTTTTAATGATCCAATTGAAAGGCAGAGATTGGGAAATTTTTTTTTTAAAGAGAGAGTGGAGAGAGAGAGAGAGAGAGAGAGAGAGAGAGAGAGAGAGAGAGAGAGAGATTTTTTTTTAATATTTATTTTTTTTTTAGTTCTCGGCGGACACAGCATCTTTGTTTGTATGTGGTGCTGAGGTTGAACCCGGGCCGCATGCATGCCAGGCAAGCACGCTACCGCTTGAGCCACATCCCCAGCCGGAGATTGGGAAATTGAGTAGAAAAATAAGGTGTAGCTATATGGTTTCTATAGGATGCACATCTTTGGTGAAAAATACAAAGACATTGATGACATATTACTTTATACCCAGTAGGATGGTTATCTTACTAAAAAGCCAGATAACTTAAGTATTGGTTAAGATATGGAGAAATTAGTCCCTCATGTATTGGGGGTGAAAATATAAAGTGGTACTTCTCATTTAGAAACTAGTCTTAGTAGGCCCTCAAAATGTTACACAAAAAATTGCCACATAACATAGCAAATTCACTCCTAGTTAGATACCCAAAATAAAACGTTTCCACATAAAAACTTGTACACAAATATGGGTATAGCAACATTATTCCTAACAGCCAAAAGAAGGAACTCAAATAGCCATCATCTGATGAATAAACAAAATAGATTATATCCATACAATGGAATGTTATTCATTGTTAAAACAAAACAAGAATGATACATGATCCAGTGTGGATATACCTTAAAAACATTATGCTAAATGAAAGAAAAGAGTTACAAAAGACCACAAACTGTATTATTCTATTTTTATGAAATTTTCAGAATAGGCAAATCTATGGAAAAAGAAAATCGACTGAGAATATGAAGTAACTCCTTTTGATCACAGGGTTTCTTTCTGGAGGAACAAAACATTCTAAAATCAGCAATGACAGCTACACAAATATGTGACTATATTATACACTTCGAGTTGGTGACTTGTATGTGAATTATATCTCAATACTGGATAAAAATAATGTAGCAATGGAAAATTACTGAATAAGCCTGTCACCCATTTTATAATTCACAATGAATTAATAGATATAGGGACTAAACGTTATTGACTACTAATTCCCAAAAGAGATACAAGACATGTGTTTCCATAATCTAGCCAAAGTATCTCCTGTGAGTCAGATCCAGTCTCTGAATCCAGCTAACATATTTGAATAAAACAGAAAGAGTAGAGCATATTGAATTGTGCCAATCACATGCAACCAGCCACATCCGAACTATGAGCAACAACACAGTTCAAATAGCACGCACTTTCCCTCCCTTCCTTCCATGCCAGGGATTGAACTTCAGAACTTGTACATGCTAAATATGCCCCCTACCACAGAGCTATATCTCGGTCTAGGTATGCATTTTGAACAAGTAAACTGTGAAAGAAAGAAAAAATGGAGGAATAACCATAAAAATGTCAAGGAAATGCTTCGGGGTTGTGTTTGGGATGGGGAAGTTAGAAGGGATACCTCTGGCAGTGTTCTTTATCTTGACTTAGTTGTATTAGGTTATAAGAATGTGACCTAATGTTTGCTCTCTGGAACAACTTAGTCATGCATTGTGTTTTCTGCATCTGTTATTTTTATAAAAATATTTTAATAAAATAAATACTCTGGAAACAGTATGAAGAAGAGATTTTTTTAATTGTAGCAAGATGAGATTAGAATGAGAGAGAATAGGTGGGAAGCATGTGCAAGACTCAAGGGAATCTGGGGTATTTATGAAACTGAAAAGCAAACTAATAGGATTTTGTGACAACTGGATAAAGTATGTAAAGATAGAGTAAGATGAGTTACCTGTTTTTGCTCAGGTGAACATGAGATATAGAACAAAGGAAAAGAAGCCTGGTTTCTCTCACCCCTGATAGGCTTTGGTTATTATTTTTTCCTGCTCAGAAATCATTCTTCCTTGTTCTGGTAAAAGAATGGACACTTTCCTTGGTGACCCTCATTCTCAGTCCATGGACTTTGAACAGCTGACTCTGTGAGTGCTCTAGGGAGCATTAGGAATCCAGGCAGGCGGGGCTGATCATATTCCATGACACAGTGATTGGTGCAAGTGTAGGAAGAACCTGAGCTAGGTTAAGACTCGAGGCCTGAGATCATTGGCCACCCTAAGAGGCATAACGCTATACAGACATAAAACTACTGTGGTTCCTACAAAGTGAGAACTTGCCTGGGAGTGAACAGAGCAGATATGGACACCCAAAGTCCACATGTACACTCACAGAGTGTTGAAATCCATTTAGCTCCTGGATCCAGACAAGCCTGGATTCTTGCACTTTCCAACTATGTATGAGCCATTATATTTCAATTACCTTATTTTTTAAAGAAGGGGTTGAGGAGGATTTATGTCAATTAAAAAATGTAAGTATCTGGATTAATACAGAGATGAAGGAAGTTTAACTGCTTCAAAACTACTCAGCTGGGCTGGGGAGGTGGCTCAGCGGTAGCACACTTGCCTGGCATGTGTGAGGCACTGGGTTCAATTCTCAGCACCACATATTAATAAATAAAATAAAGGTCTATAAACAACTAAAAAATATTAAAAAATACTACTCAGCTACATAGGTACTATAACCCCGCACCAGCCAATAGAAATGTAATATGAACCACATTATCATTTTAAGTTTTCTAGTAGCCACATGAAAAAAATAAGAAACAGGTGAAATTGATTTTAATTAAAATTTTAATTTGTACATATTATTTAACCTAATATCTACAAATCATTTCAATATGCAATCAATACTTTAATATTATTATTAGGTTACTTTAGACTCTTACTTTTTGTACTAATTTTTTGCAATAGAGTGCATTTAAGCTTACTGTACATCTCAATTTGAATTAGCTTTATCAAGTGCTCAGTGGCCACTTATGGCCAATGGCAAGCTACAGGCCATTGCCTGACTTTTTTTTTTTTTCTGGAAGATCTACCTTCTTCTGAGTCTCCTTCACAGCATCTTAGAATTTTAAGATACCTTAAAAGTCATGTGGTCCACATCTCTCATTTTATAAAAGAAGAAAGCAATAATAGCCCATCTTGATGAAAGGAAGTTAGTTTCTGAGCTGGAATTCTAAAAAAGCCATAAGAAAAAAACTATCAGATACATGGGGCTAGAGGAATGGCTCAGTGGAAGAGAACTTGACTAGCATGTATGAGGTTTTAGATTCAATCTCTAGCACTGCAAAAATAAATATATAAATAAACAAACAAACTCAATGTTTATCATGATTCAGTGTTGATATTAATTTTTTGTAAGTTTTATGCATGGCTATCCAGAATTAAGTCCTCCCTTTGTGGGAAATTTAGTATTAAGAGAGAACATCTACTAAATTTATGTCAGATATTGTTCTAAGAACTTCATGCATACCAATTTATTTGATGCTCAAAATAACCCTAATGAGTTATGTAACTTAACCATCCCCATTTTACCCATAAAAACAAATGGATAAGTAGCAGGCTGGTAGTAGAACTCAGGGTGCCTGGATCCTGAATCCACATGGTAATCATTCCGCCATTGTTGCTTTGCAGGTTCATTGTAGGTCACATTATGTTTTCCATCGTGGAAACCAAATGACAGGGTTACTCCTTCCCCTGTCTTCTGGAAGCCCAGTATGGATACTTAACTCAGGTTGGACAATGTATTACTCATGCTCCAAAATTTAAAGTTTGGGGGAATGCTACAAACACCCAGGATGTGTGAGAATTTATTCAGTGTAGAGGCCAAGGGCAGCAGCCAAGGCACTCTAGTTAGATCAAGTCTGTGGCCTAGCTTCCTGAAGAAATGAATTCCTGCCTGCTTTACAAAATTTAGCCTATAGCCTCCTGTTTATCTGTGAAGTCCTGATATCCCTATAATAAACAGCATTTTGCCTAAAACATCCAGAGTCAATATTTATTTTCTACAAGAAAGAATGTGAATGGACACAGAAGGAAGTAATATAAGCATTTATTCAGGAAGAAACTAAAGTTTCCACGAGTCGAACACTTTCCCCAGTATTACCAAAGGAAGAAATTTGGACACAGGCCTCTAGTCTGTAATTCTTTTCTATCTATGGACTAAAATTTAAGTCTTTTGAATCCGGTATCAGTTTTCTTTCCATGATGCTAATCCCCCAAGCCACAAACAATAAACTTTTTGAATGGCAGCAAAGAACTAAAATAAATTATGCAGTTTTATTATATAGTCCCTAAAAGTTAAATCCCTATGGAAGAATGTGCAATACTGTAGCAAACCTGTGCAAGAGATATTTAAGAAGCTAGATAATCATAATGAGTAGCTGGCCATCAATTCCATCTACTGCCACACCAAGTCTGCCTACCCAAAACTACAAACATTCATTTAGTCCACAGGATTTTAGCTTCAACCCAACAGAGAGGAAGAATAGAGTTGAGACTTAGCTTCCACCTTGTGGTCACATCTGCACAACAGGTCACCTAGTTAAAACTCAAGTGGTTTCCATGGGAAGCTTGATAGAGCAGTTCTATAAATACATTCCTATAAACACAGCTGTACCTTGCCCATTTGGTGTGTGGATGGCGGAAATCGATGTGGCAGAGAATACTGGAGAGATGGGACTCAAGACCAGTGAAATGGCAGCACAATGCTAATGTAACAGGTGTAGGAGAGAAAACACAAGTTACAGAATTCTTAGAGAACACGTTTAGAATGAAACTATGTGAGTGTGCGCGCACACATACACACACACACACACACCCTGCAGAACATGCAGGAGTACACAATCTGGGGGAAAAAAAACTCTGCAAAACAAAATCAGCATCATCTATATTGACAAAAATAATGTTAAGAAATCAAAATTCTGAAATCCTGTTAAGTATAAATAAATTCAAATTATTAAAATATAAATACATGAATGCTCTATTTTAACAATCTCATTTGTGGTAATGTGGAAAGGAATATGTCCAAGGATATATATTGTAGAATTTTGTTTATAATTTCTAATTATGGAAATAAAGTAAATGCCCATTAGAAGAGGACTGATAAGTACAGTACATTCACATAATGGAATATTAAATAGATCTTAAAAGAATGAGGTAGCTCTACATGTAGGACATGAAGGGTATTCATGATAAACTAGTATAGGGAAAGGAAGCAGAGAAGAATGTAGGGGGTTAGATGAATAGACAGGTAAGCTGACCTGGAAAGACATTGCCATAAGTGGTTTCCATATGTTCATTCATTTAAATCTCATAACAAATTTATGAAGGTGATATCATTGTTACCTTTGATAGATAAAGAAAGCAAGCAAGCTAAGAGAGGTAAAATACCTTAACCAAGTTCATATTTACTCAATAGAATGGAGATCATAAGGAGCCAATTATCAGTTTTTCCTTTTCATAGTTCCATATTGCTTAATTTTTCTTCAAAAAGCTATTGTTTTTTAATGAAGCTTTAGAAACACCATGGAAATCCTTCAAAAAATCATAAAGCTATGGACCCCCAGATTCATCCCATTTATTCTGGACCAGAAGTTTCCTCAGCTCCCTTCTTCACATGTTTCTCTCCTCCACTTTAAAATGAGGTACACTGATGCTCTTATTTCCCCCGAGAGAGCATTCCACCATCTAATAGCTGTCATTGTTAGAAAATATGTGTTAATATTCAGACTAACGGCTCCTTGGTTCGGTTGTGCCAAGGCATCCCCTGATGTCGAGGCTGTATTTATAATATATTAGAAATGGAGAACAAAGCTTTTGTGTACCATTCAGTGATAACAACCACCACTATGATCCAACTGTGCCATGACACATATTTTGGATAGTGGGTTAGGCTAATATTCTAATCATCCCAATTAAAATGAAGGAATTGACTTTGGATAATTGTTTCAAAATGTTATCAGCTATACCTTGTTGCAATCTATTCCTTGTACCGTATCCAAAAGGATGTGATATACAACATTACATTAACTGATGAAAACATGGGTGTAAGTAAATGAGGTGAAGTTTGGGGCAATGGGGTTTAATCTTCCTCCCTCTGGCCTTTTAAGAGGATTACCATAATCCACATCAGCAGTACTATCCCATGATATACACCCTCCTCATTTAAGATTATGATATCCCTCAGTGGAATACAATTAATTTAGCCTTTAATTCTGGAACCAACTATAAGCACATGACTACCTCTGATACCAAATAAGAGGAAATCACTTCTGTAGTTGGGGAGTAGACATCAGATTTTAAAACAGTTGACAAGCTCACCAGGAAGGTAAAGTACTCATGTGGTCAGCTTACTCACTAAGGTTAATTATGTCCAAACAATAAACATTTAACCACCCTAGGGATAAGCGGGCTGTCACAGGCGAGTAATCTCCCAGCTCCACAAACTGGCTCAGTGGATAGTTTTGTTTCATTAAGAAAGCAATTAGCTTTCAGTGTGCTGGAAAGTAGGAAACAATTTCACAGATTAGTAGAGCCAAGGGCTCTGTCTGCCGGTGAAGTTAATATATGGCAAGAACACTTCCCAGGTTCTTTCTGGGCCAGTATAATCAGTTGATGATAACAGAACACACAGGAGTAGCTGCTCCACTCATAGGGTCCTCACCAACAGAATGCATTATCTGAAAACCTGATGGCAATAACTGTAATATCACATTTGTTTTCCCAAGTAAAAGGATGAGATGCAGAATTTACAGCAAGAAAAACAAAGTGTTAAGCACTATCAGCCTTGTCATTATTGGAGAAATGCTAGCTCTACCAGGCCTGTAAGAAGGAACACAGAGATATAGTAATGCATGTAAGAGGAGCTTATCCCAGCCTACCTGGAAATTCAGAAAAGGTAGGTGCTCTGTCATATGCTGACTTTCTATATGCTTTCAAATATCAAATAAATGATAATGCTAGAGGTAGAAAAGCAGTGATATAGAAATTTCATTGGGCTTTAAACACCTTTTATTTAGCTGATAATTTGTTTAAAAATTATAAACCAATTTTTAAAATTAGATGTTAAATAAAAATATGAGTTCCAGCTTTCTTTGAAGAAAAATCAGAAAATGCGATTAATGTGGTAGTTGTCTTAAGTAATGTAATGTCTGAGACCCAGTTCACTTTTGTGTGCATCACATACTCTTGCCTTTTGACACAAGGGTTGAGCATCAGTTCCAATTTATCACTGTGCTTGACCTGTCATTTTATAATAGCAAAGAAACCTTTCTCTGTTCTCAGGTCTGTAACCAAAGTGGGAAAAGAAGAGTATCCAAGATAGTCAAGTATTTAAGTCTTACTCCTGGTTGCTGTGCTCCTCTTCATGACCAGTCTGGCTTCTGTGATGAGTTTTTGAGGCCTACTCTAGCAGACAGGGAGCTACAGGATTAGACTTTCCAAGTCAGACAGACTTGGATGCGAGCTCGGGGACTGCCATTCATATTGTTGACTTTGAATAGTCATTTATGCTCTCTACAAATCTGTTTTTTTCATGAGTAAAATGAGAATAATTATGTCAATAATATCTATTTCCTGTGTCAATTGTGAAGATTACATATATACAATTGGTGGTTAGAACATAAGAACATAAAAAATATTAGAGAAGAAAGGCTATTAAGATTTAAGGAAATGTCATCTGGACAAGAGATGATAAAATCAGATTAGCAGAGGCAAGCAATTTGTTTGGGTAAACTGAATAGTTTTTTCAGTACTCTATTTTTTTCCTTCCAAAATATCCAGTACACACTTATGTAATATACACTTATATAATCAGGGCTTTGTTTTGTGCTTTGCCACTAAGGTATGAATCTAATCCAATAAGAAATCTATAATCTATTTTCTCTGGCCTAGGAGTATTACTGATACTATTAGTCATTGATATCTGAAGGTTTTATTTCAAGGTATCATTTCAGTAACTCCTGGGAACATGTGTGCTGGCAAAGAGTTATTTAACATGTGAAGTAAGCCAGTTCCAGCTCTACTAGCTACGAACTAAGTCACTTTGAGAAATGTATTTCTCCAGATCTGTCCCTTCATCCATAAAATGGGTGCAGCAATTGCTTTGCAAAGTGCTGTGGTGGGGCCTACTCAGCAAAGTGTCTGTAAAGCTCCTGTCATGTTCCCAGCATAAAAAGGATCTGAACACTTGGTAATTCCCTTTATCTTTCTCCTGCTGATTACTCTGAAAAGCATTCTACTTGGATTAAAAAGAAAGATGGTGACAATTTTATTTTTAAATGAAAACCAGAGTAATTTCAAAAATAGATGAAATGGCATTAGGATGACCTAAATGTACATATTATCAAACAGCATCTGTTTACCAAGTGCATTAGAATAATAAAAAAGGATGATCCCCATTATCTATTTCATCTTGAATTATAGAACATACATAGCTTCTTTCATCATATTAGAAAATGAGCAGCTTAAAATGATCAACATATTGAAAAAACAGAGTATATGAAATTTAGTTGTGATTCTTAAGACATATGGTTTGGTGTTAACATTTTCCATAATTTCATGTATTATGGTGTGCAATGCTCTGCAAAATGTTTCTAAACCCAGCCAATTCTCCTGTGACGCACTAAAGCAGGAATAATTCAAGTTATTGAATGAACATATTAAGTATCTGTTTTGTATCAGAATAAAACCAAGTCTGATATGATCTTTGGCTCACACTAGCAAACCTTCCATTGCAATGCTTTTTAAAGTATAATCTGGGGAACACCTGTATGAGAATCACCAGAAGGAGTTTTTTTGTTTTGTTTTGTTTTTTTGTTTTAATGCAAATTTCTTGGCTTCTCTCTCACAGACTTAGAGATACAAAATTTTTCAACTTGGACCTGGCAATCTGTAGTCAAACATACCTCAAGCAATTTATATGCATTCTAAGATTTAAAGCCACTCATCTATTAAAACTGAGTTAAAGAGCTAAACATGATTCCATTAGTAAGTGGTACACTAATGAATTATTTAACTATATACTAGAATACCAAAAGCATTACAACTGTCACAGACCTTAACAAGTAATTCATACAATCACTTCATTGTGAGGAAATTAATGCAGGTATCTTTATCTCTCTAAAACAACTGGCTATGTAACTCAATTACTATCATACTTAAGTGAAACAACCAATTAGTAATTTAAGAAATATCCCCTGATTTTTAATGGACTAAACATGTTACATGTATAAGCAAGTGGGCTGCTAGTTTTAACAGAGGCAACTTTATTTAAGTAAGTAATGAGATTTGTTTTCTAACTTCTCAATTTTTATTAGGAATATCTTAACATACCAATAAGGTGACATTACATTTAATACTAAGGGTACTTTTTTAATTTGGAATCCGTGACCACCAGAGCTTCCTTATGGATACTAGTTTGGTATTCAAAAGGACTATGAGCCTCCTGATGTTCTTTGCTAAGCATGGTGTATTGACGATCTTTGAGAGATGTCTGTGGCTATTATTAGATTCTCAAGGACTATGCAACAAAAATAGCTGCAAACCACTACAAAAAGTTGAAAAAATATGAAAGCAATGGGCAGAAAACTCATTTCAGGGACATTGTCAGTGAAGACTGAGAGACCATCTATCTGGTTGGAGAGATGGGAGACTGAACCAGCTTCCTCAGATTTCCCCAGGGGGAAATGCCTTATCTGTCACATGGAAAAACCCCTGCAAACAAATTCCCACCAAAGCACTATGACAGATGATGGTTTAACACACCACCTAGCTCACTGCTGGATGTCCTTCCCATGGAATCTAGACATACCCTTCTCACTGCTGATTGATCAGAATTGCAACACACAATGGAACAATTTGCCATCCCTGATGTAATTCAGTCTCTCTCATTTTGGAGATAAAAAAAAATGAGATCCAGGGAGAAGAAATGATGTTTGAGCAAGGTGGCACCCTAGCCTGGTCTAGACACCAGTCCTGAGGACTCCTAGTGATAAGTATCTGCTACAGACAAGCTGACAGGCACACAGCCCCATCGTTCCTCGCACTGCCTGGACTTTGCCCATCTTTCCCTTATCCTTCTCTCCTGGGTGTTTTCTGCTGCTTTAGTTTGACAGAAATGCCTGTCCCAATTTTTTTACATTTTTGAGTCTTGTCTATGGAATATAAAATGAAACTGGAAGATAAGCATATTTATAAAGTTAGAAGAGGAAACAAGGCCTCTGGTATTGCTTTCTATGTTAAAAATAATTTTTAAAATGAACACCCAAGGAGCTTATAGAGGGACCATGTCCCCTGGGGTACTGTTCGTAGACAGCTGAGCTTGCACATCTGGTGTCATATTTCCTGCTCTTCCTGTGGCTATCACCTTCGTCATCATTAACCTCGTCAATTTGTCGTCCTATGAAATTAGACCCTATCTGATCTCTTTGCAATTGATTTCCTTCTTTTCCTTTTTTTCTCCTTCTTTCTTTTCAAAAAAACATATTTCCACTGTTTGCTTCAATCTCTAGGTATAAAGGTATTTGTGCACACCTCTTGGTTCCCTGAGAGGACATACGTGCCTTGAGGGCAGTGTATATCCCTGTCTGCCTGATTTAACTTTGTATCCCTCATTTCAGTTCCCTCCAGTTTTTGCTCAGAGAAAGCTTGCCCAATATCACTCCCCATTACTACTCCCAGCTTTTTCAGGGACTGTTTTAGGGAACAGCTTCTTTATGACTCAAAACATGTGGTTCTCTTGGTAACAGTCAATAAAGGTACCCTGCTACCACCAACAATGGGTGTATGAAGAGAGCTTGCCCCTCTCAGCCTACCATTCCCATATGCATGGTAAGTTAAAGGAAGGTACACGACTCAAGCTGGGCCAGAATTCTTCCCAAGACTGCTAAAGTTGAGTATTCTGAGAAAACTCTGCATTCTGAGTTATTCAAATAAAATGGTGTTTCCTTCAGACGGAGGCTGTAGCTCAGTGGTAGAGCACTTGCCCAGCATGTGTGAGGCACTGGGTTCAATCCGCAGCACACCAGAAAAATAAATAAATAAATAAAGGTATTGCATCCATCTACAACAACAATTTTTTTTTTTTAAATAATGTTGGTTCACTCCCTCATTCCATGTTGCTCAGGTAAGTACCTCCTGTTAGAAAGAAGGAATACAATTTGCAGAGGGAAGAAAGAAGAAGCAGCCACAGGGAACCCACCTGTCCTCTCTTCTCTATTCTGTAAACTACACCAGTATCCTTTTCAATAAATTTATTATTTTGTTAAGCTTCCCCAAGATGGAATTTTGACACCTTCACCAAAACATCCTAACAAATACATTCACAGTGGTTTGCCCTAAATGAGAACTCAATAAAGATTTACTGAAGTTTTTTTTTCTTCTGAGTTAATCTCTTCCATTTTCTCATCTCTACTTCCTTAGATTTCACCTTCTTTCCTGCCTGCCCTTATCTTCTTTTCTATTTTCTCCTCCAGGAGTAGCTTTTTTGCTGCCCCCCTGCTGCAGGTATTTTTATACAAGGTGTCAGTGGGTGGGTACCAAGCAGCAGAACAGACAATTCTGAAAGACATTTCAGGAAAAAAGGAAATATTACTCTTGTCACATGATGTTGGCTAAAGCAGAAGTTGAGGGGAGAGGGAAATACATTGTGTTCAGTTTTGAAATATCCAAAATCAATCCTTTAGGAAACAGCATCTGCTCTCCTCCCTGGGCACCTTTTCTTCTTGAACTTGACGGTTGCTTACTCAACTTTTCACTGTGCTCATGTCATCGGAGTGTTTATTCCAACTCCACAAACACCTGGGAGATTGCTTCCCTTTGGAGAGCACCACCTTTGGCTTCAGCTTCCTAGACCTATTATTTCTCATGCTGTATCCCAATAATGGAGCAGCAGGGCTTGAAAATCATATTGCTTATTATTCACAGAGTACATAAAGAATGGCTTGGCTTGAAGTTTAGAGATAAGGTAATCCTTGTAAAATGACAATTTGATTTAAGTCATTCACTCAGGCAAACATGGTTCCTGGAACACCCTGCCAAAACCACACAAAAATTAAAGGTCTTGTGATGGATGAGGGAGCAGGGTCTAATTGGTGTTTTAATAAATGTATTCTGACTTGGAAATCCACCTAGATTTATCAACAGAAAATGCCCCTGTCTAAATCAAATTACCAAGTTATGGTATAAAAACAATGACAAATGCCTTGTAATTGGCTGTTATACAAGTACTGGCATCAGGAAAACAAACAGGATATCGGTGTCTGGAATTGTTTTCAAGAAGCTGAGCAACAGGCTCACAGCAGCAAAGGAGGGTTGACTGCCATTTTATCTATTTCAGAAGGTCTTGAGCTAAAACATGTACCAATGCAGATTCCAAGTGAGGAAGCTTACCTGGAATACAGAGCTTGGGGGATACTGCCAAATAGGTGGTCATCCTTTTGTGGGGTGTTAGGAGGGAAGAAGGACCCACAGCAATAAATGGAGAAACCATCCCTTTTCTGCTGCCACATGTCAGGGGCTGGGGAGGGAAAGCCAGTATTCCTTGAACTCTTTTCTGTGCCATGTGCTGTCCCAGGCTATTTCAGTCACTACAACCATTGCTGGAATAGCTATTATTACCTTAATTTTATTGATGAATGAACTACAGGTTAAGAATGAGTAATTTGACCAAATTTACAAACCAGGAAATGGAAAAACATCTCTATCTGGGAAATATTCTAAAGCTGAAAGCAGATTTATCTAATTACAAAGTTTGTATGATTTCCATTTTAATTTTATACCTTAGCTACAGAAGTATAATCTGAGATATTGCTTCTCAAACTTGACTGTACCTTAGAATCACCTGGGAAGTTTCCAGACTGTGTTCCTTCTACCAAGTATACTCTGCTACACACTCACTTTGTACAATTGCTAAACTCTTTATAAATTAGTTCAAAGTGTTTCCGGAAGAGGGACTCAAGAATGCAGAAGACCTATTGGGAACAAATCTGGCATATACATGGAAAAGAAAATGGCCAATGTATTCAGAGACTACTCCTCAAGGCAGAGAACAGTCCCTGTTGAGGCTGGAGGGATGAGCACAGCCAGTACAAATTGGGCATTGAGGACCAAGGCCTTTGGATTTGTTCTATGCAGCTGGGAAGCTAGTGGAGGGTTTTATAGTCACTTATTTAGTAAAAATTTGAAGAATGTGCATCAAACTCACTCACTTCCACATTCGGTGCATGAATATCCCTATAAGTAGCTGTTTAAATTTCTCGAGATCATTGATTATCCTGTTAAACAATCCTAGCTGGCTATATAAGTGACCGGATATTAACTTAATTATGTTTCATTGGCCACTTTGATGTTTCTCAGAGCAACAGAGTAAACAAAAAGATCAGGGTTTAGGTCAGTAAATATTGAAATGGATAACTCTGAGCTTAACTTCTATAATTTTCACAGAAGCTCAATTTTGTGAAGGGTCCTGGACTCCCTGTTCTGTCATGTAACTATGGATCCTTATTCAGGCTTTCTTTCCTCACTATGAAGCAAGATTCCCAGAGAATGGCTCTTTATTTCTTTCTTTTTCTCACCTTTTCATCCAATCTCTTAGCAAGGCCTGTTCACTTTATCTGCCGAACGTGTTCAAAATTTACCACTTCTCTCATTCCCACTGGGAATGCTCCAGCCCAGGGTTTCTCAATCTGGGCACTATCAACATTTTGTGCTTGATAATTCTTTGTTACGAGGGACTGCCCTGTGCATTGTGAAATGCTTAGTAGCATTCCTAGTCTCTGCCTATTAATGCCAGCCCTTCCTGCATAACAAAAGAATGTCTGAAGACATTGTCAAGTGCCAGGGTACAGATCAGTGATCTAGGTTAAGGAACCACTGTCTTTCTCCCCAGGATTGTTATATCTTCTAACAGGCCTGACTGTCTCTATACCTCTTCCCGACAGTCTATTCTATATATAGTAGCCAGAGTGCTATTTCAAGAACATAAATTAAATCATGTTACTCCCTTGCTTAAAAGCTGGCTTTCTATGTTCCCACAAAGGAATTCCAGCCTAACTTTACCTGACTAGATGCCTCCCTCCTTTCTTATCTTCTACCCTTCCTCCCTTAGCCACCTGGCTCTAGCAGCTCTGCCATCCTCCTGTTCCTCAAGAACACTGAGTTCCCTCCCACCTCATTTGCATTCAGTGTTCTCTGTGCAGAGAATGCTATTCTTTCATTTTCACTGGCTCCACCTTGTTATTCAGCTGACTCAAATGTCACAATCTTAAGTGAATGTTCATTATGTGCTTGATTATTATCTGTCTTTTCCACTCAACTCTTATGAAAAAAGTTTTTGCCAGTCTTTACCTTGTAGGTGCTCATATAAATGAACATATGGATGAAATATGGGATACAGTTACTTTCACCTCCAAATATTTTGTACAGAAGTTCTTACTGATGGCTGTAATCTACTGTTTTCACTTAGCACTGGAATATGATTATCTCCCCATTTCACTAGATAGTCTTTCTAAACATAGTCTTCTACAGAATACCATAGTACACTTAACAGACTATCTAGTGTTGAGTATTCTGCTTTTTAAAAAATTCCCTGGTTATATACATCCTTTTATCATCTATTTAGTAGACAAAGAAGACAGAAGAATTTGATTTTCGATGTTTCCTAATAGTATCACACATTTCACCAACCAGACAGTAAAGTCGGACACATAGAACTGTATTATTTGGAGAGAGAGTGTAGATGGATCTGTACCAAGCAACGAGAATAAATAGCACTTGGTGAAATTTTTCAGTACAGCATGTCGTATTTTTCACGGAAATAGGGGAGCATAAATACTTCCACTTGTGGATCTGTTTGAAATTTTTAAAATGTAGATGTTCTAACTTTCAAGCTGCCTAAGTAAGTGGGAAGATGAGTACATAGCATACCACTTCAATTCCCAAATCAACACACAATCAAATAGAAACAGTAGATGAAAATCAACAGCTCAGAAAGCCTGATCCTAGTCTCTCTTTGACAAACACTAGACCAGAGCTTTGATGATTATCAGCTCAGCAAAGTTAATGACACTCTCAGGTCTTACATGCTGAGCAGCCCAGAGTCTACCCAGACAATCTGTTTCCAGTCTCACATTCTCTGCTTTATCACTCAGAAAGCAGAGATTTTAGATGACATTTACAAGTCAGAGAATGTGATAAATAGATGAGGGGCACTGAGAGAAATTCTACCAGAAACCCATGCCAGGCTTTTTGATTAATGCTCCACTACACATGTAGACAAATATTTTCCTATTCAGGGCCTTCATGGCCAACCTGATACCCCAAGCCCCACGTTCATTTCAGTACCAATCAAATAACATGATCAAATCCCTATGCAAGTTGCATCTACTAAATATGCAAAGCTTCAGGTCTTGCTCATCAAAGAGTGTCCCAGTTTCTTCCTGGCATCCCCATGATTGACAGGTTGCTTAAGTGCAAGGTTCCTTGAATTGCTCCTCTTTATCATCATTCCTACAGTGTCCAGGGCCATGCTTTGCATGTGCTCAAGGCTGCAGTCCTAGAGTGGTCAGAGTAACTGTAATGTCTATGTGACAGTTGAGACAGAGGTCCTGTCCCTGTATCTCTGCAACATTCTCTCACCTATGCCTTTGAAAAACAAATTCTTTCGGTTCTGGCTCACCCTCTGACTCTACTGGCATCTACACCCAGTCCAATGAACCAGGTGGAAGACTGGCAGGATGTCATTCTGTCTTGTTTCAGGCCCCAGACACATACAAAATGATTCTTTATCCAACACAGCAGCCTGTTATAGTCAAATGGATGCCTGGATGGATTCCTAGGTCAACAGAT
Organism: Spermophilus citellus; assembly: GCF_964194105.1. Lineage (NCBI taxonomy): Eukaryota > Metazoa > Chordata > Mammalia > Rodentia > Sciuridae > Spermophilus > Spermophilus citellus. The sequence continues at coordinate 186,577,798 of NC_138182.1, forward strand.
GCACACACAGACCAATTATAGGTTTGGGCCCAAGGGAACATCTCTTTCATGCAAATCATAAATCACCTTCTCTCAGGGAGAAATGGAGCTTGAGAGTCTAGCTTGATTTCACATTGAGATCCTTTTAAAAAAAATGTTTTGATGTGATTTCAAGGATCTTAGGAAATATCCACATTAAGCCATTTGAAATTAAGGATAAAAAATTCATATATGTTCTGCATTAGATATCCCAATTATAAAAGCAGCCAACAGGTCTTGCCCTGAGGCCTGCCACACCATAGCTGGGGAGAGATCTGAGAACTGGAATAACGAAGTGGAGCTTAACCCCTCAATACCCTCCCAGGTGGATAGAGGGAGAGCACAGAGATGCTTGAGATGCTGGAATGGAGAAGAGACCAGAGCAGATTACACTAACCTCTTTTCCTCTGCCCAAATTCCTCCCATGGGTTTTGAGATGGCTTACATCAAGCGTGAAATTCACATTCAGAGGGCAATCTGAACTGGAGCCGTGAGTGAAGTTACTTCGAGGGTTATCTGTGAGCACAAGTTAGCCCTATTTGTTTCAGTCTCTCTCCTTTGACAGGATCTCCAAGAATGTTATCCTCCAGAGTGTGTTAAGGCTAATTTAATTGTGTGTTTTCTTTTAGTCTTACCAGTCTTCAAGCAAAAGCTTGGACCCACATGAATGCACCCATACATGTTGCATCAGGCTCTTCAAGTAAAGCCACTCCCCAAAGAAAAATTAAAGGCAGTTCTCCTCCCTGAGAATATCCAAATGTGCATTTGGTTCTCAGCCTGTTCAAGAAAACTATGGCTTTCCTATTTTTACCACAGTCTCTTGGGAAGCAGAACACACACACACACACACACACACACACACACACACACACACACTTTATGAAGTTCTTTCTTTTTTCTTTCCTTCCTTCTCTCTCTCTCTCTCTCTCTCTCTCTCTTTCTTTCTTTCTTTCTTTCTTTCTTTCTTTCGTAATGCTGAGGACTGAACCCAGTGCCTTACATGTGCTAGGCAAGGGCTCTACTACTGAGCCACAACCCAGGCGTTTGAAGTCATCTTTTATTCCTCCTTCTTTTTTACTACCCTCCCCCATCTAATCACTTACCAAATTTTATCAGTGTCATTTTCTAAATATCTAAACATCTTCCTGGATTACTTCATACATAATGCTACTCATTTATTAGCTATTTTCGTTGCTTTGACCTATCCTGTATATTTTATAGCACCATTCCTACTTTTTATCTAGTTCAGGGATCATAATTGCAAAAGTTGGAGCTACCCTATTTAATATGGTAGTTACAAAACACATTTTCAGTTACTATTTAAATTACTTAAAATGAAATAAAATTAAAACTCCAGGCAGTTCTTCATCATGATATTATTTTAAGTACTCAATAATCACACCTTATTAGGATTTCTGCAAAATGTTCTACTGAACAGTGCTGGCCGTAGAGAACTGGTAGGTTATTCCTTCCTGGTCTCCATGGGTAACAACTGGGAATAAAGTGCATCCTACCTCTGCCCTCAGAATATTCCCAGTCTTGAACAACAACAACAACAAAAAGGATTAAAAACATGTTTAGCAACCATGGAAGAAACATTTCCATTCAAATTAGACATACACAGGAGAGAAATGTTGTTGAGTTGGTAACGGTTTACCTTGTTGCCAAAGGAGTATTTCACTGCTTGACAGGGAGGGAAATGTTACTTTGCAGCACAATTTCTTACTTATTTTATTAGTTTGATAATAAGAGAAAGCAGGTAAAGTCGGCTAAATGGTCATTTTAAAACTAAGCAACAGAATTCAGAAAATGCATGTCACAAAGAATCCCATTAACTTTTCAAAGGTTATTTGAAAAAGTAGTGAGGTCTAGGCATATGAATCAAAGTGGAAAACTGCATCCTTGCAGGGGCTTCCTCCAAAATACATTGGAGACTGAGCAAAAAACATACATTGAATTGGCACAATGGTAAACAAAACAAGACAAAAAAACAAATAAAAAAAAACTAACCAAGATCAAAAGAGCAGTACTATAAGCAACAAAGTGTCTTGATAGGACTGTGTTTTAGGAAGAATCCTCCAACTACCCTAAGGAGTGCAACAGGGGAAAGGAGACAGAGGCATGATGAGTTGTATAACTAAGTAAATTGTGGTGCAATGGAATGAGCAGGGATTTGCAGGATCAGATTTCAAAACATAACTGCAATATTCATGGGTTGCAGGAGGTTTGGTGTGCTTTATCTTAATGGCATGTCTTCTCTACATTGGAGTAAAACATGTGTGGGATTATTACATGACTCAGAAATCATAGATGCATCTCCTCTCACACCCAAAAGGTCTGTTGGTAAATAGAAGATATTTTTATTATTGATGTATTAACCTCCATGGATCAGACTCCATTTCTCTACTTATAAACAATAACTGGTTCCCTCTGTTTCCTCTAGGTCTGGGAAAAGCAAGTAATAGCAAAAATAAAAGTATGTTAACTCATATATCTAAGGCCTCATGAGATATATTATTCTAAGAGAATTCAATGTAGAAAAAGAGTTTCTTCAACAAGTAATACTGAAACAACATGCAAAATAATTAAGTTGGACCCCTGCCTCAGAACATGAACAAAAATTAATTTAAAAGGATCAATTGCCTAATACACAAGGCTAAAACCATACAATTTTAAAAAGAAAATAGAGGGGTAAATTGTTTGACCTTGAATTTTACAACTGATATGACTCCAAAAGCATAAGCAACAAAAGAAAAAAATGAATTGTAGCTCATCAAAATTTAAAATTTTTGTACAAAGAACATACCAAAAACTGAAAAGGTAATCCACATATTGAATTATCTAGCATCCAGAATACATATATAAACTCAATAATGAATGACAAAGAACTAGGCTTAAATATAACCAAAGAACTTAAATCGAAAGTCCTTCTAAAAATGTACAATTGGCAAATAAATACATGAAAGATGTTTATTTTTGTTAGTTATTAGGGAAATGCAAATTTAAATTAAATTAGATAAAATTAAAATGTTCTCACCTTCTCTATCTTCCAACTACCATAATTCAACACGTTCACAGATTATTTCAACTGAATAATAAAGAAGGCTCACCTATCCCTTTATTTCAGTTTCTCTTCCAAATGTTTGAATTAAAGAAAACATAATTAAATGTTTGGAGCTGGAAGGACTGAGTTTGTGTTCTGCACTGTTGCCTACTCCCTGAAAAACACTGAGGAAATTATTCCATATCCTCAAATCCTGCTTTCCTCGTCTGTACAACAGGAGAAGCAATATCACCTCCCTCAGAGATGTTACAAGGATTAAGTGGGACTACAAATTGGTGCAACCACTCTAGAAAGCAGTATGGCGATTCCTCAGAAAACTTGGAATGGAACAACCATATGACCCAGTTATCCCATACCTCAGTCTATACCTAAAGGACTTAAAGACAACATACTATAGTGACACAGCTGCATCTATGTTTACAGCAGCTCAACTCACAATAACCAAGCCATGGAAACAACCTAAGTGTCCTTCAACAGACGAATGGATAAAGAAAATGTGATATATATACACAATGGAATATTACTCAGCCACAAAGAAGAATGCCATTTGTCAGTAAATGGATAGAACTGGAGACTCATGCCAAGTGAAATAAGCCAATCTCAGAAAACCAAAAGCTGAATATTCTCACTGATTTGCAGATGCTAACCCAAAATAAGGGAGGTTGGGGAATAATAAAAATAGATTGGAGTAGACAAAAGGCAATGAATGGAAGGGATGGGGGAGGGAAATAGGAAAGAGCAGAATTAATTGGTCATAATCTTAGCCTTGTATTTGTATGTATGACCAGGTTAACTCCACATCATGTACAACCATAAGAGTGAGAACCTAATAAAATAAGTCAAACTTTATATATGTATATTTTGCCAAAATACATTCTACTATCATGTATAACTAAAAATAATTTTTAAAAGTATAAAAAATACCACTGAGCATATGGTCAGTAAGTGATAAGTGGCATTTATTAATATTACTATTAAAATTCCTTCATAGTACTAAAGAACAAGCTCTGAATGAATAGCAGGATAAGTTCAGTTTTAGAACACATGTTAGACTTTTAGAAAGCAGCTTCAGTTTCTTTTGACTCAACAAAATAGTATTTTGCATTGTATGGTTTCCTTTAATCTGAGACATTGAATAATTGAGATAGTAGGTAGATATAATAAGATTAGTAGTTTCCAGTTAAAACACTCTTATTTAGCATTATTTTCAGTTACCACTGTCAACATTCTAATAGCTATCTGCAGAAGAGTTTTATATTTTACAAAATACTTCCAACATATATTTTCAAGCTTGGTTCTGTTAATACTAGGAAGGCTCAGAATAATTGGCCTCATTTTTCCAAGAGAGGCTTGTCCAAAATCAAGCAGCCAGGAATTTGTCCATAGACAATGATTCATTCCATAATGCCTCAAGTCTTTTGGGGGGACCTATTTTCTGTGGATATGCTTCATGTTGCAAGTGACATAAATGCAACCTGTCTGTCTTAAATGTTAAGAGAATTTATTAACTCATGAAGTCAATTAATTGAGAGGTAGGAGTTTCGAAAAATGCTACCAGGTTCTACTTCATCCCTTTCCTGGACTCTATTCTACAACATCAGACTATCCTCCTTAGACTCCACTGATAGTAATATGGTTGCCAACAACTTCCTACCAATCAACATGAATATTAAAAATCAGCAAAAAAGGAGTGTGTGCCTCTATCAGAAGTATGCTTTCACATAACTGGTTCACATGTCTTTCCTTGAATCTCTTAATGTGGTCATAGGAATACATTTTTCTCCTTGGCCACACCCAAGTCTCATGCCCACTCATGTGACTGTGGAAAGAATGACATCAACCAAACCCTCTGACAAACATTTGGAGAGAAGGTGATATCTCAGAATAAAACTGTGAGTAGATTTGGTCCAGCAAAAATAATAACTACTTTTATTTTACTACACTAAATAAAACTTTGCCAAAGCACACTGGTTAAGTCTTTTATGTTAGAGATCATGTACAAACAAGGAATTCTGATATTTATTCATTCATTTATAGAAAAAAAAACCTGCATTAAGTGCCCACTTTAATGCAAGCCCTAGGGATTCAATGATTAAGATGACATCACCCCTGCCCAAAGTAAGCTATAAAGTGAGGATCTGAGCAGGAGGACTTCCTACCTTCATACTATTATTGGTTCCAGCTTCCCCACTGCAAATATAACATGAAAAGTTTTGCAGGGCCACACAAGCCATGTGCTCCTATTATGCTCTGCAAAAGAGAAATGTCATCAGTTACCATGACAACTTGTTTGGGTTCTGAGGTCATGTGGCATTTTTCACATTATAAATCAGAAGCTAGGTTTATTTCACAATAATATACAATGTCAATACCATGGAGAAGAAAATATGAATGAAATAACTAGAAGGGCACTGGAAAATTATATTTTATAATGCCTCCACTGATGCCTTGAAAGTTTAGAAGCTCAGCTAAGTTTTGCTTACAATATTGAGTTCTAAAACTTGTAACCATATAGATTGCTTTAAAACCCATTTTTTCAGTCTTATAAGTGTGAAATGTTTCTCAAGCACACTTACTTACTGGGGACACTTACTGTGAATTTTTATAATAGAATGGCTCTACAAGGTCATGGAGGCCAAACTACTCTTAGCTCACAGATGAAGGCTGAGAACCACAGAGAAAAAGTGGAGTGCCCCAGGTTCTACCAGCAAAGGGACAGACATTAGCCAGACCTAGATGTTCAGATTCCTAGACTGATGCCCATTCTATACCAACAGGTCAAACCACTGATGACCTGTCGATTCAGAAAAGAGTGCTTACAAAATTTGTCAATTTTGAGCTGTACATTCATTACAAAACATGTTGTACAGTTTGAACTGAGTCAACTGTGGCCTTGAGATGTGAAGATTGACCAGTGTAATTACATGAAATATAACAGTTGCTGTTAAGTAATCCTTTTCATATTCCTGACTTCCTGCCCCTTCAAGAGGATCATGTGGTCTTGTCAGGGAGGACTGATGACATTCTTCACAGCAAAGTATGATAATGTGTTCCTGAAGAATGCACATAAACATTTTCTCCTTTAATCAGCAAAATATATACCAGGTTAGTTTATAAATGAATGAATTGCATGTGATCTTCAATAGATATGTTAAAGAACTTTACATGTACTTGTATTAGTTTGCCAGGGCTGTCAAAACAAAGTAGCATAAGGTGGGTGGCTTGAACAACAGAACATTTTTTTCTCAGTTTTAAAAGCTGAAGGTCAAGATCAAGGTGTCAGCTAGGTTGTTTGTTTGAGGCCTCTATCCTTGGCTTGTAGATGACTGACTTCCCTCTTCATGGAGTGCTTCTTTTGTTCAGGTCAGTGTTCTACGCTCCTCTTATTATGAGGAGATCAGTCCATATTGATGACTGAAATGAATGACTTCATTTTAACATAATTTTTCAATCAGTATCTCCAAATACAATCACATTCTGAGGCATTTGGGATTAGGACTTCAACATATGAATCTGGGGGAAGAGAGACTGCTAATACTCAGCCCACAACAGAACCATATTTAGATGTATTGAAAACAAAGTTTCAAGTTATTAGAGTATTACAAATAATCACGAGATAATATCTTTTCTTGTGTTTATAGGCATGTTCAAAGTTTTAAGAAAAATAAGATCCAAGAAATGCCATTTTCCCAAAAGTACATTGCTTAGTACCCAAACCCTAGTACCATGACAACATGGGCTTAGAACTTGGGGAACTCAACGCATCAGATCAAGCAGGATAAAGACCAAATGTCACATTACTAAAGAACAAGCCCAGAATGAATAGCAGAATAAGTTCAACTTTGGAACACACATAAGGTTGCTACTGAGAATTGGCAGTGTTTGAAGAAAAATTTGAACTTCTCTACAAAGAGTCCTCTGGGATTATTCCAGTTAAATATGTGGTTGTATGTAGGATATTGTGAAAGTCAAATGAAATAGCAAACCAGTAATAATCTTCTCTATTTTTAATAGAAATAAATTCAATAAGTAGTATTATATAGAAAAAATAATTTAACAGCTTCATAAACCAAATAATTTATCATGTTCTGTACAAAATATCTGGGAAGAGGCAAATCAAGATTTCCTTCTTCAGGAATCAGTCAGTCAACCAGCTGAAGACAACCTCCCTGTGCTTTGCCAGGGCCTTTTGGTGAAGCTCAGCCACATGTATCCAGCCTCTACTGCAAAACTTGCTGAGACATGCCATGTCCCCTCTCCCTTAGAGGCTTCCTCAAACATTAGTGCCTCCTCCTAGGACACCCTTCCCCTTCTCAACCTTACCTGAGTAACAGTGCCCTGTCTCAGGTCGTATCTGAGCTGTCCAGTACCAGGAAGTGCCTGGTTCTCAAATAATGTTTGTGGAATGAAATATATATATATATATATATATATATATGTCTCAAGAACTCAAAGCCTCAGTAATGCAAGCTGTTTATTGATGAGACTATTACAGATACAATTCCTAACTTATAATACACATGTGAGTCTTTCATGATCATAAAGCAAAACAGAATTCACTGGTGCATAACCCATATACAAATTTAAAAGCAGGGCTGGCGATGTGGCTCAAGTGGTAGCACGCTCGCCTGGCATGCGTGCGGCCCGGGTTCGATCCTCAGCACCACATACAAACGAAGATGTTGTGTCCGCCGAGAACTAAGAATAAATAAATGTTAAAATTCTCTCTCTCTGTCCCCCTCTCTCTCACTCTCTCTTTAAAAAAAATATTAAAAAAAATTAAAAGCAGATGTAAAACTAATATTAGAAATATGATTTGAAAAAGGATTTTTTTCTCTCTTTTACAAAAAGCAAAGCTAAAGCCAATAGCATTTTAAGAATAAATGCAGTTTAGTAACAGGAGAGATGGACAAGAACATAGATCTTTTGACTTTCAGTTCATTCAACCATTCAGTAGCAGTAATGTTTGTGGGTGCCAGGTAATGGAGATATAAAGCTGAATAAGAGAAGCAAGGACTTAGTCCTCATAGGCATATATTCTTGTATGAGAAGACAGGCAATAGGTAAAAATGAATCACAAAAAAATGATTCAGTAAAGAGCTTGATGCTACCTACTTACAATGTGGTCAAGAGAAGGTCTTTCTGAGAAGATGATATTTGACCTGAAGTTAAAACAAACAAACAAAAAACCCGAAAAACAACTATTAGCTATGTGAAAGCTGAAGCTCTGGAATTAAATCAGGAAAGTGAGAATGGCAGGATTATAGGGACCAAAGAGGGAAAATCATGAAAGATGAGTTGCAGCTTCTGACAGGGCCTCATCTTGTGGGGCTCACAGGCCTGAGTTAGGGGGCTAGACACCAAGTGCCAGGGAAAGCTCTGAGAAGGAGAGACATAATTGAGATTCCTCCACCTCCAAGACAGTTCCTACCAAAGCAGTGTCTTTTTAACTCAGTCATCATTGTTGAGATTGTATATGAACTGGGATGAACCATTTAGAGATTAACATAGCAAATGAGCTATGGATTCATTTCTAATGTATTTTCCAGAAGCAAAAAAAAAAAAATGTTTTATAAAAGTGAGACTTAAATATACTTGTGTGAAAACTCATTCTGAGAGCAATCCGAGGGTAACTCAGACTATACGCTGGAGAAGCTCAGCCTTGTGAATTCCACAAAATCACACTATGCAAAATGGTGTTCTAGAGAGGACTACCTCTGCCAAGGGGATGAAAAGCCAGCGATTACTTACCAAGATTATGCAAATACCAGACCTTCTGCTCCTGGCTTTGTGCTTTATCCCAGCTAGTTGAAGTTCCAAAGAACAATGGTGAGAAAATGTAGAGGGTTTTACACTTTACCTTCAAAAACACTCATCACCCACACCACCAAACTTTACATAAACATCAGTTCAGTGATCTTATGTGATGAATTTCTGAAGAAACCATAAGTGAGATTGTTTTCAGTCTTATGTATTCTACCATGTTCAACAATAAAATTTTGTTGGTAGAATAGAAGAATTAATAAATGAAGACTAGGAGAAACAGGACAACCTACAGTTCTGAGACACAGATGAGGCTACGTGTGTTCCAAATGCTCCGTTCCCTCCCACTCCTGTCAAAGGCATGGATGTGACTGTGCAGTGTCTACTTCAGGGACAAACTAACATCTTCCAGTGACAATAAATTTGAGATTGACTAAGGAATTAACTAACTAAAATCCTGCTTCCTGTTTATTCACCTAACCAAGTTTGACCTGTGCATAGCTAAAAATCCTGTCCTTGTGCCCTCTATTGAAATTTGATCAGGAATAATACAATTTCAACTTCCAAATTCAGGGAAATATCAAGTTAGAGAACACTCAATGAGTTTTCTTGCCATATAGTTTCTCTGAGAGGCTTGGGGCAGGTAAAGAAAATATTCCCCAGGCTTGTATCAATTGGCACATTACTGACTTAGTTGGAATAACCCCTCTTGGAATGTGGTCTAATGTGTCTAACAGCTTTAACTCTGCATCTACCATCCAACCATGCTGATTCCTCCATTGGCTGCTTCTGAATGACTGTTGCTGGCCAGGCTTTTGTGAAGCAGGTGCCCACTTGATTATGTGCACCAATGTGATGTATGTGCTATTATGAAAAGAGATGAACCATAACTACTGCATCTGGACCACAGGATAATAAGGAGGGAACAATTTTTGCCTTTTCACAACCAGGGGAGAAAAGGTGTCACTTATTAGCAGAGATTTCACAAACAGATCATTGGTAAAGCATTCAAAAGATACCCTACCACACTGCTGATTTTATATGTCTTTCCTCTCAGTTCAAATCATTAATAACTGTCTGACCTTTAAGGGTTGTTTCTTTCCCCCAAGTTGGCATATTGTAACAAACTAACATCTTTAAGTGACAATAAATTTGAGATTGACTAAGGAACTAACTAACTGTGCTTCACAAAGGGAAAATATCAATTGGGAAAACATCAATTGCTGCCTCTCAGCCACTGCTGAGGGGTAGAATAGCCTTGTCCAAACTAAAACACTGTGTGCTTGGGGTGAGTTTCCCTTTATTAGGCTGAAATAGCTTTGAGGATTCTCAGAGTGCTTCCTAGTCATCTAAATAAATCCCTTTGTGGTAAGGCACAATGGATAGTCATATCATTTGTGAATGCAAATAGTTTGCCTTGTTTGCAAGGTACTTACAACATCATTATGAACAATGAGCTCTGTATTTTACCAGCATTAAATAGTGTATTGATATTTTTTCCTATGTTTCAGCAAATCTTCCCCCATAAATAAGTCAAGCTCAGCTTTGTTTTTAATCCACTCCATCGGAAAGTCAAAATTAACAGAGATTTCCAGTTGGGCATAGTACCACCAATGATTTCCAAATGGCTACTTGAGGGAGAGAAGACTCACAGCCTGTCCAGAGAGCCCTATTGTCTTGGGTCTTTCCAGTTGTTATATTCGAGATCCCCACTGATCTCTTCTGTACCCCAATCAATTGCATGAAAAAAACAGACCTACTTTCTAATAAAAGCTAAGCCAAACCAGCATCTTCAGGGAAGCAGTTTCCTGCAGATATGATGCTTGCTAGAATGGTCGGCCCTGGAGCTACCACTTCAGAGCTACCTGGTGATCTATGAAAAGTGGAGAAGCTAAGTCTCCATCTTAGCAGGAAGAAGCTTCTCATGTGTTATAGAGAAACAAAACTAAGATGGGGTCTGTCGAAGAGTTTTCAATTACAATGAAAGTTAATTTTACAGAATCAGTTACTGGCATGTCTCCATCTCTACACTGAGGACAGAACAAGAGGAATGAGATGCATGCTGTGACAGCAGGCATCAAGGCATCCTAGAAAGTAATTTTCTAAATATCACAGGGTCCTAGAAAAGTCTTTTCAGCTCATAACATTCCCATTGGCCTGAATTCACCCTAATCTCCAGCAAAATGTGGTCTGTAGGAAACCAGGCTTCAGTGTTCAACTTCATTGTACCATATTTTCATATTACATTTTCCAGAGGAAGTACCGAAACCAAGTGCATTTTATTTAACACAGATCTCCAGTTTCCACAGGCAACTATAGTACAACAATTTCAAATTTAGTCTTTGGAGTTAGGAAGTCCTGCCTTTGGTATTTAATATCTGTGATCTTTGGTATTTAATATCTGTGATCCTGGGCATTTAAATTACTTGTCTTCTGTCTCCTTTTGAGGAAAATAATAATGTGTGAAGTACCAAGGAGTGTGTCCATTACCCTAAAGCATGCCACAATTAATAACTACATACTACTATTACCACTCAATTCTGAATTCTAGGTACAGTACAGGAAACATCTGGCTTAATTCCTTTTTGATAAAGAATGGAAGTGAAAGCTTGGACTCCCTGATAGTAACTTTCAGGCCAGCTCTGTATCTGCTCAAATGGAGAGTTGTTTAGCCATGTCCAACTGTGTAAATGGACCAGGTACCAGGAAGTCTCCCCTACATGTGTCTCTAGTACAAATGTCCCCACCAACATAATTAGTACCAAGCAACCAGCCACTTCTCTTATGGTACAGAATGTTTCCAACTTGCCATAATGTCAAATTTCCCATTCTGCTTTCTCAACAAAGAAAGAGCCTCACTGGTTTTGCCTACTCAATATTCCTTTATAATTACACATTTCTGCTTTTCACTTTCCAAAGCATGCTGACATCTCTCAACTCATATGCATCATGGTCTTAGTATTCTGTGACACCAACTGGAAAGGAGATATTGCACACAATTGATCCTTGAAGAATAGTCCTCATTGTTAAATATTTACCAAACAAGGAATGCACTTCTTTTCTTTCCCAAAGTAACAGAGAAGATATTCATTGGATATGAAGGACAGTTGAATATCCAAGCATGCAGAGTATGGGGAAATAAAAAATATAGCTTATAATATAATAATAAAAACATCAGTATTAATTATAATTTATTGAATGTCTGATACTAATGAATGTTGATGTTCTTTGTTTCCATATCAGTCTTCAGGGAATAACATTTTTTTTCTCTTCTGCCAATGAGTGACAGGGTTACTTCATAGAAATTTACCAAATTCTTGTATATATCCTATTACTCTGTCTTCCCAGAAAGAGATGTTTATATTAAATGGATTGGGTAGTGCCCCAGACATTCTCAGGCCATGTTTTTAAGCAGTGCATGAGAGTGTTCTATGTGAAAGATGGGATTCTACCTTCTGTCCTTTCAGAGGCACACCATATGAAGGCAGTAAGGTCCCATGGGGGTAACCAGGTCTATCCCCCTGCCATTCCTACTACCTCTTGCTCTTCATACATGTACAAGGTGGACTAAGTGGGTTAGAAATTTGTTCTTCTGACCTAGAATAAGAGTGATGTTTTAGGATTCCTTACTTACCCTCACTTTTAGTACTATGGCTTATCTTTTGGTTCTATTTAACAGAGAGGTCTGCACTGGGGAAGAGTAGTGGAAGAAGAACAGTGCACTGTTTACCTGTGGCAGGTGGACTGAATAATGGCTCCCCAGAGATGTTCCGGTCCTAATTCCCAGAACTTGTGAATATGCTGTTTTACATGGTATATTAGTTTCCTAGAGCTACTATTATAAATTACCACAACCTTGTGGCTTAAGATAATGGGAATTTCTTCACTCAGTTATGGAGGCCATAAATATAAAATTAAGATGTGGGTAGGGTGATTCCTTCTAGAGGCCTCAGGGGAAAACCTGTTCCATGCCATTTTTCTAGCTTCTTGTGAATGCTGAAAATCCTTTGGCTACTTTGACTTGAGACACATCACTCCAGCCTTTTCCTCTGTTGTCATGTGATATTCTGCCTTTGTGTCACTTCCTCCTAACTTCACATGGTTTTATCCTCTTGGGATAACTGTGACCAAATCTCTTTTGTCTTATTAGGACACCCGTCATTGGATTAAGAGTATCCAGTATGATTATGACTTTAACATGATCACATCTACAAAGACCCTAATTCCAAATAAGGTCTGTGTTCCTAATAAGGAATGTATCTACCAGGTGTTAGAACATCTTTCTTTTTTTTAATTTAACCCATAGCACCTGGTAAAAGGGGCTTCTCAAATGTGATTAAGAACCTTGAGATGGCCATATCTTGGATTATCTAGGTATGTACAATTTAACCACAAGGTCTTTTATAAGAAGGAGACAGGAGGATCATAGGTCAGAAGAGGGATGGCTATTTGACCAGGAAGGCAGAGATTGAAACTACAAATTCATGAACCAAGGAATTCTAGCATTCCTCAAACCTGGAAGAGGGAAGGACAGAAAGCTAGATATATAAATGGTGTACAAATTCCACATCTGCCATTTGTCTCCATAAAAAAAAAAAGAAATAATTTTTGTTTCCCAGACACCTAAGGGGGAAGGTAAAAGAAAGACTCAGTAAACATCTTCCTGCCTCAGATGCTATTGTGAGCTAATCAATCATCCCATAAAAGCCTCCCTAAGGCCACTGAATGGGTAACAGTACCAGAATCCATATAGCAGAAGAGGAATAAGAGTCTCCGGAACTACCTATGCCAGAGGATCCTGACTCACAGACTAACTTGACCTGTCTTTTTGAAAAACTGAATGTGAGAGCATCTGTCCCCTTCCTCTTTTCTTTGAGCTATTTCTGAGTGACTGGAAGATTCTGCAGCTTCCTAGTGGCACCTTGTCTGTTGTCTCACTTCTCTTCTCAGAGCCCAGTGCAATTCTTGGATATAAGTGTTCAACAAATATTGATAAGTGAAAAGAGGAGGAGCTGGATATGCTTAGATCCACACTGTACTTCTTTTACATAGTTCTGTTACATACTTCTGTTAACTAATTCACTTCACCTTATTGAACTTGTTTCCACACCTGTGATACTCACATTTAAATCTGAACGGCAATGATTTTCTTATGAAGCTTTGAAGACTTACAATGCTTAGCAATTATGTTATGCACATAAGCTATTTCTGTTTTAAATTTTATTTTTATTTGATAAATAATAATGATATATATGAATAAGATACAATGTGATGTTTCAATACTTGCATACCTTGTAGAATGATCAAATTAAGCTAATTAACATATCCATCACCTCACATACTTATGCTTTCTTTGTGTAAGAACACAGAAGGGTATGGGATGATATATTCAAAATCCTGAAAAGAAAAAGTATAAAACTGTCAACCAGGAATACTATACACAGCAATACTGTCTTTTGAAAATGAAGGAACAATACTCTCAGACAAACAGAAGCTGAGAAAGTTTGTCACCACTAGATGTTATCTTATGAGAAATGTTAGCAGAAGATCTTCAAGATGAAGGAAGAGGACACTATTAGTAACATATAGAAATGATTTCTTAATATGTGCTCACAAGTAAGTCAATGGATGAATGGAGTTTAAAGGCAAATTGAGTACATATTTGTTGCCCCAAGTGATGCTAATATTGTAATATCCATTCATCTGTGGCAGAACTTCCAGAAAATCCTGCCGGCTCCCTCTTCTGAATGCTGCTAGTGGACTCAAGATGGCCCTAGGAACATTCCCTGGGGCCACCAGTTATGTCAGAGTTACATAGAAACAAATGAGAAGTTTAATACGGATGATTTTACCTCCTTTTTACACCATTGGTTTGTAGTTCTGTTTGTGTTTATAGGCTCTGTGTGTATTTTAGTCTAACATATGAAGAAATATGTATGATTCTATACCACTTAGAATAAGGTGACTATGCCGGTTTCTAGTGTCCCCACTATCCCTGGGAGTGCTCTCACTTCTTTTATTTATTATCACCATTTCTGCCAATAATTTCATGTGATTGATGCTATGACGATCCTTAGGAGATATTAAAATCAATATACCATATCAGAATTTAAGTGAACCCCAGCCTCAGCAAGAAAATGAGTGCAATAGACACAGAGGTCATTACAGTGACCAGAGCTGTCAATAACTACGATGTTCAATATGTGTTGCCTCTCGGAGCTTCATCTTTTCTGTTTTTAAAGAGAGGAATTGACACTTGATCCTTCCCTTGGCCTACAAAAGGTCCTGTCTTACTTTCCAAACTTTGGCTCTTTACTCTCCCCTTCACTACTCAACCCCAAACACATGGGGTTTTCTTTACTCTGTGCCTAAGTGTTTAGCTTTTTTGCACCTTAGGCCACTGCACTTCTTCCCTCTGCCTAGAAATGATCTTTCCACATACCTTCACATCACTGGGTGCTTTTCTTCCATCAGGTCTCAGTTCATAGTTTCCTTAATGGAGAGGTCTTTCCTAAAATGGCTACCTAATTATTATCACATGATCTTCTTTTTCTTTGTAGCACTTACGAATACCTAGTATTTCCTTGATGGTTTTGTTTGCTTGCTTTCCTTGGACTATAAGATCCACATAGTTATTGCACATGGTGGTAAATAACTGTAATCCCAGTTATTTGAAAGACAGGCAGGAAGATCTTAAGTTCCGGGATAGCTACTGCAACTTAGTGAGATCCTGCCTCAAAATAAAAACTAAAAAGAGCTGGGGATGTAGCTCTGTGATAGACCTCAATGCATTGAGGTCATGAGTGCTCTAAGGCTCAATCTTCACAGTGATGGTATCTCTGGGTTCAATCCCTAGTACAAAAAAAAATGTAGGTAGGAACGCAAGCCCCTAAATCATCACCTGGCATATAAATGATATAAAGTGATTTCCAAGGTTCCTCTCTATATATTCTATCATGTTATAATCTATTGCCACTCATATTTTACATCTCTCTTCTTGACAGCAATATCTCCAACAATAAAACAAAATAGATGCTGCTATGCTACATGAGAATTCATATGGTGGGAGGGACCTGCAACTGTAGCCTGGACACTGAGGTTTTGATATAAGTTCAGTGATTTAGAACTATGCCTGATTGCCAGAGAGGTCCCCCTGTCCACCTCCTCCCTCTGGCAGGCTCTGGATCCCTCTCTTTCCTCAAGCCGGTAGGGATATCACATCTGTGTGAGCATTTCTCTGGGACACATTCCAGGTGTTCTCTCTTCTTCCCTGGAAGACCCTTTCTCTGTCCAGCAGGCACTCACTTTTACAAGGACTCTATCTTGGTTGAGTCAAACTCAAATGCTTTAAACTTTTCCTTGCTTGAAAGAAAATAGAAAGAAACTCTCTATTTTAAATGAAGAATTAATTTGGATCATGCACATAAATCAATCAATATATTGCTAAATGTATTAAAAATAAGAAAACACTGAGGTGATAGCTGCATTTGCTTTTTGGTTGGGGCTTATGAATATGTAAAATGGGAGTAAGTTAAAGGAAAAGCTGAAATAACTGAATTTGAATTCAAATTTATGGATTATCAAAAGAAGTTGCAGCACTTCAAATTCATTCCTCTTCTCAGCTTCCAGAGTTGAGTCAATCTCAAATCCATCCTTGTGTTGAGATTTAGGAAACACTGAGCTATAGTACTGCTTTGCTTCCAGAAGAAGGGCACAGGATAAGGATATGAGATGAGTGTGAGAACAGCAAAGCAATTTTTGCTGTATTCATAAGATACTCATTTCTATGTATGAAATTCTATTTGTTCATCTGATTTATCAAACAGACTAGTGAAGATTACAATGAATGTATTTCATAGACTGGATAGCCATCAGTGATATATATTTCAATATTTCAATCAAATATCGAGAATGAGAATGTTCACATATTTTCATTATCTATTCAAATGTTGTAATTCAAAAATTATATTTGTAATTGATATGGAAGTTGAAAAAAATAAATCACAATCACTTGGCTCATGAACAACTAGTGCTATTTAGAAATGAATAGAAGAAACAATTTTAAAAGCCAGGAAATTCTTGATACTGTCTATATTGAAGGAGGAGGAAGAGAAGGAGAAGGAGGAGAAAAAAAACACAGGAGTAGGAGGCAGGGGAGGAGGGGGAGAAGAAGAAAATGTTCTAGTTTGGCACTAGTACCATATTCAACCAAAAAAAAAAAAAATCCAGAAGAAAAAGTGGGTTGTGGGCTGCTTATAATTCAGTAAATAAAGGAGACAGAAATGCCCTAGGTGACTTGGAAGCAAAATATAATTTCATATGAATTATCTTGCATGCTAGATAACCTGGGTAAAACAATACATTGAGGTCATGAGTGCTCCTAAGGATTAATCTGCACAGTGATGTTATCTCTTTAATTTTCCGATATCCCTAGCAACAAGAATCATGCTTCACCATAGTAGGAATTCTGTCAACATTTGCTTCAAGAGAATACAAATCAGCATTTGTACTAGCAAATGCTGCCATTTTGCTCTGGTTCTTAGAGATCATAGATTTTTAATCATAAGAACCCATTGAGAATCTTGTATTACACCTTTGCAGCACAGATGTTAAAAGTGAGTTTATGTAGGATAAAAATGCAAAGAATTACTGAAATACACAACAAAGAACATGGTTGTTCATATTGCAGAAAATTCCTAAATCTTGAAGAAATAAAAATATTATGAAAATGTACTATAAGTAATAGTTAAAAAAGGAAAAATCTGTACCAGAGTTTCCTCTCCCTCTAGGGTAAATATATATAAGTGTGTGTGTGTGTGTGTGTGTGTGTGTGTGTGTAAAATAATTCAAAAGTATTTATATCAGGAGCTTATTTGTATAAATATTCTAAATCCTTTTCACAAGGAAGCATTTTCACATCGATCCAACCTTCAAACTTGTGAATAAATTTTAAAAACAACTTGGGAATATAATATAGCTAATATTTCTAGAGCTCATGCTGGGGGCACTTAATGGGTAATTAGCAATGAAGAAAAGAAAACTCTCACTTTTTCTTAACACTCTGCATTTATGCTCTATGTAAATTAGCACATGAGCTCAAAATTATGTTGGCCCAAAATAAATCAGTTTGGACATAAACATAAGAAAATTGAGGAAAACTAGGATTCAATAAAAATGTTAAAGAATATATATATATATATATATATATATATATATATATATATATATGTATATAAAATAACAGGCACAATTTTTTTTTTACTATCTGCTATATTACCATCATTCCACTGGTAAATATGAAAACTGGTAATGAATACCATCATTAAGTAGTTTTAAAAACCACAAATTAACAAAATACCTAGTCACTACTAGAAAATCAAAAGCTGAGCAGAATATTGTTGAGTTTTGCTGTGGGATTTTCATTTCTCTTAAGGTAGTCAATTCACCATATAGTCCCTTAGGTTTGAGTATTAAAAATGCAAGATAAAGCCATTGTTTCATTCAGGGTTCAGCAATTTTGATTACTGTTTGCTCAATAAACCAGCCCACCTACATGGTGACACAACCAATTACTAGAGCAAGGGTTGGGACTTGATGTGATATGACTGAAACGGCATAGTCATTCACTCTTATTAGTTTTGTTCATCTCACGAGATCTTGAGACATGTTCTCTGGATGATCACATGGGATAGATTACTTTTTATGTTACGCTAGTTTGTGTCTCCATCATTTCCAAAATAATACAGGACAAATACTTCTAAAAAGTAAATTCAACAATGTTGAGAAATGGATACATAAATAATAAATGAAATACTTGAGTGAGAGAAGTTACAGGTCAGTTTACATCTCAGAGATTGAAAGAAAGATGATTCTTTTCTGACACATCAGAATACTTGAGCCTACTTGAAGGTGGCAGAGTAGTACTTGGATTTTTTGATTTGCCACAGTACAGGTTAGGTTTGATATGAAGGTCTGACGTGGACTTGAGAAGTGCTTAAAGTGTATTATTTGAGCAAGCCACCCATAGACTACCTTAGAAAGCTTTTGTGCTTATTTCCTTAAATTGAGCCTGTGACTTTTCATATCATATAAGTAAGAATGAGCTGAGAATTAATTTATTTCACCAGGAGTGGTCCTACATTTCCCCCAAATCAAGAGCCAGGTGAATCATCTGAGACTTATTTAACTATGTAAACACAGATATCATTGGTTATAGATCATGAATTTTGGCCAAGGAACTAAGGTAACAAATAAAAGACAACAAAATGAGGAATAAGACCAAAACTGTGTGTTTTCAAAATGGGTGACCAAGACTTGAGATGACTCTTGAACAACTCATTTACATCAAGATGAGAAGGGTATTGGAGTCAAGGAGATGATTTTGTACAGGGATTTCTTGGATAGAGCTGCTACCATGTTGCCATCCACTTTCCTTTAACATGAGGGGTTGGGGTGCTTCAAGGAAACTAACTACTTATGAGAGAATCATAAATCTCTGGAGTTGAGGAGACAAAGTGGACCAGGGTATAATCTGACTGACTTCTCATTTCTCTCTTTGTATACTCCACCACAACCCACCCCACAACTAAATATTTAGAGGAAAGTTGGCAAACTCTTTCTACAGAGCCAAATAGCAAATATTTTAGACTTTGCAATCCACACCTCTTGCCCACTATAACATAAAAGCAACCATACGCTATATATAAACTAATGAATATGGCTGTGTTCCAATGAAACCTCACCCACAACAAAAACAGGCAGTAGGCCAGAGCTGTCTCATGGATGAGAGTTTGCCAAGGCCTGAGAGGCTGAGGGGGAGGCTGACAGATACCTTGGGCAGCAGAGTCCAGAGAACATTTGCTGCATTACTATTTGTCTTCTTGACCACAGCTGTGGGACAAGGACACTTGAGGGTTTCCCATGGCCCATATCAGCACCATGTTAGGAAGAGAACACCAGTCTGAAACTACTTGGACTCTCCCAGAAGAACTACCTGGGAGGGCAATGGAAATTAAACAGGGAGATTATGATGGAGGAAACTACCAGAGTGAAAAGATATAAGCAGAAAATGTAACACAGCACAAGTGCTGACTAGGTAGGGTGGGAATGAGGAAGGATAAAGAAGGTACTTACTATAGGTTCCCACATGTAGCCTGCCCAGCTGAGTTTGAAGACAGACCTAACAACCATGTTGAGACCTGATTGGCCTTAAAGTGTCCATAGGACTTAACACTATATCAGAACGTACAGAGGGCCTCCAGGGGCTCTCCATACAAAGCAAGGACCTTCATGCAGTGGATATATCTTGAAGTTTAGAAAACAAAAATATACTTGGCATTTTGATTATATCATATTAATTATCTGTTCAATTATCAGACACAGAAACATTACCTCCTCATCGTACAAGTGAAAAATGAAATAGTTATTGGTACAACTGTCAACCCAATTAAATAACACTGCCACGATGCTCCAATTCTTCAGTTGCTGCTTTAGTTCTGCAGTGGTTCTCAAACTTTAGGAGGCATTAGAATCACATAAAGAGCTATTTAAAATACAGTTTCTGGTTCAATAAGTCTGGAGTAGGGCCTGAGAACTTGCATTTCTAAGAGGACACCAAGTGACATTCTTGCTTGTGATACAGGACTATACTTTGAGAACCACTGATTTAAGCCAAGCCTGATTTTTTGCTATGACCTGTCATCTCAGCAAGAAAAGACCTTCTAGTGTTCACTGGTACATACCAATACTTTAGTCACATTCAGTTCAGTTTTCAGAGAATAATGAGTACTATAAAATGATTCATTTGTGTTGCCAACACTGTTCATCTCTTCTGATACCATAGGCCACTTTCTCAAGGAAGCTGGACTTTCTGGTGTTACTTCTCCTTTGCTCATATATGGCATGAAGTTAGTTACCTGCCAATACCAAGCATTTTACATAATGTCACCAATCTATCCAATGCAAAAAAAGGATATTGAAGGGAGTTTACTGACATATTGTCTGACATTGTCATGATCCATGAGTGGCAGAAAATAGACACCCAGTGAGTAGGCAGATTTCCATCTGGCAAGAAGATGGCTGTAATGAGCACCAATGTAAAATGACAGATAGTAATAGAAACTAGAAAGTCGATGGGAAAATTAGCTTTCCTCGTTTCACATCTGCACGGCAGGGGGAGATGCCAATCATGGTCTCCAGAGAGAGACTTATCTGGGTTCCCAACCACGTGCAAAGCCATGTTCTCCTAAGTTTAAAAAAACAGGGAAAAAAACAGCATAAAAAAAATAGAACCCGTCTGTTAGAGAGCTTTAAACAAATGTGGAGCTGCGAAACAAGCTGTCACAAATTGGCACAGAGAATGCAGAAAATCAATGTGAAATGAAAGCTGCCTCTCCCAACAAAATAAAGCCGGCAATTAACTCTTCCCATTCTTGCTGCAGCAAAAAAAAAAAAAAAAAAAAAAAAAAAAAAAAAGCCGTCTAAACCCCAGAACACAGGTTGCCAAGGAGTGGGCCAATGCTTTAAATACACAGCCTATTCTCTCCTACAGCATGGATAAGTGGGTAAGAAATAGGCATGCAGGTGGCAAGGAAGAACCAGTTTGACTTTCTAAAAATATATGTGTGTGTGTGTGTGTATAAAACATGTATGTAAATATATAAATGCATATGTAAACAAAAACATATATGAATGCATATTCACACTCTATTGGCACATGAAACTAAGAACAGATATTATACCTTTTGCATAGGTTGAGGAGGAATGACACGGGGATAGAAAAAATATATTGTAAGTCTTAATATTTATATAGAAAATCATATAAATTCACCACCACTTTAAAAAACAAATTAGAGAATATAGTAATTCAAACTTCCCCTATGTCTACATTTTCAATTCTGTCTCTGCTTCAAATGATGTGTAGATGATAGTAAGTAAAGGAGGCAACTAAAACAATTACAACAGTCTTGAAAAGGTCCTATATTTAAAAATCAGGTTATTGGTATATTTCTTTAATGAATGCCACAGGAATAGTGCTCTGAATCAGAATATAAAAGGTGTGACAAAGGTGAGCTGAAATCTACAAACAGAATTCAGAAGTGTTAAGTGCTAACAAAAGTACTATAGGTGGTGAAAAATTCTATGATCACTCATTATAGCATCAACATACTTGCAAAAATGAAGTTTATTTGAAAATTAAATTAGTATACTTATGTGTTATGGCTTAAATATGAAATGTTCCACAAAAGCTCATGTATAAGACAATGCAAGGAAGTTTAGAGGTGAATGATTGGGTTATGAGAGGTGTAACCTAATTAGAGCATTAGTTCCCTGATAAGGATTAACTGAGTGGTAGTTGAAGGTTTGTGGGGAGTGGTGGGAGGAGGTGGGTTTACTGGGGACATACCTCTGTAGTTTATATTTTTCCCTGGTATCAGAAGCGCACCATTCCTCCCTCTCTCCCTTATTCCTGATTGAAGCATCCTGAGACTTTTGCCTCCACCATACTCTTCCACCATGATGTTCTGCTTTACCTTGGGCCCAGAGCTATGGAGCTGGCTGTCTATGGACACAGACCTATGAAACCATGAGCCAAATGAACTTTTCCTCCTCTATAATTGTTCTTGGAAGGTCTTTTGGCCTCAGCAGCTAAAACACTGACTATAACATTATGTGTGAGCACAGTACCAGTCAAGACAATTTTCTCTGCAATAAAAGAGAACATCTCAGTGATGGAGCACATTCACTGTTGGTCAGCAGGGGACTCTATTAGTCCTCATTACTTGGGGGTTCACATGGAAGGAGGCTCCACTTAGACATGTGTCTCCACTGACATTAAGGCAGGAGATAGATACGGAACAGAAAATTACACATTGTACTTAAACTTCTCCCCAGAAAAGATTTAAGTTCTCTTTCAAAGTTCCTCGGACCACAGCAATTTTGAAAGGTTCATGTCTACCTTTGGAATAAACTGAAGAATAAAATCCTGCTGTGCTCCAGAGAAAGGAGGACTAGATATATAAGATGAACAGTACCAATGAGAGCCACATTTACCCTCAGTTCTTGCTTGGACCATTGCAACATACTCTTAGCTACTCTCCCTGTTTTCACATATCCCTGCCTCTAATCTGTTCACAAAGCACCAGAGTGTGAGGTCTGCTCCTCTTTAACATGACTCTAGTAGTTCTACCAGCCTCAGGCTTCCATGCCCTTGTGTCTAACTCCTAACAAGATTGAATATCTTTTCCTGGGGATCCAACCCAGGGACTCACACATGCCAGGCAAATACTGTACCACTGGGCCACATCCCTGCTCTAAAACTGAGCATCCTAACCATGGCTTTCAGAGCTTTGCATGGACCTAATCCTTCCAACCACATGGCTTCATCCTCTCATCTAAGATCTGACACTCTGGGCACTTTTCACTGCTCACCATCTTGTGGCCCCTGTGGTGTCTACGTTTCCTTCATTCCATGTGCTGCCCTCTGAGTCCTTTCCTCCTTCCTCATGGGCTCAGCACTGCTTCTTTTTTCCACGTTAGGCTTTTGCTACCTTTCATCTCTCTCTCACAGGAGTTTTATCCCAACATGCTTTTAATTATAAATTTATAATTACATGGTAATCCATGTTTGTTTAATACGTTTCTCCCTCTGTACATTCACCACGGGAAGCAACAATGAGTTTTTTCCCCACTGTTTATACATAGCTCTTAGCACACAACCTTTCACAGAGCAGGCACTCACTACCATGAGAAGTAAATTCAGCACAGTTCTGCTGTTAATGTCTGATAGAGAGCAACAAATCAGTTAAAATTCGTGTGGCAGAAAGCCACTAATCTGGAATTTGAAACAAAAAATCCAAATGTTAGAATTAAATATGCCGTTATGTCTTTGTCTCCACTTCACAGCTTATAAAGAACATTCACATCCATTATAGCAAATGATCCTTCAGATCCACAGGAGGTAGGCCAGGTTGCACAGTTACCATTTCATAATGAGAGTATGGAAGCTGAAGGAACTGAAGAGACTCGCCCAAGATCGTGCTGCTGGTAATGGCAATGCCAGAAGGTGAATTAGAGGCTTCTGACTCTACTTCTGCTTCTGGCTGCTCACACCATCCTGTCTCTCAATTCAAGAAGGTCAGCCTTAGAAGTATTCATGTGGGGACAGTGTTAATGAAAGGAAAATTATTAATACAATACCCGGGCCAGATTCCGAATAGACATGCAGAGGATGACCTTCAGTTTCGCTGTTCATTTCAGAATCTCTGCCCAAAGGAATTGATCGAGGTGAAAGAAGAACTTCATCAAGGGCTTAGCTTCATAAATATATCTCTTCCCAATGTCTCTAAGGACCTTGAAGTCACCACCATTAGTTTATGGCAAAGAATGTTTCTAAGAGGCAGTTATGAGATGCCTGTGGTGTCTGGCAGGGGTTACATATTAAGCTCTGACCACATTTATTCAAGAAGTATATTTTGAGAGGCTGGGGTTGCGGCTCAGTGGTAGAGCACTTGACTAGCATGTGTGAGGCACTGGGTTCAATCCTCAGCACCGCATAAAAATAAATACATAAAATAGAGGTAGGTGTCCATCTTCAACTTAAAACTTTTTTAAAAAAGAAATATATTTTGAGCACCTACTCAGTGTGAAATTCAATGTACATGCAATATGATAGGTTGGCTGGGAATTGAGTCAGGAGTCTTCTGATTATAGTGTGAGTCCAGAGTAGG
Organism: Spermophilus citellus; assembly: GCF_964194105.1. Classification (NCBI taxonomy): domain Eukaryota; kingdom Metazoa; phylum Chordata; class Mammalia; order Rodentia; family Sciuridae; genus Spermophilus; species Spermophilus citellus. The sequence continues at coordinate 186,602,371 of NC_138182.1, forward strand.
TCCCGGTAGAATCTCATGGGGAAAGGTACAAGGAGGAGTGACTAAACGGAAGATGGCGGCGGGAAGTGAGTAAGCCATTCCGTGCTCCGCGCCGCTGCGCCCGCAGCGTATGTTGCCGCGTCTTAAAAGATGAAGTAAAGATCATTAAAGGAGATCTGTCGACAAAGACTCAGCACCGTGTCAAGAAAGGGGCCTAGGTGGAGTGTATCCGCCACGACTCTAGCCAAGGTGGAGTGAGTCCATCACGACTTCAGTGCGAGCAGTAAGGCTGCAGCCCGAGCTGCCCAGCTCCCTCGGCCCCTTCTCCTTCTCCTCTCCGCCTTTCCACTTTGCTTCTCCCCAGCCGTCTCTCCTCCCACGCTCAGTCCCTAAATCTAGATCTCAATTTCTTTCCCCCACCCCGCCCGCTCTCCCGCGTATCCGGTACCCGGCCCGCATGGCCCCGAGGCGCTGCCTCCCCTCCCCCAGCCCGCACCTCCTCCCCGGGGGTCCTGAAGGCCACAGCTGGGCCGCCGCCGCTTCCCGCGGAGCACCATAGAGCAGACTCTTCACCATGCAAGTGAGCTGCCGAGTTAAATGGTACAGCTGATAAGATGAGTGACAATTTAAAATCTAAGTGATCCAACATGGCGGCGGACGCGGAGAGATCAAGTCTCTAACCCCTTCAGCTGCGCGAGCATAGGGAGAAGTAAACTGTCAAAATACTGTTCACTCAGGACCACTAGGCACTGTTGAGCTGAAGGGGATCCCGGGCGAACAGTCTGCCCCTCTCAGAACACACCGAGCCCGGATTGGGCTGCATTCTAGTTCTGGTTCGCCTGCTTCTCGTGACTCAGCACTAATGATCCCGCTGAAATAACTAGTCGGTCCACCTGAACTCACAGAGGTAAAAGCAAACTAAGGACGATAGTCAGACCCAGGGTATCCCTCTGCTGACAACAGAGATCCCTTGCACCAGCTACCAGGGGAGTTGCTACCTGAGGGCAAACAAATTCGCTGGGGGTCCTCAGCCCCAAGCCCTACAAACTTAGGGTCTGAGGGAGGCAAACAGAAAGGGTGTGCCCAGGCATCCATGGAAACAGGGCTCCCAGGAGCAGCAGACCCGGAGTGTAGCCAGTATTTTGGCGAGCTTCACAGGTGAGCGGGGCCTGGCTTGAGGAACCACAAGAGAAGGCCCTAGCACTCAGGATTGGAGACCCGCACAGTCTGGGAAGAAGAGCTGAGGAACAGTGATTGGTTCCCACCCATCAAGAAGAGAAGCGTGGCCCACTTCCCACCTACTGGAAGAGAAGTTAATTGAGCTCTATGACTGCATTTATTATTATTATTAATTTTTAATGATTATTATTAGTATTTTTTTTAAATTTTATTTTCACTTTTTGTTGTTGATGTTTTTGTTGCTCTTCAACTTTCTTATTAATGGTTTCAATTTTTTTTAATTCTTTTTATTCTATTATTATTACTATTTTTTTTAAACTTTAATTTCCATTTGTTTATTATCATTATAATTTTTTTGGTTTTAAATTTTTATTTTTTCGTTTTTTCTTTCTTTCTTTTCACTTTTTTTCTTTTGTCTTTTCATTTCTTTTCAATTTTCTTATTCCCCCTTTCTTGAATTCTACCTGCCTACACTCACTCTCTTTAGTGACTTCTTCCCTTCCCTTCTAATACCTCTCCTCCCAAGCATCAAATAAATTTATAAGAGTAAACAGTAACTCAGCAGTCAAACAGAACAAGAAGTATCATGAGCATAAAAAAGCAAGGAAGAAAAGGAGTACAAACAATGAAGGACAGTCTAAATATTCAGGAGGACCTGGAGTCATCAGAAAAATGGCCATATAAAGAACTCAAGGAACACCTTAGACAGATGGAAAGGAACCTGAAAGATCACATTGAAAATGAATTACATAAACAAATACAAGAAGAAGTTAAGCATCTTTATCAGGAGATAGAGATTATAAAAAATAATCAAACAATAATTCTAGAAATGAAGGAAACGATAAACCAAATTAAAAACTCAATCGAGAGTATCACTAACAGAGTGGAGCAAGTAGAAGCCAGAACGTCAGATAATGAAGACAAAATATATCATCTTGAAAAGAGTCTAGCCAACTCAGATAGGCTGGTAAAAAATCACAAGAAAAGCATCCAAGAGATTTGGGATAACTTAAAAAAAACAAACTTACGAGTCATCGGGATAGAGAAAGGCACAGAGATTCATGCCAGGGGAATGAGTAAATTGCTGAATGAAATAATTACAGAAAACTTTCCAGAAATAAAAAAGGAAACAGATATACAAATTGTAGATGCATACAGGACACCGAGCACACAAAATCACAGTAGACCAACGCCAAGACACATTGTTATGAAGATATCCAATATACAGAACAAAGAGAAAATATTAAAAGCTACAAGAGAAAAGAGGCAGATTACATTTAGGGGTAAACCAATAAGGTTAACAACGGATTTTTCATCACAGACGCTGAAAGCGAGAAGATCCTGGAACAACGTATTTCAAACACTGAAAGACAATGGATGCCAACCAAGAATTCTCTATCCAGCAAAATTAAGCTTCAGATATGACAACGAAATAAAAATCTTTCATGATAAACAAAAGCTAAAAGAATTTGTAGCCAGAAAACCAGCATTGCAAAGCGTCTTGAGCAAAACTCTACACGAGGAAGAAATGAAAAACAATAACCAAAACCATCAGCAGGAAGTGCCTCGGTAAAGACAGAGGACGGGGGGAAAGCTAATCATGGAGAAACAAACTAAATTAGAAAAAAAAGAGATAAATAATCAAACATGGCAGGAAGTACAAACCATATATCAATAGTAACTCTAAACGTTAATGGCTTAAACTCTCCAATAAAGCGACATAGGCTGGTAACATGGATTAAAAAAAACAAATCCAACAATATGCTGCCTCCAGGAGACACATCTGATTGGAAAAGACATACACAGGCTCAAGGTAAAAGGTTGGGAAAAAATATACCACGCACACGGTCCTCGTAAGCAAGCAGGGGTGGCCATTCTCATATCGAATAAAATCGACTTCAAGACTAAGTTAATCAAAAGGGATAAGGAAGGACATTATATTCTGTTAAAAGGAACCATTCACCAATAAGACATAACAATTATCAATATTTATGCACCAAATAATGGCGCTGCGACATTCATAAAACAAACTCTCCTCAAGTTCAAGAATCAAATAGACCACAACACAATAATCATGGGTGACTTCAACACACCTCTCTCACCATTGGACAGATCCTCCAAACAAAAGTTGAATAAAGAAACTATTGACCTCAATATCACAATCAATAACCTAGACTTAACTGACATATATAGAATATATCAACCATCATCAAGTGGATATACTTTTTTCTCAGCAGCACATGGAACCTTCTCAAAAATAGATCATATATTATGCCATAGGGCAACCCTCAGTAAATATAAAGGGGTAGAGATAATACCATGCACTTTATCAGATCATAATGGAATGAAACTGGAAATCAATGATAAAAGAAGGAAGGAAAAATCCTACATCACATGGACAGTGAACAATACGTTACTGAATGATCAATGGGTTACAGAAGACATAAAGGAGGAAATCAAAAAATTCTTAGAGATAAATGAAAATACAGACACAACATATCGGAATCTATGGGACACAATGAAAGCAGTTTTAAGAGGGAAATTCATCGCCTGGAGGTCATTCCTCAAAAAAAGGAAAAACCAACAAATAAATGAGCTCACACTTCATCTCAAAACCCTAGAAAAGGAAGAGCAAAGCAATAGCAAATTAGCAGAAGGCAAGAATTAATTAAAATCAGAGCAGAAATCAATGAAATTGAAACAAAAGAAACTTTTGAAAAAATTAACAAAACAAAAAGTTGGTTCTTTGAAAAAATAAATAAGATCGACAGACCCCTAGCCATACTAACGAAGAGAAGAAGAGAGAGAACTCAAATTACTAACATACGGGATGAAAAAGGCAATATTACAACAGACGCTTCAGAAATACAGAAAACAATTTGAAATTATTTTGAAAACCTATATTCCAATAAAATAGAAGATAGTGAAGACATCGATAAATTTCTTAAGTCATATGATTTGCCCAGACTGAGTCAGGAGGAAACTCACAACTTAAACAGACCAATATCAATAGATGAAATAGAAGAAGCAATCAAAAGACTTCCAACCAAGAAAAGCCCAGGACCGGATGGGTATACAGCGGAGTTTTACAAAACCTTTAAAGAAGAATTAATACCAATACTTTTCAAGTTATTTCAGGAAATAGAAAAAGAGGGAGCTCTGCCAAATTCATTCTATGAGGCCAACATCACCCTGATTCCGAAAACAGACAAAGACACCTCAAAGAAAGAAAACTACAGACCAATATCTCTGATGAACCTAGATGCAAAAATCCTCAATAAAATCCTGGCGAATCGGATACAAAGGCACATCAAAAAAATTGTGCACCATGATCAAGTAGGATTCATACCTGGGATGCAAGGATGGTTCAATATACAGAAATCAATAAATGTTATTCACCATATCAATAGACTTAAAGATAAGAACCATATGATCATCTCGATAGACGCAGAAAAAGCATTTGACAAAGTACAGCATCCCTTTATGTTCAAAACATTAGAAAAACTAGGGATAACAGGAACTTACCTCGACATTGTAAAAGCTATCTATGCTAAGCCTCAGGCTAGCATCATTCTGAATGGAGAAAAATTGAAGGCATTCCCTCTAAAATCTGGAACAAGACAGGGATGCCCCCTATCACCACTTCTATTCAATATAGTTCTCGAAACACTGACCAGAGCAATTAGACAGACGAAAGAAATTAAAGGCATAAAAATAGGAAAAGAAGAACTTAAATTATCACTATTTGCGGATGACATGATTCTATACCTAGAAGACCCAAAAGGGTCTACAAAAAAACTACTAGAACTAATAAATGAATTCACCAAAGTGGCAGGATATAAAATCAACACACATAAATCAAAGGCATTTCTGTATATCAGCGACAAAACTTCTGAAATGGAAATGAGGAAAAACACTCCATTCACAATATCCTCAAAAAAAAATAAAATATTTGGGAATCAACCTACAAAAGAGGTGAAAGACCTATACAATGAAAACTACAGAACCCTAAAGAGAGAAGTAGAAGAAGATCTTAGAAGATGGAAAAGTATACCCTGTTCATGGATAGGCAGAACTAACATTATCAAAATGGCGATATTACCAAAAGTTCTCTATAGGTTTAATGCAATGCCAATCAAAATCCCAATGGCATTTCTTGTAGAAATAGATAAAGCAATCGTGAAATTCATATGGAAAAATAAAAGACCCAGAATAGCAAAAACAATTCTAAGCAGGAAGTGTGAATCAGGTGGTATAGCGATACCAGATTTCAAACTATATTACAGAGCAATAGTAATAAAAACAGCATGGTACTGGTACCAGAACAGGCGGGTGGACCAATGGTACAGAATAGAGGACACAGAGACTAATCCACAAAGCTACAACTATCTTATATTTGATAAAGGAGCTAAAAACATGCAATGGAGAAAGGATAGCATCTTCAACAAATGGTGTTGGGAAAACTGGAAATCCATATGCAACAAAATGAAACTGAATCCCCTCCTCTCGCCATGCACAAAAGTCAACTCAAAGTGGATCAAGGAGCTAGATATCAAATCAGAGACTCTGCGTCTGATAGAAGAAAAAGTTGGCTCCGATCTACAGATTGTGGGGTCGGGCTCCAAATTCCTTAATAGGACACCCATAGCACAAGAGTTAATAACAAGAATCAACAAATGGGACTTACTTAAACTAAAAAGTTTTTTTCTCAGCAAGAGAAACAATAAGAGAGGTAAATAGGGAGCCTACATCCTGGGAACAAATTTTTACTCCTCACACTTCAGATAGAGCCCTAATATCCAGAGTATACAAAGAACTCAAAAAATTAGACAATAAGAAAACAAATAACCCAATCAACAAATGGGCCAAGGACATGAACAAACAATTCACAGAGGAGGACATACAATCAATCAACAAGTACATGAAAAAATGCTCACCATCTCTAGCAGTCAAGGAAATGTAAATCAAAATCACCCTAAGATACCACCTCACCCCAGTAAGATTGGCAGCCATGATGAAGTCAAACAACAATGAGTGCTGGCGAGGATGTGGGGAAAAGGGTACTCTTGTACACTGCTGGTGGGACTGCAAACGGGTGCGGCCAATTTGGAAAGCAGTATGGATATTCCTGGGAAAGCTGGGAATGGAACCACCATTTGACCCAGCTATTGCCCTTCTCGGACTATTTCCTGAAGACCTTAAAAGAGCACACTACAGGGATACTGCCACATCGATGTGCATAGCAGCACAATTCACAATTGCTAGACTGTGGAATCAACCAAGATGCCCTTCAATAGATGAATGGATTGGGCTGGGGATGTGGCTCAAGCGGTAGCGCGCTCGCCTGGCATGCATGCGGCCCGGGTTCGATCCTCAGCACCACATACCAACAAAGATGTTGTGTCCGCCGAGAACTAAAAAATAAATATTAAAAATTCTCTCTCTCTCCTCTCTCACTCTCTCTCTAAAAGAAAATAGATGAATGGATTAAATAAATGTGGCATTTATACACCATGGAGTATTACGCAGCACTAAAAAATGACAAAATCACGGAATTTGCAGGGAAATGGATGGCACTAGAGCAGATTATGCTTAGTGAAGCTAGCCAATCCCTAAAAAACAAATACCAAATGTCTTCTTTGATATAATGAGAGCAACTAAGAACAGAACAGGGAGGAAGAGCAGGAAGAAAAGATTAACATTAAACAGAGACATGAGGTGGGAGGGAAAGGGAGAAAAAAAGGGAAATCACATGGAAATGGAGGGAGACCCTCATTGTTATACAAAATTACATATAAGAGTTTATGAGGGGAATGGGATAACAAACATGGAGGGAAATGAATTACAGTAGATGGGGTAGAGAGAGAAGATGGGAGGGGAGGGGAGGGGGGATAGTAGAGGATAGGAAAGGTAGCAGAATACAACAGTCACTAATATGGCAGTATGTAAAAATGTGAATATGTAACAGATGTGATTCTGCAATCTGTATTTGGGATAAAAATGGGAGTTCATAACCCACTTGATTCTAATGTATGAAATATGATATGTCAAGAGCTTTGTAATGTTGTGAACAACCAATTAAAAAAAAGAAAGTTACAAGGAGGAGATGAGCAGTAAATGAAGAAATGGGTTTTTTCATAAGGGCACCAGCCACCTTGGAACAAAAAGAAGAAATAGCTAAAGGAGCGAGGGAAAGGAGAACACAGGAATCCTGTAAATATTGTAATTGTGTTCTAAATGTAACTAATCAACTCATCCTGGGTTGAAGAGAACACTTCTTATAGTCTGTTTGAGTTCTTCTGAAACAGTTCAGCTTAACAACTGAATTTTCAGCCACTGCAAACATGAGGTCACCCCCAGCCCCCAAACACAAACCCTTCTGGTAGTCCAGGGAACCAAGCCCTCAACTTTCTCCCTCTCCCCCAGTTCACCTCTCATCTCCCCCTTTCCTTTACACACATCACTATTTCCACTTCCTGCCACAAGGTGCCCCCAGTGTACACGTTCTCAGTGTTCCCAAAAAGATTTAAAATAGGGTTAGGTAGGACTGGACTAGAAACAAGGAAACCCACCAAGCCAGGCAGGTACACACAGGAAAGGGTACTGAATAGTTAGATTGGCTCCAATTCTGCTCACATCCACATAAAAGAACTATATGAAATATTAAATGTGTGTAGCCACTTGCTTCAGAGACAAATGATAAGACTCATTAGTCTTGACAAAAGAATGTTTTAAAAATATGAGACTGGGTAATGAGTATTCCCACGAGGTACCATAGAGAGAGTACACATTCAGAGAAAGGCTATATGTTGAAATCCAATTTTAATTAGGGCATTGCAATAACCAAAACCTTTAGAAGTAAGAGAAACTAACTTCCTTTTCCCCAGCAAGGAAAGGGTCAAATCACTTTTGAACCTAAAACTTTCATGACCAACAGAAAGGGAAGCTTGATAGAACCCAGAGAATTTTTTTGGCAGCATGCTTGCACATAACACTTTATTCATGCTGCTTGTCATTCTTCTTTCTGAGCCTCACATATGATTTCTACCTTTGGCAATCATTTATTTTGAATGACTTTTTCACAGAGCAGATGTCCACCCATGTTGGGTCCCATTTCATCTGCTACAATAGGCAACTTTAGAGGAAGCCTGCCCCATGAGGAGAAGGAAAGGGTGCTACCTTCAGATGCTAACTTCATGTAGCTCTCATGAGGTCCTCCATGCCTACCCTTTGCAGAATGCTCTCCTAATACATTACTCCCCACACTTACCTACTTTATTTTCTGTATGGCATTGAGTACCCCTTAGATACATCAACATCTATTTTATCTACCAGAATGAAAGTTTCATGAGAATGAAGTCTTTGTTCATTGATATAATGTCTGTGTCTTGAAGAGTGTACCCCAAACATTGTAGATGTTCCATAATTATTTTATAAGTAAATATTTTCCCTGTGTTGCTGTCTCAGAATGGTGGTGAAAAAAAAAAAGGACAGATAATAGAACTGAATCATATGACACAAAAACAACTACATTTTATCCCAAATCACAGGGACTGAAACATAATGGGTCCATGGTTTTCATGGACAGCTAAGACTACATAAGTTACATATGTAGGGTTAAAATGGGAGTTTCCTTCGGCACTGACTGATAATTATTCCATGGTATATAATTTTCAAATGGAGTTATATTGAGGACAAAATGTTCCCGCATAGGGGTTAAACTCTAGATAATCTTCAGAGTGAAGTAATAAAGGATAAAGATCAGTAGATTGGTGACAAAAGGAAAGCAACTAGACAAAAGTTTATTTTAAAAGCTTTCTCTAAACTCTGACCCGGGACATTCAAGCTAATTTCGCCTCCAGCATCATCTGATGGGAATATTCCTATGTAAAGAAATATTAGAAGGAAGCTAGTTAATAATTTCTCCAAATGAAATATGTGATTAATAAAAAGGCTTGCTCTAAAATTGAAATCTGGTTTATTTTCCTGATTATTAATAAATTATGTGTTCTATATATTTGACCTTAAAAATGACAAATTAATGGAGAGACCAGAAATGCTAGCTCTGCTGCTTACTAGTATGTGCCCTTAGGCAAATATTTCTAAGCATCTCTGAAACCAGAACTTCTGGTAAGGTAAAAGAAAGTGGGAGAAGGGCTCTAGCAAATTTCTAATTTATAGTGCTATTGATAAATACTTACCCCTATAGGCTGGACAATAGAGTGTGTCCACCTGGTAGCAAAGCTCTTACTGGGTCATGCTTCAAAGGTGAAGAAATCTATCTTAAAAACTACACCTACTAAGTCATTCATGTTAGTGACAGAAATTCCTATACTCCTGAGCTCTTTAATCCTGCAGCTTTCACCAGAGACCCCAATCTCTACACAGGAGCTTATGTGCGACTCTGGTGTTTGTAGGTTGGTTGATTTCCTTTTCAAAAAAAAAAATCAACAGAATACTGGAGTCTTTCTTTACATTTTGGATAAATATGAAGTATCATTACTCCTAAAAATGGAAGACTATTACCCCAGAATATTCCTTCTAGTGTGGAGGAAAGAATTCAGACTTAAGTTCCAAAAAAACAGAACTTGAACCTTGTCTTTATTATTAAACATGTAACCTAGAAACAATTATCTTCCCTAAGTAAAACTGTTTCTTCAGCTGTAAAATGGAAATAACAAAAATACCACCTTCATGAGGTTGTTGGGAAATTACACATGGAGTGCTTTGCAAAGGTTAAAGGACTTTACAGATGCAAGCTACTCTCCCCAGGTGAGCTTGGAAGTATTTTTTGTGAAAAGAATAATACTCCTTTTTTCAGCTTGCCAAGTACTCTCATGTGCATTAACTCATTCAAACCAATATAGTCTGAGTTCTCATGATTAGTTCTAAGTCTTTGAGGAATGGCTAGTTTTGTTTTTTCCCAAATAAAGCCTCCAAAGCACTCTGGGATGTTTCCATTATTATCCCCTACCTATACCAACAGGTCTTGACTGAAAATATCTTAGAAGCACTTCATTAAGCAAAGACATTTTGCTATTGCAGACACACATGTTCATTCTGTCATTGCATATTCATTCATCATATTCATTCATCCAGTAAACACATGACATGTAGAATAGTCTACCCAGCCATGGGTGCAAACAGAGTCTAAAGTAGAAAGTTGTGAAAATGACAGAGCAAAAAAGAACAAGTATGACAAAATACTACTCATAGTATTTCCCACAGAGTGGTGAACAACTACCTGAAAACAATAAGAAATGTACCAACCTCAAATGGTCAATCACAAGTATTTTTATAATGTGTAGAAATTTCCAGAAATATGCTTTCAAGAAACTTCTCTTGTCACTAACTTTATGACAGTATTTGAGGTTCCCTGGGATGCTTATCATATGGCTGGGGGACTGTAGTAATGGCTCTGACATTCAGCATGTATGAGACACCCATCCCAGACACTTATTCCATTTACCACCAAGTCAACAGTTATTCAGCTCAGTAGCAGAAAAGAGATTAAAGATTATTTGTCTTGCTCTTAACCAAGTTTTCCTATCAATCCAGTCAATGTATCAATTTTATCCTTTTCTGTCTATATACATTTCCAGAGATACTATCTCTCAGTGGTATAAAGATGACATGAAAACCTTATAAGAGCAATACTTAAAATCCCAAACAATGATTACCAGACAGCACAGCCTCACTCTTCACCATCATTTTTAATGAAGAGCAGATACCTTTTTAAAAACAACCTTGATGTCTTTTTAAAAAATTATTTAAATCTATTTTATTTTTATTGGTTCTTTATAGTTATACATTGCAATAGAATTAATTTTGATATAATTATGCAAGCATGAACATATTCTAATAATATAATATTATTCTAATTAAGACACCGATCTAAATAGAAGTTAATATTAGGCCCCATTAGGCCTACATTGGAAGTCGTGCAATCCAACTTCTAGGGAACTGTGTTCCTTCCTGTGTAACCCCTGCTTCTCCAACCTAATAAATGCACATCCCCGCATTATCTGAGTAGGAGCAATGCTATGCAACATGGGCACTGGTCATGATACAGTTACTAGTACAGAGGCAGATTTATATATGCTGATTCATTGGTCCAGATGTTCACATACAAATGTTCTTAAAAATATGGGATTGGGGTCAAGAGTTGATTCATTATTTTGGGGTGGCTAGACAAGTAATACCTGAACTTGAGAACTTATGGTGGCCACATTTTCCCATGAGAACAGAAACAGAAAAAATATATTAAGTAACAGAGTGGCATGAAGCAAATATCTGTGGAAAAAAATAGAGATTTAATAAGGAGAAAAAGATACTCTTTTATCTATTGTACACATTGCCAGTGAAATGGGAGTAAGATTCTAAATAAAACAGAGAGCTGTATTCAGCAGTGGCAACGGATATGATGTACAAATCTCCATGGCTTGACTCCACACTTATTACTAAAAACTACAAAAACAAATATGGAAAAATAAATAACAAATACATATGTCTATTCCTGATTAAATCTCTGTTGTCAATGATTTATGGATATTAGGCAATAATTCTATCTTTACTGAAGTTATCAGTACCTACAAGTAAATGAAAATATTTTTCTGAATTTGTACACCTTACATTTTATTGAAAGGTTATAGCCTCAATCAACATTTCCCTTTAGTGACAGCTATAATCAGGGCAAACAGTTTTAAGCTTATATATTATTATCTCACAATAAACTATGAAGGAAATTATGATTCACATGTTTGCTTATTCTTACCTGCAGACATCATTCCCTTTAGCCAAAACACAAAAACTATAATGCCTCACTTATCCTACTGGCCAAAAAGGACGAGCTTCTACACAGCCAAATGGATATCACAAAGTGTATGTGCTCTATTCCATAGAAGGGGCCCTCCTACAATCATAGTGACTCTTACTTTACATGTCTTCTTATGTAACACACTTGCTTACCTACTTAACTTTACAGAATAGCCATCATATAAAAAAAAGAGATAAAATCTAGAAGATGCTAAAAATTGGCCACAATTACCATAAAAGTCCATTAGTTCAGTATAGTCAGTCTCTTCACTAAATGAATAATACTATACACATTAATAAAATCTACAGAACTATTGAACATTTGTGAGACCCATCCTGAGTCATCAGGAAAAGGCTAAATTATGTTCAATATATTTTGTAGTAAAATGTTAACATAGTAAGCAAAATACTTGGGAGGATTTATATTTCACAGGGTATTTTATTTTGAAGTTACTTGGAAAATGTTATTTGATTTTAAAATTTATTCATGAGATATCAGTACATTTCAGCAGGAATGCAGTTATAGCTGCCATTTTTAACAGATTTTGGAAGGAAACAATAGAGAAAAAAATTTCAAGTATGGACTGAACAATTTCTTGCTCACCCTCAAGTTCTGCCAGGTAGAGAGAGGTGATGGGAGGGGAGGGGAGGAGAGGGGAGGGGGGATAGGAAGGGCAACAGAATACAACAGACACTAGTATTGCTGTATGTATAAACATGGCTGTATAACCAATGTGATCCTGTAATCTGTACATGTGGAAAAGGAGAATTCATACCCCATTTGAATCAAATGTATGATACATCAAGATCATTGTATCGTCTTGAGTAACTCATTAAAAAAAAAAAAGTTCTGCCTCCTTACCAGCTTTTCAGACTTGTAATGGTGCCGGAAGAGCATATGGAACTGGAACTGTTATCTCTGTTACAAGGAAATTGTGGGCAACCTATTTTGTAAAAGATTCAGAAAAAAGCCATCATGTGCTACCTGATCTGCATGAAACAGCAGAAAAGAAGGGTCTAAGTCATATAAATCTTCCATCATAAACTCTCTGCCACTTCAATGGCTTCCACTCATCTTCCAAATCAAACTCAGCTTTCTCCTAAAAAATAAGTACCATGTGTTTCATAAAACAAAGACTAATATTTCACTGGAGTAAAGCATCTTTTCATAACTGTCAATTCATAGCTGCAACATTTACTAATTTCGTTTTCCTGATCACAGAAATATCTATACCTCATCGATTTTAATGCATAGATTTTTATATATGTATCATAATATTGGTTCTAAACTGAATGCTTCATACCTTACAGTACTGTTGCTAAGCTTCAGGCTCAGATGGTCATGACAGCAAATGACATAACTAGAACCCAACCAGTAACTGGAAACAAATGAGCAAGATAAGCCAATGGCTGCTCATGATAATGCACTCTAAATCTTCAGATATATATATATATATATATATATATATATGACTCTTATGCAACACTATAATGAAAAATGACCAGCCACCATTCACTTTGCAAACATGGATACTTGAGCCTCATGGGCTATTGTAAAACAGAGGAAAAAAACTCTCCTGAGACAATATTGCAGTTTTAGGAAAGAAATGTTTTCAGCTGCTGTAATCATTCTAATTACTTCAGAATGTTTCTTTTTTTCCCCTTCACCCTCTAGGGCCTTTTTCCCTTCAAATCAGCTACAGAAACAAAGCAATTTAGCACAGTAAAAAGCTTATTAACACATGATGCAGTTCAGTGGCATGAGAAAATGCTGGGGAGAAAACAAGGAACCCATCTCCTGAAAAAAAAAAAATGTAGATCTGAATATTTCAAATCAAAGAAGCTGAGCTGGAGAATGAATAACTCAACAAAATGTGAAAATAAAGGTCAAAATGGGGGCTCTGACTGCAGAGAAATCTCAGCTCTGTGGGATGAAAGATGGCAGTTTAATTCTTCAACTTGGCCAGCAAGTACAGTTTACAGCTAAGATGGCGATTTTCTAAATCCTCATTTATCATCTGACAAGAGTCCCCAGGTTCTCTTCAACTATAGATTCTTCTGCTTTTCTTAGCTTCCTTGTGGGACACCAAGAAAGATGAAATGGTCCCATTTATCTGTGGCAAGTCAATGTGAGGATTCTGCTTATCTACAGAGGTGAAGTAAGGAAGGGAAGGTATAGGAAGTAAAGTGCTCAAGACATTTTCTCAGGGCATAAGAAGAAAACCAACCTAAGCTCTCTATTTGAGGATTTTGAGCACTTTGAACAGAAAAAAAAGTAATGTATAGGATAATATGTAAGGTATGTTGGGCATATAAGTTGGGCAAAGAAATATGAGAAAGTTTGATGACATTGCCACAGTCTTATTTTCTTTATTCAAGAAAAACACATTTTGAATAACTTGATGCACCTCCTAAAAAAGAGCATAAGGAAATTCTTAGGTAAAAGAAGTGAACATCAAAGACCTTACAGTGGATCCAGAGATGCCCTGAATTTAACCTTTTTCTCCTCAAGATGAACCAGTTCTTCATTTACCACTTGGCTATTGGGAATCTGTTCTACATTAGACATGATACTAGCTTCTGTATATGTGGATATGAATAAAGTAAATTTCCAGTTTCCTTGGAGCTTATAGTCTAATATGAGAGAAAGGTCTCAATATATTGAATATTCATTCAATATATGTATATTGTATATTGATCACAGACAACACATTGGCCAATATATGTCATATTGTCCTTACTATATGTAGTTGTTCAATACACTTTGTGCATACACAATATGTTACTCAATATGCTAAGGTCAATAATAGGAACAAAAGTATGATGTCAGAGGAAAGGGGCATGGGATCTAGGGGCTTATTAGAGGTGCTGATATCTTAGGTGAACCTTGAAAGTGAATTCCACATCACAGTGAATGGGATTCTAGGCAGAAGAAACCAAAACAATGCTTACAATTTCATGCATGCTTTAAAACTGGCATATTGCAGGGGCACAGGTTTGTATGTGACAAAAAGGAGAAAAAATAAATATAAAGACTATTTTATGATATAGTGCATACTAGTCGTGGAAATACTTAGATGTTTGGTTTATTTAAATGCAATTTCCTAAGACTATTTATTATGCCAATAGTAAGGATATGAAAGTACAACTACTGATTAATCCTAGATAAAATTCTCAATATCAAACATGAACCAAAAGGGAAAGGGCATGAGTCATCTTATTGGATGCAATTGTAGAGGTTATCTTTGTGTAGCCTCAGTTAAAACATAGGGTAAATAGTTCCAGATTGGTATTTTTGAACTGAACCATACATATAAATCTAAAAATGTTGACAGTTGACAGTGATGTCTTCAAAATTAAAATAATAAGTACAGCTAGGACTGAAGCATGCTCCAAATACTTCTAATGAATTCTTTGCATCTGAACTACTATGATGATGTCTATCAGGACACCTTCCAAAAGCATCTTCCAAAGCCTCCCTCAGCAATTCACTCTGTTGTCTCAGAGTCCCAAGGTCACAAAGCTTATTTATAGAACACCTAGCTTCATTGTATTGTGATTCCAAACCTACTTCAGTTAAGTTCTTCCTCTTCAGGAGCAAGAAATGTCTCTTATTAATTCTCCAATTATCATCCAAAGTCCAACCCAATATGTAAACATAGAATAAATAACAAGAGTTCCTCTTTCATGTCTGTTTTGACATGGAAGTGGAAACAATTTAGCCCCCGGTAGCCTTAAGAATGGAAAACACAATAGGTAGGTGTTTTACTCAGCTTTTTTTTAACTTCATATTTCCAATTTTAATTTATGATATCATAATTTATATAGTTATTTAATTTTTATTTTCATCTTTTTTTAGTTATATATGACAGTAGAATCTATTTTGACATATTTATACAAACATGAAATATATCTTATTCCAATTAAGATCCCAGTCTTGTGGTGCATTCATTTATGTACATAGCAAAGTTGTGTCATATTCATTCTACTATCTTTCCTATTCCTATTCTCCCTCACTTCCCTTCATTCCCCTTTGTCACATTCAATTAACTTCTATTCTACCTCCTTGTTGTGTCTTAGCATCCACATAACAGAAAGAACATTCTACCTTTGGTTTTCAGGGATTGGCTTATTCACCACCTAACGTGATCATCTTCAGATCATCCATTTACCAGAAAATGTTATAAAGTAATTCTTCTTTATGGCTCAGTATTATTCCATTGTGTATGTAAACCACATTTTATTTATGTATTGATAGGCACCTAAGTTGGTTCTGTAGCTTAGCTATTGTGAATTGAGCTGCTAAAACATTGATATGGATATGTTATTGTAGTATGCTGATTTTAACTCCTTGGGATATATACCGAGAAGCTGGGTCAAATGGTGATTTCATTTCTAGTTTTTCGAGGAATCTCCATACTGCTTTCCAGAGTGGTTGCAACAATTTGCAGTCCCATCAACAATGTATGAGTGTAACTTTTCCCCCACATCTTCACCAATATTTGTTGTTATTTGTATTCTTGATAATTGTCATTCTGACTGGAATGAGATGAAATTTCATTGTAGTTTTAATTTGCATTTATCTAATTGTTAGAGGTGTTAAAGATTTTTACATGTATTTGTTGACTCTTCATATTTCTTCTTTTTGACAAATTTCCGTATAGTTCCTTTGCCCATTTGTTGATTGTATTATTTGGGTGTTTGTTTGTTTGTTTTGTTTTGTTTGATGTTAAGTTTTTTGAGATCTTTGAATATCCTGTAGATTAATGCTCTGAGCTGTGGGTGGTGAAGATTTTCTTCCATTCTATAGGCTCTCTCTTCATGCTCTTGATTGTTTTCTTTGCTGTGAAGAAGCTTATTTGATACCATCTCATTTATTGATTTTGATTTTCCTTCTTGAGCTTTAGGTGTCTTGTTGAGGAAGTCAGTTCCTAAGCTGATATTTTGGAGTGTTGATCCTATATTTTCTTCCACTTGGTGCAGGGTTTCTGGTCTAATACCTAGGTCTTTGATCCACTAGGGTTAAATTTCATTCTACTACATATGGATTTCCAGTTTTCCTAGCACCAGTAGTTGAAGAGGCTATCTTTTCTTCAATATATGTTTATTGTGCCTTCATCTAATATGAGATAACTGTATTTATGTGGGGTTATCTCTGTGTTTTCAATTCTATTCCTCTAGTCTTCTTGTCTATTTTGGTGCCAATACCATTCTGGTCTTGTTACCGAAATTTACATTTTTTAAAATTTCCTACAAATTGTTATTGTTTAAAATAATATTGTCTTTAATCTTTTTTTTTTATTATTATTATTTTATTGGTTGTTCACAACATTACAAAGCTCTTGACATATCATATTTCATACATTAGATTGAAGTGGGTTATGAACCCCCAATTTTACCCCAAATGCAGATTGCAGAAACACGTCAGTTACACATCCACAATTTTACATAATGCCCTATTAGTAATTGTTGTATTCTGCTACCTTTCCTATCCCCTACTATCCCCCCTCCCCTCCCCTCCCATCTTCTCTCTCTACCCCATCTACTGTAATTCATTTCTCTCCTTGTTTATTTTCCCATTCCCCTCACAACCTCTTATATGTAATTTTGTATAGCAATGAGGGTCTCCCTTCATTTCCATGCAATTTCCCTTTTCTCTCCCTTTCCCTCCCATCTCATGTCTCTGTTTAATGTTAATCTTTTCCTCCTGCTCTTCCTTCCTGCTCTGTTCATAGTTGCTCTCATTATATCAAAGAAGACATTTGGTATTTGTTTTTTAGGGATTGGCTAGCTTCACTAAGCATAATCTGCTCTAGTGCCATCCATTTCCCTGAAAATTCTATGATTTGGTCATTTTTTATTGCTGCATAGTACTCCATTGTGTATAGATGCCTGATGCCCTCTATCACCACTTCTATTCAATATAGTTCTCGAAACACTGGCCAGAGCAATTAGACAGACGAAAGAAATTAAAGGCATAAAAATAGGAAAAGAAGAACTTAAATTATCACTATTTGCGGATGACATGATTCTATACCTAGAAGACCCAAAAGGGTCTACAAAGAAACTACTAGAACTAATAAATGAATTCACCAAAGTGGCAGGATATAAAATCAACACGCATAAATCAAAGGCATTTCTGTATATCAGCGACAAAACTTCTGAAACGGAAATGAGGAAAAACACTCCATTCACAATATCCTCAAAAAAAATAAAATACTTGGGAATCAACCTAACAAAAGAGGTGAAAGATTTATACAATGAAAACTACAGAACCCTAAAGAGAGAAGTAGAAGAAGATCTTAAAAGATGGAAAAATATACCCTGTTCATGGATAGGCAGAACTAACATCATCAAAACGGCGATATTACCAAAAGTTCTCTATAGGTTTAATGCAATGCCAATCAAAATCCCAATGGCATTTCTTGTAGAAATAGATAAAGCAATCATGAAATTCATCTGGAAAAATAAAAGATCCAGAATAGCAAAATCAATTCTAAGCAGGAAGTGTGAATCAGGCGGTATAGCGATACCAGATTTCAAACTATATTACAGAGCAATAGTGACAAAAACAGCATGGTACTGGTACCAAAACAGGCGGGTGGACCAATGGTACAGAATAGAGGACACAGAGACTAATCCACAAAGTTACAACTATCTTATATTTGATAAAGGGGCTAAAAGCATGCAATGGAGGAAGGATAGCATCTTCAACAAATGGTGTTGGGAAAACTGGAAATCCATATGCAACAAAATGAAACTGAATCCCTTTCTCTCGCCATGCACAAAAGTTAACTCAAAATGGATCAAGGAGCTTGATATCAAATCAGAGACTCTGAGTCTGATAGAAGAAAAAGTTGGCTCCGATCTACAGATTGTGGGGTTGGGCTCCAAATTCCTTAATAGGACACCCATAGCCCAAGAGTTAATAACAAGAATAAACAAATGGGACTTACTTAAACTAAAAAGGTTTTTCTCAGCAAGAGAAACAATAAGAGAGGTAAATAGGGAGCCTACATCCTGGGACAAATTTTTACTCCTCACACTTCAGATAGAGCCCTAATATCCAGAGTATACAAAGAACTCAAAAAATTAGACAATAAGATAACAAATAACCCAATCAATAAATGGGCCAAGGACCTGAACAGACACTTCTCAGAGGAGGATATACAATCAATCAACAAGTACATGAAAAAATGCTCACCATCTCTAGCAGTCAGAGAAATACAAATCAAAACCACCCTAAGATACCATCTCACTCCAGTAAGATTGGCAGCCACTATGAAGTCAAACAACAACAAGTGCTGGCGAGGATGTGGAGAAAAGGGTACACTTGTACATTGCTGGTGGGACTACAAATTGGTGCGGCCAATTTGGAAAGCAGTTTGGAGATTCCTGGGAAAGATGGGAATGGAACCACCATTTACTCAGCTTTTTTGCAGCTGTGACTAAAGGATCTGAGCAGAACAATTTTAGGGAAGAAAAGTTTATTTGAGGGCTCACAGTTTCAGAGGTTTCAGAGTTTTAATCCATTGATAGCAGACTCAATTCCTTAGGGTTTGAGGTGAGGCAGAACATCATGGTGGAAGAGTGTGGCAGATGGAAACAGCTCAAATGATGATCAGAAAGCAGAGAAAGAGAATCTCTCCAGATACAAAATATATACCCACAGTCATGCCCCCCAATGAACCACTTCTTCCAGCCACACCATACCTGCCTCCAGTAACCACTTATTTAATCCCATCAGGTATTAGTTAACTGATTGGGTTAAGGCTATAACTCAATCATTTCTCCTCTGAATTTTCTTACATTGTCTTATACATGAGCTTTTCGGGACACCACATCTAAACCATAACAGTAGAAGAGAAGGAAGAGATAGGTAGTGATGAAAGGCATGTGTCTTTCATGGAATCATTTCTTGATAAACACAATCTAGTTTTGAGCACTAATATACTAAAGGTAGAAAATTCATCTGGAAATAGTCAAAGGTCAATATTCTAGTATGTATCTTTCCATAGATGATGAATGAACAAGTGCTCTAAAACCAAGGCCTGTAGGAGAAATCTTACAATTAATAGAGAAAAATCCCATTTCATGGGTGTTTGTATTTTCTCCTATGACACATGTTAGTATAAGATCAATGCATAGCACAAAGTCATTTAAGACAAAGCAATCATCTGTCAACATGCAGTGAAGCAGAGAGAATAAACCAAATAACACATTGGTCCAGCTCAGTTGATGCCTGGTACATTAGCTATTTACTTGAATAATTTAAAAAATCCAAGCCCATTATATTTCTTTGACCAGAGATACGCCTAATGAAGTCAATGTGCCACTGCTGACCTGTGTGAAATAATTTTAATGTGCTTAGAACACATTGTTTAAATTATAAAATAAAGTAACAAAGGCATAGAAATGACAGTCAGTAAAGCTGGACTCCTAAAAGTAAACAGCATATTAACTTTGCTTTGTACATCTGAAACTAAGCAGTTACTTCTTAACTTTATTATAGAAATGGAAACCAGTCCATAACTAGCTAGATACAAGACTTCAGTAGACTAAGAACATATAGTGACTGAAATCTAGGATCTTGATGAGATAAAAAATAAGGTTGATTGTATAAATCCTCTATCACTTGTCAATGACCTGATGAAACAAGGAACTAAATGTGCTCTATTTTCTACTTGACAATATATATTGCTTAGCCCCTGTGTCTGAATATTCATTAGTTCTAAGTTCTTTTATTACTTTCCACTACATATTACCTCTCTAAGCATAACTATCCACCCCAGCCTTTTATATAGAAATGTCCCTTCACCTGGGGAAGAAGAAAGGGGCAAAGGAGGGAGCCATGGACTTTTACACTCATGGAAGCATCTTTAAACCCCAAGCCACCCATAGAAAACTGCATAGATTCATTTTTGATGCTAGGGATTGAACACAGAGCTAATCACATACTTTAACCACTGATCAGCCCCCAGGCCCAGCCCCAAACAAGTTTTTTTTTTATTCCAAATTAATGTAATCCTCCAACAAAGTGAAAGTTATATGTAAGTAGTATGTAGAAGAGGACACACATGCACACACTTTCCCCTAGTTGTATAGAAGAAAATAAAAGAAAAAAAAATCTCATTTATAAGATGAAAAGACAGGAAAAACAACCAGTCTACCACACAGCACACTAGCATGGTGGAAAAAGAGGCTTGCCAGGTTTGGAGCGATGGAGGGAATTGTTATTATTGCTCACTTTCCTCTCTCTCTATTCATTACTAGGTCTGGTAACTTTGTGAACTTGTGATAACACTTTCTGAACAGCTGCCTGCAGAAGACCTGTCAGCAGGATGCGGTTCTTGGCACTTTGAAAGCGTTGATTGATATTTAGATAAGCTTCCCAAAAGCCCAACTTTAAGGAGGACTTCTCCTTCTCATTCTCCAACCAGCAGAATTTTAAATGTGTGCGGCAACTTGGATGAGTTTGGAAAAGAAAGTGTTAAGCCAAGGCTGATCTTTTAGATTGACGATGGCTCCAAAGATGTACTTTCTTTAATTGTATGATGTAATATATTTACTAAGTGTTATGGTTTAAATATGAGGTATTCCCCAAAAGTTCATGTGTGAGGCAATTCAACAAAGTATGGAGGTGAAATGATTGAGTTATGAGAGCCCCAGCCTAATCATTGTGTTAGTCCACTTGAAAACATTAACTGGGTGATAACTGTAGGCAAGTAGGGTAGGTTACTTGGTTATGGTCTTTGGTTATACATTTTGTCCCAGTAAGGTATTTCTTATTTCCATGTTCTGAGCTTCTTTCTTCCACAATAATCTTTTTTAAGGATGTTCTGTCTTTTTGATAAAGACTATACCTCTTATACATACAGTAAAAAATAGAACCATGTATCTATGATGAGTTAGTGATCAACCAATCAGCAGGAAGGTGAATCATAAATGAAAAGTATTTGGACTTAGACATCCCATGAGAAGGCAAAAGGATGTAAAATAAGAGAATAAAAGTAGAAGTGAATCAGAATGAGGATGGCTTGGCTAATAAAAAAGACTTGATGTGGTCATCCTTGAACACTGGTCCTAGAATCCCCATCTTGGAGTTTCACCTTTGCATTTTCAGATGTTAACACTGAGGCAAAAGCCTGTGCTCCAAAAATGACCCATAAATACAATTGGTGAAATAACAAAGAATTCTTTCTCTTTCACATGACAGGAGAGCAATTTTACTCCATAGGTCTTTCTGGTACTCAGACTCCATGCATCTGCTATTTCCACCATCCCCTGGGATATTGTCCTCATTTGCCAAGTCAAAATGGCATTGACATCCTATATCCTAGATTTTGGGAAAAAGACAGGAGGTCCAGGTCAAGAATTTTCCTTTTAAGTAAATGACTTAAAAAATCACTTTTTAAAAAAAAATCACCTTGCATGGGTGAGAGGAAGTCACATTTTACTTATTTGTAGAAAGTATATGATGGCAGCCTCCAATTATTTAGCTGCAATTCCATTATAATGAAAAAAAGTGGGAAATACACTAGGGTAAGGGACAACTTGCAAGTGTGTGGCGATATTAAGAAAGTAAAAGACTTGCAGAGATGATGTACTACTCCAACTGTTTGCTAGCCAAGGGCTTTGGCAGTACTTCTCTATGGGTCTCCTGTCTCAAAGATCTGGGCAGAGAAGACCAGAAGCTGAGAGGATTTATGGGACTTCAGCAACTGAATAAAAAGATTCTGAAGGAAAGTCTCTCCATACAGATCCTGGCTGGCCTGCCTGGATGTGGTCAATCCTCTTGTCAGGAAAAAAACAGCAATAGAGTTTCCCTCACCACAGATCTGGAGGTGTTTACCATGGTGTATCACTGCTCGAGAGAGACATGAAAGGCAGTGGGAACAAGGAGAAAACAGCTGTCCACAGTGGACATCCCTGAGAAGGAGGCCTCATGTGATTTTGGTTGAGTAGAAGGTAAGAAAGAGGAATATTTTTAAGCTGTCCATCTAAACCCCAATGGAATCACAACACAGCAAAGACATTGGAGTCATTAGGATTATAGACATAGGATTCATATTTGCCAAACATAACTTCCTTACAAAAGACAAAAAGTCATTTAAAAAAATTTTTTTAGGATATACAAAATGCCACAGAACACTGAAAGAAATGAAAGCCAGAGGAGTTAACATCTGGTACAGCTCTGTTCTCCTTTTCACCACAAACACCACTTCCATGGGAAAGAAGCAAGAAGGGTTTGGTCTGAGATCTAACTCTAGAAAGAAAAGTTAGATTTCTCAAGAAATCTGAGTAATTTTCCCTTTTCTCTCTCATTTAAACTGCATTGTGGCATTTAGTGGGTGAAGGTGTTTGATTTTATGAATCTTTGTACCATTGCAAATATAAGCCTCACTCTCACCTTCCTCTAACAATGATGGGATCTGTTCATCATCTCTCCTATATCCCATAGTACACAGAAGAATGCATCAGACATCATTCATTGTCACTTATTTCAAAGCAACAGGATGGTACTGATCCTAACTCATGTCTGTTCTTTCAATGTTGTTTCATTTTTGAAATATTTTTTTCATGTGGTCAGCTAAGTAATCACCCCCCCACACACACACACACAAAAGAGTTCATATTTTAACACCCCAAACCAGTGAATCTGTTGTCTTTCATGGCACAAAGGCCTTTGCAGATATGATGAAGTCAGGATCTTGACATGGGGAGATGACCTTAGATTGTTCATATAATTCCTAAATGTAATTATAAAGGTCTGGATGAGTAAGCAGGGGTGTCAAGAAGGAAGAACAGGAAGTGCTGACCAAAACAGAAATTACAGTGTTGCAACTAGGAAACAAAGACCTCTGGATACCTCTAGAAGCTGCAAGAATCAAGAAAAGGATCATCTCCTGAAGCCTCTAGAGGAACCAACTTTAATTTTAATTCCTTAGATTCATTTTGTGCTTTTGACCTCCAGAGCTGTAAAAGCATAAATTTGTTCTGTTTTAGGCCAACAAGTATATAGTTAATTTGTTACAGCAGCAATAGGAAACTTATACATATATCCACTCAATTAGCAATGTAATCACATAGGCTAACTAACCTTATCAATCATCAGACATAAATCAAACAGGAAGAATTGATTCACCATTTGTAGATGCCTGAGCCAAACTCTACATGCAGAAAGTTTACCTGAGGATATTTACACAATAGGATTTCAGTCATACATTAAAAAGAATGATAAAGATGTACAAACATTGACCTATATGCTGGGATACAGAAGACATACTTATCATGTAAACAGTAATAAACAGCAGCAGACAAACAAGGGCTGAGAATGCATTTCAAGCAGCATGGAAGGATATAAACCAAACTGGACAGACTGATTATGTGTAGATGGTGGGATTACAGAATGACCTTCATTTCTTCAATGCTTAACCCATCTTTTTACAATGAACATTTATTATACTAACAGTTTAAAAATGGATGGATATTTTTCTATCTTGCAGTAAAGAAAGGTTTTATTTTCCCATGGAGGGTTGACTTAGCCCCTAACTTTCTGGGATTGCAGTATTTGCCACTCAGGTCTTAGATTTGCTATCCTTCATATTTGGGTCCTTCATTTTTTAGCACATTATTACTAGACACACCATTAGTCTATTTCAGGGGACACATGAGGGGAAAACAAAGAATGTAGTACATGAGCCTCCTCCATCTTCACCTCTTCCCAGTCTGTGTCCTGTTTTTCCCTTCAGTTAATGATACCACTACCTCCTGAGCTACCTAAATTAGGATACTGGGGTTGTTCTTAACTCTCTTTACACCTACCTCCCAGCTTTCAGCAATAAACCCCATTGTATGTCATAATTTTCTCTTGAATCTACTCCTTCTACTCTATTACAATTATCAGAATATTCATATCAGGTTGCTTAATCTTTTCTTCCCCAGTCTATTATAATACCCTTTTAAATGGGTTTGTTGACTCTATTCTGAATTTGACCCATTCCACTCCTCAGAAGCAAAATAAGATAAACTCTCACCCTTCTTCTTGCAACTTTTCACAGGCTCCTCATTCTGGGTCGTGAGTCCTCCAAAGGGTATGGCACCTTATTTCACCATTTGGTATGTCTAATTTCCATCTTCTTTTTTTACACTCTTCCCTTGCTAGTCTTCTAGGTTCAATTGCTTTAATAACACAGAACTTTTCCTCTCACTGTCAGGACTTTACACATGCATGTCCACCTGGTCTCTCCAATGTCTCTTTGCCCTTCCAGATTTGGCCCTGGTGTTGTCTTCTTTGTAAAGATGCAGCAAAGTTAGGCACCTCATCCCTAAATTCTCAGAATATTTTGTAACACATTATGGACATACCTCTAAACTAGAGCATTTGCCAATGAGCTATAATTAACTACCTACAGAGTCTGCAGTATTACCCTATCCAAATGATGAACCCCTAAAGAAAACACGGGGCTTTATTTATTTTGTGTTGCCTCAGTATACAATGACTATCACAAACAGGAAATTAATAAATTGTTGCTAAATAAATGATAAATGAAAGAATAGCAAATATATTGGAGGCTTACTCTGTAGCAGGCATAGTATATAATTTGCAATTGAATCCTTTCAATGAAATGGATAATTTAATTATATTTCAGAACACTAATGCACTGAGGGGCTAAATAAATTTCTCAAATTCACCTATTTAGAAGTTATATATAAATGGAGACTAACTCTAGTACTTTAACCTCTATACTACAGTGAATGAGTAAATGAAAGAACAGCTTCCAGAGCCTTCTGATTAGTGTTGAACATGTAGGACTATGGCCTAACCTTTAACTCATCTTTTAGGCAGATTTTTCTAATCCACTGTTCTTTATATGGGAGAAATGTATGATTAAACAGAGAACAAGAGGAAAACTCACTGACAGTTGGTGGGAGGAGAGAGAGAAGGTTTGGGGCCATTAAGTATTAATTATTCATTAGTAGTTAAGTTGTGACTCTTGCCTAGCATCTATCACCATATATGATCTAACAGGGAAAAAGAAATATTTTGATCAAATATTTCTTAGACATAAATTAAAAACTAATTCCACTTGGTGACACACATAGAATCAGCAGCTTTGGGGGTGTAGGCTTGGTGATTATGAATATGGAATATAAAGAAACCTTTCTGGTGGGTACATGGGGAAGTAATTAATATATATTCATGTTATGAGAGAGGCACAGAAAGCCTGAGAGGTTGAAACTGGGGTCAAATGTTGTGGTAATTTAGTTTTTATTTTAAAACAAGGATAATTTTCATTATGCCATATCACACACAAAAAATTCAGAATGAGGATTGAACTAGAAATAATAACCTAAAATCAGTATATAGAGAATTTGGGTAAAGAGAAGGGTATATACATTAGGTTGGCATGCCCATCTCTGTCAAAGTAGATTGAGGCAGAAATTTTTGGATTCAGGTAGCAAAATACCCCAGCATAGACAGTAAACTATACAGAGTAGTATTAGAAGTCCAATTAGCAAACCAAAGGGTGAAAAGGATAGGGTAGCCAAAACCAGAGACTCATCTTTAATAGGATGTTCTCCATCTTTGTGTCTCAAATGATGGCTTCCATGAGGAAATGTAATGGTATCATTTTTATTTTCAGGACTGTGATGGATGGTTGGTAGAACAATGGGATCCCCTATGGCTTTTAAGTGTATTTCTATTTTTTAAAAAAGATATTTGTTTCTGATATATAATGGAGATCATGCCAGTAAGCAAGAGAGCTGTTAGAGGTCATAAGCCAGTTTACCCTCAATCTGTATTGCCATATAAATGCAATTTGTAGTACCATATAAAAGATTATGTATAATGCCCATTCTCCAAAGATATACCTAAGGATTTGTAGCAGACTCTCCTTTCTAACAGTTCTTTTAAGTTGCAGAATTCCCAGATTTTGTATATGGGACAGGCAACTGTGGGAGAAAGTGCAGAAAAGACTATTATTTCTAACAAGACTCTTAGTCATACACTCATTCAGATTCCCTAGCTTGTCATTTTTAAAATGTATGCCAAAAGTCATATCAGAAACTCTTTAAACAAAGTTTTACTAGACCAAATATGCAGAATTGTAACTAAGAGAATTTCAGCAAGAACAGCTGCCCACCCTGAGAACATTCTCTGCAAGAAGCTTTCCAGCTACTGGAAATTTTAAAAATATGCAACATGTTATCACGGTTTTTAAGATTAGAGTGATGAAGTAGCTTGGGTATGGCTTATTGGTGGAGCACATGCTTCATATATGTGAAGCTCTGGGTTCAATCTCCAGAACCAAAAAAATCAATAATAATAATAATAATAGTAATAATAATCAAAAGACTAGGGTGATGAAATATAAGAAGGAATATAGAAGCAAAAGCCCGAGTCTGACAGAATGGAATTCTACAATTTATACCTTTCCCTGTGTTTGTTCTCTATTGTATGTTAATGCAGGACCTGAAGTCTCAGCTCATCCTCTACTGAGGCTACATTCCTACACTGTATCTGCAAGAGTCACAGGCCCAGATGGTGTTCAAGTCTTACCATTAGTTAGCTGTGAGACCTTGGAGAAATCATTTAACTTCTCCCTTCCAAGTTTATTTACCTGTAGAACAATGAGGTTCCCTAGGTCCCCTCTGATACCAACCTTCTGTTCTTCCATGTGGGGCTCAAGTAACTCCTGCCACCACAAAATAAATGAGTTCCTCAGTGGACAGCCTGCTTGCAGGTAAAGCAATTTTGCAAGACAACATCACTCCCCTAGGCCACAAGGTAGCACATTTATTTTTTCCTTCTGTTTTGGTAGAACTAGGAAAAAAAATTGAGGGGGGTCACATTTGACATGAGAGATTTCAATCTTCTTTGTCAGGGAATTTTATCTACTCTTGCCCTTAGCTGCCTTCGCATTCACCTCTTGTAGTCCTCATTGTATTCCTCAGGAGATGAAGATCTTTTCTCTTTATTCCTCTTCTAATGTCTTTTTCGTAAGTAATCTGATAAGCTGAAAAAATGTCACAATGAAACAGAGAGTCACAGGTTTCCCATAAACTGCCTTCACACCATCTCACTATCTTTGTGCATTCTATATATTATTATGTAATTATAATTTTGCCTTCCATTGACACACTGCTTTTACTTTCTATTGATTTTAGCCTCATTAGGAATCATGCAATTAATGTGCTATGTTTTCTTATAATTCATACTAAAATACATAAATATTAAAATGATATGCTCATCTGTGAATCAGTTAAACTCCCTTCCATGGAATACATTTTACACATGGGAAATGCTGTACTAGAATGTGAATGACAAATTCTTCACACCAGGGATATTAGATTTAGACTGAAGGAAAACCTCAACACCCTTTATTTACTTGCTATTTTCTTATAACAATGTGTATTACAGAGGTGTCAGGGGAACAATGATAAAGATAGCATTCTCTCTCTCTCTCTCTTTCTCTCTCTCTCTCTCTCTCTTTCTCTCTCTCTCTTTCACACACACACATACACACACACACACACACACACACACACACACACACACATACCACATTTTACAGGATGTTAAACTTAAATTAAAAGAATGGAAAGGTCCCTTAATTGTGACTGAAGAATTCATTTTGGAGGTAGGAAGCTTTCTCCATGACCCTGGAATAATAATGTAATAATAATGGTGGTAATAATCACAAGAATGACTGCTGCATATTAAGTGTGGACTATATGTGGGGGCTCAGAGAGCTGCCCTACCTGCCCTTATTTGTATTCCTGTCTGCACCAGTGGCTGCCATCTCATAGAGAAGACCTGGGAGACCTTTTTCATGCCTGCCCTTACTTCATCTCTAAAAACAAACAGTAGGGGGGAAAATAGCCAAAGCAAACACCATGCACCGTGTCTCTCAGGCTTCAGTGCAAAACCCCATTTCATGCTTCAGAGCCTGGACTATGACGAGATGCTCAGGTTGCCAAGCCCCAGATGAGCTCTCGCCACGGGCTGACGGAGGCTAAATTGGCCCGTGGGGCAGTACAGCCACTTTCTGCAGGTGCAGAGCTGCTGTCTGGCTCTTTTTCTCTCTCAGAAAAAAGCAAGCAGAAAGAGGATAAGATGAATTATATACCTGGCATAACAGTCCATGGGGCTCAATGTACCTACTGGGATGATGAAGTAGCCCTCATTTCTAGTTGCCATCGTTTGACAACTTAGTTGATAAAAAATATTGGTTTGAACCCATCATAGACAAACCTAGATTCAAGTCCTGGCTCTGCCAATTACCAAACTCTCTTGTTTTGAACCAGCTGCATAACCTCTCTGAGCCATGATTATCTCCATTGTAGCAAAGATACACACACCCCTACTTCCCAAAATCTCTTGATGATTTTGGTAGAGTGACTATCTTAACACTATGCTTAGGATCCACTTGTATTAGTTTTCTATCCATGCTGTAACTAATTACCAGAAAGTAAGAGACTTTAAACACCACACACTTATTATCACTCAGTTTGTATAGGTCAGAAGGTCCAGGCACAGTGGGGCTTATCTGGGTTTCTACTCTGTGTCTCACAAAGCCAAAATAAAGCTCTTATCTGAAGGCTTGGGGAGATAATCTGCTTTTGAGCTGCTCATCCAGGTTGTTGGCAGAATCACATTCCTTGTAGATGTAGGTCTGAGGTCCCTGACTCCTTCCTTGCTGGCTGTGAGCCCAAGGCCACCCTCTAGGCCAGGAAGCAGCACACATTTCTTCTCCCCTGCCCCTCCCCATGCTGAATTCAGCAATACTACACCTCACCTCTGGAATCTCTGACTCCCCCACACCACCTTCTTTTCTGCTTTAATTAGATGGGGCCCACCTGGATAACCCAGAATTATCTCCCTATTTTAAGGTCAACTGATTAGTATCTTTAATTCAACCTGCAAATTCATTTGTGCATGTTAACATTAGAGACAAAGGTCATGGGGGCTAAAAATTTTGCTTATCATACATAGTAATCAACTCCTGTTAATTATTATTCACAGTTCAGCTCTACAAAGGTGTACAATTTATTTACTATGACTGTCTAGTATGCATAGGGATTCAAAAGCAGATTCTAAATCCATTGCTTTGATCCTTACAATTGCCCCTAAGTAGGGGAGGAACTTTGTTATTCCTATTCTGCAGATGTTAGAATATATTGGAATCATTTGATATTTAAGGATTTAGAAACATTCCAGGGTAGAGTAAAATAATATGGATTACTTTCCTCAATAGGATTTTTTGCAAGGCATAGCCTGGCTATACATTGTGGCCCACTTGGAGCCACAGAAGAGTCCTCTGGGTCTCAGTACTTCTGAGAATGGGATGCACAGTCATGGCCATCACAGAAAGCTGATTGTTTATTCATGGCTCTCTTCATTTTAAGTAATGAAAATCCCCTTGATAAAATATGAAGAAAAATAAGGAAGTGTTTCAACATTTAATGTTAAGGGTGCAAAGGAATCTTACATAACCTACGTCCAAGGAATAGAACCAGAAATGAGAACGAAAGCCTCAGCAGCCCACGCAACCTCTCTTGTGTGGCCACTCATCTTTGCATACCTTCTTAATTTTTTGCTCCTGGCAGATCTGCTTTTCTGCAAGCCTGCACCCATCCTTCCCCCAAATCCAAATTTATCTGTATGAAATTCAGGTAACAAACTTGACCAGGGTTCTAAACCCCAATTTGAAATTCAAGGGAGAAACCTGAAGTCAGTTATCCTTTTCTTGTCTAGTCAGCTATAACCACAGGGACAAAGCCACATAGGATGGACATGACCATCAGGTCCAAGAGTGTGTGAATGTAGGGAGTGGGGAATAATTCTTAGGAAGCCAGAAGTCATGAGCTAGATAGACATTGACAAAGGGATTTTCTCAGCATCCTTTTCAATATAGCCAGAGCTCAAGGGATCTACTGTCTTTATATATTTGTGAGCAATTCTACTACCTTCAAGTGATGACCTGATTGCATCTCATTGCCACCACCCATCTGAATGACCCTATTAGGCCAGAGACTTTTGCTGAGTAGCCTTCAAGGTAACTGGCTTCCTTTGTAGCCAGCCCACATGTGGCTGCTTAGACCCCTTGGTTTGCACTCCCATTCAGTCACTTGTGACTGAGTTGCAGGATTAGTTTCCTTCTGAATACACAGTGTGAACCCCAGAGATATAATAAAACAACATCTTTAGCATTCTTTAGAAGAGGGTCAAACTCATCAGCAAACTGAAGGGTCATAGATTTCCCACAAATGCAGAGTTATCAAATGGCTGAGCTGCATCTTTGTTCCAAGTGTTGGAATACCAAATTGCTTACTCTTCCAATTCACTATCCTAGAAAGGACATTGGAACGTATGGAGACTGCTCACAGCACATACTCTGTTTGCAGCAAAAAGTGATAGTAAACAGTGTCAGGGAGAACAGACTGATAAAATAATATCTGCCATTAAAAATCAGTATTCTTTTCAGTAATATCCTTACACACTTTCTTGAGATCTGCATAATAACAAGACTTTGAAGGTCAGTTTTCCCAGCATCAGTGATTTTTAGCCGACAAATTGTTGAAAGAATACTTGGGATTGTGGGTGGTAATAGTTTCTATCATGGGCCAGCTTTTTTTTTTTCAATTTTTTTAAAATTTGTTCTTTCTAGATATGCATAACAGCAGAGTATATTTTGACATATTATACATACATGAAGTATAAATTATTCTAATTAGAATCCCATTCTTGCGGTTGTACCTAATGTGGAGTTTAACTGATGGTGTATTCATGTATGTACTAGGAAAGTTATGTCTGACTCATTCTACTGAATTTTCTATTTCAATTCCTATTCCCTTCCCTTCATTCCCTTTTGTCTAATCCTATGAATTTCTACTCTTTCTTCCCCACCCCCTCTTACCATGTGTTAGCACCAGCATTCCAGAGAGAATATTTGGATTGGCCAGCTTTTAGATGACTAACACCAACAAAAGATAATTTTCACTGAGTATTCATTGGTATCAGGTATTATTTGAATCTATGTAAATAGCTATGGGTATACATGTATACTCCAAGTAGGTAAAAATATGCATATGTAAAAATAGATGAATTTGTAAATAAAATGGTAAAATGTATACCTTCTCTCGTCCTAATCCCATGATTTCTTCCCAAGAATAAACTTTGCTACCAATGTGTTGAGTAACTTTCAAGTCATAATGTTTGTACAATAGCCAAATAATACTCTAACATTTCTTCACTAGTCTTTTTTCTTAACAATAAATTTGAAAATTGTTTCAAATGAAAATCTGAGAACATGTTTATTTAGGCCTTTATAACAAATAGCAAATGTATAGTCTAATATGTCTCCACCTGCCCTACAAAACCATAACCCTTCACTGAGTTATGCATTAATCGTAACTTGGCACAGATGAACACATTCATTCATATCCTGAGAAATTGCAGCACTCTGTCTAATTGTTATTCACATCTCACTTGCTTTTTATATCACCTGCAACATGAGGATTTTTTTAAAGAAAATAACAGGCTAAAGTAACCTCAAGCAACTAATAAAGAGTATTGATCCCTATTGGTTTTGTTCCTGAAGATCCATGCACTTACATTACATGAATTTGAAATGAGAATAAGAAACGAGTAGGAAAAAAATGTTCAGCCTACATGGGCTTAATTAGTTTACAACTATCTTTTAAAAAAAAAAAATAACTTGAGAACAAAAGAAGCTCCCTATTGATCTAATTAGAAGTAGAAGTTAAATAAGTAAATTTTAAATAAATAAATTGCACATTTGTAGAACATAAAACAGTTTAAAGGAACTTCTTGTGTAAATGAATTATCTTTTTCTACTCCTTTTCCAGTACCAAATAAATTAGTAGCTATGGTGAATCAAGATATCTCTAAGGGAAATCTTTTAAATCCTTTTCTAGAAAGAACATCTCACAAGGAACTTTGAGCATAAAAAAAGAGTTGTCTTGACAATTATTAAAATAGAAAATGGAAATGCCTCTAGAATTGATAAGCTCACTGCTGGGTTTGTGGAAATGATAACTTTGTCATTGAGGAAACAACTAAGGGAGATTCAAAAATAATAACAACAAATAAGGTTTTGCTCTGTTCTGAATTAACTTGCACCCCATTGTGAAAGCAACCTCTAATGATAAAGACTGAGTTACAAGTAGGATTTGTTCTGTGGAAATCAGCCTACTGCCCAAATTGCTTAAAGTAAAAGAGGAAAATAAATAGTGTGGAATATGTCTTGATGTGACTGCAGGGCTTCTGATAGCTAGTGTACATCGCCTATCAAATGAAATATTCATCTGTTTATCTCCAGTTGTTTTACTTGGAACAATTCCTTTCCCAAAATAATTATAAGGCAATTACTTGCCAGTTTTCACTTTATTGGTTACTACTTTTATTCAAAGAATAGCAATTACTACATAATTATAGTACATGGTTATCTGAACAGTCTTAACTGCGCCTACCAACAATAAATTATACAGTCAGTGTAGCACTAATCATGTATTCTATAGAGCATAAATATGTAATGACTGTGTAGTTATATATTAATAAGTCCCTCTTTATTTCTCAGGGTCTACTACAATAAAATGCTATTGGGTTGACTTCCATGTGGTAACTTGTGGAGTCATGCTTATTGTTCTCCTTGGCTTTCTGGAAGCCTGCACACTGCAATGTGTGTTCAGCATTGCACACTAGTTCTCAATTTCATTCAAGTACACTCACTGGGGCAGAGAGAAATTTTTAAAAAAAAATGAAAAGTAAAAATGCTTTTTTAATCCTCCTTTCTATTCTGTGTCCTTTTTGATGGGAAACCAGCATCTCTGGCTTGGATTCAAGAATTGCAGGTGCAGAAGCTCTACAGTGTTGCTGCAGCCTTACCTTCATATAATTACTCCATATAGAACTCCTGGATTCAAAAGCAGGGAAGGGATCTGAACTTGATTTTGAACCATGATTTTGTTGTTTATGTTCTTAGGATATAATTTTGGTTCCAAAAGTGACCAAAGGGAATCAAGTATCTGAGAACAGAGAATTTAAGAATGCAATCCTTTAATAAACTATAAAAATAATTTTCCTTAATTAGAACTAAATTTCTCCAAAATCTCTATTGCATGTAAAATTATGTCATCACAAATCTAAATCAAGTCTAGCAATCTGCATTACAGCTGAGCTACCCTATAAAATCTGGGAGCAGTAGGTATCACTATCGTTTGAGTACAAAAAGAGAATGTGTGGGAAGGAAGAGCTTCAAAGAAGCACAAGGTAAAGGACAAAAAGGCAGCTCTCCCAGAAGTTACGGATCACCTGTGGATGGTGTCACAACAGGGAGTTAGATCCTGCCATGCACAGGTGAAGGGACAGAAAATGAGAGTAGCCAACTTAGCAACACACCCTGCTACCCTCCAGTGAGCACATTCCCGTCCCAGGGTCAATCATCATCTAAAAACGTGTCCTCTTCTGCTAGACCCTGATGTTCCCAGAGCAGAGATTATTGTGACTTATTAAGTATTCAAGATACAGGGGAGAGCCTGTCACAAAGGAGCAGGAAGAGACAAGGACAAAGAAAGTTGAGGCCACTACTACTGGGGTCACCAAGAAAGGCAGAGATGGGTTACATTAAATAAAATACTGTTCCTGTCCTCCTTGGAGACTGGCCTTGGGGTCTAGATTCAGGTTAGCACACAATAAACATTTTATAATGAGGAAGTAATTGAATGAATGGCATATAGAAGTTTTCAACATTGTAAGTCAAGCAAATTGAAAGAATGTAAGAGAAAATATATCTAGAGTAGCTATGAATGTATAAAAAGCACTTAATGTATACCATCCTCTTGTATCACTGCAAAAATGTTCTGAAGTGTGTATTATTATTTTAATTTAACTTATAAGGAAGCTGAGCCAGGTCTGATGAATGCATTTGCCCTTAATAAGTGCCAGGGCTTGGGTTTGAGCCCATGTTTGTTGGACTCTAATACCTGTGCTTTTTCAGCTATAACACTTCCAACAACACCTGAGTTAACTTTTAAAAAGTACTTACTAGGCAGCAGATGCTTCATACACATCATTTCAATTGATCCTGTTTAATAATTCCATTAAATAGTTACAATTCTATTACCATTCTCAATCTACAGATGAGGAAACTGAGCCTCAAGGAAGTAAACATTCTTACTCGAAATGATTTAGTAAGTCCTAGATCTGGGACTCCAACCCAGATCTAGAAGCAAAGCCCATGTCCTTGGTCACCACCCTCTGGCATTCTTATACCAGAGATTCAGAGGGAAGAGATAATTTCTTGCACCAAAGAAATAATACTCTGGGGAGGAGTTCTAGTGTTCCCTCAGGAATTTTATCTTCTCAGAGGAATTTATTGCTTAATTATATTCAAATAGTGAAGGAATACATTTTTCTTCTCTTTGTGTCACTTGTCTTCTCTTTTTCCCCTGGCTGTGCTAAGAGACACCTTTCCACACACTCCTGGCACCCTGGATGTTGACTTTGCCTACTGAGCCCTGAGATCCTTGGGATCTGAAAAGCTAATTCTCATGTCTGTACCTACAAGGCCATGTACAGGGCCTGGCTGGGAGCAGGTAACCAATCACTTCAGAGAGATCAGTGAGTGAAAGAATGAATGAAAACATGGAATGTTAAACCAGAAGGAATTTTAAAGAAAACTGATTCCAACTTCCCCATGTTGCTGAATTCTTTTCCTAGAATCAGAAGAATATTACATGAATTGCCCAGAAGCGATGGTGAGATCAATATATGATACACTCAGGTGTTCATACACATACAACTTATACTAATAGTACCGGCCCATATCAACAGACTAAAATATATAAAATGTGTCTCTCTTGGGACCACACTTTATGCCGATTCTGAATTTTTACAGGTTTTTTAGCTATATAGGCCACAGATTGTGATGAGAACACACCCTAATTTGGCAAGTGTTTCATATCCATAATGAGATTTCTAAATGTCATCTGTTTTTAGTACATAAGGATATCCTGAGTAAAATATTTAACATAATTATGGCACTTGTCTTACCATCCTCCCTCCCTCCATCTATGCCCCCCAATGATTCCATAGCCTGAGTTGGTAGTCAGCAATGAAGGGGTTCTATATATCTGAGTATTTATTATGCATGGATTTTAAACATACAATTTATACCTTGGTAGAGAAGAATTCTTAAAAAACATGAGGAGAATTGAAATGGACACCTTATATCAGAATAGTGGCCTTATAACTTTTTATTCAAACCAGGACCTGGACACATTTGAGAGTGAAGGAGGGGTGTTATTGGTCATTAGGTATGTCATTCCCCAAGCATCCCAGGAGAGATAGTGACCCTACTCACCTAGGAACATTTACAGAAAAATACTTTCAATAAGTTTTCAACAAAGGTAAGAATCATGGTTTGATTTTTATTTTTTTTTATTTTTTTTAAAGAGAGAGTGAGAGAGGAGAGAGAGAGAGAGAGAGAGAGAGAGAGAGAGAGAGAGAGAGAGAATTTTTAATATATTTTTTTTTTTTTTTAGTTCTCGGCGGACACAACATCTTTGTTGGTATGTGGTGCTGAGGATCGAACCCGGGCCGCACGCATGCCAGGCGAGCGCGCTACCACTTGAGCCACATCCCCAGCCCCATGGTTTGATTTAAAAAAAAAAAAAAAAAAAAACAGTGTTGGAAAATATTCTCGGTATGGGAAATGACACAGTTTTGTGACTTACCACCTTTGAGGAATTTGAAAATCTGATAAAAACTACAGTACTTTTTCACCAGACAGTGTGCATATACATAAGAATTCATACAAATTTTTTAGAAGTTTATGAATTCCATGAAGTCCATCTATAGATCCCTAGACTCTAGAATAAGACCTCCCCCAAGTTAAGAATCCTGCTTATACATTGAGATTTCTCAACCTTGGCACTATTAACACAGGAAGCCATGCTGTGTAATGGAGGCTGTCTGTGCACTGTAGGGAGTCTCACAGCCTCTCTCACCTTCCCCACTAGAGGTTAGTAGCACACATTCCCAGCTGTGACTGCAATAAGTGTCCCCAGACATGACCAAATGTCTCCTGAGAGCAATATTGCCCCTAGTTGAGTTCCAGAGGCAGGAACATGAAAATCTCACACAAGGGATAAAAAGCAGATAGATCCATTCATCTACTGAAGGACATCTAGGTTGGTTCCATAGTTTAGCTATTGTGAATTGTGTGGCATATGTACACAATGGAATATTACTCAGCAATAAAAGAGAACAAAATCATGGCATTTGCAGGTAAATGGATGGAGCTGGAAAAGATAAAGCTAAGTGAAGTTAGCCAATCCCCCCCAAAACAAATGCCAAATGTTTTCTCTGATATAGGAGGCTGATTTATAGTGGGGTACAAAGGGGGAGCATGGGAGGAATAGACAAACTCTAGATAGGGCAGAGGGGTGGAAGGGGAAGAGAGGGGGCAGGGGGTTATAAATGATGGGGAATGTGATGGACATCATTATCTAAAATACATGTATGAAGACATGAATTAATTTGAATATAATTTGTATACAAACAGAGATATGAAAATTTGTGCTCTATATGTGTAATATGAATTGTAATGCATTCTGCTGTCATATATAAAAAATCAATAAAAAACAAAAATTAATTAATTAATTAAAATAAAAAGCAGATAGAATTTACTAGTGTTTAACATAGAGCAAATTGGAATTTAATGTAAAAGCAAAGGTAGTATAAAATTTTCAAAACTTCCCTTTCAGTCTGTTTTTTTAGTTCATGACAGATATGGCTTTTTTTTCCACAAAAGAAGGATAATGACGACCTACTTAGAAGAATCTGACTCCACTGAAGGGTTCCTACCTCCTCATGCCACTGTCTTGACAGGTGTTAAGCAGGAATGATTCTGCAAAACATTCTGAAGTGTTTGTAATAAAGAGAACTTGTAACCTAAACTGTGAGAAACATTCTGGAAAAAACTGTTCCATTTATAGTCAGTCCTGCAGAGAGAGGGCGACTTAGACACCTGTAGAAGTGAACTTTCCAATTTGATAAGTGTTTATTGTGCATGACTGCATTAGAAAAATGAGGGAGGGGTCACTTTCTGAAATTTCTGAGCCTCAGTTTCCTCTGTAATGAGAGTGGACAACTAGATAGCAAGTCCAAAGGGTGGGTTTGCAGATTAGTATTTAGTAAGACACATAGGATATCTGCTATTATCTGAATGTTTGCTTTTCATACCACCCCCAAATTAATCATGTTGAAAATCCTAACCCTCAATGTCATAAATTGAGAGGTGAGGACTTTGGGAGCTGAGCTCTTGTGAATTTTACTATACTTTTAATAAAACAAGCCCAAGGGAGCATGCTAGACATTTCCACCCTCTGTGGTCACAACAAGAAGACTCTGAACCAGGAAACGAACCCTCACCAGACACCAAGCCTACTGGCACCTTGATCTTGGACATTCAGCATCTGGGACTGTGATAAATGAATTTCTATTGCTTTTCAGCCATATTTTTATTATGTTCATGATAGTTTGTTACAAGAGCCTAAAAGAACAAAGACAATGCTCACAAGGAATTTGTTAATAGGGCTAAATGTGGGAAGAGATAGGGACTTAGGTTGTCATTTTCCCCCGACCACATTTACAAAAGGCCTCAAATGTTAACCTTTTGCACTATCACTAACTGAGATG
Source organism: Spermophilus citellus (assembly GCF_964194105.1). Classification (NCBI taxonomy): domain Eukaryota; kingdom Metazoa; phylum Chordata; class Mammalia; order Rodentia; family Sciuridae; genus Spermophilus; species Spermophilus citellus. The sequence goes on from NC_138182.1 coordinate 186,641,075, forward strand.
GTATATACCATCTATTCCTTTTTTTAATTTATATTTTAAAAAAATGAATGACAACAGAATGCATTACAATTCTTATTACACCTGTACAGCACAATTTTTCATATCTCCGGTGGTATATAAAGTATGTTCACACCAATTTGTGTGTTCATACATGTACTTTGGATAATGTCGTTCCACCATCACATTCTACCATCCTTGCTAATCCCATGCTCCCTCCCATTCCCTCCCATGCCTCTGTCCTATCTAGAGTTTGTCTATTCCTCCCATGCCCCGCCTCCTACCCCATTATGAATCAGCCTCCTTATATCAGAGAAAACATACGGCATTTGTTTTTTGGGGATTGGCTAACTTCACTTAGCATTATCTTCTCTAATGCCATCCATTTACCTGCAAATGCCATAATTTTATTGCTGAGTAAAATTCCATTATTTATATATGCCACATTTTTTTATCCATTCATTTACTGAAGGGCATCTAGGTTGGTCCACAGTTTAGCTATTATGAATTGTGCTTCTATAAACATTGATGTGGCTGTGTCCCTATAGTATGCTGAGTTTAAGTCCTTTGGGTATATTCTGAGGAGAGGGATAGCTGGGTCAAATGGTAGTTCCATTCCCAGATTTCCAAGGAATCTCCATACTGCTTTCCATAATGACTGCATCAATTTGCAGTCCCACCAGCAGTGTATGAGTGTACCTTTTTCCCCACATCCTCACCAACACTTATTGTTATTTGTCTTTATAATAGCTGCCATTCTGACTGGTATGAGATGACATGTTAGAGTAGTTTTGATTTACATTTCTCTAATTGTTAGAGATGATGAGCATTTTTTCACATATTTGTTGATTGATTGTATATCCTCTTTAGGTCCCTGGCCCATTTATTAATTGGGTCATTTTTTTTTTTGGTGCTTAGCTTTTTGAGTTCTTTATATACTCTAGAGATTACTGCTATATCCTAGAGATTAGCGCTCCATCCATTCTTAACATGGGTTGAAATAATAAATTTGCTAAATGTAAGCATATGAAAAATCATGGTTTTGTCACCCTTTTGGTGGCATTTCTTCAATTTTAATATACTCAAAGCTTCAAAATATCAAAGTAGCTTAAACCTTCCACAAACTCTGTACATTATTCTTCAAGGCCAAGCTCAACAATTACCCACTCTGAAGCCCTGCACAGTCTCCTGTTTCATCAGCAATTGTGACATCAACTGAGCTGGAAATCTAGGGCACATATTGTTTATATATTATTTACCTCTGCTTACCCAGACTCTGATAATAGAGCCTGGCACTAAACATAATCAATAACATTAATGGCTGGAGTATTTATATTTCTCTTTTCTTTCCTATTAAATCTGTCCTAGAAGGTTCCAGATTTCAAGGAAGGGCTACAGATTCTAATCCTACATTGCCTATCATTACATTCTGGAGCAACACTTAAGAGGAAATGCTCTGGAGTTCTAGGGAGGCTAGAGACCTAGCTGCAGAGTGGTGATAAAGGACTCTAGCTTCAGATTCCTCACAACAGATAACAAAGACTGCAAGTAGAACACTGGTTTGGATTCCCTATCCTTTTAACACTTCAGTTAAATGCCATTAAGCAGAACCACTCTGCACAACCATTAGTGGCTGGCAGCCTATGATATAACTTTTTCTCTCATTATATAGACATGGCTGGTGTTGGCATTTCCAACTTGACAATGAAATTTATGCAAAGAGTGGAAATTTAGTTATCTTAATTTCTAGAGGGGAAAATCGTATAATTTTATTTCACGGCATCAATTATATCATAGTTCTAGTGGCATTGATCAGGTTGACATATAAGATCTTCTAAAAAAAAATAGCAGCTGGGATTTACTGAGTGTTTGATATATGCCAGGAATTACATTTAGCAAATTGTATGACTTATCTCATTTAATTCTCTCAGTACCTCTGCGAATTGATGTTATTCTAAGAATCTTTTTTATTGTTGTCTATTTCACAGATGAGTAAGTCAAGCTTAGTGTTTAGGTAACTTGCCCAAAGCCTGTATTGAACATGAGTGGATGAATTATTTAATTACTACTCCATATGAAACCATCACTTTAAATCTTTAATTCAAAGCATTAGTTGGCATTTTGAGTCAGTAGAAGTCTCAAAGATTTGTGTGAATCTCCAGTTAGCAAAAGGAATCTTGAATCTGCAATACCCGACTATAGAGTTTAATATTTCATCCATGCTAAAGAATTCCACAGAGAGCATACCATAACTTACGTCAAAAACTTGAGAATGCAGACTCACTTTCTCTACTTCTTCAGTCCAGTTGAGCAGATCTGTCTTTGTTCATAATCCTTGTGAGACTGTAAAACTAATCTCACAAAGCAAATATCCCAATTCAAATAAAAAGGGCAGGCTGGACAGTTGCAGTGGACCAAAAAGAGCAACTAATCCCTAATCCAAGCGTCCTTTCCCTTCTGTTTAGGGGCCAAGTGTTATCAAAATTGCAACAAATTTCTAGATGTTACCACTTCCACGAAAAGGAAAAGCCACTGAAAGTTTGAATCATATGCCAACTACTGTTATTCAATCTCTTTGAACTGGGTTCTTTAATGTGTAAAGAGCATGATATGTCCTACTAACATGATTATATGTTTACTAATAAAAGAAAGCATGAAAGGGAAAAAGAGAACGAGAAAGAAAAGAAGGGAATGGGGGAAAAGTAAGGAAAGATATTGACAGAAGGGAAAGAAGGGGAAATAGGAGAGCTTATTTTTTCTGGATTGCTTTCAGTGCTAAGTGTAAGGGAGAAAATAAATTCTCTGTTTCTCAGACTCTCCCCACAAGTAAAAAGAAATAAAAGAATAAATTTACATCTCAATTCTGCCTCCAGTTCTTGATGGTAAGGGTTAGGCTGAATGAATCAGTATTTGCACAGAAAGCAATGGGGAAATAAACCAAGCACTGCAATTCGAAAGGAAAATCTGAAACTTCCCTTTCAGATGCGTTCTAAATCGCTGTCTTTTGATCTGAATGATTGTCAAGCAAATGAATCCAGCTGAACATTCACTTGCTATGAAGCTCACTGAAAAGATTCTCCTCCAGGATCAAGCACCCAATTACAGGACACTTGACTACAGCAAGCTCCTCAACCATCCAGTCAGGTGGCATAATCTTCCCCAGTGAATGTCAAGAATGTTCTCTGGAAGGAGGAAAGGTCCAACAGTTGGCTCCTAATAGCACCTTTCTGATACCCCAATTCAAGTCTCAGCTCATGAGCAGACCCTGTCTGTCATCATCCCTCTGTACTCTTATAGGCATTGTAGATCTGTTATTCAGCCCTTCATTGCTGTTTCCAAAAACAATTTACAGGAGAAAAAGGTTGTTTTTGCTCACTGTTACAGAGGATTCATTCAGAGCTCAGCTGGCTCTGTTTCTCAGCCCCAAGATGAGACACAGCATCATGGAAGAAGGTTGTAGCACAGGAAGCTGATCAGCTAATGTCAGCAGGAAAGCCGAGACAGAGAAAAAGAGAGAGGGGGGCAGTGGTGGCTCTGACAGACACACCCTGCACAAGATAAATCCTTCTAGGACATGCCCCTAGTACTTCCTTTAACTAGGTCCCACCTCCCAGTAGTTCATTCATTCATCAATGGATTAATCCACTGGTGAGGTCGCAGCCCTAATGATCCAACCATTGCCTTTAAGGCTCCATCTCTGAATTTTACGGCAAATGCAACATACTTACTGCAACACTTTCAACACATGAGCTTTTGGGGAACAGTCCAGATCTAAACCAGAACAGTCTAAAATGTCAATCATTACTCTGTATGGAAACACACTTTTCCATCTGCTTTAACTCAAAATTGTAAGTATTTTGTAGGATGCCACTCAAATAGTACAGGTTTAATTAATATTGCTAAATGTTTTAAACAACTGATAGCTGAAGTGAATTAAAATTTGCTAAGAAATTTGTGAAGAAATTAATAAGATACCTATTCTGAGGTGTTTTATTTTATTTTATTCTTTTTACTTCAAGAGAGACTCTAAATTTGGAGGTGAGGTAGGATAGAAGGAATAAGAAATAGACAGAAAGGAAACACAAAGGAAGGACAACAAATAAGATTTTTTAACTCAGAAATTCTGTGTACTTTTCTAGGTCAGCCTCCCCTGCAGGTCTGTTGCTCCCAAATTCCTTGGAATTCTGTTAATCTACCTGTGCATTGTTAATTAAACCCCCAAGAAATCAAGTAAAGAGGGATATGATATTTCAAGAAACCTATGCCTTTGGGGACTTCTCAAAGCTATCTATTGATCAGATAATAGAAGATGAAATAAATGAAGATGACATCAGTCTCAGGATCCTGAGTTTGGCTGGACCAGCAGAAACGATCTTGTGATCTCAGCCTGACAACATTCCTACTACCTGTTTATACCCACCCCTTGGCAAGTTTTCTTTAAAAGAAGAGCCAGGAACCCCAATCCATGTCTCTCACTCTCAAGATGTTCCTTATTCTCCCTTGAATGTATACTCCTTGCTTTACCCCCAAAGTTCTCTCTCTCTCTTGAGATTGCCCTCCCTTGACAGTATACTACCTCCTAAATAAACCTCCATCTGTGACTCTGACTAGCATGTTGTTGATATTCTTTTTTTTTTCTGTCACATATACCAAAACCCCCACTATTCCTGAGTCAAGTTCCCTCTTTCTCCCAGAAATCTTTGTACCCTTCTTCAGGGATATATCTTCTCCCATGACAGGCATACCCATATGTTTTTAGAAAATCTTGGAAAAAGGATCCTTGAATACTGGTCCCTACCACTTCTTTCCTGACATACACAGTGAAACATTGAAAGGCCTCATGTAAAAAATGAAAACCATTTGTTCTGATTCAAATATGCAAAGGCAATTAAAGGCATGTTTCTCTGAGTGTTTGTTCTACCTGTATATGCTTAGCTATATACATGGGTATAGACGTATTTAGAGAAAAGCACATTTCTTACATTTTTGAGTTTCCTATTCAGAAAGATTTTTTTCAATTCTACGAGAGGACATATTACCTAAAAATGGACAATGTAAGACAAAAATACTCATGTATTTTTCACTAAGTAAACCTGCAATAAGTTCTAACCATGTTATATAGGCCCTTGCTTTAAAATGTTAAAAGTATCCTTAAGAAAAAATAATCACATATAAAACAAGAGAGCAATAAACTGAGTAGAAATCAAAACTTAATTATAAACTCTCAAGAAGGAGATCAACAGGAATAGAATCTGTATTTTTAACATCTTAAAAGCTAATAGAGATATTTCTTCCAAATGGGCTGACCTTACTAGTTTTATGTTGATTTAGAAGAATAGAATAGAATTTTTACAGATTGAGCAGGAAGAGTATTATGGGAAAGGGGAATAGCCAAAGCAAAAGAAAAAGGAAATGTCCTTCTTTGTCCTTTCTGACTAGCTCTGGCTTGAAGTTCACTTTATCTGACATAAAGATGGACACCCCTGGTTGTTTACATGGTACACGTGAGTGATTACCCCCCATCATCTTTTCACCTTCAAGTGAAAATGGATGTGGATGTCTTTGCCTATGAGGTGAGTCTTTTGGAGACAGCAGATTGTTGGGTCTTGCTTTTTAATCCAACCTTTCAGTGTATACCTTTTGATTAATGAGTATAGGCCATTAACATTCAGGGTTATTATTGAAGTATGATTTGTATTCATAAATTCATTTTGGTTTATTTCTGGTTTTAAATTTGACTTAGTTTTTTCTTTGATTATCTTTTCCTTTAGTGTAGTTCCTCCCTTTGCTGTTTTTTGTTGATGTTGTTTTGTTGTTTTGTTTTTTGTTGTTGTTGTTGTTTCATTTCCTCATGGAATATTCTTGCTGAGAATGTTCTATAGTGCTGGATTCCTAGTTGTGAATTCTTTCAACTTTTGTTTATCATGGAAGGTTTTTATTTCATTTGCTGGATATAAAATTCTGGGCTGGCATCCATTTTCTTTCAGAGCTTGGTATATGTTGTTCCAAGACCTCCTAGTTTTGAGGGTCTGGGTTGGGAAGTAGGCTGAGATAGGAGCTAGTTTCCCCCTATATGTAATCTGATACTTTTATCTTGTGGCCTATGACTTAAAGGCTGAAGCAGGAGGATTGCAAGTTAAGTCAGCCTCAGCAAGTTAGTAATGTCCTAAGCAACTTAGCAAGACCCTGTTTCAAAAAAAAAAAAAAAAAAAGGCCCGGGTAAATAAACTAGCTTACTGTGTTATGTGGTAGTCTCATGCATTTCATGTTTACCATGTCACTTGATTAAACCATTTTCCCTTGTGCTTGAAAAAAAGAAAGAAAGGAAGGAAGAAAAAGGAAACCAGAAATTTGCTTGGTATATTCCTACACATACTGGAAAGGACCTGAATAAATATGAAAGAAAGGAAAGGGGGAAGCAGGATGGAGACTGTGATGAAGGAGCTACTGTCAGAAACTATATATAAAATTATTTGTTAAAAAATAAAAGAAATGAACGGTAGGGTGATATATTAATTATAGAACTATGAGTGAATTTAGGATTGTACTCTGCCCATCATTTTGTAGAGGAAAACCAAGACCAGGGTTGGGTCTACTGCCTACCCCTTCCCAATGGTTGGTTCTCCTCCAAAGCATCACATTTCCTAACATCAAAATTTAGTTTGAGAGTTTGAAGATTTGATACTCCTCAAATGTAAATGGTCATCTTCTGTATATTATTTCTACAGCCTCTGAACTGAAAAGGAAAAACATTAAATTTTTTTTTTATTTAGAGATTCTCTTTATTTGATGTCGTTTCTAGTTTTGTTTTCATTGCAACGTTAAGACCATACAGAGAGCAACTAGCCAGAGAATTCGATCTCAAGAAAAAAAAATGCTGATTTTTTTTTTTTTTTTTGCCATCTGAAAATGCCTATCTATACAGTGGCTAGAGGACAGGCAACAGACTTGGGAGTAATGAATTGATTTCCTGACTTCAGAGCTTTCTAGATGTGCAACTTTGGGCAACTCACTTAATCTCTACAAAATGCAATTCCTCCACCTGTAAAATTAGGTTGATAAAATCACCCATCTCATGGGGAACAAATAAGAAAAAGGACTTATAAGTTATTCAATAAAGAGTCCAGCAAATCTTAAATTCTCAACAAGTGTTAACTATTTATTATAATATCTTCAAATATGTGGTTTTTCTAAAAAAAAAAAAGAAAGTTATACTTTAGATGATTCTGTGCTGATTTCCATGTCATATGAAATTCACTTAGCAATTTATTTTGCTTTGGGGTTAACATGTGAAGGCTATTTTTATATTAACCAATAGACTGAGCAAGTGCTTCAGTCCCAGTAAAGAAAAAATCCCCACAAATGATATATTGTTCTATTGAATGAATTTATTCTGAATTTTATAATAAGAATATCTAAAACTGAGATCTTTTAACTTTGACATGTATTAAAGCTCTGTGTTTTACAATTTGTTATTGGTTTTGTGTGTGGTTAAATATGAAAGAAAATTATTGTAAAGTTTAAGGGCACTAAGTGTCTATGACTGGCCATAGGTGGGTGAAAGGGTCTAGAAGCAACTTCAGGGAAACCATGAAGTCCTTAATGGATGCACATCTTGGATGCTTGATAATGTTTCTAGGAAACTGTATATAGCTATGATCAAATTCTTAAAGGAGTCTATTACAATAAAAGCTTAAGTTATTTTTAACCAATATAAATAAGGCAATGATCAAATTAACATGGCCATGCATATAGATAGACTTATCAATAGCAGTTCTTACACCTGGGTAGATCTATATATACTGACACTGGATAAGTCTATGATATATTAAATGATAAAAGTTACAAAATTATTTTTTAAATTGCAGAATGATGTTTATTGTAAAAATTTTATACATGCTAAATATATAAGTATTTCTAAGCAGATATATGTTTAATATGTAGCAAATGTTTTTATAATATAATTTAAAATTATGTATATACATATACTATGCACATATTTTAGAGAGTCTGGAAAACATATATTAACAGTTAATAATGGTTATCTGTAGGTAGTAAAATGTATGAGGGATTCATTTTAACTACCATATATTTTCAAGTTGCTTTTTTCACACATTTTTAACATTTATGAAATCAGAATTGACCTTATAATTAAAATATGCATTCAATGAAGTATTTCTTCCCCAAAATATCCTGAATTCAAGTCGAAAAGATATAGTATGTACAAATCTCTGAACTACTTAAGTTCTTTTCAAGAAGCAAATATCTATTTTTGACTTGTTTTTCTAAAGCAACCACCAGAGTAGGTAAGTTTTAAGTCCCTTATTTCTTTTCCATGTTATATTTAAATAAAGTAGGTCACAGGAATTTGTACCTACAAATAAAAATGTACTATTTGCATGTATTTGCATATCAGTCAGTATCCTTAAATGTGATTTCCCTAAGCCTAGGAAAGTTTTCTTTTGGTAAAATACCACTACCACAAATGTTGGAGCCAGAAGGTCTTTCATTACCTCTCAAATGGACACAAATACATGATAAATGTATAGTCATAGATTTTTTCAATATTTCAGGTACTGATTTAAGTACTTTATATGTATTATCTGAATTTTCAAAATAATGATATAAATAAATTCAGTACATTAACTCAAATTTATAATTAGAGTTACTGAGGCACAGAGACTGAAAATTATGCTGTGTCCCATAACTAGTATGAAGCAGGGTCAGGAATCCAACAATCTGTCTACTTTGAGAGTCACTCTTATCTATTGCACTGTTCCTTCTCACATGTTCTAGTTCCATCCTTTGGGCCAGAAAAAAAATATAGCACAAATGTACCTGGAAAGTATTGTTTGTGTTCTCCTGTGGTTAAGCCAGAGTGTTTCCAGAACGGGAAAAGAATGAGCATTAAAAACACAGGGAAAACCAGTGTAAGGAATGTATTCTAAGGTTTCTCAAAAGTAACTGTATTCTTTAAGGTATACACATTTTAAATAGATGAGTTAATTTTATATTCTCATTTTTAAACAAAACACTTTAAAGCATTATTTGTAATGATTATATAACAGCCCATAGTACATGTGTTGGCTTGTAGATGTTCATTTGTAGTGATTAAAATAAATAATAGTAGCTTAATACAGCATTAAAAAAAAAAAACAAAGAAAGGTGAATGTGTTCACCAGCCTCTATATCCCCTAGAACGCACAAGGGTCTAATAGGCCCCTTTGGGGACAGTACCACCATGTCCAGGGGTTCCTACTGGCCTGGCAAAAGTAGGCGGTAAATATTAGCCCTGGTTTACATCATTTTTTAGAGAGAGAGAGAATTATTTTTTATTATTATTTATTTATTTTTTTAGTTTTCGGAAGACAAACATCTTTCTTTGTATGTGGTGCTGAGAATCGAACCCAGGCTGCACATATGCCAGGCAAGCGCGCTACCGCTTGAGCCACATCCCCAGCCCCCTGGTCTAAAACTAATTAAGATTTTGTCACATCTTTTACTATTTGGGTTACATAGGGGTATGCAGCTTCAAAGGCATACTACCTTCTTAGAAGCAGTGTGGAATGAACAAAGTCGAATTAAGTTTGATGTACTGGTTGATTCAGTATTTATAAGCAGACATCTCACTGGCTTTGGAAGTGTGTGTTGGTATCAGCAGAGCAGGGGATATTCATAGAAGTTAAAAATAAATGGCTACAAGATGAAGCTCAAAAACCTGTTAGTGCTAAGTCAGATGATTTATTTCCATAAATCATTCCAATGTTCAGATTTTATATATTAAAATAATTCAAAACTAATTTTGCACTGCCTTTTGATATGAAGTCATACCAAGTGCTGCCATTGAAACAGATGAAAAATTAAGTGTTTCCATCTCTTCAGAAACAGGGCACAACCAAATTGTTCTATTGTAAATTTTAACATCCACAACTAAGTGTTCTGTAGGGACTGTGCTCAATTTGCTAGGTTTTTCTACCATAGAAACCAAAGAGCAACTAACTACAGGGCAGAAAATCTGAAATGAAAGCCTTGGGGACAGAAAGGACACTCAAAAGTATGTTCCAAGTAGCCTCCATTTCAGGGGAGAGAATGAAAGAAAGATTATGTGTGTCACAGGTGTTTGAGCTGGAAGCAATCAGCTGGCAGAATTGTCCACATTTGCTCAGCTATCATCCTCTGCCTGCACCTCTCTTGGTTCTCCATATGAATGTTGCAGTTTTCTGTCATCTGCAATCCATTCACATGTTCAACCTGATTACCTCCTTCTATTCTTGGTAGTGGTACCCAAGTCTAAAAGAATAAACAACTCTAGTTTCTTATTTGTCATTGATTTTTCTGAGAAGTGGAGATGATCATATTGCGCCCCTGAGCTCTTTCATTTATTTATTTTTAAGTTGACAAGTAAAATTATATGTATTTATCATGCACAACATGTTTCAATATATGTATACATTGTGTAATGACTAAATCAAGTTACTTAAAAGAAGTATTACCTCACATACTTATTATATTGTGGTATAAACACTTAAAATCTACTATTAGCAAATTTCCACATGCACAATATAGTGTTATTGTACAATACAGTACAACAGATTTCTTAAAAGTATTTCCATCTTGTCAAATCTTATGTCCTTTGACCAATATTTCCCCGTCTCTGCATCTTTTTGGTAACTACACTGTTCCTCTGTTTCTGGGTTCAAGTCCACATATAAATGGGATAATGTGGTGTCTGTCTCTCTGTGCCTGTCTTATTTCACTTATAAAAAAATGTCCTCCGGATTCATCCATGTTGTTCCTAATGCTACTAGTACCTTATTTCTTAAGCTTCCATGATATTCCACTGTGCATACCACATTTTCTTTATTCACTCATCTGTTTATGGACATTTAGATTGATTCCATATCAGCTATGTAAATAATGCTGCAATTAACACAGGAAAAGAGATGTCTCTTTGACATACTGATTTTGTATTCTTTGGCTATATACCTAATAACATTGATGGATCATATTGCAGTTCTTTTTTTAGTAACTTTTTTTTACAGTTCTGGTAATTGAACTCAGGACTTCATGCATGCTAGGCAAGTTCTCTACTAGTGAGCTACATCCCCAGCCTGTTTTTAATTTCTTGAGGAACCTCCATACTGCTTTCCACAATGAATGTACTGATTTCCATGGTGTGCAAGTGTTCCCTTTTCTCCACATCCTTCCAGCACTTGCCTTCTTTCATCTTTTTGATTGTAGCTATTCTAATAGGCATGAGTTCATATCTCATTGTGGTTTCAATTTGCATTTTTCTGATGATTATCGATGTTGTATGGTCCTGCTTTTAAAAGTTTGCTAGCTCCTTATTGCCTACAGAAATTAAAATCCATTAGCATAGTATAAACAAACTTTCACATTTAGTCTCACTCTCTTTTTTCCAGAGGCATCACTCACAGTGAAAAATCCACTCCCCCCCCCCATTCTCCAAACACAATGTGCACTTTCAAATCTTCAGATCATTGTTCATATTACTCTCTGTACCTAACATGCTCCTTTCCTTACCTCTCATTCTGGGGCTAGTGAAATCTCATTGTTCTAGGACTGAGTTCAATGTCAACTCCTTGGGAAAACTTTCTGGAGAAGAATTAAATGGTCCTCTCTTCTTTGTGCAAATGGCCCATTAATCAAATAATAGTTATTGTGTCTGTTATACCACATTACACTGTTCTCAGCCTAACTACATAGTATCTCTAGTCACCAGAGTGAACTCCCTGAAGGCGGGATGCCATTGCTGACCCACCTCTGTGCAATATGATCAACATATGCTTACAAAATGAATAAAGAAAAGAGGGATGAAGAAAGAGGCAGAAAACAAAGACCAGCATTAAGAATCTTCTCCATATAGTGTTTTGAATGGAAGTCATAGGTGCTCATGATCATAAGCATTTTCACATATTATTCACCAGACACACATATTTTATTTCAGCTTGTAACCATTTTTGAAAAATACTTTGCTTCAGTGGTGTCCAGATCTTAAAATGATATTAAAATGCAGGTGAGGATATAGCTCAGTAGTAGACTATTTACCCTACATGTGTAAAGCCCCAGAATCGATATCTGTAAAACAAATGCACACCCATATGGAGTTGTCTTGTTTCTTACAAATTATTTTTTCTTACATATCTGGATTTAGGGGTAGTTGAATTAATCAAGAAATCTTTATACAAATTACATAACACTCAGAATTTTCCGATAAGAAAGCAAAATATCTGAGAGTCAAGTATCCAAATAGCCAACTATGATAGAGGGTACCAATAATAATGGCTGTCTATGTATATATAAGAGGAGTAAAGAGAAGAAGAAAGAAAACATCCCTGCAGGTTTACCTTTAAAACGAAATAACACAGTCCTATTAAGATACCAGTTGACTAATGCTGCCAGAAATATTTTGTTTTCTGAACATGCACATTCAGAATTCTGAGTATCAAGATTCCAGTAGCCCCAACATGAAAAGTTTATTATTCATGGTGAATCTTCATTTAATGTGGATTTACTACAATAAGAGGAGCAGCATGGGATTAAAAACTTTAAAGCTTACCAAAGAATTTGGAAAAAAGTATTATATTCAGGTGTTTCATCCTTTAATACTGAAAATATTATGTATGTCCATGTCCTATGTCTTCATGCCAGAACAGACTTCCCAAGAATATAATATTCATTATTCCTCTTATAAGAATAACAACCAATCCTAGTGTTTAGAGTTCTAGATTCTTAGCTCTGGGAAGCAACTCAATTTTTGTGGTTTGAAACCTAAAACTAGGTATCTGAATTACTATGGTTTAGATATGGTTTAAAGATGTTCCCCAGTAATTCATTTGTTGGAAGCCCAATCCCCACTGTGGCAATGTTGGGAGGTGATTTAACTTTTAATAGGTAAAACTCAGTGGAAGTTAGTATTATGATTTGGATATGAGATGTCTCCCACAATGTTGGACATTGTAGAAATGTTGTGTCAAAATGATTAGATTATGAGAGCTGTAACCTAATCAGTGGATCGATCACTTGAGGAATTAATAATTCAAAAGGACTAGTGTACTGGTGGTAGATGCAGGCAGACAGGGCATGGCTAGAGGAAATAGGTCACTGGGGATATACCCCTAGGGATTATATTTTGTCCTTGACTCCTTGTGAATGTTCTTGATCCCTCTTTGCACGCCCTCTTCTCTCCTGCTTCCTGGCTGCCACAAGGTGAACAGCTTTCCTCTGCCATACCCTTTCACCATGATATTATGCCTTACCTCTGACCCAGGGCAATGGAGTCAGCCAACTATGAACTGAACTTCTGAACTATGAGCCCCAAACAAACTTTTCCTCCTCTAAGTTTTTCTTGCCAGATATTTTGGGCACAGTAATGAAAAGCTGACAAACACAGATAGTTAGGTCATGAGAGGTCTGCCCTGGAAGAAATTAATATAGTTCTCATGAAAACCCATCTCCTGTGAATTGTATATACATATAACAAGAGCACTCCTGTCCTTGAGTCCCACTTTATTCCTATCTCACAATGGGTTTGCTCTCTCTTGCGCACACATCCACTATGATGCCATTCACTGTGTTGTGATGTAGGTAGAGGGCAATTTCCAGAGGCCAGAGGGGTCTACCCAAGCTAAGACTTTCAGCTTCCACAACTCTGAACTAAATAAACCTTTTTTTAGACATCACCTAGCCTCAGACATTTTATTATACCAGCAGAAAATGGACTAATATAGGAATAGTAGAATAAGGATTGATGAAGCATTGTACCCTAAAGAAAATCTTCACCCAGGTTTTGTTTGGGGATTGTGTTTAAAAAACTGAAGTACCAATAGGGATCATGACATACATCTTTGAATTATTCTGGCTATAAAACAAAAGGTCTGCATAAGTCCTATTGCCAAAATGGAGAGTCAAACTCTGTCCTAAGTTATTCAAGTTCAATTTTTTTTAAATAGACTTCATAGTAAAATATTCTGAAACTGGCATCCTGCTGCCTGTTTGAAGTATGTGTTGAGTTGCATCAATGTGATGAAATTGTACTGCCCTAGAGGAAATGTTTGGAAGCTTGGTGACTGTTGGTTGAAGAAAGTCAACATACTACTCAGGCAAAACAGAGATGGATCTGGAATCCAGAAGTGGAATTTCAAAAGTCCATGCTCAGAGAGCTCAGGACCTCAGTTTTACATAGTACACTGTGATGGAGAGGCTACATGGGAGCATCAGGTTAGGTGATAGGACTCCAGTGCAGGGCAGTAGCAGATGGGTGGGAAATCAACAGCTCTCAAACATGGCAGGCCTCATAGTGGGAATTACAGGGACAAGCACAGACTGGCCCCTCTCTCTTCTGGACTTAGTTCTGGGTTAGTTATAAATGAAGAGATCCACAAAATTATATCACTTGGATATTCCTGCCAATCTTAGGAAGTGAGAGCTCAAGTTGGATTTGATTAGAGAAAGAGAAAAAGAAAAGTTTGTCATATTCTTGCACTATATAGCAAGCTACAGCTTTTTAATGAATAATATTCATAGTGACCATTTGTTAATCACTTGTGTATTTCTTTATATTAATCCATTTAGTGTTGAACAATCTTATCTGTCAAATTCTGTTACTGTTTTTACAAATGAGAAATCTGAGGCATGGAGAGGTTAAGTTTGCCAAAGTCACACACCAGGACAAGAGGTAGAGCTAGGTTTCAAATGCAGGTAGTTAAAATTAAAGAGGTAGAACATGTGAGCTATATACTACATCACCTCTCAGGCTTAAATGACAGTCTCTTTCTCACAGGACTGTCTTGAGTTTCAATATTTATGAAAGAATTAGGAGAGGTGTATAAAAACTGTTCATTAGTTTTATACTCAAGATGTACAAACAGGATTACAGTGTAAGCTCCTGTATCCCATAAGGACATGATCATTCCTTCAACCTTCCTGTGAACCAGAGGCTCCTGATGAATAGAAGACTGAGCAGTCACAGCCCAGCTTTGTTTCAGCCCAGAGGTTCCTGATGAAGAGAAGAGTGAGCAGTCACAGCCCAGTCCTCTCCCCCAGAATGTCTACCACTGCCTGTACCTGGGCTAGTCTCTTGTCTAACCTTCAGATGCTGTATTAAAGTAGAAGAGAGTGGGTGCTGGTAGGTATTAATCAGGATTGATGGAGGAAAGGCCTGTCTTCTCAGAATAGGACTGTGAACTAGAATAAGCAAACAAATGCAAATCACTATTTATAAAGCTCAGGAGATCTAGAAAAGATGCATTTTGAGAATTCATAGTAGTCTATAAGAGAAATTTCAAATTTAGTGTTTTAATTTCAGTTTAAAATGTTAACAATAAATAAAGCATGTTCTAAATTATTCAGAATATCATCTCTCTGTTACCATGACTAGAACTGACTACGATGATGGACATATGAATGAATATGGAGAAAGCACCTTCTCAAACTGGGAGAAGAGACAATTTGTTCAAATTCAACTATTCATTACTGATTTACAGAGAAACAATTTACTTTAATACTAATTTCTTATTGTACATATTTGTTATAATCTCTTACATTTCCCAGGAGATTCTGATTATTGTTTGAGATGTTCTACATAAACATTCATACTGTTTGTGAGGAGAAAAAAGAGAAAGAGAGAATTTGGATTCCTCCAGCTCTCAAATTTGAGAATTCACTGGCTGAACAGTACAATTAGGCTGAAATTGAGGGTTGGTCAGGGTATTTGGGTCAGATAAGGGTCAGATAGGGTATTCGGGAAAAGCACTGGATTCCATATCAGATATCTTGGCTATGCCATTTACCACCTAAGTGATTTGGACTAAGGCATTGCCTCTCCTGAGTGCAAATGATGATAATGGTACTGATAAATGGTTATTATTTTAATAATACCAGCCACATCTCAAATACCAAGTGTCTAATTTTTCCTATCTGTGAAAATACATTGTGTTGCTACCGAAAAATAACACTAGAAAACAGAGATGTGCATTGTGTGAGATGTTGTAGGGAAAAGTCAGTGTCCTGGAGAGGACACAGGTTGGGTGGGGAGGTAGAATGAGAAAGTTAATAGGCATTGTACCGCAGATAAAGAGTCTCATGAAAGGAATCAAGTTCTCTCTCCAGAGAAATCAGAAAAGATTTAGATGCAGCAAATGTCTCCTCTGCTGCCTGTGGATACTTGAGTGTGAGAAGATAAAAGAAGGCACATGGAACTGCCAGGATGTGAGTGGGGTCAGCTTTGTGCACCAGCTGCTGTACAGAGTAAAGATGGCAGCTCAGCTGGTGCAGATCTGAGTGGGGCCTTCCTAGTCACTCACAGCCTGGCTAGAACTAGTCCTCGCAGAAGAGAGGATCTGTCATGCCAAAGTAGGCATCTCTAGCCCTGGTGTGTACCTGGGAAGAGATAAGTATATGGGCCAGTCATTGCACTCCTGGGAAACCTCACGCTTGGCCTTGACACTTGCTGTTTCCACTGCCTGCAATCCTCTCCTTTCAACCCCTCACAGGTCTGTCTCCACCTCATCCAGTGTCCATCCTGATATCTGCCAAGTGAAGCCAGTCTCTGACAGTGCCCACCCCACATCACCTGCTTATTTCATCTATAGCACTCACCTCAGTTTGGATATAACCTGGTTTTGTATTGACTTGTTTAAAATCAGTCTCTCCCACCAGTACAGGGCTTTCCATTTTGGTAGTCACTATTCCCAAATGGGTATTTAAATTTAAAATTAAATAATTCTAAAACGTCATCTTCTCTGTTGCACTATCTATATCTCAAAGGCTCAATAGTCATATGTGGTTAGTGGATACTCTATTGCAGACAGCAAATCACTTCCTAATCCAATAACACTAAACAATTTCCATCATCACAGAAATGTCTACTGGACTACACGGATAGAGATATAAGTTCCATAAGAGCAGCTCCCTTGCCTATCTTTTCACTGTTACCCAAGACACTGCCTGGCCTAGATAGGTGCTCAGTAAATAATTTTTGAATCAATTAATAGATTGCAAAAGAACAAACCAAGGTTTTGCATCCTTCCTGAGTAAGAATAAAGCATACATCATGTGGTTAAGGACAATGGACTTATAAATGGAAATCATCCAGGAATTTTCAAGATTTAATCTGTATGTAGCCTATATAATTAATGTTTAGCATGTGCATTATACTGCATTTCTTGCTAATTAAGTTTATTGACATAACTTTGTGGCCAGTTGCATATTTAAGATATTCCCAGAAGATCACTGAAAGAACAGGGAAGGCAACAATTACTGCTAAAAAATTTCCATGTAATGACTTACATAAAAGACTTCATGAAACTCATTCACCAAATCCCATTATTACAAAAATGTGCACTATTAATGGGTGACAAAGAATGAAAGACTAACATTTATATTTCCTGTGGGGCTAGGCATACTCAGCTTATTTATTTAATAAATATATGAGCATCTGCCACAGGAAACAGGTTGTACTCTGGTCTTTAAAATCTACCCTGTGTATCTCGCTGTGGTTGAGAAATAAGAGTTCAGAGTGGCTGAAGTCTCCTCTCATAATGAATTGAATCAACCAGTTAGAAGTAGGTGAACTTATGCAAGCTGTTTCTGCTTTTTGAAATTGAAAATCAACAATGTATTCTTTTGAAAGTACCCCCCCCACACACACACACTTTTTTTTTTTTTCAATGAAATGAATTCCTTCTGCCTAGAACAGAGCCCTGTTCACTGAAGATGTTCAGATCTTTGTTGAGGAAAATAGGTCTTTCACTCTGAGATCACATTTACAGAATGGGTCTGTGGGATGGGGCTAAGGATAGGCCTAGAGAGAAGCACCGTTTTAGTGTTCATCACCCAGTCTCTATCAGAACTACTCCTGGCGCATGGTCTGATTTGGAAAATACTCTCTCCACAGTGAGCAAGGAAAGATAGTATCATTTTAGTCCCCTTTCACCCCAGCCAGGAGAGAAAAAGGATCTTTCCTGATCTTGTCAGTAGTTCACCAAAGCCATATGACCATGTTGTTAGAGAAATTTGATATCTTAAGCAAGTCAGGTTACTGTAACAAAATATTGTAGACTAGGTAGCTTAAGCAATAAAAACTTTTCTCTCTGGCTGGGGTTTTGGCTCAGTGGTAGAGTGCTCGCCTGGCATGCATGAGGCACTGGGTTCTATCCTCAGCACCACATAAATGTAAAATAAAGATATTGTATCCATCTGCAACTAAAAAAATAAATATTAAAAAAGTTGCAACATTAAAAAAACTTATCTCTTATAGTTCTGAAAGATGGGAAATCCAAGATCCAAGTGGCACCAGATTCAGTTCTTAGTGAGGGCTCTCTCTCTTTCTCTGGCTTGCAGATGGTCACCTTCCCCCTGCCCCTTCACAGAGTGGAGAGAGAAGGTCTAGTGTCTTTTCTTATAAGGACATTAGTTCCACCATGGGGCTCCTCCCCCAAGGCCTTGTCTCTAATGACATCACATTGGGGCTTATGACCTCAATTTCAACATATTAATTGTTGGGAAAGGCACAAATATCCAGTCCAAAACTCTTGGACACATACACACACTGTGCTTAATAACCACAACTGCCTAATCCAACTCCCAAGGTTCTCCACAAGCTCATTCTGTCCAACTCTACCTTGCAGATCTCAATTTGTAATCATAATCAAAGAATCATACCTGTCCTTACTGCAAGATGTCTTGTCACTGGAAGGAATGGAATGGGTGAGAATTACCTAAATTCCTTTCTCCCTTTATGTAATTATTGGTGTTGAGCTTCTTGCTCATAGTAGGTTCTGTCTAGTATTTTTACAAAGGCCACAGTGATGAGCACTATATTACTAACCACTGAGTGAGGGATAAGTGTTGAGCAGCAGTCTGCAGGAGATGTGTATTGCATTTGACAATGGATCAGAAGCATGTTTTAATTACATTTGTTGTGTGTGTGTGTGTGTGTGTGTGTGTGTGTGTGTGCATGCATTTTATTGTATCTCTAGCTCCCAACATTGTTTGATTGGGGGGAGGTGATATTCATAGGGCAAATACTTATGGAAGGAAGGAAGAAAAAGATCATAGAAGGGTGATAGGGAAGTGCTGCGCCCCTCCCCTGACTCAGGCAATGGCAAGGCCCTACTGAGGTGGATAGCGCAAGGCGTCCATCCTCTGGAGGAGCGCAGTATGTTTCTGTGAATGGGCTGGTTTGTTTTTGTATTCCTTTAATAAGTATAGTTGCAACTTCTCATATGACCATTAAGTATGAAGGAAAAAATATGACTTTCCCAATTAATGCAACTACTTCTTAAGAATAGATCTGTTTGCTCTAAATGCAATGATTCAGCTGTGGAGCGTAAATTGTTAATGTCTAATGAAAAACTCCCTGTATTCCTGTCAAGGAAGTTTTTGAGGAATTAAATTAAAATCTAGAGAAGAAAAATTAATGTTAAAAAGACAGATTAGTGCTTAGTACTGGGCAACTTGTTCTTGTTCCTGTGCACAATGGTTTGTGCTCTTACTCTTGTTTGATTAAAATTAATAACAAGTCAACCACTTGCTGTAACCATGCCACTGGTTCCAGTCAGTAAGTCAAGAAAGAATAGTCAAGGTATAGGCCAATAGTTTGGGACATTTCTAACAATTATTAAAAGTTAACTAAGCAGAAAAAGCTCAAAGCAAAACTCGAACTGAAAGTACAAATGCTTGCTTATGCATAAGCCAACATACATTCTTCTATTCTAATTGTAGCTAGGAAATATTTTGTTTCTTTGAATAATGATTCCTGTTTTGTAACCACAAAGTACTGTGAGCCTGCCAAAATGAAAAGTATATATGATCAACTTCACAAGTAAAGATTGGGATCAACACCTTCACTTTGGTGTCTGTGTTGTTTCTCCACCCCTCTTTTGCCGACTCCTCACCATCCGTGTCTCCTGAGACACCCCCTATTGGAGCTGGTCTCCGACAGGGAAGGAGAGGAAGAAAAGCAAGAAAGAATGCTCCTACCTCTGGGGCTTCAGTAAAATATCCTGAATTTATTCAGTTCCTTGATAGGACTGGACCACATCTAACAAGATCAGGTATTTTCTGAGTACTTTTCTAAGGCTGTGGCATTACGGGAAATTTAAAACAAAAAGAGAAAAAACTCAGCACTGCTGAGTGCTTAGTACACTGTACAAATTCCATAAATGTTGAGAGATTGAGTGCACAAGTGAGGCTTAGAAAATCAGTACAAAGAATGCAGGGATAAAGGGAATACAATCACTTAGGGGAAGTAGGAGAGAAAAGACAGCAATTGAACAATGATTGCACAAGGAGGTTGTACAAAGATTCTGTTAGACTGTGAAGAGTAGTGGTTTTGGAGACAGGCAGTCCCAGGTTTAAATCCAGCCTCAGTACTTTCTAGTTGTGCATCCACTCCAAATTTTAGTTCCATCTTTTTTAAAATGAGAATAAATGTGTCAACTTGCTTTTGGAGTGACTGAGAGCATCAAATGAGGTAATGTACATAATGCACTAGGCAGAGTACCTAGTACCAAGTTCCTGATAAATGGTAGATGGTGATGCTGATCAAATATGATGCTTTTCTAGGCAACACAGATGTCTCATGCATGTATCAAAGCATTTCCCTGGAACAATTCTTGCCTCAAGCCCCAGGGGATGAATAAATAGAGATAATCTCTCTTCAATGCTTCAGAGAGCACAGTGTTAGCATCTTTCTTGTTAATTACCACCAAATTGTTCTATACAGTCTAAGTGCCTCTGCTCTGTTTGAAAGACCCTAATAAAAGTAAGAGGAATCAGAACTATCTCAGTGCATCTCAGAGAGCAACCCTTTGGTGTTCCACCATCAGAACCCAAGCCTGACCTTTTAGTTCATTTTCCATCACTCCTGTAACTCAGCAATCCACTTCACTCATTTAAAGTGCTATCATATTTAATCAGCAGTATCATTGACCATTTATCAAGCACTTATTTGGTATAGGTTCTCTGCCTAGTACATTATGTACATTACCTCATTTAATTCCCTTGATAACCAGCCTCCAGAGCAAGTGACACATTTATCCTACATGGTTCATGCCATGCAATCCCAGTTGAAGTTCTCTCCAACTCTAAAATCTATCACTTACAGGTCAGTTCAAACTTACCTGTTTTCTGAACCCATTGGATTTTTTTATCTCCTCAGGCAGTAACTAAAATCCCACTCATCCAAAAAAGAATATCTCATGCATATTTATCAACACTATTATAACTTATTGGATGTGTGATGTTCCATTCACCTTACATATATATTTCAACTCATTTAATTCTCCAAGCAACCCTACAAGGACTGGAGGCAGAATTTGAACCTGAACCAAACCATTTTCCATGCTCTATGCCAATATTCCTTGCTATTACTTAGTATGTATGTTTATTTCTTATCTCCTGAATTCAGTGCCCTGAGAGGAATAATATTGGGGGACTTTTCTCCATGGACATGATAATTTATCTTAGTAACTTAATATATGAGTTTTTTTAAATGGTGCATATTGACTACACAGCATAGTGAATTGCACTGTAGCATATTCACATGAACACAACATAAATTGACCAGTTTCACTCCCTATTGCCTCTCTTTCCCCTTCCCGATTTCATGATGCCCTTTTCTTGCCCTCTTCTAGATTCCACATGGAAGACAACATGTGACACTCATCTTTCTGGGTCTGACTTATTTTGTTTAACATGATGATTTCTAGTTCTATCCATTTTCCTATAAATTACATAATTCTATTCTTATTTATGACTATTACTCCATTGTGGACATAGACTATAATTTCTTTATCCACTCATCTCTTATTAAGATTCTCCACTGACTTTATAACATAATAACTATTATGCATTGTGCCACAATAAGTGTGGGTATGCAGGTATTAATATAGAAGATTCTTGACCAATATTCCTTGAAACATCGGGAAGGGCTATAACCAGCAGGGCTAGGACAGGGAAGAATCAGGAAGATTGCCCAATCTTCCTTCTTTATTTCTTCTCAGGCCTTATGTCTCTCTAATATTCCCTAAAATAATTACTATATTTCTATAGTTATAGCTTTTTAGGACAGCATAGTTCTAAGTCCTCTACTTGTACTAATCATTTTAATACTCATGAATGTCCTTTAGACGGGGTGTTTTATTGTCCCCCATTTCATTCAAAGCACATAATAGGTGGCCAGGATCTACACCCAGTCTAGCTCTACAGCTCCTGTTCTCCCTCACTATTCTGCCCCAGTTGTACACAGGTAGGTCAGAGATATTCATTCTCTCTCTCTCTCTCTCTCTCTCTCTCTCTCTCTCTCTCTCTCTCAGCTGTACACAAGCAGGTCAGAGCTGCTCTAAGAAGCTGACAGTTGAGCAAAACACTGAATAACAGTGAGAAGGAGCAAGTCTTACTAAGAGTTGGAGAAAAACAGTTTAAGACACAAACAATTACTGTCTACATGTCTAATATTGCACTCAAGGCATACAAGTGAATAATATCTGCACCATTTAAAGTATTCATTAAGTTTTGTGAGAAAACCTAACATGCACCCAATATATAAAGATATAGGCAAACCATGTACAAAATAGAAAATACAAACACCAAGTAAGTGCTTGGGAAAATGTTCATTCTTCCTACTAATCATGGAATTTCAAAGTAAGGCTATTTGTAATACCATTGTATGGCCAACATATTAGAACAACAAAAAACAAAAGCCCTTAATATCATAGAAAACTAGTGGGAAAATCCAGGTAGAATTGGTATGTACACATTCTTGTGATGACTTCCCTGTCGTTTTGTGACTACAAAGGGCATATGTGAGTGTATGGGGTGCATGTGAGGATGATATGTGCCTCCTACAATGAGTGAAGCAGGTTTCAAAAGCAAGGAGAGAGAACATATGGGTGACAGTGGATTCATCACATGTGAAAAGGCACTTTTTTTCTTGGAACTACTCTGATAGAACAGTTCATCTCTTTCATCTAGAAGAAATCATAGAAACAGGCTTTTCAAGTGCCCACTGTTAAAATCTGGCAACATCTTTAATTTAAAAAGGTGAGAAATAACCAGGGATTTAAAATAATGCCTTGGATGTAACCAGAGCACAGCAGTGATGGCCTCAGGCCATCCATCGTGCCTGGGACCAGGAGCAAAGTGGTTTCTGCACCATTTTCAGGCTAATAAAAGCAAAAGACACAAGAGGGAGTCCACAGTGGTAGCCTGTTTACTAATTCACAGCATGCACATGCAGATGCTCCTCTTGGCTTCCGAGTTGTCTCCTTCTATACTACCCGTTCCAGTCCTGGAGCAGCAGACTTCTGCACAACTGTGGATCGGAGCTCAGGCTTGCACATGCCGTCATGCTGTGATCATTGCCCTCCCTGCTGTTATAGGCACCAGGGTCAGGACAGCACATGTGCCACTGGGGCAATGGCTCAGCTCTTCCAGGATCAGCAAAGAGGAAGAAAAACAGAGTTTCCCAGAAATAGATTCCACAGTAGCACCTTTGACAAGGGCCAGTACACAAGTTAGCCTGTCTGCCTGGGTACTGTCAGTATGAGGATGCTCTGTGGTCTCACAGCAAGGTCCTTGCAGCTAGGTAGATGGCACTGGACATATGCTGCCACTACTATGCCTCCTGATATCAGTCCTATTAAAATCATGGGCTTACCCTGACCAATAGTGAACTCAAACATTTTACCATTGTACCATTTACTTATTGATGGATTTTCAGGATCTTAACATTGACAGCTCCCATTTTGCGAGGTACATCTCCATTTTCTCTGCATGATCCTATTTGATGTGGTCCCCATTTGCCTCTTGACACTGTTCTCATCATGCCTTCACTCCTCCAACTCCATCTTGCACCTGCCATGGCCTCCTCATCTCTTATCACTTGGCATTCACTAAACACTCTCTTATTTTTTCTGTATATTTGTTAGTTTTTCTTCCTGAGGAGTCCCTCTTCAATCTTTATGACTCCTTTGTATTTCTAGAATTAGTTCCTGTCTCCAACCCCTGCATCTGAATAAAGTCAGCTTTATTAGAGCCTTTGTCATGCTGCATTATTGGTGTGTGTGTGTGTGTGTGTGTGTGTGTGTGTGTGTGCGTGTGCATTTCACTAGAATCTGAGCTCCTTTAGAGCAAAGCAAGGACTGCCTTACTCATTTCTCTACCAGCTGAAACATTCTCATAGTAGACTCCCAATATGTGATTGTTGAGCCAAGAAATAAAAGTCATTTTCATGTATATAGTCATTCAGTCTCCTCTCAATCCCACCCACCCCCTGCCCCACATCCATCCTGGCTGTACATTATTTACTTTGTTTTTGGTGTGGCGCACACTATTGTTAAGTCTTCTTTATCTATCTTATTCTTACCCTCACTTTTAGCAAAGGGCTGCACATAACAGGTGCTTAATAGTGATTAATGATGGTCACATGTGTTCTATTTGATGTAACCTGCTATACCATTGCTATTCCATGGCAATTATTTGTGAAGGTGAATCCTCTGCATAATCCAGAAGGCACAGTGGCAAAGGACAGCCATCATATACAGCAGAAGAAGGGCAGTTAAGAAAACTGGCTCTGGAATCCCACTGCCAGATTCTTTACTTTTTTAATTTGTTCTTTTTAGATATACATGACAGTAGAGTACATTTTCCCATATTATACATACATGGAGTATAACTTATTCTAATTACGATGGTGGTACCACCATCCGGCTAACTGCCAGATGCTTCTCATTGATTCCTTTAAGTACCATGTGAAATTGGTTAAGTTACTTGTCCTTTTTAGAACCCAGTTTCTATAAACTAGACATAATATTGGCTTCCATATCATTGCCATGAAGACTAAGTAAAATTATGGAAGTGAAATGCTCAACACAGTCCCTGGCACAAAGTACACAAAGGACAGTCATCTCTACCACGAGGGTGACTTCTTGCCATCATATTGAAATAATAAAATGTTTTTAATTGGTCTAGAATTTTATACTTTTATATTAGTGCCACCAAATGGGATTTGCCTTTTTTAATCATTAAGTCTACAAGATAGGTTTTCAGTATGAGTTTTCATGAAAAGAAGCAGAAGTCAAGTCATTTGACAAGGTCACCCACTTTGAGCCCTGAAGCCAAGTACTGAGATGTCTGTTCCACCAGAATACTACCCTGTATGTGGTCCATGAGATGGACTTGAGGAAGTGCCAATGTGATTTCATCACTTCTGCTCTGAATGAGGAATTGTGAATTCAGCTCAGTGTTGATGAACCCTTTATAACCACGTTTCAAAGAGCAGTGGTTTGCTATATAAATGGATTCTCTCCAACCCTTAAGGGATTTCTCATATTCTGGTTTCAAGGTGAATTACACATTTAAATAAACTAATAACAAATATACAGCACGGGGTCCTTTCAGCCAAGGATAAATTGTTGAGTAAAGATAACACAAAATTCTACATTCCCTATATTTTGCAGGGTGAGGTCCACATGCAAGAGGAGGGAATATTTTAGATTCAGGTGTGGTAGACTGACATCATCAATGGACCCAATTCTTCACCTCTTCTAGACTGAGCCATGTGATCTGCTTTGGCCACTGAGACATTAGCAGATATGATATAAGCAGAGGCATGAAAATCATTTATACATTGAGACATGCTTTCATATGTCTTCTCTGCTTTTGTCATAAACATGCCCAGATTACAGTGCTGGAGAATGAGACACATGAAGTAGAACTGAGCTGCCTCCATTTTTCCATGCTAACAGTTTTAGACCAGCCAGCATCTGATTGGCCTCTGAACACACAGAGCTCCTCAGAGGGGGAGCACAGGCAGGATGCACACAGCCGCTGGGTGCACCTGCAGCAGCCCACAGACACCTAAGCCCAGTGAGCCCAGCCAGCACCAGAATAACCACCACACTGGCTAGCACTCTTGAACTAAAAAAAGGCTTGTTATCCTGAGCCACTGAGATTTGGGGTGGTTTCTTCAGTAGCACTGTTGTGGCAATACATAATTGATACTCCAGGAGCCAAGTGGCAAGAACAGACAAACGCCACATTAAAGGAGCAAAGGCACATTACTTTTCAACAGCATGTGATTGGAGAACTCCGTGTGAAGCTCTCTCTGCACAATTGCTCAGGGCTTCTAATTCTATAGATTAAAGAAATATCCTTAGATTAAGTATATCACTTCAGAGATTCTAAAGTACACAAAGCAATTCCTTTTCTGAAACGTTGTTTGGGGGCAAAAGGGCAAATAGCATGACAATATATTTACTGATGGGTTTTACAACAGCCTGATCAAATGGAGATGGGGCTAATCCTTTGGGGTATGCTGAAGGTTAGTGTTTTCAGTGTCTTCCCCTTCCCTCATTGGGCAGATTAGTTCGTCTAAGGAAGAATCCTCCAGTTTCTTGCCCTGCTATCAATAGCTCTGGGAGATAAGTAGCAGACAAAAGTTGAGGGTTTTGTGAGTCACTGTGTAGATTTTTAACTTAATCCTGCTATTTTCAGTATTAGTATCTCAATTGCCCTCTGTTGAGCTGTTTTCTTAAACCCAGAGCTTTCCAGGGTTGATTAATCTGAAGAAAATCCTCCTTGCTCCCACCAGGTGGGGAAGTGAATTTCTTGGTTGCACAGGGTGCCTCTGGTTCCAGCCCTTTCCTTTCCAGGTTTCCCCATGACCTGGAATCTCCAGGCCCCCTGAGCTGCCCATAGACTTAATCTCTTTGGCGTCTCTTCTCTACTCAATTAATTATCGCTTGTGCATCCAATTTCTGATTTCCAAAATGTTGACATTTCTCATCTGATAACACTTTCTGGGCCATTCTCTTTATCCTTGTAGTTATGACATTTTATTCTTCTTTTGTTTTAGGGGTCCATACCAGGGATGGGGGAGGGGAAGAAAACCTGTGTGTTTAATCTGCTCTCTTTTATCCAAAGGCCTCCTTCTTTATGTTTTAGCTTCCTTTAACATTCCCAGCATGTTCCTATAATCTTAGAGATCCAAAGGTTACAAACTTTAAGTGAAGGAATTATTTTTAATCTCCAAACAGCATAAAGGAGTTTGTCAAGTAAAACTTGAGGAGTACGAAAATTCCAGTTTGAAAATAAGAGTATAACTCAATTACACCAAGGTATTTTCTGGATAATTATACTCAGTGCATTCCTCTTCTTTCTTCCAGTAAACTCTGGGACTTCTTTAGAGAGACAATACTCCCAGGATGTTGTCGCATTTTCTCAGGCTCTTGATGATATGACATCAATATTGTTTAGTGATAGCAGTATTGTACCTTCAACAAAAAGACCTCAAAGTCTCCAAATCTGTAGGAAAATGGACAGACTCCCTGTCCCCCACCCACAGCGATGCTTCACATCTAGCATAATAATTGTTTGACAATTGACAACTGTCTTCCTGCTTCTAGGTAATTATTATGTTACTCCCTGCTTCTTAACCAATACTGTTTGTTTCCAGTGTGGATCAGATGACAATCTGAAGCCTTTTTGAATATTTAAGTAGCAATTGTCACAGTGTGGAAAGCCAATAAAACCTAAAAACAATGCTTTGAAATTCGTAAGATTAGGGTACTTCTTTTACTGGGTTACTGAAACCACCAGTCCAGTGATGGTGTGGTGTTCTGAGGTCTGATTACCACAAAAGTTAGAGGAACTCTTTCCAGCTTAAAGCAAAAGGCAGGAACATGCCAACTCTATAATCCCAGGTGCACACCACTGGTACACTACGATGAACTCTATGAGAACTCAATAAGCTGCTGGTATCCAATGAACACTTTCTGCACATCCCAGAGCAGAAATTTTCAAATATGCCTCATGCTTTTGCCCAGATTTTCTTTTCTTCTGAGAATGACTTTTTTCCTTCTTTGACAAGAAAAATTCTAGGGCTATTTTAAGAACCAAGTTTAATTTCATCCAAGGTGTCATTTCTTATTGCCTTCAGTTTGGGCTCTTATAATACTCCATTTGTTCTTTTGTTATTAAACTTCCCTATTATATTGCCAAGATATTTGTTTCTGTGTCTGTCTACCCCAGGCCATGAGCCAGGGAGTAAAGTATGGGAAGAAGAGTTATAGAGAGGCCCAAAAGTGTGGTCTTTGGGAATCACACCAGATCTTGAGTGGAATTCAAGTCCGCCATGTACCAGCTTAACCTTAGAACTCAGCTTCAACTACCTTGTCTGGAAAATACAGATAATAAGAGAACCTACATCATCAAAAGGGGCTGTTGAGAATAAGTGCTTTATAATGTGTCTGAAGTGATTATCATAAATTAGCATCAGTTATATTGTTTAATTATTCCCCCATGACTCTTAAAAGCCGTGGCTATGTGTTACTCATCCTCTATAGTACTGTGCCTGGTACATAGAAAACACTGGAACATTTCAAGTGAATAATTAAGGAATGGATGAGTAGTACTGTAAGAGTCAAATCATTTGTATAATCCCAATAAATAAAGCCATAGATGACTGGTTTTAAGTAACTGAACCATCCATGTGGATTTTCCATATTATTTCAATAGGCTGAATAACCACAAATAGAGACTTTACTTTGTGTTCCCAAAGATTAGTTTTATTCTAAGACTTGGTGGATTTAGAGCTGAAGCATGTGTGGCTTTCCTGTTCATTTCTGAAGTTACAAAATGTCACACACACATAAGAGACACGAAATCCATCTACGAGAATCCCAACCTCGTAGGACTCAATGCCTCTGAACTTCAATATACCCTCATGTTTCAAATGGAATGAGTACAAATCACACCTGCCACATGTTCTTTCTAAGGTGGGTGGATAGAACATATGAAATATATATAAGTATTTTGCAAACTTGTAAGACCTATGCAAATACTCACGTCTGTGTGTTTGTTTGTTTGATTGATTGTTTATTTGTAGAAGCTTATTTCTTGGCACCTCCTGAAAATTCCTATCCAACTTCACTAATATCCGCATTCCTTCAAATATATTTAACAGATTGATTCAAGGCCACCAACAAAATCTGTTGCTGTTTTGGTACAAAATAGAGCTTTGTGATTTCCTGTAGTAAAACCCAAGAGGGCCAATAAAATGTTTTCATTGATTGCAGTGTCAGTTTTAGATGCTGAGATGGCTCTGAACAAGGGCCATCTTTTAGCACTCTGCTGTGGATTTACTTTTTTTATGGTCCTGGGATCTAGTGAGTAAATAAGGCTTCTGCATTAACACTAACCTGAAGAGACAAACCTCTCAGGAGGACCATCTCATCTTTATGCTTTTCCAACCCTGGGGCCATAAATCCTATCAGCCTTAGAGAAGAAGCATCCTAAAGATTACAGGGGCACTGAGGTACTCTTTGAGTGAACCTAGATAATAAAAATTAAAGTTCAAAGTCACTGAGTAATCTAGGACATGCATTACACCTGCACTGGGCCAGTCAAGGTTGATCAGCCAAACAGGCATCAGGCCAGTGAGCAGGAAAAAGTAAATACCTAGAGATTCACCTTGTCTCTCCCAGGGGAGTCAGCATTATGGTATGCAAATAATATTTCAAATAAATATGACTTGAAAAGCACTGGAGGTCTTTAAAGAGAAGTACTCTGAGTTTCCAGGCTGGAGTACAGATGGGTGGCATATTTACAGTTCATTTGCTAAAAAATAGGGTACAGACTAAAAATCACTACGGAAGCCCAGATGAAATAAGTATGATAGGCCTTAATCAATCGGACGACAAGAAGCCAAGTGCTGATTATATAACAAGTGCTACAGCAAAGAAATTTTCAGAAATAAGACTCAGGAAGATGAGGATTCTTTTCACAATGGAAGAGGGTAGTATGGTCCAATTCCAGAAAGCGGGTCAGTGAAGCCCACAGTAGGTCTCTAGCTGTCAGGAGCTGTTGGAAGTAGGTGGAAGCAGGACACACACCCTTGAGGCCCAATCATGGAGAGCCACGATGGTCAGGCTGGAGAACTGAGAGACTACGCATGAGGCCTTGGAGCCACAATCAGTTTTCATGTGGATGATACAATGCACATTGAAAAATGACAAAATAAAATTAATGTTTCAGCACTTAATACAGCAGGAGTCATACTTCTTGCTTGGGGGTCATACTTCTTGCTTGGGGCAAAAAAGAGAATATTCACCTCTTCTTTCCTGCCCCTTCTCATACTCAGATTACTAGGCAGAGCATCTGCTGGACCCAGTGGATAGCCCACTCTGAAAGAAAGGAGATACAGATTGACTTTGATAAAGTCTCTTCTACCTCTCTCTGGGCTTCTAAATAAGATTAAGGAAGAGAAAGTATGTAATTGCCTGAGGAATTCACAACTACAGACGCACCTTCCCATGAATTATCAAATTTGTCTGGGTGTCTTAGTAAAGTGTGACTTTAATACTGCCACTGACATAACTCTGATGGTACAACATAAGCTAAAATTGAGCAGAACTTTTCATTCTCTATTTCTTCCTTCTGCAAATATTTATTAAGCACTGTTAGCTGTAGCAGAGATCAAGAAATAAAAAGCACTGCTCTGCACTCAATTCTCTCACCAGCTAGGTGAAAGAGAGATCAAAGTAGACAAATTATTTATATACAGTATAATGCTGTTGGTAGCAGAATAATTGATATGACTTATTTTGTAGAGTTGACCTACAAATATTAAATAAGACTATGCCCTGAAATCCCACTGTTTGGGATATATCCTGGAACTGTTGTGGAGAAGTTCACTGGGATTGTTCATTACAGTGTTTACAAAACAGAAAGTTGCAAAATTTAAGTGTTCATAATTAGGAACGTGGCTAATTTATGAATGCTATAGAACATCGATAAAATGGAATTACTAGACAAGTCTTTAAAAAATGAGGCAGTCCTATATGTGTTCATAAAAATACATCCAATACAGAGAAAAAGTATGGTGAAAATATTATCAAAAATATAATCTTTTGTGTGTGATTTTGTAAATCCATGTTTATATTCAGGTAGATGTACAGCAACAACATGCAGAATTTCTACTTTAGGGGAAAAATTGGTAAAACTAACCCAGACACAACAGCCTCAAAGAAAATGGAATATTTGGGAATCAATCTAACAAAAAAAGTAAAAGACCTCTACAACAAAAACGACAGAACACTAAAAAATTAATTGAAGAAGACCCCAGAAAATGGAAAGATCTCCCATGTTCTTGGATAGGCAGAATTAATATTGTCAAAATGGCCATCCTACCAAAAGGACTGCACAGATTTAATGCAATTCTTATTAAAATTCTAATGATGTTCTTCATAGAAAAAAAAAGTCATGAAATTCATTTGGAAAAATAAGAGATCCAGAATTGCCAAAGCAATCCTCAGCGAGAAAAGTGAAGCAGGAGGCATAATATACCAGATCTTAAATTATACTAACTACAGAGCTATAGTAACAAAAACAACATGGTATTGGCACCAAAATTGACCTGAAAACCAATGGTACAGAATAGAAGACACAAAGAAAACCCCACAAAAATCCAGTTATCTCATACTAGACAAAGGTGTCATAAACACATTGGAGAAAAGATAGCCTCTTCAACAAATATTGCTGGGAAAACTGGAAATCCATATATAGTAAAATGAAATTAGACCCCTATTTTACACCCTGCACAAAACTCAACTAAGAGCAGATCAAGGACTCTAGGTATTAGACTAGAGACCCTGTGCCTACTAGAAGAAGATGTAGGCTCAAATCTCCATCATGTTGGCTTAGGAAACAAATTCTTCAACAAGACTCCAAAAGTGCAAGAAGTAAATCAAGAATCAATAAATGGGGGGAGCTAAGGTTGTGGCTCAGTGGTAGCGCGCTTGCCTAGCATGTGTGATGCTCTGGGTTTGATTCTCAGCACCACATATAAATAAAATAAAGGTC
The DNA here is from genome assembly GCF_964194105.1 of Spermophilus citellus. Lineage (NCBI taxonomy): Eukaryota > Metazoa > Chordata > Mammalia > Rodentia > Sciuridae > Spermophilus > Spermophilus citellus. The sequence continues at coordinate 186,672,959 of NC_138182.1, forward strand.
CATCAAAAACTTAAAAATATTTTTTTAAAAAAAGAATCAATAAATGGGGTAGTTTCAAAATAAAAAGCTTTTTCACAGCAAAGAAAATAGTCAAGAATGTGAAGAGACAGCCTACAGAATGGGAGAAAATCTTTGCCAACAGCTCCTCATTAATCTCTAGGATATATAAAGAACTCAAAAAACTTAACACCACAAAAACAAATAACCCAGCCAATAAATGGGCAAAGGAACTGAATAGATACTTCACAGAATAAATGCAATTGGTCAATAAATATATGAAAAAATGTTCAATATCTATAGCAATTAGAGAAATGCAAATTAAAACTACACTGAGATTTTATCTCACTCCAGTCAGAATGGTAATTGTCAAGAATACAAATAACAATAAATGTTGGTGAGGATGTGGGGAAAAAGGTGTACTCATATATTGCCAGTGGGACTGCAAATTGGTGCAACCACTCTGGAAAGTATGAAGATTTCTCAGAAAACTTGGAATGAAACTACCATTTCACCCGATTATCTCACTCCTTGGAATATACCCAAAGGGCTTAAAATCAGCATACTGTAGTGATATGGTCACATTAATGTTCATAGCAGCTCAGTTCACAATAGCTAAGCTATGGAACCATCTTAGGTGCCCTTCAATGGATGAATGGATAAAGAAAATGTGGTACATATACACAGTGGAATAATACTCAGCTATAAAAAAGAATGAAATTATGGCATTTGCTGCTAGATTGATGGAAATGGAGATTATTATGCCAAGTGAAATAAGTCAATACAACAAACCAAAGGCCAAATATTCTTTCTGATATTATGAATGCTAACTCACATTAAGTTGGGGGGGGGCATAATAGTAGTTCATGGGTTAGAAAAAGGGGAATGAAGGGAAGGGAAGGAGGATGGGAATAGAAAAGACTGTAGAATGAACTGGACACAACTTTCCTATGATTGTATATTAATACATGACCAGTGTAACTCCACATCATGTACAACCATAAGAAAGGGAAATAATACTCTATGTATATATGATATGTCAAAATACATTCCACTATCATGTATAACTAAAACAAAAAAAAATTCTGCTTCATGAGAAGAAACACAAGAAACTCTTAATAGTAATTATCTGTAAGAAGAGGGACTTAGGTAGGTATACAAAACACCAAATAAAAATAATTATTTAAAAACACTATGTGGTAAGTGTACACAGCTCTAGATTGAGCACCATGGAAACATAAAGTAAGGTATGAGAATTCTAATGGTAAAGAGAAAGAATGTCATGAAAGCTATCCAAAATAGGTAACAGTAGAAAGGAAAACCAATGTTCTACCTACTGGACCAAAAAGAAAGGCAAAAACATTTTCTAGAAGATGGATCCTGGAGGAAATACTGAACCTTCAAATTAGTAGATGTCTGTCACGCATAGTAAGGTCAGGCACTCAATTCAAAACAAATAACTTTCCAGTTCCATAAATCACCAAAAAACATATGCTCTTACCTGCAAGTCTCTGATGTCATTAAGCTATAGAAAGTACCATGTACTTATTTCTGAGAAAATGCTGTCATGTCTGGACCTAGAGGCAAAATCAACATTGTTGCGAAAACTGTCTATCATAACTTTCTGCCATAAATATTTTGCTTCCACAATAAATTCAAAGTGGACGATGTAATTCTGTCTTTATTAAAAGTTTAGTTTTCTTCAAGCTCCCAAACTTTTTTCAAATTTTTTCTCAGAAATTTTTAACAATACTGAATTTAACCATAAACTCAGTACTTTTGAATATGTGCAATGCTGACCAAAACATTATACCATGGGTAAAGAAAAGCTGTAAATTATAGTCACTACACATCTTTTTTATAAAGTCTTATATATTTAAGTTAATATTTTTCAAAATGCTTAGTTTTTCAAAACGCTTTCTTGGGGTAATTCATTCTCCAAAAGACAGAGAATTAGACCTTGGAGGCACCTAAAGAGAATTGTACTTTTTTCCTCTGAGTGCATCTAAACTGATTTTCAAACTAAGTGTTTAAAATATGGCTCAGAAGACCCCATAACCTCCTGAAGTTATCTTAAGTCAAGAAGAGAACAGCAGACAGCACTAAAACTAGGAGACACAATTCATTATAAGGTCCAGTTTCGTCTGTGACAAGTAAGTGTTTCCATTTCAAATTGAATGCTTTGAATTGCACATGTTGAGTGGAGTTTGATAAACTAGATGGAAATATTTCAACTCATCACAAACTAGTATACTTGATGAAAAATATTGTAAACATATTTTTTAAATTCACAGTACAGATAGATGTGTTTGTTCCTCTCTCAGATAATTATTTTCTATTGTTCTTCTGGTGTCTGACATTCATCCTCTCTGATCACACTGATTTCTATATTTACTATCACTTTCTCAAAGTCAATTTACTCCATGAACTTCACTGTCATAGACTTGTGCATGCATCTTAGGATGCAGTGGAAAGGAAGAAGCCAATGGTAACAGATGGGCAAAAATGTCACAGATCTATACCATTTTGATGTTTTTCTTTTAACAAGTGTAAAACAGCTTATAAAATATAATTGCCTTCATGGGTGACTTCAGTTCTATGATAGAACAAGACATTTTATTATATCATTAAAATAACTATTAAAAATCTTTGATGGGGATATGTCATCATTATCATCATAAACTATCAATCCCTTTCTATTAAGGTTCTTTATGAAAATGAAGTAGAATCTACATGGAAAATAGTCTCCACATGAAACATGAAACCATCTATTAACAAAATAAATGTCTACTGACTGCCTATTGTGTGCCAATCATTGTCTGGACACTGGTGATTTGGCCATGAACAAGATGTAGCTCCTGAGTTCATGGTCCTCACAGTCCAGGGGAGAGGAGGAACAGGCAAATCCAGAGGCTATGACACCATGTGATGTGGACTTTGATGGGGAAGATACCTGGTGTCCTGAAAGCTCATGGGCAGGGTGTCTCCCCAGGAATGCTTCCTGAAGGCTCTCATGTCCATGCTGAAACTTGAAAAAAAGTAATAAATGGCTAGGCTGAAAGGACGAAGAAAGTGAATGAGAAAAGAAGGAAGACTGTTCCAAAGAGAAGAATTTGTTCAAAGGCCCAGAAGTGGGAAAACCCAGGGCACATAATTTAGTACACGTTGAACACAGAATCCACAATGGAAATGGAAGGTCAGGTGGAGAGTACAGGGAGGGAGGGTCAGGAGATGGAACTAGAGGACATGCAAGACCTTTTAATCCTTTTTAGTGGCCCAGATCTTTTTGACATGATAAGCTCTCCTGCTAGACAGCTGGAGATTTTCCTAGAGCCAGAGAAGCTTAAGAGGAATCCATCACAGCCATCTTGACAAGAGATAATTGTGACTTGCTTGAATGACTGAGGTAGCAGGTGGGTGAGGGGGAGAAGTGTGTGTGCATGTGTGTGTTTATGTGGGTGCTTACACGCACAGGTGGGAGGGTTATATTAGCCATAATTTTTGTTCAAATAATCAGAGGGACAAGATCTGGCCTATAAAACTGATTTTAACCATAGGTAGCACAGAAAGTTAGTCCCTTAAAAACAAAATTGCTTTGGTGCATTCTTTACAGGCCCATTTGAGTGGTTACTGCTAGTAAATGGCTCATAGATAGGAATTAATTACAGGCATTAACTCTCAGGCTGCCCAGCAAATACTTGGCTGGAACTAGGTAATATTTTGGTAAATGTAAGAGACAGAAAGGGGGCAGTTGATAGAAGAGAGAGTATGTTTCCTGTGACCACTTCTCCATAAACCATTGCCACGTATCAACCAATGGAAAGAGAATGACTTTAGAAACAGGCAGAAAGTAAAAGTCAGATAGAACATGCTTGTCACTAATGCTAAGAAGCAGATTAGACCATTAACATAGTGTCCTAAATCTCCAAATCAAGTTGCTTTTATTTCAACCCAAGTGAGTACTTACATATGATAGGATGTGACGATGCAATGGTAAAGCATTAGTGAAGCAGCTCCCACAGTGCAAAGTGACAGGAGCAGCCCCTATAGGTTCTACTCATCACTCAAAGGAAGGACTGAGCACTGTGGCATAGGTTAAAGGACAAGTGTCAGTTAATGCAAATCACAGCACAGGAGGACTAAATGAGTGGTGGTTCTAATTGTTTTAGTCCCTGTGCATGGCATATTGAGAGGAAAATAAAGCCAATTTGTACCAATAATAAGGAGTCAGGCATGTGACCAAGGCCCTGGGCTCATCCTTGGCATCTCAAAATATAAGAAAATAATTTGGCAAAATGCAAATGGAACTGTTGACAGCAGTTCTCAAAAGGACATGGAAAGCCAAATAAAGAGGGTTTGAGTTACTTTAAAAAAAGAATTAAGCAAAATGGCAGTTGTACAGAGCTCAAAGAAGAGACCACAAGGATACGGGCTCAGAAACCAAAGAAGAAATTACAGGGTAAGAAGAAGCAACTGCTCTGTCCAAAAAACAGCCTAAAAAGGAGGCAGAAAGGGCCATGATCCCAGGAGACGATCCTCAACTCATGGGTGTGACTAGCCTTTCCATGTCAATAGCCTAGACCAGTGGTTCTCAAAACAGGGTCCCAGAAAAGTCTCAAAGTTCTCCCAAAGGATAGATTATCTCTTCAGTTCATCAGCAAAGTTACTCTTTCAAGTGCTTTCACATTTTACATCTAACTAAGGATTACTTTCTAATAACATGGAAAATAATTAGAAGTTAATAAAACAATATATTCACAATAGAAAATTAACCCATTATGAGGCTGGAATTGTGGCTCAGTGGTAGAGTACTTGCCTAACATGTGTGAGGTTTGATCCTTAGCACCACATAAAAATGAAATAAAGATATTGTGTCTACCACTTACAACAAAAAATATAAAAAATTAACTCATTATTGTTATTGAGAAGCAGGAGTTACAATATACTACAAATTATAAAGCTCTTGTGCTCATATTCCTACAGAGATATGTAATTGACATAATTTTCTTTTTACCTTTTTAACATCTATGAACAATCGTTGTGCACATCTCTGAGGGACAGTATGATAATACAATATATGTATACAACATGTAATGATCAAATAGGGTGATTAGCATTTCTCACTCCTTAAATATTTATCATTTTTTTGTATTGAACAGCTTCAAACTTCTCTCTTGTAGTTCTTTATAAAATATGAGATAAATTATAGTCAACTATAGTCACTCTACCTGTGATACAACATTAGAATTTGATACTCCTATCTAATTGTATCTTGATACTTATTATCTAGCCTCCCTCTGGTCCCCTCTTTCCTTACCCTTCCTAGTCTATAGTGAACATGATTCTACTCTCTACTGCTAGAAACCAATGTTTTTGTTTTTTGTTTTTTGTTTTTGTTTTTAACTTCCACATATAAGAACATGGAATATTTATTTTTCTGTGCTTGGAATTGCCACAATTTTAAAGTAGAATGTTGTGCTGTCAATGTGCCAAAATATTTACTGATGCCAACTATGTCAGCCATGGTGCTAAGTGCTAAGGTGACATCAGTGAACAACAGTGACACAATCTCTGCTTATGTGAAGTTGACTACCTGTTGGGAGAGTATGTCAGCATTGTCTAAGTTGATCATGGTTTTAACTGATGTTGCTCTTGATTTTAATTAAAATAAGTTACTGTTAATCTTCCTTATTATCAGTTTTTATGATCACGTACTGATAGAGTGTAGAGATACAAATTTTAATGCATAGAGATTGGGTTTGTGATTTTTAAATAACATACTTTAATTTATGGTTGGGAATATGTTAAATGAAAACTTTTACTAGTCTGTGGAATCAAGGAAGTATCATCTGATCTGATAAATTTTTTAAAATTTATTTATTTTTTTTGCATTACAGTTCTTAATACACCATTATACAATAATTTTTCATATCTCTGATTATATATAAGGTATGTTGATACCAAATTCACATCTTCATACATGTATTTTGTATAATGATGAGGGTCTCCTTTCACCATCCATGCTATTCAGTTGATCAATTTATTTTCAAACTGAAAAGAGAAGGAGGAATATGAATCAAACATACAGGAATGGTGAAAGGGAAACAGAATCCAGACAGAGGGGATGCTTAGAGGACTAGAGTTGATAAGAAGGGTGTTTTTGAGGTACCAAACTCTTTGATGATATAAAATTAATAATTTCCAATCTATTATTTAGATCAAGTTTTGAAATATGGACCTATGGATTCAAGATTTCACAAAATCTTCGTATCTATCACCATCATCACCACCACCACCACTACAAACAATAATTGAGCACTTGGTAGAGACCAAGCCCTCTGCTAAGCATCACCTATAGTTCATCTCATTTCATTCTCACAACCAAGAAGGGCTACTATTATCCCCATTTCATGTTTAAAGCACATTGAAACTAAATGATTTGTTTAGTCACACCATTAAGCAACAGGGCAAAGACTTTAATAGGGATGCTTTAATGCCCAAAACCATGCTTTTAATCACTGTGCAACACTACATGGGTAGAATGTATAATAAAAGTCTAGATATGTGTGAAGGCTGTGAAAATCCCTCCCATTACAGGGAGCAGAGCTGACCTAGGGCCTTCGTTGCTACACTATGAAATATGTTTGCATGATGAGGCCACACTCTCCATGGACTACTCCAACCCAAGATGGAGGGCAGTCTGGACACCCCAGCAGGCTGAACCCTAGGAGACATCAGGACTCCTCTTACACTTGATTTTGGCTTAAGGACCTCTTGAAAGGCTTGCAGAACCTAGGACACTTCTACCCATTCTTTCTTTCTTTCTTCTTCCCTGAGGGTCAGACTTATAGTACGGTCTAATTATTCTCCAGTCTTTTCCTTACTTCCAACCAATTTTCTTTCATTAGTGTTTTTCCCCTATGAAACTCTCTCACATTTTATCCTTTTTTGACATCTGTTTCTTGGAGGACCCAGCTTAATATAGTATTCAATAAAACATGTATATAACCAGAGAAGGTTAAAAGAAAAAAAATGTTCTCAAGGATTTTAAGAACCCCAGTTGGTCCATTATCTCAGTTGGTTAGAGGATGGATAGTCCTAAGATTATGGATTGTAAACCATTTATTTTCAATCTATTCATATTTTCAGTCTCAGTCTCCCTGGGACAGTCTCAGTTAAACATCTGCTTAGTTAAATACTCCTTTCCCTCTCAAATTTTATCCAGTAAAATGATGTCTAAGATTCATTTCAAAACAATATTTAAGCCAGGCTTGGTGGTGCATGCCTAAAATCCCAGAAGCTCAGGAGGCTGAGGCAGGAGGACCACAAATTGAAGCCAACCTCAGCAATTTAGTGAGCCCTCAGCAACCCAGCAAGACCCTGTCTCTAAATAAAATATTAAAAATGGGTGGGGATGTGGCTCAGTGGTTAAGTGCCCCTGGGTTCAATTCCTGATACTCCAAAACAAAACAAAACAAAAAGCAATACTGGGGGTGGTAGGAGTTGCTGGGATATAGATGAAGCATGATTGGCCAATGAGTAGTGATGGGTTCATGGAAGTTTATTTTATTGTCCTGTTTACTTTTGTTTAGATTTAAAACTCTACATAATCAAAGGAATAAGGGTCAAAAGTGTTCTAGGTAGTATGATCCATTATATGGTCCTCCTACCTTTATCCCAGGCCAGTTACTAATAAATCTATTCCACTGGTCACAATAGAGACCTGGGAGAATTCCTGCAAAACTCACTACAAACCCATTCCCATCTTGGGAAGCTTCTGAGTTCAGAAGGTTTTTATATTTTTTAAGGTGTTTTTGTTGTTTTTGCAAGTGATAGAAGCTTCACTCACAATGGTTTAAGAAAAAACTTAAATCAAAAATATATAATATTTTGATAGTATAGTGGTAAAAAAAATAATGATATTTGACTACAGGCATGACTGGATACAGGGGTCTTAAATTTTGTCATCAGGGGTTAGTTTCACACCCCCATTCTGTCAACCCTAGCTTTTTATCTGTGATGGTAGATATCCCTTTCATGGTGGCAAAATAAATGTCAGTCACTCCAAATTTATGCCAAAATTCTTAGTGCATGTATTTTCCAATTTTTCTAGAAAATTCCTATAATTAGCTTGGGTTGGGCCAATTTACATCACATACTATCCTTACATCTCAGGAGAATGGAATATTTGGAATATGCTGGTTGGTCAAAACTGTTCTGTCTGTCCAACTATGGAAACTGAAGTTGGTTTCCATGTAGACTAGTGGATGCTGGGGAGGTAGATAGAACTCCCTTTCTCTTCTTTCCTAGTACCAACTGCTTAACCATGTAAATGAGGATCAAGATACATTTTTTTTAGGTGAGAAAATATGACTTTACTTAGAAACTAGAACCATTAAAATATTCTACATATAAAATTATTACTTGAGCCTGAGCTTCATTATAAGCGTACTACTGTACAAAATTTATATTGCTTCTACTCTTTCCATTTTGTTACCTGCAAAGACTTTGTTTTGATTTACCTGTATTTTTGAAAAATAAAATGAAATTGAATTTTTACCTCCCTAATTATGTACAATACGCAGCTAATTGTGATAGCAAGGATAGAGTTAAGAGCAGAACAAAGAGAAGGCTTTTCAATACATGTATTATTCTTTTTTCCTCAGAGAAGACATGCTTGAAACTGAATTTTAAACACTTCAGCACTGGTGAAACAAATTAATAATGGCTCAGACACAGAGGTGTTGCATATTATTCATGATCTTGAAATTATTAATGTAACACTGAGCCATTATTACCACATATTGCCATCAGAGTAATTAACACATCTTATCTAATAGAATAAGGCCGTCAAATCAAACTAAGAAGTAATTAAGTTACATAACTACACAGCTGAGGCAGAGAGATGCATGTCAAATGAATTAAAAACTGCAGCTCACCTAGCTGGATTTGAATAGCCAAGCACGGTAGTTTGTTATTTACTGCCTAGGAAATCACTCCATTGTATTGTGCCTTGGTGTCTATGTACCCTGGGGAGATTAAAGTTATAACTAAACTCTAGTGATCATAAGAATCACCTTGAGAGCTTCTAATAAATTTATATTTTTCTGGTCTCCATTGGAGATACTATAATCTACAATAGAGATCTGAAATCTGTATTTTTAACATTCCCAGAAATTTTGAAACAGATGATTCATGACCCACATTTTGAAAAATCATAGAAGAAAGATTTTCAAATGTTTCTTCCGGTCTTAGTTATCAATGATGAGATCACTGGCTTTTCCAGATATGGTAGAAAGTTTTTTGTCAGGAATTGGCATCTGCATTATATATGAAATGCCCGTGGTACCTATCATCTATTGTGGTCTGACCTCTCTCTTCACTGAAACTAGTGTAGAAAGAATCAAAAACAAATGAAGAGGAAAAATAACCATTTTCACATTTAAGAAATGTCACTCAGCTCTGAAATTATTCTAAACCCTAACATTTGTGTCCTATTGCAGCTAGCAAATGAGTTATACCAAAGAGCAAATGTGAAGAAGAATTTATAATTTTAATCAAACTGTATAATATATTCTCCCAAATGCCTTTTTTCTTTAGCCTTCAGATTTTGCAGAAGGAAACAAGTCATAGAGAAATGCATACAGTGTTAAATTTTAAAAGTAGGAATTAGAAGTTCCTGGTATCCTGAGAGTCCCCAAAGATCTGAGGAAAGGCTTTTGAGACTATTACCAGGTTTTATTTATCAGGTTGTGAGACTTAATCAATATTTAGCCCATTCCTACTGTCCTGGAGAATAGGACGTTTTGCCTGGCTCTGCACAGTCACACTATAAATTTACAAAGCAAACATTGAGGAGGGAAGCTTTTGGTGAATGTAAATGTATAATTCTTTGCCACTATAAGAGAAATAGATAAATGTCAACTTGTAATATTAGTTACTGCATTTATATGTAAAATCACCAACCTAAATGGCATATTAATTTTGAAAAACACTCATTTCACTGCAGAGTTTTCATATGTGCCTCTGACATTTGTGTCTTTATGACTATCACAACCACTTTCAGAGGCAAGCAACACATCTGTTGAGAGTAAAGTGTCATCAGCGCTATTAGACTTCTTTGAGATGAACTACTGTTTAGCTCAATATATGATAAGCTCTCCAGAAATCTTAAGCCATGACATCACATTTCACAACATCGTCGATGAATCTGAAGAATTCCCCATGAGAGGATAGAAAATTTGGCTTGTACAGAGATTTATAAAATTTCACAAAAATGCACGTTGTTTAATGAGGCAAGCACTAACATAACCAGTGCACTATATTGGCAGCGTATTCATCACAGTGGAGTAAGTTGAGCTAACATTTAACATGTTGGTACATTTATAACACCTTAGGGAATCCAGGTGGAACTGGAAATAAAGACCCCATTTTGACTTTTAATTTTTTTGAATACAAAGAAGTACACTTGTCGCATGGGGTTTGGTGGCAGGGTGGATATCTAACACCACTAGCTGTGTGGCTCTACACAAGTTATTTTCTATTTTGCCTCAGTTCCTTCATTTATAAAATGAAGATTCAAATGTCAGTACTGTAGTCAAAATCAAATAAAATACTGTATGTTAGACTTCTCAAACGGTAGCTGAGAAGCATATGATAAATTTTAGTCACTGTTACAATTTTCATTACTCATTCTTTCATTTCAATAAATATCTATTAAAACCTGCTATGTATCAGGAATTATACTGGATTACTTACTGTAGCCTTTTCCTTACCTAATTTTTAATACTATTTTCTTAAATATTCCCTTAAAATATCTCACTTCTAAACTTAATAGCTACTTTAACTTCCCCCATGAACCTTAAATCTGTGAAATCATAAGCCTTAAAAATTAGTTTTATTTTTTCTTATTATAATTTCTAAATGTTTACCTGTGAACCAACTAAAATCATTAGAGGTATCCACATCTCACTTTAGAGAAGATACAATAAAGAAATAAAACAGACTTTGTTCGCTGAGGTTTTGTTTTGTTTTGTTTTTCTTCATCAAGCAATCCTATGGCCACACAGGCAGGCCTACGCAGTGGCTTAGGAGCATGTTGGGGACCACTGTCAGGCAGGATCAATGAGATACATACATGGTCTGGTGGAAAGATGGCCTCAGGAAAATAGTGCTTAAGTGAGCAGGGCTCACAAATCTGAACTCAGGGTTCCCTTTAATAAGTCTGAAAGTAGCAGAGTAAAGCAATTACCTCACTGGTACAAAGTATCTGCTGTGGTCCCCAAGAATCCCATTATGCACACAGGCCAGTATCTGCCTAGAGTACATTACCACCTAGTGAATTAAACCATACATTTCTTCAGCATCACCTGTTGTCACACAGATATCCCCTTATTGCATTATATGTTAGTCTCTGGCAACGTACAGTGAACAAGGTACCATCCACGTCAACCAAGCTAGATCAAAGTCAGTGGTCACACATACACACAATCTTCCTCTTAGTCCCTGGCTGCAAAGAGAAGGTAACAACAAAGGTTTGAGCAGGCAACTCAGGGCTGTGCCTTTGATCCCTCTTTTAAATCTAGAAAGAGATTTGCAAGGATGGCCTCTGAAAGAAGCCTCCTTTCCTTCAATCTCCCTCACCAGGGACTAAAAGGCAGGACTGCACTGCCAGGAGAATGCATCACAGTGAAAGAACATTCATGCTTCCAGCCTCAGCATAGTGGGAAACTTAATAGAAAGCAGGCTTCCCCTAGATTGTTCTTTCACTCATTCAGCAAATATTTGTTCAGAATTGTTATTTGCCAAGAATTGGGAAAGATGCTGGGGAAACACAGATGAGTAAAATCCACCTCTGCCCTCCCAGATTTCACAGTATAGTAGGCACAACACACAGGTAAAAATGGAATTGCAAATCTGGGTGGCACATGCTTAAAAGTAGCATGTACAGTGTGGGCTATGGGGGAACAATTAAGTCAGAGTGAAGGGAGGGCTCAGCTCCACTTTAGGAGATAAGCAGACCAGTAAGGGATCAGAGAGAAGAGGGCATAAGTAGGCATTTGAAGGGATTTTCTCAGTAGTCTAAGAAAGGAAAACATTAGGGTGCACATTCCAAGAACAAGGAACAACGTCAGAGGAACTGAAGCCAAAAAAAGAAAAGAGAAGAAAATAAAAAATACAGCAAGTTCCAACAATGATCTGTTCCTTTGGAAAAATGGTGGGTCAGGGCCAGATCTTATAGGGCCCCAGGGACCATGCTAATAAGGTTCAGCTCTCTCTGATTGACCAATAGTTCTCAAACTTCACTGTGTCCACACTAGCATGCCGTTATCCAGGACCCATTCTTAAGATTCTGAGGCCTAGAAATCTAAACTTTACAAGGAACTTAGGTGGTGTCTGATAGCAGGTAGTCTATAGACCACACTTTGAGAAATGCTGCTATTCATAAAAATCAGTGAAAAGCACTTTTTTCTAATGTTGTTCCAGTCTCCAGTGAGTGGCTTTACAATTTTTTCTTCTTCATCGCACTCCTTAATGTTTGTGGTTCAAAGACTTGTTCATGGCTTTTTCTGTTCACTTATATTTATTTTGAGAGGGTTTTTGTTCTGATTTGTTGTTTGTTTGTTTGTTTATTTATTTATTTATTTATTTATTTTTGGTGTGGGAATTGAATCCAGGCTTTGTGCATGCTAAATACATGCTATACCACCAGCCCCTCATTTGTGTTTTAAGACTGATATTACATAATGTGAATTCATATACAAAAGATGCAAAAAAATAAGAGAGAAAAAGACACAGGTGAATGGCCTTTGATGAACCCACTCTCATGGATAAATGAGAAAGAAACCGAGCCCCTTTGGTGAGTCCCTTTCGCAAGGGAGCCTCTCAGTATGTTTGATAACTGCACTGTTCCTGACTTGCAGGCAGAAGACCTTCACTGAGTCTGACTTTGCCAGTTCACCTACAGGACTACCTCTCATGATAAGAAGTCTAGGCTGATGGCTAGCACAGTGCTGAATGCTTAGAGCTGGTAAACCTAGGGACTTCTGCCCACATTTGTTGTAACATTTACTTACCATGAAACAATGGCTTTCTCTTATCCTGTCCCAATTTTGTAATAACTTAGTTTCTTTCAAAATTATACAAACTAGTAAAACATAAGAACAAAAAGAAAACAGAGTCACTTGTTCGAAAACAAAATTAAAATTGCATCAGAGTGATTCTATAAAGGAGACCATCTTTAAAAAAAGAAAAAAGACTTTGAGGAATTTACTTATCCCACTGTAAATTTGCAACACTTGAAAATTATACCATGAATGATCCTTGTGTCACGTCAAAGAATCCACATGAATGTACATTTTTAAGTTAAAATAAAATCTAAGGGTGGGAATGGTTCATCCTTCATGATTTCTTTCTTGAAATCTTTGAATAATGCTCCCTGTGACTATCCCTGATCCTATTAAATCAGTAAATAGGCAGAGACATTGCTATTTTCAAATTGTAATTAGAATCCAGGTTCTCTACTTACTACACTATGGCAATGTACAGGTAACTTAACCTTTTCTTCCCCAGGTCTATCATGCACTGAACATGGAATCATTATGACAAATATATATGTGAATGTATATATAAAGGTTAGCTTGGCACATAATGTTTAATGTCATTGTGTCATTTAATGTTTTATTATCTTCATCATTATATTTGGAATGAGATTTCATTCCATTTATATTATTTCATTTCATTTTTAATCTTAAATACTTCTTCATTGTTTAAAGTTTTACAAGTAATATATCATCTATTCTTAGTAGAGCTAATGATACTCATATTTTGAAAATGACTGGGAAAAAGGAAAGTGATGTTTAGCATAGATAAATAAAATGTTCAGAGTATATTAGGAAATTGTTTCAAATAGAAAAACAGTAGGAAAATATAACAAATATGCTATCTGTACTCAGTTGGATTTGTTCAGGGATGATTGCCCACAGTAGGATTTATCAGAAGAAGCATTCAGCAAAGGATATTTAGGAGAGACACTAATGCTCCAAATTCAGTCACATGATGTTATAGGAAGCCTGTGGTCTCCATGAAACATGGATCTCCCCATGATGGCATTTCATGGTGTGGAGATGTATGTGTCTGGAAAATAACTTTTAATATCAGAAAACCAGAAGGATGATCCAAAATGCAGGTTAGTCTAATAACTGACAATAGTTAGGCCTTTCCATAAGTTAATGACCCCCAAGCTGTTTAGAACACACCCATCCTGATGCATCCTTCATATTACTGCAGATCTCTACTGCAGCTGTAGTAGGAGCAAAGCCTGGGAAGGAAGGTGAGACTGAGGAGTGAATACAGGCAGACATGTGCTTTGGCCCTTTTGATTAGCCACCAATTTTATTTTTTTAAAAAATGAGATTTCCAGGGTTTGAATGTACTACTTTACATTATGTGCATTCATGCATATGCATAAAATTCAGTAGATAAGGAAAACAAAAAAGACTCATGCTTTCAAATAAAATGATAAAGTACCTATTTTAAAAGAAAGTTCCTCAGGATCCACAGAGGTGTTATTCCAGGCCCCACACTTCCCAGTCCATGCACAGAAACTAGGCATGCTCAAATCCTTACATAACCTGTGTATATCCTCACACACACTTTCAATGGTATGTAGGTTATTTGAAATAGATAATGCAATGTAAATGACACACAAGTGGTTGTTGTCTTGGTCAGCTTTCTGTCACTATTAAAAAATACCTGAAAAAATCGATTTTAAAAAGGAGAGGTTTATTTTGGTTTACTTTGGTTTCAGCCCTTGGCTACTGAGCCCATTGCTTTAGGTCTTTAGTGAAGCAAAACATCGTGAAAGGTTCAGATAAATAAGTGTAAAATGTTATTTGAGCAATGTTGCTATGTAAACAATAAAGCTTGAGTGGATTTGTTACAAACAAAAATGGCAGCAAGCACAGGGTAGAGCAAAGATGCAGAGAGAAGAAGAGAAATTAAGGGGCAGGGCCTGCAAGTATTCATAACAGACACAATTCTTTTTTTCAAATATTTTTGATCCATGATTGCTTGAATCCACAGATGCAGAACCAGTGCACTTGGAGATCAAATGGAGAAAACACTGCCAGATTCCTTTCATGCCTTCCCTCTTCACATTCTTCCTTCCTCTGGTCCCTGTCTCCTCCACCTGTCCCTAAAATGCTTCAGTGCCTAACATGATGTGTGCTGGGTGATGAATAGAAACCTACATGGGGGAACGTAGTAAATTTGTGTTCCAGGCTCTATCAAGAATTATGTTGCTGCCTGACTTGCTTCTCTTAAGCTAGAGCACAAGGCACACTTCTGCAGTTCTTTACCAAGCAGGTAGACTGCAAGAACAGCAGAGGAGACAGCCTAAAAACTTCTGTGAGAAATTTCCCTGGCTCAAGTCTTCATTATTTCTAAGACAGTTATGCTTTATCTCAATGTGCTGTAGCTGAATGTCCCCTGATGTTCCAAAGAATTCATGTCTCCCCATCACAAAATAAAAATTAAAAACAGAAAAATGTATTTCTATTGCCACCCAAATACTTTGGGGTTTGAATATAATATTTGTATTAATCTCCTGCATTGGATAATAAACCTGATAATTGCCAAATTTCTTTTGTTCCAAGTGAACTGAAAATAAGAAGGAAAATTTTAGGCCATTCCATTCTTTCATGTGATTCTTATAAATGTGAGTTTAGTTACAGAGAGTCAATATTAGACTTTTTTAAGTCAAATCCTCTATTTATGGCCATATGGTCTTAAATTAAATTACCCCTCAAAGTCCCAGTTTCTGGTGGGCAAAATGCAGAAATAATAATGGCATCTATGCCAATGGCTGATGACAAAATGAGATAATACATACCAAATACTAATTCCAGAATCTCTCAATGTGAAAATAACTTACAGTGTCTGGCACACTGTGGGCACAAAAAATATTACTATTACTATTATTTCTACTATTGATACTTACACTACTACTTTGACTACTTGTGAAAGCAAAAACAATTTAAGAGATTCTGAATATCTTACATGGTCTACCCACGTGGACAAATTCTATGACATAAGTGTTCAGCTAATCATTATGAGAATGTGATGATTACAAAGAAGGTAAATATCACTCCCTGTTTCCAAAAAGAGAGTAGTACTTTTTTTATAAAATTTAACTACATTCTGGGTTCCATTAGTATAAAAGCATCCATAAACCTGAATCACTGTTTCCTGTTAACATAATTTTTAAAAAATTGCAGCTGTACTTTCCAAATTCTGATCAGTTCTCTAATAATAAAACCTTATGGCAGATTTTGCAATCTCATATCTATTTAATCCTTGTTCCAAGACCATCACATCTATAGCTGAAGATGCTACAAACATGCTGGCAGAACATTTATAAAATGTTATGAATGGTCTGTTATCGCCCAACAGTAGATAGATGCTATATGAACCTCACCCACCCATTAATGCTAATGTGCCTTTTTGTTTCACCATATTTGATATTTCTGCTCTTTGTTTGAATCTGAGTTCTTATCTCATCAGTCACATTAAACAAGACCCCAGAGTATTCCAACTCACTTTTGCCACAAATTCAAAACCATGTTTTTTCAACTTTTCTCCACATCCTAAAAATGCTTTGAATAGAGACCATAATGACACTGCTGGGCTCTTCATAACTTTTTTCTTAACTCCTCTTTCATTTATCCACCCCTCTATCATTACCATGCTTGCCTTCCTACCCACACTTTTCAACTTGAGGCAATTAGTAAAAGTATAGTTATTAAAATCTTACTCTAAAGACTGCTGAGGAGAGACATTTGTGACAACTTTTCTTAAGATGAAAACAAGTTTATTTGGCCTTGTCCCTTCCCCTTCCAGGAGGTGGCAACTATGTTTTACACAGAGTTTCAACACCATTCCAAGTACCAGGAGATGTGCTAGAGAAAGGGGTAACAGGGAGCTCTTCCTACCCCTTCTCAATGAAGGTCCCTCCTGCACTTTGCCAACAACACATTATCTTCCATGTCCTTTGTGATCGACGCCTTCTTATTTGAGAAGAAGCCAATTCAAAAATAAAATAATTTCCTCCTATTCTGTGTATTAGACTACAAGTATTATTTAATGGTGAGACTATACTAATGCAATAAACAAACTGAACACAAATACTTAACTACTCCAGTTAAATTCCAAAATTATTTTAAATTAACTGAGAATACTTGACTTCCTTTCAAAAGTACAGGTAGCTCCAGAATTTCTATATTGGAGCAGGTGGGGAGGGGAGGTAGAGACAGTAATCTGATTGGAAGGGGAGGAAGAAGATTTATCTTGAAGCTGCATTGGAAGTCACTTTTATTTTTACTTCAATTGTATATGTTTAATCAGAGTGATAAGTGCTAAGGATGAAGGCCGATAGTCATGACTGTTGGGGCTAAGCATTTGTCCTGAAGCCTTTGTTTCAGCCACTGTTCACAAACCAGAATGACATGTAGAGATAAGACTCCCCAGTTCCCACCCCATTTGGGAGAGACTACCAATCCAATGCATGTTCCTGCTCTTTGATCTGAGATGATTTGTTACAGTCAACTCCAAAAGATGCCTTTTGTGAACCACCTAGCAAAGTGCCTGCCACCTCTTAGCTGTTTATCAGTATCTGCTGAGTGGAGCTGAATGAGAATCTTACTTGAAATCTGCAGTAATTTAAACAATATCTATGTTAGTGGGATTTTTGTTTGCTTTTGTTTTTGAGACAGGGCCTTGCTATGTTGCCCTGGTCTGGAATTCTGAGCTCAAGTGATTCTCCCTCCTCAGCACCCCAAGCATCTGGGAACTACAGGGTTATACCACCATGGCTAGCTATATTTAGTACTTTTAAGTTATACAAAGCAATGCATGGTCATAGAGGGAATATTTTTGAAATGTTTATCAATAGGAAATAGAAATCAACCTTTTATAACTAAGTGTTTTTTTCTCCCAGATTTTCATTAGTATTTTGTAAGCAAGATTAAAGATAATTCTATTTTACTCTCTAATATCTCTATTTTTCTGAATTAAAAACAATTAGCTTTATTTGTTTAGCTTTTAAAAGTCTATAATTTTGTAAAACATTTTCTATTTTGGCTGAATATAATGTCTGATTGCATATCTAATACACACATACACACACACACACTCACGTCTTTGGAAAATAACCTATTGTTTATAACATAATATATCACAAAATGCTTATCATTTCTCAAAATAAAATTTGATTACATAATTTTAATGGTTTCAAGGCATCTCATTGGGTGAGACTTCAATGTTAGCTATTCCCATATTCTTGTATAATAGGGTCCGGTTTGGAAGTAATACTGTGATGAGCATCTACCTGTATCTAGCATCTCTGTTTTCAGCATACTATCTGGAAGTAGAGTGTCTGAATCAAAAGCTGAGCAGATTTTAAAAAACAATAATAAACCTGACAAAGGAGATGAAATTACATGGCTGGCTAGAATGGTAGAGATCAACTACAATGAACATTGGGAAATATGTCATAGCATCTCCTATACTGCTCTCTGAAATGACCAAACTATATCAGGAGGTAGTTTGGAACAGTGCACCTGGGCACTATGGTTAATGTTCTTACTCCCCAGAGACACCTAATGGGAATCAGCATTAGGTGAAAACAAGCAAAGGGAGACAAGAAGAAAATAGAGTCTGAGGGCTCTCAGTGCATTTCCATTTGGGAATTTTCAATTATCAACAACCAATTGAGCCCCTCACAACCACAAAAGTAGAAAAAAATAGGAAGTAGAAAAAACAAAGCCAACTCAATGAACTTGGCTCTAAATTCATGGGACTCTTTTGTGTATTGGAAAAGTTAGTCATGAATCAGACTTCAATATCTAGCTTTTATAACTAGGAAAAGTATTGTTTAAAAAAATAAACACAAAACTTGTGTTTTTGTTGGCTTAAAACAAAGCATACTTGGAAATAAAGAAAAAAATTCATAAAAGACCAGAAAAGATTTCACAAATTATGTTTTAAATATACACAATGACATCATGAAGAACCAAAAATAAATTATACTGCACAGTATACAAATTCTCCTGCCCTCCTCTCTCCTCCCACATTTCTTCTGCTTCTATGCTCCTCAGTTAAAACTTAAGGATATAAATTCCTCCAAATAATTGCATCTCTGCATGTCCCACTAATCATACCCCAAAATATCTCATTTCTCTTAGGACTCTTCTTGGGATTCTCTTGAACTTAGGGACAGTATATATGAGTTATTTAAGCTCTTTGTGGATTGGCTAAGCAGATGCATGGGCTGTAGGTAATGCCTTTGAGGTGTACTATGTCATCTGTATCCAAACATCCAGAGGATTGAGTACTAATATTTTGGCTCAAAACAGTAACAGAATTTTGTCTGGTCTCAGGACTCTGTCATCAAGATTACAATTTATTCTGGCCTATTTCCCAATCTTGCAAGGCTTAGAAGACTAAAATATTAACAACTGATGAAGACTTCATTCAAAACATGCCAAGAATGTGTCAACCCACATTGCACCTCTTGGGTTTTACAGGCAATTGGCTTGACCTTGAACCAATATTATCTTTTCTGCCTGAAAAGATATGGAGGAAACATGAATGCCCTGGGAATCCAGTCAAAATAATATTACCATAAGTAGATATCTTCCTTTCTGAAGTTGTGGGATGTTGATTAAGAGCTTTGAATTTTGGATTTCTAAGAGTGCAGAAAGTTCTTTGGGCAGTTTGGCATAAAACTGCCCATTAAACACAGCAGTAAAGGAGAAAGTATTGATTTCTTCTAACATTTCACCTCTCACTACTAATTGGTTTGCTTCTGAAAAAAAATAGGCAGTATAAAATTCATTAAGAATTATGACAGCTAGTCAAAGCAAAGGTGAGTGTTAGAATCAGATTGGACTATCTTGGATATCAACCCACCATTTACAATCTGTGTGACTTTGGCTGCATTATATGCTCTGGCTCTTGGTTTTCTCTTCTGTGAATCAGGGACTAGGAAACCTATCTCAAAGGCCTAGTATGAGAATTCAGAGAGGCCCTCGGTGAAGATTACTCAACACTGAGTAGGTACTCACACCAAAGGGGGAGGAAGAAGCTGTCCCATTTTGTCCTCTTTTGCCTTCCCTGTTTCTTTTCTATATCAAGACATTCTTTCTCTTGCTATATCCCACAGCATGATTTGAGGATGAAGGCAGGTTTAACTTCCTTTGTATCTGACTAGGTTTGTCCATTGAGTTTAGTGGATCTCAATATAGTAGAAAGATGGATGGCTATATATGCACATACATATACATTGAATATGTGCATATACACATATATAATCCTAACCTGCACTGGTCTGATTGATAATGCCCTGACATACACTTCAGACCACTGCAGGGACTCACTAAGACTCCAAACTTCCACAGAACAGACCTTGACTATCCTACTGAGGTGATGTCAGCCTGGAATATCTGGATGTCCTAGCAATTCAAACAGCCCAGTCATAAAAATCAACACCTGCCCACCAGCCTCAGCAGACTAAATTTTGCCTAGTCTGAATTAGAATCTGCCCACTAAGCCAACAAAAATAAAGCCAAGGGATAGCAAATTTCCTCAGAATGAATGCTTACCTGACTTGTTGGTGGTAACCATTTTTGATGCTATGTGTGAACTGTAACTGGGAACCATCCTGCGTGTGGGACCAGAATGTGGGCATATATTTGAAATGCACCGATGGGGGTGAGTATTATGATAAAACAAAAAAGGTCAGTGTCCTGAGCAAGTAGAATAAAGGCAATTAAAACCTTTTCTTCTAGCTATTAATAAGATTCCTGGTATAAGCCTATATCTTATATTATTCCCTCCAAACTAATAGGTAAACAGCAGTGAACTTGTGAGATAGGAAGAGCCTGTTCAAGAGCCCAGGTGAGGCAGACCATCTGTCAACATGATTAATGTGCTGGTTAACATTCAGCTGTTCTTTCCTTAGCATGGAAAATGCATCCAACACATCACCTTTGTTCAGCTATTGCATGGCTGGGCCAAGATCAGCAATGTACCTTGCTCTTTAATGACACTCTAGGGTTCTTAATCTCCCCGAGCCTCTGTTAGACAACCTTCTTGGCCAGGTTTAGAGGAAGAAGTTAGGATCAGCAGCTGCTGCTGCAGCAGTAGCAATCATGACAGGGAGATGTTGCATGAGCTCACCTTAAGGTGAACAATTCTTAAAATGAAAAGGCTTTTGAATCCAGATTAATGTAGCATTCGTATATTGAGTATCTAAGGTGGGCAATCTAGATTAGTGGAAAGAAGAATAGACTTTAAAGTCAGAGAGAAATAGGTTCAAATTCAGTCTCCACCATTTATAAACTGTGTAATCTTGGGAATGATTTATTTAACCTTTAAGATTTAGTTGCTTCATTTAAAAATTATTGACTATTAAATGAAATAATATCTTTTGAGCTTATAGCATATAGCCTGGCACATGATTAGTGCTTAGAAATATTATTATTCAAAAAGCACTGGATGGGTGCTGGAAGAATATAAAGGAAGACAAGATGCTGCCTCAGGCCTCAAGGAGATTAGTGAAGGATTAATGACTGAGACAGGAGGATTGCAAGTTCAAGGCTAGCCTCAGCAACTTAGCAAGACCCTGTCTCAAAAATAAAAAATAAAAATAAAAGGGCTGGGGATGTGACTCAGTGGTAAAGCACCTTGGGTTCAATTTCTGGTACCAACCAAACAAAAAACACTTAATAGGAATGAAGCTGGACTGGGGATATAGCTCAGTTGGTAGACTGCTTGCCTAGCATGCACAAGGCTCTGGATTCAATCCCCAATACCACTACCAAAAATAAAAAAAAAAGAAGCTATGAGCAAAGCCTGTCCTCTAATGGGGTCATACAGACTGATGGAGAAGGGATTCATTCCAATTTGGGAGAGCAAGCAGGTTTCCATGGAGGAGATGACACTTGACCCAGGATTTCAAAGATGGATAGAATGTAATGAGATGATAAAGAGAAGAAAGGGGACATTGGACAAGTAAAGGCATGGGAAATAATGACTGAACAAGGACAAGCAGCTTTGTGAAGCTAGCATAACATTAAAGATAAAGCCAGAAAAAAAGGGCTGGTCACACAGAGACATGAAAAATTGTGCTGTATATATGTAATAAAAATTATAATGCATTCCACTGTCATGTATTTAAAAATAAAATAAACTTTTAAAAAAGAAGGGCTGGTGACAGATTAGAAAACTGGGGAAAACCAATTAAGGAACTATGGCTTTATTTTATAAGGACATACTGAGTGAGTACCCCTAATCTGAAAATTTTAAATCCAAAATGTTCCAAAATTCAAGAATATTTGAGGACTGATATTCTATTAAGTAGAAAATTCAATACCATGAAATTTTAAAATATTTTAAGTAAATATTTTAAAATAAAACATTACATAAAATTGCCTTCAGGCTCTATTTATAAAGCATATATGAAACATAAATAAATTTTGCATTCACAATTGGTTCCCGTTCCCAAGATATCTCATTATATATACATGCAAATATTCTAACTGCTCTCCCCAATCTGAAACCCAATATTTTTCTTGTCCCTAGCAATTCAGATAAGGGAAATTCAACCTCTAGCAGAAACATCAACCATTTCAGGATAAGATCAAGGAAATAAATTTTTCTTTGGTTCTAGTATATTAAGAATAACTGGAATTGAATGGGTTTTGTCCACAGCATACCAAGGAAGTTCTCAGGAGGGAGAAACTCTGACCTTTGTAAGTAATAGCTAGACTATCCAATCCCATTTTCAAGCCTTTAGAAAGGTTGTTAGCAACAGACAAGATCCTGAGGGGCAGTGGATTGAGCAGGTAAAATTTATCAGTGCTAACAGTCAGTCCTACATTACCAGGCAATCCCAAGGAAGATCAGTCAAGCCCAAGTCCATCAGGAAATTGAGGAATCAATGTAAATCAGGACAAAGGGAAAGTCACCTCGTCCCTATCCGTCTATGTTTATCAAGGAGTTTGCAAAGCCCACTTCACAGTAAAGCCAGTGCCAGAAGCAATCACTGGCCTGGAGTGGGTTGTAAGTTTAAAGAATAGCTCTACCAGTAGTAGTCAGAGATGGGGAAGCACGGAAAGGAAAACAAGACCATCAATGCTGAGTAACGGTGGCAGGATGGAGGGAGAAGTGGAAGTGGTTCTGACAAGTTCTTCTATCACAGAAGCTAGAGCTGCAAAGGTACAGACTGCTGTGACTCCCCCCACCCCCCACCCCCGTTCCCTGAAGTTTCTGCCCCAACCAAGTACACAGCAGAGAATGTTTAGAATAGTTTTGGAGTAAACTTGAGCTGCTATATTATTGGCTCTCTCCCTAGAAAAGCACAATACTTGGATCCTCTTAAGGTTTAGTTATTATATTGCATAATATTTTAGTCCTTAAAGCTTGTGTGTGTGACAATACAAGAGTTTTCAGAAGCAAAATGATTAGATTATGAGAGGTATGACATAATCAGTGAATTAATCCATTGCTGTGGACTCAATGGCGGGATAATTTTAGGCAGGTAGGATGTGACTAGAGGAGGTGAGTCACATGGGTGTGACTGGAGGGTTTATAATTTGTCCCTTTCCACTTCCTGATTGCTATGTCCTGAGCTGCCTTTCTCCTCCTTACCCTTCTGCCTTGATTTTTTTCTCATCTGGGGCCCAGAGCAATGGAATCAGCTGCCTATGGACTAAGACCTCTGAAACCATGAGCCCCAAATAAATGTTTCCTCCTCTGTGTTGTTCTTGACAGTCTTCTGGTCATAGCATTAAAAAAGCTGACTAAAACAGATCCAGTTATACATTCCTAGCCAGGGCAGACTATAGTTACATAAATGTCTATATAATCATCACCTACTATTGTCATAGATAATGGTAATGATTATGGCTTAGCTTACAATAAACCCCATTGTTTCAAAAGAAATATTGAACATTTATATTCATTTTCTAGGATTGTTATAACAAAATACCAGAGATCGATAATTTAAGCAAGAGAATTTATTTTCTCATAATCTAGAGTTTGGTAGGGTTGGACTCATCTGAGTTCTCTCTCCTTGACCTACAGATAATCTTCTTGTTTAGTCGTCCACATGTTCTTTCTTTGATGCATATGCATCCCTAGTTTCTTTCTGTGTGTGTATCTAAATCTCTCTTCTTACAAGTCACCAGTCAGATTAGATTAGGCTCATCTTTATGGCTCCATTTTAATTTAATGGCTTCTTTAAAGGCTCTCTATCTCCAAATATAGCCATATTCAGAGGCATTGGATGTTCAGGCTCCAAATATGAATCTTATAGGGGCATCTTAGCCTGTAATATCATCTTGACTGATAGACCCTCTTACCAATCTTAAACCAAGTAACTCCCACCTTGTCTCAAGGTATAGATAAACACTTACCCAGGAAAGAAATAACAGAATTTCTCTCCTGGGAATTTGGGATGAGGTTAAGAGATGGTCCATCAGTTTGATCTCTTACTCTAAGGAATGTTAAGTGTAGAGTTTCCTGTATGCCATATAAATCAGACAGAGCAGGCAGCCAGGAGATAAAAAATGAAACCTGGTGGTCCAGGACAGCAAAACTCAGGGGGAAAATAGGTTTTGATATTCTCAGGGTCCTTGAGGTTTCTGTATCTATCACTTCAAGGAAAACATTGGCTCTTGTGTGCTGTTGGAGCTGCTGCTATGAATAGGGGGCAAACAAAAGGTGGTAGTAATGTGGATGAGGTTGATGATGATGTTGACAAAGATAATGATGATGATGACCATGACATCAATGTGACAGTCACAGACCTGGGCACTCAAACATCCCACCGTACCTTCAGGAAAACCAGAGCAATCTCTTCCCTTTTCTGTATTTGATCATCACCTGGGACCAAAATATCTCTCCATAGATTCTTCTAGCATTTTACCACCCCACTGTGAAGGGAACCATTCTCCCCCATATACAATCACATCTCCATTGCTTTCAGTTAAGCTCACTTATTCCAGCTGTCTCCGATCACAGACAGAAAACAACTTTACACTTTCAACATGAAAACACATCCTATCCCTGAGAAGTAATCAAACAAAATTCTTCCCTGCTCATCTTCAGGCTGATCTAGTCACATTCCTTTAGGTTTTCCTCAAATAAAACAATTTCCCATTTTTTTTTAAAGTTCTGGGCACTTCCCAGATTTTTCATATCCATATGAAGGGCCATTGACCACATCTGGATACTCCTATATTGGGGATCAGACCAAAGCTGAGTGCTTGCTGGTGCTGGGCCACATGTTCTTCCTGTTTGCCTTTTGGGATTATGTTGCTCTTTTCCTTTCCCCATAACAATGCTGTCCACACCAGCTATTCACATTAAATTTATATTTAACCGTGACACCCTGGTCTGTTTTTGTTTTGTCTAAACTTAGTTGGTTTTTATCTTTGTATGATTGCTCGGTCACTTTTTCCCTTACTATAAAACATTTTATTTAGGTCTTTCATTCCTTCTTTCAATTTAAATACTTTTTCAGAGCCATAAAATTTAGAGTCATAAAGGGAAAAATTTAAGAGTATATAGCCTAGGAGTGGTGAACTGGCAGCTTTGGGCCAAATAGGACCATACGTGTATTTTCCATGACAGCATGGCATCTCAGTTTAAATCCCAAATCCAACCAGATCTTATGAAACAAAGGGTGGGAGCTGGAGAGAAATCAATTCACCTGCATCACAGAGCGGGACTTGTGCCCCAACCTAGAGCTCCCTTCCCACCCCAGTCCAGCCCTCCCATCCTCCTTCTTATAGGCAAAAAAAAAAAAAAAAATTAATAACAAAGAACTTTAGATATTTCAAATATTTCTGATGATGACCAAATTGCTGCAGATGACTCTCAGGACAAACATAAAAAGCTTTTAAAAAGTGGCTGAAAGTTTAACTGTTCCCATTGCTCTTGTCACACAACCAAGAGTTCTATTTCCAGTTTGGTGTTAACCCCTTCCCATCTGGGAGGTCTTAAAAGTACTATAACTGATTTATTTTTTTCACAAATTACATTGGATCTAACAGAGATATCATGGGTCTTATACAACTATTCAGTTTTGCTATCACTCTACAGAAAGAATCATGTTAAGGCTTAGGTAAGTAACAGTCATTTGAAGCTTAGAAAGCTTTTATCTGAAGTATTATAATTCCAATGAGACAGACAAGGGAAAAATATGAGTTAATTAGAAAGATAGCCACTCTGCTATCCATAGAAAATTTGCTTGTATTCTTAGGTGTGCTGTCCTTGACATGCCCATCAAGGTTGCTAAGGACAAGCAAATCACATGACTTCTGAAGGTAGGATCTAATGCTCTAAGGATGCCAATTATATAACCAAATAGTATACCAAAACAAGGGAGATAAAAGACTAAAATGATGGATAGAGGTCATTAGGGTTCCTTTCTACAATATAGAATTTTTTTCTACTTTCAAAAATACCCTGTTGCTCATGCTAAAGGATTCATCTCTTTTCCACTGGTTATAGCCAACCCAAAGGGAGCTGAATTGAAGAGACAGAATAATAAAGAAGAGGCAAGTGGACTTGTAAATCATTCTATCTTATGATACAAACCATTCTGTCCTTCATATAAACTATGGCATGATCTAATATACTATCTTAAAACATATTTATATACCAGAGCAATTGCTGATATTTTATAGTTAATTCATTCTTTCTTTGATACCATATTGAAGTATGATAATGAGTATTCAGAAAGCTAAAGCCATTTATGCTGATTCTAACCAGCAAGGAAAAATAGAGGATGAACATTTATGAATTTGTTAATAGGTCCAGAAATAGTCTGGGAGTAAGAGAAGCTGCAATCCACAAAAATAATCATACTCTAAGTGCACAGTATTTCTATGCCAAGGATCGAACTTAAGCCATGGTCCCTCATTCATTCCCTGCTATAAAATCCTCCTTTGTCTATGCCTTTCATGTTTCATTTCATTCAAAAATATTTATTACACGTTTTACTGTGACATTATGCATTTTTATTTCAAACTGAGTTCTTTGTCTCTCCTTCACTCCTTTATTCCTTTTCATTTTTTTCTTCTTTTGAAGCTTGCCCAGACTCACTCAAAATCCATAAAGCCACCACAGTGATGCTCTCTGGGTCCAAAACACTTTACCACTGTGTTCTGCTAATCCGGCTTATTTCTTCACTTTTTATAATGACCATTTATGAAAGTACTTTGGGGTCAGAAAACCAGGATCTGAAGCTCTGTGGCCTCTAGCTAGTTGTATTGTCTGTGTTCTGATCTTTTCATTTTAAAAATGGAAGAGTGATAAAACCTGCTTCATAGTGTTTGTGTAAAAACTAAATGAGAATAGGTCCCCGGAGTGTTTAGAAGAATGACTAGTACTAAGTAAGTATTCAATAAGTAAAACATTGTTATGAGAAACAATAATAAAATGAAATAAAATGGAAAATGAAATAAAATAATGCTTTTGAGAATTTTTTTTCCCACCTTGATGGATCCTAATAGAATCTAAAACTAAAAGCTTTTATTAGCCAGGCACATACCTATAATCCCAGAGACTCTAGAGACTGAGGCAGGAGGATGGTAAATTCCAAGCCAGCCTAGAAAACTTAGCAAAACCTTGTCTCAAGAAAATAAAAAGAATGGAGGGGCTGGGGTTGTGGCTCAGTGGCAGAGTGCTGCCTGCTATGTGTGAGGCACTGGATTCAATTCTCAGCATCACATATAAATGAATAAAACAAAAGTATCCACAACTAGAAAAAAAATTTTTATTAAAAAAATAAATAAAAAGGGTGGAGACATGGCTCAGGGTTCAAGCACCCCTGATATCAATCTCCATTAATACACACACAAAGAAAATGTATAATGTTAAAGATCCAAAAAGATAAGGGTTTTTGATGGATCAACTGCTAAGCATTTGGTTGCTAATAGAAACATCAAGATACCTTTTGGCTCATAGAATAATACACAAAGTGGTAACATCCATATAGCTAAAAATGATAGCACTTTATCAAGGTACCCTATTCACTGGATCTAGACCAAATCATCCAAGTGAATTTTTAATGTAGTTTTCTAATATACTAAATAAAGCAAGAATTTTCTTTTTTTCTTTTCTTCTTCTTTTTTTTGCATTACAATTCTTATTACACATATATACCACAATTTTTCATATCTCCGTTTATATATAAAGTATGTTGACACCTAATTTCAGTCTTCATACATGTATTTTGGATAATGGTGTCCATCACATTCCACAGCCCTTGCTAATCCCCTGCCCCCTCCTTTCTCTCCCACCCCTTTTCCCTACCTACAATTCATCTAATCCTCCCATTAAAGCAATAATTTTCTAAGTACCTATTTGATACATAGAATTTTGAAAAAAAAAACAAAGAGAAAGATACAAGAAGAAAATATTATGCTTAATATTCAACAGGGGCTTAAGGTTTTTTCTGAGGAGTCAGGACATGCATCCTTGTCTTCAGAATCCCCCATCTCTCTTCTTACCTACTTATATAGCCACCTACAATTGCTCTTCTTATCTTTGGTCTCACTGCCTTTCAGTTCAATCTCCACCAGGCTGCTGATCCAATTATTTCTCTGTCTAAAATCCTTTCCACTGACTTCAGAACAAATTCTACTTCTGATAGCATCAGATTCAAGGTCCTTCACAATTATAGTGATTCTGTCCTTCTTGCTTTTCTCTTTTCACCTGCTTATAATGTACTCCAGTCTAACTTTCACCATTTTCTGAGTGTGGCTAGTCCTTACTCTGCACCTGCTAGGTATTCCACCTGGGGCCTGTGTTTTTCCACTTATCTCAGCAAACCTCTGCTTAGTACTTAAGAGGGGTATCTCATAGTGTGAAATCCTTTGGGGTGATTCTCCTATTTTCCTCAGCTACATTATACATTAATTGTGAACTTACATGGCTCTATCTCATGAGAGTGTTGAGGTTTCACTAGTAGAATATACCTTCTTTATCTCATATCACCTATAATTACCATGACTTCTGTGATAGGTAGGATAAAATCATAAGTATTCACTGAATGACTCTATCTATAAAGTCAATTATAACTTGCATATTATATTGCAAAATGCCCCATGGATCACAAAATGCCTCCTGTTACATTATCTCAATGAAATAGTACAAAGTAATTTGTGCTCTACTAAATGGTACAACTGATTATCTGGATCCAAAACAACTAGCAAGTTCTATAAAAAGTGGGTATTCAAAATTAGCAGAAGCATTCAGGAAAGGTTTCAAGAATTTGCAAGAAAATAACTTGAAGGGTGGCAGTAAAGCAGAAATGTTTTGTGATGCCAGATACAAAATATTTACATCTATTTTTGCAAAGGGGTAACTGGCTACATCAGGAACCATGACATTTCCCCAAACTTTTCTGCATTACCAGTTGTGTGATTTTAATCTCTTGCCTTAGAGAGGTAGAAAACTATTTTGTCATAATGCAAACATGTGCCCTGGTTATATCTGAGTGCAGCAGAATGGTTCCATTAGAGTGACTCACAATCACTAAACTCAACTGGTTTAGAAGCAATGCCAGTTGTATTGACTATGAAATACTCTGTATTGATTTCTATAATAGTCAGCCATGAAAGATTACTGGTAAAATTTTCTAGACTGCAATCCCTTCATTTTTTGATGTAAGGTAAAACTCAACTTTGTGCTGGCATTATGATCCTTATTTTTGTTGCAAGACAATGAATAAAGGTCATTGTGCTTTTTGTTGTTAAAAATGAAATTATAAGTTTGTATTATGTTTACTTGTGAATACATTCCCTTTCTGTTTAGTTTCCTCTCCCTACACACTTATTTCTTTCTATTATTCTAAGCCTCACTTTAGGCATATTATTCAAAATGATAGAACAGAAAGTGGCTATCAACAGCAAAAGAAAAGCTTTACTTTCTCAATATTTTTAAAGGTGAAAATAAAATGGGACACTTTTTAATTTTCAGTAGATTCTAGTCAAAGAGATAATCATGGAATGTAAATGTTTTGGTCCTACACCATGGATTTGTTGAAATGAAAAATTCTTATTTGCTTACATGTTTTCCAGGATCATTTTCCTTAAAGATATTGTATATACTAACACCATTAAAAGGCTTTATGATGCAGTGGTTATTACCAATTGTGTGATTTTAATCAAGTTACTTAACTCTGTAACTGCCTCACCTAAAAAGAAAATGAAAATGAGAACAATGATAGTAATGTTCACATCAGAGGGTTGTATGCAGATTACATAAGATAATTTGTGAAATGCATAGCATATTAATTTTTTTGCTCTTAGTTCTTTTCACTTTTACCTATACTTAATATAAAATAAATCCAAAATTCTCCCCTTGAAAAAGTATTTTCAAGCAGGCATAGTCATGGGTCAATAAAAAGTCCCAAACACTCTTCTGTTGGCTTGGTTCTCCCTCATCCTCATTCCACCTGTGCTTTCTGTCAACTGAACTCTGGTGGCTTTGGTCTCCTGATTGCTATCAAGAGAAATTGATATAGACTTCTCTTCCTAGCAGTCTCCTTGATAAACAATAGCCAGAAATGGAATTGTCCTTCTACCTCATACTCTTTTAGGGAAATAAAAGCCTTACCCCCTCCGCTCACATGCCAATAGTCAACCAATACCCAATTGCAAAGTACAGAACCTTGGCTCTCTCTGTTAAGATCTAACTGTCCCAAAGTAGTGAAAGACTTAGGTAGAGATATCTTCACATTCAACAAAAAGTTATATAAGGGTATTTAACATAAAGGGACCAGGATTTTTTTTTTACCTAGTTTCTTCTAGTTTCATTGAATAGAATAGCACTCAAAAGCATAATCATCAATATTGTCCCCAAAGTACAGGGAACTAGTTGACTTTATTCTGCAATTAAGTGTCTGTATGAGCATTTTCTTTCAGACAAAACACACAAAAAACTAAAGTGATAACATTAATGGCGGATGTAACCAATTCTTTCAAAACTGGAGGGCAAGCTGGTACAGTCAGGCAAGTGGCAAAGGAGAAATGGAATCTAAACAGGGTACCCATTTATATTTACAATGTTAGAAGAGAGAGTAAAAACATTAAGACAAAAAAGGAGCTTGGGTCTGTGTGATCACCATCACCCATGGGCAGGAGAAAATTAAAACCCTCTGAGAAAGACAAAAAATAGTATGTTTAGGATCAGTGAGACCTCTTTCTTCCCTGAACTTTTTATCAATCTATTTTTATGTAAGTCTTGAGTGTTATTCTAATAGAGCAATTCTGAGAGCAAAGCAGGGTAGATCCTCATGATGAACAATCTCACTTCCTTTCTTGATCCTCCTTAGGGAAGGAATGGAAAGAAGTCTTGAAGATTTTTACCAAAGTGTTGTCTAGAATGCTTAAAAAGGGAGGAGGAGAAGAAGAAAGGGGGGGAAGCCCTATTCTATTTTACTTATTTTTTCATTCTACTTTATTCCTGGCCTCTTAAGGGAATTCTGCATATGCCCTCTTCATTTCTGAAGCCCCGTAGTGCTAATCAGGATATTGGGTGGAAAGGAAACCCAAGCCTTGATGTGCTAAACTGATCTGTGTAATAAAGAGTTGCATTTGAAAGAAAAAGGACTAGAGAAAGGACTTACAGTAGGCCTATGTAGAGGAAAGAGTGGACTCTAATGTGAGCAGTTGTGACTACTGGAGAGGAATTCAGAGAGGTGAAGGTGAAGGAATGGAAATGGTTTACATATTTTTCAGGGCCATACAAAATAGTTTCCTTTGGTCTTCTTTTAGAGAATCATTAAATTTTATTTGGATATTTTACTCCTGGGTCTTAAATATGGTAACACAGTAGAAAACTACCTCCAAAAGAATTATATCTCATAAGGCTTGAGATTGATGCATGTGTAGGTATTGGACTAAGCACTCACTATTTCATTTTACCATCAAAACTATCAGGGGTTCTGTATCCAAAAGCCACCATCATCCCTTCACCTTCCTCCTTACTGAAGAGTCAGTTTCTTAAGGTGAAGATGGAAAATAGTGGCTTTTCCAAGAACGTTGCTTATGAGACATAGTATGTGATCCCGGGAGGAGTAAGCTGGACAACAGTTTGGGCCCCTTCAAAAGGTTAATTCCTTTTTGGGGAAAAAAAAAAAACTTGTTGAAGTAAAATTTTTCTTCATCATGTGCAGTGTACATCTGGATGTATCTGAACCACTTGTGACCATGAGAACCTTGAGGAGAGACAACTCTGGCCTGCTTCAGTAGTCCATGGAAATTGGAAAAGACAGGTTTTAGCATGAATCCTGGGTCTTCCCTGTCTCCCGACATCTTCTTAGAACTGATAAATTCCTTATTGTCTATTTTGGTTGGATTTTCTATTATTTGCAGCCAAAAGCATTCTTCCTGATGAAGCATTTAAATCTAATAGAGTCCCTCCCACATTGGTATAATTATACTCTTCATGCAGCAATAAAATTATTATTGACACAAAAAAATCAGGGAAGGAAAAGAAGTCACTAAAAGGTGATAAAAAAGGGAAGCTAGAGTCAAAGGCAATATTGACTTGTTGCTAGGAGCATCTGCCAGCCTGGCTCCCATAATCTCTGACATTCCATGATATTAGATTTAAACGATCTTTCGTGGTTAGGTGATCTGTAACCATGTACATTGCAGAAATCATGTTCCAGAGTTCAGAATATGAGAAAACTCATTTCATTTATGTTTGATTTTCCAATAAGCTTTCTTTTGCTGAATCTTGAACACATGGATGTGGAATCAATCATTCATATATACAGATTTTATTCTTTGCTCACTGTAAGAAAAAAAAAATACATTCAGGATTCTTGCTGAGTCACAAATTGTGAGCAAAGAGACAGTAGAGAGGAAAGATAGCCATCCAAAAATGAGAAATATTCCTTTAGCTTATTTTTCTTGACCTTGACTTCTCAAAACATTTGTTTCTTAAAGATGCTCCTTTTCCATTTTCTAGGTAGTTTTGTTTTGTTTTTCTGCCAAGTAAACCAAATGCTCCAGAGGATGATGAATTCTCCAGCTGGTTAGTTACAGCAGCTTACAAGTCAGGTTCTTATAATGCAATAAAATTCTCCAAAGAGTTGTTGAATTTTCTGGATGATTTCTATAGCATGGATATAGCTTTAAAGTTGCTTATTTTTGTTATATGTATAGAAAACTTACTTTTCTAATCCACTGGCTCCTAAAAGTAATTTCTGGGCTTTGTCTAATTTGATACATTTGGTACAGGTAATTCCTATACCTGTAACCATTCTTCAGAGAAGTTTCTTCGGGCTACTAGTTACTTTGTACACAAAAGCAGAGAGCAAAGAATGAAGTGTCTAGGCCTTTATGTCCCCATGTAAGTTTTCTGTTGCCTTCATAACAGATGACTACAAATTTAATGGCTTTAACAATGCAAATATATTACCTTAAATTACTATAGGTTAGAGGTCAGACACAGTTCTCTCTGAATTTTCTCAGGTTATATTTCCTTCTGGAGGTGATAACAGAGATTCAATTTCCTAGTCTTTTCCAGATTCTAAAGGCCTCCCCCAGTCCTTGACTCATGTTTTCCTTCCTCCATTTCCAAGTCAGCAGTGATTTTCTTCTTACCCTTCTGTCTGAAGAATATCTCTCTGACCTCAGGGAAGATTTGCCACTTTTAAGAACTCATGTGACTAGATGGGGTCATATGGAGAGCCTAGCATAATTTCCCTAATTCAAAGTCCATACTCCAATTCCATCTGCAAAGTTTTCTTTATACAGGTTACAGGGAGTAGGGAATGAACATCTTTGGGGGCCACTATTCTGTCCAACACGCTGTTCCCCAGGCTAGTAGACCTTAGTAGACTGACAGGTACAGAAGTGTGAAGATAAACATGTCCTTGAGTCTGCTAGGAGGAGAGGAGTATCTTACCCTTCAGAGTCTCCTAAAGAATCAGTCTTTCTCCACTGAACTTAGCCTGAATCCAACTGTTATTTGGCTCCTTTTGCTTTCTTGTACTGCTTTCTCTGATCCTTTACCAGTTCCTTCTGGGTAAACTTCCTTAATTATTTTTCACAAATTCTTATCTAGTAGTTTGCTTATTTAAAAAAAAAAAAAAAACCTACGTAAGACAACAGCCTTATATGTGCCAGGTAGTAAGTATGCTATACTCTGGAGCAAACCAACAGTGGCTGATTGGAGACATATTACTACTATTAGAACATTACTACTAGTAATAATAAAATGTTTAGTCTATATTGAACCTTTATTATATATTGGCATTTAATACCAGTTCATTTGCATAAACTAATATGATAGACACTCTTATAATTTTCCATTTCCCTGTAAGCTCTACCAAGTGAAAGACAACATTTATTTCTAGCAGTTTGCATATTGCATTCCAATTATTAAATGCACAATAAATAGGGTTGAATGAAGAAATGGATATTAAAATAAAGCAACTGAGGTTTACAGAGGTTAAATTAGTATAAGCATATCATGAATACTGAAGCAATAATTAGATAAATTGGAACCCTGTTCCATTAATTTCAAAGCCCAGGCTGTCATTTTTCCATCTAAATCCAGTTGTGCCATTCAAAGGGAACACTGGTTAGCTTTGCACTGTTATAACCAAAATACCTGACAAGAACAACTAAGAGGAGGAAAATTTATTTTGTCTCACACAGTTCCAGAAGTTTAGTCCATGTGCAGTGATGTCTGTTGCTCTAGGTCCAAGGTCAGGAAGAACAAGATGGTAGAAGGACATGGTGGAGGAGTATTACTCCATTCCCAGTGGTCAGAAAGCAGAGAGAGGTAAAGGGGAAGGGGCCATGGGTAAGATGAACCCTTCCAGGGTACACCCTCAGTAACCTACTTCCTCTCACCACATCCTACCTGCTTGCAGTTACCACAGTCCATTCAAACTAGGATGAATTGATTAGCTTACAGCTCTTCTAATGTAGTCATTTCACCTCCAAACATTCCTGCATTAATACAGAGCTTTTAGGGGACACCTCATATCCAAGCAATAACAATGTGGATGAAGATTCTCTATGGAAGCAAGAAGAAAAGGTTTCATCCTCTCCCCAAGGTTCCTGTTCTGAAGTGAAAGTATATACAAAAAGATTCCTTCATAGCTACCAGCCTTTAAGACTCTGATTAGGAACAAGCATACTTATGAGAAATCCTATGAATTATTTGTGAACATGCAAAATATCAATTAGGTAATGTAATAAGGTAGTAAATCAAGAAAAATCTCCCCCATATGAAAAAAAAAATAAAGTTCATGTACAAATATGCCACATATACCCAGAATGTTAGGTTTCTGTGACTGTGGACACCTTTAAACATCTCTGTGAATCCCAGGTAAAAAGAAAGCTATACTGAATCATAGGGTTATCAGTATATCTTTGATGGGTAGCAACTGAAAGTACATCAATAGCTATTTAAATATTCAGTATAATCTTTTTGAGGTTTTCCTGTCATTATTTTCATTTTAGTGTTAGCAAAGGCAAAATAAAATATGACCTTATTGGTATTCACTCAAAAAATACTGCAGTATTAATTTAAGGGGATGCAGAGTTTATAATCTAGTTAAATCACTTGATAATCTTCTAAAAACATTCGATATTATATGCAAAATGTAATTGGTTTCTTGTTTAATCACATAAGAAACTGACTAATTAAATGAAATGGATATTATGTTTTATTAATGCTTTGTGGATAGTTCATCTTTGAAATTGGCATGGATCTAAGGGGTTTTGGAATTCCAGATGCAGTATACACTAAGTAGGTTACTACCTTTCCTGCTCAATATGATACTCTTGAAGATCTCTTTAGATGGATTGAGTTTCAATCAAAATCATAAGATACTTCAAAATAAAATTTCATTTGGGGTCAGAGACAGTAATGACATATAAGATTAAAGCCCAGCATGTCCTTATAAGAGCAAATCCTTTTAAGTAAGCATTTACATTTTTTTAATAAAAAAGTCACAATTAAAAAAATTATGAAAATGAGGAACATAGAACATTAAATGATTGGGACATGTTAAATAGCAGCCTTCAGAATGGTTCCTTAAACATTTGCAAAAGAAACAAATAAGAGGATCAGTTAATTTCAGAGATTTCAGAATTTCTATACCATAGGGAAAAAATGTAAAAGCTTGAAATAATTAGTATAATACTGCAAAACCTGAAAAGAGCCACAAACCACTGAATATAAGGTTACAGAGAGGAAAGAGAACAATGGGAAGAGCAAAATGAGCCTGAGTGATCCAATAGAGAGCAGCTTTAGTGGAAAGAATAAAATTTGGATTCCATGAGAGGTGTAGAAAGTGAGGCCCAGTAAAGAGAACTGACCAAGAGTCTACTGAGTTAAGTGATCTGGCCTGCAGCGTCACTAGACCTCCACACAAACAGGCAAAGAATGGCAGAGTGTTTATGTAGCATGCTCAATGTCTGGCTTCAACCCCTAACATTGCAGTGTGGAGGAGGCAAAGGAATTGTGTGCCTTGAGCTTCACCGTTTGAGGGCAACCTGGGTCCTGAGTGTGTCACTACTGAGCATCAACCATTCCTAACAGGACAATTCTCTCCTAAAACATGTGCCAGCTATCACTTGGGATCCTGTTACCTCCAAGGCTAAACACTGGCCAAAGATCACTGGTTGTTCCTGAGAGGTAGGAAAATGAGACTTCTCTATTGATCCCGAGTCTTTCTCCATATTAGCCTCTTCTGTTTCTGCTTTTTCTATTGATAAGCTACTTTATTCTTTTGATTTCACATCTTCTCTCTGTATCGATGAATTCCAAACCCTTAGGTTCATACTGAGTCTAAAAACCTTTATGTAAATAACTTTCCTATGTACATACATGGTTACACCACAGTGATGTATATCCACATCATGTACAAACACAGAACTGATAACATAATTAGAATAAAACATACTCCATGTTTCTAAAAATGTCAAAATATACTGTACTGTCTGCCATGTATAACTAAAAAGAACACACAAAAAATAAGTTACAGAAATTTGATTCTAAAATTGAGCTCTTCATCTTTTCCATCTAAGAACAATATTTTTGAGACTATTTCATTTCATCTGTGTACAGTTCACCTTAATTCCTAATAGCTACCAACTTTGACCTGACCTCCTCATCTGAAACCTGGGTAAATTTCTAAATGAGCTCTACCTTCACTCTACTCTAAACAGAACAGATAGGCCCATTTTCCTAAACAATAACAACAACAAAAAAACTTCATCAAACCATTCCCTGCTCAGTGGCATCCTGGATTACCTTAAATTACCACACGATTCCTCTGAACCGGCTTCACATGGGCACTGCCAACATCCTTGCATCGTTGTTGAGAATACAGCAAAAATGATGTTAATCATTTTTGTGCCAAATATCACTTCAGTAGGTTGGTGAATACCTATGAACTCTCTCTCATAATAAGGTTTTTTCAATGCGTAAGATACAAAAGTTACCAGGGAAACCAATTATATTGAAAAATATTTAAAATATTTTAAAATCTGTGTAAAAATGTTTCTTCATTAATATATTAAATAGCAAGATCTAGAAGCAGTGTAATAATTACCCTAATTTTGAAGAAGTGATCTTAAACAATGTTTTAAGAAACTGAAATAACTAATACAATGTAATTTTTTTGTTAATTTCCATTAATGCAAAGGTCTGAGATACTGCTAATATTATACTGTATTATCCACTGCTCACCCCAGTTCATATTTAGCTTTTTTCTTTCTCTTGTTGTTCTGAATTATTTTAACATAATTCAATGTTACATTTTTGTAATCCATGTTAAAATACTTTTTAAACAAGTGGCTACAAATGAATTAAAAAATATTTTAAAAATCTTTGTAGCTCTATGTGAATACAAAGATAATTGCTTGTCATGAAATCACAGTTCAAGGGAAACTGCATGGAATGATTCAAACACTTAAATTATAATATCCAAGGACATTAGCTGAAATTACTTGAAGGTGAAAACTACCCTTCTTGACAGGCAGTAAGACAAAATAAAAATAGGACATTTTTGGAAGCAAATGTCTTGGCAACGCTACATTGCCAAAAAAGAAATTTTGACATCTGTCTGTAAGGCACATCACTGATGGAGTCTCAGGAAGAAAGAGCATATTGATAGAGAAGAGCAAGGGATTTTCGAAAAAGAAGTCATTATGGAAACTGCCTCTCCCTAGAAGTATACTATTCTAGTAATTGGGATACATTCAGGCATATGGACTCAATCATAAATGTGTTTAAGATGAATAATCTGAAGAATACTTCTTATTGCAAAAGAAAATTTCTAGTACAAAAAGTAATTGTAATAATAGATATATCATTAAAAATTTTCCCCAAAGGCCTGTTAAAATAGTGATTTTTATTGTTTGGTTTTATATACTTGAGTGTTTATTAAGAGTTTACACTTGGATTTTTTTTTTTACTTTATTTGTTTCTGGCAGCTATCTTGACTTCATGTTATAAAGTGCATTTCAGAAACATTTTTAATTTATAATGTTTTACTAAGTGGAAGTTGGGATCAGTATGAAAAAAGAACTTAATGTGTAACTATAATCTAATAGCCAATGAGGTCTTGAGAAAGGGGTTGTTTCTAACTTGTCCTCTTTATAGTAGATAGGGCATATATTATTGCCCTCGGTTTACAGATAGAGAGAATAAAGCTCAGGGCAACTAAGCAGCTTTCTCCTTTGTTAAGATTCTTGGCTCAAGAACACAAGGAAGAGGAGAAAAGCAAGGGCATTTGGGCAAGAGGGAGCACCATGGGAGTACCCTCTTGGTGGGTAGCCCTCTTCTACTGCACCGTTTCCCAGGCTGACAAAGGAAGTGTAAGTAAAGTGAGACCAGTGTTAAGGAATCTCTTCAGACAGGTAGAATGTTAATGACAGGCACATTGCTGTTTTAAACTGCAGTCCTCTTAAATCCTTGGAAGACAGGCATTCGAGCTGATCCTTGTGATGTGCTTTCATGAGATGTCAGAACATTAGATATCCCAGGGTAAAATGTACTAAGCTACAGGTTCTGGACACATTCCGGTTCCCCTAGGAAGCTAAGGAATAGACAAGCAATAAATGAAAATTTTCTTCATCTTCTACACCATCTTGATTTACTATGACTTCATTTTTAAAGGTATCAGTAGTAATGCCATGAGGAAAGAAAAAAGTGTACCAATGAAATGCCTTTTTAAAGATTCCATTTCTAAGCTTCCCATATAATCAAGATATTCCCTGAAGACCTAATGTGACTTATTATAGAAATAAAAGAGAAATTCATTTTTTGATTTATTGGCTATGTAGTCAGTGACCTAAAGACATTTCTCTTTTTCCTACCTGGATTCATGGACAGGTACCAAACATGCCCAAATATGAAGTATTTGACATACCCACAAATATCCAGACTCCACTAATCACCTGTTGACACAATCAGAGAAGGATGCTATTGATGAGGGCACCACTATGAGCAGGGGTTACTATAACCTGCATTTGTACAATTTTCCCAGAGTTTCAAGCAATTTAGTCCAAATGGAACTCAAAACAACCTGGTGAGTCCTATGTGGTTCATTATGGTTGTTATTATCCCCATTTGCAAATTTGTAAACTGGGTTTCATGAATTTAAGCAACGGTTCCAAGTTCTTATAACTAGAGATTTGCATAATCAGAATTTAAACTACTCTTTTGTTCCTCCAAGCCAAGTATTCTTTTTCTAGAGCAGTGTTTGTAAAAGTCTGATTGGAGGATCATTTGCAAAGGATCACTAGGGATGACTCTGAAAAATTTAAATCCTAAAGCCTGACTCCAG
Source organism: Spermophilus citellus (assembly GCF_964194105.1). Classification (NCBI taxonomy): domain Eukaryota; kingdom Metazoa; phylum Chordata; class Mammalia; order Rodentia; family Sciuridae; genus Spermophilus; species Spermophilus citellus. Next base: position 186,712,854 of record NC_138182.1, read on the forward strand.
ACCTACTGAGCTCAATCTGGAGGTAAGGGGCTTTTCTGAATCTTCGGTAAGTCCCTGTGGTGATTTCATGCATACTAATTTAAATTAGGAATTACTTCTCTAGACTGTCATATAGTGCTTCATACTTTATAAATCACTGTAAATTTTTTTGTTAAAATTGTATTAAAGAAAATAACATCTTATCAAACTATAACCTTGAGAGCTGATCTAATGATTACTAGCATAGAGTGTGATACCAGATGGCTGCCATTGGTTGGAATTCTGGCTCTGACACTTTCCTTAAAGTAATTCATCTTTGGCAAATCAATCTCTTCATTACCTTACTTTTCTCCTCTGTAAAATGCAGCTTGTGAGATTGCATCTACAGACCTCTAACTACAGGAAATACAACTGCTAAGTTCCTATGCAGCTGTGCTCTGAAGTTCATAGAAGCATTTTCACCAGAGCCCTGCCTCATACAGGTTTTCTCCCAACAGAGAGAGAATACAAGAAGGGTATTAAGACTGGCCCCTTTCTAGAAGATATGAGACTGCTTTAATGGCAAATTTTGACTCAAGAACTCCCTGACCATATTGTCTTAACTTTCTGCTGATCTGTGGCAACGTAGGATACTTCCATTTATCCTTCCTACCTTCCTGATTTACCTGGAAGTGAGACTTGGACAGTTATCTCATAAACCTCCTAGCTTCTCCCCACTTTCTCATCACAAACATTTTTCCCTAGCAAAATCCTTACATATTCAATCCAATCTTAATATCTGCCTCTGGGAAGAATTAGACTAATACAAAAGGATTGAGTAGGGGCAAACCATAAGATATATTTAGAACTGTGCCTGGTACATGTTAAGTGTTCACAAGTGTTTGACATATTATCATTGTTCTTACTATTGAACTATTACTGCTTTTGCCACAATTATTATAGAAGATAGTTCCTCACCAACCCTGCTAAGCAACGTACCATGATATCATTAATCTACCTCAAAATAACTGAATGTAAAAAAAGTTTGCAGATTTTCTTAAAATTAAGAATAGAGACAGATAATTTCTCTAAGACTGTATTTTATAGTAGAATTAAGTGACAAACTAAAGCACAATACAGACTATCAATGAGTGATGGCATTTGTTTCCTTGCTATAGCCCCAATGCCTAAAGACAACATCTCATTTATCTCCACAGTAGCAACATCTCTCATGGTAGCTGGATCATGGCAGACATTTACAAGTATTTGTTAAATTGAACTGTTAAATTATGTAACTCAATCTAAGGCTTGCAATATAAGGCGTAAAGAATACACTACTTCCCCGCGGCCTGCCCCTCAGCTACAGAAGGCAGGACGCCGCAGAGAAGCGATTAATTAGCAAGCAGGGAGGAAAGTGACTGCCATTCGGTGGAAGCCCGCCGGCCAAGCCCGCACTGACCCCCGGGCTGAGTACGGGATTTCAAACGGGGAAGGAAGGGAAGAAAGCGATACAGTCCCGTCCCCCACAACGGAAACTCCACCAAGGCAATCAGCGGCCACCATCTTGGAGAGCTGAAGTATCCACCGCCACTCTCCGACAGACTACAACAATAAAACAGGTCTGTGTCACTCAGCCCCATACATCGGGGGATCCGCATAAAACCTCTCCTAGGCTTTCCGGGGGAGGGAGTATCAGAGTGACCCGCATAAAGACTAGGGGAAAACTAGAGACACCTGACCTTCAACTCCCCCTCCCATCAGCAGCCAAAACGAAACCTGTCTAGCCAGCGCTGGGGGAGGGGCAAGCAGAAAAAATCAAAACGATAGAGTGCCAGGGATCCCAATAGCCAATTGTGCGACCCCGGGGATCCAGGCTGACTGATTCACCTGGCCTTCCCCGTGGCCACAGAAGGCGGGGCACCGCAGAGAAGTGTTTAATTAGCAAGCAGGGAGAAAAGTAGCTGCAATTCTGTGGAATCCTGCCAGATGAGCCCGCACTGACCCCCGGGCTGAGTGCGGGATTTCAGAGGCTGAAGGAAGCGGTACAGTTCTATCCCCCATAACGGAAACAAAACAATAGAGTGCCGGGGTCCCCAATAGACACCCTCCACACCCAACAAACGGCAGGTCCAGAGTACACTTTGAACTGCCGAGAGCCATCACTCAGGGGAAATCTGGTCTAGCAGGAGAAACCAAGACTAACAGGAGAAACTAGGGGACTAGAGGCCAGGCCCTCGCGACTGGGCGGCTAGAAACCGCAGGCCCGCCAGTGACAGTTAGCCCACTGCCCGTGTAACTGGGCGGTAGGAGAACACCCGCCCGCCGACTACCGACCGCTGGACTGGGTGCCTAGAGATCAGCCGCCCACCGGCGACAGCCGGCCCGCTGCCCGCGCGACTGGGCGGCAGGAGTCCACTCCCCCGCTGCGACCGATCACCCGCCCGCTGCCTGAGATACTGGGCGGCTGGAGACTGCCCGCCTGCCTCGACGGGGAGCTGAAACCAAACAGAGACAGTCCAGACACACAGCCCCATTAGGACACCCCAGCAAGGAGCCTGGGGCCCGTCATAGCAGGGTAGTGATGTCACTGGAGCTCGGCCGTCGGAATTCCTTCCCAGCAGAATCCACGTTAGCAGGCACAGTTTAACAACACAAAGAAGAAACAACAGAGTAATACAGAACCAAAACAAATCTATAGAAGAGAGCAGAAACACGGCAATCAAATAGAGGTAGAAAGTAACGTGGACAACATGAGAAAACAAGGGAAAAAAGGAGTAAAAACAATGCAGGACAACTTAATTCTACAGGAGGACATAGAAACATCAGAAGCAGGGATAGGGAAAGAACTCAAGGCATACCTAACTCGAATGGAAAGGAATATTAGGGAAGACATGAGACAGCAAGTCCAAGCAATAAAAGTATATTTTGAAAATGAATTAAACAAACAAATTCAAATGGCAAAGAACGAGCTCTACCAGGAGATAGAGATCTTAAAAAAAATCAAACAATAATCCTAGAATTGCAGGAAAATATAAACCAAATTAAAAACTCAAACGAGAATATTACAAACAGACTTGATCAAGTAGAAGTCAGAACATCAGATAATGAAGACAAGGTTTATCAACTTGAAAAGAATATAGTCAACACAGAAAAGATGCTTAAATCCCACGAGCAATCTATTCAAGAGATATGGGATGTCATAAAAAAAACAAATTTGAGGGTCATCAGGATAGAAGAAGGCACAGAGACTCAAACCAAAGGAATGGACAGCATATTAAATGAAATAATTCTAGAAAACTTCCCAGAGATGAAAGATGAAATGGATTGCCAAATCCTGGAAGCCTACAGGACCCCAAACATTCAAAACCATAATAGACCAACTCCAAGACATATAATTATGAAGATAGCCAACGTACAGAACAAGGAGAGAATATTAAAAGCTACGAGAGAAAGGAAGCAGATTACATTCAGGGGCAAACTAATTAGGTTAACGACTGATTTCTCATCATAGACTTTGAAAGCGAGAAGATCCTGGAACAATGTATTTCAAACGCTGAAAAATAATGGATTCCAACCAAGAATACTGTATCCAGCAAAATTAAGCTTCAGATTTGACAATGAAATTTAAATCTTTCATGATAAACAAAAGCTAAAAGAATTCGCAGCAAGAAAACCAGCACTGCAAAGCATTTTGAGCAAAATACTACAAGAAGAGGAATTGAATAATAGTGCCCAAAACTAACAGCAGGAGGTATCTCAGTAAAGAGGGAGGAAAATAACCAAAAAGTAAAACCAGCCAAACTAAAATAAATAAATAAAGAAGCATGACTGGAAGTACAAATCATATCTCAATTGTAACCTTAAATGTTAATGGCCTAAACTCACCAATCAAGAGACATAGGCGAGTAACCTGGATCAAAAAAATAAATCCAACAATATGCTGCCTTCAAGAGACTCAGATGATAGGAAAAGACATACACAGGCTGAAGGTAAAAGATTGGGAAAAATCATACCACTCACATGGCCCTTGGAAGCAAGCAGGAGTGGCCATACTCATATCGAATAAAATCAACTTTAAACCTAAGTTAATCAAGAAGGATAAAGAAGGACACTATATACTGTTAAAAGGAACCATCCACCAACAAGACATAACAATTATCAATTTGTATGCACCAAACAATGGAGCTGCAACGTTCATAAAACAAACTCTCCTCAAGTTCAAGAGTCAAATAGACCACAACACAATAATTATGGGTGACTTCAACACACCGCTCTCACCATTAGACAGATCCTCTAGACAAAAACTGAATAAAGAAACTATAGAACTCAACAGCACAATCAATAACCTAGACTTAACTGACATATATAGAATATATCAACCATCATCAAGTGGATACACGTTCTTCTCAGCAGCACATGGATCCTACTCAAAGATAGATCATATATTATGCCATAAGGCAACGCTTAGTAAGTATAAAGGCGTGGTGATAATACCATGCACCATATCTGATCACAGTGGAATGAAATTGGAAATCAATGATAAAAGAAGGAAGGGAAAATCCTACATCACATGGAAAATGAACAATATGTTACTGACTGATCAATGGGTTACAGAAGACATAAAGGAGGAGATGAAAAAATTCTTAGAGACAAATGATAATACAGACACAACATACCGGAATCTATGGGACACAATGAAAGCAGTTTTAAGAGGAAAATTCATTTCTTGGAGTTCTTTCCTCAAAAAAAGAAATAACCAACAAATAAATGAACTCACACTACACCTCAAAAACCTAGAAAAGGAAGAGCAAAACAACAGCAAATGTAGTAGAAGACAAGAAATAATTAAAATTAGAGCAGAAATCAATGAAATTGAAACGAAAAAAACCATTGAAAAAATTGATAAAACTAAAAGTTGGTTCTTTGAAAAAAATAAATAAGATAGACAGGCCCTTAGCCATGCTAATGAAGAGAAGAAGAGAGAGAACTCAAATTACCAACATACGGGATGAAAAAGGCAATATCACAACAGATACTACAGAAATACAGAAGATAATTAGAAAGTATTTTGAAACCCTATATTCCAATAAAATAGAAGATAGTGAAGATATCGATAAATTTCTTAAGGCACATGATCTGCCGAGATTGAGAAAGGAAGACACACACAATTTAAACAGACCAAAAACAAAGGAAGAAATAGAAGAAGCTATCAAAAGACTACCAACCAAGAAAAGCCCCGGGCCGGATGGGGATACAGCGGAGTTCTACAAAACCTTCAAAGAAGAATTAATACCAATACTTTTCAAGCTACTTCAAGAAATAGAAAAAGAAGGAGCTCTTCCAAATTCATTCTATGAGGCCAACATCACTCTGATCCCAAAACCAGACAAAGACACTTCAAAGAAAGAAAACTACAGACCAATATCTCTAATGAACTTGGATGCAAAAATTCTCAATAAAATTCTGGCGAATCGAATACAAAAACATATCAAAAAACTTGTGCACCATGATCAAGTAGGATTCATCCCCGGGATGCAAGGCTGGTTCAATATACGAAAATCAATAAATGCTATTCACCACATCAATAGACTTAAAGACAAGAACCATATGATCATCTCGATAGATGCAGAAAAAGCATTTGACAAAGTACAGCATCCCTTTATGTTCAAAACACTAGAAAAACTAGGGATAACAGGAACTTACCTCAACATTGTAAAAGCTATATATGCTAAACCTCAGGCTAGCATCATCCTAAACGGAGAAAAATTGAAGGCATTCCCTCTAAAATCTGGAACAAGACAGGGATGCCCTCTATCACCACTTCTATTCAATTTAGTTCTCGAAGTACTAGCCAGAGCAATTAGACAGACGAAAGAAATTAAAGGCATAAAAATAGGAAAAGAAGAAATTAAATTATCGCTATTTGCGGATGACATGATAATATACTTAACAGACCCAAAAGGGTCTACAAAGAAGGTGCTAGAGTTAATAAATGAATTCAGCAAAGTGGCAGGTTATAAAATCAGCATGCATAAATCAAAGGCATTCCTGTATATCAGCAACAAAACCTCTGAAATGGAAATAAGGAAAACCACTCCATTCACAATATCCTCAAAGAAAATAAGATACTTGGGAATCAACCTAAAAAAAGAGGTGAAAGATTTATACAATGAAAACTACAGAACCCTCAAGAGAGAGATAGAAGAAGATCTCAGAAGATGGAAAAATGTACCCTGTCCATGGATAGGCAGAACTAACATCATCAAAATGGCGATATTACCCAAAGTTCTCTACAGGTGTAATGCGATGGCAATCAAAATCCCAATGGCATTTCTTGTAGAAATAGATAAAGCAATCATGAAATTCATATGGAAAAACAAAAGACCCAGAATAGCAAAAGCAATTCTAAGAAGGAAATGTGAATCTGGAGGTATAGCGATACCAGAGTTCAAACTGTACTACAAAGCAATAGTAACAAAAACAGCATGGTACTGGTACCAAAACAGGCAGGTGGACCAATGGTACAGAATAGAAGACACAGAGACTAATCCACAAAGTTACATCTTATATTTGATAAAGGGGCTAAAAACATGCAATGGAGGAAGGATAGCATCTTCAACAAATGGTGCTGGGAAAATTGGAAATCCATATGCAACAAAATGAAATTGAATCCCTTTCTCTCGCCATCCACAAAAGTTAACTCAAAATGGATCAAGGAGCTTGATATCAAACCAGAGACAAGGCATCTGATAGAAGAAAAAGTTGGCTCTGATCTACATATAGTGGGGTCGGGCTCCAAATTCCTTAATAGGACGCCCATAGCCTAAGAGTTAATAACAAGAATAAACAAATGGGACTTAAACTAAAACGCTTTTTCTCAGCAAGGGAAACAATAAAAGAGCTAAATAGAGAGCCTACATCCTGGGAACAAATTTTTACCCCTCACACCTCAGATAGAGCCCTAATATCCAGAGTGTACAAAGAACTCAAAAAATTAAAAAATAAGATAGCAAATAACCCAATCAAGAAATGGGCCAAGGACCTGAACAGACACTTCTCAGAGGAGGACATACAATCAATCAACAAGTACATGAAAAAATGCTCACCATCTCTAGCAGTCAGAGAAACGCAAATCAAAACCACCCTAAGATACCATCTCACTCCAGTAAGATTGGCAGCCATTATGAAGTCAAACAACAATAAGTGTTGGCGGGGATGTGGGGAAAAGGGAACACTTGTACACTGCTGGTGGGACTGCAAAATGGTGAGGCCAATTTGGAAAGCAGTATGGAGATTCCTGGGAAAGCTGGGAATGGATCCACCATTTGACCCAGCTATCGCCCTTCTCGGACTATTCCCTGAGGACCTTAAAAGAGCGCACTATAGGGATACGGCCACATCAATGATTATAGCAACACAATTCACAATAGCTAGAGTGTGGAACCAACCTAGATGCCCTTCAATAGATGAATGGATAAAAAAATGTGGCATTTATACACAATGGAGTATTATGCAGCACTAAGAAATGACAAAATCTTAGAATTTGCAGGGAAATGGATGGCATTAGAGCAGATTATGCTAAGTGAAGCTAGCCAAGCCCTAAAAAACAAATGCCAAATGTCTTCTTTGATATAAAGAGAGCAAATAAGAACAGAACAGGAAGGAAGAGCATGAGGAAAAGACTAACAGTAAACAAAGACGAATGGGGGGAGAGAAAGGGAGAGAGAATGGAAAGCATATGGAAATGGTAGGAGACCTTCAATGATACACAAAATTATAAGAGGTTATGAGGGGCAAGGGGGAGTGGGGAAAAAGGGGAGAGAATTGAACAACAGCAGAGGAGATAGAGAGGGAAGATGGGAGTGGAGGGGAGGGGAGGGGGGATAGTAGGGGATAGGAAAGATAGCAGAATACAACAGTCACTAATATGCCATTATGTAATAATGTGAGTATGTAACAGTTGTGATTCTGCAATATGTATTTGGGGTAAAAATGGGAGTTCAAAACCCAATTGAGTATAATGTATGAAAGATGATATATCATGAGCTATGTAATGTTTTGAACAATTGATAAAAAAAAAGAATACACTACTTGTTAAGTGATTTATTTTTCCATCACAAATCTTAGATTTCTTTGAGAATGGATATACACTTCTATGGATTAAGAACAACCGGGTTAATTCTTGAAAATGACAGTGGAGATCAAAACAATGCCTCTGTGAGAGATTCTATAGGGCTGTTCACATCTGTAATTCATTATATTAGAAAAAAATATAAAATAAATGTATTTTTAGATGGCAAAGGATATCTTCACTTACATACTTGTGAGGTATATAAGGTTTGACCACTATTTAAAACACATTTATATAATTTTATTTGCACAAAGCTAGTGTACAATCCAAACTAGTCTATAGTGATAAAAATCAAAATGATGGTCACCTAAAGGGTGTTGTGTACAGAGAGTTTTCTGTAGAAATAGAAATGTTCTGTATTTAGAAGAAGATGTTTTTTAAATGTAGGTATACACTTGTCAAAACCCATTGAATCTTACATTTAAGATCTGTGCACTATAATGTAGGTTAATTTTATCTTAATTAAATATTTAAAAGCATAAAATATTCTAGCTCACGAGTCAAAAGGCAATGCTGAGCCAGGCACAGTGGCTCACACCTGTAATCCCAGCAGTTTAGGAGGCTGAGACTGGAGAATTTTGAGTTCAAAGCCAGCCTCAGCAACTGTGAGGCACTAAGCAACTCAGTGAGACACTGTCTCTAAATAAAATACATAATATGGCTGGGGATGTGGCTCAGTGGTCAAGTGCCCCTGAGTTCAATCTCTGATACTAAAAAAAAAAAAAAAAGAAAAAGAAAAAAAAGTCACTGCTGAAATGGCATCATTTAAAATCTGAGTCTTCAAAGATAGAATACTTATGAGGAATTGTGTGATATTTAAAAACCTAGGGTTTGTTAGGTGATGACTTAACACAACACAGTCTTAACCAATGCTTCAAAATTAAAATGTATTGTCCTTACATATTTTACTATTGACATCACCACATGGGTACTAAAGGATAATCCACCTTTTCCCAAATTACATTACCAGGTCATGTGAGATAGAGGCACAGGTCTGGAATCCAAAGTGTTAGTCCATCATGAGGTATGGAGAAGAGAGTATGGAAATCAATAAAGGTCTGATCTGTATTTCTGTGCCCATCAAAAAGCAGAGGGATCTCCCAGAATTGTGTCAGAGGTGTTCAAGTGTGGTTACTACCTTCACACTCAGGGAAACTGAGAAGTAAAGCCAAGGAGCCATACGTGTCCTGTAAAGGTCCAAATCATGACCACTATCTTAAATAAAGCAATCAGAGACATAAATAAATTAAGAGCTCTATCTAAAAACAAGACAAAACAAACAATCCAAAACTTTATCCCTAAACCTCTAGGTTTCATATCAAATTAGTTCTGCTTGGCAATTGGCAACAATTCAAAATGAATTTTTAAAAAAAATATCATTATACCAATGATTTAAATATTTTATTTAGGAAAGATTAGAAAGGTTAGATTGACAGCCACTACAATTATCTGTTTTTCAAAGACTCAGATTTATGGTTGAAACAATATTCTGTGCATTCAAAAAATGTTCTATCTGGTACTTGAGTTTTGAAGAGGTAGAAGGAAAATAACTTACAAATGGTTTGGGTTCTTACCTATGGGTGTGTTGTCTTGTCAGGTCATCAGAATATCAACCACAAAATACCATCATTAGAGATTATAGCCCTGCATTTTCAAAATAGAAAGCAATGTAGAATGTAATTTTAAAAGTAGAACTGCTTCTTTCGGGATTCATCAATCTTATATTTTCAGAGGAAAATGTCACATGTGCCTCATAAAAGAATTTTGAATAGAACCTAGTGAAAGAGCTGCAGTACACTTATGATGTGCTGAGAAAACTTCAGTCACTGAGTTCCAAAATGGACATCTGTATCCCACAAATCACGCTAAGACCCTGTGACTCTACATAAGCCAGAGGTAAAAAGAGAACTGTGAGGACAGTGAATGATAGGGACAGAACTGAAAGAACATAAAGAAGGTGCTAAGTAGAAGTTTGCTTGATGTTTCAGGCAGTTTAAGATAGCTGTACCAACTACTCTATATGTTATACTTTGAATTAAATGTTACAGTATTTGTTTCATTATTATCTCTTTTTCTTCTTAAGGCAAAAGATGTTGAGGGCTAATTTTTGGTTCTCAAATTTTCTCAAGTGCTGAACAGTCATAGCAGGAAATATGTTTCAATCTCTGGGCTTTTTCTTGGTTCCCAGGAAGTGTGTGTGTGTGTGTGTGTGTGTGTGTGAGAGAGAGAGAGAGAGAGAGAGAGAGAGAGAGAGAGAGAGAGAGAGATGCCACCCCTCAACAGCTTCACATCTGACTCCTTGCCAAGACCTTCTTCACATCATCCTGCAAACAACCTCTTCTTGTATGCACAGACACTCAATCTTTCGTGAAGCAATTTTGTCTCCAATCTCCTCACCTCCATGCACCATTGGCAGCTGAATGGTGGTGGTTTACGTGAGGTGCTTCCATGATGGTGTGTTTGAGATGATCACTTGGGAATTCTGGCTGTAATACTCAACTCTGAATCCTGAGTAAACCCGTTTACTCAGGATTTATGGAACAGGACAGAGGGGCATCCATAACTTTAGAAGTACCCATCCATCCTATTCTTCCACATTCTTTCTTTCAACCAATGTTCTACTTTTAATTACTAGTGATTTTTTTCATAACTATAAAGATTTTGACATAAAAAGTAGATGTGATGCACTTTTAACTTGAAAAGCAATCTTTTTAAACTCAAAATCCATTCCTTATAATTTTTTATAAGTAACAAAATATAGCAGGTAGCAATTAGTGAAAGAAAGAAGCATGGCCTGTCTTTTGTATATGCCATTCAATATCACTGGAGAATGCATTTACTATACATGTGGGTGCTAAAAATCAGTGACAAAAACTCAGCATATTCACTTCCCCCCCTGGATGCAAGAGAATTGTTATTGTTAGAGGTTTAGAAAACCAGCCTTTTAGCTTTCCTTCTCACATAAAATAGACTTCTAAGCCATACTGTGAAGTAAGAGAAATTTCTTTTCATAGTTTCCATCTTTCTTTCAACATCGCCTACATAGTGGATACTCTTGTTTTGCTTTTACAGAATCAATGCCCCTTCTTAAGTTCATTCGACCTCAAATTTCTCAGAGCATTTGCTCTTTCCTCACTGGTATCCATATTATTTGCAAGGGTGAAGTCCACTTGCTGGTTCAAGACCAATGAAAATGTAGTTCAATCCAGGCTAATCAACATGAACCTTCAAATTTCAATTGTGTTTTGCTGGATTTACTCTCACTGAAGACTATAAATCTGAAGATTCTAAGCCCTTACCCTATCACAGTAATCATTTGACAAAGAATTCAGCCGTTAGAATGCTTATAAAAACCATTAAAGGAGAAAGACATATTCCTGGCTACATAATTTGAATAACTGGATCCAATCATTTCTAAAGCCACATCCCCTGTATTTGAACATACAGTTCTTTTCTTAGCCTAAGTCAAATATTGTTAGGCTTCTGAAATTGCAAACAAAAGGATACATACTGATATAAATTTACCTGTTAATTTACATACCCCTAATAAAGTTTTTATTTTCCTTTATTTACTCAGGAACATACATTTTCATGTGCTTTAGAAAACCAATCTCCAGGATTCTCTTCTGATTAGCATAAAGAAATTTCAGTTCCCTACTTTTTTTTCTTTACTTGTTATCTCTGGGTTATTATTGATGCAAATAATTATCTATTAAACTGATTAAAATTAAGAGACAATTGGCTGAAAAGAGTTGGGTATTGTTATGTATTAGCTACATTTCTTAAAAATAACATGGGGATATCATATATAATAATTAAACAAGTTAAAAGGTTTTGTTGACCAGGGGGCACTGACAGTGAGGAAAGTCTACAGAGGTGTCCACAGCATGAGTTAAGAGGTGTTATTTCCAGCTCAGAAGTAGTAAACTCATTCCATACTTTCTCTCCTATGTATTGCAGCTAAAACTACTGGTCAGCACACATAAAGAAACTGTCTGATAACACTGAAAGTAAATAAAGAACTGGAATCACCACCAATATGGTAGAAAGTTCTGCTTTTTTTCCCCCTCCCATACTTCCCCTACAAAAGCCTGAATCCCAAGGCTACACAGTAGGAGTAATGAGAAAAAAGTATAAGAGCAATAATCTTCCCTATCCTTGAGGTCACAGAATCAAGAAAAGTGGCCTGTAGGGGATGTATACTGATTTAATTTATCTTTTTGTTTTATTTAGTTTCACTTAGGCAAGACTCAGCCATGTGGCTGCTCCCTTGTGAAGACTTTCAGATAACCTGAGATAATATATTTCTCTATTACCAGAAGAATTGAAAAAAGGGGCCTCTATGGTTTGAAGAGTCTTCCTTCTCTTATTCCTTTGTTACCATGTCAGACCTGGTTATAGGAATAGGCTGTATGAAGAACAAGATAAAGTACACTTCAGGGCAAGAAAAATTATCATATAAGAAATAGGAAAAACCAAAGTGTTTTTCCCTCTCTGTTCTTCACCCAGTGTAATACTTCTGACACCAGATGTGAGAGGTCATTTTCCCTCTTCAACCCACAAGACTGTCCCTCATTTCAGCTGTCAATCCAAAGTGGTATATTGTAACCTACAATTCTGGCCATATATAAATCATGCCTTCCTTCTGGATTTTAAGAATTTGCTGCTGTAGCAGCTCACAAAACTCAGGGAAACACTTTACTTGCATATATCAGTTATTAATAAAGGAAATGATAAAGGGCATAAACAGCCAAATAAGTATAAAGAGCAGGGCATATAGGGAAGGGCATGGAGCTTCCATGCTCTCCTGGGCAAGCCACCCTCTTAGCACTTCCTGGTGTTCAGTTATATGGAAGCTCTCTGAGTTAGTCCTTTGAGGTTTTTATGGAGGCTTTACTATGTAGCCATGATTGATTAAATCATTAGCCACTGGTAGTAAATTCAACCTTCAGTCTTTTCCTCCTGTCTCCTCTCTGGAGGTTGTAGAGTGGGACTGAAAGTCCTAATCATCCAATTCTGCTTTGGCCTCTCCCATGACCAGGACTCCTCCTGAAGCTTTCCAGAGACTCTGGGTCACCAATCACTTCATTAGCATACAAAATATGATATTATTCCAAAGATTTGAAGGGTTTTAAAAGCATTGTGCCAGATATCTGGGAGGAAGAACAAAAATTTAAGAGGGACATTACAAAGTTATAAAAAGGATCAATGCATCCAGAACAAATAAAATTCCTAAGTACGTCTGGACCAATTAACAGATATTTTAAAACAGATGAAGCAAAAAACCACATCAAACCTAACCAAAACAACAACAACAATATAAACATAGAAGAAAGGAAAAATGAAAAATCTACAATTATTCGAGACTTCGACATTCAATTATGAGTAATCAAAAGATTAAGTAGAGAGAAAGTCAACAAGGATATATAAGTGCTAAACAACACTGTCAATCAACTTGATGCAATTAACATTTATAAAGCACTCCACTCAACAATAACAGACTACATTTTCAAGTGTACATGGAACATTGAATTAGAGAGATTATAGGCTCTGTCATAAAACTTAACTTTGAAATGTTTTAATTGAAATAATTCAAGGTATTATTCTCTGAGTATTATCAAACTAAACTGGAAATAAAGAACAAAAAGAGGTTTGCAAAATCCCCAAATATTTGAAAGTTAAATGACACATTTCTAAATAATCTAAAAGTCAAAGAGAAAGTCTCAAAATAAGGTAGAATATACAACATATCAAAATTTATGGGGTGTATCTGAATAAATGCTTTGAGGAAAAAGTATAACATTTAATCTTATATTAGAAAGGAAGAAAATTCTCAAATCTATAATTAAAATTTCTATCTCAATAAATTAGAAAAAAGAGCATATGGAAATTAAGGAGAAAGAAGTAAGGAATACAAATAAAATAGAAATTGGAAAATTTAAAAAAAGAAAAATCAATGAAGCTAAAAAAAGTTTCTTTAAAAATATTAATAAACATGTACTCAGACTGATAAAGAAAAAAAAGAAACAAAACTTAAATTACCAAAATCAGAATATATCAGATACCACAAGCATAAGAATAATTACAGAATAATATTAAGAATAGCTTTATGGCCATAAATTCAATAACACAGATAAAATGGACCAACCAAAAAACACACAACCAAAAACCCCTCTGAAAAAAAAAACAAGTAATTTGATTATTTCTATGTCCATTTTTTTAAACTTTAAGTCACAATTTAAAAATGGTAGCAAAAATATATACCCAATACAGTCCACTTTCCTCTGAAGCTTGGTCAGTGACAAGGCACTCACTATTGGGCATGTTCCCAGGTATGCAGACTAAAATCTTCTAGAGAGAACATACCCCTGGTGCAGGCAACATCTCACATTCACCTGTTCAATGAGGAATAGCATACTGCCCCAACTCATTTGATGAGAGCTGAGAGGAATTAACAAACTTAAGTTATGACCCAATATCTCTCACATAAGTAGCCAATGGCAAACTTAGAAGACCCACAGAGAAGCACTTACCATCACCTCAGCTAAAAGAAACTTTTTTTTAAATTTTTTTTATTTTTAAAACTTTACTTTGTATATTGATTGGTTTTATGCATTTGCTGAAAATCAATTTTTTTTTACATTTTTTTTATTGGTTGTTCACAACATTACAAAGCTCTTGACATATTATATTTCATACATTAGATTGACATGGGTTATGAACTCCCAATTTTACCCCAAATGCAGATTGCAGAATCACGTCAGTTACACATCCACAATTTTACATAATGCACTAATAGTAATTGTTATATTCTGCTACCTTTCCTATCCCCTACTATCCCCCCTCCCCTCCCCTCCCATCTTCTCTCTCTACCCCATCTACTGTAATTCATTTCTCTCTTTGTTTATTTTCCCATTCCCCTCACAACCTCTTATATGTAATTTTGTTTAGCAATGAGTGTCTCCCTTCATTTCCATGCAATTTCCCTTTTCTCTCCCTTTCCCTCCCATCTCAAGTCTCTGTTTAATGTTACTCTTTTCTTCCTACTCTTCCTCCCTGCTCTGTTCATACTTGCTCTCATTATATCAAAGAAGACATTTGGTATCTGTTTTTTAGGGTTTGGCTAGCTTCACTAAGCATAATCTGCTCTAATGCCATCCATTTCCCTGAAAATTCTATGATTTTGTCATTTTTTATTGCTGCATAGTACTCCATTGTGTATAGATGCCACATTTTTTTTTATCCATTCATCTATTGAAGGGCATCTGGGTTATCTTTCTGTGTCAACTCTTTTTATTTTGTGTTTTTTATTAATTTTAGTGCATTTATTTTTTATTTGAATTTTTTATTTTTTCTCATTTTTTTTCCATTTTAAAAATACTGTTTTCCCTCTTCTTATGTTTTATTCATCTCTTTTTTTAATTATTTATCTTTTTCTATCTACCTCTCTCTTTTACTTCTGGTGTGGTGCCTGAGCCCAGGACCTCATGTACATTAGGTAGGGGCTTTAGCCTCTGAGCTACACTCCCAAATCAGTTGGGAGGAATTAAGCTCAGCTGTGACCACAACCCAGTCCTGCTTGAACTGTGTAGTACACTTCTACTTAGAGAAAGGGAGAGATATAAATTTCCAGTTGTCCATCCATCTCCAGACAGGTACGGATAGGGGAAGGCTAAGGTCCAGCTCCTGAGCAGATACCCCACAGTAGAAGCAGAGAGGAAACACACAACAGTTAATAACATCTCAACTATGAAGACTGTCTACACATCAACTGCAGCCACACCTGATCTAATGATGCAGGACTGATAATCTGAAGGTGAGTCCCACAGAAAGGTTCTGTGATTCCAGCCTTTAATGCTTCCCAAGAAGCACCTAGTCTTCAATCAGAGGAACAAGAGGTTCAGGTCCTTCAACACAATTGGAACAATCAACATCAGAATCTTTTCAAATAAAAGAGCTACTATCAACAGTGTGATAGAAATCTTCATTTCCTAATAGGGGCTACCACTCCCATAAAATGAATAACCACAGAGTATACAATCCACATACTCTGCTGCTTATATCATATCTGCCTGAAATACCAGAGTGTCCCCATTCTTTCAAATATTACAGAGATAGTCTTTCTGACCTTCATACAGAATGCTCTGTGTCAAAACTCACAAAGTGCAACCAGAGATGCCACAAGGAGATTTTATTAGAGTCCAGTAGGAAATAAACTCAAGATAAGTACAAACTAAGGAAATTCATGATGACTAGACCAGCATTATCAAAGATGGGTAAAGGAATTCTTCACCTAGAAGAGGAATAAAAACAAACACAATTATGAGAGTAGGTTAAAATAAATAAATAAATTGTACTAGAAGAATGGCATACTAATGAGAAATGGGGAATAATAAAATACTATCAATACAGTAAATCACCAAACTTCTAAAATGAAAAAGAAAGAAATGAATATAGACTAGTCAAACAACAAGAAGAAACTCAACAAAATGACTGGAACAAGCACATACTCTTCAATAATAACACTACATTTAAATGGTCTTAATTCTCCCACTAAAAGACATAGACAGAATGGTTTGAAAAGCAAGACCTAGCAATATACTAAACACAAAATCTCACCTTACCTGCAAAGTTATACACAGACTGAAAGTAAAAGAATGGAAATTGATATTCCAAGCAAATAAAATATGGAAGCAAATAGGTGTAGGTACAATTATATCTGACAAAACACATTTTAAGACAAAATCGTAAGAGATAATAAAGGTCCTTTGCCAAGTGTGCTGGCACATGACTGTGATCCCAGTGACTCAGAAGGCTGAGAAAGGAATATGTTTTCAAAGTCATCCTCAGCAACTTAATGAGGCCCTAAGCATCTTAGTGAGACCCTGTCTCAGAATAAAAATAAAAAGATCTGGTGACATGGTTTGTGATTAAACACCCCTAGGTACCAAACAAACAAAATCACTATCTATTGATCATGGAACAATACATCAAAAAGATATAACAGTTATATACTTACGCATAAAATGTGAGAGAGCACTAAACTTCATAACACAAACATTACCAGTCCTAAAGGGTGAGATACGTCCCAATATAATAAGAGTGGGTAATTTCAATACCCTACTTTCTCAGAGAGATCATCCAGACCAAAACTCAACAAGGAAATATGAAGCTAAATTAGACAATCTATCTAATGGAATTAACCAATGTCTAGAAAAAATTCCATCCAGCCGTTGCAGAATTTATCCTGTATATCAGCACATGGAACTTTTTCCAAATTATACTGTATGAAGACACAAAGCAATTCTTAACAAAGTCAAAAAATAATTGAAATAATTTCTTGTATCTTATCTGATCACAAGGCATGAAACTAGAAATTAATAGTAAGGAAACCTGCAGAAATTATACAAACACAGACAAATTATATAACACTGCATTAGTGAATGTATAATAGATACCTGAAGAAATCTCTCAGGAAATTTAAAAAATTTCTTGAATCAAACAAAAATAGAAACACAACATATCCAAACCTGTAGGATATAGCAAAAGCAGTATTAATAAAATAATACCTAGCATTGAGTACCTAAATTTAAAAAATAGATCTCAAATAAATGACCTAATGATGCATCTTAACGCCTTAGGGGGAAAAAAAACAGAAAGTAAATAAACCAAATATCAGTAGAAGAAAAGAAATAATAAAGATCAGAACAGAAACAAATAAAACAGAAGCTAAAAGAATAATGCAGAGAATCAATGAAATTAAGAGTAGTTCTTTGAAAAGATAAACAAAATTGAAAAACCTTTAGCTAAACTAAGAGAGAGAGAAGATTCAAATAAATAAAATAGTGATTAAAAAGGAAACATTACAACACTTACCACTGAAATTCAAAGGTCAACAGGGAATATTTTAAAAATTATATGCCAATAAATTGGAAAGTGTAGAAGAAAATGGATAAATTTCTGGCATATATAACATACTTAAATTGAACCAAGGAGATATAAAAAATTCAAGTAGATCCATAACAAATAAGAGATTAAAGCAATTATACAAAGTCTTCTAACAAAGAAAATGCCAGGATCAAATGGATTCACTACTAAAACTTTACCAGACTTTTAAAGAAATCATCAGTGGACCTCAAACTTGTATAAAATAGAAATAGAAGGAATACTTCCAAACTTATTCTATAAAGCCAACATTACTGTGGTATCAAAACCTGACAAGAATATAAGAACAGAAAACTAAAGGCCAACATTCTCAATAAGCATGTATGTAAAAATCCTCAGCAAAAGATTTGCAAATCAAACAACAGCACATTAAAAACATCACACTCTATGATCAAGTTGTTTTCAGTCCAGGAATACAAGAAAGTTATAACATATGCAAATCAATAAGTATAATACAGCCCATAAGTAGAAACAAGGATAAAAACCTCATGACCATCTCAATGCAGAAAAAACATTGATAAAATCCAAAATTCTCTTAGCTAAACTAAGAGAGTGAGAAGATTCAAATATAATAAAATATGTAAATATATCAGGTATGTTGAGGATAAAACCTCAACATTAGATAGTCTATATATAACAAACCCACAGCCAACATCATGCTGCATGGGGAAAACTGAAGACATTTCCTTTAATATCAGGAATAAGACTTTAACCACTCATACTTTAAATAATATTATTAGAAATCCAAGCCAGGGCAATCAAGCAAGAAAAAGAAATAAAGGGCATACAAATAGGAAAAAATGTCAAATTATCCCTCTTTGCAGGTGATAAGAATGTATATAGTGAAAATCCTAAAAACTGCACCAAAAGACTTTCAAAACTGATAAACAAATTCAGTAAAGTAGCAGGATACAAAATCATCATACAAAAATCAGTGACTTTCCTCAGACTAATAATAAACTAGTTGATAAATATATCAGAAAAGTAACCACATTCACAATAATCACACACACAAAAAAAATGAAATAGAAATAGATCCTTGGAATAAACCTAAGGAAGCGAAAGATCTCTACAGTGAAAATTCAAGACACTGAAGAAAGACATTGAAACGCTAGAAGAAAGATCAGTATCATCAATAAATGACACTGGGAAAACTGAATATTCACATGTATTGAAACTAGAGCCCTCTCTCAGCCTATAAAAAAACCAACACAAAATAGATCAAAGCTCTTCATATGAGACTTGAAACTTTTAAATCACTACCAAAAAAAAAAAAAAAAAACCTAGAGGAAACACTTCAAGACTTCAAGATATTGACATAGGCAGTGATTTCTTTCTGTAGCACAGGAAACAAAAGCAAAATTTTTAAAAGGATACTACATTATATTAAAATAAAAAACTTCTAAACATTAAAGGGAACAGTCAATAAGGATGAAACAATTGTGGAATGGGAGAAAAAAAATTGCCAGCTATTCATTTGACAGATAATTAATATTCTGAATATATAATAAACTCAAAAATCTTAGATACTAAGTAATACAATCAATAAATTGATAAATGATCTAAACAGACACTTCACAAATGCTTTGAGACATCTCCAAAAAAGCTCCTTGAGCTAAGAAGTTATTCAGCATAGTGACCAGAGTCAGTCAATGCTCAAAAATCAGTTGCATTTCCTCAGTATAAGAAATAAACAACTGGAAACCAAAATAATAATAGTAACAATAATAAGATGTCTCCAAAAGGTGAAAGCCTTAGTGATAAATCTAACAAAATGTATCCCAAATCAATTTCTGAAAATCATAGAAGACTGATGAAAGAAAGTAAAGAATTTAAATAAATACAGAAGTATCTATGCACATGGATTAAAAACCTTAATAATTTTAAATTTTAATTTTTCCAATCTCCCACCAAATTAATTTATAGATATAGCACAATTCCAGTAAAAATTATAGCAGGATTTTTTTGAGGTATTGACAATCGAATTCTAATTTGTAATGATGAAGCAAAGTAACTAAACTACCCAAAACAATTTTTGAAAAAGTAAGAACAAACTGAGAATACTCACAGTAATTTTTTTTTTTTTTTGATACTATGGATTGAAACCAGGTGCTCAACTTCTGAACCATATCCCCAGCACCTTTTTTTAGAGACAGGGTCTCACTAAGTTGTAAATTTTTTTAAGAATTTAACCTTTATTTTATTTATTTACTTGGTATTGTTTATTTGTGTTTATGTGGTGCTGAGGATCAAACTCAGGGCCTTACCTGTCCTAGGCAAGCACTCTACCACTGGAGTCATAACCCCAACCCCTAAGTTGTAATTTTTAACACACTGTAAAACTTTAATAGATAGTATGGTATAAATGGAAGGATAGTTATATAGATTGATGGAACAAAATAAAGGTTAGAGAAATAAACTCAATGAATAGATTTATGACAGCAGTGCAAAAGCAAGTCATTGGGGAAGGAATAATCATTTCAACAAATAGTGCTAGATAACTGAATGTCCTTAAGCAAAAAAAAAAAAAAAAAAAAAAAAAGAAAGAAAAAAATCTCTATTTATACCTCACACATTTAAAAAAAATGAACCCTATACTTAAATAGAAAATAAAGAGCTATTACAGCTGTAGAAAACAGCATCAGACACTTTGTTAGGCAAACAGTCCTCAGATAAACCATAAAGCACAACTCATTGTTACATTAAAATAAATTTGGTTTGAGGATGGCTGTGTAGGCAAGCCCTTACATAATAAACTGCAAGCTAACTTAGTACAAAACTAACTGGAAATCTAAAGGAGGAGGAACAAACTGAGCCTCAGCCAACCACAGCACCCAGGCTTGAGTCAATTAGAGGTGCCTACTATTCAGACCCTGTACAAACAAGGCAAACACAGAGACCAATCACCAGGCTCCACATCCTATTTCTGTTTTCTATACCTAATTTCTATTTTCTATCTATAAAGTTCTCAAACCACATTGCAGACCCAAAGTTTTCTAAACCTATCCAGGTTGTGAAGGCTGCTAGATTCTAGAATTACAGATAAAAGCCAATTAATGTTTTTAAGTTTGTTGTAATTTCACCTTTTAACATGGTACAATAAAAAGTGATAAATTTGACTTCAAAATTAAAAACTTTTGCTCTGAAAAAAAATGAAAAAAGTTAGCGGGAACAAATAGCTATAAGTCACATATCCAACAAAGTACTTATATCCTAGTTATGTATTTTCATACTTCAAAGCTCAACAGAAAGGGAAAAAATAACCTAATTAAAAGATTGGTAAAATATTTCAGCAGGTATCTCCTCCCTATCTTCATCAAAAAGATATATAGATGGCAAATAAGCACATAAAAGCATGTTCAACACCATTAGTCATTAAGAAAATGCAAAACAAAGCCACAATGATATAGACTGCACACACATCCATCAGATTGATTAAAACCTACACACCAACAATGGCAAGTGCTGGTGGAGATGTAGATAACTGGATCTCTTATTCTGGTAGGATTGCAAAATGGTATAATCACTCTCGTAAATAGTTTGGGAATTTCTTATTACATTAAAAAAAAAAATATATATATATATATATATATATTGTATATATATAACTATGTGAACCAGCAGCAATTCCACATCTAGTTATTTACCCTAGAGAAATACAATCTTAAATTAGTACAAAAGCTAATACAAAGATATTTGTAGCAGCTTTATTCAAAGTCAACAAAAGATAGAAATAATCCAAATGCCCTCCAGTAAGTAGATGGATAAGCAAAACTGTGGTACATCCATACAGTGGAATACCTCTGAGAAATAAAAGGGAACACCACATGTCTAACATAATCTGTAAAGTGGGCAGGTCTCAAATATATTATGTAAGTGAAGGGAGCCAGGCTTAAAAGGTTAAATCCTGTACGCTTCCATTTATACGAAATCCTGGAAATTGCATGACTATTTCAGAGAACAACAGTTGTTAAGGGTTTGGGGTTTGGGTTAGAATTTGAGTACAAAGTAAAAGCTAGTAATTCTGGGAATTATGAAACTCTTCTGTATCCTAATTGTGTCAAGTAATTTGTCAAAGTTCACTGTACTGTATACCAAAAAAAGAGAAAATAATTTCATTTTTATGCAAATTTTTAAAAATAAATTTTTAAAAATCTGGCGGACAATGCTGGCCCAGCCTTGCTAAGTGATCTTGGACAGGATATATTACCTTCTTGAGATTCTACTTTTTTGATGTTATATGAGGATGTTGGTCTGAATTCTTTTCCAAATTTAGCAGTGAATAATTGAAACTGTAATACACAAATGCCTATCTGTTCTCTTAATTGAGCTTCCCTATACTGAACAGCAGGAAATTATTCAGTAATTTATAGGGTCATGATCAGCCCAATTGTATCACCATTGTTATCATCATTGTCTATCTACAATGTCTGCATTCACCAAATAATTCTACATATCTAGACAGTGAGACCAAAGATCATATTATTTCTGCTGAAGCAAACTTTCCAAAGAGACACAAAACACTTCAGGGAAAAATATAGAGTGAGGTTTTCACCCACCAAACAGAATATGGCATTTATAGATATGCTGCAACACTGAAAAAAATTATATTATCTAAACATTCAAAGCTCTGTTTCACTCTCTGTCATTACATTGTGGATGAAACACAGGATATGACTGTCATTATTATATAATTTCTTGCAACACTGTTATTTTTAATTACATAGGTTATGAAACAGAATTTTAACAGGGAACAAGATCTCTCCTTCCAGGAAATCAGAATCTATTGGTCAAAAAGAAATCTTTTAAAAGGTCTCTTCTAGAACAAGTAGGCTGGAAAAAGGGAGAAAATTCCTTGAAAAATTAGCATCATAGTAGTTCCATTTCAAAGTATTTACTGTGGGGACTCAGAAAACAATACTCCCAACCATGGGACTTTGGAATGCTGAATACTTGGGACAGAAAGAGCCCCTAAAGACTCTCAGAAGCAAGGTCGTTCTGACCTTGCTCCTCCCCAAAAGCAAGTTTTACACACCAGAATTCCTCTTCTCCAAGATAGGTCATTGAAACTAGAACCTCTCTTCCCCAAAGCAAGCCATAAAATCTAGAAAGATCCCTTTTCTGCTCAAGACTGTCATTCCAGAAGGTTTCTCATACCAGAAAGGAAGGAATGCTTCAGAGAGGCCAGGAAGCATTTTAACAGACAGCCTTGCTGAGTTCCCCTCTCAGCCCATTACCCTTTGTCTAACAGTCTACATGACTGTCAATTCTACATTGAATCTAAGTGTAAAACCAAACAGTTTTCCCTGGGTCTTAAGGTCTTCATTTCTGAAGCTCTGGCATCATGTAAAATTCGATTAAACAAGTTTGGTATGCTTCCCCTCTTGTTTACCTGTCTTTGGTTGCAGGAGTATGGTCTGCAAGCCTTATGATGGATGAAAAAAGGTACCACCCTCCCACCTAGTGTCACCGTAACAGG
This sequence comes from Spermophilus citellus, assembly GCF_964194105.1. Lineage (NCBI taxonomy): Eukaryota > Metazoa > Chordata > Mammalia > Rodentia > Sciuridae > Spermophilus > Spermophilus citellus. The sequence continues at coordinate 186,736,367 of NC_138182.1, forward strand.
AACCACATGCAACAATCTACCTTGTAGCATTATTTGTAATTGTGAAGAATTATAATCTAAATGTCCACCATTAATAATTTGTAAGATAAACTGTGATATGATTGATACTGTTATTGGAAATCAGGTTCCACATCCTGAAGATATTAACATGGCATTTTCCTTTGAATCAGCTTCCATCTTCCAACCCGATCATCTATCTGCACTGGCTGCCTTTCTTTTGTTCTTAACTTCACAATCATGAGATCTTAAAGTTAAATAATTGAATTAAGATTATTACCATCATAATTGATAGGCCTCAAAGAAAGATTATTGAGAGACAAAAATCATACTGCAGAATGATGTCATTCTTTAAAACAAAGCACACAAACACAACATATACATTTTCTATAGATGTATCTTGCTATTTTTTTTGAAGGGTATAAATCAAATTTGACTCTAGGGAGAAGAGGAAGGTACAGAGTCTAAGGCCAAAGAGTCTGAGGGGAAAAGTTGTCAGGTATTATTTGTATAACTAAAAATTACTTTTTAAAATGAAGATTACAGTGAAGGTCATCAAAGACACCTATTACATCAGGAAACTTTCCCAAGGCCACTCACTCAAAAAGGTCTCAAAGAAGATCACCAGACACACGATGTCAGGACGAATGGCCCAGCTTGCCACAGTACAGCCTGTTGTGAAAATATTAATCTCACAGGGGACCCACATTTTAGGGATTAGGGGCCCCCTCAACCCCGTTCCTAAGAAACCACCCAGTTACACAGTGATCTTCAGCCCTCCAAGTTCAAGTCCCTGGATCAGGTCCTCATTTCATTACTTAACTCATACCCACAGCCTCCCCCAGTACTCACAGCCCTCTCCCTTCACCAGTCAGTGTTCCCAAACTGGAGTGACACATACTTATTTTTAAATTTGGAGTGAATTAAACTAATTTTGTTTTGAGAATCCCATGACACTCTTTGGAATAATTAGAAGGACCCTGTGGTGTCACAAAAGCAGAACTAGGAAAGCATTAGCTTGTGTTGTTGCCATGGGGATATGCCTCCTGCCACACTCCAGTTCTGAAGACAGCAGGAGGAAGGGGAGAAATCTCCAACAGGCTGGAAATAGGGCAAGGCAGCATCCCAAAGCAAATGGTGCCAGAGGCTCCAGAGCTTTGCTGCGCCCTGTCTGTCCTGGAAGAATGAAATGTAAGGAAGAAAGAAAAGCTACTCTGGCTAGGAGTCTATTCACAGGACTAAGTGCAGAGAAGCAGGAGCAGCTGGGAGGCGGAAATGTATTCCTGGGAAGTTGTCCAGACCTGGTCACTGGCCCTGTGGATGATTAGAATTCTAGGGGCCTGAAGCTCTGCTTTCTTCTCTGCCTAGAAAAGCCTGGGCCCCTCCATGGAGGTGTATTATGTTTCCCCATTTTAATTTTAGCATCTACACTTCAGCAATTTGCATTTAAATGTGTTGTCAGAGAACTTCCAGAAATCTTTAATAGGAAGACCGATTTGCATTTTAATATGCTGTTAAAGAATTTCAAAGATATCTTTTTTTAGTGTGAATACATATTACCAGAGGAATGGCCACCATTAAAGAAATTATAATTACCTGGGCACAATTTAAACAGCTAGCTTTCAGAAGTGCTGTGGCTTTGTTGGACTCTGTTAGAACTTCCCTATAAAACAAAGTCCAAAAGAAAAAGGAACCCTTCTGATCTAGGAGGCTTTAAAGGTGGGATTGACACCTTCAGTATAGAAATTCAAAGAAAGAAGCAAGTGAATACACAAGGGTTGGGGTGGGGTGGGGGTTAGGTGTATTAAAGGAAGATATGCTCAAGGAGAAAATAGGAAGATATAATTTTCTTTGCTCTTCCTTACCAGCATCCTCACTCCACTTGTTTTACATGCTGAAATTGAAGGTTGAATTCAGAGATAGGTGAAATCCCTGAAAATGTGGAATGAACATTCCTGCTTACTATTCTCATTTAATATTTTCACAAGATTAACCATGACCCTGAATGAGCACTGTAGTATGTATATGACACATTTTGCTTATTTATTCATCAGTCCATGGACACTGGGTTGCTTTTATGTTTTAATTTTTGTGAATGCAATAGCTGTAAACATGAATGTGCCCAAGTTTCTTTGTTTCATTCTTTGGGGTATGTACCCCAAGATTATAGGGCAATGATATATACTATTATTATTAGTTTCCTGATGAACTGTCATACTGTCTTCCACAGAGGCTGTCAGAATTTGACATTGCCACCAACAGCACAAAAGGGTTCCAATTCCTCCACATCCTCACCAGCATTTATTATAGTCTATGATTTTGAAAGTCACCATCCTAAAGGGTATGAGTGGTATCTTACCTACTTTTGATCTGTACTTCCTTAACAACTAAAGATGTTGAACATCTTTGCACATGCTTATTGACCACTTATATATCTTTTTGGGAGAAGTGTTATTCAAGTCCATTGCCCATACTTGAATTGTGTGGTTTGTTCTTTTGTTAAGTTGTAGGGGTCCTCTATATAATCTGGACATGTTGTTTTGTTTTGAGGTTCTGGAGGACATACATAAGGTGCACAGCATGAGCACCGTACCACCAAGCTATCCATCCAGCCCTATCCTGGATATTAATCTCTTGTCAGATATATGATTCACAAATATTTTGCCCATTCTGTGGGTTGACTTTTTATTCTGCTGATATTGCTTTTTTATGCATTTTCTTTGAAATTTTCAAGAAGTTCCAATTTTTAGGATTTTTGTTGTTATTGCTACCTGTGTCTTTGGTGTCATGTCCTAAAAATCTGCTAAATTCTATATCATAAACCTTTTACTCTATGTTCTCTTCTAAGACTGTTAGACTTTGGGGTCTTAAAATTAGGTCTCTGTAGAATTTTAAATTGATTTTTGTAAAAGGTATTAGGTAAGAGCCCATTCTTTTGCATGTAAATAGAGTTTTCCTAAAAAAAAATTTCTTGAAAACTCTGTCCTTTACCCCACTGAATGGTCATGGTACTTTTATCAAAAATTGCATAATTGGAGGGAGGAAAGTAGCTCATTTATGGAGCACCTATCTACTATGTGCAAGACCCTGGGTTCCATCCCAGCACCACAAAAACATGTGGTAGAAAGGGATTGAACCTAGGGGCACTTAACCACTGAGCCACATACCCAGACATGTTTTTTTTTGAAATATTTTATTTAGAGACATGATCTCACTAAGTGAATGGCATTGTCTTTGAACTCACAATCCTCCTGCCTTAGCCTTCTAAGATACTGGGATTATAAGTATACACCACCATGCCCAGATTGTTTATTCTAGTCCGTTGATATGTACATCCAACTTTATGCCAAAACCATGCTGTTTGAAACTACTACAGCTTTGTAGTGAGTTTTGAAATCAGAAGTGTGAGTTCTCTAGATTTGTTCTTTTTCAAAATTTCTGTGCTATTTGAAAGTACCTTGAGATATGATTTTGAGCATGAATTTTTCTTGCAGAAAAAAATGGAATTTTGATACAGATTATATTGAGTCTACAGATCACTTTAGGTAATTGTAACATCTAAACAATATGTTAAGTCTCTCAATCTACATACATACAGTTTATTTTTGTCTTTGATTTCTTTTAGCACTGCCTTTTAGGTTTTGTTATACAATTCTTTCATCTCCTTGGTTAACGGCGAAGTTGTTTGAGTACTATTATAGATGGAATTGTTTTTGTAACTTTCATTTCAGATTCTTCACTGTATGTTTTTTCATAGCCCATCTAGGTAAAGGTTTGTCAATTTTGTTGAACTTTTCATAAAAACAAACACTTGGTTTCATTGATTTTCTTTATTTTCTCGCTTCCATTTTGTTTATATCTGCTTTAATCTTGTTTCCTCCCTCCTGCCATCTTTGGAATTAGTTCATTCCTCTCTTTCTAGTTCCTTTGCCTGTAAGTTACACTATTGACATGAGATTTTTAATTTAAGTGGGTACAGTACAGACTTCCTTTGGGGCACTGTTCTTTCTGTATGTCATAAGTTTTTTTTATTATTTTAATCTTTTGTTTTCATTTGTCTTTAGCATTTCTAATTTCCCTTGTAATTTCTTCTTTGATCCATGGGTTGTTTAAGAAAGTTGTTTACCTTTCATGAATTTGAGAATTTTCCAGTTCACATCTATTACGGATTTCTAATTTCACCCTGTTTGGTCAGAGAAGATACTTTGCACGGTACCTATCTTTTTCAATCTATCAAGACATTACTTTTGTGACCTAATATATAAACCATGGACCCTTGAGAATATTACACATGCTGTTGTTCTTGAATATTCTATGTAAGGTTATTAGATCTAGCTGGTTTATAGTGTTGTCTAACTCCTGTATCTCCTATTTTCTGTCTACTTGTTTATCTGTTATTAAAAGGGACATATTGAAGTCTCCAATTATGATTGCAGAAATATTCATTTCTCTCTTTGCCTGTTTTTGCATTGAATATTTTTATGTTCTGCTGGTAAAAGTATAAATGTTTATATTGTTATATCTTCTTGCTGTATGAAAACTTTTATTAGCATATAGTGTCTTTCTTTGTCTCTTATAATTTTTTTAATTTAAAATCTATTTTGTCTATAGTGATTATAACCACCCTTGATCTCTTTTGGTTATTTTTTACATTTATTTTCATATTCTTTTACTTTCAACTTATTCATTGATTGGAAGTGAGTCTCTTATAGAAAGCATGTAATTGGACCATGAGTTTTTATCTGTTCCATCCATTAATTTTTTTTTGTATTGGTTATTGAACCCAGGGATACTTAACTATTGAGCCACATACATAGCCATTTTTATTCATTTATTTATTTATTTTTAAATTTTTAGACAGGGTCTTACTAAGTTGTTTAGGGCCTTGCTAAATTACTGAGACTGGCCTCAAACTGCAATCCTCCTGCTTCATCCCCCTGAGCTTCTGGGAATACAGATTTGTGCCAACAGGCCCAGCTGATCTAAAATAATTATTCATAAGAAAAGGTTTGCCTCAGCCATTTTACTCTTTGTTATACATATATACCTCATATCTTTTTTCTTTTCTTTTTGTTCCTCATTTAATTTAATAAAGACTTCATTTGTAATTAGTTGACCTTTTATAGGGAAATGTCTAAGTTCTTTTCTCATTTCCTTTTGTTTTTATTTTATAGACATTTTCTTTCTGGTTGAGATGGGAATTACATTTATGCCTGAAAGTTATAACACTCTAATTAAATTTATTCCACTTTAAATTCAATAGCATTTAAAATTTCTATTTTTTTCCCCTAGGGGAGACAGGGTACTGGGGATTGAACTCAGGGCCACTGGACTACTGAACCACATCCCCAGTCTCAAGCCATATTTTGTATTTTACTTAGACACAGGGTTTCACTGAGTTGCTTAGCATCTTGCTTTTGCTGAGGCTGGCTTTAAAATTGTAATCCTCCTGCCTCAGCCTCCCCAGCCTCTGGAATTACAGCCGCTGTGTCTGGCAAAATTTCTATTTTTTTACTACATTGCCTATCTTCATGTGTTAATGCAACAAAAAAATCACATCCTTATATTTTGTATGTTGAAATGCTTTTGTCTACTAAATTATGTAGAAACAAAAATGTGAGGTTATAAACCAAAGTTAAAGTAATACTAAGCTGTAGACTAATAATTTAAATGTACTTGTCCTTAAATCACATAGAAAAAAAGTAGAGTTACAAATTGTTATTACAATAAAACTAACTTTTTTACAAGTATTTATCTTTATTGAGATCTCTATTTCTTCATATAGATTCAGTTACTGTCTAGTGTCCTTTCATTTCACTTTTCAGCTTCCCCTTGAGCATTTCTTGGAGGGCAGATCTAGCAATGACAAATTCCTTCAGCTTTTGTTTAATTGGGAATATCTTTATTCTTTCTCACCTTTGAAAGACAGTTTTTCCAAGCAGGTTTTGGTTAACTGTGTGTGTGTGTGTGTGTGTGTGTGTGTGTGTACTTTGAATGCACTTTGAATATATTGACCTATTAGCTTCTGGCCTCCAAAATTTATAACAAAATCATGCTGATATTCCTACTGAGAATCCCTTGTTTGTGAAAGTAGGTTTTTATCTTGCTGCTTTCAAGATTCTCTTTGTCCTTTGAAAGTTTAATTATAACACATCTTGGTGTCTTTTCAGTGCATCTCAAAATACATTGAACTTCTTGGATATTGAAATTCATTTTTCATGTACTTGTTGATTGATTGTATGTCCTCCTCTGAGAAGTGTCTGTTTAGGTCCTTGGCCCATTTGTTGATTGGGTTATTTGTTATGTTATTGTCTAATTTTTTGAGTTCTTTATATACTCTGGATATTAGGGCTCTATCTGAAGTGTGAGGAGTAAAGATTTGTTCCCATGATGTAGGCTTCCTATTTACCTCTCTTATTGTTTCTTTTGCTGAGAAAAAACTTTTTAGTTTGAGCAAGTCCCATTTGTTGATTCTAGATATTAATTCTTGTGCTATGGGTGTCCTATTGAGGAATTTGGAGCCCGACCCCACAGTATGTAGGTCGTAGCCAATTTTTTCTTCTATCAGATGCCTTGTCTCTGGTTTGATATCAAGCTCCTTGATCCATTTTGAGTTAACTTTTGTGCATGGCAAGAGAAAGGGATTCAGTTTCATTTTGTTGCATATGGATTTCCAGTTTTCCCAGCACCATTTGTTGAAGATGCTATCCTTCCTCCATTGCATGCTTTTAGCCCCTTTATCAAATATAAGAAAGTTGTAGTTTTGTGGGTTGGTTTCTGTGTCCTCTATTCTGTACCATTGGTCCACCCGCCTGTTTTGGTACCAATATCATGCTGTTTTTGTTACTATTGCTCTGTAGTATAGTTTGAAGTCTGGTATCGCTATACCACCTGATTCACACTTCCTGCTTAGTATTGTTTTTGCTATTCTGGGTCTTTTATTTTTCCATATGAATTTCATGATTGCTTTCTCTATTTCTACAAGAAATGCCATTGGGATTTTGATTGGCATTGCATTAAACCTATAGAGAACTTCTGGTAATATCGCCATTTTGATGATGTTATCAAAACCACCCTAAGATATCATCTCACTCCAGTAAGATTGGCAGCCATTATGAAGTCAAACAACAACAAGTGCTGGCGAGGATGTGGGGAAAAGGGTACACTTGTACATTGTTGGTGGGAATGCAAATTGGTGCAACCAATTTGGAAAGCAGTATGGAGATTTCTTGGAAAGCTGGGAATGGAACCACCATTTGATCCAGCTATTCCCCTTCTGGGTCTATTCCCTAAAGACCTAAAAACAGCATGCTACAGGGACACTGCTACATCGATGTTCATAGCAGTACAATTCACAATAGCAAGACTGTGGAAGCAACCTAGATGCCCTTCAATAGACGAATGGATAAAAAAAAAATGTGGCATTTATACACAATGGAGTATTACTCTGTATTAAAAAATGACAAAATTATAGAATTTGGAGGGAAATGGATGGCATTAGAGCAGATTATGCTAAGTGAAGCTAGCTAATCCCTAAAAACCAAATGCCAAATGTCTTCTTTGATATAAGGAGAGTAACTAAGAACAGAGTAGGGAAGAAGAGCATGAGAAGATGACTAACATTAAACAGGGATGAGAGGTGGGAGGGACAGGGAGAGAAAAGGGAAATTGCTTGGAAATGGAAGGAGACCCTTAGGGTTATACAAAATTACATACAAGAGGAAGTGAGGGGAAAGGGAAAAATAATACAAGGGGGAGAAATGAATTACAGTAGAGGGGGTAGAGAGAGAAGAGGGGAGGGGAGGGGAGGGGAGGGGGGATAGTAGAGGATAGGAAAGGCAGCAGAATACAACAGACATGAGTATGTCAATATGTAAATCAGTGGAAGTGTAACTGATGTGACTCTGCAATCTGTATACGGGGTAAAAATGGGAGTTTATAACCCACTTGAATCAAAGTGTGAAATATGATATATCAAGAACTATGTAATGTTTTGAACAACCAATTAAAAAAAAGAAAAAAAATTCATGTCTTTCATCAAATTTGGGAAGTTGAGCCATTATATCTTTAATTATTCTGTCCCCTTGTCTATCTTTTTTCTAAGGCTTCACATTTCATATATTGGTCTGCTTGATGATGTCCCATAGGCTCTGTTCAATTCTTTTTCAATCTTCCCTTATTTTCTCCTCAAACTTGTTAATCTCCATTACTACTTCTTCAACTTTGCTGATTCTTTTGCCTGTTTAAATCTCCTTGAACTCCTTTTAGTTAATTTTTTTTAATTTCTGTTTTTGCACTTTTCAAATCAAGTATTTATTTTAAGCTGTTTTTAGGTTTATTGGTATTTCCAATTTTATGTATATTTTTTAACTTTCTCAAAATCTCCCTTTAGTTCTTAGCATTTTTAAAATAGTAGTTTTAAAATATGATCTGCAATAAGGGATTTTTCTGGAATAGCTTCTTTTAGATTTATTTTTTTTTCCTTTGAATTTGCCATACTTTTTTGTTTCTTTAAATATTTTGTGATCTTTGGTTAAGAAATGGATATTTAAATCTAAAATATGATAATTCTGAAATTCACATTTTCCCTCTTCCCCAGGATTTTGGGGGTTTTGTTTTGTTTTTGCTCATTGTTTTTTCTTGGTATTGATTACTATAAGTTGTTTCTGTGTCAAAGATGATCCTGAGGTGTAAACATCATGAAAATAAAGAAAGACCTCTAGCCCTTTAAATTTCCTGGAAGTTTACTTAGGTGGAAAGGAAGGGGCATGTAACAGTGTGCAGCAACAACTGCTTTCAACATAGGGACAGCACTCCAACACATTAGTAGATTAGTAGATACGCATCAATTTCCTTAACAACATCCTTGAAGCTCAAGAAATAAAACCAAGTTTCAATAAGTGAGACAGCATCAAATTAAAAAGCTTCTACATGTAAAGGAAGCAATTAGGAGCATAAAGAGAGAAAGCCTACAATAGGAGAAAATCTTTGCCAGTTACTCCTATGATAGGGGATTAATATCCAGAATATATTAAGATCTCAAAAAACTTAATAACAAAAAATAACCAAATCTATAAAATGGTAAAAGAACTAAACAGACATTTCTCAAAAGAAGAAATATAAATGACCAATAAAAAATGAAAAACTGTTCTAGAAATCAGAGAAATGAAAATTAAAACTATGTTCAGATTTAATTTTACTCCAGTTAGAATGGTGATCACCAAGAATACAAATAATAATAAATGGTGGTGAGAATGTGGGGGAAAAGGTACACTCATACATTATTGGTAGGACTGCAAATTGACTCAACCACTCTGGAAATTAATATGGAGATTCCCCAAAAACCTATGAATGCAACCACCATATGACTCAGCTATCCTACTCCTTGGCTTTTATCCCCCTCAGAAAATAAAATAAGCATATTATAGTCTTAGAGGCACATTAATGTTTATATTAGGACAATTCACAATATCCAAGTTATGGAACCAGCTCAGGTACTCATCAACAGATGAATGGATTAAGAAAATGTGGTATTTATACATAATGGAGTTTTACTTACCCAAAATGAAGATTGAAACTATGGAATTTGCTGGTAAATGGATGGAAATGAAGAACATGGAAGTGAAAAAACCCAGACTCAGAAAGTCAAAAAACATTCAAATACGCTATAATGTTTTCTCTAACATACAAAAGCTAGAGAAAAATTAAGAAAAAGAAGCTGGGGGAACATCACGAAAATAAAAGGTCAATGGAGTAGAGGATAAGGATTGAGGGGGAAGGAGGGAGGAAAAGGGAGGAACTGCAGAATGAAATTGAAGAAATTGTGCTAGATATATATATATATAAAGATTCCATAGTCAATTCCACCTTTATATGTACCTACAATTTAAAAATAAAATAAATATAAGACCAGTAAAATAGTGGAAGGTAAACATGCTTTGGGAGAAGGAGAGGTAAAGAGGAGGTACTGGGGATCGAAATGTACCAAATTATATCCCATGCATATATGATTATGTCAAAATGAACCTCACTATTATTATAGCTATATCGCACTAATAAAATCATTTTTTAAAAACCGCTGTCTGCCTCTGCACCTCTGTCATTATAAGTGGCAATCAGTAATTGAAGCACAGATCCCTGATGCTTTGAGGAGAAAGTGCTTTTTTCCCCACCCTATCTTCTGCAAGCTGTGTACAAGCTGCTTCAGTAAACTACCTGCCTATCACAGAACTGAGGTTGAGGAATGGGTCACTACTACTGTGCCAAGAGATGAACTTGAGTGGACCAGGCCTTACTATCTCAGCCTTCCCTTGAAGTTGAAAGCATTCCATAGACTCCAGAGTTCCAAAATCATGAGCACAGATTCTGCCAGTGCAATTGTTTAGGTGGGAGAAAGATTCCTGGTGCTTACTTATTCCCAGAATCCACTCTTTCATTTGGTTTTAAATAACCAGCACCTCCTTTTATTGAGAGAAACTCCCTTTTAAAGCTTTTGGATGCACTTATTTTATAGAGTGCTTTTGTATAAAGTGATATCTGTGAACAAGCAGAAAAGTAAAAACTCAAAAAAGTCACATCAGCTCAAATTGGTCACTATACATTTGTCACCTGAGGGAAAGAACAATATCTAATTTGACAAATTGCCTATATATTTTGCTTCCTCCACTGATCATCACATCCTCTGTGAGAACTTCTGGGTAAAAAAGTGATGACCCATTAAATACAGCCTGCAGAGATGGAAAGCAGAATAAATCAGAAGCAGCTACAACCACAGCCTTGGGGTAAAAACCCAAGGAAGCACCCATTCGTTTATTCAATCAAATTTGCTACCTGCTTTCTGCATGCCAGGAAGAAGAGCTTCACTTAGCAAGTGTGCTAGGACAGACAGAGCATAATTGAGAGCAGCTGTCATTTCAAAGTGCTTCCACTGTGCCAGTCTTTCCCTAAGTGATTTCCATTTACCAACATAATCCTCAAAATAACCTCCTTAGAGCAGAACAATTATTATCTGCAGTTAATAGGCAAGGAAGTTGAGACAGAAAAGTTAAAGAAGGTGCTCAGTGTCACTCAGCTCATATGTGGTAGGCCATCTGATTCAGAGCCCATACTTTTGCCACAAAGACAATCTTGTCTGTCTTCTCTAAGGATTACCATCTTTGTCAAATATTTAGCATCCTCCTTGGGAGTGGTAATAGAGTTTCATGAATCATCCCTATTTTCCTCCTATTTTCACCATGTGACCAGAGAAACAGATTTTAAGATTAGCATATGTAAGGTAAATATGTCAAGAAACACAAATCAGTGAATTAAAATGCTTTGGGTGAAATACATACTTAAAGACCAGGTAAACTAAAATATCTTTAGCATAGTAAAGGTAATATAAGCCAGCAAAGAGGTTATATAAAATATCTGATTCAATGAATTTTTTGCAGAGACAAGCACTGTGCCCTACAGCTGACTGATAAAGAAAAATAAATAAAAATGTTTAAATTCTTAACTTAGCTCATGTACTTTTACACCCAAGGTGGACAATTACAACAAACTCATCATTTGTGTATTACAAGTTTTCTCCAAAAAATAAAAACAAAACAGGTTGGGGAAGGGTGCCCAGCCAAAGCCTTCATGTACTTTAGAATTTTAAAAATAATAGTTAGATTCCCAGGCTTTTGGGTGAGTTTGCTATTTTGATGAAACATTACAAGTGAACTATTTATAAAGCTGAAGGAAACTGCAAACTCTGGCAAACAGATCTTTTTGATGCCTTCATTTCCTGAAGGGCTAATACCACTCTCTGCTCCCTTCCAGATATTCTGGGCTCTCTTTGGCTACAACTGCCCCTTTACCTCACAAAGTAGCCCAACTGCCTAAGAGAAATGGAAGGTGGGAAGGAGAAACCAAGTTAAGATGTCCCTCTTAGCCCTTTAGTGCCCCCCAGCTGCCAGAGTAGTGAAGAAAAGTTAGGCAGTGGAGATGCTAGATGGGTGGAAACACAGTACACATTTGAACATGGTTTTTCAAAGAGATCCTACAATGTCTGACACTCACTGAAAGCTTTCACCTACCTCCTGAAGTAAACCACTGGAAAAATCTGTTTCACAATTCCAGGATTTGGTTTTCTTTTTTTTTTTTTAAGTAATGTTATTATTTTCTGATAGCATAAAAGAACCTCATTCTGCATTCAAACTATTACATTTTTCCCGTTTCATATAAAAAGTACTTTCTGAGATCATATAACTCTTTTCTGGTCTATGGAAGAAAAAACCTGAATTATTGACATCAAACATATCTAGCTCTGAATCCCAGTCCTATCCCTGTGTAAACTTGGCATATTACCTATTTTGAGTCTATTTTTTTCAATAGGAAAATACAGATATTGAAAACTACAGATTAGAGTTGCTGTGAGAACTAGAATTGGTGTATTAAATCACGGTGCCAGATACATCTTGACTGTTTAATAAATTGTGGTTGTTATGATGATGGTTCATTATTTCAACCATAAAAATATTGTTGAATTTTCTAAGAGCCAAATATAGTTTCAGGCACAGAGAATACAGCCAGTGTCATAGACCCCTAGTCCTCTTAGACATTACAATCTTCAAAATTGTTAGTATTTTGGGGCTGGGGATGTGGCTCAAGCAGTAATGTGCTTGCTTGGCATGTGCGGGGTGCTGGGTTCGATCCTCAGCACCACTTAAAAATAAAATAAAGATGTTGTGTCCACTGAAAAATAAATTTTAAAAAATGTTAGTATTTTGGTTGAATGGAACCAGAGGCATGGACAGGAGTTTGTTTGCAGATCACCGGTTATCTCCTTAGCCTCAATTTGTTTCTAGACTACATTCTATAATGAGACCATATTATCCCCACTGCACTCACCATGCAATATTAAAATCAGGTGATGGTGTAGTCATTTCCTTTCTTGAAAGAGAAAACCTTGGGGAAAATGAAAGGAAATGGAGCTGTCAGTGGAAGAACAGTTTATTGTATTAGTGTAGAGTGGTTGTCATTGTTGCTGTTTGTATTTTTTAACCATCTTACCTGCTGGTGATTAAGGTAATAATGTTACACCACACTAATGTCCTTCTGCTTTGGAAAATATGTAAATACACGTTTCTGACACCTGTACCGTTCTTATGAGTAGATAATTATCTCCCTGCACCTGTTGGCTTGATGCAGCAATAGAGCTAAAGCTGTTTCCACTCACTGAGAATTAGAACACAAATCAATCTGCTATGGTTTTATTTTTCTATAGTAGGGAGGCAAGGTTGCTAAGAGATGGAAAGCATGTGTCTCTGGTCAGGTTTTTAGAAAGCAGGGATTTAAATGAACAATTTCCAAAAGTAAGTTTCACTCATTTCTCTTGCACTTACTAATTAGAACTAAAATGTTAGGAAGTTTTATTTAGTAAAGATGTACTTTAAATTATTTGACAAAGATAGGGCTAAATATTGCATATATATATAAATTTTGAGAACATTAAACTTTTAAGTACTCAAAAAGATTTCAACCTATTGTTTTTAGTAAACAAAAACATAGCCCCTTTATTTTATGTAAATCTAGATTTACACATGTAGTAACATTTTGATATTCAAAATGATCCCATTTGTAAAAGGACAAAGTGAAAAAACAAATATATAGCAAATGTGTTTGTCCCTGAACTGTGGTATTCTACATAATTTTAATTATCATCTTTATGCTGTCATGCATTTTCCAATACCTCATTTCAACAATGAGTATACTCAATTCTTTCAATGAGCAAAAAATTATACAATAAGTAAAATTAAAATTTTATACATAAAACATTTTTTTCCTAAATTGTTTCAAAGGCATTTCATGTCAACATTTCCAAATAAATGGGGACCCTAACATTAGGGTCAGAAAGGTTGAGACTACATACTAAATATTTGTATCTCCTCAGAATTCTTATCTTGAAGCCTTAACTCCCAGTGTGATGGTATTAAGAGGTGGGGCTTTTAGAAGGTTCAGTTTAGATGAGATTGCTAGGACAGAGCTGTTGTGATGGGATTAGTGCCTTTACAAGAACAAGCTAGAGGGAGTACCCTCACTAAGCATCCAACCATGCTGGGCTCCCATCTTGGATTACCCAATCTGCAGAACCATGAGAAATACAGATCTGTTGTTTAAATCACCAAGTCTATGGTATTTTCTTATTGTATTATAAGCTAAGAGAGTTAGGAATCATTGGTCTAAATTATTTTCCCAAATTATTGTCATTTGTACATCAACTTCATAATTTTGGCCCAAAATGTATATACAATCTTTATATATTTTAAATCTTACCTATATATCTTTACTTCAAATATTCTTTTAAAAAATTAAACTTTATATCTCAATCCTACCCAGAAAATGATCATGCTTAGCCATCAAAAGAAGAATAAAAATAAACATAATTAATGTTATAATATATTTCAGTGAAATGCCATTTTCTTTTTTTTTTTTTCCAGAGTGGAAAGTAGAAGTTTATTAAAGGACAGCAGAAAAGACTTCTTCCGGAGGAAGAAGGGGACCCAAGTGATAGAATCCCTATTTTCTTTTTTTTAATGTGTTCTTTTTAGTTTACATCAAAGTAGAATATATTTTGACGTATCATACATACATAGAATATAACTTCTCATTCTTGTGGTTGTACATGATGTGGAGTTACACAGGCCATGTATTCAGATATGAACATAGGAAAGTTATGTCCAATCCATTCTACAGTATTTCCCATTTCCATCCCTCCTTCCTTCCCCCAATCCCACCCCACCCTCTGTCCAATCCAGTGAACCTACATTCCTCCCTCCCCACCTCACCTTCACACCTATTGTGAGTCAGCATTCACATATCAGATAATATTTGACCCTTGGGTTTTTTTTTTGTTTGTTTTTTTTTTAGGATTGGCTTATTTCACTTAGCATGATTGCCTCCAGTTCCATCCATTTACAGGCAAATGCCATAATTTCATTCTTATTTAAGGTTGAGTAATCTTCCAATGTGTGCATGTACCACATTTTCTTTATCCATTCATCTGTTGAAGGGCACCTAGTTTTGTTCCATAGTTTAGCTATTGTGAATTGAGCTGCTAGCAATAAGCATTGATGTAGCTATGTAACTATAATATGTTGATTTTAAGTCCTTTGGGTATATGCCAAAGAGTGGGATAGCTGTGTCAAACGGTAGTTTCATTCCAAGTTTTCTGAGAAATTTCCATACTGCTTTCCAGAGTGGTTGGGCCAATTTTCAGTCCCACCCGCAATGTATGAGTGTACAGTTTTTCCCCACATCCTTGCCAAACATTTATGGTTACTTGTATTCATGATAATTGCCCTTTTGACTAAAAGTGAGATGAAATTTCAGTGTAGTTTTAATTTACATGAAATGCCATTTTCTATACAAAGAAAATGGCATTTCATGTAAATTAAGTTTTCTATACAAAATTCCAAAGTTGTTCACATAAAAAGATAGTTTATTATCAGGGATTAGAGGGGTTAAAGATAATTAAGCATCAAATGAAACTTCCTTTTGTAATCATTAGGAAGATTAAAAAAGATTGAAAAGAGAATTTTGTTATGAGAGTGTGGATCAGTATGATTTAACTTTGATTCTCTTGTCACCTACAAATGTCTCCTATATGTCATATCTCCCATGCTTTGAGAACCATTGCTCTAAACCACTTGGGCAACTGAGGTACTAGTGTTTTCCAAAAGACCTCCAAAATTGGAACGTTTACAATTCTTCTAATAATTTACTACAATGTTTACTAAGGTGACCATACATCCCAGTTTACCATGGCCAAATTGATGTTATACATCTTGTCCTAGGATAATCATTTATAGTAACTTTTTTTCATACTCAAATGTGTACAGATTTACAAAAAATCCATTACACAGGCAAAAGTAATTAATCATTTATCTGTCCATCACTTCTTGAGCAACAACTCTATGAGAATGACTGGAAAAACAAAGTTGAGGAAGATGGTTTCCAGTCCTCAAAGAAACCATAAATGGTAGAATAAGACAAGAGGAGTCACTTAAGAACAAAACAAAGTGGTAAAGGTCACATAGGAGTCTGTACAATGTGCTATAGAGATCACAGAGAAGGACAGATGAATCTGAGGATCGCTGCAGGTCCCTAAGCCAGAAGAGCAAGAAAGCCATTTACCAACCATGCAGAGACCAGTCTGATTCCTTGGGTCTCTGGAGAGCTAGGAAGGTCTTTCCCTGTTAAAGCAATGATTTACTCTGTGTTCAGAGAACTGATGTGGTACAGATTGAAATGAAAAGCACACACAGTTTACTACTCATATTCCTTCCATGATCATAAAGCATAGGAATACCTTCCCTGCACAATGAATCATTTAATATGTAAAGGTGGAGGGAAATCTTTTCAAAGCAAGGATATTGTCCATAATTTACTGTTTTCAAACATAAATCTACCATTAATATGTACAATTTTATATTTTCATGGACCAGTTTAAAATAAATTTAATTATTTTAAAAAATAAATTTAATCATGTTACTTCCTTACTTAAAACCCATAACAGATTAATTAATGTGTTTCACAATAAAATCCACAATAAATCCCAGGGCCCACACATTCTGCCCTTCCTCTGTTGCTTCATCTCCTACTGGTCTTGCCCTGCTCACTAAGCTTTAGCCATGTTCTAACATGCCAAGTTCTTTCCCATTTGAGCTCTTGTCTTTATGTCCACTCTTCCCTCCAGGTGTTGGAAGTCTGACTTACTATCATGTTGCAGGACTCAGTTAAAATGCCACCTGTCTAGAGGGGCCTTCCCTGATCTATCCATTCGTCCCCAAACCAGCTCTGACGTCTGTTGTCTTCATGGCACTGACCATATGGTATCTGGTTCTTGCTTACTGTCTTTCTCATGAAGGAGAGACAAGGTTGCAGAATCCCCTGTGTCTAGCACAGTAAGTGGCAACAACAACAAAAAAATGTTCAATAAACATTTGTTAAATGGATTAATAGAAGAAAAAGAGAAAATAGGTGCAGTAGTTATGTAATCAGTTTTTATTTAATGGATTCATAAAAATCTGTGTGTGTGTGTGTGTGTGTGTGTGTGTGTGTGTGTGTGTGTGTTCCTGAGGAATGAACCGAGGTAAACTACATCCTCAGCCCTTTTTATTTTTTTATTTTGAGACAAATTCTCACTAAATTGCGTAAGGCCTTGCTAAGTTGCTAAGACTGACCTTGTTAACCTCCTGCATCAGCCTCCCAAGTTGCTGGGATTATAGCACATGTCACAGCATCCAGCTCATAAAAATCTTAAGAAGTATTATTTTCTGTTCTCATTCAGCTTTGGGGACTGATAAGAAAAAGGAGGCAAAGACTGAAGTCTGGGTTCCCACATATGGGGTGTTTGCTGGGGTTGGGAGAAGGCCAACTGGTAGGAGCCTCACTGTAAAGATTAAAGAAAACTATTTGTCCCTCAGCAGTCCACACCAAGGGTTGCAAAGAGCCTGGATCTGCAGGGAGACTGCAATGTATTTTTACACTTTGAATATCCATTTCCAGATTACTCAAAGGACATCTCGGATGACCTTGAATAAGCCATTGAGGTAAGTTTCTGTGTTACTTAAATGAACCATCTCCATGGAGAAAAGTGATGAAGCTTGTTAATTTACATTTGTAAAAACACTTTGAAATATCTGGATGAAAGAATTGCTGCAGAGAGGTACAAAGGGTGAGGTAACATGTTGGGTCAAATTCTACCCTTTTATAGAAGCAGAGAGGTAGCAAGCAGACTGGAGGACACTTGAGGGATGCCTCTGGCACATTATTTTTCAAATTAATCTTCTAAGAAAAAACCCTACTTTCAGTACATAGAATGTTTTAATCACATGTATGTCATTAATCTAGTAATTATTTTCTTTTAACATTTCTCTCCTTAAGTCCCAGCTTTGTCTAAAGGAAATCTTTGGGGGATTTGCCTGTGAGGTTTTCCCTTTATAACTCATTCTTTAGTTTGTTAATTTTTACCCTATATCAATGATATTTAGTTCCTAAGTGTAACAGCCCTTGTTGCTTAGTTAATTGGGACCCAAATGGGGTCATTTAATCAATTCTAGACAGATATTTACACATTACAGTCAGATAATACAGTAAGTGCAGGGAGACAAAAATAAAAAATTCTAAAGAAAGCTGCCAGCCTATAAGTTAATTATATCCATTTACAAAAATGATATTGATAGTTACTTAAGACATACTATCAGTAGAAAAGAAAACTTTCTTGGAATAATGATCTCTTTCAGCAAAATAAATACGGACTCAAAGATACAACATTAATTGTAAAATGACAAAGGCAAAAACCAGGCTTACAAAAAAAAATAGAAATACACAAACTACCCTTTTCAAAATGCTGCACCAATTATATACTTGCAATTGTGTCCAGATGACAATATAATTTCCTTTATGTTTTTCTTGACCTTCTAATTTTGTTTTCTTTGGGAAGGGAGCAATAAACAATTTTATTACTTGCTCTCACAGAGAATAGGAATGATTAATTTGTCTCACTGTGCTTTGCCCTTTATTAAAAAGAACTGAGTTCCTTGTCCCTTTAGATGGCTCCAGACAAGATACTTATCCTGGGGAACTGCTCCTTCAGAAGCCTGCAGATCTTAGCATTCTTTCTCTGTTCATCAAATTGTAAACAACTTTACCCCTGAAATCTCTTCTTCTTTCCCTCTGCCCAGGGAATACTGCTCATGAACCTTGCAGAGTTGGATTCTGGACTGTCCAACTCCTGCCTGCTGGCAGTGAGCACGCACCAGTCATTACAGGGTGAACTATCCATAGTATATATCCCTGGTCATCTGAATACTGCACATGGAGCCACAGGGGATAATGGCTACAGCCTGAGAACCCAGGATTTCTCCTAGTCTCCTCATCTGTGAATGGAGGGGTTAATCTACTCAAAGGCCACTAGGTGCCCTCGCTCATATTTCCCTTTGTGTGTCAAATTTTCCTTTGCGTTTCAACTAATCCTGAGAGATCAACTATATCACTCTATGCTGGTTGTAAAGATGGAATACAAAGTCCCTAGGGACTGATTTGTAAATGTTTGTCTCATTTTCTGATTCATCACCCTGATGATGTGGTATTCAACTTCATGATATGATGGAGAATAGTTGATCTATTAAATTCTATTAATTCCTTCATGTAGGGTACCCTATATGAAGATAAAGAAGAGACTTCTGGATGGTTGCAGGTTTTCTCTATCTTTTGACAGATCAGTTATTTGTATCCATTTGATTGGCAAAGAGTATAATGGTCTTAACTTTAAAGAGTTCAGGGTATCACCCACTTAACCAACATCAAATGTTTACTAAGCATCCACTGAATCCAAAGCATGTTACAGTATGCCCTAAGAAAACATATTCTGCACAAAGGAAGGTACTCTTTTTAAAAATATTTTTAGTTGTCAATTGACGTTTATTTTATTTATTCATACGTGGTGCTGAGAATCAAACCCAATGCCTCACACACGCTAGGCAAACACTCTATCACTGAGCCACAATCCCAGCCCTGCAAGGTACTCTTCAAAGGATTGATCTAAATTGAACACCCACTTGTTTATCACTTACACAATATTAACTGACAGGTTTGGAGTATATAAAGAGAGCTAGCTATAAAATGTGCAAATAGTACATCTTTGAAATCAACTGCTGGTTCTGTAATCATCTCAGAATCTTCTACATTAAAAAAGTGACATCAAAATTCTGCAGAATCTATAGAAGAAAAAAAAGGACATACCATTTGTTTAGAAGAAGTTATGAGTTGGATAATAACCAGGTATTATTTGTGTCCTGACCTGTTAACCCATTAACTATTCTCAAAATAATGTGCTTAATGCTTTCTTTAATGACTGAGTAATTTTTCCTGTAGTAGTGTGACATGGCAAAAGAGTGAGACTTTGTGACCGACTGAGATCCAAGCACAGCTTCACCACTTAATTAGAGTCATCTCTGTAGAAGAATGACCGAAGCTTGCTCCCATTCCCTCATCTCTGAACTTATATAATAGCACTGAATTCATTTAACCGTGCAAAGGAATTGAAATCAAATTTTAAAAACTTAGTAATATATATCCTTAACACAACAGTCAAGGAAAATGAGAAATTTTCTTCCTTCTTCTTAAATTAATGTGTCAGTGAATTAAGATCACAAGAACTTTAAGCAATAACAATATCTTCTCCTAAGAATTTGTATGTACTGTGTTTATAATCTATTTTAATTATATAAATACATATAATAATGTATAATCTTATGTTATTTAGTGTTTTAATCATACTACACATTGGTTATATCTTAACTATGCTAAACATTGTCTTACCAGTTGAATGAAGGGTTCTTGTGCACAAAGCCTATACACATCTTTTATACCTGGGCTTTTTTGGATACATTTAGTGCTTAATTTATATTTTTCTAATGACTAATCTGAATAATTGATAAATAGCCATGATCAAACCATAACACCTATTTATTCATCTGTAAGTTTTTCTATTTTTTTTCTTGTGTGAGTAAAAACTACAGTGTACAGGTACCCACTAAAGATCCAGTGGATACTCGACATTCCTCCCATCTCATTTCCCACTAGTGTTTATATGACTCATTTCAGCATTTCTAGGACCTAGCATGTTGTATTCTTGTGCACAGAAATGGTCTATATGTGAAAAATAGCCTAAATAGTGTAAATTATTGGTATTGATGAAATGAAACACTGGAGTATAGCTCTGTGGATGACATAAGATGGACATTCAGTAGTCAAAGTGTGGTTATAGCTATTCAAACAGCTTCAGGTCTTACTGAGCTTCTCAATTTTAGTGGGATTGGTAGCTGATGCTGTGTTGTCCCAAGGTCAGACCCAAATATTTCACTACCCAGCCTGAGAAGCTAAACTCTAAGAGTCTAATAAGAAATGTTGTCTTTGTTTCTGATGATTACTCCATAGGATGAATAAAAGAGACATGGTTGTTTAACATTATTTTAGAATTTCCAAACTTGAAATAAATCTGTCTTTCTTATTGGTTCACTCACTATCAGAGTTCTTAAATGGACTAGCCCTGCTTTGTAGATAAAAAGTTGTTCATTTACAAACAGCTTTTTCTTATAGTTCTATGAAACTGAGGTTCTTCTACTATGGAGATGGTGGGAGTGTTTTAGAATAAAAGTAATTTCTTGAATTCAGTTATTTTATATTTATATGGCATTATGCTTCTGGATAATATGAGGGTGAATAATGCACATACCCTTGTCTTTAAGAACTCACAATTTGATAGGGGTGCAGATACATATGTAGATAACTCAATTATAAGGTAGAACAATAAATAATATATAAAAATTTAAGTACCTTGATGAATATGATCTACTTATTACTTTACAAAAAATGCCACATTATTCACCTTGAATATTATGAATTCTCCCTCTTCCACACTCAAAAAGACAATTAATAGCTTAGAAATTTTAAGATATTACTAAATATCTTTTCAAGTTCTATATTGATGTTAATAATACCTATTATCTGGTCTTCAATTTAACCAAATATAAAATCTACTGATTGTACATATTTGTCACCTGCACTAATGGGACTGAAGTACTACAGTTTCTAGTAAACAATGGTTTTCCTTTAGTGGCATGATGAATGGTTTCAAACTTACTTTGGTCACTAGACCCTCAAGGAATTCTTGTGGCTTTTATAGAGGTTTTTTTTTTTTTTTTTTTTTTTTTTTTTTTTTTTTTTTTTTTTTTTTTGCTGGTGTGCTAGGTGTTTGTTTTGTGGTGCTGGGTATCCAGTTCAGAACCTTGCACATACTAAGAAAACACTACCTCTGAGTTATAACTCTATTCTTTTTTATTTTATTTGATACAGGGTCTTGCTAAGTTCCACAGCTTGCCTTGAATTTGTGATCCTCCTTCTCAGCCTACTGAGTAACTGGGATTACAGGCATGCACCACTACACTTGGCTGTAGTGTTTTTAAGAAGGCACTTCTCTCCAGCAAGCCCCAAGAGAAATCAGGCAGACTCTCATTATTAAGACTCCTTGGGAATTTCTGGAAGGTCTTAGCTGCGGCCTTTCCTGATATTGTCCTTCCTGTTGCAATGCAAGAAGTAATAAACTTTCTGTAGGTAGAATATAGCTTATGGGTGATTCTGTTTGCTGAACCCCAAACAGGTGTTCTGACAATCTTTGCACCAGACTTTGTAACTTTTTTAAATGGAAAAAAACAAAGGCACATAGAAGTCCATTGTTTTAGCTGAAATTACAGTGTTTCCAACAGTTGAAGAGTTTCTCTGATTATAGTTCCAAATAATAGAAAGAGAATATAGAATGTCACATTCATATTTCTATAAAAAACAATAATTGAGTTTTTTGTTTTGTCCAAATAATGCTGGACCCATTCACACAGGCAATGCCCCATTAGTGAGAAATAGAGTTGAGTTTAATAAAGGTGGCTTCTAGAACCAAAGTTCCTGTATTCCAATCTGATAACAATAACATAATAACTATAACTACATTTTGTCTTTATTAATTGGAGGCTGGAAAGAATCCCAGTACAACCTGTGAAAGCAAAAATAGATACTACTAACCTGGTATTTACAGTATCAATATCTCCCTGAGCGATGAGGATGCAGCAGGAGCTTACTGCTACATCAACTTCTACCAAAAAGAAGTTGGATGACCTCACCCAAGTCACTTAATTTTTTCACATCCCCACTGCATCATCATATAAGCATCAAACCTTTTCTAAGTTGTCATTATCTCTAACATCATATAACTGAGCTTGTTCTTTGCTAAATGTTGGTATTTTTACATGCTCCTGTATTTTTCTAAAGCAAAATGAAGTGACTGTAGAACTGAACTCACCTTCAGATCCTAATAAATTATTTTCAATGTCAAAGACACTTTGGCCTCTGCACTTAATATCATAAATCAGTTGAAACAAATGGACTAAGGCTTCGAACACACATTTCTCCAAAGAAGATATACATAAAGCCATTAGGTATATGAAAAGATACTCAGTGCCACTAGTCATAGGAAAATTCAAATAAAAACTAAAATGAGACATCATTTCAAACTTGTCAGGAGAGATATTATCAAAAGGACAAAGATAACAAGTGTCACAGAGGATGGAGAAAAATTAGAACCCTGCAGGAATGCAAAATTGTGCCCCTACTATGGGAAATAGAATGGAAATTCCTCAAAAAATTAAAAGTAGAATCACCATATCATCAAGCAATCCCACCTCTGGGTATTTATCCTGAAAATTTGAAATCAATTTGAGGATCTCTAAGAAATATTTGCATTCCTAAGTTCAATGCAGCATAATTCACCATAACGAAGATATGGAAAAAGCCTGAATGTTCACTGACAAATAAATTATTAAAAAATAGAATATATATACATGAGTATAATGGAATAGTATTCAGACTTAAAACAGAGGAAATCTATAGTGCACATCAACATGTATGACATCATGCTAAGTGAAATAAGGAAATCACAAAAGGACAAATACTGCATGCTTCCACTTACATAACTTAAAAAGTCAAAGACAAAGAACCAAATAATAGAATGAGGGAGGGAAAATGCGCTACTTACAAATGGGTGTAAAATTTGACGCAAGCAAGATGAATAGGCCCTAAAGATGTGCTATACAATATTATACCTATAGGCAGAAATATCATGCTACAGACTTAAAACTTTGTTAAGTGGGCAGATCTCATATTAAGTGTTCTTATAACCAATTTTTTAAAATGAGTCCATATAATACAACACATTTAAAAATAGGAAGATGGTCTTCTTGTTAGCTGATTCTCAAATGCAAACAAAGTATTTCCAGATAAGGCAGCACACATTAGGATATTCTTTTACCAACCCAACTGGTTTTCTCCAGAGGCCCATGCAGGCCTTAGATACAGGGAAGTAGACAACAGGTTGTTACCCTAGAGATACCAGTAACCAAATGCCTACTTCTTCCCTAAGAAAGACCCATGTAGAAAGCAGTGTGATGGGGATTTAGTGAAAACGTAGCAGACAACAGCCTTCTTATTTTATTAATCCATAATAAAAAAAAACTATTCCTTATTAGAAGCTTTTAAAGTTTTAAGTGTAAAACATGCTTGAGATTCCATTAGCATTAATTTGGTAAGAGAAAATATCTATCTCATAGATATAAATGGATATAGATATAAATAGATATAGATATAGATACAGATATATGTCTCTATCCCCCACCACCACCTCACTTGTAGACACATTTAGTCTCTCAGGGTCAAGTACCTTCAGTCACAATCTCGACTTGTAATAAAAGACTTATTTCAATAGAGGTAAAAGAGCCCATTATAAGTTTCTCTCCACTAAACAGGTATAACATCTTAGAAAACTATAAAAATATATTCACCTTTTCAAAAAATTAATTGTTACTTTTTACAGCCATACATCAGCAACAACTTCCTTTCTGAACCAAAAAGGCCAGGAGGAGGGCTCAAATAGTGAAATTATATGAAGTTGACTCTTAGTTTTAAAAGAGAAATTAATACATTTGCTAAGAAAGCAATTGGCTCTGATAAACAAATGTATAAAATATCTGCTTTGTGTGAGTCACAGTTCTGAGGCTCATCTTCATGAACACATGGACTTCATAAAGCCCAAGAAGCATCTGATAGTCGATTTTCAAATATGTTTATAACTTTTTGTAATGAAAATGGTTTAATGACATCCAGATTCTAAAGTTACATGGCTAGAAAAATGTGGCAAGTGAATTATCAATCTGTAAAGTACAGTTATGGATTAAATATGCAATATAGGTAGATAGATATGTGTCTTCCTATAAGCAAAGAAAAGAATATTGTAGCTTGGAGATAAGGATGACAATGAAAAGGGGATTCAATTTGGGGCCAGTATAAAATATCATGGATGTAACTATTGAACCCTCCCCAAATAGATTCTTCTAAGTTATACTAACTCTTCCTGCTTTATTAAGAGAATTAGAAATTACAAGCAGGTCTAACTTTAAAAAAATAGGTCACGAATGTCTAAAGGATTTCCTAATTTTAGATAAAAAAATTTATAATAAGGAAGGAAAGGAGAAAAGAGGAAGGAGGAGGTTGGGAAATAAGAGGAGAAAAAATAATCTTTCCAAGGCTGCAATACAATAAGAACAATGCTGTAAGCACTGAGTTAGAGAAGGTAGAAGTGGAAGATACATCCCAGTCTCCAACTGGAGATGTACATGACAAACCATGACCTAGTTGCATAACATTTCCAGAAAAATGTTCCATTTAGGCTTTCTGACATGAGCCTCATAATCTTCCTGGAATGCCAAGAACTCCGTGGAATGTTCCTTTGTAATCTGGTTGAACAACAGTGAGGAAAAAATTCACCAGTGAAACTGCAGATGCCAACTGTCATCCTAGCCTACCCTAATCAAAGATGAACCCCAGGGGTTCTTTTGGGTTCTCCTAGGGAAGTGGCATTCCTATTAATTATTCATCTACTTTGAGTTCTCATGAATAGCACTAACATCATCTGTCAAACATTTGCCCCTAAAGGAAATGGACACACTTAAAATTAATACTGACAGAGTGAAATATCTGTATATTTTCTGGAAAGAAACAAAAAGGAAAATTTCAAGATAAACTCTGATTTGTCTTTAGAAAGTGTATTCATAGCGGTAATAATTAGTAAGCACTATTTATACATCCCTGTGCCCACTCAAATAATTAACACTTGATTTTCTTATCATTGATCTAAAGGTAAAATGTTTAAGTTATAAAGGATGAATATGTTCTAGAAACCTAATATACACACACTGACTATAGGTAATCATATTATATTGTATATAAGTTTGCTAAAGCTGCTAAGAGTAGATCCTAAATGCTCTCACCACATGAACACACATAAAGTAACTATATGAGGTGATGGATGTATTAAACACAATAATCTTTTCACAATGTATACATAGGTCAGAGCATCACATCAGATACCTTAAATACATACAATTTTATTTGTTAATTATACTTCAATAAAGATGGAAAAAGAAGAAAGATGATACATGGGGTGGTTATAACTTTTGCATTTAAAAAATTTACTAATGATAGCTTTTTCTAAAGAAAGATTTCTCTGTGTGCTTAAAATTTTCAATTTACAAAAGCTAATATATATACTCAACTTTTCAGGAAGAGATTTACTATATGATGTATTGATGTATCACAAATTATATGCTGCTATTGGTGTGACTGTATATGCAAATTGCATCTGTCCAAGTCACTTTGCATAAAACTCTTAAAGTCACCTTCAGCTAGAAGTTGACTATGTAAATGGTCAGGAAACTCTTAGAGAAAAAACAAATTTGGGGTGATTTGAGAAGTGGTTTAAAATGTCACTTTTTATTACTGTCTTACTCAAAATTCATTGGCACATTGATTTTAGTAATAAATTAGCAGGGAAATGGCTGCCTATTGTTTCTGCCACCTGTAAATCAACTACTCAGTTCTATTCAAATAGTAACAATAACCATTTTTTTCAGTGCTTTGCCAGGCTTTCAGCTAATAATGAATGTGTAACATAATACTCACAATAACCCTTGATATTTATAATATTATTACCAATGAGAAAACTGAGGTAGAGATTTTATAATTTGCCCAAAGCATGCAGCAGTACAAAGTAATAACTGGAGTATGAACCCAAGTAGTTTATCTCCAGAATTCCCTTTTTAACAACACCATCCTTCACCTCCTGTCCACACAGTTTCCTGAACTTAATATTTAAACTCTTCAGTTTATCCTTACTTGACCTTCTAGATTTATCTCCTACATTTTAAGACTTCTCCATATAGAACTCAGACTCTCATCAAATTAAGACCGGCCATGTTGCCAAATGTATTGAACTTTCCTTTACAACTTTACTAATAGTATTTATTCAATGTTAAATTCTGTCACTTTTAGAAAGCAGAGAAGAAATAGACACCATTTTAAGACATGTAAAGGTATATAATTGTAAAGGCTAACATTGATTGACTAATTGTTATATTCCAAGAACTGTGTTCATTAATTTTCAAAAATACACGATGAATGCAATTATGTATAATATATATACTATTATACTACATCATGTATAACATAAATTGCATATATTATTTTATATATATTTATTATGTTATATTATTTACATGTAATAATATTATATATGTATATATCATATATAATAAAATAATATAATTATATATAATATTTCATATATATTATTTATATACATATATATATATATATATATATATATATATATATATATATGAAAAACAAAACCTTCATGTGAAATGAAGAAAACATGTCTCAGGAGATTAAGTATCTTGTCCAAAACAGCCCAATAATAAGTGACATAGTCACAACATAAACTCAAGTCTGTCTGATCCAAGCAGTAAGTTTTAACTATACATTCGAAGCTGCATCTATTTAAGAACTCTAATTTGCATTATAATTATTTCAGAGCAAGCTTAAGATTCCCTATTAGGCTATATATGCTTGAGACAAAGGCTCGATTTTGCTTCTCTGAATTCCCCACAGGATACAGGATACCTACTTTGCTTTCACAAATATTGAGTACAATGTTTGCCAAACTTAAGTAAACGAAGGCAAAGAATTTCAAAGTAAAATGTCAATTGTGTGACTTCCTGGGTATACACGCTCTGAGAGGAGCCCATCTCCCGGTCCATACCACTCCACTCCAAACACCACCTCTGTTGAAGTGTGGGTTATTTTTGCCCGTGGGTATGTTAACACGGGAGCAAACAATATCAGAAATAGCCAGTATGTGGTGAGCTCTCTTCTGTATAGTTTTGCCAGAAATAACCCAAGGTGGAAACTGCTCACAATCCCTCACCTTGTGATGAGTGCTGTGGAAAGGGTTGTAGTTTGTGGAACATACTGAAACCAACCATTAGTTCTGTCTTCTCAAAGATTATAAAGCTCCCAGAGACTGTAAAATTGGTAAAAATTTGAAAAGGAAAATGATTCCTGTGACAGGTCTTGTATTCCCAGTTAACATTATCAGTAGCCAGAGTCTGAGAAATATGTATGTAAACTAAAGAAAGTTCTTTAAACATTCCAGAGCCAGAAGATATTAATAAATCTGATTTTGGTTCTAAAAATGGGCAAAGACTCAAGTCAGCAAAATTTGAGACCACTGCTAATTTTATCTGACCCATTTGGTTATATGCTGCTGCTTGTGATAGCACCGTTGTCTGTGGTACCATAAAGACCTAGCATGGTGTATAGAAAGAACACAATTCAAAGTCAAGATGCAAAGTCAAGAGACATCAGTTCAAGGTCATGTCAGAGTCTGACATGTAAAAGCATAGTAAGCTTTAAGATGTTTTCTGGTTCCTGGGATCCTCATTTCCATATGAAAAGCAGGGATAACCTGACCTATTGATTTTGTGCTATTAATAAAAATCCCACATGAAATACTTTGCAAAAAGTAATGTCTACAACCTAAAATGTATTAATCATTGGTAGAAAAATCACAGTCAACATAAAAAATGTTTTTTAAAAAAACTTATTATTATAAAAGAGAACAGGTTTTTTTTTTCTTCATTACTCCTTTATTTTTTACCCCCATTCACTTGTTCAGCAAATATGTACTTAGTGTCTAATCTATGCCAGACACTACTGGGAATATGGTGGCAAATAAGTCTAATGACGAGGCTGAGGAGAGGATGGAGACAATCAATAAGCATGCAAATAAATAAATGAATAATTTTGGAAGATGAGAAGTGCTGTAAAGATAATGAGTACTAAAGAACTTCTAAAATAACACATGGGCAGCAATCTGAATAATCATAAGGGCTTCTTGCACAGAAAAAAAAAACAAGAAGGGTATTTCAAAAAGAGAGTAGCAACTGCATATCTCTAAAACCAAATTGATTTTGGCATGTCTACAGATCAGAAATAAGGACCTTCTGTTAGCAGTAAGGTGAATGAAGATGAGAGTATTTTAAGTTAGGGTAGACAAGTGGTACACAAAGAAAGGACCTCAGGACAAATAAATTTAGACTTATTCTAAATGGAATAATAAATAATTTTAAGGACAGTGAATTTGTATGATATGCATGGTCAGGATCTTTGCTAAGACAAAGAGGCAAAGCCTTTTTTAGTGTTTTAACATTGATTTTTTTTGAGGGGTAGGTGATATTTATATTTAAAAAGAGGTTAACATCTCAAACTCAACATGTCCAAAATTAAAAATATTCTCCAACCCTGCTCCTCTGACTGTCTTCCCTCTCGCAGATATGATCAGTACGTGCTTCTAGCTTTCAGAATAGATGAAGGCATTCTTGATGTGTCCAAGTCATCAGTGAAGTCCAAGGGTCTTTTCTCATCTTGATTGCTAGTACCCTGACCTAAGTCATACCCATCTCCTGCTCAGATGATTAGAATGATCCCCAAACTGCTCTCCTGCTTTCAACCATCTCTTTTCAGTCTATTTTCAACACAGCTGTCAGAGGGAGCCTGTTACAGGGAAAATCAGATGATGTTATTTTTCTGCCCCAAATCCCCCATTGTGCTCCCATCTCCAAGTCAGAATCAGAGTCTTCACAATATCCCCTGGAGGCCTGATATCACTATCAAGACAAAGACCCATATATGCATGTCAGTTTGCATATGTGTGTGTTTATGTGTGTGTGTGTGTACACACATAGGTCCAGCATTTCATTCCAGTCCACATTCTTCGAGTTTCCTCCACCCCCA
Source organism: Spermophilus citellus (assembly GCF_964194105.1). Lineage (NCBI taxonomy): Eukaryota > Metazoa > Chordata > Mammalia > Rodentia > Sciuridae > Spermophilus > Spermophilus citellus. The sequence goes on from NC_138182.1 coordinate 186,766,130, forward strand.
CTAACTCTGCTATAGCTGCACCTGTCTTCTTAAGGTGATTTGAGCACTCAACTACTGTTACCTCAGGCCTTTCCTATTCCTGGTTAATCTGTATAAAACACATTCTCTAGCTCTCCTTAAGACTTCATCTCTTGTCTCTTTTAAGCTTTTGTGGATATTCCATCTTCAATGAGGTCATCCTTGGTTACCCTCTCTCACCATTACCCCCAACACTCTCTCAAGTTTCTGCTTTACGTTTTCCACAGAACTTATGCCCACTTACCATAATCTCTATTTTAATTACTTATCTGTCCCATTATTAAATTCTCCGAACTAGAATGTAAGCTCATAGGACAAGGTTGTCTGTTAATTCATTACTGTATTCCAAGTGTCACATAAAAGGAGCTTAGTAAATATTTATGACATAAATGAAGAATCTAACATTCACAAGCTTTCTCCTAAGGACAATGTTGCTGAATATGGAAATAGCCCAGCTTATTTCTTAGCACCACATGTGAGAAACGAACCCAATGCCTCATACATGCTAAATGTGGTTTGAGGGGAGGGTAGTAGGCAGAAAAGATGGGAGGAAAATTAGAGAGAAATGGAAGTATCTTGAGAGAAAAGACACTCGTGGGTGCTCATCGATGACGGCTTTGGCAGGAAAATATAGAACAGTCTACAACATCTGGACTTCATGTATGTTCCTAATCCATACAATTGGTTTTTATTGGCTTTACTTTCCTGGTAAGGTACTATATAAAAATTACTTTGTAATACAGGTAACAATGATAATATTCATGATCATGATGATAATGTCTAGAACTCACTGACAACTATTACAGTTGCTACTAATATCTGATTGCCTCAAACCCAGCTTAAAAACACTTTATTGTATTATAGTTTCTATGATTAGGAACTCAAATAATATAATGGGAATATTCATCTGAACTCTATGACTCTGGGTCTTCAATTGGGAAGGAGTGATTGCTGGGAACTAAAGTCATTCAGAGGTCTCTTCACTAACACAACAGCAGTCAGATCAAGCTTTTGGCTGGAACCACAGCTGGAGCTATTGGCCAGGCCTCCATGTGACATCTCTGTGTGTCTGAGTTTCCTCAGAATAATTAGGTTACTTTTATGGAAGCTCAGGGCTCTAAAACCAAGTGTCCAAGGATAGAAGTCAGAAGTGGCAGTGCTTTTTATGACCTAGTGTTAGAGGTCGCTTATCATTTTCATCATACTCAAGACTCAAAATAGCCACAAGTCACAAAGAAGAAATGAAATCTACCTTTTGATTTCAGGTCAGTTGGTCACATTGGAAAAGATCATAATGGATGGGAAATATTGTTGCAGTCATATTTAATAATTATAATCTCACAGAAATAATGATAATCACCTTAAACAAATCCTAATTCAGTTCCCACAGTATCCCTATATGATAGTATTATCTCACATTCAAACTTAAGGAAAACGAACTACAGAAAGGTTAAATAATTTGCTCAAGATCACACTATTGATATTTGTCATTGCTGAGAGCCAAGCAATGTATAACTGACTCTAGGGTTCATGCTTTTCCTACTAAATCTTCCCCAGGGCCAGAGAAGTTAATAAAGAATAAGTTCAATAAACAATATGATGTGGGAATTGAAGAAATGACCCAGAAATCAGTGGGCCTCAAAAGGGAAATGAGTTAGGGAAAAAAAAATTCAGTACAGGTAGGGCAGTATGATGTATCTGTCAATGTTCAATTATCATCAGTGATTTGATGCTTTATTTGAGGAGATATGGAGATCTCAGACAATATCCCACATCTAGTTTTTCTGAGCAAATATTCAAAATGTTAACAAAATGTGCGTGCCATCAAAGTTCTACACTATACATTTTATTCCATTGTAGTTTTTAAATGTGTTGTGTATATGTGGTACTGGAGACTAAACCCAGGGACACTCTACCGCTGAGCTACACCCCCAGCCCCTTTAAAAAAAAATTTAGACGTTGATGGACCTTTATTTTATTTATTTACATGTGGTGCTAAGAATCGAACCCAGTGCCTCACACATGCTAAGTAAGAGCTCTACCACAAGCCACAAACCACAAGCCACAATGCCAACCCCCACCCTCAACCCCTTTTGAAATTTTATTTTTAACACAGGTTTCAACTACGTTGCTGAGGCTAACCTCAAAATTGTAATCCTCTGGCCTCAGCCTCCCAAGTCACTGGAATTATAGGTATGTGCCACTGTGCTCACCTTATATTGTAAATGTTTTAGAAGAAGAAATTTAATCATTTGTATATTTCCAATATTTTGTTTCTTAAATGAATGTTCAATGGATATAGCTCAAAACCAGACTTGGCTTATTTTTATCCTAATCACTTGTGCAAAACAGCCACTATTTATTCATTCAATGGAAGGGAATAGTGTGATAGTTTCATATTACCTGGTATTATATTCATTGTCTTTTTGATAATGCATTCCTAGGCAAAAATTCACAAATCTCACTCTGTGTTGAAGAGTTCACCTTAAATTACTCTCTCTTTATAGAACATGGAAAACTCAACTATTTGATATAAAGTTTGATAAAGACCCTCTCTCCATGCCAACATCACCTGATCTCCAGGATGCAGCATCCTCACTCATTAGATCATTATCCTGAATACTTCAAGGGCTTCCCACTGTTCTCGTGTTGAAGACCAGAATTCTTGCCATGGCCCACAGTTCTACAGGTTCTTCATGCTTCATGTCTCTCGATCCCATTTTGGGTCCTGGCCTTCTAGTCATCCTTGACTTCCTTGACCTCTCAACGAGACCAAGCCTTCCATCTCCTCATTATATACTAATATAGTAAGATCTTTTTAGTCCTTTCCTTCCAAGTATGAGTTGGGACTCATACATTTGTTAATTTGATTCTTTGGTTAATTTTTACCTCTCTGCTGTGCTGTAAGCTTCTTGAAGTCACAGATTATGTGCATATTTTCTCTCTAATTCTCAGCAGCCAACACAGAGATAAGTCCATTGTAGATAGTCATAATTATTTATTAAATAAATAAATGGATTGATAAATGTTAAAATGAATATTTAAAAAAAACACAATTCAGGTTTCTGAGGCTCTCTATCACCTGTCACAGAATACTTACTATTGTCTTCCCATATCCAGAGCTTTCTAATCTTATCATTATCCCCAAGGTTCACAGTCCCATGACAAGCCAAAATAATATTTAAAATTTAACAAATCACTTGTGATTTTTCAGCTCTTAAGGAGCTTCATGTCATGACTACATTTCATTTGATCCTTAAAACTTCCCAAGATTTGTTATTGGTTTTATTACTAAAAAAGAATCTTTAGCTCAAAATGATACAAAATTAAGGCTAGAATTCTGAACACACCAAAGATCCTGGCAGATCTGACTAGGGAAGGTGAGGAACTGGGAATTGGGTCCACTTTTGAAGGCACATTGAGAAATTTATCTAACAATAGAGGTACCACCCCAACCCCAAAGGAAAAAATAAACATATTTAACATATTTATAGGATTACTGAGATATACTTGGTCACATATCAACCTGATTGGAAGTATATCTGATAGGGAAGTGTAAAAATGGAAAAGTCAATTGGTCCAATTCCATGGAAATTACTTAGTAACCCTCACCAATTTCTCCTTTATGTGACTGTTTTGTAATTATTCTTCATATTGTACAGCACCAAGTGAAAACAGACTTGTCTATTCTCTAGTTATCTATACAATGCAATTTAGTACTTCATTATTCAATCTGCTCTCAGTGTTTCCTGTGTGTATCTGTAGGTGACAACTATGCCATAGTTCAAGTCAGTGCCCCACACTGGATTTTTTTTCTAAGTATAATCTCTTTTATTTTTATTTGTTGTTTTTAAGTATACATGACAGTAGGGTATATTCTGACATATTATACATACAAGGAGCATAACTTCCCATTCTTGTGGTTGAACATGATTGGAGTTACACTGGTCATGTATTCATAGATAAACATAGGAAAGGTATGTCTGAGTCATTCTACTGCTTTCCTAGTCTCATCTATCTCCCTTCCCTTCATTCTCTTTTCTCTAATCCAAGGAACTTCTATAAGTCCATACCCTCCATACCCTCCATTGTTATGTGTTAGTATCCACATATCAGAGAGAATATTAGGCCTTTCAGTTTGGGGGAATTGGCTTATTTAACTTAGAATGATAGTCTCTAAATCCATCTACTTACCAGCAAATGCCATAATTTTATTCTTCTGTATGACTAAGTAATATTCCATTGTGTAAATATAGCACATTTTCTTTATCCATTCATCTGTTGCAGGCACCTAGGTTGTTTCCATAGCTTGGCTATTGTTACTTGAGCTGCTATGAATAATGATGTGGCTGTGTCACTATAGTATGCTGAATTTAAGTTCTTTAGGTATATGCCAAGGAGTGGGAAATCTGTGTTGAATGGTGTTTCCATTTGAAGTTTTCTAAAGAATCTCCATACTGCTTTCCAGAGTGATTGTACCAATTTGCAGTCCCACTAGCAATGTATGAGTGTCCCTTGTCCCCCACATCCTTGCCAAAATTTATTGTTATTTGTATTCTTGATAATTGCCCTTTTGACTGGAGTGAGATGAAATCTCAGTGTAGTTTCAATTTTCATTTCTCTAATTGATAGAGATGTTGAACATTTTTAATATATGTTTTGACCATTTGTATTATTCTGTGAAGTGCCTGTTCAAATGTCTTACAGATCATTTGACACAAGCACCTCTTTTTGCAAAAGCTGTTGGGCATCTGCCAATCCCAAAAGAGATTGCTGAGAAATTAGGCAGAGATTTTGTGAGAAAGAAATTGGAGTTCATCAAGGTAAAGAAGCCCTAGAGACACTTCATGTTGTGGTTTAAGTAACCCAAAGGAGTTACATACCATAAATAGATCTTCTCCAAGACAGAAGTCCCCCTTCAACTCATTGCAGTCCTTGAATTTGGGTTATAGTAACCCAGGATCCCTAACTTCCAACTGGAAGCAAAATTAAATCCTCCCTGGAAGAAGACCATTGTAGACTCACTTAACCCTTGACTTTTTTCAAATAAATGAGCAATTTAATGAAAAAAAAACACAGGCAGATGAAGGGATAAGATAAATAGTTAGAAAAGTAATATTTTTAAAAGACAATATAAACAAAACCACATGAAATCCAGATAATAAAGTTATCAGACACAGACCATTTTTAATATATACAAAAAGGTAACAGGCATGATTGAAAATCTAGACAAAGAACTGGAACTGTGAAAAAAAAGAATCAAGTGGAAAATACACCAATCAAGATTAGAAGGAAGAGGATAATTTCAACAGAACAATAAATCCAGATGAAGAAAGAGTTAGTGAACTAGAACACAGGCTATAAGGAAATCTCTAAAACAAGATACAAAGAAACAAATGTCTTTATAAAATGAAATTTTAAAATGTAATTGCTATAGATTATTGTAGAATAGAATAAAACAATCTAATTGCATTGCAAATGTATGAAACAATCTCACTGAAGAGGACAGAGAAAAAAGGATATAAGAAACTTTGCAATTGAATGGGGTATAAGACTAAAAGCAAAAGAAACTGTACATAAGCATTGTACTCTAGTTGGTAAAATTGTGTCCCACTGAATTTGTTATTCATGCAAAATGGAAGTGAAAAAGATAGTAAATGAATATAGAGAGTGGAAGCAAGTTTGCTACCATTGGAGAGGGAGTTCACAGATAAGCAAGAGAAGGAGACTAGAATAATCCATGCAGTAATGAATTACGAGTTGGAGAAATCAGTATGAACTCATGCTTAATTTAATATAGACACAAATTGTTATGTATAATATTTATAAGTACATATGTATACAATTATAATGCCTAGAAAGATGTGTGCGTGTGTGTGTGTGTGTGTGTGTGTGTGTGTGTGTGTATACACTGCATTATATGTTCTTCAGCTGAGATGGCCTAGAAGCAGTATTACCCTAGTAGCAGTGAATACATCGAGCATCCAATTAACCATTTCTAATACAATTATCCAATAACAGAAACAAGGAATCCTTGGTACAATGGTTGATCTTAGATGTTACATAGAAAGTTTTACTGGAAGACTTTGTAGGACCATAAAATCATGAAATGTCCCCCACAACAACAACCATTATGGCAAAACTCACAAAGATGATGATAGGTCATAGGAACAAAGGAGCCAACAGAAAGAGCTATCAAAAAGCTGAAACAACTTGAGTAACAAAATAGTATAAAAGCATATACAACACACATTATTGAATAAAGAAATAATTGGGACTGATGGGATAGCTCCATGGTACAGCACTTGTCTACCATATGGAAGACCCTGTATCCTATATGGATGAGGAAAACAAAGGAGGAAAGGAAAGAAGGAAGAAAGGAAGAAATATCCTATGTAAAAGAATTCCAAATAATTTATTGAACAATCTGCCCTTGGAGAGAAGCATAAATCATCACACCTTAAGGATGGGCTACAGATAGAGACTTCTTCTCAATGAAGAAGGAGAAAAAGAGCATGATGCTAGAGATACCTCACAAGAAATATCTCAGCCAAATGGTCAAGACTGACATCAAAAGTGATGGCATAATGGGCTGGGGCTGGGGTTCAATGGCAGAGTGCCTGCCTAGGACATGTGAGGCACTGGGTTCCATCCTCAGCACCACATATAAATAAAATAAAGGTATTGTGTTTATCTACAGCCAAAAATACATATATTTTAAAAAGTGATGCCATAGTTATGCTGATTATGGGAGTGATGAAAATGGCACTTTCCTTCTGTTGTCTTCCTACCAGAAGTTCATCACCCCAGTGTAACTATGAAAAAATATCAGCTGAGAAGAGCCTAAGCAGAAGACAATGCAATGCACTCTGGTTTCCTGAATGGGATCCCAGAACAGAAAAAGAATAGGTAAAAACTGAAGAAATGAGAAAATTATGAACTTTAATTGACAATAACTTATGAATACTGGTTCATAATAAATGCTAAATATATAAAATAATGATAATGGCCAGTAGGATATATACAATTAAAATTCATGTCAACAAAAACATATTAGTTAGGAATTTTGCAAATGTATTATCCAGGGAGAAAAAGTATATCATTTTCTAGGGTTTATGTTATTTTTTTCAATAATAATAATAATAATAATAATAATAATAATAATAATAAAATTTGTATTGTGGTAAAATGCTTATCATTTTCTACAAAAACCACCTGCTAAGAATTGTATCTTTTTTGTTGGACAAGATTAATACAACTTCTGTTTATAAACTAGAATGTCAGTTTATGGTACCAGATAAGTAAGGGGTTTCCTGAGCTAACAGAAGTCCAAGCAATATGTCTCGCCTTAATATCTCTTTATGCTTACAATAGCAAGCTTCTAAAACATAAGACACATTACAGAAACAGCCTTCCATTTATAAAAAAAAAAGAACCCTCTTTAGGTTGTCAGCTCTACTTCTGAATTTACAAATTTTAACTTACAACTTTTAGAGAAAATAGACGAAGTAGGTAATGCACTGTTCCTCTGAAGAGCGAAAGGGAAGTCTTCAATTCTCAACTACAACATGGCTCCCATCATATCGTAGAAAGGGCACCAGTTAAATGAAGCATGACACTGAAATGAGATTCTTTTCACGTTTCATAGAACACAGGGATTTGTGGGGTTTTCCCTTGGGGGGTGGTAACAATTGAATGTAATATTTCAATCATACTTGAAAGAACATGAGTTAATATTTCATAGCTATTTAATCCACTCATTCAGAAATGGTAATGCAAATGTTCAAATATTTATGCTTTGTAGGCAAAACATGGCACCCTGAATTATTGCATTGTGCTCTCTTCTGCCACTAACTTAGGATTCATTTCAGATCAGGTAACCAGAAAATCACTGTATTCAATAGGGGAGCGATAGCAATAAAGTCTTTATGCTTACAATCCTTTCATTTTTATTCATACACAAGTCCTATTTGCCTCTCGGAATAAAATTAAAATATCCACCAAAGTCAGTGGCTAAAGGATTAGTGTACAAATATTGTGCCTTTAAATGATCTGATGTAATTTCTAGTCTACATTATATGTAAAATTCAAAGGCTCTTGTGAAAAGAGTGATTCTATTATAATATGCTGCTATTCCCCAACATGATGAGTGCCTCCAACATAAACTTTCCACATTAACCATAAAAGCCATGTGTCAGGTTTTCAACCTTGTCCTCTAATACTCAAAAAAGTGTTTTGAAAGCATGAGTAAGGTCAGAGAGGAATTGTATTATTTAGAATGCTTTTTACTCATTTAGTGTCCCTCTTTCTAGTATCAACATATTCCAGGCTGTCAAAGCAGAAAAACAGATCCCAACAAAGCTCAAGACCCATCAGAGTAAACTTCAGAGTGAGGATTTCAGGTACGGTACCTTTTAGAATAGGGGACTCTTGCCCTATTTGACAATGCAGGAGTTTTGAAGTATGGAGGATAAGATATAGGAAGAAAAGCACACCACTTCCCACTCTAAACCTAGTACCTCAGTCCTATCTATTCTCTTCAGAGATACATCTCCATTTTGTTGTTTTAAATCTCCTCACTAGACTAAACAGTCTAGGAATATTGAAAGGCATTTTGAAACCACCTATTGCTAGCAAGTGTCCCCAGGTATGAAGCACTGAGCAGGAACATTACCTCTCTGACACACTCCCAATAATGCATAATTCTCAATCTAATCATAAGAAAAATATCAATTCAAACTGAAAAGCATTAGAAAAAGTAGCTGACAAGTGATCTTTAAAATTTTCAGAGTCCTGAAAGACAAAGAGAGATGGAGAGAATGCAAGGATTGAAGGAGACCATGGATACGTGATGACTAAATGCACGCTGGGAAAATGAACCAGATCCTCCAGCAGAAAAAGGACATTCCTGGAAAAAATTGAAGAAATTCAAACAAATTTTGTACTTTAGCTAGAAATAATATAGTTTGGTAAACTTCTTAGTTTTGGCTACTGTTCTATTATTATGTCAAATGTCAAAAGAAGAGGAGTATAGATAAAAGGTATACAGGGACTCTGCTACTTTTAAAATTTTTTCATTTTTAGTTATACATGATAGTAAAGTATATTTTGGCATAATATACATACATAAAGTATAACTTATTCTATTAGGTGTCCACTCTTGTGGTCGTACATGATGTAGAGTTATCCTGGTCGTGTATACAAATACAAGACTAGGAAAGTTATAATCAATGAATTCTACTGTCCTTCCTATCCCCCTCCCCCTCTTCCCTTCATTACCCTTTGTCTAGTCTGATCTTTTTTAACTCTTCTGTTAGATTTACATTATCTCAAATTTTAAAAATTACTAGAAGTACAAAGCAAAAAAAAAAGCATCACTTTGTGATGAAGAAAAGAGAAAGAAAAAGGAAGGAAAAAAGGATGATTCTAATTTCAAGAGATATTGAGAGGTTTAAAAATGCTAATTTTTCCATAAATTGAGATACTCATTTAAGAACTTTCTGACACAAACAGAAATTAGCATAACATGGTGATTAATAAAGATTCAGACATATCTGGATTTGAAACCTGAGTTTCCCACTTAATACCTGTGGGTCTAAGGTTAATCTCTCTGAACCTCGATTTTCTGGTATAAAATAGGGATGCTAATAGTACCAACTTCATAGAGGTGTTCTGAAAACTCTGTGAGGTAATCCATGTAAAGATTTTAGCATGTGAATAAATAGAAACAATTAGTATTATCCCAGAAACCGGCACTATGCATTCTGCTCATTTCCAATGTCCATGCCTCTCCTTTCACTTGTAGGGATTAATAATCCTCCACTGCAGTTAGTTTTATCCAAATCCCATCCATCCTTCAAGTGCCAATAGATGTTCCCGGCCTCCATAAACCTGTTATGTTCTCTAACTCCCAGTTTTGCATATGGTTTATGTATTGCATACACTGTCATTTGCTATTATGATTTTATGTGGAGTGATCATTTTTCATCAATTAGATTAAAAGATCTTTGATGATATAAAAAATATATGTTTCATATGTTTTCCTTAATGCAGAGTATATAATGGGCATTCAAATAGTCTTGATATTTTATGATTACAGTGTTTTTGTTTCTGGGGAAATCTGGTGATAACATGGATTTAGTCATTAGAAATTTAGATACTTGTCAAAACAGGACTTACAGAGGTAAATATATAATTAAAACCCTTTAAAGAAGAAATAAGTCTTTCAGAATCCTCTTTACTCTAAATACAAACTAAATCAGATTTTTTACCACTACGTCTGGGGCCTATGTCATATGTTTTTGTCTAACAAAGAAGAAAGCCTATCAGAGACTTCTATAGACATATCCCTTTGGCTGAAATCTATTCTCTCAGGAAACTTACCCAAAATTCATAATAAATTTTAACAAAGATACCAAGCCTATGCACAACACCAGGAAGAACACATCATTTAACAATTCCCTTACATAGCATTATGGTTTCCTAAGTGCTTTTAAGTGCATTGTTTCAATTGATTCTCATAAATACTCTGAGATGCTCTCTGGAAAGTATAATTATTCCCAGTTTGCAGATGAGACAACCAAGGTCCAGACTTGCCAAAAATCATACAACTAGCAATCTGCAATTTAGGACTCTTTTCTCACTCAATAATCATTTAATGTATGTCTCCCATGGGCTTCCTTGTGTGCTTTCTCGGCCCCAGAGGCCTGTTCCTATCACAGGAATGAGCTTATTATGAGGGATTGCAGTAATCTACCTACTTTTTTGTCTCCTCTCCTGGACTATGAGCTTCTTACAGCTAGCATTTGTTTTGCCCTAGTTATATTCCTAGTACGTAGCACCAAGTACATACTCAATAAACATTTGTGGAATAGAAGAATAGAATAGCTCAAAAAATGATGCTGGAAGATGTGCCAAAAGAGCTTAAATAAATTGTTTTGTATAAATGCTAATTATATCATTCCTTTTCCAGATCTTAGTATCTTATAGCCCAATTCTTCACAACAGAGAGCATGGCTATGGAAGAGACAACAATGCATTCTTAGGGAAGAAGCAAGATCAACCCTTAGGCTGAGCCAATAAGACCCAGTGATCACAGAGGAGCATGATATGAAGCCTCACCCTTTCCAGGTAAAGCAGTTTACATGGACAAGTTTCAATTCTGACTCTTTCACACTTCCCAGGCAACTCTTGTTTCCCCCAAAGAAAAGTGTAGAAGTGACAGACTTTGACTTAAAGTTACCAAACTAAAAGGAACTAATTCTCCTAAATGAAAATAAGAAGAGCTCATGAACTCTCAGGGTAATGGAGTACTGAATGAAATCCTACAGGACCCTGAGAAGTCGGTCACTGGAAATCATCAAGAAGACAATACACACTTATCTGAAATATTTTCCCCCTGAATCTTTTTCAACTATAGCATCCAGTGACCTACTTCTCTTGTTATCCCACATTCAGAAATTAACTCTTTGATGTTTGCTCCTGCCTCCTTCATTGCAAAGATATCTCTTTTTCAATTCACAGCCATCTGGTTGCAAAAATCCCAACTTCAGAATCAGAACCATGAAATGTTTGCAGAACTTGTGGTTTTTCAGAAAGTTGGCAGAGGGTTTGTCCTCCACATGATGGCATCAATTTCCCCAAGAGGGAAAAGTGCCAGTTGCTAGTAACAGTATCTGATACTAAGCTACTGGAATTGTTCCAGGAGGCTGTGTGGTGTCTGAAAAGTGTACCAAATAGCAACCAGAAGATACAGGACTGGCCTTGACTCTCTCACAGTCCTCAATGTGACCTTGGGTAAGTCACTCAGCTTCTCTATTGCTGTGTTGCTTTATCTTCTCTAAAGTGAGCATAGGGCTTCTGAATCCGATGTGCTAAGCTCTGTTTTGTGACTGACAATTTGTACCTAGGTGACAGGTGGGTAGAAGGTATGATTAGAAATCTAGACAACCAAAACCTTTTTTCTTCCAGACAAATAGCCAGTGTGGATTAGTTGTATTCCTATCCCCCCACCCCACCCCCCCAAAAAAAACTGGAAATCAAGTGTGTAACAACAGGCTTAGAGGAGATAATCTGGGACAAATAGAGGAAAAATATGTATTAATTAAAATCAAAGGCTACCCTAGAAGGATGAGGAATAGAAGACACCATTTATAATCACTGAAAATATAAAAGTCACAAAGAAAAATGATGCAAAGTCACTATATTTAACCTGCTTTAAATAACAGTAACCAACAGATAAGTTCACCATTTCGACCATCTGCATCTGATGAGTGTAAGTTTAAATCCTGGCACCATCTGTTCAAATGGAATTTAATACTCTATCAATATGACAAATAACAATTATGATAGCAAGGACAGCAGCTTCATGGCTCATGATCTAAACAGTGACCATTCTTCAATGGGATGAGAAACCAGAGTGGAGCCAACTTGTTTGGAAATTATTTTTGAGCTTGATATTCATCCTGTTAAGACCAAAGAGAGGCATGTTATTGACAAAGCCATAAGCAAAGAGACTTTCAGAGCAGGGAAACCATTCTGGCTAGGGGAGCCCAGAATGCCCAAGAACCTAGGACCCAGAGAAGAATAATGAAGGAAATCAAGCAGAGTTTTCATATTTCTCTCCATCCTGGGATAATCACTGGTGCCTGATTACCGGCATGTATTAGTCAGAGGGTATTTTTCAGATAGGGAGAAGGCAAGCCATTAAAACATAGTCCACTGCTGACGTAGCCACTGTCAAAATGATGAATACATAAATTTTGAGATTTTTCTCAAAATCACCTTACTGAGTACAAAAGATTGAGCAACTTCCCCAGGTCATCATCCAGTTGGTAGCAGAAAAAAATCTCCTTCTTTCCAGACCAATACATATCCCACCATGCCTCCCCAGAGTGCTAGTGCTAAATGCACTTGCAAAAATCTTCACCTCTTTGTGACACTAGGCCATGTATTCTTCAAGTCACTCACTCTAATGCCTTTTCTAAACAGCTTACTTTACTAACCTAAAAGCAAGTTTCTCTTAAGATGTCACTTTCATAGTCTTTAGCCAATGTCACAAAATAGAAGTTAGGTTTATTTTATATCTCTACATTACTATGAAAATCTACATCCATGATTTTTTAGGTAAGTGTAATTAATAACATCATCTTTTATTGTCATTTTTTTCTAGACATGCCAGATTACCCACCAATTCCACAAAACTCTAAGGAACCATCCTTTCAAGTTTCCCCATTCCACATCCCCACTTGCCAAATCAATAGCTATTCATCTTCTCCAGAGCTTTTCCTGATGTTGCCCAATAGCCAGAATTGATTTTACCTTCTGCATTTTAATTGTGCTCTCAACTATAACTCTTACTAGTTATTTCATAATTATTTTTATATGGGACTTGTGTCTATGTGGGCAGTGACAGGGTTTCATGTATCCTCAGCATCTGATAGTATCTAGCACAGTACTACGTATTAGATCCTAAGAGGATCATGATAAGTGTTTTGCTGCTTAATAATGTCGATGCTTTAATAGAATCATTAGAATTTTTCTAATTCTAGACTGCAAATATTCACAATGACTCTTTAGTATAAAAATTATCATCGTAAGTATGGGACCAATACTGCTAAAACATGCAGTGTGAAGATATTTCATAGAACACAGTAGGAATGAAGACTTTCATGCTCTTAAGTTTTTTAAACTCCTATGGTAGACTTCATGCCCTTTAAAATAAGAGCTGGATATTAAAATTCTTTCGTTGAGAATGTGGCTTATTCCCAGAGGCATGCATTTTCAATAGTGAATCTCAAAAGACATAACTAAAGTTTGATAGGGAATAGGGAACATTATAATTTTTAATCAAAAGACTTTTAAAACCTTTCATTTCCATAATAGCAATAATAATAATGAAAGCTAACATTTATTGAGGGTTTATCATAAGCAAGGATCATCACTAAATATTTCCTGATGATTCTTTCATTTAACCCTCTTAGCAACTACAAAAAGTAGGTATTGTCATCATTCTCACTTTATAAGTAAAAAAAACAGTCATCAACAGTTTGGGTAATTTGTGTGCACAAGGACAAATAAGCAATATGTGGCAGAGTGAGGATCTGAACCCAGTCAAGCAGACTCCAGTCCCTGCTCCAGTTAAATTAAAACCATGGAGACAAAGAGCTGAACAATCTCACTGAAGCTCTCTGGGTTCAGCAGGCTACAGAGTGCTTCAGCTTCAATTAGCTTATGGACCAGGCAGCCTTACCTTTGGGAGAGGCACATAGAACTTCCCAAGAGAAGGGAAGCCTGAGACTTCATTGCAAATCAATCAGGAATAAAGGATTAAGAGGTTGAACACTGAATCAGACCATACTTTGTGCACAAAAACAAGATTATCACCCATGCAAAATGATTCTTCCCTAAAAGCATAAGCTGAGGACATTTTATTCCATCAACTGGGTGTGCTTATATATTTTCACGGGGTAGAAACTGAGCTCCACTTTAGTGAGCCTAGTGTGTACATTTCCTGGCAATCATTTATTTATTGCTGATCAGGAGGCTTTTAGCTTTCATTTGGAAGAGACAGAGTTAGAGATGTATTTCTGTTTTTATCGGGAAAGAGAGGAAAGGGCTGGGATCCCTCTAGAGAGACATTGGTTTCTGCATCGTCTCAGCAACTTTTATCTGCAGGAAAGGGAGGGATTATGACATGAATGATGCACACAACTTCTTTGTATTGTGCTCTGTATTTTACTAGACATTTTGCTATAAACATCATCTTATTTAACACATTACAACAACATAGCAAGGTGAGTGGATTTGTTCCCACTTTTTGCAAGAAAACCCAATACTCATTTTAGTACCTTGTCCTCCTACCTGGTAAGTAGCATAACTAGAGGTGAATTCTAGCCTTCTGACTTCAAGTCCAGGACCTTCCACTAAACTGCTGTAGAGTTAGTTATCTCACTAATTCAATGCCTCTAATGGTACCTAAATAACTTGTTACCCAGGATAGGAAAGATATGGTTGGTAAACATAATGTGGTTTGAGCAAGCCTGGCTCACTTAAAGAGGTTTTTGCATATTACATTTCTCACAAGTAAGTTAACATCTAAACTTTCTCCAATGGAATGACACTGGAGAGCACCCATTTTTGAGATAAAAGGCCTATGTCTCTTCCAGGTAGGCAGGTTTGAACAATTCATCTTGACTTTTGAATTTGGAAACTCCAAAGACAACATCAAAAGCAAAAAATAACTCATTTCCTCCCCATTGCTGGGACTTGGCTGCTAATATAGCACCTGTTTGGCATCGGATGACTGGGAATGCAAATGCTTCTGTACAAAAGCACAATACAATAATTGAAGATTATATTCTTTTCAATGGATCATCTCTTCCTGCTGTTAATTTTTTTTCTTATGCAGAAAATATTACAATTGCGTTTTAATCCTGGGAGACTTTTGTCTAGTAAATAGTATGGTTTCCTAGGTGCAAAGTAGAATCTGAAGGAATTAAATGGTGAATACTAATTAATAGGTTTTTTATTCCTCCCTCTTCTCCTCCCCTTCCCTAGGATCCACTGCCAGGGCAGGAACAGATTTATGGTAACCAGATAAAACTGGTCAGCATAATTCAAACACTTGGGCAATTTTGCCTTATCTTCCCAGGTAGGCTGCATTCTTTTGTATGCATTATCTGTCCTGTTTATGAAAGATCTAAAGGGTGCAAAACAAGAAAAACCCGACTGTAACAATGGATTCATTTAAAGTACAAATAATGAAATAGTACAGCTCTTTGGGGACCAGACTCTAACTGACAGAACCTGAGGCCATTATCAGTAAACTCTTTGTTTTTTACTATAGAATAAAATAAAGTGTGGATGGAATAGAGAAAAAAAAAGAACTTTGAGGAAGCTAACATGCAAACCTCACACATTTCTTTCCTTTTATATTTTCTTTTTTCCTTTTCACTGATTTAGGAAGATAGCTCTGTTAGGTAAGACTCCTTGCTGATTGTAAAACTCAGATGGAAATAAAGTTGACCTCCATGGTACCAAGCCCTCACAGTGTACATTTCAACGTAATAAGGCAAATAATTAAAAATAATGGAATCATAATTTCTCCTGAGATGAAAGAAAAATGACAAGGATCAAAATCTTCATCCTACCCCGTGCCTACAAGAACAACAAAAAAAGTTGACTCACAATTGAGCTAATTGTTTAATCAGGGGACATGGCTCCCTTTATGCATCTGAAGGCCCACTCAAGGTGGAAGTACACCTGCAAAACACTTAGAAAAATCTAGAAGACATAGTTGTTCTGCTTAAAGCAACAATTCTATGTTTAAATGCAATCTTGCATTTAGAAAGTAATCCTAACATCTCAGTTCTACTTAAAAATCTATAAGTGATGGTAATGAGGTACTTTAGAACAGGACCTGCTACAGTTGTATGTTCTAAAACAGTAGCCATTAGCTACATGTGGCCATTGAGCACTGAAAATATGAAGAGTGTGGCTAAAGAACTACATTTTAAATTTTATTTAGTTTTAATGACTTTATCATAAAATTTGAAGCAATAAAAATATTAAATATGTTAACAAGATAATATTTTGTATGTTGGATTAAAACATTTTATTCAAATTAATTTTAATGTTAGGCTCTACTTCTTTTTGTGGTTGCTATAAAATTTTGATTGGTATACATGGCTCCCCTTATTGAACAGTGGTACTCTAAATACTGCAGCATCTAACTTGGGGAGAGAACTATCTGGGACTTCATCAAAAGGAGTTTGTTGGCCAGAAATAAAAGGGCAAGTAGATTGGCCTTCTGGGAACATAGTCACAGATCACAGATCACATATCCTCTGGGACCCTGTGGCCTAAATCCTAGCTCTGCCTGTCACTAGCTATGTGACCTTGAACAATTTGCTTAATCACTCTGAGCCTATTACTTTTCAGGTTCAGATAATGGTATCTCATATGCCAGACAAGTAAGTACTCAAAAATATTAGTTATTACTATTGTTATTAAAGTAAGCAGATTTGTTATTTGAACATTATTGACGTTATGGCTAAGAAATGAGGTGTTCCACAAAAGCTCATGTGTGTGACAACATAAGAAAGTTTAGAGGTGAAATGATTGGGCTATGAGAGCTTTAACCTACTGAGTACAATCCACTTGAATGGATTAAGTGGGGGCAACTGCAGACGGGTAGGGTGTGGTTGGAGGAGGTAGGTCACTAGGGGTACCTTTGGGAAATATATTTTATCCATAGTGAGCAGAGTTCTCTCTTGTCTTCCTGATTGTCATGCCCTGAGCTATTTTACTCTGCCATAATGTTCCACTTCACCTTGAGCCCAAAGCAATGGTGTTGACCATTTATGGATTGAGACATTGGAAACCATGAGCCAAATAAACTATTCTCCTCTAATTGTTCTTCTCAGGCCTTTTTGTCACAATGATGAAAAAGCTGACCCACACAATTGGGGACATATATGAAATTCCAAAAACAAGTTTAAGAAAAATCATATGGATTATATATGTGAATTTACAAAGAAAGAGTAATTTGAATAATTTATCCTTTGACAAATTCTCAAGTAGCAAGAACGTGCAAGAGTTGAGAATAGTTCCATCTTTTTAATGAAGAGTTGGTGATACAATTGGGATGTGTTTTTTTGTTTGTTTGTTTGTTTGTTTTGTTTTGTTTTTCCTTTTTTGATGTTGTTGGTTTTTTGTTTTTGTTTTTTTATGTAGCGCTTCCATTTCTGGAACACTCTTAGCTCCAGAAGGCATAGTGGAGAAGAGGGGATTTTATCAACTTCACAGCTTTACTGAAGTAAACCTTAGAGGCAATGTTCATGGATAGTGATTTAAACTAATGCTGTCTTGGCTCATCTAACTTGGGTATTAGGAATATACACCACAGAATATCACTAGATTAATGCATAGTTGGAAAGATGAGCCACAAACTAAGAATGACAGTTTTACTATGAGAAATCAATATAAGAAAACGTAATATTTGCAATTTGCCTATCAATCTCTATCCCTCACTAGAATGTAAGTTTCATGACAGAAGTAGCCCTTCACCCCAACTCCCAGGTTCTGAGAGCACACCTGCTAAATAGTGGACAATTAATAAATATTTATCAGATAAATGAACAAGAATATTCAGGCATATCATTTATGAGGATGGCTGTGAAGAGTGTACCCTAAACTATACCATTAGATATTGCAATGTGTTAAATACTTATCAAACAGTGGTGCTGCAAACTTTTCTAGTACTAAATTAGCAATGAAGATGGCTTGGCACCTGCTCAATAGATGCCTGTCACACTGTTCCCTATACTCAGTGTTTGACAAACTCCTTTCCCATGCTATATGGCTTTAAGACCTCAGGGAAGGTTCCCCTGATCATTCCACATAGAAGTAAGCACTTTTTCTTCTACTTTTTCCCAGAATCTATCACTGCTATATTATAAAAGTACTCTACATATTCATAAATAATAAATCCCTGAAGATATGTATAAAGGTCTAGCTGCATAAATCAAACTAGAGATGTTACACCTTATTTAATTGGCATTACCTAATAAGAAAAAAATTAATATCATGCTTAATTATATCTTCCTTTCTACATAGTATCTTTGAAATATGGTTCCAACAATTTGTAAATTTTTAACTATGATTTTTTTTTCCTCCTAATTGAAAACTTATTCAACTGGCTTAAATCCAATGATATCCACTTAAGGCTAAGGATTTGCCTATTTCAGCATGCCTAAAGATTTCTATCTTAATATAATATCAATTATATTAAGTTTATGAGATAGATGGTTCTTATCTCCAATATCAGCACTTTCATTTTCTATTCTTTACTCATTTTTATAAGATAATAGGAACAAGATGCAATGAAATATTCAAATAATTATTCAAACAGTTTCTTACTGGCAAAGATAATACAGCTGAAAATGAGTTCTCAACTATAATTCTACATGATACATTTTATCCTTGCAACCCCGGAGCATGGAATGATGCAGTGCACTGCTCTTTAGTGGGTATTCCATAAATCCATTTTGGAGGTTGAGGTGTAACTCAATGGTAAGGCATGTGTTATCATAGAACAGGCCTATATTCAATCTCCAGTACCTAAATAAATAAGTAAATCTATGTTGGTGAATGATAAGAGTTGGTAGGCAAATGACACAACACATTTGAAAGTCTCCCAAGCTCTCTAAATTGGCCATGGCACAGAAGCAACAAAACATATCCTACAGAAGCCATTATGAGAGTGGTAAGACAGATGTATCTTACAGGCCTGATTCAAGTCCTAGTGCTACTATCCCTAGTTTGGGATCCTAGGAATTACTTAATCACTGTTAGCCTCAATTTTTCTCTCTAAAATCAGGATGACAGAGCCATGGTGAAGACAAAATAAGACTTGTTGCTTTCAGTACCTACATAGATACATATTTACTAACACCTGCAAATTCTAACTTCTTCTCTTTCAAAAGCATACCCGCCCCTTAGTCATCCTCTTTCATGGTCATACCCTAAACAACATCATTAGTAATTTATTGATCCACCATAAGCTCAAGTCTAAACAGCTACCATCTCCCCTGAGGTCCTCCAGCACATTTCTTCCAGCACTATATTCCATGGAGATACGTGACGCCATAAACATATGTGATCCATTGATCTTACACCTTTTCATTGTCCCTCATTTCCATGTCCTCACAGAAATTCTTAATGTATAAGCTCAATGGTCAATTATTTTAACAACTTTCACATATTTTTTCAGTACTTCTACCTCTCCTTTGCAAAACTTCTTGCCCCCTGGTTAGTACCATATCTGAACCTACATCCCACCAGCACCCACGAAGCTTGATAATGGTGGAGAAAAATGGCCAACCATGATGAATCATCTCACTTGAAATGGATGAGCACTTGTTTCAAGTGAGTCTTTAATGCTCTATTGGTCAGTAATACATTTCTGCAGTTCATTTACTTTCCCACATTACTGGATTAATATTTTATACTACTCTTTCTTTTCAAACCTCAAATACTTCCTTCCCAAAATACTTGTGCATGTGTGTGTATATGTGTATGTACATACATACACATTTACATGTATATATGTATAAATAAGGTACATATGTATAGATATATGCATGTATGTCATTATATGTACTATAACTACTACCTACCAATTCTACATCCCTATGTCCTATTCCTATGGATACAGTGACAAGGCTCATATCTAAGAATAAACTCTGCATTTGATCTGATTCCCTCTTACTTATCCAAGGGTATCACTCTAGCTGCCTTTTCTCTCTTTCTTGTATTATTGATTTTTTTTCCTAACCACAGTACTTTCGTTTCATCAAACATGCAATTCATTCCTTTTTTTTAAATCATGTTTCACTCTCACTTTCTCTTCTATCACCAAACTTCTCTATTTCACTGTATAGCAAAGCTTTTTGAAAGCAATCTCTACACACACTTTTCTCAGTTCCTCTATTCCTGTTCTCTCCCAAATACATTGTAATGAGGCTTTTGTCCTCTGGTTCACCAAAACTTCTGTTGCCAAATTTACCAATGACCTCCATATTGGCATATCCAGTGTGTATCGCACCTCAAAGAATTTACTCTTTCATCAGTATGTGATTCACTAATTCCTCCATAGTACTCAAAGCATCGTGTTTTCATTTCACTTCCAGAACACCACACTTACCCAGCTCTCCCTGCATGTCCCTGGTCATTAATTTTGAGTCTCTTTTGCAGGTTCTTCCCAAGACCTAACACTTGAGAGTTCAGGCCTCAGGGTCATGACCCTACTCTCTGCTCCCCCTACATATCTCCTTTGGTATCATACAGCCGCTTCTGTTTCAATGCTTTCTACCTGCTGCTGATGACTCCCAAATTTTATATCTAAAGCCTCATCCTTTACCCTTCTCAACCACAGACCCATATCTCCCACTTCCTACTTCATACATCCACATAAATGTCTAATGAGCATCTCTCACTTAACATGCCCAGAATTTGAGTTCCTTATTACCTCCAAAACCTGCTCTATCCTCAGTCTTCCTTATCTGGGTTTGGAGTAATTCCATTCTTCCAAGTTGTTTAAGTTAGAAATCTTGGAACACAAACTGTCCTTGCCACACATCCAGAATCGGACCATTCTCACCCTCTCCACTCTTGACCTGGTCTGAGCCGGCACCGTCTCACAGCTGGATCAGTCCAGTGGTCATCTATTTGACAGCCCTGCTTCTTCCCTTGATCCTATCAGTCTGTTCTCAAAACAGCAGCCAGAGTCAAATACGTCTAGCTTGTAAAAATATAGGTCAAATTTCTAATACCACACAGCAGGCAGCTTTTTAAAATAGGACAGATCATGTCACTTACCTGCTCAAAACCCAACAATGGCTGTCCACATCACCCAGAGCTAAAGCCAGAGTCCTTACACAGGTCTACAGATCTCAACACAGTCTGGCTCCCTGGGACCTCTCTGGTCTCCTTTCATTCTAGCCTCTCTCTGCCTTACCTGCTCTAGCCGAAAGGGCCATTCTAAGCTATTTTTCCAACAGTCCAGCACTTTCTTACCCCAGGGCCTTGGTACATGCTATTGCTTTTCCCTGTAAGATGCCCCATATTTCGCAACCTTATTTCCTACAAACCTTTATTTAAATATCACCATTGAAGACTTACCTGCTTTCTACCTGGAATTAGAGGACATATACTGCTAACACCACCCTGCCTCATTCTCATCTCTGTATTCATGTGGCATGATCGACCTTTACTTATGGTTTCTTGTCATGCATTCCCAGCACTCCCCTAACACACACATATATACACACATGCCCTAGAATAAAAGCTCCCTGAAGGTGGAAAATCATGTTTGTTTTATTCAGTGCTGAATTTATTCTCAGTGCCTAGAATACTGCTTGGCATGCAGTAGCTGTTTAATAAAAATTGCTGAATAAATGAATATTCCATGAAGCCCTTAGCACAAAGCCTGGCAAAAATAAAACAACCCCATAAATGTTAACTGTTATTATGTATTCATACACAGATTTTTCTCCTCAGAGTCAAACTCATAATCACTTGAGGCTCAGTCTCACAGTAGACAATAAAAGAAACAAATCCCATTTTATTTAGTGAACTCACATTGCATTTACAATGTTCTAGTGATTATCCTGAATGCTTTAAGAATAATAACTCATGGACAAGAAAGATCTGCACTCTATGGACAATCCATTGTAACTGAAAGTTCTTAAAGTTTTATTTTATAGTCTTTAGAATCACACAGATTTAACTGGAGTCTGAATCATGGGTTTTGCATTTATTAGCTGTGAACTTGAGTAAGGATTTTCCTTTATCTCCGTGTTCTCATCTGTAAAATGGGGAAAGTAAACCCTATCTCCTAATTGTTCTAATGATTATCCTAGTGTTGTTAAAAGAGTACATTATAATATTATCAAAAGCACTTATGTGTCTTGCACTTATCCAGTGCCATCTCCAATTCATTTTAGACAAAAGTAACAAATGAGAGGAAAAAACTTAAGAAATGAAGAAAAACAAGAGTCTATACTTCTCTGTCTCTAGAGTTCTAGGATTTTCATCAGGATTCAGAAGGGAAAGAGGAAAAGAGAGTCAACTGGTTTTACATTTGAGAACCAACCTTTCTTGTCCATGTGTGGTTGCAGGCTTGCTACAGTAATAGGCTTCTAAAGTAATGGAAAGCTTCATTAACATAGAGTGCTCAGACCTAAATTACATTCCCAGATAACTCTCCCAACTGCAAAACTGGAAACTGTACTGAAGAAGAGTTCATTTTCAGGATATTTTATGATTTAAACAGACTTTCAGGACGCTCATAGGTTCATGCTTTAACATCTTTTCTCTGAGAAGCAAGAATGCCTGCCAAAGCACTCGGATTTCTATTGCTTAAGATACCTCACTTAAGATGCCTTGGTACTGATTCCAGAAATCTTTAATGTGTGTGTGTGTGTATTGTGTGTGTGTGTGTTGTGTGTGTGTGTGTATGTGTGTGTACATATATAAGAAGACATAATATATACTCATATATTTTATTTATTTTCTGCTTAGGTATTTGATGGGATAGAGAAAGACAAGGACAAATTCTTTTCCATTTCAAATGTTTTTGACATCTTTTTTTGTACAATGAAATCTTGTGCCTTTTCATATCCATGGTACCTAAGAAATCAAATTCTTAAAAATAATGCTGTGTAGGAGTCTCTAGGAGAAGATATTGTATCCCAGAATTTCTGTGTGGGTAACTGAGGACAGATTTGCAGACTTCAGCCCAATCTGGTTTAATTTTTTTTTAAGCTGTATCACTGGGAAATCGTGTTCATACAACTTGAAATTTGAAGAGGAAGAGAAAGGAAAATCAGCTGTTGAGCACCTTCTACCATCCACACACCCTGCTAGAGGCTTTATGTGGGCTTCTCATTTAATCTTGTGAGGTGGTTCCCTTGAATAGCTGCTTTGACAACTCAAAAAAGACAGCACTGCCATCTGGTATTTCTGTGGTATGGAATGACAGTTAAGAATGCCAGAATTGGGGTCAGGACAATTGAGGTTTGAATTTTGCTTGTACTAATTATTAGATACCATGGCAGTGATGTGGTTCTGTGGTGTAGAGAGTTATTTTAAATTCAGCTTCATCACCAGGCTTGATCTCTCTCAGTCTACCCTTATCCTGTTGTTAATATGAACCAATGAACTTTTTAAACTTGAAGCCACACAGACCCTACCAAATGCTCTCTACAAATAAACTCTGAGGCAGCCACTAACCATGTGATGTTGACTATGTTAAACCTCTCTGGGCCTGTTCCTCCTTGTACAGGTTTTGTGAGGATTAAATAAGAAACACTTTACATAATATATGTTACACTGTTGAGTAAAGGATACTTATGATTATGATTTACATCTCAGAATTTAAATATACACTATTGTCTACCTGTGTTTTTTTTTCTATCTGAAGTCAGGAGGACTTCTGTAGCAAGTAAAGAGACGAATTATTTGATTACACTGCATCTGGTTGTTTTGAAGAAAACTTCTTCTCCCATAAAAGGAAGAAAATTACCAATGCAAATCAGAGACTATAAAAAATATAAAAATATAGCTATGATAAAAAGAAAGTACCCCTGCTGATTTTATGCAAAAGAATATGGCTGGTATGAGAGATTATTTTTGAATACCCTCAAAATAGACTTTTTTTGTGTGTACAATTAATTCTTCATGTCAAGCTAGAAAGCACCATTTTAACCAGAGGTTTTACCACAGTTCTTTAAGCTCTTTGAAAGAAATATTTATTATATAAATGTAATAGAATAATATACCAAACTTAGCCTTTATTTACAATATGAAAACTATTTCCAACTAGTTGGCAGATAGCATATAAATTCAGTCTAGAAATTATATTCCACATCCCCTTTTCAATAGAAACAATGCCCATTGCTTGTATTTACAAAAAATAGATAATTAAGATAACTTTCTTTGAAATATGCTAAAGATAGAAACAAAATTAACTTTGCTCTTTAATTTTTCTAATAATTGCCTTGATATAGACTTGTTCTAAGAATATCACACAAGTCTAATGAAAACAAAATGAGCAAAAATGAACATACAGCTAACAACTTAACCAAAAATGCAAAAGGCCAATTTCTGAAGAGGGCAGTTCATCATTTTAGAATATTCAGGTCAGGCTTTTTTCAACAACTACATCATGAGTGCTAGGTTTCTTATAATTGCCCCAAGGGCCACCAGGAGGTAAACGGGGATGGGGGGTAAATTATACATATACCCAATAACCACTCAATCAAAAAAGCAACACTTTAAAAGAATGTGTATGTCGGCTTCTACCCAGGATTTCATTTAAAGTTTGGTAACTCAGCAAGGATGATGTGTCATGAAATCAAAGTATTCCCTCCACCCCAGCCAGGATGCTCTGATTTTATAAAAGTATCCAGTATTATAGTATATAGGGCTTAACTAAGCAACTTGTTTTTATCCATTTGGCCAGTATGTCACACAGCACACATGTATGAACATTGTACAATGGAGGAAACAAAATGTATCCTACATATTTTGATTGGATGTTGCCCAACCTTACACAATTATAGTGCTGGTGCTGCAGTCTTGTTAAACCTGCTTGCCTATTTTGACTACTAATGTCTAAATGCTTTAGCATCTTTCTAAAAGTGAAGATTAAATCTCCCCCCACCTTGGTTGCAGCTACCTGTCCTTAAGATGCTCTATAGATGTTCCATTGAGGTCTGATCAAGCAACATAATCATTTTACATATGCCCTCTTATTTGCTAAATATCCTATGAGACTCTTAAATAGATCCACTATCCCTGTCATACAATTAAGGTCTCTGAAGATTGGAGAGGTTAAGTGACTTTCCAAAGCAACTTTCCCCATGGTAGTCTACAAATCTTACACTCTCAAGATTTAAATTGCCTTTTGTCTTTTTTCTCTCATTTGTTTCCACTACACTAACAAGATCTATGTGTAGGGCCTGGGGTTGTTTCTCAGAGGTAGAGCACTTGCCCAGCATGTGTAAAGCTGGGTTCAATCCTCAGCATCACATAAAAATAGATACACAAAATAAAGGCATTAGGTCCATCTACAGCGAAATAAAATAAGAATAAAAAAACCAAAAAGGTCTCTGTGATGCCTGACCATATATACATATATGTTATATTTTATACATATTATCATATATTACATATTATGTGCTGTAGATTATATATATTGCCAATGTCTTGGCTGGGCACAAGAATCACGAGCCACCACACACCTTGTAGATTCAAACAGCAATTCTTTATTCCCGAACTCACACCGGCCTCTACACACACGTTCTGGGGAAATCCAAGTTCTGCCGCCGCCCAATTCACCTACTCCAGGAGGCTTTTTTCCAAAATCCCATTTGAATCTCACGAGAACTCAACAGGAACAAGCAGCAGGAACACCCTAATCCCAGCAGCAATAATCTTCAACCTCCAACTTCCCTAAAACCCCTATTGTCTTAAACTGGGAACGCCTTAAACTTGTCTTAAACCGGGAATGCCCTAAACCCAAGGACCGGGATACTTCCTCAAACCTGATCAGCTCTAAACCCGGATCCGCCTTGGTCCTTGAGCAAGGTCACCTTACATGCAATGTCAACAGCGAAATCCATTTAACATGGGGTACGCTAGCAAGGAAATTTTGATGCGTCATTCCTACTTGGCAATGGCCCTCAGCAATATATATGTAATGTTTTTATATATGCATATATGCATACTTGACTTCAACATGGAAGGGAATTTTATTATTATAATTTTACATGGTGGGACAGGCAAGATAGAAAAAATCTAACTTATTGAGGGTCTCTTATATGCCAGGTATTGTGCTCAGTGCCAAGGATACAAAAGAGGAAGACAAATATAGCTCCTTCCTCCTTGAAGCTTCTATCTACAAAGGGGAACAATGAACAAGCAAATTGAACAAACACTTACAGATGTGAACAGTGTTGTATGGAAAAAAGCAAGGTGCTGTGTAGAGTGCAACTAAGACAACAATGGCTACTTCTGCTGGGAAGGTGGCAGAAGGCCTTTTAAAGAAAAGGCATTAGGCCTGACCCTGAAGGATAAGTAGGACCCAGAAAGGTCAGTGGCAGGAGGAAGAGTGTTTCAGCAGAGGACACACAAGTGCAGCATGTTAAGGTGCAGAAGAGGCCAGCCAGTTGTAATGACCAGTGCAGGGGACACTGCAGATAGACAAGTGCCTTCATAAAGGCAAGAGAGGTGAGCCAAGGGAGCCAGAGGAGCATGTGTTGCAGGATTAACTTTTCTTTCTTTGAGATCATGAAGTAATGGTCCAGAGTGATACTGGTAAGTACCACTCAGCTTCTGTTTTGAAGGTGGGCAAGGTCCACTCTAAAGGGCCCACATTCTCAGTTTCTCCTGGGTCCAAAAACACCTTTTTGTAAGATGAACTAAAAAGAATCTACCAATGAAATGCCTGGCTACTGATGTGAGCAAAGCTGGTAAAATGGCTCATGCTTGGCTTAGATCTCACAACACCACCTTGAGAGTAGCTTCCTCATCCTCCAGCTACAGATAAGCAATTTGAGGAGTACAGAAGTTAACACATTTTCTCTGGTAGAAATGATGGAACCAAGACTTTTACCCAAACAGTTTGATATTGTTGGTATGTTCAACCATATTTTTATCGTCGCTCATAGGATACATTCATGATTAAAAGTAAATATCAAGTAAAACAGCAAATCTCATTCATTTTACATTTCACATTTTCTTTCTTTAAAATGTGATTATGAATTTATTCATTCATTTAACAAATATTTATTGAACACCTCCTGTATGTTCAACACTGTGGTAGTCACTGGGAGAGATTTATGCATTAGATTGACAAAATAAATCATTAATCCTTACAGTTAAAATAATAATAATGATGATAATGACACATACCATTTTAAGAGTCTTTATAAAAGGAACTACAGATACAATTATAAAGTACTTTTGAAATCAATAACTAGCTGGGCATGTTTGTGCATATCTGTAATACCAGTGGCTTGGGAAGCTAAAGCAGGAGGATCACAAGTCCAAGATCAGCCTCAGCAACTTAGCATGGCCTAAGCAACTTAGTGAGACTCTGAATCAAAATTAAAAAAAGAAAATACCCCTGAGTTCAATCCCTAGTACCAATAAAATAAAATAAATTCAATGGCTAGTCATAGGCTATCATTTGGACTCTGACTTTGCACATACACTTTGATAAGGAAAAGTTTTCAACAGAAGAGAGAATTGAGTTTTTTTCTTTAATTGTTTTTAGTTGTAGATGGACACAAAATACCTCCATTTTATGTATATTTTATGTGGTGCTGAGAATCAAACCCAGTGTTTCACAAGTGCTAGGTGAGCACTCTATCACTGAGCCCAAAACCCAGCCTGAGGATTGAAGAGGTTTTTTTGTTTGTTTTGTTTTGTTTTTAAAATTTTTTCACCATTGTAGATGCCTTTATTTTATTTAATTTTATGTTGTGCTAAGGATGGAACTCAGTGCCTCACATGTGCTAGGCAAGCACTCTGCTGCTGAGCTGTAGCCCCAGCCCCTGATTGAAGAGTTTTAAAAGACAATACTGGTTCCTGGCATAATTGAAATCGTTCACTTAGGTTTGTTGGAAAAAATTCAACTAAATAAGAAATTACAAGATTGTTAATGATCTTAAAGTTTTCCAAAGCCATCTTAGTAGATAACTTTTATGACTTCCTCAATCAGTACACATCTTAAAGTCAACAAATACATTAAGGATTTCAGCATTTTGT
Organism: Spermophilus citellus; assembly: GCF_964194105.1. NCBI lineage: Eukaryota > Metazoa > Chordata > Mammalia > Rodentia > Sciuridae > Spermophilus > Spermophilus citellus. Next base: position 186,794,486 of record NC_138182.1, read on the forward strand.
CCTCTCTAAGCATTAATATTAAATCTACTTTAAGTTCCTGACACTCCCAAGTTCAGATTAGGAGCTCCCTCTCTATTCTCATATATTCATCTAGTATGTGGGAAAGAGAGCTCTCTCTTTGAAATTTCCCATTTATTAATTTGACTGCTCCCCAGATCATATGCCCTGTGATATCACTGACCTTATATGAATATCCAAATGCAATTTTGAGTACAATAAATATTTCTAGAAGTGTCTAAGCCTACCTGTAATATGTCTAGGATCTTAATATACACAAAAGCAAAGGGCAGAGTAAGGTCACAGTGCCTGGTCTTCACCATGTGGTCAGAAAGTGGTGAACAGAACTCTCAACAAATAACTAAGGCTAGACTTAAATCTGCCTATTGCAAAAGGTCATTCTGATGAAAGGATGTCAAGATGTTTCAGAAAACAAAATTATACTTCACTGCATTTTTTTTAACATGTGAAGGGTACAGATGAAGGAAAGTTTGAAGTGCCTGCAGTTTCCAATCAATGAAGTCTGGGCAGATTGTTAATCACTTCTCTGGCAGATTGTGGATAAATACTAGAAAATTATTAGCATGAAGAGTTTATGAATCAGAATCCTGATTCTTTGCATACAGATTTGACATCTTGTACCCATCTCAAGTGGAAAGTCCTATAGAAAGGTACTTTATATAAGACAGATCCTCACTAAGTATGAATCAATATAGACTTTTCAAACAAATATAGTAAATATTTTATAATTTTGAGCATACAAAGCAGGCCTAAAACTGTTGAAGGTACCATACATTTTACTATCAACCATTACCTCTTTGTGCCACAGGAATATCTATGCAGAAAAGCCAAGCAAAAAAATTGCTCAGTTTCTGAGGCATGCTTTTACTGGACAAATAGGAATTAATACCTTCCCTTTTTATTACTGCAGCTTGACAAAATTGAACCACACAGGTATCCCTCTGTTTAAGGGGGAAAAAAAACAGATATTTCACCTAATTGACTAGAAAGCAATTTCATAAACTGAATCTTATTTTCACTTGCATTACTGTGTAAATTTGCAGGCACAGACTCCCAGGAAAATGTCTTCAACCGATGTAACCAAATGCTTAAGCTGTAAGAAAATCAGCAGTGATGCCTGACCAGTGCTCCATATGCTCTGCATTATAGGTCAGCTCTTCTGTCTGGGGTATTTTCAGAATGCTGCAACACTTCTCCAAGTCAAGAATATTCTCTTGGTTTTAATTCCACACCTCTGCCACACTCTAACATCCATATGCCCCATTTCTATTGTCCTAATCACTAGAATTTCTCTGCACTTTCATGTCCCCATAAGAAAAAAAAAAAAAACTGTTTCAGTCAGCTTTCTCTGTCTGTGACCAAAAGACCCAACAAGAACAATTTTAGAGGAGGAAAAGTTTATGTGAGGCTCACAGTTTCAGAGTTCTCAGTCCATAGAGGGATGACTCCATTCCTCAGGGCTTCAGGTGAAGCAGAACATCATGGCAGAAGTATGTGGCAAAGAAAGCAAGTGAGAAGCAGAGAGAGAGCCTATTCCACTCACAGGGATAAAATATAAACCCCCAAATCATGTCCCAAACAACCCACATCCTCCAGCCACACCCTACCCTACCAGTTACCACCCAGTAAATCCCTATCAGTGAATTAATGCACTGATTAGGTTAAGGCTTTCATAACCCAATCATTTCACCTCTAAACTCTCTTACCTGTTCTATTGGGGGGTACAGGTCATATTTAAATCATAACACTGTTACCAGAGTTCAGCTCTCCTTTTCTCTATTTACTTGCCTCATGGTGTTGATCTGGTCAGTTCACAGTGTTGTCTAAAACTCAGTATACAACAGCCTGAGAGCCTCTTCAGTTTGCCACCAAATTATATACAATGGGTTTCCTTCTAATTTTATCAATGTAACTAGTTCATAATCACATTATATCAGATTTACTTAGAATAAAAGGTTGCTATAAAGTGGACTGGAGAAATTACCCCAACTTTTTGCTTTGGAATGAGGCTGATGAATAAAAGTATGAATTTCTTCACATGGGGTAGCTTTTGAATGGGTCACATGATATTGCCTCCAATTAACAATCTAATTTCCTTTCAATGCCACAATGGACTGCCATGAGCAGTGCAGAGCAAAATGTCTTGTTTTCACTTCTGGAGCAATTTAAGTGGTCCTATTGTCAGTAGCAGACTCAATAACCATTTTCTGTCACCATAAAAAATACCCTCTAGGCTGAGATTCATAAAAGGTGATTCTAGTTTGGCAGTGACTGAATATGTAATTTAAATTGCATTTTTAAATTTCAATTCCACCATATCTTATTCTAGGTTCTGAAAAGTCACAGGTTGAAATCTAGGGGGGGAGGGGAGAAGGCCATTGTTAATGAATTCTATTTTGGAATGGCTAAGAGAAAATACAGAGTTACTTGACTATAAAGCCTTTATTGTCCATTCATTTTTAATTACTAATATATATTTTTAAATTGAAGCAGTAATTTTATGAATTTATTGAGGTATGGTGTGACATTTAATTTGAAGCCTTTTACTTCAAATTGATGGGTTTACTTTTATGTTTATTCCTATACAATTAGAAATAAATAGCCAGAACTGGGCATGGTAGTGCACTTCTGTAATACCAGCAACTTGGGAGGCTGAGGCAGAAAACTGCAAGTTTGAGACTAGCTCAGCAATTTTACAAAGCCCTAAGTAACTTAGCAAGACCCTGTCTCAAGATGAAAATAAAAAGGGCTGGGGATGTGGCTCAGTTGTAAAGCAGCAGTGGATTCAATCCTCAATACCAAAATAAACAAATAAGTAGCCAGAATTTCCTTTTATCAAATAAATCTTAAGTAATTTTTGTTTGTCTTAACATGCATAGATTAAAAGACTAGACAAAGTAGCCAAGAGGACTATCAGAAAGAATCAGATAAGTTACTTCATGGAAGTGCCTGAGACTGATCTATGCTGTTGTTCCAGGATGGGTGTACTTAATGACATTCCTGAAGCACTGGGTGCTAGGCACTATTTTAAGTACTTCCTATCTACTTATTGAATCTCACAGTGTTATGGGTCAAGTACTTATTCTTATCTTCATTTTGCACATAAAGAAAGAAGGGAATTTGCTAATGATCATCTAGCTAATAGGCAAAGCAGGGAGTTGACCTCCAACATTCTTTTATTGGGGGCAAATAGCAAACTTTAATCTGGGCTCAGAAATCCAAGCTCTTAACCATCATATCATGCTACCTCTAAGTTTAAGAAATGGTCATTAACATTTATGGAAAGAGAAGAAGGGAGAAAATGGAACACTTCAGCAGCAAGAAAATTAAGAAGCAATTCTCACAGCACACTCTATATTATACTAGAATTCTTTTCCTTTGGGGGCTACTTTATCAATTTTGAAGTACTCTTCCAAATCCTCAGTCCCTCATGGGCTTTTCCTTAAACACTGGCCCCACCCAGTTCAATTTGATCCTGCTTGGATGAAGCATCTAAAAGGAGACCACAGGAGATTATTGCTGCTGGCAAATATGTTTCTCAGTTCCCTAGAGCTGGAATCTTTGTACAGGTGCTGAGAGTGGAACACATGCAGTGAGAATTCCAGTTTGTTTGTAAAATGCTTAGCACTCAGAGAAACTTAGGAAATATCATTATTGTTATTATTAAAGGCATACTATCATTGTTTTCTAGTTCTGTTGAGATTTTTATCTTGATACATTTGAGATAGTACCATTTATTATCATAACAGAATATTTCGGTAGGCCTTCTTCTTCTTCTTCTCCTTCTCCTTCTTCTTATTCAAGAAATATTTACAGAATATCTACATTTGCATTAGATAAGTACCAAGTACTATGATGACTTTATGAGCACAGTTTCTACCTTCACCGAGCTTACATTTGGAGAGAGAGGTAAATAAGCATATCAATTATTATTTATACAATGGTGGAGGACAGTAGAGACCTATGAGATAAAGAAAAAAGGTTCCCTACCCAGATATGGTAGGCTTAGAAGACTTCTTAGAAAATGCTCTAATCGGACCTTAAATATTTAGTTAAATCAAAGCAGAGGGAATACCATGTACAAAACTGAAGAAGCACATGTGTACCAGGAACTGAAAGAGATCTATTACAGCTGAGTTTAAAATGCAAGGGGCAGGATGGCAACAGTAGAGACAGGAGATGGAAGCAGAGGTCACCTTATAAAGGGCAGCAGTTCATGTGAAGGAGCTTGTGTTTAGGTAGAAAAATAGTAGTTGTGAGGCAATGAAGAACTTTCAACCAAGGAGTGACAGGGTCAGACTCACAGTTGAGAAATCTTACCATGTTTGCAACAGGGAGAATAGATCCAAAGAAGACAACACTGGAAGGGGTGGAGAAGACAATTTGAGTTTCTTTGAAGTAGTCTAAAAAAGCACCATTGATGGCCTGGGCCAGAGCAGCAGCAGTAAGGTTAGAAAGAAGTGAATAAACCTAAGGAAATTGAAGGAGGAGAAACCAGGGGACTGGTCATAGATAAGAGAAAGTTACTGAGGAAAAGGAAGACTAAGGGACATCATCTAGGTTTCATTCTTCCTTTGGCAGCTGGTGACTGATGATGCCATTTACTGAGATAAGAAACACAGAGAGAGAAGAGATTTGGGAAACACAGATGGTGAATTCATTGGAGCTTCAGCACAGTTGAAAGAATCCAAAGATACTCAAATGTAAAATTAGAATAGGCAGAAGGTGAACTTTCCCATCCAAAATGATTCCTGCTCACAGTCAACAGGACAGAGTACATATCTTGGCAAGCTCACTGTACCCCTAATGGCAGCCCAGTCCAAAGATGAGAACAACTATGGAATACTAGATTGTTCTTGAATGACTGGAAGGAAAAGTAGGGGCTTCTTGAATCACTTATTTTCTCCTAGGAATCAACTTGGACAATGGAGAGAAAAGACCCAATTGCTATTTATTCATCTAATGAATATGTGAAATCTAACAATAAAAAAGATGTTTTTACCTTGTCTCCATAACATATAGCATTTCAGTTCACCAACATAAATTAAAAATGCACTTGCCATCACCAATGAATATTTCTTGCCAGAAATACTGAAACCAAATCAGATCAAGCTTCTAGAATCTAGTCTAGATCTAAAAAGTTTATGGGGGAAAAAAATAGTATCAGTGACATCACAGATTTCAGAAACAGATCAGTAAAACGCAAAATGTAGGACAGTTGATATGGGAAAAAAAAACTGGATTCTTGGAACAAATAGATTGTCAAAAACAAAAACAAAAAACAGCATAGAAACAGAGTCAGAAAGGGATGTACATATTTTGCCATTTTGTTGCATATAAGTTATGCAACTTTTTTTAATTATGAAAGAGAATAAAGAAATAAAGCTTCACTTGGATCTTGACTGAAACAAACCAACTTTAAGAGACATCAGGAAACTTTGAACACTGACTAGATATCCAGTGGTAGCTAAGAATTATTAATTTTATATGTAATAATGGTATTGTGTTGTTTTAAATTTGTTACATTTTAGAAATATGTACTTTAGTATTTGTGGATGAATTCAATGATTGATATCTGGCATTTGCTTCAAAAATAATTCAGTGTATACTGGAGGGAAAGCATGTAGAAATATAGATGAAGCAAGATCATCCTATACTGATAATTGTGATTATGGAGATGGATATTAATTAATACATGGAAGTTCATTTTACTATTATCTCTACTTCATTTGCATTTAAAATTTTTATGTAATAAAAAAATCTAAACTGACTTCCTAAGAAATTCAGGACTTCAGGAAAGTCAGAGTAAAGACAGAAGAAGAAAAAGAGCAACAGTGAGTCATGATGCAAAAGCTGAGCATTGGTCTATCAATTTCAGCACAGCTTCTTCCTGAGTGTTGGCCTGGTTACTCTCATAAGCAGTCGTTTCTCTCCATGTTCTGTGTTTGGAGGTATTCAGAGGTGTTTTGTGTCTGGAGCTTTGTGGCAGTCTCAGCTGCTCCATTTCTGATTTCTTTGATAAGATCTAAACCTCATTAGACTGTCAGGAATATGCAGTCCTCTCTTTCCAATCATAAATGCTTTTTTTTTTTTTTAACATATCAGGACACTCGACGGCAGAATCTGAGACCTTCTCCCTTTGCTGATTAGATACTGACAGTCTCTTGCTGCCAAATTCATTCAGTGATGCCACAGGCCCAGGAAGAAACTGTTTTAATCGCTTCGCACAAGGGATTGAGCTTGGGTAATGGATCTTATTTGGTGTGGAAGTGAAAACAGCATAATAAAATATTTTACTAACATGCTTTGTCACTATCATATTAAGATTCTCAGGTCAGGGCACAGCATCTTAAAGAAATAAGAAAAATTACATTACTCCTGCATGGTTACCATCCAATACCTGCCTGAGCAGCAGGTCTAGGCAGACTTCATGATGTAACTGTGTACTCAAATTGTGCGTTTTCTTAAATTATAAATTAAGAAGACTCAATTCTTAAGAACACTTCTTTATAGCTAAAAGGCTGCCTGATACTCAACTATTAAAAGTGCTCTTAGGCACAAGTATCTCTAGGGAAAGTTACCCTGAGCCTTGAAAGCATTCTAAGTGTAATGACAGAGCAAAAGTCATCCTGACAAGTTGTGATTATAGCATGGGGAGAAAGAACTTGGTAGCAGGAGTGACTTGAGCAGGAGGTAAAAAGAGCACTTAAGTTGAGAGGACATAAAAAAACTACAGAAAGCGGAGATGGAGATGGAGGTGTTGGTAGAGACCCAGGCTCACATTCCTCACAGTTCTGGCTACCTTCTCCCTGCTGTTCCATTTTGAATGTACCAACATTGTATCTCTGTGGCAATAACAATTGAAGACATCAGTATCTTTCAAGTAATCAGGAGAAAAAGAGGTAGAATCATTTCAAGATAGATGTACTCCCACCTGCTTTGCTATGAAAGTATACCCTTTAATTGAAAGTTTTATGATCAATATCAAGTAAATTATTCACAGTGGACATAACCATATATTTTTCCCAGTACAAAAACACAGCTGAATTCTAAGTGGGAAATAATTTCCTAATTTACTTTTTGCCAACACCCTATCTTAATCAACAGGCCTGAAGATATATACTGTGTATGCAATTTAGAGACTTTTGTGGAAACAACCCTTTAAATTTAAGGAAAAAAGTGAAGAAAGGTTACAAGAAACCTACAAGCATTTATTTGTGGAAAAGATAATAGGGTTCTGTTTCTATAATTCACAGAACTTAGAGTGTGTATTTTTGTAGTAAAGTGTCCCATGAATTAAGTTCCTTACTTGTGGTCATGTTATCAAGGTTTTATTAGAGGCAAATGCCTTTGAATCAAAGTACTTTCAGGTATTCATCTGAAGTAGTTCACTCATGAGCAGGCTGAAAGAAATGTGCATCATTCTCTTGAACCGAGAACAATCTTTCTACTCCTTTAGGAATTGGAAGATGGCACTGGAAAGATGGGGTTCATTTGTTTCCATGCATCTGTGATTTTGTTCATAAGTGATGTGATGGTTTTGGGGCATCCATCTCAAAATCAAGATATCTCTTTCTAAATTACTTAACTCCCTTTTTATTTAGAGGTGAATCAAGAAGAATTGTCTAATGTTTATGATATCACCTTCTATGTAATATGTGAAGAAAAAGGAGATATTATTTAACCAATTGTGTGGAAAAGGATAAAAAGTGTCTTAATATTATTAAAATATAATAAAATATAATATTATTAAAACATAATAAAAACAAAGGGCATATTTTGAAGCAATGCTAAGACAGGTGCTTGTCTATGTTCCTATAGCACTCATGTACTCTTTTGGTTGCAGAGAGGTGAATCATAGTCCATAGTATATCACATATCATATTTTGGTGTGTGAGTGATGTAAACAAACATACAAGTACCAGTTGTTTTTTCATTGTTCTTAGGTCTACATTAACAAAATACTGAAATTTACCCAATGCTAACCACCAGTTCTAACTGCCTATGAAAATTTCAACGAGGTAAGACTCTAACCTCTTAATAACTGATAGGCAGATTTTTCTCTCCCAAATTCCTCATGGAAGATTTGGATGGAAAATAGGTAAATGGAGAAAGAAGAGGTCTTCCCCCATGGCTGTCAAACACCATATGCAAAACACAAAGATCTTGTTTCTTTCTTTTTTTTTTTTTTTAACTAAGATGTGGACCCAGGCAAAGTGATTTTGCATTATTACTGGGATATTGGAAGGGTCTGATTGCTTGGAATTAATTTTCTGGATCTAAGAAGTGTGTGTGTGTGTGTGTGTGTGTGTGTGTGTGTGTTCCTCCCCTTCCCCATTCAACTCAGGAGGAAGTTGAGTTCCTCTGTGAAAAGGATCTGCATGCAGTCAACTCCCTGCTTTAGAGCACCTCCCATGGTTTCAGCCCATTAACCCGTATACAACAGCTTGATGAATTAATGCTTATATAGGCACAGTTGGCAGCCTCTAATTAAATAATTATGGCTAAGCAGCTGCACGGAAGCTGTTACGCACCCTAGAAAGCCAGCTGTCAGTTTATTGGTCCTAAGACAGAGGAAGAGTTAACATTTAACTCTTGGTGTTGGGTACAAAGGAGAAGTGTATGATTGGCAAGATGTATACTGTTGGTATGTGCATTTTTACTAGCCTATGCATGGAAAGATGAAAAGTAAACTATTACCTCTATAACCTATCAGCAATCCAACAAAGAAGGAAGCAATTATATGATCAGGAGAACAGAGTGTTTCCAGAGCAATCTAAAGAGAACATAATGTTAAGCGGATGAGCTCTTGATGAACTCAGAAATGCCACTGAACTAATAGGCAAATACATTTATGATTGAGTGTCCCATTTATGTAGGCAAGTGATTAAAAAACTTACAGTGGTCCTTTTGGAGGGTATGAGTGATATTTCATTTATTTGATAGAAGCTTCTTGAAAGAATAAGTTTTCGTATATTAGAAATTGGAGAACATGGTGGGTATCACAAAGCTGTATTTGAACTCTCTAAGATGCATTTTCTCCAAAAGTTTGGAAAAGATATTTGTTCTACAGAATCACAGATAACGCCAGTTCCTTTACAGAAGGCTAAAAAGCCAGGGTCTTATCTCTATGCTAGTGGGAAATATGCCGGAAGGAAGAAAGCAGTATCTGGTAACTACACTCTGGCATACAGGAAGATATAGATTATAGATAAAGGCCATAGATAGGGTTATTGGACCAAATAATGTTTGTTATTACACATCAGTGTCTCCTGAACTGATTTAATTTTTCCACACAGGCTGTTTTGTCTATGCAATTCACATGTCTTCACTTCTAAAATAACCAAATGTGTGATAACCCTGTCATCTCTATCAGGATGGCCAATATGATCTCCAAATGAATAAAAACAACTGTAGGCAAAAACAGTTCAAGAAATTCAGTTTCACTTTTATGTTCAAAGAAATTTAGACATTTGTTGTCAAATGATAATATAGATAATTAAATATTAACACTGAAAACATATTCTTTATGGAATTCACTTCAGCTAATTCCTAGGCTACTGAAAATCAGCAGTTAAACCAAGCAGAAAACAGTATAGGCTGATTTACTATCCTTCCTATATAGATCAATGGCTTGCAGTTTATAGTTTTGAATAATGCCATTTCAAAAACACAAGGCAATCTGTACCATAAGTCTTCATTTAAGCAAAAAAAACGAACTCTAAGAATCCCTACTTAAAAGTCATCAGTATATCCATTTCCTTTTTTCCCCACTCTGGTCTCTTTTTATGTCAGTAACTCTATCACCTCAGCTGTCTGAAGGTGTTTGCCTGTGATTGACAATTCTCAAGGATGTAGTTCCTTTCAGATGGATCTTAAATGAAGTTCAGCTTAATTAAGTCTGCAGTGCAACTCAAGTCTCAGTACAAAATGTGAACGAATCAAACAGCAGATTTGTAAAACCCATAAAAAGCCAATTTCAGACTTGGGGGGAGGAAGGGGGATTTTCAGCAGTCTGTACTGCCATCTAGCCAAGACCACATTACTCAGTGCAACATGCATTTGTGTTCTCAGAGTCCCTGATGAAAGAAAGTCTTTACCAATCAGCTTAATGGACCCCAAAGTTCAGCTCAAAGAGGAGACAGCAGTACTTTCTCCACTCTGACACTACCAAACCCCCGTGGACCAACAGCCAAGTTATAATCACCAATCTTACCTTCATAATTTGATATCTGGCAAAAAAGACAAAAATGCTTGTTTTTATCCACATATTACCTACACCAATATCTGTACCTTGTGATTTCTGAGGCCTTTGACTATTTTGTGAGCTTAGAAGTTGCTGTAAGTAAACCATGAGAGCTTAATTGTAATCTCTAGTACTCTAGCTATAGTTCAAGAGGTATAGCAATCCCAAATGGTAGTCCTTAGATACTGACAGAACATGTAGCCCAAATGTATCTATGAAGAGAATTGATATACACACAAAAAAATGAATAGAAGCCTTTGTACTTACGGTAGAAGACGTATTCAGTGTAGCTTGACCAGATCTTGTCATCTGTATATTGGTTGACGAAAGATGCTGTCACCGATGAGTTACAGGCTACCATGTGGAATCCACACTCTGACAACATATCAAAAGCCCTTTCCAGATGCTTGAATTTGAGATAAAATCTGGAGGTGTATCTTTCTGGGGCTCGGTCAGGGTCTCTGCTTTCATTCAAAGTTTCTCCAAAGACTTCCTTTGCCAAGGAAATCCTTCCACACACCAAAATCCGGGGAACTCTCCGAAACTTGGCATCTGCCTGCCCCTCTCTGCCCAAGGTGCAGGATCCCCTGTAACCCACAGTAATGAAGCCCCACTTGCGGTCAGCAGGGAGCATGGAGGAAGGGGGGCAGATTCTTGTGTCACTTCCCTGGGAGGCATCTTCAAAGTCACTGTGGCAGAATTCATCCGGGCTTTGCTTGATTTCCTCTGGGGTCAGGAGTTTGACCAAGTCTGGAAGCTGGAAGTACTCAGCCTCCCTTTTCAGTCTTCCCCGTTCTGGAAAGTGATCAGGCAGGACCACCTGCCTGTCCCTGAGATAGTCCAGAATATAACGGAACAAGAATCCATCTCTGTCAATGAAAAACCTTCCCTTGGAGTCCTTGGCTAGATCGTTAGCTGTGTCTCTCTTTGGGGAAAACATTTTCCACAGGAGGGAATGAGGGATGCTTATTAATGTGGAATGGCGAGTGAAATAAACTTGACCCCCGACATTCAGCTCTATGACTTCAGGGAAGGAGTTGGGAACTGCAGCCCCTTGTTCTCGAGGATAATAACGACTACAGTTTCCACTCAGAGCCATTGTCCCTTTCTTCTTCTGCAATTTTAACTTAAAGGTGCAGTCCAATGGAGTCACAGCCTTATCTTTTGCATTCACTTGTAAGGAAGGGGAAAGGATGCTAATTTGTTAAAAATGATCTCCTCTTAACCCCAGGTTTCCCCCCCCCCCAGTAAAGCAAAATTTAGAAGAGTCCACAGGTGAAGTGATGCTGAAAAAGTACTTTGAACCCTGGCTGATGTTGAGCTATCACTTCATGGAATACAATCAACTCATCTACATCAGATCTTCCATCAAGCTTAGTAGCCAAGGCAGGCCAAGTTCCCAGGTACTCAGAGATCCAGGTACTCAGAGATGCAGGTACTCAGAGATCTGAAGGAAAAGAGACAAAATTATGTCCTCAAACCCAGAATGAGTCAGAAAAAGAGAGACCTCTGGAGAGAGGAAAGAGAGGGGGAGGGAGGGGGAAAGAGATGGAGGGAGAGAGATTATTTTACATAAGCATCCCTGGTACTACTGATTTCAGCCATTTCTCAACTAAATTGTAGCTTCTCTTATGGTATTTTGTGTCTATATGTTTACCCATAAGCTTCTGTCTCAAGCAATTAGTAATAAAAACAACCCCATTTGAATTTCTGCATTAAAAAGGAATATACAATTTTCAACTTCTAAAAGGGGATCTTTTTTCATCAGGACAGGAAAGGCAGTAAGTCTTGGAACTTACCTTGGTGAATGCTGGAGACCCAGTTCTTGTGAAGAAATAATCATTTGAAAGCAATCAGAATCCACAGCCACACTGAGTCTGGATCTTGTCAAATTCCGAACAGGTAAAGGACAGAGGTATCAATGAAAAGTGCCAGAGAGATGTGCTCTTGGGAAAGAATAATTGTATATTATATATTTATATATGTATTTATATATGTATGTATGTAAGTATATATGTGTATTTGTATGTATGCAGGTATGTGTATGTATTCACTCTCGATCTCAAGTTAAAACAAGTCACAAAAAAGTTAAACGATGATGAGAAGAGGTTAGGTTGAAGAAGTAAAACAGTAAAAATATTCAACCAAAGCTTCTCCAGAAAAAAAACAAACCTTCATAAAGGATCCTTAAAACAGGAGAGTTGCAAGAGGTACCGGGACTTAGAAGCTTTTCAGAAAGCCCAGCAGCAGCAGAAAGACAGACAGATGTGCCGGGCTGGGGTCCCAGGTAGGCAGCCCACCTGCCGGCAAGGGCAAAGGGACTCCCATGTTCGCACCGGTGGGAGCCGAGCCAGAGGCCGCAGCAGCGCTGAGAGGCCGGCTGGGGGCTCGCGGCTCGGGCTTCTCCAGCGACGGAGCTGGGTGGTTCCACAGTTCCCAGTGCAGTTCGGATGCTGTTGTTTCAGCAGTGCAGGCAAGAAACCATCCAGGGAAATGACTATTACATCATCTTAAAGGAATATGCTTAGAGAAAGCGGAGGCAGCTCCGAGTCACGTCCTCCTCGGTGACAGGTTGCCAGGACTGACGGGGACGCTGCACCCGGTGGTGGGCACGCGACTTCCAGGCGCTTAGCTCCGGGCTTGGGGCGGGGACGCTGAGAGGCTCAGCCACTTCCCTCCCTGTCCTGTCCTGGAGTCTGGAGTTTCCAAGGGCCTTTTCTTTGCCATTTCTTTCTTGTCCTTACCTCCACCCCAACACCCCCAACAGCCCAACACAGACACACACAGCAATAACCCTCCACTCGGAAATGAGATTGACACAAGTGATTTTCATTTGAAAAATCTTCAAACAAATCATTTCCACATGCACTGAATTTCTGCTAAAGGGCACATTTCCCCTCTAAAGCTCTTTAAAAAAAAAATCCCACTGAATGACCCAATATGCAAGCCATAGTGTTTTTATTCCTTTGATTAAAATCATATTCACTCAAATACCCTCCTCATCCAATCGAATGCCCTCCTTTATTTTTTTTCATCCATCTTCCACTGCCACTCCCAGCAAAGAAAAACCAGAAAATAAAAACCATACAGGAATTAATGATGTTCTTTCATAATGAAAAATAAAGCATTGACACCCATAGAAAAAGAATGCCCACAATTTATAACAGTAAGTCATTATCTCTTGACTTACCTGTAAGAAATTGCTACCTGCAACCATTTCTGGGCTATTTCCTTACTGAGCATCTGTGGACATAGCCCTGCCCCCTCCCAACTTATCCCAAGAGGACTCTGGTGGAAGGCATGCCTGCTAAGAGACATTTTACTCTTGTCCCAGAGGGCTCCCTTAAGTGCATCATTAGAGTGTCAGGAAGGCATTTCCAGGGCAACCTAATCCACTAACAAAGTGCTTCCAGTTGAGCCTGCCAGTCAATAATGGTCCAGCCAACAGCTTACAGTAAGTCGGCCATTTCCCCTTTAAAACACCAGTATCTTAGTTTTCACATTCCTGATAAGAATATACTACTTCATCAATGAATAATATATGTGAGGCATACTCCATCCCAAACAATTGCTATTTAAAAAAATAAAAACCAAAAATGGAGGGGAATGTATGAATTGGATGCATTTATCTGATGGAATACCTGTGTTTATGGCCAACCTTGTCCCCAGAATTAGCTTGAAGATGGACTCAAAAGTTGGATAATTTCTGTTTTAACAATTTTTTTTCTTTCAATAAGCATTGGGTTACTGAACACATTCAGAATATTAGCTAACACTCCAACACCTGATTATATTTGACTTTGTTTCCTTAACTAATGCATTAACCTGTTCTGGCCTCAATCATCAGGATTTTACTGCTGGACCAATCAAGGAAATATTTGTTATGTGGTGCACTTATATCGCCATCTAGTGCCCCAAAGTATCAGTGCAGATCCAATACATGGGAACTCAGCAGAGCCAAAAAATAAATTTTTTTGTAAAACAAACTTTGCTTTTATTTTTAAGTTTTTATAGTGATTTGAGTTTACTTGACATGCACTATTCACAATGACAATGAAATAAACATTTAATTACCGCCATGCTAAGGAAAAATAAATCTAAATCTAGGCCTATTAAGTGCTGGTTTTGGTTAAAGTAGGCAAATGCTTTTGTTTTCTTTCATTCTTAAAAGAGTGGAACAGTACACCATGAAAATAGCTTTGAAGGTCAGGTATTAAAATATTATGGAACTAGTATGGCAAGAGGTAGAGAAGAGAGTAAGGAAATATCAGTCTTTTAAATCTAAAAAAAAAACACTTGAGAAATGGACATTAACCATTCCAATTTAAATTGCAAGCCATTAAAGACAGAAGCTAAGAATCAGAGAGGTACATAATTTCTACAGAGAAATGGACATCAACCATTCCAATTTAAATTGCAAGCCATTAAAGACAGAAGCTAAGAATCAGAGAGGTACATAATTTCTACAGAGTCTGCGGCAGAGTAGCAGAATAGGCTTCAGTCCACTGCACATTTGGTATGATCAATGTCTTATTTTCAACCTTATATATTTCAGACTAGGGATAAGAAGACATAAGTAAATAAAATGAGAAGAATATCAAAATTACTATATGTTTTTAAAAGCAAGTAATTTTAATCAATCAATTTAAATTGCAAGCCTAAAAGATTTTACAATTTAAAAGAATAATATTCTGAATTTCATAAATGAAGAGTTCTATTTATTGGAGATTAAGTTATTTTTGAGACAAGTAATTGTTAATTTTTTTTAAATGGTCTGATGAGACCTAAGAAATTAACACAAAGCATATGTTAATGTCAGGACGGAGGCTCACAGAAAGAGCTGAGTAGAAGAGGAGCCAGGTGAGCCAGTGATTCACACCTCAAGAAACCTCAAATATTTACTATAAAACTTCTTTTGAAATATGCTTACACATACAGTCACAGAGACACACTCTGAAGACAGAGAAACATAAAACCTTCACCAGACTACCATAAGCTTGTAGCCTGTGATATGCTGAGGTATCTAAAACACAGTCTGAATTTTTAATAAACAACAACAACAATAATAATAAATATTCACAAATATTCTTTTTTCCAGTTATATTGCATTATATTGTTTTGTGCCAACATGCTCCCTATTAATAATGAAGAACTGCTTTGGCAGCTCTCTTTGGGAATATCTACTTTTTAAATCACAAAGAGCCTCAAGAATTCAAGACACCTGAGCCTTTCCCCTCCTGAGGAATCAGGGGGTTGTTTAGAGGTTGGCCTGCAGCCTGCTCCTGTTGGGTCCACAGACCTCAGGTTAACCATCTTGATGTGAGTTAGTCCTTGTTCTTTTTGTCTCAGGGACTCAAACAAAGGAGGGGTGAGATTTAGAAGATAAAAGGCTTGAAGGAAAGAAAGCCATACACCATTCAGAGAGACTTAAATAGTGCTGGGGTAAGCAGGCCAGTGTGTCTCTGGGAGGCTGTCAGTGAACCTTCAGAGGAGGCAGGGAGCCAAGCCCAGGCTGCAAGCGTATTCCTGTCCTTCCTGTCAGCAGATAGCACCACTAGTGTTGTTATTCTCTCCTGGCAGCTCCCTCCGCTGAAACACTGGGATGGCACATTCGGCCGAAGGCTGAATAACAGACAGCAACAGATTTCTCTTAGGGGAAGAGCAAGAAAGAACGCTCCATCCTGCTTTCATGATATTCAGGCCCCTAGAACCTCAAGATGTACCCCAGGTAAATTGTAAAATTAATACGATGAATCTTAGCTTCTGCTTCCTCACCCCTACTTTCCATACACTCCCATAGCTGAATGTTGTAGGGTTTATTCTCAAAAGGACAAAATAATTTGAAATCATGTGATCATTTCCCACATCCTCACACCTAACACACCCTTGCATCTCCGTGCCATCAAGTGAAGATAGGTTTTTTTGCTGACTATCCTTGCTCTCAGAGAGGGAATTGATCCCATAAACTTATTCATACAAAGATGCTGTGCACTCAGGGTGTTCCGTACCCCTAAGAAATCCTGCATTATGGCCATCATCTAATAACTTTTGTTTATGGAGGGGAAGCATCAAATCCTCATCTCAGTCATCAGCCCTTGTTGAGCCCTTCCTGGCCAGCTAGGTGACTTTGACCAAAGGATTCAATGTCTCTCAGCCAGAGCAAGATGGCAATAAGATCTGCATCCCATGTGTATTGTGCAGATTAAACATTATGATGCATTTAAATACTCTGGACATTATATAGCTTTTAGTGAATACTTAATACATGCCATTAGTATTCATAACAGTGATAAAATAGTTGTAGTCATTGTTGTTAGACCCCAGTTAGAGGCATAAGGAAATTATGAAACATGTTCAAAGATTGAAATTCAATTCTACTTCCAAAATCATTGGAGGATTTTCAGGCTTTGGTGAATGAGACCGGGCAACAGCATTGGGGAACTGAAACTAATTACTATTCCAATGGTCAAAAATGGAAACACCACCATCTTTTGCAAGGGATGCTACTTACCTGGCACTATTCTATTCATTCCACGTGGATACATGAAGTGCCCGTGTGGCATCTAGCATGATGCTAGGAAGCTGAGATACAGAGCTGGATTTGATATAATCTTTGAGTTCAAGCAATCACATGCAAGCACACACTCAAATTCAAAATCATACCAATGAAAAAATAACTTAAAAGTCATAGATTCTAGAGCACTGAATTTTATGTCCCAAAATATGCCTGATGCTATACGCATCCTTTGGTCCTAGGTAGTTCACTTATGATTTGGACAGACCGTTTAACCTCAGGTGGCCTCTGCTACCCTATCTATAAAATGAAACTGTCTCTCTTTAAAGAGATCCTGTGACTGATGACAAAATAAAGATAAAATACAGCTGCCAAGTCTTCAAAGACATCCCAGGAAGTAATTTACTAGGTAAGAAACAAAAGATGAAGGCAGCAAACAGCAATCTTTCTTGTTAATGTAAAGCCTTACGAGAAAGAATTTAGATGAGACTAGAATAATCTTAGAGTTGAAGGAGGAGGCACTTCCAGGTCATCCTCCCTAGCCTCTGATCCAGTTAAAGGTCTGAAGTAATAGAAAACGTGTAGTCTAGTCATTTCTCTCAGTCTCTCCCTGAAGATACTCTTGAAATCGACTCTCACAAAATACAAATGAAAGCAAAAGCTGTTTGGATCACCATGGTGCCTCTGAATGGACGCCTACAGGTTACAAAGTTCTTTCAAGTGAGCTATCATTTTGAGATCTCATTTTTAAAAGTAAAAAAAAATGCTGCTATGAAAAAAGTACTGCTCTTCAGATGTAAAGGCAATATTCCTGACTGTATTAGTAGTTTTGGAATGTGTATTTGTCTGTACTCATTTCTATAGTAGGAAACTTTTCTGAAACAAATGATCCAGGTTAGGACTGTACAGTTTAACCATGAAGTTGATTATTATGGTTTGGATATGGGGTGTCCCCCAAAAGCTCCTGTGCGAATTCAGGAATAGATTAGATTATAAGAACTTTAACCTAATTAGTCCTTTCTAGTTTGAATGAACTGACTGGTGGCATTTGTGGGCTGGTGGGCATGGCTGAAGGAGGTGGGTCATTGGGGTTGTGTCAAGGGTGCATATTCCCTACAGCCCTTTTCCCCGCCTTGACCTAAGCAGTTGTCTTGCATTGGGCCCTTCCTCTATGATGTCTGGCTCTCCTGGGACCCAGAGCAATAGAGTCAGCCACCTATGGACTGAGACCTCTGAAACCATGAGCTCCAAATACACTTTTCCACTTCTAAATTGTTCTTATGGAGTATGTTGGTCACAGTGACACAAAAGCGGACTAAAATATTGATTAAATCCAATTTCTATGGATGTGTTTGAAAACTGTGATCTCATTAGCATGAAGCAGAGCCAAGAGAAATATTGAACCACCCACCTTTCCTTTCTTTCTTTTTTAGACATGTCTCACTAAGTTGCTGAGGCTGATTTAAACTTGTGTTTCTCCTGCCTCTGCCTCTTTAGTAACTGAGATTACAAGTGCATGCCACTGCACCCAACTTGATTCTATTTCTTAAAATAGATTGGCAAATGAGGAAAAACAAAATATAGCTGCTCATCAAACACTTGGTTCCATTAAATACACATGTACTATTTTAGTAATAGCTATAAAATAAACAAACAAAAGAGGTCTACCCAATACTCCTACAGTTCTTTCCCTACTGTTTAACCATGTCTGTTATTCACTGTATAATGCCTGTTATATATGTTAAGTTATATGTGTTGGACTCTTTCTCATGATGTTTGCTATGCATTGTGTAGTGTATCTTATCTCTTAGTCAAGGAAGAGTGTATTTCTGGGCCAATACTTATCAATTTTTTATCTCCTGCATAGGACACCCATTTTTCAAAAGACATTGGCAAAATCGGGAGTAAATATCTTTGCCTCTCTGAGAATATTCTCATGTATATATTAGGAATAAAAATATCCACTCTGCAGAATAGATGCAAGGATTAGAGATAATGTTCTGAAACTGCCTGGCAGATAGCAAGTGTTCAATAAGTAATGGGCAACATTATATTTATGCTTAACTCGATCACCACTCCCTAACTTCCTCCGATTTCAGTACATACCCCACAGGTGTGTGTGAGAGGTAGATGGAAGGGGACTGAGTTACTCATTCATGCTGGTGATATTACTGGTCCCTTTTCTGAGAGCCTGTTTTCCCTGCTAGGATGGGAGTAAGAGAAAGCAAAAGTGATACTGGGAACTCTAATCATGTTTGTCCTTAGAGATTGATAATTAGTTAATTTTAAAACTCACACCCTAAGTTGGAAGGTAACTACATCTTTCAAAGAATGAGGAATGGAGGAAAGTAAATGAACAGGCTGGCTCATTCAAAATATCTCACATCATTTTATAGTAATTCAGCACTGTCACTTTGGGGTAGCAATTGTTCATAGAAGGCATTTTTTCCCAACTAAATCAAGACATGTCATATAAGTTTGTTGAAATGAATTGCACCAGTGTCATCCACAGATGGAAAGCAGTAGGAAGAAAGAAGGACAAAAACCACGTAATGAATGGAAAGATTCAGTTCGAGGAGAATAACTGAATTGTTTTAACAGAGAACTTGAGATGTCAAAACTGGAGATTGTAGGTATGCTCTGAACACTACCTTTTTTTCTTATCTTTTGTGTTATTTCTGAGATAACTTAAAATGGGGCTAGATCATTTTTCATTCATCTTGGTATCCCCTAGAAGGTAGCACAAGGTATGACATCTGAAAGATGCTCAATTAATTAATGTTTGTTGAATTTAGTTGCAGGAGCAAGAGTGATATCTTCAGAATGGCCCAAGAAATTGATATGTTAAAAAGCTGACAGGGTTATGTCTGAACAAGCAATGGGTTGGGAACATAAGGCAATTCATTCCAGTTTATTTCTCAAGGCACTTGAATTCTGCATACTAGCAAGGACCTTTTTGTTTGATTGGGCCCCAGAGAAATAAACTGGATGCAAAAACTAGCCTCTTTGAGCCCAGTACTGCAAAGAGGTTATTCAAGTGCTCCACGTGAAATGAAACTGGAATGGAAGGAAGACAGACAATTAATAGAAATATTTCTGAAAGAGTAACATTTTACAAAACTGTTCTGACAGAAGTTTCTTAAAATAAAACCATGCCTGTGGCTAAACAAATTAACAAGATTAATAATTAAAACTGACCCTAACTGCCAGACCATTTCACACATACCATCTCTTCTTAATTCCTGTAACAATCCTAAACTGTTGGTATTGTGGGGAGAATAAAAGAGTCTCCAAGAGATTAGGTTACCAGCAGCGGATCACATAAAGCCTATCTTACCCCAAAGGCTCTCTTGACTATACTGAACCTATTCAGGCATGTTATTTTCTTTATTAAATATCCTCAATGTGTACCCAATACTTGGGTTTGGCATCACATAGAGCAATAACACATTTCTAGCTAGATCACCACTGTGTCTTCAGTTCTAGTTCAGTGCCAGGCAGAGAGAAAGAGATCTATAAGTCTTTGTCAAAAAAAAAAAAAAAATGATCGTTAGAATAAATTAGCTAATGAATGAGAGAATAAATAAATAAATGAAAGGATAAGCTACCAATGGGAACATTGATATCTAAAAATTTCAGCTGGATACAGCAAGAGTGCAATCTCATGTGGCACATTTAATTTTCTTCACTTCCAAAATGTTAGTTCCAAATGGGAGAATATTTTAAGGGTAACAAAAAATAAAAGGTTTCTGAACATAGCATCAGAGGACTGACTCTTCATGCATACAAAAGGATGAGCAATATAGAGGTATCTTTTTTCTTCAGAATTTAGAATTCTATAGAAATAAGAGATTTTTTTTTGGAATAAGAATCTCCCACAGAGCAATCAAATCCTACTTTTTTTTAAACTGTTAAGATGTTGGGAAAAGTATTTACTTTAAAAATATTTTGAGATGGTTTCATACATTAGTCACTATGCATCTTTTCCAAAAACATACAGGAAAAGAGGGTAGAGGGCCTGGTACTGATTGATCTACACAGAAACATGTATTGGGCATAAGATTTTAGGGGCAAAGCACACCATTCAAATATGAGAGGGAAAACATCATCCTTTGCTGTACAATGCAGATTTGCAGAACTTCTGCCAAAGAAATTGCATGTTACCATTGTAGACAATGATCTGAACTTCAAGCACATCTCACAATAACCCTAGGGTCTCTCAAAATGACAGGCTGGTGTGCAATGTGAAGTTCCAATCACTACCTGAGGACATCATGCAATCATTTGAGAGGGAGCCAGTGTTGTATATCTTCCTGATAAATCTGGTTGCCATTCATCAGGAAAAAAAAAATGCTTGTGAACAAATGGAGTGACACACAAAAAAAGATTTATGTATCTGATAGAAACTGGATTCGACCTGATTCCTCCTGACCAACCTCTTGAATTTTTCATATATTTAAATTATATTTCAAGAGTAGTTATATACAACTGCTGTTGAAGAGCCATCATCCTGGACACAGAAGCTACACTTACCCCGGGTGAGACATTTAATAAAATCATAAATTAAGATGAAAACTTGGATAAATGGGCTAGCTACAGAGAAATACTAAATGTCTTAGTTGCACCAAAGAGTAAGCAAATACATCCCTTTTATTGCCATTGTATTCAAAGATAATTATATCTGTTAAGTGTAAAATCAGAGAAAGTAACTACCTAAAGGAAGTAACAGATGGAGTCCATGATGAGAACATCAGTGTTTCATAATAATAACAAAAAAGTCACTTACCTTTAAAAACAAATTCACTTACAGAGCCACTGGCTAAGGCTTGGTATATCTCGGTTGGCAGAGTGAATGCTATGTGTAAGCCCCTGAATTCAATCCCAAGCATCACAAAACAAAAAGAGTTAGAAAGAGCCCCTGGCTTATCAGAGTCCTTTCCCACGGGTCCAGTTCCACTTAGTAATGACAAATTTTGGTTTTTTGTTGTTGTTATTGACAAAGGTTGTTTAAGTCCAACAAAAGCAACTTTGGGCTCCTTTCAACTCCTTCTCTTCTATGTCTCTTATTGTCACTCACTTCAATATTTATGAATCATGCATTGTCTTTACAAGAAACCATCAGGCACTCTAAAAGAGATAGTGATGAATCAGACATAAATTTTACCTTCCATAAGCTTGTTATCCAGTAGGGTAAAACAAAAAAAAAAATAAAAAAGAATTTCGGAGACAACTGAAACACAGAAAACGTAATGACTGCTACAAAGAGAACTTGGGAAAGTTCAATGAGAAATTCAGATCTAACCAAAGACAAAGTCATTTTTTGAAATACTAAGGAACATCATGCTTAGCCCAAAGTACCCATTAATAAATTATTGATGGGCTAAAAAAGTGCCACCTTGCATCACTGTACATTTCCTGGGTATGAAGTCAAAGAGGCACTCATCTAGAATTCATTTAGAACCACTCCAGATGGGGCTGGTTCATTAAGGGACTAGTGATCTCAGAAATATTTTATATGTGTATATAAATATAAGTCCATTGCAGCAGTGGACCCAACAGCTAATTTATATTTGGTTCTCAGCCAATAAAGACTAAGAGTCATTTGAGTGGCCCTTCCCAGGCTGTTTACATACTCCTCCAGGGCCCGCTTTCTGCCATTACTTGTACATCTGCAATCTCTTTGGCTCAAGATGGCTGACAAAAGGTGTGTGAGCTACAGTGTTGGGGATGCTACAAAAGATGGTGGAAGATGCTGGATGGAACAAGCAGGCTTCACTGCAACAACTCCAAATGCTTCTGAGGAGATGGTCTAAGACACCCAGGTCAGCAGTCAGTTGTTGCCTGGTAGAAATCTTTTGACATGTTGAAGGACAACATAAGCCTCCCTATAGCACAGAAAGATGTGAATAAAACTATAGCCAGAGGCATATCACACCACAACATCAGGAGGCATGAAGAGAAAGAAGGACCATTTCCTAAGATTGATTTCAGCAGCACATACCCAGCCTACTGTATTGCATACTTATGCATAGCAACAGTCTAATTAATGTGATCATTTCCATGAACAGATTTCTACACTAAAGAGGATATGCCTATAGATTAAGGATGGAGGTGGGGGGAAAGAATTCCAAATACTATTTCTATCTTAACTACCTAGGAAACCCTGTGGTTAAAGATATCCTGAGGATCTGGGAAAGCTGATTGGTGTTGGCCATAGTAGTTCCTCAGGCAACGTGTAATACCAGAAGTCTAATAGAGGAATAGAGTGAGTTTTGATCACACACACACACATACACACACATTCACAGACAATGTTGGAGCAATTGTGGTCAACTTTCATGACTGCAAATAAAGTTTGTCTGACTTGTTGTCAATGTTCACAAGTTTGGGATAGAAAAGGAAAGAAATTTATCAAGAAATACTGAAAAGTAATGATTACTTTAAACAGCAAAGCCATGGGACAATCATGTTGGACTTTGGAACTAGGAAACTCTAGGGCTGAACCCCATCTTCATAATTTACAAACTGGGAAAGTCATCTCACCCCTCTGAGTCACGATTTTTCATCTATGCAGTAGGGATAACAACTGTACTTCCTTTATACAGGGTTTGTGAGAACTAATATGACAATGTATATTAAGTGATTAGTTACCTACCTACTCCATATAAAGAGATCAATAAATATAGCTCTTGGTATTATATTATGTACCTAATGCTTAGTGTATTTTTAAAATGCATTTTCATCCCAAACTTATTTACTTTATTAGCTCCATGAAAACCTATCACTAATGTTAGCCAATCCTTACTCTGAACCCCTTATAGATCCAAAGGGAAGGAAAAAAAGCAATGGCTTAATCTCCTTTGGACATAGACCTCCTAATGAAAGATGTTTGGGGCAGGTCAAAGGGAACCCTATGTCAGTGTTGTAATTATTCTCATCTGGATAACATACTTCCAATTGTCGGTGTTAACTACCTCTCACCCCATAAGCTCCAGGCCTTGCTCTTCAATTGTTAGCTGTCACTTGTTCCAGCATGGTCCCTTGTCCACAAGGATGGTTGGGCTAAAATGTGCACATTTTTTAAGTTCTCTCTCCCCTTTTCTGAACTAATTCATCATCACTATGCAAATGACCCCCAAATCTAAATTTTTGTCTGATCTTTTCCCAACTTTTATATGTCTATTAGACATCTTCACAGGGAACTACCAGCACTTTATACTCATTTTCAGAGCCAAATATCTCTTTGTAACTGCATCCATTTTATTCCACCAACTTCTCTGTCTCTGTTAATGGCATCACTGGCTTTCTCTCTCTCTCTCTCTCTCTCTCTCTCTCTCTCTCTCATTCAAGTGAAAACTCATCAACTGATTTCTCTTTGTTAGAGAGTTTGGCTACTGTAACAAAGTACCTGAGATAATCAACTTATACAGAGAAAATATTTATTTTGGCTCAAAGTTTTGGAGGTTGTAGTTCATGATTGGTTAGCTCCATTGCTTTTAGCCTGGGGCAAGGCAGCACATCATGGCAGAAGCATATGACAGAGCAAAATCTCTTGTGATATGAGCCTGGGAACAATGAGAAAAAGAATAAGAGGTCAGGGTCCCATAATCCCCTTTGGGGACAGTTCCCAATTACCTAAGAACCTCCCTCTAGGCCCCGCCTGTCAAAGGTTCTGCCACCTCCTGATAACACACCCTGGGGACTAAACTTTTAAGACATGGATGGGCCTTTGGAGGACATTTAGCATCCCAACTATGGCAGGCCTTTTGGCTCCCAATAATGAAATCTGTCCACTTTATCTCTAGCATAATTCTTTTAGGTATTTCTTCTTCTATTTGTCCTACCCAGTACTTTGCCTTTTACCTAAATTTGTTTATTCAACAAATAATAATTGAGCATTCTCCATGATCCTGGTAAAGCAGTAAACTGTATAATCAACCTATTGGGGACCCAGAGATGAACGACATAGTCAGGTCTTTTCCTTCAGAAGACTTCCATTCTCAGCAAAAAACACAGATTCTAAACAAGTGAACAAATAAAAGAGCAATGTAATTTCAAATAGCTGCGTGCATTATGAATAAAACAGAAGTAAGTGGTAGGAAAGGTATGTCTTGGATAAAGGGCCAAGGAGAAAAGGATGGATACTGCCGGCTGGGACTCTCTAAGAACGTGAGCTGAGACAAGAAGTCAGCTCCGAAATCCTGAGACCCGTGTATCCTTGGCTGAAGAAGGACAGGAATAAGGCTCAGAAAGCTGATGTGAGACTGAGCTTGATGTTCAAGGAACTGAGAAAAACCACTGGACTGAATGCTGGAACCTCGCATACCACACTAGAAGTGTAGATTTCATTCTAAGTGTGATGGAAGTCATTAGTGAGTTTAGTCGCAAGTGATGTATGTTCTGGTTTACTTGTTTATTTGTTTGTTTGTTTTTAATGCTGCTTGCTATGGGAATAATGGGTTCTTAGGGGAGCAAAATTCATAGTAGGGAAATTAGTGAGAGAATATTCAGGATCCATTATAAATGATGAAGATTTAGACTAGGGTTGAGGAAAAATAAGTGAGGAAAAGCTGCCCATGATTGTGGATGCCTTGTGGAGGTATGGGGGAAGTGGAAGTGAGTGGTATTAGCACATGACCTGCTAACTTCCTCCCTGCTTCAAAGCTTTTCATCCAGTTCATTAAACACAAAGCCAACAGTGTGGTCTTTCTAAGGATGCATTCTTTGCCCATATATCTTAGTTGGCTCCTCATTGCTTTATAGAGTAAAGATCAAAGTCCTTGATAAAGTTCAAAGCCCCATGTTATCTGGCTACTTTAAAGATACATACAAATATAAAGAAAAAAAAGAATAACAAAGCAGTCCTGAATTCTGAGATAAATCTTTGCACAAACATGAAATTCATAGAAAATGGTACTAGCTTTTGATATATGAGCTCTTTACTTGCTCTTAAAACCTGAAAGTTCTGTCAATGAAAGAGCCACAGTATGTCAAGCAGTAGACTTCAACTCCCAAGGAAAGAAATAAGAAAGCTTTGGAAACTGAAAGAAATCAAATAACTTTTTGGACACAAATAAATTTATGAATTAATTTTTTGATGACCCTTGATTTCATCCATTCCCCTATTTATAATCTCCAGAGAAAACACAGGTCAAAGGAATACCTTACTACAAAATGTAGTGATCTAGTTAGTTAATCATATGGAGAGAGAAAAATTGATAGAATAAATCCATTCATCACATTGAAACTATGATCTGCTTTCCCCTCTGCCTGAAACAAGCATTTTTTAGAAATTGAAAATTCATGTCAGGATCATTAAGCCAACTTGAGAAGTCACTGGAAGTAACAGAGTGACAGAAGATGGCAGTGCTGTCACAGTCCTTGCATGGACTTGAGGCCTTAACAAAGGGCAACTGAAAGCTACCCTGAGTAACATGGCTCATTTTTTTTTACCCAGGGTCTGAAGTGAGTCTCAGTTTCAATTGCTTATTTCTTCCAACTAGCTAAGTCTCAAGCCCCCAAAGAGAGCAATGAGATCCCCTCTGTGTCTGCCACCTAGATATACCTTGCCATCTCAGTGTGGCCTTAAGAAATATAAGCTCATCTCTATACTTATGTTAGTAATCAATTGTTTGGTCTTTTACAAAACATGTGGTGAAAGAAATTTACCTGACCTGATCATATAAGAAAAATTCTCCATATTTAACATAGAATCATTCAACAGGCCCTAAAGTTTCTTTCTACGGATACAAAAATGAATGTATACCCAAGCCCTTCCTCAAAAAATGTTTGATGACTGATTCTTTACATAAAATACCAAGACATGAAGGGTCCTGGTCCTCAAGATGACTTAATAGACAAGCTTGGACAAGGATTAGTCAATGGAGAGAGGCTACCAAGTCCCCCACAAGAGTGGTAAAAGTCCCTTATGGTATATGGGGATGAATGCAGCTTCATGCAGAGCTCATCACCCCTGCCTGCTGCCACACTCTCATTTCTCTGAGAAGGGATTTCCACCAATGACTTCAAGTCAGAAGCCCCACTGAAGGGTATGGCTTTCATGGGAAAGTTCTAATCAATATACATTTTGATAACAGTTTCAGAAATAGTTCCACTCCCTACCCCTATCACAAAAGAAAGGGAAAATATGTTCTTATTGACCATTTGTCAAGTGAAGGAATACATGCATTTAATGCATAACATTGGTGACAATTAGGGAAGTTCAACTGTGGCAGAGAATGGGGATTATTGTGTGTAGTGTGGTGCATGTGTGTATCCATTCACTCAAATGATAAATATTCGTTGAGTGTGCTCCATGCAACAGGCATTGATCAAGGCATTAAGAATATAGCAACGGACATAAAATAGTCAAAGCGTCTCCTTCATGGAGTTTACATCCTAGACAATTAATAAGCACATCAAATGTGAAATCATGATAAGTGCTGTAGAGAAGAATAAAATCAGGAGAGAAGGATATTAATTACTGCATTGCATAGAAGGGGCATTAACAGAAAGAGGTCAGAGGGGACAACGAAAGAGGTAAGGGGAAGCGTGTTCTTTAGTGGTGTAAGCTAAAAAAAGCTTTGTCTAGGCAGGTGAACAAGGAGACATAAAGGAAAGACATTTTCATATAACAATCAACAGTAATAATAGACATAATAATAGATACCAACTATTAAAATGATATTAAGTGACTATCACTTTGCTAACCATTCTTCAATTTATTCATTACAATAAACCTTATTAGTATAACATTTTGGCGCAAGGAAATTAAAAAATCAAAAGAGAAAAAGAGAGAAGGAAGACGGGAGGGGGCCTAAAAAAATAAAAGCAAGAAAGGAAAGGAAGAAGAAGAAGAGAGAGAAAACCAAGGCTCAGGTAAGTCTCTTGCCCCAGGTATCCTATGCTGATATACAGAGTATGAATTTAGGGGAGTTGACAGTCTGACTCCAAAGCCTGTACTTAACCCAGACACTGGACTGGGGTACAGATAAGTTGTGTGACAATATTCATGGACTTTGCCTTGGAATTGCTCATAGACTATAAGAGAGACAAGCTTCTAGAGACATAATGCCAGTGCAGTGAGAGGAGCCATGATGAGGTTCCATAGAGTTAAGGAAACAGAGGAAATGATGACTCTGTGCCTGACGAAGGATGGGTGAGGCTCATCCAATGCAGACATACTCACTATGTCTGCATTTATGTTTTATGTAATTCATGGCTCTCGCTGGGCCTGGTTACCCACAACTAATCTGCAGTTCCTTCTAAAGCCTCCTTCTGGTGGATTTCCCCAGGCTGGCCTCTCAGGTTGTGGTTAGTCAGCCTCATCCTGCACATAAGAAGTCATTCTGACACAGGAGCTGCACAAACTCTTTACAGCCACTCTGAAGGAGGAAGAAAAATAACAAGATAGCAACTACCTTAAGTACCCGAATAAAAGAATAAGGAATATGAGAAACATGTGGATTAAAATGTGATGGCTGTACTATGTTACAATAGAAGTGAAAAGGGTAAAGATTCTGGAAAGCCACTCATAATAACTCAAGGCCACAGCTATCTACAGTCACTCAGAGAGGAAATTTGTATTCTCTGAACATTCTCATGACCCATCACAATTTGATTTAAATCTTGAGTCCTTAAACCAGATCCATGTATGAATATCACAAAGTTCATGAATTCCCTGGAACTGTATGCAAAACAATGTACCTTTGGTGCACTTTCTAGAAATTCCAAACAACTTATCCAAATTTCAATAAAGTATGAAATTTCTCTTAACCCCAAATAGGTTAAGAGCTGTGCTTTGAATATTTTCACAATGGTTGGTCAAAATTTAAATAATTTATAAATTTCAAAAATCCTAAGTGAGCATTTTGATATTGTTGTTATTCATCACTTTTATTAAAGTGTTTGCAAATTCATGTGCCACTTATGTCCCCACACATGAGTATGAGGCAATAACATGATCCCAGAGCTTGCCTTTGATTATGTTGTGCATTATTGACCTTCTATCTTCCTTTTGGAACTTCTGTGTAGGAAGATTAGCTCATCAAAGAAGGTGTCAGTTAGTTCAATAGTGGTTCCCAGCCTCCATATATGTTGGCAACGAGGGGTGACAGATGGGATGGATATTTGATTGGAAAGGACAGAATCACCTCACCTATCTGGTGTTTTCAAGCTATACACACCCTCCCACCCAAGACTTCTCCATTTCACTACTCCTATTCCAGTCCTTACTATCATTAATTCAAGTTTCTTTTGATACTTTCTCCTTATGTATATTTGGATCACTCTAGGCATAATAACTTAATTTAGTCATCTCTTTGTTAAATTTGTTCTCTAGTCATTGAAGAGGTATAGAGAATAGTGGAGAATCATTCATCTCTTAACTGATGCTGCTCAAAGGCAAACTTTCCAGAGCTTGAAATGTTCTACCTACCAAGCACCAACCTCACCAATTTTAAGTATCTTTAGAAGTTTAAGAAACAAGTTTAGAGTCATAAAATCCACCTCCAGCTATATAACTCTATACTCCACCAGAAAAGTGAATCATTAAAACTACATTCTATTGAAAGACTTAAGAAAAGATAATCTGAGAATTTAGCCTCAAAGATTTCTTTGCTACAAGATAACAGAAATCATGGGAAAAATATAGGGCAAATATTTATTAGCTTTTCAGAACAAAGGAAAATTTGCAGAAAAAGTATCCAATCAATAGAAAAACCAGATAAAATCAAAAGTTCATTATTGACAAAAATTTCCCTAACATCTTCTTTTTACATCAAGAAAATCTTTTGGTTGTGACAAGCAAGAAACCTATAACGACTGGTGATTACTAGAGTTTTTGCCTCCCCTAGTGAAGAACAACTCCAAATATATAATTTCCCAGTCTTCCTGTATGTAGAAGCTGTTCTCCATGGTACGTGTGCTACATACTAAATCAACCACATCAACTTCTGGGGTCAGGGTAGGCTGGAGCAGTGGTTACTGAAGAACTGACATGTGCAAATATCTTTCTAAGAAACCTCAGCCTGAGACAGAATAGTTGCTAGCAACAATATTCTAATCTTCCTTCTGGCTGGTTCTCAGTAAATAGCCTCCTCCTTAAACATTTAATACAACTTAAAGACATCTCACATTTGTAGAATAGTTTTTACAGGTGAAACTAAAGATTGCACAGAAGATTTAAATAACGACATAACTCTGAAGTATAAAATTCAGAAATCACCTGCCAAAGAAGAAATTCAATGAGCAAGTAAGTAATTAAAAATTCTACCTCCTGCTACCTGTGGATCATTTAATGACTCAGTGAAGACATATCATCTTCACATCTTTGTCTGTATATGTTCTATCAATAAAAACTTAAATTTGAAGAGAAGGGAGAACCCAAGTGATATTCTGATATAGCTAAAAAATAAACAGCATCTCTCTTTTCTCTTTCTCAGTCATCAGCACCAGCTTTTGCATTTCAAACTCTAAATTTAATGTGAAGAAAACTTTAATATCACAATGACCTTTCTAGACTTTAGGATGGGACCCTGTTATTTTTCCATTTCTACCTTTAAAAAAAGAAAGGCAGTTCTAAGAATGTGATGAAAATGATACCTGAAATTATGCATTCAATAGACATAGTAACTATGATTACAACAATGAACCAGGATAATGTGTTATGTTATTGACAAGTAGAAAATTGTCATAAGTGGTTTGCAATATCCATGGCTAATAGTCTGGTGAAAACGAGTCTAAGAAATAAATGAGATTTGTCAGATCTCTCAAATACATACATAAGATTTGTGCCCTATGAATTATGCCTTTTATATTTATATATCTGTAATTTCAGAACTCAGAAGTCCTAAGGAGTATCTTGACACCTTGCTGAGTGATTATCTGAATAATGTTTGTCTCCACCAACGATAATGTAAGCTCTGCAAAGGAAGGAATAATGTCTATTTGTGTTCGTCACTGTAACCTGTCCCTTGCATCTTGCACAATGCCTGACTCGTAATGGGTCTTCAATAAAGGGTCATTGAATTGATGGATGAATTAACACATTGCCAGTCCTTCCTTCCCTCCGTCCTTCCTCCAACCCCTCTCTTTATGGCTCTCTGTCAATTTTCTGGTGAGGAAAGTGATGCCATGAAAAGTTTCATGGGTGATATCACAACAAATTGTTAAAGTGAATTTACAACTCGGGCTCTTCTTCTTCTAGCCACCCTGTACTTTAGGTGATCCTATCTCCTTCCCATTCTTTAGTAAGAACTATAGTTCTCATCACCACTTGATAGTATGACAACTCTAAAAGAAAATGAAAAAATCTTGCCTTGAACATTGTTTGCAAGATGCTAAAACTTGAACAAACATGTGGTATATTGCCTTGGAAGCTTGGTCTGGTGTTGGGAGTGTGTTGAAGAAAAAATGAGAATACCTGAAGAAGAGTTGAATATTTGCCTAAACAAACTGGTTAAAATCTCCTTCTGCTGTCTTTTATCTAGTGAAAGAATTATGAATGAGACTTTGCAACTATTTCTTAAAACTACAAAACTGGAATATCATTAAAAGATTTATACAGAAAAGAGTCAATGTTTATGATGATGAAGAGCTCTGACTGGCAACATGGATAACTTATTACTTAAACTTTCAACCACATTTCATTAGGCTCTGAACAGGGACTATAGGTCATTGATTCCTCCTTTCCTTTTTAAAATTAGGATCTAGCACAAACTTGATACAATAAATTTTATACTTATATATTTTCCCCTTAAATCTATAGAGTTTAGTTACTAGTATCAGTCATAATTATTTTCTGGGTTGACCAAATGAGGGTTTCTGATGCCTTTTTTGATTGTGAACATCAGGCATTGACATAATTGATGGAAATTAATCAAGCAATGGATTCCTTCTTGCAATACAGACAATTTGCATTTAATTTTCCATAAACAACAATCCAATTTTATACAAAAGAGGCATCCAGGAAGAAAGCACAAAAGAAGATGAGGATAATATTTTTAAATGACTGAGTGTCACAAAGGCAAAACAATGTGGTTAAGTACAGAGATTCTAAAGCCAATTACTTGGGTACTAGTCCTGGCTCCACTTCCCTGCATCATGTGCTTCTGTCTTCCTCTGCAAACTGAGGATAGTGATAGTATCCATCTTAACAGAAAGTTTTGAGGATTAAGAATCTTATGTGTGTGGTACTTAAAATAGTGCCTGGCATATAACAAGTGCAAGTTTTTGTTATTATTATCATTATTGCTCATATCTTAAATAAATAATGATATGGCACATTAAATGAGAAGGAAAATTGGCTTTTATCATATTGTTAAGATTATTCTGTATACATAGAAAGTAACTGATGACTGAAAGTGACTGTTGGTAGCAAAGGACTTAAATAGGAATTTCTCCATGGAAGATAAACAAGTGGTTAACAAGCATCAATGCTCAACATCACCATTCTTTAGGGAAATGCAATGAGCTCTCACCTCACCCCCATCGGATGGCTGCTATGAAAACAAACAAACAAAACAACACGTGTGGGCCAGAAAGTAGAGAAACTGGAACATTTGTACACTGTTGTTGAAAATGTTAAATAGTGTAGCTGCTATGAAAAAGAAAATTAAAAATAAAATTAAATTAAAAATAAAAATTAAAAATAAAATTACCATGTGATCTAGCACACCTGTTTATATGTACAAAATAATTGAAATCAGGGTCTCAAAGAGCTATTGGTATACGCATGTTCATAGCAGCAATTATTCACTACAGGTAAAAGATGGAAGCAACTTAAACATCTATCCATCAATGGATGATGGGATAAATAAAATATATATAAATAAAATATAGTATAAACTTTTATTTTTATGATTTATCAAATATTTTATGAACACCTCCCATTTGTTAGGCACTGTTCTTGTTCATCAATTAACAATCCTGCCTGTCCTTCTGAGGTGTATTTCTAATATAATACATAATTTCTAGGTCCAGCAGGATATGTGACAGTCTGACAGTCTTACTACCAAAAGTTCTCTGGGTTTCATTTTTCTCATCAGTAAAATGAAGTATGTGTGGTAAGGAACAAAATGATACTTTTCCTTTGTGCATCTGAAAGGATCGGAAAAATGATATGCAAATACCATATGAATGAAGATATAAAAAACCACTAGGGGGCAAGATGAGCATGGTGTAAACATTCTACTGATAGGAAATTCTAGAAACAAACAGGAGCATTTTATTATGCATCATGAAAAAATAAGCAAACAGCAAAGGCTGGATATCACTGGATGTAGGCAGAGTGCTACAGAATAGTTTTCCAAATGTGCTTGATTCTGCCAACAAAGTATTTGATTAGAGACTATGTTTTTATGAGTAATAGCTGTGCAAGAAGCAGAATGCTTAATTTCATAATTGACTAGAATCTATAAATGCATATAATAATAGTAAGACTGTGTCTACAGAACCACAAAACAACCACCAATATATTCAAACTTGAAGTAGCTCTTTACTCATGAGTTAGGATCTAAATAATACACATGTGGAATTCTTTCTTTTACTTTTTTTTTGGTAGGGGGATAAGTGGTGTACCCACTCTTATATTTTTAACTTTTTCATTTTTTATAGTATTAATTTAAGGTACATGACACAATGTTCTAATATACATATATGTAACAAAATGATTATTAGTAGAGATAAGCAATTTAACACATACAATATGTCAGAGTTACCTTTTGTGTGATAAGAGCACCTAAAATCTACTCCAGGAGAATTTCTATCACATATTGCAATATTATTGACTACAGCCCTCATGCTATATTTTAGACTTCCAGATTTATTTGTCCTATGTAACTTCAACTCTCTACCCCTTGACCGACATCTCCTCAGTATTCCCCTGTCCTGTCTCTGATAACCACTCATCTACTTACACCTTCACATGTTCAAGTTATTAGAGTTCTTTAGATTGTATGTTTTTATAATAGAAATCATGCAATATTTTTCTTTTTGTGTCTGGCTTATTTTTCTTAATATAATGTACTTCAATTTCACCATGTTGTCATAAATGGCAGAATCTGTCCTTTTTTAAAACTGAGCAATGTGTTTGTGGGTGTGCTACAGTTTCTTTTTTCATTGATGGTCATTTAGGTTTTTCCCTTTTTTGGCTATTCTGAATAATTCTACAATGAACATGGAGTGCAGATGTTTCTACAAGATGCTAATTTCATTTCCTTGGGTAGGTATTCACAAGAGGGACTGCTGAACAGAGATTGCTGCTAACTAGTACCAACATCTCTGATCGCAAAACAACATTTTTCCCACTTTCATCCCATTGGAAAGTGGTAGTTTTAAAACTTGTCAAAAATCTTTGACCAGTCTTCCCATCAAAAGTTGGAGTTCTCTAATTCCTTTTTTAAATACAGTGCTGAGGATCAAACACAGCTTTGTATATGCTAGGCAAATGCTCTGCCAGTAAGCTATATTTGACTACCACCACCACCACCCACCCTTCCCTTTCACTCACGCTTGTTATACAAGCTACTTGGGAGTCGGAGGCAGGAGGGTTGCAAGTTCAAGGACCTGGCAACTTAGGGAGGCTCTTGCTCAAAATAACATAAAATGAGCTGGAGATGTAGGTCAGTGGTAAAGCACTTCTTAGCATGTAGAAGATCTTGGATTTATACTCATAAACCCTCCCCCCAGGACACACCACTCCTTTCTAGCCTATACAATGCATATGAAGTGATGTGTGACTTCCCAGGATAGTGTAGAAACTTTCATTTGATTCTCAGGATGCTCTCAGGATAGATGCTCTTCCTTAGGATCTAGCCACTACACTTTGAGAAAGCCTATGACATATGGAGAAGCAGGGTACAGGTGCTCTGGGTGAGAGCTCTAGTGAAGATTCCAGCAGTCATCATCAGCAGCAGCAGTGGTCAGATATGTGAGTGAGAGGCTCGGGAGCCTGAGGCAGGAGGATCCCAAGTTCAAAAACAGCCTGAACAATTTAGTGAGGGCCTAAACAACTCAGTGAGACCCTGTCTCTAAACATAATATTTTAAAAAGGGCTGGGGATTTAAACTCCCCTGGGTTCAACTCCTGGCATCAAAAAATGAATAAATAAAAATATATGTGACTCAGTGAGTTTTCAGATGATTCCAACACCAGCAAAGTTGTGTGGAGCAGAGATGAGATAATCCTGGCAAGCCCTTGCCCAGATTAGATTTGTGAGGAAATAGAATGATGCTATAGTTGTTTAAACCAAAAAGTTTTGAGCATTTGTTGGTATTTTTCTTTTCTTTTAGTTGTTTTTCTACTTTTGTTTTGTTTTTTACAAAGTGATAGGTAACAGGAACATTGGATTATGAAAGAGGAATTTAAGAAAATAAACTGCCAAGGAATTAACACTTTTGTGGATTCCCGTTGGCATGGATCCATGATGCCTGCTCTTAAAAAGATTTAAAAGTTCTCAAGATATGCTGTCCCTCATTGTTCATCCCATGTGCTTTGTATACCAGTACTCAGAACTATGTGTCCTGGAAACAGATGATGACTTCTCATTTGGTGAGGTTATTATCAATGACAGGAAGGCCACCACTGACAGATTATTGTAAACATTCTCCCGGGGAGCAGGTCTGCAAATGAGAGCCTATTGCTGGTCCAGATCTCCCAGATCACAAAGAATAGTACTTCAGTCAACTTTGCATCACTGTGAGAAAATAGCTGAGAAAAACAATTTAGAAGAGGAAAGAATGATTTGGGTTCACAGTTTCACAGGTTTCAGTCTGTAATCACTTGGTCCCATTGCTGTGGACTTGGAGTGACGCAGGACTTATGGAGGAAGGGTGTAGTAGGGAAAAGCTGCTTACCTCATAGCAAACAGGAAGAAGAAGGAGGAAGGAAGGGACATGGGATAAGATATCCCCTTCAAAGGCACAACTCCACTGACCCATCCTTTCAATTAGACCCCACCTCCCCAAGTTTCACTACCTCCTCATAATGTCTTCAACTATAAGCCCAGCAATGGCTTAATCATGGATCATGAGGGCTCTGTCCAATCACCTCCCAAGAGCTCCTCTAAACATTGCTGCACTGAGTATCAAAACTTCAACACAAGTCTTTGGGGGACATCTCATATCCACACTTAAAACAAATGATGGGTGTATTGAATGGAAACTCCGAAGTGGCCTTATCAAGTTGGAAACACTGAGGAACAAATTTATCCAGGAAGCTTGCATCCAACTTGTAGGAGAAACAGAAGAGGACTTCTTTGAACTTAGACTACCAAGGAGCTGACAAGAGTCTATTGTATGTAGAGCCTGGCACATGACCGAATCTCAGTAAATATTTATTAAATAAATGAATAAATACCACAAATACAGCATTGTTCTATGCCATAGTTAGGATACGAAACTATAACATGTCCTTAGTGCTAATAGAGCTTCTAATGTAATTAGATGGTTACCATTGCCTTCTTACTTACTACCTAATCTTTGTCATGTACCAGCTGAAAGTCACAGAAAAGATATCTGTTGGCTCTGATACTATTATTAATAAAAATCTATCAGAGTCTTCTTTCTGATCACATATTTACCCTGCTGGTGGAAGAAGGGTCCTCCCCACTAAATGGGACCATCCTCTCCCCTAAATAGGACCAGAGGACTGAAAACATGGTATACTTGACTCTGGAAAGGTGAGACTGTCAGCAGTTTATTAATCACATGTACTCCCATCTAGATGAGAAAGAGACTATGCCAGGCAGGGCCACATGGGGTTTGCATTCAGAAATAGCATGAACAAGAACAGGCTGTGGCTTATAGTATTTGAAGGACTGAGTAACACTAGGTTTCCACAAGTGAATAGAATTGACTTTTGTAAATACATTCACTAGTTTATAGGGTGGTAAAAGTGCTTAGACTGAAGCCTCTGGTAGGGTGCAGCTGCTATGATTGACAGGAACCAGCCAAGTGGGGAACCTTGCCTGTTTTATAGTGGGCAAGCTGGCAGGAGCAGGTGAAATGATGAGTGACCTCTGGGGACTCTACAAGGATCAAAAATATCAAGGGAGGAGCTGCAATTTTAGGTCCTACATGTTCCTTCATTTCTCTTGGCCTCAGATCCTCATTTGTAAAATCAGAGGGTGGGGCATAAATTATATCCTGTCAGGTTTAATTCTCTTTAATTCCCATTATGTGAAGCCAGTTAAATGAAGAGCATTTTGGCCATTTTCTGAGGTACTTACTGTCCTGATTTTTATGTGAAGATCAGTCTATTTTTGTTTTCTATGAAGATCAGAGTGTCTCAGTGAATTCAGGCTAATCTCCTAGGGCCCTCCCAAGAATTTAATGCAAACTTGAGATACTTAATTTCCAGGGAGTAGAAAGGAGAGTGTGTTAGAGAAAGTGATATTTACAAACTTAAAACCAAATAAATTTTAAATGAAGTTAATCTATCCAAAATAAAATTTTAGCAAGGGTCAAGAATGTTTATACTCCCTTCCATGATCTCAGACAGCAGGGAAATTTTGAAATGTTTAATTTCATTAAATTGTGCAAAATTATAAGTACAGGGAAAGAGTAAAGAATATCTTGACAGCTTAATGTAAAACCCAAGGCAAAAATATGTTTTGACTTCCATAACAAAGTGTGCAAAATTAAACAAAGATCATAATTTTGATTTCACATGTCTTTAATTGTTTTAAAACAAAATAATCTTTAAGTAAACCTGAGTAAAATTAAGCTGGTAATTCTTAACAAAAAAAAATGTAACCAAATATCTAATCTATGTATGTGAAACATATTATGGTTAGGCCAAAATAACTTTTATCTCCAAGGGAGAAAACTTAAAAATGAAAAAAAGTTCTAATTTAAATTATTAGAAATCATCATTAATTTAAAAAATTAACATTTCCTTTTGGCAAGACTTTATCCTTTATAATTAGTGGCCTCTTAATTTGTTAAAGAAACTGATGAAAATATTTTTCCAGTACTCATCCCTATATATGCATATGAGTTACTTTAGCCAAATGCAGAGAATATACTTTGAGCCAAAAGAATGGATTTAGAAATTCCATTGCCATGGATTTTATTCAAAAGGCTTATCACTCATTATAGTAGTGACAAAAAATTGACATTGACATGAACAGGTAATCAAAAGGGAAAAAATCAGATTATTGTTCATTTGAACCTGTAACAGCAAAAGATTTGTTTATGTTTGGACAAAGGAATTCAGTAAGAACATAAGACTGTGTGTGTTATGGGCTTGATTATGTTTTCCAAAAGTGATATGTTAAAACTTCTTATCCCCATTACATCATGTGACAGTTGGTCTGAATTGTCCACTTGATTGGATTCAGAGATACCTAAGGTTAAGAGGCTTCAGGGTGTGTCCTTGAGGGTATTTCTAGGAATGACTGGCCTGTGGGATAGCAAACTGAGGCAGAGACCCACCCTAAGTGTGGATAGCACAGTCCAATAGGTTGGGAGCTTGGATGGAACAAAAGTTGCAAGACCAAGGAAGCAGCAGCAGACGCAAGGTTAATTCTTCTTAAACAGGTTCTTTACTGCTGTGATCACCTGAGAACATTCCATCCTTCAAAACAAACTCTGACTAGTCACACTCCTGGGAGTTTCCAGGCCTTCAGTCCTGGACTAAGGCTACATCATTGATCCCTCTCATTGTGAGGCTCCAGGATCTTCATTTGAGCAGCTACTGGTTCCTTTAGTTCTCTAGCCTGTAGATGGCCATTGTGAGATTATCCAGGTTCTGGTCATGTAAACCAATCAATAAATCTCCTTATAATAATCACACATAGGTAATGTATACATATTCTGTTGTTTCTACTCCTCTTGAGAATGTGATCTTGTTTGTAAATGGAATCTTTACAGAGCTAATCAAGCTTAAATGATAACATTAAGGTGGGACTTCATTCAATATAATTGGTGTCCTTATAAAAAGGAATTCTGGACACAGATATGTACAAAGGGAAGACTTTATGCAGAAACACAGAGTGTGTTATGGGATGATGAAGGCAGAGGTTGGAGGGCAACATCTTCAATTCAATAACGCTGAAGATTCCCAGAAACCACCAGAAGCTAGGAGAGAAGCATGAAGGGATTCTTCTTTACAGCTCCCAGAAGAAAGAAACTCTACCAACTCCTTAGTTTAGACTTATATAGTCTCTAGAAGTGTAGGACAAAACATTTCTGTTTACTACGCCACCCTGGTTGTGGTACTTTGTTATAGCAGCCTTAAGAAACTAATACAGGCTGAATAATTTTTTCCCAACAGTCAGTTCAGTTGTCTTCTTTCCATTCCTCAACAGCAGTGAAAGGTTCCTCCTCACCAATTATTTCTGCACAAGTTACAATGAAAAACATGCCTGCATCGTAATTATTGTGCAACACAGTTACTGACCATGGCATTTTTTTCCTTTTCCTTTTTAAAATTTGTTTTAATTAGTTACACATGACACTACAATGATCTTGACATATCATACATTTGAATTGGATGGGATATAATTTCTTTTTTCTGAGTGTACAGGTTGCAGAATCACATTGGACATGCAGTCACGTATATACACACAACAATAATAATGTCTATTTCATTCTGCTGTCCTTTCATTCCCCCCTTCCTCTCCCCTCTCCTCCCATCACTTCTCTCTACCCAATCTAATGTGACTCACTTCTTTTTTTTTTCCCTCACATCGTCAAACCTGGATTCTATATAACGAAGGGGGTCTCCTTCCCTCTTCCATGCAATTCCCCTTCTCCCTCCCCTTCCCTCCCACCTCTCTTCCCTATCTAGAGGTAATTTTCTTCTCATGCTCTTCATCCCTACCCCCATTTTGAGTCATTTCCCTTATATCAGAGAAGACATTCGGCATTTGCTTTTTTGGGATTGGCCAACTTCACTTAGCATAATCTGCTCTAATGCCATCCATTTCCCTGCAAATGCCATGATCTTATTATTTTTTAGTGCTGAGTAATATTCCATTGTGTATAAATGCCTCATTTTTTTTATCCATTCATCCATTGAAGGGCATCTAGGCTGGTTCAACAGTCTAGCTATTGTCAATTGTGCTGCTATAAACATTGATGTGGCTGTGTCCCTGTAGTATGCCGTTTTTAGGTCTTTTGAGTATAGTCCGAGAAGAGGAATAGCTGGGTCAAATGGTGGTTCCATTCCCAGTTTTCCAAGGAATCTCCATACTTCTTTCCAAATTGGCTGCACCAATCCCACCAGCAATGTATGAGTGTACCTTTTTCTCCACATCCTCGGACCATGGTATTTTTTAAAGTAATTCTTTCTTCAGGTGTCCTTTTATATTTTAAAACATTTTTGTGAAGATTTGGGAAATACATAGGACATTTGAGATGAACTTTGGTTTAAACCTTAGTCATAAAACATACATGCATTTGTATTTTTACATAATGCATTCTGTGTGACCTTAGCTAAGTTACTTAACATGGTAAGCCACACTTTACTCATTGATCAAATGAAAATAAATATAACCTCTTAGGCTGAACCAAATAAAATTTCCCCTTTTGTAGATAAAATATCAGCAATTTCATAAAGTCCAACCATTGTGAAAACGGTGATATAGGGAATAAGCCTAGAAAACTTGGCACAGTATAAAAGCTCAGTATATGGTAATTCTCTTACACTTGTTTGTCTCATTAATAAGATCATGGTAACAAAAGAGTTGCTAATAAATGCTATTTAATATTTATCAGTAACAAGAAGAGCTAAATGCTTTTCTTC
Organism: Spermophilus citellus; assembly: GCF_964194105.1. Taxonomy (NCBI): domain Eukaryota; kingdom Metazoa; phylum Chordata; class Mammalia; order Rodentia; family Sciuridae; genus Spermophilus; species Spermophilus citellus. The sequence continues at coordinate 186,835,012 of NC_138182.1, forward strand.
ATAATGCACAGACATATGCACCCTGCCCTTCTAATCAGCAGAGCACAGTAATGACCTAAGCAAGCTTTTTCATTCTCTGCTTTGGTAACATGCATTTGTTAACATTTAGAACAGAAATAAGTAAAAAATGTGTGTGCTGCTATATATGGGCAATAAGCTAGGATGCTCTCCCACAAATTCTACTTGCCTCATATCTAGTGACCTGACTCATATTCTGGTGAGATATTGTTATTATCAACATATTAATGTGAAAATCAGATCAAAATGAAAAATTAGAACACTATGGCTTTAACATGTATACTTCAAAAGATGTAAAGATAAATGAAAACTGATCTGGCTTAAAGCTCCTGGTGCAACAAAGTCTATCCCTAGAAATTATGTCTTATAATAAAATAGAGTTTAATATGACATTCCTCATATCAGCAAATACTTAAAATGTAATGATAAGCAGAGGTAGCTTATAGTATATATAATTGAGAAGGTCATAAAGAATTCTAACAGAAAAATATAAAAGGTACACTGCTAAAAGGAAGGCTGGCCATGATATATTACACTTGCAGTAACTTTCAGGCTTTCCTTTGATTGAGTGTAGTAAACCCTGAGCCCTCTTGATTGTAAGAAACATTACGTATTAAAATTTTTGTGAAAACTGTTCCATTTGACTGGGAAATTTCCTTTTCTTAAAAAATAAAACATCTTTCATAACATAATTCATCTTATTTACTGTCTCCTGATAAATTCCTTGTGTTAGAGGAAGAGAAGAGAGAGAATAAGAAGAAACAAGAAAATATTTTCTTTAGTGTTTGAAATACCACAAAACACATCAAGAACATCAAATATAAATAGCACTGTTCACAGTTTTCAAATACAATTATTCTAATATATGGGTAGTTCTTAAAACAATAGTGTTTGATATCAAAAATTATGACAGCAAAACTGACAATGCAAACAAGTCAACTATGGCAAATTTTGCACAGAGGGTAAAAAAAAAGTATATTTTTAATAAAATTTACAGTATCAAAAAAGAAATTACAAAGCAATACAGAATATGCAGGAGAAGAAACAGTAAATATGTGTAATTGATATTAGAAGTAGTTTGTTCAAACCTAATCCTTATAAATTTTCAAAATTCCATTTTTATTCCTGATGAAATCATATTGTTTCTATAGCTATATGATACTACAGCAATAATAACAACTGCAAACATTTATTTAGTACTTAGACAATAACATTTACATGCATTATCTCATATAATTCTCCTACCAACTTTACAAGAAGAATACTGCCACTATCTTGTTTTTATGGATAATAAAATTGAAGCACAAGGAGTTTAAGTAAATTACCAAAGATCCATGGCTAATAAGTGCTAAAGGATATAAATCCACACAGCTCCAGTGCTTGCATACTTAAACACTATGCAATATTAATTAAAATCAGGACTAATAAAAGGTGAACTTAAACATAAATTGATCCACCATTTCCTCAGCGAAAAGATTATAAAATATATTTTTATAAACTTGAACATATACACATGGGAATTTAGATGCAAATGTCAAATATCTAATAGCAATTTTAACTTATATACATATAAAAATACACATAACCACACATCAGATTAAGTAGTATATTAATTAGAATTAATGCCTTTCCCACCTTCACATTATAACACAATAACAAGGCTGCCCAGTGGTTTAGCACAGGGACTCAAGGCCCAGATTGTATGAGTAAAAATGTCTGGTTTAGTATTTCCTAGCCTAATGCTGCTTGACAAATTACCTACCATCTTCACAGTTTCCTGTGTCAAACTGGAGTTACACAGTACCTACCTCACTGGGTTGTAGAAGGACTATTTGAGTTAAATGTTGCAAATTGCTTGGAGTAGAGCCTGGCACACAGTATGTGTAGTTATTAACTTCACAATGTACAAATGCTTCATTTTTACCTTCATTGTGCACCAGTGGCTTTGCCATCACTAGGGACCAGTACAGGTTGTCTGATGCTAGTTCTTTTACTTTACCTCTCTTTCTGTCTAAGTAGCTGGACACCCCTAGGACTTCCAATGCTGTCACTGAAATTCTTATCCCAAACCACAATATATGTTTATCTAAGATTAGAAATGTTTTCGTTATTAAGAGAGTATTTATGATCTATACAATGAAAATATTTACAGAATTGTTTTAAAAATTATCTTTAAAGGCTTTTGTTAAACAACAGCACTTGCAATATCAAAGTTCCAAAAATAATTATTAAATCAGCATTAAATTTCTTTTGACATCTGAAAAATAGTTCTATCCAAAAGTATTCTGTATCATTACAGGAAAATCTATCTTGCCCAAACAACAATTTACTGTAAAATAATTAAAATAACAGAAGCAGAATTTGAATAACAGCTCTAATACAGGGGATTGAATGAGGGAACTCTTTTTAAGAGATAAACAATGAATTGGGGAAAACAGTAGTCATATTTGGGATATGTGGAAATAGTGAAAAAAGATATTGGGCAATTATACTGGCTTTTACTGTTATCAAGTTTCATTATGGAACTTGATATGATACAGGTACAAATGCCAAATCTCCATCTCAAGTGGTGTTCGGGGATATCATTGAATAATAGGAGCAAACTTCCCATGTTCAAACTATCTTTTCTAGCACATGACATAATTACTATAAAACAGAGGTAAAGAAGGTAGTTCTAAAATACTGACAAACAATTTTGCTGCTATTCTAAGAAAACAAAGTTATTTTATGTGTGCTTGTGAAGTACTTATATTAGTGTTACACTAGTATGACTGTCAACCAAATTAAAATGTTATTCATGATTAGAATGTCTTTTCCATTTTTGTTACAAGTTTGGTGATTGGTACCTTGTATCCCATAGCAGGAGAAAGCAGCTGTCCCAGAGCCCATTTCATGTTCCATCTTGTGACCTGGCTAAGGCTTTCTACTGGTAAATAAGTCAGCTTGATGACTTTAACAGAGGACAGCACATTTACCAGTTTCCTATAACTCTCTGGACCCTATCCCAGAAAGGGAAAGCAACTTCAAAATTTTTTTTCCAAAAAGAAAGACCCATATGTCTAGCCATGAAATTAATCGATCCTCTCAAAATCTCCAAGGAACTTCTGCAAGATACCTTGGCTTATGTTTCAAAGTCAAATAATATGGAAGATTTAATCAGGTAACACAGTTTTCTTACTTGGTTTCTCAGTTGGGGCAGAAGTTGGAGGAGAAGACATTTAAACAAATATGGTAATTGCTTTCACATACAAAAGCAGAATTTGAATAAAATTTATGCTCAACAATTCATTCCTAAGCAGACATTTATTGTTCATATTCTTCTATTTCATTAAAATTTGAGAGTGGTACACCTCTTTTGAACTGGAAGAAATAGAAATATCAGATGAGAGATTAGAATTTTTTCAACCATAAGATCACTAAGTGATGGATTATTGCATATTGTTAATAAACAGAAACTTAGCTTCATGGATAAAGTAGCTTAAAGAGCATAACCATATAATTTGTGAACCAAGAATAGATATTCTTGAGAATGAAAAGGGGACACTGTTAATAATATTGTGGGGGGGGGACAGGCATAAAATTAGACAATGAGACAAATCATAATATATGCTCTTTCTATCTAAAGTTAAGCAGAAGATACCTACATCAATAAATGCTAAAGTGATTGGCAAACAGTGGTAAATTAAACAGTTTGATGAGCAATTTCAGAAATTCACGCTGATGGAGCTGGAACTTGTAAAGGTGGCTAGCTGTTTATTGTACTCTATGGTATACTTGTTTTTTTGGTTTGGACGCTATGTTCTTTTGCTGTTACTACTTTAGTTTGAAGCAGAATGTTTGTTTTGCACTTGTTTTATTTTGAAGTGTTTATGTGTGCCCAGAGAAAAGTTTCAACCAGTGAAATTTTATTATTCCTTTGGAAATTGGTCCCAGAGCAATGGTCTGGCTTCTTTTGTGAGGACTACAGTATTTTTGATCCCAGTATATAATGAAAAGGCTCAGTATATAAATTTAAGTACTGAACCCTCAAAGACGGTTCTGCTTATTGGTTAACAGCATGGTATTAAAGTGACAGTATTCAAGATTCCACCACCTTGGGAAAAGTGACTGGAAATTGTGACTCTAGGAAATGTCTGAAGCCATTTTAGTCACAACTCAGGGGAAGGGGTACTACTGGAAATCTAGTGGATAGAGGTCAGAATGCTCCCAAACATCTTACAATGCACAGGGCACTACCCGCCCCTAGAAAGAACCGTCTAAACCAAAATGACAGTAGTACAAAGGCTCAGAAAGCCTGATTTACACCTTTCCTCACACCATGCTTTTCCCCATTCCGGGCTTTGCACATGCTATTCTCTCTGCCTGAAGCACTCAAGCTCTCCTTCCATCCTCCGCCATTATCCTTCCCTCTTTTTCCCTCTCAAGTTAACAACCTTTTGATCATCACCCTTTCTAAGCGGCTGTTAAGGCTCTTTTTTTTTCCCCCCCAAATGAATATTACACCTTTCGAAAAATTATAATACATTAAAAATATCAATAACAACTTATTTGTATGTGCTTAATTAGCCCTCTCGCCCAGAAGGACGGTTACCATAAATCTAATAGTCACTATTGTATTCCCAGTAGGTAGCACAAAATGAACACTCACAAACGTAAAGTAAGAGGGTAACCATCTCATTAGGTTGCAAAGATTAAATACTTTAAACTGTTAGTACCGCGCCTGAATCACTGTACTTCCAGAGAGACCGCGGTTCTGTAGCTAGTGCACAGGAAAGGGAATCTCTAGGTTTCACCTCACAGCTTCCCGTCTGTTCTCCTAGCTCCGAGACGACAGAGGAATTCTCCCTCCTCCCACCAAGTAATCAGCAATTGCTGCGCCTGCGCCTTCTTCCTCCGCCGTTCACCAGGTGCCAGAAGTACTTTCCCTCTTCCCATTGGCCCGTCAAGACCTTGCGCATGCTCTATATCTAGCACCGCCCCCCTCCACCGCGACCCGGACTCCAACCGAATATAAACCTGCCAACACGCCTGCGCGAGCGGGCGTGCCCCGGAAGCAGTTTTTTGGCCCTGTGACACGTAGCAACGGGGCTACTACAGGGTCTGGAACTGAGTTGGGGGTTATTTGGGGCCGCTGGAGGTACAACTGCTTCCGCCGCTGCCGCCCCCGCGTTTGGTGAGTGTCCCTGGTCTGTGGCACACTCTTTGGCTTCTCCCGATAGTAGTGTGGCTCGGCTTGTTGCCCTCTTTCGGCGCTTTTCTCTAGACCCTTACTCTCTTTTCGACTCCTTCTGCCGTGGTCTCAGCACCTTAGGCGCGACCTTCTAGGATTCTGCACTTTGCTGACAGGCCATGAGTCTTGGTTTCAAGGAGACTGCGGTGTTGTCAGCTGTACGCCTCTGAGGAATCATCTTTTTTAACTGATCTTGTAGATCCTTTTGGAGTCACCCCTCCCACGACCTCGCCCCTACCAAAAGCTTATCAGCTCCTTAACATAGAAGTGTCTTCCACGGCCTCGACTTAGAAACTAGATATTTTCATACTCCTTTTCCCCGACCACCTTCCAAATGCTGCTTTCCACAATTACTGGGGAATAAATGTTTACTATCTTCTGACTATTTGTTTAAGCAAAGTGCCACGAATGATTTCAATAGAGCCTTGGGCATGCTTTTTCTCTTCTATTTCAGATCATTTGCAATGTCAGGCTTTGAGAACTTAAACACGGATTTCTACCAGACAAGTTACAGCATCGATGACCAATCTCAGCCGTCCTATGATTATGGAGGAAGTGGAGGACCCTATAGCAAGTAACCTTTCAACTTTGGCGATTTATTTAGTTTACATTGCATTGAAAGCATGTATTCAGAATATTTAGTTCTGTCCAAAACTGAATGTGTGAACGTGTCCCTTTTCAGGAATGTGATTATTAATAAATTTCTTTTCTGGAGAGATCTGTGACACTAATTTGAGTTTGAAGAGATTATCCTATTTAGAATTTGGTATCTTCTGCAAAATCTTCAGGTATGCCAGGGTAGAAAAGTAGCTTATTGAGGTAGTTACAGTATTTCTGTATCCTTTAAAATGAGGATGCAAGCTTCAAGTACCTAGAAGATAGGCTACTACATAGTCCCACTGGACTGTCAAAACCTTTTGATGGCTTGTGTGGTAAAACAGTCCAACTTTCTGATTTTATCAGGTAATTGATGTTGGCTCATAACCCCAGCAGCTGAGGAGGCTGAGACAGGAGGATCACGAGTTCAAAACCAGCCTCAGCGACTTAGTGAGACCCTGTCTCAAATTTTTTTTAAAAGCGAGGTTGGGGAGGTGGGGGATGAGGCTCAGTGGTTGAGTGCCTCTGGGTTCAATTCCCATTACCAAAAAAAAAAAAAAAAAAAAAAAAAAGCTATCAACTAATTGAAAGTGCTTGGTGGCACTGTTTAAGACTGTTTAACATTGGAAGCTCCCTGTTATGAGTCATCAGGTGATTTTCATATAGCAATTGATAATCATTTTTATTATTGCTCACACTGAAGCAGACATTATCAGTTGCAGATTCAATAGGAAAATTGAAGTCCTTTCAGTCTGAACTGTTAAAAATAGAATGAATTCTTATTATAGTATCTGGAGTTTGTGGCAAAAATATGTTAACTGAAGGTTTTTTTCCCAATTTCTTCTAGAACTATCCTATCTTTAGTCTTTTAGAACCTTAGAGATAAATCTCATTATTCTTCTGGCAAATGAGGGAGTTTTCTACATTAGGGTTCCTAAACATTTTTAGGTGGTCCTGGATCACTTTGAGAATCTTATGAAAACTGTGGACCCATTTTTCAGGAGTACATGCATAAACTCCCCAAATAAATGTGTGTATAACTGTAGACAATCCATGTGTCATCTGTTGTTCATCTATGGATTCTGGATTTAAAACTCCATGAAGACTTTTCCATGATGAGGGAAAAGATTGTGTATCTAGTCAGTCTGTGAGAAGTGTGTAGTACTAGAATACATTGCATTAATGTATCAGAGTGAAAGTGCCAATGATTTTTAAAAAAGAAAAATTCAGCCCCACTATGCACCTTTTTATAACCTATTATTTAAGTCTGATAAATTTGAGATGTAAATATATAACCTGTTGAACAGTAGGGATGAACATGTAAAAATACCCTGAATCTATGAATTATCTTTTTCCTTTTGTGTAGTGCTCAGTTACATACCTATGAGTATTTATCTCTCTTGATATAACAATTGAGTAGAATGGGAAAATCATGTTTAGAGGTTTCCAATCATTAATTTACCTAAATATGTATTTTTGATGATTGCTTTGTGTATTGGAGGGCCAAAGATTGACCAGAGACTTAGGCTCTCCAACGCTTGACTGCTACTAGCCATCTCAATATGCCAGCCTGTTTTTAACCAAAAGATCTTAATGTTTAGACTTGTAGAAGTATTCCATTTAGATGCAACCTCCTAGGTCTGTCTACCTCAGCATTTCTTTTTTTAACCATCTTTAGACTTACAGAAGTATTCCATTTAGATTGCAGCCTCCTAAGTTTATCTACCACAGCATTTATTTTATAACCTATCCATATTTGTATCACTTAATAATGCGTGCTGGGCACAGTGGCACATGCCTGTAATCCCAGCTGCTTAGGAGGCTGAGGCAGGAAGATCATAAGTTCAAAGCCAGCCTCAGCAAAAGTGAGGCACTAAGCAACTCAGTGAGACCCTGTCTCTAAAATAGGGCTGTGGATGTGGCTCAGTAACCACATGCCCCTGAGTTCAAATCCCAGTAAGCCTCCCCCAAAAATAAAAAACAATAAATGAAAAGGTGGCTTATCTAATTGAAGTTCTCCATTTGGAAGTTGTATAGATATTCTGTTGCTAACTATTTTCATAATTTCATTCCAACCAAATCATGGGTTACTAAGCTTTGCTTCAGTATTTGTGAAGAAGGTTTTTCTTTTTTCCCTCCTTATGTAATTATATAGCCATTGCTGCTAGTTAACAATTAAGGGTTTATAGATAATACTTAGGAAAACAAAAGGTGTTACATATTTATTACTGCTAATATATGTTTCTTAGCTTTATAAGTTCTTTAGCTTTATAAGTTCTGTTTTTCCACTTCTGTATGTATCTGAAAATAGATCTGCATCCTTATGATATTTTAAAACATTATCTTAGCTTACCAAGTGTTATCTGTGTGGTTTGCTAACTTATTAACAAATATCAGCTGATAACTCTTTGTTGTTGAAAATCTAGATTCAAAAGGCATAATATTTGGATTGTCTTCAAGTTTGGCTTATTAGTCTATCATTGGCATTTTCCATATGATGTCAGCTTTAACATTTTCTGGTGTCTTCTATGGGTGCTTCACAGATATCACTGATAACACTCATATACCAAATGAAACAAACAAAAACCAAAAGTAAATATTCTTTTATCATAACTTATTTTTTTGTCATTTTATTTTGTTTTGTTTTGGCATGTGTGATATTGAATAGATCCCACATTGTATTCTAGATACACTTCTAAAATATATAGCAACAGCAATCATTTATGTTTTTCTCCAGTCACTTAAAAAAAACAAAACAAAACACTGAGAGCTTTTGTTTTCATCTTTGACTTAACTGATAATACCTTTGTGGAATAAGAGGCTTTGTCTTTGTTCAACAACAAAGACATAAAGTACTTTTTCAGAGATTGATTTAGCATATGCTACTTTTCCTGCTGTGAAAATGTTGCTAATCTGTAAAGATTATGTCTGCCATACCATGTTTTCCTTTAAAAGGAGTGAGTCAGTTTTCTTCCACAGGTCCGGTCAGAAAAGGGAGGTAGTAAAATGCCACAATGTTGTCTTTCTCATGTGGCATTCTGAAGATGGAATGATGATGCCAGCTTAGAAATGGTCAATTGCTCTCACTGTTTCTCTTACTTACTTTTAATTTATGAATCTAAATTAGTATTTCTCTCTGTGGACGACAGACCCTAGAGGATCTTTGAGACTTTTCAGGGGGCTTTTAAAGCCAAAAGTTACTTTCATGGTAATACTAAGACATTCTGTATGCTTTTTAGATGTATGAACATTTGCACTGATGTAGTAAAAATTTGTTTGGTAAAACTGCTGTTATCTAAATATAAATCATCACAGGAGCATCAAATTGTTCTAGTAGTTGTATTTTTCAAGGCTACACACCTGTAGAAGAGCAGAGGGAGTCAGTTTCATTCAAGTATTCCCTTAATGAAGCAATAACATTTGTTGTTTTGTTAAATCCTGACCCATAGTACACACATTTCTTTAATATTTTGTTGACAAAATGGAAAACAGTTGTAAAGCACATCTATTACATACTGAAATTATGGTATCTCTAAGAAGCGCTCGTACAATTTGAGTTGCAAGCTGAACCAGTTTACAACCAGCTTTTTCATGGAGACCATTTTTATTTGAAATAATAGCTGACAAATTGCAGTTATTCATCTTGAGTGTTTAACAGATATATTCTGAAAAATGAGTAACTGAGCCTGTCATTTCAAAGAAAGCAACTGACAGTATATGTCTTCAGTGATCAGTTTTGAGTTTTCAGGTGAAAGAGATTTTTTTCTTTTACCCTGAAATTGTCAGCTTCCTAATAATTAACTATTTTTCTGATGAGAACAATGATGATATTAAATATGATCTTTTAATATTGTAGAATAAAATGCCAGTTGGAAGATAAGCAAAATTAATAAAATTAATACTGATTATTTTTTCTAAGTGGCCAATGCATGATGTTTACAGAATCATGTAAGAATAAAGGAACCATTCAGAGTGTTACTTCAATGTAATGGTACAAAAAGTTCATTGATGGTATTTCAAGTTCCATGTTGCAACTTGAATTTTCGATGTGGCATCAAAAAGAACATTCATGATAATTCTCTTTATAGTTCTCTTTTTTTTTCCTAGCTACATGCCTGCAGAATGGGTTTTTCTTCAGGTACTTCACCTAAAACCACTTATCATAACAGATTAAATTCAGAGGGAGTTGTAAGAATCTAGCTTTTATTAAACCAGCCATTAATGAAATTTTTAAAAATACAGTGTGACTTTTTCAATACTTTTTTGGTTAGAAAGTTTTTCATAAAAAGGTTAAAATATAATGTATTGGAATTGTCACTTTAAATAAATTTATAAATATTTTAAATGTTTATTAAACATTTTATTATAAATTTTGATAGATAATAGCTTATTTGGGGTTTTCAATACATATTAAGAATACAAAGGTGTTCTAATACCAAAGAGTTTGAGAACTGCTAGTCTGTATTGTTCATTTTGATTTTCTATTGAGTCATATTTCTTTTTTTCTTTCTCTCTCTCTCAGATATAAAATAGTCTTTTTTAAGCAGATTGTAGAAACCTCCATATGGAGATTTAGTTGTGTTTTCATAGACTCCAATAAATCTTGACAAAGATCATCACAGTAGTATATTGTGCTAAATCAGGAAATGTGAATTCTTTTTGTAGTTCACCTAGCTAGCCCTGTTGGATGGTGTACATGTATGGATGGGTATGTATGTAAGTAGAAATCAACATATTTACATAGTGAAAAGGCTGTTAAGTTATCTTAAGTTATCTCTGATATAGGATTTTGAAGTGATTTTTATTACAGTTGTTAAGAGTTGGCCACTGGAGTCAGAAAGCCTAGTTTTGAATCTAGGCACCACCGTGGGCAAATTATTTTAATCTAAATTTCACTCTCCATATCTTTATAATGCAAAATACAATATCTAATATGGTGTGACTTCATGGGGTTGTAGTGAGCATAATTTGAGAGAATTCACATTAAACACTTAAAACAGTGCTTTGCACATAGTAACATTTTAAAGGATTATGATTTGAGAATCACATTGGAGTCTCCAAAAGGACTGTATGTAGCTAAACATTTAATGTTATTTTGATTTTCTTTTAGTTGAGATGTTTAATTAAGAATTTTTATTTTAAAATCTCAATATTGCTGGCATAGTGGTGCACTCCTGTAATCCCAGCGGTTTGGGAAGCAACTTGGTGAGGCCCTAAGCAACTCAGAGAGACCCTATCTCTAGATAAAATATTTTTAAAAAGGCTGGGGATCTGGCTCAGTGGTTGAACACCCCTGGATTCAATCCCCAGTACCAAAAAAAAAAAAAAAAAAAAACCCTCATTAGATTTTTGTATTTTTTGAAAAGAGACCAAAAAAATTTAATAGACTAAGTAATTTTTTAAAAAATATTTTACTTTGGGGGCTGGGGTTGTGGTTCAGCTGTCGAGTGCTTGCCCCTCACTTGTGAGGCACTGGGTTCGATCCTCAGCACCACATAAAAATAAATAAACAAAATAAAGGTATTTTTTTAATTACTTTTAAAATAATTATTTTGCGTCTGTGTTTCTTAATACATAGCTAGATTAGGTACATTTTCCAGAATGTGATCAAACAGGTATTTGAAGGTGTGGCTTCAGTATCTTTTGGTTCCTTCTTGTCATTGTCGCTAAAACACCAGTGGTAAGGTATCTGTCTCCCTCTAAATCCAGGATTATCTCTAGTACAAATCAAATGAGACAATAGGTATACAACCACTTTGAAAATTTAAAAGTACTATTTGAATGCAAGGTGTACTAATAATGTTTTATTATATTCACAAAGATTGAACAAAAACAAACTTGATTTTTCCATGCTATGGTTTAAAATAGACTGTTAAAGAGATTTACTCACTTGCAAAAAATAACATCATGAGAAGTAAAAGGATGATTCAATAGGTATACAAATTATGTGGGAAATTATGTAACATGTAACGTCTGTCATCGTAAGCCTCAGTTCATTCTCTTATGCATAAATTTATTTCATGGAGTATTGTAATATTATGTACCCTCACTAAGAAAATAGAAAAAATAGATTTGTGTTTTTATCTGTTGACATTCTAATGTTTGAAAATGTAATAGTTTGTAAACTACTTAAAATACGCTGCACAAATGAATACTGACATCAGGAAGATTTTGTATAAAAGCAGGTGACTTTTCAGTGTAGATGATCAGCTTAAACTTTCAATCATTTCAACTAGTATTTATAAGCACTGGCAAAGTTAGTATCTTAGAAATAGCATGACCAAGACCTGTCAAATGAAAGTTTAGGAATTTCAAGGATATCAACTGTCAGTGAATTAAAATACTTTTGAACAATTGAACTGTGTTTGATTTGTAGACAGTATGCTGGCTATGACTATGCGCAGCAAGGCCGATTTGTCCCTGCAGACATGATGCAGCCACAACAGCCATACACTGGTCAGATTTTCCAGCCAACTCAAGCATATACTCCAGCTACACCTCAGCCATTCTATGGAAACAACTTTGAGGATGAACCACCTTTATTAGAAGGTAAGATTGGTTGTAACATTTGATAGTACAAGTTAAATGTCTTCTATCTGAAAAGCATGGGACCAGAAGTGTTCTAGATTTTGAAGTTTTTCAGATGTTAGAGTATTTTTGTAGATGATAGAATATTTTTGTAGATTAGATTTCCTCATCCCTAATCCAAAACTCTGAAATCTTAGATCTTCCAGAATCTGAAATTTTTTGAGAATTGTGCCAAGCATTCAAAGAATTTCAGTTTTGGAGTATTTCAGATTTTGAATTTTCAGGTTAGAAAGATACTCAACCTGTACTTTAGTATCTAGCTGGTCAGTGAAAATAAAACTTAATTTTGAGGAGATGTCCTTTCATTAAGAAAACAATCATATATGAAAAATTTTTTTCAACTTAGGAGCTTTTTGTGGGGTGGGGGTACTGGAAATTGAACCCAGCATGCTTAACTCTTGAGCCACATATTTAGCTATTTTTTATATTTAATTTAGACACAGGGTCTTGCTAAGTTGCTGAGGGTGCCTTTGAATTCGAAGTTCTCCTGCCTCAGCCTCCCAAGCTGTTGGGATTACAAGTGTGCACTATCATGCCTGGCTAGAAGCCCATTTTGAACAAAGAGTATATGAAACCACATTGGTCCAGAGGCAACAGAATTTTTTTTTGTTAACTAATACTAAAGTATATCAGTTTGTAAACACTGACTTTTACTTCAGATTATTAAATTTTATCAGTGAAAGAAATGAAGGAAATAACAGTAGAGATTATTGAGCATGGAAATGAACTAATAGACTGATAATGTTACTTAAAAAATATTGTAGTTTTCAAAACCTACAGAGCAGTAGTTCTGATCTTCTTTGTGTGTGTGTGTGGACTAGATACCCTTAAAAGTCTAAAGAAAGCTGTGAATACTCTCCTCAGAAAAATGCGCACATATGCATAGAGACATAGTTTTGTATACAATTTCATGGGGCCACCAGGTGTTCCTGAAGCCTTAGATAAAGAGCCCCTTACTATTACCACTGTCCATGTATTTTTTGCTGTGCAGTCATAGCTGAGAGATGTAATGATTATCTGTTTCATCACATCTGGTACCCTTTCTAGTTCATGTCCTTTTTTTCTTTTCCCTTAGAATTAGGTATCAATTTTGACCACATCTGGCAAAAAACACTAACAGTGCTACATCCATTAAAAGTAGCAGATGGCAGCATTATGAATGAAACTGATTTGGCAGGACCAATGGTTTTTTGCCTTGCCTTTGGAGCCACGTTGTTACTGGTAAGATTTTTAATTTCATCTCTCAGATTTTTAACAATCTTTAAATATTCTATTAAAAGCCATTTTGAAATTTTGCTTATACCTCAAGTCTTTGATGTGTTTTACATAGCATTTAGTTGTTCGAATATATACCTATTCATCATTTTTACATCAGTAGAACCATGTAGTGTATTTATGGTTCTTATTTCAAGAAGTAATTTCTTATTTCAAGAAGTGGTCCAATTAGGGAAAAAACAAAACAATAAGGAAAAATTACATAATATGTGGCTTCAGTCCCTCAATCAGTCCCTTTACTTCCTACTTTGCAGGTATTAATGTTCTCTACCTGTTGCTTTGTCTTTTTTGTATTGGGGATTGAACCCAGAGATGCTTTACCACTGAGCTGTATCACCATCTCTTACTATTTTTTGTTTTAAGACAGGGTCTCTCTTAAGTTGCTGAGACTAGCCTCAAACTCGTGATCCCCCTGCTTTTAGCCTTCTGAGTCACTGGGATTATAGATGTATGCCACAGCACCTAGCCTGCTTTGGCTGTTTTTAAATGATAGTATTTTTTGCTTATTGATTTTTAAATGCTAGACCTGGTGGTCAGTGTTTTGTTGTTGGACTCATGATTACTTTCCTAAATATATTTTACCTTGTAATGAATCAAAACCTTGAAGAACTATGGGATTTTTCCATCCTATCTTCCAACTCCCAAGAATGTTAAAGTATATTGAGAATGAAAAGAAACATTTTAAAGATAATTATTCCTGTTTTATATTACATCTCTAAATTGCAAAAGATAAATAATGTAGTGAATAAAAACGGAATTTTTACAGAAGAGCTGGGCTTGAACATCTACTTTGTCCTTGACAAAGTTATTTAATCTAACTTCAGCTCCCTCTGATAGATAACCCTGTGCTGCCTACCTAACAGGATTGTTTTGAAGATAAAATAAGACTGGTTATGGCAGAACACTTTGAAAAGTTAAAAGCACTATGCAAGTGTGGGATTTTATTATTGCTACATGAATGAATTCATCAATGAATTCAGCTGGCTTTTTCAAATTTTCACACTCTTAATGAAGTATTTACAAATATATTTTGTTATAAAAATTCTAAGGATTTTTCGTTTTGCTATATGAAATGTAGAAGAATTTTTGAGATTAAATCTTAAATGAGAAGAAAATTTGACAAACCAGGGTCTTTTTGAAGGTTCCTCTATAGACAGGTTCTAGTGAATGTGTGACATGAATACAGTGATTTTTTTTTTTTTTACATACCTTGACTAGTGAGGTAGTTCTAATTTACCTACTTTGCTATTCTAAAATTGTCTAGTGATGTCTTTTACCAGAGCAGAATTAAGGTTTTGTTGTTATTTGATCAGAGAACTGTAAAAAGTCACTATTTTGGAAAATAATGAAAGAAAAAAATGTTCCATTATATTTTTGCTTTTTTTTCCTCCTTTCTCCACAGAGCCCGAGCTTAGTGCTTATCCTGACTTCTTTCCTCCTAGCTCTGCTAATATGTATTTAAAGTAATTGATAAAATTATTTCTGGTATTAGAAAGATTATGACTACATCTGCCAATGAGAATAAGTTGCTTTGGAGCATTTGGGATGAAATCAGGTGCCTTCAAATGATTATTAGCAATTCAAGCATTCTGAATGCCTTTCCTTCATGTCTTGTGGTTTATTTGCTTAAATTCAACCAAAGTTCTTTTTTAGAAATCCAGCTAGCTTAGGTAATTATACCATGATTTCGTCCTTTTGTTTGTTCAATTCTATGCCAACTTCAGATGTTACCTGGAAAATGGAAAATTAAATATCTGTATTGGGAGGTGATATCACTTTAAGCTTAAGAAGTATATAAAAACTAGTCTGTTCTTATACTTCCCTAAGTGAAGAATATATACATCTTCAGATTTTGTTGATCTTGAATTCTATATCTTCTAAATATACTCTTTTAGGGGAAATTATGTCAAAACGAACTTATTTTTTTTGCCTTTTAACCTGTTATCTTTTCTTTTCCTGTAGGCTGGCAAAATCCAGTTTGGCTACGTATATGGGATCAGTGCAATTGGATGTCTAGGGATGTTTTGTTTATTGAACTTAATGAGTATGACAGGTGTTTCATTTGGTTGTGTGGCAAGTGTCCTGGGATATTGTCTTCTTCCCATGATCCTACTTTCCAGCTTTGCAGTGATATTTTCTTTGCAGTAAGTACTGATCTTTATCTTGGGGTTTAATTGATAATTCCATGTAGTAGGATTCATCTTATCTTCAGTTTGAAATCACTGATTCAACAAACATATCAAATAGTGGTTCTTGTAGGTAAGAACTTTGCTACACGCTTTTGGGTGATGAGCAATGAAAATGGGAATAAATTTTAAAATCTTTTATGAAAGCTCGTTTTACCTATGAACAAGAATTTTACTTGTTTTGTGATTATTTACTTAGCCTGGTCATAGCAGTAATGAATAATTGTGATCATTATATCACACGCAGAAAAGTTTAAGTTATTCATCTTAAAATTATGCTTACCCTTCTTAATATGCTTTAGATCATATCAAATTGTTTGACACCTTTGAGCATAAGTGAAATGAATGAATAATAAATACATAGTCTTGATTTGACAGCTTTATAATTGAAAATGAAACATACTCTTTTTATGATAAAAGGCTATTATGAATCCCCATGTTCTCAGATGTACTTGTATATAGCTTTAAATATGTGTACTTTTTAAATGATCTTTTAGGTTAGATTAAATAGAAAGGTCAATTACTGTTCATGAAGTTCCTCCTTGTGGCCAGTGTGCAAATTCTTTTTCAGTAATTCAAGCACCTCCTTGTGGCTTATACTGGACATTACCAATGATTAGGCTTTATTTCAGATAGATGGTCAAAATGAATGTTTAGGAGAAGAGCAGTAGGAAAAATTTGGCAAGATAATGGCTTTGCAGCATTCTGCCTTTGAACAAATGCTTCAGAAGAAGCTGCTTTGTGCTTGTGATTTGTTAAGAATTAATATGTTTATATTTGAATTTTATAGAAGTTGCTTTTATACTAAAATGCTAATTTTCATCCAGTAGAGTTTTGCTTCCAGGGGGCATTTGACAATGTTTAGAGACAATTTTGATGTCATAGCTGTGGGCAAGCAGGAATGGTAGTATCTTAAAGTTAGAAGCCAGGGATACCTGCTGAATGTCCTAATAATGCACAGAGTAGTTTCTACAACAGAGAAATTTTCAGCCTGAATTTCAGAAGTGCCACGATTAGGAAATCTCATATTTTAAAAGAGCAAAATGTGGTTATAAATTAGCTTTTTATCACATGAAGTGATTCAGCATTATTGAATTTACTGTGAGGTACATTTTAACATTTGAAAAAAATTCTTGATTATTTCTGTATATGTCTACATGTGGATTAAAATGCTTTTCTTTAGAACAGGTTATTGTAGTGTTCTTATACAACTAATCTCATCTGTCACACACCTCCCCCTTTTTTTTTGTTACAGAGGAATGGTAGGAATCATTCTCACTGCTGGGATTATTGGATGGTGTAGTTTTTCCGCTTCCAAGATTTTTATTTCTGCATTAGCTATGGAAGGACAGCAACTTTTAGTAGCATATCCATGTGCTTTATTATATGGAGTCTTTGCCCTAATTTCCATCTTTTGAACTGAAAACTTACTGGGATGTGGACGTCAGTGGGCCAAATACACAAAAAGAACCTTGAACTCTTAAATTGGACCAGCACACTGCTGCAACACAATTCTCATGCAGATTTACAATAGACTATTGGAGCAGTGGAAGTAAACATGTATCTTTTGTTCATTTTTATAGAACTTTTGAATACTGTATTGGATTTACCTGCAGTGTGACTAGCTTTAAGTGTTTGTGGTTATACAAATAAGAAGTACTATTTCTTTCCTGTTCTGCATTCTTTGAAAAACAACTTTTCTTCCTTACAAATTATATTACGATGTTTTTGATAGATTTTTATCAACTGTGGGAAACTAACCACAAAGCTGATAATCTTTCTTAAAAACAACCCAGTTATATATAGTAAACAAGATACAAAACTTATTGCAGAAATATTTTTCCAAGGAATTAGGAAAGAAAAATTACCTGTATTCTCAAATTAAGTACAGTGAAACAACAAAAACAGGATCCAGGCGGAGTGTTGTGAGTTTGCACTTCAAAAGAATTGACAGTCCTGTAAATTATCTCATGAAAATTATTTGCTAAAATTCAAAGATATGGGAAGTTCACAATAGACATGAAATGTGAACGGCTGTGTAGATATTAATATTATCTAAACCTGAACTGACCACATTATTGCTTAGTTGGGTCTCCACATTTCCCAGGAGAAAGAAAATTGCTAACTTTTTTTGAGAAAAATATTCAAAATTTCACAATTTGAGTATTGCATTTATCAATGTAAAGTACATTTGATGCTTAATAATTAAAGTTTTCCCAATTAATTTTAACTGTGTTGTTGAGTTTACTTTTACTAACAACTGTTCTTTGTGTCTCATTTTCTGTAATTAGGGTTTGATCTTGACTCTCCACCTTAGATTTAAAAATAGAATTCAGTTAGTATAGAATCAGAAAAAGAAGATTAAATGAGAAGAAATTTATTTTCTTACATTGAATTTATTTGATTTATATTTAAGCTTTCTTACCAGATAATCTGTATGAAAATACTATGCCCTGTATATTGACCACTGGCTTTTTCTAGAGAAGCTGCCTCTAATTCTAGATAAAGTTCTGTTACACTTATGAGAAAGTCATGGTATGGAAAAAAAATGTTATTTAAAAAAAAAAATCCAAACCAATGAATTAATGGTTGTTTTTTAGAGCAATTTTTCAAGTATAAAAAGAAGTTGAGGTAAATTAAAACACATTTCCTATAAGATCATAAGTTCTAATTTCTGTCATCACATAAATATGTTTTTCTTCATACTTAATCTTCAGGAGAAACACACTTGCTAATAGTTTTAGTTAGAATAATATATTTTATTGTAATATTTAAATAGTATCTTTACCTTTTTCAGTTTTTTAAATACAGTTCTTTTAAGGCAATGTATGAATGCCTTCTGTTAATATTAAGTTCTCAGGAATAAGGTAGATTATGCTTTAGAAATTAAATTCACTCTTAGTTAACACTGGTCATTATCAGCCACATTCCCCAAATGGATAATATTGCTTTATTATTTGTTGCCTATCCTACAACAAAATAATTTTTAAATTGTTGTACAGATTTTTGTTGTTTTTTTTTTATTTAGCTCCAAAATAATAGTATGTAAAACCAGTTAATATGTAGCTCTATCAATATACCCATACAGTGAAATTGCATTTAATGCAAGAGTTTGCTTGGTTATATGAAGAGTCATGTATAGCCAATATTTCCCTTATAAAATTCCAAGTCAAAAATATATATAGCCATATTTATGCATACATTAAAGAATGGTAATCTGTGTCTCAAAATTTGTGGATTTTTTCTTTTTGTGTGGCATTGGAATGGATTTCTGTTTCTTATGTACCAGGTTTCATATCTTTAATGCCCTATTTATGCCAAAAACATACAAATACCTTTAAATACTAGAAACCCTCAGCTCAGTTCACCCAGTGATTAACATAAATTAACTAAAGCTCACTGTGGGGATGACAGATTGACACATATTGTATCTCATTCCAGGTCATGTTCTCAGTAAGTGGAGTGGCAAGTTAAAGCACATTACTGTGTTATTTACTTGCAAATGCACACATGCCAAGGACATGTAGTTAATTTAACACATGGTGTATATGCATGTTTTGTGACTTTACTACCATACTGTATTCACACTTTTTAAGAACTATTTAGTTTTGTTGGAAAAGGCATTCTTTCTTCAGATATAGTAATGCATATGCAAAGTTCTATAAATCTTGAAATGCTATCTTTGGATACTAGCATTCAATCAAAGAATTTTTTAAAAAATGTGTCTAATTACAGGACTTTGGCTAGAACTTAAGTACTACTGTATAATTGAAAGTTTGAAAGTATGTATTTTTGACCCTAATAGGCGTTATTTAACTTCTCCAAAGCTAAGAAAGATAATTTTTTTCAATGTTAAAATTATCTTTGTTGGATTAGGCCCCAACTTCCTTAATAAGACTCCTATAGTGCAAGAAATAAAATCAAGAATCTGTAAATGGGATGGATTCAAACTAATAAGCTTCTCAGCAAAAGAAACAATCAGTGAGGCGAATAGAGAGCCCATAGAATTAGAGCTACCTACCACAAAAAAGTTAATTTGGTTTCAAATTATATACTCCCCCCACCATATGAATGGGGACTTTAGAGTCTGAATAACACAGGAAATGTAGAAGTTAGAATCTTATTCTGTAGGGCACTTTCATTCAGTCATAGACAAGTAGGACATAAAAACCATGTTTCAAGATCTCTTGTCATATAGAGAAGATCTGAGGTAATGACTCAAGTCAACCTGTTTATCTTGCCCTGTGGGAGGGGAGATTATATATACATATATGTATATATACATACACACAAAAAACATTTATATAACAGTGTTTAGTCTTTCATAAAATAGTGTCTGAATTTTTCAAAATGTAGCATCTCCCATGGCAAAAGTCTTAACAGGAAGCATGCTTGACAAAAAAATAGCACTAAGCCATTCTTTAAAATGCTACTTGGAGCAAGCCTCCTATCCAAATAATGCCCCAAGTTAGTCCTCACAAAGTATCCACTGACACATTTTGTGTTGTCATGTCAAATTTCAACTGCTAGTTACTAAGTGATTTCAATATTTATAAATTCCAGTTTATTTGAAAATAAAAGCTTAAATTATGAAGTTATCTGTATTGAGTGATGTGTGTGTCAGAATATGAACTTTAGAAATGAAACATTTAGAATCAAGCAAAAACATAAGTACCTTTTCAAAAGTAGATATATAAAAGTTAACAAGAATCTTTTCTTTTGAGAGTGTATTTAGGATTTTGGAGAATGTGATAATAGGTAATTAACACAAATATCAACGTTTATTGAAAATGCCTTAAGAAAGGATAGGTTGGTTACATTTTAATGAAAGAATGCTATGTCATTGACTTTTCCAGTATATACTGTTTGTTTCCAGCAGTCTAAATAAAACCTATCCTTGCCTCTTCTACAGTTGAAACTGCTATTATTTTATACCATAATGAAGAATTTTTTAAAATTAACTCTGCTTCTGCACCATACAAATTACTGATGCTTGAATTGTAATACTGTTACTTGAATTTTAGTAAGTTACCTTTGTTCATTGCCAAGTAAATATCCATTTTATAACTGGATGATAGGTAAAATGAAACATTAAATATTTAAATTGTTGGTTTCTAGGGAATGGCAGGGTACTTAATCAAAAATATATTATCATTAATATGCATCTCAGGATGATGACCCTAAAATCAACAAATGGTGACCATAAAATTTGATAGTATTCAGTTCTGATGTTGCATCACAGATGGAAATATTTCTTCTGCTCTTGTGCACAAAGTTCCTACTTTGTTAATGAAGAACATTGCTGATGGAGCACAATGTCCTATGTTTGTGCAAATAAATTAAGGTGATTACATACTCAAATGAGGACTAATTAAATACAGAGCTGTTCTAATTTAAAAGCAAAATACTTTCTTGAGCACATTAGGTTCTAAAAATCGGCTAATACATTTTTGTGAGCTTAACTAATTAGGCTTACCTTGCATATATAAATTTGGTTTATTTCTGAAACTAGCACTAAATCTGCGGATAATTTGCAGGGTGAATAATTGTGTACTAAGGTGTTTTTAGTAGCTTTTCAACATTTGTGATATACACAATTTTAACCAAGTACTGAGTGGTAACATGTAAAATGCTTGTAAATTTTATTTTTTCACTTAGTTGGCTTACTCTGATTCTCCCAAAAGTAAGGAAAACAATATGGTTATTTTTTCCTAGATAAAATGTAGTTCTGAAAATGTCTTTATTATATTTAATGACATTTGCTTGTGGATTTCAGTTTTATGGTCTTCTGTAGTATCGAAGAATTTGGTAGAGTCTTACCTTTAAAGAATGGTCTCAAAAATCCTTTTTATTTTCTGTTTTCTTTTTAAAGGTGGAAACAACTTTATTTCCTTTTCCAATTACACCATCACCATGATAAAAATGAATATTTCTATATGGCAACCTGTTTCAATGTGAATGACCTTCAAAAACATTACGCTAAGCCAAAAAAGCCAAATATAAAGGACTATATATCATATTCCATTTAAATTAACTTCTAGAACATGCAAATAAATCTATAGATAGCCAGTTAGTATTTGTCAGGAGGTCATGGTGGGAATTGACTGTATTGAGCAAGAGGGAGCTTTCTGAGTGGCCATAGTTACACAACAGTATGTTTACTAAAACCTGTGAAGCACATACTTAAAATGTGTAAGTAAACTTTGAAATATGGAGAGGGAAAATAGGAGATAGAGCAACTGCTAAACCATCTAAAATATCTTTGTAGAGTTAGAGAGGAGGGTTTATGATGGATTTTATTAAAGGCAGAAATAATAATTTTGCCCAGAAAAAAAAAAAAGAAAAGCAATACCAGAAAATGGAAGAAAGGGAAGTTGCCCCCCAAATTTCACTTCCCTAACTTCCCTAGAATTGATATGCACTTGCTCACTACAGTCAATTCCCACCATGACCTCCTGACAACTACTGTCTATAGATTTATTTGCACGTTCTAGAAGTTAATTTAAATGGAATATGATATATAGGCCTTTATATTTGGCTTTTTTTGACTTGGCATAATGTTTTTGAAGGCCATCCACATTGAAACAGGTTGCCATATAAAAATACAGGTATCCTCTTTCTCCTCCCAGTGACTTATATACACATTTGAATACACACAGTACACATCTTATTTTTAAAGTTTTCATTATTGAGATAAAATTTGTATAAAAAAATTCACCATTTTAGAGTATGACTAAGTGGTTTTTATTATACTTACAGGGTTGTACAACAATTACCACTATCTTAAGAATACTTCCATACCCCCAAAAGGAAACACTATACCTCTCTTCCCTGCCCTTCCAACCACAATAAAAATTTTTGTCTCCAGATTTGCCTATTTAGGACATCTCCTGTGTGTGGAAGCATACAGTATGTGGCCTTTTGTTTCTGGCTTAGTTCACTTAGGATAATGCTTTCAAAGTTTCCCTTTTTAAATTTAGCTCTTATGAGCCTCATATATATGCTGAATATTGAGATTCACTTAATCCTTTTTATTGGCTGGATATCATTTTATTATATGAGTAGAGTTTAGGTCACCAGCCCCTGTTTTCAGACATTGGGGATCTTTGCACTTTCCCCCCCACCAATGTATGTAGTGCTGTGCCGGTATTGGAATCGTTCATTCCTGGAGTGTGACATTTGCTTTTTTAAAATTTGTTTTAATTAGTTATACATGACAGTAGAATGCATTATGCACTTTTATATATCATATAGATAGGATATAATCATTTTTCTCAGTGTACATGTTGCAGAAGCATATTGGTCATGTAGTCACATATATACATACAGTAATAATGTCTGTTTTATTCTATTATCTTTCCTATCCCCACATACCCTCTCCTTCCCTCCCATCACTTCCCTTTACCTAATCTAAGGAAATGCTATTCCCTAGTGACCCCCACCTTATTGTGAATTAGCATCTGCATTTTTTTAATATTTATTTTTTAGTTATCGGCAGACACAACATCTTTGTTTTTTGTATGTGGTGCTGAGGATCAAACCTGGGCCGCACGCATGCCAGGCGAGCGCACTACCGCTTGAGCCACATCCCCAGCCCCAGCATCTGCATTTTAGAGAAAACATTCCATTCGGCCTTTGGTTTTATGGGATTGTCTTATTTCACTGAGCATGATATTCTCCAACTCCAACCGTTTACTGGCAATGCCATAATTTTACTGTTCTTTAAATCTGAGTAATATTCCATTGAGTATATATACCACATTTTCTTTATCCACTCATCTATTGAGGGATGCCTAAGTTGATTCCATAGTCTAGCTATTATGAATTGAGCTGCTATAAACATTGATGTGGCTGTGTCACTATAGAATGCTGATTTTAAGTTCTTTGGTGTAAACCAAGGAGTAGGATAGCTGGGTCAAATGGTGATTTCATTCCCAATTTTCTGAGGAATCTCCATTCTGCTTTCCAGAGTGGTTGCACCAATTTGCAGTCCCACCAGCAGTGTATGAGCATACACTTTTCACCACATCCTCTCCAGCATTTATTGTTGCCTGTATTCTTGATGATTGCCATTCTGACAAGAGTGAGATGAAATCTTAGAGTAGTTTAAGAGACTATATTTCTAATATTTAAATGTCAATTTTAAATCACTCTGAAGAGTCACATTGAACAAGATCTGCTAGTTTAAATGTCCATTCAGGCAATCCTCCTATGTATGGGTCACCACAGGTCATTCTAAACCCAGGCTAATTTAAAAAAAAAAAAATTTGGCACCAGGGATTGAATCCAGAGACACTTAACCACTGAGCCACATTTCCCAGCCACCATTATTATTATTATTATTATTATTATTATTATTATTATTATTCTGGGACACGTTCTCACTAAGTTGCTGAGGCTGACTTTAACTTACCATCCTCCTGAATTTTTACTTTTCCTGTGAAAGATTCAATCCCAGTGATTTGGGAGGCTGACTAAGAGGATTACAGGTGTATGCTACCATGCCC
Organism: Spermophilus citellus; assembly: GCF_964194105.1. Classification (NCBI taxonomy): domain Eukaryota; kingdom Metazoa; phylum Chordata; class Mammalia; order Rodentia; family Sciuridae; genus Spermophilus; species Spermophilus citellus. The sequence continues at coordinate 186,859,413 of NC_138182.1, forward strand.
AGCTACCCAATTTCAGTTTTTACCTTCTCTTTAAGTCATATTCTGTTTTGACTCTGGTGTAGCTCACAGTCTTCCTGATGGGATAGCTTAGTTTTGGCTTTTCCTGTGAAAGAATCAATCATTTCTGTGGTTTGAATAAAAGATTAAACTGAATGGCAAAAGAGATGTAGGGTGTTTATACATAGTTGTATTTGGACATCTACTCCGAACTAAAGTTAGAATTTAATATTTGACATAAGAGTTACATTGATTTTCTGTTTTTATTCATGTCACAAACAACAGAGAATCATTTATGAATAAACCATGGAAACTGTCTTTACCAGAGGCAGAACAAGAGCTGAGTTAAGAGTATGACTTTAATACTTCAAGGGGAACCTAGGGTCTTGTGAGAATCAGCAGAAGGACAGTTGAGAAAGATTGTGCTAAGACATGCTAAGGAATTTTATTTAATATTTAATTTTAATAAAAATTTTTGATGTATCAAAATAAAACTTATGTATCTGGTATAAAAGCATTAAGTACTAAAAGTCAAAACAGCAGAAAAGCATGTTATGATTCTAAAGCAGTTTTTAAATAGCTGCATAATACAAGCCAATTGTCTCTGATATTAACCTGCTTATAAAACCTCTCAGAAATACATTCCAACCCTCACGCTGGAAACTTTTTTCTTAACCACTACAATTTTTCATATTGTAATTAGACTTTGAATCCTCTTGTTTTATCTATTTGAGATAGTATCAAATCACCATTTTTTTAAATCTGAAGTGGCGAACCTATAGATCCTGGCCAAGATCTGGAAGAAAGTATTTATTCACTACCATCCTAGCTGACTTTTTTTCATCCGTCTTCCTTCCCACCCCCTCACCTTGCAGCCAAGCATGCTTTAGCTCCTGGTACTGCTCCCCAAATAATTTCCTCCACATTTCTAATGATGATATTCTGGTCAGAATGTGTTTGGACTAAAATCCCATAAAACACAATCCCAAACACCACAATCCAGAATATTGAAATCCTGAGAGATCACAACCCCTAAAATTTAAAATCCTTAAAATCTAAAATCCAAAAAATGTAATTCTGGAAAAAAATAAACATATTAAAGGACATTTATCTACCTTTTTAATGAAGTTTACTTGAGAAACATAAAAACATGACAGCATTTCATAGCTCACTTCACACAAAAAATTAGGCCATAACGGCATACATGTTTTTGCAAGCATACACAGATATACAATGACATTCACTTGAGTATAACTTATGACAAAGGAACCATATTCATAAGTAGGTCCAAAATAAAATGTGTAATACATATCACTATGGTTGGTAATTGTGTGCTCTCAGCTCTATGACCACATTCATCTGAAATACCATGATGGACAGCCTACGCCTTTTGAGGAGAGGAATCAAAAACCACAATGAGTCACCACTGAATATGCAGTGGACCCCAAGAGCCAGGATCTTAAGAAATTTAATCTGTCACAAATGCAGATGTACTAAAAGAACGGCTCTTAATTTAGTGAGGAAGTTTCAAGGATTTTACAAATGTGCACTATGTTTATTCTGAGACTCTGGAGTGCCAGCAGCATGTCAATCCAAGTTCGCAGTCCACAGAACTAGGGAAGCTGATGGCATCCTTTTAGTGTTTCACCCTTGCCTCCTGTCTGTGTCCCTTCCAACTTTGACTCTAATATAGAAATGAAGCAAATTTATAGCACTTATTGTGATTGCTAATAGAGTTTTATGTTGCCTATTTTTAGTTCTTTAACAAAAAAAAGAAAAAATTTCATCTCTAAGTGATGGGGGAAATAATACAAATATATTTTTTCCCAGGGGCAAGGGAAGGAATGAAGTTTTTGCTTGGGTTTTCCTGGTTCAGCAAATAGAGAAATGTTTCCCATCCTTGCTCAGTGAGCTTTTGCTATCCTTGAATGCAATTCCAGGACATTGAGTACCCACTCTGAACAAAGTTCTGGTTTTGGATTCCTCCTTAACAAGCTGAATATTATCTATTTTAACTTTTTCCCACAATTTATTTTCTTTTTCTGATTGTCTTTAGAATCTTCTCTAAAATACCTTCCAAATTCTTCACATCTTTTTTTACTTCTGAAGTTAAGAACGTTCATGTTTTGTATATTTGGTAATGAGTAGATAAAGGTGACTTCACATTATTTCTTTTTGCATGGCCAAAACAGACACATTTCATGCCTATTTTTTTGGTTAAGTGATTTTTGTTTTTTTTTAAGTGGATAAATCAATTTTTATTTAACTATGATGTTATTCAAACTTTCTAGTCTTTTCCCCCTAGTAATAAGATATGTAAGTAGATAAGAATATAATCCACCATAAGTGTTAAAAATGACATAAAACCCCCCTCAAATGATGTGGAAAAGAAAATAAATTCAAAGAAAGATTTCATGGCAAAAATAATATATCCCTTTGGGAAGTATTTTCCAAACTGCATCCTTCACACCACTAGTTTTACAGGATATAAAAAGATATGAATTAAAAGATAGGACTTAACAAAATTCAGTTGTTTTTCTATACGCTGCTGATAAATAATCCAAGAAAAAAATAAGTAATTCCATTTACAATAATAGTATCCAAAAAATTAGGCTATGATCAACTGTACTAGTAATTAGCCTAATAGGCTATGAAAAAAATTAACTAAGGAGGCTAACTCATGGCTACTGAAAACTACAAACATTGTTGAAAAATTTATAGAAGTAATCAATCATAGAAAGATATAGATATTTATTAATTGAAAGAATTAATATTTTTATTGTTACATTATACTTATACAGAGCAGTATTATTTATTAAAATTTTTGTTCAGCAGCAACAAACTAAGAGTCATTGGCAGTTGAAATTAACACTTGTTCTATGCTGAGCCTAGGTGTGGAGGTTGAGATATACTAACTACATAGCACTTTTAAAAAAGAGATAGCTATACACCAAAAAACACCCTCACACACAAAAAAAAGAAAGAGGAATTCATCAAAAAAAGTTGCACAAGTTCAAGACTTCTGAAAACATGAGGAAACAGGCTAATAAATCTTTTCCCCAAATTTACAACCCTCAACAAAGGAACCCACAAATATAGAAGGGAATGAAGTTCTATAGAAAGAGTAGTAAAGTGATTAATGAGTTAAAAGTAGATCTAAGAAATGAATTAAGAGAATGGAGGATGATGCTGAAGTGCAGCACCTCTCTTGGAGAGCTGCTACACCACTCTGAGCAACCATTATGGATCTTCTCTGTTTTTGCTGTAGGAACAGATGCCCAAGAGTGGGACCTGAGGCTCCCCTCTAGCCATTCCTATCTTGTGCCTGGTTGTTGATTTGGGGGTTTTCACTCCCCTAATCTGTATATTAAAATATTTTTGAAATTTGAGCAGAACATGTGTGAGTTCTGGATGTAGCTCAGCAATAGTCTCTACTCTGAACTTGCAGAGTCCCAGTTGCTTCCCAGCCCCTCTCAGAAAAATGGGAAACAAACAAGAAGAGTGGTGAACAATGTATAGCTTTAAAATAAAACAACTGCCCAGTGCCTACTATGATATCTACAACACTAATGTCCACAAAAAAAAAAGATGGCAAGGTCAGTGTTAGCAATAGCAATGACAAAAAATAGCCATGAACTTGATATAGCATTAAACACAGGTGTCAACTATGCCACCCACACTACTAACTGCAACAATACAAATGGTGGGGACAAGAATTATATAAATGAAATAGTGCTAACAAATAGTAAAATGACTGTTCATTAAGAGAAAAACAATTGTGGCAAGAAAGAACAAAAGTTTAAAATATTCAAAAAGTCTACAGAGGGAAAGCAGAAGAGATGGATTTAAAGAAGGAGGAGTAATAAAGAACTAAAAATTACAAACTAAACAGAGAAAGAAAAGGGAATTTGGCTATAAAGGAAGAAAGGAGAGGAAGAGTTAAAAAAAATAAAATCAAAAACAGACAGACAAACAAAAAGCCAAATCAACAATCCTAACCCTACATAGACAAAATAGTCATAAATAACAAAGAGGTAAAAAATGAAAAAGAGCAATCAGTGCTAACACATGTGCGTGTACATGCATGCGCGCGCACACACACACACACACACAAAAGGGAAAAAAACCCATAATGAAAAATAAAGGAATTATTTCTTTTGAGGTTGTCAAAGCTATTGACAAGACTGGATGTTCACTGCTTATGTCATACTGTGCTTCTTTCTGTTTCTTCGTGGGTTGTACACCCCTTAGAGAGTAAGATTTGGGGGATATTCAGTCCATCATCTTTGTGTTGCTCACAAATCTGCAAGCTGGAGAAGCCTGGAACCAAAAGACAGAATGGGAAGTACTAATGATTGGAGTTTTGTCTGGACAGACTATATTGAAGCACTCCCAGAGTGGGGCTGGCACAGAGTTCTAAATAGGAAATTTCAGTGGCTGGCAGCTGGTGGGATGTGGGATGGTATCTGCTTCAGAGATATTAGATCCACAATCCCTATTGCTAGGGAAATGCCAATATCTGGTGGACATCTGGATTTCAGGGATCTCCCAAGAGCCCCACTCATAGGGTGAGGTAACTAACCCTCCATAGGTCTGGAACACACCATTGCATACAAATGCGGTCCAATTGTGTCCACCCCTCCATCTTCTGGACTATCCCCAGCTGGTCCCATAAGCTGCTAGACCTAAAAGGAAAGCAAGTCACTTTCCTACATATCCCCAGCCTGAATACAATTCTGTGCCTGCTTCAATCACATCCCAGCAGGAACACTAGACCCCACAGCAGCTGCTTGCTAGGATAGTCTGGTGCTCACTATGAACTCCCATTCCGGAGATCCCACAGCAGCCACTTCAAGATGCCCCCCCCCCCCCGCCCCGCCTAAGCTCTCCTTGACAGCTAAGAAACACAGAGCACTTTCCAAATACCAGCTGGCCCTGCTGTCTCTGGTTCAGTTAAGATCAGACTGCCTCTCTGCTCCACAGTTTCGACCATGCCAAATTTGTTCACTGTGTTTCTCTCCCTGCCTGTGTCACCCCTCCCGGCTGAGGCAAACTTGTGGTGCCACTGTCCAAAAAGTCTACCAGATGGAAAGTGGAAGAGATGGGCATAATGGTATTATGGGTATAAAGATGGAGGAGTAAGAAATAACTAAAAATTACAAACTCAATAGAGAAAGAAGAGAATTTGGCTATAAGGAAAGAAAGGAGAGGAAGAGTTAAAAATAAAAATAAAAGCAAAAACAAATTAACAGATAAACAAAAAAATCAAATCAACAAAATCAACAATCCTAACCCTGCAGAGACAAAACCATCATAAATAGCAAAGAAGTAAAAAAAAATACGTCCCAGAATCTTTCAATGTACTCATTTTTGTCCTCTGTTCAAAGCACCCGAGTTTCTGCTTCTCTATAATTCTCTAACTGTCCAATACCAAATTTCAGTGAATTCCCTTTATCACCACCTCACTGAGAAGCTGTACTCCTGCTTCTTGAATCCCAAGCCACAACGTAGCTGGAAATCTTGCTCTAATCTTCCATTTTCCCTCTCTCTCTTTCATCCTTTTGAACTGAGAGGGGGAAATACATATCTTAGCATTAATCCTGCTAATAATTTGGTAAGACCTTGATTAAGTCATTCTGTGGTTTAGTTTTCTCTATAAAACGAAGAGGTTGTATTAGATTCTTTAAAGCATTTCAATTCTGAAATTCTATAACTTGTGAGATGGTAATAAAATTTCAATCATATTATGAAATAATATATATTGATATAATAAAGTGTTCCCTGTATTTATTATTTATTTGGATTTTTAAAAATTATTTTATTTTGTTCATTTATTTTATATTGTGCTGAGAATTGAACCCAGTCCCTCACATGTGCTAGGCAAACACTCTAACACTGAGCCACAAACCCAGCCCCCTATTTATTTGAATCTTATCAGTTTACACAGAAGTCTATATAGTGAATATAGATGTGTCTACATCTATTATCTCCACAGAGTTGTCACCTGGAACATTTTATGAAGTGAGAAAATTTCTGACTAAAAAATTTTTTTCCAGATTTCTTTTGGGGAAAAAATATATAGATACAATTTATGGAAAAAAACATGATTTTGTTCCAGCAAATCTTAATGAAAAGTTTCCTTTTAAGTGGTTTCCTTTTAGTCTAATGACATTAAAAAGTATTACTATTCAGCAGGCACATCAGCCAGAGGCCATGGCTGGATATTCTACCATTAGCAGACTTCTTTTCTTTTCGGTTCATTAGTGTCCCTCTCAATCTTACAACCTAAATCACTCTAAGGTACCAAGGACTTTTATCTATATTAGGACTGGCCTCCTGGGGAGTAACTAGACTCTTCTCAAAAATTCAGTGGCAATTTCCTTAGTTCAATAACTAAAATGTCTTTCACAAAGTAAAAGCTGTGCTACTCTTGAGGGAGGAAAGGATGTTCATTTTAGCAAGTACAGGAAAGCAGTATGGCTCTCAAAAGGCAAAGCTTATGAAGGAAAGAGAGATTCTTTTAGGTTGTAAAGTTGAATTTTATATTTAAATTTTATGTTTTATATTTAAATGTTGTGCTTTATATTACCATACAATAAATAAAAAGTAGGATGCATGTACACTGCATTTTAATTGAAATGTGAAAACATTATTAAATGTGGTTGAAACATCCTGCACATATCCTCCATATATTCTAATTGTGATCAATGTCTTTCCAGCAAAATTCACTAATAATCTAAATTTGGAGTTTATTGTTCTTAGCATTCCTTTATTTTTACTGCATTTATATCTACCCTAAAACTAGGTAATATTAGCATATTTTGTTTTGTTTTCAGTAAAGAATGAACCCAGGGGCCCTTTATACTGAGCTATGTCCCTGGCTCTTTTATTTTTTGTTGTCATAGAGTCTCCCTAAGTTGCTTAGAGCCTTGCTGAGTTGTTGAGGCTAGCCTTAAACTTGTGATCTTCCTGTCTCAGCCTCCCAAGTTGCTGAAATTACAGGCATGCACCACCACAGCTGGATTTTTGTAAATTATATCATACTGTGTTATTCTTCTGCAACTTTGGTATTTTTGCCAATAAGTTTGTGAGATTCAAGTATGTGGACACTTGGTGAAGCTGTTTACTGGTATAGAGCATTCCGTGAATGTCACAGGCATTGATCTATTTTCTTTCTCCAGTTTCTTATTTTTACAAACAATGGTCTGTGAATAATGTATCTTCCCCTGTGTTTCTGTGCAAGAAATTCTCAGGGAACTTTCATAGGGTTGAACTGCTACATCATTTCATTTATAGGTTTGTGAAAAATATTTTTAAAAAGCCTCAATATTTCCTCCCAAGGATTTTAAAGCTTTACTTTTAACGTTTCAACGTTTTTAATATTGGTATATGGCTCAGGTATCCTTGTTTGCTTCTTTTTGACCACATGCAGGATTAATTATACCATGACTGTTGATGCAATGGTCTATGCGGGTAGGCACTGTAAGGTAGCCATAAGCATTTTTTAGGTTAGCCCTAGGCAGAATGGAAGGGACAAAGAAAACTTTTTTTTCCTCTTAAAGGAAAAGAATCTTCCTTAAAAATATGTCTATATTTTCCTCCCTCCTCCAGTCTCAGTCTCTCTACCTCTCTGCTCTCACCTTCATGGAATCTGCTTCATTCACAGAAAAGGTGTAACAGGGCTTAAAGGAAACAGTGCCTTCGGACAGCATGGCTTCCTGTCTCCTACACTAGAGGTCAGCAAACATTTTCTGTAAGACACCAAATAATGAATATTTAAGTAACGGTTTGTAAGACAAAAGGAAAAATTAGGATACTATTATAATATGTATGTATACAATATACATAGTATTATAATTGTACATATACATAGTATATATTATATATAGTATAATCATACAACATTGAAGGATATTTGGTGAAAAATAAAATGGAAATTCATGAATTGATTTTCCTCTCCTCTTGTCCTGTTTTCACTTTCCTTATTTCTCCTTTTCCTTATTTTCCTCTCCTCTTATCTCCCTCTCATGTGTGTTAAGTTATAATATCTTCTCATAATAGAATAAAGCAGTGGAAGCCTAGGGGTAGAATTATGATCTTGGAGAATTAGGATTGCTCTTATTGGCCAATACAGCAGCGATCTGAAAGCCAATTATCAGTTACTTTAGTGGATAAGTAGCTTTTAGCTTCCCGTCTTCAAATCTATGTTTAACCAGTGTTGCTGCATGGCTGCTAAACAGAGGATTCTATGTGAGAATACAGATGAAAACATATATCTGCCTTTCAGGAGGTCACAACCTCATGAAATTCTTACAATCAAAGCAAAGTTGAGAGAGTACAGAGGAAGCCCAGGTAAACTCATCCAGGACAGGGGACTGTGTCATAGGTGGCACCTTGGATCCTTTGTAAAGAGCGATGCAAATCAATCAATCATATCAATTCATAATTGAAGCATGTATTTGATTAGTGGACAACTTGGGTTAATTTCAATTTTAAGCTAAAAACATTGACAAAAGAGTAATCACCATTTATGTATAAGTCTTCAAATATGCATTTTAATGTACACTCAGAGTGAAATCAGTAATAATCAAAATGTACCTGCCTTGTGCTGAGTTCTCAACCAGATCTGCCGCATGCATATCTCATGTTGAAATTACAAACCAATGAGGTAGGAGTTATCATCATTTGAGATTATTTTAAATATGCAAAGTATTTGCCCTATGGTGAAGTGGCTAGCAATGAGTACAGCCTTGGTTTGCCCCAGACAGTAGTTAGGCAATCCTGAAAATGTAGCAACATTTCAAAAGAGTTCATGCTGTTTTATAATTTATTTTCAATCCTAAGAGCAAATTTGAAAGAACTAAATTACATACATAGCACCGAACCGATAAATGAATTAAGTTTTTGGCTCTTCCCCAAGGGGCTTTTTTGGCAACAAATCAAAAGTAGAGTTATCTCGCTGAGGCTTGTATTATGAACTTTAATTCAGTTCTGAAATTAACTAGAGATTTCTTTCTATAGTTCTACATTCCAGATAACATGAGAATATAAAGCCTTGTTCTTACCAGGTGTTACTCACTTTCTTTAGAGGGCTCTTAGAAAATCCCTGTAGGCACCGTGGTGGGCTGTCGCTTTCGTTCACAGGGGAGAAATAAGCAGGTGTGGAAAGTGCTCAGGAGAAGAGCAAAACCCAGATTCTACTTTGGCTGTGCCTCCTAATCCCTCATATGGCTTCAAATAAAATTTATTTTTATATTTTCTGGAAAATGGTGATTAAAATGGTTTCCTTGTCCCCTTCATTCACGGAGCAGAATATTAAAAGAGATCATTTATGTGAACCGGTTTAGCATCATCCAAAGGACACCACTCCTGCACAGTACTGCTTTGAAGATAATAAACCCGCTGTATGCCTATAAGCAGACAATGATAAACTGTGGTTGGGGTAAAACCAGAGGCCAAACCAGATATGCAGAAACAGAGATCTGGCCTTTTATCTATGCAGCAGTAGGTGAATTTTCTTGGCCTTGTTGATACAAAAGCAAATAGCAGGCTATTTCAGTTATATTCAAAATTCCACACAAACTCTTTATATTTGAAATTCTTATTTGTCCGAAGAAAATATAGTGGTTAGGAGTCTAAACTTTGTAATCTAACCAATCAGACCTCAAACATCAGCTTTCACCCCACTATCTTGAGGAAGTGGCCTCTCTTGTTTTCTGTTTCATTACCTATAAGGCAGGGTAACTATAGCACCTGCTTCGTGAGGCGTTCTGAATGAATTGAGCTAAAGAATGCCAAGGACTTCATATCTTGTAAACTAAAAGCATAAGTAGGTAGTAGATAATATTTTTTATTACAGTTGTAGTCGTCTCAGCAACAGTGGTAGCAGAAATATCATGAGGGGCCTTGGAAATCTTTTTCCCTTACAATTTTCTTTGGACCTGATTTGCATGTGTTGTACCTAAAGAGTTGACAGTGGTATTGCATATAATTTTCATTTGTTTTTGCTAAGTAAAGGATATTACTTAAAAACTTTTATTTCAGTAAAGATTTCTTTTCTCCTTTTATGCCAAGTATTTTTTTATTTGCATATAAGTCATTATTATCTGAACCTGGGAGCATCTGTCCCAGTAAAATTATATAAATCTTAGTCATGGCTTTCATTCTGTGGAACTGACTCAAAAAGTCACATAATGTTTGCACCTCATTGCAAAGACTCTTAAAGAAAATTCACTTTAGATTTGCACATTAATGTTTCTTTAATGAGATTAATCCAATTTAGCTCAAATAAAACCAACTGCCTGGCTAATCAACTTGATGTGCCCATTTGAGAAAAAGATTGATGAGATACAAACTTGGAATTTTCTTTGTTTCATGAAGATTAATACAGTTGAAGAACAACAAGAGGGATTTAAAGTCCTAATGCGTCATTTGAAAGAATATCAACAAGCCTACATTTACTGTAATTGTACTTGGGCAATATCTCATTTCCACTTGCACTTCAGAGCTATAAATAGTTCTAATTTGTTTACTTTGTACACTTACTGGATTAATTACAGTAGAACAAGCCAAATGATATTGTAGCAGTTGGCTAAACTTGACACAAACACAATAATTAAAATGATTGCTTTTTAATTTTCCCCCTTTCAGTAGTTTAATGAGCTGAATTTACAGAGTTATGAGCCTTTAAGAATTTGATTTGAGAATCACTGTGTTTTCTGTTAATGTGTTGTCATTGTTTACATTGGATTTCCGTGTTTTTCCGTGTTGTTGGGAGTTTCCTTCAGAAAGGAAACACCTGGGTCCTGCTTCCATGTGATATCTACTTAGTAAAAAGTGTATTGTTTCCATCATACTTGCATCAATAGAGAACAATCACGTTTCCATTTACCTATCCAAATTGATGCTGGTGACACATGCACACACATATATCCTTGATGGAGAAACTCTGTTCTCTCCCATCAATGAAAGTCACATATGTTTACTTCAACACGTCCTCCAGCAAACTGGTGAATCATCATCACCAAAGACCACAAATGTGCTCAGTGCAACCTCATCCAATCAGTCTCCTCTTTCTAGCTGTCTGATTGCATCAAGAAAGAAATTGGTTTTTGTTAATGTACAAGAGGAGGACAGCTATGAGGCAGGGAAGAGAAAAATGGTTACCACCAAAAGTAGTCCTTTAATGCTAAAAAAAAAAAAAAAAAAAAAAAAAAAGGTTGCATTAAGCTACCCTTGATTCTCCCATTGTATTTCTTCATGGTTTGCCAATTAAGTTTTCCAAGTGCTCTGGGGTCAATGTCCTGGATAGCGCTCCTTTGGTTCCCCCTCCCACTGACTCTCTGCAAAGTTGTTATAAATGCTCTGTACTTCCTTTTTGATTTTCTCTTAGTGGTAGGGTTGTTTTGTAAGAATTTGATGCATAGGCTTAAACAACCTCTTTAAAAAGTGAAAACAAAAGCAAAAGTAGAGGGGAAAGGTACACTCCAATAAATTAGAATGACAGAAAACCTCTGCTGCAAACTTTTTAATTGAAGTATTTGGATTTTTGTTGCTATTGAGAATATTGGGACAGAGAACAATGGAAAAATGAGGATATTTTATTCCTTTTATGTATCTCAGAAGGATTTTTTCACTTCATACCTGTCTTTGAGGAACTCTATATAGTCTTCATGTAAAATTTCACCTAGCCTTGAATAAAGAAGAGTTTAACTGTCCATCAGAGAAGCTTATCACCTGTGAATTTATCTAGCGTTCCCAACACTTTTTGACATACTAAATGGGTGATGGGAATGTAGCTCAGTGGTTGGGCACTTGCCTATCTGTGCATAAGGACCTTGTTTCTATATTCCCCAGCATTGCAAAAAACATTTTTTAAAAGTGAATATTCCCCAGAATTCATTTCTGGTATCTGATTTCTGTCTTTACATCCTGCTTCCAAGACCATTTATGTGCTCTTTCAGATTCAACTCTTAATGCATAACATTGAGGCATCTAAATCTATGTCCCAAACACTGACCTCTCAGTCATACCCAAAGCTCTATCATCAATTGTCTGCTGGAAATTCCCTTCAGATGTCCCAACATAAGCTCAACTTCAGCATATGTATGACAGATCTCATCTTCTCCCTCTTCCACCCTGACAAGCAGCCCCTCCACATTAATCTTGTACAATGTCTTCCTCTCTCCTTTCCCTCTCCACCTTCATGTATTTCTCTCTCTCTCTCAAACACACACACACACACACACACACACACACACACACACACACACACACATTGAGACTAGTCATTGAGACTGCAGAGTCATATTTGATTTCCCTCCTTCTCGCCCATGATTCCTTCCTCTACAACACTATTTGCATTCAGATTATGCAAATGTTCATCCAAACACTGCTTATTAGTCAACTGTACTATACGAGGCACTGTAATGGGCACGCTGGGGATTTGGCAAAAAGGCAGTCTTACGCATGCATTAGCAGTTGTCACAGCAATTGTCTCTGTGTTACAACATTCTCCTGTTATCTCAGAAGATGGTATCCCTCCTCCAAACCATCAGGCCACAAATTGCCCAAATACAACTTTCATCATATTTTTCTAAATACCGTATATTCAACTCTCAGTAATGCTAATACATACATGATAATCTAAAACCCTTATGTTTTTATGTAGAATATTATAAAAGGCTGTCCTTCTAAACGACCTTGCTGCAGTTTGAATCATGATTGTATGTCTACATGCCAAGTAGAGTACCCTCTCACCTTCCTCTGCCAGCCTTATTTCCTCCAAACATGGCTACAAATTAAGCAATGCACAGGAGCCTGAAGTCTCACACTGCCAAAAGTAAGACTCTCTGGAGAGGGCCAGAGTGTCTCAGCTCATGAGATCCATGGATTAACTTCTCATGTGAACAAGTGAACACCAATTAGTGTCCAAACCACTTTCTTTACTCATAATTCTAGCTTTGCATCTAAAAAATATGTACAGGAGATTTGTAGATAATTCAACACAGATGGACTCTTCTTCTCTGGTCTTAGGACATTGGGAAATCCCTGTAGAAGTGACACTCTGTACTTTCATGTTTAAAGAGTTTTGTTGTTGTTGTTGTTATTACAGAAGCAATGCAAACATATTATGAATGGATTCAAAGAACATCCAAGTACATGAAGCAGAAATTGAAAGTCCCTCATATGATCCTCACCACTGAAAAATTTAAGAACAGTGGGAATTAACAGATGTGAGGAGAGCATGGCCATGTTTCAGGGTCTGGGGAAATGATTGAAGAGCCAGGTGCCCTTGTGGGCTTTCACCTATTCTGCTTACAGAAGTGCTACTGAGAGCAAAAAATTAGGATAAAATGAGTCAGCTGTGTTGGCATATTATTTTTGGCTTTCTTACAATAGGTAGTGGGAAAAGGAGAGACATGGACATGACAAAGAGGCTGAAAGTCTTAGTAAACTTTCTGGTGTAACATGTACTTGGAAGTTCTCTGAACATCCTACTAGCATGGATGCTGTTTGACCACTAGGTGGTTCTGTAACCTATCTGATGTAATTCCCACTTGCTGGCTAAAGTGGAGAACAGAAAATTTGAAGGTAGTATTCCTGTCCTCATACATTTCCCACTTGCTTATCTTTATTTTCACCTACTTCTCCATGACCAACCAGGTAGAATTTGATCACAAAACCAATATGTCCAACCTCATCACGGCTGCCTATGTGTTCCCTTCCTGCTAGGGAAGAGAAGAGGGCCATTTCCCTTCACCACATGGGGCTCAGGTGGTGAGGTTATAGTCTGTTTTCCAAGGATGGAGACAAGTGGGAGTCAAAGAAACTGTCTGGGTTGCAACATAAACCCAAATCTCCTCATGCTTAATTGATGCTTGGTCCAGATGATAAGGAGACAGGGCTTAGCAGTCTTACAGTCAAGCATTAGGGATTCTTGATGTGTTCTTCCCAACACCCATTCCACTTCTCCTGCATCTTGATTTACCTCTGGAGGGCACCTCTCCTTGTCTCTCAACTGTTGGGTGAAGGGTAGAGTGTCTGAGTCCACCTCTGATTTCCTGGGAGTAGGGTACATGGGACTCCATGTAGGCCTAACCATCACAACCACTGCTCACACTAACTGGTTCAGGAATGAGCTGTGGCCTGATCCAGTAAAAAGCAACTTGGGGAATTTTGCTGGGAAAAATAAGCTTTTTGATCTTTTCTGCCAGTCTGAATATATTGGAAATCACCTTGTCATCACATTAAATATGAAGCTGAATCTGATGTGAGGGAAGGAGAATCGAGAGAGAGAGAGAGAGAGAGAGAGAGAGAGAGAGAGAGAGAGAGAGTGAGAGTGAGTGTTTGTGTGTATCTGGCCCTAAAGATGGAACTTGAATCTTTAAATCAAAACATGTTTGTCAATAGATTTCAATTTTGTTTGATCTTACCACGTTTTCTGTAGTGTACCAAATAGAACAAATATTATATAATATGATAAATAAAGATACTATTACAATGCAACTCTATGGACAAGAAGTATGATAAAAGTTGGTACAAATTGTTATTGCTATAAATAAGATACATTTAACTCAGGGAAGGGGTGGCTTCCTTAAATTCATTTATTTAATAACTAAATATTGAGTACATTGTTAACTTACTAGTAAGGTGCAATAGCAGCATGTCACAGACTTTAGCATATACAACAGGTTTTTTTGTTACAGTTCTGGAGGCTAGAAGTCTCAGTCTTGGGGGTTGGCAGAGTCTATTGTTTCTGAGACTGCTCTCAGTGCCATCTTCTCTCTGTGTCTTCACAGAGTCTCCCTTTTGTACCTATCTGTGTATAAATTTTCTTTTCTTTTTTTTATTGGTTGTTCAAAACATTACAAAGCTCTTGACATATCATATTTCATACATTAGATTCAAGTGGGTTATGAACTCCCATTTTTACCCCAAATACAGATTGCAGAATATGTATTGTGCTGGGCGCAGTGGCACACACCTGTAATCCCAGCAGCTTGGGATGCTGAGGCAGGAGGATCATGAGTTCAAAGCCAGCCTCAGCAAAAGTGAGGTGCTAAACAACTCAGTGAGACCCTGTCTCTAAATAAAAAATATAAAAAAGGGTTGGGGATGTGGCTCAGTGGTTAAGTGTCCCTGAGTTCAATCCCTGGTATGCCCCATAATAATAATAATAATAATAATAATAATAATAATAATAATAATGGGTATCAGCAAATATGTAATGATCTACACTTTAAATAATAATAATAATAATAATAATAATAATAGTAATAATAATAATAATAATAAGTATTGAAGGCAGCATAAAATAACAAGTTTTGGAAAAGAAGTCACTTTTAGGCAAGGTGGTATTTGAGAAGCCCTTTGAATACTGGGTAGAATTTTAGTCAACAAATAGCCAAATAGATGGGTGTGGTGGCAATGTGATGCTTTTACTCAAATCACCTGCATACCCTAAATAAGTCACTTTTCTTGCCTATTTCAGTGTCTCATAGTATTTAAAGACTTCATTAAATATTCACTTATGTATTACTTATTTATTTGTTTCAACTGATAAATAAAAATGTACATATTTATGGAATTCCGTGAGATGCTTTGATACATGTATACATTGTGTAATGTTGTAATCCTAGTAAATACATCAATCTATCATTTCTTTATGATTAAAACATACCTTTTTGTTAAATTCTTTTTTAAAAGATGACTTTACAAATAATGTTTTCTGGTCCTCTTGCTTTAACTTGTTTTTCCTCGTCTTCATTTCACTTGTCTCTGTGAAAAGTTTAAGATTTTTTTCTTTCTGCTTTCAAGGTAAGAAGTAAATCTGCCAGAGTTCCATGGGTATTGACAGATGATGTGAAACTCCTGGATAAGAGAAAAAGAACAGTTTATTACTCCCAGACTTTTTCTGCATCATGAAGAAGGCCAGATAATATTTTCACATGCAATGGTATGCTACAGAAGAAAAGACTCATGTTGGAGAGCCTAGTTTTTGTTTTTTTTTTATTATAGGCAGATGGCATACTGGGTCTTTTATTCTGAGAGAGAGAGAGAGACACTACTTCTATCTTACAAGTCTGTTCACCATACAAAAGTCCTTCAAAAGATAATCTGAAACAAAGTGAGTGCCTTGCTCACAGATACCCAGAAACCCAAGTGGCCCATGGAGAATTATCTTCCCACAGTTATAAGCAGCCTTGGCCAAACAAATTTCCTGCCGTTTTTGTGACAAATAAGTCCCAAGCTATCTATACATGGAAGAAATGTTTCATTAAGTCTTGGATTTAGACTCTGGATTTTCCTTGTTTTCATTCTTCCATGGTTTTGGCAAGGAATCTAATTGCCATTCTACAATTCACTCCTTCCCTCTTATCAGCAAATATGTAAAGCTCTACACTTTAAACTTACCTACTCATTATCTTTCTTCAAATTTCTCTATAATATAGTAATAGTAATTAACTACCAGGGATCAGCAGCCCTTGTCAGTGGAGCAAAGAATGTTTGTTTGTTTGTTTGTTTGGTTTTCAATAGTTTTAAAATATTATAAGAAAAGAAAAGAACATGGATAGAACTTCAGTGTGGTCTGTGAAGTCTAAAATATTCACTACTTGGCCTTTCATAGGGAAGGTTTGCCACCCATGTTCTAAATCTTCAGAAATACTACAGTAATGAACGACATCCTCTCTCTCTATTTCCATTCCTTAATTGTTAAGTTAAAATCATGGAAGTTTAGAGTTAGCTTTTGAAAAGCTAGTGAGCTAAAAATTTACCATTTTTAAAATTTCCTTCATAGTAAATCTGTTTTTATTTTTCTTTCTTCCCTCCCAGGTCTTTTTGTCACCTGTCCTATATATCAAAAGTAGCAATATAACAATAATTAGTATTTGTCAAGTGTTAAATGTTTCATACAAAGTCCTAGAAACTATATGTACATGTTATTACAAAATCCTCGCAGCATCCCTTTGAGGTAATCTCTATCATGCAGATAAAAAATAGGTTAGTGAATAAGTTATCCAAGGTCATGTAACTTAAAAGTGAGAAATTAGCAAACATGCTTGACTGCTTTTGTCTATCAGTGTTCTGCTTCTTGGGGGCAGTGATCTGCTGTACCAGAAGCCTCCTCTGAACAGTACCAGGGGAGACACTAGACACAGAGGAATAGATAAGAAAGAATCTTTATTGGCCATCCTCTATGTGCTAGGTCTCCAGTTAGGCACTTTGAAAAAAAAAAAAAAAAAGAAAGAAAGAAAGGATACTCTGATTCATCCCTGGCCACAAAAGTGAAGACTTTCTATTTTTATACATAAAGAAAATGGAATTCAGAGAGCTCAAGAAACTCACCCTAGCAAGAGTTAGAATTCACTGTTTATTTCTCTGAGTCAAAACTCATCCCCAGCCTGTGGAATAGGGCTGGGGATGTACAGTTCAGCAGTAGAAAATTGTCTGGCATGCAAGAGTCCTGGGTTCAATCCCCAGCACTGGAAAACACACACACACACACACACACACACACACACACACACACACACACACAAAACATCAAAACTAGCCTGTAAAATGACTGCCATACCATTTGAAGGAGTGGCTGCCCAGAGGCCAATTTGTCCTTCTGTACCCAGCATGTTCAATAGCATAGATTTGGTAAACAAGTTTAAAAAGCACTCACTGAGGAAAAGAAGATATTGAACGCTTCTGAAAAGGAACATAATAGGACCCCATAGCTTTCCTTCTACAAATTCTGATACTTAGTCAAGTGTAAGACAGAGAAACTAGTATTTTTCAAACCTTGTTGCTATGATTTGAATGTGTCTCCCAAACAATCTCATGTTAGAAATGGAATCCCCAAATACATATGTCAACAGCATTTAGAAGTGGGGCTTTGGAAGGAAATGAGATGTGGTCATTGTGGGTGGCAAATGGAGGGACTTTTTGGCAAAATATCTAACTGAAAAAAGTATCAAATGATGATAAGCAAAGTATCCAGGGAAACTGTCATAGGTTGGGGAGATCAAGAAGCCCTGACGACTAAACACAGCATGATATCCTGAATTGCATTCTGAAACAGAAAAATGGCATTAATGGGAAAAAATGGGGAAATCTAAACAGTCCAAAGTTTAGTTGATAGTGCTGTGACAGTAATCTCAGTAAATTTGGTGATTTTTTAAAATGTTACTATGTTCATATAAGACGTCAATATTAGGAGAAGCTCTCTCTTTCTCCCTTGAAGGTGTCCCCTTTTCCCTAGTCCTTTCCCTTCTAATAAACTCCTGTCTGCTCCTATATGACTAGCTTGAAATTCTTCAGGTAAGAGGGCAAGAAATGGTGGTCATTGACTCCCATAGCCCCTTCATGGCCTCACTGGCAGACACTATCTCCACAGATTTGCTATGAATCTAAAATCAAAACTTAAACAGAGTTTAAGTTCTAGTGGGGCAAGTAAACTAAACAAAATAAGTAAATTATATGGCATCATCAGGACTACATAATTTTGAAGCCTCTGACTCTCCACATGGTAAAAATGCTAAAAGTCCAAAATGGCTACGAACTAGTGGCATAGAAAAAAGGCTGAGTGTGCAACTGTACAACCTTCTGTTAAAAACCCAGAAATATTAAAAAGTCAATGTATTTCATCTCAGAAAAGGTCCATTTGAAATTTTATTGACCATGATTTTTTTCAATTTGATTTTTTTACAAAAATGACTTTAAAAGATAATTTGTCTCAATTACTGACTTTTGTAGTATCCCTTAATTTTTATTTTTTGCCCAGGGAAAGTAGCTGTACCACTGATAACAGCCCTTGGTCTTACTATCCTTATTTTATAATTAAGGACAGTCAAGTAAATATAGCTAAGTAACACTGACTAAGTGTGCACAACTGCAAAGTGGCCAAGCTAGAATCCAAAATCTATATTCTTGTCCATCTGTAATTAAAAATATTTTTTTAAAACTATATTCCTAAACACTACATTATACCATTTTTCCCCTTATACTGATAACTCAAGGAGACTATTGTGGTTTGGCCCCAGACACCAGAATTTGGTGATTCTGGGACCCCTGCTGTCACTTCATTATCTGAACATGTTGTTTCTTAACTCCCACAACCTCCAACCGATCTTCCTGACTGATTGCTAACTGATTGACCTTCTTGGCAAAGCACATCACAGACATGGGGCTTTTCACTCGGGTCCATAGCCCCAAAGCTCTTCTATGAGATACAGGACCCAGATGTTATAATCTATTTGTATCCTCCCCCTCTACCCCTCCTCCTCCTCCTCCTCCTCCTCTTCCTCGCCCCTCCCCCTCCCCCTCTTCCTTTTTCCTCCTCCTCCTCCTCCTCCTCCTCCTCCTCCTCCTCCTCCTCCTCCTCCTCCTCTTCTTCTTCTTCTTCTTCTTCTTCTTCTTCTTCTTCTTCTTCGTTTCTTGGTTCATCATAAATTAAGTGGTTTAAGTAACATAGAGTAAATGGCAAATATGGCACATTGCTATACTGACTGTGAATTCTACAACAGTCTTCAATAGATAAAAATTTAATTGATTTGTTTGTGGTCAGTTACCAAGAACACCAGCAAGGTGGAACATTGAAGGGACTATAGTTTTTCATTCAGAAAAAATTATGATATTTTTGTTTAAGGAGAACAAATAATAAATAAACCTCACCTCTCCAAGTTGGTTATACCAATAATTGGGAAAGGTGGCTTCTATAGTCTTCCTCACTGAAGTATATACAGGTACCCCTAAAAAGATTCTTATTCCAACTTTGCACACTGCCCAGACATCCACAATTTCTTCCTCACCAGCTGGCTGTTTTCTGAGAGTCTTAAAATAGAGGACAAAGTCAATTTGCAATAGGAGTTAGATCTATAATGCTCGTGTCCCTGAAAAAGAGAGAACATGATTTTGACCTCAACTTCTAAATGGAAGACATTAGAATCTTTCACAATGAGAAGAGAAATAGGGAAAAAGAGCTTTATGGTGTCCAAAATGCAGGTGGGCTCTGACTGCCTGCAAAACTTTGTGTATGGCTGTTCTTAGAAAAGGGGATTTTGCCTGCTCCCAGCATTGGGCAGTAACCCACTACTGAGCATTTTTGTAAGGTTGTAACCATGTTATTCTTTTCTGAACAATTGCAGTGATGTTCCAAAAAGCACATGCAATGAACTTTTTTTTTTGCATGTAGAGGGGTCCATTAGTCATGTGGCATCTCTCAAATCCCTAAAGAGCCTCAGATAGCAATATTACTTTGTCAAAAGTTAATCCAGAAGGATCCAGGTTATGTTCTTGTCTTTGAAGGTAAGGGGCATGCAAACTTGACTTTGGTTAAAAGATTGGAGCTAGAGCCAAAACAGAGGCTGACTAGTCCATCATATGTTGTGCCAACTCATGAGGTTGACCTGAGGAGGGAGGGTGAAAAGGGGTCAGCACAGGCTGGGTTAAGTCATGATTCAACTATCACATGCTCACTGGTGGTTTTCATTAGCTTTCCTGTTCATTTACAATGAAGACATCACGGTAATAGCAGCTACTGTCTTATGAGCCCTTGGGGTATGCCAGACATGGCTCTTGGTGCTTTATTTATTTACTCATATAATCGTCACACACTATTACGTGCATTGTGACAGACTCACAGAGGTTAGGTGTCTGGTCAGAGCTCTGGCCTTTTGTGAAGCAGAAAAGACCACCAGATCATAAGACCACTGCCCCTGTGCAATTGAAAGAGAGCTCTGCCCGTCCTCAAGGAGGCTCAAGGAGGCCCTGCTTCAATGTAGATTTCGGAAGAGTCTCAGACTCTCCAGGCTGCAGGATCCCTTGGTGAAGAATTTACACTCATTGCTCTTTAAGATTATCTGTAAATTGGAGACTCTGATTTGTTACCTGGTCTGCAAAGAGAGACTAGGAATAACAACCTCATAAAACTGTGATAAGAATTAAGTGTAACTAAAGTTCCTAGCCCAAGGATTGATACCTGTAGGAGTACAATAAATAGAATTATAAATAAAGATAGGATCAATCTTGATATTAACTTTGACAAACTTCAAAATGAATTCTTTCCTTCACAAATAAGTAAAAGTGAATACATTCGACTACTATATAGGAGAGACTATCAATTTAGACCAGTCAGTGATTTCTTTATTCTTCCATATCTTTGGATTAGAGGTTAAGTATGCACCCTTCCCTGATGTGGTAGTCAGCCTTCCAAGATAGTCCTCATGATTCTGAAGACCTTTGGTCTCCTACATTGACAGGACAGACTTGTGTAACCATGGAGATCTTATGAAAATGATCTCCATGTGTGCTTACTAGGAGTAGGTCCTAAAAGACAGTGGCTTCTGCCTTACTGTCTCTTGGATTGTTCATGAGGACACTCAAGCAGCCCCACAGAGAGACTCCTGTGACAAGGAACCCAAGCCTTCTGTCAATAGCGGCCGCAGTTTGGCTGGGCACAAATAACCGAGCCACTCAAGCACGAACAAACTTTATTTCCGAACTCCCGTGAACGCCACCCACGCGGCCCTTCCAGGAACACCACACACCAACCAGACCTCCCTCCACCGGAGCTTCACCAACCAATGGGAACTCCCCAGGCGAACTCCCCAGGAATCCCCACTCAGAACTCCAAAGTAGGGGGCACCCAGCAGGGGTCTATATACAATTGAATACACAGCTTAACATAGCCATCAACATCTCAATGGCTAGCTGGCTTCACCTCTCAACCACTCCTTTCTGGCCCTCATCCCGACTGGGCTGTGGCCCTCAATATCTCCCCCCTTCTGTTTAATTAAACAACAGCATGTGGCTTAGGGACCGTGCCTGTCTTAGGTTGTCCAATACTGCATATGGTCCTTACCCGTCATCGGATGAGCTGACCTCAAGGCGTCAGCCTCCTGTCTTAGGTTGGTACCATTGCAATTGGATGTTACCCGTCATTGACTACCAGTCCAGCATACAGCCATACTTGTGGATAGGCCTTTGCACCAGTGTGTGTGGGGGTGAGGTTCTTTGCCTCACCTCTGTTGGCCCCCAAATTTGGCCTTTGCACCAGTGGGGGGGTGAGGTTCTTTGCCTCACCTCTGTTGGCCCCAAAATTTGGCCTTGGTGCCAGTGGAGGGGTGAGGTTCTTTGCCTCACCTCTGTTGGCCCCCAAATTTTAGACCATCACAAGTAGAAGGGAGGAGGATGCAAAATGCCACAACACCAAGCCAAATGACGGTTCCTTTTGGAAAAATTGTACCACTGATGACACCATCAGCCATGCGTCATCCCGACTCGGTGTGGCCCTCAACAAATAGCCAGAGGAACTGAGGCCCTTGGCACCACCTTGCATGTGATCCTCCAGCCAGGAGGACCCTCCAGCCAGGGCTTCAGGTGTGTGCAGCCCAGCTTTCTGAACACAATCTCCCAGAAGGCCCTGAGCCTGAGCTGCCCAGCTCAGTCACTCTCAAATTCCAGGCCTGTAGAAACTCTGAGATAATAAATGTTTATTTTTTTCAAGCCACTTGGTTTGAGGGTAATTTGCAATGCAGCAATAATAGTAAGCACACATAAATTACTGAAAAGATTTAAGAAACAATTTTAATTGAAAATACAGACACATTGGTAGAATCTAATTCAGGCTACTGAAGAACTGTGAATATTGAGAAGGAGGGCAGAAGGAAGAAGGGAGGAGAGACGTGAAGAAGTTGAGTTATCTGTGGCACAGGAGGGAAAGTCCTTGGGACTTCTGGGAATATCTTCTGTGTGGCAGGGTGGATCAGCTGAGTTCACCAGAAATCATTCAGAGGCAGCAGGAGTGGCAGCAAAGGAGATGCATTTGCAAACACATTAAATCAAGCAAGAGCCTTTTACTCAATCAGAAAGTCCAAGGCAATGGTTTGGAATGGGTCTCATTTGGACAGCCACATCGTCATCTTACCAGCTATCTAGTCCTAATGACTTTTGGAAAAAAAAAAGTTGTTAGAATAATTTTCCGCTTAGCAACAACCATTCAAGAATGGGCAATGTTACTATTTGTGCCCCTCTGTTAAAAATAGGCTCATTTTCTTGCTTTTAAAAAGCACCGTTGTATATTGTGGATGTGGACTTGGAACACTGTGAAGGCTGGTTAATTCTGTAGCACTTTATAGTGTGCCAATTTGTAGTACTGCCTCTTAGGAAACTTCCCTGAGACTATTACACAAAAGGTACTCTGTAGAGGGAGTTTACAATTTCCTCTTTTCTTTCAGCTCCTGTCTCTAATGTGCAACCCTAGCATCCACGGCCTGGTTTGCCCTTGTCTGTTTTGTCCATGTAAATACCATTTCTGGTCTCTTGAACTGAGCCTCACCTTCCTCTGCTGTGTTCTGAAGGAAAGTCAACATGGCCCATGTGTAGTCCTGGCCATTGTTAGTGCCTCGTTATTCTCCATGAAAATACTGAGCACATTTCTTCCCTAACAGTCAGGGCAACCTGTAATTATCTCTGTTTACTAGCTCTAGAGGCAGGCTACACAGATTCTAGTCCCATTCTTACCAATCACTACAAGGGCTCAGGCAAGACAACATGTTTGTGCTTCAGTTTGGCCTATGTAAAAAAGCAAGAAACTCAAGGCTGGGGATCTTAGTGGTAGAGTGCTTGCCTAGCATGTGCAAGGCCCTGGGTTCTGTCCTCAGTACCACTGGGGGAAAAAAAAGAAATTCCTAAGTTCCTTAGGAGGATTACAAGAGTTAAACTACGTAAAGCACTGAGAACAGTATGTGGCACCCATTTACTGCTATATAAATACTAGATAGTATCATTGTCTGCCTCCCTAGAACATAAAGTCCACAAACGCAGAGGTCTGCCTCTCTTTTTCATGTTGTAGGCCCCAGCAGTGGCCAGGCCCAGAGATGTTTCATGTGGAAACCCAGACACTGCTATTCTGAATTATTCACAACATCCTCATACCAGGAAATTTCACAATGGCCATTTTTCTTCTTGGGTTCTCTTTCTTACCTCTTTGCTCTTTCCCGAGACCCCAATCTCTTCAAATGTAAGTGCAGACTCCCATTTTTTATAGTTTACCCATGCATAGAAATTACAGCTCTCAACTCCATCCACCTTGCACGGTGTTCCAGATCTGTCTTTGTACATCCACTGGCCACCAAAACCATGAATGTTGTTCATCCCCTAAAAGGAAGTGGCAATATATTTTTAATAGGATTTTCCCTTCCCTTTATATGTACCTTTCTCAATTTTTCAAAGAACTACTATTAGAGAAAATTACATGAAAAAAACATAAAATTGGAAATTATAGAAATATGCTTAGAATTTATATATTAGATAATACCAAAAATTAGAAAGAAAAATTTACCCATAGATCCACCACACAATCGACACATATACAATCACTGTCAACATTTTGATGTTTCCTCTATTTACTTGCATTCTCTATCTTTGTCTACAACTTTGGCATGCGTGTGTGTGTGTGTGTGTGTGTGTGAGCGTGCGTGTGTATGTTAGAGATAGCAGAGGTATAACCAGTCATAGATGATCATGCCCCTTCCATTCACATACTTTTTTCTCAGAAGTACTGGGGATTGAACCCAGGATTTCATGCAAGGTAGGCTCTACCTTCCCCAGCCCCTCCCCATACTATTTTTAAGGAAATTTATTATTTGTGTATGCATCTCACAGGTATAATTAACACCCACTGAGCATCAGACCTCACACTGAGTTGCCACCATCAAGACTACAAGGGCTGCCATATCCTAAAGTTGGAACTCTCACCCTGCTCACCCACACAGCCTCCATTTCTTCAGACTATTGATTGTGGAGAGTTTAAAGTAGTATCTCAGAGGGAGTTTTATGTAGAAATTCCACACAAGGGTCTCACATAAAAAAAAAAAAAATCACAAACCTATTTCCTCCAAATGCACTCTGGTTGCTGTAAAACTGAAAGAAGTTTTACCGGGAAACTGTTTTGCTTCCTTCTTATAATGACTGTGCAAACTGAAGAGAATGGATTTTACAGCTCAGGCTAATTGCGTTATTAACACAGTCCTCCTGGGAAAGAAAACCTCAAGAAAAGGCACTTTGTCTGCCTTGGTCACCACCACCCTGGCTTCTTTTAGTTCCTTAAAACATCCAGCTCTGCCCTGCCTCAGAGCTTTGCTCATAGCTTCCCTCTGTGCAGCTACTCTCCCAGAAGCCCACAGTCACATCTCAGCTCACACAGTGGGGAATACCTCAGAGAAGACTTCCCTAGCCAAATTATGCAAAGATAATTTCTCTTATTTTTCTTGCTCTTAGCATTTGGGGTTTTGTTTTACCCTTATTTCTCTTGTTGAAATTATCCAATATTCGTTTGTTTGCTTTCTGTTTTTGTTTTGTTTTACCCAGGTAGGAGCAGGGATTCCCCTTGGGAAATCTTTTTAATATGTTTAGTATACATACTTTTATTGAATATGATATATATACAGTTTGGGTATATGTATTTTTTTATTTGTACTTGGTTATAGATCTTACTCTGTTCTCTCCTTTTCTTACTTTATTATACACACACATCATTTTTATGATTACTACATAATAATATACGGTATAGATTTACTACATTGTTCTTCCTCCTTCTTCCAGTGGTAGGTAACTCTAGCTTCCTGCCATGTCATCAGAGATAGTATTTCTTTGAAAATCCTACACATGTCCTTTCATGGAGCAGGAAAATTTATCTACTGGGATGTGGACTCTGGAAAAACACTGGTGGGTCCCCAGGTTGGTGGCTCATGTTGAGATCATTTGACCATGTTGAGCTCAAGTACTCCCCAAAGCTGCAGCAGTTGACACCCTCATCAGCAATACTTGGAGGGTCCTGTATCCCTCATGGTTCCTTCAACCCTTGGTGATTTCCAGCTTCCTAATGGCTGCCAGTTTAAGGGCATAAAGTAACATTTAATTCTTGTAATTTGAGTATCTCTTCATGATCCTGACTCCGAGCAGCTCAATGTAGGTTTGTTATTGGAATTTTCTCTTCTGTACAGTTCCTATTCATATCAGGTACCAACTTGCAATGTTTTATCCTTGAGTTAAAAGTTTCTTACGTATTCTAGAAGATATAAGTTCCTTCTTGACATGACAAATATCTTTTCACATTCTGTCAGTTTTCTATTAAATGCATCCATGGTGCACTCATTAACAGAAAATCCATCTTGATGTAATATAATTCATTACTGTTGAGACCTTACAGTTTGCGGTACTTATGATGTCTTTTCTCTGGGTCAGCCCATTTTTCTCCACTGTGTACAGGCATTTTCCCTGCCATGAGAGAAGAGGACTGCCAACAGCTCCAAGATGACGATGTCCCAGCTTTGCAGTCAAGCTATCAAAAGTCCTGGGATTGCCCGGCATGATGGTGAAGACTATAGTCTCAGAAACTTTGGAGGCTGAGGCAGGAGAATGGAAAGTTCAAGGCAAGCTCCAGCAATTTAGCAAGTCCCTAAGCAACTTAGAGAGACCCTGTCTCAAAATAAAAAATAAAAAGGGTTGGAGATGTGGCTTAGAGGTTAAGTGCCCATAAGGTCAAACCCAGGACCAAAAAATAAAAAATAAAATAAAATTAAAAATTAAAAAAAAAAATCCTGGGATTGATTCCCATTTACTTGGTGTGGGTCCCCAAGCAAAGATAAAATGGACAGCCAAGCAAAGATAAACACTGCTTACCTCCTAGGTCAGGAGCAAAATGGATTCAACCCTACTCTAAAACTATGGCAAAATAGTTGAAATGGAGTGGTTTCTTGGAGGAATATCAAGATATCACTTTGAAAATGAGGCAAATGAGTGATGAGCGGTACTAGATGTCCATTATAAAATGTCACTGTGTTTCTTACTGTTCATCAGATAAATGAGTATTGTCACATTCTCCATACATCTTTTCTGGGCCCCAGCCCCAGACTTAAACATTTCTTAAACATTTCCCAGCACCCTGCCCTTGTCTGGTGACACTTGAGGACTTAATTCCTCCAATCAGCAATTCAGTTAGGAAGGGACCAAGATCATCTGGACCAACGGTTCCCAAACAAGGCCGAGTATTTGAATCACTAAGTGAACTTAAAAAATAGATTCCCAGGCTTTGCCATAAACCTGCTGAAATTAAAACTTGGCAGAACAGAAACAAGGAAATTGTGTTTTAAAATCTTACTATTGCTAGTTCACTGATGGAGAATCACCCTGAGAACCACAATCCCCTCGTTTCACACATGAGAAAACCTGATCCTGAGGGACCATGCTCAAGAAAACGTAATGAACTTGGAGTCCTGTGCCGTTAGGCTCTTGCTGATGTCTGTGTGTGTTTTCTTGATGCTGGACATCGAGCACTCTTTGGCCCCTTTGAAAAAGGAGCCAGTGCATATAAATATAATATCTCAGGATTTACCATCTGACAAGAAAGCTTAGGCTCTCTTCTCTTTATCTTACCCAGAAATCCTGGCAGGGCTGCAACCATGGAAACACATCCTACAGTCCACATCAACTCCAGCCACAGCTGCCCTGGACATGCAGAGAGCAGTCTCCTGAGGCGCAGTGAAGCTGTAGGGAGCTTCTCGGGGGTTGCTCTTCAGCAGCACAGGTGTTCAGAAGCCAGTCTCAGGAGTCACCTCTCCTGATTCAGATCTTGGCTCTGCTGCTCGCCAGGTGTGTAACCTTAGGCACTGCGCTTGTTCTCACTGTGGGGCTGTGTGTCTTGGGGGGCTGTTTGTGAGGGTGAAATAGAATAGTGCTTTTCCAGTGTGTAGACCCAGAACCTCACACACGAAGTGCTCAGTAAATGGTGGGGGAGGTGGTCTTCCTGGGTACTTCCTGTGTGCTAGTTCCCATGCAGGGTGATGAGTGATAGAGAGATGAGTAAAGTATGGTTTCTGCCCTCTGAGCGCAGCCACATGAGGCTGAAAGATATCCAGGCAATAATGGGAAAATCTGTGATATCCCTTGACCTCACCTGCAGAAGAGGCAGACCTGACTGGGAGTCTTAATCCCTCATTGATCCCTCATGTCTGCAGCGGGGTCAGTGAGATGCTCTGGTCCTGGGACATACACTGCCTCTCTGAAGCCAGAACAGTGCTGACCACCTCCATCAGCCCACATGGAGGCAGCTTGCCAGCAACACAGAGGCTTTGCTTTCCCATCACCCCTCAGATGCACTTGGTCACATTCTGCTGTGGAAGACACACCTCATTTCCCCTTCCTCAGCCCTCATTCCCCCTGTTTTACATTCGTCTATGTGATAGTTGGATATGGCCACAAGAGGAGACACAGGAGAGGCTCAGGGGAAAATAACATCCATTATACTTGCTGGTCCTAGAGTCAGGAGGCACAGCAGGCCATGCAGAGTCATGTGGAAAGCCACCAGGCAATCAGGAGGCAGACCAAGGGTGAGGGATAGGTTAAGCCACTGCCTTTATTGGGACTTCACAGAAAAAGACAATAGATAGTTTAGAATTAGATAGTTTGCGTAATTTCAGGGTCTCTGGGCTACAGGGGTCCCTTGATGCCTTGGCACCTGAAGGCAAAGGAATATTTTCTCTGAGGTGTACAGGCCGAATAAAGGAGGATGCCTCTGAATCTCTGAATTAGTTTTCATATCAAAGGCCCAGCAAAGGTTGGGCCCTTTGCTATCTCTGAGAGTTGGTTTGCAGGGAGACGGAGACTCTCCTCAGCCTGAAAGATTTTCTAAGATGTCAAAACATCATAATATGCAGAAAATTTAGAAATATTCACTACACAACCCAGAGCATAGACTCTGCTCGGCAGTAAAATTTTCCTAATCATTGCTGCATCATTACTGTCGTCATATGATTTTTCTCTGAGTTAAGACAGATGCTAACTCTGCGTATTCTAGAAGCACAGGGACAGAGTGCTCATACTAGCTGAGGGCTCAGAGAGCACCTGTTACAAGATGACAGGGAGACATTTGTATTTTATAGGTCCCTATTTTGGCTCCCATCATGCAAGAGTAGAAGGAAGTCAGTTAGCTTACAAATGAGCTTCTCCAAGCCTCTACTCATCACAATTTTGTTAGTTTCTACTTATTTCTGGCATTTCTCATTGAGAGTGAGAATACATAAATATTTTCAGCTGTAGTCTGTGTACTTGATATGTAAATTTGTTATATTTTTTGTGGTGGAAAAATATTTGGAATTAACAGATATGTTTTCCCTGGTGTTTCCCATTAACACCTTGACTCTTCCCTAAACTGGCCCATCTAAGCTGAGAGACATTGACTTTAGGGAGGAGACACTTCCCCCAAAACTTTCAAATGTTAAAAACATTGCATTTGAATTTCTAAAATGATTGTTTTTGCATTTCAAATGGTAGGATTTGAGGGGGAGCCAAGCCTAAAAAAGGTAGAAGCAAAGCTTCTCAGCCTCCCAGACTAGAAGGTTTGCCGAAATTAGGAGGATGGGTGGGGGGGAAGGGGGAAGTAAGGACACTTAGGCACCAGTGTATGTCTGGGAAGGTGGCTGTTTAATCTCTCCCCAATCAGCCCAAGCTCACGTGGGTGAAATTCTAGGAGTGGGAGCTGACATAAGTCCAGATAGATTTGGGGGATGTGAGAGGAAAGTGCAGCTGTGCCCAGCTTCTGATTATACCTTGGGAAAAGGTGAGAGCCCAAAGTAGGAAAGCTATG
The DNA here is from genome assembly GCF_964194105.1 of Spermophilus citellus. Taxonomy (NCBI): domain Eukaryota; kingdom Metazoa; phylum Chordata; class Mammalia; order Rodentia; family Sciuridae; genus Spermophilus; species Spermophilus citellus. The sequence goes on from NC_138182.1 coordinate 186,889,048, forward strand.
TGGGGCTTCCAAAAAAAATGGACCAAGACAGAAAAGGAATGAGACGTAGGGATGGCTCAAGAAGAGCAGGATGTTCCCCACTGCTATAATTTGGATAAGGGAACCCGAAAGGCCCAGGTGTAAAAGGCTTAGTCACCAGTCAATGGAGCTTTGGGGAGGTGGTGGAACCTTCAGGAAGTGGGGTCTAAGGACCGAAGTGAAGTCCTTGCGGGGGAAAGCCCTTGCAGGGGATATTGGGGTCCCCAGCCCTCCTCTCCCTTCTTTTGCCTTCTGGCTGTCATGAGGTGAGAGGCTTCCTCCACTGTGCACTCTCATCTCGTTCTGCCACTCACTACAGGGCCAAAGGCAATGGAGCCAAGTTACTACTGACTGCAACTTCTGAAACCAAAACTGTGGCCAAAATAAATCTTTCCTCATTATAAGTAGACTTCTCTCGAGTGTTTGTAACAGTAGCAGAATGCTGATGAGCACATCCACACACCTGGCAGGGTCCAGAAGTCAGAGACAACTCCAGGAGGTAACCAGTGGCTACCTGTGGTGCCAGAGACTGACTACTAAAGCAGAGGAGAGGGCACAGATAAAGCCTGTCCCACAGTGCCTGGGTCCTACAGTTCTACCACCCAAAGGTAGGCCATCCTTAATTAATTGATACTAGGTTTCTGCCTTATTATAGAAAGAGGCTTATAATAGGAATTAAGTCATGAAAACAACTAAATTTCTTGCATACTTCAGTTTGTGTATTGAGATTCATACCTGATGCATTTTGGCGATGTTTGGAATTTAGATAATTTTGACAGTATTGTAATATCTCTTCTATGAATATCAAACATCTGATATTTCTCTAAGTTGCATAGCATGCACTAGCACAAAGCGATATGTGGGATACTTTGTGTGTGTTGTGGAACCTACGAACTCTCTGGGAATAATGTTTCTAAGTGAATTTAAAAAAATGCAGAATTACAAAGGAAACCAACTAGGAATATAGATTATGGGAGTACTTTTTAAAATATAGTTGTGTTATAGTAACAAATATGCTTCTTTATGTGTTATTTGAACAAATGTGTATTATAAGAACAAATATGTTCTTCATGTGTTAAGTAACAAGTTCCAGCAGCAAGTCTAACATTATATTGAAGTAATGATGAATATAAATAATACTACTTATATCTACAAGTAATATATGAAAATATTTAATTTGTATTTGTGATAAAGTCACAGATTCTGTTAGTACTATTGTGATTTATTGCCTATATATGTAATTGAAGAAATGAGTCACTTTAGTTAGAGGCTAATGTAATTAAAAATTCAAATTCTCCCATCCAAGTTCAGAGATCTCCTGCATTCTACCCATAAACCTTTAAAATGTGTAGATACTGTATCAAACAGCTACTACTTGATTGGCCAAAAGGTTTAATCTGGGTTTTTCAAAGCCCCATGAGACTCTACTTGAGAGAATAAGAAAAGTCTGGGGCTGTGAAGATGGATAGCACCTTAAGTAATTCCCTCTGAACCAAAGGTCTAGGAGATCCAGGGGTAGTGAGGTCTGAACAGGGACAGATCTCTCTGCAGCAATTCTCAGCCAAGGCCTTGAATTTGGGAGATGATAAACCTGGGCAAGACTACAGATGAAAAGTACCCAAGTTGGCCAGGGTACTTCCTTGGCCTTGGATGCTGGATAAGTTTCTGAAAGGCAAGGTTCTGTGTTGTATGGTGTCCTTGGGCAGTAGCTGTAGAATGGTAGACGGTTGACAAAAGCTGTTTGAATAAACTCATAAACTGATGCATCATGTAAAAACACTGAAGTCTGGTCTGCAGCACAGGGAGGAGCTGCCAAGTGTAAACTCCTTAGCAGTGACCTTGGCAGAACAAGAGCTTGATTAATGTCAGCTATTGTTACTTTTACTGTGAAAAGCATATTTTTTTGTCTTCCAATATCTAAACCAGTGCCCTAAAAAACGAATGTAGCTTTCCAGGGGCCTCTTTATCTCTAGGGCTTGGATATGGATTAGAAAAAAATAAATGACACAATGAATATAAAGTACATATCCTAGGACCTGGTAATTAGAAAGTGATCAATAGTTAATTATATTAATGTTAATATAATTCAATATTTGCTAGCAGTAATATGATTATTAATATAATGAAGGTAGCAAGTCAAACTTAGTCATGCATTAGAATCACAAAGAATGTTAAAAAGTCCTTATTCTCTAAGGGCCCACTGAATCAGTGATTCCCTTGGGGAGGGGCCTCTTCTCATTTCCTTATAACTGTAAGGAAATATAAATCTCTTTCCCCTAGAGATTTGTGGAATGGCGGGCAGAGGAGAAAACCAGCTGGAGCTTTCCAGATGTTATTACTCTAATATCATGAAGTAGTTTTACTCACATGGAGGGGAAAAGGCTCAAAATTTGCTTCACACAGATGTCTTTGCATATCAGAGCAAGCGTGCAGGGTCTGTTTTGCTCACTTTGCCCCGTCAGTGTTTGAACTCAGGTGTGTGGGCAGAAAGGGTGATAGGGTCATGGAAGAAACATGTAGGAAGACAGGTGTGTGTATACATTGGATGGGCACATTGCTTTGCCTGCCTGTCATTTCAACTCCACATCCCTACATATTCTTCAATGTATTTCACCCTGTCCTACCTATTTGTCCAAGTGAGCCGCATGACTTAATTTGGTCAATTAGAGCATTTCTGTGGGAATTTTGTACTTGGGCTCTAGAGAGTATATCATTCTATTCTGGAGTTTGGTGAAACTGCAAACCATAGAGCTGGGGATGTGGCTCAAGCGGTAGCGCGCTCGCCTGGCATGCGTGAGGCCAGGGTTCAATCCTCAGCACCACATATAAAGATGTTGCGTCCACCGAGAACTAAAAAATAAATATTAAAAAAATTCTCTCTCTCTCTCTCTCTCTTAAAAAAAAGAAACTGCAAACCCTAAATCAATGTCAACAGTCATGTTTCTGCCATGTAGGCAGCAAGAAAAGCTATTAAAAAATGGAAGAAGGGAGTAGACATGGGAATTAGAAAGCATTTAACTATGTCGCTGTTCAATGGAGACCAGGATTCATCAACTTCTTTTTTTGGAGAGTACTGGGGATTGAACCCAGGGCTTTTTAACCTCTGAGACAGATCTCCAGCCCTTTTAATATTTTACTTGAATACAGGATCTCAATAAGTTACTTAAGGCCTCACAAAATTGCTGAGGCTGGCTTTGAACTCACGATTCTTCTGCCTCAGCCTCCAAGCTGCTGGTATTATAGGTATGCACCACCACACCTGCCTCAACTTCTTAAGTTCTACAGTAGACTAGCAATGTCACACAAGTGCCACAAATTGTTCCAGCCCGAGGCTAAATCAAAGGTAAATTCCTTTAGTACAGGAAGCATGTCAGAACTAATACCATACTTGTCTCTTCATAATAGAATGTACTGGAAAAAGAAGTTTGGAGATTCTATTAAATAACAAGAAGACAGCATTCTCAGTTCCTCCCATGGGCCAGAAGGATCAAAATGAAGCAAATAAACCAATCTAATGAGCTAGAGCCCAGGTTGATAATATACCTATTATATTTCTCAATGAATCTACCTTGCTCCCTGAAGAAACAAATTGAAGGAATATGTGTGTAAGAAGATGAACTGAGTGAAGCTCATTTTCATATTGCCCTTCAATTGGGGAAAGATGACTACAGGCTTGCAAGCCCACATTCATCTAGTTCCTGTTTAGAAGCACCTGAATCATAGCTGTTACTTGCTACACAAAACTGTATTACAGTCTGACTTCAGAATTTATCATCTGCATAAATATGGATGGGCTCATTTCTTTCATCGCTGTAATCTTTTCTGTGAGTGCATTGTTTGTGTACTCTGTGGGGGCTTTGCTAGGAGACTAAGCACCCTAATTCAACACTCAGAATTTGCAGAATTCAAATTTAAGAAAATAATGTAGAAGCAAGATGGAAAAAAAATGATCTTTCTTGTCTTTGGTTGTAAAAGGAGTCATTGTCTCTCCTCCCTTTGGGAACATTTTACCCTCCATTTATTATTAACATTTATTGAATGCATATTGCTTGCCAGGTGCTGTTTTAAGAAATTTGCATGTATGCAACAATTTATTTCTTGCAATATTCTATGAGATAAATAACTTGTTATATGCTTGTATCAGATGAGCATGCTGAGACTCACCTATAAAGTAATAGATGTGGGAGTTAAACCCAGAAAATGACACTTCAAATCCAGAACTTTTGAAAAAATGTTTTATTAGTGCATTATTATTACACATAATAGTGGGGTTCCTTTTGACATAACACATGCACAGAATATAATTTGCTCCATTTCAGTCTCCAGAGCTTCCTCTTTTCCTCTCCTCCTCCCTCCCACTCTTCTCCTTCCTGTACTTTACTGTCTTCCTTTTATTTGCTGATTTTTCTCATCAGTGCATTATATATACACAAAAAATGTAACTTGCTGTGGCATATTCATACATGTACATAACAACTTTTAACCTCTGTGCTATGTAAATTGACAGTCTGTTATCTGTATGCCTGATACTGAGGATGGTGTGGAAAGCAAAGCTGCACACAGGGTGCTCTCATGTAGGTTATTCTCTGGTGGGGAGATGGACATTCATCAACTAATCACAAAGATGTACAGTTATAGCTGCAAGAAGCAATGAGAGCTCTGGTGCCTGTCCTAGGGATTGAGAAGGACTTTCCTGGTGAAGTGACATTTGTGTTGAGAGTTCTATGAGAATTAGGAGTCAGATCAATGAAATAAGAGGAGGGGGAGAAGAGTGGGGAGAGCTCATACAGGCTGTGAGGTGAGAGGGAGGGGGCTTCCTGGTTCACAGGGCAGGCAGTGTGGCTGCAGCAGAGATGGCTGAGCAGGCAGAAGCATGCCTAGGCTGGGTGTGAGGGGAAGGCAGAGCTAGATCCCACAGGGCCTATAGGCCTTAGGAAGAGTTTGTTCCCAACTCAAGGAATAAAATCATGTGCCAAAGGGTCTGATTTGCACAATAACTTGAGCAAAGTGCTAAGAACAATGAGCCATGGTGAATCCATTGTGGAGCTAGATTGGTCATAGATGCAGCATCATGCCCTCAGCGGGTGGCCCAAGAGAAAAAGAAACCAGGACAAAGGCTACAGGTTCATCCTCATTTTGTACCTTGCGACATCCACAAGGACATGAAGACATAGTCCTATTTGCTGGTCATGACCACACGGGAGGCCACAGTCTCACATGTCTTTTCTTTTCCCCTAAATTCACGTGAGGTTTCTATGTAATAGCCACTGTCTGTGTTTCTCGCTTTCCAGCCCAGCTCCAGGGTCTAGACCCCTAGTGGCTAGGCATGATGGGGTCAGAGTCACAAACATCTATATTCCTGTCCTGTCCCAGTAGGACAGAACCCTCCATACAGTTAGCTTGTGTATTGCAGTTGTTCATAGTAGAGCAAATACAAGATGTGTCTACTGTATCTCATTTAACTCATGGTAGACTAAACCAAAACACCTCAAGAAACTCCTCATAGGGTGAAAGAGTGGAAAGCCCATAGGGCTGAAAGGAACAGAAATCCTCCCCACTACGCTAAAAAGAACAGAGATAGAAGATTTCCCCTCCTTTGAAGACTAGTACAATGGTCTCCACTTCCCTCCAGCCTGGATTCTGGCAGCAGCAAACTCAAGGCCAGAACACAACCTTCCAGGGGTTCTCGTTTCCCTCCAAGAAGGAAGGGCTGTAGTGCACACCTTATGAAGTAAACAGCCAGCTCATAAGTATTCCCTTCCTTGCTCCTATCCAAAGGGTTCAGGCCTGTCCCCAGTCTTCCCTACTGCTCACAAATGCAGTTGATTAGACAACAGTAAATTCTGTAAGAGGGGAGACCCTCCTTTCCCAGGTCTGAACGTTTCAACAAGGTGGTGGATATCCTGCCTCTGTAACACTTGAGCCTCCTCCACCCCTTCCTCCCAGGAAGGAGGTGCAGGGCAGCTGATGGATTAATGAGTTCCAGGTGAGGACCTGGGCTTGCTTGGCTCAGCCTCTCCCTCCTGTGGCTTCTGTGTGCTTTCTGCATTTGCTTTGCCCTTCTCCTTGCTCTTTAGATAAAGGCTCCTGCCCTCATGGGGAAGCCCACTTTGCAGCACATTTAAACCACCTCTATTAATAATAAAGTTAACAGGTTACTCCTCTGTCTCTCTACTGTTTTCTCCAGTGTTTGAAAATTTGAGTTGGAAAGTGGGTGTTTGGTTGTTGTTAGGCCCTATCAAATCCAACTCAGTCTATTAAACCTAAATTCTTGAGACTGAGGGATCTATGAAATACAAGAGTTTATGGAGCCATTACAGATGCTAGCCAGAAACAACAACAACAACAACAACAAAGAAACCAGGTCCTGGGATGAGTTCTCACAACTTCTAGCAACAGAGCTAGAGCACAGTTGGGAAATTGTCCCCCAATCAGAGCTAAGAACATTTTTGCATAAAACAATTAGGGAAAGGTGGGTGTAAGTTGTTTGTGTTTAACTTGGCCATAGATAAGAGCTTGAGAAAGCTTTGGGATAAGAGGGCAGTCCAAAGGGAAAAGTAATGATTGCTTCTGGGTTGATTACATCAGGATGCAGTGGTGCCTGGGGAGCCTGGAGGAGTTTGAGTCCAGGTTTTAACATACATTCACATACAGGGAACAGGGGCTGGGGATATAAAATATAATTCAGTGGTAGAGCTCTTGCCTCGCATGTACCAGAGTTTGATACCCAGCACTGAAAAATAAAAATAAAAATAAAACTCCTGATATTTTCTTTTGCAACAATAACAGTAATCAGTAATGTTAATTGATTAACCTTCTGCATCTCTCCTCCATTCCATCCTCTGACCCTCATGATTAAATTTAGGACATCTCAGAATTTTTTCCTTATCATGACCAGTGTCTCTTCTCTTGGGTTGTGGAATCAGAACAGAGAGATAGATTAGGTCTATCTGAGACATTGAGTGCAAACGTGTCCAGTTGGGAGTTAGGCACAGCTATCTTCAGCATCCCATGTGGGTCAGAGGTTCAGAGAGGGCTGATCTAATGAAAAAGAGCCAGCAGAGATATGAGGATCCCAAGCAGAGAAGCAGAAGCAGAAGTAGAAAAGTGCTCTGAGGTTCTGACTCCCAACAGTGCCCTTCCCGATGGCCAGGTAACTTGGCCCACTTCATGGGATCCATAGGACCCTCTGGTATCTTGAACATATGTTCCTCATATGGAAGCTTAGACAAGTACAGTTGTCTTTCTACCAAAAGAATCCTAATACTACAGGCAAAGATCTTTATAAGACACTCCCAAGAAAAGTAATTAAACTAAACTTTCATTTTTAAAAACATCTGGAAGTTATAGTTTATAATGTGAATGTGTATACATATAATTCATCACATTTGGTGATTTATAGCTGCAAATTAGAGGCTGAGGGATTGTCTCCCACCCAGGGGATTGCTGATGTGAGAGGTCTCATGGTTTTGAAACAGTGCTATCTGATTTATTCCGGCAACTTTTAGTTCAATTCAAAGTAAAGGAGAAAGCTGGAACCCAGATTATGAGTGGGTTCTCACCTTTCTGTTATTCTATAGAGCAAAAGTGAACATATGGATCTGATTTTCCACAACAATGGCATAATAATAATGATGATAATCATCACCATCATCATCTTTTACAAAATGCTCTTATCTCCATTTTCTCATTTTACTACTTTTTACTTCATATTTCCAGATAGAGTTAATGTGAGGTGGTCATAGTTATTAGCTCTATCCTACAGAGGAAGAAATTAAATGTTAGGTGAAATTTCTTATCCAGTTTATGTGGCTGGGAAATGGTACTGACCTGGAATCCTGTGTCTTCTCCAAAGCCCCGTGTTGCTAGGCAAAAGGCTTTCACAGAGCTACACAGGACTGTGCATCTAGAAGAAAAGGATGTTATAGAAATGCATCAAACTAGGCAGCTCACTTTCTGCAGCAAGGAGAATCTCTCCCCAGGACATAGAATTGCTCTGTGTCCAAGTACAGAGAACAACACTCACTCTTCCAGAACCTATTGGTCTCCCAAAAGTGTCCTGGGAATGACAGAGTTCATAAGACTACAAAGTACTTAGGAGAGTGCTTGGCATATTGTAAGCCTCAATAAATGTTTACTCCATGACTGGATGGGTAAATAAATGAATGAAATGGAGAGAGCAAATGAATTAGCTTTAGGTTAGATTGGACCCAAGAATCTTTCTTTCTTTATTTCTTTTTTCTGATTAGTTATTCATGACAGCAGAATGCATTTTGATTCATTGTACACAAATGGAACACAACTTTTCATTTCTCTAGTTTTATACGATGTGGAGTCACACCACACCATCCTTGAAAACATACATGTACCTAGGGGTGTTGATTCCATTTCATTCCACCATATTTTCTTCTTCCATTCCCCCTCACCTCCCTTCCCTTTGCCAAATCCATAGTTCCTCCATTCTTCCCATGCCCCCCCCCCTCACTATGGATCAGCATTCACTTATCAGAGAAAACATTTGGGCTTTGTTGTTTTGGGATTGACTTACTTCACTTAGCATAATATTATCCAGTTCCATCCATATACCAGCAAATGCCATAATTTTATTCTTCTTTAAGGCTGAGTAATACTCCATTGTGTATATATACCACAGGTTCTTTATCCATTTATCTATTGAAGGCATCTAGGTTGGTTCCACAGTTTAGCTATTGTGAATTGAGGTGCTATAAACATTGATGTGGCTGAATCACTATAATATGTTGATTTTAAGTCCTTTGGGTAGAGACCAAGGAGTGGGATAGCTGGGTCAAATAGTGGTTCCATTCCAAGTTTTCTAGGAATCTCCATACTGCTTTCTATAATGGTTGCACAATTTGCAGTCCCACCAGCAGTGTATGAGTGTACCTTTTCCCTCACATCCTCACCAACATTTAATATTGCTTGTATTCTTGCTAACGGCCATTCTGACCAGAGTGAGATGAAATCTTAGAGTAGTTTTAATCTTCATTTAGAGATGTTGAACATTTTTTCATTTATTTGTTGATTGATTGTATATCATCTTCTGAGAAGTGTCTGTTCAGTTCAGTCTGTTCAGTTTATTGATTGAGTTGTTTGTTTGTTTGTTTTGGTGTTAAGTTATTGATGGGTTTTAAGGGATGCATGAAGCCCTAGAAATTTGAATAAAAAATTTTGAGTATTATGTGCATATTTTTGGAAATATGATCCTGGGTTTTGTCCATCTCAAAGGAATGGCTGAGCCAAAAGTTTAAAAAGATGTTACTTATAGAGAAGAAGCACATGTCGAGGAAGAAAAGTCTTCTTTTTACTACCACAGAAGCACATTGTTAGTGTGCTTTTGGATTGAAAAACTGCTATTGCTTGAATGTCCCTTATCAAATTGGATGTACTCTTATCAAAATGTAATTGTCATTGTGAGGGTCTTGACAGGGGTGCCTTTAAGAGGAGATTAAGTCACCAGTGCATCCACCTCATGAGTGAGTTTAAGCCTTGTGACTGGATGGGTTAATCATAAAAGGGGGAGTTTGGAACTCTCTCCTGTTTCCCCTCTCCATCACTCTCTCCTTCTCTGCCCTTTTCTCTCCATTCCTTGCTTCTGTCCTCCCTTCCTTCTGCTTTCTTTCCATAGGATAGCTCCACCATGTTACAACATAGTAAGAAGGCCCTCACCAGAAGCCAACACCTTGAATATTGGACTTCCTGTCTTCAGCCTCCAGAATCATAAGCCAAGCAGACTTTAATACTTTACAAATCACCTAGTCTGTGGTGTTCTGTTATAGCAGCAGACTTTAATACTTTACAAGTCACCTAGTCTGTGGTGTTCTGTTATAGCAGCAGAAGACAGACACAGATAGGAACCAAGCTCAGCCATGTTTGACAAGGTCCAGGGGCCCAGGGTTTCTATAGTCTACTAGGGTCATTTTTTTTCCTGCATACCCAGGGAAAAATCAGTGAGAAAGTTCCTGAGGACTTTATTGCAGGGATAATGCCTATAAGGTGCACCATTGCTGCCTTGGCTTCAGAATCCTAAACAAAATTCGAAAGGAGACAGGAGGATTTTGATTTTCCAAGCCTTGTTTTATATTTATTTTAAAATAAGCTTACAGTCCATGTATTTGGAAGTTTTAGGGAAAGCTATTCCTGAGGCAAAAGACTGGAGCTAATGATCTATGGAACTGTCTTTCATCTGTATGTTTATAATATAATCTAAAGATTCCTGCTAGAGAATGCCCCTCAGGTTGGGTTTAAATATGATGAATTACATCTTGTTGTTATGGTAACTAATGCACTAAATATAGCATGAAGGCAAAAAAGAATACCACTTACAAGGCAATATGAAATTGTTATGACAACAGTAGTTTTAAAAATAAGTAGATTAATGCTCGTGTTTTTCTTCTTTCTTCCTATAATGAGTTCTACAAAGTCTTAAGCAGGAATCAGACTTTCATCCTAGCTCACAAATAGTAAACCAAACAGAAATAGTGAACACACTTTGAAATGTTCTCTCCTTAATGGGGAGAATAGTTAGACCAATTATGTTGTATATCTATATCTATCTATATATTGATCTATTATATATGTGCACATATATCACAAAATATATAGCAACAATAAAATGCATGCTTTGCATTCATGCCTAAAAAAGTCTCTATGGAGACAAATAAAAATATTAATATGATTATCTCTAGGTAATAGTGTTATTCATGACATAATACACACACACATACACATATACACATACAGCTAGACCTTCAAGTTCTTTTGAAGTCTGCTTCATACACCATTAAGTTCACCTTTGTGAAGTGTGCAGCTGAGTTGTGCAGCCATTATCCCAGGCTAATTGTAGAAATTTCATCATCACAAAGTGGTATACTGTGCTTCTCAGTGACTGGGCTCATTTGCTGGCTCATCACACTCAGCCTAGCCCCTAGAAACTACTAATTTACTTTTTTGTCTATGTGAATTTACCTATTCTGAACATTTCATACAAATGAAATGATACAATATGGAGCCTTTGACTGGCTTCTTTGACTTAACATGTTTTCAAGATTCATCTAGGTTGTAGCATGTGTCAATATTTCATTCATTTTTATCCCTAAATAGTATTTCATTATGTGAATATGTATTTTATTTGTCTATTCATCCATTGATGGACTTTCAAGTTATTCTACCTTTTGGCTATTATGAATTATGTTGCCATGAATAATCATGTACAAATTTTTGTGTAGAATATATGTTTTATCTTGGGGCATGTACCCAAAATGTGTATGTATATATGTACGTGTGTGTATCTACACATTTCACATGTATGTGTCATATATGTTAGAGATCACACATTATAATATTAAAGTGTTAATATAATATCAGAAAAGCGACACAAAACATTAGAAAAAGAACATATTCATTATTTCTTTGTGATACCATTAAAAGCATTAAAGATGGTGTTATTTTCTTATTTTTCAAATTCTTCTAACTAATATAATGGGTGTTAGTAATTGTTCTTGTTCATCTTTTTGTTTCCTTAGAGTTTGTGAGGAGGAAACGAAGATGTCCACCATATCAGCCGCAGAAGAAGACAAGTGGCCCAGATGACTGTCACCATCTCTTGGCAACTATGATAGGTGGAAAGGTGAGCAGCTAACCTAGCCGGACCATCAATGTCCTTTTCTAATGTAAGGATGCACACAAAGGGAGAGAAGCACTCACTTTCCCCTGGTTGTGAAGCCTGTGAGCCATAGACTTGGCGTTGTTGAAAACCTCTGGTCCCACTGTGTAAAGAATGCTGCCAACATAGGAGAGAAAAAGAGCACCAGTGAGCGGTTCATCATGGTTTAACCCTCAAGTTATGTTCTTCCAGTGGGATCACCATAATTCCTTTCTTTAATAAATGACTGTTTGTTTGGGTTGTGTATTGCAACTAAAAGTACATATTATTTTTTTCTTAATGAGAAGAAAATTCTCTTTTAGTTCTTTTCCCACTATGTTTCTCTTGGGTGCCTATGTAATTGTACAGAACATTTGTCTCATTAAAAGAAGAAACCATAATAACTGACAAATTAATAATTTTCCATATTTTTTCATCATTTCTTCTCCTGAGAAATATGTCTTATACATCAAGTGCCAATTCCAAAATCAAGATTGCTGTGGAAAGTATCACTTGTTTCTCATTCTGCTTGTGCAACATTTGGATTGTATCTCTCACTGACTTGTAGCAGGCAATAGCCATTGTCAACCCACAAGTCATTCTATTCTTCTTTCTTCAAACCAAACCCAGCTTTTGCTAAAGTTTTAGGTGGCCCTATAAATAAGAAGAGTTGGATACCCTCCCTATTCCTAGGTGGTAGAATCTGTTTTGGTTCTGATTAAACTTGATAATTTATTCTCTGTTATTAAAGACAGACCTAAGAATAAACAGGTGACCCAGTAACAGCCAATGAAAATTAAAGAGAATTTTTCTGGAGGGCATTTGGGAAAGCTTTTTTCCACCTAGATCAACACAGTTGCTCTTCTCCTGTTTGGATGTAGTTGTGTGAAGAGGTGAGTCTTAGAGCTGTAGCAGCTCATTTGTAACCTTGAGGGGTTGACCTGGAAGATGAGAGCCAACGTGCTAAGGCTGCCAGCACACAAAGATTTACCAAAACACTTAGCTTTCATTCCACAGAACTAACCAACTCTAGAATTGCCTAAACTTAGACTTCTAATTCTATGAAATATTATGTGTGTGTGTGTGTCCCATGAACTTGAGCGCAGCTGTGCAGATTTGGCCCTGTGCAAGGCTGTCCTGGTGTGCTCTCTTCACCCCACCACGTGTTCTGATGTAGTACTGTTTGCCTAGCGAATGAGACACCTTTTTCCAATTTGCACAAAAGCACAGAGTTGGCTCTTGGAAGCCATGCTGTTAGTTGAATGTGCTCTTCCTTGCAATGAAAGCTTCCTAATGTGATACAGCATTTACCACATTTTCTTGTACTTTTCTGTTTAGTGTATATGTCACTGGATAGGGAACTCCAGAGGAGCAGTAACAATGGCTTATGAATCAATTCATCCTGCATGGCTGGCACATAAGTAGATGATAATTTTGAAATGCTTAATGACCAAGGAGTACAGTAATTTTATATTATCCAATTAGTACCATTGTATGCTATGCATACAAGATGTCAAACATCTGGATACTTTAGAGTATCTGGGTGAATGATTGGATATTTTTTCATCTTAATCTGGATGTTTTGGCATTGAGTCATGTAACCCCAAGGTTAGACTGCGAAAAATTGGGGGCCCTTATTCTTCTATTCTCTGATGTGGTGAGATGCTGAAGTGTCGTAGATGAGTGATGGGCTGTTTAACACACTGTCATCCCGATTCTGGGGGAATTTTCTCCAGGGGAGTACAAGGCAGCCAAGATTCCTTTGAGAGATCTTCCCCAATGCCAAATGTTGAGTATATGAAAAGATATGTACTAGTGTGTTGTTTAAAACATAGACTCTACAAAGAATTCAAAAATCGCAAAATTAGTAACAAAAATCAAAGTTCTTACGTGGGATCAGAAGCATCTGAATGATGTCTAAGTTTTAGAATAATTGCCGAATTTTTTTCTCTTCCCTTACCCTTCAAGCATTTTTTCTCTATTCTCAGACTGGGCCCATAACCTGAAAGTAACAGAAAGATTGAGCAAAGAATCTTTAAAAAGAAAGGAAAGCTTTTTCTCATCATGCTTAGTTGGATTAGTACTCTTTCTCTGTCTCAGGGTATTTTGATTTAAAATTTAGTTTAGGTGTATTTTTAAAGATATTTTATCATATTATAAATGTATGCATATTTTTAATTTATTGGATTGTCATATTCCCTTCAAATTCAATTTTGAGAACTTAAGTTTAAGCTTTCAACAACATTTTAGAGTGTAAAATAAGGAGGGTGTTGTGAGTAGGAGGCCTTTTCTGTAGCTAATGATGCCCCAAAACTCAAAGTGACATAAGTAAAAGGATCCGTGGATGTGAGTAACCCAAGGACAGGACTGTCTTCCACTATGGCTTCCAGGCTCAAGCAGTGATGAATGAATCAGTTATATATTTGTGAGGACAAATCAGTATGCTATGTGTCACAGCCCAGCCAGGGTCTCCTGCAAACTTTGGGGCAGGTAACCAGTGCTTATATGGTCCCCTTGATGTCCCCCCTTTAATTTGTTATAAAATAAGAGCCAAGCACCCCATCTCCAGAAGTGATGAAGAGAAGAGGCCCAGAGCACCTCCACTCCCTGATTGTTCCAAAGTTCCTTCTTTCTACCCTGGAGGGGCCAATGGGCTAATTCTGTGTAGCACTGGCCTTGGAATGTGGAGACTCTGGAGCCTAGAATTACAATGGCTTCTGGGCACCAGTCAGGACTAAAGTAAGCATCTTGTTAACATCTTATTACATAATCCTAGGTACATACACACATGTAGGAAAGAGCATAGATACGTGACCAGGCCATATTTTATTTATAGCCTAGTATTCTTTCTTTTTCACTCAATGTTATACTGTGAGCATTTTTTAGAATATTGAATATTCATAGCAAAAAAATGAATCTTAGTGACTGAATAGTATTTCATTGTATGGCTCTGTTATAAATTACTTAACCAATTCTCTAATATTCAGCAATCAGATTATTTTCAATATTTAGCTACTGGGTAACAAAGTATTTTTATATATAATCTTGATTGGTTTCAAAAATCTTAGAACAGGAATTATTTGATCTTAGAGTTTGGATTTGCGTTAGTTGTCTATTGCTGTAATAATAACTTACGACCAATGCAGTGGCTTAAAACAACATTTGTTTATTGTTTTGCAGTTTTGTAGGGTACAAGTTCAGTGGGTTTGGCTGGTTTCTCTGCTTTGAGTCTACCAAGACTAAAATTAAGGTGTGGGCAGGGCTCATTCCCCTCTGGAGACTCGGGGAAAGTGTGTTTCCAGGCTCTTCATGTTGCTAACAGAATTCATCTCCACACAGCTGCAGGACTCAAGCCCATTTCCTTGCTAGCTGTCAGGAAGGGCCTCCCTTAGCTCCTCCAACCAGGAATCAGAGATGAGTTCAATCTTTCTTGCACTGCTTCATCCCTCTGACTTCCTTTTCTACTCTAAGGACTCAAGAGATTACTATGGGCCCACCAGATAACCTTCCTCTTAGAAGGCCATCTGATTCACAGATGACCATTTGCAAAAATCCCTTTATCCTGTGAGAAACAAAAGCTATAGAGGCCAAAATCCTGCCGATGATAGATATGGACTATATTACCTTCCAGATTGTTCTTAATGGTTTATATTGCCTGTAGCATTTCCTAATACTCTCCTTAAACATAGGTCTTGTTATTAAAGCAATGAAAATGACAATGATAGACTTCACGTCTGATAGGAAGGAAGGCATCTCCACACTGATTGATGCTCCTTAGGTTGTTAATGAAGGTAGATTTTAAAGAGCACTTTGTAAAATAATCAATCAATGCACAGTTTACAGGTAAGATAGATGGATGCATCAAAGCAAAGTCCCATCTTATGTATATTATTATATTATGTATACATGCTATGGATATTATTATGCATATTAGGTCTCTTCCATTTCATCCATCTAGCAGTCCGGGTGATGGAGTCCAATGTGGTGGTTTCTCTGCTGCACAGCATGGTTTGTAGGAGGGGTGGCTCTGAATTTTGGTGGGCAGCCAAAGCAGATGTCCAGCAGCTGAATCAGTCAGGAAGTGATCACATTCAATAGTGAGGAGGAGGTCTCCAGGACTATTTCATCAATATGCTGGCATGTGTTTTGACACAAACCCCACAAAGCCCTGTCTTTGTTTTCAGCATCCTGTGCCAAATATGCCATAATGTCCTTCACAGATTATTTTCACACACACACACACACACACACACACACACACACGATGACGCCAGTTTCAGGTTGCTTTCAAAACAAAGGATGTGAGAACCAAAAGCTTTAAACTGCAGGATGACTGCTGAAGGATGAAAAGAAAAACATTGAGAAGCCAAAGCACAGCAGGGCCTGTGGATGGACTGTTAGAAACTTGTTGAAACAAGTACATAATCGAAGCAAAGTCCTATGTATCATCTCTATGGTTAATTTTATGAAAAAAACAAATGGTGATATCTTGACGCTCATTTCGGAAAGACAGGAAAGTTTGAATTTTACGTACACATGTCATTAGAGAAGTATTTGGCTCCAATGACCTGGATCAGGTAACATGAAATCTGTGAATCCAAAGCCTTCCTTTTCTTTGTATGGACAAAATGAATGGAAAACTTGGCCAAGGCTGCTCTATCAAACTCAGCTGACAAATTGTCTGAGAAATCAGACCAAGGTTTCTAGTATGCTGGTATTTTATGCATACATTGATTTTTAAAGCAATCTATGGTTTATATTATTGTAATTAATTAATGTATGGATATGATTATGTATATAGTTAGCATCCTTTGAGTCATTGATTTGGTCTGATTTAGTAGAATGGTAACAGAGAAATGTATATGATTGTGGTTGCTCTTGTGGGGGGTAGGTAGTGATGGAAGGGGGCTTCTGAAAAATGTTCTAATTCTGGAACTGAGTTCTAGTTACACATATAAGAACAGTTTCTGAAGCTATGCACTTCTAATAGATATACTTTTCTGAATGCAACTATTAAATAAAATATATATTTAAAAGTAGAGATGCATGGCAATGGTGGAAGATTCAGTTTCAGAACATTCTGTGGTGCTGCAAGATTTCTGAAATGTATGGTTGTTAATACTACAGGTTACAAAAGTGTGGTCTTTATGCCAGGTGTAAACCCACAGATGTGTTTGGTCCACAGGTTTAAACAAAAGTTAAATTTTTTGCAAGGCTTTGAAAATTGGGGAAATGTACATCCACACACAGATTGCAGTCTACTTTTAAAAAACTGGAAGATCTTGCAGAACTGGGCTCACATGGCAGCAATCTGCAAGGGCAAAGCAAAGTCTATGTTCTGCACCCAGGCACGGGTTCTCTACTTCACCACAGTCTCCAGCATTCTTTGTTGTCTCTCTGATGAAATCTGTGCTTTCCATTTCATAAAACCTTATTGGCACATTTACTTATTTTCTGGTAGAAAATTACAAGGGATCACATAGACCTGCCTACTGGGTTGATTTGTAGATGTGTGTGAGGTTGGGGTTTGCAAATAACACAATGAAGTATAAATTTGGCTATTATTTAGTGAAGTACTCCAAAGCAGACAGTGTGAGTGCAGGATTTGAGTCTCTAGAGCTGTCCCATGTGTACTTGGTAGGTATAGATAAGGCTTTCATCATAGCTCACTACTTGAAGATCACCAGGTGCTGTCTCTGAACTAAAGTTAAGGGGAATGAATTAAAAATGAACCCAACATGTATGTTTGGAATAATTATAAAAAGTAGAGCTCATGTGTCCATTTTCAGGTTGTAGCTATAGTTTTTATTTATCTATTTATTTACTGTGCAGTGCTAGAAATATAGTTCTTTCACTAATCAAGTCTTTAACTAATCAAGAAATATAGTTCTTTCACTAATCAAGTTTATCTATTTATTTACTGTGCAGTGCTAGAAATATAGTTCTTTCACTAATCAACCTAGTCATAAGTGAGCCTAAGAGAATATGAATGGATCAAGTCATCTCCAGTCTCTAGATGGAAACCTCACTTACAAAAGAAACACAGCAAGACTTGGAATCACTGAACTTTTTGCTGGTATGCTCTTGAGCCCACACAACATACTTTGGAAGAGGCAAGATGAACTGGGATGATGATGGAGAAACAGGAAGAGGGGAATGAGCCTGCAGACCCCTGCCATCAGAATTAATTAATATGGGGACACAACTAGAAAATGACTATGGGTCCTGGTTGATGGCAATAGCAGAAAGGCAGTTCCAGCTCTGGGGGTGTGCATGACAATGTACATGTTGATCTTCAATGTTCTGGCAACAGTGTTTCCCAAGCAACTTTTCTAGCTGATGTTTGAACAGGTCCCAGCACCATCTCACTTATAAAGAGGATGGGTGGAAGGATGAGGCAGATGCCTGTGGATGTGACCAGAAAAGTCCTCAAGTCATATATGTCTTTGTTTGCTAAATATTTAAAAGCTGATGATATTTGCAAAAGGCTGTCCACATGACATTGAAGTTCCTGTTCCATCTTGGTTTTAAAATGCTATGGATTTTAATACATTTCTTTTTTTTTACTTATTTTGGTCCAGCTACATTTTAAGTCTAAATTAAGCCTTTTCCAAATGGTGCTAGAGTTTAAAAATGAGTGACTTCCCATAAGCCCAACAGAATTCCATCTTGTCATTTGTGTGTATTCTCTGGGAGTCATCACTGAGGAGGAAAGGAAAGAGGCTTCATATAAATAAAACTTTTCTAACTGGAGAGACTAAATGATGAAGTGCTGACACTTGATATTCCTTGGATCAAAAGAAGAATGGAAAATTAATGCATTTTTTTTATAGTCACAACAGTTAACAGCAGGGATGAGACTAGAAACTTCAACCTTCCATTAACTCAGGATCTCTCGTGCAAAGAATCAAACAACAAACTAAATAATTTGAGCTAAGGACCATCTGCAGTATGTCAACAAGATGATGATTTTTTTAAAAGTAAATTTGAATATTGGTTATCAATCAAGTACTTAGCAAAGTTTCTTATCTGATATTAGTCAAGGTAAACACATTTTGGGAGTTTGTGTGGTTTGCTTGAAATTTTTATACAATTACTTTAATATTTTCCTTCTTTTGAAAAACAAAGACTATACCATTAACAGAACAATTATAAGTTTTAAAATATTTTATGATCTATTTTATAATATTCATGTTATTCCCCCCAAAACATAGTTTATTACTCTTAATATTAAATTCATATTTGTGCCCATCTGCCCAATTCCATGTCTTTTTCAATCACTTTTTTTTAAATTTCATTTTTTGATTTGTTCTAATAGGTATACATGAGAGTAGAATGCATTTTGACACAGTGTACAAAAAATGGAGCACAACTTCTTCCTCTGGCTGAACATAGTGCAGTGTGACACCGGTTATGGAATAATACATGTATATAGGGTAATAATGTCCATCTCATTTCATTATCCTTCCCATCCCTAAACCCTCTCTCTTCCCCTCACTCCCCCTGTACAATCCAAAGTATCAATCACTGATTCTTATTACTATCATATTACTCTCCTCATCTCCCTGAGGTCTCATAGAAGAGGTAATTACAGTGCATGCTGATGGTTTGATCTCCTTATAGATCAACTGTTCTTCCCTAATTTTTGGCCATAGCTTATGGCTTTTCTTCCACTAGCTGGTCATAAATGAGCCTAAGAGAACATGAATGAGTCTATACAAATCCATCATCTCTGTTGGGAACAACTATTTGAAGTGGGCTTTCCCCTCACTATGATGTTCGGTAAAGATGACAAATATTCTTATAAAAAGTGAAGATTTCTATCAAAACACAAAAGTTTCCAAATGTCTCCACCTTTGGTGTCAAGTATATACTACAATGATTGCTTTTATTCTTTCTTCCTTTTTCCATGTTGGGGTGAAGTGCGCATATTTTTGTGTCAACCCCACACCAAAAGTATCCTTCCTCCACTCCCTGTAATAATACTTCTTATTCTGTATTAGAATGTTCTGTTTATTTGTCTGTATCTCACCAGACTATAAGTACTTGGAGTCAATGGGCACAGTGGTATGCTGGAGCTAGATTGTGGCTGCTCACAAGAATGTATTGTTAGATTTTCAGGAATGTTGTAAGCCAGCTCATGACAAGTTGGTAGTATGAAATCAATCCTGGCACAAGGGTTTATACTGTGAAAGCTGACAAAGGCCGCAAATCAGGGCTTCCTCTGCCTCTGCAGAGCCAGGTTGCAGTCTTTACCAGCATACCATGGTTCCGGCACTGTATTTGTCTGGTTCACCTTAGATACTCAGTTATTCCCAGTTCATAGTAGATGCTCAGTAAATATTTGTTAGAAATAGGGGTGAGGCTTGCATGAAAGCAAGAGTGAAAGTTTCTGTTTCTTTCTAATCATGACTTCCTAGAAGTCATTGATAGCTATAAGGGGACATTGCCGGGGAAATCTCTTAGTAAAAACTACAGCTCCTGAGAGAAACCACATACCCTTGGCTCATAGAGACAAGCAGATTTGGATTCCAGCTCAGATTTGAAGTCCATTTTTTTTTCATTAGCAGCTATGAATTATAGGCAAGTTATCTTTGTTCTTAGAGTCTCAGTTTGGTTTATTTTCCTGTGGAAAAAAAGGGCATAATAATGCAACTTACAGTGCTATATAAGGTACCAGCCCGCAAAGGCACAGCCTCTGTGCTAAGTCACCTCCTTGAACCCACAGCTCAAATCCCCCACATATTTCCCTGCAGACCCCAGAAATTACACACTACACATTCAGCTTTAATATTGTCAGAGTACTTGTTACCATCCAAGATTATTCATTTGCTTACTTATTATATTTTTTAATCAAGAAAGCCTCAGAGAGCAAGTCCTTACTACCTGAACAGTGCCTGACACACAAGGTAAACCTTAATAAACATTCTTCAGAAAAGTAAATGAATAAACAAAGCAATAGATTTTATTTCTTTGGTGAGCATCTGTAGCAGAGATCAGAAACTGTGGCCCACAGGTTAAATGCAGCCTACCAACTGCTTTTGAATGTAAAATTTTATTGGGACATAGCCCTGCTCAGTCATTGATGGATTGCTATGATGGCTATTATGCTATAATAGTAGAGTTGAGTAACCACAACAGAGATCTATGCCTTATGAAGGTAAACATATTTACTATCTGGCCCTTTATATTAAGAATTTGCTGACCCCTTGTCTATAAGATCAACCCTGAAAGTCATTCACTTAAAGCTTGGAAAATTAAAGCATATCTTGGCATAACTAAATAAGTTGGTGATGAGAGGAAAAGGGAAATGGATCTCATGTCACTGAAGCATAACATCCTAAGACTGAGAAGATGAGGGTACCATCAGTCACCCCCCTTATCCAGGCAAAACTTCTTCTCAACTCTCCCAAACAGAGACATATCAGAACTGTTTGAACATCTCTCAATGCAGATCACTTTTATCTGAGTCTGGATGATGACTATATTTTTCCATAGGATTTTTACACTGACGCCAAGAGAACATATGTGGAAATTCCAAAAGAGAGAGTCCAGTCTGAGGTGGCAACAGCATTTTAGAAACATGCCCAGCCGAGCTCTAAACATGCATCATGACAGCAGTATCTAATTATTGCACTAAACTTTGAGAAACCTGATATTATGCAAATAAACTCCAGCTGCATTATATGACAGCACATACAATTTTTATAAGAAAAATTTAAATCCCTTTTTATATGGAAAAAAATTCGTGTCTTACAGTATTTGGAATTAACCAAAGATACTGTCTAATAAAGTATAATAGCTTAATTTAGTACAAATGTTGAAGCAGATTGAAACATTCTTCTAGATAAAGAAGTGTGTGTGTGTGTGTGTGTGTGTGTGTGTGTGTGTGTGTGACAGAAGGCAATATTTGCTGCTGCTTGCTGCTTAGGGTGGGAGGACAGCAGCATTTTTGTTAAGCCTGAGGTAGTGGCGTCCCTATTTCTGCTTTTCCAGACAACAAACTATGGTGGCTGAAAAGGTGGGAGAGTAAGCCTTGAGTCAGACAGTTAAAGGTTCTGAGTCTCAGCCCTACAACTCACTAGCTGTTGTGAACTTGGCTAATCATTCAACTTCATCTTCATCTGTAAAACAGTGTATGATTAGCATATCAATGAGGGTAATGATAACCTCACAAGTCAGGGGTGCTGCTGGCTGTAGGAAAGAGTCATTCACAAAGCAGTGTACACATCAGCACTGCCTGCATTCTGTCCATCAAAGTGTAATTCTGTGGCCCTATCTAACTTGCAACAAGGTTAGTGACCTTGAAGGGGAAGGAGGTGTGCAGAAGGTACCCAGGAGGAAAAAGGTAGCTTGATGGCCCAAAGGATCGCTGGCCAAAGACAAACCTACAATCAGCTGCCAGAGGATTCATTCAGTGAAGGTCTGTGAAGTGCCTGGCACGGGGCCCAGCCTATGGCAAGGTTTCTGTAAGTGATGGGGTCAATGCTGTTCCATTGATAGAGATGAAAAATGCTGAGTCATGGGTGTCCACTACCAGGCATGGCAGGCTTCATAACTCCCTACCCAGGGAAAGGCTGGGAGCCCTCAGGACCTGCAGAAACAGCACTCCCTTTTCCCTCTTTCTCCCTGAGCAATGAACACCACTGTTGGAAAGTTCTCGCTTGAGCCCATCCTTTGTGCTGTCTTTTGAATCACAGTTGTATGGGGCTAGCTGTAGGAAGGATAGGGTAAATTGTTATCCTTTAAACTCACTAAATTGACCAAACAACCGGTGACTTGATGGGTGAGGCAACTGGAGCCCTTGCCCATGCATGCAGAACACTGAAAGGCATTCAGCAGGCTTCAGTGGGGTTATTTCCTCTGCCTTTGAGAAAAGGCAGATCTGGGACCTCAGATTCAAACCTCAGCACCATCCTTGAGAGCTGTATCACCTGAGAAAAAACAACTCTAACACCTCTCTGCCTTGTCATCTCCCTCTGCAAAGAGAGGAGGGATTTTATTCACCTCGTTGTTGTGACAATAAAGTATATAAGTTAATGCCCGTAAATACTTATCCAGAGCTGTACACAGTAAAGACTTACTGCAGAGTGCGCTTCTGTTATTGTTTTTTTATTAATTGCACATAACAATACAATGATTTTGACATATCATACATTTGAATCAAATGGTGTTATTGTAATTAGTAAAAATCATAGTGATGATATTCTTATTTTTTAACACTAAATTTTCACTTCTTAGCTTGTTGCTTTAGTGTCAAATCAATTCACATTTTCTCTTGCCCTTCTATACCAGCAGGGATGGATGGAATGATTAATAACATTCTTGATTCATCTAAAAAGTAAAGCACTTCTCTCCTATTTTAGCAAAAGTGGGATGCATT
This sequence comes from Spermophilus citellus, assembly GCF_964194105.1. Classification (NCBI taxonomy): domain Eukaryota; kingdom Metazoa; phylum Chordata; class Mammalia; order Rodentia; family Sciuridae; genus Spermophilus; species Spermophilus citellus. Next base: position 186,912,111 of record NC_138182.1, read on the forward strand.
CCATCAACTCTGGCTCTCTGCATTATTCACTTTGATTCACTTCGAAATTAGAGTTGCTGACATTAATTGTTTTAAATATAGGTAATTCATCTAAAGAAATTATTTCTTTTGTTTCCAGAACTTTGCCACTCACGTTATTTGTAGTATATGGGAAGTTCAACAGCCATATCAGCTGCAGGTATAAGAAATCTGTAAAAGAAAAGATATTCTGAAGCATATTCTCCATTATGGGCTCTGTACAAGAAGCAGAGAAGTAGGGGAAATGCTCAGAGAAAGGATAGAACCATTCTGGATTTCTGACCTGTCCTTAAACCCTCCTACTCACTTTTAACCTTCTCTGCTGTTCCTCAGGAACAGTGGGTCCCTCTGGATAAAGCCTTACAATTGCCCTTTATCATTAAGAAAGTGCACTTTACCCCATCTTGATTTTTCCCTGTGAAATTTAAAATTCACTTGTGCATTCATTCAGAGATATTTTTTTTCCTGTGAGTTCATGATATTTTATTTTTTTTAATTTTTTTTATTGGTTGTTCAAAACATTACATAGTTCTTGATATATCATATTTCACACTTTGATTCAAGTGGGTTATGAACTCCCATTTTTACCCCGTATACAGATCGCAGAGTCACATCAGTTACACTTCCACTGATTTACATATTGCCATACTAGTGTCTGTTGTATTCTGCTGCCTTTCCTATCCTCTACTATCCCCCCTCCCCTCCCCTCCCCTCCCCTCTTCTCTCTCTACCCCCTCTACTGTAATTCATTTCTCCCCCTTGTACAGAGATATTTTTTGAGCACCTATAATGGGTCAACAGTGCAAAACTGACACCATCCCCTTCTCTCTTGGCACTTTAGGTAATTGCATTTAAACAGTTACCACGTGACAAGTTTCATGAAGAAGTAAGTAGGGTCCTACATGAGTATAGATGTTGGGGGAACTGACCTGGTCTGGGGATTGGCATCAGAAACAAGGCTGCCAGTGTAGCAGACTGCAGAACTCTAGGGACACCTACCCTTCATGAAGTAGACACTGAACATGAAGGTTCATTTTCCTGCAGTTGAAGTGTCTCAAGGAAAAGGGACATTTTCTAAATTGCAAAAAAAATATATATATATATATATCATATGGACTAGCGGGATCCTAAGGGAGACCTCTCTCTGAAGTCAACACTTACTTGATACTTAAAAAATATAAGGGAGTTATCCATGTGAAGAAAGACAAAAATGTGATCCAGACAGTGGGGAAGTTCTTTGTCAATGCTGGAGCACAAGGACCACTGTGACAGTGGCCATGAAAGTGGAGGAGGCAGAGGTAGGCAGAGGAAAGCTGTCAATATTGTGTATGTATTAACTTATTTAATCCACATAAAAAAACCTAAGAAGTATGTCCTACTATCATCCATATTTTACTGGTGAGAAACTGGAGACAAAAAATTATAAAGTAAAACTTGCCCAATGTCACAAGCCAGCAAATGAAAGAATTTGGATCTGGACCCAGGCTATGTAGCTCAGCAATTTACTTTCTTAACCAGTGGTACATGCTGAGGTTTAATAATTGAGGCCTTTAGAACTTTCTTGTGTTATTCTAAAAAAAAAAATCCATTTAAAAAAATCTATTAGAGTTAGTAAGTAAATTTAGTGATGTTACTGAATACAAATACAATGTACATGGTATGGGTTGAGCATATCTAATCTAAAATTCCAGATCTGAAATAGTCCAAAATCTGAAAGTTTTGAGTTCCAACATGATGCCTCAAGTAGAAAATTCCACACCTGGCCATATGTCACAGGCCACAGACAAAATGTAAGCATATTAAAAATATTTTAGAAAATTATCTTTAGGGCTGGGAACGATGGCACATGCCTAGGATATCAGAGGCTCAGGAAGCTGAGGCAGGAAGATCACGAGTTCAAAGCCAGCCTCAGCAAAAGTGAAGCACTAAGCAACTTAGTGAGACCCTGTCTTTAAATAAAATACAAAACTGAGCTGGGGATATGGCTCAGTGGTCAAAAAAAAATTACCTTTAGTCCATGTGTATGAGGTATATATGAAACATAAATATATCCCGAGGGTATTTCATTATGTATATGGAAATATTTAAAAATCTGAAACTCTCTGAAAAACTTCTGGTTTCAAGCATTTTGGTTAATAATAACCAATCCATAATTGTATTTTTATATGGCAGCAACAAATATAAAAGTCTTTCTTTTTAAATGCTGAAATAAAGTCAGAACTCTGACACCTAAAGTTGCATTTTGACACCTGGGAGAGGAGCAGGGAGTGAAGAACCATCCTGGTACATGGCCTTCTCTGAGTTCACTGCGGTTATTATCCAAAAACTATGAGCATCACAGAAGGTACAGGGAGGTATCCTAAGTGTGTAGAAGGCTGAAGATGTGAATGAAGAGAACTCTCCAGGCCCTCCAAAGGTGGCAGCTAGGTGGAAAAGCACAGTGTGGTCTCCATTGGTTCAAAAAATTGAGGTGACTCAGCTGAACTGCCTGTGGCAAGCTTTTGAAGCTGCTGAGGGCCAGAGTCTAAACCTTGCTGAGTGAAAAGTCTTAATTCCTATCTTAGAGCATTTGAATCAGAGGCTAAATCTAATTAAAGCAGCAACAAACCAGGACCCAATTAAACTACAGATTAGATTCCTCAACCTGTCAGACAAAGTGACATGGCCTTTCTTAAGGATTAATGTTATTTACTTCCATTACTACTGTCTTTTAATGTATAAATTGTTGAGACACATAAGAAGTAGAAAAATGGAAAAAGACTCATGGTTACAACAGAAAATAGATAATAGAATCAGATGTAGAGATAATTAATATGTTGAAATGATCAAAGTAGAGCTTTAAAATAACTACAATATATACATTAAACAATAAAATTATTTTTAAAAGAATGCTAAATTAACAAATGTATACACAGCGATCATGGATTGTTTAACTGAATGCTACAAAGACTAGAATTTCTCCCAAATTCTTCTTTGCATTCAGTATAATAACAAATCAAAATGCCATCAGGTTGGGCTGGGGTTGTGGCTCAGTGGTGGAGTGCTTGCCTACCATGTGTGAGACACTGGGTTCAATTCTCAGCAATGCATATAAATAAATGAATAAAATAAAGGTTAATCAACACTTAGAAATATTAAAAAAATATGCCAGCAGGTTTTTGTTAACACTTGACAAGCTGATTTTGAAATTCAATTGGAAATTTAAGAGACCAAGAATAGCAAAGTCACTTTTAAAGAAGATAGATGGGAAAACTTGACTTACCAGAAACCAAGACATTATTATTTAGTTATAGTAGGGTTTTATCTGCACCAGAATATACTAATTGACCAACAGAGTATATAGAGAGATCTACACATCTGTGGACATGCAATTCATGACAGAAGGAAAACACTCTCATAACCCTACTAGAGAAGGTTTAATTTAGTTCTGCCTTTTAGAAGAACAGTTTAGTATTATTCAGTAAAGTTGAAAATACACATGCTTTATGATATAGCAAATCCCCTGCTAAGTTTATATTTAGGGTTGCCAGACTTAAAAAACAAAACACAGGATGCCAGTTAAATTTGGATCTCAAATAAAGAACAAATAAATCTTTAGTATAAATATGTTCCATAAGATGTTTGAAAAACACAGTAAAAAATTACTCATTGTTTATCTGAAATTCAGACTTAACTCCCATGTTCTGTATTTTATACTGCAACCCTAAATTTAATCTACAGAAATGCAAGCACATGTGTACCAGGAGGAATGTTTAGGAATGTTCATAGCACTATTATTAAATAACAAAACCTATGAATAGCCCCAAATCATCATCAGTAGAATGGAATAGTAAGTAGTAATAAATTCATACCATGGAACATGATACAACAATGAAAAGAGATGAAAACTAGTCAGACCCAACAATGTAAATGAATATCATTAATATAATGTTCAGCAAAAGAAACCAGACACTGAAAGCATACATACTAAAATTTCACTTATGTGTAGTTTCAAAGAAAAAAATGTGAACTAAACTCTGGTGTCTGGGAAGGTCTTCTTAGGAGGTAGGTTGTAAGGAGATTTCTGTGAACACCAAGATAGAAAAGGAGATCATGTTTGAGAGGGGCTAGAAGGGAATTTTCATGTTGCTGAAAATACTCTGCCTCTTTTTTAAAAAAAAATTTAATTGTAGGCAGACACAATTCCTTTATTTTAGTTACTTATTTTTATGTGGTGCTGAGGATTGAACCTAGCGCCTCACATGTGCTAGGCAGGTGCTATACCACTAAGCTATAGCCCCAACCCTAATACTCTAACTCTTAATCTGAATGATAGATACACAGGTATTTGCTTTGTGTATTTTACTTTGCCTTAAACAGTCTTTAAAAGAAGCAAGAATGTTAAAATAGTCTATCCAACTACTTTTTATAATAAGTACCTTGTAATTCTGTCCCTTTTTCATCCTGAAAGAAAATTTATAGATAGTATATCTTATTTATATGCATAGTATCAACAGCAAAAGAATTGAAAATATCTCCACTATAATAAAAGAAGAAATAAATGTAATTTATCATGAGACATTATGTATATTAATATGTAAAATCCTCAGGACTGTCTTCATTGAAGACACAAGGTGATATTTGTGTGCTTGCCCCTTTCCATTGAATTACCAAGAATATGACAGGGAAGTTGTATTGTGACTTGAACACTGTGAGCAATTGCTTAGAATTGTGAAATGCTCCTGGTAATGTTCTAGAGAAAGTAGAAATGAAAAGAAGGAATTAACAACAACAACAACAACAACCACAAAATTCTCTCCAAGTGCATAATTACATTGCTAGAAAATTTTTCTATATCACAACTGTATCAAAAAAATCTTTAAATTTATGTGAAATCAAACATTCCATGCTAAAATCATTATAAATAGATTTTTTAGTTCCAGGACTGTCTTTGGGGTGACAGAAAGTCATGCAAATCCCTTATTCTGCATTGAACTAAACAGGATCTAATGATCCCAGTCTCCTTTCATGCAAGCAATGTCCCCTAATCACTGTGTAACCAAGACATCTCAACAGATTTCTAAAGCACCCCTTAAAGGGCTGTACTATCTCAGTTCAGAACTACTGACCCAAATCTTTGATATTATGATAGCATTAGAAGGAACTAGAGTTGCTATAGAATTGAATTCTTAAGTTTCTCTACATGAATTTGTCTTATTTCTTAAAACTTTTACTAAAGAGCAGCTATCTGGAGCTTTACCTGGCAGCCTTGGAATTAACAAAAAACTTAACTCTCACTATGTTTTTCAACTTTTTTCAATGCTAAAAGTGGAGAAAGAGAGGCACAGATGGTACTTAAGGATAGACAAAGTCAACACCATTTGTTTAGAGAACCCAAAGAAATGACCCAGCCCCCCACAGCCAATGCATGGCCAGACTTCTCTGATCCTGAGGCAGACAGCGTTCACGTTCTTGTTAGGAGGGTCCCAGGGGTTCCTCTCTGTCTTCTGGAAGAAGAAGTTTGGGGTTTCACCCAGCATCCAACTACTAGTGAACAGGAAGTCTTTCCTCCTTAAAGGATTTCTGAAAACTTGTAATTGGGAGAAGAAAGATGAAGCAACTTGTCCTAGGTATAGCCAGCACCTCCAAATAGGATCTTCAACATTTATCATAAGAAATATTACCTAGAGATTAGTGATCTATCTGATGTGTGTGTGCTAAAAATTTGCTCCCATTCTGTAGGCTCTCTTGTCACTTCACTTATTGTTTCTTTTGCTGAGAAGAAGCTTTTCAGTTTGGATCAATCCCATCCCAGAGACCTCGTGGCGCAACGGTAGCACTTCTGAATACAGTTTGAATCAATCCCATTTATTGATTCTTGATTTTATTTCTCGAGTGATAGGAGTCTTGTGAAGGAAGCCGGGGCCTCATCCAACATGATGGAGATTTGGACCTACTTTTCTTTTATTAGGCGCAGTGTCTCTGGTTTAATTCCTAGGTCCTTGATCTACTCTGAGTTGAGTTTTGTGCTTGGTGACAGGGTTTAGTTTCATTTTGCTGCATATGGATTTCCAGTTCTCCCAGCACCATTTGTTGAAGAGGCTATCTTTTCTCCAATGCATGTTCTTGGCACCTTTGTCTAGTATGAGACAACCGTATTTATGTGGGTTTGTTTCAGTGTCTTCTATTCTGTACCATTGGTCTACTTGTCTGTTTTGGCACCAATACGGTGCTGTTTTTTGTTGGTTTTTGTTTGTTTGTTACTATAACTCTGTAATATAAGTGATGCGTCCTGCTTCACTTTTCTTGCTAAGGATTGCTTTGGATATTCTGGGTCTCTCGTTGTTTTTCAGATGAATTTCATGATTGCTTTTTCTGCTTCTATGAGGAATGCCATTGGGATTTTGATTGAAATTGTATTAAATCTGCATAAATTTATTAATATGGTCATTTTGACAATATTAATTCTGCCTATCCAAGAACAAGGGAGCCATTTTAATCTTCTAAGGTCTTTTTTATTTTCTTTCTTTAGTGTTCTATAGTTTTCATTTTAGAGGTCTTTCGCCTGTTTCTTTAAGTTGATTCCCAAGTGTTTTATTTTGTTTTATTTTGAGGCTATTGTTAATGAGGTAGTTTTTCTAGTTTCTCTTTCAGAGGATTTGTCACTAATGTATAGAAATACCTGTAAAATGTAAAAATTATGGGTGTTGATTTTATATCCTGATACATTGCTGAATTCATTTATTAGTTCTAAAAGCTTTCTGGTGGAATTTTTTGGATACTCTAGGAATAGAATCATGTTGTTGGCAAATAGTGGTAGTTAGAGTTCTTCTTTTCCTATCCATATCCCTTTAATTTCCTTCATCTGTCTAATTGCTCTGGCTAGAGTTTCAAGAACTATGTTAAATAGAAGTGGTAAATAGGGCATCACTATCTTGTTCCAGTTTTTAGAGGGAATACTTTCAATTTTTCTCCATTTGGAATGATGTTGGCCTTGGGCTAATATAGATAGCTTTTATAGTGTTGACATATGTTCCCATTATCCCTAGTTTTTCTAGTGTTTTGAACATGAAAGGGTGCTATACTTTGTCAAATGCTTTTTCTGCATCTATTCAGGTAATCATAGGAAAATCTAATACCAATAAACCAAATAACCCAGTCAATAAATGAACCAAGGACCTGAACAGACTCTTCTCAGAACAGGATATAAAATTAATCAACAAATATATGGGAAAAATGTTCAATATCTTTAGCAATTATAGAAATGCAAATCAAAACTACTGTAATATTTCATCTTACTTCAGTGAGAATGACAGCTATTAAGAATACAAGCAAAATAAGTGTTGGCCAGGATGGGGGGTGGGGGAGGTACACTCACACATTGCTGGTGAGACTGCAAATTGGTGCAGCCAGTCTGGAAAACAGTATGGAGATTCTTTGGAAAACTTGGAATGGAACTACCATTTGACTCAGCTATCCCACTACTTGGTTTATATCCAAAGGACTTAAAACAGCATACTACAGTGATACAGCCACATCAATGTTTATAGCAGCACAATTCACAATAGCTAAATTGTGGAACCAACCTAGATGCCCTTCAATAGAAGAATGGATAAAGAAACTGTGGTATATATACACAATGGAATATTAGTATTAAAAGAGAATAAAATCATGGTATTTGCAGGTAAATGGATGGAGCTAGAGAATATCATGCTAAGTAAAGTAAGCCAATTCCAAAACCCAAAGTCAGAATGTTTTCTCTGATATGCAGATGATGATCCATAATGAGGGTGGGGGTGGAGCATGGGAGGAATGAAGGAACTTTAGATAGAGCAAAGGGGATATGGGGGTAGGAAAGATGGTGAAATGAAATAACATCATTACCTTAAGTACATGCATGGAGACATGAATGATGTGACTCTACTTTGTATACAATTATAGACATGAAAAATTGTGTTCTAAATGTGTACTATGAATTGAAATGCATTCTGCTGTCATGTATAACAAATTAGAATAAATAAATTTAAAAAAATATTTGAAAAAAAATATTACCAAGTTTATCCATTTAGTTTATCAAGTTTAGTTTCCTGGAAACTTTTTAAATTTGTTTCTCATATACTTTGAGCTGTTGGACTTTGCCCTTGGATTGTAATAAATAGTTATTAAAAGTTTGCTTGATTTCAAGAAGAGTGAGCCCTAGGAGTTTCAATATTTGATGCAGGAGACTAGGGGGAGGGGCAGGATGGCAGAAGAAATGGAGAAGGGAAGGAAAACTGAACCATTTTCTGCTTTACTTTTGACATAGAAATTTGCTTTGTCAGATCATAAGAACTTGGAAGAAATTTTGACCTGGGAATAAAAGTCAGGTCTGAGAAGTTCTGTTAGCTATTTCTGATACAGGACTAGGAACTTCTGAAAAACAGAGGCAGCACAAAGACCCTCCTTCAAGCCCCAATTCTTGTGATCAACTCAGAAATATTTCAGACATGTTGCTCAGAGTAACAGGCAATGAGTTCATGAGAAGGAATAGAAAAGGGAAATGGGACACTTTCAAGGGACAGAGTGGGTTCGTCAGTCAGGAAAGGACAGATTGCTTTTCCTGCACTCCAGTTTCATTTGGGATCCCAGAAAAGTTTTCAGAAAGTCCTGTCTAGGTCCTCCTTTTGACTTTTGACTGACATCAGGATGATATCAGACTTTCAAGTCCCCACTGCCCTAGGTCACTTTGGCCCATGCTGACTGAATTCTAATTGGATTCTTAACCATAATTTCTTATAGATTTCATGGTTGGGAGGAATTATCCTTTTCTCACTGAGTTCTAGGATCTGGTCACCATGCCCCCTCCCCTGCCACCCACCTTCAGGGTAACTTGTTTCTCTCATTGACATTATTTTGGGCATTCATTTATTCTTCGAATAACAGGTAGTTTGCTAAGGAATATGACATATCCTGTCTACCTACTTAAGCCAGACAGAGTTGCAAGTAAATCGCTTCTTGGAAAAGAAAGCATATGGGAATCAGGACAGTGGGCCCATTTTATAGAATTATTCTCTTAACCTCATGTTCCCACCACTTCTATCATTCCCCTATTATTTCTAATAAAACAAAATCTTACCTTTACCCAAAGGAAATCTCTCAGATGTTATACATGTTTCAATCTTGCACCTATCTGAGCTCCCTGAGTACAGTGTCTGTTTCATCTTTGTGGCCCCTTTGATAGCTGGATGCCACTTATTAAATATATAAATAAATGAACAATTTACTTTAGGGTATTGCTTTAGGAACTTTGTTGGAAGCAAAGACTGAGAGCATATTTGACAAGTGAAAGAAAAAGGACAATTTCTAAAATTATTGTCTAAGGGACAATGGAAAATAGAAATTTATATTTTATTTTTTATTATTCCTTTATGACCATTAATTTAAAGAACACTACCATTCTCCCATTCTATAAATTTTTAGTGAGCATCTATTATGTAGCATGCATTGTACTAACTGTTGAGAATATGAGATGTAAAAGATGTAGTCCTTGTTCTCATAGAACTGACAGCCTAGTGGATATTAGTTACAGAATGTGATAACCCTTTCTTGCACTTCTTAATAATATTAAAAAATGATGAAGAGTCCTCTGGTCATGTGGAATTATACCTTTCACTAGTGTACATGCTGAGTCTTTTGGGTTAACTCTCATCAAGTACTTAAAGTAAGCAGGCTTACAACTATTTCCTGTGCATGTCTTTTAGTCTGGTTTACCTCCAATCCAGGTCTCCTCAGATTACCCTCTCATCTCAGTTTTACACTTGGTGACTTGAGAAGTTTTTGTTCGTTTACATTATCAGATGCTCATATCCCAAACTGTCTCTGCCCATCTATGCCCACGTTTCATCGACAACCATGAACCCACCTGCAAGAAAATAATTTGAAGGGTGATGGCTTTAAAACTTAAATCATCCTCAGGGAGACCACCAACTTCAGAATAAATGAATGTTGATGTCCTTGTGACCAAATGAGTACCTAACCTTGAAACAATATCTTACTACTCTCTATCATCAGGGATCACTGGATCATGGAACTTTGTTGGAAGGATCTTGGAGCTCAACATGGAGATTAAAGACTGATCTAAAGATTGCCTACATTACAGTCACTTGGAAGGCTTGTTAAAGATGCACCTCATCCTAGGAAACTGCATTTTAATATGCCCCAATGAGTCCTTCAGTTCTAAAATGTTAGAGAAACTTCACTTTATGAATTAGAACAGCTAAGTGCAGTAAGCTCTAAGAATACAGCAAGTTACTGGTGAAAGCTGAACGGGAGCCACAGGATCTATCCCCAGCCTAACTCTTTTCCCTAATAATGCAGAATGTGGCAGTGCAATGAAAAAGTAAGAAAAAATAATCAAGTTCTCCCTCCTCCCTCAAATCCCCTTACACTATTTGGATCTTGAAATAGATAATCAGCAATTGTAAAGGATAAAAGTAACTCATTCCTGTTTCCCTAGCATGTGCCAAATATTTTTTCCTTGATGAAACACATATGAAATTTAAGCTACACATGTTACTTCTCAGACAAGAGACCCCTGTGTGCTCTAGAGATTCACCTCTTCCAGGAACCTGGAAGGAGACATCTGAAGTGGTTGTTGTAACAGAAGAGGCAGCTGTTGGTTGAGAGTGATTTGAAGCACATGGCCACATCTTTGTGAAACTTACACATATTTTGAGTTTGGAAGGACTTCCCAGGTAGTTTGTAGTTTCTCCTGCCTTTTTCTTTTCTTTTCTTTTTAACCTTTGTTCACTCACTCAGTCCTCCCCAGACAAAACCAGGCCCTCACAAGCCCACTGATATGCCTTGAAGTGGAAATGATTTCCAGTCAGGCTGATGTATTTCCTTCCATAGGCCTATTTCCATGCCTCACAAAGACAGACGTTTACCTGAACGAAGCTGCATATTAAGTTATAGAAACTTGTGCCTGAAGGAGTCACAGTCTACCAAAGCTTGGGGGCAGTAAGAATTAACAAGGCGAAGGCACTTCAGCTATCAGACAAGGACTGCAATAAAGACACACAAAAAAATGGCACTTCTGTGGAGAAAGATGAGTGGAGAAAGGTTCAACCGCCCAGAAAGCCCTGACTCTGAGATCTCTTTATTGAGACAGTCACTTTGTGACTCTGCCTCTATGTGCCTCATGTGACTCCAAGAACTGCTCTGAACAGATGTGAAGTAGCCATTCTAGGGCTGGGCTTCTTAGGGCCAGGAGTGGCCCCTACAGGCCTGGCCCTCTGGTCTCAGTGCATGTCCCCTAGGTCTGGGATGTGATGGAGTCGGGGACAATATACACCTGGAACTTGCTAATGATTTGGGGCTTGGTCCACTGCCTGTGTAAGGGCATTTGTTTTTGTATATGTTATAGAAATGCTGAAAATGAGTTCATTTACTATAGATATCATACTTATTATTGTTTTAAAAACTGATAATAGCCTTCCCTGTATTCATTAATTATGGTAAGAATAATAATGACAGTGAACATGTATTTAATCCTTTTTATAAGAAGTTTTTTATTTTGACTCTCCTCATAACCATTCTGTGAGGAGAATGGAATAATGATACCCATTTGTCAGAGGATGAAAGGAAGGAATAAATGGTTAATTTGCCCGAAGTTGCACACCTAGTAAGAAGGTGTGATTCAAGTTCAAGCAACTGGAATCCAGAGCCCATGTTGGTAGAGTACTATAAAATAGAGTTTCTGTTATTTTCCTGTTAAATGTGCAAAATATTGTGGTGAGTTGAAACCTATAAATTTATTCCTTTTTCAGTGCTTTATTTATTCATTGAATGAACATTGTTTAAATACTTGGTCCATGTAAGACATTGGGCTCAGATATAGGATAGGACAGTTTCTGCCCTCAAAGATACTTACTCTGGGGAAGGAGACATCTAAGTAAATGACAATGAGAAGATGAGTGGAATATGATCACAAAAGTGCCTGAGATGTGTTTGGTGAGGACAGAAGGCATCCTGGAAGAAGCCATTTTCCATCCAGGTTCTGAAGGGGAGGAGATGAGCAAAAGGAGGAGCACAGGCAGAATAGACTGCTGTCAATGCTGCAGGTTGAAATGTCCCAATTGGTTTCTGTGAGGGACACAGAACCACTATCCTACTCCCCAAGAGCTCAAAATTGAGAGAGACAGTTGTCTCTATAAACTGTCAATGAAAATTGTGCTTAGATCATGGGCACAAGCAAAACTCTCTGGGTGTGGAGGCAAAGGACAGCTTTCTGTCCAGGGAGAGGAAAGGTTGGGACTTCTCCACGGAGAACTAATTGGAATGATGAGTTTTGCAAAACTGAGAAGTAAAAGAAATAAAGAGCATGGCTGTTTAGCCAATTGTGAATGGAACCAATACACATGGAGGTCAGGGATAGGAATAGAGGAAGTTGGCACCAAATGCTTGAAAGGCTTGAAAGGCCAAGTGAAGGGAAGGGTTTTGGGAAATCATTGTTGAAATTGTAACACCATTGATAGAAAAATTAGAGGTCATTCTAGTTCAGCTGTTTTCAGACTTGCCTTTAGCTGTAGGACTCTTCTTTCAAACCCAGACTTTATCTTAAATAAAAGCCTAAGTATATAATAATCAAGAATGGAGCTGGGCACCGTGGTGCACACCTGTAATCCCAGCAGCTTGAGAGACTGATGCAGGAATATCATAAGTTCAAAGCCAGCTACAGCAACTTAGTGAAGTCCTAAGCAACTGAGCAAGACCTTGTCTCAAAGTAAAATACAAAAAAGGGCTGGGGAGGTGGCTCAGTGGTTGAGTGCCCCTGGATTCAATCCCTGGTACAAAAAAAGAAAAAAAAATAGAGCCACTATGTTACTCTATTTGGCATGAGGCTGGAGGCGCCCAAGATCCAGGATGCCCAGTCACAGCCCAGGGTCCCTTGTAACACAACTTAAATTCATCCTGTGTGTGATAGGTCTGAGCCAAGAAAAGAGGATATTTCCCAGCCCATTCCCTGGCTGATATGTTAGATTTTTAGCAGACACATTGGTGTTATTCCTGGCAATAAGATGACACTATAAATGAGTTTTACCATCAGTGCTGGTCTGGTCTGTATCAGAAACAAGACAGATATTTACAGTTGACCAGTGAGTAACTGACCTGCAGGTCTACGTGGGCATTGCCTAAGTGAGGCACTTGGATGAAGCCACTTGCCTCTTGGAACTTGGCTGTCCTGAGACCAAGTCCTGCTTAACGGAATCCTGAGGAACTGCAAGAGTTAACATAACTTCAGGGCTGCCTCACCCTTTCCCACAGAGGAACTTGCCCACTGGGAGAATCTGGCTCTATACTAAGGATTCACTACCAGAAAGTGAAATGAAAGACTCCACTGGATCTATCCACCTGGATACCCTCAGGAGAAAGGAGAAGGGAAAGAATATCTCATTTTCAGAGTTTCCAAAAGCACATCCTGACAGGTCAGGAGAAACAATCATCCCTGAAAGAAATAAACCTGAAGAGGCCCAGGGCTTGTCAAAGAGACAACCCCCAAGAGGATATGTCAGGGCACCCTGTTAAACTTGAATTTCTGATAATCGGCAAATAACTTTTTAGTAAAGTGCATCTCAAATGCTGCATGGAGTAAACTTATACAAGAACCATTGTTTATTTGAGATTCAAATTCAACTGGATGTTCTATGTTTTTATTTGCCAATTCTAACAGCCCTACCCCAAAGCATCCTTCCCCATTCAAATGTGCATCCTTTTCACCTGCCCTTGAAGGGAACTTCAACCCAGTTCTCTGGTCCAGGGGATTCCTCCAAACCCTGTGAATACAAGCTCAAGCTTCTCCATACCACCATGGCAGAGAGCCCCTCCCACCACAGGAAAGGGGCTGCACCCTCAGGAGCCCCATTCTTCCCCAGCGTGCTCCTTTTGAAGTCCTAGCAGGTTGGTTAGAGGCCAGAGTGGGGGTTTTCATTGAAGTTCAGCAGGGTAGAGGATTAAAGAGACCTACCGCCTGATGAATAAATGTTTACAATAACCACATTCCCTCCTTGACTAGCTGGAGGGCTTCCATCAGCCCCGCATTGCCATTAGGCAAGCTGTTTGATTTTGTTGTTAGAAGTAAGTTGTTGGTGCACTGCTGCTGCAAACAGAAAACATCTGTGGAAAGTCCACAAACAGGAAACTTGGTAGGAAAGAGGCTGGGGTGGGGGGAGAACCAAATTGCCTGCTGACCCTGCTTTATGCATGTTTGAGAAGGAAGAATGTAAGTTCCATCATACCCACAAGTGCAACTATGAGCCAGGTCCAGAGCATGACAAAGACTGAGTGGCACTGAGCAGGCTTTTGCCCTGTCTTTGTTAACTAAACAGTGAGCACTGAAGACAAGCTTAGTTTCCCCTGCTAGCTACAATTCTCCAGAGAAAGGGGTAGTTGCCAAAAATAAAAAAAAAACAAAAGAAAAAAAAAAAGGAAAAGAAAAGAAAGCCCAAAGAAACATCTGGCTGTACCTTATAGAAAGTGAAGCTACAGGAGAGGGATAATACCAGGATACTATTGTGGATTATAGATATCTGTTTTAATGGAGTTTCCAAACACACATATCATCATGGATTGCTACAACCAAAGTGAAACAAGCAGAATAAAAATGACAAGCTTCCTCACAGGAAAAGCACTCAACCTTTGCATGTGTAGGCTACAAGGATAATTTCAGTGTTGTCCCTCCCCTGGTGCTAGGTGATTGAGAAATTTTTTATAAATATGCAGTGTCTTAAAGACATGAGGTGCTAGGAATGAGAAAGAATATGGCTAGAGAAGGAGAGTCAGGGAAGAAATTTACTGTCCATCTCTTTTCCCTGATTGATCTCAGTACTGCAGAACATATAGGACCTGCCTCCTTGTTTTCTAAGTAAGAAAACCTGAGAGGCAGAAAGAGAGACAAACAGCTCAAGTGCTTGGTCCTAAACATTATTTTTTTAAATGTTAAGTGGAATTTTTTAACTTTTATTTTATTTAATTTTATGTGGGGCTGAGGATCTAACCCAGTGCCTCATACGTGCTAGGCAAACTCTCTACCACTGAGCCACAGGCCCAGCCCCCGGTCCTGAGCATTTTCCAAAAGCCTCAGAATTTATATGCCTTCAGAGTCTATCTGCCTCATCCACAGGACCCAGCTCTCTGTGGTTTCTTTACTGACCTAGACTGAAGAGAAACTAAATTCACTTGACTGTATTTCCAGCAGCATATTAAGGTCAGGAACAAGAGTAACTCCAAGTAATCATAGAACTATGTCCTGGGGAGGTGGCAAGGATGACATGAAGTTATGGCTTATGTTTGGCAGTGGAAGGGAAAGAAAAAACATCATCCTGAAAACACACAGTAGCAGTTCTGGTAGGAAGAGCAAGCATGAGAAGGTAAGGTTTGGCCAAGGTGTATTTTACCTATCTAGATTCCTACTATATAGTCTGAATGGTTAGCCTGTGATTGCGTGCTGCTTTTTATAAAAAGGAAAACAAGCCAAGAAAAAGATAAAGATTCAGGGCTCTACCCTCAGGCTCTGGTTCTGAAGGTAAATCTGCTGCAAGCCTGCTTTCAGAAAATATTAGATAGGTATAAATAAGAAGCACTAGTGTGCTATATAGCACAGTGCAGGGCTGTCACAGTAACCTGTTACTATTTTCTAGAAGAGAGGAGCTTGAAGTCCCCAAATACAAAGTAATGATAACCCTGATTTGATTAGCATACATTGTGTACATTGGATTATAATACCATGCTGCACCCTCAAAAACTAATACAAATTAAAAATATTTTAAAAACCAAATGATATACCATTCAAAAATAAATAAAAAAGGAAAGACTAACGGATGAATGCTAAGAATGTGTGACCAAGTGAGGCAGTTTTCTAGCTCCACACTCAAAGAAACAGGCAGCAATATGTTCAGTAAGACCATATGGCTTGGGAGTCATCTAAATTCCAGTGCTCCTCCCAGCATCAATTTCTTGCTAGATTCTGATCTCTGGTAGTTACTTAAGTTCATCAGAACTCAGTCTCCTCATCCTTGAATTCAGGATGTTTTATACAGTGCAATACATGCCTCCTGGGTAGATGCAATGATAAAAATAGTTCATGTCCAGAGGGATTTAGCAGACAACTTAGCCAAACAAATGTGAGCTGCTACTGTTACTGTTACTACCACCACCACCACCAAGATCACTGTCACCCTAGGTAATAATGTGTCCCTTTATTAAAGACATGATATATGTCAGATAGTGAGCTCGCAACACCACATATTTCACTTGGCTTAATTCTCATAAATATGAGTGACAGATTATTTTTCTTCCTTTTCTACATAAATCGCCTGCCCCATGTCACCCAGGTAGGAATTAGAAGAGCTGTCATGCTTGTGTTCATTCAGAGGCACTTGAACCATGGTACCCATAGGGGTCAGAGACTGGTCTGTGCCTCAGATACATGACACTATATTATGTAGCATTCCCTGAAGTTTAGTTCTTCTTTTTTTAAACTTAGTAATTTTTTTCCGGAGCTTACCTGCATAACTATTTTATTATCATCATCATCATTATCATCGTTTGCAGTACTGGGGATTGAACACAGGGATGTTCTACAACTGAGCCACATCCCCAGCCTTTTTAATATTTTTATTATTATTTTGAGACAGGGTCTCATTAAATTGTTAAGCCTGGTCTCAAACTTGCAATTCTCCTGCCTCAGCCTCTGAAGTATCTGGTATTACAGGTGTGTGCCACCATACCTTGCTACGTAATTATTTTTAAATGCTACATACATTCTGTAGTACAGATATGCTATATTTTAGCCTTTTCCTAATTGATAACTATTTAAGTTATTTGTCTTTCTTTTTTGGTGTTACCAAAATTGATAGAAAGAATATACTCTGATATACCATTTTATGTAAATTTTCTTCTCTAAATAAATCTTAGAATTGGTTCATTAGTTCATTATGAATTTTAAAATTGGTCATAAATTTTAGAATTGGTTCAATGTTAATACTGTTATTGAAATATAGTTGAAGTTGTTAAATTATTCTGAGGAAATTTCTTTAATTACATCCAGGAATATGACATATTGGTCTATTTATTCATATCTTACATATTTCAATTAGGTTTCATAGTTTTCTTCAAATAGTTTCCTGAGTATTTCTTGTGAGGTTTACTGACAGGTCTTTAATAAGGTTTTATTCTATTATGTATGAGATTTTTTAAATATTATATTTTCTAATTGCTATTGTTGGTGAAAAAGAGCACTGCAGAAGTTAACTCTTGGTTCATACCTGGTCACCTTTCAAAACTCATTAGTTTTGATTATTGGCCACTTGAAATCTTGATTCGCATTAAACACTTGTTGAATACCTATTTGTGTTAGATGTTGAAGATAGTGCCAAGTCTGTGCCCACAAAGACCTTGCATTCCTGTGGAGGATGGTGGGTCATAAATAAGGAAACATACAACAGTTTTAGTGTCAGGAAGGAACTATGACAACATGATGCAGCAGAGAGTGAGTTAACACATAGGCATTATGGCCCAGAAAGACCCACCAAGAAGGAGCCTGTGACCTGGGATAAGGTGGGCTCTGCATGTCAAGGCAGGGTCAGCAGCAAACCAAAGGTGTGAAGCTGGAAAGAACCCAGCAGTCCAAAGAGCAGAAATTGAATCCAAGGGGAAAGGGTGAGAGTTCAGAGAGGTAGATAGAAACATAAATATATAAGGCTAGTCAGGCCAGAGATTGAGCTTTGCTAGGGTCAGAAAGATCTTCTGTTGGAACTGGAGAAGAAATACAATACAGGTACCTCTATAGATAGGTATATAAATTTATATTATAAAATGGATAAGTTCCTGTCTGAATCTACAAAGTGGATTATATATCAATTTATCATTTCTAGGTCAATGATAGAAATATTTAGGAATAATTACAGAATTATCTATTCTTTTACAAATGAATGAGGAGGGCAAATATGATTCTAAGTACATTTGGAAACTTTTGAAAGGTCAGAGTAATGAAATAATCTGATTTGTGCTGTAAAGCAATTGCTGTGGCTTTGTGGAGAAAAAGTTTTAAGGGAGCAAGAGGGAAATAGGCGAGGTTGTACTATGGGAATTAAGAGTTAAGAGTGATTTCACTAGATAGGAAAAAGATGAAGAGAAATGGATGCATTTAAGATACTCTATAAGGTAGAACAACTCAGATTCACTAATGGCGTTCGAGGAGAGTGCCGAAGTCTGGCTAGGCACAAAATAACTGGGAGGTCAGGAGCCACTTGTAGGTTCAAACAGGAACTACTTTATTGCCTGAACCCCACGGGAATTCCCCAGAACTCCACGGAAACTCTGAGAGAACTCAATGGGAAGTCAACGGGAACTCCGGCGAGAACTCAAAAGTAGTGGGCACTCGAGGCAGCAGGAGCCGCCCCACTGCCGGATAGCAGAGGTCCACATACACAACTGAATACACAGCTTGCCCCAATCCAGCATCATCCAATTACAGCAATCAGTCACCATCCCAATAATTATACACAGCTTAATTTAATCACCATCATCCCAATGGCTCGCTGGCATCATGTCCCAACCACTCCTTCTGGCAAAATGCCAGGCGCCATCCGGACTTGGCTGTGGCTCTCAACAGGAGAGGACTAAGGTTTTTAGATTAACAATTGGGTGGAATGTGGTTCCATTTATTGAGATAACAAACACTGCCAGAATGTTGATTTGTCAAGGGAGAGGAAGGATCAAGAATTCTGGGGAATGTTTATTTTGAAAGACCCAATTGACATCCAAGTGCATATGTCAAATTCATAGGTGCATAGATGGGTTTGGAGCTCAAGGAAACAGTTGGTCTTGGAATTAAAAACTTAGAATTTAGAAATATGTAGATAGAATGTAGAAGCACAGTACTAGATGAGATAATGTGGGAAAATAGTTGAATTAGAAAAGAAAGAGTTTACAACCAAACTCTGTCTCAGTGTGGCATTTGGTTGTCAGATATAGAAGGTGGGTAGGGGGGTAAGGGGATGAGAAGTTAAAACAAAGAAGCCAGAGAAAATGAAGGAGGAACAGCAGCATAGATGATGTCACAGAAGATAAGACAAGATGGAGAATTATGACTGATATCCCAGCCACTTGGAAGGCTAAGGCAGGAGGATCTCTTGAGCCCACCAGTTTGGGACCAGCCTGGGAAACATAGAAGAGCCCATTTTAAAAATAAAAACAACAACAAATTTTCTGCAAGATTGGGAAAGCGGAGGTGGAATTGATGAGCTTAACAAAATGTTTCAATGGAATATTGGGGTGAGGCCAGGTTAGAATGAGTTAAGAAAAAAAATGGAAGATAAGGAAGTAGATAGCTAGAGTAGCCAATTAACACTTCAAGTGGTTTTGCTGCAAATGGAAAAAAGAAATGGAATGGGTTGGGGGGATTGTCAGGAATGATTTGCTGTTGTTCAAAAGATTTTAGATATCAGAGCTTCTTTGCTGAAATGAGTCATTAACCCAGCTCAAACAGAGAAGTCAAGGATTCAAGAGAGAGAGGAGAAAAATATATGGGTGAAGTTTATGAAAGAAGAGAAGGGAAGAAACTATAGAGCTTGAGTGGAGAGATTGAGCTTTGCTTGGGTCAGAAATATCTTTTATGGAAAGAGGAGAAGAAACAGAAAGTACCTCTATAGATAGGTATATAAATTTGTTTTATAAAATGGAAAAGTTCCTGTTTGAATCTATAAAGTGGATTATATATCAATTTATCATTTCTAGGTCAATGATAGAAATATTTGGGAATAATTTCAGAATTATCTATTCTTTTACAAACAATTATGTGATTACATTGGCTACTATCTCCAGTCCAATATTGAATAGCAGTGATGACAATAAATATGCTATGTTCTATTTACTTTAAAGGAATAATTCTACTAACTGACTATTTAATAAGATATTTATGTTTATAGGTTCCTGGTATAGACTCTTCAGTAAGTAAAAGATAGATATATTTCCTAAACTTAAGCCATACTTGGAATAATACTTTTTGGAATAGACTCTATATGTTGTTGATAAATTTTTTTCTTTTAATGCACTTTTTAACTTGAGTTGCTAATATCTCATTTTGGCAAAATTGTTTTTGTGTATGTGCAATCATACATTTGTTTTTACTTTAAAAGTTAGATTATCAGGCATGGTGGCATACACCTGTAATCCAAAATATTTGGGAGGCCAAGACAGAAGGATTCCAAATTTGAGACCAGCCTCAGCAACTTAGTTATACCATTGTCTCAAAATAAACATTTTTAAGAATGTAGCTCAGTGGTAGAGCTCTTACCTACTGTGTATAAAGACCTCGGTTCAATTACCTGTACTGCAAGAAATAATGCAGAATATTGGGAAAGAGAGAGGGAGGGAGGGAGGGAGGGAGGGAGGGAGAGAGAGAGAGAGAGAGAGAGACTCAGAGCAATAAGCACCTGGAGATAGCATCATTTTGGCACATATTTTTAAATCATTTAGCTTTCTGACATTATTGAGATAAGGCTATATATATACATATGAATGTTTGTTTATGTGTGTGTGTGTGTATATATATGTATATTTAAAATGGCACTGTGAATTATTCTCTTAGACTATGCATATTGAATAATTCTAAAGGTTTAATATTTTGTAACAAGAATCTAATGATTATAAATATGTTTTACATATTTTTATTATAAATAATTCTATAGAAAATACCTTTGCAAATCTTTAAGATTATTTCTATATGATGAGTTAGTAAAAGAGAAATTAAATGAAAAATTATGAACATTAAGGCTTCTGATATGTCTTTCATAAATGTATGTAAATAATATATATATATATATATATATATATATATAGAGAGAGAGAGAGAGAGAGAGAGAGAGAGAAAGAGAGACAGAGAGAGAATACACACACACACACACATATATCATAAGAATTCTGAGTTTTTTATATAAAGTCAAAGCAACAATAGATTTCACCTGCCCTAGAGCCTATCTCTGTCTTCTCTATCTCTGTCTTCCTCTACTGATCTCCACGGCTCTAACATCCAATGAAGACTTCCGGATTTGAACTGTGTTCTTCCAGACCTTCTTCATATGCATATATATCTGCATGGTTTTGTATAATGTTTATGTGAATATGTGAAACAGAATATATTCATATACAAGTTTATAATAGACCCTGAGCATGCACATTTTTAATATGATTTGGAGATACATATGAGTATAACTCATATAACATTTCCATTCTTAGATAAAGATACTTACATGCTTCTTTTTAAGATTTAAGAAATATGTATTCTTTCCAGTAAGAAAATTTCACATATTCAGCTGTTTGATGTAATTTATTATGATGATGTAATTTATTATCTCATATAATGAGATACTCTCCAATATGGAGATGTTTTATAATTGTCAACATTCTAGTTTATTCCTTAAATCAAGCATGAGGGCTTGTGAAAAATCTACTATTTGCTTTACTTGTCCTTTAACAAAGGGAGAACTTGTCACAATATTGAAATATCTTCCTGGACAAACAGTTCACCTAAATGTGGCATCTTTAAGAGCACAGCACCCAGGATACAGTAGTTCTCCTTAGATATGAAGGAAATAGGTACTCATTAGATAGTTGATGGTGACTTACTAATAAAAGGACAGCCTGTCTACTTTCTTCCTCTGGATTCATGTGTTATTATCTTGAGAATAACTCCAAAGTTGCTAAATAGTAGTTTGACTATCAGATGTGTATAAGTCAGACTGTTTAAGCTGCAAATTGCAAAAACACCTCAATACAAATTAGCTTAATACAAAGGAAGATAAATCATTTCCTCTACTAAGAGTTATCTAAGCAGCTTAACTCTAGAACTGAAGAATCTGTGGAATATGATGTCATTAGTATTCCAACCTCCTGTGCCATCCTCAAACTGATGTCCTGCTCTAGTTTCTTGCCTGGGGTCTCAATATGATTGTCACAGTTTCACCTGCTCCACGTAAACACTGAAAATGTCCAGTAATAAACTCTACCATATAAAGTTTTCAAATAACAGAGAACTGTCTCAGATATTTCTAGAAATCTTTTGCTTATGGCTCATTGTCCTGCCTCCCATGCCAATCTAAACCAATCACCTGATTAACTTAAGCTAATCAGCTCCCAATTTTGTAGCTACACACAAAAATCTGGCTCTAGGAGGAAGGAAGTTATTTAGGAGAAGAAATAAATTACGTCAGTGACCAATTATGCCTACAAAAATGTAGGTTATACTGCCCTACCACTTAATTTAATCTATAATAATATTCTAATAAATTACATCAATATATATAAAATATAATATAGAGATAAATACATAATATAATTATAAATATAATATATAGATAAAATATATGATACAAGTACAAATTTTATATATATATACTTACATGTGTTTATACACATATATATGTTTATTCTATGATAAATCTATAACAAAAAATTGCTTTTAATACTTAGTTGAGATGATAAAGCAATGCTACCTTTGGAAAGTTTATTTAAATATTTAAATATCTTCATTTCAGCAAGAAAACATATTCTGTTTGGAATTTTTAAAGTTAAGTCACATTTTTAGATGTCAGAATTATACTCTCTTGAGAAAATTAATCACAATAACATAAGAATGTGGCTAGGCTACAAAGCATAATAAATCATGTCCATTTATCTCCAACATGCTCTGCATCTTTAAAGATTGCACCATAATGTTAACAGAAGAGTTTTTAAAAACCGCTTTGACAGGTTGTTTTTCTTCTAGTTTTATGTGGTAGCCCTATAAATTTTTGATGATTTTATCATTGTAAACTACATCACATATAAGTCAATTAAATAGTCTAAAATGTTAATGAGTTAGACTTAAGACTTAAAGGCTTACTTGTAGAAAGGAAGCAACACATTTCTAAGAGGAGGCTGGAGGATGCGACACTGCTTGGGAAAGATCCAAGTGTCTACCATCTATCAAAATCTACCTTCTACCTGAAGGCTTTTTAAAGGGAAAAATGATAAATTAAGACCTGAGATATCCCAAACATGATGGAACCTGAATATTCAATTTAGTTCCAGATGATACTAGGGAATAATGAGTGAGTCGTATATTTGTGAAATTTGACTACCAGGTAAAGGAATTTTTGTTTAAATTTTTCACACAGCCATGAATCATGGTCATGATAATGGGTTTTTAGCGAAACCACATTATACCATGTCTTGATCCATTTGCTGGACCACAGAAAAGTAACTATTCTACTTTCTTTCATGCTTAGGGAAACTTTTTCTCATTTTTGGCTTTTGACTCACCCTAACTCCTTTTCTCACTCCAAGTGCAGAAAGAAAACATGATCCCGAGGTCTGGATTTAATAAAATTGTGCTCAGGCTTCTATGTATACTGTATAGTGCTATAAAAATGTCATGAATTAAAATAGCAGGAATAGCTGCATTCTTTTAACAGAGAAAATAATATGGATGGAAAAGGTGGAGACATAAAATATCCTTTCCCCTCTTAAAAAAAGCATCTACTATTGAATATTGTTTTGAGGATAGTGTGGATATCATGGTTCTGTATTCTACTCGTAATTCATGCTACTGGTAGTCAAATGGGGATATTTGAGTTGGCAGAGAGGATATCCATTCTGCCTCTACTTCAATGTGAAATCCTAAAAGTGATCACAGATCCTCTAGGCCAGGGGTCAGTAAAGGGTATGATAGTGCTATAGTTCAGATCTGGAATGTCCCCCAAAGCCCATGTATTCGAGTCTTGGTCCCCAACTTGATGCTATTGGAAGATGCTAGAACCTTCAAAATGTGGGGCCCAGTGGGAGGCATTTAGGTCACTGGGGTTGTTCCCTCAGAGTGGAATGTGGGACCTGCATCTCTTCCTGTCTTTCATTTAATGGCCATGAGATAAGTGGCTTTTGTTCTATCATGTGCTCTTGCTGTGGCCAACTGATTATAGACTGGAACCTCCAAAAATGAACCCAAATAAATATTATGTGTGTGTGTGTGGGTGTGTGTGTGTGTGTTTCTGAGATTAAACCCAGTGGCACTCTACCACTGAGTTACCACCCCCAACTCATTTTATATTTATTTTGAAACAGTGTCTTGCTAAGTTGCATAGGCTGGCCTTGAACTTGAAGTTCTCCTACCTTGGCCTCTTAAGTAACTAAGGTTATAAATTCTCACTCACTCATGCTAGTTTTAGAATCGAGCACAATCTTTGTTCCTCACTGCAAATCCCAATAAAGTGGCTCCTCTATTTACTGTGATGGTCTTGAATGAAGTGTTCCATACTATGCTTTAAAAGGTGTCATTGAATAATTTTTTTTTCTTTAACAGCCTACTGCCATTATATGTTATCCATTATGACTGAAGACCTTTCTAAGCATTCAAGCATCAGGATTTGTAGTTACATGGTAATCAATCTGTTGGGAACTGTACACCACTCAGTTTGAAGTCCCAGTAGGAAGCAGTTCTTAGAAACTACTTCCCAAATGATATCCTTTGTGGTAGATATAGCCTGAAAACCCACTTCATATGCCAATCAAAAGTAGCAAGCTGTCACCTATACTTCTGCCTGATGGGCTATGTTAGTCTGCTTTTTATCACTGTGACCAAAATAGCCAACACAAACAACTTAGAGGAATCTTTCCAAGGTATGTCCTCAATGGCCCACCTCCTCCAGCCACACCCCACCTAAGGCGACCCCCTTGCCCATCAGTCCATTCAAACTAGGATGCACTGATTAGGCTCAGTTCTCATAATCCAATCGTTTTGCCTCTGAGTATTCCTGCATTAACACAGGAGCTTTGGGGGAACACCTCAAGTCCAAACCACAACATGGACTAAAAATCAAGGTTTTCCCACTCCCTCCTCAGGCTCAATTAGTTTGCGAGAGCTGATCACAGAACTAAGAGAGACACTTAACTTTAACCAGCTTATTTATAAAGGATAGAATAAGGATACAAATGAATAATAAGATTACAGACTATATAGGGAAAGATCTGGAAAGATACCAAACACAGGGGGTTTTAGTCCCCGTGGAGTTGGAGGACACCAGCCTCCTGCAAGTGGATTGACAAACCCAGTCCTTTAAGGTTTTCAGAGAGGCTTCATTATGTATGTAAGTATAAATTTTATCATTAACCATAGATGGTCAACTCAACCTTTAAGTCTTTTCCCCTCCCCAGAGGTGGGGGTGGGGGCTGAAAGTACCAACCCTCTATTTATACCTTGATCTTTCTCACATCTGGACTCCATTTAGTGCCCCCTAGCCACCAACCGTCTCACTAGCATAAAAAAGACCCTTATCATTCCAGAAATTCCAAAAGATTTTAGAAAATGTGTGCCATGAAAAAGAGGGAGGTAAAAAAATATATTTTGTATCATAAATCACAATATTACAGCAGTATTGCCTGCAAATTTTAGCTATTTCTAGAAAATGTGGGCTTCCAGGCCTGCAATGAAAATTATTGAATGTTCTGTAGAAAATTGATTGGTTTGAATCAGTTACTTACAAAATAGGTTTTCTCAAATTAATAAAATTGACACAATTGGGAATGAGCAGAAGAGGGCATCATGGCAAGGGTATTCACTGGCTAAGAGTGGTTACTCTTTAGCTTAGGTTATTGCTGCTTAATAGAAGGAAAAACATTATCATAATTGATGATTGATTGATAGATAGATACCCCCAAATTTTTAAAGGACACATTAGCTAAAGGACATGTTATTTGAATAAATGCTAATATCTTGATTTTTAAATTTATTTTCTGTAGGAAAATTTAGATGTCTAATGAAATGGAAAGATACAGTAACTGTCAATATCACCACATCCTGGTGTGTGGTCAACTACTTTGGTGAAATGGGGAAGCATGCCTTACAGACAAAACCAATAGAGAGCAGATGCAGTTAATCAAATCTAAAAATGAAAGAGTAGAAGAGAGTGGACTTAGAATCAGGCAGACCTAGATTTGATCCTGCTGTTCCACTTACAGTCTGAGTGACCTTGGGCGAATAAATAACCTCTCGAAGCCTCAGTTTCCTTCTTCTATAAAACAAGGCTAAGAATGCCATCAACCTCATAGGTTATTGTTAAAATTGTATGTGAAACTACTACTACAAGGCCTAGCACATAATAAATATTCAGCAGCTAGTAGTGATTATGGTCATGTTTATGATCACTGATTGGAATATCTGAATAGTGCTGCTAGATTTACCAGTGAGTCTCTCTGTGCCCTTGGGTGACTCAGTTTTTCTCACTGAGACGCTTCTGTATAATGAGGAAGTAGGTCAGCCCTTGAAGGTCTAAAGCAGCTAATATTAATTGGAGGAGAAGCCTCTGCTTCTCCTCAGAAGAACAGGAGCTAGTCAATGAATAGGAGCACTGTTATTTCAGGTTGGTTGTCTGCAAAGCACCAAGGTTCCATACACTGCTCAAATTGGCCTATGAGGACCTAAATTCTATAAGAATCTGCTGGTCTTTCCACTCTCCATTATACAAATTTATTCATGTTTTCTATTATTTAAATCTTGTTCTAAGTCAGAAAGACTTGGAAAGATGAGAGCTAAGCCATGAGGAAGCCACAGAATTATCTGAAGAAAGAACACAAGCAAAATAAGATCTTTCCTTCATATGGGCTAGAAATCTGGGAAGATATGATTATTAAATAATGAATGATCTCAGCTTCCATAATGCAAGGACTTTAGAGCCAGGAGTATTTATACTGCAATCTAGGCCTAGAAATTACCAACCATAGGATCTTGATCAAGTTAGTTATCCTTATAGGATAATTATAAAATAGGAAAGATAATCCCTATTTCATAAGATTATTATAAGGATTTGTTGTGATTACTTTTATGAAAATTTAGCACACGGACAGACGATAGTTTTTGGATTTTAAGATAACTTCTCACATTCTGAAATTGGAATGTGTCTTAAAATTCATGCACTTAGTTGAATTTCTTTTCTTTTCCTCCTCCCACCCAAAGATGTGAATTTATTGATGGCAACCTGGCATCAAGAAAATTTTGTAATTAACAGTCAATAAATTGGCTGATATAATTAAAATCTTTATGATGATCTTTTGTTTCGCTTCTGTCCATGCAAAGTCTTGTGGTATTAAAAGGTCAAAATGATAGAAAATATAGCCAACCAAAAAGACAGATTTAATGTTACCTCATATGGGTACAAATAAGTGCCTCATAGTAGTCATCACTGGGTCATTCCTGGTTAGAGGATAAATTCTTTGTTCCTCTGGCTGCATCTGAGCAAACTCAGAAAACTCTCTTCCTTCTTCTAAGTTATGAACCCAAAGAGTTTTCACCTAAGAACTTTCTGTACCCTTTTATTTGCATACTGTTAAATACAAAACTTCTCATTTTGCATTCAATATATCTGATTTCATTTTTTAATTTATCATGGGATAGTAAAGAGATGTGGTCTTTATTTATAACTCAAATCTGTGTCTTAAAAATAAAATACAATTCTAGGTTAGTTTGTTCTCTTCACCTGAGGTTGCAGATATGCCACTTCCTAAGCTATCTATCTTGTGATGGAGTTAAAATATGCTATCCCAGCATTCTGACTATTCAAGTAAAAGACATTTGAAAAACAGCAGTGTAAAAAGATCACTTTGATCATCCTACTGATTCTTAAAAGAAGTTGAAATTGCCCTGAGAAAGATGCTCTCCCTACAGTAAGAGACAAGGCAGCTTCCTCTTCAAGAACAAGAAGTTGACGCGGAGAGAACCCTGCAAGCCTTGCTGATATAGCTCTCACCTTTTAAGCCTCCCCACATAATTTTGCTGCCTCCTCACAACTCACTCTTCTTTATCCAACTAAGTAACTGATTCTAATCGCTTCTTTGGGCTTTCATTTCTTTTTGAGGGTTCCTGAGCCACAGAAATTCATATCATTATGCTTCTCTTCTGTTATCTATCTTCTATAAATTTTATTCTAGATCTAAACAGGAGCCTAAAAACGGAGGTGAATTTTCATTTTAATTAATTAATTAATTAAATGTATTTATTTACTTATTTATTTTGTCTGTATGTTACTGATTTCTACTAATTCTACTTCAAAGGCCTTGTACTTAAAGATTTCATTTAAGCATTAATTTACTTTTAATTGTTTTTTATGGCAACTTTAATCTAGAGTTCTGTGCCTTGGCAATAATGCCAGCCTATTGTGCTGGTGCTTGTTAAACTATGAAATTGCAATGTGTAGCATTAAATCAGGACAGGAAATGAAATTGCAAACCACATAAGTAAACTGCTGGTGTCCTGTTGGCACAGAGTACGCCTCTCTCTTTCTGTTCTCTGTCAGGAGGCAACTACTGAGATCTACCATACAGCATAGTACCTACAGCTAACAATGCTGTACTTATAATCCAAATTCACTAAAAGGATAGGTACCATGTTAAGTGTTCTTAACACCTACACACACAAATAATGATAAAGTCAGTGGTAAAAAATTCTAAGGGGTGAAGGATATGTCTACAGCTTTGATGGTGGTGATTGTTTCACAGATATATACTTATCCCCCAATTTGTTGAGTTATATACTTAAATGTGCACAGAATTTTACATGTTAATCATACCTCAATAAGGTAGTTCAATGAAAATAAAATAGGACAAACTAAAGAGGACTCTCTTATGTCTCCACTGGTCTGACATCCACCCCCAAATCATAATTATTCCCACAGATATATATATAAAAAATCTGGTCACAGATTAAAGAATAAATCCTCCCAATTTTATTTATCGATATGTAATATAAACAGTGAAATATTTAATTTATAAGTGTACTGTTCAATCATTTTGATAAATGTGTACACTTACAGAAACCACAGCCCTGCCAAGACACAGAAATTGTCCATCAACATAGAAAGACACCTGTGTCCTTGTCCAGGAAAGCCCCTCCTAGAAATAACCACTAATCCTATCAATTACCATTATGTGATAGTTTCCCACCTTCTAAATTTCATATAACAAAATCGTACAGTATGTCATCCTTAGCATCTTTTGCTAAAGATACATGCTATAAGAGTGATCCATACTATTATAGATATCAATTGTTCATCTGTTATTATTGCTGAATGTATTTCATCATAAGGATATGCACAGTTTGTTGATTTATTCTCCTATAAATGGATATCTGGGATTCTGCCAGTTTGGAGGTATTATGAAAAAGTTGCTATGAATAGTTTTATATGGCTGTGAGTACACACATGTTTTTTGTTTCACTTAGAGAAGTTCTAGAGGTAGAATTGCTAGGTCACAGAGTAAACGTATGTTCCACTTTTCAAGAAACTGCCAGTTTCCTGAAATGGTGATTTCATTTTATATTCCCGCCAGCAATTTTACAAGAGTTCCAGTTGCTCCAGCATCTGATAATATCTGTATTTTACATTTTTTCCATTATAGAAGGTATGCGGTATTAGTTCATTGTGGCTTTCATTTGCTTTTCCCGAATAACTAATGAGGTGAATGCCTTAACATGCTTATTGGCCATTTGCATATTTTCTTTCATGAGCCAGCTGTTTGAATCTTTTATTCATTTTTGTTGTAGTTTATCTCATGACTGAGTTGTAGAAGTTCTTCATATATTCTGAACAGAATTCCTTTGTCAAATATATTTGTTGTTAAGTATTTTATTTTGGTTTTTGGAGCAAACTACTCCCCTTTTTTAATCAACCAAAGTTTTAAAGTTTACACTAGAGTTCAGTCTTTTGTTTTGTATGTTCTATGGGGTTTGACAAATGTATGGTGAAGTATATCCACCATTATATATTACCCAGAATACCTTCATTGTCATAAATATCCACCTTTATTCTTCCCTTTCCATAAAACTCTGGCAACCACTGTTTGTTGTTGTTGCTTGTTGGTTGGTTTTTTTATGGTCTACGTAGTTTTGCCTTTCCCAGAAGATCACATGGTTGGAATCATACAGTAAGTACAGTAAGTACAGTATGTAGTCTTTCCAAATTAATAGTTTCTTTTGAAACATGTTATCTTTTATACTCTAAGTAGAAATTGATTTTAGTGGATTTTCCTTTGTTCTTTCCTATGGAAAGTTTGTTGGTAACATCAATATGAAACTGTGATTTTTCAAACATTTTGAAAGCCTAAAGAATCCAGAAGAAAGAAAAGAAGCTGGCCTTAAAGGAACACTCACCACACCAATTATCAGTGAATCAGAAAAGCAAACTCTGGGAAAAGACAGACAGCCCTTAAGTTAGGTCTGGGTTTGAATCCTGATCTTTCACTCACTGCATGTGCAACTTCAGCTGATTTCTTAGCCTCTCTATGCCTCAGACTCCCCATTTTAAGATACGGCTAAATGAGAAAATAAATGGAAAGTACTTAGCAGTCACCTAGGGAACTCCTAGGAGTTAAGTAGATGACTGACTAAAAAGTCACACCAGTAGTAGAAATGTCAGCTCTGCCATTTACTAAACTTGGATTTCTGTTGCTTTAAAAATAGCCATTTGTCCATTTTCTGAGGGCAAGCTTAATTCACCTAATAGTCCAATGTAAACACTTTATATGAGACATTGAGCTGACCAGATGAAGGTGCTAGTGTCAATCCATGTGGAAAATATCAATAAGGCTTAATTTCTTTTTATTTTTATACTAAAAATTTTATGCTAAAACAAAAAGAAATGGATGTTCTAACCAGGCACCATGGTGCATGCTATAATCCCAGCAGCTCAGGAGGCTGAGGCAGGAGGATTGCAAGCTCAAAGCCAACCTCAGCAAAAGTAAGGCTCTAAATAGCTCAGTGAAACCCTGTTACTAAATAAAACACACACACACACACACACACACACACACACACAAAAAGGCTGGGGATGTGGCTCAGTGGTTGAGTGCCCCTGAGTTCAATCCCCAGTACCGTCCACACCACAAAGGATGTTCTAATATTTTCTGAGTGTCTTCTCCCACCTTTTGAATTATACTGCACATCCTATACAGCTGTTTACTCCTCTATTTAGAGATCTCACTACTGAGAAATTAATAAGAGTGCACCTAGGGGAGCTTGGTTGTGGTTCAGTGGTAGAGCACTTGCCTAGCATATACAAAGCCCTGGGGTCCATCCCAGAACCACTAAAAAAAAATGCACTTCATTTTCAGATGCAGGTGCCCCTATCCCAATTTGCTATGCCATTAATATTAATCTTCCATTAAAAAGATTCCTGTTCACTCTTCATAAACTTCTGGTTCCATATCAAAGTTCTAGTTTCATGATATCATATTTCTAATCTTAATTTATTTTACTTGTTGTTAATATCACATGAAAATTTTAGCAAAAGAAAAACCTGAGTTTCATCACACACCAGAACGGATCAGGAGGATGAATGAGGTTGATGACATTGGCAGGAATGAATAGTGGGAGAGTGTTCTTTGAGGCATGTCTCTAATATTTTTTCCCAGGAAGATGCTGTCTCCTTGTTTTCTGGATTTAAATATTTGTGAAACAAAACAAATACTCTCCCCAACTACAAAGTCGATTTCTTTATGACATGATTGTGTAGCTCTTTTTCTTGAACCAGGAGAGGCATAAAAAGACATCATACCAAAAAGAAACTATTCTTTGCAGCTTAAGATTAGAGTCGCTGTACAGTCTCATATGTTGACTGTGGTTTATTTGGTCGTCAGTAATTCAGGGATTCTCATATTAGTCTTGTTGTTTAACAAAGAAAATGACTTCATATAGACATAGTCTGTGCCAACAGTCTAAGAAAAAACATTCCTTATCAGTAAAAAATCCATACTAATATACCATGTTGGTAAAAACCATAACTAAGACCATTCCTTATCACTACAAAAAATATGTCATAGTGATACACTTATGTAGCTGAAAGGAACCCTATTTTGCACATGAAGAAAATGAGGCCCATAAGGTGTACGTAATTTCTTAAGGATCGTGGAACTTGCTACTGGCACAGGCTTTGGAGAGGGTCTCTTGACTCCCAGGCCAGAGAGACTCCCAGGTCTCTTGACTCCCAGCTTCCTGAAGGATGCTGCAGTGGTGCAGTGGATGCTGTAGGAAGGTCCAGGCAGCTGCACTCAGGGTAACAAGGAAGCATAGGCAGGCTCTGGCAGGGCCAAGCCTGGGGAAGCGGTCAGTTGTGCTAGGAAGGGTTTCCATGGTCGTGATCATGACAGGAGAGCTAGTGCAAGGCCCAAGATAACATCCCAGAAACATGGACGAGGAACTTAAGCCTTTCGTTTTCCTGCAGTGTCCAGGGTCTGATCTGTTTTGGATTAACAATATTACGCGAGTTAACTCCAAAGGCACAAAGTGATGGGAAACAGATGGTGTGGCCCCCACTTTGTTCTACACACATTCCCTTAGGGGTTCCTTCTATTATGAGGATTAAGGAGTAGGATGTAAAATGTCTATACACATAATTGTAAATCATGCCTTTAAACTCTTTTTTATATGTTGAAATAGAAAATAATCAGAAACTATTAGAGTTACCACATTACCAGCAACGTTCTTTTACAATCCACCCTACTCCATTCATCCCAATCCATCCACCCTACTCCATCTGTCCTACTCTGTCCATCCTATTTTGTCTAGCCTGTTTGTACTATGTAAAGGGGTGGGTCACAACACCAGCGGCTCCTTTGCAGCTCAACAGACCACACCCCCATGGTAGCCTACCCCGTGGAGACTTTCAATGCTTGTAATAATGACTTTTTAAAAGTCCATTCAATATAATACATGACCAGTATAACTCCACATCACGTACAACCTCAAGAATGGAAAGTTAGACTCCATATATATATAATATGTCAAAATATACTCTACTGTTATGTATAACTAAAAAACAAATAATTCTTTTTAAGAAATGTCTATTCAAAAAGGTTTTTTTTTAAGAATTGATCCATTGTTTGATGAGTTTCCATATTTAGACTCTCAAGTAAATAGTCTTCCACTGCGGTCTCAGACATTCTGAAAGTGGGCCCAGGATGACCAGTGCCATTTGAGGAGCTCAAAGAGAGCTCTCAGTGTTGCAGAATGCCTTTTGTTCAATCAAGAAATAATTGCTAAGCACATCCAGGAAATTAATGCAAATAAGAGGAAATTAATTCAAATGAGGTAGGGTTGGTTTCTGCTTTCTTTATGCTACAATCTAGTAGGGTAGGGCGACAAGCAACAGCCTGAAAAGGGTTATTCCGGGGACAGTTTTAAAGGTTCTCTGTAGGAGAACAGAGAGGCAACGTCATTGGGACTGTCTGGAGAAAGCCGACAGCAGGTGCCGAAGAAAGACTTTGTTCATCTCTGAAGATCAGCTGTCTGTGGAAAAGCCTTTGGGGATGGTGAGCAACTGTGGTGTTTGGGGCTTGTGAGCAACTGTGGTGTATGGTGCTCAAGATGGAGAGCCCAGGGTGATAAGCAAAGACAGGGCATAGTCATGGGGACACTCCAAGGGACTAGATGGAGGCAGGGAGAAATCACGGTCATAGAAGTTTTAAATATAGTTCCCAACTGGTGTTCTGTAGGTCCTACCCAGTCTGAAGATGGATGTGTTTTATCTTCAAATTAGTTGTAAGGGTTTTTTTTAAAAAAATAATTTAATGATACCACACAAAAATTCAGATTCTGGTCTTAAAAAATCAGAAGATCTGTCAATACTTTTTTTTTTTTTTTTTTTTTTTTTTGCTTTTCCATGTGGTAGCAGTCTAGGAGAGCAGTATAGTGGCAGCTTTTTGCAGTTGGAACACCACAGAAGCGAGTTCTCTCTAGGTCCCACCACTCCCTGATCCCACCATCCCCTAGTTATTACCCTAAGTCTTTGTCACCCCCTCACCTCTTAAAATTCTTGTTTCTGGTTATTTCAATAAAACACTAGTCTAGATGAAGATGCAAGTGAAGTCCCAAGTCAGCTGAATTGATGCAGAGATTTACCCAGCTGGGTCTGACCTAATTGCATGAACATGAGAAGGACTTAGTATGCAGTTGAGGATAGAGGGGGACAAGAGAGGAGAGGAACAGGGTGGCCTCTAGCAGAAGAGGTCAGGCCCTGGCTGATAGCCAATAGGAAAACCGGGACCTCAGAACTAAAAGAGCAAGAAATTGCTAGCCAACAACCTGAATGATCTGGGGATGGATGCAAATCCCTAAAGGCTTCAGATAAGAGCCTAGTCGGTCTATACCTTGATATCAGCCTTGCAGTAAGCTTTGGGCAGAGCCTAGCCAACCCCATCAGGACTTTAGGCTGGCATAATCAGAGAAGAAATCATAGTTGTTTTAATCCACAACATTTGTGACAAATTGTTATGCAAAATAGAAGAAGAATACCTGGACTTGGTGGAATCAGACAATATGGGTTGCATCCAAATCTATCTGTATTGTCTAGGGGAAAGCTCCTTGCACTATTTTCCTTACCAATAAAATAAAAAATCACTTATCCCATAAAGTTATTGAGAGGATTAACTGGGATAACACATTGTAAAACACTTACTTGGCTTAGCACATATCTAAGTGCTCAGGTAATAAATTAGCTTCCAATAAGCATTTTAATCTTTTTTTCATTATCTTCAGTAGATTTCAGTAAAAGCAGGATGTGTGTGTGTGTGTGTATGTATATATATATATATATATATATATATATATATATATATATATATATATATAATCTCCATCCATGAATAGCAAATCATTCAAATAGATTTAAACTGCTTTAATGCTGTCATAGGGACCAAAGCTATGGATCAAAATGCCTTTTTCCTGCGTGCCTGTTGTGGGAGTTTTATCTGCTACAGAGACCATACAGCCTTGTACTGCCAGCCTGTAAAACAGGGGAAAAAATCCATATTTCGAGCAAGGCAGCAACTGTGGGTTCTCAGTCCCAATCCTGTAAGTCACTTAGGCATTCAAAAATACCCTTTCACTTTTCTGGATCTCATTTTTTTTTCATCTGTACAACAAATACAGTCTCTCTATGGTTTCCATGAGACTCCCCGTTCTCCATGTCTGGAAAGTTCTAAGTGAAAGACAGGAGAAGGACCCTGTTGGCATAGAGAAGCAGCTCTGTCTCTGCATTCCAAAGCTGGCAGAGGGAGCTGGTTCAAGGCACAGGGGTGGGCACCATTTTCCAATCTGCGGTGTTTCCTTCCTCTTGGCTCCTACTTTCAAGGGTTATGTGTATTAAAGAGGGCCTGACCGAATAGCAAAGGAATCCATCAGGCACAAAGGTCTGCTTTCCCCAAATTTGTGGAAACATCCCTAGGTTAGTGTCTCATTCATCTAGACATGATAAAAATTACTTCCAGAATTAGGAGAGAATTCAGGCAAACATCTTATTAGTATTCAAATCTTGTTCTTTGGTTTATTCCTACATATTTTATGAAATCCATCTTTGTAATAACCTGTCCTCAGCAAGCTTCCCCAGGTGTTGGTCCAGCCAAAGCATGGTGGTAAAAATACCACTCTGCCATCGAGGCAAGGCTTGGTGGATGAGGACAGTGGCATTTGGGACCATTTGTGCTGCTTCCCAATCCTGAATGATTGCTGGTGTTCATGATTATCAGAAAAATTCCTCAGAGACCTATTTGAAAGGGCAAATAATCCCTGCCCAGGGAAGATGAGTCACTTCTGCTCTGTGGAGCAAGAAAAGGGGCAAAAAAGTAGTCATCAGGTGACGCCAATTCTGCTTCCTGTGACCTATCTGCTGGTAGCTTAGTAATGAAGACCCCAGAGAAAATATAGGAAACTTGCATTGTTTCCAAAATAACTACTGGTGCTGTGCCCTTGAACAAGTTACTTGACCTCTCTGAGCCTCCTGTGTAAAGTAAGCATGAAGTGAAAAAACTTTTAAAACTTACTCCAAATTATTAGAGTGTAAGGAAATTGACCAATATTATTTTTCTCACCCTAAATGAAAACCATTTGTCAGAGTTGACAAGAAACCCAATATCAGTTGTTACTGGAGTGAGAAGGAAGCATGGCCGGCATATAATAGCCTCACTGCTAATAGTCCGGAAAACACAGAGAAGAGCCCTTCTTTAATCCATTGTGGGGCCCAGAGGTGTTCATTTCCCACACCGACTATGCCAAAGTGAGCAACTCCTCTGCTCAGCCATCAGGTCTCGGGGAACCCAACCTTTCCCCTCTGGTCACACCGGTTTTCACTTCTCCACCCTCTTATCTGGGCCAGTCTTGCTGCATGCTCCCTGAGCTGAGGCCGGGGACCAGCACACACCTGAGCATGACAGCGCATGACTCAGCCAGTCTTCCGGAAAGCAGGAGGAGCTGTGGTGAGGACTGGTGAGCTCACCTGCACATGTCCACCTGAAGGAAGAAGCTGCTGCTCAGCTCCGAGGGATTCATGTCACCTAGGAATATAAGTCCAGGGATGGATGTCTTCCAAAGCTCCAGGAAAAGTAGGAATGCCATGTAGTTAAAAAATAAGTGCATCGCATGGGGCCAGGCCCACCCCATCTGAAGATAGATAGCCCCTGCATGGCGGATCGCTTTGCCATAACAGTGGACCATGGGGTGGCTGGGGTGGCTTAAACATCAGGAGTGTTTGTCTTCCAGTCTGGAGGCCAGAGGTCTGCAGTAAAGGTGCTGTTAACAGTGGTTCCTTTACAGCCTGGAGGGAAGGATGTGCACGGGCTTCTTTGACTTGTTGATGGCTGTCTTTACACTCATTGGCATTCTCCTGTATCTTCCTATCAGCTTTCCTCTGCACATGTCCATGTCCAAGTTTGTCCATGTCCAACATGACACTAGTCATGTTGGATTAGGGCCCACCTTAGTGACCTCATTTTAGCTAGACTAATTTCATCTGCAATAACTCAATTTCTATACACAGTGACTTTCTGAGGAATTGGGGGTTAGGACATCAACATGGGAATTTGTCAGGGATACAGTGCAGCTCATAATGGTGGTCCCAGCCTGGATTTGGGGGCAACTTACTTCTCCTCTTTATCAACTGAAGATTCAGTCTCCAAGGTACCAAGGAGCTGTTGTTGGGGGTGGGAGATGGAGAGAGAATCGAAGATGGAGTGACTGAGGCAATGTCACTTGGTCTTTTGGGATGAGAAGCCAAAATTCATTTCTCCAACAGGCTATCTGCTCAGTGTGGCATCTGGCATCTAAGAGGTTCTCAGTAAATATGTGCTCAGCTAGGATGAATCAAAGTAGATCAGAGTTGGGCAGGAAAAAAGAATGGAAGGGGATGCCAAAGAACAGGACTATTTAAAGATAACCTCACAACCACTGGAAGAATTCTGTTCTCTGTAGTGAGACAACCACTCAGCCTGATGGCACTGGGCATCAGTGATATCTGTCATAGACCAGGCATTTCCCTGGCTCAGTGGTAAAGAGGCCAGATCCCAACCTGGATAGACATTGGAATTAGAGATGTTCAAAGACTTAATTTATCAATACTGACCCAAAAAGTGGATCATAAAATTTATGATGCTTTATCAGCACTCTAAACCTGTCTGCTTATGTTATACTATTTTTATTATGGATTATTGTCAGAGTAAGTAGCAATTCCTTTCTGATGAAGAAGGCATGGGTTTGGAGGAAAACCTAGACCACATCTCTCCCTTCCCATCTTTGCTATGTGCCCTTGGCTGAGATGGAAAGTTTCTCTGAGTCTCAATTTAATCATTTGCAAAGGATTAAGGATATAAATATTGGTTCCTGTTGATTGAGTCTTAGTACTCATCTTAAGCCAAAATGATAATACTTCCTTCTTAGTTAGATGTAAGTTCTCCTTTAGTACTTTTCATTTATTAATTTTGTTTCTTCCTTGACTTTATTTTGTATTAAGAACTATGTTAGTCAGGTTCAAACTTAAGTGGATTAAGTACCAAAGGAAAGAAAAAGCATTTTTTTGTTTTGCTTTGTTTTTTAGCCTGATGCAACTAGAAAGCCAAGTACAGCTGCTTCGGGGCATCTGAACAATATCATCAGGGTTCTGTGTCTCTGAATCTCTTAGTTCCATTTAGCCTTCAAGGGTACTACACTCAGAAGGCTCTACCTTTATAGAAGCAAAAGAATTATCAATAGCTCCTGCTCACAACAGTCTTGCAGTTTTAAATTCAGAACAAGAGAGAAATTATTTCTTTTTGACTTTAGTATTTTATCTTAATTTTAAAATTTTAAATTTTAAAGTTCAGAATTGCATGCCCTATCATGAACTTCAAAGAGAGTGCAGGACCCTGACTGACTGTGGCCAAGACAGACACCTGTCAGGAGCAGGAGTGGACAAACTCCCAATCCTTTCAAGGCAGTCAAGGGGTAGGGTTTTCCTCCCCCCAAAAAATCACACTACAGGCAAGGACGTTGCCACTGTAGTGTATGAAGGTTCTGGTTTCTTCACATTTATTTATTACATCTAAAAAATTCCCAGTCAGTGATTATTTTAGCCTTACAAATAAATCTGACCATGAATATTGATGTATTGGCTTGATATACAAAGCAGGCTGAAAAAAAAACCTAAGCTCCTAAAGTTGACTGACTATATTTTGTTTAAAACAGATTCTGGAATGTACACACATTCACACATGTACACCTCTGCCTAAGGTTCTTACTACCCAGGTAATTATGTCGAGACACTGAAATATGGCTTTTGTGACTCTTTCTAAAATGCTGTGAACTATGATCCAATATAGTTTGGATTTAGAGAGTGAATCCTTCATTGCAGTTTACAATATGGGACTCAAGACTTTTCTGAGTCTTCCTTGGAAATGAATAATTCAATGAATAGTGCTAAGAGAATTCTGATATATCTGGGGGTTTTGGTCATAGGTGTGGAAGGAGCTATTAGAAGCCCATTTTCATGGGAGCAAAGGTCCCTCCTGGAGTAGGGAAAATGAAATTGCATATTCTACTGGAAAAATATCTATCTCAGCATATTTGCAAGAAATCAGAAAAGCCTTCCTGCTAACAGGGAAACGCCCTTGGTGGGTGCCACCTGTGGAGGCCCACAGCAAAGCCTTAGTTTTCTACATGAGGAAAGCAAAGGGTACAGTGAAAGGGATGAGGACAGCTCTAGTAGGTTTCTTCTGACGTCAGCTAGGAGGGGATTCCATGTTAATACTTCCAGAAATAAGAACTGGCTTGGAGAGGGAAGAAGAAACAGACCTTTCTCAGTTGTGACCTTGCTCATTCTTCAACGAGAGTCACGATGGTTTTTGTTACATAGGGATACACTAAGGCATAGGAAGCCTTAGAAGAACCAGTAAGTGGCATACACAGAATTCAAGCCTCCATCTTTTCCTTGCATCTGGAGACTGACTTTGTGCCTGAAAGCAGAAGGTATCCTGGAGCTGCTTTACCTCAGCTGTTTTCAGTGAAAGGAAAACAATGATATGAGGGTGAGATGGAAAGAGGGGTGTATGCCTATGGAGCCATATGGTAGAGTAGGAATAGAGAGAGAGGTACATGGCCCACTGAGTGACAGCCTATTTCCACCTCAGCCTTTTCTCCCACCTGTGCACTGGGGCCGAACTCCTGACCTCCCTCCCAGGACAGTTGTAATGTTAGCTGAGGGCCTAGGTGAGGAAAGTATGAGACACAGCGCTGGCCATACCAAGTTGTCAGGGTTTGAGTCAGCTGACCAGAAATCTCTATGTGCAAACTGACATTTGTTGTCACACAGCCCAAGGATTTTACACTGAGCAGTAGAAAGGAAGTGTGGATTCATACTATACCCACTCCCTGCAACCACTGCTGAAGCCCCTGAGCCGGCATGCTGAGTTTTAGCTTAAAGGCCCCCGGAGCAGTTTCTGGTGCGTCCACAGCAACATACTCCACCACCACCATCACCACCACCACCACTGGTTTTGCCTTGAGTTTAAAACCACTGGTGCCAACTGGGATCCCCATCAAGGTAGTAGCTGCTGTGACAGCTCCACCTGGCACCAGTGCAGCTGCTGGAGCAGCCACCTGTCCTGTGATGACCTCTGCATAGCTGGAGAGCCTGATCAACGTGGATTCTGAAGCTGGAGGTCCAGGGATGGCACTTCCCACAGCAGGCCACCCAAGTCAATGCCTGGGACTGAACACTGATTGAGAATGGGGAGAAGATCATCAGTCTACACTGTGAGGTACAGAAAGTAAAGCTGGATCAGTAGTGGTAGGACCAAGAGCTTGACTTCATCCTATCCCA
This sequence comes from Spermophilus citellus, assembly GCF_964194105.1. NCBI lineage: Eukaryota > Metazoa > Chordata > Mammalia > Rodentia > Sciuridae > Spermophilus > Spermophilus citellus. The sequence goes on from NC_138182.1 coordinate 186,952,286, forward strand.
ACAGAAGGAGCTGGAAGTCCTGCTGAGCCCCCTGGAGGAGTTACTTAAGGAAAAGAGCAGGACCATCCACTTATAGCTTGCTGACAAGGAGCGTGAGAAGACCTGCAAGCTGGCTGAGTACATTGAGGCACACCTGAAGCACATGGCCCATGACTCGTGAACATCATCGAGCACCTGAATACATCTGGAGGCCCCACCAGCACCAGTGACCCTTGACAGAAGATCTGCAAGACCCTTAATGCACATGGAGACTCTGTAGTGGATTGATCAGAATTCAGCTCTGCTGCAGAAGAAATCGGAGGAGGTGACCAATGTGTACAAAGGGCATCACAAGAAGCAGGAGTGCAGCTTCTGAATCACCTTCTCCTAAATACAGGCCTCTTCAGGGCCATGGATTTGGGGCAGGGGGTGGGGGTCATTTTATTTGGGGTTTCAATGAAATAACTTTTCTTTCTTTCAAATTCCTGTGCTGTTGAGAGACTTGTTGTGTGGTTGGACCTCTCCCATTAACAAATAGAAAATATTCCAAGTCCTCTGATCCAGGCAGCAACCTAGCAGGTGGTTTTTGTGTTTTCTTTGTATCATTGGCCCCTTCTCACCTAGTACAACCACCTACCTCTTCCTTCTTGTTACAGCCAAGTGATGGAGAAGTGCTGATTCATTGAAGATCAATCTATTCCCTATCCAGGGTTTCTGGTTGGCAGCTGCTCTGTCCTACTCAGTCTTGGGATCACTGAAAAAAGACAATCCCTGTCTTCTGAGGAAATGGCAACCTAGTCTTGGAGTACAAGATGTGTGCTCATGAAAATTAACCACCAAGACAAAGAATGGGGCAGAAAATGGGATAGAGAGTTTCTTGGGTCCCTGAGGGTGTATAAGAGATGGCAAAAGGACATCAGGCCTCCCTTTGCCTGATTAATATGCATGATCATCCTCCAGGTCTTGCATTAGGCTCACTTACTCCTGGAAACCTCTCCACTGTGCAAAGCTAGGTTAGATGACCATTCTGGGGACCCCATAGGACACTGAGCTAGCACATGACTCTGTATTGTGTTGACTGTGTGCTTCTCTATGTCACCATTAGATTATGAGCTCCTATGTGCAGAGATTGACTGTCGTTTCCCTTTGTATTCCCGGCACAGTCCCTGTCACATGCTCAATAAACAATGGCAGGTTTATAAACGTATACTAGTTGGTGTGGCCTGAGTTGCCAGAGGCAGCCACAGACTTGGTTCTGCACTTCCCATTGCCAAAGTTAACTTAGTCACAATAAGGTTCACAATGTCTTGAAGGCCAAAGCCAGTCAGTTGTATTCCAGCTGGCTTTTATAACTTGTCTTTGTACTTTGCTGCATTATTTGAAATACCTATGATGGTATGTTGCTTTCCTAAATAAAGTGTATTGTGAAGCAAAACCTGCTATTTGGGTAAATATTAGAAGGATAAAGTGGCTTTTTGGTTTGAAAAGCAGAAGCAAGCAAAACTACATTGTTTATAGACACCCATAAATATGATTGGACCTTTAGCGAGAGGGAGCAGTACAAGTTCAAGTCAGGCTTTCTTCTGGCTGGATGGGTACCGCAGGTGGAAGAGGAGTATCTAGGCAGTCCCGCCTCAGGGGCTGTGGGCCCATGTTTACTATAGAATCCTGTCTTGAAATATGTGATTATGCTGAGTCACCTGCCACCATATATACGACAACCCCAGTGGGTATAAATGTCATGGTGACATTATAAACAACATTTCTTTCTGTCACACAGGGCTAGCTGTACAGTTCAGACTTTCTGCAGAGTGGGGTTTGTCCCTTGGGTTTATCGTCCTCTTCCACTACCCCTGTGTGAATATATGAATCTGTTAGAAAGTAGAGCAGCAGCAGTAAGTAAAATCCAGTGATGTTGCAGGCATCCAACTGACAGCCAATCTGAGCTGAGAGCTGTACTCTGCTGCCTAGATGTTGGTGCTCAGTGTGTCTGAGAACCTTCCTCATGGAGCACTGTGGAGCAGAGATGGTCCCCTGAGGCCCTCAGGGAGAGTGCCCACTAGAGAACGCTGGTGGCCACAAGAGGGAACAATCTCTCCAAATTCCAGAGCTCCTCTGTACAAAACAGTTGAGGTCTGCCTTGACACCTTCAATCTAGATTTCCCTCTCCCATCTCCAAAAGTTATCTTCAGTGACTAAACCATTATACTGACTATGATGATGTTGGCAATCAAAAAGACATTGAGAAGGATATTACTTCATTTCTGGGGAAGAAGTAGCAAAGCATAGGTATGGGAGTTGTTTATGTAGATAAATCATGACCTTCTTCACACTCACATACACACACACACACACACACACACACACACACATACACTGAATGGACATACATGAAAGTTAACTGTAATCCTCTCTGAAATCATGAGTGATTTTTCTTTTCTCTTTGTTCCCTTTCTTTTTTCTTTTTGGGAAGTCTTGTCTGATTTTTCTAAATTTGCAGTGATTAATTTGTTTTGTCTTTATATTTTTAGAAAAGGGACATTGAAAAGAAAAGAAACAAAAGCCCTCTCTGCCTTCCTAAGCTCCATCTTAGATCCAAAGTCCTCAGTGGAGCTGTTTCAAGCGTCTCCTCCTACACTTTCCCATCAAATAATGAGGCACTCTGCCGCCCCTGAACTGGGGCCGTGCCACCACCTCTGCAGGCACTGCTTTAGCCCTCGCCAAATGTTGCCAAATGTTGAATGTACCCAGCCTGGGGCCTTAAATTAGTCATGTAATGGTTCCAACTCTTTTAATTCAATTAAATTTAATAATGTCTGATTGAATGTCCAAGTGCTATGCTGGGTTGTGGCCCTTTCTATACACAAAGGTGCCATAATGGCCCTAGCTGGAGTGCCCGGAAAACATTCAAGTGACAGCCCACCTCATTCAAACTCCCCTGGTGCTCCCAGGACCTGTCTCACTCCACTGCCTTCTATGTGATCCCCACTTTGTCCCACATCTGTGTCTCTGTGCTTTGCTTCTTACCTATCCGCTCCAGCAGGACAGGCCCCTGGCTCCATTTCTTTCTCCCACAGTGGAAGGGAACTTGTGCATTATGACACGTGAAAAACCATCTCCTAGGAAAAGTGAAGGAAGTGTTAGAAATTTAACATGTTTTTCAACCAATAACAAAGCAAAAATGAAACTTTACCAGTATTTTTATATTCATCAACACATCATCTAACTAACTACGTATCAGAGGATGACGCATCATCTGTGGTGTTCAATGGATCCTAAGGGAAGTGGGTGATTCTGATCCAGGGAGAAGTTGACTAAGGCCCTCAGTCCATTGACTTTCAGTTTTCACAACTTAATTTGAGAGATCTGAGATTATATTATTTGGATTTACTTAAATCATCCCTCACAACCTGAAACACCAGTTTCGATTTCCTGCTGTAAGAAATCCTTAGATTAATGGTATTATGAAAAATGTAAGCCTAAAAAACATCTATAGCTTTGCACAATTCACAATAGCTAAACTAAGGAACAAACCTAGATGCTCTTCAATAGATGAATGGATTAAAAAAATGTGGCATATATACACAGTGGAATATTACTCAGCAATAAAAGAGAATAAAATCATGGTATTTGCATACCATGGAGTTAGAGAAGATAATGCTAATCCCCAAAAAAACCCAATCCCCCCAAAAAACAAATGCTGAATGTTTCTTTGATATAAGGAGGCTGATTCATAGTGGGGTAAGGAGAGGGAGCATGAGAGGAATAGATGAATTCTAGATAGGGCAGAGGGGTTGCAGGGGAAGGGATGGGGCTTGGAGTTATTAATGATGGTGGAATGTGAGAATCATTATTATCCAAAGTACAGGAATGAAGACACGAATTGGTGTGAATATCCTGCATATACAACGAGAGATATGAAAAATTGTTCTCTATATGTGTAATAAGAATTGTAATGTATTCTGCTGTCATATATAAGTAAAAAAAGATCTAATTTCTGAATTACTACTCTTGATCTTTCTTTTTCCACATCTAGTGTTGAATGAATTCTATTGATAAAATCACTTTACAAACACAGATTTCACTGACATTAATGTCACATTTTTCCCTCAGTGTATTGCCACATGGGGCTTGGGTGCTCTAGTATGATAAACAGGGGTGCTTGTAATTGTTTGTTTGTTATTTCAAGTACTAAAACATCAGTAATGGGGGTATACCTATTTTTTTAAACCAATATCTGATTTTTTTTGTCTTGAGGTTTTCCTGAATTATAAATAAATTATTATTTCAAAGCAGAAAAAGATACAGTGTTCAGTGTCCTTTAGATTCTTCAAAAACTTAAGAGGAAAAAGAAAATGGCAATGAAATAAGCTTTCATTGAAATAATTATTCTATTTCTAATTTCAAAGACTTCTGAACAAGTGGAAAATGTATTAATAATACTTAAAGTATAAGAAGTAATTTCCTATCCATTGTAATCTCAGTCTATCTATGATGAAACTAGTTTTATATGAAACAGAAATGCTTTTTTAAAAAACAAAAAGTAGTATACCATCATTTGAAAAATTATAGTTCTTGAGGAAAAAAAAGCCTTGCTATGTCCTGAAGATAATAAAACAGAGGGATTATTTGAAGAAGACGACAAAGGAAAATATTTGATGTTAGCTTTTAGCTTTATCCTTGCCCCTTTTCAACTATAACCAAAAACTTTTTCCAGAGATTGGAATAAATTGATGCTAGTAATTGTAACCTATTAGCATAGTATTATAAAATATCAAATATATTTCAGTTTCAGTGTTCATAAAAAGCCACATTAGTTTATGTTTAATATTTGGGTTATTTTAAATAATGCCTTATTTTATTTTATCCTATGAATCTGTGTTTGAATAATTATTTTCTAATTTTTTATTCTATGTTTTCTGATTTTTTATAAATTAGATTTAACTTATTGATTTGTGATATTTTTATGTGATTGTATATTGTATATTTACAATATGGTAAACATTAGCTTTTTTCTCTTGTTTTCTTTTTCTTTTCAATGCTGGGGATTTAACCCAGGAGCACTTAACCATTGAGCCACAACCCCATCCCCAATTTGCTGAGTTGCTTAGGGCCTTGCTAAGATGCTTAGGCTGGCTTTGAACTTGCAATCCTCCTGACTCAGTCTCCTAAGCTGCTGGGATTACAGGCTTACCTTTACTGAATTTTTATGTCATGCATTCTAAACATTAATAAAATGCCTGAATGCATGTTTTATATTATACAAAATTGGTAGCAAAATGCTTCAGTGTCATTCTGATTATTTTTATAATTTGAGGAGTTGACTAATAAAGTGTGAACTCTCTGCAGTTTGAATACTGGGCATTTTAACGTATCTCATCCTTTGAATATTTTATAGTGAAAGAAATATAATAGTAGTCAGATAATTTATAAATAAATGTTCATATACTGGTGGTACTGGGTATTCAGCAAGTTTTGACTACTAGGGAGTACAAATTAAAAAGGTTGGAGGTTGTTTGCTATTAAAAAAAACTATAGCATGTATTGTCACAGAATCTTTTAAAGAAAAGCAAACAAGCGTTCAATAAATGGGCACCATTAAAACTACACAGATATTAAAAAAATATTTTTGGAGGCTAGAGTTCCCTGATTGTTCAGATTTCAAGCCATGCTTTCTCCAGTTTAAGCTGACACCTCAACTCACCCACCCTTATAATTGCCAGACTAAAGGAAAGTCAGGCGATGCTTCCATTTCCCATGGCATCTTGTAGCACATTCTCACAGGTCATTGTTGGAAGGGGAGACTGAGAAGATATCCCTTGGCTTTTGTTCAGAAGATGTCTCCAGTGCATGTGTCTGAATGGCTTCCCTGAATATCTGGTCTGTGAGGTCATCTGGCTGAAGGCTTCCCTCTGTTACAGGGCACATGCAAGAAAACTATCAGAGAGTAGACACAGCCCTTTCAAACACTCATTGCTCTGTGTCTCCTTAAACAAAGGAACAGGGAGAGCCTGTATTCCTAAAGAATAGAGGATTATTATTATTTTTTTAAGAGAGAGTGAAAGAGGAGAGAGAGAGAATTTTTTAATATTTATTATTTTTTAGTTCTCGGCGGACACAACATCTTTGTTGGTATGTGGTGCTGAGGATCGAACCCGAGCCGCACGCATGCCAGGTGAGTGCGCTACCGCTTGAGCCACATCCCCAGCCCAGAGGATTATTATTAAGATGTACTCTGCTTTGGGAAATATCCATTTGCAGATGGGAAAATGGAATGATCCTTGGCATCAGGTACAAATAATTTAAACCCTCAAATGCCAGGAATTTACCACCCACATGAAGTTCCACCCTTTCTCTCATTACTGTTTGTGACTTCAAAGGGACACTGGGACAGGGGAGAAGTCACTCTGTCAGCACTGACAGTCCTGAGCGGTGTGTTCAGTTCCAACTGCTGAGCACGGGCACTTGGGCAACTATGGGGATGGTGGTCTTGATTTGTCAGTTCTGAATCGATGCCTCTATCTGTCAATTCAGAAAGAATATCTCCATCATCTCTGTGGTGACTTTCCTTAAATAGGGCTCACACTTAGCTCACATGCAAATTTGGATAATAATTGCTTGAGTGTTGACAGGGAACTTGGCCAAATGCCTTGCAGAGCCAGTGGAACTGTGGAATGGCGGCTTTTATCCTTAGCATGGATTGAATCTAGACATGAGAAGGAACATGCCTTCCAAGAATGCTTTTCTGAAACATTGTTGGGGAAATCAGACATGTGACTGGAATATATTAGGTAACTCACTCAATGTCCTAATCAAAAGCAGTTGTCATTTGATTGAAGTAGAAGACCAAGAAGGAAGTTGCTTTGTTCCACTACATGAATCCTTTGAAGTGGCAATCACCTATACCTGCAGACTAATTTTCAACAAAGACCATATGTTATGAGACATTTCAATTGGGATCTAATTTTTTGTTTTATATTTAAGAGAGTGTTTTAAAAATGGTGAAACAAAAGAGATGAATGGAAAAATTGAACACTTAAGAAAACAACTAAGAATACTTAGATATTTGAAAGTACACAGTAAATTTGATTCATAAATATTTTGTAGTTGGAACTAATAGTTTCTTAAATTTGTAGCTATGATTCCAATGGAGGTAGAATCTAACTCAAATCGTGTTGGTTAAATTGGCTATAGGTGAGTTCCATCTTAATTTCTCAGGAACTAAGAGATATATATATAATCCTTGCACTCATGTAACTTTCTAAGATAAAATACATACAAACATAGATACCTATTGTTTAGGAATACACGGCAACTTGTTTATCATGCCTTTTAAAAGCCTGTATTCTTATGAGTTTTTTATTATGTACTTTTGATGACTTTGATGTTTTTTGATATATTTTGGGGCCTTACTAACCCTGCAGGGACCTTTTTTCCTCCCAGCCTAGCTAATTCCTACAGACAGCCAGGAACTAACTTGGTCCTGCATGTTTTATATGCAAACTAACCAATCTAGAGCTCACACCCCCAAACACATCCTTCATTGAGCTCCTCCCCCATATTTCTATTCCTCCATCTTAATCATTTCAGAGTCAAATACCAGACATCTAGAAACAACCCCTACAACCTAGAGCCTACTGCAGCTATTCAAACTAACCAACTCTGAGCCTACTTACTCTTTCATTCCCTCTATTGGAAACTATAATAAGGCTGGCTCTTGGCTGACCCTGTTGCTTCTTTATGTGATCCTCAATAATACAGCATGTCCCTTCTTCTGGGAATCTATGAGTGCAACGTACTCTTGTTTCAATAGCAGTTGTCTCTTGAACAATTGGACTGCCAGGACTAACTAATAACAAAACTTACTTTAGAGCACAGTCTGTTGCTTAGCCTGCCCTATGAATAATGGAAGACCGGAAAGCCCTTCAAAAACAAACAGAACAAATCCAGGTGTCAAAAATTAAATGTTGAATGAAACATCAAACCCTTATAAAATGCATAATTGGCTTACTAGAGAGTTAAGGAAAGGCCAAATTTATGAAAATCACAATTTCAGGCAAGAAACCAAGCTGATGTCCTGTATACTCCTGAGGCCACCACTAATGTTCAATGATCTAGAAGGCTTTCATGAGATTTGGTCCCTTGACTTCAGACTTACCAGCCTCCAAAACAAAAAATTAATTTATTTTCTTCATAAATTACCCAGTTTACAGTACTTAATCACAGTGACAGAAAATGGACTAAGATATACATCTATACCAAATTTCTTTTGGGTCATGGTACAACGTTTTCCATTAAAAAATAAATTTAAACCATCTTGTCCTTATATTTAAGATATTCCTCTTTTAAGTGGTAAAAGTTCAATCTGAAAATCTTTTCCTTTTAATTGGACTCTTGAGTCCATTTGTATTAAATTAGATTGTTGATATGCTTTATACCTACCATTTATTTGTTTTCTATTTGTTCCCCAAACTCTTTGTTCATTTTATTCTCTTTTCTTGCCATCTTTTGAATTAATCAATAATTTTATTATTCAGTTTTTTCTTCTATTAATCTCATGGTGAAAAATTTTCTATTCTTTTATTGGTTTTCCTAGAAATTATAATATGCATTCTTGACTTCTTAGAGAATGCCTTAAATTAATGCTCTTGACACATTCTGAATAATGTTGAGGACATTAAAATTTGCTAACTGTATTCATGACTTGCTCCCGTACTTGTGTACAGTTAAGTGTTTTACCTCTAAGAATACCTTAAATTCTTAGAATTTTTGCTATTGGTGGCATCACTATAATTACTACTTTAAAAATAATTTAAATTTATCCACATATTTATCCTTGTAGTATTTTTCATTTCTTTCTGTGTTTGTCCTGGGGTTTTTCCTTCTGTTCAAACCTCCTATAGTATGGATCTATGTACTAATTATTGTTTTTTCAACAAAACCAACAGGGTGTGTGTGTGTGTGTGTGTGTGTGTGTGTGTGTGTGTGTGAGTGTGAAGAGTGAGAGAGAGAGAGAGAGAGAGAGAGAAGGAGAGAGAGAGAGAGGGCTAAGAAGCTTCCTTAGTCCTCTAAATAGTGGACTTGCAGTTTATAGATCAAGGTTAGAATCATTATTCAAACCCAAGAAAGTCTGTTGGCAGAATTTCTTCTTGCTGAAGAGAAGTCAGAATTTGTTTTATTGAGGTCTTCTACTGATTGTATGAGGTCTATCATCCTATGGAGGGTAATATTTTACTTAAAATCCACCAATTTAGAAGTTCATCTCATCCAGAAAACACCTTCAAAAAACACACAGAATAGGGACTGGGATTATGGCTCAGTGGTAGAGTACTTGTTTAGCACACATGAGGCCTTGGGTTCAATCCTCAGCACCACATAAAAATAAATAAACAAAATAAAGGTATTGTGTCCAACTACAACTAAAAAATAAATATTTAAAAAACACCCAGAATAATGTTTGAGCAAATATCTATGAGCTGTGGCCCACATTTACACCTGAAATTAGCCAAGGTATTTTTTCAACCAGTGTCTCTTCATATCACTCTTTCTGCCATTTCATTCCTCTTTCTCTATTATTCCTTCAGCTCTATTTCAGTATATTATGCTTCTTTATTGATCCCATATTTCCTTCTCTTCTCTGTTATCAATCTGGATATTTTACTGATCTCTCTTCCACTTCTCTAATTCTCCCTCTACTTTGCCTAAATTTCTTTAATCTACCTATTGAATTATTTATTTCAATCATTTTATTTTTTATTTCTAGAACTTTCATTTGATCCTTTTCATAGGCAACAGTACTCCTAATAAACTCTCCATCTTTTCATTTACTCTGGAACATACTTATACTAAAAAGTTATCTCTGTTTTATCTGAAATTCTAATTTAATGATGCATATTATACTTTTCCTAGAATGTCTCCTCCCTGTTTGTGTCCAGTTTAGGGTAGGGCATCCTTTAAGAGGAAATTAGGTGTATGTTATCTTCTCTGCCATTCTCCTTTCTCTGGAATCTTAATTCCTCAATTTCTTGCAGCTTTATATCCATTAATCTTAATTTTTCTCTATTACAGAGAACCTGCCATAAGTTCTTGGTGTCACTTTCTATTGGAGTCTGTATTCCTTGCCAATTATCAACATGTACCTCAAGGAGGAAAATCAACGCAAATAAAGGGCTCTCTCTTCTGCATTCCCTTTTTCAAGGATCTTCACTCTCAGGTTCTGACATGCTCACTCTGAAATCAGAAAAATGTTTGCTTATTTGTTTTGCATTTTATGCAGTCTTTAAAATTATTCTTCCTCATGAAGTTTAGTCTGATGGAAGCTACACAGCCCTAGTCAAAACAAAATAGAGCAATGAGTACAAATATCATTATAAGTGAATCCTCAAAATAAAGAAGCTGAGCTAAATGATTCTTGAGATATTTTTAATTTACAGCTCAGACACCTAAAATGCTAAAAGGTTTGGATAAAAAAGACTTGTTAGAAGTGTTTAGCCCCAAAAGGCCAAGATTCAGGGCTATCAGGCAGCATCACAGGGGAGCCAGCCCCCATGCACGGTTTTCCAGACACCTTGTCTGCATGATGCGGTCATAGTGTGTTGGCCATTCTCCTCTTGTCTGGGACAGTGTTAGTCATGCTGTTTTCTGGATGAGGATGGAGATTTCCTTTCAAATTCCCTTTGAAGCATCAAAGAATTTTCCTTTACTGCCTGAAGCAGTTTTATGACCACATAAAATAACCAAGAGATATGTGCATGACAGATTCTATCTCCACAGCTCTGTGCAAAGTTCCCTTGCAGCTGGAGAGAGTTGTTCAGACGAAGAGGCCCTAGGCCTTGACTCTTGCTCCTCTTCACCTTGGCCATCTTACCAAGGTGGCTTTGCGATGCTTGTCAGTTATTGAAATTGGTTAAGCAATGTTCTGTACCTTAATGTCTCTGAAATCACAAACGTTACTTCACCTCTTTGAGCCTTAGCTTCCTCATCCATAAACTGGGGATAATAGTAGTACCTATCTCCTAGGATTGCTACAAAAATCAAACATGATCATCTCCATAAAGCACTTAGCACAGTACTCGCATGTAATGTTTTTTATAATTGGCATTTATTGCCAATGCCTTCACAACTGGGGAAGATAAAAATAACAATTTGATAAACACATCACACCCTAGGCATAATAAGCATTCCCAGATTATCCATAAGGGTATTGATGCAACCGAGATATCAGAAAAATTCTGCACATTGTTAGCATGCTCAAGTTTTCAAGCCATGCTTAAAAAAGGAATTTAGAACTTAATCAAATCCCATATTTGTTTGTTCTGAGAAACTCCCTTTTCCAAAAAGCACTTGAAAGAACCATGACAGAGATATGTATAAGACAGCAGCACATAAAATTAGATGTGAAAAATAAATTTAAAGAAGAAAATAAAGATAGGAAAATCAAAGCACATAATATATGACACAGAGCAAAATTTGGAGTGGAGTTCTAAACACCTGACAAATGATGCATTTCATCTGTGCTTGAACACAGATGCCAGAGTGTACATCTCAATCTGGAACAGAGAGAGTCAGGCAATAAATCTTTTGAGTCAATTCTCCAACTTACATGAGACTTTCCATGGTATAAATTAAAGCCTTCTACAGAGAAATAACTATATTTTTTAAAAGATAGCCAAATGATACCTTCTAACATGTAACAACCTCACTAGAACCTGGGGTCCTTTGTCAGCCTGTAGGACTCCATTGCACTGGAAGACCAAAATGTTGAGTCCTGTTCAGTAGTGAGAATTTACTTTATTTTTGTAACTTCTCAGTGCTTTTTGAACATTCAGTGCATTTTTAAATTTCTATCTTATGAACCCTGGTCGTCCAAAGCAGAAAATTTTTCTTTTCTGCCTCCCTTACGGCTCATTACCTAGATCCACAGTCAAAAAGACCCATGAGAGACTTTGAATCAGAAGCAGCAATGGTGTTGAAGCAGATACCACACAAAATCTATTTTATTGCTGGAAAAGGTTATGGCTGGGCCAGAGGTAGCATAGGTGGCTGGGCCAGAGGTAGCATTGATGATGCAGGGAGAAGCAGGTCTTCTAAGTACATGGCAGGGGACAGAAGCTATGAAGTATCTGGGGCTCAAGTGTTATAGTAGCAGGGTTTGTTTTTTTTTTTTTTTTTTTTGTCAAACCAGTTCTCCTGCATGGTTTGATGTATTAGTTTGTTGTGCTATAACAAAATACCTGAAACTCAGTGGTTTATAAAGAGCAGAAATAGGTTGCCCCCATCTCAAACATAGAGCCAATAGGAAGAAGTTAAATATATTCCCCTAACTGATCCCATAAGATCCTTCTAGTTAGCCTGCAACAGCTACCCGTGCAGATAGCCTCCAATCACAGCACTCCTGAAAGTCTTCCATTTTCCCCACAGTAAAGCTCTCCCACGTCCCTGCCTGCCTTTGGGTCTCTGCTACACATAAGTAATGGTGGCTGTCCCCCTTCCTCATGAACAAGATTTGCCTGTTTTAATTAGGGTGGTCTTTGTTTATTCCCACTTTGCCAAGGCCTTTCTTTAACCAGGGTTTGTTGCTATAAGTAGTAGATTGATGAGAACTGGAAGCTCCTGCATCCTAAAATGCCTCTACCTCTGTTCCCCCACTCCCTGGATAAGCCCCAGTCCTCAACAGGGTCCTGAACAGGGTCCCCCGTGCCCTTACTGTGTCATTGTTAAATGATTGATGTGGTAGATATTCAGGGAGAAACAACAGGACATTGCATGTGTTCCTTTTCCTGTCCTAATTTCACAGTCCCTAAATCTGGATTCTGAAGAGAAACAATGTTATGTTTTAAGGCCACAGAGAGAAAGCATAATATAAAGCAGCAAGATATAAAGACAGAGTCATGACTAACCCTATTATTTTAAGGCTCTGTTTAATGGAACTTTGTAATGAGTGTGGTAATGTCTCGACTTTCAAAAACAATCATTTAAAAAACAGGATTTATGACATATTTTCCTCAAAATTATTTTTAATCTTTAAATGTACATAGGCTTCCATAAGGTATTAAACAAACAAGTCATAGTTGATTTTCTAAAGTTGCACTCAAATTGCTCACTGGATATTTGGATCTTACTTGGAATATTATGAAGACATGGTAAATGCAAACCATTCCATTGCTGAATTGCTAGAAATGGTGCTTTTAAATAGACCATCTACCTAAACTAAATTATTTTTTTCAAATTTTCTTCACTTCTATTCTCATCATTTCTTTCTTTGAGTTGAGTTTTGTGCATGGTGAGAGATAGAGGTTTAATTTCATTTTGTTACATATGGATTTCCAGTTTTCCCAGCACTGTTTTTTGAAGAGACTATCCTTTCTCCAATGAATGTTTTTGGTGCCTTTGTCTAGTATGAGATAACTGTACTAATGTGCTTTTGTCTCTGTGTCTTCTATTCTGTATCATTGGACTACATGTCTGTCTTGGTGCCAATATCATGCCGTTTTTGTTACTATGGCTCTTTAGTATAGTTTAATTTCTGGTATTGTGATGTCTCCTGCTTCACTTTTCTTGATAAGAATTGCTTTAGCTATTCTAGGTCTCTTAATTTCCCAAATAAATTTTGACAATATTAATTCTGCCTATTCAAGAGCATGGAAGATCTTTCCATCTTCTAAAATCTTCTTCAATTTCTTTTGTTAGGGTTCTGTAGTTTTCACTATAGAGCTCTTTCAACTGTTAGATTAATTTCCAAATATTTCTTTTTTTTGAGGCTATTGTGAATGGGGTTTTCCTAATTTCTCTTTTGGTAAATCCATCACTGATGTATAGAAACAAATTTGATTTATGGGTATTGATTTATATCCTACTTTGCTGAATTCATTTATTCATTCCATTATTTTCTAGTGGAATTTTTTGGATATTATAAATATAGAATTATATTATCAGCAAACAGTGATAGTTTGAGTTCTTCTTTTCTTATTCGTATCCCTTTAATTTCTTTCATCTGTCTAATTGCTCTGGCTAGAGTTTCAAGGACTATATTGAATAGAAGTGGTGATAAAGGGCATCCTTGTTTTGTTCCAGTTTTTAGATGGAATGCTTTCAATTTTTCTCCATTTAGAAAAATGTTGGCCTTGGGTTTAGCATGGACAGCTTTTGCAATATTGAGGTATATTCCTACTATCCCTAGTTTTTCTAGTGTTTTGAACATAAAAGCATACTCTATTTTGTCAAATGCATTTTCTTCATCCATTGAGATGATCATATGATTCTTGTCTTTAAATCTATTAACATCATGAATTATGTTTACTGATTTTCATATGTTGAACCAACCTTTATCCTTTTTCTAAACAGGTGTCGTACTTATGGTCAAAGTAAGGATAGAATTATCAATTAAAATAGGAAAACCAATGTCCTTTAAATACTTTGGTTGTTTGGATTGCATTTTTCCTTCACTGTTTAAAAAGTCAGCTTATTACTGAATATTTTCCATTCTAAAGCACACCTTTTTCACATTTTAAGATATCTGAAATGTATAACATATATACAGATTGTACTCTTATTCCCTGGTGACACTCAAAAACAAATGGTGTTTGCTACAAAAGATACATCTCAAATCCAGTGAAATATGGCAATGTGTTTTTATGAAGCATCATTTTGTGGATGTTCTGTTCTGTAATAGAGACTGTTATGATATTGTAGGTGAACTTCGACAGGCAGCCCTTGACTGAGGATATCAATGTTCAGTGTGACCCACGGAGCTCCAGGGCTTCTTGTGGGGAAGCAAACTGGTAGATCAACAGGGCAACATCTCTGTTCTTTGTTCTTTCTTTTTAAACAAATGAGCCCTCTATAAAAGCTTTCCTTAGAAAAGAGACTATGATGCTAAACCAAATAAAATAATTTTTAAAATCAGCAACATCAAGATTGACTATGCACAGCTGAGTAAAACTAGTGCTCCCCACCCCTTGAGCATTTTACTAAACTACTATTGCCTACAATTTTACCATCCTTTCCCACTCTTAGCAGGTAGGGGTCTTCTTGTTCATGGAAGGTTTGCAGAAGAGCCATAAGAACTGGTCTACCAGGTTCTACAAGATGATACTGGCTGTCATAGGGAAGCTAAAAATTTTCCTTGAAGGGTCAATAATTGAGCCTGCTGAAACAACTGACAATAAGCAGATTAGTGGGGGAAATGCTTATAGATGTCTTAATGTAATCTAGGAAGCCATACAAGAAGTGACACTTATAGCAGGACTGTATGGTTGAAGCTTAAATACCCTCTACACAGAGGATAGAGAAGTGGGAATGTAGATACTTTTAGAGGAAGCAAATAAATTTTAGGGGGAAAATGAACACAGAGAACAGATAATTGCTCATGGCAAAGTTCCTCTGGCCTCTCTGTATGTTGTTTAATCTTCAGTCTCTTTCTCACTGATACAAGTTTAGTCTTCCTTGAATAACATTTCAGTAAGAAAAGTTGAAAGTAATTGTGTTCCTCTAATTGTAGATTTGGTCTTTAGGTAGATCAAGGAACTTAGATAAAGGTCTCACTTACATTCACTGTCCCCCAGGTGCTCAGTCTGAAGTCTAAAGCGGCATATTCTGGGATATGATTTTCTAAGCCCCAACTTTGCCCTCTACCACCACCCTGCAGGTTAAAAAAGATGTCTGGGTCCAGATCTAGCAATTTGGTCCCTTCTGTGTAGGTGGCTTCTGGGGATGGTACATTAGACAAAATTCTCTAGAGGAATAGGATCAATAGAATATATATATATATTCTTAAATGATCACAATCTGGATAGTCTCACGATGGCATTTGTATGCTGCAGAGCCAGAGAAATTAGTAGGTGCTCTGAGAAGCTGGAAACTTCAGAATAAGAGGGACCAATGATGCAGCCCCAGTCCAAGACTGGAGACCTAGAATCTTCCTGGAGAGTCACTGGTATGAGTCCACATGAAGAGGCTGAAGAAGCTCTGACTAATGTCCACAGGTGATGGCAGCAGCATTGGACACACGAATCTGTTTAAGAAGAATTGAGATTGCATGTACTTCTTTTCTGACCAAACTTCAAGATTTCCAAATTATTCTACTGTGCTTTTGGACACTATTCTTATTGTAAATCCCGCTAATAGCAGCCAGCTATACAAATGCCACCCTGAATATTGTGATGCCTTACAATTTTCCCCACCAAATTAATTAGTCCATCACCTTTAAACTCATTCTCATATAAAGTCTCAGAGCATGGAAATATGTACAAATTCTTTGCCAGAATGTAACATGAATGGCCTCTGGTTCAATTCCCAGTAGAATCATTTCTATCTCAAACCTCATTAACACACACTTTACTGTTCACATTCCTATCAGCATTTTCTGGTCTTTTGAAGCTCACACCATATTCACACACTAAGCTCTGTTTATAATGTTCTAAGTTTTCTCTAGCATTCTTCTCCAAAAATTTCCAAACTTCCTGAAAACCAGTTTCAAAGCCTTCTGAATCATATTGTCTGTAACAATCACAGCAATGGTCCTACCTCTTGGTACCAATTTTCTGTGTTAATCAGCTTTTTGTTGCTATGATAAAATACCTAGGAAAATCAACTTAAAGGAGGAAATATTTATTTTAGCTCAAAACTTCAGAGATTTCACGCCATGGTGACCTTGCCAAAGCATAACATCATGGCAAGATGCCACAGCCCTGCTGGCTGGGCAAATTAACCAGGGGCGGGGGGGGGGGTGACGAGAGAAACTTGTGAAGGTTGATGCAGCAGGAATGGGAGCCCTTTATTGTAGGACAGGAGGGGTATATATACATTCCACACAGCTTATCTAATTAACATAAACTAGATACAGCAGTCAACCAATAAGGAATCTCCACACTTAATGGCTCCTCGTTGGCGTTACTTCACAAACCACTCCCTCTGGCAAAATGCCAGGCGCCATCTTGACTTGTTTACAGACCCTAACAGCAAAAGTTGCTTGGAGGAGCAAAGGTTCTTACTTCATGATGACCAGGAAGCAGAGAGAGAGAGGGGGGTGGGATAAGGGGCCAGAGACAAGATATAACCTTCAAGGATTTTCCCCCAGTGACCTACTTTCTTCAAATAGGCTCTACCTCCTAGATTTCATTATCTCCAAATAGCCCATTATATTATAAATCCACTAATTGATTAATCCACTAACAAGGTTAGAACCCTTGTGATCCATTCACCTTCCAAATGCCTCATCCCAGAACATTTCCACTTTAGGGACTGAGACTTCAAAACCCGATTTGGGGGGGGGGTGAATTTTAGATCAGACTATAATGGACAGAGTCCAGTTGCATATAAGAAGTGGACCACAAGTGGACTCATATTCTCTGTAGTGACCTGTGGCCCAAGAATGCTAAAAGGAGCAAGATCTACAGCAACAACGAATGTCTCCTTGGTACCCAGGGTGGACAGATGTCTGGAGGGCTCTGAGAGTTTTGTGGAAAATTTTGAAGAGAGGAAAGAGGTCCCCAGGAATGGCAGCACTTGAACTTCATAGCCCCCAGGTAAATGGAAATGTGCAGACAGTTTTAAGCTAATTTAAGAATAGATATATTTTGCACAGAATTTGGGGTTGCAAATTTATATTATAATACTTTACCCCATGATATTTTGTCCATAAAACTTCACATAATCTGAAAGATTGGTGTTTTACCTGTTTTGCCATTGAGGCTGTTTTAGTCAGCTTTTTTTTGCTGCTGTGACCAAAGGACCAAACAAGAGTAATTAGAAGAGGAAATGTTCATTTGGGGGCTCATGTTTCAGAGGTCTCAGTCCATAGATGTTTGACTCCATTTTTCAGGGCCTGAGATAAAGCAGAACATCATGATGGAAGTGTGTGGCAAAAGAAAACATCCATGAATTTGGTATCAGGAAGCATAGAAAGACTAAGCTCTGTCTGCTCATTATATGCCCCAAAGGCCCCAATGCCCCAATGCCCCACCTCCTCCAGCCATAACCTACCTACCTATAGTCACCACTCATTTAATTTCTATCAGGGAATTAATACACTGATTATGTTAAACCTTTTATAACCCAATCATTTCATTTCTAAACTTTCTTGCATTGTCTCTCAAATAAGCTTTTGGAGGACATCTAATGTCTCAACCATAACAGAGGCCTTGGAGGGTCAGAAAGAGAAGAGATTCACCAGGTCTTTGGAGTGAGCCTGTCAATGCATATGAAATATTAAAGATGAAAGGAGTAACAAGAAAACCTCATTCTCTGGCATAGTTATTTAACTCCCCAATTCAAATGCCTTTCTTATCTAGTCATTCCTTAAAGGTATGTTTTCTCGTTGCTTTTTTATAAAAGAGTGTTGAGTTATTCAGGAAAGGAAGCCTGAATTTGAGAAAATATTCTCAATTATGCCCATAATATCTGAAAAAAAAATCAAAAGGAATTATTCAGCCACACCTAGATTATGAGCCTTAGAGGATTAAGAGTCTTAGAGTCTTATAGGCCAGGTATGGTGGCACACACCTATAATCCCAGCAGCTCAGGAGGCTGAGACAGGAGGGTTGTGAGTTGAAAGCCAGCCTCAGCAAGTTAGTGAAGCCCTAAGCAACTCAGTGAGACCCTGTCTCTAAGTAAAATCAAAATAGGGCTGGGGATGTGGCTCAGTGGTTGAGTGCCCCTGAGTTCAATCCCCGGTACCCAGCCCCCCAAAAAGCCTTTATAGACATAGCCAATATAAAATGATACAGTGCACTAATTCAAATTATTATAGATATCCTGCTTTGTGTTTGTTCTTTTTGTTTCTCTAGTGTAATATGACATAGATAATCACTATTAAAATGGATAAAAATGAATGGAATCCTTTGCCAATTTAAGTTTTTACAGTTAGGCTAAAAATTCACCTTTGTGAAATCCATGAACCATCGTCTTTGGGGCTCTTAGATCCTCCTAAGCAAATATGCAACCATTTTTGGAAGAAGGACCTTAATGAAAGGACAATAGGATAGTGATAATAACCATGAATCCAGCAGTGGGTGACCACTCTGTTTCCTATTTTCTATTAGGTAACCCTTTAAAAAGGACTTGCACAATGCTGACAGATGGCAACCACAATTTTTCTAACTAGTAGGAAAGGCAAACACTGGCTCAGGAGTCCTACAGTCAGGAGTTCAAATTGGGTTCTTCCACTTGGCAGCTGGGTAACTTAGAGTAATTCATTTCTCTCTGAGCATTAATTTTTTTTTTAATTATTATAATTTGTTATATATGACAGCAGAATGTGGTCCAATTCATGTTACACATATAGAGCATGATTTTTCATGTCTCTGTACTCAAAGTAGAGTCACACCATTTGTGGCTTCATACATGTACTTAGGGTCCATTTCACTCCACCTGCTTTCCTACCCCAATGCCTCTTCCCTTCCTCTCCCTCCCCTTTGCCCTGTCTAAAGTTCCTCTATTCCTCCCATGCTGAGCATTAGTTTTGTTGTCTGGAAAACAGGGATCATAATAGAATCTACCTCATGGATTGTTGTGAGAATTAAATGAGATGATGGATCTAATCCTCTCAGCCCAAGTTCTCTACATAATAAACACCCCAATAAGCAGTAACCACTCTAATAAATATTAACTGCTACTTGCATATACAAAGCTACAAATACTTTGAGTTAAACTCAGGCAGAAACCATTTTCTCTTCGTTTTATTTCTCCTTGTTCCTGCTTCTGCTTCTCTTCCTCTTAATTCTTCTTATTATTTGAATTGAATTGAATTAATGGCAAAGTCCCAGAGCTCACATATTTTCAGGTTGAGCATGACAAATGTGAGTTTCCAAATCCCTGCCTACATTTACTTGGACAAGAAGCTCAGAAATGGAGGAGAATGATGAATTATTATTCACAGCTCTATAAAAACTGAAAGGTAAATATTGGCCTTCTAGATGCAAAGTATTAACTTTCCTCTAAAATTTGTATAAAATGGTTTTCCAATAAGAATATAAAATAGATGATTTTGTTTTGAGAGTATTTATTATTATGCAGATTGGAGATTAAACACCCAAATATCTTATTTGCTAATTCGACATTCATGAGAAAATTAGACATGCTAAACTGTTCTCATTTTTTTGAGCAAAGTATCCTTTAAATTGTCTACACAAAAGGTCTACCATTGTCAAAAAGATATTTAAATACACACAGAAATCTCTCAAAATCATCAATCTAGATAAAGATTGTAATTCAGCCTGCAGTGCTGCTACTATATGACAAAGCTCCCTGATTTTTTTCTTAATTCTTTTGTACACATTTTCAGTGAAAGCAATGATTAATTAGTAAAACAGACTAATTGAAAGTTCAGTGGCCTAAAGATGTATTTCAATGTCTCACAGCAATGCTAGCATTGTTTCCTTCTCCATCTTAATGGGTCTCAACTTCTTGTGGCCTTTGTTGCTAGGATACTAGTTTCTACCAAATTGAAAGCCGCCTTTCTGTTGTGGACTCTTTGGAGTCTGAAATGAACCAGGCATATTGTTATTGTTGTGGTTTGGATCTTAACTATTCCCCAAAGGCCCATCTGCTAACGAATGGCTTGGTTACAAGTTTGTAGATCTATTGGGAGGTGGTAGAACTTTAAGAAGGTGGGGCCTAATGGAAGGAAGTTAGGTCACTGGGGGTGTGACTTTTCAGGGATATTTGCACACCTGCTCCTCCCCTCTCACTGCCCTATTTCTCACCCTGAGGTGAGAAGCTTTGTTCCACCATGCACTCTGTACCATGATGCACTTTGTCACCACAGGCCCAAAGTGACAGGACCAAGGGACCATGGATTGAAACCATGAGCCAAAATAAACTTTTCACCCTTTAAGTTGTTTATCTTAAACTTGTCATAATAACAAAAATCTGACTAACACACATATCTTGTACCCCTCAGGATTATCTACCAGTAATATATCTTATGTAAGAAACCTGGAGCTGAACATTTGTTGTAGCTATCCGGCTTATAACTCTAGAAGCACCCAAGCTCCCTTATGACTTCCCTCAGGAAAAATCCATTAGCCTATTCTGTGTGAAGTCATTCCCCCAAAAGAAGTAAGATAAAAGGAGTCCAGCTGTTGTTCATTTTCCCTCCTTTCTATATGGCACTAAGGTACAAACCAACTTAGGAGCACTCACGGGTATTCAGACAGGTAGAACTTCAAAGTAACAATCATTTTTACAATTGCATTCTTTCTGTATTGTGATTTAGAATTAACAGTTCAGATCTGGAATTTGGATATATACTGGAAGCTTTTAAGCCTGCTCAATGATATTGAAAGTAATGAAAACTACCAAAATGCATTTGTAAGATAAGCATTTGCATTTCAGGAAAATGTCTTGGTCAGTAGAAGTAGATACATGCAATTTGAAAGCTTGGTTCCTCCATAATCTGACTTGGAAATATAGATTCTCTTTAACAGCATTTTGATTCTGACGAGCTTCGGACTGTACACAAAGGCCATGTACATAAAATGCAAATTATCTAACAGAACAGCAGAAGTAATGGTTCAAGACAGGTCATTAAGTAAGCCCTTAAATCCAATCTGGTCAATAATAAACTACCAGCCAATGGTGAGATGTGGTTTAAGAAGCCCTCAAAAGAGCCTCAAGACTGGTTGGCTCTATTCATCACAGCTTTTCTGCTTTTCCTTTACCATTATATGTGTGTGTGTGCATACATGTGCATATATGTGTGTGTTGCCTCATTATATTTTAAGCTGTGTTTGCCCCTGGCCACAAATCTCCTATTGCCTTAAACAGAGTGCACTGCCTATGGATGGCATATAACAATAGTTACCAGATTGCTCTAGTAGTTCCACATAGGTGACTTCAATTGTGCCTAAATTATGCCCCCAGATTATGTATCTCTGTTGTTGTTAAACAAAATCAGATGAGTTAAAAGAACAACATTACATAGATACAGACAAAAACTGACTATGAAGCAAGCCATTTTAATATGATTGCACCAGAGGTATTATATTCACTGCTTCAGTCTGAGTCTCCTCAGCTCAAGTAGCAGGAAAGGGACAAGGACATGCCATCTTCAGCTGTGACCATGAGAAGTGCTGGCAGCGGATGGTGGCTGAGTGACTGAGTCTAAAGGAGCGAGGTGACTGTGTATGTCCTATACCCTGGCTTCCACCAGAGACACCAGAGAAGGTTCATACTCTTCATTCATTTAGAGTAGCTTCTCAAAAGTGCTACCAGACACCTCTCAGGAGATGAGATTAGGTAGATTAGGTCAGGGTTGCTACCTCTTAGGAAGCAATAAACCTGATGAGTTTTCCTCCGTGTCCTTTCTCAGGAAACTGAGTGAATCTCTTCTCTTGACCCCAACGCACAGGATCTGATGCAGCTCCCTTTCTTTGGCAGCAGAGGTGCTTGATTATCTTCCTAACAAACCTATTCTTTCAAGGAGTTTTGTTTTCAGTGTCTCAAAGGAAAGTTATTCTTCTAAAAGTTTGCTAAGTTGCTTCTAAGGGAATCTTCCTGAACATCTCTTTTGGAGTAGGAAACAGAACTCTGGTAGCTTATTATTCCATACTAAATAAAGATAAAACCATTTTTCTATTTCATAAATTCTGTCTGCCTCTTGAGGTAGGACGTTCACAGTAGAATGGTGGGAAGTTGTAAGAACTGAGGTTCTTGAAGCAAGACATCAAGAGGTTTCAAGTTCCTCTGGTGTCCTTGTTTCTCTCTCTCTCCTCTTGATTTGGACATCCCTAAGACTTCTTCCTCAAACAGAATCTGTGCCTTGAGCTCTTTCAGAGTAATCTGTTGTTAAGGAAATGAGAAGTGCTTTTGATGGGCTCATTGGTAGACTTTTTCAGAGCCATGGTGATAAAGTATAAAGAAGGAAGAACATTCTATAATCTTTTAATTAGTCTTTCAGTAGGCTTATGGTCCACTAAGCTATGACCTTCACAAGTGTTTCTCCAGAGTAGTAGCTTTTTACCCTTTGTCCCTTACAATTTCTTGACTACAACATCTCCAACCTACTGTCATGGAGCCCTGGCCTCTGTTGACACTGGTTTCTCCTTCCTGGCCATTCCCCTGGTGAGACAGAAAGGCTAGAGGAGGCTGGGCTGTGAGGAATGCCCTTCCCTTTGCTGAGATAAGGCTGGCAAGGTCATTTCCTTGGAAAGTAGGCCTCTTTTATGGAGCAGAATCTGAGAGTGTATCAGTATAACTGCTCTTCCCCTTCCCTGCCAAAGCCAGAATAATTTTTTTTTTCCCAGATCTTCACTGTAAGAACCTGGTGAGGTTCTTGGAAGTAAAGCTTGTAGAAATTTTGGGGTGCTCTAAGACTACTGCAGACCCTAGGGAGTTCCTCATTCTCATATTCAGTATATACTCAGTCTTCTTTAATTCATTAAAATTACCAGTAAGTGTTCCTACTTGTTTATAATTTTAGTGGCTCCAGAGAATCAGCGCCTGCTTTGACTTCATGTGTCTGTCTCTCTACATTTCAGGGTGACTGTTTCTCCTTCAACCTCAGTTCTCTCATGATTCCAAGAAAATGATGGATTTTTTTTTAGTCTTGTCCAGTACTTGTGTTGTTGTAAAGACAAGAGTGATGACTTATAAGCTCTATATATGTTGGAGTGGAAACCAGAAGTCCAAATCGGGAATAAAAGAAGTTTGTGTATCAAGGTTCTTTGGGGACGAATCAATAAGACAGTACATGTAAAGTTCTTGGCACACTGTCTAGTACAGTATGTTTAGTAAACTTTAGCTGTTGTTATTATATCAGAGAAGATTGAAAATTTTACTTTTAATAACACATATTGTAAAAAATAAATATTTTACTAAAATGTATTTCTTTTGTAAAATAACCTAAAATAAAAGAATCTATTTTAACAAGGCTACATGATCCTGGCCAAAAAGTACAATATTAAAACTGAAAACCATCCAATTTCTAAATTATACCTTCAGTTCCAAAAATACACAACAATTTAGCCTGGTCATGCTTCACTTATCAAAACACACTTGCTATTGGCAAGGAACATCTCAATTTCTATGATTTGATGATTAGTTTTTAAATGTACATTTTATATGCCAGGTGCCATGTGATATAAAATTGATTTTCTCTGTGTGCTTTTTCTGGAATTGTTCACAGTGTGATGAAAGTAACATATAGGCAGATAGCTAATTATAATTATAATTATAATACTGTACAATGAAAGTGTGGCCAAGAGAGGGCAGGGTGTCTTTTGGAGGAATTAATGAAAAGCTTATAGACTCAGCCTAATGCCACTCAAATTCTAGGTCTGCCACTTGCAAAAATTGGTAATGAAGTCTTGGGCAATTGTTTAGCCTCTATGTGCCTCAGTTTACTCATTTATAAAGTGGAACTAATGAAAGAAATATAGCATAGCTTTCAATGCACATAGAGTGCTCAGGCACAGAGCCTGGGTCAAAATAAGTACTTGGTAAGTTCAATACCCATTAATGGTTAGGAACAAAATGATATGACAAACAGTAACTTGAGCTTGATGGCAAACACTGGGTCTTTTTTTCTGAAGCTATCCCAGGTGTCTCACCCACAATAAGTTCTTAGCATATCCGTCAAACCAATGAATGATTCAATGAACAAATGAGTCATTCACTCTGCAAGATGTCATGGAAGGGGCCCCAGGGATGTATTTGAACATGGTTTTGCAGATTAAAGAGAGTTTCACCAAGTGAAGAAAGGAGGAAAGACAAGCAAACAAACAAAAATGGAGCTACACTGCTCTGCAGATGTACTGCACATAGGAGAATCTAGGTTTCTGGGCTTTCTACCATCTTCACAGCTCTCGTCCAACTTGGCTTGCAGCACTCCTAGAAAGATTCTGGATCATGCCTTAGTGACTGCCCCTAGAATCTAGTTCTGATCCTGTTTTCAAACTGGAAGAGCCCAGGTAGGAAGCACTAGTTTATGAACTCTAAGAAGAAGTAACCAAGCAAAGCCAACTCTGCAGGGCAGTGAGTTGCTACTGATTTCAGCTGAGACAGGTGTTTCCCTCTTAGTCTGAACAGGGGTAATTTCAGGGATTGCTGACATTTCACATTGTGAGTTGCTGGGTTTGCTGACTGTGGTGAAGGAAGGGAATTCAAATGCATTTAATGGAGCTAGGGTGTGTAAATCAGTGGTAAAGCACTTGTCTAGCATGCAAAAGGCCCTGAGTTTGGTACCCAGCACACATACAGCTCCACACACAAAATAAGAGAGAAGGAAGGAAGGGCAGATCGACAGATAACTGATGTCAATAATTCAGCTGTAAAGAATTTCTGATCAGGGCTGGGGATATGGTTCAGTTTGTAGGGCACTTGACTCGAATGTACAAGGCCCTAGTTCCATCCGTAGCACCACAAAAATAAATAAATAAATAAATAAATAAATAAACAAACTAGAATTTTAGGCATGGAAGCATCAAGCCTAGGCATGGAAAATACCCAAACTACTTAAACTACCTTAAGCTCCTTCCATAGCTGGTGGATGATTGTAATTCCGCCAAGTCCCTATGATTTGATTTGCAGCACTGTGGATTTTCATAGAAAAAGAAGGTCAGGTCAATATTCCAGATGTTTCCAATGATCCAAATGTCTGGTGTGATGGCAAGTCTTATCCAGATGGCTATTGAATATTTCATCTTTTGCCTGCATGTTGGCTGCCATCTGTACACCCAGGCTTAGAACCTAGCAGGACGTCAGTCAATACCACGTTGTCTGTTAATTAGAGATTGACTTGAGTACATTTTGTCCACTGGGTGCCGGCTGTTTCAGTAATCTTCCAGCCAGACACATTTACCTGAATATTCATGGTCACTTGGAAGGTACTCGGCACTCACACTTTGACTAATCATTTAATTATTCCCACCTACCTGTCAGGGTCTGATCTTTCTCTCTATTCACCTGGCTTTTATTATTTTCCATGCCAGATTATAAAAATTTCTGGAGCAAATGCTACAAAGTGGCTTGGTGATTTCCTGACTTTACATGTATGTTGTCCATCCAAGCAATTTCTATTTGTTGGTGAATAATGCTCTTGCCTCTAGGTGGCTCAGTAGCTTCCTGTTTCCCAGTGTTGGCCATCTGCCCTTTCCGGAAATAGGCTAAAATCTTTACCATGGCTTAAAAAGCATTCTAGGACATATCTCTGATCTCCTTTTTTACTTTTATCATACTTGCCTTCTTTTCTTCAAAAGTAGCATTCTTTATCTGGCATCTAAATCTTCCCACATTCCTGGATCCCACTTTCCCTTCCTCCCTGACTCATTAAATACCACTTAACCCCTTTGTTCAGGGAAGTTGTTCCACACAGCTCAGAGTGCCTAACTGTGCTCCTGTAGCATATATAAAACTGCCATGTCTGTAACTCTCTCTTGTCAGTCCTCCATGAGCATGTATTATCCAAAGGTTTACAATCATGTGAATTTTTCAATGCATATTCTAATTTATGACATACAGTAGGCACTCGGTAAATATGTATAAATTAGGGAACTGAAAAAAGGAGATATTTAACTGGACAAGTTCAGGATCAGTATAACAATATTGAATCAATTATTCAATTGAATCAATTATAAAATGAAAAGAAGTATTTTCTTGACCATTTCTCCTATTTGTAGACACTGTGTAAGATACAAAAAAAAACAATAATTATAAAAAGTAATACATAGTCTCTTTTTCCAAAGAAGTTATCTTGTTAACATTCTTGCTAGATGATGACCAAAATAACAGTGTTTAACTTTAGCTGACTTAATCTGTAACATAGAAATATTAGTGATCAGATGAATGATTAGTCTCTCCACGATTTCTGTAGAAATTTAAGGTGTTGGTTCCTCAGACTTCTCTTCTTGAGGTCTAGTTATTCTCTCTATTTTAAAGAGTAATGGGTTCTTAAGTGGCTTTACTGCACCTCAGCCTGAGATCATCTCTAGTGACTTAGCAGTTCTACTCTCCTCTAGAAAGCTAGCTATGGAAACTGCAGGACAGAGGGAATGTTCCTCTCATCTCTCATGGTGCCTGGTCCCTAGGTCTGTAAGCACTTCATTCTTAGAATAACATAATGTGGGGATGGTTTGAGATAAGGCTTTGAATTTTCTCCTGAAGCCAGGCATCTTCCTAGCAAGGACAAAGAACAGCTTTCCTTCATGGCCAGCCAAGTTGGTGACAGAGGCAATGGAAAACTTCAGGCTACCTATTCTGGTGGCCAGGCACTTGCTTGAGGTCCTACTTTTAAAATGTTATTACTTTTTAAAAAAAATATTTTTGTAGTAGTAGATGGACAGAATGTCTTTTTTTTTTTTTTTATTTGTATATGGTGCTAAGGATGGAACCCAGTGCCTCACACATGCTAGGCAAGTGCTCTGCCACTGAGCTCCAGCCCTAAAGTGTTATTTCTTTAGCTTAAATTCCATGACAAATTATTTTTTCTGGACATGGAGTTAATTTTCTAACTAAGACAAAGTGATATGAGGTTAGAATGAGACCATAGTTAAGACGTTTTGAACAGAAGGATAGTACAAAGATAAATATGTCATGAAAGTTATGCATGAGATATATGTAGTAAGAATGAAGGGAAGGAATATGGGATGGATACTGGACAGGCACTAGTAGCTGTGCTATGATGCAAATAATACTGGACTTGGGGTCAATAGATGGCTTATTCCTAGCTTTGCTACCAGACAGCTGGGGGATGCAGGGACTGTCACAATCCTAAGCCTCGATTCTCACCTCTGTTAAATGAGAATAATATTATCTGGAAGAATCGTGATTAGGCCCAAAATAGAACACATGGATATTTCCTGTAAAGGGTAGCACATGCAGTACACTAGAGAAGTGTTAAGTCAATGGGTTCTACAATCAGACTGTCTGGACCTAAACTATGGCTCTATTGCTCATCAACAGCATGACCTTTAGGAAGGTACTACATTTATTTTTGTGTAAAACAGGAATAATATGTATAGGTACTTCATAAGACTGTGAGAATTAAATGAGTTAATATGTATAAAGCCCTGAAAATAATCCTAAAAGGTTGTAATTGCAAGTTCAATAAACTGAGATATGACAACAATGATGAAGATGGTGGTGTGAAGGTGATGGTGGTGGTGGTAGTGATGGTGGCTGTGGTGGTGATGCTGGCAGGGGCGGTGGTGATGGTGGTGGAGATGGAAGTGGTAATGATGGTGGAGGTAGTATGGTAGGAGTGTTGGTAGTGTTGGTAGTTGTAGTGATGACAATGATGAAGATTGGGATGGTGGTGGAGGTGGTGATGATAGTGATGGTAGTGGTGATGGTGGTGGGGAGGTTGTGGTACTGATAGAGGTGGTGATTGTGGTGATGGTGTTGGAGGTAATGATGCTGGTGCTGGTGGTGATAGTGGTAGTGGCCATGATGATGGTGGTGGTTGTGATGATGGTGCATTGGGGGCAATGATCAACAGCAGCATCAAGAGGTATTGAGGAGTGAGAACAAAGCTTTAGGAGTTGTCGAGCTGAGTTCACACTTTGGCCCACTCTATGTTAATGTAAGATGCTCAGTGTCTTTGTAATTCAGTATCTATTATTATCATTAAAAGGTCATTGTTTACAGAAACCAAATATTAGACTTAACAGGCCTGGGTAAGAATGAATAAAGAATCATGAAAAATCAAAAAGATATTAAATAACTTTGCAGGTATCCCAGTTTTATCTAGCTTCTGGGTCTAACTCAGAAAGTCTCATGGCTTCTGAAACCCTATCTTTGTTTCTCCATCTTTTTGATATCCATTTAGATAACACATATTGAGTGTGTTCTATGTGCCAGACAAAGGCCCAACACTTTAGGGGAATTATCCCACTGAATCCTCCCAATGTCCCTGTATGAGAACCATGGATCATAGGATAGGAGGCACTGGGAAATTCAGTTACCTTGTCTAAGGCCACAGAGTTAAGAAGGAATAGAGTCTGAAATAGAATCCTGACCCCTGTGAGTCTTCTCCATGCTCCAACATTCTAGGGATCTAACCCAGTCAGAACCATCCAGCTGGACTCTTCTGACTCAAACCTCAATAGCAATGTTTTTTGCTTACAGCTCTTTCAGGTATAAAGGCAGTATGTCTAGATTTAAGCCTTGCCAAAAACCCTGGTACAAGGCTTGGGTTGACTTTTTCGTGGATAAGACACTCTGGGGTTAGAGAACAATGGTTATCTTAATAGAAGCAGAAGAGCACAGTATAAAAGCATAGGTTCCAGTATCAGACAGCCTCAATATCTCTATGACATTGTACTTTCTCTGAGCCTTGGTCTCTCAGTAATGAGATGTGGTTAATAATACCTACCTTGGGAGTTGCTGTAGTCAGAACAGAGTAATATAAGTATTCATACCCATACACATGCATTCATATACATTCCAGAGAGCCTGGCAAATCAGAGTTAACTTTCCTTGCTACTAGATAATTGCATGCCTAGAGATCCAGAACCCAGCCTGGGTATAAGTGTTGATATCTTCCCTGAGGAGAGGAATTGCAGCACTTACAGAGTGCCTAATTGCCTTCTAGGTTTTGAACCTCTCTTCCAGTTGAGCATTTCTAGAAATGCTAAAACAAAGATGCTACCTGCTGCTGATTTAATGCAGCTTCCTACAGAATCCTGGTATCCTTCAGAACATTGTATCATGGGTGGGTTCGGGAAGGGAGAGATGCTAAGAATATGAAGTATTATTTGTTCCCAAGAAACCTTAAGATGAATCCACTCCTTGGCTGTTGTTTTATTCCAGGAAAGACAAAAATACTTTAAGATAATTTCATTATTCTTCCTTGCATGTGATTTAGATAAGGTATACTCTCATAGACACGTGTTTTCATTTTTATTTTGAATGAAATTAGACCATTAACCCCCCCCCCCCCAGAGAATCTGTAAAGTCGGCTAGAGAGTATGATTTTAAATCATTTCTCTTATTTTAAAACAAAAATATATTCTTATTAAAAGGTGCTAAATTTCTGGCCTCCTTTAAGACCAGAATAAAATGAATTTTATGACTTTACGACAAAGCCAAATTTCTATTCCTGTAACTTCAGTCAAAAACACATGATGCAATTTGAACAATGTCCAGTGTAGACATGGTCCTAGAGCTAATCAAAACCAAACTTCTTCTGACAATAAGGTAGCTTCTGCCTTTTCCACATCTGTGACTTAGGTACACACAAAACTTTTGCCTAGGAACAAGGATGAGAATAACAAAATTCAAAATTCAGAAAATGTTCCTATGAGGCATAGTAAAAAATATAGAAGATAGTTTAAAAGTTAATGTAAAATCAATAGCATTACTGTCAATGAATTCTTGATATGAACTTAGCCTTAACTGCCCAGTCACATGAACTTCTCCCTTAAACCAACTACCTCTCTCAATCCACGGTCTCTCTCCCAACCACAAGCCAGTCTGTTAAGCCAATGGCTCTCAACTGCTCTGCTCTACATACTAGTAATGGGATATACTTCACAAGGATATCATCAGGTTTTGTGACATGGATTCTGGGGATAGGGATGTGCTTCCCAGATTCCTTTTTTTTTCTTTCTATTTTTGGATTTCCTGTTGAGAACCTGGTTCATATTTCTTCTCAGTTCCTATGATCTGAGTAGGTCTGGCCCCAAGCCTAGATGCAGAAGTGGGCATGTGGCCTCTACAAAACCAAGCAGCATTCTTTCCCTTTGGCTCAGGGAAAGGGCACTGGTCTACACAGATTGGCTCAGAACTGGGATTATGACCTAATGGAGGCCAATAAAATCTAGGCCCTTGTGAAACCACTGTGAATAGAAGGCAAAAGTTTCCCTTTTGTTCCATGTTTGGTTCTGGAAGGATTTAGGTCTGGAACTGATATACTACCATGTGAAGTTTGAAAATAAATTCAGTACAGAGTCAAGGGAGGAACCCTGAAAGAACTAAGAGTGGAAAGAGTCTGTGTCATGGTGATCTTCAAGCTTCTGGACCTAGTCATGCTATTGTGCCTGAAGCTACTTAACTCCCCATACAAAAGTTAATGATTCCATTGCCAGCAAAAGAGCCCTACCTAATGGAAATGTGTGTGATATCCTTCTCTGCAACTGAAGATAGGTGATATTACAGTGCTATGCATTGATGATATGTTGAACTAAGTGCCTCTCATGACATGGGGCAAGATTTGTCACAATGTGATGTAAAAAAAAAAAAAGCAGGTAGAACAGAGTTAAGGGGAGCAGAATGAAGTCAAGGCATGAAAGAAAGGTAGCCCCTTCACAGGGACCTCCAAGGACTAAAATGATGGAATCAAGGCAGTAAAGTGTTCTGGTCCATAAGCAAGAGCAGAGATGTTGGCCTAGGAATAGTGTCAGTTTTGTAAACGTTATTTTTTTAACACTACTAGATATTTTCCTCCTGAACTGTGTTATTTTAATTATTGGATTTAAGTGTCATATTGCATATTTTCATTAATGCATTAAAATTTTAGTTTTCAAATATATGTCATAAACAATTAAAGGATAAAAATAGTTGGACTCACAAATACTTTGTCCTTTAAAATACAATTTGGGTAGAGACCTCATGTTCTCTTCTGAATTTTAAGATCCTCAAGGACAGATTTAAAGTTTGCTTACATTCTATCTTCCTTCCACTCCAAATGTGGTTTGAACACGAGTGGCAGTCAAATATTTTTGGAACAAATTAATCGGAATCCTCTTAGGGTATAGGAATCTTACTTATAGAATTTAAAGGTTTTAAGCACTTTACTGAATATATATTCTTTTCTGTCATCCTAGGGATGATTTGAGATGACTGTATTGCAATTCAACGGTTTGAGTATCCACTGGGAACTGGAAGAGCTGCAGAGAATTTTTGGTATTTGGTTCTCAGTGCACTGAGAAGATTTGTGTCTGCAACAAAGAGGCTTTTCAGAAGTGGCAGGATTTTTTTTTTTTTTTAATGCTAGCGGGGGTGAGAAGTGTTAGGAGAAGGAATTATAATGAAACTTCTTTTTTTGTAGAAAGGAAAAATAAGGATGGCTAGAAATCCAGAGAGGAAGAGAGAAATATGTCACTCTATAAAAAAATTAACAATCTCTCTTTCTATTATTATCAGGGGCAATGGATGAATCTGAAATTGAGAATCAGAGACTCTAATTCTATGATTACATGATTACTTTGTTTTTCTTTATTGAAATTTGAATCAAGAAAGTAGAATTTTTATGTTTGACCTTATGTGATATTTGGATTTAAGAGTTCCAGGGATCTATATGCACCTATATAATTTATAACATAAGGCATGTGTGTGTGTTGTGTATATATGTTTTTTTCCTAAAATGTATTCATATAAATGCATATGTAAGTATAAGTATTTAGGGAATTTAAACAAATGCCAGGAGACAATTGTATTTAAGAGCTCAAAAATTGTAAATTCCATGAATATGACTTAGTAATATCAAGTTGTGCCATAATTCCAATAGCTTATTCAAAGGCCATGAAGTCTTAGAGACTTTTGCTTCTTGGTCATATCAGATTTAACATCAGTTCACACAGACAAAAAAAAATCTATCTTCTTCAAAAATGTATGACCTGAAGGTTCTTTTGTATAAGCACAGCTACTCATTCCTCACTGTCTACATCCCTTCTAATTTGAAATTGCCTTGGTCTCTCTCCAAGGGTGTGACTATAATGAACTGGTTAAGGCCAGGGATCCTGGGCTTGAATTATGGTTTGGCTGTTATTAGCTCCACTAATTTATCTGTGTGCCCTCATTTTATAAATGATATTAACAATAGTAACAATTTAGAAGTTGTTAGGAACTAAAAAATATTAGTAAAAAGGAAAGTGCTTGTCCTTGTAATCAATATTAGCTCTTACTAATATGATCCCAACATTGTTACCTTTAGCCACAGGTGAACTGGACCAGGAGTGGCTTTCTACCCCAAATAATGGGAAATTGGGTTTTAGTATGTCAGAGTCAATTAACAGAGATCTCTAGATATCTGACATAACATAAAAATCAGAACAGAGATTGCCACATTTGAGTCATGGGCACTGATAAGTCCTCAGAAGCAATTTAGATTGGGGGAGCTTAATAGATGTGAAATGTTGTTCAAAAAACTTTACATGTATTCACTCATTTAATCCTCAAAGCAATATCACAAAGTGGATATTATTTTGTACCATTCTACAAAAGATACATCTGAGGCACAAAATGTTTAGGATTCAAACTCAGAAAGTCTGGCTGCGGTCCACACTCACTTGCTGCATCAACTGCTATTGAGTACAGTGAGTAAACAAGTAAAGAGAGGAATAGAGGGAGGAATAGACAGAAGGCAGGGCAGGAACCTGTGCCTGGCTGCATGTCTCATATGGTCCCCTTCCAACTCATGGGTTCTGTGAAATATTCATAATATTTCAAGAAATTTTCTCCTTCTGCTTTATCTAGTTTGAATAGTTTATTCTAATTTGCTCACTCATAACCAAAACTCCGTTCTAATTAGTGAAAAGAAGGATCTAAATTGACCAAAAGAACACCATGCTTAATCTCACAACAAATGACAATTTGTAGCTATAGGCTGCTGTAGACCAGTCAACCAATGCTCCCACAGGGAACGCCCAGAGTAACTCATAACTGGACATCATTTTGAAGTTCAGTTCTGGATCCAGCAAGCTGCAGGAGGCACGAGTCATTGTTGCAAATGAGATGAAGTAGTTTCCTCCACTTTAGAACTAAGGTTTATTGAAAAACAGATGGCACCAAGATGCAGTTGCTACATCTCAATGTCACCTCAGATCATTTGCATTCTAGCTTTTCAAAAAAAAAAAATTTCTCCATGTCAGTTTTCATAGTTAAAGTAAATGGTAGTTTGAGTTGGGCAGAAGATATTTTAAATTAGGCATCTCCATGGTAATCCAAGTCACCAAAATAGGTCAGAGTCAGACTAAGTTTTTTTAAAAAAAAAAAAGTCACTGGGAAGTCAGGGAAAGAAAGACAGTTGTGATGTTCTACAAAGAAAGAAAGAAGCTTTTTTTTTTTTTTCTTATGAAAATGTGATTCACTGAAAGCTTTAAAAGTTTAAAGCCTTCTATCCAGTAATATGTTATTTGATGAAATGCCAAAAGGAAAGGGGAGAAAATTTCATTTGACCTATCAAATATGGTAGCCATTGAAAGAAAAATACCAGCATAAAAGGGTTCTGGGCCCATCCAGTTTCCTCTGGTTGTCCCAATATTTTGCTTCATCTCTTTCGTTTTATGTAAGTTTTGCTTGAGCCCTACATGGGCAGAGAAAAGTCAAGTTCCAGGCTCGCTGGCAGTGAGCTGTGCTTCATTCCTCATGTATGAACTCAATTTCGGAATGCATCTCTCCCAGTGGAAAGAAACAGGCAAAAAAAGAAAAAAAAATGGAAATTTGCACAGCTCAGTTCTTTAGTAGATTAAGGAAGGTAAACTCAGTGAATTGGAATGAAAGATGGATTCCCCCCTCCCCCAGCAGTGTAAAAAAAAGTACGAAATTCATGTCCACGACAAATGTCAAGCTAATTAACTACCACAAAGCATCACATTTCCCTATGTGTCAATTCCATTTTATGAACAAACTGAAAGAATGGCAGAGACGCTGTAAAAATGCAGGGACTTTTAAACTACAGGGTCATTGTTACTGCCACGCTGTGAGCAAGTGTTTTGGGTTTCCTGCCCACCAGATTTCTTTGTGTTCCACCCCCATTCTCTGATTTTTCAAGCCTCCAACTCACTCTGCTCATTATTTCTTCCACTCCAACATTTTGCCTTTCACACGCTGGATTAGTGGTTGCATTGGGGATTGGAACTGGGATACAGAAGTCAAAATTGAGAGGAGAACTAGTTTGTGTTAGAAGAGGCATGGGGGAGAAACTGGACCAATAGCTTGGAAAGGAAGGAGGCCTAAAGGATTGACTTCAAGTTTGTGGTCTGTGCAATCACCCAGAGATCTTTGTTAGAGGGGACCTACCCTTTATTCTATGCTTTGCTGTCACCATCTTGAAAGTCTCCATTCTCCAAAATATGAGCAAGGATCCTCATATTTTCATTTTACATTGAGCTCCACAAATTATGTAGCTAGTCTTGAAGGTCTAAGGGAAAGGAGACCAGGAGTTAAAGGAGGGGAAGAAAGATCTCCTAGGAGATTATGACAAATAAGGGAGAATATCTGAGGTCCAAGTCAGCACCTCATCAGGACTGAACTCCTGCAACCACGAAAGTGAAAGCAAGAACCAGCAAATAGGGAGTGTGCACAGGATCTCATTATCCCAGACTAAGAAGCCTCTGTCCTTCTCCTCCTCCTCCATTTAACACACCAACACTTAAAATCTATGTATGAGATGAAATTCCTTTGGTTGAGGGTGACTTCTGTTCTTAGACAATATGTACATAAAATAATTAGTCATAATAGCTATTTGTCTTTATTCTATAAGGAAAGAAATATTTATCATGGACTTCCTATACAAATCATTCTTCTAGGAACTATAGGTATAATACTGAGGAAGGCATATAGAAGCCTTGCATTCAAGATGATATGCCAGTGAGGAGACAGAAAATGAAACTCGAAAATAAATAGATAGAAATAATAACATATGGTACTGACATGTGCTACATAAAAGGTAAAGTGTCAAGTAGAGACTGAGCAGGCTGCTTTAGGGTGGTCTGGGTTGGCCTCTCTGAGGGGATGGACAGCTGAGAGAACAGAAGGCAATTCCGCCCAGATCTGAAGAAAGACTCCAAGAAGATGTGCAGAGGCTCTGAGAAAATAACTAGTTTGTAGTATTTGAGGTGCAGGAGAAGGACAATTTTGCTGAAAACTAGTGGATAACAGGAAGAATAAAACAACTTTAGGCCAAAATGTCAGTAGAGGTCAGAACACCTTGTAGTCAAGAGCAGGAATGTAGATTTCATTCAAAAAATAATGAGAAATGTGGAGAATTTTATAGTAAGGAAGGAACATGTTTCAATTTACATTTATAAAAGAAAACTCTGCCTACTCTGTAGAGAATAGATGGCTGGGGTATGCAGAGGAAGATGAATTAGAAGTCACGAAGGTGACCAAGAAAGAGAAATTAGTAGCTTCCCCAACAGTGGTAACAATGGAGATAGTAAAAAATTGAGTTCAGGACAGACCTGACTGTATTTCCTGATGGATTCGATGTGGGATACTACAGAAAAAGGACAAAAAAGGAAAACATGGCTAGCTTCCACCTGATTAGCCTGAGCAACTGGTTAGATTGTAGCCCTATTACTATCACAGAGAGGTTACAAAGAAGAGGGTTTTCTGTTTGTCAGATGAGACTGGAAAGCAAGAATTCTTTCTGGTCCCTTTACATCTGAAGAGATTAATAGACATCTAAGTGGAGATATTGGGAAGGCAGTTAGATTTGTGAGTCTGGTCATGTCTAGACCATGATGAAGCATTGGCTTATTTTAAGTGCAAGGAGAAGAGTTTTAAGCAGGGCTGATCTATGATTTGACATGGTTCATTTCAGTTGCTGGGAAGAGACAACATTGCCAAAAAGATTGGAGGAGAAAGAAAGCAGAGGGAGCCATTGGGAGACAACTCTACTTAGCCAAGCAAGACAAGGACTGGTGCTGGTCAAAAGCAGATGACATGGAGCAAAATGGACAGCTGTGTGACATGGAATGTCAAAGTGCCTGCTTATTTGTAGGGTGTGAAGGATGGGGAAAAGGAAGATATGAAGATGGCTCCTGGGTCTACTTTGAACATTACCTCCTGGGCAGATAAATTTTATGGGATAACATTAGGAACCATGCTAATTGGACTCTAAATTTGTGATTGCAAATCTCAGATGGGCACTCAATAAGGCAAAGTCATTTCCTACACTTCTCTAGTAAATTAGGACATGTTTCACACTCTTTTATTTTTATCCACCACACTTTGCTCCCTACTTATTGTTGATTTTGCCTGAGATTTTATAGGACTAAAACAAGGAATAGGGTCAAAACAATTTCATCTTCCCTCTACCAATTTTTCCAACTTACCTGCTTCATATATCATACATTCATTCCTATGAAAATGGAAGCAATACCCATGGTTCTGTCAAAGAGAACACTTCCCAGGGCCCTAGATCCCAGCTCATCTCACCTTCTAATGTACTTTGAAGCAAATATCTTCCCATCTGACATAACTTGGAACCACAGTTGGTCCATAAACCAAAAATACTAATTAAAATTATTTTAATGATACTCGGCTTTAATTAGCATTTTTGGTTTTTGTACCAACTGTTTCCAATTATGTCAGAAGTTCAGTCCACAGTTGGCCAACTCCATTGCTCGAGGCCCAAGGTGAAGCAGAACATCATGGTGGGAGGGCATGGCAGAAGAAAGCAGCTTTGGAGGTGAAAGCCAGGAAACCAAGAGAGCTCCACTTCCCAGGGACAAAATATAAACCCTGTAGGCACACCCCCAATGACATACTTCCCCAAGCCACACCCTACCCACCTACCTGCCAATTAATCCATATCAGTGGGTTAAGACACTGATCAGATTACACTTCTCATAATCTAATCATGTCACCTCTAATCATTCTTATAAAGTCTCACACATGAGCTTTTGGGGATCCCACATGTCTAAACCATAATAGAAGGGGAGTAAAGCAAAGACATGAAGGTGGGCTCAGCGGTAGAGTGCTCGCCTAGCACAGCCGGGACCTAGGTTTGATCCTCAGCACCATATAAAAATAAAGGCATTGTGTTGTGTCCATCTACACCTAAAAAAAATAAATTAATTAAAAAGAAGTTTAAAAAAAAGAAATGAAATGAAGGTATTTCAAATAAGTTTATTCTAGTAATGCATCATAGGATTTAGGATAGGTAGACAAAAGTTAGGAGACAGAGGAATGACTCTTCTTAAAAATAACAGTTTTGTGGGGCCAGGATTGTGGCTCACTGGTAGAGCACTTGCCTAGCATGTGTGAAGCACTTGGGTGATATGCAAGAGCCACTTAGTGTTGGGGGCCAAGTCATAAGGGACAGGGAGGAGTCATTGAAGATAAATTTGTCTATATTTCAGTGGTCCTCTGTGGACCAGCAGACAAGTCCTGTTTAATCAGGGTGTGTGTATGTGTGTGTGTGCATGCACATGTACACAGATGTGCGTACATACGGGGGTCCACAAGCAAAGATACCCCTATTTATACCTGAACAGAGATGATGGAATCCAATAGTTACTGGGTAGCAAGAGCCCACTCATAAATTCCACCACCAAAACTCAAAGAAATGGTATAGACATTCTCTGAGGTGGTGAGAATGGATGGGAACAGCCATTTTCGCCTGCTGAAAGTTGGGCAGTGGAGGGTTTCTGAGTCTGAGGTCAGCTTGTGGCTTTCATCTGCAAAGCCTTTTCTTTGCCCTCAGTGTATCTATGTGGTGCCAAGTGGAGTCTGTGTCAACCCACCTTCATTAAAAAAAAAAATGATACTCTGAACGTAAGATGTGGTCACTGACTGGGAGCCTTCAACCAGAAAATTAGAACCCACAGTGAAAATTCTTAAGTAAGCAAAAGGACAGGGCCTCTGTGTTACACTCAGTATAAACTGCTACCAGGGCAAAGGACAATGCAGAGAGAAGTGTGCACTTACCAATGCACAAAGAAACACTTGTGTAGATGTTTCCTAGACTCTGGGTAAGTTAGGCAATAATTCACTTTGGAGAAACTGCCTAAAGTTTCAATTTATTTGGAGCAATCTGGATAACACAAAGTTGTATTTTCACCAAGTTTGGCTCTCTTGGTAATACCGTTCAAACTGTTAGATAACACCTTGTCCATCAAGAGCCGAAGGGAAATACCAGCCCAGCTTTCCTCAGAAAAATGACCTACAAGATTGTTATGTCTACTCTGTTCTGGAATGGGTGTTCATGTGCTTCTCCAGTACATGAACTGCTAATCACTTCAGCCCATTTATCATAGGAGAGTTCAGCCTCCATGACGTGTAGACAAAACAACTGGTTAATTTCACATTTTGCTCCTCGTTTGTGGCAATACGCAGTCCAAGGAAAATTTCAGCTGTTTGGATAGATTGGAAATATATTGTCAGCAGACAACGATAATATCCCACATATCGGAGGAATGAATGGCTGAGCTGGAAGCTCTTTCATATGCTAACCCCTGCTAACAAACGGTTTTATTATAAAAATTTAGATTGCACTAAGTAGTTTGCTCTTCCTCTTAACATACTACCAAAGACCTTTCTCTATATTATGAATTCTTCCAGAACATAATTTAAATGACTATATAATAATTTCATCAATCTTACCAACCATATTTTTCTTCAACTATCTATAAACCTATATCTGTATATATGGCATTTATCACTGGAGTTTTGCAATTGTAAATATTAGTGATAAATGTAATTTTTGTGTAAATTGTGTATATATGTAAATAATCAGTAAGATATGTAAATCTATCCATATATATGTGCATATATATACATGTATTTATCTATCTATCTATCTATCTATCTATATATATATATATATATACATCCTTAAGCTGAAATCTTTGGAAAGCAATTCCTACATCAGATAGTATGAACCGATTTGCTGTGTGAGAATGAGTCTGTTTCCCCCAAACTTCAGCATACTAGACCAACCTTATTTTTGTTGTTTGTAGAGGACTTGCTTTTGTTTTTTATTAATTTTTGGATTTTTCTGTTTACCTTGGTAACTATATGTAATAGTTTATAGTTACGTTGGTAACTATAAAAAATGTTTGCTGCCATTAATCTAGATGTGTACTGGTTTTCATTATTACAGGGTAGTGACTAGGAGAATTGTCCTGAAACCAGAATACCTCGCCTTGAGTCCCAGCTTTGCAGTAAGCTTCTTTGATCCTGGGCAAGATACCTATGCTCTTTGTCAGTCAGTATCCTTATCCGTAAAGTCAAGACCATGATTTTATAAAGTGGTGAGGATTAACGAAATTAGTATGAATGAAGTGTTTAGACAAATGCGTAATATGGTAAATGCTGAAGAGCTCTTCACTAGTACTCTTAATGCATTATTTTCTAGTAGGCTTCTCTTCTCTCACTTCTGGAAGTTCTTCTAACCCCCCGCCCCCGTTGTATTTCACTCTAATGCATAGTTTCAAGTGTTCTACTTACTTCTTGAGAATTTCCTCAATTCTCAGGAATCTCTCTGTTTTTCCTCCCTGAAAAACCTCTTTATCCTTTCATCTCTTCATATTTTTCTCTTATATTCTCACAAGAAAATTCCAAGGGTATCTTCCACAATGCTGATTCAATTTTCTATACCAGCAAGCCTGATTTTGTAAGCTAATGTATATTTTGATTATCTTATAATTTCCCTCCTTGCAATTCTTGAGTTATTTTATCCAGCTCTCTTTTCATCTCAACTTGCTATTTTTGTACTTACTCCTCTTTTCATTTCCATTTATTCTCCTGGTAGCTTCCTGAGCCCATTACATTTAGGTCATACCGTTTGGTACTCTATTAACGCTATTCTAAAATTTTCTTCAGAGTTCTGTATAACATCTTTTTCAGAAATATTTTATCCAAAACTTCAGGATGATTTTTTTCTTTCCATTGTTCTGCAGTATTTTTTCATATACTCCTGATGGGTTTTACATCCTCTTATTTAGCCTCAAGCAAGGGAAGTCTTTTGGAATTTTTTTATATGTCAATAGGCTGTGCAGATCTTTTCTGTGTCTATCACCATTCCATTGAATTATCATATTCTCTTCTAAGTTCCTCTGATGATTATTTCTAACTTTCAGCTCAATTCTCAGTGCCAAATAGCCAGGCATCTACTGGACTCTGTTAAATGGAGCTAACATCTTCCACATACACTTCCTGATTTGATATTCTGAACTACGGCAATGTTTGGAAAACCATAGTTCCTAGCATAGGTTGTTTCTAGGGCTTTCCTATCTCTGTGGGTGATATTTCATGGATGGCAAAATAAGTCTCAGTCATCTTTTGCCAGTTACTTCATGTGTGTTCTTTCCAAATGGGTATAGAAGAGTGGAAATAAAGATGATCTTCAAGAATTATAGCCAGGTTTCTATTTGATGGAGATTCAGGGTCTTTGAAGCAGGTGGAAGGTGGTGGTGGGAACAGTTCTTTCCCGAACCTCCCCATAGATGAGAAGCTAGTTTCAAGAGACCAAGAATGAAAGCATATTTTCCTAGTTGAGTTTTCTAAAGTAGATCCACTGATTCTGGGTACAGTGGAAAATGATCCTAGATTCATGCCATTGGATTGCTTTCTGTATTGTTTAAGTTCCTAGTTTTTATTTTATTTTTTCTGCCTTCCTAGGTACTGGTGAAGTGAAGAGTCAGATCTAAGTTGCAATAGGGACTAAAGCCATGTATCTTTTATTAGTGACAATCTCATCTATTCATCTTTAAAAAGTTCACTATAAATACATTTTTTGAAAATGACAAATTGCCTTGGTAGAGCAGCCTCCCCTAGCATTTCGTTTTACCTCATTGCTACCATGTGATCACTTTTTGCTCCATCTCCCATTTTTCTCTATATGTGTCATCTCTTTCTCATTAGGCAATGAGTTCCTTGAGGATAGCAATCATGCCTGGGTCATCCACACATCCACTGGCCTGCCTTGCAGAAAGTGGTATTCCTGAAATCTCTGGTTGAGCAATAACAAGGGAGCACAGAAGCTCTTTATAGATCAACTTGTGATAGCAGAAGGAAAATTTGGGTGTCAACTCCCCTGAGGGTCAATGTGAAGGGTTTAAAAGCCATTTGATCTAATGCAATTATGAAGATATGCACTGGGCTCCTACTACACGTGAGGTGCTTGGGATTCCAAGATGACTAAACCTTATCTGCCTCCTCCTTCAATCTGGGTACAAAACAGCCTAAGCATGAGCCACTCTAGTGGAGGGCAGGCCACAGTAATGCTTGATTGGAAATTCCAGGAAAGAACAGAACTCCTATGAGCTAGACTGCTTCTACTTGCTTAACCAACATTTATTGATGACCAAACTCCAAAGCAATGTAGTAAACACAAAATAATCACTGAATTCTGAGAAGATTGTATCAGAAGGAGCCAAAAGGCCATTCTTGATTTGTCCATGTAATGGAAAGAAGCATACCCGTTCCTTTGTACTCACCCACTGTTGAAAATCCTCTTACTCTGAATCCTCAACAAATTATAATTCAGGAATCAAGTGTCAGTCTGAGTGGATCTAACATCTATGATGTCCTTTTCTTGCTCCCCACTCATTTAAGACAATTTCTTTTCTTAGCAACAGCATTGTTCACTGCACAATAAATCAAGGTGCTACCCAAAGCATCCATGTTTGTGTGTTACAGGAAATTGTGTTTTCTTAAGTGGTTTTAAAAACCTAGTTTTACTAAGTTTTGTTACTGGAAATAGCTTCCCTATTTTCTGAATCTAGTTTGTCTCACTTGATACTGAGATTTTTCACATTTATTGCCTTCTAATGAAAAGATTTTAAAAAATTAAGGCCTAAATCATCTCATAAAGCAAGGGGAATAACTAACTGACAGTATTAGGGAAACAAGACTGGTGAATAAATGACTCTTTTTAATAACCCTCCATGTTTGTAAGGGAAGCAGGGCATGGTTCATTGCCCATTTTGAAGAGCTGGGAAAATACAGGGCATGAAAGCCAATAAAATACAGAAACTAGGCATATGGTTTTTATTTCATTCTCATCCAACTCTATCACCTGGTTTCCTATATTTATAGGAGCATGCACTTTTTAAAAAGCCACTATGCAGCTGGGCGCAGGAACACACACCTGTAATCCCAGTAACCCCGGAGGCCGAGACAGGATGATCATGAGTTCAAAGCCAACCTCAGCCAAAGCAAGGTGCTAAGCAACTCAGTGAGACTCTGTCTCTAAATAAAATACAAATAGGGCAGGGATGTGGCTTAGTGGTTGAGTGCCCCTGAGTTCAATCCCCAGTACCCCCTCAAAAAAAATGTGCAAAATATTCTAAAGGTGATACTAACTGATTGAGCTCTTAGAATTTGCTAGACCCTGTGATAAATACTTATTGTGCCTAATTTTATCTCATTTAATCCATACAACAATTCTATCATTTTCATTTTAGTGAGGAGGAAATGAAAGTTTAAATGTGGTAACTGTCCAAGGTAACATAGCAAGTAATGATAG
The DNA here is from genome assembly GCF_964194105.1 of Spermophilus citellus. NCBI lineage: Eukaryota > Metazoa > Chordata > Mammalia > Rodentia > Sciuridae > Spermophilus > Spermophilus citellus. The sequence continues at coordinate 186,995,400 of NC_138182.1, forward strand.
AGTTGGTGTTTGAACTCAAAGAGTTGGTGTTTGAACTTCACAGTCTAGGCTGTGTACACCACGGGGCGGTGCTGACTGGAGACCGTCCAATCTAAACCCTTCATTGTACTTTTGCCAAATCTGTGACCCAGAGTAATTGTGACTCACTCAAAGTCTCACAAAGGGGTAGTGAGAGAGATGAAAGTAAAAATGCAAATTTTATGATTTCCAGACTATTATTCCATTTGCTGAAATAAAGGGCAGCCTTTCTTTGCCATAGAAAAGATTTCCAGTCAGCGCTGTTTAACTGAATGACAGAGTAGAAGTATAGACATCTAGCATTTTTATGGTAGAGATGTGGAATAGCTCAGTTTAGGAAACTTACTTCCAAACTTCTCAATCATTTCAATTTAAACGGTATTCGATGTTTCAAAACGTATAACCAAAACTCACTTGCTACAACCTAGGATAATTTTCTTATACTTAATCAGAATAAGAAATTTCTGAATATTAGTGGGAAAGAATCTGTAAATCTCCCCAGAAGTATATGCATCCCTGAAAACTCTGTATAGTGAAAACTCTGGGTAGTCCTTGGGATTTGGGGCCAGAAGCCTATGGTAGAAATCTTATTCTCCTTCCTCCAGAAGAGAGCTTGGGTAAGTGATTTATCCTCTTTAATTCTGTTTTCTCATTGTAGAATAGATTAAGTTTATTACTTAATGAATATTAATCGAGATATGGGAAAAGAAATTGTAAATTTGGAAAGTGTATACAAATATCAATTTATATATTTAATATGTGTCATTTTCAGCCAGGTGCAGTGGCACATGCCTATTATCCCAGCAGCTTGGGAGGTTTAGACAGGAGAATTGCGAGTTCAAAGCCAGCCTCAGCAACTGTGAGGCAGTAAGCAACTCAGTGAGACCCTGTCTCTAATAAACTACAAAAAAATAGTGCTGGAGATGTGGCTCAGTGGTCAAGTGCCCCTGAGTACCAAAAAAAAAAAAAAAAAAAAAAAAAAGCTTTTCATCCTAAATTTTAAAAAAATTCATACTTCTTTTAGTCGTGCTTTTTTCTACTTGTGGTCACTCATACATACATCCACCATTTATTAAAACATTTGTTGTACCTCATACTGGATAGGTTATAAGAAATATGTAAAAATTAGAAAGCAGAATCTAAATGCTTGCTTATTCTCTCCTTAGATGTCTTAAAGCCATGTTACATGAATTCAGAACTGAACTCTACCCTGGGTTCTAACCTGCTTACACCCCCGCACACACCCTTTTCCCATTTCAGTTGATGGCAACTCCATCATTTCAGTGCATAAAACAAAAATTTGGGAGTCAACTACTTTCTTTCTCTCATACCCCACATCCAACCTTTGGGAACATCTTATTAGCTCTATTTTCAAAATGCTTTGAAAGTTGGAATACATCCTTCAATATCCACTGCTGTTATCCTGGTCTCAACCACTACAATAGATTGAACTGTGTCACCAGCCCTCCCCTGCTCCAAAGATAACTTTCAAGTCCTAACTCCTGACACCTGTAAATGTTCCCAAATTTGGAAATAAGGTCTTTGAAGAGGTCAGAAAGTTAAGAGGAGGTTGCACTGGATGAGAGTGGACCTTAAATGTCATGACTCGTGTCTTGATAAGAGAGAGAATTGGATACAGAAACACGAGGGCAAGACAACCATGTGGAGATGGAGACAGAGATTGGAGTGATGAGGTAAAGAAAAACTGGAAGCTGAAAAATACAGGGAAAGATTCTCCTCTAGGTCCTTTGGAGGGAGCACAGCCCTGCTGGCACTTTGACTTTGGAATTTTCTCCTTTAGAACTGTGAGAGGATACATTTGTGTTGTTTAAGCCTTCAAGTTTGTGGTAATTTGTCACGACAGCCCTAGGAGATGAATACAGGCCTCATCACATTGTACCTGGCTAAATGTAATAGCCTCCTAACTAGTCTGTTTCCAACTGTACATCCTAAGTATATTCTCAACTAGCAGCCAAAGGACCTTTTTTAAAACATGAGTAAATGTAAATAAGATCATGTCCCTACCTGGTTCAAAATCTTCCAGTGTTTCCTTAGTTCTTCCAACAGCCTCCAGGGCTCTACAGAATTTTTATTTTGTTGTTGTTGTTGGTACCAGAGACTGAACTCTGTGGAGCTCAACCATTGAGCCACATCCCCAGCCCTTTTCAGTTTTTATTTTGAGACAGGTTTCCGCTAAGTTGCTTAGGGCCTCACTAAATTGCTGAGGCTGGCTTTGAACCTGTGATCCTCCTGCCTCAGCTTCCAAGCCACTGAGATTACAGGCATGGTCCACTGAGCCCCGTTCTACAGGATTTGTCATTCCTCCAATCCTTCTTTATTTCCTCTCCCATACCTACCCTCTCTGATTCACTCTGCCCCAGCCACCTGCCTTTCTGCCTCTTTGTGCCAAGCACCCAGGTGCTCTGCCTCTGGTTATTAGCACTTGCTGTTTCTTAGTGTTCAGATGTGATTCTCTGATATTTACCCACTAGTACTGAAAAGGCTTGGAGTAGTCAGAATGACTGCGAGTCCTGGAGGCCTCCTGCTATGTCAGGAGTCGGTCCTGTAGTTTTCTGCTGCCTGGAGAGAGTCAGCAACGCCAAAGCAAACAAACAAATAAACAAACACTGCCTCAGTGTGTTCATGTCTTATTTGGTCTCACAAACCTTGTTGGATGTTTGTCACCTTCAGCTTTACTACATCTTCTCCTTTCCTAGAGACCTAAAGCGTTTTTCTAATCTCCTTGTTCTTCCCCCAAATTCCACCCTCTCAGTGAGTCCCATTCCAACCACCCTATTTTTCACCCATCTCTCTCCTTACTCAACTCTTCTTCTATTTCCCTATGGAAATCATTACCATCTGGCACATATATTTTCCTTATTTATTTATTGCCTATGTTCTTACATGGAATATAAGCTCCATGCAGTAGGGATTTTGTTGTTTTGTTTTGCTTTGTGTTGCCTTTTGTTTTGCTTTATCACCTGTTGTGATCCCAGAACCTAGTATTTTGCCTGGCACATAATAAACACTCAATGAACATTCCTTAAACAAATGAATGAATATGTGTTCACGTAGTTTACATAATGTCTGTACATCAATCTTGGGAAATAGAGAAGAGTCCCGAGCAGACCATCTGCTACAGGAACTGTCATTCTCAGTGTTCTCATCTGGAAGTTTTAAGCCCAAGCCAAGGAAACATGCTCCCAGTCTTCCTCTCTCCCCCTCCCCTACACCAGAGAGTCAGTTAGGCATAAGGGTCCCTGGCTGGGTCCTCTCCAACAATTCTCTTCATTTTTATAATTGTGATGAAAATGGCTTTTGTGACACAATCCCAGCATCCTCCTTCATGGCAAGATGGCTTTATTTCTATTTTGTCAGATAAAGTATCATTAACAATTTCCCTTGTTTTGACAGCATGGGGCTATAATTAGTTTCTACCCCCCAAAAAGCAAACTGCCTCAGTGCCTGCACCAATTAACACAGTATTTGCTTTTTGGCTTGCATCTAAATGGAATCTAGAGGAAGCTAACTGAAAAAATGTAGAGTCTGGACTGACTTGAGCCAGAAACTTACGTGCCTGGGGATTAAGGAGGCAAGCAGTGAGACAGTGTAGCTACCTCTTTCTTCAAGGAGTGGATTTCTCTTCCCTGTCAACCCCAGGACATTTTATCAGTGCCCATTCCATACATGACTTCTCCAATCTCTGAAATTCTCTCATATATGTATAATAACTCATACATAGCACTTAGAAATATATACTAATCTTTTGTTATTTTCAGTTTATTGCCCAGATAAATTCAAATTAAAAAGAATTTAGAATCCTCTGCAGATCAATGATAGGAAGACAGATAGAAAGGCAGATAGGAAGAGATCTCTATTATAAATTTAAGTGAACAAAACCTGTAGAACTGTGCACATGGTACATTTTGTGCTGGGCAACTGGAAAAATAGAAACCTACATTCATGTTTGCTTATATTTGCCTAAAGAAATGCTGAAAGGATGAATGAGAAACTGTTTATGAGACGGTTATCTGTAGGGATGAGAGAGAAGAGAAAGAGTGGGTATGGACTAGGAATGACATTCTCAGTGTATATTTTTATATCATTTTGATATTTGAAGCAGATAAATATATTGCCTGTTCAATTTTTTTGTTGTTGCTTTACAAAAAAAAAAAACATGGTGTGTTACACACATAAAATCTAATGTGATTACTAGAGATACAAAATGTTCACTAAGTATGGTTGATTGATCATAAGTGGAACAATAGAGCAGGTGTGTTTCAGTGACCCAAATTCAGCTTGGCAACTTTATGTTCATATGACCATGTTTCCACTTTGCTTGTATAGACAATCTTTCCTTGCCTACCTATCATACTAAAACTCACATTTACTTCTTTTGTTCCAGAATTATAGAGATGCTCAGCAATTATCTGACATTCTTCTTATGGCAGGAATTACCAGTATACAGTACCTCCGAGTTTACCTGGTTCTTTTGCAAAGTTTGTTCTCTGGAATGTTATTTGTGGAGAGTATGCATTTTTTTTTTTGCATCATTGGCAATCCAGACACAATCCAGGAGGATGCTGGGATTGTGTCGCAAAAGCCATTTTCATCACAATTATAAAAATGAAAAGAATTGTTGGAGAGGACCCACCCAGGGACCCTTATGCCCAACAACTGAGAGGAATGGTGTAGTAGACCACAATTATTCAAGCACACGGATTCTGAGTAAGGAAGAATCTGGTTAAAATTCCAGATTCACCACTTCTCTGCCATATAACCTTGGACAAGTTACTTGTATTTTCTGAACATCTCCATCCTCAACTATAAACAAGGTATAATAGCTTATACCTATTAGGATTGTTGTGATACTTCTCTAAGGTAAGAGGAGTCAAATATATAGTATTAGAGCTTAAATACAAGTGCACAATTGATATTAATAACTTGTTATTAATCTTATTTGTATACACCCATTTTGAGTGCATTCAAAAGGCCTGTCCCCATCTCTGCCAAAAATGTCTCCCTTTTCCATGCCACAATGCATATTAAAAGGTATTAAAGATATATTATCTTGGATTAAGTAAAAGTTTTGCAAAAGAATTCTCATTAGACAAGCAAATTTGCTCATAAGTTATTTACCCCTTAACTTTATTTTTTTTTCCAAGTTGACTAACCAAGAGCAAGTACTAAGTGGAATAGAAATTGTTGGTGGAGTAAGAAAGAGTAATTTCAGAGCATGGGCATCCCTTTCTCAGGAATAATAGACCAAGAAGGTAGAGTTGGAGGAATCAAGGGCTTCTACATAGACAGAGAGATCAAGCAGGGAGAAACTAACAAGAAGCTAGAATTACTGAAAGCATCCTAGTCCACAGACCCAGCAGGCCATGCTAAAGAGGCACCACACTGTGGACCACCAAGTTAGAACCTTGGCACCTGCTTCTCTGCCTGTCAAAGCATATGTGATGGGGAACCACTGAATTTGGATCTTTGGGTCCTGCAACAGGATTTTAGTGGGTCTTAACTCAAGATTCTGCATCAAATAGATTGTTATCCACTCTTAAATCACACGTAGGCTTTGAAGCATGACTGTGATATAACAATTTATTCTAGGAGCTTTGTGGGATGGGTTGGAGCAAAAGAAGACTAAAGGTAAGAATGAGGAATAAAAATGCTATCCTAACCCAGGAATGAGGAGAGGAGGGCCATGTACAGTAGGATCTTTGCCTTCCCTCCAAGGATCACTCAAGTTGGGAGCCACGTTGCTACATGATCATCATGTGAATATCCTCATTAATGATTAATTTTGTCATTATCCTTAGAACAATAGCTTGATCTTGAGGTTGTTTCATTCTGGTTTTTAGGATTGATAAGTTGACTCTACCCACCATTTCTCAATTAAGTCAGACCTACAGTCATATTATACAGACAAATCTCCCTCCTCCTGAACCAGCAGGTGTCACTACTGATCACTTGTAAATGAACATGGTATCTTCATCAAAAAAAGGGTACATCCACCTCTCATTAGGAAAAAAAATAGAGTTTGACATTTCAGGTTAAAGAGCTACTGCCTTGATCCACTGGCTTCCTGGTAGACATCTGAGTTCTCAGAGAAATGTCTGTTTCTTCATCAATGGCCTATAGGTTCAAGGCAACTAGAGATCTTTGTGGAGAATGGAGCTGAAGAGATGGTCCTCGTGGTTCCATTTCCCAATACCCATGCTCTAAGAGTTATTTCCAGCTTTAATTCTTTATTTCCTAAAATTTTTTATAGCTAAGTATAATCAAACCTAAGTGAATCCTCCATGCTAAGTTTTAGAGAACCCAGAATGGCTTTCTTCCTTTGGACTATTCCTCAGGCATTAGACTTGATTTCTGAGAAGTCAATGCCAGAACTACTCAGATTAGTAAGTCAGGTAGTACACTTTAAAATCAAAATGTAGACTTGGGTTGGGGATGTAGCTTAGTGGTAGAGCACTTGCCTAGCATGTTTGAGATCCTGGGTTCCATCCCCAGCACTACAACAACAACCAAAAAAGCAAATTTGGAAACAGTCAGTCTCTGATTCTGCATCTCTTCATCACCTGAGTTACTTTCTCTCCTCTAGCACAAGACTCAACATAAGATACTTTGTTAAATGAGTCCATGCACATCCTTTCCTTTGCATGTATTCACTGACTATTATCATCTGCCTAGTCCTGTGTTTCCTCTGTGAGGCACACCCCAAACCACTTCTCTATGGAATTAATTGCCTTACATGAGATTCCTCCATACGTCATATTTATTTTCTCTTAAAATTTCCTGTTTTACTTTGGTGTACATGTATTCTTCTATTGCTTAACTATGAGATTTAAATATTTTTAAAAGACAAAGATGTTGGGTATCATCTATCTCAGACTCTCCTCATTTCACTTTCATGTTAGGATAGTAGCTAGCATAACTGAAGCACCTAGAGCAATCCCTGGCATAGAGGAGGGATTCCATAAATATTTAACTGTCAGTTGTTTCGGTGAAGCAACAATAAAAACCCCTGCCCTCCTCCATTAGTAAGACACTCACAAATAGTAAGAAACACAAATATCATCCAAGTTGGACTACTCAGTTAGGGATTCCTCTGATACTTCCAATAAAATGGTCCCCCAAAATAACCATAGATAGCCTGAGAAAATGTTAAACATTTTTTTAACCCACACATTTTCAAATATTTGATAAGAATTTCAGAGCCAGGCACAGTGGCACATGTCTGTAATCCTAAAACTCAGGAGGCTGAGGCATGAGAAGTCCAAAGCCAGCCTTAGTAACTTAGTGAGGCTCTAAGCAACCTAGTGAGACCCTGTCTCAAAATAAAAAAAGTACAAAGGGCTGGGGATGTGGCTTAGTGGTTAAGCACCTCTGAGTTTGATCCCCAGTACCAAAAAAATAAAAATAAAAAATAAAAAATTTCAGATTGAGGAAAGTGCAATAGCAGACTTAAAAAATACTTGGCAAATGGGAGAAGCAGAAAGAAAGAAGGAAAAAGAAAGGAGAAATAAGAAAAGAGACAAGAGAAGGTGGCGGATAAAACTGGAAAGAAAGTTGAAGACTTACACTTGGAACTGGGCAAGAAGCAGGAAATACTGCAATGGTTTTCTAACAGAAAATATCACTCAGGCCCAGAAGCCACCTCCTGCAATCAATGATCTCCATCAAATTTCTTTATTGCTTTTATCAAGAACTCAAGAGGTGATTTTGGAAGGGAACATCTGAGTGGCTAGAGGCTAGTCACTTGTCTATTTTCTGGCTGAAGCAGGGTAGGATGAGAAGAATCCATTAAAGAGGGTTTCCAGGGACCTTTCAGACTTCCTTAGTTGGTGGTGGACCCACAGATTTACCTTTATGCCACAATATTCAATGGGAAAAGAATTAAATCCCAACAGAAACTAAAGTACTGTTCAGAAAGAGAGAAGACATTGAGGAGTGTCCTGAAAGCAACCAATGCCCACTTCAGGAGAGAAACATTGATGTTTTCAACAGAGCAAAAGTGGCTAATGGAAAATGGCTAGTGTGAGAGGAGTAGGGTCTAGTTTTTTCTTTTTATTTCTTTTTTTTTTCAAAAGGCTGTATTGCTCAAGAACCATTTGAAAGGATTCTTGACTTTCACCTGCTCTTATCAAGACCACTCATTCCTAGTGTATTCAAATTTCCACTGAGTGGGACATAGAGTATTTTCTCTGAACTTATATATATATATATATATATATTTGAAGAGTAGAATAAAGAGGGGAATTTTTAAAGCCAGAAAGGATTTGAACAACTGGAGTTTGGAGAAAATTTGTAAACAGTGACAATAGTGTGAGAATATTATGAAATCACAAATCTTGAAAAAATTATGTGGAATGCTGATGGAGAAAAATGCCAGATGGTGCTAAATAAAAAACAGACTACCTGGCCACTTTAACTGTTTTTTTTTTTTTCTCCCCACTGCTAACTTGTGGAATGAATTGGATTTATAGGCATGACTAATGATTACTGATCAAACATCCTGGCAGAACCTCTCTTTTTCACCCCCTTTTCTGACTTCTAACACCCACACGAAAGCAAAACACTTACGCCATTATCTAAGCATCCATGCCTGTGTGTTGCCCTGCCCTTCCTAACACGGCTTTCCTTACCTAGTATCCGTTAGATACAGGTTAACAACTCTCATCTTGCCCAAAGGTCAACTTCCCTGTGACTTTTTCTGTGATGGATCCTATCAGCTAGAAGCATTTGTCCCTCTACATTCCCACAGAAGTACAAATGTTCTCGTGTAAAGGGCTATGGTTTTACTTTCTAGTTACCTTTTAAACTTTCACATTTATATGAATAAATAAAAAATGATCAGTGACATATTAATTGAAATCTATAATTAAATTGAAATGTATAATTAGGAGAAGCACACATTTCTTTGACTTTGTAAGTGTCCATTTCTCAGATACAATTTATCTCCATACACAGATGAGTCTGTACCTCAGTCTGAGCCATATTCAGGTCAGTGATGCTTTTTTGTTATTGTTTTTTGTTGTTGTTGGTTTGTTTACACATGAAATCTCATTGGGTTAAGTACCCATTATGGTGGCTTCCCCAAACAAAGTTCCAGAGGTGTATCCATGTCTAATGAGTGAAGACTGATGGCAACTTTTAAATGATACTTCTCTCCACCTTCAAAAAGATACAAGTGTCCAGGCTCTGTGGCACATGTCTATAATCCCAGCAGCTCAGGAGGCTGAAACAGGAGGATCACGAGTTCAAAGCCAGCCTCAGTAACAATGAGGCACTAAGCAACTCAGTGAGACCCTGTCTCTAAATAAAATACAAAATAGGGCTGGGGGTGTGGCTCAGGGGTTGAGTGCTCCTGAGTTCAATCCTCAGTTACCACCCCCCTCAAAAAAAAGACACAAGTCTATTGTAGCCTGGCAGCTCCTATGGGGCTATGTAAACATTATGTGTATCCATTTCAAGGGACCAGCATATCCCCTGTAGAACTGATGAATAGCAAGAGAATATTTGAGAAGGACCCTTGATGCACTGCAGGGTAACCAGAACTTTAAGGTTTTCCCCAGGATGAGGTTAGTTTCTAGTGGAAATGGTGATGGGTCCCTTAGAAGCCTGAGGCACTGGAGTAATAGTACCTACTCTAAGGCAGCTGAATTCTTTTGAGTGTATCTCTCTAGGGGAGTCTTTCAGAATTGTTGGGCTCATTCTCAAGGAAAGCTCTGCAGAGAGCAGCTGTTGGCCAGTCCAGCATGCTATTCATCTTGCTCAGTCTTACAACCACCCACACCTGGTAGTGTTACTTACCTGACTGGTAAATATTCATGTGCATAAGGGATTCATGGGGTTATTGCTCAGCTGATGCAATGATGAACTATAAGATTAGACAGGGAATTTCATGTTGAGACTCTGAAGAAATTGCAAACCATGGCAAACCATGTCCCAGGACCTAATTTTTTAAAAATTTAATTAGTTATACATGGTATAATTAGTTATACATGACTGTAGAATACATTTATAATTAGTTATATGACTATAGAATGCATTTGTGCACTTTTATACATCATACATAGATGGAATATAATTTCTCATTTTTCTGAGTGTACATGTTGTAGAATCCAAGGGAGATTTTGGTGGAGTCAGTCACAGACTGGCTTACCACCAGCCAAAGGCCCAAGGCTCATATTTTAACTAATGTTTGATGTGAACAATATGTGCCTAAAACAAATAAGAGAATAGTATATTTGCACAGAGCTGAAAGAGTGTCCTGGATAAGAGTTCTGAACTCAAGATTTAAGTTTGAATCCTAGCTCTGCCACTAACTCACTTTAAAACATGTAAGTCTTTAAGCCTCAGTTTCTATGCCTGGAATATAAAGATGATAGTGATAATATCTTTTTCACTGTGTTGTTAACAAAACAAAAATGAAATAAATCATAGAAAATATTTAGCATTGTGTGTATAAGGTGTTCAATAAGTGTTAAGTGTTGATACTGGTATTATTGCTACAACTCTGTCATTATTGACCATCATGAACACAGGCCCTAGAGTGCATTTGGGTGCTCAAACCATTTTCAATTGATGGAATATTTCATGCATGAATCCCCCTCCTTCTTTCCTTTCTTCCTTTCTTCTTTCCTTCTTTCCTTTTTTCCTTTCACTTAGTAATCATATGTTGATAATCTGGTCAAGATTTTTACTTGGTAATAGGAATGCAATGAGAAGTTTAACATCTGTTTTCCATGAAGTCATAAACAAGTAGAGAGGCAGGCACATAAGTAATTGCAGAGCATTGTGATAATTCAATAGGTGCACAGGGTAAACTAGTAGCATGAAATAAGTGTTAAGAAATTATATTAGCGAGAAAATGGTCAGAGGTCAGAAATGAGCATTAGCCAAATGGGTATGAACGGCATGGACATTTCAACAGAGAAGAAAGAGGCAAAAAGTGCTAAGGGTGTGCAACAGGGTATGTTTTGGAAATCATGAGTAGTTGCATAAACATGTAACAGTGCATACAGGGGTACATTAGGATATGAGGCTAAGACTCTGGCACAGAGAGATATATGTAGTTTGGAATTCAAGGAAAAGACACAGGTTTCTACGTGTTAGAATAATCATTTCAGAAGAAGTAGGGAGTAAAGAGAAGCAGTTGGAAACAGGAAAATCAGGGGGGTATTACAAACATCCAAAAGAGAAAAGGTGAACTAAAGCAGCATGAATGCAAATAAAGACTCAGAGGACATAGAAATCCTTACAATGCTTTCCACTGCAAGAAGGATCCAATTAAAATGGTTTAAGCATTAGGAAAATCCATGAAGTGAAAAATCAATGAGGTCTAGAAATTCTTAAGATTGGTTAAGCCAGGTGAGGTGGTGCACACCTGTAATACCGGTCACTTGGGAGGCTGAGGCAGGAGGATGGCAAGTTCAAAGCCAGCCTCAGCAACCTAGTGAAGCTCTAGATAACTTATCAAGAACTTATTGCTTATTTCAAAATTTAAAAAAGTAAAAAGGGTTGGGGATGTGGCTCAGTGGATAACTCCCCTGGGTTCAATCCCTGGTACCAAAAAAAAAAAAAAAAAAAAAATAGGGGGTTGGGGATATAGCTCATTTGGTAGAGTGCTTGCCTAGCATGCACAAGGCCCTGGGTTCAATCCCCAGTACCACCATAAATAAATAAATAAATAACCAAACAAACAAATAAATAAATAAATAAATAAAAGATTGGTTAAATAAGTATCTGAATTACTGATTTTTCTCTTTGTTGACTTGTTCTCTTGGACTTACTCTTCTTCTGATCCCAATGTTGCTTCTGAGAATGCAGTCATCACAAGCAGACTCTGCAATGTAGATACAAAAAAAAGAAGTGCATATTTCCACATGTTTCTTATCCACAAATGTTTTCTCATTTGATCAGACAGAATTGTATCACATGGCCATTTCTGAACCAATCATTTGTAAGGTGGATGAAAAGAGTATTACAGGCTTAGACTATAATCAAGATTCCTCCAGTCTCTTCTGAAGTATAGTAACTCAGTACTTGAACAAAAATGGAACTTTCTTTTTTTTTTAAAGAGAGAGAGAGAGAGAATTTTTTAATATTTATTTTTTAGTTATTGGCGGATACAACATCTTTGTTTGTATGTGGTGCTGAGGATCGAACCCGGGCCGCATGCATGCCAGGCAAGCGCGCTACCACTTGAGCCACATCCCCAGCCCCAAAAAATGGAACTTTCTTGATAAGAAAGAAGGAAGGACAGAAAGAGTAATTGAGTAGACAATCATGATCATTCACTACTAAACTAAATTAGATAAGTCTCAGTGACCTAGTGTATATTAGGGCTGAGGAGCTAGAGATAATTCCCAGGCTTCCAGCTTAAAACTTACAAATAAATAATCTTATAAATTTTTATATAGACATTCTTCAAAAGGTGTAGATGAAGGACTATATTATATATTGTAGTCACATATGCCTAAGGGATAAAGAAAAGCCTTGAAATGTGAATTTATCTTAACTTCTATATGGAATTAAATCTGTTTTGAATGAACATTGAATATTCACTAAATTATTGCCCTAAATCAGCACATTTAGGAATAATATGTGCATATCCAATGATTTGATCTTATTTGTCAATAAAGTAAACATAGCTATGAATGCTAGCATTAATGCAAAATAAAATATTCTGCTTAGAAGAAATTCTTTATAAGGCAGAACAAATCAGAATTTTCTCCTACATATGATCCCTCAACAAATGTTAACCATATTATTTTTATATACTTGCTACAAATCCTCAAGCTTGAAATAGTTTATTTACCATGAACCAAACATCCAGACCTCTGTTCCAAAGTGATCAATCTTTGCTGTCTTTCTCATCAGTTAATGAAAAAAAAAATGCTCTTTAAGAGGGCACATTTGGTCTCTCCCTATTGCAGAATCCTGTCTGATTTCTAAAGATATGCTGCTATGTTACAAAGGCACCATCCCCACACTATAGGCAGGAAGATAGCTGCTTGAAATTAGCCTATATAAAGTTGCTTATGGGAAATAATAAAGCTGAAAGAGTTTTAAAACATCAGTCCTTATTTACATTTTCTTCTGTTTTTCAAATAAATACAATTTTCCTTTTTCTCCCTTCTTGCTTTCTTTCCCAAGAAAATACAATAAATATTCTTAAATAATTTGACACTAAAGCTATATGATAGAGTGTTTTAGTTCATAAGTCCTATAGTCTGTGAATTTTCTGCCACATATTAAATGAAGGGAACCTAACTTCAGCACTTTGTAAATAAAATTGATCTCCAGCAACATGCTAATTTCAATTTGTGGTACAAACAATACAAGGGGCATTCTGAATATTGATTCATGTTGGAAGCAGTCACCAATTAGTGTAAACAGCATGGAGACATTGATGCTAATTGTGCTGTAAGAGTGTTAAGCCCGAGAGGGAACACTAAGCGCTGTAGGGTAAGATTTCACAGAGGCAGCCTTGAGGACCAGTGATGTGTTTTAATTCATTCTAAAATGTAAGAAAAGAGACTGGAGTCTACTCTTGTATCTGGTGTAGAAAAAAAATACATATTATATAATTTTATAGCTTTCAAATTGAATAACATGATGCTCTAGAGTATCAGATAATTTTCTTAGCATGTGTTCAGTTTGGAACATTCATATTTATAGACAGAAAGGTGTTTTCTTCCCTCAACTGTCATTTTCCAACTATCTACTATGCAAATTCTTTTCTCAACAGTATATAACCCCATATGGACTACTATAACAGCTTCCTCATTGATCTTTCTGGTCATCTCTCTTCAATATGATAGGTTATTATTACAGGATCATACTGATGATAGTATTCATATATTTAGTCCCTAAACAATGTTCTATCCCTTGCCCCAAGATGTGGTTAAGATTTTGGGGTATACGGTCCCAATCTAACTCTCAGCTCTGTATGCCATTGCTCTACTATTTACATCAGTGCCCTCACCTGAAGAAAGGGTTGATCATGCTAACCAGATGTCTGTCTCTTTGAGGATAGCCTATAAACAGGGAATCATTTGTTTTCTTTGACTACACTACACCTTCTTCCTGCCTCTGCATATATTCTTCCTTCTACAAAGAAGAAAGGCACATCCTTCTCTACCTACATCTTTACTATGTTTGAAGACTGTGGAACGCAACCCTCTCAAGTATAACAACTCCTATGTCTTGTTTCCCCAACAGAAACTATGGAGATTCCTCACCCATGATCCTATCTGGTGTTCATCTACATGGGACATGTGTGAGTGTTACTATGTGAACTCACTTTCTTGAGAGTAAAAATGGCTCCCTGAACTTTTCTGTTCTTTTGGTAACTGACTAATGGAAACTGAGCACTCCACAGGATCTGCAAATACATTCTTAGCTCATTGCCCATTTTTAGAGGAAAAAATATAAAGCTGAGGTTCAGAATTTAAGCTATGGAATCATCATAACTGAATCAAACCTTTGACTTCCCTGGGTGATCTTAGGCAAAATTCTTATGCACTATGAACTTCTATTGTGTCATAGAGTAACAGGAATTGAAATCGCATCATTGTCACAAGAAGATGGTTATGTGATTGATGGACAAGCTCCAACAAAAATGCTGAAAGAATGTAAACTTTCATTTTGAAAATGGAATCCAAAAAATTATGAACATATTATTTAAAATGAGAGACAAGGTAGTAGGCTCCTTGTTGCAGATATTGACTTCATATCTTCAAGTCCTCATGAAATCATAAAAATGCCAAACATCTCAACATTAAGCTCCCACTCCCCTGCCATAGTGAGAAAATTTTGCAAAGTTTAAAGCTTGCTCTTGCTATTCTCTTTTTTTCTTTTTTTTATTGGTTGTTCACAACATTACAAAGCTCTTGACATATCATATTTCATACATTAGATTGAAGTGGGTTATGAACCCCCAATTTTACCCCAAATGCAGATTGCAGAATCACGTCAGTTACACATCCACAATTTTACATAATGTCCTATTAGTATTTGTTGTATTCTGTAATGAGAATAGCAACCTTTCCTATAGTAGGGGATAGGAAAGGTTGCTATTCTCATTAGAGTTTTGTATCTTCCCAACTGAATCTTCTGACCTGGTTGTGTCTCAGGCTCACTACAAACAAATCATGGGTATAAGACAACTCTAGCATACCTGTAAGTATTTATTATTGTATTATACAGATCATTTTCCTTTGGATATTCTGGATTCCATCCTGTCCTAATATTGCCCTGCAAACAAGAATCTTCACTCTTGGAGAAGGAATATCACACCCATCTAGAATTTATGAACCTTTCTTTTATTCTTGTTGATTGGGTGGCCATATTTCATTTGGTAATATTTCATTTGGTAAAGAAAAGAGTTAATTAAGATAATGCATGGAAAACAATTTTTATGATATGGGCATATGTTCATTAAATCAGAGTTATAATTATTGCTTTAGTTTTTTCATATTAGTTTTTCTCCTTCCAGTGGAGGACATAAGTTGAATGATTTAATGTACATTATGTGCGTAGAACTACTTTGGATTTTCCTCCCAAGACTTACCAGGACCGATGGGGACAATAGGAAGAAGAATGGAACCAATGATATTTGTAATGGTAGAAGTATTATTTGGGAGCAGTGTGTAATTAGTGCCAGCCTAACTTTTCTCTGGAATGAATATGCTTTTTGATAAGGTATAACCAGAAAGGACTAGAGAAAAGGCAATAAAAGGCAGAAAGGAGAAGCCGGCCATTTGGACTCTCTGGCCTGGCTGCCTGCCTGTTGGAGAATTCAACTGACTACATCTAGTTCTAATCAAGCAGCCCAGAGTTATGGGGCACCTATCATATGTTCAAAGTCCTGACAAATTCTTTGAGGGGAAACCAGGAAAATAATGGCATGTTGCTTTCTTATCTTTGACCTGACCTCTTATTATTAGAATGCTTAAGAGCTCAGCTTTTAGTCTTTTTTTCTTCCTTCTGTATCTACACTCACACCTTTGGTAAGTTCACACTTTAAATACCAATTACATGCAGAAGACTCCCAAATTATTTATATCTCCATCTGGACCTCTCTCCTAAACCCCACAGTCATATGTTCAGCTTTCAGATGCCTAATATATAGCATTAAGAGATCTAACAGACTTCTCAAATCTGAGACGGATTATACTCAGAAGTAGATTCCTAATGTTCCCCCTCGTCCCTGTCCTCTCCCCTACCACAAAAATCTATCCCACCGATAGCCTTCCTCTTAGTGGAAAATACATCCTTCTAAGTAGTAGGACCAAAATCCTTGGAGCTGTCTTTGATTGTGTTCTTTCTTCAGACTTCAAAAATAATTTTTCAAAAATGTTGTTGGATTTGCCTTCAATAATTTATCCAAGAACTGACCACTCTTCCTTATCTCCACTGTTACCACACAGGTCTGAACAGTCATCAATTGGATTTCTGAGTGCCTGCAGAAGTTTCTAAACTGGAATTCCTATTTTCTCCGTATCTCTACCTTCATGATCTGTCCTCAATTCATCAGAGTGATGATCCCAGAACCTAAGTCAGACTGTGTCCCCTCTCCGCTCAACACCATGATGGCATCCCGTTTGTATTAAAAGCCACAATTTTTACAATGGTCTACAGAGCCTTATGTGATCTGGCCTCATTACATCTCTAAAACCTATAACTTCTTGCTCATTCAGAAGCACTGCCTCACTCTCTACCATCCTTACAATTTTTCAAACATTGTCCCTGTTTGTTCACATGTGTCCCCCAAAGTTTTTTTGTTGCAAACTAGATTCCCCAGTGCCATGGTGTTGGAGATGGGCCCAGAAGAAGGTAGGTAATCAGGACATGAGGGATCCACTTCGTGAATGGGCTAATGCCATTATTTTGGGAGCAGGTCCATTAACAAGAGACATTGCCTTAGGGGAAAAAAAAGTTGTTTGGCTCCCTATTAATCTATCTCTCTTGCCTCCCCTTGCCCTTCTACCTCTGCCATGGGATAATGCAGAAAGAAGGCCCTTGCCAGATGCCAGCCTTTCAATCATAGGCTGTCTAGCCTGTAGAACCATGGGTAAGTAAATTTCTGTTCACTATAAATTATCCAGTCTGTGGTGTTCTGTTACAATACCAAAAATTGACTTCAGAGCCTCTCACCTTAGGGTCTTTGTATAGGCCTTTCCCTCCACCAAGACTTCTCTTCCCCAAGTTGCCCACTGGGTGGATACTCTCTTGCCTCCTTTCAATTTTTGCTGTGATGACACCTTCTCCCTAAGATGCTCCCTGATCACCTGAAGATATTAAATCAAGACTTCTCAATATTAGTCTAATTAGGCATTTTTATTTAAAAAGGCAGCTAACCTGCAGAAAACAATAAATGAATGTAATTCAATCTTTACTCAGTACACCTCAATTTTTAAAAAGATGAGTTATATTCTAAAACATCAGCAATATGCTTTAAAAATCTTGTTTTCCTTTTCTCTCAATCTCAGTTGCTCTCAAAACATGATCACTATTCCAGGTTCTTTACTGAATTATATCTTCCCTCCCCAATCCCAAATATTTCCCCATTCTTATATATGCTCTATAAACTATTTCCATCTCCTCGATCTGTCTCCACTCTCTATCTTATAAAGCAGTTTAGCCTTTTGGGATCCTTATGTTTTTTGCTTTGCCAATATTTGACACGTGACTCCTGAAGGAAATAATTGGTTCCAGCCCAGCAAGCAAGAATCTTCACTTTTGGAGAAGGAATATCACACCCATCTAGAATTTATGAACCTTTCTTTTATTCTTGTTGATTGAGTGACCAGTGGTATAGACAGAGGAATTTCCATGGATTATGCAAGACATAGGCTAGAGCTCACAAATTTTGTAGACTTTCTGTGGGCCAAAAGTAAGGCATCCAGATAAAGAAAAAAAAATTAAACCTAAAGGTGAAGAATTAGGTAGGTTGCCCAAATAAGGCAGCATAACAAGTTCAAAGAACAGGGAAAATTAGGTTGAACAAATAAGACAACTCTAAAAGTCTGGAAAAGAATTTTCCAGAGAAGACTGAAGGTTGTTCAGTCATGCTTCATTTAAAAGTCATTAGAAGATCCTGCTCTCTTCCCCTTTAAAATCTACATAGAATTTGTTGTTTCTCACACCTCCTTAACTACCACCGGATCCAAGTTCCATCATCTGTCCCCTAGACCATTACCTTGACTTTCCCATGGTCTTCCTCTGCACACTCCTGCTCCTTTTCAATCCATTCTCAGCATACACAAATATCTTCTATATTTATAATTTAAACTGGATTATTCATTTGTTTGCTTATAATCTTCCCATGGTTTTTCATCAAAATCACATCAAATCCTAAAATGCCATATACATGATATGGCTCTTGGATTAGATTTTCTTCCACCCTGCCCTTCCTCTACTCCAGCCATACAAGCCTCCTTTTAATTCCTTGAATATGTTGAATATGTGCCTACCTCAGGGCCTTTTCACAACCTGTCCTCTCAATGTGAAAAGTTCTTCCCTTAACACATCACTCAATCTCTCACTTCCTATAGGCCTTCAATCAAATTCCACCTTCCCAAGAATGTGCTCCTTGACTATCTTACTGCAGGTCCCTCCTCTCCCTTTCTCTGTTTTATGTTTTCTCCATGGCACTTCTCATCATTAGACATATTGCATATTTATTGTTGGGCTGGTGTTTCTTCTGCTCCTCCAGATCCCCCTCCACTTTTCTCCACACCCTTTCTGTGTGATGAAAGCACTGGCGTGAACTGCACCATGTGGGCGTTCTAGCATTCTGGCCCTCTGGATTCCAGTTCAGTTCCATCACTGGTGGGCACTGGAAGGAGACCAGAGGCTGGAAAGAGGGCAGAGTTGTAGTATTAACTCCCCATCTGCCATCCTGCCACTTTGCTGTGGGTGATAGCTCTGTTTCTTCTTCCCAGGGTCACAACAGTGAGAACACAATCCCCTACTTGCAGGTCTCTCTCACTGGGTTCCTGGAGTTCTTCCTGTCCCCTAACTCTTGAGGCCTACAGTGGCAAAGCTCTCTACTGTTGTGAAGCCCAGGATATAAGACTATTCCTTTCTGATTTCCTTTAATCCTGTAGCACCTTTCTAATCAGTCCCTCCATGGAATGCTCCCCAATCAGTTACCCTGCTTGGCTCACCATCTGTTTCCTGTAGACAGTTCTTCATTGACTTGTGTATTGGCTATCTTCTCCTTTAGACACACACACACACACAAACACACACGCACACACACAAACATACACACTGCCCAGGATAGGGATTTAGTGACTAGAACAATACCTATTATGTAATAAAGAATTGACAAATCTGCTGACAGATGGATATATAATGAATGAATAAATGTGTGCTCTTTTTTTATTCTTGTATAAACTTCATGAAATAGGAACCATTGACTCCATTTTACAGATGAGGATACTGAGGTTCAAAAAGAAGCAACGTGGCCAAGATAGTACAGCTAGTACAAGACAAAGCTGACTAGAATCAGTGCATGTATTTGCAGTTCTGCCTTGTGTTATTTTTTCATTATGTCACACAAGAGCATTCATATTGCCATTAGGTAAAAGGTTGTTCATTCTATTCTCCTTGTTTCATGGTACTGAGTTATGCCACATAGTTTGTAAATTCCTTAGCTGCCTCCACAGTTAAGAAATGACTACAGAAATAGGCCTTTGCTTTTAGCAAACAAAAGAAGATTTAATGACCTATCATCTAGTAAAGAAAAATACTTTAAAATCAGAACACATATTAAAACCAAACCATGGGTAAATGTTCTTGGCTGAGATGATTATTTCTTAAGCATACTGCCATCACTGTTTTGGCAAAATTGCATTAAATGTCCAATCAAAGTGGAGACTGGAGTCAGAGAAATGACTAGTTTGGATCCAGCTAAGAGGAAGTGCTTCCAACCCCAGAGGAGTTTGCTGATGTAAAACAGAGAGGAATCCAGCTCCCAGTCTGAAGGCAAGAGCTCTAGCCTTTTTTTATGTCAGACTAGCTGACTCCTGGGACCATGATCTGTTTTTCTCTGAAAATTGAGTAGTCCATCTTTGTATTTCTCTAAACCTACAAAAACTTCTCTCCTCTTCTTTTATCCTACTCCATAACAGCTAGGCCATTAAAGATGTCAGAGGTAGAAATAAGATACTAACATGCTAGTGTCTGTTGAGGGAAGGCCTAGAAGAAATTCTAAAAAACAAATTGTCCAGTACTATGCATGAAATTTTCAAATGGAAAACAAGGGAAAGATTCTTGTTATAAGAAGAAAGTGTATTTTAGGTTCAGCCTGCTCCTACAGGACTTTTTTAAAAAGAGTTTTAAACCTATTGGAAGTGACTTGTCTTCTTTTAAATGTCACATGGAAAGTGAAGAATATCTCATCCCAACATTTTTTCCAACATAAAAATAGCAAACTGGAGGGAGGAAGCTATCAATCAGTCAGCAAATACATCTGAGTGTCTATCATGTCCCAGGCAATGTACAGTTCGGGAGGCCATAGCTGACCTGGCTGGGCATGGACCCTTGCCTTCAGGGGGCTTACATTGCACCAGGGAAAACAGATACCAAATAACTAAATTGATTATTTTTGTGTATGAAAATGGCTATGACGGTAGAGTGTTATTATGGTTTATTAGAAGGAAAATTTTTAATAAGTAGGATCAGGAAATCTCCGTGAGCAGGAATAAGCTGGAAGAATGAGTAGATTGGAGGGCTGTAGAGCATGTCTACTGTATTAATAATTATAAAACCAGAACTAGCATAGGCCCTGACAGATAAATATGATTTTTGATAATCATTACTATGCAACAATCTGACCCCCAAAAGTTAATAGCCTAAAATTGCAACAAATAATTAGTTTTCAAAATTCTTCAGGTTGGTTGGAATTCATTGAAGATCCCTCTGCTCTGTGTGCCATTTACTTGCGTCATAGTCATCTAAGGGCTCAAATGGACTGGAAAATTCAAGATGACTCATTCATACATCTGATATCTTGCTGGTGATGACGGGAATGCTTAGACTCAGCAGAAAAAGTTGGGGCTGCTCATCCTCTTTCTTCTTCCCTATGGTTCTAGGGGTACTCCGCCTTCACCATGCAGTTTCTCCAACAAGGTAACTAGATAGTAAAGGTCTCCCTAAAGTATAAAAGTGGTAGCTGCCATGCCTTCTTAAGGCCTAGGCAGAACTCTGAAATGAAGTCACTATTGCTGCTTCCTGATGGGAAAAGTGAGTCCCAAGGTCATCCTAGATTCAGCATGGGAGAAGACAACCCAAGAGTATGTCTGTCTAGAGGTGTGGTTCATTGGAAATCATTTTTAGAGACTAGCCATTCTATAGAGTGTCTGATAATAAGACTCAATCAGTATTATTGTTTAGAGTTGAGTTGTCCCCCAAAAGCTCATCTGTTAGACAATGCAAGAAAGTTTAGAGGGGAAATGATTTGGTTATAAAAGCCTTAACCTAATCAGTGCATTAATTCACTTGAATGGATTAACTGGGTGGGGACTGTAGGCAGATGGGAAGTGGGTCCCTGGGGACATGCCTTGGGGTTATATTTTGTCCCCATTGAGCTTAAGTCTGTCTGCTTTTTTGTTGTATTGTCCTGGGCTCTTTCCTCTGTGTGTCCTCTGCTCTGATGTACTGCCTCGCCGCTAGCACAGAGCAATGGAGTCAGCCATCTGTGAACTGAGAATAAACTGTGAGCACCAAATAAACTTTTCCTCCTCTGAAATTGTTCTTGTCAGGTCTTTTGGTCACAGCAGCGAAAAAGCTGACTAACACAGCCAGTCCAAGAATAGAGGCATACGTAGCATAAGCAGAATCCTTGAGGGTTGGCAAGCATATGCAAGTAAACTGAAAGAGCTGGGTTCAATTCAGCTGGAGCACAGCGAGAGAAGCATCATGGAGAATGAGGCTGGAGCCTGACTACCTCTGAGCTTTTCAGTTACATAAGCCAATCAATTCCCCTTTTCCCCTTGCTTGAGTTGATTTTTTTTTTTTTAATCTTTGAATCAAGAGGACTGACTAATAATGGGGAGGCAGCAAATCATGCCGCCCAGGAGAGGAAGTCCCTGGAAGTGACCTTACCACTGAATACAAAGTCATTTAGAAACAACCTGTTCTGTACAAATGCTGAGAATTATGATTATACCTATGTACAGGCTGCACACTCACTCTGAGTAGGATAGAGCCTGCCCCTGACATCAAAAAGAGAAAGGTCTGTGGGTGGATGTTCCTAATGGCTACAGAAAGCCCTTTCCACATGCATAATTAACACAGACAGCCAACCATTGCTTGGTACTCCTGCAGTAGCTGGTCAAACCCTTTAAAGGCTGCTTGAGCTGGGCAATGTAAATTTGCATGTGTCGGTTTCCATTAGCTACAATTCCAGGCTTCTGAATCCAACAGTGAGACTGTCTTGAGAATTCCTATGTTATTAATTTGTTGTACAGATTCAATAAGAAAATTCATGCAGAATACTTGGCACCGTAGCTGGGAAGAATCTATTAAAACTCCAATAAGCATTGGTTTTTACTTTTGTTATTGTTATCTGCTCTTATAATTCCAAAATGTTTTGATGAAATGGTAAAAGGAAAAATTAGAGAAGAAAAACACTGCTCCTTGCCTCCAGTCTAGACCTACTTTTGTTTCTGCACAATGTCCTGTCACTCTTGTTCTTTCCTCCAGAGCTCTGATTCACAATTTGCTGGTATGTTTATCAGTGAGATTCCTTGGTTAATAATGGATGCCCTTACTTAACTGTAAGCTTCTGGTGAGCAGAATCCAAGGGATTCTGTTTCTTTTCTCTGCTCTTAAGGACCCAATACAAGGCCCAACACATGTTATATATTCAATGAATGCTAGAGGAGTAGATGGATAGAGAGAACAATGGATTAGTGAACAATGGGACAAGGGACTAGGGACTGAATTCATCATTGTAGTCAATCAAGCCAGGTTATCCCAGAGAAATCCAGTTTACAGACAGGTAGAAAATAATTACTTCCAGGACACCCAGGGGAAATGGTCCATTGCTCCATGTCCAGCCAATATGAATTGATTGCCTTTTGAGGGTTGATTTCTTTTAACATCTGGTTCCTTAAAAGCTGGCTTCCCCTAGAGAAGCAGATCTCACTTGCTGGAGAGATAAGTGCAGAGGCTAATGGTTTTTCCTCCAGCCAAAGTGTGAAAAACAGTCCTCTGTACACTTCATACAACCTCTGCTCTCTTTCTAAATGGGAATTATAGAAGGTGTAAAAGGGTATCTTTTTTTGCCAATGATCTAAAAGGACCATTTGTTCACAGTTGTTTGTTTAGCTGCCCACTCCAAGGTAAAATGTCAAGGTTAAAAGAAGGGTTCAAACCCAGGGGCTACTACTCTGCACAATCTGTGAAACCTTATGTAAATGAAGATACCCTCTGTTTTTCACCCACAAAACAGAGATACTCACTTCCTAGATTGTTGGTCTGACTGAATGAGACACTGGCCATCATGCACCCAGTACCAGACCCACAGCAGGGGCTCAATGAGTGAAATGTGCATGATTATTCTTCCTAGATGGCTCTTTTTAATCTGTTCATAAGAAGTGCTGATGAGGTTGCAAAGAGAAAAGGACTTAATTCTCTTGTTAGCTGAAAGAGATCCCCATCTCACCCCAAATCAAAAAGTCTTTCTAGGCTGTGGGTAACAACCCCTAGTAATTGGTATATACAGTCCTGAAGTAAAAGGCACTTATCAAACTCATTCAAGAATTGATTTCTCACCTAAAGAAGTTAGAAATTTCTTGAGAATTCATTTCTGGAATGAGAATATTACATTCATGTTACATTCTCTCTGAAGAGATTGTACACATTCACAAAATGCTAACACCACAAAGAAACAACATTTGAATGTGTTTGTAGAAAATAGTTTTGACATTGAAACTTGTTCTTTAAAGTCAGAAAATTCATATTCATATTATAACATCATACATGGGCACAAGGACAGGCAGATGGAAAATGCTAGCAAGTGCTTTATGTAGAGCAGAGGGCATGTTTGAGAAATGTGAATCATTTCAAAAAACAAATAAAAACGAATGTCCATCACCTTATATTAAACTTTAATCTCTAGGTAACTGTCAAGTTTTATATTTTCCTGCATCTCCTTTACTCTGTGGAGTCTCCTATGCCTTTTCCTGTCCCAAATAGAATGGGTAATTGTTAAAAATCAATCCATTATATTTTTATATAGAAATGAAAATCTTTCTCATTGCTGGTTCACTCAGGGGAAAAAAAAGATGAAAGATCTTTCTAAGTGGGTAAGTTGGATGTGTCATTAGCTGAATTAATCAATGGTCTTTGCCTTCACCATAACCTGACCTCTTCTAGAAGATTATAAGCATACCTCTCTTATGTCTAGTAGAAAACTTCTATTTTATGACTGGGGATTCAAGCTAGGCTCTCTTGCATCAAAGTTTTGGTGATTTTCTATCTATTGGAAGTACATGTTATTATGAAAGGCTGCTAGCTTGGAATAATAAAGCTGGAGGTCAGGGCTGGGGTTGTGGCTCAGTGGCAGAGTGCTCGCCTGTGAGGCTCTGGGTTCAATCCTCAGCACCACATATAAATAAATAAAATAAAGATATTGTGTCCATCTGCAACTTAAAAAAATTTTAAAAAAACAAACAAAGACTGGAGGTCAGATTCTAAGTCTACCACTTGGTAACTGTGTAAAATAGGGTATGTTGCTTTGCATCTCTGAACATCATATCTTATAGGCCACCTAATGGAGTAGGTAAAACAGGGCAATGTAGGTGTAGTGTCTGATACTCATGGTGGGGGGTTGTTAGTGGGGCTTATTTAATTCCCCTATTAGGTATACATTTTTCCAAAAATGCAACCTATCCAAGACAGAATGATCTGCACAGAATGAGAGGCCCAAACTTGTCTTATCCTCTTTTTGCTAGTAATTCAGTAGTAAATAGTTTGACTATAAGAACTTCATAATTTCTTCCAACTTTAGTTACTCCATGTATAAAATGACTTCTTATTTGAATGAAGATTTCAATCTAATTTTTCTCTCATTTCTCATTTTAGGGTGAGCCTGAAAAGCGAAAAATGTTGTTATAATATTGTACAGGGATCCAAGTAGTTCTTTATTACCTCATTTCAAAGTCACCAGTAAATATGCCTTTACCTGCCGAGGGCCTAAGTTCCAACCACATTCACCTTCCTTCCTTCCTTCCATCCATCCACCCATTCATCCATCAACCAAAGAAAAACACCCACTAAGAACTATGTGCCATACACCATGCTAGAAACAGGAACAGAGAAGTAAGATATGGCTAAATAGAGAACAGCAGGAAAACAAGTGATTACAACACATGATTACAACATTACCACATAGGATGGTGAGGAAGCCATGGACCCAAGAGGGTGATAGTCGTGGGATTTAGCTCTTGAACTCAGATTCGAAAGATAAAAAAGAAAAAAAACAAGGAAACAAGTACGATGCTGAAGCAAGATAGACCATGATGAACAGTTGGCACAGTAGTGGTTCTGCAGAGCTCAACTGCAAGTTGGCAAGGTACAACTGCCCTTTCTGAAGAGGATTCTTGTCATCCTGTAATTTCAACATTGTAAAACATCCTGGGATAAATCCAGGGTTCTGACTCAATGGAGCTTAAGTGAGTCTTTGGACTCTTGCTATGATTGAGTTTGGTTTGGTGAGTGTAAGTTTTGTTTTCATGTTGTCAATTTATTCAATCTGAGAAAATCAAGCTATTTAGAGAAGTCACCCAGCAATTTTAACAATTTTGTAACTCTATTGATTGAGATACCAATTCATTTACATATTTGGGACACACTATGAAGGAACTCCAAGGATTCATGAAGCTGTTTTCTGGGACGTTCTCCTCAATTGAACAGTTCTCTTCAACTTTAGGCATAAGCCTAGCAACATTATATGATCAACAGTTCTTTTGATATCGGGACCCTTTCTATGGGTAAAGGTACAAACAACGTAATACTATAGACCACTGCAGGTTTTCAAAATAAATGTTAAAAAAAAAAATACAGTGAAAAGTATTTCCCTGTACCCAAAACTTAGATTCAAGAAGGGTCCAGGTAACAAAATGTACTGACAATTACAGAGAGAGCTCTGTGTGGGCCACACATTAGCATGCTTCATTAAATCATCAAAAGTAAGTTGACCTTTCAGCAGGAAAGAATATCTAGTACAAAAAATGAAGACTTCATGATCCCAAAGTCACAAATTAAAGAGAAATGATTTGTTCAGACAATGCAATTCTAAGATTCAATAATGCCAGTTAATATGAATTTTATTCTGATGCCACCATGATGTGATAAATATATCTTGCAGATGCTTAAATCTGTTACTCATATAGTTCCCTGTGGTCCTGTTCAACAAGGTTGACAACTCTGTATTTCACACTTTAGAAGCTCTATAATAGGAACACAGGATACATCAACACACCCAATGGAAATACCCCTTTTCCCAAGGATCCCACATTCTGGTGGGGAGAGATAAACAATAAATATCATAATAAGTAGGCAATGTTGAGTAGGCAAAGGGGATTAAGAATGCCAGGGGTCCAGATAATTGAAGTAGACTTTATTGAAAAGGTGTCTTCTGAACACAGGAAATGGTAGGGGTGCAGAACTTTAAAGTCATCCTTTATAGGATGATTCTGGCTTCTGAACTGAGAAGACACTGTGAGGGGTCAGAGGGACTCAGGGATGAGAAGGCTACTGCATTCGTCTAGTAATGGAATTGATGATGATCTGGCTAAGATCACCAAAGATCATTAAAAATACTTGGATTTCCAGGGCAGTTTGGAAATACTATCAATGTAGTCTGGTGATGGAAAAAATATGGATTATGGGAGAAGAAAAAATATTAATGTCAAAGGTAAATCCACAGTTTTGTCCTAAAATACCAGAACTTCAATTGACATGGAACAATAGTTGAAGAGGAAAAATATGAGTCAAGATTGTGAGGAGCAGACTGGGGACACTTTAGCAGTTTAGGTTTAGGTTGGGAACAGCTCAAGTCTGAGATGTCTTTGGACTCTTGATATAGTTTGAGTTTGGTTTGGTAAGCCCCAAGGCACATTATGATTGAAGCCTTTGTCCACAGGGTGGTAGTGTTGGGAGGCACTGGCACCTTTGAGAGGCGGGACCTGGAGGGAGGTCCTTATGTCACAAGAGTGCTAGGTGGTTTTGGGGTGACTCCTTCATAGTTTTCCCAAGGAGACTGTAATAAATCCAGAGACTGCTCCACCCCATCTCTCACCGCTTCTGTTCTAGATGTTATCACTTGTTTTCTTCCACACTTGCCCACCATTGCTACCAGCAACATGATGTAATACAGCCAAGGAAGGGCTGGCCTTCACCACAGGGCCTGTGCCATGCTGTTTGGACTTACAGCCTCTAAAACTAAGAAACCTCTCTTATTAATGTAGTTGCCCCAAGTATTTCATTGTAGTAATGTAAAGATGACTAATACAACTCCAATCAGAGATTAGGAGTAGCGGTCAATTGGATATGCTCTGGAGTTCAAGAGAGTTTTAGCAAAAAGTTCAAATTTGCATATCTTTGGCTTAAAGATGACACTGCCTTAAAGCCATGATTTTTTAAAAATGACAGTGAGTGTAGAGAAGGAAGAAGACAAAGGATTTCCATCAGAAATTCATGTGGAATCAGTGGCCACCATCTTGGAGAGCTGAAGTATCCACCGCCACTCTCCGACAGACTGCAACAATAAAACAGGTCTGTGTCTTCTAGGCTCTCCTAGGCTTTCCGGGGGAGGGAGTATCAGAGTGAGCCCGCATAAAGACTAGGGGAAAACTAGAGACACCTGACCTTCAACTCCCCCTCCCATCAGCAGCCAAAACGAAACTTGTCTAGCCAGCGCTGGGGGAGGGGCAAGCAGAAAAAATCAAAACAATAGAGTGCCAGGGACCCCAATAGCCAATTGTGCGACCCTGGGGATCCGGGCTGACTGATTCGCCCGGCCTTCCCCACGGCTACAGAAGGCGGGGCGCCGCAGAGAAGTAATTAATTAGCAAGCAGGGAGAAAAGTGACTGCAATTCTGTGGAATCCTGCTGGATGAGCCCGCACTGACCCCCGGGCTGAGTACGGGATTTCAGAGGGGGAAGGAAGCGGTACAGTTCTATCCCCCACAACGGGAACAAAACGATAGAGTGCCGGGGTCCCCAATAGACACCCTCCACACCCAACAAACGGCAGGTCCAGAGTACACTTTGAACTGCCGAGAGCCATCACTCAGGGGAAATCTGGTCTAGCAGGAGAAACCAAGACTAGCAGGAGAAACTAGGGGACTAGAGGCCAGGCCCTCGCGACTGGGCGGCTGGAAACCGCAGGCCCGCCGGCGACAGTTATCCCACTGCCCGCGTAACTGGGTGGTAGGAGAACGCCTGCCCGCCGGCTACCGACCTCAGAACGGGGTGCCTAGAGATCGCCTGCCCACCGGCGACAGCCAGCCCGCTGCCCGCGCGACTGGGCAGCTGAAGTCCACTCCCCCGCCGGCGACCGATCACCCGCCCGCTGCCTGAGATACTGGGTGGGTGGAGACTGCCCGCCTGCCTCGACGGGGAGCTGAAACCAAACAGAGACAGTCCAGTCACACAGCCCCATTAGGACACCCCAGCAAGGAGCCTGGGGCCCGTCATAGCAGAGTAGTGACGTCACTGGAGCTTGGCCGTCGGAATTCCTTCCCAGCAAAATCCACGTTAGCAGGCACAGTTTAACAACACAAAGAAGAAACAACAGAGTAATACAGAACCAAAACAAATCTATAGAAGAGAGCAGAAACACGGCAATCAAATAGAGCTGGAAAGTAACGTGGACAACATGAGAAAACAAGGGTAAAAAGGAGTACAAACAATACAGGACAACTTAATTCTACAGGAGGACATAGAAACATCAGAAGCAGGGATAGGGAAAGAACTCAAGGCATACCTAACTCGAATGGAAAGGAATATTAGGGAAGACATGAGACAGCAAGTCCAAGCAATAAAAGTATATTTTGAAAACGAATTAAACAAACAAATTCAAATGGCAAAGAACGAGCTCTACCAGGAGATAGAGATCTTAAAAAAAAAAAAATCAAACAATAATCCTAGAATTGCAGGAAAATATAAACCAAATTAAAAACTCAAACGAGAATATTACAAACAGA
The DNA here is from genome assembly GCF_964194105.1 of Spermophilus citellus. Taxonomy (NCBI): domain Eukaryota; kingdom Metazoa; phylum Chordata; class Mammalia; order Rodentia; family Sciuridae; genus Spermophilus; species Spermophilus citellus. The sequence continues at coordinate 187,024,658 of NC_138182.1, forward strand.
CTTGATCAAGTAGAAGTCAGAACATCAGATAATGAAGACAAGGTTTATCAACTTGAAAAGAATATAGTCAACACAGAAAAGATGCTTAAATCCCATGAGCAATCTATTCAAGAGATATGGGATGTCATAAAAAAACCAAATTTGAGGGTCATCGGGATAGAAGAAGGCACAGAGACTCAAACCAAAGGAATGGACAGCATATTAAATGAAATAATTCTAGAAAACTTCCCAGAGATGAAAGATGAAATGGATTGCCAAATCCTGGAAGCCTACAGGACCCCAAACATTCAAAACCATAATAGACCAACTCCAAGACATATAATTATGAAGATAGCCAACATACAGAACAAGGAGAGAATATTAAAAGCTATGAGAGAAAAGAGGCAGATTACATTCAGGGGTAAACCAATTAGGTTAACAACTGATTTCTCATCACAGACTTTGAAAGCGAGAAGATCCTGGAACAATGTATTTCAAACGCTGAAAAATAATGGATTCCAACCAAGAATACTGTATCCAGCAAAATTAAGCTTCAGATTTGACAATGAAATTAAAATCTTTCACGATAAACAAAAGCTAAAAAATTCGCAGCAAGAAAACCAGCACTGCAAAGCATTTTGAGCAAAATACTACAAGAAGAGGAATTGAAAAATAGTGCCCAAAACTAACAGCAGGAGGTGTCTCAATAAAGGGGGAGGAAAATAACCAAAAAGTAAAACCAGCCAAACTAAAATAAATAAATAAAGAAGTATGACTGGAAGTACAAATCATATCTCAATTGTAACCTTAAATGTTAATGGCCTAAACTCACCAATCAAGAGACATAGGCTAGTAACCTGGATCAAAAAAACAAATCCAACAATATGCTGCCTTCAAGAGACTCATATGATAGGAAAAGACATACACAGGCTGAAGGTAAAAGGTTGGGAAAAATCATACCACTCACATGGCCCTTGGAAGCAAGCAGGAGTGGCCATACTCATATCGAATAAAATCAACTTTAAACCTAAGTTAATAAAGAAGGATAAAGAAGGACACTACATCCTGTTAAAAGGAACCATCCACCAACAAGACATAACAATTATCAATTTGTATGCACCAAACAATGGAGCTGCAACGTTCATAAAACAAACTCTCCTCAAGTTCAAGAGTCAAATAGACCACAACACAATAATTATGGGTGACTTCAACACACCGCTCTCACCATTAGACAGATCCTCTAGACAAAAACTGAATAAAGAAACTATAGAACTCAACAGCACAATCAATAACCTAGACTTAACTGACATATATAGAATATATCAACCATCATCAAGTGGATACACGTTCTTCTCAGCAGCACATGGATCCTACTCAAAGATAGATCATATATTATGCCATAAGGCAACGCTTAGTAAGTATAAAGGCGTGGTGATAATACCATGCACCATATCTGATCACAGTGGAATGAAATTGGAAATCAATGATAAAAGAAGGAAGGGAAAATCCTACATCACATGGAAAATGAACAATATGTTACTGACTGATCAATGGGTTACAGAAGACATAAAGAAGGAGATGAAAAAATTCTTAGAGACAAATGATAATACAGACACAACATACCAGAATCTATGGGACACAATGAAAGCAGTTTTAAGAGGAAAATTCATTTCTTGGAGTTCTTTCCTCAAAAAAAGAAATAACCAACAAATAAATGAACTCACACTACACCTCAAAAACCTAGAAAAGGAAGAGCAAAACAACAGCAAATGTAGTAGAAGACAAGAAATAATTAAAATTAGAGCAGAAATCAACGAAATTGAAACAAAAAAAAACATTGAAAAAATTGATAAAACTAAAAGTTGGTTCTTTGAAAAAATAAATAAGATAGACAGGGCCTTAGCCATGCTAACGAAGAGAAGAAGAGAGAGAACTCAAATTACCAACATACGGGATGAAAAAGGCAATATCACCACACACACTACAGAAATACAGAAGATAATTAGACAGTATTTTGAAACCCTATATTCCTATAAAATAGAAGATAGTGAAAATATCGATAAATTTCTTAAGGCATATGATCTGCCCAGATTGAGACAGGAAGACACACACAATTTAAACAGACCAATAACAAAGGAAGAAATAGAAGAAGCCATCAAAAGACTACCAACCAAGAAAAGCCCTGGACCGGATGGGTATACAGTGGAGTTCTACAAAACCTTCAAAGAAGAATTAATACCAATACTTTTCAAGCTATTTCAAGAAATAGAAAAAGAAGGAGCTCTTCCAAATTCATTCTATGAGGCCAACATCACTCTGATCCCAAAACCAGACAAAGACACTTCAAAGAAAGAAAACTACAGACCAATATCTCTAATGAACTTGGATGCAAAAATTCTCAATAAAATTCTGGCGAATCGAATACAAAAACATATCAAAAAATTTGTGCACCATGATCAAGTAGGATTCATCCCTGGGATGCAAGGCTGGTTCAATATACGGAAATCAATAAATGCTACAAAGAAGCTGCTAGAGTTAATAAATGAATTCAGCAAAGTAGTAGGTTATAAAATCAACACGCATAAATCAAAGGCATTCCTGTATATCAGCAACAAAACCTCTGAAATGGAAATAAGGAAAACCACTCCATTCACAATATCCTCAAAGAAAATAAGATACTTGGGAATCACCTAACAAAAGAGGTGAAAGATCTATACAAAGAAAACTACAGAACCCTAAAGAGAGAGAGAGAAGAAGATCTCAGAAGATGGAAAAATGTACCCTGTTCATGGATAGGCAGAACTAACATCATCAAAATGGTGATATTACCCAAAGTTCTCTACAGGTTTAATGCAATGCCAATCAAAATCCCAACGGCATTTCTTGTTGAAATAGATAAAGCAATCATGAAATTCATATGGAAAGACAAAAGACCCAGAATAGCAAAAGCAATTCTAAGCAGGAAGAGTGAATCTGGAGGTATAGCGATACCAGAGTTCAAACTGTACTACAAAGCAATAGTAACAAAATCAGCATGGTACTGGTACCAAAACAGGCAGGTGGATCAATGGTACAGAATAGAGGACACAGAGACTAATCCACAAAGTTACAACTATCTTATATTTGATAAAGGAGCTAAAAACATGCAATGGAGGAAGGATAGCATCTTCAACAAATGGTGCTAGGAAAATTGGAAATCCATATGCAACAAAATGAAATTTAATCCCTTTCTCTCGCCATCCACAAAAGTTAACTCAAAATGGATCAAGGAGCTAGATATCAAATCAGAGACAGTGCGTCTGATAGAAGAAAAAGTTGGCTCCGATCTACATATTGTGGGGTCAGGCTCCAAATTCCTTAATAGGACGCCCATAGCCCAAGAGTTAATAACAAGAATAAATAAATGGGACTTACTTAAACTAAAAAGTTTTTTCTCAGCAAGAGAAACAATAAAAGAGGTAAATAGAGAGCCTACATCTTGGGAACAAATTTTTACCCCTCACACCTCAGATAGAGCCCTAAAATACAGAATGTACAAAGAACTCAAAAAATTAAACAATAAGATAACAAACAACCCAATCAACAAATGGGCCAAGGACCTGAACAGACACTTCTCAGAGGAGGACATACAATCAATCAACAGGTACATGAAAAAATGCTCACCATCTCTAGCAATCAGAGAAATGCAAATCAAAACCACCCTAAGATACCATCTCACTCCAGTAAGATTGGCAGCCATTATGAAGTCAAACAACAATAAGTGTTGGCGGGGATGTGGGGAAAAGGGTACACTTGTACACTGCTGGTGGGACTGAAAAATGGTGAGGCCAATTTGGAAAGCAGTATGGAGATTCCTGGGAAAGCTGGGAATGGATCCACCATTCGACCCAGCTATCGCCCTTCTCGGACTATTCCCTGAGGACCTTAAAAGAGCGCACTATAGGGATACGGCCACATCAATGATTATAGCGGCACAATTCACAATAGCTAGACTGTGGAACCAACCTAGATGTCCTTCAATAGATGAATGGATAAAAAAAAATGTGGCATCTATACACAATGGAGTATTATGCAGCACTAAGAAATGACAAAATCATAGAATTTTCAGGGAAATGGATGGCATTAGAACATATTATGCTAAGTGAAGCTAGCCAAGCCCTAAAAAACAAATGCCAAATGTCTTCTTTGATATAAAGAAAGCAACTAAGAACAGAACAGGAAGGAAGAGCATGAGGAAAAGACTAATAGTAAACAAAGACGAATGCGGGGAGAGAAAGGGAGAGAGAAGGGAAAGCATATGGAAATGGTAGGAGACCTTCAATGATACACAAAATTATAAGAGGTTATGAGGGGCAAGGGGGAGTGGGGGAAAAGGGGAGAGAATTGAACAACAGCAGAGGAGGTAGAGAGGGAAGATGGGAGGGGAGGAGAGGGGAGGGGGGATAGTAGGGGATAGGAAAGGTAGCAGAATACAACAGTCACTAATATGCCATTATGTAATAATGTGAGTATGTAACAGTTGTGATTCTGCAATCTGTATTTGGTGTAAAAATGGGAGTTCAAAACCCAATTGAGTCTAATGTATGAAAGATGATATATCATGAGCTCTGTAATGTTTTGAACAATCAATAAAAAAAAATTCATGTGTATTAGCTTCTTATTGCTGCTTTAACAAATTAACACAAATGTAGTGGCTAAAACAACATAAATTTACAATCTTACACTTTTAGAGGTCAGAAGCCTTAAATGGGTCTCATTAGGCCAAAATCAAAGTGCAAGCAAAGCTGTGTTCCTTGCTGCAGGTTCTAGGGGGAAATTGTCTTCTTTTCTAGCTTCTAGTGGCCGCCTGGGTGCTTTGCAGTTCCCTTCTATCTTCAAAGATAGCAATGGCCACTTAAGCCTTCTCACACTCTTACCAAAATTCTCGCCATGAAAAGTAACATACTCTTAAATTCCAGGGATTAGTATGTGGACTTTTTTTTTTTTGAGAAAAGACTTTAGGGTGCCTATACAACACTGTAGAAGAAGACTAGCAATAATGCAGAATCCTGGGTTCCACCCTAGACCTACTGAATCTGAGTCTCTGTGGAATGGAGTGCAGGAATCTGTTTCATAAAGAAGCCTCCTAGGTGATCTTTACATACTTCATTGTCCTAGCGATAAAACGTAGTGACAAAAGGAGATAAGCCATGTAATATGATTTTAAAACCATCTCACCCAGACTTTGTCCCTGTGGACCAGGGAGACACTGTGTGAGAAGTTCTCAGCCAAGAGAACAGGTTATAATTCAGAACCCCTGTGATCAGTAGGAAGGGCTGGAATATGGCCCTGTGCTTGCTAATTCCTTTCCCAAAGCAGCCCAAAGGCCAAAGAGGTGTGAAATTGCTTTATCAAGATAAACTCCAGAGGGACTGGACCAGCCTGTCTTGAAGGGAAGTGACATTCCACTGCAGACCCTGGCTTCTTCCGGGGCAAAGGCTTTAGGATTTGGATATTTCTGTTTATGAATGTTGGGGAATTTCCCAAGCCATGTGATATGATTTTAAAACCATTCTAAAACATAAAAATCAAAACTGTTTAGGTTTTCCCCTTCAGTTGGCTCCAAGGACCTTTTAAGATTGGAAGCTCCAAACAGAATTTTTCTTTATTTACAAAATTTTAAAATCTACATATTTTTCCTTTAAAATGAATTTCCTAAATTTGTTATATATGAAATAGGAGAATGCACCTACATATAAAAATTTAATTCAGAAATATAGGTAACAAAACATCAAAGACTGCCCCCATCTCCATCATTACAAGTAACTGATTACTGTCAGAGGTCAGGGGAGCACCCTCCCCTTCTCCCTTTTTACGCACTATCGCCCACAGGAGTGCATATGCAATATTTATCTCTTACATTGAGGAGGCCATGCTTTATTTTATCAGGTAAGATTTTAGGGATCTATGAAAGACAGCATAAGGATGTTTACCTTATTCTTAATTATGGCATAGTTTCCTAGTTTGTATAAACCTCAATGTTTATTCTTTTATTATGGAAGGCAGATAAGTCTTCTTCCTACTTCCTAATCATGTAACCATGAGAAAGTTGCTTAACCTCCCAAGGCCTCTTGTTTCCTCACAATCAAATAGAAATGCTGATGCTACTTACCTTGTAGGTTTGAGTGTGGTAGACCATGTGCAATACTGAAAGCTATGTTTGGCATCCGGTAAGCCCTTGGTGTTGATTATTTATAATGTTGCAAACATCTTCATTCACATATTTGGGGGGACATATGTAATCATTTTGCAGAACAGATTTGCAAAAGCGAAAGAGCTAATCATAGTAAATATGAATTTAAAATCATCATTAGTCATTTGGGACTCGCTTGAAATTTTGAAGAACTTTTCTATGTTTTGATAATTCAACACATGTGACTGTGTTCTTTTCAAAGTAGAATTCAAAATAGCTACATTTCCAGGTTTCTTCAGCAAGTAGAAAAACAACAGTTAGAAGCACTTACATGAAACTATGATCAGAAAAGAACTACCAGGGAAGTGGCTAGGTGCAGGACATCCTTTTGGTTGACACTGGCAGAGATGAAGAGGGTGGGGACCCTCTGATGGGAAGGAGGAACACAATGGGATTCTAATGGCAGCAGCTCCTTGTTAGAGCAGTTGTGAGCTATTATTCTGAGAGGTGTTCTGGATCACTCAACTTGGAGTCTGTTTTTCCAACTATCCTAATTTTCTGAGAACCAAAGAATGCTTAAAATGTCTTATTTTTGTTCAATCGGTTACAGTAGATTTTATTGTCTACAACTAAGAATTATGACAAACTCACAAAACCTTCAACAAATAGTATTCAGATTTTGACTAATCTTCCAGGCAAAATTTATTTTTTTATTATTTGGATGTCTAAACAGTGAATTTTCATGTCCTTTGGTGGAAGCCATATCTAGATGTGGCATTATGGGGACCATAGTTTTGCTTAGAAAAAAACAGTAAACATGCATTTTAAAACCCCTTCTTTTATCATTCTTCACAAGCCTTATTGTTATTATTAAAAAATTAAAGCTACAGTGATTGTTTATTTGAAATCATTGAGATATTCTAATTTTTATTTTTACTAATATAGAAGACTTTATATGCAAATTTTTTTTCTATCTATGTACAACAGATACATGTTCTATCTATGTTTAACAGATACATTTTCTCCTACCATTATTTCTTGCCTTTAGGGATTTCAGGGAAATATTTTTTAAAAATCATTTATAAGGAATTTTGGCCTTTATATATTTATCAGACTCAATACAAATTGATAATGAACACTGCAATATGACTGTGTATTATTCATTGTTGAAGAACGTGGTTTAACAATCTTCCCTCATCGTTAGCTAGCCAAAATCTTATGCAATATACTAGGTATTTACCAACTGTGCAAAAAGTTGAAATATGTTGGTATGCAAATCAAGAAACACTATGCAGTGGGAACAGGAACCTGCCATTTTCAATGGTTAGTCAATCCATAAGTTTGAAAAAAAGCCTGGTATAATCCTATCAAAAATGATAAAATGCTGATTTCTCTAGATGTATGGGAAAAAGTATCTCAGAAATCCAAGTCATTCTATACACAAATGTAAATATTTACTAAATACCGTTAATTTTAAGTGTAACTTTTTAAAGGAAAGAAGGCATAAACATCTAATATCTTAGCCAATTCGGGCTACTACTACAAAATGCCATAAACTGGATGACTTCAATAGCAGACACCTGTCTCTCACAATTCTGGAGACTGGGAAGTCGAAGACCAAGGTGTTTGCAAATCCTTTTCTTGGTGAAGGTTCTTTTCCTATTGCAAAAGGCTACCTTCTCTCTGTGTCCTCATGAGGTAGAAAGAGAGGTTTCTTCCCCTTCTATACGAATACTAATTCTGGGGATGGGGTTGTGGCTCAGCGGTAGAGCGCTCGCCTAGCACATGTGAGGCACTGAGTTCGATCCTCAGCACCACATAAAAATAAATAAAATAAAGGTATTAAAAAAAATACTAATTCCATCACAGAGACCCATCCTCTTGACCTCATCTAAATCTATTTACTTCCCAAAGGCCTACCTCCAAACACCATCAATTAGGGATTAGAATTTCCATATGTGAATGTTGGAGTTCCATACTTAATAGGTAAATTGCAAGCTACAAATTCTGAAGAAGCTTTCATATTTATCCCCAGCTGACTAAAAATAATTAGTCCCTAACTTCACTTTGCATTTATATAAACAATGTATTAAATTAGAGCACTTGGGTAAATGCACTCTAATAACAAATATTAATTCTTTATTTGACTTTCAGATCTGTAAATGAAATAAATTACCTATTTGTATGCATCAATAGACATCTGGTTCTGTGTGAAAACCCAACACAGAATCTGATCATTGTCATCCATGTTTATTCATAGTTCTTCACTGATTTTCTTAATGAAAATCTAGGACCTTTTAGCAAGCAAACAATATTTACCATTACTAAATAATAGGGCAAGACAAAAGGGCCAACTGAAATTTGTACTTTAGAAAATTAACTGACTCCATTGTGCCATTCCCATTTTGTAGAGAGTGAAAAAAGGGATAGTGCAGAGTGTGTATTTTAAAGAGCCTTAGATGTTTAGAGCCAGACATTTGAGTTTATTGCTTAATCAACCAAGTTCAAATTTTCAAGGGCATCTCTTAACATTCTTTCTTCTGTGTTATTTCCCTGCCAATATAAGAATCCAGGGTCCATCCTCAACATGTGCACACAGTAAGACTGACAAGCTAACACCATACCCTAGGTGATGCATAGGAAAACAGGAGGAAAAGGCTCTCAAAGACCAGAACAACAAATAACTGAAACAAGATGCCTTTGATTTCTATTAAAATTGTATGCAGAAAAAACATTCAGTGCATTACAAAAACATCATGATTCATCTTTTAGCAAAAAAAAAAAAACATTTTGTGATTCTCTTACTTTAATGAATATAAGCTAGGCAATATTCAAAGTCACACTCCTACTCAATTTTTTGCTAAAAAAAAGCTAGTCTTCCTAATTCTCTAGGCTGCTTTAGTTCTCATTTCTAGGCACACCATAACACCTCCTGTGTCTGAATAATTATTTGTAATTATGTGCTTTGTGATTATACCATCAAGGCCAAGAGAAGCAGGGACTTCTGTTGTTTTCTCACAAGATAAAGAGTTATCAATAAATATTTGTTAAAAAAAAAAAGCATAGAACCAAGATGACATATCCTGCTGAAGCACCAGTTTTACCCAGAGATTGGGTGTTTTTAAACTAAAGTAAACACAGCTGTATCTTGAAATGAAGGGAAAAATTCCTGTAGATTTTCAAGATAAAACTCACCACTTCTTCCAGGGTCACTTTGCTGTGCTGTTTCCTGTACTTTTCCTAATACTACTTCAGAAGGAAAGGTCATGAAGTGTGGATGTGGTGGGCTTGTGCATGAAGTCCCAAAGACCAGGTAACTGAAGCTAACCAAGTTCAGATGCCTTGTCAGGAAAGAAGTAACTTCTCCCTTTCATGAAGAAGGCAAAAGACAGAGTAATGGAGGGGAAGAATGTCTGGAGTAAACCACTTAATGATTCAATTTTCCAACTATAAAATGAAATCTGTAGATTGGATGTTCCCTGAATCTCTAAAAATCTGTTGTGCATGAAATCTTGGGTTTGGGGGCTTTCCATCATTTACCAATCCACATCAAGGCAAAAGGAAAGAGGAAAACAACCATATTTCATTTTTCTCTCTTAACCTTCTAAGTATTGCATTTGTCTTTTAAATGACACCTGTGAATCCTATGCAGTTGTGGTTTTTTTCCTCTTTTTTTATGAACTCAGACTCATTCATACGTCTAAAGGAGAAGTAAAAGCACAATCAATATCAAACCACAGAAGTACATTTTTATGGATCAGTCACTCAGGTATTATCAATTTAGATGTTACCATGTATTTCATCATCACAACCAGACATAATGGAAAATATTGATTTCAAAAGCTACATTTAAAGAGAGGAAGTCTATCATACCCTTTTCCTACCTCATTCTTTCACCCTTATTTTCTTTCTTTGGCTTGACATTTTTAGCATTACATCAAAAACTTTTGCAAGACTATGTGTAGTAACTGCTATAGCATTCACCAGTCCCTCAGGGGTTATTAGAGGAAACAATGGCTATGTCTCTGTACCAAGAAAAAATTTCTAAATACAAATAAAAGGAAATCTGTCAATGTCAGCATGATGCCACACACTGATTTTTAAAAAAAAAAGTAGTTAATGTAGCAAAAAAAGGAAAATAATGTAAAACAACAATTAGGCTTTTCCAAGTCTGTGCATATTGGCTAGTGATTGTTTGGTTTAATAATTATCTACAAAAAGAAATACATGCTTTGTTATGTGTCTCATAACCAAATACATTCATTATGGATCTACTATGAGTCTGACTTTAAAAATTAAGTAATCAGTGCCACTTAGGTATGGTCTTTATTAATAATGATAAAAATGCATTCCAAGACCCTCGGTGGTATACCCTATATACAACCTAAAGGCTAACAAAACCAGAAATTAAAATTAGAGCTCCTAAATGCAAAAGTGAGACAATTTGAGGTATTTTCAAGTCTATTAGAAATATAGGAACTCCAGTATACTGATGGTGGGAGTGGAAATTTTAAAATCACTTTGGAGAGCAATTTGGTAATTATATAGTAAGGTTGCAGATGCAAATGCTTACAACCCAGCAATTTTACTCCTAGGTATATATCCTAAGAAATTACATGTGAATGTAAAAAAGAAGTCATGCTTATGAAAAGAAAGGGAGACATGTGGAGCATTAAATCTCTTTGATAAAGAGGTGGATAAATTCTGATAGAGTCATTAAATGGAATACTATATAGCAGTTAACAAAAATAAATATATAAGTATTAAGTTGGACAATACCACATTTAGTAAAACAAACATACACAAATAACAATACAACAAAAATAGACCATTTTTATAAAATTTTAAATCCCAGATAGTAGCATAATATTTGGTTTCTGGATAACCAGTCAAATATAAAAACATGGATTGGGAGGATATACACTAAGTTTCAGAGAAAGTTGTTTCTGGAGAAGGAGAGGAAAGAGGGATGAGACTAGGGAGAGAAACCAAGATACTTCAGCTTTCTCTGTAATGTCTTACTTTTCCTCTATTAAAATCAATTTTAGAAGTAAATTTTAGTATTAATTCCAGTGGTTTTAATTCCAGAACAAGGATACATGGCTATTTTTATACTATATACTTTTATATATTAATTGAACTTATAATTAGAACAATAAAACTTCTATCATTTTTGATCACTCAGTACATAATTCTGAATCACTTGAAATTAAGGAAACATGACCCTATATTTAAATTGTTTAACATACTGTATTTTATTCATTTATAGTGTTTATACTGGATGAGTAAACTAGGAGCTTTGGAAGGCTTTCCATGGAATTTCAGCTTAATTAAGTCTCATTTCTATGTTTGGTGGATGTAGACAAAGTAAAGTTTTAAACATCTGTTTATACAAGGTACACAGACTAGAAAACATTCCCTTTGGTTTGTCCTTAATATCCTGTGCCAAGGATAACTTGTATCAGATTACAGAATTTTTGTCCCACCAAGAGATTCAGGATTAATATTACTACGCAGATGTCCCAGAGCCTGCCGATTTTGGAATAACTTACACATCCACATAAAGTGCAAAATGAGAGAATTTTAGTCCAGAGGATCTCATTTAAGTGTAAACAATACAGAAATCACTGTTCAGGCTATGGATTTTCGACTATCTTTCATTCGTATCTTCTGTGTGTATAGATCAACTTGTCTGTGCCCCAGAGCTGATGGGATCCCTTACCTCAGATCCAGCAGGAGCTGGAGGAAGACACGGGCAGGGAGGGAGCTGGGGATGGGCTTTGGCTTAAGACAGACAGGAGTTCCAATTCTGGGTCTGCCTACTACTCACTGTGTGGTTCTAAGCAGAGCACTGAAATCTGCACACCAGGGATAGGAAGAGAGGGAACGCCTGATTGGGTGAAGATCAAATGAGGTTCTCCTCCATGTCCACTGCAGACCTGAGCCAAGACAGGCCACACACAGGGATGGTTGCCATGATATTTATCTCTGTTGTTGGTGTCACCACCACAGTCTAAAGGACCTAACTACCTGTTTCCTTTTGGCAGATGCTAAGCTGTCTAGAATGTCTGCTGCTGCCTCACAAAGCTGTGAAGGACAAGAAACAGTTGGATTCTGTAAAGAATATTAGGGGTGAGTCTTACCAAGTTTTTTATCTTTTCTCTTTCGTGTTTATTTGTTTAGTTTTATTAATTTTTTCAAACTTTTTTTTGTTATTCTTTAAGGGCTTTTGGGGGTACAAATTGTTATTCTTTTGGGGGGTACTATGTTTTAGGGAAAAAAGAAAATACCCCTGTTGCCACCTAATGTCTGCTTCTGTTGTCTTGTGCCTACGCACAGTTCCACCTTTCTGGTCCTCATTTAGTCATTCCAATCTGTGGGCAAGACAAAAGGGCCAACTGGATCCCATATTTCCTCACAAACACCACTTCTTTAATCTGCATGCAAGACTGAAAAGAAATTGGATAGACTAGTTCCTCCATAGATGTCTGCTGATAAAGGCTTGAGCTGGTGTTCTTTCTTAGAGTAAGGGATGCAGTGTTTATGATTATGTCCAGTTATTATGTAGAACTACAAGGCACTAATAAAAACATTTTAACATTTGAAAAAAAAAGTGAAAGTCTTCAAAAACTTTTTTTTAATAGTGGAAGTCCTCAAGAAGTCTTCCTCAGTTACTAATTCTGGAATTTCAGTGCTGTAACCCAATGGCAAAAAAAAGCTACTTTTTGTGCCAAGAGCCTTAGTGACATTATCCAAATGATGCCTTGTAGATGCCAAGCTCTTCTGTCTGCTTTAAGATTGGCCTTGATTCTTGCTTCAACTCAGGATGGCACAGAAGCCTTCCCTGCCCGTTCCCCATCCCAGAGAGGACCTCAAGAGTGGACTGGGGAGCACTTCCTGGCAGAATCTGGTCATGACCCTCAATCCTTCCCAATGCAGCACTCTGAGTAGGAACTATCGGTCTCAACTGATACAGAAGCTGAAACCTTTTTTTCCCCATTGCATAAAATGTATTTGTTGGTTTTCCAGTTGCAGAAGAGGAAGGTGAAAGTGGCTTACATTAAAAAGAACTGGAAAAACAAAGTAGAAAGGAAATTATGAGCTCTGCCTTAGTTTCAACTGGTACCCCCATACATTCAGGACTGTAGAAAGAACTTGCTTGGGAAATGAAAGAAGATACGGTCACACACAAACAATATTTTTTTTTCAAATGTTGGAGTGGGTGTTTAATGATTAGGATGGTGAGAAAGAGGATTATTTTTATTTCCAAAATAACCAAAAATTATAAAGCTATTGTTCTTCCTATTAAGCTCTTCTTACATTTCAGGTTTATTTTAAGATAGGAAGAGAAAACTTCTCCTTTCCTGATGTCATTTTCCTTTTATTTCTGATCCAGTAATTAGTCAATCCAGCAACACTCTCATGATGCCTTCTTGGACAGAATGAAACTATGGAGCAGGTTTTGAGCCCACAAAGACTGATTTAGACTTGGTCAAACAATCTAACTTTGATGATGGAACAGAAGGAGAAGGTAAAGAACAAGAAACCAAGATGACCGTGAAGTTTTGAGTCTTGATATCTGGGAAAACAGGGAATCCTAATGACACAGGGAAGTCAGTAGGAGAAAACAGCTGTCCTAGGGAAAAAAAACAGATTTAGACTGATTCAGTTTAAGGGACTTAGAAATAGTAATATAAGGAAGGTAGTAGAGTAGAGCAAGAAAGTAAAACAATGACAATTCAAAAAGTTTAAGGGGTTTCAAAATGGAGGACATCTTGTGTGTAGTTGTCATTTACAGGTCTGGGGGTAAAGACTTTGAAATCATTTTCCTTGTGAAGGTGGTGGTAAGGAATGCTGACCCATTTTAACCACATCTGTTAACTCAAAGATGTTTTGAAGGGTGCCAGAAATTGAGCAGAGGCAGAAATGTTCCTACAGGGAATCTCTGGGATTCTGAAATATTGTGATACTGTGGTGGCTCCAGAGTTTCTACATGGAGAGGAGAAGCTAATCATAGGTGGGAATCTGGTTGTAAGGAATATATGGCAGTTGACAACAGATTGAAAGCAGAGATGCTTGTTTTTAGGCTGGGAGAGGGAAATTAATTAATGGGCGCTCCCAAGGGGCTGCCACCGTAATTTGCACAAGAGGTCCTTTTAGATGCTCAAACTACTCAGACTCCACTAGAATTATAAAGCATTTCTATATAGAAACCTATGAATTAGCAAGTCACTGAAATAAAAGATCAGAGCACAATTTGTTATCAGATAAAATGTTAAATATTTGATAAAGATAGTTCAGCCACTGGGCATGGCAGCACATACATCTAATCCCAGCAACTCAGGAGACTGAGGCAGGAGAACTGGGAGTTCAAAACCAGCCTCAGTAACTTAGTGAGTTCTTGGCCAACTTAGTGAGACTCTGTCTCTAAATAAAACATTTTAAAAAGGCTAGAATGTGTCTCCATGGTTAAATGCCCCTGCATTCAATCCCCAGTAAACCACCCTACCCCCCAAAAAGTTCAACTAGCTCAAAATTTACTTAAATTTGTCATTTACAAGACATTATTTCTAGTTAAATATAGTGTGCTTATTTTAAAGAAATGGTGACATACCTTGACCTGTGTTCTTTGGAGACTCCCACCTTTACCAAGGATATTTAGCAAAAATGGCAATGAAAACACACATAGATCTGTGAGATTCATTCTAGGCCAAGGGAGAATTGTTCCAACCTAAGCCAGGAGATCTCAGCACAATGCTCAGCATTGACTCTCTCTGGGTCATGGAACTTGAATGCCAAGGAGCTTCTTGTTGAGGGGTGACTCATGCTCGTTGCAGAATACATTAAGTGGACATTTTAAATTCCAGCTACAATGGTGACTTTCCATCAACTGTGACCTATGGCAGAAGTACATTTGACATTGTGATCCAGAGCGGATCTTCACACCTGTGCCCACGTGTAGACTATAACCAAAGTTTTATGAAGTAATTCTCAACTTCTAGGACAGTTGTTTTCTCCTACTGACTTCCCTGTGTCATTAGGATTCCCTGTTTTCCCAGATATCAAGACTCAAAACTTCACGGTCATCTTGGTTTCTTGTTCTTTACCTTCTCCTTCTGTTCCATCATCAAAGTTAGATTGTTTGACCAAGTCTAAATCAGTCTTTGTGGGCTCAAAACCTGCTCCATAGTTTCATTCTGTCCAAGAAGGCATCATGAGAGTGTTGCTGGATTGACTAATTACTGGATCAGAAATAAAAGGAAAATGACATCAGGAAAGGAGAAGTTTTCTCTTCCTATCTTAAAATAAACCTGAAATGTAAGAAGAGCTTAATAGGAAGAACAATAGCTTTATAATTTTTGGTTATTTTGGAAATAAAAATAATCCTCTTTCTCACCATCCTAATCATTAAACACCCACTCCAACATTTGAAAAAAAAATATTGTTTGTGTGTGACCGTATCTTCTTTCATTTCCCAAGCAAGTTCTTTCTACAGTCCTGAATGTATGGGGGTACCAGTTGAAACTAAGGCAGAGCTCATAATTTCCTTTCTACTTTGTTTTTCCAGTTCTTTTTAATGTAAGCCACTTTCACCTTCCTCTTCTGCAACTGGAAAACCAACAAATACATTTTATGCAATGGGGAAAAAAAGGTTTCAGCTTCTGTATCAGTTGAGACCGATAGTTCCTACTCAGAGCGCTGCATTGGGAAGGATTGAGGGTCATGACCAGATTCTGCCAGGAAGTGCTCCCCAGTCCACTCTTGAGGTCCTCTCTGGGATGGGGAACGGGCAGGGAAGGCTTCTGTACCATCCTGAGTTGAAGCAAGAATCAAGGCCAATCTTAAAGCAGACAGAAGAGCTTGGCATCTACAAGGCATCATTTGGATAATGTCATTGTAACAGATTTGTAGGACTCACACTTTCTGATATTAAAACTTATTATAAAGCTACAATTGGTTATTGTGGCTTTAACATTTGAAAAAAAAAGTGAAAGTCTTCAAAAACTTTTTTTTAATAGTGGAAGTCCTCAAGAAGTCTTCCTCAGTTACTAATTCTGGAATTTCAGTGCTGTAACCCAATGGCAAAAAAAAGCTACTTTTTGTGCCAAGAGCCTTAGTGACATTATCCAAATCTGTTATTTTTCAAGATTTTTTGGTACTTTTTTATTCCTTGTGTTGCCATATGAATCCACGTGGTTTTTATCATTGTAACCCAAGGTGGAAGATAAATAAATTTTATTTTATTTTGCCCTTACATCATCCCCAATTATACATATGGATTTGTGTGTATGCATATACACACATATACACACACACAAAATTAAGAAGTTATCTTATTTTTTCTACCCATGCCCTGTCCTGCATTCATGTCCATGACACAGCCATGACAGATAAGCACAATAGCTATGTGGTTAGTGATTTGTTCACTCAGATCAGTCAAATTAGTTAGACTCAATTTCGAACTTTTATTAAAGCTCTTGAGGAGAAGTTCCATTTCCATTTAGGATGCCTAAATATGAGATAGATGCTGTGACTATTCTTGCCACCAAAAATGAAGAACATGCCTCAGAATAGAACCAAAGCAAAAAAAAAAAAAAAAAACATAGCCAGGAGTTGGAGAGCCTAAGAGTGAGAGCTCCTAGATCTAGTTGTACCTGAAGCATGCAAGATCTGAATGAGTATGTGCCATTTATAATAAACATGTCCATATAAGAAGAATAAGAAGACAAGAAAAAAGTTGGTGCTTGTATTTGCATGGTGGAATTAGAGGTGATTTTTACACTTTTTTTGTAAAACAGAAAATAATGTGGATTATTACCTTCATATTTGGAGGCATCGAATAAGGAATGTAGATTTTTTTTTTTTTACTGCTCTTTGAAAAATTGGATATCTGAGTCCATCCTTTTTGGCAATATTATTCAAGCTACCACACAAATACTGTATTTATAAAATGCTGAAAGATCTAAGTTGATTATTTGATTATGCAGATTTTCCTCCTAGTTCCATTTACCAAAGTCAACAAATACTGGGCCTTTTGTTATACCTAGCACGTACTTTCCAGAGGGCACTTCCTGAGTTTTATAGAGGAATGTAAATGAAAACACTAAGTGGAATAATTAGTTTCCAGTACACAGAAACTTGGGGTTCATATGTTGAATCAGACTTGGTTCTGGGAAGAAAATGGATACATCAATAACTGGTGAATTCCAATTGAAGGATCACAGGGCGGAGCAGAGGTACAGAGGAAGGAAAAGAGCCAGTACTTAACTCATCCTTTCCATGTGCTTGAATCACACAGGTTTCTAACATTATACTTCAAGACAATTATAGAGCCAAGAAATAAGAAGATCACATATACACTTCTGTAGGTTCCCCCAATAGTGACTTCTTTTTTTTATAACTTTATTTTATTTGTTTATTTATTTAAATTTATTTTTATGTGGTGCTGAGGATCGAACCCAAGGCTTTGCACGTGCGAGGCGAGCACTCTACCGCTAAGCCAGCCCCAATAGTGACTTCTTAATTAATTAATTATACAGGATCAACACCAAAAAGTGACATCCATGAAACTTATTTTGATTTCTCCAATTTTACATGCACTTGTGTGTTTATGTATTTCTAACTTTCACATGTGTGGGTTTTTGTGACTATCACTACAATAAAGATACAAAAAAATTATTTTACCAGGAATGTCTGTTTTGTAACCATGCCTACCTACCATCCATCCCCTAGCAATGACTGATATGTTCTTCATCTCTAGAATTTTGTAATTTGGAGCATATATTTCATTTTTAGAGTATGTCTTCCATTTCTAGAAATATATAGAATAGTGTGAAGTTTAGGAGGATCTTCATAACCTTAATAAACATCCTCCCTTTACTTAGAGGAGTCCTTGAACAATTATTTATGTAGCTTTCTTAATTAAATGGGAAAGTGATGCAGTTCACAGACCAGAGCACAATAAGTCATAGTGTGTGTTCTAATCGCATGTTATATCTGCATGATTTCTTAAATTCAGTTTCCTCATATGTAAAGTGGGGCCATTAGTTCTAATGGGGTGGCTTAAAGTCTAAATGAAGTAATGCATCTCAAATGTGCATCCAGTCGCTTCAGACAGCCCACTACCAAACCACCTCAGTATCATGCACTTCTACCACAAGAACTTTTAGAAAGTTGCTCCCCCCCCCACCCGACCAAAGAACTGGAATCTTCCCCTTCCAAATAATACTTACTGGTGATTTTATTTTATTTCTGAAGTTTTACAAACTAATTTGGATGCCTGTTCCACAGGGACAGTATTTTAGATCATTGAAGCCAAATGTTACACTTTCTCTTCTCCATATCCCACTTTCTTTCACGGGTCCTTCTAAAGCTCCATGAGAACAGAAGGGGTTTGTCCTGCTCTCCCTGGTTGCCCTCATCTCTGGCTGCTCAGTGCTCACAGCCTCTTCACATGAATACTTCAATGCAGGGTGTTCTTTAGCACTCTTATGTTGTCATGGTTGCCCAGTTCTGGGCACACTCCCTTTGGTCAATTTCTTTTTTATTAAATAGTGGTACCCAAATATGACATCTATTAATCTCACTGTATAAAAACAGAAGTCCTACCTCTAAGCTCCAAGAAAAACAAATAGCACTGTACAGTGTTATTCGGAACATGAAAACAAGAAACAGATATAGACAAACTTCTAAAACCAAAGTTACTCAATAATACAAGAAATTCTGCATTTCCGTATAGGGCTTCTAAGCATGCAGACTGAGTCTCAGCTGGAGCCTCAGCTTTTCCCTAGTTAGTCAGATAAACCACTAGGCATTTCCACAGAATTAATTTCTTTCTTTCATGTTAATTAGAATCAAATTCAAAGAAACAATGCTCTTCCTTGCTTCCTCTACTTTTTGAGCAAAGAAATTGTCACAAAATAAGTTCAGGACTATCAGATATTCTACTTCCAAATAAATGAAACTCCCAGCCCAAGTTTGGAAGATTGGTTCCATGTCTTTGTCTTTACCTCCACTACTATTTCCCTAATTGGCACCACCATCATCTCACTTAAAAAGAGTTGGCAGCAGCCTCTTAGCTGATCTCTCAGGCTCTGTTCTTGTTCCAGTTCTCTCTGATTCTCCACATTAGAGCCAGCATGATTTTACAGAAGTAAAAATTTCCATCCTGTTCTTGTTTCCTGTAGCCATTTCTAGGTCTCTCACTATCCTTCCAAACATCATTCAAGGACTCCATGAATTTGCGTTCTTTATTGCTCCCTTCTTTCTGAGCATCTATTCTCTGCCTGAAATACTTTTTACTCTACTCTGACTTCTCCCTTCCTTTAGACATGACTGGCTCAGGAGGTCTTCTCACCTCAGATCCTGAAGCCTCTAGACAGATGCTAAGTCCAGGCTAGATACCCCTGAACAGGGCACATGGAACATCTCATGATCACGCTCATCACACCATAGTACAATCTCGTTTCCTTGCCGCAGGCTGGGGAAGGTGGACAGTAAGGGGGACTGTGTTTGTCCTGCTCTGCTGTGCAGTTCAGTGTACAGCATAGAAAGGGGTTTATGAAAAGACTTCATCTTTGAAAATTAAAGGAATGAACTGTGAAAATATTATGATTGTCATTTTATATGATAAGTAAAATAGATGTGGGGGAAAACATTTGAGTATAATTTCTTGTTTTTAAAAGAAATGCTCATGCTATAAGTATTTTTCATGAGCATGGATTATGCTTCAAATTTTAGTTTCCAAAGTAGTTTTCAAAATCCTTTCTGTCACACAAACATTTTGAATAGAGTATAAACAATTCTGCATGCCTTGTGGGCTTTCCTTATATGGGGTAAGAACTATGCATTATCTCCGCTCTTTCCACTCCAATTATAGACTTTCTGTGGGAGGCAGCAGGATGTTTGAACTTTCTCCTCCAATATAGTGAAGATCCAAGGAGTTCTGAGTTGGTGATTAGCAGGAGGAGCTATGCCTTGAAACATACATCATTCTCAAATGGGACTGGAACATTAAATGTTTCATTTATTTTGTAGTAAAATAATATTTTTCTAACAAGAAGCAGTTGCCATCCAACTCATTTGAGGTTTCTGTTTATATTTTACTTGAACAGAAAGCTTTTGTTTTTTATTTTGATTACTTTCCTTTGATGGTGTGCCCAGTACCACAAGATGAAATTAGAAAAAATTTTTAAAAGTCTCATTTCAGCTTACATTGTAGCAAAATTCCATGTCTTCTTTACAAAGGAGTCTAAGTGTCTCATCTCCTTATTGGTTATCTTATTTAAATTAAAAAAAAATTCATGTAAGATGAAGGACTTCAGTGAAAAGAAGTCCCAGCAGTTATCTTATGTGTGTTGTTTCCGACAATTTATGGGAAAAACAAAATTTACAGACACACACACACACACACACACACACAGAGAGAGAGAGAGAGAGAGAGAGAGAGAGAGAGAGAGAAATTCATATATGAAGCAAGAGAGAGATGCATTATTGCTTGAAATGGCAAAGAATTGAAAACCAGAATGTCCATAAAAAAATAATAGCTGAATCTCTTGAAGCACATCTGTACTATGGAATATATAGTATTTAAAATTTAAAAGAAGTTAGACTTATATCCACAAACCATGATTCATTATTGAGTGAAAAGATTAAGGCTGCATAATAATGTGTACAATAATATTTCTTACGAACTCAGCAAGGCAACTTTCAGGAAATTCAATGTGTCTGTGTAGAGATAAGATGGATAGATTATAGGTAGACAGACATAAAGACAGGAAGATCTACATGTAGTTTTGAGAATATTGATTTAAAAAAATAAAACTGGAATAGGCTAAGCTGCTAACTTAGAAAGGTAGAATTGAAAAATTTTTATTTATTTATTTATTTATTTATTTATTACTCCATGTTTTCCAATTCACAATACAGACCAGGCACAGGAGATGGGCTTAGATATTATTTTTTAAACATTTGATTAAATATATCAATTGTATATATTAGTGTGTTTGGTGTGATATTTCCATACATGTATACAGTGTGCATTGATCAAATCCAAACATTATCCTCCCCCGTCTTCCAGCCAACTTTCCCAAATCACTAGTAACCATTATCCTACTTTGATATCAACTCTTTTAGCTTCCACATATGAGAGAAAGCATGCAGCATTTGTTTTTTTCAGGTCTGGCTTATTTCACTTAACATAATATCCTGCAAATGACAGAATTTCATTCTTCTTTAAGGCTGGATACTTCTGTGTGTGTGTGTGTGTGTGTGTGTGTGTGTATGTGTGTGTGTATCTATGTGTGTATGTTTATAGGTATATGTATGTATATGTGTGTGTATATATAAAATATATGTACATATACACGCGTGCACATGCGCACACTGGCACACGTGCACACATACACACACACACACACACACACACACACTCCTTATCCATTCATCTGTTGATGGATACCTATGCTGATTCTATATCTTAGATATTGTGAACAGTGCTGCAATAAACATGGGTATGCAGGTGTCTCTTTGGTATGATGATTTAATTTCCATTGGATATATACCCAGTAGTGAGATAATTGGATCTGCTATTAGGTTTTTGAGGACCATCCATACTGTTCTCTATAATGGCTAAACTAATTTACATTCCCACCAACAGTGAAGAGAGTGCCTTTATCTATACACGCTTGACAGCATTTGTTATTTTTTGCTTTTTTGATAATAGCCATTCTAATCATTATGATTTTGATTTGCATATCCCTGATGGCTAATAATATTAGGCATTTTTAGACGTATCTGTTGGTCCCTTGTGTTTCTTAACTTTTAAGAAGTATCTATTCAGGTAATTTGATCATTTTTTATTGGATTAAGTAACGGTTTTTATTTATTTTGTTTAGTTCCTTATATATTCTGGATATTAACCTTTAGTTAGATGAATACTTGAAAAATATTTTCTCCCATTCTGAAGATTGAATGTTTCTTTTGATGTGAGGAAGCTTTTAAGTTTGATGTAATTCTAGTTTTTGCTTTTTTGGCCTATGCTTTTGAGATCCTACCAAAAAATCATTGCCTATACCAAAGTCTTGAAGTGTTTTTTCCCTAATATTTTCTTCCAATAGTTTCAGAGACTCAGATCTTACACACTGAGTTGACATTGTATGGGGTGAGAGAAAGTGGTCAAGTTCCAATCATCTGCATGTGGCTACCCAGTTATCCCAGCACTTTGCTGAAGATGCTTTTTTTCTCCAACATAAATTTTTGGTGTCTTTATCAAGAATCAATTAACTGTAGATGCACAGGGTTATTTCTGGGATCTCTACTCTGTCTCATTGTGTCTCTTTTTGTACCATTATGATGCAGTTGGGGTTATTATGTCTCTATAGTATGTTTTGAAATGAACTTTGTGTGTGTGTACATGTGTATGTGTGTGCATCTTTTCCTTTCTCAAGATTGATCTAGATAATTGGATTCTTTAGGGCTTCCTTATTAATTTTAGAATTTTTTTCTAGTTTGTGAAGAATGTCATTGGTATTTTGTTAGGGATTGCTTTGAAATCTGTAGATTGCTTTGGGTAGTAAAGACATTTTAACAATAGGAATTTTTCCAATCAATGAACCTGGGAGTTCTATTTTTGTGTTTTCTTCCATTTTTTAACCAATGTTTAGTAATTATCATTGAAGAGGCCTTTCACTTCTTTGCTTAAGTTTATTCCTTGGTATTTTTTGTGGTGGTAGCTATGTAAATTGGGTTGCTTTCCTTCTCTTTCTTAGCAAATTTATTACTAATGTATAGAAAAGCTACTGATTTTTACATGTTGATTTTATATTTTGGTACCTCACTGAATTCATTGATCAATTCTAATAGCCTTTTGGATAAGTCTTTAGGTTTTTCTATAAACAAACTCCTATCATCTGCAAACAAGTATAACATTTTATTTCCTCCCTTCCTGGTTGTAGACCATTTATTTTTTTCTTGCCTAATTGTTTTAGCTTAAATTTCTAGTACAATATTGAATAAGAGCAGTGGGAATGGATACACTTTTTTATTCTTTGTTTGTTTGTTTGTTTTAATTAGTTACACATGACAGTACAATGATCTTGACATATCATACATTTGAATCAGATGGGGTTTAATTTCTCATTTTTCTGAGTACTTTTTTATTATTGACCTTAGAAGAAATGCTCTCAGCTCTTCATCATTCAGCATGATGTTGATCATGGCTTTATTACACATAGTCTATTTGTGTTGATCCTTTACTACATCTAATTTGTTCAGGGCTTTTATCATGAAGTGCTATTGAACTTTATCAAAACTTTTTTCTGCATTTATTAAAGTTATTTATGAGTAATATTCTTCATTCCATTGAAGTATATCACACTTACTAATTTCAGTATATTGAACCATTCTTGCATCTCTGGGAAGGAGCAAACTTGATTGAGATGAATGATCACTTTGATGTGCTGCTGTATTGGATTTGTTGAAAATTTGTATGTCTATTTTCATCAGGAATATTGGCCTACAGTCAGAGTCAGTCTCTCTCTCTCTCTCTCTCTCTCTCTCTCTCTCTCTCTCTCTCTCTCTCTCTTTCTCTCTCATGTGTGTTTTCTTGTCTGGTTTTGGTAATAAGGTAATGCTGGACTTATAGAATTACTTTAAAAGGGTTCCTCCTCTTTAATTCTGGGGAATAGAATTTTTAATGGCATTAGTTCTTCTTTAAAAGTTTGGGTTTGGGGCTGGGGATGTGGCTCAAGCGGTAGCACGCTCGCCTGGCATGCGTGCGGCCCGGGTTCGATCCTCAGCACCACATACAAATAAAGATGTTGTGTCCGCCAATAACTAAAAAATAAATATTAAAAAAAAAGTTTGGGTTTGAAGTTGAGAAAATTATGTTATGTGCATGCATGAATATCAATTTTATATACAACTATAATAGATCAATTAAAAATAAATAAGTATAAGAAAGACCAAAGAATTGAAGAAGGGAATTAGGGAAAGGAAGGAGGGCAGGGGGAGGACTGAAATGGAGCAAACTGTCATATGCATTTAAGTTTTGGGTAGGATTGGTTGGTTTATTTGTTTTCTGTTTTTGATACTGGGGATTGAATCTAGAGGCACTTTACCACTGAACCACATCCCCAGCCCTTTTTAATATATTTTTTTTGAGATAGTGTCTTGATAAATTGCTTAGGGCTTTGCTAAGTTGTTAAGGTTGGCCTCAAACTTGTAATCCCCCTGCCTCAGTCTTCCAGAGTCACTGGAATTACAGGTATTTGCTCCTATGTCCGGCTAGGATCATAAGTTTAAGGGCAGCCTGGGCAACTTAGCAAGACCTATCTCAAAATAAAAATTTTTAAATGGCTGGGGATATAGCTCACTGGTGAGTAGCTCTGGGTTAAATCTCAGTACCACACACATGCCAAAAAAAAAAAAAAAAGGTAAAATTCATCAGTGACAACATAAAAGCATCAAGTTCTGGGCTTTTCTTTGTTGAGAGACTTTTTAAAATTACTGATTCAGTCTCATTACTTGCTATGGTTCTATTAATATTTTTTATGTCCTTGTGGTTCAATTTTGGTGGCTCATGTGTGTCCAGAAATTAGACCAGTTCTCCTAGGTTTTCTAATTTGTAATAATGATCCTTTGTGTTTCTATGGTATAAGTTTTAAAGTATCCTTTATCATCTCTAATTTTATTTATTTGTATGTTCCCTCTTTTTTATTAGTCTAGCTAAAAGTTAGTTGTTTTATTACCTTTCAAAGAACTAACTCTGTTTCATTGATCTTTTCTACTGTTTTGTTTGTTTCTATTTTAAATTTATTTCTGCTCTGATCTTTATTTCTTTCCTTCTATTCCTTTTTGGGTTTTGTTGTTGTTGTTGTTGTTGTTGCTTTTCTAAGCCCCTTGAGATGCATTGTTTGGTTGTTTATTTGAAATCTTTGTGTTTTTGATGTAGGCAGTCATTACTATAAACTTCCTTCTTTGTACTGCTTTTTGTTACATCCTACAACAAATATTGTGGGATGATAGATGATATATTATATTTCCATTTTCATTTGTTTTGAGAAATTTTTAAATTTCCCTGCTGACTTCCTTAAAGAAACTCTTTATTCAAAAGCATGTTGTTCAGTCTCCAGGCTAGTTTTATTTTCTGTGATCAGAAAAGATACAGGATATGATTTCAGTTTAAATTTGTTAAGTCATGTTTTGTGGTTTAATATATAGTCCATTCCAGAGAAAGTCCCATGTACCAATGAGAAGACTATGTATGCTTCAGTTGTTATATAGAATACTTTGTAAATGTCAGTCATATCAATTTGATCTACAGTATACATAACTCTGATGTTGCTGAGTTGATTTTTGGGGGGATCTGGTGATCTAGTAATTGATAAAAGGGGGACTGACATCCCCCAATATTATTGTTCCAGAACCTCTCTTTCCTGTTATATCTAATAGTGTTTGTTTTATAAAATTGGTTGTTCCAACATTAGGTGACTCTAGATTTACAATGCTATATTGTGTTTTAATTGATTCCTTGATAGTTATATAGTGACCTTCTTTGTCTCTTCCTATAGTTTTCATCTTAAAGTCTATTTAGTTAAGCATAAGTATAGCTATTGATGCTTGCCGTACATTTCCACTTACCTTGAGCATTATTTTACATCCTTTACTCTCAGGCTAAAGTGTGTCTTTATTGATGAAGCGAGTTTCTTGCAGGCAGCATATTGTTGGATCTTGTCATTTGATCCAACCAATCTGTGTCTTATAATGAGAAAATTTGCTCTATTTACATTCAAGGCAATAATTGACAGATAAAGACTTATTTCTGCCTTTTTGTTAATTTTCTTCTAGTTGTTTTGAATATTCCCTGTTTTTTTTCTTCCTTTCTTGTTCATCTTTGTGATTTGATGGTTTCCTTATTGATAATATTTAATCCTTTTCTATTTCTCTTTGTGTGTTTCTCCTCCTAGAGGAATTTATACTTTCACATAACATGATGGTGGTTATCTTTCTTCTATTCCTCGATGTAGAACTCCCTTAAGCATCTTTCATAAGGCTGCCTAGTTTTTATAAATTCCTTTAGTTTTTTCTTGTCTTAAAAGGTATTTATTTATCTTTCATTTCTGAAGGATAGCCTTGCTGGGTACAGTAATCCTGGTCAGTAATTATTTCTTTCAGGACTTAGATTATATTATTCCATTCTGCCTTGGCATGTAGGGTATCTGCTGAAAATTCTGCTGTTAGTCTAATGCAGTTGCCTCTAAATGTTACTGACTTGAAATTTTTCTCTTGCAGACTTTTAAATTCTTTCTTGAACTTGTACTTTTGGAAGTTTGACTATAAATGTTCTGGTGAAGATATTTTTCTAATCATGTCTCTTTAGGTTCTAAAAGCTTCCTGAACATTGATATACAGAAGTCTTCTGCTTTTATTTAATTACACAGTTTTCCTATGCCCTTAATTTTATTCTGTGCTCCTTCAGATATTCTGAAAATATATTGTTTGTTCAATTAATGGTGTCACATAGGTTTTATTTATTTATTTAACTATTTGTTTATTTATTTTTGTTTGACTGGGATATTCCAAAAGACCCATCTTCAAGATTCAAGTTTACATATTATTTCTTCTGCCTAATCAAATCTATTTTTGATGTGATTTATGAGTTCTTTTATATTTTTAGTTTTTATTTGACTTATTGAGCTCTTTCTTTGTTTCCCAGATTTTTATTTGGTTATTTTTCAAAATTTCTTTCTCTTTGCTGAATTTCTCAACTGCGTTATGAATTGTCTTTTCAATTTAATTCAACTATCTATTCTCTTGGACTCGGTTAGCTTTTTTATAATCATTTTTAAAACTATTTATCAGGCATTTTGTCCTTTTCAGTTTCTTTAGAACCTGTTGTTAGAGAGCAATTAGGTTCTTTTGGAGGCATCATGCTCCTTTATTCGTATTTCCTGATCTCCTGCATTGAGATTTGTGCATCTGATGAAGAGATACCACTAATGCTTTTATGGGCTGTCTTCTTGTCTTCCCCTAAAGATGTGTGTTGGGGTGTTGGTTTACTATTCAATGTTGGCTTTGTTTTTAGCTAGGCACCATAATTTAGTCTATCTATAGCTTCATTAGTTGTGACAAATGACTTTGGGCACAGTGTGTACCATGCCAAGGTTGGAGAGACCCATGGTCTGCAGGTCACACAAGAGTAGGGACACACTAGCAATTCAGATAGGTGTGGTGTATATAGCACTGGGTGTGGTATGTTCACTGTCTGGCTGCTCCTACAATGGGAGTGGTGGCCTCTGTTGGGTAATGAGGTTTTTCTTGGGCATTTTTGATGTTCTCTCTGCTATTAACAAGGGACTCTGGTGCTGGATCACCCTGAGGTGGTGAATGACCAGAAGAAACACTTGTCCTCTGACCAGTCAGTGATGTGTGCTGCACAGGAAGAGGCCCTGGTGGGAACCAGAGCATGCCCTTTGTGGTGCTCAAGTCCAATCCTGATAGCAATGTATACTCAGAGCAGGTGTGACACCAGGGAAACAAACCTCATAGATAGAACAGCGTAGGAGCTATCATCTTCCTCTCTGCCACTCTGGTAACAGCTGAGACCTCAGCTGGAACCAGGCAAAGTTCCCCTTGAGGCCACCTGTGACTGTGTGCACTCAGGTGCACTTCAAGTCTTTCTTCTCTAACTCTTTCAGTGTTAGTACCTCCTAGAAGACAGCAGGAGTGGGACTGGCCAGAGCTGGGCAAAGTTGCTTTCAGTCCCCTCTAGCCATGCATGTCTGGGGACAGGACAATAGTTGAAGCCACAGAGTTGCTCAAGGGTTCCTCAGCATACCTCCGTGGGCAGACAACAGCAAGAACCATAGTGTTCCCTTCCTGCCCTGTCAACAACAGGCACCTGAGCTCAGCACAGTGGAGGAGGGCTATAGGAACAAAATGGGCATGTGACTTCAATCCTGGCACTGGTGGAAGTACACTGAGCTCCTTGTTAACAAGGGTGGCACCCTCCATTCCCCTAGTGTGGCAAAACCTATCCCCCCTAACCATGCAGCACACCTAGTGGGCTAATTTCAGTTACTCTTCTGAACCAAGTTGACTTTTAGAAGTAGCTACCCATCTTCCTACCCCCACCAAAAAGCCAGTCCAATGGAATGGACTGTCTTTCAACTTTACCCCTTCAAATGAGAGATTCTCCCTATCCTAGCTCTGGAGTTGAATTGGCAGATGCTAGGATTTTGTTTCTCTTTCTATGATATTGTCCCATGTCCCTGAATCCTACAAGGTTCCATTCTCATTCTTGCTGATTTCCAGTTTCCTACATGGTCACTCAACCTCAAAATGCACCTATACACCTGTTCCTTTGATTCTTCCTTATGGAGGAGGAAGTGAGTATTGAGTACCTCTATTTGGACATCTCAGACCCCAGGATATTTCTCCATGTCTCTGGACCATTTCATTCATTCTTACAAACAACATGATTTCTTTTACAAAACAAAAAAAGAATCTAATAGAAATTATAATGGAAACAAAGATAGGAAAGAGGTGTAAAACCAAGAGAAGTCATGATAAATCAAGACTTTAGTACACTTATTCTCTACCAGTAGGAGTAAAGAGTGTCCGCCTTTGGTGACAGGGCACATGTAGGCCTCAGGGAAAGAATAAAGGTTTTAGTCAGTTTTTTTGTTACAAAAAGAAGTAGCTGATACAGGCTAATGTTATGAAGACAAGCAGTTGTTTTAGCTCACAGTTTTGGAAAGTGAAATTCCAAAAAGTATGGAGCAGGCTCTGGTGAGGATCTCTCCTAACTGCATTACCTCATAGTAGATGACAATGACAGATGCATTTTTCTAAGAAAAAGATTACATCTCAGAACAGGAAGTCAGAGGGGTCCTAAAATCCCTTCTGAGAGCATGTCCCCAATTGACCTAAGGATTTCCTACTAGGCCTTTCCTCTGAAAGACCCCACCAACTCCCAAACTGCCACCATGAGGACCAAGTCCCTGATATATGAAGAGACCCACCCCTATCCAAACTATATCAATGAGATATTAACCAACTAAAGAGTCATCAGCTGCTAATCATTTAACTAGCTTTTTCTGAGTATGCCAGCTACTCTTTTACTTAACATATGCTGGACACATATTATGTACAAGAAACTGGAGATAATATTGTGAACAAACACAGAGTTCTTGCTCAAGTATAGGAGTGATAGTGCAAGGTTTTCCATTTTATTACAATTTTTCATCTAAAAAATTTATCGTCAACCCCGTTTCCCAGCAGGTAAGAAACTTACCATAAGTCAGATTGGAAGGATGCTACAGAAGAACAAGTTCTCATAGCCATTGCCCAATAAGTTTAAGAAACATTTTTGTGATAGAAACCATAATAATTCACTGTAAAATCATGAAATAGGAATTCTAAATGTACTAATAATACTCTATGTTTTAACCTAGGTGGTAGTATACAGTTGTTTCTTGTATTCTTTTAACTATGAAAACACATTTTAAATACTCTGGAACATCATACATATAGAAGACAACAGAAAGGTTAGCTATTTTTATTAGTTCTTTTTAGTTATACATGACATCAGAATCCATTTTGATGCAATTATATATGCATGGAATATATCTTATTCTAGTTAGAATCCCATTCTTATGGATGTGCATCACAGTGGTATTCACTGTGCTATTTTCATATACATACATGAGGAAATTATATCAGATTCTTATTTTTGAGAAAAAGTTGATATTCTCATCCCAATTTAATTTATATATTGATTCTTTTTGATGACAACAGGTTAAAGTTATTCATTTTTTCATTTTTCCCCACTAAATTATTCTATCATCTACAATAATTCACTTAGGTAAACAAAGCATGACTTGACAGAGTCTTATGGAAATTTTAAATGGAGGGCAAATATTTAGCATGTAAATAAGTTGACACAACATGAATCCTCTAGTGTTTATATACTGAGAATATTTTTCCTGCACTTAGACAGTTATAAGAAAAAATGGTAAGCACCTGGGAAAGTCTTACCTGCTTCTGTTTTCTTTGGGGTTAGGAAATAGTTGTTAAGGAAAGTTTTGGGAAGAACAGACCAGCCTCCCCTTGAGAAGTGTTAAATGCTGGCCTCCAAAACATCATGAGACTCACCTGCTGACATAGCTGTGTCTGTTGCTATTGAAATCAGGATAACCCCCTCCAGAACCCTCCTAGTATCTCAGAGGGAGAAGGGCAGAGTTAGGAAACAAATTAATATTTTGAAGTCTGGTTTAAGATAGGTCTTGCAGTGCAAGGGGTTTTAAAAGTCTGGGGTAAGTACTACCATGATAAAATAGATTAGGTTAGTAGAAACAGCAAGATGATAATTTAGAGGCAAGGTTTTTAAAATCTTGAGAAATAAACTATCAATTGATGTTTTCTATGACAGAATTGATGGATATTTCAGGAAGTACCTGGAATGAATAATATTTCATTGCATTTGTTTTTAATTCCTGGGGGTAAAAATCTTCCAGAAGACTAAATCAATGTCAATGAAGACAGTGGAATAGTGAAGTCATGTTAACATCCATGGGCACCAAGCTACGTGGCTGTTTTCCACTCTCAGTGAAGAGAGTCAGATAGCAGGAAGATTCAACATCAGGGCACACGTTTTTCTAGACTCTTGGTGTCATTTAGCTCGCACTCTAGTAGACTCAGCCACTAATACCAACAGGGTGCGGGGGGATCAAAACCACCGTCACTGAGAAGTATTGGCGCTTTGAAATT
This sequence comes from Spermophilus citellus, assembly GCF_964194105.1. Taxonomy (NCBI): domain Eukaryota; kingdom Metazoa; phylum Chordata; class Mammalia; order Rodentia; family Sciuridae; genus Spermophilus; species Spermophilus citellus. Next base: position 187,055,580 of record NC_138182.1, read on the forward strand.
GTATCACCTCTCTGGAGCTGAGTCGGGTGCTCATTTCAATGAAATGTGAGGGCTGTGCTAAAACCTCTTCTTGGTGCTTTTATTTTCTGACTAGAAAGGTGGGAGATGGCAGCAGGTAAGAGCAAGGTAGGTCCAAATCCCTCCACGACCACTTAATGACCTGTGTTAGTTACTTTACTTGTCAATGTACTAGGTGATATTTATTTATTTATTTGTTTGTTTGTTTGTTTATTTATTTATTTATTTTAGGACAATAAGAATAATAAAATCTATCTTGCTGCAGTATCTAAAAGCACTCTAACTCATAATAATTCCTCAAATGTTTGTAGTTATTTTTGTTAGTATTATCATCATTATCACTCTATGGGCCCAGAGGTTTCCTTCAAATGTAAATGGATAAAAATGTGTTGTCTGGAGCTAGAAAATATTAACCTACATATCAGTTAACCTGGTTCCTCCTACACATTGTTTATAGAGAAACCATAAAGCATACAACCAAGAATACCTGGGGGTTACTGTGATGAAGAAGCATACTGGAATAAAATATTAAGGTCACTCATTTAAATTATTTAATATTATGAAACACCCAAAACAATTTTAAGAAAGATTTTTTAGATAAATATTTGTAACTTACATGTAGACATTTGATTGTTGTGGCACACACCTGTAATCCAAGCTTGGGGAGGCTGAGGCAAGAGGATTGCAAGTTCAAAACCAGCCTCAGCGAAAGCGAGGCAGTTAGCAACTCAGTGAGACCTTGTTTCTAAATAAAATACAAAATAGGGCTGGGGATGTGGCTTAGTGGTTGACTATCCCTAAGTTCAATTCTTGGTACCAAAAAAGAAAAGTTACAGTTGGGTCCAGAGACTGGATTTCTGTACTGAGGTTAATCAACAAATCATTCTCACCATTAAGAACGAAAACCACTTGAAGCTGATTCTTTGCGTCTGTGATAATGCTTTATTCTCATAGATACATTGAAAAGAAAGACTGAAACAAATATGCAGGTATGACTTCTTATAAACTATCAAGATAGTTGATGTAAAACTTGCCAAGGTAACTTAATTATACCATTATAAAATATTGGCAAGTATTTGGTTTAATCTTCCACCTAAAACAGAAATTACCTCTGTAATAACAAGTCCATATTTGATTTCCTAGTTTTAGTAAACCCACCACTTTGTAAGCAACTGTTGCCCTTCTTAGCCAGAGTTAGAAAATTCTTCCTGATACTAAGGCAGAATCTGCGCTGGTCAATTTCTCTCCCTACTCCTGTCTCTGCTCCTTTGAACAGCACAGAATACATATAATCCATTTCTAACTTGGCTTCTACTCAAAAATTTATTCCAAATATAATTATTAAATATTTCATGACATGATGCGAGAAGCTAGAATATTAATGTAGAAATGGTCTCTGACTTCACAGGGCTTAGAGGTTCCTACTTTGATTGCATCCCTTTCTTCCTTAGGTTTAACATCATCACTACTTCCTTTGTATCCCCACCCCCTACCATGCAACATAATTTTTACCCCCAAGTCAAACATTCAAAACAAGAAACATACAACTGGGCACATTTCTCCAGCTGTGATTGGACTAATGGAAAGTACAGTGGCATTATTAACCAACTTATCTTTTCATCTCTATTAGCATTGAAAGCAGACCTCATGAATGGTTGAGTACCCAATAAATATTTAAAAACTCCAGTTTTTCTCATGTGGTCTCAGTGTTTTAAACTCTTCCATTAATTTCTCATGTGTGGATGCAACCATAGCCTATACATGATTAAAACAAATGTTTGAGGAGTAAATAATAAATCACACTTGACTTAGAAGTTAGTTATTTTAAAGAAATTGAATTCAACTTACAAAATTCCAGTAAAATATTTACATTCAAGTAAGTCTTCTGCCACCATGAAGTAAAGTGTTAACCCTAAATGGTTAATGTTTTCAAGTAAAATGCTTGAAGATATCCCTGCCTGAGTACTTCATTCATGAGAAATTTTTATCTACTGTGTACTGACTACACACAGTTTCATTGGACTGTAATTAGGTAAAAATATTTCCAAAAATGGTCACTTTCTCTTTGAGGATCTGGGTTTTAGGAAGTGCTATGCTAATGCAATCTCTTAACTTTCAGAATCCACTCCCTTAGACTATGCCAATAAGCAGTATTGAACCTAGAATACGTTCCATGCAGTATTCTTCATGTTTACTTATGTCTCAAAAACTAATCTCCAAAGAAGATAGAGACTTCCAAAATAAAGCAGTTGTCAGTCCTTTATTTTACTGTGACCAGCAATTAAAGTCAGATGAGTATCTGATTCTTGTTTTCTGGTCTAACTAAAAGGCTCTTCTACTCTCTACTTCCTATCCTGGAATATTAATCACTTATGTTAATTGAATACTTCTTATATTTCCCAAACAATAGTATTTTTGTTAGTGAGTCTTTAACTTTTACAAAAAATAATTACGTGTGAGGTTCTATAGGATTTTTAAGTAGTATGTTAATTCTCTACAAATCATTTACAATATTGGCAGAATAGAAACATCTCATCCACCAGGACACTGTAAATATCTCTCAATCAGTTCAGTTGATTATGTGTTAGTATGTGGAGATATTTGAACAAATAACTTTAACACCATATAACCAATCCATCTGTTACTGACTCTATCAAAGCCTGGGGTCCCCGGTCACTAATAAGATACTCTCAGATAAATGGGCTGGTCAAATTAAAGTCCAAAAGATGTGATCTATGCTGAAATGATATATTTTCAGAATCCAGAAATGAGTGTTAAGAAAGACTAGGAACAAAATGGGTCTTGGCACTGGGGGTCTGTCCTCTCTAAGGATTAATGTTTGAGATATGATTACAGACATGAAATACAGCATGGAAGGAATTCCAAGCCCAATAGCATGGCCAGCAGTGAACCCACACCTGCTAGACATTAACAATTAAAATTGTAATTATAACTTTTAGAAGCAATTTATCAAAAGACAAAGTGTTTATAATAGTTTTGAGTTATGAAAAAGGTATGTCAGTAAAAACTCACTTTTTTAAAAATATGTCTTTTAAAACTGATGAATGGCTTTTTTCCCACACTCAAAAGTTGATTATTGTGAACTAAGTTATGCCAAAGAACTTAGTATTCTGCTTTTGATTTTGTATACATTCCCTGTTCTCTCAGAGTAATATATTAAATGAGCTTGTGTTACCTCACCTCCAAAATATCACTTTCATTTGAGACATAATACAAAACAGCTCCTTATTTCTTAGCCCTAACTCAGTTCTCTTAAATTTACTTTCTATTTGCAATTGCTCCTTGTTATATAAAAAGAGGAAAGATAAAATTTCTGATAAACTTGAATTTAGACAATTATGCTTTGCTTTTAAAGCAGCCTGTCTATGCAATAAGGAACCTTAGATAGAGTCAAGCAAAGAGCAACTCACACCAATATTGGGTTGATAGAAACTTAGGGTACCCTTGGGCATTTCGAAAACCAAGGAGACTCAGGTTATGTGCACATTTTCTTATTAACTCAGAACCAGGATTCAACCTCACATGAATAGGTGGAAGAGCCTCTTCAGAGAAGAAAGGAGCAAGTTCAAATTTCTCATTAACTATGAAAATAAGTTTTGAAGTCATCTGGGTCATTACTTTATTTTGCCATTTGTAAAACTGAAGCCCAAGGAGGTAAAATGACTCATCCCAGGTCTCCTGGCTGACTAGAGACAGGTTGGGACTAAGACCCTGTCTGGCTCTTTCAGTCTAACACATTTTCCACTTCATAGTTATCAAGTAAAGACAATTACTCTTAGCAAATAAAGTAGTGTGAAGTTTCTTTCCTAAAGCCAGACAGCACCTCCTTCCTCAGCCCCACACTGTCCCTGAGTTCATCAATCCTACTGCAAAGGATTTTTCTAACACCACTGAAGGTGGTCCTTTGGGAGGGGCCTGAAATAGAGAGTAAATATTTGTGTGCGAGTTTCTAAAAGGCAAGGATTGGGCCTTCTCTTTTGGTTTCACAAAGTGGACCTGGAACCCTGACATGTCATGGTTTGATACTCTATGCTCTGTAAACACTAAATGTTGACCAGATTTTTTGGCATATTATACTCTTTTATTATCATATGTTCTAATCCTGAAGTCAGGCTACCATTAAAGATGGCTTTAAGAGGGGAGGAATGGAACTGAATTCCTCTGGCCCAGAGTATAGTAGCGTTTTCTCACTTTCTCAGTTCTGCTAAGAATGGCTAGCAAGCTATTCTGTAAAATTGAAGTTGATGATACAATGAAACCATTTCCAAGAAAACCTCCCACAATGGGATAAGGGCTGACTTAGCCCTATTCTGTCCTCGAACACAGAATAGAACAACATAAAACCTAGATCCACCTAAAACCAGGTCTTGGCCCCAACACCTGCTATTGTGTCCTTGGGAAAATGACTAAAGTTTCCCAGCTTCAAGATCCAGTTATATATGAAATAGGGATGATAATGGCAGTCTTTTTAAATTGTTGAGGAAAGCAATGTGCCTAGAACATTAATCACAGGCCTCCAACAAAATGGTCACTAATGGTGTCTCTCTCTATGAAGCAATCCCTCTCTCTGGAGCAATTTATCACAGAATCAAAGAGTCTGGCCTGACAGGCAGAACAGACCCAGGCAAATCACATGGGGCAAATAACATAGCCTCTTAAAGCCTCAGTTCACTCATCTATAAAGTGGGGGAAATTATACTGTATAGTTTTTCTTTTTTTAATACTTTATTTATTTATTTACTTTTATGTGGTGCTGAGGATCAAACCCAGTGCCTCACACATGCCAGGTGAGTGTTCTACCACTGAGCCACAACCCCACTCCTGTATAGTTTTTCCTTTTGTTTTGTTTTATAATTAATTAGTATAAGTGATACCTGGTACCTAATAAAATATCACCAAATAGTAATTATGTTATTGCTGAAGCATTAGATCTTCATGAGTCCTCTTATGTAAAGTTTTCCTATCTTACCCATAAGGAAATTTAAGTTCAGAGAGTATAAGAAACTCACCCAAGTTCCAAGTTCTTAAGTGGCAGAGCTGAGATTTGATTTAGGTCCTAAATTACCTTCACAGTCTACATCTTTTCCAATATGCCAATTCTCTCTTCTTTCATCTTTTCTACTTGTTTACAAGGAACCTGCCAATCAGCCTTCTCTTTCTTTATCCCTGTCATATTTCTTTCAGTCATAATAGAAACATCTGGGGTGAACTAACAGTTTGAAAACTTCAGTGGAAATTTGAGATTTTTACATCATTATTTAAATCAAGACATTTATCTAAAATTCTAAATTCTCCCCATTTTTTCAATTAATATGATACATGTTAATAGTTGTCAAAAGCTCTGGATTTGGTTAAGCCCATATCCAAATTTCTCCTTTTTCTATCATAGTATGGAAACAATAATGGTTATAAGAATATTGTAGTACTAATTTAAGCCAAGTATATTTAAATAATTTGCAGTGAACCTAAAACAAATGTGCAAATTAAAAAAATTATCTAAAAATCCACTTGTATAATAGAATAGAATATTATTTTTACTACAGGACAAGCCCCATTTTACAGTGAGGAACATTTATTGTGGCAACACTGAGTAATGGTTTTTAGCATTTTGTTTTTTCTTTCACAGAAGCAGAGGGCAGAGGTGAAGGTTTAAAAGGAAACTCTGGACTTAAGACAAACATAAGGCCAAATTCTGACCCTACCAATTATTAGCTGTGATCTTGGGCAAAATTAATTATTCTTTCTAAGCCTCATTTAATCTTTGCAAAATTAAAGTAATAATTTATATTCATTTATATCATACAGTTTATATAAAGATTAAATAAGTTGGTTCCTATAAAGTACATAGTAAATTGTCTATATTAAACACATAATAGCTCATGTTTTTATTATTATGCCATGTACCCCAAACCTTTCAAAATCTCCTTCATTACAGAGCATGAGATGCAATCCCATGATTTAAAGCACATATCCATGTCACCAAACCAGTCAGTTAATCATTTACCTGAATTTTTTCGTTGTTGTTGTTTTTTATTCTATTCTATACCACACTGAATCATGTCTTTGGTAGTATAAACAAAGAAAAGCTCATGAACCATATATTGTATCAATAGAGCATGAAAATAGTTACTCAAATTGATGAATTTGATCATTTCAATAATAAGTTCATTTCAAAACCAACTTAGTAGTAAAACTTTGTCTCCACAGTCTTACAGTCAGACTGAAATAGGCCACAGGTGTTTTGTTTTGTCACCTGATACTTGAAGTAGAAACTCTTCTGCTTCTCTTTTTGACAGATCTGGGGATTAAAACATGTTAGATTTACTACTGAATTATGTGGAATATGTCAAATTCTGCATAATATATGAAACCATCAGCAAAATCCACCCATTCCTAAGTATAATCATGGGTGGTAATTTCACTTTGCAATGCATGAATTTATTCCCACCTGTCTCCTGGGAGAATCTGTAGGGGATTCAGCGTAATGCTTGGAATCACCATACGCAGGGAGATGGGCAGGAATAACAATAATCTCTGTCTGTGCAGAACTGATCCAGGGAGTCCAGATCCCTCTTGCCTGGGACAATAGAAGCACAAGGTTAGTCTCCCTGCCTTCCTCCCCAGGGCTAATAGTTCCTGAAGGCAGTGCAGGAGCTCTGTTTCACACATGGGACCAAGGTAGAGCAGGCAGCGCTGATGGCAATTCTACATTTCATCTTACTTTTATTGATTGATTTTATTTATGCAGTGCTGAGGGTCCAGTCTTATGCCTTGAGCATGCTAGGCAAGCACTCTACCACTAAGCCACATCCCCAAAACCCCCCACTCCACTTTTTAAACATCTTGTCTCCATTTTCATCACCAACTTTCAGACCCTTTGCCTGCAATCTATTCTACACCCTGTCTTTAGAGAGCATTAAAATGTAATTACTAACTGCCCCCCATCACCCCCATCCCCACACCATCATCACCATGACACCCCTCTCCCTTCAACCCCTGTGTAGCCACCTCTGATTCTTAGGGTCAAGGTCAAAGATCCCCAAGTAGCCCCCAGCTCTTTCTCCCCTGAGGCCTGCAGACCTGCAGAGCTCTGCTCCACTGTAAGACACAGGAGATGGGCCCAATGTCTAGTTGAACCAGCATTTCACAGCCCATTCACTCTGCCCAGAATATTTTCCTTCCCCTCACCCAGTCAGCTCCCACCAGCAGCAAACAGCCATTTTTACTTCCATTAAAAAGCTTTCCTTATTCCCCCAGATCAGTTTAGGTTCACCTTCCACAAACTATACCTCTTCTTATCTTGAAGTCCTTATCCCAATCTCATTCTTATTTATTTTATTTTTAAAACTCTTATTCCAAGTGCAATAATGATTTGGGTAAGTAATGCTAACTATCTGTTTCCCCCACCAAAAGGTAAGTACCATGATGGTCTCTGCTTCACCTCTCTGTTCTCAGCATCTGGTGTTCAATAGCACAGTAGGATAATTATGGTCAACATAATTCACTGTGTTTCAAAATAGGTAATAGAGAGGATCTTGAATATTCCCAGCCCAAAGAAAAGATAAATGTTTGAAATGGGAGATATGGCAATAACTCTGATCTAATCATTGCACATTTGGTACATATATTGAAATGTCACATTGTATCCTACAAATATCACAATTATTATGTGTCAATTTAAAAGTTTTTTTAAATAAAAAACATGTTGTACACCTTCAATATATATAATTTTTGTCAACTATACCTCAATAAAACTGGGGAGGAGGCTGCTTTTTGGTTCAGTGCCCTGCACATGACTTCTCTCCATGGCCAACAAGGACATACTGAGTAGACAAAGGAATTCAGGAAGGGTTAAGAGGATGCACAGTGTGTTCTGGGAGCATCTGACTGGTGCTCTCTCAGTCTCAGCAGGTAGGACCTAATTCCTGGGGAAGGTTGAAAAGAAGTCCCTACATCACAATCTAGTGGTGGCACCTGAAGAATGGGAGCTGAGATTTGATATTCAGGCCATCCTTAGGGTTTTTTGAATGGATCCTGCCCATCCACTATGGTGTCACTTGTATAAGTATCCTCCTACCTCACCAGGACATCTTTTTTTCTCCTGAGACTAGGTAAGACCATGAAAGATACATTTTTTTCCTCCTAGTTCAGTTTTGCGCATAGTAGGTACATTAAAATGTTTGCTTAAATATATAACAAAATACAGACAATTGTTTCATCTGTTCCCTTGTAAGAATATAATAGCAATTCACCTCTTGGCCCTGAACTATTCATGTTCTGTTTTCCCCATTACTAACCCTATTAGTTTCCCTTTCAATTTGAGCATTCAACAAACCCACTCCCTTCCTTCCATTGATTCAGCTACAATGTTTCTGAACCACTTTTAAGGGCTTGAGAAGAAATGGAAAATTTATAAAGCTACGATTATAAACGGCATGGCTTTCCTTCAAATATCCTTGTGTGTAAATTCTTATTTATTTAATAAACTTATTAAATATAAATTTCAACTTTTTTATTTCAAGACAGCTCATTTATAACCATTCCATCTTGTATTAATATTTATTTTTTAATTCAGTCAGAGGCGCTCCTTTCTCAGATAAGTCACCTAATTACATGAAAGAATCATAAAACCAGTAGAAACTCAATACATATTAAGAAAGAAATTCAGGTTAAATAGTGTCTCCTGCCTATTTAAACATCAATAATAACTGTGATGATAGAAAGTATTTAAATGGGATTGTATAAATCAAAAGAAATATGTGCAGTCTTAGCAAATCATTATGAAGTCATGTCTAAAAACAAAACAAAATTGCATTTTAAGCTTTACTTACCGTCTTGTATGTGACAGAAAAAAATTAGCTTCCCAACTCAGCAAAACTCTTGCACAGCCATTTTCTAAAATGAAGAAGGAAAAGTGAACTGAACATGGAAGAAAAAAATGCAAAAGTAAAATTAAAGTATGAAATAATGAATCACGAGTTAACACGCACCCACATGATCATGTGCACACACTCACACACACATCTCTCCAAGTATCCCAGAATTGTGGGTAAGATCTGATCCAACCCCCCACAGCAACTTTACCAAGCAGCCAGCCTACTTTCTGATGGAATCCAGCAGAAATCCTGGATCCAGCTTGCTTTCTATCTTATTTGTTTAAACTATGGCAGACCTCAAAAGGAGCCCAAGAAACTCTGAAACACCTGAACTTCAACTGAAAAGCAGGATGAAAACAACTTTTTCCCCCACAAAAATCAAGGAAACTGAAAGAAACTTTTACATAACTGGGTTCAAGTCTGCCTTATTCTCAAGTTCATCCTACTGCCTGGAATGGCATTCTGCATGCAGATTTTCCTCACCGGCTACATTGTTATACACAGAAGAGGTCACACCTGGGGTAGAGTAGGAGACTTTTGACATAAAGGAGATTGCCAACCTGCTCAAGGTGGTACTAATAATTCATGGCATAGGCCTTTGTATCAGCTTGTGGCTTAACAAGACTCCTGTTACAGCATATAAATTTCAATAACATATTCCAAGAACACAAGGCTTTCATTGGGAAAAGCAGGGTTATCATTTGGTAGGGAAACTCTACCAATAGAGGAAATAATATATCTGTCAAATGGAAACAACCACCTGTTAACAGAAGCCCTTTGGGGATCTCTGCTGTCTATTTCAAGCCCAGAAATGATGACCAGGGAGGGTTGGGTTTTCTTGTTTGTTTGTTTGTTTGTTTTTTGTAGGTACAAATGCTTTACATCATTACCCTATGTGGTAGATTGACAGCAGGCCTGTGTTACCAATGAGGAAATTGAGTCTCAGTTATGTAACTTGCCCCAATATACCCATAGAACAGTGCTTGGTGCAAGATAGACATTCAAATACTTGCGGAAAGGGAAAAAAAAATGGGAAGCAGGGGAGATTCAATAAAAAAATCAATATTATCTTCAAAATGAAAAACAAGGGGAGTCTAACCTAGAGCAAGGACACTAGGATAGAAAAGATTCATAAGATATTTGAAGAAATAACATCAGAACAGTAATAAAAACATATCTATTTTCAGCACTTCCTATGCATCAGGTACTGTTTAAGTATTTTATTAATGCCTATTAAATTTGATTTGTTTATTTAATTCTATGAACTGATTTTTACTTAATTATTATTTTAATATTTAATCCTTACAGCAACCTCATTTCACAGATAAAGACTCTTAGGTCAGGTTCATTGTAAGCAGAGTCTCAGATGGGATTTTTTTATGCAAAGGATTTATTGAGAAAGTGGGAGATACAGGGGATCTAATAAGAATTCTGGATCTTGACTGGCACCATAGATTGAACTGATTGAGGTATGGGGGCTCAGCAGTCATATCCCATATCATTCAGTCATTGGCAGAGAGGAGTTGGAATTTGGGTAGCTCTCTGGATATGGGGCAGCTATAAGCTATTAACAACCAATGCTTGTCGTCGTCGTCGTCGTCGTCATCATCATCATCATCATCATCGACACCAGCTGAGGTTTACCTGCCTGATATAGGGGATCCAGGAGAGACATCAGCAGGGACCAGGCACCATCCTATTGTGTCTAAAGTCACACAGTTGGTGCCACTGCCCTTGGACTTGATGGCCAAGGGATACTGTTTTTTCCAACCTTATCTCTATTGAGTCAGAGTTGTTTGAGAAACTCATTGCTCAGTGTTTGTTCCATCTGTTTGAGTGGGATGAGATGATAGGAGAGATAACAGAGGCCATGGACTTCTTCAGGGATGCCAGGAAAGCCATCCTCCAGGCAATCATGACCAAGCAAAGGGAGGGAACTAGTATATTCTTCCCAAAATAGCAATCTAATTTGATTAATCCTATTAGGAAAAACATCAACCCTCCACACTGCCTATAGAACAACATCTTCACTTCTTAAAAGAGATTCCACAGGTCTCCAAAATCTGACTCCAGACCACTGCCCACCTGACCTGGGTACACATCCACATAGTTTAAATTCTGCCACATTAAACTACTCACCATTCCTTGAACATGCCATGCATTTCCTCACACTGTCCCTTCTAAGTGTAAGACCCTCTCTCAATATCTCCTCCTTTCATGCTCACCTCCTCTCTGCCACAAGACAGGCTACCAACACTCCAATGCCACCTCTTCCCCCCTGGCAGCTTTCCTCACGATCCTTAACAGGAATTCAGAATCCTCTTTGTTTAATGCTCCCTGAGTGACTTCTGTACCTCCTACACACCTACCACAGTCTGCCTTCTTCTACAGTAATGCATCTTCTCAGTATATGGTTGCATTTTTGAAAGTTTATAAAGTTGCAAATAACAAAAACCCAACTAAGACTATCTTGAGCTTAAAAGATATATCTGTTGCTCACAAGAACAGGGAAGTCTAAGATGAGAGGTTGGTTTCAGACATGGTTAAATTCAAAATTCACATGCTATCAGGATTGCCTCTCTGTTTTGGCTCTATCCGCATGCCAATAAATATGGCCACAGCAGCTTTGGGTTTATCATTCTCATATGTTCAGTTTCTAGTGAAAGAGGCAAGCCTTCTTCCAACAACCTCATAAGTCTTCATAACTAGTGATTCCAAATGGAGTAAAACTCTCTCCCAAAAGACCCCTTACACATTCATAGAAATACCCTGTTGACCCTGAAGCCATCACTGCTCACTCCTGACCTGTCCCTGGGTCCAGAGCACTGGTATCCTGATTGGTTGGCTTGGGTCACAAGACCACCTCCACTTGATTACCTCCTTACCTAAGTCCAAACAATGGATTACCAAAGAAGGAAAAGGTATTGCTAACAGCATATAGAGAAGAGGTAATATATATGCTCAATCTCTTGACACCCACTCCAGCTATCAATATTATTACCTCTGTCAAGGAAGAGAGTTTGGGAGCAAGTGAAAACAGAGGAAGGAGAATGAGCAAATGGCGGGTGGGAGAAGGGTTAATGTGGAAGGACCCACTTATAAGCATGACCAACAGGCAGCATTGCAGGAAACTAGGGCATTAAGCCTGAGGTCTGAAGGTCAGTGTGCCTTGGACATTCTTGTTCTGCAGAGGAGCAATAAAAAGCTCAGTCATATTGTAAGACAAATACTCTTATTTTGCAAGTCTTCAAAATAAGGAATCAAATAAAACTTTATAGCTATGGGAAAAAAGTCAAGAGGATCTTTGGCTTTAGCAAGCATTTAAAATATATTCTTTAATCTTTTAGAAAGCTAAAAAAAAAAAATTACCAGAGCTCAAAAAGCATGATTGCCTCCTGCTAAGCTTTGCCTAACTTTATATTTAAAAGGATAAAAAGTTAACAAACAAAATATCCAATATAGTCTATTCACTAAATACCAAAACGCTAAGGATTCTAAATCATGGTTTCTTTATTGTTTTTTTTTTTTTTTTTTTGCTGTTTTGCTGTTTTTTGTTTGTTTGTTTGTGTGTATGTGTGTGTGTTGTTGTTGTTTTGTTTTGTTTTGTTTTGTTTTTAAGAATTCTGATTCTTCTTCCCAAGGTTGAGGCAGTTTTGCTTTTGGCTTCCTGCAGATTTGCATGTAAACAATGTTCTCAGTCTCACTGGACATGGTCACAGGAAAGGCAAAGCTGAGCCTTTGTACACAAAGCTGACACTGGTGACTCACCCTCAACAGGCCAGAGACTCAGAGCTGCTTTCTGAGGAGCAAATAGCCAACCCAGTCTCCATGGGACCCCAGGAGCCATTCTTGACATCCATCACCTAGAGAAGGCTGTTCTCATCACTGACATAATTGGCTGTTATAGGAATTCCACTTGCTATTTGGCCCCTGCCATCTCTATTATACAAACATATAAATGCTGCCCTGTGTGAGTTAACTCACCTTCTTGCTGCCCTTGGATGATGCTGGAGAGTCATCATCTGACCAAGTAAGAGCCAGCATCAGTCACATTACAAGCAATAATTTTTTCCAAAATTTTTGGAAGAGATTCAGTACCATCCTGCCTATAACAGTATTTTGAAATCATAGTCTTTGTGATTACAGCCTTGTAAAAAAGTAGAGTTTAAGAGCATTTTAATTACACAGCTCTTCTTTAGAGCAATTCAAATATCTCTCACAGGAGATTCTTACTAGAATGGGCCTTTCTCTAGTTTCTTTCTAGAAAGTTCATCTTTACTTTAAAGAAGTTTTCCTGACTCAGCTTCATTTTCTTAGATTGCATATCCAAAAAACTCATCAGTGGCTCTCAAACTTTAGTGTACACCAAAATTTTTTAGAGAATGTGTTTGAAAAAGCAAACTTAGGTTTGGGACTCACCTCTAGTCTGTAATTTCAGCAATCAGCCTAAGTGATTGTGATGCTGGTGGTAAAATCAGTTTCTCCAGGTCCCACCTTGTTGAGAGCCACAACCAAGTCAATATGGCACCTGGCATTTTGCCAGAAGGAATGGTTGAGAAGTAACGCCAGCGATCCATTAAGATGATGATAATTAAGTTAAGCTGTGTATAATTATTAAGATAATGACTGATTGCTGTAACTGGATGATGCTAAATTGAAATAAGCTGTGTATTCAGTTGTGTATATAAACCTCTGCTGTCTGGCAATAAGGCGGCTCCTGCTACCTCGGGTGCCTGCTACTTTTGATTTCCCGTTGAGTTCTCACGGAGTTCCCGTTGGTTCTCACGGAGTTTCTGTGGAGTTCTAGAGAGTTCCCGTTGGGTTCGGGCAATAAAGTAGTTCCTGTTTGAACCTACAAGTGGCTCATGACCTCCCGGCTATTTTGTTCCCAGCCAGACTGCAGCACCACCTGGAGAAACTCAGGTTGCTGGAGCATTTAGAGATCAGCAATCAGAGAGTTGTAAGCAAGTTGTTGTCTTGTCCTCTAGCTGACTGAGTTCATTTAGCTAATTACTTAATGAATGCATGCCTTAGTTTTCCCTTCTATAAGAAAAGGACAGTGTCCAATACCAAAAGGGCAGTTTTTGTTACTATTCCTCTGCAGTATAGTTTAAAGTCTGGTATAGTGATGCCACCTGCTTCACTCTTCCTGCTAAGGATTGCTTTAGCTATTCTGGAAACATCATGTTATTGGCACAAAAACAGACAGGTAGCCCAATAGTATAGAATAGAGGACACAGAGACTAACCAATAAAATTACAATTATCTTATATTAGACAAAAGTGCCAAAAATATACATTGGAGAAAAGATAGCCTCTTCGACAAATGGTGCTGGGAAAACTGGAAATCCATGTGCAACAAATGAATTTGAACCCCTATCTCTCACCACGCACAACACTCAACTCAAAGTGGATCAAGGACCTAGGAATTAAACCAGAGACCCGGCGTCTAATAGAAGAAAAAGTAGGCCAAATCTCCATCTTGATGGATTAGGCCCCAACTTCCTTAATAAGACTCCTATAGAGCAAGAATTAAAATCAAGAATCAATAAATGAGATGCATTTAAACTAAAAAAGCTTGTTCTCAGCAAAAGAAACAATTTTTGAGGTGAATAGAAAGCCTACATCTTAGGAGAAAATTTTTACCCCCTCACACATCAGACAAATCTCTAGGGTATATAAAGAACTCAAAAAGCTAAACACCAAAAAAAAACCCAATCAACAAATGAACCAAGGACCTGAACAGACACTTCTCAGAAGAGGATATACAATCAATCAACAAATATATGAAAAAATGTTCATCATCTCTAGCAATTAGAGAAATGCAAATCAAAACTCTCTAAGCTTACTACATATCACTCCAGTCAGAATGGCAGCTATTATGAAGATAAACAACAATAAGTGTTGGTGAGGATGTGGGGAAAAGGTACACTCACACATTGCTGGTGGGACTGCAAATTGGTGCAGCCAATCTGGAAAGCAGTATGGAGATTCCTTGGAAAACTGGGAATGGAACCACCATTTGTTACAGCTATCCCACTCCTTGGTCTATACTCAAAGGACTTAAAAACAGCATACTACAGGGACACAGACACATCAATGTTTATAGCAGCACAATTCACAATAACTAAACTGTGGAACCAACCTAGGTGCCCTTCAGTAGATGAATGGATAAAAAAAAATGTGGCATATATGCACAATGGAAGTTTACTCAGCAATAAAAGAGAATAAAATCAGTGCATTTTCAGGTAAATGGATGGAGTTAGAGAAGATAATGCTAAGTGAAGTTAGCCAATCCCAAAACAACAAATGCTGAATGTTTTCTCTGATATAAGGAGGCTGATTCATAGTGGGGTATTGAAGGGTAGCATGGGAGGAATAGACAAACTCTAGATAGAGCAAAGGGGTGGAAGAGAAAGGGAGGGGGCAGGGGGTTAGAAATGATGTTGGAATATGATGGACATCATTATCCAAAGTGCATGTATGAAGACATAAATTGGTGTTAATATACTTTGTATACAACCAGAGATATGAAAAATTGTGCTCTACATGTGTAATATGAATTGTAATGCATTCTGCTGTCATATCTAAAAAAATAATAAAAAAAAACAAAGAAAAAAAAAAGAAATGGACAGTGGCAACCCCTGTCTCACAAGATTATGAGGTGGAATCCATGAGATAATAAAATCAATTAAACATCATGCAAAGTGACTTATAAAATGGCATTACGGTTTATCATTAGAAGAGAATGGTAAACAGTAGGCATTAAAAAATGTTTGCAGAAAGTTGAGTGGATGAAAATTATATTACTAGAGATAGCTTTACTGGTGAATAAAATATTTGCCTAAGTCTCCACTTCAACAAAGTGTCAAAGTCTGTTCTTGGAGTCTGGAGGTGAGAGGCTGAGACAGGACAGCAGAAAGACATTAGCAGTCTTAGGATCAAGGAAGACTCATCCCAAATGCTCCAAAACCTCAGAATATGGCAAAGGATTTTGAACATAATGTGCAAATATAGTCAGTAATTCTCTGTTTTAATCAGCTAACACTAGACTGCAGTAGAGAAGAGGGCTAAAGCAGAATTTTTATATCCAAGCTGAAATTAAAAGGAGGCATGATACCACTTGTATTAGAAAGAGATCATGACTCAAAAAAAAAAAAAAAAAAGACAAAAGATTCCCCTGGAGCCTTATTGAGCATGTCACTGGGAGTAGTGAGGCATTGATGAAAATAATGATTAGTAAATAATGATAATTATAAATGGGCTCAAAAATCACATGACACTAGTTTGGGGTTATGTATATCAGATTTTCAGCAGTTCATAGCCTGATTTTCTTGAACACTTAGGGACTGTTATTTTTCAATAAAGATGTTTGCTCTTTTCCATAAGTGACCTGTCATAATTTATTCTAGCTCTTATTTATAATTACCACTTATCAAGCACTTACTGTATAATATGTTTATTATTCTAATTCCAAATAAAATAGCTTGTCACTATCTCTATGTCATAAAATATAAATGGAACTCAGAGGAGATGCCAGAACAATGTGACCCAGAGGTGATGAAGATGTGATTGTGACTCTGCTGTCCCCCAAGATGTCCTCCCATTATACCCACTGCCCCTCAGTGATGATTAGTGACTGGCAGCTGAAACTAGCCACTGGCCTCTGCTCTACATACAGTTGGCCTGCCCCACACTCTGGCATTTCTCCATCGAATCCTGAATTTTCACTCTCTCACCTTATGATGATGAATTGAAATAGACAGTAGCCAAAGCAGCTTTGGGCAAATTACTTAATATAATTGTTCTGAAGTATGTCTAGTGACCCAAAAGATTTGGATAACAGGAGACTTATATCTGATGCCATTGTTTCATACTTATAATATGAAATATATTGAAAAGGAAAATATTTGGTCAGGATGGTTCAATGATAAGAGCAACATTAATCATGAGAAGGGTTATTATGTACTAAATATTTTTGTATTGGGCATTATGCTAAGCACTTTCCATGCAACATTTTATGTAACTCACCCTATGCTATGGTACAGAATTAGCTCTGTCAAGATAAGTTCATAAGACTCAAAAACTTTAAGGGACATGACCAATGATTCACAACCTGAAAGTGACCAAGCCAGGACTATAACCCACAACAAGGGGATTCATGGCTTCACAAGCAAGGCAGATAACACAAATAAGTAAAACAGGCCAGGAAGGGACCTTGATGAATGCCACAGTCCATGAATATTTTCAGGAATGGCAACTCAGTTCTAGTAGTTTTAGGCTCTGTGGGAATGCAGACCCAGGCCTTCTGACTTTTTTCAAGTTAAGAATCAAAGTGTTTTTGGTGTTAAATCTCCCAATTTAAAAAAAAAATGGCATTTCTTTATTTCTAATATTTGTCTTTAAACATTTTCAGGGGCCCATGAACACATCTGTAGGTCTTGTGGTCCTGGGCTTCCTAGATGATCTGTAGTCCTTGCTATTAGACCTCAGGCTATGGGAGCTAGGTCATCTCCCCAGGTCACCTCAGGTAATAGTTATTTCCAGGCCTGGCATTCATAGATCTACATCTCTTTCTCCTCCATTTTTAGAGTTTCTGAGACCAGCAAGGTAGAAGACAGGCAGTCCCAGAGAGACCCAAGGCTGGCAAAGGCAGAGTTTCAGTGCTTAGCTTCACTAAATGGAGCACCATTCCCAGCTCTCTTTCCCAAGAGCAACCTTCCACTGCACTGGCCCCAAGACTTATAAGCAGTGGCATCTATAAAAGCACAAAGGCCAACTTTTTTATCAAAAGAAATATGTGGTATCCCAGCAAAGGAAACCCTGAACAGAGAAAAGGGACATCTCACAGAATGTGAGAAAGTATTCGCAAACTATATACCTCCTAAGTGGTTAATATGCAAATACATAAGGGACTCAACTCCACAGCAAATAAGTAGCCCAATTTTTTAAATGAACAAAAGACTGAAATGGACATTTCTCAAAAGAGGACCAAGAAATAGCTAACAGATACATGAAGACAGAATCAACATCACTAAGCATCAGGGAAATGCAAATCAAAACAATAATGAGATATTACCTCACCCCAGTTACAATAGCTATTATAAAAAGGACAAAAGATGGTGCTGGCAAAGATGTGGAGAAAAGGGAACCCTGACACATTATTGGTGAAAAAGTAAATTAGTAGTCATTATGGAAAACAGTTCCTCAAAAATTAAAAATAGAATTGCCATATGATTCAGCAATCCCACTACTGGATATATATCCAAAGGAAATGAAAAGATATCTGTACACTTATTTTTATTGCTGTACTATTCACAATAGCCAAGATGTCAACAAGCTTAAGTGTCCACCAGGAGATGAATGGATTGAAGAAGGTGGTACATATACACAATGGAATATTTAAAAAAATGAAATCCTGTCATTTGTGTTAACATGGATGATCCTGGAGGACATTATGTTAATCGAAATAAGCCAAGCACAGAAAGACAAATGCCACATGATCTCACTCAAATGTGGAATCTAGAAAAATCATCCTCATAAAAGCAGAAAGTAGAGCAGTGGTTACCAGAGGCTGTAGAGAGGAATGGGAAGGCTGATCATGGGTGCAATGTCACAGGTAGAAAGGAAGAAGAAATTCTGGTGTTCTCTAGCACAGCAAGGTGACCATAGGTAACAATGATGTATGGTATATTTCAAAGTAGCTAAAAGAGAAGTTTTTGAATATTATCATCATAAAGAAGTAGCAAATGTTTAAAGTGGTAACAATGCTGATTACCCTGACCTGATCACTACACAATGTATACATGGATTGAAACATCACAGTGTACCCTAGAAATTATTACAATTATTATTTGTTTCAACCATAAATTTAAAGAGAAGAGTAATATATACTGCCTTTTGGAGATTAATTGTCTTTTAATTTTACTTGAAGGAGATTAAACAGGTAAACTTTCTGGGGTAAAATGCCTTCAAAGTTTGGAAACTATGTATAGTGCCCTTGAATTTATCATTTTTTCCTGAAAGCAATTTACCTTCTGTTATCCCCATGTGCTCAGTCATAATGGAAGTGTTGAGGCATGGAAATTGGCTCCATCTAGTTTTCCGTATTGTTATCCAAAAATTTGTTTCAAATGGTCGTCTCCCTTTAGGGCTTTTCCCCTAAAACATCTGGGCTCTCAGCATGCCTAATCCTCATCCCATCTTTAAAGCAGATGAGGGAAGCTCCACAGGCTGAGAAAGGCTGAGCAGCAGCACTTCATACATTTGTTCCCCTTCCCACTCATGTTTATTAATATCTGGGCAGAGATGTGACAGTGAGAAGTTCCTATGTGCACAAGGAGGAAGGCTACAGCAAGTGAGCATTCTTGGTTTAATATAGTACTATCCAAGTGGGCTGTGCTGAGAAAAGGAGAAAAATGGATCTTAATTCTACTTTGTACAAAATAACTAAATGCTGGTTAGAATCAGCAAATAAGCTACAAAATACCCTAAAAGCTAAGAAAAAGGACAAACTTTGCTCTAAGTCTGGTCTATAGATTTGTAAATGTCATCTCTTTCTGGAAGATAAGAGTATTTTGGTGATTGATAAATGCTATTTAAGAAATATAATTCTCTTGGATCCCTAAAACATCTTCAAAATTGGAAGAATATCTTAGTTATTCCCAACTGTTGTTTTATAACAAAAAGTGAACCAAGTATCAGTCTTTGAGTATCAGCCTTTCCTCTCCCCTCTGTCTTCAAAAGAGAGTTTGGAGTTTCCACTCCCTTTTTCTTCCTTGTTCTGCAAGGAGGCTTCCCTTGGTGATGTCAAATCAGGTGACTAGGGGAAAACAGAAGCATGAAGGACATCTGTCTCTAGCACACCCTGACCAGCGGAGGGGATATTCTGGTGGGTCTAATGGTGGGAAGGCAGAGCATAGAGATGAATGGGAGGTTCTAATGGAAAAGATGAGTGAGAGGGTTCTGGAGAGGAGAGGAGTGGCAAGGTTCCAGGGACTTCTGAGTCCACAGAAAAAAACAGCTTATTTTAATAATACACTCATTAGTGGCTTAAAGATTCCACAATTCACTAGAATTTCTTTGTGGATTGTGCTTAAATTTCAAGTTTCTCATGGACCAAAGCCCATACATGGGTCATGCCTTTAAAAGAGTTATGATTTGCATGACCTTGCTTGTACACCTTTCCTGTGCTTTCTGTTGGGTCTTGTTTGCAACGAGACATAAAACAGTTAACACAGAAGCACAAAGACCAGGAATCTTGTTTTCTTAGCCAGAGGTAAAGAACCTTTTCAATAAATGTAACATTATTCCTAGATTTCAGAATAATCTGCCTGTGGACTGTTAGGGGTCAGCATTAAGTGTACCATAAAGGAGTTTATTATGATCTTGTCAGTGAGATGGGCATCTATGTGATCAAGTGTGGCACTGATATTTGTACTCTCTTTAAGCCTTTTATCCACATTCATTGAATCAGTAAATATTCAATAACTAATTAACATGTATCAGGCACATGTTTTTGGTTCTAAGGACACAGCAGTTAACAGAAAAAACCTTCCTCCTTCACAGAGCCCACATTTCTTTTTACACCTACTTTTTATAAAGAAAATCTTCCAACTGAATAGGCAAAGAAATGTGAGTGGGCAGGTTATGAACTTGATATTTAATTTACTGGGAAAATTAAAATCATATCTCAGGATCCTCCCACTAGAATTATAAGGAATATGGGTTTTACTGAATATTTCCTCTTTAATCCAGCCAAAAATTTCTAGGCTCAAATGGAATTGAAAATATTTAGCTTAACAAGGCTGCTACCTGGTCCATAATCACAGGGAGCTTCAGGGTCATGATGTGGGCTGAGGGGTCCATCAAGCCAGAGTTGGGTCCAGCTGAGTCATTCTGTGCTTTGGGTGAGTTGGATGAGCTGTCTTAGTTTAACCACCTGTAATATGGGGCTTCTAAGAGTATCTACCTCATTAGGGGTTTTGTGTGGACTAAATGAACTAATCCATGTGATGTGCTTAGCTCAGTGCATTCTAGAGAGTTCACGTAATTATTATTATTATTATTATTATTATTATTATTATTATTATTATTATTATTGTCATCATCATCATCATCATCATCTATTCTTCTTATTTCAGTTCATCTTTTTAAAGAGTGAGCTAGAAGAGTCTAGCTCTACCTAAGGTTAAACTCTCTTTACAAAAGAAATGAAAACAGAGATTATGCGGGAGGTGAGAGAGATTTCATTGACAAATGGAGATACATGTCACACAAGTCTAACCATGGTGGAGGCAAGTCTGCGCAAGACTGAGGCAAAGAGCAGAGGATGTGGTTCCTCCACAGTGTGCATGTCTATGTCTCTGTCTCTCTGTCTCTGTGTCTTGGTGTGAGTCTGTACATGCAGCTAAGTTATTTTCTACCCACCACAGCTAGCTCTCTGACTAAAAGGACAACTTTGACAACCTCGCATTACCAAAGAGGAAGACAGACTCTACCAGTTCTACTTCCCTGTTCCAGAGGCTATTTGCAATTCTGATAAATTCCCTTGATGGAACAAATCATAATCTGAGTAACAGGCAAGCAATGCAAAATGTCACTGTCCAGCCAAAGAGGTTGTTTCCTGGGGAGACACCTCAGCTAATAAAGAAGATGTAACATCTTCAGAGTGTTTCCAGTGCATGGATCAGCACCTATGCTGTCCAGAAAAATTTACCTGTAGTTGTATTTTGTAGTATGGAGAAGGGATCATTAGTCCTTCTAATTCCCACACTTGTCTCCTACCTTTTTATGGGAATGTTGATAGAGGTTTAATCCATTGAGTGAAAGATTATTTTGAGCAATCTCTAAGAAAGTCTAATTCTGACATTCTCTGTTAAATTACAGTTTCATCTATTCACCTCAACAATGGCCCTTTTTCATTTTGGGGCAGAATTTGTTTTCATGCTCTGTGCCAGCAGGAGTGCAGCAAAAAGAACACAAGAAGTCAGCAGATCTGGATTCAAACCCTGGTTCAGAAACATCTAGTTCTTTTATGGTTAAATCTGGAGTCTCAGTTTCCTCATCTGCAAAATAATATCCATCATCTGGTGAGACTCTGAGGATTCATGATAATCTCTATACTCACTGAATATAAATACTATTATTGTTTAGTAGGTAGTGTCTTTTCATCTCTGCATCAAATTCATCCTTATGTTCTTTTCAAATACTCTTTTTAATGGCAGTGCTATTATAAAGACGGTGTACACCAATGGTTGTGATGATATACTCTGCAACCAAACTTCCCAAGTCCAAATTCTGTTTCTACAACTGATTATCATTTTACTCTAGACACATTTTTCACTTCTTGTACTTTAATTTCCTTAGGTTGAAAAATGAGGATAGTAATGTGAGCTATCTCAAAAGGTTTTCACAAGAATGAAATTCCCACTGCATGTAGAACTTTTACAAGTATGGGCTATTTTTTTTAATCAGTATGTGAAAAATGTCAAATACTGGATCAGCATGAACTCATCGACTAGTCAAATACGAAGGATAGATGTGGCATGGGAGATGAAGTTTCAGAGAAGACAGAAAAAGTGAAACATGTTTTTACACATCTTCCAGAGGCTTGGCTGTGATGGCAGAGCACTGCAGGGGTTCACAGGGTCCACTGGGCTGTATCCACCTGAACATGAGCTCCTGGAGGCAAGGGGCTATACCTTACTTATCTGCATAGCCTCAAGGCTGGCCCAGGAGACACTGAGAAAAAGTTGTTAGAGTTAAAAAAAAATGTCTAAAATAAGAAAAAAAGCATAGCACTTTGAACTACTACAGATAAGTTGTCAGAGGGAAACCTAGAACCAAGTGAGCTTATTCAGGTAATTCCCAGGACACTCTTCAAAGTTACTTAAAAAAAAAAAAAAAAAAAACTGTAGCAACCTAACCAAATAGGACATCTGGTCAACCTAAGAAAGCATACTTTCTCAGATACCATTCAACATAAGCAGCCTGGTCCCTTGGTTGCAACAAGAATTCTTTGGATCATTTTTCAAAGGCAGGACTATTATCCATGTGACTTCTCAGGACGCATTCTGTGATTCACTCAGTAACCTCCTCCAGTGCACAAAAAGGTATCCCTGTGGCTTGAAAGTGTCCCCCCCACACACCCACACTTCTTCAACATGAGTCATCTAATTATTTTTGCCAGTAGGACACTTCCCTTGTTAATTCCAAAAACACCCCTGTAAAGAGGCTAGTAAGGGAATAAAAATAAACCCGCAGAAGCAGAAATGCCCCCCAAGTCCTCCTCTCGTAGAACCCTACCAGGAAAACTGTGGCCACAATAATTGTTTAGAATGTCAGTTCTTCCTCAATTCACACACTTGCTCTACTTGTGACACCTGTGTTTTCTTAGGAAAATTACTTCATCTCTCCTCCATGATTCCATTTTCTCCTCTGTAAAATAGGGGTAAGAATAATACATCATGGCATTTTGTGAGGGCTGAAGACTTGAATATACTTTAAATAGTATCCAGTACATGGTAAGACCTCAATAAAAATTGCCTAGAATTTTTATTTCTGAGACCATTTTAAGCTTACATCATTGAATATATGCATGAATAAAATGGAAAGTGGAATTAACTGACTTACGTCAGAACTGAGAGTAAAAATGCATGATAGCCATAGTTACTCATCCCACTCCCTTAGTTCCTCCCCTCCTCTTGAGTTATATACTAATGTTGGTAGCCAATTTTGAGAAAGAAATTCTTTATTTGTTTCACTGGAAAAAACCCATTCCCCAGTATTACTCTGAAATAAATTAAAATATTACATTTTCTTTCACCTTTGATTCTGAATCCTAACATAGGAAGTTGATTCTTTAAGATGGAATTTAGAAAGAGACAGAGGGTAGGTGATGAGTGTAATTTCAGTTTTAAAATATGTCCTTTAAAAATGTGCCCTTCAGTCCTCTTTGAAGAATTATCACATTTCAAACAGACTTTCCTGGAAAAACCAACATCTACATTCTCTTATGCTTTTATTCCCAAGGTATAATGCCAGAATCTTCCATTTCCCTCTCCTCCTAAGATATATTTGTGTGTATCCCTCCATAGGTTCTTTTGCTTTCTGGCTTCTAGTTAGGTTTGGTCAATAGGGAACTTAGGATAGATATAGGTGAGAAAAGTGAGGAGAGAATTTTGTCCTTTGGCTCCCTTCTTAGGTAGTTGATTCAGGCTGCCTAGAACTCTCCACAAACAGTAGCTCTCAAGGACTCTCTTCCAGACATTCTCTCTCCATCACCATGCTGGTATTTCTCTTTGCAACCAGCATCAGGTTTCTGCATCAATCTGTGCTTCTCCTACTTTTGCAAGGAGTTCCATTGTCAATAAAATATTTCTAAATCCAAAAAAAAAAGTGCCCTTGCTTTCTTGCCTTGGCCCCAGGAGTTGACAAGTGTTCTGATATAGTAGTGCTGGGCTGTCAGCTAGCCAGTGTGGTTTCTGTGCCTTCCCCTCTTGCTTTGAGTTGCAAATGAAGTAAATTTCTGGAAACCTCTTACCATGTATTGACATTCATGAATGGAGACAGGAAAAAAAATAATAAGCCAGTATAATCATTACCCACAGAGTACAGTACATGACCTCTCTTCGGGAGAGAGGTAGAATTCTCTTGTATAATTTTGTCTAAGTCCTTTTGATTTTACAATTTTCCTGTTAAGAAGAAAACTGGCAGAAGCATTAGACAATTAATTAATGATGAGTTCAACAGCTTTTGGCACCCACTGGCACTGGTGTTTCTAGAGCCCAGAGGTGACAAAGATGAACTCTCCTCATTGTCCTGAGTCCCTATTGCCCTATGCACCAAGAGGCAGGAGGCAGCTGAAACTTCAGCTCAGAGTTTCCAACAACAGCATTGGCAGGGGAGAGCAGAAATTTCCATCACCATTTTCCACAAAGACAATCTAAGGTATCCACTTTTTCAGGACATAGGAGGTACAAGGGAGAAGATGATTTGCGGCTCCTTCTATGCTGGTCTCTTCCCTGCCAAGGAAGCCCACCATCAGAGAATACAGTATGGCTCTTTCTACCCAAAGAGAGTTGGCAGACATTTTGTAACCAGTAACAGTGCCAGAAGTTTGCAGCAGCCTCCACCACAGCAAATAAGCTGTGATATTAAAAAGAAAAACAGCCTGGCAATGTGGAAATTATCCCATGCAGCAGTAGTTTCCAAAACAAGAGGCTTGATTTTGCTACCCAAGTGAGAGTGACAGAACTGATTAATCCTTTATTCCAAATGCCATTCTCCACCATCAATTTTTGGTTGTTTATCTTTTAAAGCTTTTATACAAAATGGCAACACTGTGACTCTATTTAAATAGCCCAAGTGAAGTGAAGATCTGGCAACTGCACAGTAAATTTAAGCCAGCCAAGCTAAGAAGAGAAGAATTTGGGTCAAACAAGGTAAAGAAATCTATTGTCCTTTGAACTTTCTGGACTGATTCGCTCCATGGTAAAACCACTTGCTTTTCTCCTACAATAGCCCACAAGGCCATCTGGACTATTTAATCATATGACAGCTTGTCCAGATACTTTTAGACTCCACATGGGTTTTTGTTTTTTTGTTTTTGTTTTTGTTTTTCAGTCTGAATAATCTATAAGGCCTAAATATGAGAGAATTGCCAGCTCTTTCCGAATGTGCCAGTTTGCCCCCAAGAAGAGCATCAGGAAGAGCTGGGACAAAGAAGGGGTTTGTGCCCTTAGCTATTGAGCACTTCAGCTGGTCAGCTGGAAATAGACTTCAAAGGGGAGCCTCCATGTGTCCTGCCCTTGGTGCTCTAAATCTCTAAGAAGCTCAATAAGTGCATGTTCTCTTTTTCCTTTCAGCAGCTATTCCCTGAATGTGTCTTTAGAGTTGTAACTGCAAAGGCGCAAGCTCTTTGTCTACAAAACTGAAACCCATGTAGCTAAAGCACCAACATCCAGGAATCAGTGGTACCTAAGAAGAGGCCAGTCCACCCAGGGATAACTGGGCTTTCTATTCTCTTCCAGAACTTCCTGAGAAAAAGCTGGTACCAAGCTACTTCATCAAACAACTAATTGTGCACCCTTGAGCATTAACTAGGTGTGTGATTTTTGTCAAGTTACTGAAGTTCTCTGAATGTCAGTTTCCATATCTATAAAATGATGGTGAATATGGGCTCCGGGTGCAAATGGCCTGGGGATTTAATCTCAGCTCTACTATTTATTAACCAAATGACTTTGGATAAATGTCTGAACTTCACTGAGCCTCAATTTTCTTATCTATCTAATAAAATTGGGGTTGTTCTGAGGGTCATTCAGCAATGTAAGTGAAGCACATTTGTCCCAGAAGGAACTACTGATGCTCAGAATGAAAACAGAAGAGTGATTAGGAGCACACTGCTTGTTTTGATCTCCTGGCCTCTCCTCTTACCAGCTGGGGAACCTTGAGCTGGCCACTTAGCCTCTCCAGTGTTGTTTCTTCACTTGTAAGATGAAGAAGCTGTTGGGAGGATCGGATGAGTTAAAGCTCATGCAATGCTTACTTGCTAAGTGTTCCATCAATATATTAGCTCATTGGTAGACATGAGCTTTCATAATGACAAGATAAAGTAGAGGCCAGCAAGAATCACAGTGGTATCAGAGACAGGAAGCTTGGAGGGTTCCAAGGCAGAGGACAGCTGCTGTGGGGTAGTCAGAGGGTAAATCTGAGTGGAGCCTCAGTTGAGCCTCACATTCAATTCAGTGCAAACTTTCCTGTGCAGGCCTGGAACCAGGTTCTAGGAGTATACAGATGAATCTGAGAAGTCTCCACTCTCTGGGAGAAACATCTAACAGTGTACAAGTATTGTACTAAAGAAAGGCTGACAACAAGGCAAACCCAAGCAATAAAATAAGAGCAGTGAATTCTACCTGGGTTCGGGTTAAGGCTCAGAGGAGGCAAAGGAGAAGACCGGGGAGATGCCATTTATCAACCCACTAAGCCACCATGATGCCTTAAGAGAACCCAGATATAAGGGAACATGAAAAACATTGTAAAAAAAATTGAAGGTTGTCTGGGAGGAGCTTGGACAAGATGGATAGATACTGTGTTCTTCCCTTTTGCTGAATATAGCTGCTGCAGGATCCCAGATAATCCTCATTTTCTGAAACTTAATACAGTCATTTGTCTGAGTCACAATCTAAGAACTTCTAATTCTGCTCAACATTTCTGTAGTAAGCAAACTTTTGGGGAGGGTGGAGTGGTGGTGACAGGAATCTACTCAAATTGCCTTAAGCAAAAAAAAAAAAGTGTCGGGGGGAATAATTGTCGAACCTAATTGGAAGTCAAGGGTGTTTCTATCATCAAGCTAATCTAAGACATCTAGATACCCATGGACTCCTTCATCCTTTATTCAGCTTTTTCTCCTATTGGCTTTTTCCTAAAGCAGGCTGTCCAGATTAGCATCCCTACCCATTCGCCCAGGAAAGAAACTGCCTATAGCTTTGGTAAAATTCCACCATATGTTTTCATCACCTTGACTTGGGGTAAATGATCTGTCCCAAGTCTATCGCTGTAACCAGGGGAATGAAAATTCTCAGGGTCATGCCTGGCTATGCACATCCTAGAAGCCATTGGGTGAGGGGTGATCCTAGTGGATCATTCAGGTGTTGTGCTTTGGCAACAATGACCTGGAATTCCATCCCCTGCTCACGCTCTCTCCTTCTGTCCCTCCAGCACACTCTGGCTTTCTCCTTTTCTCTCTGCTTTAAAACAAAAATGTGTTTACACAGAGGCCATGAATGTTCCCCCAATCAGGCCCAAATATTCTGGGACACATGGACTTTTTGCCCTTTTGAAAGAGGCAGACCAAAGCTGCTTTTGACTTTGCTCTGTCGGACCAATCTTTTCTTCCTTTTATTTTATACCATTTTGATTTTTCACTCAGCATTCCTATTCAAAAGAAGGATCCTGTTCACCACAGAAAGCTTCAAAAAGTGGAACAGCAGAGCACACCATCACCCCTATTCCCACTGGGCTTTCCATTGTAATTACATTTAAAAGATCTTCGGCCCTAAGACTGGAGGCCCTTGGCCATCACCATAGCTGCTTCTACCTGCTGGCATGATTGGTGGTATGGATTTAAAGTGCCATCAAGTTCCAGAGTCTCATTTCCTGCACATTCAAGAGCCCCTCCCTCCCTCACTATCTTAAATTTTAAGTTGACCTTTAACAATTGAAAAGGTCAAGCACCCTTCCCATGTGCATCCACAGAATGAGGGACACAACCCCAAAGCTCTGAGCCCTAAGCCATAGGTTCAGCCAACAGAGCTACGCCCAGAAATGTCACCTGTATGTATGCTGCTCTAAATACATTTGGTTTGGCTCCTCCCAGATCTCTGATGCCTATCCCATGGCCACATGTGACCTGGCAGACTCACACATGTGACTTCTCTTTCCACTGTGAACACTCCTAAACAAGCACTCTAGGCAGCTGGGGCTAAACCTGATCTCTCCTGAATTGCATCATGCAGTTCAGTAAGGTAGTTGCAGAAGTTGAGAAGCTGAAGAAACAGATACCAGGACAAACTCAAACTCCACAGGTCTTTGTTTTAACAGGATAAGAATTACAAATGGGGTCCATCAGGTGGTCAGACTACTGATGGATTATCTAGATATCTAGTCACCCAGGATTCTGAAGGGCTTTAGAACTAACTTTGTCTCTCTCTTTCTCTCTCTTTCTCTCTCTCTCCCTCCTTCCTCCCTTTCTCCCTTTCTTTCTTCCCCCTCTTCCTTCCTCCCTCTTCCTCCCTCCCTCCCTACACACACACACACACATACACACACACACACACACACACACACACCACACCAGAAATAAAACAGAAACTTTTTCATGATTTGTATAAACAATGCTTTCTAATGAACATGGTGTGTCCTATGGTTCTCCAAGCTCTGTCTAAATGGTTTAATGTTATCACCTGGTCACCAAATGTCCTGCATAAAGAAAGGATAGTTCAAACATTTTGTTTGAGAAAGACTCACAGCTGTGCAAATACAGTCTGCCTGAACATTAATCCACTTGTCAGGTGAGATTTCTTTCTTTAAATAGCAAAGATTCCAAGTGGGTGAATTAGTGTCTGCACTAGAAAAATTCTCTGTTCTCTGGGAATTCAGACTCAAGTGTTTTCATGGGAAACAATGAACGATCCTCTCTAAACCAGTTGGCCCAAGAGTTTCAGCATCAAGTTTAATTCTGGACTATTCTGTGAAAGGTCTCTTAACGATTCTAGCCATTGCCCACTTATTCAAAAACATCAAGTGCTTAGTGTGCCAGTCACAGAGGTGCATGCTAGGGGGACACAAAATGACCAAGAATCAATACCTTCCTCCAAGAAGTTGGCAGGCAATCGGAAAAGTAGATATATTTCAGTCATGCTTCTCAGAAAACCAGATAACTGAGCCCCGGGATGGAGGATTAGGAAGGCGAGGTGACAGGCAGAGGGTGACAGGCAGTGTGCAGAGACCTCAAGATAGAAAAGAAAGGTAAAAAAAGAGAAATGAGTCATTCAGAAGGACCAAGTAAAGGAAGCTTGATGGAAATCAGATCACATGGGACCATATGGATTGTTCTAAAGTGTGCAGCCACTGATAGAGTAATCTGAGCTGGTTTCTCTCTTTGAAAATGTACTCCTGGCTCTGGTAGACAAACTGGCAAATCACATTATACTTACTTTCTATGTCAAGGAATTAGTAATTCATATAGCTTCTCTACTTTATTACTTTTTCCAAAAATGGCACAAATGTGCTATAGTACCTGACTTCCCACAGCTGTAAGAGATGCTGAGCAGGTTTAGCATCTTTCTCACTAAATCTAGTTACAGACTGTCATGGCTGAATATGAGGTGTCCTCCCAAAGCTCCTTTGTTAATTCAGGACTATATCAAGGTGCAATGATTAGATTATGAGAGCTGTTTCCCAATCAGTCCATCCTAGTTTGAATAGACTGTCTGTGTGGTAACTGTAAGCAGGTGGGGCATGGCTGGAGGATGTAGGCAACTGGAAGCACACCCTTCCCTTCCCTGGGCCCCTCTGCCCTTTCTCTGCTTCCTTGCCACCATGAGCTGAATAACTTTCCTCTGCTGTGCCCAAAGGCCATGGTGCTGTGCCTCACCTCAGGCCCAGAGCTGGTTTCATTAAACCAGCTGACTGTGGACTGAACCCCTGAAACTATGAACCCAAAATAAACTTTACCTCCTCTTGTTCTTGTTGGGTATTTTGGTCACAGAGATGGAAAGCTGACTGATGCACAGTACAAAACTCTTTCTTCTACCCTAATATTCAGGTGTTTGTAGCTAGCTAGTTGGAGTTGGCACTGAGTTGAAATGTTCTCCATCCCTGTTCTGTTCCTTAAGAGCTGCATCATCCTGGGTACCAGTCTGATCTGTCTTCCTGATAACTTACTTGCCCAATCTGCACTAGATGGCAACTCACTTCTGCTGCAGCAAGATCCAGCTCTTCTCTTTCTCTTTGTCCACCTGAGTTTTGCAGTCTCTGATTCTTAGCTTTCTCCAGCCTAAGTGTCCTGAAATCCATCATGTCTCCAAAATCCTGGAGATGCACAGGGCTCACCAGGTTTGCCTGAGAGACCCCACTTGCTTGACTTGAAGTGAGTGGGAAGTGCCTTCCTCCTGCACAGGCTGGATTACCTGGGGAGCTGACTAAGACAGGGTTATTGAATGGGATGATTCTTAAGGAGATATTCTTAAGGGGAGCCTGAGGAATTGACGCTTGTCTATAGGGAAACAACGGAAGCAAATACTTATAGAAGAAGGAGAGCAGCTGTGAGGCCGGTATCAACCTCAGCCATGCTTGCAGGGAGCCTGGAGCTCTAATAGCCTTTAGAATGGTTCCACGATGGTTCACTCTTCACACACCTGCATGGGTCAGTCAACGGACATGGATGCCCCAGGAAGGAGTGTGTCCTCAGACAAAGTAGTTTTCTGCAGTTGAGACCATTGCAAAGATATTTTCCTCTCCCTGCCCCAGACTCTCCAACTTCAACTGCTTTCTGAGCCAGAAAGAAGAAATCAGTAATGCAGGTGGATCTGGTTATAGAACTCAGAGGACTTTAAGGATGACTTTTGTTCATTTATAATTTTTGTTTTCAGGTTTGATTTATCGACTGAAAGTACTACATGCTACCTCCAGTAAGTTGTTACAAACCTGGAATGCAATGTGTAGCTGATTTGTATTATCACAATGCTCTACTGGGCTGCAGTTATTGAAAAAAAAAAAAAAAAGACATTTCAAATTCTCCTTTCTTTAGTCAGAATCTTCTTTGGGGTTTGGAAAATGCAGTCATGACACACAAAGGCTTAGCATAAGGGGGCACATAGGCATTGCCTCCAGAGCTTTGCTGCTGACTCAGAGAGGTTTTGCCTTTGAAGCTGCTGCTGACTTTGAGTTAGGGCTATTCCCAAGGCCACAGCTTCCTGAATGCTCTCAGGAGGAGCTTTATCAGGGGGACTTCAGCTCTCCTCTGCTGCCAATAATTAGCCCAGCCATGGGGAAGTCTGTTACCCCTTTTTGTTTTGGGGATAATTAAATCAAATTGTTCTCCAGTTCTTCTGTTGACTTTCTCAAGGGAATTCCTGCAAGGCATATATGGCTGTCACTGGGATCTTATAAAAGGCATCTTTCCAGATTAAGTCTACTGTGTAGTTCTGCTATTACCAAGCCAAAAAGAAAAGGAAAAGAGGAGTAAATAGAAGAAACAGAGCAGGGAATTGGTGGGTTGCTGATCTTTGTCAAGATCTGGATTTTAAGTCGGGAAGTTTTATTCCTCCCTGGCTCATGGTGATATTGCAGATGTTACTGCCTTGCTTTCCTTACCAATAAAAATGAAGAGCGTGACTATATTCCTATTTCCCCAAGTTTCTGTAACTCTGTGTATGGAGTTTCCTGGGCATGATCACCCTGCATGGGTTCAGACAGAACTCTGAAGTTGACAGACAGAGAAATGAGGGCTGGAATAGGAATAGGAAACAAGTCAGAAGAATAGAAGTTCATGAAAAGCAAGAAAAATAAGGGTCCTGCAAAGGAAAGGTTAATCCGCAGTGTCCAGAGCTTAAATAATACAAGGACTGAAATGAAATGATATTCAATTTAGAGACCCGTAATTACATTGAAGAATTATCAGATATGTAGCAAAAGAAGTGGAAGGAAATATCCCAAACTATTATTACTAGTTTCTTTTGGGGGGAGAAGGAGAAAACTGGGAAGAAATGAAGTAAAGAATAGTTAAGGATATTAAACTTTTTTTAAAAAACGCATGTTATTTGACCCTATGCTATTTTTGTAATTTCAAGAACTCCAAACATAAATCAGGGATGTAAAATAATTAACAAATAATTAACTGTTCTTCCAAGAAAGATTTATAATAAATATAAATGTTTACATAAGATTTTGTGGCTAAACAAACAAACCCAAAGGAAAAAGGAAAAAAAAAAAAAAAAGAACATTCACAGGCAGTTCCTCACCTTGGATCCCAACTTGACCATTCCACCACTATTGCTCTTTTCCAAAAGTCTCTTCACTAACAAAAAGTAGGGAAGAGCAAGCTAAGAAGAAAAAATGGGTCCTAGTATATAATAAACTGATCACCCAATTCATAGGCACCATTCTGGAGGCTGTGTTTGTACTATAGATTTTTCTAGGTCTTGTCCATTCATGATTGCTTTTTGAAATGGTAATCTAGGTTGCTTTGGAATTATCTTTGGAGGTTATCTTTGGAGAAGCCTTGAAATGGAATCTGATTGAGATACACACACCCAAAGAGCATGTTAGGAAGATCTGCCAGCAGTTCTAAGATAGCTTAACTTTAGGTGAGATGAGACTTATCACCAGCCTCAATGATAGACTTCATCCAAAAACCAGTGCAGAAAGAAAGTGTAATGATAAACAGAAGGAAACTACTATCTTAAGTTGTGTTTTATAAGGGTCTTTTTCATGGTTAAAAGCAATTAGTATTTTGTCAATCTCCTAAGACAACTTTTTTAAAAAATATTTTGGGAGGTGTTTGTAGAACAAAAAAGAAAAATCAAGCAAACAAACAAACAATAAAATCTTTTGAGATCAGGAAAGAAAATATAGTAAACTTGGGAACTACTGGATCTTTTAAAATAATGAGACAAAAAGGCTGGGCAGGGAGGGGGAAATGGGGGAGGAAACCCAATTACTTAACAGTAGAATTTTTCTCTTGTTCTTTTATGAAACACTTGAAAGTCTTTACTCTGAAACTTTATTCAATGCCATATGAAGGCATATGTCCTCTGGTCACAATAGTTCATCCTTCTCAGAATCTCTTTTCTCTAAGAAACTTTCCTTCCATCACTAATCATCCCCCATATTTTGGCTAAAAGTTCCAGTGTTCAGAGTGAGCCAGGAGGATGCTTGTGGATACATACATGCCAATAATGATTAATTCCACAGATAAGAACCAGCACAAATGAGTATAGAATAAGTAGTGAAGAGTTCTAAATAAGGTCATCATCACTCCTTGCTGACAGTCCTTCTGCCTAATTCATAGCAGAATTTGAAGTTGTCAAGGATGAACCACCTTAGCTATGTTGATTGTGACCCGCCCTTGTGAGTCCTACTTTCTCATATACTGAAGTTTGAACATTAGAGAAGCACGCCAAGGCAAGCATAGAAAGCAGGGTATATTTCAAATGGTGTATCATAGACTTCTCCCAGGAGGGAGAAGGGGGCCATAGCTGGTATCCTGTTATCCCAAGAAGCGAGGGGTTCTGCCTTTTTTTTTTTTTATGTCCTAGGCTTCCTTTGTTCTCCTGCTCTTTCCCATATCTCTCTCCTTCCTGCTAGTGAATAGACTTAGGAAGTGCTCAGTGGGGTGGCCAAAAGGTGGTAACCAGGTGGGCTGAAGGGGGAAGGGCAGGATGGAGCAGCCCAGGTCACATTAATTAACTACTTTACAACTCCATGTAGGGAGGGGTAATTCTTGGGACAGGATACCTAAGCAAGAGGTTGGCACAGGAGCAGGTTATCTTCATAGGGTGGAGGAAGGGCTCTGAGGCATTTCAATCCCTCAGAGGGCAGTCTCCAACCTCCAGGACTCACTCAAACTGGCTTTCTTGATCTGACCTGACTTGATTTACCTATCTAGACTGACTTCCTAATTCTGGCTTCAATGGCTTCCTATCAATTTGTTCCCACCTACAGACTTTCCTCTTTCCTCTACCCTATAGGAAGAAATTACTTCCTTCTACTCAAAGACAAATCCTTGATCCATTCCATTCCAACTTCCTCAAGGACTTTGTCCCACCACTGGTCCCTCCATCGTCCTGCATCTTGAGCCTCCTCTTTTCTCTATTTGATGTCCACACATCCAAGTTTTCTCCAATCTTTTTGCTCAGCCCAAAATAATATTTAGTTTGATTTCCACAGCATCCTTTGTACTAGAATAGTATCAGAGTTCTAAAGTTCCTCAAATTTTTTAAAATAAGGAGTAAACAAAAGTATAAATGAATGAACTGAAAAACCTTTTGCTTGTGGAACAATGGTTCTTGGTCCAAGTTGTTCTGTTACTAAAATAAAATAATCAAAATATTTTCTCATTTTAAGAAAAACTCAGGCCTGGAGTTATCTTAAGCTCAAACAAACATGGCCTAAGTCTTTCATGTTTGCAACTGACCATTTGTATATTACACTCTACAGGGGTCCTTGAAGTCTGAAACAAGTTTAAACATCCTAGTGTACACTTGTTCCCTCATTCTTTTTTTTTTAATATTTTTAATTCTAGATGGACACAAAGCTTATTTTTATATGGTGTTTATTTTTTATATGGTGTTTATTTTTTATATGGTGCTAAGGATGGAACCCAGTGACTCACACATGCTAGGCAAGCACTCTACAAGGAGTTACAACTCTCGCCCTGTACCCTCATTCTTTCTGTTTGTCTGGAACAGCTTCTCTTCCTGAACCTATCCCTATCCCCAATTTCCCCATTGGAGCAATGTCTACTTTGCTTTGTACAAAGGCTGCAACCAGCAGGATCAATGAAGGTGGAAATATCACCTTAAGCCCTTGCTCTGGGGCAAGGTGGCAGACAGCCCTGAGGAAGAGGTACTTTTTGTAACTTGTGTGCACAGACAGTACCTTTTTCTGTTAGTGCAAAAGCTGCCTAAAGCACTAGTGGGTGGCCATGTGCCTGCTGTTTTTAACTCCTGGTTGAAAACTCACCTTGATTCACAAAATAGCCAAAACCCAGATTAGCTCTTCTACTCCTATTTCTAACGTGGATGGACTAAAAATTATCTGTGGACCACTAAGAGGCTTTGCTGTTTCAACACATTTAACTCAGTCCCAGGTAAGTGTTTTGGGCATGGGTTAAATAAAGTGTTCCACTCTCCTCCATGAAAACATGTCACGTCAGCATCTTTTCCAGCAGCAATTTTGGTTAAGAAACTGTTTTCACTTTAGCAAAAGCAACCAACAATTTGTCCACTGGTTTGTGGGGTCATCTGCAGATTTTGTGCAATTTGGGGCTGGGGTGAGGGGAGGTATGACAGCAGTGGCCACAACCCTGAGGACTTAGTTCAGTGACCCAGCAAGTTGGGAATGTGCCCAGCCTGAATTAACAAGCATCAACCATGACTGTTTTTTCAGTTCACTAAATGCAGTACAAATCATGCGGTTATTTTACTTGGTTATACAGATTTCATTTTCAGTCTTTAGTTGTTTAAATTGTATCTTCTAAATTGTGTTTCTTGGAATGTTAATATGTATTGCATGGAGGTGTGGGGGAGGCACACAGTAATTTGAGAAATGCTAGATTAAATACAGTTGAACAGATTTTTTTACAGCAGAATTTGTGGAAAACTTTTGATACAAAATAAATTATGAATCTCCAAGGGCTGGAATGCTAATATGCAATATTCACATGCATATTTGTCCAAGAAACCTCCTTCAAAGCGTACTTCCTTCAGGGCTGCTGTTTCACAGAACCCGCTCTGGAAAACACTGGTCAAATATTCCCTTCCAGAATCACTTCTACAACATTCCCCCAAGTTCCTAGAGAACTGGCACACCCCTTATAAAATTTCCTTTTCAATCATCATAATATGGAATCAGGCCAAATGATATTTTGAAAGTTGAATTTTGATAAAAGATAGTAATTAATTCTAAGCGATGGATAGTGAAAATTTGGGCTATTCAGGCATGATGCAATTTAAAATTTAGCTAGAGCTAAGAGAATTGAGAAATGCATCAGATTTGGAGTTTAATTCTACCTTTGGCTTAGGTAGGGCATTTTTGTTTATTTGTTTGTTTGTTCCCTTGTGTTGTTTTTTTTTTTTTTTTAGAGAGAGAATTTTCTTTTTAGAGAAAGAGAGAGAGATAATTTTTTTAATATTTTTTAGTTTTCAGTGGAAACAACATCTTTGTTTGTATGTGGTGCTGAGGATCGAACCTGGGCCGCATGCATGCCAGGCGAGCGTGCTAACGCTTGAGCCACATCCCCAGCCCCTGCTCCCTTGGTTTTAATTTTAGGGGTTTGTTCTATTTTGCCCTGAAATTCTCTATGTTCACTATAATAGTCTTTCCTTTCCTCTCTCCTAATTTTAGAAGAATTAATTTTACGATCTCCTCCAGATTTCTGGTCACTGGTTCTCAAACTTTGCTATGTAACAGTACCCGTATTCACAGTGGACGTATGACATTACAGCTAGTCCTAAGCTCTATAACATAATGTTTTTTTCTTCTTAATTAAGTGCTCATCTTGCGCTGTGACCCTAACTTTGCAATCTGAGGCATGATGGCAAAACTAGCAGGAGTTTCTTTTTCCTTCTTCACAATCTCACAGATAGAAGGTGCATTCTTACCATAGACCTTAGCAACCTCGGCACACCTTTTTTCCTTCCCTTCTTAACCTGAGAATGTTCACCTTTTCACATAAAGGAAGCACACTGTGGCATTTCTTTGACATGTTTGAATCCCCAGATTCACAACTCTTGTGTTTTAGGATCATTTGTGAGTGAAATGAAGATTTTTGAACACAGCACTGAGATACTGCCACAGTCCATCTGAGAGCCAGGATGGCTATTGAGCGAAAATGGGCAGGCGTCACATGCAGTGTGGCTGTGCTGGACGAGAGAATGGCTCGCATCCCAGGTAAGACCAACCGGGTTTCATCATACCACTCACAAGTACATGCAACTGAAAACCTATGAATTGTGTATTTCTGGAAACTTCCACATAATATATTCAGACTACAGATGACTGGTTGCAGGGAACTGAAGTGTTAGAAAACAAAACCACAACTAAGGAAGAACTACTATTAATAAGAAGTATGAACAGGGTGGGATGGGGAGGGAGGGGCAGGAAGGTAATTGAAGATGACGAATCTGAATCCCAGATGATGGCAGCAGAATCTGAATTGTAGGAGCTCTCAATTTCGTCTTACAAAGCTGGGTCTCTGTGATGTTCAAATTTCTATGCCAACTTTGCTAGACCATAATACCCACTTTTTGGTAAAACACCAGTCTAGATGTTACTAGAACTAATTAAAGTTGTGTTTAAATCAGTAGAGTTTGAGTAAAGCAGATTAACCTCCATAAGGTGGGTGGGTCTCATGCAATCCGTTGACAGCTTTAGGAGAATAGGCTGAAGTTCCCAGAGGAAAAAGGACCTAAAGGCAGATCCTTAGACTGAGTTAGGCATCAACTGCCTCATCAGCTCTTCTCCAGCTCTCTGAACTACAGAGTTAGAACTGCCAGCCTCCGCCATGGTGTGAGCTCATATTTTTTTGAAATAAAAATCTCTCCATAGGTAGATACATGAACACACACAAACAAACACACACAGACATACCCTATTGATCATGGTTCTATTTCTCTAGAGAACCCTGAATAATCTGTCTTACTTTCATCAGGAACGTGGCCTCTCTCACCTACTACATCTGTATTCTTCATTATAACTCAGAAGCAGAATAACTGTTTTAACAAAGTCACATACTGAATCCAAGCAACAGAATCTTTGTATTTGGACAAGGAGAATAAAACATCTTTACTTGACCAAATTAGCTGTTTAATTGCCCTTGCTCTTGTAGTTGAATGTATCATGTCAATTTTGAACATTTTTAATTAGGAGATTTATATTAGAGACCAAGTGTTAAAATTGTTTAAACTTGAAAGTCTTAATTTACAATGAAATGAAACAGATTCTGGTGGGTGTTTCTGAGCTGCCAATAAGGATTAATTTAAACTCAAATGTTGTTTATTGTTTTTTAATTATGTAATTGCTATTCACCCAACCTTCTTGATTTTTCCATGTTAAATTATCATGCTTGTATCTCACCCCAACCTCTCTGTTTAGTTAACCAATTAATTAAGGATGGGGATAGTTTGCATTTATTAGCATTCTAATGGGTGGATTAATTCCCTGTGGCCCAAACATCTACATGTGTTCGGTTTTTTAGTTCAATTTTATCTCTTTTTAAGTGATTTTTATTCTTAATTGCAGATACTAGAAATCTAAAACCATGCTCTTAAACATCCAGTGCAATCCATCTCACTAAAATTGCCTCTTGTAAATGAAGTTCAAGTGTTGGTGCAAACATTACATAGGAATCACACAAGGCTAGCAGTGGACTGAAAACCATCAGTACCCAGGGATTTTAAAATTCTTGGCACTTCTTCTCCTTGAGGTACCAAGGACCAACCAGCAACTTTGCAGGAACACTCACTGACCTGAAGATCATGCAAGTCTTCTTTCCTTTTTCCAACATCCACTGGGTTTAATTACACCAAATATTAAAAATTAGGACATTGACTCCACCAAAAGACAAAATTATTAAAAAAAAATTAGTTTAAGAATCTAACTGGGTTTTGTGAGCAATTTTTTAAATGGAGGAACATCCTCTCTAAAGATTTAGGAAATATGCTCCACTAGACTTGAAAGACATTTGGTTTTCATCCTCTGGGGACAAGAGAACAGAATAAAAATTTCTAAAGGGCAGATTGGTTAATATTGGGTTGCTTCCCATTACTTTCTTTGTAAGGCTCAAAGCAAGGGAACTGTCTTATCATGCTGAATAGGTAGGAAAGACAGATAGTAAAATAAAGGCAGGCAGTTAAGGAAATGGGTCCCTCAAAGGCTAAAATGTACAAGCTACTCCATAAAAATGGATTACCTGGTGGAAACATTCCAACTGACTTCATGATCCCAAAGAGACAGGAAGAGGAAAAGCAGGACAGAACAGGGTGAAAGCTAAAACCTCAGTGACTAAAAGAGCACAACCCAACTCAGGAGGCTGAGGCAGG
The DNA here is from genome assembly GCF_964194105.1 of Spermophilus citellus. Taxonomy (NCBI): domain Eukaryota; kingdom Metazoa; phylum Chordata; class Mammalia; order Rodentia; family Sciuridae; genus Spermophilus; species Spermophilus citellus. The sequence continues at coordinate 187,094,820 of NC_138182.1, forward strand.
AGGATCATGAGTTCAAAGCCAGCCTCAGCAAAAGCGAGATACTAAGCAACTCAGTGAGACCCTGTATCTAAATAAAGTACAAAATAGGGATTGGCTCAGTGGTTGCTCCTGAGTTCAATCATGGGACCCCCCAAAAGAGGGGGGGCACAATCAATCAAAATGTTATGGGCCTGACCAGTAGGAGCCTTAGTATTTTACCAACACCTGATTAGCATAGACATTGAGCAAAGCCCCTGCCCAGCATCTGTCTGAATCCCTGAACTAGTACACCTGAATGGCATCTATAGGGACCCTTCTTGTCTGGAAAAAGCTGTTTCCTTTCTTCTTACTTGAATAAATTCTACTTTAAAAAGTTTTATTATTTGAGTTCACAAGACAAGAACCTGGAAAGGAATTGCTGGAGGGCTGCTGCTATCTGCTGGAACACCAGCAGGCGTGGCTTTCATGGAGAGTTGCAACACAGACAGATCCCATCTGCCATGATTGTAACAGCAGAGAATTCCATTTTGCCTGCTGCAGCTTGCTGTCAACACTACCAGGGATTCCCTGTTACAGAGAGCTGTAACACAGATCCTGTCTGCTGCAATTGCAGCAGTAGAAAGTCTGTTTTCCTTGAGACATCCAGTTTCACTACTACAGCCCAAAACAATGGTTTCCTTTACACTTCCTTAACTATCTCTGAAACAAAGATGTATTACATATATTTTAAAGAATCTCTGAACATGGACTACAAGTTCTTGCATTATATCCAGCAATCACAACAAGTCAAACAGTGGTAAAAGAGAGTTCTCTGGTTCCTGACTGGGAGAAACCATTTTCATCAATAGGTGGGTGACAGAAGCATGGTTAATTGGTGGCTATTCATTAGAACCTACATTTCTTTGGAAAGAAATGTAGCCACATGATTTGTAGAGTCCAGTGCAGCCCTCCTGCTGGTGTTACAGAAGATAGCACCAGCCCTCCATGATTTGGGAAGAATCAGCTACATGATTTGTAGAGCCCAGTGCAAACTGAATGGCAAACATGGACGTTGCACTTACCTCCTTGGCTCTCAATGATACTTCATTCTCATCCCATCAATCTTCACTTACAAAACCCAAGCTCAATGATTAAATCATTAACCATTTCAAGATAGTAAGAGCAGAAAATAAAACTAAGTATAGATCCTTCTGAGGATGGGACCCCCTGTGACTGTACACAGGTCACATGCCCATGAGGCTGTCTCTGAGAGAGGACAAAACTCTTTATCCCTTTATGTTGGGAGAAAGTTTTCACTTCAACTTATTTTTCTTTTTTCTTTTGGTGCCATGTGGAATTTATCTGGTGAGTTTCCTTTTTGTTTAAATCAAAAGATGCCAAAAATCTCATCTAGTAAACTAGTTTCATATTTTCAGGTGTTCATAAATGAACCCTGACTTCATGTGGTTTGGGTCCTATGAGGGATCATATCCTGTACAGAAGAAAATTTAAGACTAGGACTTTAGAGGCCATGGTTGGGAGGGAAGCAGCAGAGATTAGGAATAACAACATCAGCTCTGCAACCAGATGAAGATTTGTTCAAACCAAAGCTTTTTCACTTTCAGTTGTGACCTTTAGTACATTTAAAAATACTTCTCTTCCTGTAAAAGAAAATGGTGATACTGATAGTGCCTCATGGGATTGTTGATCAAACACAGCCTAGTGTCTACAAGTAATCCACATCATTTGGGGATGGTCACTAAGCTCTTGAAGATCTAGAAATTTGATCCCCAACCCCCATTCCATCCCATCCTAGATTAGTATTCTTGCTGTTTTGTTAAACCCTTGGTGGGGCTCAACCTTTCATGATTTGCTCTGGCTCTGAGATCCTACCTGTGTGGACACCACTTCTTTATCCCAAAGTGCTGTCCCCAGCTGGACAACCCAGACATGAGTTAGTCTGCACATCTGGATTAAAATGTATGTAGACAAAGAGCTCATCAAGACCTTCATGAGGATAGCCATTGGTACAACAGGTAGGAAGGTGCAATGGATTTGCATTACAGAATTTTTAAAGATTGCTCTTAAACTATTCCTTTGCATATTCACCAGTTTGGATTCTAATCTACCTCTATCTCAGGAGAAAAGAAAACCTGTGATATCCTTCCTCCTTGTTTTCTTCTTGCTCAGATCAACAACGGCTTCCTTGAGTACTGCTTGCTAAGTACTCCCTTTTAGCTGCACCCAAGTGATTCTTTATAAGGTGTTTTTCTAAGCAGAGTTTCTTATAACACTAAAGTTAGTATATATTACCATTTAAAGATGAGAAGATTGATTTTAACTCTCTCTTCTAAGATTATATAATTAGGAATTGGTGAAGTTAGAATCCAAAACCACTTTATTTCATAATGGGAAGCCCAAGTACTTTATTTTCAAATTTGAGGATATTTTATTACACATTCATTATATAGTAGCCTATGTGCTAAGAGCATCACAATATTTAATTTTCAAAACAACTTTGCTAAGTATAATTATTGCCATTGGACAATGAGTTACCCATGGCATAGGAAGATTAAGTAACTTGTATACCTAATAATGGTACACATGGATTTCAAATCTAGCTCTATTGTAGTTGTTAAACTTTTACAATTTATTAAACAATTGCTGAACTCATGCAGGAACTCAGGAGAAAGAGCCCTTATTTGTATTGAATATGGTGGTGTGTGTTCACTTATGTCTTCATCTGTCATAGCATCCCCTTTCTTCCTGTCCTTCCATTCTACATGATCTCAGTACTTGAATTTTTACAACTATGGCATATACAATAGAGTCATCATAATTAATAAGGAAAGGGAGAAATGCAACCATGTTAGTACTTAAGAACTTTAACATGTTAAGAGGAACACAAATTAAGAATATTGGATTTAAAATATACTTGAGAGTATTTTAGTTTATTTTAGTGAGTTTGTTTGAATCATTGACATATTTATATAGGTTAGTAATAACAATAAGAAGGGAAAGATACTATACCATTGGAGAAAGGAAAATGGCATAATTTCTCTGGTTTCTAGAAATGTGCAACAGGAAGTGAAACCCAAACTCCAAACCCTATGTCACATGAGCACTTGCATCTCCCCCCAAAATAGTTCCTTTATCTCAAAAATTTGCTCAAGAATTTGAGATATGAGCATGCACGAAGATGTCTTTTAGATTTAGTATTCTTCTTTAAAAATCTCAGACTCACCATTCTGAAAGAAGTGAATTAACATGTGTAACATTATTTTAGCTTGCAACTTTCTATTCCTTGGCCTAATTTCACCATTCCAATCATTCAATCAACCATGCCAGGTACTTGCTAGGCTCCAGGGATCTAAGGCAAATGACTCATTTGCTTTGATGGTTTTCTACTGCTGATAATTTTTGAGTTGAGACTTAAAAGATAAGAAATGGTCAGGGACCTGGAGAAGAACATTATAGACAGGGAATATGATATACCAAGGGCCAAAGAGATAACTCTGCTAATTTGTTTTTTTCTTTCTATGACTCTCACCTGAAGCCTGTATGATGTTATCAGGCCTGGGAGGGTCTCTGAAGTCTTGGTAGAGACAGTCAAGGGAGGACATGACTTTACCACTATTCATACCCTCCCACTGCTGTCATTAGATCTTCAAAAAGACCTATTCAACTAAATTATGAAAATAAGATATGGTAATGAATGAAAGTTACCACAGAACTGACTTTTCTTCCTGTTTGTATTAGTTTCTATGATAATTTTTGTGATTAGGAGATTTTGAGTTTGACTTCAATGAATCTCTGTTCACTATTAAATATGTATATAAAAATCAGCATTCCTGGTGAACACCCATGTGCCAAATAATAAGGCTTCAATTCCATGAAAATGTAATTTAAAAATTAGGTGTTTTTCCTTCCCTGTTTACTCCATCTCAATCTCACTCTTCCTTCACATCTTTTTAGCATCATATCAATAAGGATTAGGAATTCTGGAAGCAAAAAATGATGATATTGGATGGATGACAGAACAGGTAGACTTATCACTAAAAACACCAATCAGGGAGAATTCTAATGCCTCTAATCACTTCTTATAAAGACCTGGCAGGTGCAAACTTCAAGTCTGCCAACTATCCATCTACCTGCATAGTGACTGATGCTTTTGGAAGGAAGAAGAGCTTCTCTTTCTCACCCACTTCCCAAAGCTCACTTAGAGCTTCACTTTGTCAGGTTCTCACCTAAAGTAATGCTTTCAAGTGACAGGAGAACATGTTAATCCCCAGACTTCTTTCTTGAATGCAGGAAGTACCAAAAATGTGTTCTCATCAGCTTTTTCACTGTTGTCACCCAAAAGACCTGACAAGAACAATTGGAGGAGGAAAGTTTGTTTAGGACTCATAGTTTCAGAGGTCTCAGTCCCTAGAAGGTCAGCTCCATTCCTCAGGGCTTGAGATAAGATAGAATATCATGGTGGAAGAATGTGGTGGAGAAAAGCAGCTGAAAACATGGCACCAGGAAGAAGAGAGAGAGAGTGCCACAAAGACAAAATATATACCCCAAAGGCACACCCCCAGGGGCCCACTTTCTCCAACACACTTTACCTGCCTACAGTTTCCACCCAGTTAATTCCTATCAGGGAATTAGTATACTGATTAGATTAAATTGCTCATAACCCCATAATTTCACCTCTAAACTTTATTGTCTTAAACATAGGCTTTGGGGGGACATCTCACATCTAAACCATAATAAAAGAATGATCCTGAGTTGACAAGAAAGAATTCATGCAATAAGCACTCACTATATATTGGATTATCTTGATAAACTCCATCCTGGCATTTCAAACTTCTCTTATTTAAAATGTGGGCTGGGGATGTAGCTCAAGCAGTAGTGCGCTCACCTGGCATGTGTGCGGCCCGGGTTCGATCCTCAGCACCACATACAAAGATGCTGTGTCTGCCGAAAACTAAAAAATAAATATTAAAAAATTCTCTCTCTCTCTCTCTCTCTTTAAAAAAAAAGTAATTGTTATAAAAAAATGGGGGATAATAATAGCAGATAGTGCCCACTTCAGAATGATGGAGTACAGACTAAATGAGTAATACATGTAAAATATTTCTAAATGTGTCAGGAAGAGCAGTTCTTAACTTTTTTTTATGTCATGCATCCCTTTGGCTATGGATCTCTTCTCAAAAATATTATTTTGAAATTACAGATTATGAAAAATATTCAAAGGAAATAAGTTACATTTGAATATAATTATCAAAAAAGTTAATTGTTATATAGTAAAATTTTGCACACATAAAAGAAAATCTATACACACAAAACTTAGTGGCAGTTCTAAATGGCTACCATGATACCAAATAAGTCAACATAAATGATATCCCAAGCTCTCTATGGCATCAGTGATGTGGTCTGAAAATGTGAGAATTCCTTTGGCAACAAAAATTGTCAGTACTGCTGATAGTACCGCAATCTATTGTCTACATCTATAATTGAATGTTAAGCATGAAAATAAAGTATATATTTTTTCATCTGCATTTACAAGTTAAGGACCCCAAATTGGAAAAATCAATGATCCCAAGAGAAATTGTGGGATTGCCTTACAGAGCTGGACGTTTGGGGTATGGGATGATACCCCACCAAGCTCACCCTCTCATTTGGGAACCTAAGACTGTGATCTTCCTAAGATCAAGGAGAAGAAATCAGCCATCATCTCCATCATCTTTTCCTACTTCTACCAATTTTCTTACCCTCAAGACCATCTTCCCATGGTGTGAGCAGGGAGCAGAAACAGTTAATGAATCTGAATGACCTAGCTACACACAGAGAGAACTCCTAGATCAATATAACACCAAAACATTTGAAGGCAAATGAGAATAATATAACATATTAAACACTAATGCAAAAGACCAAATTATCCAAAGAACTAGATCCAAGAATTCCACCCATTTTAATTGTGTGTGGATAATGGTGACAGTAGGATCTAGTGGTAAGGAACACAGGCTTGTGGGTCAGACACATTTGGGTTGCAATGTTGGCTCTGTTACTTACTAATTATGCTTTGAGGCATATGACTTCATGTCTCCAAGTTCTGGTTTCCTTACCTGCAAAATGAAGATAATAACAGTACCAACCACAGAGGTTTACTCTGAGGATTTAATAGGGTGAGTTTATAAAAGGTTTAACACACTGACTGACACTGAATAAATGTTCAGTTAATGTCCACTTTTAGAAGTAGCACCACTATGTAAATTCTTCTTTTGTGTGTGCATGTGCGCTGTGTGTTTTTCAGGCTGTGTGGGCAAAGCATCAGATACCATGTATCACCTGCACAAACACGCTGCTAAATTACAATCCTGACTGCACTAAAGGAAATCAAACAACAGGCTCATGCTATCTCAAATGCCATGATGTGGAAGGAGAGCCAGTGGGGTGTCCCTTCTATAAAAACAGTGTCTAACAAAAGCAACGGTCCATTGCAAGACTTCAGTTGCAGGGCTAAGCTGACTACATTTTTGTTCTGCACTAGACCTGTAAAATCCTGTCATAGCTGTCTGCTTTGCAAATAGAGTTCAGTCCACTGCCAAACTCCAAAATAAGATGCTCAGCAACTTCACCCCAGCTGTTCACTTCAGTTAGCGCATGTCAATACAAGTGAGGTCTATTATGGTTCAGTGATTTTCCATCACTTGTCAGTCAGCACAGCCTCTTCCTGGTTCCCTCTCCCTTGTGGCGCCTGGACTTCTTAAAGAATTTTTTAACCACTTTGCTTGGGTACTGTTTCTTTAGTGCCTTCCTTCTCGTTTTCCTTTTGAATGTTTTATGAAAAACTGGCAACAAGTCTGAACACTGGCCAGAAGATGAAAGGCACACAAGCTTAGGAACAGAAAAACGCACATGTTCCCCCCAAAAGACAGTCTCAAGCTTAAAACTTTAATCCCTGAGAAACTATTGTTTACATTCCCAGCATTAATTAAGCTAATAAATCTACCAGCATCCCAGCTAGCAATTTGTAGACAAAGACATATTCCAAAATAAATTCCTAGAGGCAAGACATATGAAGAATACCGGCTGGGTGGGGTAGGGCAGCATCTGAGAGCCTCTGCCTGGGTGCATGTCAAAGCCCACAAGTGACAGCCAGGGGAGGCCATGGCCACAGGGCAGCATCCCAGAAGATTAAGACCAAGAAAATTCAGGACACAAGAGATGCAAATATGGTCTAGAGACCACCAGATTCCCTCCAACAACCATATATTTATACAGCACATATATATTTATTTAGGTAGCTTAAAATTCATTGTTAAGCCACTTTAGGGTTGAGAAAACTGAAGCCTGGAGATGTTATGACCTGTTCAAAGTCATGTGCTAAAAATGGTGGAGCCATCTCCATTTCTTTATTATCATGCCAAGAATAAAATGACAATCCTTTTGATTTCATTACCTTCAATATTTGTATAATCCAATTAAACTATTGTCCCAGAGCTTCTATCTAGACAACTTTGCTTTTTTTGTGAAAAAAGACAGTCATTTGAATTGGGAAGCACTGGAACTCATTTCTCACAGTCAGCTCCCAAGCAGGCCAGAACAGACATTAAGAATCTGGATTTATTCTTAGAATACCTCTAATGAAGTCCTCCAGACAGCCATCACCTATCAGTTCCAGTTGGAAACATGGCATAAACCATCTGCTCAGTGTTTTTTTTCTAACTATATACTAGTGATACAGCCAACTGTAAGGGGGAAAACATTAAAAAGGGACTATTTTAAACTTTGCATAATTTTTTTCTACTTTGAAAACAACAATGGTACTTACAGAAACAGGTAACTTGTTAATGAACTTGTCCTTCCCTCAGTCCTGTATCGGTTGCCCTCCTGTTAATAGAATCTCAACTATAAACGACATGGCTAGTTTTTCTCTTTCCCATATGGTTTTGGACTCTACCTATGACACTATAGTATGAGGCACGATAAGGAAGAAAAAAATGGCTATTTATTGGGTATCTGTTTTAGTCAGCCTTTTCACTACTGTGACTTAAAGACCTGACAAGAACAATTTTACAAGAGGAAAAGTTTATTGAGGGGTTCACAGTTTTAGAGGATTCAGTCTATAGAAGGCTAGCTCCGTTCCTCGGGACTCAAGGTGAGACAGAATATCATGGCAGAAGAGTATGGTGGAGAGAAGCATCTCACATGATGATCAGAAGGCAGACAGAGATCTCCACTCTCCACATACAAAATATATACCTCAAAGGCAGCCCTCATTGCCAACCTCCTCCAGCCACATCCTACTTGCCTTTAGTCTTCACTCAGCTAATCCATCAGAGGATTAAGATTGGGTTAAGATTCTCATAACCCAATCATTTCTCCTCTAAACCCTCTTATTCACGTAATGTTTTTTACCCAGGAGCCAGTCAGTCCACAAAGAGCAAGTTCCTGTGGTCCAGTTCTCTGGATTCTCACAGTTGCCAGGTAACTGTAACAAACACTTTTACTTTGGATATTGGCCTTGGTTATTTGTAGCTCAAACAAAGGAACTGATTTAGACCATTTCTACCTTCTTCCATATCACCTCTTGTATTTTCTTATACTTGAGCTTTTGGGGAATACTTCACATCCAAACCATAAGAGCATCTGTTATGTACTAGGTATTCTTCTAGGAGTTGGAAGATAATAGTGAGTAAGGTAGGCTCTGTATTCTCATAAAGCTTGTATCTCAGAGGCACAGAACCAATAATAAACAAATGAAAAATAAATATACAAGCTAACTTCAGTTATTAAAATGTACTTTTGGAGAAATAAAATATGGTGAATGTAATAGAGTGTGCTTTGAAGATGTCTCGATATTTCAGCTGAGAATACTGATGCAAAGGAATTGTTAGTTGAAGGTCTTGAATCAAAGCACTTCAGGCAGACAGGACATGAACAAGGGCAATGAGCAAGTGTGGCAAGTTTGAGGACAAGGGAGAAGGCCTCAGTGGCTGGAGGGCTGGGGTGTGAGTAAAGGGAGAACAGGCAAAGAAGTGGGAAGAGCCACAGCATTAGTGCCTTAGAGGCCATGGTGAAGAGCTGGAATTTATACACATCCTTTGGTCTTGATTCCAAGACCCACACATATATCAAAAATCCATAGATGCCCAAGTGCCTTGTTTAAAATGGTGCACTATTTACCTATAACCTGTGCACATCCTCTGGTAAACTTTGAATCATCTCTAGATTAACTATAATGCCCAGTACAATGTAAATGATCCAGTATTTGTTGTACCCATGGATGTGGAATTGTGAATATGGGAAGCTGACTGCATTTTAAACTTATTTGAAAGCCACTGGAGGACTTTTGATGAAAGAGGGATCTGGAATTGATTTACAAGTCTTCAAAGCAAGAATAAAGCACAACTGCTATCCTGAAGGAGCTGATGAGCCACATCACAATTATGAGGGTTAAGATTCTCATAACGCAATCATTTCTCCTCTAAACCTTCTTGTATTTTCTTATACTTGAGTGGAAGGATGAGTGTCGGGTGATGAATATAGGTTGTATACACTCTCCACTAGCCTCAGCATCTGCAGGGTAAGTGGTGCTCCCATCTGGGCCACAACAGAGTCCATTATCGGGAGCTCAAGAGCAAAGAGTAAAATTAGCTCTTGTCTTTGGACCCGAGGGAAAATAGTCATCACTTTTGTTTTCTTATTGAAATGTGATTACAAATCTTTCAGACAGTACAATAAAATATTCCCATTCCCTTCAGGAAGGGTGTGTATGGTCTAAGTGCTGACATCCAATCTTTTCATCTTTTGATTTGTGGAACGAGGCGGCATAATCCCGAGCATTTTATACTCAGGACAATCTCTCATGTGTTTGCTGATAGGGACAATTGAAAAGGAATATTCAAAAATTTTAAATATAGTTAATGAAAAGTAAAGTCCTTATTCACGTAATGTTTTTTACCCAGGAGCCAATCAGTCCACAAAGAGTAAGTTCCTGTAGTCCAGTTCTCTGGATTCTCAGTTGCCAGGTAACTGTAACAAACACTTTTACTTTGGATATTGGCCTTGGTTATTTGTAGCTCAAACAAAGGAACTGATTTAGACCATTTCTACCTTCTTCCATATCACCTTTTACTTCCAGTGATCTGAGAATCTCTCTGCACTTAGGTTGATTTTAAAGACTACCATGTTGGCCATGATCCTGTGTGTTGAAAAACAAAATAAGTCAATTGAATTGGGGCACTTTGGACATCCTGGACTGTAGAGAAATTGTGTACTATCTTCGGTGTGGCAACCCTTATAAAGGGAGGAAGACAGCATTTGTGCCAAATATGTGTGGTTTCCATGAGTGCTGTCATTAACCTACATTAAATGTTTAAGTACTTTAAATGTTTAAGGGTTTATAAAGGACTATAACAACTACTTCAGAGAACTTATGATCCATCTCAGAAGAAGGTGAAACAAATAGATGAGAAGTTAAACAATACAGTGTAAGCTGAGTAACATGATATACCACAAGGTGTTACATGATTCATGATTAAATGAAAAAAGTACAGAGTGAAACAAATGTAGGAAAAACTGAGCTCATGACCTTCAAGGGGGAAATTCATCTATTTATTCAATTTATTAATCATTTAACAAGTACTTGTGGTGTGCTCAATTTGCCAAGAGCTCTGCTAGGTTTGAGAGAAGAAGTGGTAAGCCAAGATGGTTGCATTGTTAGATATGTGAATCAATTGGACATTCTGGGAGGGGTTCCTCCCTGCTGAAATGTCATATTTCTTTTCTCTCACACTTTGCCTCCAGAAAGATGTACATGATCTGACTGTAAGATATCAGAATTTCCTGGGAATTGTCACAAGATTTAGAGAATTAGGGAACTATTCAGTTGTCAGTTACCTGTTACCTTTCTTTTCGCCAGTGTTGTCTGAGAGAGCACATATCTCAATTCAAATACCTCTAAGGACTTTAGAGATGTCCATTTCCCCTGATAGATAGCTATGGAATTTATACATGTTTTCTCTGTACTAAGAGAAACTCTTTCTGCTCCCTTTTTCATGCAGCATCTGATAGTTGATAGAAAACTATGTGGGCTCCTATCTCAAAGGACCTTCTCTGCTGAGAGTAAAGAAATTTATTTGATCAGGGTATTATCAAGGAAATAACAGTATTTGGAACAGGTGCTTTCAAGACAATAATTAAGCTACTTTATTACTTTTTAACCTGCATGATCACACAGCAGGTAGGGCAGAGGAAGACTGCTCCATGGTTCCTTCAGCTCCATGTATTCCTTCAGCAAAGGCTCCTACTTCATTCTTCATATGTTACACAATGGTATGTTTTAATTTGATCAATAAAACTTATACTTAAGCCAAATTCCCAAGTTTAAAAAGTGACTTTGAATTTCAGAAGCTACTTCCTGGAGGTTTGTCTTCGATCTTCCTTCATTAGATCAATAAGGGTGATGATTCTGGCAGTCATTGAAGGTGATTAGTGGTTTTCCCGTGAACCATGGTACCTAGTTCTTAGTGCTCTCCAGGTCTCTGAAATGTATCTATAAACAAAGAAAACCATTTACATTTTTCAAAAATTCATTATCCTGTGAACTTCCATGACAAAGTATTCATTCATTTATTGTCAGTTTTGATTACGTGGCTAGCGCTCTGTTTTGTACCAGGGATCCAGTGGTGAACAATCCCCACTGCTTGCTCTTAGTTGGAAGGGACAGACATACACATCAGTCAGCTCAGGGACTTCATTGGCTCAGTTATTGATATAACTGTTATGTACAGTGTGTGGTCACAGCTCCTCATCCAGAAACTCACACCCTGTCCTTAGGTCTTGGACTCACTGTCTTCATCTTGCAACTGATGTTTCTTTGTTGCTCTATCCTTAAGCAGATTTCCCCTGGTGGATGGAGGCCAGGTGACCATCAGCAACTCCAGGCCTTCCTTTTACAGCTGTGCCGTAGGAGAGAAAGCACTACCCCCGATAGTGCATGGAAGTCCTATGTTCCCATCTAATTGACCTGGATTGAGCCATATGCCCATTTCCAGACTGTTGGGGGGGGGGGGTGTATATTTTTATTGCCCAGGCCTGGACTACTAGATCATCCTGGATCAAGGGTAAGAGATGAAGTTAGATTATTTTCCTGAACCTAGTAACTAACAGGACAGAAAGTAAGAAGGAGCCTGAAGAAAACTGAGGAGATGTTTGGCAGATAAAAACAGCACATGTACTTTACATAAACCTTTTTCTAAAGCAGGGTTGCATCATTTTGAGTAAGAACACAGAATCCTTCCAGTGTGGAGATAAAGGAGCAATGATCATCAAATGTAAGTTAGTGGTAGACCTTGGGGCAGAACTCAGGTCTTCTGACATCTAGTTTAATTGACTCTTCATAAAATGTCTCCCTTTTAAAAGCCGGGCACATCATTTGTGAGATCCAGTGTAAAATGAGAATGAGGACTGCTTGAAAATTAAGAATTTCAAGATGACCACAGCAGAACTACCAACCTAGGGTAAGGGTCATACTCCCATGAAACCAGCTGTATGTGATGCCATGCCTATCCTCTAACTAACACAGTGCCTAAACTCTGACACAGTGTTAGTTTGAGTTTAGATGTGGCAAAAATTAGAAGACATCACCTTCAACACTGCCAGCTTTCAATCTAAGGTGTATACCACAAAGACACAATGGCTTTTGAGAGATATATAAAACGGGGCTCTCTTTGACATCAACACAGCTTCTGTAGGAGTAAATGTTTTCATGGGCTATAAATAAGGTCATAAATTCCATAAAGTGAGAGAAGAAGATAGTGCCATTCATTCTCTGTTAGCAAGGTGCCATAACCAGTATTGGATTAGGTTCAGGCTGCCATATGAGTTGAAGAGTTTTTGTTGTTGATGATGAACCTTTATTTTATTTATTTATTTATTTATTTATATGTGGTGCCGAGAATCGAACCCAGTGCCTCACGCATGCTAGGCAAGCGCTCTGCCGCTGAGCCACAATCCCAGTCCCTCGAAGATGTTTTTTTTTTTAAATTTTTAAATTAAGTTTATTTTTAATTGATACATAGGAAATAAAAATAAAACAAAGACAGGAAATAAAAAAAAAAATTGGTCGAAACCCCCGCCATCTTGGAACATAAACCCGCCTCACCTGGGATTCGTTCAGTCCTGTAGGGAAAACCCGTTCGCGCAACACTCATCCCCGCGCCTCTTTTCGCTCTCCCTTAAGTAACCTATCTTCCCGGAGGGCAGAGTCTTAGTCTCTTCGTGCGCAATAAAAGCGTCGTATTCCGGAACCGACCTCGCGCCCCCCCCCCCCCCCCCCGTGACCTCAGCGGTATACTTCCGGGAGTCGGAAATGACCCATCGCCCCGCCCCTTCCCAATCTCTCTTTCCGGTGGCAGAGTCTGGAGACAGACGCCCAGAAATGGCACCTCGCAATGGAAAGGAAAAGAAGGAATAACAGGTCATCAGCCTTGGGCCTCAGGTGGCTGAAGGAGAGAATGTATTTGGTGTCTGCCACATCTTTGCATCCTTCAATGACACTTTTGTCCATGTCACTGATCTTTCTGGCAAGGAAATCATCTGTCGTGTGACTGGTGGGATGAAGGTGAAGGCTGACAGAAATGAATCCTCTCCATATGCTGCCATGTTGGCTGCCCAGGACGTAGCCCAGTGGTGCAAGGAGCTAGGCATCACTGCCCTACATATCAAACTCTCTGGGCCACAGGAGGAAACAGGACCAAGACCTCTGGACCTGGGGCCCAGTCAGCTCTCAGAACCCTTGCTCCTTCAGGAATGAAGATTGGGCGGATTGAGGATGTCACCCGCATCCCCTCCGATAGCACCCGCAGGAAGTGGGTTCGCTGTGGTCGTGGTCTGTGAACAGGACTCCTCAGATTATTTTATGTTAATAAATGCCTTGAAGCTAAAAAAAAAAAAAAAAAACCCACTCCCATCCCCTCCGACAGCACCCTTGAAGATATTTTTAAAGGCTTGAAACCATTTCATTTTTCCATTGGGCCAGCTTGGTTGATTTGGGGTTTGTTGTTTTTAATTGTTTGCTATTCTGGCATGTACATGTGTTATGGATTTAATTATGTTAATCCACCCCATTCATATGTTGAAGCTCTAACTCCCAATGTGACCTTTAAGGACGTAAAGTTAAATAGTGTTATAAAGGTAGAGCGAGCGCTAATTCGATAAAAGTGGTGTTCTTACAAAAAAGAGAAAAAACACCCAAATATACACATGAAGAAAACACCATGTGGGGACCCAGGGAGAAGGCAGCTCTCTGCAAGCCAAGGAGAGAGGCCTCAAGAGAAACTAGCTTTTCTGGCACCTTAATCTTGGGTTTCTAGCTTCCAGAGCATTGAGAAAATAATTTCTGCTGTTTAAGCCACCCAGTCTGTGGTATTTTATTATGACACCCCTAGCAGCCTAATACAGCACCCAATAAACAGCTGTTTAATGAATAAGAGCAATACTTAGAGGACCTGGGTCATCCAGACAAGAGATGTAGTGAAGTATCAGAATTATCTGTGACAACAATTATCTGTGTTGATCTATACATCCCTAAGGGGAAGACCTGAGGCCAATAATTGGAAGTTACAAAAGTAGACAATGGATCTGTAAAGGTAAAATTTCTAAGCTGATTCTAAGCTGCAAAAGTCTGAGTTAAAGTGTAAAAGACTAGGGCATTGTAAAGCTTCTAGATTACAAGGCCTGGGCTAAAAGGTAAAAGTCTATTGTTACAATTCCTCTGCTATCCCCAGAACCTGTAATCTCTGTAAAGTTGTTAGGACAATGTGGGAACTGCCCAGTAAATATCTCCATTGATTCCCTGGTTGTTTAATAGCTAAGGGCTCCAGGTAGCGTGGCACGTAAGCATATAGGCCCCAGAACCAATCAGTTTAAATGTGTACCCTGTTTAGAAGTGACCAATCACCCCTGCCCAAACTGTTCCCACCAATGAATGGACTAATCATGTATCAGAATTGTTGTTCAATTTTCCCGCGCCTCATGATGATTTGTTCTGATGTATGCAAAGCCCACCGCCCTCTCCAAAAAGTGTACTTAAGCTCTGCTTGACCTCTGCTTTGGGCTCTGGGCTGCTCTCCCTTCTTGAGTGAGCACGGAATGGATCCCCAATAAATCCCCTTTTGCCAATTGCATGGAGCCAGTCTCTTGTGTGGTCTCTTTCTCCGACGCTCCGCTGGACCCTTACAGATCAACATAAGAAAGTCCTTCAACAATTAGACTTATTATAATTCCTTTACAGAGAATATTGTCACAGACCTCTAGAGTTTAAGAACAGCTCAGAGAATTCAATTGCAAGAAAAGACTGATCAGAGGAAAGCTTGTTTGGAAATAAAATGGAGAGCAAGACCTGCCTCACCAGGTCTTAGATGTTACTCCAAGATGTTTGAGAAGAAGCATCCTTCCTGAAATTCAGGGAAGGCATGAAGATCATATATTTCTTAACAAATAGTAGGTAATAAATCAATTTGCAAAGGAAATCATCAGAGTTAAGACTGGACAATGTATAATCATGGCTTAAACCAATTATAAGGTAAAATTTTAAAAAGCATAACTCAAATTATGGCACACACACACACACAAAAAAATCAATGAATGGGCTAAAGAACTGAACAGACATTCACAGAAGAAGAAATACAATCAACCAACAAATATATGAAAAAATGTTCAATATCTTTAGCAATTAGAGAAAGGCAAATCAAAGATGTGGAGAGTGCTGGCAGTGACTGGGAGATCAGTGTCTGAGATTGGGGTCCCTGATGACTTCATGGCTGTGGCATACTTGGTGACTGGGAAAGTTTCTATGCAAATGCATAGGATGCTCGGTTGCTATGGAGATGTCTTCCATGCTAGAGTCTTATCAGCTTCAACCTTATTCTCAGGCATCTCAGCTCCTGGGAATGAAGGAACTTCCTTGCTAAGGTAACCACAATATTTCACCAGTTCTGCTGCTCCTGAATCTGCCTGCGAATCAGTAACTTTAAACAATGAACTTTCTTGAGAGCTGCACAATGCTCCTAACTCTGTACATTTCAACTGTAGAATGTAACTGAGGAAATAGCTGCATACTGTTACTCTGTAACTTTTATGAATACAAAGAAAAATGCTTGCATAGTCTTTAATATGATTTAGAGATATTTAATAAAGATTGCTGGTGTAATTCTTTAGAACTGCTTCTCCATCAGAGAGCAGTGCTCCACCCAACCCCTGCTGTTTTATCTTCAAGATCTGCTTGTGTGACTCTATTTCTTCCAATCTCCTATCACCCCTGGTGGGAACCTGCTACTTTGGTCACGCTGGTCGTGGCACTAAGATTTCATCTCACCCCAGTCAGAAATGCAATTATCAAGATTATCAACCACAATAAATGCTGGCAAGGATGTGAGGAGAAAGGTGCCCTCATACATTGCTGGTGGAAATGCAAATTTGTGCAACCATTATGAAAAGTGTTATGGAGATTCCTCAGAAAACATGGAATGGAACCATCATTTGACCCAGCTATCACATGTCTTGGTTTATACCAAAAGGAATTAAAATCAGCATATTATAGTGATGAAGCCACATCAATGTTTATACCAGCTCAATTCACAATAGCTGAACAATGGAACCAACCCAGGTTCCCATTAGCAGATGAATGGATAAGTAAAATATGGAATATACACACAATGGGATATTACTCAGCCTTAAAGAAGAATGAAATTATGGCATTTGCCAGTAAATGGATTGAGCTGGAGAATATCATGCTAAGCCAAATAAGCCAATCCCCAAAAATCAAAGGCCAAATGTTTTCTCTGATATGTGGATACTAATTTACAATGATGTGGGGGGGGCACTAGGGAAGAATAGAGTTACTTTAGATAAGGTAGAGGGGAGAGGGAGAAGAAGGGGGCATGGGGATAAAAAAGATAGTAGAATGAATTAGACATCATTACCCTATGTACATATATAACTATATGACCGGTGGGATTCTACATCATGTATAACCAGAAGAATGAGAAATTATACTCCATTATATATGATGTGCACTATGTCAAAGTACATTCTACTGCCATGTAAAACTATTTAAAAACTTTTTTAAAATTAAAAAAAACAGTATGATAAAATAAGCATCTTTATATTCTAAAATCTTGATTTAACACTTTTAATATGTTTAATCTGGAAATTCAAAGGTCTATCACTAAATTCAATTTATTTTAATTCTTAGTTTTAGTGGCTGTCAAAGCTGAAAAAACTATAATTATCTCCCAAAGATAAATAGATCTAAATTAAAGAGTGTATCATTGGCTGCACATGAAATCATGATACTCATTGTTCATTCCTAGCCACCAAGACTTCCTAGCAGAAGTATTTGTAATAATTTGGCAAGAAAATTTCCACTTCCCTGATGTCAGTCAGGTGTTCTTTTAGTTTCATTCTTATATTCCTAACAAATGTATTCAAAGCCTATTGAAGTCTTTATTATGCAAATCTACAAAGTGATTGGAAGATTCTGTGTATCAGACCCTGAGGTGATCCTTAATGTTTCCCCTCCCTTAAAGACCATGCCTTCACCTTTGTGAAATCCCTTTCCCTTGAATATGGACAGGACATGTGACTAGCTTCCAATCATTTAAATGTGGCAAAGGTGTGGCATGTCACTCCTGTGATTCTGTTTGGTGATTTTAGCATACTGAAACAAGAGACTCTTCTTGAGATATGGAAGAAATAGAGAGGGAGTTGGAGAAGCCCACATAGGAAGGAACTCTGGCTGACCTCTAGGAGCTACAGGCAGCTTCTAGCACCTATAGGTGGCCTCCAGGCCTCCAGTCAGACAGCAAAAAGCCTGGGCCCTTGGTCATGTAGTCACAAGTAAGGGATTCCACCAGCCACCTCAGTGAACTTGGAAGTATATGGTTCCCAATTGAGCTTCCAGATAAATACACAGTCCAGCTGAGACCTTATTGCAGCTTCTGAGAGCCTGGGCAGTAGGCACTAAACCGTGCCCACATTCTTGACCTAGGGACATTATGAGATAATGATGTGTATGTTTTGTTTTAAGCTAATAAATTTCTGGTAATTTGTTAGGCAATGATTGAAAACTAATATCCTCTGCTTCTCATATTTAGAAATTATAAAGTATGAGAGCTGTCATCGGTTGCACATGATCATGTTGAGTTACAGAATCAGAAAACCATGGAGATATTTATGAATTACCAGTTTGCAGATGTTCTACATATGATAAGTTTTGTGAAATAGTTTCTTCTTGACACATAACTCAATGTAAATTGCACAATGAGGGGATAGACTAACTGCTCTTATATTAAAAATTATCTTCAAGGTAAACTTAAACTAATGGCTCTTGTCATTACAGTCAAGATCAGCAAATTTTGCATATTAATATTTTTATAAGAGGAAAACATATGTATTTATGTTTCACAACTCTTAGTGAAAATGAGTAGTTAAAAAATGTCATTGTCCTTCTCCATACAAACTTATACACAGAGTCTACAATATTTTTAAAGTCTTGATTTTTAAATATTTTTCAAATCTAAATTTTAAAATAAACCACATCAGTTTAGACATTTGTGCTTTCAGGGTTATGACTTTTCTGTGCTGTTATCTATAAGCAATGTGATAAATGAGTTCCAAGTATGGTGTTATTTTAGTCAGATTTTTCTGCTGCTGTGACCGAAAGAACTGACAAGAACATCTTAGAGAAGGAAAGGTTTATTTGGTGTTCATGGTTTCAGAAGCCTCAGTTCATAGATGGCCAACTCCAGTGCTCTGGTTCCAAAGTGAGGCAGAACATGATGGCAAAAGGATTGGTGGAGAAAAAAGCTCAGGACATGACAACCAGGAAGCAGAGAGACCTCTTGCTCCTCAGTAACAAAATATACATACCCCAAAGTGACCCACCTCCTCGAGGCGCATCCCCCAGCTACCACCTAGTTGATCCATTCAAGTGGATTAATTCACTGTTTGGTTAAGGCTCTCATAACCCAATCATTTCACTTCTAAACTCTTGCATTGTCTCTCACATGAGTTTTGGGGGACAACTCATATCTAAACCGTAGCAGGTATCATCTGTGTAATACTATCTAAGAAACTTGTAAAAACTTATGGCCAGAGGAGCCATTCTTTCTATGATATGTATATTTCCTCATAAAATATTTGAAGTATAGAAATTATTCACTGTCAAAATTATGTCTTCTTTGGTTGTTTTCAATTTAATGTTAGACCAGAAAAATGCAGTTCTTCATGCTGTTTATTATTTGAACCTGATATAGCAAATAGCGCACATCAAGACATGTTAGAAACATTTGTATTTTTATCTGGATGCCAAATAAAATCTCTATTCTTTATCACATTCCTTAAAAATGGTTTCATCCAGTCTATCAATATTTTCAGAAATTATTTTCCAGAACATTTTGGTACAAAATAAATGTCTTTTAGTTTGTCATCATCTTATTTTCATTGTATCAGTTTGACGATACTTATCACACCAAATAAAAGAATTTTCTCCCCAATGGTATAATGGTGTATGACATTTTTTTCTTTTTTTTTGTCTTTGATTATTATACCACATGAGATAAGGATTGTGAACATATGATAGTAAGACCCTAAGTTATAGTGACTAAAATTAAAGAGAAGTTTATTTCCCTCTTAGGTAACAGAAGTCCATGACTGGACAACTGTTTGGTAGCCACCTCCATGGTCTTGGGTCTTTGCTGCTCTGCTGTCTTCAGCATACCTTCTCCAGTTCCAGCAGGATTGTTCAAGGTTCTGCTCACACATTTGCATTCCAGCTGGGATGAGAAGCTTCTGACATGTCAATGATCCCCGCCCCTTTGTATTCAGACCTTCATGCTCTTCCATCCCCTGGCTGTGACTTGCTTCTAATAAGTAGAAGACAGAAAAAGTAATGGCATATCAGTTCCATCCTCTGGTTGCAAATGCTCATGATTTATATCTAGCCAGCCAGCACTCTCCTCCATGCTGGCCCATGCCCTTTGTTGTAATCTCACCTGCTTGCTTTGATGGTGCAAGCTGCCATATTAAGGGCTGTGGAGAGGCCTGGGGAGCAAAGAATCGAGGGGGGTCAGTGAGGACACCAGATGCCTATACCCAAGACCCTGTAGGGTAGTGAATCCTGCCAACAACAATGAGCATGAACTGGGGAAATGGAGCCTTCCCTAGTGGAGCCTTGGGATGGCTGTGGCCTAGCCATGACCTTGATCACAGCTTTCTCAGAGACTCTGAGCTAGAGGATCAGCTAAACCATGGCCAGATTCCTGTCCTACAGAAACTGGGTGATAAAAAGTGCTATTGATTTAATCCACTAAATTTTCAGCATAATTTTTTATGTAACAAATCAACAACTGTGACTTTGGCCAACAGAGTAGAGAAAGGAGAGATAAAAGGGTTATCTTCTTGCCTTTTGAGGGGCTATGCAGAAGTCCAAAAGCATTTTACATAACTTATTGGGTAGAATTCAGTTACAAAGAACATATATAGCTGCAAGGGGGACTTGGGAATATCTTTTTATCTAGTCAGTAATAGTCCTACTAAGCACTGGGGCTCTGTTTTACAAAGGAAGAAAGGAAAGGGAAAATGAATATTGGAATAGTTAATCACTTATATCTGTCAGAGATATTAAAAAGAAGTTTTAAAAGAGGCTTCTAAACATCATTAAACTTAGAAAACTTTTATAAATTATTGGATTGAATGTAATGTGGCTATAAACCTTGCTAAGAAATTATAGTTTGTTTTTATGTTCTGATACATAGTTTTAGTGTTCCTACTTCATTATTTAACTATAATCTCATATGACTTAAAGCTAATCTCTTACTGCATAATTTAAATATATTACATTAAGGCTAAGGCCATACTTAATAATGTTGTTTATAAATTCATATTTCAAATGTTTTCTTGATGATTTTGAAAGATGGGGGCAATTTTATGTTAGAACTGATGAAGTCATTCAATTAGTCTTCTTGGGTTTCGATAACAAAATACCATAGACTGAGTGGTTTAAACTATAGGAATTCACTTCTTCATAGTGTAGGAGTACGAACAGCTCAGCTTGGGGAGCAGCCTGGTGGGTCCTGCTAAGGCTGTCTTCCTGGCTTGCACACAGAGACCTTCTCATCATGTCCTCTTATGAAGGAGAGAGAGAGAAATATTTCTCTCTTCCTCCTTATAAGACTATAGTTCTATCAAATTAGAGCCCTATGATTTTGACCTAATTTAACCATAATTGCCTCTTTAAGACTCTTCAGATATAGTCACATGGTAGTTCAGGGCAGCAGCATATGAATGGGAAGGACACAATTTGGACCATAGCAGAAATTGTAGTTTTAAAATCATAATGTTGATAAACAGTTTGTTCTAGGAGTAAGAGATGTGACATAGTTATTTTCTTGTTCACTTATGTTTTCATTAAGTGTTCTCTTTATATTTCTCAGAAGAATCTAATAAAACCATCTATCATTTCTGAAGATGAACAAAAAATTAGGGACCTTAATCTGTCTCGTTTCCTGCTCACTTCATGTTATGGAGCATCCTCTATGTTTCTTTTATGATATCTTGAGCTCCATGCACAGATTTAAGTCATGTCAATCTGTTTTATTAATATTAGCAAAGCTTAATATGTTTCATCTATTAGTACACAGAAAATGGTCACCTCAAAACAATAATTAGGAGCCCTCCTCTTTGGAAAACATTATTGTGATGGTGTTTGGACTCTACAACAGAGTCTATAGATTTTTCAGGAGGTCCATAACCCTCCTGAAATTTAATGCAGAAGATTTACCTATGTTCTTTGGATAGTAATTAATAATATCTGCCTCATGTATTTAAGTTTTAAATGAGCAAATCTGTTTAAAATCTTTAGCCCAGTTACTAATGCAAAGTAAACTCTCTACAAATACCAGCTCAAAATTAATAGACATGATCCTCATGTTACTTTTTACCAATACTGCAGGAGGTAATTTGGCACCTTGAATTTTTTACTGAAAGAGAGATTAGGGGAACTGTCAGGCTGCTTCCCTAATGGTCACAGGATTCTAGGTGAGGAAATGTAAGAAGTTGTCATTGCAACTACTAAGTTGAATCTATATAAGTTAGATTCCCACAAAACTTTCTCATTCATTTCAAACAAATACTATTGATCAGTTAATTGGTTGTTGGCCCTTTGCTGGATGCTGGCTGTACAATGATGAACAGGAAAGATGCACTTCTTATTGTTTTGGAGCTTTCTTTATCTAACTTATTGTCATCAAGGACACAAGGGACTGAACTGGATACAGATAAACATCTGTTTTAGGGAGAATGGCCTTGAAAGACTTTTTTGAAGAGGTAGCATTTAAACCGAGACCTAAAAGGAGAGAAATGACTCAGTGATGCAGAAGTTCACGGAACAGCGTGGGTAAAACCATATGGTTGGAAAGAGCCTGGTATTTCTGAAATCTTTATACCAGTATGCCTATGCCATAGTAGGTGAGGAGGAAAGTTTTTTTTTTTAAGATGAGGTTGGAAGAAGAAACCAGTGGGTATGTTATCCAGAGCCTTTATGATTTATTTTATTTGTAATTAGAAGCCATTGGAGGTAGCTTTTTGAAAAGATCCCTTTTGATGCTACATGGAGAATGGCTGAGAGAAGGGCATGAATGGAGGAAGTCATCCATGTAAGAGAGAACCACGTTTTAGACTCAGTTGGTGGTACCAGTTGAAAGAGCAATGGTAGATAGATGGGAGTTATTTCAGTGGGGAAATTGACAAGACTCCCAATGGGTTTGATATGGAATGTGAAAGAAAGCAAAGATCAAAGATGATCTTGAGATTCTTGCTTAATAATAAATGTGGATGATGTTAAAATTTGCTGATATGAAGATAAATGAGTGAGGATGGAAACAGATTTGGAATGGGAAACCAAGAGTACCATTTTTCCTATATTAAGTTTGAGATGCCCAGGGGAGACATGAAGAAGCCAGCAGCAATACTGAGCAAGAGGAGCTTATGAAGTAGAAGGCAGGATCAGGAGAGGACAACATGGTGAAATCTGAGAAGGGGAAGTTTGTCCAAATGGAGGGAACGTGCTGAATGCTGGTGAGACATCAACCGTAATGAAGACATTACTTTGGCCAAATGAAAGTCACTGAAAGACCTTGACACGCAGTTTCAATGGCATAAATGGGAAACAGCCACACTGTGAATAAATAAGAGTGCATTTAAGGCTACAAAGTATCATCAGCATGTGTAAACAACCCTTTTGAGAAGTTTATATAAAAAGGCAGAGGGAAATGGAGCCACATCCAGAATTTGTGGGGTCAAGGGAAGGTTTTGGTCTTGGTATTTGTTGATTTTATGATAAGAGATATTGAAACATGTTTGAGTGCCGAAAAAAATGAAGCAGCGCAGAATACAAACACAGACTGATGGAAGGGAAGGGGGTGAAGTCTGGAGCGCGGGGCAGGGGTTAGCTTTGAGAAGAAGAGGAATACAATCCCCACTATGAACAGAGGGAAGCAAGAGAGGACTCCAGATTGCACGTGTAGGTCAGTGTGGTCCTTTGGTTGCTGAAGGATGGATAAGTTTCCCTGGTCTCTTCTAACTTCTCAATGCAGCATGAAGGGGAATCATTGACAAAAGAGGAAATACAAGAATACAAGAGGGTTCTCAGAGAACGAGAACTCAAGCACTCAAGCCTTCTAAAGAAACAGTTGGACTCCTAGAGGGTATTGAGTGCTTAACGGAAGTATAATTTGAATTAAAGTGAATATATCTCAGGTTTTTCATTTATCTGGTAACATCTGTTCAGCTCTAAACCTGGAGAAGACAGATGATGTTCATCTGGGCTGCTGTTTTTCAAGGAGAAGATGGAGAAGGGAATGATGGACCATGGAGCTGAGTGGATTTGTAAGGGGGTTATTACAATGATGGATGGAGCAATCAAGACTAATAAGATGGTAAATGAAGCCAGGAGGGGCTATTTGGAGGAAGAAGTAGAAATATGTCACATTCTGTACAGTTTCTGAAATATGAAGGGACTGACCTTAATCAGATGACAAGCCAAAAGTTTAGGCAACAAAATGATAGGTTTGCCCATTCAGAGCCATTTACCTGGATTAGACTGTTCTTTGCAGCGATTAGCTTGAATGTTTGCATATCATATCGCTTCATCTCACATCATCCCGAACCATTTGGCATTGGTCTTCCTACTTCGTTCAAGGTGAATTCTTTACTTCTATTATACAAGCAATGCTTCCAAATTAGGGCCCTTTTCTTTGCTTACAGAGAACATTTAATTCAACAAAATCTCAAAGTCATTGATTTTTGCCTTTTCTAGGTAATGCTTAATATGGAGAACTAACAGAACACAGAACGAGGTAGAGGAAAACAGGCCAGCCATGGGACTCTGACACAGGCTCACCCAGGATGATTTACTTCATTCTCCCATCTACAGTCTCTGTCAGCAAATGAAGTGCTTGAGGCATGCTGATGAAAACACACACCTCTGACTAGCATCTAAATTAAACCCTCTGATGCCATATGGTCTGTTTCTTAGCATAAGTCATGCTGCCTAACCATCCGTATGCTTTGAAGGTCAACAAGTTTAGACTCTGGTTGTTTTGCAGGAGGCATCTGAAAATAAGAATGGCTTCATTATCAATTATTTCTCAGAACCTCTATTTTCACAACCTCTGAGACCAAACTTATATCTGATTCAAAAAAAAAAAAAATGGGAGGCTTGGGGCTGAAGTTGTAGCTCTGTGGTAGAGTCCTTGCCTCATTCGTGTGAGACACTGGGTTCAATTCCTAGCACTACAGATATATAATCAAATAAAATAAAGGTCCATCAACAACTAAAAAATATATTTTAAAAGTGGAAGGCTCAAAATGTATTGAAAAGTATAAATATCATTTTGAGTCTGGCCCCACTGGTCACTTTCAGTCAAAGTGCCCACTCTTACACCATGACGTTGGGATCACGGAGAAGTCATCCTCAGACATCCACATTGACCCTGGTCTTCTTCCTGACCTAACCCAGGTTGCTCTTTGCTCCCTCAATGTCCTCACTTCTCCCCACTCTTTTTTATATGACATCCAGCACGACTTACTGGATTCTTGTTTGGGGCTTTTCTTTTTGGCCTCAGCCAGACTTTCCCTCTGACTATCTCAGGGTTTGGACATTCTGAATAAAAAACACACTCTTTCTGGATTGAGTGGTCCCTGGAAATGGAAATGTTGGCATAGGCCATTAGGAGCATCACACACCCTGGGTCTGCCTCTACCATGAATGTGGACAGCATGTACTTTGTCAAGACTTAGCCAATTGCTAGAATAACAGCTAGCAAGTCTTGCAGGACATCGAGGAGCTAATCTTCTAGGCATGGGCCCCTCTGTCCTGAAGGGGTCCTTAGAGCAGTGCCTGCCACACACAAGCCACTCAACAAATTTTTGAATAAATAGTAATAATGATAATAGATAATCCATATAATTAGTGTGTGACAATCATACTTGTGGCTAGCATTGTTGGGTGACTTATATAGTTTAGTCTTCAAAACAGCTCTGAGATGGGCACTGTTACACCTCTAATTATTACAAAGGTTTGGAGCCCACCTCATCCTTCATACCACCTCTGGTTAGTAAGGAGTCTGAGTTTTAAGACAGCTCTGAGTTTAATGGTTACAATCATAGCATCTACTGATTGTCCCTTCCTAGCCCTGAATAGTGAACAAACATTAGACTCTGAAGTCAGAATAGGTGTCTTGGAGCCTAAGGCCCGACATTCACACCTCTATCCATTCAGTATTTCCTATAAGCCTGAGCAGGGGCTTTGCATGTGTCATCTCATTAACTCCTTGCTACTGCCTCTTGATATTGTTCTTCCAGTTTTAAAATGAAGCAACGAGGCTCCAAGAGGCAAATGATTAAAAGAATTAAGTGAAATAGTGAATATCAAATAGTTAGATCAGGGTCTGCCATATAACAAGTGATTGTTACAACTTATTTACTTTTCTGCTTTCCATCTTTATCTAAGATGTCCTCCAAAGTTATTTAGCTGGTAAATTGTGGCCGTAGATTCAAATTCAGGTCAGCCTGGCTCTGAAGCCATTGCTTTTAACCGTTCTACTTTACAAAAGAAGCAAAATTTTAGATTGCCAGGTTGTGTATCAGGACCACTACATCCTGAACTTTAACAAAAAGCTCAGTTGCCCAAATGTCTAATGAGGATACTACTTCATTGCACCTTCTAGCTGGATCAGAGGTAAAGAATTGATTTAGAAATTGTCTCACCAGTTAACAGCTCCCAAATGTTGTCAGTTCTCAGAAAAAGAAAGAACAGAGTTGTTCTCATATTAGGGAATCCTCTGGAGTGGTAATGGAGTCATTGTTGAAGCCCCCTCATTGATTTATATGAACTTTCCTTCCAGTCTGGAAGTGAGTCATGCTCACAAATTCAGATGAGAAGCAAACCCGGAAACTTTGTTAGTTAAAAAAAAAAAAAAAAAAAAAAAAAAAAGCAGCCAGTTGAGGTCTTTAGCCTTGGGTATAAGAGTTTCCTCAGGAGTGAGTGGGCCATCTGATTTGTTCTCGTATTAATAGTTTAAGCTCCTTTGCCTGATGTCATGGCCACCAGAACCTTTTCTTGCCAATCTGCTCAATTTCAGTCCTCACACTCCCTGACCATCCAACTGGCCAGTCCCCACTTCTCTGCTTCCACTCATGTTATTGCCTTTTTATGCCCATCCTGCTCACTTACTCAAATTTGCCTGCCCATCTGTCTTACTTCATCCATGAACCCACCTTTAGGGTTCACAACACTTGATTTCAAATCTCAGAGATTATACTTACTGAGGACCTTTGAGTAAATCACTTAATTTCTCTGAAAAATGGTTTCTTCATCTGTAACACTGTGAATAATCAGAATACCTTTACAGTTATTAAAAGAATTAAGTGAAATAGTGAATATCAAATAGTTAGATCAGGGTCTACCATATAGCAAGTGATTGGTACAACTTATTTACTTTTCTGCTTTCCATCAAGAGGCCTTTATCTAAGATGTCCTCCAAAGGAAGATGAGTAATTCCTAGCATTCATCTGGTTTTTCTAGTAAGCTGGAATTGTTTTAGGAGACACTCCATTGTAGTTCACCTTCAAGAGAGCCACCATAAATTTTATCTTTCTTATATTCATATACCATTCTACCATCTAAAAGCTAAGACCATTCCTCCACCCCACATCCTCTTCAAGCCTGAGTTGCCTTAGTAACCTACTTACCAAAAAAAAAGGATGGATATATATATATATCTCCCAGAGAGAGACAAGGAGAGGCCCTAGAAAGCCTCATAGCTTCTTTTCAGGTTTCTTGGAACAATTACTCTAGGAGAAGTTAGTCACCACCACACAAGAAGTCCAAGTGCCCTAACACCACTGTATTGTGAGAGGCGCAAGCCACACGGAGAACCCTGAATGATAAGAAAATACCATAAGACACATGAAGAGAGGCAGAAACCAAGGAGTGGGGAGACCCCCACTGATAAAAGACCCCATCTTGAAAGTGGCTCCTCCAGGTCCAGGTAACTTAACTGATTCTCTGTGACTCAGGATCAAATTACCCAGCCCAACTCTTCCCAAATGCCTGACCCACAAAACAACTGTTAAATTAAAATGGTAGTTTTAGGCCACTATATTTGGGGGTGATTTCTTGGGTAACAACGAACAATTGAGCATTAAACTTAGACTTTTGAGGTTGAGAAAATAGAAGACTGATGAGATAGTGGCTAGGGCATCCTCCTTGGTGTCTGATGCATAAATCAAGACAGGATTAGGTAGCCCCTAAGACTGTTTCTGCCTGAATTTTCTCCTATTCTTTAAGAATAGCCTGGGAGTTTTCTCTTTCCTGTACATAAGGATATTTTTAATATACTGAGCAGTATATTAAAGTCAAGAAGTAAAATATTGGACTGAAACTTGGCTTTGCCTCTTATCAGCTGTGACTACATCAGTCAGGGTTCTCAGGAGGAACTGAACCAATATAATACATATAAGAGGAGATTTAGTAGATTGGCTTACACAGTCAGAGGCTGACTAGTTCCACAATGGTTGGTTGCAGGCTGGAGAGTCAGGGAAACAAGTAGTACTTGGTTTCAAGAAACTGGAAGCAACAGAACAAGAAGGCCCCGTGATACAGCCTAGCCCAAGGCTAAAGGCCTGGGAGCTCCCTAGAGAGTCACTTAACAATGGTAGCAGCAAAAAAACACACCCATTCAAGAAAGGCTGAACATGGTGCATATGTGAGGATGCCAGACTTCCCATTCTTCATTTTTGTTGTCGTTGTTTTTATTGTTCTACCCAGGACCCTAGTTCCACATGCAGGACTCCTGCCACCCACACTCAGGGCAGGTCTTCCCACTCTGTTTGCTGACCCACATGCCAGTCTAGAGAAGACTAGAAACACTCTCACAGTCACACCCAGAAGTGTGCTTTACCAATTTTCTAGATGTCTCTCTACCCTGTCAGGTTGACAACCAAGATTAACCATCAAAGTGACCTCCAACAAACCACCTAAAATTTCTCAGCTTAATTCCTTCTTATGTAAAACAGGATGTTGATACCAACCTCTCCAAGTTCTGGAAAACTTAAATGAGTACTCAACAGAAAGCGTGAAACAAAGTAAACATCCAATAAATAGTAACTGTGACTATTCATATATTTAAATTCACCTTGATGATTCCCCTTACAGCCAGGGTTCTACAATAGAAAGTCTTGAATTTAATACCAAATATTTAGAAAAGGTAGCCCAACTTCTGTTGATTAATTTGTATCACAACATCAAGGCAATATTTTCTTACATAAATAATATTAGTTCCTGTGGACAATCAGAAAAAGGTGAGCTCTGTCATTTAGACATAATTCTATTGCTGATAGACTGAAATCAGGGTGTCCATTTTATCTGCGGGACAGATTGCTATTTTAAGGGGAATATGAAATTTAAAATTTCCCCTTGCTATTCACACATCATGCCGGATTTGGGCTGCCCTTATTTGTTCTCAATAAGGTGAGGACAGAAGAAACCTTCCTTTCAAAGACTGGGGATCATTTCTTAGGATATAGAAAATTTAGGTCTCAAAGGGAGTATTTACTTGTTATCCATTCATTAATTCCACAAATATTTATTGAGAACTACTCAATAAATGTGCCAGAAAACATGCTATGTGCTGAGGATATAGCTGTGAACAAGCTATATTTCACACAATTAACCACAAGTAACTTTCAAGTGCATGCAAGAGACATTTCAAATAATTACCCTATTTTTAAATAGGTGCTGCAAAGGGAAAGTACAGAGTGCTGGTAATTCACCAGGGAACTGAGACTGAGGGTTAAAGAATAAATTTCTGGGTAAAGGACATCTAAAATATGACTTCAGGTTTGAGTAGGAACTAGTCATCGAGAGGAGTAAAGAAATAAGGAGCAGCAGGGTGTGCAAAAGCAGACCCTGGCCCTGCTCTGCACAAGAGCACAGTTGGAGAGCTCAGATCCCAAGCCCATCCCTCCTCCTTTTTTCGTTCATTTGTATTGCAAGAGGAACTATGTTTGTGTGTGTGGACACCCATCCTACACGTCTAAGCTCTTAATCCATTCCCAAGAAAAACAGCCACCCAGAAGTTCACACCATATTGACATGGTACACCTTTAAGATAGCAAACCCTGGGAAGGAACTTATAACAAGCTCTGAAAGTGGGTCCCAGGTCCCAGGAAGGGGTCTACCAGTGGGCTACAGGCAGGCTTATTTTGCGGTATTCACTCTGTGCCCCACTGTGGCTATAAACCAGAAAGGGTCCTAAAATCTGAGCCTTTGGATAACATTGGCACCAGCACCACCAAGAGCCTCTTCCCTGCAAACCTGACCTCTTATAAGTCTAGAGAAGCTTCCATGATCCCTCCTGGAGCTATATTCAAAACTGCTTGTGGGACCTTTTGTGTGTACACATTTCCAGCAGATAGTTCCATTTCCCTCAGCCTCAAGGAAGCCCATAATGCAGTGAGGGGAACCTTACTGGAGCAATGAGAGGGTTGTACTGAATGCCTCTGAGATTTCTTCAAGTTCAGAACCTCCAAAATTCCCTGACCCCCTTCTCTGCAGGAAACTGGTTCTTTAGCCTGGGTCTGTCTGAAAAACAAACTCAGGGGAGAGAGGATGGAAAGGGAAAATCTGAAAATTAATCGAACTTCAAGTTGCCTGTTCTTCATCCTCACAGATGACTTCTAAATATTTCAGAGAAGCCATACATAAGCCCAGTGGCAAATGAATCCAGCCTTCTTCCAGAGCACTAAATTTCTCAGCAGCTAAGAAAAGCTGTCACCAATAGATTAATGTTTCTCCCAGTCTAGAAAGAAACCATCTTAAAAAAAAGAAAAGTGTGTGTGTGTGTGTGTGTGTGTGTGTGTGTGTGTGTGTGTGTGTATTGGAGCAGAGGGGACATACTAAAAGCATTGGTAGAGGGCTGCAATTGTGGCCTAGTGGTAGAGCACTGGCCTAGCACTTGTGAGGCACTGGGTTCCATTCTCAGCACTGCATATAAATAAATAAAATAAAGGTATTGTGTCCAATTACAACTAAAATTAAAAATTAAAAAAGCATTGGTAGAATCTAAAGCCAAGGCATTTATTTTATTTAATTTTTTTTTCCTGACAGAGTGAGTCTTCATATACCTTTTGCTCATGGTAAACAGTGTTATCTCTATATCTTTATTCTTTTACCAACAAGGACTGCTTTGGAGGGTTTTGTCTTAAAGTTAAGGGGTAGTTGTATTTTGCTTTTTGATTTTTGGTTTGTGTGTTTTTTGGTTAGGTTGGTTTTGGGGGTTTGATTTTGGATAACATTGGCACCAGCATCACCAAGAGCCTCTGCCCTGCAAATCTGGCCACTTGTAAGTCTAGAAAGCTTCCATGATCCCTCCTGGAGCTGTGTTGTGTGTGCATGAATTTTGTTTTTATTTTTGATTTTGTAAAATTAAGAGATTATGAAATTGTTCCAACGGGCTACAGTGGTTTTGGAGTTTGGGAATTGGATTATCCTATTAACTACTCACATAGTACAGTTATATCCAAGGGTAGTGGAGGAAAGATTTTGTTTTTCTATGGTTATGATCTCATCACAGCTGATAGTAGCTTTCCCAAATGTCCAGAGTATCATTATTATAACCACTTTTTAGTTTATCCATCATGACTATTTATGATGCAAGCCCTCAGAACAGAGTTAACATTTATTGAGTGTTTATTATGTGGAAAACCTTTACTAAGCCCTTTACCCATTAAATCCCTATTTTGCCAATGAGGAAAGCAAAGCTCAAAGAAGCTCAGTAATCTAGACAGTAAAGAGGTAGAGTGGGCATTTGAACCCATGTCTAATTGGTTCCAAAGCCATTTCTCTTAACTTCTATGGAGATATATGGAAGGAAGAGGCCTTCTTCTTCTTTTTTTTTTTTTAAAGCAGACTCATATAAAGAGCCCTGTGCAAGAATTAATTCATACAGTGTTCAGAGTGTACATGAATACTCCAGAGACAGGAAATGGAATGATTAATGCCAGATGGGCTAATAAGAGAGTTTCATATGCAGCCCTGCAGGGTACAGGAGCCAGCTTCACAGACAGCAGAGTTTTTCCTGAATGCACCACTTTGCTCTTTGCTCTATACGGCACTAAGTCTCTTTTGGGAAACACTGAGCAGTTTCAGGTAGGGATGAAGTTAGTGTCTTTATTTCTCTGCTCAAGCTTAACCAAGATTCAATGGCTCCTTGTAGTTTCATGAAACACCCTGGGGTATCCATGTGGGCCTATCTGACAGATGACCATTATTAAGAAAGATTCACACTTGTGTGTCACTTAACAACTGGGATATGTTCTGAGAAATGTGTCATTAGGCAATTTAATCATTGTGTGAACATCATAGAGTATAATTACACAACCCTGCAAGGACAACTCACTGGACGTGGTCTCTTGATGCAATCAGGAGATGCAGTCAATGTGTGATGTCTGAGGCTGCTGCCAGGATAGCACAGCATAATGTTTTACAATCAGCTATTTTATAAGTAAAAGGAACACTCAAAAATAACAATAAAAATGTAGTATAGTAAATACGTAAGCCACTAACACAGTCATTTATCATCATTATCAAATGTTAGTACTGAACATAGTTGCATGTGCTATAGTTTTATAGGAATGGCAATACAGGAGGTTTGTTTACGTGAGCAGCACTGAGAACCTGAGTAATGCATTGTACTACGACGTCACATCAGCTGCACAGTCATGTAAGTGATGGGAATAATTCCCCTCCATTAAAATTTTATGGGACCACTGAGGTATATGTGAGACATTAATGCCAGAAATGTCATTATGTAGTAGACAGTTATACTGGAAAATTTCAAGTTTTGAGAGTTGTAGTATGATAACATTTAACAACCTCTCACTTCAACAGTCTAATCAGAAAGGCAGCTTTGGGAGAGTAGTTAATGATTAAGGTAATAATGATGGAGGACATTTGTTGAATTCTAACCTCAATGCCACAGCACTTAGGTGACTTAGGTGCATTCACTCAGGAAATCTGCAAAACAATCCCAGGAGATGACTATTGATATCACCATTTTACAGATAAGGAAATAAACTTAAGGGGGTGATGTATCTGTTGGCTCAGGGTCACACTCTAGTAAGTGCAGAGCTAATATTGGAAGCCAAAATGTTTTAATTTTTAGAACCACAGTCTGGCTGCATTACAATGCCTATCTCTTGACTGTTGTGAAACTCATCGTTTATCTTTCCTGATGAAATCACAAGATAGAGGAGTCACTTTAGAAATAGAAGCATAGGCCATCAAGGGCTGCTTATGGCTAAATTTCATTTCTTTTCAAGTATTGCTCCAGATATACAGACAAGTCCCTAAAAATCTACCATGTTATTCATGGAGAATAATGTTTGAAGAAACTATTGAATGAGATCGGAAAAAATGTAGGTATTCAAACAGGCCACTGGGTTTCTGGATTTATCTGTGTATAATCTTAAGGGCCATGAGTGATACTCAAAGCTCAGGCTCTGAGACCAGCATCCTATAATCATCCCTCAAAGAAAAGAAAGAACACCAGAGGTGAAAATCTCTCCCATCCCAGACCCAACCCCACAGCCACCTTGTCACTGCTGTTATTTCCAAGAGGTAGAGATATTTATGAAAATGTTGTTACTCTGTCTTAGCCCTGTGTCTTGGTATATTCAACATGTCAGCCAGTCACTAAAGAGCGATTCCTGCACCTAGCTCTGGAACAACAACAACAAAAAATGTGGTTAATATATTACATATAAGTATTTACCACTTGATATATCAGTCCTCACAACAGCCTTTTAAGGTAATTATCGTGTGTGTTCTCTTTTCTACAGGAAGAAATTGAGGCTCTGGGAAGCCAATTAATGACTTTAGGGCAACACCTGAGTAAGTGACAGATCTGTCACCTAGTCTGTGCCTTCAATGTCCACACTCCTACCAGCTATGCTCTGTGGCTTACTCTGGGTGATTCACACACCTGAGGTGCTGAAATACCACTGTTCTATAATAGTGTGACCCTAAGATAAGGAAAGTGAGACTCAAAAGCCACCCCATGATTAGACCCTAATCCCACATGGGTCTGACTCCAAAACCTTTCTCATCCTCAATGGTCCCTGTCTTGGACACCCATGCATGTCTTTGTGTTCTGTTCAATGGAAAATTGTACCTTTTGCTGTACTCAACAAGTCTAAGGTCTGATTTTTCAGTCTGCATGGTGGCACCTTACACCAACAGCAGTTGAATAGGATTTTTTTTTTCTTAAGCCTAAAGTCAAAGTTTTGATTCAACCTTCTATTTGAGGATAAATGTGTTTATTCATTCCTACTGAAGTCTAATAAGTATCAAGCTGGGTCATAGTGGCTTCATCTCAGATTTTTTTACGTGGCCTAAACTCTAAGTCAACAAACCACCAAAGACAAATATTCTTACTTGAGTTTTTGCAACACAGAATCAAGAAAGCCTTTGGAAAACTCCAGGACTTACAGTACTCTATCAATCTTAACGTTTCTGAGGCAGAACTCCTAACATCTTATTAGATGCTCCCAGACAGGAACCATGCCTGGTTTCCATCATTTGGAGGATCTAGCATATTTTTTGAAACCAGGTAATATTTATTCTCATCATTCCTCTGTGTTTCTACTGACATCAGTATAATCATGATCATTCTTAAGGACTAGGCCTCCAACATCATCCAGGGCTGACTCCATGGAGACCTGGCAAACATCACTGTTAGATCCTCTTCAGTGGAGTTCATTGGAAATAATTTCTGAGACTTATTAAAAGGACCAAAATATCCCCCTAGTTCTAAAACTAAGAAACAAAAAATGTTCTGCTGGAGTCACTGAAGAAGACTAAGGTAAATGGTTGCACCAGATTCCCTCTAAAATTTATCCATCATCTAGAACCTCTGTTGCTTTTATATTTCACTTTAAAATGACCTCCTATTCACCTTTCCCCACACGCCTAGTACTAGTGTTAGTCAAATTTCTGTTACTGTAACAAAGACCTGAAATGCTCAATTTACAAAGAAAGATTTATTTAGGCTCACCATCTTGGAGGCTTCAGTTCATGATGGGCAGTCTCATTGACTGTAGGCCTCAGGTGTGGTGAGGGTATGGGGGGACAGTTCCATCATGGTGGGAGCACATGGCATAGAGGACCCAATTCACCTCAAGGCCAGGAGGGGAATAAAGAAGAAAAGGGAGGGGCTGGGGTCACTGTCCCCTTCAGGGAAATGCCCCAATAACTGGATGATTTCCCACTAGGCCCCTCCTCTTAAAGGCTCCACCACCTCCATAGAGCCACAGGCTGAGACCAAGCAAACCTTTAACACATGGCTTTTGGGGACATTTAAGATCCAATTATTTTACATTCATGAATTAACCACATCTGAAATCTCTACCTTAGAAACTGGATTTTTAAAAGCCAGTAGTTTATAGCAAATACTATAATTTCATGCAATTGGAATTAATGGGAAAGTATAAGTTTGTCTAACAGTATGAATCCAAAAATAGTCTACTCTAGTTCCTACAAAATACAGTATTTGAAAACTTATCAGATCCTCAAGTTTAGTACAAGCTTGTTCAGTGCCCTAAGTAGATCCCAAATGTTTTTCATTATTTCTTCAGTATTCTCTCTTAAGTTATGTGAATTTTCATTCTTTCTTCTAGCTATTATAAGCTCCCATCTCTAGTAAACATTGAGCATTGCAGACCAGTGAAAAAACATTAAAAAGGCAAAGTAAAAGGCAATACTACCCATTTGAAATAATCAGGACTCGTGTGTGAACCATTTGTTTACAATGCACAGCTGTAATATGTGCACCTATTGTACCATTTTATAATAAGTGCCCAGAGAGCAGGAGCTCTGTGTCGCCCATCTCAGCCAGTATTTGCCATATTAACTATCCCACATTACATGTTCATGGACAATTAACTATATTCTTATAATAATGTCCACCTACTCCCCAGGAAGAAGGAAAGCACTGAACACAGCACTAGGCACAGAGTAAATCTTCAACCAATCCTGCCAACTTATTGCTTAATTGACTGGAAATGCTCTCCTTCTTTCTAACAATGAGGTGCTCATTAGCACAGTGGGCCAGTAAATAGCTAAACTTTACTGACACTGCCGAAATTTACTTTCTTCGGCTTTCCTGAGGGCTTCCCTTCCTGCAAGGAATGAGCTTAGGAAAAACACTCTCTGGCTTGGTCAGTGTTAAATTATAAATCCATAAGTGGTGCTGGACACAGAGCAGGTATTCTGTTGTTGACAGCTGAAGGATTAAAGACCAAAGAATACTTGAGCTATTTTAGCTCAAGACAAGGGGTCATTTCTCTCTCGGGTCTAACCTCATCTGACCCATCACATATTAGCACCAGGTTAATTGCCTGGCTATTGTGCTCAATAATAATTGTGAGTTAATCACTTGAAGAGCCAACCAACCGACCAACAGTGTTCAGCATAATTGTTCTTTAATGGAGCTTCATTAGGTACATGGTAGCTCTTCTTTAGCTACTAACTTAGTTTAGGTATCATGACTGTGCTTGACTAATGTAAATTTCTCCAGATGTAAGCAGATATTATTTGTAATCTATGGCCAGTGGATAGTTGCCCTTACTACACCTGCAAATGGAAAAAAAATGTTATGACCACTGCATTTTACAAACAAAACATTATCCAGGTGGAAGATGACAAAATAGGAGAGAGGCTGAATTTATCATTTCTGGATAAGAACTATCTAGCATTTAAAGTTAGGATTTTCTCTGGGGTAAAATAAAAAGGATAAATGTCTACAAAGCTGATTTATGATTTTGTAGACTTTGGGTAAATATTAGCATAGTGCTGCCAAGATTCCTGTGCTTGTCTGTTAAAAAATCTCAAAAAAAAAAAAAACCCTCTATTATTTCTTTGCAAATTACATGAAGCACAAAATCCATGCTAATGGTGAACCTTATTGGATTTGCTGATCTTGAGCTGAGGAGACAAGCCTAATGTTTTGATTTGCTTCATAAGAATGAGGCAGATCAGCCAGCTTGCTGTGTTTACTGTGAGGTTACAAGGATCAGAAGGATATTCCATGGGGAAGATTTCATCACTGTAAACAGAATTAGATACATCTCAGAGGCAGATATTCAGTAGAAACAGTTTGTCTCATTAGGCTTTGCAGGAAATGGGTTTCAAAGAACATGGCTGCCCATGTGTAATGAATTGGCTTTGCTAGGGAACTTCTTATTTTCAACACAGCCAATACAGCTTCTTAATTGTTTTTGCTGTTAATTAACTAAGGATGTAGTTTAAGTGAGATCAAAGCATTCAAGATGAAAGGCAGATTTTAAAGATGAAAATTTCTAATAAGCTTCCTCTCCTATATAACTCCATATCTTTCTAGCCAATGGGGATAACACAAGGCAAAAATCAGATGGACCCACTTGTTGTCTAATTCAATCAGAAGGAAGAGTCTCAAAACCCTCTTTGGGTTATTAAATGACAATTGCCAAGGCTGAGGAATGTATGCCTGAAAGCAGTGATGCAGATACAGGATGATATATTTGTATGATACAGAATGAGGAAGGAATTTTTGAACTTTAGCTACCTAAAGTGGGACTTGAAAATAATTCTCTAAGAGTGCTAAGGCTTTCACTGAATTCTCCATCTCCCCATTCTTTCAGATGAGAGTTGAAGACAACAATAAAAGTCAGTTATTAATCCCATTAAGGAAGTATGGTTTATAGGGTGTAAGAGAGTTACTTAATTATTCTGCATATTATATTGGAGTGGGAAAAAAATACACAACTACATCTGGAGCTCGAAGAGCTCTGAAGGCCACCTACACCCGTTTCTCCTTGGTGCCTCAACAGGTCTTCTACAATTACCCACTTCCTTTTTTTGTATTTATCACACAGTTGAACTCACAAGCAATTATTAAAGTTGTGGAATTAGCAACAGATCAACTTGTCAGAACCTAGATAGGTTTCTCTGTCAGTTTATTTTAAAAGAGAAGATGGCTTTGTTTCTAAATCAAATACATACCCAGGTGGACTAACATCTTCACATTGCAGATATATGGAGCAAATGGGTGGAGTTTTCATTCAAATAATATACTCTCAAAGGCAGGATTGATGTTATCTCCAGCTCCCAGCAAAGATGTGTCATGAAGGACAAAGTTGATAAGTCCTCACAAATGAGTATAGATTTTATAAGGAAATTAATGCATAAAATTTATTCTGAGGGTAGAATGAAAAAAATGTACATCTCTTTTTTAAATGATTGAACATATTCATGTTTCAGGCTCTGGAATATGTTAAGAACTTTACCTACCCTGTCTCCTGAGTGGGAATGTTCAATTCTTGGCATACTTTGACAAGTTTGGACCTCCTTGGCAGTGAAACTGTAAACTCTATAGTACAGAAAGAATAAGCAACCAAGAAAATGGATATTGAAACAAGAGACTTGGAAGGTGATCCTCTGTCCCATCACATACCAGCCCCAGGTCAGTGCCTGGCTATTGGGCTTGATAATAGTAGTGATCAAAATCCAATAAAATTGACAGATACTCGTCTCTCACCTCTCCTGAGGATTTACTCAGCCATCTACACCCACTCTGTTTTCTCCTTCCACTCTCTCCTCATCATTCTCAAAGGCTTGACAGAACCAAGGAAGCAGAATTACCAGTTCAGATGTGCTCTATGCACTAATTTGGTTAATCCCTAAGATATACTTTCTAATTCGTTAGATGACATAGGTATTCAGTGCTTGCTGTATGCCATAGGGTGCTGGGAATTCAATATAAACCTGAAGACCTGGCTTCTGCCCACTTGCCTGTGCTCAGAGAGCTTCCCATCTGTTGGGGGAAATTTATGAATTAAACATAGG
The DNA here is from genome assembly GCF_964194105.1 of Spermophilus citellus. Taxonomy (NCBI): domain Eukaryota; kingdom Metazoa; phylum Chordata; class Mammalia; order Rodentia; family Sciuridae; genus Spermophilus; species Spermophilus citellus. The sequence goes on from NC_138182.1 coordinate 187,133,278, forward strand.
GTGCAGATTGCCTAGTAACAGAGAAGCTACAATAACAACCAAGATGGTGTGAACTTGTTAAAGGGACGGGCACATAGACCAATGGAACAGAGTGGAGAGTCCAGAAACAGACCTATGCAAATATGGACTACTGATTTTTTAAATGCAGTTTTATTTTAGAATAACATTAGGTTTATAGAAAAGTAACAAAAGAATAGATACTTTATTTGGAGTTCACCAGTTTTAGTTGGATTTTACCAGTTTTTCCACTAATGTCCTTTTTGTATTCCAGGATCCAATCTAGGATATGACATTACAATTGGCAGATTAATTTTTGACAAAGATTCAAAGGCAAATAAATGTAAAAAAAAAGGGTTGCTAAATACAAGAGGTCAAAGAGTCAGATGCATACATATAAAATAATAAAATTCAACTGGCCCTCACACTTTATGTACAAAACTTAACATGAATCATAGATATATAAGTGCAAAAAATAAAGTTGCAAAACTTCTGGAAGAAAACATGGGAGAAAATATTCATCATATAGGGGTAGGTAACAAGATTTAAAAATCATACCAAAAGCATAATCCATAATTCATAAATGAAAATATTAATAAATTGGGCTTTAATTATAAATGTTTGTCAAAATATAGTTAAGAAAATGAAAAATCAAGACACAGACTGGGAGAAAACATTTATGAATGATGTAGTCAAAGAAGGGAATATCCAAAATATATCAAGAAATATTAAACAATTTAAAAATAAGAAAACCAATTGGCTGATTTTAAAAACTGTATAAGGCTTTTCCAGACACTTCATCAGAGAGACTGTAGGAATGGCAAATAAGCACATGAAAAGGTGTACCACATCCTTAACCATTAAAGAAACACAAAATAAGGCCACTGCATATCTATTAAAATGAGTAAAACTAGAGACACTGAAAATACCAAGTGTTGGTGTGGATGTGGAACTTGGAACTTTAAAAATGCAGTATTTGTACAACCACACTGAAAAGGAGTTTGGCATCTCATTGCAAAGTTATACACATATAACCCAGAAATACCACTCCTAGGTATCTACAACAGAGCAGGGAGGGATTGGCCAAATCCACCCATTGCCTCTTTTGTAAATAAAGTTTTGTTGAAACACTGCCAACAAAAGTTTGTTTTAACTTAAAGTTTCCTTTAAGTTTGTCTATAGCTGCATTCACAGTACAAATGGTCCCTGATCTATGATGGATCAACATGATTTCTTAACTTTTTATGATGATACAAAAGTCATATGAATTTAGTAGAAACCATTCTTGGAGTTTGGATTTTTTTATCTTTTCCCAGCCTGGTGATATGTGGCATGATCCTCTGTTACAATTCTGGATGGCAACCTTGAACTGTAGTTCCCAGTCAATAATCGTTACTCTATATGCACTGGGTTGCTCTGATGTTCAGCAGGCTCAGTATACTAAATGCATTTTCAATTTACAATATTATCAATTTACATGGGATTTATCTGGATGTAACTCTACTGCAAGTCAAGGAACATCCACAGTTGCAACAGAGCCAGTATTGCCACAAAGTCAAAACAATTACTACCTGGTCCTGTAAAGAAAAAGTTCACCTTCCCTTGCTCTGAAGAAATGAAAACATATGCGTGCCCCAAACCGGGTACACAAACACTTTTATAGAAGCTCTATTCAGAAGTGTCAAAAACTTAAAAATACAGGCTCCTTCAGCAAATAGCTAAACAAAATGTGGTGCACCTATACAATGAAAATATGTAAAAGGAATTGCATTTTTTTTTTACTATTAATACAGACAAAAACTTGGAGACTCTCAAAAGTACTATGCTGAGTGAGAGAAACTAGTTTCAATAGGTTATACACCTCTGGGTACCCACTCAAAGCCGTGCTACCCACAACATGATTGTGGGTACCACAACCTTCGCCTGGGGTGTTACATATTATAGTTCTTTCTTAATTTTCACATAGTCCTCAGCTTGACTTGAAGCTCACAATTACCCCAGTAGAGAAATGGATCAGGCAGGAATTATTTATCCACATTTATAACCAAGAAAATAGAGGTATAACCAGATTAAATAATTTTCCATAGAGATACAAGGTAAAATGGGATGCAGGAGTACTTAAAAGTCTGGCTGCTAGAACACCCCTCTCTTTCCATTATTCTTGGCCTTTGCTGAAACCTGTTCTGCTTCAAAATTGTTAAAATTTGGAAAAAGCATTCACAAAGCTGTTGGGTGAAAAATATCTTCAGAGGAAACCTCATTGATAAGGGGTGCTTTCCTGAGTACTGTACATCAACCCATCTGCTTGTTCTCTGAAATCTGCTGAGGTCAGGGGTCATGGGCTTTACCCATCAACTGAACTCATTTTAGAATTCTGTCATCTGAAACTGGGCCCCATCTTTTTAGATTCTTCCCTTCAGCAAACACAGACCACAGCAAATAAACTCTCCATGACCCTTGAAGAGGAAAGTTGGGTCCTCTGCATAACTATCTCTGGTTTGCCTAATGTGTCTTTTGATTAAAAAAGAGAAAGAAATCTTCTTTCAAATTATTCATTAAATTTAGTCAGCATGGTTAGGTCATGCAGTTACTAACCCCCTCTCTTCATGGTTAGTCCTCCCCTTCTTCCCAAACTTGCCTTTGAAACATTTCCCCAGAGCATTTGCATCTTAAATTAGAAAGCATGTATTTCTCACATAGGAAACAGACATTTACATGAAAAAGATTTTTTTAAAAAAGAGTATTTGACTATCATCTTACCAAACCTAAATGCTTTTTACTTTGAATTAAAAAAAAAAAGAAAAAAGAAATGAAATGAAACCTAAGAGTAGTGAAACAGCTAAACAGAATAAGATGAACAAATCCAGAACATTATTAACCCCTGCCCTTTCCCCTCTAACTTCACCTTCTCTCCACTTTGCATGTGCTATAGAGAAGGATGAACAGATAATAGGGAAATGGTAATGTGCATGTGAGAAATCATGTTCTTCTCCAAAACAAGTTGGCACAATCAAGCGATGTGTGCTTAGTGAGCCAGACTGTAATTCTATTAGCTCTTTTCTGTCTTTTAAAGTGCTAAATGTCTGCAGCTTCCCCTGGGTGGGTGATTCAGCACCTTCTACATCAAGGGCCAGATATGACAGAAATTTCACTCTGCATGAACAGATTATTGTTGCTGAGTCAAAAGGAGATGTGATGCTGTGTGTCTGTATATGTATCAATTTGGCTCTACATATTGCTTTAGAGGGATGTTTATTTTTTCACATATGCACACTTTCCTCTTCAGCCTTCTTCCTGTGGTGGAATATTCTGCAGTGTTTCTGCAAGATATTGGCTCATTATTTCTGACTCTTGTGACATTCATTCTATTATTCACCCTTACAGAACTGTTTCCAGTCCTTCTTGGAGGTGGAACCAGAGAAGAATAACACATACAAAATGATTTCTGGTTTTAATTTTAATGGCAACTGCAGTCTCTTTCCCTATTCAATTATTTTTCTTGGAAATAATTCCTGAATGCCTAGTTTAAGGGAAAAACCATCACCAAATAAACAGAAGATCAAGTTTGTATTAGTGTGATAAGGTGGCATTTAGTACTGTCAAATCCTGTTGCTAAGACTTGCAGCAATGAAAAAAGAGAAAGAATTTAAATTTACTATTGTGAGTTACGTGGAGGAAGAAATGTGCTTTTGATTAAGTGTGTAGTCTTGTCTATACTTTATAAATACTCACACAGGACATGCTGTTGGGAAAGTCACATCCCTGTACATGCTCCTTCACTAAGTCAACCAACATAAGAGCATGCTCTGATTAGGATAATTCCATGTGGATGAACAAGGCAGGGGGAGCAGCTGCAGATAGGGCTGGTTACGAAAAGTTACCAAATGCCACAAGGTAGAAAATTCTGTCCTTCCCCCCATAAGCACTCTTTGAGTACCTATTATGCCCAAGACATTGAGACTACCATAGTGGGAAAGCAAGATCTCTGCCCTCCTAGAAGTTATGTCCCAATGGAGAATATTCATGAAGCAAAGAAACAAGATAATGACAGATAGTGGTTACTGCCATGAAGGACATTAATAGGAAAGCAATCAAAATAATGAAGGAAGGAGAACGCCAAGATGGTTATTTGAACCAGTCATGAACAGGACACAGGAAAGAGCACTCAAAACATAGGGCCAGTGGGTTTAAAGGCAAAGGTGGGTTATGTTGGAGGCATAGAAGGGAGGTCATGTTGGTCAGAATGTGGAGAACCAGGGAGGCACAGGTGTCCAGTACGATTGAACCACATAGGGATGTCTAGATCATGGTGAAGCATTGGCTTATTTTAAGTGCAAGGAGAAGAATTTTAAGCAGGACTGATCTGTGATTTGACATGGTTCATTCCAGTTGCTGGGAAGAGACAACATTGTCAAAAAGATTAGGGGAGATAGAAAGCAGAAGAAGCCATTGGGAGACAACTCTACTCATTCAAGCAAGACAGGGAATGGTGCTGGTCAAAAGCAGATGAGCTGGAACACAATGGACAACTGTGTGACATGGAATGCCAAAGCGCCTGCTTATTTTTAGGGTGTGAAGGATGGGGGAAAGGAAGATATGAAGATGGCTCCTAGGTCTACTGTGAACATTGAGATTACTTTCAACTGATGCTGTAAGCAATACAGAAGCCTTCCTGGAATAATTTGCATTGTTGTGTGGTGGGCATCATGAGTTTTTTCTTACTGAAGAAGAGTGGGCTGCAGGTAGTTATCATATAGTGCTTAAGAGGTCAAAGTCATGTGTGATCCCAGGCTAGACACTGTGCCTCTTAGAGCCTCTGAACCACTTTAATTGAACTCCAGGACCCCTGGAGACAGTGAGATATTCAATGATGCAGAAGTAGCCATTCCCTGGGTAAATATGGGGGCACAAGTATCAGAGGAATGGGGCCAAATGAACAGCTCATAAAGCGTATCCTCACCACTACTTTGTAACCTCCAGATATCTCCTTGTCAGAGTGCTTTCCAGAGCTTTGCAGGAAGTCCAATGCAGGGAAGGGGCAGACCAAGTACCTCCACCAGAGGGCAGCATGGAGCTATGCATGCCCAGCTCAGTCCCTGCAATTGGCTGCCCCTGGGGTAGCATGTGGACCCACCTGCTTCTGGGAAATAGCTGCATTGGAGCTGGGAATCAATGCTGCTGAAACAAAACAGGAAAGGAAGTGTTCCTTTGAGTCCAGGTACCAAAAAGAGTATGAGGGTGTCATTGCTGCCAACAAAGACAAACTCTAAATACAACTGCAGATCACACAGTAATTCCAAACAGGTAAAATTTTATTTTTATCTTTCACTACGATATATGGAGCACCATGCGACTGGCACTGAAAAATGGTAACACGAATTATCTCATTTAAGCTTCACATCCACCCTGTGGACTGTATCCTAGGTTTTTTCCCTATTTTACAAATGAGAAAACTAAAGTAAGTTACTGAAAATCACTAGTGGGGAGCAAATTTTAAGCTAATTACAAAAGTCTGTTTAACTATAAAACCTCCCCTCAAGGCTGCTACACATTGTTTATTATTTTCCAAGTGTTATGCTGGATGCTCTGAGGATTTAAAGGAAGTATTTCATATGTTTTATATATAGGACTTGGCTCTTGTCCTTGAAATACATATATTTTCAGAGTGGAGGGAACAAATTCAACAACCAAAGAATCATACAACAATTGCATACAATCCAGAGCTTAACAGCTTGGTAAAACTGTGTCTCCCCAGCTCTCCAATGTCAAGAGTTTTTCATTTTACCACGTGAATACCATAAATAGAGTCACCTTCATTATTAAAGGGTGGATGGGAGGTGCAGTCACATATAATTGTTCATTCTCCGAATATTTAATGAGCATTTCTGACCATGACAGGCACCAGTCCATGTCCTGGAGGAGACGATATTCTAGTTTGGGGTGGTGAAAAACAGACCATAACAAGTTAATCAACAAAAGAACATAGACTTCCCATTATGCCTACACGGACTCCACGCCATGGCAGTCAATACAACAATGCCCTTGTTCCTGCTATAATCTCCTTCGGATCTTCCATCATGCCCACCCCCAATAAATCCTGGGTCTGCCTAACACTCTGCCCTTTCCTAGCACTGCTCTGACTCTGCTCATTCATCCTTTCTGGTGGACCCTGGGAGCTCCTCTGCCTACCGGTTGGGGCACCTGGCTGCTTTCTGTTTCATTCTGCAGAGGTTCCTCATGGGGCCTTTTCTATTGCCTCCAGATCCCAAGCCCATACTTCCATTCAGTCAATCAACTCCCTTTGTGCTTAAAAATGGGAACATGCTCAGCTTCTTTTGTCTTCACCTCAGAACTGTCTCCCTTTGTTTTGTTTGTCCTTTGTTCTCCAGGAACAAAAGTAGGGAGTTCCTTGCCCTAGGGGGCCTTCCACAATCAGGCTGAATGGCAGGTGAGAAGAATCTTGCAGGGGGATTCATTCACTCCCTCATTTATGCATGGCCACATTCCCTTCATTCCATAGCTAAGTGTTGACTATCTACTATTTTCCAGCATTACAGCAGGCACAGAGAGACACAGCCTCACAGTCTAAAATCAGGAGGAAAAGTCAGGGAAACTGCAGCATTATGGGAGCAAGGGGGTGTTTCAGTACAAGGTGAGGCCAGCTATGGGGCCCCTACCCTGTATGACTTTTTGAACTTACCCTTAAAGAGGTATGGAAACCAGGACAAGAGTCTGAGCAAAAGAATGACATGATCTTATTAGTAATTTCCAACAGACCACAGTGGCTGATGTGGGGAGACAGATTAGAGGGGGCCAAGACAAAAACAGAAAGAAGAATTAAGAGCTGGTGAAATTATCTAGTCAAGAGGTGACAGGTTCTTGTACATAAAAACTCCACTAGTTGAACTAAGTTCACTCCAACCTCAACAGCCCTTGGCCTCTGACTCTGACTCCTCACAAGTGCCCCAAGGTTCTGGCCCCACTCTCCCCTCCCCTAATTTATCTCATGCGGAGAACTTGTGCCCCATACTGTACACTCTGCTCTAGATGAAATCAACCACTCTCTGTTCCTTGAATGCTCTGGAACATACCCCCCCTCTCCCCGCCCCCTCCAGGCCTTTGCTCATGCTGTTCTCTCCACCTTGGAATCATTTCTCTCTCTCAGTGTGTTCCCACATTCAACTCCTCTACAGAGCCTACTGTGATCACCATAGAAAGAGCAGGCCTCCTTACAAATACGTGTGTATAACTTTATTATATCACTATTGCATTTCAATTCATTCATTCCTTGTGTCCCCTCAATTGTGAGTCTTATAGGAAAGGGAACATGATTGTTGTTGTTTTAGTATTTTTATGCTCTTCCTCAAACCCTTATTTCCTTGCATAGTAGGATATCTTAATGGGGGTAAAACTTGTATCAAATCACACAAAAAAGTGTGATTCAAATGTAATTTGATCCAATTAATCCAATCCAATTCAACAACTTATGTATTAGTTATTTCCTTTGTAGGTTGTAAGCCTTTTGAAGATTAGGTGCTTATATCATGCTTCTTTGGTTACTACCTGCTTTATACAGCAGGCACTTAATTAATGTTTGTAAATTGATTTACTTAAAATTAAAGAAATTCCTTGATAGTAGAAATGCAAGGTAATGCAAGTTAGTCTTGTATTTTTTTTTTTTTCACTTTACTGAGTACCAGTAACTGCTTGTTCTGTGAAATACTATCTATGCTAAGGCTGAAAGTAGTAATTCCATACAATTAAATGCTCAGAAAATATAGTATGGACTTTTAAAGAGTCCCAGCACAAACCTAATATGATAATAGGGTTTAAGTAGGTCTATATGAAGGCATCAACATATTACACCTTTTTTAGAAGTCTCAGTCTTAAAGTTTTAAAAAAATTTTAAATTTCTAAATTTTAAAGTCATTACTAAAGGTGTGGCTTTGTGGTGTGACTTGAGAGAACTCCCTCCAAATATCTTCATTGCCCAAGAAGCTCACAGGGTATTATAGTTGTCCCCCAAAAAACTTGTGTGTAGGACAATATAAGAAAGTTGAGAGGTAAAATGATTGGGTTGTGAGATCCTTAACTTAAGAGTGCATTAATCCACCGATATGGATTAGTTGAGTGGTAAGTGTGGGCAGATAAGGTATGGCTAAAGGAGATGGGTACTTGGGGGCAGGCCTTTTAGGTATATATTTTGTCCCTTAGGGTAGAGAAGAAGGGTATTTTTTAATTTATTTTTATGTGTTTATTTACTTTTGCTAGTGATGAACTAGGACAGCATTTATAATAAGGCATGATTTCAGCAGCCCCTCTCTTTCTTCCTCTCCCCAACCTCCTTTCTGATTGCTATGTCCTGACCTACTTTCCTCCACCCCACTCTTCCACCATGATGTCATGATGTTCTTCCTCATCTCTTGCCCACAGCAATGGGATTGGCCATCTATGGATGGAGAGATCTAAAACTGTCAGACTCAAATAAGCTTTTCCTCCTCTAAAATTGTTCTTAATTGGTCTTTTGGTCATAGCAGAGAAAAAGCTGACTAAAACACAGGGAAGATGACCTTTGTCTTACCTGATTGCTCCAAAGCATCATCTTTAATTACAGGGGCCCTATTGCATCTAAAATATTTGTACTTCATGTAGGGCACTTCACAGTCTAATCCGGTCTCCCTTACTAACCTTCTCTTTAACTTACACACTGTGTACTTTTTATGTAATGGAAAGGTCCTTGTAAAGGGCGTCGTGTCTTTTTTACTATAATAAAATACATGTAATATAACATTTGCCACTTTAAACTATTTTTAATAAACAGTTGAGTAGCATAAAATACATACACATTGTTGTACTACCATCAACACATCCATCTCCATCTTCAGAACATTTTCATCATCACAAACTAAAATTCTATATCCAACCACCCAATCATACTTTATTTCCTTTTCCTTTTTTTTCTTTTTTCTTTTTATTTTTGCTTTACTTATGGAGTAATGTCTTCCAATGGCAGAAAATTTTTTAAAATATCAAAGTATATAAAGTAAAAAGCATGCATTCTTCATTTACCATCCATTCAATATCCATTTCTTATTATTAACAGTTTATTATATATCCTCGTGGATCCTTTATGTGAATAAAACATATGCACACATATACAAGTTCATAGAAATATATTTTCTTTTGCAAAAATCAAATCATTACATATACATATGTATGTATATATGTGTGCATATATACACACCCACATACAATATTGCCTTTTTTAATTTGATCCAGCATTAATTATGGACTCCCATATTTGATCATGTTTATAGCCCATTCCCTTTACTATCCACATAGTGTTCTATAGTACCAATATACCATAATTTAACTGTTGCCCTAATGATAGACACTTAGCTTTGTTTTTGTTTCTTTTTTCATTTAGAGGCAGCAGCATTACACTAGTCCTGGTGCATTCCAGCAAGCATTCCTGTGGGACACATTTCTAAAGGTCAAATTCCTAAATATAAACATTTACACATTTTAAGAAAAATGATGTATACTGCTATTACATAACCCTCTGCAGCAGTTACAACTTCTTGTTTCCTGGGAGTGTGTTAGAAAGAATAACTCTGTGCTAAGCACCATCACTGACATACATGCTAGTGTGAACTTGCAGAAAGTCACTTCCCTCTTTGATAGAACTCTAGATGCTCTCAGATGAGCTGCTAAGCAAAAGCAAAAAGATCTCTGAGGAAACAGTTAACTCGGGATCATGGCAGGTCAATCCTGTTTGAGATAAAGTGACATACAAGCTCCAATGTGGACTTTTCTCTTTACTACACAGAGCAGGGGCAAAGGATATGCATTGCACTTGCTTGACTTAATCGTTCCTTAAGCTCAGTTCTGTCCCAGCTCATCCACACACAAACTCTGGGCTTCAAGCAAAACCTCAGCTATTCTGTCAATACTCACAAGTGGGGGAAGAGCTGTGTCTTAAAGACACATCATCTTCAACTTCAATCAATTCAGTCTTTTCCAAATACACAGAATCTATAAAAAAAAAGAAAAGAAAGAAATTAAGAGTTGAACTAGAAAATTCTTAGCAATATTTTCTACTAACCATTAGCAAAACTCCAAAGCAAAGCTGGCATAACTAAGGATAGAGAAGAAGTGTATTATGTTTATTTATCTATCTATCTATCTATCTATTTATTTATTTATTTATTTTTGCTAGTGATAAACTAGGACAGCATTTTTTATTATTTGTTTTAATTAGTTACACATGACAGTACAATGACCTTGATTATCATACATTTGAATCAGATGGGACATAATTTCTCATTATTCTGAGTGTACAGGTTGCAGAATCGCATTGGTCATGCAGTCACGTATATACACACAGCAATAATAATGTCTATTTCATACTACTGTCCTTCCTTTCCCCCTTCCCCTCCCCTCCCCTCCCATCACTTCTTTCTACCCAATCTAAGGTGACACAATTCTTTTTTTTTCTCACATCTTCATACATGTATTTTGTATAACGATGAGCATTTATAATAAGGCATGACTTCAGTATTTGCATAGCATAAACTGTCATTCATTAGTAAAGCAGGTAATTCTCAAAATAGAATAAAGACCTATAGCATAGAGGAAGAGGATTGAGGGGGAGGAGGGTTGAGAAAAGAGAAGAATGGTGGAATGAATCTGACTTAACTTTCCTATGTACATATGTGAATATACCACAGTGAATCTCACCTTCATGTATATACAGAGCCATTAATTAAAAAAAAAAAAACTATAAGAAAGAAGAAAGATCAGTAGGGTAAGGTAATAGGGGAGGAAAAGGAGAAGTATTGGGGACTGAATCACAGCAAATTATATATCATGCTTACATAATTATGTCAAGATGAACCTAATATTATGTCTAACTAAAATGAATTAATAAATAAATAAAGTGAAAAGTATGTAATTCATCTAATTTCCCACTAAAATCAGAGTTTTAAATGAAGAAGAAAAATATTTTTAATTTAAAATTTAGACGGGAAGTTGGTTTTGTTAATAAAGGACCATGCTAAGTCCTGCCCCCCCTAAAAAAAGTCTAAGTTTTTATAATTAACTCATGTAATTCATTAATTAGAAAAGCAATCGTGTATACAAGCAGAAAACCAGACTGCTGACCTGGAGAGTTTTTAATAACTCAACTTTGAGAAAAACTGCTGAATAGCAGGAAAACATTAAGCCAGTATTTTTCCTGATATAGTTCATGGCAGATCTCCATAGCAACACCATGAAAGGGGCCTCTTGTTTCAGAGCCAAGCCTATCTGAAATGAGATGATTCTCTTACGAACAGCTTTTCCAGAAGCCCAGGTTTTAAGAACGAGAATATCTGATCTCGCCCTCCACACCACTAAGTCAAGGAAAGAGACTTGAGAAAATTTGTTCTGTGGCCATGACTCTGGGTATTTAAGAAAATCAACAGAGAACTGCAGAGTTGGGGAGAAAATCTAAATGCTCGGTTTATAAATGTGGAGATACGAATTATTACCATTGCAGTTCCTTTCAAAGCTGTAGGTCCAGCTGGAAGCCTTTCAAGTATGGGTAATGATTCCTCAGATATCTACAGGGACATTGCCAGCATGTGGCGGTAGATTTGGGGGAGTCTACGCGACTCACAATGGTCCCTATAACTGTTCTGCTACTATATTTTATATTATGTGACTGTGCTGAGCTTCCCTATCACCTACCAAGGAGCAGAGAGAAAGAAAAGAGAGAGAAGGATGGGGCAAGACAATCAGGGAAGAGAGATGGAAAAGGAAGATCTTCTGCTTTTATGGTTTCTGGTTCTAGTAATGTTCTGAAGCCTGGCTGAGATCCTGACTGGGGTCCTCATGATTACCCTCTATCTTTGTAATGGACCCCAATCCACACTCTTGCTTATATTAATCTGAATGGAATTTTGTTATTTGTAGACCAAGTTCTAACTAATGCACATGGTGGAATATCTATCTAAGCAGAAGCCAACTAGGTACAGAGTCAGAGAGAAAAAGCAGGAAGAAAAAATAAATAAATAATCAAGTACACCATGTGTGTAAAGCAATCTGCTTAACACTCTTAAAATTGTCATCTTTTTTTAAAAAATTGTAGTTGTAGATGGACAGCATGCCTTTATTTTATTTGTTTATTTTTATGAGGATTGGACCCAATGCCTCACACATGCAAATCAAATGCTCTGCCACTGAGTTACAGTCCCAGCCCTTAAAATTGTTCTCTTAATACTCCTCAAAGTATCTCTAGAAAATAGATGTTATTCCCCAATCCTGATGATTTCAGGTTTTCAAATTTCAAATTTGACATACATGAGTAGCTTGTGGCAGATCTGGAATTCTTATTCATATTTGGTCCCTAGGGCTGAACTCTGATTTATCTGATTGTGATAAATAACAGTCACTTTGATAGTCCTGTTCTCTTGAGCTGGTCATTTTTTCCCTATTTAGGCCTTAGGTAGGTACAATATTCTTTAAGGTCCCTTCCAGATCTAACAGTATAATATCCCTTGCAAGATTCATTTAGAGCTGTGTTTCTCTATGCAGGTGTGGCAGGAGGTGAGTTATATCCTCAGTCCCTTGGATACCTTTCCAAACTATACTCAGCCTTCTTCCCTACCCTTCCCTTCCCCAGAAGTTTCTGATCAACTGTGATAAGGGTGGGAAAGTTTCCAACAACAGAGTTGGTCTTGAATCCAGAGCTGGAGTATTACTTCATTATGCTGCTTCTCCCTCTCTTACTATACATACTATTGGAATATGGTTGAAGCTCAATTATTTCCTTCAAATGAATTTCATTACCACTGACCACAAATAACTAATATGTCTATTTTGAATGTTTTACACATCTTAGAATCAGTTTCTAATAAAGATTCTGCTGATATTTTTTTTTGAAATGGCATTGAACCTATAGATCCATTTGGAATATTGCTATCTTTTTTAATATCTTTATTTTATTTATTTATTTTTATGTGGTGCTGAGGTTTGAACCCAGGGCCTTACACATGCTAGGTGAGCACTCTTAACAATATTACATCATCTAATCCATGAACGTGGTATTCTTCTTCAAAGGTCTTGTCTATTTTCTCTCAACACTGTTTTGCAAATTTCAGTGCAGAAATTTAGCACTTCGTTTATCAAATCATTTCTAGCTATTTGATATTCTTAGATACTAATGCAACTAGTGTTGTTAAGTTCACCTTTAAATAGTGTGTTCTAGTCTATAGTAATATAACTTGTCTTCACCTATTAATTGATTTCCTCTGATCTTACTACACTATTAATTTGCTAGTTAACAGCAGGAGAGATTTGGGGCATGGAAAATCTTGCTTTGAGATTCAAGTCACATACATAGGAAGAATATTACCACCTCCTCCACCCAGTGTCTGTGTCCTAAGCCTCAAACCTGTGAATAGACTTTAGCTTATATGGCAAAGGAAAGTTAAGATTGCAGATAGAATTAAGATTTTTAATCAGATGACATTAAAAGAGATTATCTAGACTATCTGGGTAGGCTTATTGAAGTCAAAAGTGTCCATAAACATGGAAGAGGGAGGCAGAAGAGGGTTAGAGGGATACATGGCTAAGAAAGAAATATTAGATGCGACATTGTTGGCTTTAAAGATAGAGGATGGAGCCAAAAGCAAAGGAATGCATATGGCATCTAGAAGCTGGAAAGAGCAAGAAAATGCTTCTCCTTTAGAGCCTCTGGATCAAAACCATAGCTCTCGTGGTACCTTGACCACCTTTAGTCCAGCAAGGCCCCTGTTGGACTTCTAATATCCAAAACTATACAATAAGGAACCATATTATTGGCTTACGTCATTAAATCTGGCAATCTGGATCTGGGGTTGTGGCTTATGGTAGAGCAATTGCCTCACCTGGTGAGGCACTAGGTTCGATCATCATCAGTATCATGTATAAATAAATGAATAAAATAAGGTCCATCAACAACTAAAATTTTTTTAAAAATCTGGCAATCCATTACAACAGCTATTGGAAACCAACACAGAGTGAGGGAGCAGTTCCAAGTTAGGGGAGAAGGCAATTCTCTCCTGATCTCTACCCACTCCATTCATACAGACGCCCCATGATGGCATCCTATAAACTGCCAGCTTTGGAAACACCAACAACATTTGCTCAGCACCATCCATCCTGTAACTGAGGGACCTTCAGGTGGGTCTGATAGCACATAACAGATATCAACAATTGGAGCTAGATCAGGAGAAGAAAACTTGGTCGATGCCACATGGTATCTGCCACAGCCAGAAGGATCTGTAGGCCCAGGTGAAGCACCACTTGAGAAGATGACTTTTAGTAAATATACATTTCACTTTGAGAAAGTAAGACTCTGAAAGTGTAAGGGTCCGGCGAAACATCAGAGGAAGAGACCAGCTTCATGCAATGAGCAGGAGGGAGTTTATTGAGGAGGATACTAATTTAGCGCGCTGAGGCCCAAGGCTCACTCAGGAAGGGAGAGCGGCCCAGAGCCCTGAGCAGAGGTCAAGCAGAGCTTAAGTACACTTTTTGGGGGAGGGCGGGGGGGGGCGGGCTTTGCATACATCAGAACAAATCATCATGAGGCGCGGGAAAATTAAACAACAACTCTGAGACGTGATTAGCACATTCATTGGCGGAAACAGGTCAGTGGGGGTGATTGGTCACTCCTAAGCGGGGTACACATTCAAACTGATTGACTCGGGCCCTGTGACAAACTGCACAGGGCCCTAGGCTAAATGGCCAGTAGGGCATTGTCTTAACTAGCTCAGGAATTTCAGGTTCTGGGTGTAGCAGAGGAACTTAACAATACCTAGTCTTTTACATTTTAATTCAGGCTTTGCAGCTTAGAAACTTTACCCTTTCAAAAGATGTGATTTTTATAAATATGATTCTATTTAAAGGTGAGGCCAATTATGGTTTGCTGAGAGCCATAGCCAAGTAGGAATGACGAATGACATTTTTGGTTGAAAGGTGACGCCAGCAAGCCATTGAGATGATAATGATTATGTTAAAATGTGCATTCAATTGGAGATTAGACCCCTGCTGTCTGCCTCAGCCTCCTACTTTGGAGCTCTTGCAGGACTCCAGGAGAGTTCCCATTGGTTGGGGAAGTGCGGTAGGAGGGAATTCCGGAGGAGGGATTTCCTGTTGGAGTGGTGTGTCCCAGGAGGAGCCATGGGGTGGCGTTCGGCATTTTCCCTGGAACGTGTGTGGAGTGTGCTGGTGGAGTTCAGAAATAAAGTTTGTTCCTGCTTCAGTGGCTCGTGATTTTGTGCCCAGCCAGACTGCAGCAATGGTTATATTAATAACAATGGAACACTTGTACTCTTTAATTTTAAAATGTATACATGAAGGTCTTTTCATTAGAGAAGATTGAGGATGTCTGCTATAATGACATCATCTTTGCATATTTGTTTTCTAATTTCTAATTTTCGAATTTCTTGAGTAAGAGTAAAGGAGTTCGAGAGGATGTGCTGGGAACTGCACACAGCCCTCAGACTGCCCTTTCTCTGCCAGCTATCTCCAGAGGGAGCCCTCCTGTAGATTCGTCTTTGACAGGTGTAATGGTGATGGATCATTGTCACGTGTCCGAGTTGCGATTACAGTATGCTTATTATCAGTTCCTTGTATAGTTTACCCATGGCTGTATTTTTAATAAAGAACAAGGCAAAGATAGATGAGGAAAATAAAAATAATGTATTTTTATCTTCAGTGCATGTCAGTAAGAATGATGCTTTGATGATTTAGTTAATAATGAAATTGAAGCTGTGAAGACCAAATCATAAATAAAGTGAATTTGTGACAATGTTTCTCATGGTAATTTGTAAAAATATGTCAATATCATGTGCCATATAATATTTGCCTCAAAAACTTGTTAAGCTTGTGCTTATTCTTCAATACTATGTAGTTGGTTATCTCATTTCTATTGCTGGTGGAGCAAAAGTCTGAAATAAAAAAAGGTTAAAATTTAAACAAGAATTTTTATACTTTTAAAATATTTTCCTTGTACAATTACAATTTGTAGATAACAAAAGTTTTATTTTTATAACTCACACCTTTAAACAAATTTTTATTCTTCTGAAAGAAATTGATATGCTGTTTAATCTCTCACCATAGAAAAAATTACAGATAAGCTTAAGGAATTGACAATATCTTTCTATATTTGAGTTCCCGAGTTAAGGAAACATGGTTAGAATCAGCTGATGTCTAAAGACCCCAACAAATACTCTTTCTGTTTATTGCTTTTCAAGTTTAGTTCACATTAATCAAGAACTTCCACTGTGCCAGGCACTGTGCTAGGTGCCAAAGACACCGAAATGATTAAAACATGGTTACTTTCCTTGGAGGCCCATGCTGTAACGGCAGAGGCAATGACATGCTTCAGAGCAAAATGCAAGACCATGAGGGCATGGAGGAGGGAGTTGTCCATTTCGCCGGGAAAGAAATAAAATTTTTCATAGAAGAGATGTCATTTGAAAAGGACCTTGAAAGAAAAAGAGAAGGTCAATAATTGTACATCTTAAACAATGCAGCAGCATGAAAATTCTTAAGAAAGTTCTGTGTGATTCTGTGAACTGCCTGGGCAACTGGAACTGAGCATTCATTGGGGAGTGAGGAGGGCTAAGGGTGTAGTGTCAGCTAGACAGGGCAGAGGTTCCTGCAGCCCCTCCATCCAGGCCCTGCATCTGCTGGAAGAGGGAAAGCACCAGGTCTCTTGCACATGACACCACCACCTCATATAAAGTCTGTTAAGGGACTTCATGCTTTCTTTTTAAAGGGAAAAAAATGATAAAACAAAACTAAAAAGACAAGAGCAGAGATTTTCTGCCACTTCCCGACTCTAAAATAATGTTAGAATTTATTAGAAGAAAACTATAAACTGGGGAAGGTGATGCCTCTCTCAGGTGTTTTGGAGAGGGTGAAAAAGAGAAATGCATAAAAGCCCCCGGTGCCCGATCCAGAGAAATGGTAGCACAATGATGATACTGATGGTGGTGGTGGTGGTGGCAGCCATGTTGACAATTGTTATGTGGTGGTTATGGTGGCAAAGATGGCAGTGGTGGTTGTGGTGACAAAAGTGGTGATGTTGGTAGTGCAGGTGATAATGGTGGTCATGATGGTGATAGTGGTGAGGATGGTAGTAGTGGTGGTGGTGAGGATGGTTCTGGTGGTGATGGTGGTGGTGAGGATGGTGGTGGTGAGGTTAGTGGTGAGGATGGTGCTGATGGTGATGGTGCTGATGGTGGTGGTGAGGATGGTGCTGATGGTGATGGTAGTGGTGAGGATGGTGGTGATGGTTGTGGTGGTAATGATAACAGAAGAACCTGGGCTCTGGGCTGCCTTTGGGAAGACAGAACATCCCAGGAGATGGGCAAGAACAATGTGATCTTGGCTAACCTGGCTCTGGCCCAGGGGACTTCCTGCCCATCTGCACTTCCCTTGCCGTTGTTCCTGTGGCTCAGATGGTACTGGCAGCTGCTCCAACTGCTGCCACGGGTGCCCTGACTGCTGTGGTGAACCAGGTGATGGTCTATTAAACCAAACCTCAACTAGAAAACAATGGCCCTAAATAATTCCGACAACAAGGTCCTGTTTTTCCCTCCACCCCTCTTCTCTGACTGCTCCTGTCCTACTTTCTCATTTCGACTATGTGATTTTCTTCTCATTCTACTTCAGTTTCCTTTTCTTTTTAATCATACACCACCTTCCCCCTTTCCCTTTTTCTCCTTTGTCCTTTGTTTTGTTTTTTTTTTTCCTGCCCTGACTCCTCCAGGTCTGGTTACCCCCTGTGGTGTGATAGAGGATGTGAGGGCGGAGGGCTCACTGCCATGTTTCTGAGATGATGGGCAAGCCACTTTGCCCTCCTGGGATGTGGTTTCCTCATCTGCAGGATCTAAGGGTTGGACCAGAATGATCTCAAAGTGTTCTTTCCGTCCTGAACTCCCATCCGGCCACCTTTTGTTACATTTGCCTTTGTGCCTGCTTTTCCTGTCCCGGCTGACTCATCCATCCACCTGCCTCTCTCATCCACATCCCCACAGCTCTGGTCCAAACCTCCACCAAGGTCCTTTGTAACAGCCTCCTGCTGCTATAGGTCTCCCAGCTTCCAGGCTTCTCCTTGTCCAATATGTTATCCACACTAAAGGCAAAGTGGCCTTCTGGAAATATGGATGAGCCTGCCCAGTCTTCAACTTAAACCCTTCTACACTGCTTTGCAGTCATTATCTGTCTTGTTTCCCTGTTTATTTTCTTCAGAGCCAATATCACTGCCTGAACTGTTGAAGTACTTGTTTATTATCTCTCTTCTCCCCTAGAACGTAGGTTCCTTGAGGGAGGGAGCTTGCTGCCTCATTGACTCTGCATTAAATGGGACAGGATCTTGCATGCAATATTCTCTCAATAAATGTTGACTAAAGCAAACTCCTTTGCCATTTAGGACCCATTCCTCCCCTTCTTGAGACTGTTCTCTCCTAACTGCACAATTTCTTTATTTTTTTTATTTTTTATTGATTCTTTTTAGTTTTTAGTTATATATAACATTAGGATGCATTTTGACATAATCACAATAGCACGGATATAACTCTGTCTAATTCAGTCCCCAGCACTTCCTCCTCCTTCTCTCTTCCTTCTACTCTACTGATCTTTCTGTAATTTATTTATAGTTTTTTTAATTAATGTCTGTGGATATCCTTGATATTAGATTTACTGTGCTATATTCATGTATGTACATACAAAATTTCAGATTCATTCTACCATTCTTCTCTTTTCCTGTCCCTCCTTCCTCCTTCTTGCTCAGTCCTCTTTGTCTACTCTACTTGATATTTCCTCTATTTTGATGAAATTTCTTCCTCTTTTTTATACGCCCCCCCCCAATTTTGATTAGCTTCTACATATCAGAGAAAACAACTAACCTTTGAAGTTTGGAGATTGGCTTATTTAGTTTGGCATGGTAGTCTCCAGTTCCATCCATTTATTGGTAAATGCCATAATGTCATTATTTTTTATGGATGGGTAATACTCCATTTTATATATACACCACATTTCCTTTGTCCACTCATCTGTTGAAGGGCACATAGGCTGGTTCCATAGCTTGGATACTGTAAATTAAAACAGCACAACTTCTTACTTAGAAATATCTTGGCCTGCCTGAAATTCTAACCATCCTCCTCCATCAGTTCAGAGACAATTTTCCTCATTCACTTTTCTCTGCCACCCACCCAGATCCTGTGTTTTCATGGGCAGAGAACAGTGGCAACTATGAATCTTATTCTTTTTTCCTTTAACCTTAGTATAAAATAGCAGAAAAACTCTTAGACTCCAGACTAGATAGCTGTCTTATAGTGCCAAGAGAGAAACTTCTTTAAGAAAAAAAAGTAATAAAACCTTTGAAAGTCTATGCTTGTTTTTGGGCTAGATGTTAGGAATGGTTAGATCCAAAGACACTACCACAAGTAATATTCCAAGCTCTACCACAGGTAATATTCCAAGTCCATTTTTATGATAACAAAGCTTAGGGTTTAGGGAGGCAGTGCAGTTGGGTCAAGATCACAGAGATACTGGGACAATGAGCCAGGAATTGAATGAAAGAAGTCTGTTGCCCAATCCAAGCACCTAGTCACATTGTTATTCCCTTTCATTCTCTAGATTAGAAAATTACCCTGATTTATTTTTATCATGACACAAATTTCTGATGTCTAATTTCTATACTTTTTTGTGCCTGTTTCCTTCTGTTACAATGTAAGCTCCACCTGGGCAGGTATCACCTCTGTCCTACTCACTGAACTTTACCCAGGGTAGTGCCTCATAGACAAAGGATCCATCAATATTTGCTAATGAATGAATGATTTGTGTGTTAGAAGATGAGATATAATAGGAAGCCTGATAATTCTCTACACAAATTTTCATTTTTTTTAAATGGAACTATCTCAAAAATATCCCTGGTGCATATATTTGTCCTTAGAGAGTGCATTTGATTCTTCCAATTAGCAAAACTGTTAAAGACTGCTTTTTTAGTCACAAAGAACATCTAGTCATAAACATTATCACTGCTTTTTTTTCCCTGAAGTTAGACCTGATCACTAGGGAACCAGGCTTTCTGTGCTTTGGGAGCCTTTGGCACGCTGGAAAAATCCATCTCAGACTAATGTTTTTAACAACAAAAAGAAAATGTATAGGATTAGAAAGGAATCAATTATATTGAATATAGCTATCAAAATATAAAATTTAAAAAATGCTAACATATCTGCTTCTTTAATAACATTAAATAATAAGATCTAAAATGTCTAATATCTAAAATGCAGAAGCTGATATGATAAAAAAATAATAGAATATGAAAGATTTAGTATTTCCATTGGTAACAAAATCATAGGCATTACTAATACATTCATAATTAAAGGAAACATTTAATCCCCTAAAGAGGTTAATAAAAATAAAGATGTAGGGCTGGGGATGTGGCTCAAGCGGTAGCACACTCTCCTGGCATGTGCGCGGCGCTGGTTTGGATCCTCAGCACCACACACAACTAAAGATGTTGTGTCCGCCGATAACTAAAAAATAAATATTAAAAAATTATCTCTCTCTCTCTCTCTCTCTTTAAAAACAGAATAATAATTAAAGATATAATTTCCCTATCAGGTCTATTGATTTCCAGAATTTTATCCGTATCTCCATGAACCCTAAATGTTAAAACTAAATGTAAAATGTAAATATGTTGAGGAATCCAAATAGGTATAGCAGTAGCAGTTATTTTCAAAGGTGACCATTAAATGAGTTATTCTTTATTGGGTGTATAAATTCTGAAGTGTTTTTTTTTTTTAATTCGGCCCTAATTTTCATCTCCATAGCAACCTTCTAAATATCAATGATGGAGCTAGTTATCATCTGGATATATTTGCTTAGTGTCTTTATACACACAAATGAAGTGATATTCTCAAAACAATCTTTGACTATTATGGCTTTATAATTATTATTTATTGATTTAAAATATCAATTTGAAGTAGTTAATACATTCATATAATTTACAGGAATAAAAGAGCAAGACAGCTCACTCTATACCCATCCACAATCACTAGGGCTTCATACTTTAAAGCAATTAATATCATTAATTTCTTTTATAGTCTTTCAAACATGCTTTATATTTAGAAGCAAATATATTTACATATTCTTTTATCCCTTAACACCATGTGCCGTATTATGCACACTATATTTTCACCTTGCTTTCTTCTTAAGGTTTCTATATGATAATTCTATATTGAACATTAAAAACTTCACTGTTTTATAGCTGCATAGATTATTGTAAGACTGTATCATAATTATTTAACCACTCTCTTGTATTGACGGATATTTAGGTTACTTCTAAATGATTTGCTATTATGGAAAAATTGAAGGAGGCAGCAAAAATGTATCCTTTAAGATACATTTTGTCACAGACAGTCACATATGTGAGACTTGTAATCATGCAACCCAGATGTAAATACTGCAAGATTCATACCACAGGAGGTTAGCATACTGAGAATCACAGTGTGATGGGCAGTTCACAACGGAACCCAGAGGAAACACAGAGGCATCGACTCTTGGTAGCGTTCTAGAACAGGGCTGGTGTTTTTCAGGACTCCAAGAGGAAATTACTGAAGATGAGGAGGATGTACTCAGTTTGAGAACCCATCTTGGAAAAAGCTTAGAAGTCTCAACTGAGAAAACCTGTTTTGTTTTTGTTTACTGTGGCTTTGGACCAGGGGCTTGAGTTCATAATGCTCTGATTCATGGCAAAATATCATCATTGGTCCAAAGAAAGCTCCTCTTTTGTTGTATTTATTAATTCCTACTCACCTTATTTCCCATCTCTAACCTTCCACTCCCCAGGCATCCTAACTGGATGTGTTTAACGTTTATATTTTCTTTTATATGCAAAGTTGACATAATGATGTTTTGCATTTTAGATGCATATAGGTTATGTTGGGTTATAATTAATTCCATTTCTTCTTTCACCATGACTATGTTTTATGGTCCACCCATGTCCCTACATGAACAGCCAGGCTTTGCTTCTGTTTCATGGTCATCTCTCTCACATTATATGCACCAGCTTTCTCAGTGATGGACAGCCAGGTTGCCTTCACCACAAATAAGATTGTAGTTCACATCCTCACAGGTGGCCCCTTATAGATTTGTCTGTTTGAGTTTCTTCCTTTCTTTCTTTCTTTTTTGGTCACATACACCTAGAATAGAGTTTCTGGGTCCTAAAATCTAAAATTACATAGACTTGGTTTGATTAAGTTGTGTCGAATAATTCCCCCAAATAGCTCCTCACCAGCAACACCAGAACACTTGTGGTTTTCCCATCCCATTGTGACCACTACCTCTTGAAATTATGTCAATTTCTAATAACTTCTGCTCAAGTGTCATAATTATTTCCATTCGTATTTATCTACTTGCAGATGATTCTAAGCATTTCTTCAATACTCATGGGGCCTCTTTGGTACTCTTCTTGAGATAGCCTGAACATACCATGGTACACTCTTCTTCTGGGGTTTCTGTCATTTCTGATAGAAGTTTCTAATATACATCTGAAATACCTTGTTAATTTCAGATGCGACACATATCTTTTCCAATTTTGTCATGTGCCTATTAATTTTGCCCTTCATTAAACAGAAATATCTCAATGAATCTTTTATACATTCACATGAAACTTTTATGTAAATTTATGGTTATATTATTGACAGTTTTGCTCAATAAATACTTTCCCACCTAGATACAGAAGGTACACCTACATTTTTTATTATTTTTATCATTTTGCCTTTTACCCTCAAATCCATCTGAAGTCTATGGTACCAGGAAGGGATTCAGTTTTATTTTTCTCTAACAAGAGTAAAGGATTTGGACCAATATGCCTGAAGGAAGTGGAAGATACCAGCTGATAAAGATGGAAGGTGGTGGGAAAAGAGACATCTGGTACACACAGAGACAAATCATGGAAGCACAGTCCAGATGCTCTGTGTCACCTGCTCTAGGAGACACACTCTTCTGTCTGTGGTCTTTCATGAAATATTAAGAAGTTGGCAGGCAGAGTACTTCTCACGCAAATGAAGATGTTTGAAGGAGGAATTCCCCAGCAGCACTGAGTTTCCAGTAAATGGCTTTAAAAATACACCCTGTGCACAACACAAGGATTTTCCCAAGTGGGACGCAGAGCTGGGCAAGTACAGAGAAAGGAAGTGTCAGAGGGAGACAGGCCAGAGCATTCACAGGCAGGTGGCTGAGAACTGATTGTGCTAAAGATGGACCAGATGATAGACAAGTGGAAGAAACATCCCAGGACCTCACAGATAAAAATCCATTCATTTAGGGAGGGTAACTGCCTCCTGCTTAGCAGCTGAGACTTAAGCATTCTTCTATTCCCAGTTTATTTTCAACCTATTGTGGTCAATACACGTGCCTATCAAGCAAACCAACAAGAAAAGGGTCCAAAACCCATAGAAAATAATCTAGCAAAATTTTAGGCAAATGTTTGATATTTCTGGATGTATGATATGCATATATTATAATAAACCCAGTGCCATTTTCTTTCTCTGTGTGTGTATATGTGTGTGTGTGTGCATGTGTGTGTGTGCGTGTGTGTGTGTGTTAATTTTCTTCTTTGCGAATGAGAATAGCAGTCAGCCTTTCATTTCTCTGTGGCTTTACTATTGTTGAGGATCCACACCATACCTGCAGGAAGGCTGTAAAATTGTTCTAGGGTTATAATTTGAGGAAAAGAAAAAAAATTCAAGGGAAGGTAAAGAGAGGAAAAAAAAAGAGATTTCTTTTTAAATCTATAAAAGTGGCTCATAAGGGCTGGCATTTTCTTGAGCAGCCAAAAGCAATGATTACCCTGTGGGAGGAAAGAACAGAAGGGAAGTAAAAGGTCACAGGGAAAATGTTTTTGTTTTTGTTTTAGCCTTAAATACTTTTTTCCTGCAAGAGAAAATTTAAATCTCCCTCTTTAATCTATCTGCTAGGCCACATTTTATGACTTCACTCAAAAAACATCTTTTTCCCATTGAAGGGGTCCTCCAACTTTTTCACCTAATTGATAGATACATGAAGTATCTCCAGCTTTGAAAATATATAAACAATTCATATTAGAGCATATGATTTGCAAATACAAGTTATATATTAACACTGATCTTTTCAAATGTATTGCTTCTATACCACAGCATAGAATGTTCCCAGGACCCTGGGTTTAATCCTGCCTCTGACCCTTGCATAATGTGAGGCCCACAGTGATTTCTTCGGTTTCTTTGAGCCTTCATTTCTTCACTCATAAACACAAAGTGATATTATTAGAAGATTATAGTCCACATGACTATGAAATGGCTAAAATTTAAAAAAAAAATACAATACTAAGGGCTAATGAGGATTGCAGCAAATGAAACTCTCATGCATTGCTGATGGGAATGCAAGATGACACAGCACTCTGGAATACAGATTGGTATGTTCTTATATGTACACTTATCTTGTGACCCAAAATCCTACTCTTGGGTATTTACTCAAGTGAAATGAATACTGTGTTCATTTAACAATTATATACAAATGTTCATACAGTTTAATAATTTCCAAAAAATAATAAAAAAGCATCCCAAAAGAATGGAAAAATGAAGATAAGCTGTGGTATATCACACAATTGAAAAGAGCTCTGCAAAGGAAAGGAATGAACTATTCTTACAATTAGTCGGATAAATCTCAAAGGCATTTTGCTGGAAGAAACCAAAGGTTGTGCATTGAATGATTCAGTTTATGTGATATTCTTAAAAAAGACAAAACTATAGAGACAGAGGACATTCCAGTTATGAACTGGCACAGGGTTGGGTGAGAAAGTGTGACTATAAGGGAACAGCAGGGAGTTTTATGGCATCATGGAGATAGATGTTCCATGTCCTGATTGGGATGGTGTTTCAGAAATTTTTACCTGTATTAAAATTCACAGAAGTGTATATAAAAATGTCAGTTTTGCTGTATGACTCTAAAAAATAAAACTTTGGACAGGATTTCATGAAATAATGCATGTTTAATATTTGCCCTGGCACATAACTAAATCTTGGCATTTCGTTATTCCAAAGACTGTGGTATAAAGAACATCTTCATGCATCTAGTAGTAGAGCCAGCAAATGGAGTTCAATATCATGCGTACAGGCCAAAGATAGGACAGCAGAAAATACTATAAGCTATGTACATAGTGCAGATGATTCTACTGCCCTTTTCCTCAGACAGCATATGCTTGGTGTGCAGGAGCGGTGGGGAAAGTGATTCCACTCTGCCCTCTTTGCTGCTGTTCCTACATGCACTTCTCATGGCATGAGCACCTCTCTGCACTGATTATCTTACTTGCATTTAAACATAAGGATATTTTCAAAAATGTGGCCCCAACATATAAGCCATCTGGTAATAATCTGAAGAAATAGGAACTGTCTGGACAGTAGGGAAAAACTGGTTGTGTTGGGCGACTGGTGTCCATTTGGTGTCTTCCTCAAGCTTGCCAAGGGTGACTTTGGTGATATGCCATGATTGCCATACACCCTGATAATGATCTAAGTTCAACTCTGTTGCTCAGATATCAGAAAACCACTGCTGTTTAGTCCATGCTATACCTGCTTGACTGACTGTTTGCAATTGGTCTAGACCCTAGGCAGTAATCCTAGAAAACATACCAGATATTATAATAGCATAAAAGTGACTGCACCAGCACAGGCACTCAGACCCAAACACACACACGGGGGCCATTCCCATGACTTCTGCAACTCCAACAGTTTGAGTTTAATGCATAGTATAGGTAGTCTAGTGTGTTACCGTGCCCCAAAGAATGAGTCTTGACCTAAAAGGAGTTGTCTTTGCTGATGATATTTAGAAGCTGGAACATAATCTTCTCATTTTTCTCTAAAAATCCATAAATTTTTCACGTTGTAAAATTAGGCTTGAGTCTCAGAAAAGCAAGTCTCATTCTGAGCTGCATTTTGTGTTTAAATAGAATAATTCCATTAGACAACCCAATTCCTTCAACAATGAAGTTAAACTCCCAAATTATTTGAGGCCCAGATAGACTAAAAACATTGAGGAACTGGGAAATTATATTTTAAATATCTTCAGCTAGGATGTGTTAGCCCTTCAAGATGACTTCTTTGAAGGAGGAATATTAATAGTAAAGCAAAACTTCTAGAAATATTTTTTGAAAAAATAATTTGTGTTATCTCCTGAGCCCTTGTTTTGTTAAGAAGAACATATTCTTAAGGACCACGGGTATTCAATCAATCAAAAAAAATTCAAATTGAGTAGTGACTAGGATTACATATGTTGACGGTACTTTCCTAAGCATTTGAAAGAGGTTATCTTATTAATTTTCAGATCAACTTTATGTAAAAGCTCCTGTTGCTGAACCTATTTTACACTTCAGGACTCAGATCCAAAGAGAAGCTATTGATAAGATGGGCAGGAAGTTGCAGATAAGACACTACCCGAGACAAGGTCTGCTTTACATCCAATGGCAGCTTCTTGACCACTGTGCTGAGCTGCCTTCCTGGAGCTGCATGGAGCAGGATCAAAATGAAGCATCATGATTCAAGACAGGAAATGACAACCAACAGGACACAGGACATGACTGGAAATTCAAGATGATAAATGAGGGAGAAGGGGCACAAAGAAGCAAACAGCCCCTTCTTCTATCGTCTCCAACATTTGAGAAGTTGTCTAGAGTAATCCATCATTGATGATTTTACCTAAACGTTGAATTTATTAATTCACTCAATAAGTATTAATGATCTCCTATCATGTGCTAAGCTCTGAATTAGACACAGAGTTGAATATAACAAGGTCCCTGACTTTAAGGAATGTTTGCTCTATTCTGTGGACTATAATTTACTTTGAAACACTTCATCACAGACAATGTATTATAGATCATATAGGTTAATCTACACCTAATCAGAAATACACAATATGGTCAGTCAGCACTTAATCATGACCAGTGCTGCTACAAGAGTTTCAGTTCTCTTTATCTCTGATCAATAATAGCCTTTGTTGATTATCATAATGAATGATAGGCATTTCATTAGTGAAATTAAAGTATATAAGATGTAGATTGGCTAAAAATAGTATAGAGACACACTTTATTCTTGCATGTCTGGGTATTAAAATCTTCTAACCTCAGTGGTCTTTGTATTTGGTTGATACTAGAGACTGTCTAAAAATTTAGAGGCCCAAGACAATGTCATCCTCCTCTACAAGAGGGTCAACACTTTCCTTGCTGGAGCAGAAAGACTGGGGAACACCAGGCTGGATAGACTTCAAGTTTACTCCTGTTTCTAGAATGAAGTTCTCCTTACAAGTGGGAGCCTGACATGTTGCCCAGGCCCCAGTATATCTTTGATGTCTCAGTGGTAACAGGATTTAGAAAATTCTACTCTGCTTTTCAGAGGTTTTCAATTTTTACTTTCCTATCCTGTGCAGCTTCAGAGTTCTGCAAATTTCTGGAGAGAAAAACAGCTGTGTGTTTGAGGCCCTCAAGTCTCTAATTTTGTCATTCCAGGCTCACATGAATGCCCAAAGCTCTAGTTTCTTACCCCCAGCAGTGACCATCTGTTGGGCCAAGTGGGATGTCCTGTTCTAACCACACTGAGAATTGGCAGATGCTGCCAATCGTAGACTGGTCAGCTCACCACTGCCCCAGGGGCCAGGCTAACCAGAAATCCACCCCATCTGCTCAGAAACATGAAGTTAAGGAAAATTCTGCTAAACCTTTCCGACATTTTAAGACTCAGTTTCTAAGTTGCCATGCTTCACACCTTCAGAATCTAGCAAACGCCTTCAAGGAGACGTTAGCTGTGTGTCAAAGCCATTCAAACCATCAGTTTGTGTCCCTTCAGAGCTGCATAACTGCCACAGCCTCTATTGTCTTCTCTACCTATTCTGCTGGAACCAAGTTAGGCCCTCAGCCCCTTGGCCACACCCAGAACTGGCAAATATCCCCTGGGAAAAAGCTGCCAAAGATCTTAGCTCACCCCTCTGTGGTGTTCTCATCCAGGATTTTAGCTCATCTAGTCCTCATGGATTTTGAAGTTCTCTGATGCCTTAAAAAAGTTGTTTGTTTGTTTTTCATTTGATCTACCAATTTTCTGTGATGCTCAATTGGAAGTATCAAGCTGCAGAAACCACTGCAGCCTGAGTGGAGGTCGCTTTCTGTGCCTTTCAAGATGGCAGGCAAAGCTGGGCCCAAAGTGCTAATGTGAAGGACTCTTGCACATGCCATCACAGGGCTAACTATGTATTGGACCCAGAAGGTTATTGGTTTTCATCCAGTGAGATTTTCAGGCAAAGTATGATAGTAAAAGGTCACACTTGGAATTCAAGGGTCTAAACCGGTGCCTGCTTTCTAGTAAATTCTATAGGTGACAAAGATTTTAGTTTGTGACTTACTTTCATTATAACTTGGCATCAAATTTATGGGGAAGAGATTCTTAGCTATAAATATCTTTACATTTTTGAGGTCTACTAGTTAAAAACAAAACAAAACAAAACCTTGTAAATGACCAAATTTGCACAGATCCATTCTCAGCATGTTCTACATATAGACAAGTCTTTTTAGAGGCCCAAGACAATGTCATCCTCCTCTACAAAAGGGTCAACACTTGCCTTGCTGGAGCAGAAAGACTGGGGGACACCAGGCTGGATAGACTTCAAGTTTACTCCTGTTTCTAGAATGAGGTTCTCCTTACAAGTGGGAGTCTGACATGTTGCCCAGGCCCCAGTATATCTTTGATGTGTCCGTGGTAACAGAATTTAGAAAATTCTACTCTGCTTTTCAGAGGTTTTCAATTTTTACTTTCCTATCCTGTGCAGCTTCAGAGTTCTGCAAAAAGAAGCTCTACCACTTCTTGGTAGTAAATGCTATAATTAACAAACTAGTGTAAAACATTATTTTCTATTTATTTTTGTTCTAAAACAATTTTTTATCTTTTGAGGGGCTTAATTTACCTGGTTCTAGAGATCAACAAGTTTGTAAATGCATTTGTTTTTAACCTCTAGATATCCTTGATTGCTAGGTCTTTCCACTTCTGTTTATTTTTTTTTTACTTGCATGTTTTTCCCTCATCCCTGTATTTATCAAATTCCTAATTCCAAACTCATTTAAATCTTTTCAAGAGTCTACTTTTCCAGTTCTGTCCTTCATTTTTTCATTGAAGAGAGATTTTCTGCAGAATGCTTTATCACATCCAGAACTACATACTGTGTATAGTTACATCTTGATGATGGAGCTGAGGAGGAATCCCCCTTGGTTCCATATGCCTGAGGTAATTTATATTTAATTGTGTATTTACTCTCTGATCCAAAACAGAGTCTGTACCTTCTGTTCATGCTGCATGTTGTTCATCACTTTATCACCAAACTTTTATCATGCTTTTAAATACATAATAGACATTTAATAAACATATTACACTAGCATATTAATTGATGAAAAGGTATTCAGTTCACCCAGAGAATAAATAATAAGAACACACACTATCTGTAATCCCTCCAATGTTCATCTCCTGAATCCTGTCTAAAATAAAAGTTTATAGAACCTGATATCTTTTTGGTACTTCAGGCCAAAGAACACCACAGCATATCAGAAAAACGTTTTAGAATATCAACCTGTGATTTTGAAAGATCAGAAGAGGACGGTAGAAGGCTCACAAATACTCTTAAAAGGGCAGATGAAACAGGTACAAATGAAGGTTTACATTCAAACCATGGCTTTCCTAAAAAGGTAAGAAACAGAAGTGTTGAAAGTCCATTTGGATTAAACAAAGACAGTAAGTTGAATTGACTTTATAGACAGAAACCACAAGGAAAAATTATATAAAGGAGCCCTGGAGCAAAACAGAAGAAAGCTCTTTTCGTTACTCTTTGAGACCCCACGGCATCACCTACACCACCGTCTGCACATTACTGTGCCTCAAAGATAGGCTAAGAGAGAGTAAGGGTTTATGTGCACTTTGATATCTATAGAGAGCTTCTGGAGGCCATCTAAGCTGAAACAATCATTTATTTTGCTTATGGGTTTTTTTTTTCCTCCTTTTCCTTTTTCTCTTAAAGAGGGAACCACTAACAAAATGATTACTAGAAACTTTTTTTTTCCCCATCAAAGTGTTTGTTTCTGATTGTGTCTTCACTCACCTTCCCTGGAGAACACGTTTGCCTGCACTGGTGTAGTGAGCATGTCAGGAGCACCTTTCACATAATGGCAGTGTGTGAATAACACACCAAAGATTTTGCAAGAGGAGAGGTGCTGGTAAATTGAAGAACGGTTCCAGATCCATTTGCAGACAGAGGTAGAGGATTAAGTATGACGTCAAGCACAGAGT
Organism: Spermophilus citellus; assembly: GCF_964194105.1. Classification (NCBI taxonomy): domain Eukaryota; kingdom Metazoa; phylum Chordata; class Mammalia; order Rodentia; family Sciuridae; genus Spermophilus; species Spermophilus citellus. The sequence goes on from NC_138182.1 coordinate 187,163,670, forward strand.
AAACATTTGATAAATACAGTCAGATGAATGAATCAGTGAAGGAGGAAACAATAAGTTGAACCATATGTAAAGAGGAGAAATGCTCTAGAAAGAGCCATGTTCGCTTTCAGCCAAGTCCTAGACATATTGCATAGTCAACAATTTATCACATCAACAAATGAAACAGTGAAATGAATCCAAATTTTTCCTGTATATCTAAAACATGTCAGTTACAGATAAAGGTGCCTCAAATTTAAAGAAAAGGAGATGAAATCTTTTAAGTCTTTCATGTGTACACATGCATACATAAGCAATCAAGGGAATTCAGAGGGGAAAAACAAATGAATTTGCATACCTGTGGATCTCCTGATCAAGTAAATTAAGTTGTTCAAAGGATATGAAGTCTTCTTAGAAGAGAAAAAAAAAAACAGGACATATTTTAAAAGACCACAAAACAAAACAAAAACACTGCTCCATCCAATTGGAACACATAGTGAAAAATATTGGATGTGAGGGCCAAGTTTGGATTCCTGCCTCCAACTCAGCTAGCGTTTGCTTTGAGGATGTTGCTTCACTCCCTTTCAGCCTGTTTACTCATCTGTGAAATGAGGTAGTCATCTTACCTGGCAGTGTAAGCGCTAGGATAGCATGTAGACTAAGTAAGTTCACAAAGGGAGAAGTCTTTGTGTCCTCCTCATTTGATAGGGATTTTCTATTCAGCTTCTTCTTTCCGTCTTGGAATCTGTTCACTAATTTTCCTTTAGCTGCTAACTGCAAAGTAATATGCTCAGGCTATTTTCCAAAAGAAGTGGAAATTTATTAGGTTCTTGATCAGAAAAATATGCAAGAAAACTATAATAAGTGCACTGATGCCAAGAAAAGAGTTCATCTTATCTAGTCACTGTTCCTGGCTTCTGGAACATTCCATCTCCATATGTACTTAATATTCATTATAGATCTGCACTTAATAGTCCTCTGAAATACAGATGGAGGAGGAGCCCAACAAACGTTTAATCTTTCTGAATAAGGCAAGTATCGTCCCTTGTCTATATGCCAGCAGTCTAGAAATTTCTCTCTAGTTCAGCAAGTATCATCCTATACATATGCATTCATTATTCAATTCAAGAACTTCATGATTCTGTACTCATATGTGGGATCAGACTGCCATATCTATTACCTCTTCTTCCTCTTCGGGCAGAGAAACTTGGATGGCTTTAAAATAAGGATAAGAGATCATGAGGTCTTGGAGTATGGTCACGGTTCCCTTTTAGCTTAAATGGTATTTCCCAAGCTTTAATAATTTAAAAATTATGACCATGCTCTGTGTCAACACTGCCACATCAACTCATCCTCATGTTTTATTTAACATAGTTGCTTAATACTTACTTAATATTCTTTTAAACCATCTTCCCTTTTTATCCAAAGTTATCTTAAAGGAAACCTATTATTAATTCTAAAAAATACGATAAAAACAAATGTAAAGAAGAAAATTTAGTCCAACCGCTGGATGCCTAAGGTTCTGATCTTGTCACCTAATCTTTTGAGCTAAAGATGAACCTGATGAAGTGTAAAAGATGTGTGAAAGGCATAATAAGTCCAGACTGAAACATCTGCTTGATGAAATCAGCATTGAAAGAGAATTGTAAATGGAATCACTTCCTCACCCTGTGGGTCAAGATTTAGTGCTTTATCTAAGGACTGTTATTAGCAGTTTCTTCCATGTGTATGTCACAGGTCAGGTGCTAAGGGTTCTCTGGGACCTGGTTCTCTAGGACCTGCAAACTCCATGGGACCAAGAGAGAACATTTTGGTGTTTTGGCCAAAGTGCAGAGAGAAGGACACGCCTCTTTGGCGAATAAACTGGCACATAATAGATATTGCACAAATACTGGTTCCCTGGAAGCCCCTCCCACTTTCCCTCTCCTGGAAAGTGGCACATCAAGTTCTACCTTAGTATAAACAATAACAATTCTCACAGGGATCCAAGGTGCCAAGCAGTTCTGCGCATGATTTCACTCAAGCTTAATAACACTTTTATAATTTTATAATTGAGGACACAATAGATGATTGAAACAACTTGCCCTAAATCACCCAGGGCAGGGATATCTTATGGTGTGGGGATTCTACCTCCAAGATATTAAGAAGGATATTATTTAGCCAATTAAGTCCAACAGATAAAACAAACCAAATTTACCTCAAGTATCTGAATTTCAGCTCACCATTAGTAAAGTTTGGCTTACAAATTACACTCTCCTTTTTTCTAGGAACGGTTTTGTTTTTTTGTTTGGCTTGGGTTATCTGGCTGATTGCCCGGGTTCTCTCATCAGTGACTACCACAGTAGTATTATTCACAGAGGCATTTCATAAACATAGATTAAGAGAAGGAGAAAGGAAGAAAGGAAGAAAGAGAGGAAGAGAGGAAGTGAAAAGGGAATTCAGGGAAGAAGAAAGGGAGGATCTGCCTCTCCATTTGCGAACTTACAGGAAATTCACACCTGAGAACTGAGCCTCACCACTTCCTGTCCTTTCCACACTGGGAACTGTGGAGTTTCTCTCACCCAAAAACCCTGAAATGGAGCTCACAGCATTGCCCCAACCTTCCTAAGAGGACTGTGTAACAATCCAGTGAGCACGTGTTCCCAGAGTTCCTCTACCCATAACCACATCACTTCAAAGGAGGCTCTGCTCTTGCCTGGAGACCAGCTGGAGGCTCCTACTAGGATGCAGATTTGGAGGGCTCCTTGGAGCCACAGTCACCTCCAACCAGGCTGCAGGATGCAACTACTTAAGAAATTCCTGATCCTCTAAATTCTCCCTGCTTTGCATTTGCAAATGTGGAAATCCAGAAATACCATCCTCAGCACCCATGATGTGTTAATAATATTCAATCCCAAAACAATTCAGTCACTTTGGATTTAAGATAACTTTGCTGTATTATTCAAATTCAAACATTTCTCTGAACAAAATAAAACAAGCCATGTTACCAAGAAATAAAAACATATTTTAATCTCAAATATCTGAATTAACAATTTAAAAATTAATTATTCAGTGGGTGATCCCCAGCACTGCATAAAAAAAGGAGGGTGGATGAATATCTGAGTTGTCTACTTCATTTCATACATGTGTGTGAAAATCTATAACATGGTTGTATTTATATACAATTATAGAAATTTTCTCCCATGCCTGATTTTTTAAAAATCTAGAACCTACTGAAATTCTGTACATTTGCAAATGTGCAGGTTTGGCTGCTTGTTCTGGGGATGTAGCCCAGTGTTAGAGCTCTTACCTAGCATGTATGAGGTCCTAGTTTAATTGAAGGAAGGAAGGGAGGGAGGGAGGGAGAGAGAAATTAAAGAGAAGGGGAGGGAAGGAGAGGGAAGTGTGGGAGGGGAGGAGAGGGCAGGGGAGGGGAGAGGAGAGGAGAGGAGAGGAATGTTTGATCCCAAGCATAAGTTCAAAAGTCTCATAAGTAGCTTTATAAATATGGAGCCTGTGTTGTTCTCATTTGTTTATGGGCATGTTAACAAAATAATACCATTACTTTCTATTTATAATATCTTTTAAAATTGGCCTTTGAACCTCCACTCAGAGCTTATAGGATTGATGACAGTATTGAGTTGTTTTGTTCTGTCTGCAAACTGAGGCACTGAATGGGCACAAGTCCCAGATTTGCTGAATTTGGGTTTTCTCAGTGCCTCTTATCAGTATCAAGTGCTCTCTGAATTTGCCAAGATCCTTACATCTGTACATGTCCTGAAGCCATCAAGACCCTGGGCAAACTATGATTATAAGGAGCCACCCCTCCAAATTTTCCCCAGGGAGGACACGTAGCTAAAGAATGAAAAGTCCTGTAGAGACGTGGAGACACTGACAAAAGAAGCTCAGAGTGGATGTAAATTTAGACAATATTTTATCATAGAAATCTATGTAAGGTTTGCATATATTGCTGGAGTTGAATACATGACTACCCCCATATACCTAGAATTCATCTATCTGTCTCTATCTCCAGGGATACCACCCTAGTCCAAACCCTCCCCTGGAGAAGAGAAATAGTCTCCCAGCTGGTCTCCCCACATGGCCCCTGCCCTCCTACCTTTCAGGGTCCTCACAGCAGCTTAAGTACTCTTAGAAAACGTGGTCCCAATCATGTTGCTTTCCAGGCTCAGGAAAGAAAAGACAGTGATTTCTCTTACTCTTAGGAGTAATGCTGAAGTCCTCAGCATCGTCCCTCCCAGACACTCTGGTGCCTCTCACAGGGCTCCCCTCTGCTTTGTGTGGTCCACCTCAACCTCCTGTGCCTATCAAGGCTGCTTCTCCTCCCTCTTCACCTCCACGGGAAGCACTGTGATGTGGCAGAGGGCACAGGCTCTGGGAAATAATACGTAGGGTTATTCGGAGAATTTGATGAGTTACATGAAAAATGCTTCAGACAAAGCCTGGCACATGGCACACATTCAGTGACAGCTGCTGTCAGGGATTCTGCATCCTCTGCTCTCAGCTCAAAGAGCACCTTCCTGGGGAAGCCTCTGCAACTGTCCCCAGTGAAATCAAGACCACCTATGAAACACTCAGAACTTCCTCCACATCTTTGTGGTACTTGTCACTGTTTATAGCTGTATATTTAAGTGACTCATTAATTTGTCACCCCTGCTAAACTGTAAACTAAATGAGATCAGGAGCCAAGGCTCTTTAGGTTATCATTCATTCCAAGCCTCTCACTCACTGCCTGTAGTCTACCATGTGGTCAACATATATCTGTCAAAGGATGTGAAAGGAATGACAGGATGGATGGATAGATTAACAGATGAATATATCTGGTAGAGTGTTAAATTGGTTAATCACAAAAAAGAATATTAAAGATCTAAGAACAACCTGCATACTGTGAAACTAGACATGAATGTCAGGTGGTAACATATTGCCAATTATTTGAAGGAAAGAGAGTTATCTGAGATTTGTTGAACAAATATTTATTTCCTGCGCAAGAGAGCACTCAGGCTGAACCTTCCAGGGTAAACAGGATTGCAGGAAAAGGATAGTATTGGGGCAAGACCTCACAGCATAATGCTGAAAAGCACAGACTCTATAATCTGTCAGACTGATTTGAAGTCCAGTTCCACTGGTCCCTAGCTGTCCACTGAGAGCATGCAGCTTCACATCCCTCAAGTCCATTTTTCTCTCTGTAAAATGGGGTAATAACAACGATCCTCATAGAAAGCTTAAGTGAATTTTGAATGTAAAATGATCTGCTCAATGCCTGGAGGATAATAATAAGAAACTGCTATGCTGGGCCCAAACTTAAAATATTCACAGGAACATCACAGCTTATATTGCTGCATTGTAAGGGGCACGGGGGTTGCAAGTGAATAACAGACCCGCAGAAAATCTGCTTCTCCTCCCACAAAAGAACACACAATACAGTCAGATCCTACAGGGACATGTTTGCCATCTACCTTGGGCTTAACTTCCAATTCTCCCTCCTTCTACCCTATTATGAGCCCTGGGTCCTTAGGGTCTCAGCTGGTATTTTCACTGCTGATGAAACTGACTTCTTAATTAGTTGAATTATTATAACATGATTTTTTTCAAATATGTATAATTCTATAGAGACTACTAATTTTCTCTTAATAAAATAAAGTCCTAAAATAATCAGGTTGTATTCTTTCCCCCTAGGCCCTGCCAAAAAGAATGGGGAATATGTACTTTTGCAATCACCTCATGTCTCCTTGATTTCCTCATTCACCAGCAGAAAATTTAATAATGGACCCAGCAAAATTCACAGGGAGGGGAGAAAATCTCCCACACCAGTCCTCGGGGGAAGAGACATGAGGCTGATTGAAGAGTGAAAATTTAATAGCTGTCTGACGCTGTAAAGAAAAGGAGGTCTGAGCCACTTGCACAGTTGCGTTTGTAGGAAATGCGTGATTGTGTTAACCCTGCTGGGAAGGGACATCGATCCAGGTGAGCATGCTTGTGTCCAACATCTGGGGGACTGTAAAGACCACACGACAGACGACACAGAATGATTTGCTTTTAGAAAGATTAAAAAAAAATCAAGTTTCTGCTTGGTGTACCACAGATTGGGTGATTACGGCTGGCAGACTCAATTAGTTTTAAGCTTGATGGCTGTGGGTCATGAGAGTCCTAATGCAGACTTGTATAATATGACTAGATCTTAAGTTGCACTAGAAATTATCCTACAGGGAATATCCCTGCCTGTCAGCATATGATTTCCTCCATAAAACTCAGATCATTTCAGATTCTTGGTCATTCTGTGCAGGAAAGACTAAGAATAATCTTAACACTACTTTTCTCTGGCTCAGAAGAATTTTCCAGATCCTTTCTGTTCTCCGTTCCTTTACTTCATTGAGGCTTTCTTTTAGGAATGATTTCCCACAAAGAAATAGAATTTGGAGGTTGTTTCCTAAGAGCCAAGGAACATTTGACAAGGACTGAGCAGGAAAGCTGTGCTGAGATTTAACTGAGTGCTGGGCAGGGGGCTGGACTCACTCACCAGGTAGGAAGTGTGCAGACAATCAAGAAAGGAAAGCGAACAAGTGTGACTGACACCTCTGTCTGGCAGGATGAGCCTATCTTTCCCATGATGTGATCTTGCTACAGAGTCCATACACTGTATGGACTGTGCTTACAGCAACTCTGAGAAGTGGGTTAGACCCTGTACCCACTGAAAGGAAAAAAAAAACTGAGACCCAGGAAGGTGAATAAAGAAACTTTCTCAGCAATGATGAGAGTCTCTAAGAAGTTGTTCTGCAAACAAGTGGCGTTACATGTTGCCTATGCCGGGAGTCTCCACCAAGCCCATGTGTCAGAATCACCCAGAGCTTCTGAAAATGAAGGTGCCCAAGCACCATTCCTGATCTGTGGAGTAGTCATCTGCAGTTTGTGGATTAGGAGTGACAATCAGTTTGGAGAACTCTTGCCTTAAAGGCCAGTCAGTGATTTCATTATGTAGATAATCCCACTGACAGTGCAGCATAGTTCATATATCATGTGAACCTCAATGCCTGTTAGAGGAACCATTCAAAATTCCTATTTTACTGGTAACAAAACAAAGAGGTCTAGACAATTGCTTAGTGTCCCACACTGAGGCAGTGGTAAAGGCAGAATCCAGACCCAAGTTTTTTGATACCTTAACCTTTCCCACCTTGCTACTGTTTTCCCAACATTCAAAACACTTCAAAAGAGCTCACCAGTCTCAAATACCCAGAAATTTCTACCATTTTCCAAACATCTATTAAAAAGGGAAGGGAGCCAGACACGGTAGTGCATGCCTATAATCCCAGTGGCTCCGGAGGCTGAGACAGAAGGATTGTGAGTTAAAAACCAGCCTCAGCAAAAAGTGAGGTGCTAAGCAATTCAGTGAGACCCTGTCTCTAAATAAAATGCAAACTAGGGCTGGGGATGTGGCTCAGTGTTCAAGTGTTCAATCCCTGGTACCACAAAAAAGGAAAGGGGAACACCTGTGAATATAATCAATACCTGGTTTTCCATATCAATTTTTAGTTTAATATGGTTACATACTTGTTATGCTTTTTAATCCTTGCAATAATCAATGAGGTAAATGTTATTTTCATTGTTTGGTAGACAGTCAACGGAAGCTGGGTGGATTAGGAAACCTGGCTTGGATCCTAGTGCCAACAAGGGGAAGGCCTGATTGACACCCGGTTCCTTGTCCACACGGCCTCCCTGCATAGCTATACTGTAGGTTCTCAGACTTCAGAGGAACACAGCCTCTTGTTCTCTCTGCCTTTTCCATGTAGCCATGTGGCCTGGTCTCTCTGTGCTCCCTGATGCAGGATACAGGTACAAGTAAGTAAGAGCTCAAGGCACAAGCCCGAGATGCTGGACAATCTGATGCAATCATCTTCCTGACAGAATCCTCAAGGAAAAAAATCACAGGAGAGAGAGCTGCTGGGCTTTTGTGATGTTCTGTTTTAAACAATAATAGATGTTCAAGTTGCTATCAGTGTTTGAGATTTCTAATCAGCTGAAACTCTCTCCTCTATAATATATGCTGACCTTCTAGGCTGATAAACCTGCATAATTACTGACTTCTGCAGGAATTGCGTTTGCATATTATGTTGGGGACATAGTTCTGATAACATTGGGAACAGCAAGAATGATACATCATTACCGGGCAGGCTGGCTGTGAGAAGGGTACTTTCAATTGTACCAGGCAAATGGCAAACAGATGAGTTTCTATCAAGGCTAGAAGTAAATTTCGGCTTTCTGTACACACTTGGCTTCCAGATCAAACCAGAACAGCAATTTTTGTTTCCATCAATTAGAGGAGATAGTCTTCAGGGGTCATAGAAGGTTTATCTGCCACGTCTGTGACGTGACAGCAATTATGCCAACAAAAGCTGACATACGTCACCCATTCAGATGAGAATGCAGTCTTTGTTTTATTTGGTGAGACCTGGCATCAAACTAAAAAGTTAAAAATTGATCAAATGTTTCTTTTCACATGTCATGGCACACCAAATAGCTTCCCCATAAGTTGACTACTACATAACATCACATCGGATTTTAGTTCTCTCATTTAGAAGTACTTATTGAGCACCTACTGTATTAAAAGTCCTATGTCAGCACTGGGGCTATAGTTCAGAACATAGGCCCCTACCCTTGAAGGACTTTAATTCCAAACAGAGAAATGAGAAGTAAATTAGTAAGATAAAATATGTCCTCGAATGTTCAGGAAGCACTCTCTGAAGAGGCAGCATTTGATCCTGCACTGAAGGGTGAAAGGAAGCTGGTTTTGCAATGGGATGGGGAAAACCCAAAACAGAAGGTGCCCGGCCTGTCTGAGGAACAGAAAGGAGGCCAAAATAGCTGTAGTGTTTAGCACGTGTGTGAGGAAGGTATGAGGTAAGAACGAGAAAGAATGAAGGTGGTAAGTCTAGAAAGGTAGAAAGGAACCAAATCGTGAAGTCTTTCATGGTTCAATAAAAAACTGGGGTAACCAAAATGACATCCCCCTTGTGACATCCATCCACCCTGCTGAGCTCCTTCAGGAAGGTGTATCCTCATCCACCTCCTGTCCTCTCCACTCGCTCTCTGGAGGCACTGATGGGGCCTGATGCTTCCTGAGCGTTTCCTTAAAGCCATCCAGCATTCTGTCGGGGAAGCATGGGCATTTGTGGTGTGGAAGAACTTCAGGACACCAGGGCTCCCTGGATGTTGGAAGAAACCTTGACTCTATTAGTTTTTCCACTTACAGAGAAAATGTCTCCAAAAGCATTTTTCCCCTGTCAAATTTGTCTGAGACCTGACCTTTCCTTTTGAGAAATGTGACTGATAAGCACAGAAATGACAGAACTATAAATATGCAATATTTGATTCAATGATGAATCAAATATATGGTGGCCCTTCCAACACAAGAAAATTTACAAGTGGCTGTTATTGGATTTGGCAATCTGGAGTTTTATGGAATTTCCGTACTTGAATAAACTGGTCATAATCCAATGAATCCTGGCGAAAAGATGAGCATTTTCTCTGATTCCAACTGATCTCCTAGCCAACTGCTATTCATCCTTCAGGTATCAACTCACTCGGCTCTACTTCTCAGAGAAATTCTACCTTATCACCGAAGACTACATATTCTCTCTTGTTTGATGGTGTGTTTTGCCCTGAACACCTTACAACTGTAATTACAATCATATGAGTACCTTATGGTTGTCATTCTCATTAGAGAGAGAAAGGAAGCCTTTATTTGTGCATGCATTCCACAAAATGCATCAGGCACTTGAATGGGCTCAGTGATGGGATATAGATAAGGTCCCTGTTCTTCTGGTTCTCACGTTCTAGTTGGGGACTCAGTTGCCCCTTCGACTATATTCCTTTATCATTCTTCTTCCTTCCCTCTTTGTTCCTTTTTTTCCCATTTCTCCCTGTATTCCATAAATATTTAAGGAATACCTGCTCTACCCCAGGCATTTCATTAGCTAGCTATCAGGAGTGCAGTGTTGAGCAAGACAGTCTATGACTTAATTTGTATTATAACATTGAGTGGGGAAGAAGTAAGAAGAAATTGCATTGTATGACACAAGAAGCATTTGTGTTGTATGACTTATAACTGAAGCTCAAAAATGAACTTTACATGGAACTATTACCTCATTTACAGAATTTAAATCTGGTCTTCCTCCTTGAGGAGAAGGGTGAACATTTCCAGTGCCAAATGTGCTATAGACAAATCACCTGAGAGGTTTCATTAAACTTATATAGACAAAGAGACGGGCAAGACATAGAGTAGGTGACATCTCTCATCTTTCTCTAGTTTTTACCAGAGATTTACAAAGGAAAAACAAACCCACCAACCTTCTCTTAGAACAGCATTTTACAGTTTTTTTTCCAAGTCCCATAACACCTTCCCCACAACAAAACACCATTACCTTCCCCACTGTGAGAGGGCAATGGAGTAAACACCACTGAAGAAAACAGGATATATTAGCTAGATATTGAAAAATCTCTTCCTTTCATCCTGGTAGGCTCCATGAAAATTTAGCATCTTGAAAAACTAAGAAATCTTGTGATATTCAACATCACTCACAAGGACTAATAAATCTGAGCTTGACATCCATCACAGGTCAATAATCTTCAGCTAGGTCCTGATGAATAGATTACAATACCCAGCATCACCTAAAGCTCAGACATTATTTCCCCAAATTTCCATGATTTGCTTCCTATCATTGTATCACTTGTCATATCTCTTTATCACCTTTATTACTCTTTAATAAATATTTTTCTTAAAATGATTCATTTCTTTATAATTAAATCAATGTATTTAAAACAAAAAAATCATATTACCTATTAGAAACAGAAAATTGATATCTATTACCATAAATAGAAGGTAACCCCAAAAATAAATATAAGGAAAAAATTAATTATATTAAAATTCTAGCTATACACTTCTGCTTCCAGCCAATATGGTGCAGCACAGACTGTCTACCCTCCCACCTCATAATTCAAAGGTGGGCTACGTGAGTACCAGACAGCAAAGAACAGTGATCTCTAGACAAGGAAACAAGTTAAGTGATCTACAATTTTCGCAGCTTACTCTCTTCTGCATCCCAGAGCAGCCATGCAGGAAAAGGAATTCAGGTAAAGCCCAGAGGAGCCACTGAATTGGAGAGATGTTTAGAATCCAGAGAAAAAAGTAGCTATAATCCAGAGCACAGAAAACCAGAGAGAAGAGTGCCACACAGAATGAGTCCCTCAAAGATATGTAGATCCCTTAAATATTCAGCAGAGTGCTGATCAGTGCCTCTATATGAGGAAACTACCTGAGGACAGATAAAGAATAACATGAATGGATGAGAGGGGATGATATTTGGGGCTCACATAAAGCCAAGTACGGAGACTGTTCCTACCAGCCAGATTGGAAAACTTCATGATCCACGAGTTATTGGTACACATACCTTAGAGGAATCTTGTTTAAAAATGATGAATAATCACTCCAAGACTGATGGCTGCTCTGGAACTACCTAACAGATCTTTGAAGCACAACCAAAAGTATCAAACTGTTTTCATGTAACTTAACCCAGAACAAAATTCAGCAATATAGAATATAAATAGAGAATATAAAAATACTCCCCCTACCAATGCAAAATTGACAAAGTCTAATAATCAATAAAATATTACTGTTTCTCTGACATATTAAACTAGAGCAAAAAGAAAGAAGGAGGGGAGGACTCTATATCATAAAAATATAGGGAAAATCTGTAGAGTAGAAGAAGGAAATCAAGGGGGAGAGAGGAGGGATAGAAAAGGGGAGGCAAAACAAAGTGAAATTTAAAAAATCATGCTATGTGTATATACAAATATAACACATGGTATTTCACCTTTATGTATAAGTAGAAAGAAATCATCAAAAATAAATAAATAGAGGAGCAAAAGAAAGATCTATAGAATAGAGGAAGGCGAATCGGCGGAGGAATGGGGGAAAGAAAAGAGGGGGACCATGAACTGAAATCAAATTCCATGCATGTGTAAATATTTTTTTGGATGACCATAACTACTATGTATAACTATACAGCTCTAATAAAAAATATAAAATACCAAACAAGCAAAAAAGCAGGTAATCACTCCCAATATAAGAAAAACCAATCAATTAAAATAAAACAGAATTGACCTACATGCTCTATTTATCAGACAAGGATATAAAAAGTTATTGTAACTACCATATAAAAATTTTCAAAATGCAGGCAAAGGAGATGTGAAAAATACCAAATCATACCTCCAGATCTGAAAAACAAAACATTTAAGGTGAAGAATATACTCATGGAACAAATGACAGATTGGAGAAATAAGAAAATAATCATGAACTTAAAGACATGGTAATAGAAACAATGTAAAATGAAACCTATAGAGAAGATTTTTTTAAAGGAACTGTCTTAACTCAGCTTTGGGACTTTGAGAAGTCTAATATATTGTGTATTTGGAGTTCATGAGTCAGAGGAGAAAGAGAAGAGGACATAAACATTTTGAAGAAACAATGGTCAAATTTTTCCAAACTTGATAGAAATCAGAAAATCATAAATCTAAGCAGCTTAATTAAAATTATACTAGAGCACATCATAATCAAATTGACAAAAACCAGTGGTAAAAAGAAAATCTTTAAAGTAGGTTGAAGGAAAAAAAAAAAACACACGGCATATGGGGAGGAACAGAAGTAGGGGTGTCCACAGGGTTCTCAGTGGAAGCTGCAAGCAGAAGGCAGTGGAACATTGTCTCAAGGTCCTGGGACATTGTGGCCTAGACAGTGAACCAAGGAAAATAACTTCTAAAACTCAAGTGGAAATCAAGATGTTTTCAGACATAGAAAAGCTGAAAGATTTCATCACCAGACCTGCTCTATAAGAAACAGTAGTGGGAGTCCTTCAGGAAGAAGAAAAATACTAAGTGGAAATATGGACATCCTCAGTGGAATGAAGGTATTTGGAATTGGTAAAGAGATGGAAAAATAGATATCATTTTTCTTATTACTTAACCATCTTTGAAAGATAACTGACTCTTTAAACAAAAGAAATAATATGATATTGGGTTTATTACATATTTGAAAATGTAGGACAGCCTGGCCCAGTGGCACATACCTATTATCTCAGTGACTCAGGAGGTTCAGGCAGGAAGATCCAAGTTTAAGTTCAGCCTCAGAAAATTTGCAAGATGCTGTCTCCAAATAAAAAAATAAATAAAAAGGACTGGGGATGTAGCTCATGGGGGAGAATATTCCTAGATTCAATCTCCAGTACTGAAGGAAAAAATATGGAAGGCAACAATCATATAATAGTAGAAAAGAAAGAAATGAAACTATACTATTTATTCTACCTATAAAGTAGAATAATGACACTTAAAAGCAGAGTGTGATAAGTTAAAGATGTGTATTATAAATCACAAAGCAAATATTAAAATAATAATGCTGAGACTACAGCTAATAAATCAAAACAAAGGTGGTACATTAACTGTTAAAATAATCTTAATTTTTAAAAAAGACAGAAAAAAATAGGAAAGTTGAAACAAAGAACAGATAAGACAAATAGAAAATGAATAACAAGATGATAGATGTAACCTTAGCTATAGATGTAAACTTAGCTATGTCAATAATTATATTATTTGTAAATAGTCTAAGCTTCCCCCCAAAAGAACTTCAGTTATAAAGACACAAATAGATTTAAAATAAAAGAATGTAAATGATATATCATGTTAACCCTAGTCAAAGAAAACTGATAAGCAATATTAAAATCAGACAAGTAGATTTCAAAGCAAAACAAAATATATTTCCAGGGATAAAAGATATAATATCATTCAAAATTTAAAGGACTCAATTCATCAAAAGTATATAGTAATTCTAAATGTTTATGTGCATAATAACAAAGGTTCAAATGCAGCAAAGAAGAAATAGACATCTCCACAATTATACTCAGAGATTTCAAAGCCCCTCCCTCAGTCACTGACAGAAAATCAGTAAGGAAACAGATTGAAAGAATATCACCAACCAACTTGACCAAATTGACATTTATAGAGCACTTCCTCCAACAGCGGTGTGCACATTCTTGTGAACGTCCATGCAACATTTATCAAGATGGACTTTATTCTAAATAGATAAGTATCAACAATTCTAAAAAAGATTTAAGTCCTACAGATTTATTCTTTGACCACCATGGAATTAAAATATAAATCAACCTATATGAAAACTTCCCACATAATTTAAAACTAAATAACCCATGTCTAAATAACCCATAGGTCAAAAAGAATTAAAATGGAAATTAAAAAGTTATCTCTTTAGCTAAATGAAATTGAAAACACAACATATCAAAATGTTACTTATGGGAAAATTTTTGGAACTTAAAGTCTACATTAGGAAAAAAGATCTGATATCAATGACCCTGATTTCACCCCAAGACCCCAGAAAAAGGCAAGCAAATTAAAACTAAAATAAGCAGGTTGGGGGGAATATATGAGCAGAAATCGGTGAAATAGGAAACAGAAAAACAACACAGAAAAAGCCATAGAACTAAAAGGTGATTTGGGGGAAGAACAATATAATTATGAAATTTCTAGTCAGAATGATTAGGAAAGAGAGAGAGGAGGGAGAGAGAGAGAGAGAATACAGAAACTAGCAAATCAGGAATAAGAGGACATCACACATTCTGTAGATATTAAAAACATGATAAGGGACAATTACATGCAACTTCATGCCAATACAATGATAACTTAGATGAAACAGAGATGTTCCTTAAGAGATGTAAGCTGTCTACATTCATTAAAGAGGAAATAGATGAACTGAATAGCTTTCTATCTATTAAAGAAAGTGAACATATAATCACAAACCTTCTTATAAACAGAAACCTCAGACTCAAATGACTTCAGTGACAAATTCTACCAAATAGTTAAAGAAATAATATCAAATCTATGAAGTCTTTCAGAAACTAAATGGAAGAGGATATTTTGCAAATCACCTTCTGAAACAATACTGATTGCAAAGCCAAAGACATTACAAGAAAAGAAAACACAGACAAGAAAACCCAAACTATAATCCCCAAGTGCATAGATCCAAAAATGTTCAAGAAAATTTTAGTAAATCAAATCCAACAATATATAAAAAGAATAATACATTGTGATCATGCAAGATTTATACCAGGATGAAAATTTGTGTTTAACATTTGAAAATCAACACAATTCATCCTACTAAAAATTAAAAAGGACAAAACATCTCAACCTCTCAATAGATGTATGTAAAGGAAGTATTTGATAAGATCCATATTCCTTCCTGAATAAAAAATGATAACTTCAGCAAATTAGGAATATTTTCAGAATATAAGAAAACTTAATCTGATAAAATGTACCTAAAACTTGAAGATACCATCAAACTTGATGGTGAAAGCCCAGTGCTTTCCATTTAGACAAGGGGCATATGAAGCATGTCTGTTCTTTCTGCATCTATTCCACATAGCATTAGTGGTAATACAAGAGGTGAGAAAAGAAACAAAAGGCATACAGATTTCAGGGGCAGGAAGAAATGCAGCTGTCTTTATTTACAGGTAACATAACCGTCTATGCAGAAAAACTGATAGATTCTCCAAAGGTCACCTAGAACTGAAAGAGTTCAGAAGTTAAAGGACTCAAGACCAACCTTGAAAATAAATTGTATTTATATATACTAGCAACAATCAGAACTGAAATGCAAAAGCAACACCACTTACTACAGCATCAGAAATGCTAACTCCTTAAGGATAAAAGTGGCTATATACATGAAAAAATGCATGTACTGAAAACTAAAAAACATTACTGAGAGAAATTAAAGATGATTTCAACAAATTGGGATGTGTATGCTACTTGCTCATGATTTGAAAGATTTAATATTATTAAGCAGGCAATTCTCCAATTTGATTTATGGATACAGTGTAATTCAAGTAAATATTAGCATGCCTGTTCATTAAAATCAACTGATTTTAAAATTCATTTTTAAAAAGTGAAAAAGGACCTGTAGAATAACCAAAATAATTTTAAAAAAGAACAAAGCTCAAGACTAATGTGTCCTAATGTCAAAGCTGATCTTAAGGCTATGATAATCAAGACAGTATGATCCTTGCATAAAGACAGTCACAGTTCATGAGAATAGACTCCAGAAATAGATCCATACATATATGGACATGGGATTTTCTCTTTTTTTTTAAGGCTCAGTTCCCTCCTTTCCCATTTTTTTCTTACTTATTTTTAGTTACACATGACAGCAGAATCTACTTTGATATATTTATACGAACATGGACTATATCTTATTCTAATTAGTTTGCATCCCTTTTGCTTACATCTTTTGCTAATTGCTCTGACTAAAATTTCAAACACTTTATCAAATAAAAATGGGAAGAGAAGGCATCCTTGTCTTCTTCTTGATTTTGGAGTACATGCTTTCATGTTTTCCCCACTCAACATAAAGTTGATTTTTGGTTTGTCTTATATAGCCCACACGATATTGAAGTAAGTCCCTTTACTCCCTAGTTTGTTTTCAGTGTTTTACTATGTTTGGGTGCTGAATTTTGTCAAAAGCATTTTATGCATCTATTGAGATGATCATGTGATTTTTGTGCTCAAGAGTATTTATGGGATTAATTATCTTTAGAGATTTAACTATGTTAAACCATCCTTGCATGCCTGGAATGTAACAAACTTCATCATGTTGTGTAATCTTCTTAATGTGTTTTTGAATATGGATTGCTAGTATTTTATTAAGAATTTTTCTATTATTCTTATGTTCATCTGGGATATTGGTTTACAGTTTTCTTAATCTGCTTTTGGTATCAAGGTGATACTGACTTCATTGGTGATACTGACTTCATTGAATAAATGTGGAAGTGCTCCCCCCCCCATTTTCTATTTCATGGAATAATTGGAGGAATTTTAGCCTTTTTTTTCTTTAAACATCTGCTAGAATTTGGCTGAGATCCATCAGGTCTTGAGATTTTCTTCCTTGGAAGACATTTTATAACTGCTTCAACCCTTTGCTTATTTTTGGTCTATTTATATCTCCTATTTTCTCTAGGTTCAGTTTTAGTAGGATGTATGTTTCTAGAAATGTATCCACATCTAGATTCACAATTCATTTTAAGCTTTTAAATTTTAAAAATAGTTCCTAATGATCCTTGAGAATTCAGTGATATCTGTGGTTACATCTCTTTTTTTCATTTCTAATTTTGTCAGTTTGGGAGTTTTATCTTTTTTTTCTACTTAGTTTTGCTAAAGGTTTTTCAATCTTGTTTGTCTTTTGTATTGATTCTTTGTATTGTTTTAAAAATACTATATTTTATTGATCAGACTCTAATATTGATTTTGGAATTTATTCTTGGTTATCTAGGACCTTAATATGTATTATTAGTTTGTACATCTAGTATATTTCTGTTTTTGTTTATACAGGGACTCATAGATATAAATTTTCTTCTCAGAACTGCCTTATTATTTTCCTAGAGGTTCTGTGATGTTGTATTTATATTCTTGTTTAATTCTAAGAATTTTTAAATTTATCTGCTTTGTCTAAATTTTTAAATTTATTTCTTTATAATCCATTTCTCATTCATTTAAAAATATATTGTTCAATCTCCATGTATTTATGTAATTTCTATAGTTTTCTTTGTACTGATGTCTTGTTTCACTCCACTATATTCTGATAAGATGCAAGGAATTATATGGATGTTTTTTGCATTTATAATGACTTGAATTGTGACCTTAAATATGGTCAATTTTGGAGAAAGTTCCTTGATCAGCTGAGAAGAAAGTGAATTTCACTGTTTAATGAAATATTCTATCCCTTTGATTTATAGTATATTTTAGGTCTAAAGTTTCTTTATTAAATTTATTTCAGAATGACCTACCTATTGATGATAGAGATGTGCTGAAATTAGTCAATATCACTGTATTATGGTCAATCTGAGGATTTATGTTTAGGAGTGTTTATTCTATTCAATTAGGTGCACAAACATTTAGGCCATAAATAGTTAATTTTATTATTTTTAGCAAACTAAGCCAATCTCACAAAACCAACGGCCAAATGTTTTCTCTAATATGTGGATACTACTTCACAATAAGACAAGGGCACTAAAGAAAAATAGTGTTACCTTAGATTAGGTAGAAGGAAGTTATAGGAGGGAAGAGGAGGGGATTTGGGGATAGGAAAGATAGTATAATGAAACAGACATTATTACTTTATGTGACTGCATGCCCAATATGATTCTGCAAAATGTAACTCAGAAAAATGAGAAATTATATTCCATCTATGTATGATTTATCAAAGTGCAAGATGATCCCATCTTGTGGTAGTACATGATGGTGAGAGTCACTGTGGTGTATTCATATATTTACATAGGAAATTTATGTCATATTACTTCCACTCTCTTTTCTATTCTCATCCTCCTCCCTTCCCTTCATTCTTTTTGTCTAGTCCACTAAACTTCTATTCTCCCTGCCCACACACCTTTTTTGGGTTAGCATCCATATATCAGAGAGAGAATTGTTTTTTAAAATTTCAATTTGTTATATATGACAGCAGAATGCTTTATAATTCATATTACACATATACAGCACAATTTTTCATATCTCTGGTTGTACACAAAATAGATTCACACCATTCATGTCTTCATACATGTACTTAGGGTAAGATGTTCCTCTCATTCCACTGTCTTCCTTCCTTTCTCTCCTACCCTTTGCCCTATCCAAAGTTCATCTAATCCTCCCATGCCACCCTCCACCAAATTATGAATCAGCATTCTTAAATCAGAGAAAACATTTGGAATATTTGGGATTGACTAACTTCACTTAGCATTATATTCTCCAACTCTATCAATATACCTGCAAATGCCATGACTGTACTCTTTTAATGCTGAATAATATTCCATCGTGTATATATACCACATTTTCTTTAACCATTCATCTACTGAAGGGCATCTAGTTTGGTTCCACAGTTTAGCTATTGTGAATTATGCTGGGATGTACCATTGCTCTACAAGTCTATTTTGGTGTCAATACCATACTGTTTTTGTTACTATTGCTCTGTAGTATAGTTGAGTTCTGGTATAGTGTTGCCACATGCTTCATTCTTCTTCCTAAGGATTGTTTTAGCTATTCTGGGTCTCTTATTTCTCCAGATGAATTTCATGACTGCTTTTTCTATTTCTATGAGGAATGTCATTGGGAATTTGATTGGAATTGCATTAAATCTGTATAGTGCTTTTGGTAGTATGGTCATTTTGACAATATTAAATCTGCCTATCCAAGAATGAAGTAGATTGTTCCATCTCTTAAGGTCTTTTTAAATTTCTTTCTTTAGCATTCTGTAGTTTTCTTTGTAGAGGTCTTTCACCTCTTTCATTAAGTTGATTCCCAACTTTTTTTTGTAGGCTATTGTAAATGGTTCCTTGTTTCCCTTTCAGAGGATTTGTCACTGATATACAGAAATGCCTTTATTTTATGGGAACCATACACAAACAAGACATAACAGGAATAAATATATATGCCCCAAACAATGGAGAATCTATGTTCATCAAACAAACTCTTCTCAAGTTCAAGAGTCAAATAGACCACACACAATAATTCTGGGTGACTTTAACACACCTTTTTTACCACTTGTTATATCCTGCTACTTTGCTGAATTTACTAGTTCTAAAAATTTTCTGGTGGAATTTCTTCAGTCTTCTAAGTATAGAATCATATCGTCAGCAAATAGTGCAAATTTGAGTTCTTCTTTCTTCTTTTCCTATCCATATCCCTTTAGTTTCTTTCATCTGTCTAATTGCTCTGGCCAGTGTTTCAAGAACTATGTTAAATAGAAGTAGTGAAAGAGGGTATCCCTGTCTTGTTCTAGTTTTTAGAGGGAATGCTTTCAATTATTTTCCATTTAGAATGATGTTGGCCTGAGGCTTAGCATAGTTAGCTTTTATGCCTGCATTAGAGAACATTCTCAGCAAAATATCTCATGAAGAGTAAATTAAAAACAATGATGAAAATCAGCAGAGGGAGGTATTACATTAAAGGAAAAACTAATCAAAGGAGAAACTGAGTCAAGTTAAATACCAAAAATAAACAAAAATGGCTGGGAATACAAATTATATCTCAATAATAACCCCGAGAGGCTGGGGTTGTGGCTCAGTGGTAGCACACTTGCCTGGCATGTGTGAGGCACTGGGTTCAATTCTCAGCACCACATATAAATAAATGAATAAAATACAGGTCTATCAACAACTAGAGAATACATTATTATTAGTAATAATAATAATAATAATAACCCCGAATATTAAGGGTATAAACTCACCAATCAAAAGATACAGACTGACAGATTAGATTTTTAAATAAGACTTAATATGCTTCTTCCAAGAAACTCATCTCATAGGAAAAGACATCCACAGACTGAAGGTGAAAGGTTGGGGAAAATTATACTACTCACATGGACTGCAGAAGCAAGCAGGGGTTTTTATCCTCATATCAAATAAAGTAGACTTCAAACTAAAGTCAATCAAAAAGGGTGAAGAAGGACACTACATACTGCTCAAGGGAACCATACACCAACAAGATATAACAAGAATAAATATATATGCCCCAAACAATGGAGCATCTATGTTCATCAAACAAACACTTCTCAAGTTCAAGACTCAATTAGACCACAACACAATAATTCTGGGTGACTTTAACACACCTTTTTCACCACTGGTTAGATCTTCCAAACAAAAGCTGAACAAAGAAATTATAGAACTCAATAATACAACCAATAACTTAGACTTAACTGACATATATGGAATATTTCATCCTTCAACAAGTGAATACACTTTCTTCTCAGCAATACATGGATCCTTCTCTAAAATAGACCATATATTATGCTACAAAGCAACACTTAGCAAATATAAAAGATCAGAGATACTACCCTGTGCTGTCAGAGCACAATGGAATAAAATTAGAAATCAATGATAAAAATAAGAAATAAAAGCTACTCCAACACCTGGAGACTAAATAATACCCTACTGAATGAACAATGGGTTGCAAAAGACATCAAGGAGGAGATTAAAAAATTCTTAGAAGTGAATGAGAACACAGATACAATGTATTGAAATCTCTGGGTCACTATAAAGACAGTACCAAGAGGAAAGTTCATTGCATGGAGTTCATTCCTTAAAAGAAGAAAAAGTCAATAAATAAATGACTTAACATTACATCTCAAAGCCCTAGAAAAAGAAGAAGAAATCAACAACAAAAAAGTAGAAGTTAGGAAATAATTAAAATCAGAACTGAAATCAATGAAATTGAAAGAAAAAAAATTGAAAAAAATTGACAAAATGAAAAGTTGATTCTTTGAAAAAATAAATAAAATTGACAAACCCTTAGCCATGCTCATGAGGAGAAGGAGAGAAAAAACTCAAATTACTAAAATACATGATAAAAAAGGAAATATCACAACAGATACTACAGAAATACAGAAGATAATTAGAAATTATTTTGAAAGGGGATCCAACATGGCGGCCGGCGAGGAAGCAGCGATTCCAATGTCTCCACATTAACAGGATCAGAAAGACCCATTGAAACAGCTACAGTCTACCTACTGAGGAACTTCTAGCAAAATTCCATTAAGAGGAGACCTGCCGGGAATTGGTAGGTTTATTAGAAGTGACAGTTTGTCCCAGACAAGTGGATCTTGGCCAGCCACGCGGGCGCAGAGGTCCAGTCCTGCAGCCACCAGCCGCTTCTGCGGGCGGCCGGCAGCCCGGAGAGGCGCAGCCCACCCAAACCGGCACATGGCTCCGCCATCCCGGCTTTCCCGAGAGGCCCCGCTCTCGCTCTGCGAACGGCCACCCCGCCCGCCCGGCTCTTAGCCATGGGCCGCAGCTGCCTGGCTCTACAGGCGGCCCCCCGGCGGCCCAGCTCTACAGGCAGCCTCCCGGCGGCCCGGCTCGGAGAGAGGGGTCCCCGCCTGGCCGGCGGACAGCCCCCGCCACCCTGGCTCCCCTAGCGGCCCCACTCTCACTCTGCAAGGGGCCACCCCGCCCGCCCAGCTCTTGGCCACTCGGCCTCAGCTGCCTGGCTCTACAGACCGCCCCCGGTGGCCCGGCTCAGCGAAAGGGGTCCCCACCCGGCCGGCGGACGGCCCCGGCCATCCCGGCTCTCCTGGCGGCCCCACCCACTCTGTGAACGGCCACCTCGCCCACCCGGCTCTTGGCCACGCAGCCGCAGCTGCCGAGCTCTACAGGCGGCCCCCGGTGGCCCGGCGCAGCGAGAAGTGTCCCTGCCTGGCCCAGCAGACGGCCCGTGCCCTCCCGGCTCTGCTAACAGCCCCGCCCACCCGGCGATCGGCTCCCCACCCCTGAGACCACGTGAAGGGAATCTAACCAAGCCTTTACAAAATAGCGAACTGGGAACTAAAACCAGAGATTGTGTCAGACCAGAGACAAGCCAGTTCCACCCCTCCCTTCAGACACTCCGGCAAGGAGCCAGGGGCCGGCCATAGCAGAGAGGGGAAGTCACCAAAGTTTGGCCAAAGAGATTCCTTCCCAGTGGAATCTACTTTAGCAGGTGTGTGACTCCCACCCACACCAGATACAAACAACCCGGAAACTTCAAAATCTCTCCGTGGGCGTGACCGTAAGGGCCAAAGGACTCTTGACCCCCATCTCCCCCTACTGCCAGTGACGTGGGCATGACTTTAGGGGCAGAGGGAAGCAGAGAAGACTCCCCACCCCCAACTCCCCCAACCGTGAACTGAGAGGGTGTGACAGTAGGGGCAGAGGGAAACAGAGGACACTCCAGACCCCCAACTCCTCCTACCGCCAGCAGAGTGGTTGTGACTGTAGGGGCTGAGGGAAGCAGAGGGGATCCTCGACCCCCAACTCCTATTACCACCAGCAGCGACACCAATGGTCTTAGCCGCCAGATTCCGAAGGTGTGCCCACCAAAGGGGTCCGGAAAAATTAAACAATTGACTCCCAGACCACAGCTCCACAGCACTGGGGCTTAGATGAATGACAGAGAGAGTGCTCAGTCTTTAGGGAAATAGAGCACGAAGTGGGGCTGAAAGTGTAACCAAATCCTTGGGGAACTGCCTCCGGTGAGCAGGACCTGGCTGGCTGGCAGGAGGAAGGGGAGGAGGGGCCGTAGAAGTGAAACGGCTCTGGACCAACAGGATTGAGAGACTCCCAGGAACTGCCTTACAGGGATTGCTGTTGACACATTGAAGGCAAAACTCAGCCTGGAGGGCACAGCTTTGCCTACGGGAAGAGAAGAAAATGGATCTCTAAGACCTAATTTTATTTCCTATTTCATTTTATTTTTTTCTCTCCCTTTTCCCTCTCTCTCTCCCCTTCCAAGTTTTATTGCTCTTTCCATTCTCCTCTATGCTATCTATCTCCCTCTGCTTCTTTCTTTTCAAGAGCACCTACCTTCCCCTTCCCCCCAAATTTCATCCCAAGCATTACATCCTCCATTTCGTGTAACTGTTTAAATGCAAAAAGGTGAATGTTTTGAGGCCGTCTATAGTGCTCCTAAATACCTAGCTCCTACCAACACCCTGAACCAATCGATGGTTAGTATCCCCCTTCAGTAGAGCAATCTTCTAAAGTAGCCAAGACATACTAACCCTTATATCTGCATAGCACCTAACCTAAAGTCCTAAGAATAAAAAACAAACGACTATATGCATACAAAATCCGGAAGCCCTTTATAAATGGAATGAATCAGCTCTAAAGTACAATAAAGCCCAACATCTCTAGGCATAATCTCCCACCACAAAGGAGAGACAACAGAGATAAACAAAGCCAAAACAAATGTATAGGAGAAAGCAGTTTCAAAGCAGTCAAACAGAGCTGGAAAGTAACATGAACAACATGAAAAAACAAGGGAAAAAAGGATTACAGATAATGCAGGACAACTTAAATCTACAGGAGGACCTAGAAGCATCAGAAACATGGACAGGGAAAGAAATCAAGGCATACCTAACTCAGATAGAACGGAATTTGAGAGAAGACATGAGGCAGCAAGTCCAAGAATTGAAAGTATATTTTGAAAACGAACTAAACAAACAAATTCAAACTGCAAAGAACGAGCTTTACCAGGAGATAGAGATCTTAAAAAAAAACCAAACAGTAATTTTAGAAATGCAAGAAACCATAAACCAGATTAAAAACGCTAACAAGAGTATTACAAATAGGCTAGATCAAGTAGAAGTCAGAACATCAGATAATGAAGACAAAGTTTATCAACTTGAAAAGAGTATAGTCAACACTGAAAAGATGCTTAAATCTCATGAGCAACCTATCCAAGAGTTATGGGAACTCATCAAAAAACCAAATTTGAGAGTCATTGGGATAGAAGAAGGCACAGAGGTTCAAACCAAAGGAAAGCACAACCTATTAAATGAAATAATCCTATAAAACTTCCCAGAGATGAAAGATGGAATGGATTGCCAAATCCTGGAAGCCTACAGGACCCCAAACATCCAAAACTGTAATAGACCAACTCCAAGACATATAATTATGAAGATAGCCAACATACAGAACAAGGAGAGAATATTAAAGGCTACAAGGGAAAGGAGGCAGATTACATTCAGGGGTAAACCAATTAGGTTAACAAGTGATTTTTCATCACAGACTTTGAAAGCGAGAAGATCCTGGAACAATGTATTCCAAAAGCTGAAAAATAATGGTCTCCAACCAAGAATACTGTATCCAGCAAAATTAAGCTTCAGATTTGACAATGAAATTAAAATCTTTCATGATAAACAAAAGCTAAAAGATTTCGGAGCCAGAAAACCAGCACTGCAAAGCATTTTGGGCAAAATTCTACAAGAAGAGGAATAAAAAAATAGTGCCCAAAACCAACAGCGGGAGGTTTCTCAGTAAATGGGGAGGAAAAAAATCAAAAAGTAAAAACTAGCCAAACAAAAATAAATAAATAAATAAACATGACTGGAAGTACAAATCATATTTCAATTGTAACCTTAAATGTTAATGGACTAAACTCACCAATCAAGAGACACAGGCTAGTAACCTGGATCAAAAAAACAAACCCAACAATATGCTGCCTTCAGGAGACTCATATGATAGGAAAAGACACACATAGGCTGAAGGTGAAAGGTTGGGAAAAATCATACCACTCACATGGCCCTCGGAAGCAAGCAGGAGTGGCCATACTCATATCGAATAAAATCAACTTCAAACCTAAGTTAATCAAAAGGGATAAAGAAGGACACTATATCCTGTTAAAAGGAACTATCCACCAACAAGACATAACAATTATCAATTTATATGCACCAAATAATGGTGCATCAACGTTCGTAAAACAAACTCTCCTCAAGTTCAAGAGTCAAATAGACCACAACATAATAATTATGGGTGACTTCAACACACTGCTCTCGCCATTAGACAGATCCTCCAGACAAAAGATGAATAAAGAAACTATAGAACTCAATGACACAATCAATAACCCAGACTTAACCGACATATATAGAATATATCAACCATCATCAAGTGGATACACGTTCTTCTCAGCAGCACATGGATCTTACTCAAAGATAGATCATATATTATGCCATAGGGCAACTCTTAGTAAATATAAAGGTGTGGAGATAATACCATGCACCATATCTGATCATAATGGAATGAAACTGGAAATCAATGATAAAAGAAGGAAGGAAAAATCCAGCATCACATGGAAAATAAACAATATGTTACTGAATGATCAATGGGTTACAGAAGACATAAAGGAGGAAATCAAAAAATTCTTAGTGATAAACGACAATTCAGACAAAACATACCGGAATCTATGGGACACAATGAAATCAGTTCTAAGAGGGAAATTCATTTCCTGGAGTTCATTCCTCAAAAAAAGAAAAAACCAACAAATAAATGAACTCACACTACATCTCAAAACCCTAGTAAAGGAAGAGCAAAACAACAGCAAATATAGCAGAAGACAAGAAATAATTAAAATCAGAGCGGAAATCAACGAAATCGAAACAAAAAAAAACATTGAAAAAATTGATAAAACTAAAAGTTGGTTCTTTGAAAGAATAAATAAGATCAACAGACCCTTAGCCATGCTGACGAAGAGAAGAAGAGAGAAAACTCAAATTACTAACATACGGGATGAAAAAGGCAATATCACAACAGACACTACAGAAATACAGAAGATAATTAGAAAGTATTTCAAAACCCTATATTCTAATAAAATAGAAGACAGTGAAGACATCGATAAATTTCTTAAGTCATATGAGCTGCCCAGATTGAGTCAGGAAGACACACACAATTTAAACAAACCAATAACAAATGAAGAAATAGAAGAAGCCATTAAAAGACTACCAAACAAGAAAAGCCCTGGACCGGATGGGTATACAGCGGAGTTTTACAAAACCTTCAAAGAAGAATTAATACCAATACTTTCAAGCTATTTCAAGAAATAGAAAAAGAAGGATCTCTTCCAAATTCATTCTATGAGGCCAACATCACCTTGATCCCAAAACCAGACAAAGACATTTCAAAGAAAGAAAACTACAGACCAATATCTCTAATGAACATAGATGCAAAAATCCTCAATAAAATACTGGCGAATTGAATACAAAAGCATATCAAAAAAATAGTGCACCATGATCAAGTAGGATTCATCCCTGGGATGCAAGGTTGGTTCAATATATGGAAATCAATAAATGTTATTCACCACATCAGTAGACTTAAAGACAAGAACCATATGATCATCTCGATAGATGCAGAAAAAGCATTCAACAAAGTACAGAATCCCTTTATGTTCAAAACACTAGAAAAACTAGGGATAACAGGAACTTACCTCAACATTGTAAAAGCTATATATGCTAAGCCTCAGGCTAGCATCATTCTAAATGGAGAAAAACTGAAGGCATTCCCTCTAAAAGGGATGCCCTCTCTCACCATTTCTATTTAATTTAGTCCTTGAAATACTAGCCAGAGCAATTAGACAGACAAAAGAAATTAAAGGCATAAAAATAGGAAAAGAAGAACTTAAAATATCACTATTTGCGGACGATATGATCCTATACCTAGAAGACTCAAAAGGGTCTACAAAGAAACTACTAGAACTAATAAATGAATTCAGCAAAGTGGCAGGATATAAAATCAACACGCATAAATCAAAGGCATTCCTGTATATCAGCGACATATCTGCTGAAATGGAAATGAGGACAACCACTCCATTCACAATATCCTCAAAAAAAAAAATAAAATACTTGGGAATCAACCTAACAAAAGAGGTGAAAGATTTATACAATGAAAACTACAGAACCCTAAAGAGAGAGATAGAAGAAGATCTTAGAAGATGGAAAAATGTACCCTGTTCATGGATAGGCAGAACCAACATCATCAAAATGGTAATATTACCCAAAGTTCTCTACAGGTTTAATGCAATGCCAATCAAAATCCCAACAGCATTTCTTGTAGAAATAGACAAAGCTATCATGAAATTCATATGGAAAAACAAAAGACCCAGAATAGCAAAAGCAATTCTAAGCAGGAAGTGTGAATCAGGCGGTATAGCAATACCAGATTTCAAACTATATTACAGAGCAATAGTAACAAAAACAGCATGGTACTGGTACCAAAACAGGCAGGTGGACCAATGGCACAGAATAGAGGACACAGAGACCAATCCACAAAATTACAACTTTCTTATATTTGATAAAGGCGCTAAAAGCATGCAATGGAGAAAGGATAGCATCTTCAACAAATGGTGCTGGGAAAACTGGAAATCCATATGCAACAAGATGAAGCTGAACCCCTTTCTCTTGCCATGCACAAAAGTTAATTCAAAATGGATCAAGGAGCTAGATATCAAATTAGAGACTCTGCGCCTGAGAGAAGAAAAAGTTGGCTCCGATCTACATATTGTGGGGTCAGGCTCCAAATTCCTTAATAGGATGCCCATAGCCCAAGAGTTATATACAAGAATAAACAAATGGGACTTACTTAAACTAAAAAGTTTTTTCTCAGCAAGAGAAACAATAAGAGAGGTAAACAGGGAACCTACATCCTGGGAACAAATTTTTACTCCTCACACTTCAGATAGAGCCCTAATATCCAGAATATACAAAGAACTCAAAAATTAAACAATAAGATAACAAACAACCCTATCAACAAATGGGCCAAGGACCGGAACAGACACTTCTCAGAGGAGGACATACAATCAATCAATAAGTATATGAAAAAATGCTCACCATCTCTAGCAGTCAGAGAAATGCAAATCAAAACCACCCTAAGATACCATCTCACTCCAGTAAGATTGGCAGCCATTATGAAGTCAAGTAACAATAAGTGCTGGCGAGGATGTGGGGAAAAAGGTGCACTTGTACATTGCTGGTGGGACTGCAAATTGGTGCGGCCAATATGGAAAGCAGTATGGAGATTCCTAGGAAAGCTGGGAATGGAACCACCATTTGACCCAGCTATCGCCCTTCTTGGTCTATTCCCTGAGGACCTTAAAAGAGCATACTATAGGGATACTGCCACATCAATGATCATAGCAGCACAATTCACAATAGCTAGACTTTGGAATCAACCTAGATGCCCTTCAATAGATGAATGGATTAAAAAACTGGCATTTATACACAATGGAGTATTATGCAGCACTAAAAAATGACAAAATCATGGATTTTGCAGGGAAATGGATGGCATTAGAGCAGATAATGCTAAGTGAAGCTAGCCAATCCTTAAAAAACAAATGCCAAATGTCTTCTTTGATATAAAGAGAGCAACTAAGATCAGAACACGGAAGAAGAGCATGAGGAAAAGACTAACATTAAACAGAGACGAGTGAGGTGGGAGAAAGGGAGAGAGAAGGGAAACTGTATGGAAATGGAAGGAGACCCTCATTGTTACACAAAATTACATATAAGAGTTTGTGAGGGGAAAGGGGAAAAAAAAACAAGGGAGAGAATTAAACAACAGCAGATGGGGTAGAGAGGGAAAATGAGAGGGAGAGGGGGGATAGTAGGGGATAGGAAAGGTAGCAGAATACAACAGTCATTAATATTATATTATGTAAAAATGTGGATGTGTAACCAATGTATTCTGCAACTTGTATTTGGGGTAAAAAATGGGAGTTCATAACCCACTTGAATCAAATGTATGGAAGATGATATGTCATGAGCTTTGTAATGTTTTGAACAACCAATAAAAAAAGAAATTATTTTGAAAACTTATACCCCAATAAAATAGAAAATATTAAAGTCATTGACAAATTTCTAGAGTCATATAATTTGCCCAAATTGAATGAGGATGGCATACACAATTTAAACAGATCAAATTCAAGTAACAAAATAGAAGATGCCATCAGAAGCCTACCAACAAAGAAAAACCTAGGACTGGATGGATACACAGCTGAGTTCTACAAGACCTTTAAAGAAGAACTAATGCCAATACTCTTCAATTTATTTCAGAAAATAGAAGAAGAGGGAGTACTTCCAAACTCAATTATATGAGGCCAATATCACACTGATTCCCAAACCAGGCAAAGACATATCAAAGAAAGAAAACTTCAGACCAATATCTCTAATGAATATAGATGCAAAAATTCTTGATAAAATTTTGGCAAATTGAATACAAAAAAATTAAAAAGATAGTATACTACAATCAAGTGGGGTTCATTCCAGGGATGCAAGGCTGGTTCAACATACAGAAATCAATAAATGTAATTCATCACATCAATAGACTTAAAGATTAAAACCATGTGATCATCTCAATAGATGCAGAAAAAGTATTCAACAAAATACAGCACCCCTTCATGTTCAAAACACTAGAGAACATTGGGTTTTTAACAGAGGTGTAAAGACTGTTCAGTGGAGAAAGGGTATTGTTTTCACTAAATGGTGCACACTACAAACAAAAAATTAAGTCAAAATAGATTACAGATCTAAATATAAAATGTAATGGTATAAAACTTCTAGGAAAAAAAACAAGAGAAAATCTTTTTGACTTTGGGTTAACTTTATACAAAATTGTGTTGCGTAATTTTATATACCATAAAAGAAGCACAAATGATAAATTAGACTTTTTCAAATGAAAACCTTGCACTCTAAAAAAATCTTTATTAATAGGATGAAAAGACAGGCCACAGACTGGGAGAAAATGTTTGAAAATTTTGTATCTTATAGAACACTTATAGCCAGGAAAAATAAAGAACTATCAAAACTCGATAATAAGGCAAACAGTCCCATTTTGAAACTTGGAAACATATTTGAAAATGCATATCACTAAAATGATAAATGTTTACAAATAACCATATTAAAAGAAATTTAATATATTGAACATAGTAGTCACTAAGGAAATGCAATTAAAAGCCACTGAGATATGACCATATACATATCAGAATGACTTAAATTTAAAGACTATTAGAAGTGCTGATGAGTGTACTCTAATGCTCTTCTGGGATGCATGTAAAATTGTGTACCCACTTTGAAAAACAGTTTGGCACCCTAAGTTAAACACATACCTACTGTATGTTTTCTTAAGTTAAACATACACCTACTGCATGACTCAGCCACTTCACTCCTGGACCTTTACCCAAGAGAAAAAAAGCATATGTTTTTGCAAAGACTTGAACACGAGTGTTCATGGGCTCTTTATTTGCAAAAACCCAAAGCTGGAAACAACCCAATGTTCTACAATGAACAAATTATAGTACGTTCATACAGTGGATTACTAACCAGGTAGACACAATAATGTGGATGAATCTTAAAATATGTAGGCTAAATGAAAGACACCACACATACACCACAAAGAAGGTATCTCACTTATATAAACCTCTCAAAAGTGAACATTAACTTCTAATGACTGAAAGAACACTTGGGGATGAGGGGGAACAGGTATGGGAAGAAGAGGCTACCATAGGTCACAAGGAAGTTTGGGGGAGTGATGGATATGTTCATTATCTTGATCATAATCATGTTTTTATGGATATACACATCAAAACTTTGCAAATTGTACACTTTCAATATATGCATTTTGTTTTGTGTCAATTAGATGTCAATAAAGCTGTTAAGGATGTCCTGTTGCCTGATGACTGAGGTCTCTTCTCCATAATAAAAGGCAGACAAGCTCAGATTAGAAAGTATTAAAGGTACAGAGAATTAAATCTTGATGCACCAAGAGGGACTGTAAGAGAATTCAGAAAAGAATAAATTTCACCTCCATGATTCAATGTTGTTGGATGCCACCTATGAACCACTATAAACCACTCCATCTACTAGTGACACATGCATCACCCACTGTGGGAGACAAATGCACCAGGAGAACCATTGTATGAGTATGGAGAGTATTATGAGTGGGTTTCGGTTAATAAATCTTGAATTGAAACTTGTGTCTGTAGCCTTTCTTCATTTTGATGCAACAAGAATTCTAGACCACTGTTGCTTAAGTGACACAGGTACCCTCTCAGATCCTACTGAGCCATCTTGAGTGATTATGACTCCCTAGAATTTCTTTATACTGTAGAATTCTGCAGATATCAACAATCCATTGGATGTTCTGGCTTCATTCCCCAAGCCAGGATGCAATGCTTGGTTTCAAAGTAAGATCACAGTAAACTGTGAAAATATTTGAAATGTATTTGTAAAAGAAATGGAGGTCAAATGAGACAGACAAGAGAAGAGAATGACCATGAGAAGGACTCTAGTAAAATCATAAAGGCCAATTCTTCCCCGGTCTGTTGCTGCCTTGAAAATACACAAGGTATGCACCCATGCAAAATGGAATTACAACATAGGTCACTGGGCTTTATTCCAGCTGTAGAAGGAAAGTGGTGTCTCCAAGCACAGGAATCCAGCACTCCTCAAAAGATGACTTGAAAGCAGGAATCACAGCACATGTGGGGTAATGCAGGTCAGTGTAAACAGGAAAACTGTCTGAGGCTGAGAAGTTGTAAGATGGGATGAGCTCTACAGACTTCTTTGAGCTGTGGTGCTCAGAATCGCTTGTCTTATAAAAAGACAGAAAATTGCAAATGTTGTATTAATTTTCTACTGATGCTATAAAAATTGACCACAATTGGTGCCTTCAAACAACATAAATTTCTTATCTTATAGCCTGGAGATCAAAAGACACAGGAGTCCTGGGTTAAAATTTTGGTGTTAGAAGAGCTGCATTCCTTTCTGGAGGATCCAGGGAAGAGTCTGCTTCCTTGTCTTCTCCCACATCTGAGTGCCTGCATGCCTTGCTTGTGGCACTTTCTTCCGTCTCCAAAGCCAGCAATGGCGAGCTGAGAGTTCCTCATATGCATCACTCTAATCTTCTTCCATCATCAGTTCTCCCCTTGACTGTATTCTGCCTCCCTCTTTCACTTTTGAGGGACTTTGTGATTACAATGGACTTAGGCAGATAATCCATGACATCCCTCTCTCAAGATGCTTAATTTAAATCATAGATTCATGGGCTTCTGGGATTAGGAAGCGAACATCTTTGGAGGGTCATTATTCTATCTTTCATAATCATGGAGTCATTGTATGGACAGGAGGAAAGAATCACCTAAGGATGCTACAAAAGGATTCCTGAGGCAGGAAGAAAAGCAAACCCCTTCATGGTGTCCTACAGAAAGGGTAAGAGCATCAGGCAGGTGGCATAGTATTCTTGTCAGGGGGACTTGGAGTTTAATTAGGAAATCATGGAGAAAATGGGAGTTGAAATTGGATTGAGAATAAAAAAGAAGAGAAGGCTGCAATGAGGCACATGCCTTTTCAAAATTTTCATCACAAACTGAAGTGTCTTGGCCTTCCCTAGCCTGTGTTACAAAATTTACCAAAATTCAGTTCATTTGATGGGGCCATGCTGTTCAGGTAAAGACTGTGTGGTCAAGAGGCTGCCTGAGAGCTGATTTAAGGGTGGATTTGGACCAGCCTTGGTCATTGGTCCATGATGAAAACTCAGCCCCCTCACACCACATTCCCCCTAATTCATCAATGAAATGCCAAAGGAACTGTACTCTCCACTTAACATTTAGATTTTGGGCCTATGAAAATGCATATTTTGGGGCTGGAGATGTGGCTCAGGTGGTAGCGTGCTCGCCTGGCATGCGTGCGGCCCGGGTTCGATCCTCAGCACCACATACAAAACAAAGATGTTGTGTCCACCGAAAAAACTAAAAAATAGATAAAATTCTCTCTCTCTCTCTCTCTCAAAAAAAAAAAAATTAAAAAAACGAAAAATGCATATTTTCTCAGGATGTGACAGCACAGCACGTGGAGCTGTCATCTTATAAAGAAAACCTATCTGATTTCACCATCCCCTTGCCCCAGAGAGGAGGGGTTATAAATCTCTCACATTTCAAAACACTGCTGGCTTCATATTTACTAGCAAATGGTGTCACTGTGATTTTGAAGGTTACACACCTGGTGAACAGCTGTCCTTCCTCTATGCTGAATTTGTAGGCCAAGCCAGACTCCCTCTAAAGCTAGGTACCTAGTTCTGTCTTCCCACTCTTTTAGTGGAGCCTAACCACATTCTCACTCCAAGTTCCAAGGACTGGAGCCAGTGGAACATGGTAGGATCCTAAGAACTGGGGAAAGTGTTCCATCTTGGCTTTACCAGGCACCAGTATCTCCTGTGTCATCTCACCTTTTCCACCCTTACTTTTCCATTGAGACTCTTCAAAGATGCCAACTCTAAACCCACACAAACACCCCCCCCCACACACACACACTGCCAAATTTCCCCCCATACAAAGGCTGTGAGACCCTGAACAAGGGGCAAGTTGCTTACCTTTTCTGTCTTTTAGTTTCCTCAGTTCTAAAATCAAAATATTGTGATATATCTATCTTATGGAATTGTGATGAGGATTAAATGAATTTATATGAATTTACATCTGAAAGGCAATTAGAATGGGTATCTTGTCGGTACAAAGTAAACAATAAATGTTTGTTTATTTATTTGTTAGGAACCCTTTTGGCTTCCATAACTCCTTTCTCTCTCCTTCATGAGGCTATGGTTCCTTAAGGACAGAAGCAATGTCATGCCTATCATTTTATCCCTAGCATTGAGTTAGTCTCTGATACCCGGGCACTCAAAGAATATTGAATGAATAAATAGGTCACTAGATGAGAAATGTACAGTGGTCTACATCCAAAGTCAGGTAATATGAGATGGGTTACAATCTGAAGTCAAATTGTTATGTAAAAAGACTAAGTACAGCGTTTTTTACTATCGACAAATAGTAGAGTAAGAGGAAACATACCAGATTGTTGTCCTTGGCAGGTGAAACCATATATAAAATGTACCTCCTTCTTTCTGCTTTTCTCTCTCTGTGTGTGTGTGTGTGTGTGTTTTTTTTCTATAATGAGAGGATAAAAGGAGCAGATTGGGTATATAGCAAGGCCTTCAGTATGTGCAAAGGACTGAGCCCTGCTCTACTCTGAGAGTTGCACGAGTCACATTCGTAAAGATGACCCTGACTGCACTAACAGATGAACTTGGAAATGTTGGTATCTTTATGTGATAGAAATCTTTTCTTACTCATGTGTTTAGAAGTATACCTGTGTTTGCATGTACTCCATGCAGTCATTCAGGAACCCCGTCACATGGGGGCTCTGCCATCAACACAGCATTCTCAGGTCACCCTGATCTTGGCATCTGGCTAGTGGACTGAGGAAAAGAGGACATGTGGAGGCTGGTATGGAAGGCAGCACATGGAGACCTCTCTTCTGCCCGTATGCCCAGATCTGAATTCAGTAACACTGCCACACCCAGCAAGGGAGACTCAGGAATAGTCTAGCCATGTGTTCCAACAGAAGGGAAAATGAGTTTTGTGCACAGGCGGACAGGGAGTTAGCCTGCCTCCCTGAATCTCTCCAACACAACTCTGTTGACCCAACAGAGACCTCCTGACTGTGCTCCCCTTCTCAGTTCTCTCCTCTTTGCCCTGCTGCCGAAGTGACTGTTCTAAAAGAAACTGCATACACTCACCTTCCTTAGCTCCTGATCACTTATTGAAAAGAGATCAATTCTCTGGAAGATAAATCTCAGTCCATAAACTCAAGTGCACAATAATATTTCTGCATATGATTAACTTCAATTTCAATCTGAGCTCACCTCCTGTGACGTATTAGAAATGTAACCTGATATGAGGGCTTACCCCCACCTAATCTGAGGTGAAGTCTAAGTCCTGGAGGGCATCACACAGCACCAAGGCTTTAGCTGGGCATATGATTCCTAGTGGTAGTCTTAGAAGGGCTTTCAAAAAAAAAAAAAAAAAAAAAAACCCAAAGGATTTCCTGTCCTTAGAACACTCCAGGAAACCACATCTTGAGACTCTCATTCAAAGAGTAAAAAGAGACAAACCAAGCTTGGCAATACAAAAAGAAAAAAAAAACTAAAAAATAACAAAATGAGTTGTGATTGTGGGCATGGAGGTAAGAAAATCATTAAAAAAGAATTCATGAGAAAAGCTGAAATCTCTTACACACTTATCTTTATAGAATAGAAGATCAACCTCAGAAAAGAATGTAGCTAGGAAACTAACACAGTGCAAAAACAAGCAACAGCATGTGTTTAAATGTTTTTTATTAGTAAATTAAAAAATCCTTATTTATAGTTAAGCATCATATTTGCACATCTGTACAGTTCCATCCAACCAAAACACAACTTGCACTTTAACTTTTAAGCATGCAAAATAATTCCAGCAAATGATGTGAAGATATATCTGCTTTACTAAATTATGGTCAAATATATGAAGGAAGAGGATGGATACAGATATTCAATGGCCCACCCAAGATCACACAACTCTTAAGTAACAAGCTGGGGCCAAACTTTCATATCCACTTGAGCTAAAACAATGTGGCTGTCCAACGACACTGGCCTGCTTTATGCATAGCTTCAGAAGATAGTTGTCTTGCGAGTTGCTAGAAAATGAGATGTCAAAGCATAAAGCAACAGTCAACAGCTTAATGTTTCCTTGTATTCAGAACACCCTTTACCAACTTCTAACCAGAATCATCACTCACTTCTTGAGCTCCATCTCTCTCTAGGGGTTATGGGTTGGATATGAGATGTTCCCCCAAAATCTTCTCTATTAATACAAGAATTTCAGAGATAAAGTTTTTGGATTGTGAGAGTTGTAACCTAATTAGTCCATCCAAATTCGAACTACCTGGGTGGTAACTGTAAGCAGGTGGGGTATAGCTGAAGGAGGTGGGTTAGCCCTGGAAGGGTGCAGCATCCCTGTGGTTCTTCCCCTCTCCCTATCTCTGCTTCCTTAGGGGAGAAGCTTTCCTCCACCAAACCCTTTCTCCATGATGTGCTGCCTCAACTTGGGCCCAGAGCAATGGAGTCAGCTGTCAATGGACTTCAGAGACTTCTGAGACCATGAACCCCAAATAAACTTTCTCTCCCCAAAGTTGTTCTTGTGGGGCATTTTGGTCACAGCTACACAAAGCCAACTGAAACACCATGGTAATGCTGTTTTCTGCACATACACTTATTGTAGTGTCCACTTCAAAGGGTTAAGAGATTCCTAGATGTGTTTGAAGGCATTTCCAGAAGAGATGAAAATTTGAATCAGTAGACTAACAAAAGAAGATCTGACCTCAACAATGACCAGTCAATTGAGGGCCTAAAGGAACACAAAGGCAGGAGAAATGTGAATTTGTTTTCTGCTAGAGCTGGGACATCCATTCTGCTGTCCTTGGGCATGGATCCTCCTGGTTCTCAGACTTTCAGATTTGGACTGAATTGTGTCTCTGGCTCCTCCAGGCTCCAGCTTACAGACAGAAAATCAAGGGACTTCTTAGCCTCTTAATGATGTAAGCCAATTTTTCATAATAAATCTCTTTCCATCCATGTGTATCTTATTGGTTCTGTTTCCCTGGAGAATCCTGACAAATATACTTATAGGCCTAGGGCCTCCATGCACAGTTCCCTATCCCTAGTAATGACATTTCAGTTGCCTTTGGAAATGACGCCTCCTCAGTACATGGTGTCTTGGGAGGTCCTCGGTAGGGTGTGGTCATCCCTTGGTTGAGGAGAACACATGTGATCTGTAGACCACTCATAGTCCCTCTCCTGGAGATTCTGATATGATCTTTGTGTGAGTAACACAAAGTTGAGAAGATAGTTGGAGCCAACTTATCCAGTGATGATACCCTAGGAGATAATTAGTGCTGTCTCCCCAAATAATCAGTGTTTCCCTAGTTCCCATTTTTCTGAGAACTGATTATTTAGCTTCCTTTTCAATTCGATGTGTCATCTCAGATCCTTCCAGTAAACTCCTTTTTTTGTCTAAATTTATTAGGATTGGTTTTGTTTAACTGCAGTCAACTTGAAACTAAAAAAAACATTCATTTCACAGTCTGATTGATTAATCTCCACTTAATTGACTTATTTATTTTGCAGTACGAGGGATAGAACCCAGGACCTGGGGCATACTAGGCAAGTGCTCTACCACTGAGTTATACCCACAACCTTAATTGACTTTTTTACTAACCAAGTACAAAGTAAGGCTTCAGCATACTACTAACAGTTGTATGCCTGACTCCAGTACCTCTATGCACTCCATTTAAGCTCTAAATTCACCAAGCATCATAGTATTTATTCCCAAACCTGTTTATGCTATTTGTACATATTATAGCAATCATGCAATGTAATTAAATGTTAACCAACCCAGGAAATGCAAAAGCAAAACTCTTGTGAAAACTGAGTTGAATATTTGGAGTCTTGATAAAGGTAAGAAAGTAAAGAATGTTATAAATTTGTTGCATAGGTAAAAGGATTTTCAAATAATCGTACAAAATACTAAAGCTCTAGGAAGACTTTTAAAAATAAGATTGCTTTCAATGGCTGTTAAGTTCTCGCTCCCTGTTAAACAAATCAAAAGTAGGCATCACAGATAGTTTCTAATGAATAACTCCAATCAGCATACACCCCCCCCCAAAAAAAAGAAAAGCCCTTAGTCATATGAAAAAAATTGGAAAAAAAATGAACATTTATAGTAAGCTAAAGTATTTTAAATTTATATTATTTCTTATGTTTCTTGGTTTAAATATTTTCTTCAATTTAAGTGAGTGATCAAATTGAATAGGAGGACCTTGTATAAAGAAATGAGGGAAAATATCCTTAGATTCAAAACTTGTATCTATTCATGTGTTAGTATTCAGTAGTACTGGCCCATTTTGAATCTAAGGATATTTTCCATTCTTTGCCTCTCAAAAGATAAGAACTGCAAAATATCTGAGGATCACCTAGTTTTCATCTTTTCTTTACAAATTGAAAAATGGAGGCCCAACAGGGGAAGTGATTATGCTGAGTCACACAGTGGTTCACAGCAGAGCTGGGATAATGACCCAGGAATCCTTAATGTATGAACTCATCCTGCAGCACAGGAATTTGATCCAAAGGGTTTGATTCACTAATTTATTTCTTGGTAGACATAGTTCAAATACAAAAACAAAACAAGAATTAAAACAACATGAAATAAATTATAAGGCCACTTTAGGAATAATATGTAGTCAAAAAGATATGAAGCTCATTACTGAAAAGCAAAGGAAATAGTTATGAATTACTCTGGGAAGCCTGAATAAATCAGAGTTAATTCAGATGCAACATTTCAACCATTCAAATACTGATGAGGGGCTACACTCTCCCTGGTCTTGCTTCTCCTGTGTCACGTGGAGTCTCACATTCATAACTTACTTTACCTGATGCAGCTTTATTAACAAAGCAAAAGAGCTTCCTTTTACAGCCAATGCCCAGACCAGCAAGATCTTTTCCTTAATTATCCCAGACACTAAGAGGTCCTTTACCCCAGAGTAGATGAGAGTATGAAGGTTAGTGATCAAGTAGGCCATGAAGGCCAAATTGGCTGGATCTACTTTCCACTGACTGTGAAAATTGAATTGGCTGTGTTTTTATCAGGACTGACAAAATTGAATGATGGTTTAGTGTTAAGTAGTCAAGGACAAGTAAAGGATATCACCCACCTCTAACGAGAATGTACACCATGTTAGATGTATATTGCAGGCTCAACCAACCCATCTTTCCTCCTCCTCCCACTTCTCTGAGGATAGTTGCCCTATTTTGTCTCACTCACCTCTCAAAGAAGGGCAGAGCTGCCCCAAACCACAGCCTTGATTAGCTCAACTACTAGAGTTGACCTGAATCTAATTTATTGTATTGTCCACTTCATTGACTCTGATAGACACAACAAAATTTTTGGAAGATTTCACTGTAGTTCATCATTAAAGATGCAGTGATCTTATTTAATGAAATCCCTCAGTATATCTGATGCTTCTAATATTTTAGGGATCATAGCATTCCTGTAAGTAATTAAAATTCAGTAGAACTAAGTGTTTATTATAGAAAGATCAAAATACTTTACATAGTATTTGATTCTAAAGACTTCTTTGTGTAATTAAAGAGTGCCACATGTTAGCATTTGATCTTTCTTATTATCTCTCTCCTCAGTTAATAAGTTTTTAATTGAAAATCATCTCATGTGAAACTACAATGCATTAAGAGAAACAATCAAATGTTTGATATTCTTCATTAATTGTTTGAGGAGGCAGAGACTCTATTATACAATTTATTGAGTATTTATCATATGCAACTCTATGTACTAATAAGAGCAAAGGACAAGTTGATTTTTTTTTTTTTTTTGGAAAGTACTCATTAAACTCATGGTCCGAAGGACCTTTGGATACAATCAGCTTTGGTTTGCAAGTGCAGACATACTCCCTATTCTTGGGAGTCACACTCCTGTCCCTTGCAGTAGAATTGGAAGGTTGAGCAGGATTTTCCCTAATGATCTTTCATAGCTTTGACTTTGTAAAGAAGGATTGGCTCTGGATTCCACAGTATTTGGTTTTGAGTCCTTGACCTATCATTCACTTACTGAATGACATTAGACAAGTCCCTCTTCAGGCATCAGTTTTCTCACCTGTTAAATGGGAATAATTGTATTATTAAACTCATGACTGTGAAGATTAAATGGGATAATGCATGTCCTTGGGTCAGTGCTTGTCATATGGTGAGTGCCACCCAAACAACAAATAATATCCTAGCCCTAAAGTAAATAAAGTTCATTAAAAGGAAGTATTATGCATAGAGAAGGAGCCCAGGCTATTGGTCCCAGTTCTGCAGTTAACTCACTTTGACCCTGAGCAAGTTGGTCTTACAAGGCCCTTGATTTTGCATCTGTAAATGAGTGAGTTGGCCTGGAATTGTTGATGCCTAAAATCTATTAATTTATAACCTAGAGGTGCTCCAGGCAATTCCGAAGTGTACATTTCCATCTAGGTTAGCTCACTTCAGGCCAAGGATGTGGGTTAAAATGAACAGCTCTTTCACATCATCTAGAGCAACGTGAAAGTTAATTACAGATAATATAACACTTCTCATGTTTCTATAGAGAGAATCAGTACCCTAAGGAGGAAAAGCGTGGGAGAAATACTTGGACCTTTCTCTTCCTGTCCCCTCCCTCTTCTTCCTCTTTCTGCCCCCTGAGAAGTTGAGTGAGCTAGGGAGAAAGGACTGGGTTGTGGGGCTCAGCATCTCCCTGCATTAACAGTCTTTCCCCAGAACATGCTCAGCGGCTGCCTCCTAAGAGGCAACAGCTGCCTTCCCCTTCCCCTGCTGGGTAGGTGGGCTTAATTCAGAAAGAAAAGTGTTGGCAGTTGCAGATCCAAGCTGCTCCAGCTCAACTACATCAGTAATCCTGGTGTTTGGATCTTTCGCTATCTCTTTTCCAGCGATATATTTCTCAATGAGGTCTAAACCCAGAAGAGGAAGTGAGCCATTATTTATGTGATCCCCAAAGTCCCAATAAATATCCTCGGGTCTATTTGAATTGCTTAGAAGAAAAATGCTCAAGCCCAGTAAGTCTTGTTTACACGGTGATGCAATTCCCTCACCAGGCCAGACCGCAAGGATCCAAATTTTCCAAGGACCTATAAAAGAGTATTCCTGGTTAAAAGGTGCGACTCTTCAGACTCCAGCGGCCTTGCCACTGTTTTCTGAGCCAAACCTCCCTGGTTGTGGACTTTTTCATTGGAATGTGACTGCCTCTATAGTTCCAGCCTGCCTCAGCTAAAAGGTTCTCTGTTCCAGCTCTGAAATC
This sequence comes from Spermophilus citellus, assembly GCF_964194105.1. Classification (NCBI taxonomy): domain Eukaryota; kingdom Metazoa; phylum Chordata; class Mammalia; order Rodentia; family Sciuridae; genus Spermophilus; species Spermophilus citellus. The sequence goes on from NC_138182.1 coordinate 187,204,743, forward strand.
CCGAGAAACTATCCATCTTGTTCTTATTTAAACATTCTGGCCCCTAAATAACTTGCAGGATGAAAGAGGGTCTTATTCGGCTCTGCTTAGGCGATTTTGCATGGCTACAAGCACCTTTTCTCTGTGTTTATCTTCAGTTCTCCCTACAGAGCACTAATCAGAAAAATTTTCTTTTTCCTGCCATCACATTAGCTGGTTGAACATCTCAAAAGTTCCCCCGAAGTGGAGGTGATTGCATACATCATTGCCAGAGGAATTATATGCCCTTCCACTCTTTCTGCTGGTCCTTGAAAGTGGGTTGAGATAGATTTGAAATTTTCTCCGAAGGAACATAGTAAGCTATCCAGATAATAAAAATAGAGCCAGTGTTTGTTTCCTTATAGGACAAATGAATGCCAAGTTTGTGTATAATAATTATGTGTGAACCAATGAGATGCCTCTACCTTGGATGGAACACAGGTCTATAGAATTTAGGTCTCTTCTTACCACCCCAGTGACACAGGTTATCTGATAGTAATGAAAATATACATCTTTGAGCTACAGCCGGTGGCCCTGCCAGGCATCCATTGATTTCACAAATGGCTTCTTTTCCAGATTGTAAAAGGAACTGATAAGCCATTTCCTCTAATCACCACAGCACTTCAGGCAGAGCTGAGCCCTCTTTCATATCGATCTACCCTCTTCACTTCTGGCCCCCATGCCAGCCCTAGGCGAGGCAGAAATTTCCTTTACAACACTTCAAAACCCTCCAAACAATTCTGGTGAGGTCCAAAGCAGTGTGATTCTTCCCCTGGATTTTATTTTTCATAACACAAAGGCTCTTGTATCAGCTGTGGTCAAGAAGGATGATGTCGAGAGCCAAGGAGTAGGTGTCTGCCTCTCGTACATTTTTAAAAACCAGGGAGCTCACACTCTACTTCTGCAAGAATTATATTCCCCTGAGAACACCAGCCAGCACTGCAGATGAAGCAACTAGGAATGATGTCTGGGTAAAGAAATGCTTCATCTGGGTTGTTTTTATTTAGATAGTATTCTAGCATTTATCCTAAAATATTAAAAAGCAATAAATTATTGCAGATGAATTGTGGTTTTAAAATATTTTCTTCCATGAAACTGGATTGATATTGCTTTTTCAGGGTTATTAACATATGTGCAGTTGCGGGGCGGGCGGTATCTCCAAAAAGCCACATATGAAACCAAATCCAGAGCTAGCAAAGTAGCTTCCCAGGTACAGAAAGGCCTGGAGAGCCCCTATGACCAAAGAGAACTTAGTTGCTGGAGACCAGTGACCAGAAGAATAAGTATCTGGGATATTTTCAGTGAAAAAAACAAAAAAAACTAATATTTGCAAAGGAAATATAACAAATGCTAATGTACCCACCACTCATAATGAACCATATTTTTCAATATTTATTTCAAGATTTCTTTTATTTAAAGAAATAGACATACATTACAAAGAAAGTTGACATCTCCTCTTCTTATCCTTTTACCTCTCTCCAATCCCAGAACATGAACTCTCACTCTAAATATAGAGTATGTCTGATCCATGGAATGCAGGCCATCACAAGACCTCTTTGGGGTGCTCAGGTTTCTCTTTTAAAAGAAAGTCTGTGAAAGGTGACTACAGGAAGGTATGTGAATGACACCTGCCTGCTGAACTCAGTTCTTTGATCCGGGTGACAGGATGTTTATGGTGGCCTGGTCTCTCCAGGATCCTCAGGTGGACATTGTGTCTTCTATCTAATGTTCAGAATGTGCCTATAAACTTCTTAAAATACATCTCTCTCTCTTGGCTTTATCTAATCTGAAAATACAATGAGTACTCTAACAGTGCACGTAAGCTTTAATCAAAATGAGGCAATTTTCACAAATGAGTGAATTTATAGTAACTCTCAGATTTGTAGATTTCTCAGAAATTTGGGAGTGACAGACTGGAGGAAAACACAGATCTAAGGAATAAGAGATTATGGAGTTTTTCAGTCTATAGCTACAGGGGTTTTTCCTTCCCATGTGTCTCTTGTCTACTCATCTTTACTCCTACTATGTTACCTCACTGTGAGTGCGCACATTGACATATGTCCATATATGCGTACAGCATTACCATGTACACGCTTTTAAACTTAAATAAATGGTACCAAAAGGTAACTTGCTTTTTGTCCTGCAATATTGTTTGCAAGATCCATCATAGGAGAATATTCATTTATTTTAGTATTACACAACATTCCCTCTTCATCAGCACATCACAAGTATCTAATCCCCACTCTCCTACTGATGAACATCTGAATTATTTCCAATTTCTTGTTATTAAAAAAAATGCCCCACGGATTCCCAAGATGGCTGCAAATAGAGTGCATCACACCCCGTGTACCGCATCACTGCGCGGGTGAATAACAAGTTAGAACAACAAAAAACTATCTTGTTAGGAACTTACAGCAAAATGGGGGTGCACCGAAAACTAGAGGAAGGATTTCCAGCACCGAGGTCTGGTAATTGAGTCTCATACACGAGCCAACTGTGCGACCAGAGATCTGGGCTGACTGATCCGCGCGGCCCGCCCCATGGCTACAGGTGGCGGGGAGCCGCCGAGAAGTGACCAGCAAGCAGGGAGATTGCTGCAGATTCTGTGGAATCCTGCCGCCTGAGCACTCACAGAGCCCCAGGCTGAGTTCAGGATTTCAGACAGAGAAGGAAGCGGGACAGTTCTATCCCCCACAACGGAAACTCCACCAAGGAAACCAGCGGCCACCATCTTGGAGAGCTGAAGTAACCACCGCCACTCTCCGACAGATTGCAACAATAAAACAGGTGCGTGTTACTCAGCTCATCTCCCATACAATGGATAAAATCTCTCCTAGGCTCTCAGGGGGAGGGAGTATCAGAGCAAGCCTGCATAAAGACCCGGGGAAAACTAGAGACACCCGACCTTCAACTCCCCCTCCCATCAGCGGGGAAAATGAAACCTGTCTTGCCAGCGCGGGGGAGGGGCAAGCAGAAAAAATCAAAACAATAGAGTGCCGGGGGGGGGGGGGGTTCTCAATAGCCACCCTCCATGCCCAACAAACGGCAGGCCCAGAGTACAGTTTGAACTGCTGAGAGGCATCACTCAGGGGAAATCTGGTCTAGCAGGAGAAACCAGGACTAGCAGGAGAAACCAGGGGACTAGAGGCCAGGCCCGTGCAACTGGGTGGCTGGAGTCCGCCCCCCGCCTGCAACCGACCGTGTGACTGGGCAGCTAGAGATTGCCCGCCCACCAGCAACAGCCGGCCCATTGCCCCTGCGACTGAGCAGCTGGAAACCGCACGCCCGCCGGCGACCAATCGCCTACCGGCTGCCCGCGTGACTGGGCAGCTGGGGAAAGACCGCCCGCCTGCGACAGCTGGCCCATTGCCCCTGAGACTGGGCAGCTAGAGATCGCCCGCCCACCAGCAACAGCCGGCCTGTTGCTGCTGCGACTGGGTGGCTGGAGACCGCATGCCCACCTGCGACAGCCGGCCCATTGCCCCAGCGACTGGGCGGCTAGAGATCGCCCGCCCGCCAGCGACAGCCAGCCCGCTGCCAGTGCAACTAGGTGGCTGAAGACCGCACGCCCGCTGGCAACCAACCCCGCGACTGGGCGGCTGGAGTCCGCCCGCCCGCCGGAGACCGATCGCCAACCAGCTGCCAGCGCGACTGGGCAGCTGGAGACCGCCCGGCCGCCGGCCGCCGGGACCTGAAACCAACCAGAGACAGTCCAGTCCCACCCCTCCATTCGGACACCCCAGTGAGGAACCTGGGGCCCGCCATAGCAGAGAGGTGACGTCACTGGAGTTCGGCCATCGGAATTCCTTCCCAGCGGAATCCACTTTAGCAAGCATAGTCTACCAACACAAAGCAGAGACAACAGAGATATACAAAACCAAAACAAATTTATAGAAGAGAGCAGAAACACAGCAATCAAATAGTAGCATGAAAAAAGGAGTACAAACAATGCAGGACAACTTAAATCTACAGGAGGACATAGAAACATCAGAAGCAGGGATAGGGAATGAACTCAAGGCATACCTAACTCAGATGGAACGGAATATTAGAGAAGACATGAGACAGCAAGTCCAAGCAATAAAGGTATATTTTGAAAATGAATTAAACAAACAAATTCAAATGGCAAAGAACGAGCTTTACCAGGAGATAGAGATCTTAAAAAAAAATCAAACAGTAATCCTAGAAATGCAGGAAACTATAAACTAAATTAAAAACTCAAACGAGAATATTACAAATAGACTAGATCAAGTAGAAGCCAGAACATCAGATAATGAAGACAAAGTTTATCAACTTGAAAAGAATATAGTCAACAAAGAAAAGATGCTTAAATCCCACGAGCAATCTATTCAAGAGATATGGGATGTCATAAAAAAACCAAATTTGAGAGTCATCGGGATAGAAGAAGGCATAGAGAATCAAACCAAAGGAATGGACAACCTATTAAATGAAATAATTCTAGAAAACTTCTTAGAGATGAAAGATGGAATGGATTGCCAAATCCTGGAAGCCTACAGGACCCCAAACATTCAAAATCATAATAGACCAACTCCAAGACATATAATTATGAAGATAGCCAACATACAGAACAAGGAGAGAATATTAAAAGCTACGAGAGAAAGGAGGCAGATTACATTCAGGGGTAAACCAATTAGGTTAACAAGTGATTTTTCATCACAGACTTTGAAAGCAAGAAGATCCTGGAACAATGTATTTCAAAAGCTGAAAAATAATGGATTCCATCCAAGAATACTGTATACAGCAAAATTAAGCCTCAGATTTGACAATGAAATTAAAATCATTCACGATAAACAAAAGCTAAAAGAATTCGCAGCCAGAAAACCAGCACTGCAAAGCATTTTGAGCAAAATACTACAAGAAGAGGAATTGAAAAATAGTGCCCAAAACTAACAGCAGGAGGTACTTCAGTAAAGGGGGAGGAAAATAACCAAAAAGTAAAAACTAGCCAAACAAAAATAAATAAATAAATAAACATGATTGGAAGTACAAATCATATTTCAATTGTAACCTTAAATGTTAATGGACTAAACTCACCAATCAAGAGACATAGGCTAGTAACCTGGATCAAAAAAAACAAATCCAACAATATGCTGCCTTCAGGAGACTCATATGATAGAAAAAGACATACACAGGCTGAAGGTGAAAGGTTGGGAAAAATCATATCACTCACATGGCCCTCTGAAGCAAGCAGGAGTGGCCATACTCATATCGAATAAAATCAACTTCAAACCTAAGTTAATCAAAAGGGATGAAGAAGTACACTATATACTTTTAAAAGGAATCATCCACCAACAAGACATAACAATTATCAATTTGTATGCACCAAACAATGGAGCTGCAACGTTCATAAAACAAACTCTCCTCAAGTTCAAGAGTCAAATAGACTACAACACAATAATTATGGGTGACTTCAACACACTGCTCTCACCATTAGACAGATCCTCTAGACAAAAGCTGAATAAAGAAACTATTGAACTCAATAGCACAATCAATAACCTAGACTTAACCGACATATATAGAATATATCAACCATCATCAAGGGGATACACGTTCTTCTCAGCAGCACATGGATCCTACTCAAAGATAGACCATATATTATGCCATAAGGGAACGCTTAGTAAGTATAAAGGTGTGGAGATAATACCATGCACCATATCTGATCATAATGGAATGAAACTGGAAATCAATGATAAAAGAAGGAAGGAAAAATCCTACATCACATGGAAAATGAACAATATGTTACTGAATGATCAATGGGTTACAGAAGACATAAAGGAGGAGATAAAACATAGAGACAAATGCCAATACAGACACAACATACCAGAATCTATGGGACACAATGAAAGTAGTTTTAAGAGGGAAATTCATTTCTTGGAGTTCTTTCCTCAAAAAAAGAAAAAACCAACAAGTAAATGAACTCACACTACACCTCAAAAACCTAGAAAAGGAAGAGCAAAACAACAGCAAATGTAGTAGAAGACAAGAAATAATTAAAATTGGAGTAGAAATCAACGAAATTGAAACAAAAAAAAAACATTGAAAAAATTGAAAAAACTAAAAGTTGGTTCTTTGAAAAAATAAATAAGATTGACAGGCCCTTAGCCATGCTAACGAAGAGAAGAAGAGAGAGAACTCAAATTACTTACATACAGGATGAAAAATGCAATATCACAACAGACACTACAGAAATACAGAACATAATTAGAAAGTATTTTGAAACCCTATATTCCAATAAAATAGAAGATAGTGAAGATATTTCTTAAGTCATACGATCTGCCCAGATTGAGTCAGAAAGACACACACAATTTAAACAGACCAATAACACAGGAAGAAATAGAAGAAAAGACTACCAACCAAAAAACGCCTTGGACCGGATGGGTATACAGGGGAGTTTTACAAAACCTTCAAAGAAGAATTAATACCAATAAGTTTCAAGCTATTTCAAGAAATAGAAAAAGAAGGAGCTCTTCCAAATTCATTCTATGAGGCCAACATTACCCTGATCCCAAAACCAGACAAAGACACTTCAAAGAAAGAAAACTACAGACCAATATCTCTAATGAACTTGGATGCAAAAATTCTCAATAAAATCCTCGCGAATCGAATACAAAAGCATATCAAAAAAATTATGCACCATGATCAAGTAGGATTCATCCCCGGGATGCAAGGCTGGTTCAATATACGGAAATCAATAAATGTTATTCACCACATCAGTAGACTTAAAGACAAGAACCATATGATCATCTCGATAGATGCAGAAAAAGCATTTGACAAAGTACAGCATCCATTTATGTTCAAAACACTAGAAAAACTAGGGATAACAGGAACTTACCTCAACATTGTAAAATCTATATATGCTAAACCTCAGGCTAGCATCATCCTAAATGGAGAAAAACTGAAGGCATTCCCTCTAAAATCTGGAACAAGACAGGGATGCCCTCTATCACCACTTCTATACAATTTAGTTCTTGAAATACTAGCCAGAGCAATTAGACAGAGAAAAGAAATTAAAGGCATAAAAATAGGAAAAGAAGAACTTAAATTATCGCTATTTGCGGATGACATGATAATATATTTAACAGACCCAAAAGGGTCTACAAAGAAACTGCTAGAGTTAATAAATGAATTCAGCAAAGTGGCAGGATATAAAATCAACACGCATAAATCAAAGGCATTCCTGTATATCAGCGACATATCTGCTGAAATGGAAATGAGGACAACCACTCCATTCACAATATCCTCAAAAAAAAAATGAAATACTTGGGAATCAACCTAACAAATGAGGTGAAAGATTTATACAATGAAAACTACAGAACCCTAAAGAGAGAGAGAGAAGAAGATCTTAGAAGATGGAAAAATGTACCCTGTTCATGAATAGTCAGAACCAATATCATCAAAATGGCAATATTACCCAAAGTTCTCTACAGGTTCAATGCAATGCCAATCAAAATCCCAACGGCATTTCTTGTAGAAATAGACAAAGCTATCATGAAATTCATATGGAAAAACAAAAGACCCAGAATAGCAAAAGCAATTCTAAGCAGGAAGTGTGAATTTGGAGGTATAGTGATACCAGAGTTCAAACTGTACTACAAAGCAATAGTAACAAAAACAGCGTGGTACTGGTACAAAAACAGGCAGGTGGACCAATGGTACAAAATAGAGGACACAGAAACCAATCCACAAAATTACAACTTTCTTATATTTGATAAAGGGGCTAAAAGCATGCAATGGAGGAAGGATAGCATCTTCAACAAATGGTGTTGGGAAAATTGGAAATCCATATGCAACAAGATGAAGCTGAACCCCTTTCTCTCGCCATGCACAAAAGTTAACTCAAAATGGATCAAGGAGCTAGATATCAAATCAGAGACAGTGCGTCTGATAGAAGAAAAAGTTGGCTACGATCTACATACTGTGGGGTCGGGCTCCAAATTCCTTAATAGGACACCCATAGCCCAAGAGTTAATAACAAGAATAAATAAATGGGACTTACTTAAACTAAAAAGTTTTTTCTCAGCAAGAGAAACAATAAGAGAGGTAAATAGAGAGCCTATATCCTGGAAACAAATTTTTACCCCTCACACTTCAGATAGAGCCCTAATATCCAGAATATACAAAGAACTCAAAAAATTAAACAATAAGATAACAAATAACCCAATCAACAAATGGGCCAAGGACCTGAACAGACACTTTACAGAGGAGGACATACAATCAATCAACAAGTACATGAAAAAATGCTCACTATCTCTAGCAGTCAGAGAAATGCAAATCAAAACCACCCTAAGATACCATCTCACTCCAGTAAGATTGGCAGCCATTATGAAGTCAAACAACAATAAGTGTTGGCGAGGGTGTGGGGAAAAGGGTACACTTGTACACTGCTGGTGGGACTGCAAATTGGTAAGGCCAATTTGGAAAGCAGTATGGAGATACCTGGGAAAGCTGGGAATGGATCCACCATTTGACCCAGCTATCACCCTCCTCAGACTATTCCCTGAGGATCTTAAAAGAGCGTACTATAGGGATACTGCCACATCAATGATCATAGTGGCACAATTCACAATAGCTAGACTGTGGAACCAACCTAGATGCCCTTCAATAGGTGAGTGGATAAAAAAATGTGGCATCTATACACAGTGGAGTACTACGCAGCAATAAAAAATGACAAAATCATAGAATTTGCAGGGAAATGGATGGCATTAGAGCAGATTATGCTAAGCAAAGCTAGCCAATCCTTAAAAAACAAATGCCAAATGTCTTCTTTGATATAAAGAGAGCAACCAAGAACAGAACAGGGAGGAAGAGCAAGAGGAAAAGATTAACATTAAACAAAGTCGAGTGGGGGGAGAGAAAGGGAGAGAGAAGGGAAAGCATATGGAAATGGTAGGAGACCCTCAATGTTACACAAAATTACATTGAAGAGGATGTGAGGGGAAAGGGGGGGGGGAACAAGGGAGAGAATTGAACAACAGCAGATGAGGTAGAGAGGGATGATGGGAGGGGAGGGGAGGGGGGATAGTAGGGGATAGGAAAGGTAGCAGAATACAATAGTCACTAATATGCCATTATGTAAAAATGTGAGTGTGTAACCAATGTGATTCTGCAATTTGTATTTGGGGTAAAAATGGGAGTTCATAACCCAATTGAGTCAAATGTATGAAAGATGATATATCATGAGCTTTGTGATGTTTTGAACAACCAATAAAAAAATATAATAAATAAATAAATAAATAAATAAATATAGATAAAAATTTTTTAAAAATGCCGCAAAGGACATTCTTTGGTATGTCTTTCTGTTATGAGTGTGTACAATCTTCACTAGGATAGAAATGCAGGAGCTGAAGTGAGGGTCTTATGGCATGTGGGTGTTTTTAACTCTGCTTAACATTACCAAACTGCTTTCCAAAGTGATCATATCAATTGGCACTCCTATTGTCAGTGATTAGGAGTTCTCTTTTCCCCACCCAAACTTCATATTAAGAAACTTTTTAAACTCTGCCAATTTTATGGTTATGAAATGTCATCTGTTTATTTATTTATTTATAGATGGACACAAGACCTTTATTTTATTTATTTATTTTTATGTGATTCTGAGGATTGAATCCCATGTCTCACATGTGCTAGGCAAGCACACTACCACTGAGCCACAACCCCAGCCCTTGTCATCTTGTTTTTAAAACTTTTTATCTCTGGGTATTGGTAAGGCTAAGAATCTTTTTATATGCTTATTGGTCTCTTCTGTGAAATTTCTCGTATGTTCTGACTATTCTCTATGGTTGTCTTTATCTTATTGATTTGTAAGCTCCTTGGGTAGATCGTTTACTAATCTTTTTTTCCCTTGTCTCTTTCAAATGTACAAACTCCACCATGCACTTGCCTTAAAAATTAATTGAGAGAGACAATCCACATGCTCAGTTTTATGTTTTTTCTTTTAGCACTAAAGTTTAATCTAAAGAATTCATGGGACAGTGAAATTAAGAAATATCCTTGTCTGGACATGAGGGTGCTCAGGAGAATCCACAGATGATGGAAGAAAGGTAGAATCTGTCATATGCTCTCTGGATTAGAAAGTGACATCCTAACAAGAATAGGTTTCCTCAGAAAATGTTTAAGATTTTGACTTTCACCCTTCCAAGTGGTAATCAGCTTTGCTCTGAGAATTGTTCTGTCTTTGTAACTGGCTGCTGATCACAACATGTATATGGTTAGCTTTTCCTTTAAAGAAGGGAAGGCCACTGCTATCCACTGACCTATAATCATGACCATAACCATGCTATAAAAGATAGTCCACCCTGAAGTCTGCTGTTGCAGAATTAGAACACTGGATTTCCCTAAGCAATGTCACCATTGCATTTGTTAGACTCATTATCAGAAGTGTTACTGTAAAAAAGCTGTAGTTCTAGAAAATTTTGAGGTCTTTTGTTGTTGTTGTTGTTGATGATGATGATGAGACAGATCATTCTGCTTATAATTATAGGATGGCAATTCAATGACAATTAAATTCAACAAATATTTTTTTAAGTTACGAGGCAGAACCTACCCGCACCCCTTAAGTGGAGGAGGAGGTGTTGAATTTGATTTCTTTTCCTGTCCAATGGTCGGAAGAGGAAATAGAGAACTTGCATTAGAACTGCTTCCCTGCTGTGGATGACAAGTTTTCCAAGCAGCTCTTCTGGGAAGGTTAAAGATAAGTGCAGCTCCAAGGAAAAGCCCCAGTGACTGACATTGCCTTCCAAGGTACTGGACAGCAGTACAGAGTGAGGACATGGACACACAGAGTAGGGGACAGCTGGACACAGCTGTTTTAATAGCCAGGGAAAAATAAATCCAGGTTCCACAGACTCACAAACACAGGGAAGAAATGGTCCAGATACAAAGTGGTTCTTCTAGACCTTCTCAGCCAGACTTCTTTCTCCATTCCCAACTGGCTGGTGGAATCACTAAACTCATCATGGAAGCTTCAGCCAGCTAGACCTCCAACCAAAACATTAAGGAGACTATCCTAACATAGCTTAGGGACATTAGGAATTAAGGACCCACACAGAACTTGGCCCCCTGTTTCAGATTTAATATCAGCCTTAAATCAATCTCTTCATGTGCAGGTATGTAGAAATAATACAGAGTCCATGGAAAGATTGTGCAAACAAACGTAGATAACCCTGTAATTAAGGAATGGAGAAAGAGCATCCACTTGAAAAAAAACATCATATTAAAACAGAACCAAATTCAAACAGTACCCACTATCTAACCATATCAAAATTCAATAAGACAGCCTCTGAAACAAAGGAGAAAGATTGGTCACAGTCTTATGCTGAAAAATAAAGGGAACTGGGTAGATAGTGAGAAATATGAAGAAACTAATATCACTATAATTAAAATCTTAAACTGTATCATAGTAAATAAAGAGTAGAATACCTACTGTAGAAACTGAATTAGTTGTGTACAGGAAAAGATGGAGTGACTCTCACAGATTGAAAAGACAAATGAAATGAGAGAAAAGCAGGTGGAATCAAAATAAAAGTTAAACATCACAGAAAATACTTCCCTTACAGATCAGATGTGCTCATCACATAGCAAATAAAATTGTTAAAATGAAATCAGCATTTAATCAGATCCTTGTTAAATGTTGGAATTTCAAGTATAAAATAATTTCCCATACCTTAGAAAGTGGGGCTGAGTTCTACAAGGAACTCATATAGAGCAGGTAATCACCTCAGACACTTTATGCACCACATTGAAAGCCAAATAATATGAAAATAAATAAAATATAATGTCCAAGATAATATTTTTAGAATAAAATAAGAAAATCCCACAGACTTCTGAAGATGAAAGTCTTCAGGATCAAAGAGAGAAATATACACAAAGAACCTAAGAATGAGTAAGTTATTTAACAAGAAGGCAATAAGAAATATTAATGCTATTTCAATGTGGAATTGTTTCTGTAATTATTCTGTATGTATTATTACAAAAGGGGATGAAAAATCTAACAATTCTGAAAAGAATTAAATGTATTATAATTTATAATCATAAATTGAGTCTAAGGTCTCAGAATATATAAAGACAGGAAGGACATGGGAGTAGTCAGAGAAATTAGTGGATTTCTGAATTTTTTGAGGAGACGTAAATTGCAAGATTTCATACATGATGTTGATAAACACACTTTATTAAATTTAAGGATATTAGGAAAATTTATATCAAGATGTATGGCATTTAGGTTATAGGAAAAAATGTTAAGGTGAATGATGCTTTCTTTTTTTCATTAACCCTGACCCGTCCGAACTCTACTATAATTAAGAGCATTAAGTCACACCACATATTTTGATGTGGAAACCACAACTGGAGGCTTTCAACATGTGTATATGAAGCTACAAATGGATCCCCTCCTCTTGTTGTGAAGGAAGCTTCTATTTCTCTATTCTAAATCACTCTACTGGGATGTCCTGTCGTTCTCTCCTAATAAATTTTCACACATTCTGTCCTTGCAGATCTATGTCTATGTGCAATGTTAGTTGTAACTTTTAGAATTTTTTTCAAAAAAATTATATCTTTGATGTAGGATGGGAAGTGCTCTAAAACACAGGTTACTGATAATTTATGAAAATCATTTCATTTGGACAAAAGTGATACCGATCACTGATATTTATAGAAGACAGAACAAGCCCCAAACTAAAGCTTCCATTATTTGTATAGCTTCTACTTATCTATTATTTTATTTTTTGAGTTTTTTATTTGTTCTTTTTAGTTATATTTAGTAGAATGTATTTTGACACATTATACATGCATGGAGTATAACTTCCCATTCTTTTGGTTGTACATGATGTGGAGTTACATTGGTCGTGTATTCATATATGAACATAGGAAAGTTATGTTTGCTTCATTCCACTGTCTTTCCTATTCCCATCCCCCCTCCACTTCCCCCACTCTGCCCTGTCCAATCTGGTGAATCTCCCCTCTTCCCTCCTGCCCTGCCACCCCATGCCTATTGTGAGTCAGCCTCCGCATATTAGAGAGAGCATTCAGCATTTGGATTGGGGGAATTGTCTAATTTCAGGTAGCATGATAGTCTCCAGTTCCATCCATTTACTATCAAATGGTATAATTTCATTCTTCTTTATGGTCGAGTAATATTCCATTGTGTATATATAACACGTTTTCTTCATCCATTCAACTGTTGAAGGGCATCTAGTTTGGTTCCATAGCTTACCTATTGTGAATTGAGCCGATATAAACATTGATGTGGCCACATCACTATAGTATGCTGATTTTAAGTCCTTTGGGTATATGCCAAGGAGTGGGATAACTGTGTCAAATGGTGGTTCCATTCCAAGTTTTCTGAGGAATCTTCATACCAATTTATAATCCCACTATCAATGTATGAGTGTAACTTTTTCCCCATATTCTCACCAACATTTATTGTTGCTCATATTCTTAAGACAATGCAAAAAGGTTCAGAGAGGAAATGATTGGGTTATGAGAGCCTTAACAAAATCAGTGAATTAATCAACTGATGGGATTTATTCGGTGGTAACTGAAGGCAGGTGGGGCACTTGGGGCATGGCTTTGGGGTATATATTTTGTATCTGATGAGTGAAGTTCTCTCTCTCTCTCCCTCTCTCTCTCCCTCTCTCTCTCTCCCTCTCTCTCACTGCTTTCGGATCATCATGTGAGCTGCTATTCTCCACCACACTCTTCCACAATGATGCCCTGCCTCACCTTGAATCCTGACAGATGGAGTCTGCTCTCTGTGGACTGAGACCTCTCAAACTGCGAACCACCAAATAAACTTTTCCTCCTCTGTAATTGTGCTAGTGGGGTCCTTTAGTCACAGTGATGAAAAAGCTAACTAAAACAGGGATAATTTGAGTTCTTCTCTTCCTATTCTTATCCATTTAATTTCTTTCTCCTGTCTACTTCCTCTGGCTAGAGTTTTCAGGACTATGTTGAATAGAAGTGGTGAAAGAGGGCATCCCTGTCTTGTTCCGATTTTTTGAGGGAATGATTTCAATTTTTCTCCATTTAGAATGATGTTGGCCTTGGGTTTAGCATAGATAGCTTTTACAATGTTGAGGTATGTTCCTACTATTCCTTGCTTTTCTAGTGTTTTCAATATGAATGGATGCTGTATTTTGTCAAATCCTTTTTCTGCATCTATTAACATAATCATACGATTCCTGTCTTTAAATCTATTGACATGATGAATTACATTTATTGATTTCCATATGTTGAACCAATCTTGCATCCTGGGATGAATCTCACTTGATCACGGTGCACTGTCTTTTTAATATGATTTTGCATGTAATATGCCAGGATTTTATTAAGAATTTTTGCATCTATGTTCATCAGGGATATTGGTATAAAAGTTTCTTTCCTTGGTGTGTCTTTGTCCGGTTTTGGTATCAGGGTAACACTAGCTTCATAGAATGAGTTTAGAAGGGTTTCCTCCTTTTCTATCTCATGGGTAATTTGAGTAGGATTAGTGTTATTTCTTCTTTGAAGGTCTGAGAGAACTCAGCTGAGAATGTATCTGGTCCTTGACTTTTCTTAATTGGTAGGCTTTTGATGCCATCTTCAATTTCATTGCTTGAAATTTATCTGTTTAAATTTTCTATGTCCTTCTGATTCAATTTGGGTAGGTCATATGTCTCTAGAAATTTTGTCAATGTCTTCTATTTTATTGGAGTATAAATTTTCAAAATAGTTTCTGATTATCATCTGTATTTTAGAAGTGCCCATTGGGATAGTTCCTTTTTCATCACAAATTTTAGTAATTTGAGTTTTCCCTCTTTCTCTTCATTAACTTGGCTATGGGTTTATCAGTTTCATTTATTTTTTCAAAGGATCAACTTATTGTTTGTTGATTTTTTTGTATTGTTTTTATTCTATTTCAATATCATTGATTTCAGCTCTAATTTTAATTATTTCCTGTCATCTACTGCTTTTGGTGTTTATTTGTTCTCCCCCACACACACACCTTGGGCTTTGAGATGTAATGTTAGGTAATTATTTGTTGACTTTTTCTTCTTTTAAAAAATGAACTCCATGCAATGAACTTTTCTCTTAGCATTGCCTTCATAATGTCCCAAAGATTTGGATACGTTGTTTCACTATACTCATTTACCTCTATTTTTTTTTTATTTCATCCCTGATTTCTTCTGCTATCCAATAGTCATTCATTAGCATATTATTTAGTCTCCAGATGTTAGAGTAGCTTCTATTTTTCACTTTATCATTGATTTCTAATGTCATTCCATTATGACCTGATAGAATGAAAGGTATTATCTCCCTTTTTTTTTTTTGTATTTGCTAAGTGTTGCTTTGTAGCCTAAGATATGATCTATTTTAGAGAAGGATCCATGTGCTGCTGAGAAGAAAGTGTATTTAGTCATCAATAGATAAAATATTCTATATGTCTGTTAAATCTAAATTATTAATTGTGATTTTTAGTTCTATAGCTTCTTTATTTAGTTTTTTTTTTTTTTTTGTAGGATCTATCCAGTGGTGAGAGAGGTATGTTAAAGTTACTGGTATTATTTTGCTGTGGTCTATTTTATTCTTGAAGTTGAGAAGGGTTTGTTTGAAGTACATACATGCTCCATTATTTGAGTTATAAATATTTATGATTACTATGTCTTATTGATGTATAATTCCCTTGAGCAGTATGAAATGTCTTTCTTTGTCCCTTCTGATTAACTTTGGCTTGACATCCACTTTATCTAATATGAGGATAGAAACTCCTGCTTGTTTATTAGATCCATGTGAATGATATGTTTTTCCCCATCCTTTTACCTTCAGTCTGTTGAAGCCTTTGCCTATGAGGTGAGTCTCTTGGGAACAGTACATTGTTGGATCTCATTTTTTTAATCCAATTTGCCAGTCTATGTCTTTTGATTGATGAGTATAAGCCATTTACATTCAATGTTATTAATGAGATATGATTTTGATTCCCTGTCATTTTGATTTATTTCTGGTTTTCAATTTGAATTACTTTCTCCTTTGGTTGACTATTCTTCTAGTGTAGTTCCTCCCTTTGTTGGTTTGCAGTTATATTTTTCATTTCTTCAGGAAATATTTTATTGAGTGTGTTTGATAGAACAGGCTTTCTAGTTGTAAATTCTTTTAACTTTTGTTTATTATGGAAGAATATTTTTGTTTCATCATCAATTCTAAAGCTTAATTTTGTTGGGTATAATATTCTTGGTTGGCATCCATTTCCATTCAGAGCTTGATATATATTATTCTAAAACCTCTTAGCTTTGAGGCTCCATCTTTGGGGTGGAGTTGCTAAGGTGAGAGAAGTTACCTATAGGCCTAACTCCTGGAAGGGGTGTGTAGGCTTAGGTAGGCTCCAGGCTTTTTGCTGGATGCCTATTGGTGTGCCTAAATCAGTGCATCTCCAGGGCCCAGCAATTGCCAGTCCATGCTGGAAGAGTGCACCCCAGGTTCTCCCCTGGGTTCCACTCTCGTGGGAGAGGAGCCAAATCTTAGCCCACTATATCACCTGCAGACCCCATGGTTTCCTGATCTTGGGTTCACTCTCCAAACTCAGTCTCTCCTACCCCTACCCTTTTGAATTCCCAGCCAGGTGAGTCTCTCCCAGCTGGTTTAGCAAGCACCTGGTTTAGCACAAAGGGTTTCTGCAACCCTTTGTCCCCTGTGAAAACCTCTCTCCACATTTGGTCTTCTCCTGGTCACTTAGGCACACTCTGTGTCTATGTCGTGCAGTGAGGGTTTGCCAGGCCTCTATTTCCTGCCAGACTCACCTTTTCCGGGACTCAGCTCCCTCAGCTGCAGGTCCCCATACTGGGGCTATAAAATGTTTCCTTCCTCTGTCCTCAGCACAGGGCCAGGAGAGATGCAGTTTCTCCCCACCCCACCCCACCCCCCCACACACACACAAGTCTATTGTGCAGTGCGCCTTTCAGTGAGTTGGGCAGTCTCTTTGATCCCTCATCTCTCTGGACCCAGACATGCCTCGGTCCTCCTAAAAATTCAGGTTCCTTTAATTCCCTTATCCCCCCACTGTGCTCCTGAAGGCACCACTCTGGGTGGTGTCTCCAGCTATGGCACTGGAGATTTCTTCCTTATTTTATTATATCCAGTCTCCTGGGTCCCTGATCAACTTTGAGTGTCCAGTATTAAATTCCAGTAAAGTCCCCCACTTTTTTTTTTTCATTCACCCACCTTGCTGAGAAGCCGCCAGCCTGCCTTCTTAGTTTCCCTCCATGGAGCAGCCAGGAAAGCCACCTGCTCTATTCCACCATCTTGAAACCTCCTTATTTTAAATATTTTATAAGATTCATGATTAAGAGATGGTGATTTTTCAATAACTCCATTAAAAAGAAGAATATTTAAGAATACAATAAAGTGATTTTAAAACTATACATTTGTATTCTTGAGTGTTTTTGTTTACTTTTACATATGTATATAAAGGGGAATTATTCATAGTTCAGTTGTTTGGAGGTATTTTTGCTGCTGTGATTTAAAAGGCAACCAAAGATACAAAATTTTTTTTCTTCACATTTACATTTTCTCCTCATTTTATTTTCAATAAAGTTGTTAAGTGAATCTTTAAAAGAGCAAAACATAATTTATGATTAACAACATCTCCATGAGAAGATATGCAATCACAGAAAGTATTAGCGAGCTATGGCATGGATGGAGAAAAACCCTTTCATCCTGATAAATAACCATGCTATAAGTAGCAAAATGTCTACTGCTCTTTTCTAAATTTAGATGAATTTAAAGTTTACAAATTTACTTGGCTCCTATTAATAATTCCTTTTAATCCATCAAAATTCTTGCCTTTTAATTGTATTATCCAGAATTTCCTTATTAATTCAACTACCCCATCAGTATAAAGGGCTGGAATGTCTTTGGGGTGCTGAGAGTCATCATAACTCTAGAAAAGGAAACAAATAAATCCTCAGGTTAAATTAATTAAAGACCCTAGAATAGTGACTCAGCCTGCACATCCTTGACTCTGTGCACAGTTACTATACTGGATTCATTTTGCTACATAAGGAGGTCCTGTGCCCCTGTGTGTGTGTGTGTGTGTGTGTGTGTGTGTGTGTGTTCAATCACTGAGTGAACCTCAGATTACTTCCCACTAAGCAAGGGAGATGGAATTGATCAATGAGAATCCAAAATACTTACAGGTATTAGGTGTTTGTGTGTTCTCTAAAATAAATGTGTCTATGGTATAAAGAGTGAACAATTTCATAAAGAGAGAAATTTTTAATCACAGAAAATATATAGATGAAAAGGTAAATTTGAATCACTGCTGAATTTATATCCTATGTAGTCAGTTTCAAATAGTATACTATAATGATGGTCTAAGGAGATTGACCTATTCTTGAGAAATTTCAAAACAGCATAAATTTCTTGCATTGGGTGGGGGTATGATGGCCTCAAATTCACTTGCTGTTCAGACCCAAGGGAGAAGGACATAAGGTTGAGACCATCTACCTTTGACACCTCACAACACAATTTTTCCCTACATATATGGAGCACAAAATATTGCAGATATTTTGATGAAATAAAAAACTGAAAAGACAAACACATGTTTTTACATCTGTGTTTTGTTAATTTGTTCCTGTCACAAATAATGAATTAAGGCAAACTCAGTAATACTGTAGCTGAAAGCTGTAATAAATTTATTTACAACAACCATACAATAAAAAGTATATTTTTTGTCAGGTTTTTCTCTCTAAACAATGAGCTTCTCTCAGACCTGAGAAACCATGGATTATAATAGTTCTTATTCCCTGCCTGAATATGCCAGTCCTGTGTGGCCATAACTAGTCTTTTGTTTCTTACTTTATAATTTTATGTCATAGAAGACATCAGTAAACATGGAGCCTTGCTCAAACTAGTGAATCCCTTACATTGTAACTATAATACTGCTGATCATTAATATATTTGCTAACTCTTATTGTTATGGACATAAATGCAGTTCAATAAGGATCTTGAATGTCAAATTAGGAGCATTCTGTTTCTATCCTGTGAAAGTGATGAGTACATAAAGGAAGAAGTAAAAGATGAGAGCCAAGTCCAGTTCCTGGCACAGAGGAGAAAATAAACTTTAGCTGAATGACTGGGATTAGCATTTATTGAGTGTCTACTATGTAACAAGCAATACCAGGTACTTCACATCATTATCACATCTAATCCCCCAGTCTTTTTAATATGACTGTTACTATTCCCATTTTTCCAATGAGGAAGCAAGGATTCAGTGAAATTCACATACTTTCCTCTAGCTTGGCTGCATTGCTAACATTTGAATCCAGGTTCATTCAGCTATAAATCCCAGTTCTTTCTACCACAATGATACCTAAAAACATGGATCAGTGAAAATCATCCATGAACTACGTGACATGGGTTTGAAAAATCCCAGAAACCTCAGTTCAATAGTAGGGAATAAAAAAAATGGTTTAACCTTCAACAGTTTCTTTAGAATGAAGTCATTTCTAATGAAAAATGCATGGTTTTACCACATTAAAGTTAGAATTAATACCATTTTAAGAAACCCATTAACAACCAAAAACCTGAGGCTCTGAAGGATCTTCAGACTATCTAGCCTAATCATAGTGAGAAATGTACATCTGTTGCCCTCATCAGGATGTGGAACATCTTTAACACATCAAGTTCAGAATTCTTTTGCTGAAAGAAGAGAAACCATGGGAAGACTGATTTGCCAGGGAATCAATAGAAAGTGAGGAAGACAAATTGAGTGAGGATTTTATAAGTAAATTCAAGTACTTCACTTTCCATCTCCAGACAACTAAAATAAATACTCAACTGCTCCTGGGATAGAGGAAATACAGGTTGCTTTAAAACATGAAAAATTTTAATGATATTGAAGGCCTTTCCATCATGATGATGATGATAATGGAAGAGGAGGAGGAGGAGGAGGAAGAAGAAGAACAACAACAACAATGGAAAACCCCTTGAAGCCAAGAGGGTGAGGAATGTTCACAGAACTCTGTGTGTTCAGGTTGGAAATTGTGTACCTGAAAGCACACAGAGCATGACATACAGCTTTTTCACTGCTGTAACTAAAAGATCTGACAAGAACAATTTTAGGGGAGGAAAAGTTTATTTGAGGCTCTTGGTTTCAGAGATCTCAGTCCATTGACAGCTGGCTCTGTTCCACAGGGCTCAGAGTGAGGCAGAACATCATGGCGGAAAAGCATGGCAGAGGGAAGCAGCTCACATGATGATCAGGAAAACAGAGACTCCACCCTCCAGATACAAAATATATACCCCCAAAGCATGTCCCTGGGGATCCAGCTCTTCCAGGCTCACTCTACCTGCTTTCAGTTACCACTCAGTTAATTCCTATTGGAATTAATTCACTGATTGGGTGAAGGCTCTCATAACCCAATCATTTCTCCTCTAAACCCTCTTGCATTATTTCACACATGAGCTTTTGGAGGACCCTCACATCCAAACCATAACAAGGCATATTTAGATCCAATTGAATTTTGGTGGGACAAAACTGAGGTAGGATGAATAATGGTCTCTCAAATAAGTCCTCCAGGTCCTCATGCCCAGAACCTGTGTGCAGTAGAAGGACTTTGCATGTGTGATTAAGTTAAGGATCTTGAAATGGTGGGTTCCAGGTGGGTCCAATATAAACACAGCTGTCCCTACCATACAAACACTGGAGGAGGCAAAGTTAGGAAAAGGCTCTGTACTGACAAAAGCAGAGACCATGGTAATGCTAAGTGAAGGCAGAGGAAGCGGGGAATCACAAAGAAAGCAAGGAAGCCGATACCCTGCTCTGTGCCTCCTGAAGGAACCAGCCCTGCCCACACCTTAGCTTTGGCCCAGGGGAACCTTTTCTGGAGTTCTAACCTCCAGAACATCAAGGCAGTAAACAGGTGCTGTTTTAAGCCACCAAGTGTATGTTAATAGTTATAGCAATAAAAATCTAATACGGCGACACTAGCCAGAACTAGAATAGCTGCCGGAGCACTTTTTGTTCAGAATAATCCTATAAAGAAAAATGAGCTCTAAAAGGCAACTTGTTGCTGCTGGATTCATGTTATGAGGTTTGAGTAAGTAGCAGAGTAGCAGATGTCTCTTTCCTGACACTGCGCAGTAACATGTGTGACTCCAGGCTAACTGTAGCCTACCAGTCCATTTGTGTGGAGAGTAGGGCTGGTCTTTAAACCTGACCTTTCCTCTGACTTTCAGACTCACATTTCTGATTGTCAGCTGGGCATCTCCCCCTGGATATCCTACCACAACCCAGGGTTAACACACCAAATCCAATCTCATGGTCTTCCTAGGAAGTACACAGTCAGTGTCCTGTCATTATTTATGAGCATATAGAATCTGTCCCCTGGTCCTCATTATTTCCCTTTTGATTGATAGCATACCACCACCCAAATCCAAAACATTCTGTCCTCTTTGGCAACTCCTTCTGGGCTCATCTCTAGTTTAATAAACTACCAAGCACTCTTCCCAACTTTCTATTCCCATTGCTCTGCTTGGTTTGAGGACTCAGCTATCTACTATAAAGACAGTGGTCTCTTGATGATTTTGGACTCCAGTCTTCAATGTATGACTGCATATTTCCAGGTAAATACTCCTGAGGAAACATTCCTAATCACGTCATTCCACTGCTCTCCTTTGTTCACCTCTCATAGGAAAAATTTTTCTAGTTCTCCCCCTTCCTCCCATTTTGTTTGCCCTCCTCCCTCATTCCCCTATTTTTTATGCTACTTTATAAGATGCTCACTGTTCTTCCAACAAAGGTTGTTCCTCTACTTCTGTGTCTTTACCTCTGAAAGGTAAATGCCCTTTTTGGGAGCCCCATTCCAGTAGGGTGACATTTTGCCCATGTAAAATTAGGTTAGAAGGCATGGAGGTTTAAATATGTCCACATTTTTCTTAATGTATTTCTATAGAAAGGGAAATCTATTTCCCTTCCGGTTGAGTATAGGTCAGACTAAGATTTGTTCCTAATGAATAGAATATGGTGGAAGTGACATTGTGTAAGTAGATCATAAAAGCAGAGTGACTGTGCTCACTCACTTGCTCTCTCTCTCTCTCTCTCTCTCTCTCTCTCTCTGTCTCTCTCTCTTTCTGAGTTGTGTGTCTTTCATTGCTTGCTAACATGTCAGATGACACTTGACAAGTAAGATGAATACTCCATGAATAATTTTTTGTAATTCTTTATTTTTATTTATTTATTTAGTACTGAGGATTAAGTCCATAGTTATTCTATCACTAAACTACAATCCCAGCCCTTTTTAATTTTTTATTAGTTGCTCAAAACATTACAATGATCTTGACATATCATATATCATACATTTGATTCAAATGGGGTATGAATTCTTATTTTTCCCATGTGTACAGATTGCAGGATCACATTGGTTATACAGTCACATTTATACATACTGCCATACTAGTGTCTGTTGTATTCTGCTGCCCTTCCTATCCCCTTCCTATCCCCGCCTCTTTTGAGACCAGGTCTTGCTAAGTTGCCCAGGCTGGTCTCAAACTTGCAATCTTCCTGCCTCAGCCTCCTGAGTCACTGGGATTACAAGCATGTGCCCACCACACTTGGCTACCATGTTGCAACTCACAGACCACGTGGCAAGGAACTGAAGCCTCCTGCCACGTGAAGTTAACCATCCTGCAAATGGATTCTCCAGCCCAACAAGCCCTCCGATGACAGAAGCTCCAGCTGACACCTTGATGTCAACTGATGAGAAACCCTGAGCCAGAGCATCTACCTAAGTATCTTGAAGTCATAGCCTAAAAAAACTGAAATAATGTGTGTCTGCAGTTTAAAGTCACTAAGTTTTAGGATAATTTGTCATATAATAATAGATAATACAATAATAGATCATTTATTTTTTAAAATTCAACGAGAATTTCTTGCATGTATTTGATGTGTTGGATTTTGGTCTGGGGCCTGGAGATGCAGGAGTGAACTTATAAATGTTCTGTCTGCTGTTGTGCTAATTAAGATATGGCAGGGAAAACATATTAAACAAGTAATTACCTAATTATAATTGTAATAGGGTCCATAAAGTAGGAGACAATTGGGCTATGATAGCATTAACTAATGTGCTGTAACAGACTTCTAAGGAATTAGGAGTTCCCATGTGACAGTACAGTGCTTTGGAAAGGTTCTGGGCAGCAGTAGAGTCCTGCAGTTAGGAAGGATAGTCCTACACCCAAACCTAGGTTTGCACAGTCTCTATCTCTTAACAATTGCATGAACGTAGGCAACTTCCTTACCTCCATGACCCTCAGTCTCCTCATTTGAAAGTGACCTCAACATTAGTTTTGGATGGATTGATGAGCAAAAGCATGTGAGGTGCCCAAAACAATGGTTGGCACATGACATCTACTCAATGGAAATTAGCAACTATGTGTGGAGTTTCTCTGGTACAATTTTGGATTCTAAATCAATGGAGTCAACCCATCATTTCTTAGAAGTCCAAGCTCTACTAAGAAGATTTGTGCATCAGTTTTATGAACTCAAAGTTGTAAGCAGCCACCTTCTCAGACACACCTAGGACTGAGAGGTTTAGAGTAATAGAAACAGCAGGGCAGGTAGGAGCTGCCCACAGAAGCTCTGTATCACATAGCCTCAGGAGAAAACCTACACAAACATCAATTCTTTGCCTTATGCAATTTGTACAGTTTTCAGTCTTACAACAACTTAGACTTACATAGCAGAATCCTTCCATGCAGACCCAACTAAAGGCTTTTTTTTCTGTCATCATTGCGTTTTTCTTTAAATGCTTAAAAAAATGCTTGTCATATGGTGAAATGTAATAGGGAACAGAAGGAAAATAATTCAGTTGCAAACACTTCAGCCTATACAAATGAATGAAGATGTATTTTTAAAGGATTTATCCAGTAAGATTAAACCTCAAAATAGCCTAGACATGTGAAATGAGTCAGCAGCATGCAAATAACATGATGATAAACTGTGTGTCTCCCAATATACAAAACCAAAGTGCCTGTCAAACATCCTGAACTGATATACCACCACAAAATTTAAACACACACACACAGAGTTTATGTGTGTGGAAAAAGTCACTCAAAAATGCCCTGTTGTCATGCAAGCCGAGTGTGATTTTAGTTGAGCTTAATCCTCCTTTTCCAAGTCTCTCCCCATTCTTCCACCATGCTATCCTGCAATTTGGACAAGTCTTTGTCAGAAAGTATTAAGACACCAAAAATAATCGTAATAATAATAAAAGCTGTCCTGCTAATTTGCTGATTTTTTCCCCTACTCATATTGTTGTTAGTTTCTCTTTCCATTACCTCCTTCAATGCTCAACAGATTTTGTGTTAACAGTAAATCCTGCCTTGGAATGATTGTTCCCAAATGATTGTTCTTGATGAGATGGGGAAAGACCATTACTTTTCTTATAACTTGCACTATTGTATCATATACAATAATCTTTTCCAGGCATTTCTATCACTACAGAGAGTTGATATTGATGCCAAGACTGTTAGAGGCACTAAAGTACTGACTGAAATTAACCACAAAATCAAACTTGATATGCAAAATGAACATATTTTGTTACCTCACTCACTCCAAGAGAACTGAAATTCTCTTTAAGAAATTCAGGATTTCCTTTGAGCAGCTCTACAAGTGTGAGGTGGAACAAATGGTTGTCCAGAGTCATTTTTTCCAAATTGCTTGGGGCATTCTGCACAACTTGATGTGCATATCCATGCTTTTCACTCAGAAGCAGTGGGAGTAATTAAAAAATATGGAGCTGCATCAAATAATCACAGTAAAGTTCACAGACAATATTGGGGTCATGAATTGATACAGGTAAAACTTTAACTCACATTCTCTAAGCAAATTACAAAAGTTGGTGTGAATTTTTAAAATATATGGCCATATGGAAGCTGGTGGTATGGTTAAAGGTATACTGCATATAGGCAAGATATTGAATTTTTTTCATGAAATTTGTGTTGGTTAAGACATTCCTTTCCCCCCCCCACAAAAAAAAAGATATTCTAGTTAGCCTGAATAAAAATGAAGTGTTTATTTTAAGGACAGAGAGTTGACTTGAACCTCAGGGCAAGATGAAGCCAGTTCTTGAAAGAACGAGACCTGGAAATATAGATAGCATTCTCTTTCCCTCCTGGTCCTGGGTATTCTTCATTACCTTGGCTGTGGCAGGCCTCCCAATAGCACAGATGAATTTAATACACAGTTTTCCCAGCATTTGTAGAACCAGTTCACTGAACCCCCATGAGTACATCAGCTCAAGCACCAGCCCTCCAAGGCCTCCTGCTCTGAAGTCTAAACCCAACTGACAGGTCCCTTTGAGTGCAGAGAGGGCCAAGTGGGTCTCTTTCCCTAGAGGTCTGAGTTTCAGTCCTTCTCTAAGCTTCAAAGTTTCCTCCCCTTGTTCCTTCAGTCCTTATGATGATAGTTGCTTTTTTTAATAAATATTTTTATTTTTGTTATAAGTGGACATAATGTCTTTATTTTACTTTATGTGGTGCTGAGGATCAAACCCAGTGCCTCACGCATGCTAGGCGAGTGCTCTACCTCTGAGCCACAACCCCAGCCCCATGATAGTTGCTTTTAAGTTTTCTTTATCTTTTTAGTCACAGACTTGACAAGTTTATACTAGCTAATAATTCTTTTCATTTAATTATTTCTTGTTCAAAGAACTAGTGGGTCTTCTGTTTTATTGGGACCCTGAGTGATGGGGCTGTTACTGATTTACATGATGTCTGCAGTCCTGCCAGATTTAAATTTGTCTTAACACATAAATGTACTTTTTGTCAATCACAAGTATTACACAGTGAGAGTCATAAGAGTAGGTGAGCATTAATTCGAATGTCTGTAGATAAGAGGTTTATTCTGATTATCTCATTTAGTCCTCGCAATAATCCTCTGAGGCATGTGATGTGGTTATCCTAGTTTTACAGAGGATGAAACGTTGTTCAGGAAATCGCAAAACCTATGCAAGGCAGAAGGCTAGCAAGTGAGAGAGCCCAGTATTCAAGTCTGATTCCTGGTTCTTCACTTTTCGCCTTTCAATCAGCTACCAACATACTCAAGTAGGGTGTAGTAGTCATTCAATTTCACAGCAGTTCTGCTCATACTGTAAGAGCAGAGTCCAGGATTTTATCTAGCTTTAAATGTCAAATGTAGTCACTATTATAGGAGAGCCACAGTGAATGTTTCTTGAGTTGAAGTTTGAATCTTGAAGAAACTGATTCAGAGGATTTGAAAAGACAGGATGACTCATGTAGGGAAGTTAAGCCCTAGAGCTATTTGGGACAGCCAATTGAAACGGCTTTCAAAGCAGACGCAGGACTTGGCATCTAAACAGTATGATTGTGTGCCCAGGAAAGGAGAATCGGTGCAATCTATCTGTATGCAGAAACCAAGTGAGTCCTTGGAAGCTGATGTCAACCTTGTAAGGACGAATCCAAATCCAGAAAAAAAAATTACTCCGTTGTGACCCCTACTTACAAGAGACCTCTAGTTTGAACTAAAAGCGAGGACTAGCATTAAGTTGAGCACACATCCAAATAAAATTTTCATCCTAAAACGTCCTCATACTTTAAAACAGTATTTGTTCCGTTTTTATATGGCCACACAAGGATCCCCTTACACTGCCTTATAGGGAAATATATCCTAATTTCTAGAAAGTGATAGCAGACAGTTACAGAAACTGTGTTGGCATTGACAGGACCCTTCCACTGAGGGATTACAAGAGGATTCACCCATTTATGAGGGAGTATTTCATCCTGCAAGTAGCATAACAACCTTCCTACACATCGATGACTTTACTATTGCAACACTGATATGTAACATAGTTGAAAGTTTAAATAAATTCAAAACACCAGAGTGACCTAAAGAATCAATTTATCTTGCTTTTCAGTGAAAATTTCCTATGATTTCAGGTGCAACAAAATATTTACTGACAAAAAGAAAGAAAAACAATTAGTTCAAAAACAGTGAAACCTTTTATATTGAAGTGCTTGGGAAATTATTTTATGTTTTCTTTCCTACTATACTCATTTGTTTGGTATTACTAAATACTCAGGCACCCAGCTGCTCACATATTTTTTTCAGCTGCTTGCTAAGAGGCCCTGAAATGTTTCAAAGTTCAAGTTGGTGTCAAGCTGTTGGATGCAAGTTTTCAAATACAACTTCTAGGCATAGAAGTCTGGTTTTTTGTTTGTTTGTTTGAGTTTTGGGGTGGGGTGATATTTCCACATAAGAATTTCACTTTTTTGTTTTCTTTTGCCTCTCAAATAGATAATTTTATATCATTCATTAAACTATGAATCTGTAAGAGTTGAATGTCACCAAAAAAATAAATACATTATTCATTTGTATTACAATGAAAACTTTTGAAAATATGTGATTTCATAGACTTAAGAATATTTAGTCTGTAGTAAAATATCCAAACTTTGCCCAAACCCAAGCAAACTAAAAATCTGAACTAATCTTTCTCAACCATCTACACTTCAGTTTCACCAAGGACATACATCAGGAAACATGAAATAATAAAACAGATTACAGTGTTCATGTTTGCCTCTCCAAATGCCAGGTAGTAGACTAACAGTCTCTAATCAAAGATTGAAAATCTGCATATAAGAATTTATAAACATCTGAGATCCAATCAATTGGAAAAACTGACTTTATCCTACACAGTACTTTTTTAATGTAAATAACAAAAAAGAAATGAGAATTTGGTCACATATTATGGTAGGAAAATCTCAAGTACTTTTGCTAATATTTAGAGCTTATTCCTATTAAACACACTCTTTTGAGCTTCAGTTGTTTCCAAACAACATCTGTGATCCATATTCCTAAATTCCACAGAAACATAAAATCCACATATTATTTGGTTTTACAACTG
The DNA here is from genome assembly GCF_964194105.1 of Spermophilus citellus. Classification (NCBI taxonomy): domain Eukaryota; kingdom Metazoa; phylum Chordata; class Mammalia; order Rodentia; family Sciuridae; genus Spermophilus; species Spermophilus citellus. The sequence goes on from NC_138182.1 coordinate 187,232,660, forward strand.
AGTATTTTGATATTTAGCTATATTAAAATAATGAGCCCAATTATTGGAGTCATCTTAAACCGTTTTCCCAGAAAAAGGAATGCATGGTATCAGCCAGCCCTTCCTTCTCCTGCCAACCATCTTGAACACTAGCTCACTGTGCATTCCCACAGGCCCTTTCTGATGTCAGCCCCGAGTTGCCTGCAAATTTACTACCTTATAGGAACTATCCAGTATCCTCACTGATTAAAAGGAAAAAAGATTTTAAAGGAATTATTTGCTATTTTTAATCATTTAAATAAGAAATCTATGGAACTGATGAAGGCAAATAATCAGAGTTTTTTTCCCCTTCTGCTCTAATAGCACCTAATAATAAAAGGATATTTTAATGTATCAAAAGTTGGATTCCCAAAATCATCTGAGTTATTAAAATGACCTTTCTTTAAAGTGTGATAAAGTACAGGAGAATATTGCATGTACATCTGTACATTTACCAAGTGAAGAATACCAATAGTCACAAGAGCTGGAAGAAATGTTCCCTGGTAACTCTAAAGTTTTCCAATATTGTGCCATTGCTAACCAGAACCAACTTGTTTCAAATTTGTTCTGAAACTGTCAACTAGAAACGTGTTTGTTAGGTAAGCAAATTATTTCCCAATAAATTGCTGGCTTCCTAAATCACTTGTTATGAAAAAAAAAAAAGAAAATCCCAAATTGCCAGTTTCATAATTTGATGATCACTGAGTTTCCATTTCCCAAAAGGGTCACCTGGCCTTACATTAGGTCAAATTACCACACAGCTATACCCCACCCCATGCTCCAGCCCCCCACTTCACCACACACGTCCCTTCTCACTGGAGACTGGCCTTTAGATGAGGCTGTGAAGACAACTTTTAATCTGATGCTGCTTACATGGACTATATTGGGTTTGGTTCTCATTCATGGCTTGTTTAAGACACAATTAACAAAGAACAGTCTAGAAGGAGAGGAAATATTAAAAACATCTGCTTATACCTGGCTCTCTGAATGGAGCACACATACCTCGCAGATGAGATGCACATTCTTCATCTTCAAGTTTTATACTCATAGCAGCCCACCTCAAAGTTTGACATGTACCTAAAAATGTGGGACAGAAAGAAACTTAACATTGACTGGGATGCACTGTGAACTGATTACAAGGGATGCTCTCTCATAGGGTGTCAGGGAAAAAACCTTCCAACAACACTTTGAGATTGGAACTATTATAACATCTTCCTTTCATGAATAAGAAAACAGAGATTCAGAGAAACTCAATGGCTCCCTGCTGTTCATTTTAAGTCAGTAGCCTCCATCTGAGTCCAGGGCAAATTGGATCTGTTCAAATAAAACTGAGTCTTATTCCTGGGCCAGTGATCAGCTGGGGAGATACAAAATAATAATCAAATGGTAAGTGGGTAGTGGGCATTTTGTAGTTTGTAGCACAACCTGTAATTAAGGATTATTTGAGTTTGTGGATATGGTCACAGACAGATTATCATTTTTAATCCTGTGCCTAACCAATGGCCATTATTTTTTAGAAGCCAACTATAGACAACATTTAGGTAATTACTTTCTTATCAATTAGGAACGTTTACAAGTAGAATAATAATATGTTTAGCTATTGCTGAATTTCCACTGGAAACCTGGTGACCTAAGTGCTACCCGTGCATCACCTTGCTCAGCTCTCACGGTAGCTGTTGTTATACCCCCACTTTCACAGATGGAGAAATTACAGTTTAGAGGTTAGGTTACTTTATCTAGAAGGAAGAATTTACCAGGAAGGAGGAGGTAAGATGCAAAACCAGAGGCAGAACGGCCGCACCGGAGATGAAGGGGAGCCCTGGAACATGAGGTAGCTGAAGCAGTTCTCTTCCACAGAGCAACACTCAGCCTAGTGGAAGCTGTGGGACCCTGAAGTCATCACCAAATCAGTACCACATTCCCTTTGGACCCCTCTGCTCCCAAGCCCTCCAGTGGGCTTCCTTCAAACATGAAGTCTGAGGATTCAGATGCACTCCACAAGGCCTGTTAGTGAAAACAGCACAAAATTTCCCTCCCTTCACCATTAGCTCTACTGATATGCAGGCACTCGCCCATAAAACTTCCAATCTCACCTAGACATCCGTGAGGCGCATACTTTGAGACACTGAGATTCTTGGTTGAGGCTCATTCCAGCCCCTGGGATTTCCTGACTCACCATTAATGAAGGTCACTTTTACTTGCAAAATGGAAGTCAGCCATCACAGTTTGGTTATTTATTGCCACTCAATAATTGGCCCCCAAAGGTAGTAGGTTAAACTAACAACCACTTCATAATCACTCATGATTCTGTGGGTCAAACGAGGCTTGGCTCCATGGTTTTGCTGCTATTCTTGCTTCAGTTCTCTCCTGCCATCTGTAATCAGTCTGGAGCTCACCAGGAACATCATTCAGATTAAGAGCACTTACCCTCTTCCACCTGCCCTACTCCCTTCATAACAACTTTCTACACATCACATCCATGACTCCCTGACTTCCCTTATAGCCTGAACTTTATTTTACGGTCCTCACCATACTTGAAATGTCTGTTGGCTGTGTGTTTCACCCAGAGGTTACAAACTTCGTGAGGGCAGGACCATCTCCATTTTATTCATCCCTATATCATCTGTGGTATACGGCTCCCTGCCCACCATGTGTCCAATGACCATTTCAATGATTGAATACATGACCACTCTGAAGCTGTATTTTCCTGAAGTTGTCACTTCTCCTGAATCCCAAACATACTCTATTTTTTCCATTCATACTAAACCAAAGAGAAGGATGAAATACTATCTGAGGTATCCCAACAATAACAAATCACTCCTTTCCAAATTATTTACCCATTCCAAGTGGAATTGGTTTATGAATGTGACAAGAATATTTGGAAACTTCCTTCCATTAATGACCTGTTCATTTAATTTTATATCTAAATAGAAAAAAATAAGATTCTTATACTTGATAAAGTTGTGATTTTAAAAACCCAACATCCCCACCCCACCCCCATAGCAGAGTTTAGAGAGCAAAAAGAACTATAGTCCCAGCTGAGTTAAATGTTTCTCAATTCTTAAAAAAAAAAGTTTCCTAACTTGTTGACTTTTGCAGTTTTTGGCTTTCCCTCCAGAAATACACAGGAACTGTTTAATTTGATGTTCATTGAGACAAATGCCATAATATGCCTTAGGAAAACCAGCTGATAGGAAAGTTTGACTTGTGAAATAATTTCACTTTGATGATCTCAACCAAGCTATTGATTTTTTGTCAAGGATTTTATTCTGAAAAGGCATAATATCAAAAATAAAGTCAAGCAGAGCAACAGTTACTTAACCACATTGGAACCCAAGTCTGTCAGATTTCTGTTGCTGGAGACATTTCACTAAGCAGATACCATCTTGAATCTCTGTTTATATTGTCAGAGTCTGATTTCTAGTCCTTATTGCCTTTTTTTAAACTGTGGTTATTACTGGAACATTCATGCTGACTTATTCATTCTAATCAGAATTTTCTTTAAACTCTGCCAGAGAAATCCAGTCACCAATGCAGCTACAGTGAACCACAACCCAACTTCCACCAAAGGAGCCATTTCTGCTTATTGATTTCTCATGTATGAAATTCGGAGCTGAGAACTGGAGATACATTGATAAAGACCCAGGAGTCTCTTTGTACCTGATCCAGAGAGCTGCCCTACTCACCTACACCTACAGGTGTTTTAATTTCACTATCTTCACTACTATCTTCTCTTTGTTGTTTTTTCTTCCCTTCTAGGCATTTCCTTTCTCTGTCTCTCCAGTATGGCTGCAATCTTTTCCTCTATCCTTTGAGGATAGCGTAGTTTGGGAGTTTGTGCAATGTTTTTCTATTTCCACGTTGAATGCTTATATTAGAAGCAGCACCAAGTATGTTATTTTATATTTGATTTATACTCACAGGAATTTATGGAATTGTCTGCTTGGGGTTCTTTGCATTTTCAGAAACTAAAATAGTATCAGACACATTATATTAGTTTACAGGTATTTAATACATATTGTAGCATAAGAAACCTTCACCAGTGAAGGTTGAAAAGTGAGAGCTGTGTTCTTCAATGACTCCGCAAATCTGGTGCCAAACGATTTTGCTGTCATGGAAATGAGTGAACACATTCCATCGTTAAACATCACCATCTATTAACTGAACAGATTGATCTTACAGGTTCTGTCAGCCAAAGTAAACACTCAGTGTTAAACATTCAGCACCTAGATAAAGGAAATGGAAAAAGGATGGATTTGGGTATAGGATTCATTTGGAAGGAAGGATTTATAAAGCCCAAGGATTGGTCCTTAAGTACCCATTTCAATTTTCTTCAGTCCAGTCTAATTTCCATTGAGATTAGCCAAAAGCATTAACAAAAGCAGAAAGAGATTTCTGGTTTCCAGAAATGAGTCCTTGGGCCACAGTCAAAGCTATCACTTCAGATGAAAATAATAGGATTTACCACACCAGAGAGGTAGGTGTTCCTGTCTTCTTGTACTCTCCAGTATTGGGAATGGGGGGGCCAGTGTGACAAGTTTACTCAGGCTGCTAGTGACTGTCATCCAGATTCTAAGACATAAGAGACAAACTTATGGTCTAAACATGAAATGGGCCCGCCAATGTATGACCCATGCTCCTCTTTTAATTAATTGCCAATAAAGTCAGGAGAATTCAAGTAAAATCTGTTTTCTGTCTTTAAAGATAAAAAAAAAGATATAACAACACTGGACCCCAAATCCCAAATTGTAGCAACAATCAGCTAGTGTTGAAGTCCAAATTACCATACAGCAGTTTGTCCTTATCTGCTACTTCAGTTGCCCATGCTCAACCATCGCCATCATGGCTAGATGACATTACAAGACTCACATCATTCACCTCATTTCGTCTCATCACATAGGAATTGTAACATCTCACATAATCACAAGAAGAAGGGTGCCTATAATACAATAAGATTTTGAAAGAGAGACTATATTCACATAACTCTTATTGCTGTATAATTATTTCATTATTAGTTATTGTTAATTTCTTACTATGTCTGGTTTATAAATTAAACTTTGTCCTAGGGGAGTATGTTCAGAGAAAATGTAATACATCTAGGGTTTGGCATTTCATCATCTGCTGGGTGTCCTGGAGTCCTGTAGTCCTGCCCACTGCTTATTTTCACTCTGATGTAGGAAATGGTTTCAATCTCCATCCCTCATCAACCCACATTTCTTTCTTACAGCCTGCTCATCTCACACATTTACTTTATGTGTCCTGCCTTTGCATGCAACTATTCCACAAGTGTTATTAAATATAAACCCTTCCTGCTGAGGTTCACCCCAGTTTCTCTGTAAACACAGTGTTCTGACCAAGGATCTATCTCTCATTCTGCATCAACTGGTTAATTTCATTTAGAGGAGTCCATTCCTCCCAAACCTCAGTATACATGTGATCACTGAAGGGGTGGGGGTCGGTCAGCAAAAAGACTAGGAATCTATCCCTTCTATGACATGGATATAGACAAAGCTAATCAACATAACTGAGTACCTCCTAATAACTCCTCTGACACACTTAACATGGATGGACTCAATAAGAACTTGGCAGAAGATAAAAACAAGCAGTGTCAAAAGGAAGACACTTCTGAATGCACTCAGTGCCTACCTTCATTAAAGTGCACATTGAACCCTTATGCACACATCTAGAGCTATATACACGTGTGCAATCATACACAAAACTACACTGTCTCCTTTGGAATTTCTAAGATATTTATACCCTAAATACATTTTCAATGAAACACAATCCAAAAAAGCAATACAAATACCAATTACTAATTCGTAATTTAATAATACCAATTTGCCAATTTCTCATGATCGTAGACATTGCTTTATTAAACTAGGCGTTATCAACGGGCACCTACTCAGAGGGCAGGGACCTCATTCTTTAGAGAGCAGGGACCTCATCTCCTCTGGTCCTTCACTGGGCTTCATGGGAAGGAAAGGCTCAGCATAGCCTTCTCCTATGGTTTCTTTTTTGTTAAATGGTTCTCCCCTGGATACACACCCAGCTATTTGCTTATAAGGGCTGGAGGTGTGTGTTGCGTGTTGACAGTGGACAACCAGTCACTCAATTGTCAGCCAGATCATTAACATGTTCTAGCCTCTTCCTTGGAATGCACGTGCTCTGGTCTTCCATGGTCCTGAGATTCAGAACCTCAGAAGGTGAGACTCTGGAACCACTTGAAGGGCCCCCTTTAATATCTGGTTATATGTATAACATTATATGCACGTGCATGTGACACACACCCACATATTGGAAGGGACATTTGCCAAACGTTGACGTTGGTTGTCTCTAGGTGAAAGAATTTTGAAGGATGTTCCCTTGTTCTATAACCTTCCTTCTGAACATGTACTATTTTTTGGAAACCAGAAATGAAAAAACGGAAAGAAAGAGCACCAGAGTTGGAGCCTGTGTCTTTGGATTCATGGCTGAACCATTTAACAAGTTCTGCAGCCAAGGTATAATTATTTAAATTTATCCATGAAATAATTTAAGTAATTAGATTAGAATAACCCATGATGACCAGCCAGGAAAAAAAAAAGAGAAAGAAAATAAAAACAGGACATTTATTCATGTTTTTTACCAAAAATTTCAGAATAAATACCATATGTATGATAAGTGTGTTTCTTTATTAAGCACATACATCACAAACAGTTGCAGAGAGCCAAACTAGGTTAAAATAAGGAGCCAGAGATAAATAAAAACCAATACCTAGTCTCAAGGACCTCAGTGAGAAAGGAAGAACTGCAAAGGTACAGTGGGGTAGAGTGTCAATAGCTGTGTCTGGAAAGTGCAGACTCATTCTAAGAGGGGCAGGTCAGAACTGCTCTCTAGGCCAGTGACACAGGAACCCAATAGGGTTTTGAAGGGTGGGTAGGGATTCACAAGACAGACTGGGATTCTACTAAAGTTGCTCTAGCATTTTGGAAACAAATTAAATACTGTGATGAGAACTTGAAGAGATGGATTCTCCTTTGATGTTTTCTGGCTTAATCATTGACAGTGTCTTCTGACACTCTGCCTACCCCAACCCCACTCTTCACCTGCACCAGTCAGGAAGGCTGAGCACACATCGGTTTGTGGAATCTCTTTACTCTGTAGGGGAGAACACGCAGTTCTTAAGACTCACTTGGGTCTGAGTTGCTTTCTAATACTGAAAATGCAAAGTGAACAAGATTCTTATCTATTTATTAAGACATTCACAGAGTTATCTAAGACACATGCCACCCATCCTCCCCCTCCAACCCCTCAACAAATTCCTGTTGCTGTAAACTTGAAAAATAATCAAACCTACTTTTTCAAGGTTCTTCTAACTCTCGAAGTTTTCACTGATCTGCTTCCCTCTGATGTGACGAACTAAGGAGAATAATTCCCTCAATGCACGTGGAACCACTGCACATAATTAGCACACCTAGAGGGTTCCACAGCCCAGCTCATGAGGGGATTGAAACACATATGGGCTCTACAGAAGGTCTGATAATTAGCAGTCATATAAGTAAAGATACTCTGAATATTTGTTCACCATTTATTCAGCAGACAGGTGGGAAAGTGCATAAAGACTGAGAATGGAGGGCTCTGGGCAGGCTCTACCTCTCCATTAACATTCCAAGTGATTTAATTCTGCCCTTGATTTAACTTGCCCTAACCCTACTGCAGAGATGAAACCATGAGGAGCCATGGGATCATGCTTTTTAGAAGGCCATTTGATTATCTAATGTGCCTGCACATGCCCCTTGCATGTCCTACCCTCTTTACCCCCATGTATCTCATTAGAATATCCACTCACCTATGCAGAGTGAATTTGTCTCTCCCTGAGGGGAGTCAAGGAACGCATATCTGTTTTCATCTTGTTACATGTATAGTGCCACTTGAGTGGTCCTTTTAGTTGGCACCACCCAGTCACCCAGTTTGTAAGTATCAACCCTAATCTCTTCTGGTATCCCATGAAGAGATCTTCCAAAGAAATGAATAACCCCACATTTACATTTCTATTCTCGAGTATAAGACTCACTTCCAAATCCTAGTAAATTTTTTCTGAAAAGGAAATTCTGTTTTAAAGTTCAGCTGAAATTCTGATTGATTAATCTCTTTCTGGTTGGATATTTTGTTTGGTGCTAGTGACACAGAGCTGAGTATGTCAGAGTCCCAGATGCACATCCTGGGTTTATCTCTGGTTGTTGAAGTTTGACCCGATTCCCAATGTTCAAATGACAGTATCATTACGATCCATTTCCAAGTTCACTTTAAGAAGTTCAGTGCCCAGTGTGCCATGTCAGACATCACTCTTGCTCCAACAGAGTGTCTTAAAGGGCCCAGGTGATTCTGCAAAGCATGGGGAAGGTTTTCCTGGGTAATTCATTCATTTTATAGCTAACAGAGGATCTAAGGAGCTCACGCAGAATCTAAAATCTAAAGTCAGTCTGAATTTCAGCATCTTACTTGGTGATCATCTTTCTGTTCTTTTTACAGTTTGTGGTATGGTTTCCCTCACCACATTCACACCTGTCTGTGGAAAAGGTTTGCACAGTGCAGAGTGTGGTTTAAAACACATGCAAGCTTCATCCAAATTCTCAGAGCCTGCCCTGTTTGTTCTTAAAGTCAGCCAAGTAGAAAACTCATGTCTATTTCTAATTCTAGCAGGAGATAAGCTGGAGAGAGAGAGAGAGAGAGAGAGAGAGAGAGAGAGAGAGAGAGAGAGAGAGAGAGAGAGAGAGAGATATTATTACCAAACAATGATCAAGATAAAAAAGAAGTTGGGCTGAGTGAGATGGAATGGGTAGAGGAAGACACATGGAAAGAGGTGCTTTTGGAGATGTAAGTGCAGCCAGGTCATGGAGAGGCTCTTTGCTTCCACCAGAAAGTGGAAATACTGGAAGATTTTAATTAGAAGAGGATCACTGTTCTTAAAAAATACAGCTGTTATCACATATACACAATTTTTATCCTGCCTTCCAATGTGACATTACCACTAAGCATTATTTTAAGTTAATACAAACTTAGTGTTGATGGTAGTTCCATAAGAAAATTTACCTTAATCACTTAACTGCTGAAATTTAAATTTATTTTAAGTTATCCATTCACTATTTTCTCTACCCCACAAGACTATTGGTGCCCTTGAGTGAAGACTGAGTCTGCCTTCCTCTTAACCTTTATTATTTAAAGTAGAGCGTGAAACAAATAGAAGCTAAACCAGTTGCTTCCCCACCAACATTTTCCAAGGGCTTTTAAGGATCCTCTTCAACTAGTTCTATCTTGGGAGGAATACTTTCCTCTTTAGTTTTCAAAATTTTTTATTTGTCTTAATTAGTTATACATGACAGTAGAATGCAATGCACTTTAATATACCATACATAGATGGGATATAGTTTGTCATTTTTCTGAGTGTACATGTTGTAGAATCACATTGGTCATGCAGTCACATATATACATACAGTAATAATGTCTGTTTCATTCTACTATTCTTCCTACTCCCACATCCTCTCCCCTCTCTTCCCTTCACTTCCCTCTACTTAATGTAAGTTAACTCTATTCTTCTCAAGTGCCCCATCCCTCTTAATGTGAATTAGCATCTGCATATTAGAGAAAACATTCAGCCTTTGTTTTTGGGGGACTGGCTTATTTCACTTAGTATGATATTCTCCAACTCCATCCATTTACTGGAAAATCCCATTATTTCACTCTTCTTTAAAGCTGAGTAATATTCCATTAAATATATACAGCACATTTTTTTATCCATTCAACTATTATTAAAGGACACCTAGATTGGTTCCTTTACAGTAGCTTAGCTACTGTAAATTGAGCTGACATGGCTGCATTACTGTAGTATGCTGATTTTAAGTCCTTTGGATATAAACCAAGGAATGGGATAGCTAGGTCAAATGGTGGTTCCATTCCAAGTTTTCTTATGAATCTCCATACTGATTTCCATGGTAGTTGCGCCAATTTGCAGTCCCACAAGCAATGTATGAGTGTACCTCTTTCCCCACATCCTCATCAACATATATTGTTTCCTGTGTTCTTGATAATTGTTATTCTGGCTGGAGTGAGATGAAATCTTAGAGTAGTTTTGATTTGCATTTCTATACTTGCCAGAGATGATGAACACTTTTTCATATATTTGTTGATTGATTGTATATCATCTTCTGAGAAGTATCTGTTCAGGTCCTTAGCCCATTTATCAATTGGCTTATTTGTTTTTTTGATGTTAAGTATTTTAGGTTCTTTATATATCCTAGAGATTAATGCTTTATCAGAGGTGCATGTGGTAAAGATTTTCTCCCAATCTCCTCACATTATTGATTGTTTCCTTTGCTGAGAAGAAGTTTTTAATTTGAATCCATCCCATTTATTGATCCTTGGTTTTACTTTTTGTGCTTTCTTGTTAAGGAAGTCAGATTCTAGGCTGACATGGTGAAGATTTGGGTCTACTTTTTCTTCTGTTAGGCATGGGTCTCTGTTCTAGTACATATTTCTTTGATCCACTTTGAACTGAGTTTTGGGCAGAGTGAGAGATAGGGGCTTAATTTCATTTTGCTACATATGGATTTCCAGTTTTGTCAGCACCATTTGCTGAAGAGGCTATCTTTTCTCCAGTGAATGTTTTTGGCACCTTTGTCTAGTATGAGAAAACTGTATTTATGTGGGTTTGTCTCTGTGTCCTCTATTCTGTACCATTGATCTACAATTCTATTTTGGTGGTAATACCATGCCATTTTTGTTACTATAGCTTTGTAGTATAGTTTAAGTTCTGGTATTGTGATGCCTTCTGCTTCACTTTTCTTGCTAACGATTGCTTTGGCTATTCTAGGTCTCTTATTTTTCCAAATAAATTTCATGATAGCTTTTTCTATTTCTATGAAGAATGTCAATGGGATTTTAGTAGGAACTGCAGAAAGCTTTTGGTAGTATGGCCATTTTGACAATATTAATTTTGCCTATCCAGGAGCATTAAAGATATCTTCATCTTCTGAGGTTTCCTTCAATTTCTTTAGTGTTCTGTATATTTAATTGCAGCAGTCTTCCACCTCTTTTGTTAGATTTATTTCCAGGTATTATTTTATTTGAGGCTATTATGAATGAGGTAGTTTTCCTAATTTCTCTTTCAGTGGATTCATCACTGATGTATGGGAATGTGTTTGATATATGGATGTTGATTTTGTATTCTTCTATTTTGCTAAATTCACATATTAGTTCTAGAAGTTTTCTGGTGGAATTTTTTGAATCTTCTAGATATAGAATAATGTCATCAGCAAATAGTGATAGTTTGAATTCTTCTTTACCTATTTGTATTCCTTTAATTTCTTTCTTCTCTCTAATTGCTCTGGCTATGTTCCAAGGATGATGTTGAATAGAAGTGGTGAAAGAGGACATCCTTGCTTTGTTCCAGTCTTAGAGGAAATGCTTTCAATTTTTCTCTATTTAGAATGATACTGGCCATGGGATTAGCATATAAATAACTTTTGCAATGTTGAGGTGTGTTTCTATTATCCCTAGTTTTTCTAGTGTTTTTAACATGAAGGTGTGCTGTATTTTGTCAAATGCTTTTTCTGCATCTATTAAGATGATCATACGATTCTTGTTTTTAAGTCTATTTGTATTCCCTGTCATTTTGACTTATTTCTGGTTTTTAATTTGACTTAGTTTCTCCTTTGGTTGAATATTCCTTTAGTGTAGATCCTCCCTTTGCTAGTTTTCACTTTTTTTCCCCACTTCATCCTCTTGGAGTATTTTTGTTGAGAATGTTCTGTTGACTTTTAGTTGTGAATTCTTTTAATTTTTGTTTATTATGGAAGGTTTTTAAGTTCATCTTCAAATCTGAAACTTAATTTTGCTGGTTGGCATCCATTTTCTTTTAGAACTTGAAATATATTATTCCAGGCCCTCCTAGCTTTGAGGGTCTGGGTTGAGAAATCCATCAAGTTCAGAATTGGTTTCCCCCTATATGTGATTTGATTTTTTTCTCTCAGGACCTTTAAGATTTTATATTTATTTTGTGTGTTATTCATTCTCACTATAATGTGTCTTGGAATGGGTCTGCTGAAATTTTGTACATTTGGGGTCTTGTAACCCTCAGTGTGTCATTCTTACTACTGCTTACGTTCAAGTAACCTGGTCACCAGTCCCACGTCACCCAAGGAGTAGCCTTGACTTCCATGTGATACACCTTGAGCTGAAGACTGAAGGGACCATCCCTCTCACCCCCACAGCACACAGACTGTGTGAGATGGAAACTCTTGAATGTGATAAAACTACTGGTTTAGCAGGCTCTCACTCAGCTCAGTGCTACTTGTCTAGAAATATTAATTCAATTTTATAAGGGAAGGATGCTTCCTTTTCTTGTGCCACTCTTGGGCTGATTCAGAGAGAATGTCACCATAGGAAGCTGAAGCCAAGCCCTTACTTCCTGAAAAACAGGAAGTTGTCCAGGACTGCTTCTAACTTGCTCTTTCCTTTTTCTCCATTTAATTCATCAGAGCTTCCACAATCTGGATTCCCAAGTGACACGAGAACCAACCCGTGATCTCCCCCAGAATCCCATGCAGAGGTCTCCTGAAGAAATGAAGAGTCTCACAATTCTTTTTATTAGGGGCCAAAGCAGGCCCATTCCCAAGTCTCAGTAAATTCTTTTTGATAAGGGAAAAGTCATTCAGGAAGATTACAATTTATAGGAAGTGAGGAGATGACTGTTCTAAGAAAAAAACTGTTAGAGGGACAAATGATTTCCAAAAAAGGGAGGCACGCAATTAATTTTTACCCTGACTGAGAAAAGGTGAAGTTAATGGAGGGAATAGAATCTCAGGGAAATTAAAGCCAACATGCTTCTGGCTTAGTGATGATACCCCATGAACTAATTAATTACCTCCAAGGGGATTGTGGGGCTATGAACTTCTCTTCATGAAGGAAAAAAAAAAGTAGAGGAAGAACCATAGTGTGAATCTATTCTAAGGGCTAGAAATTAGCTTGAGGAAAAAAAATAGCTGAGATACTGGAAATGAAAGAAAAAAAAGGGCAAAAGCCTTCTCGACAGTAATGAGTAGGAGGACAACTACTTTAAATAGCATCTCTGAGCTGGCTAATGCTGTCATGATCTGATGCAGGACGGGGTTATGGATCTGTCTCCTTCCTTCCTCCTTTCTGTTTCCCTTCTCCCTTCTTCCCCTCTGCCCTGCCTTCCTTCCTCTCTCATCCAGTGAGTGAACCTACATTGTGGGAAGGGTACTTTTCCAGGCACTAGGAAAAGAGTGGTATGCAACAGTTACAAATGACATTCACTCATAAAGAGTGAGAGGGGGAGAAATTTTCTACCAAATTTCTACTAGGAAAGGAGCAGTAAGAACTTTTTCTTGGAAAAGAACTTTCCTGATGAATGGATAGGATAGAAAGTAATACCTAAACAGGTCTAAATGCAGCTGAGGACTAGATAGGAAAGAGCTATAGAGGTGAAGGGAAAGCTTCCCTTCCTCTATCTGTATGGTTCACTGAAATGAACTGACGACAGACAGATTACCAGGAGGAAAAGGCATACAAATGTATGCCTGTTTATAGAACATCATGAGAAGGTGAGTACCTAATAACCCAATAAGATTCAAATACTTCATCTACCTTTCTTCATAGGGAAGAGGGGAAGGCAGGCAATTTTGAGGGGTAGTAAGTTTCTAAATGATCCTCTTCGGACATTGGATGGGAATAGGAGACAGGCAATAGCTTGTGACAAAGTCTACCCAGGTGCAGTAATATTCCTCAGTCTTCCTCCTTGTGATATGAATTTAGTTAATAAGCCTCAGGCAGACGACTGAGGCAAATCTTTCTCTTTTTTGGAGACCTGGTCTTTAGGCAGATAAGGAGGTATCAGAGTCAAGCCTCTCCAACATCTGCTCAAATCCAAACCATTTAAAATAACCAGCATTCAGAGTGCCATTCTTCAGGGAGACATTCCCCAGAGTCCATCAAAGGCAAAGGGAGACAGTCATTGACGTGCCAGAGGGGACACGGGTAAGCAAGACAGAGTGATCAAGATGGTGAAATGCTACACTCCACAACATGACCCTTCACCAAAGTCACAAAATGTTCAGTGTAGACTCATTATGAAATCCCGTAAGGGAGCGGAGTTCTGTTTATAGGGCATCACAGAGCACAAGAGAAACAGTATGCAAGCTGCTAGCAGGACCACCAAGAAGGATGACAGTGAAGTCACAGGGACTCATAGAAATGCTTTGGACATTACAGGCCAGTAATAGGGATCCAGGTTGAGTTTGATCAGATTTTCCAAGGACCAGGGGCCTTGTAGGCTACATTAGAGTTTCACATTCAATTGGTCATAGGAAAACATTGGAAGTCCTTATGTATATCACCTGAGGACAGAAGAAAAAAGTGCACATTACAAAGCCCAACCCAGAAAACACTTTATATCATCAATAATCAGGGTCTTCGACCCCCAAGTAGCCATAGGTAGGAATCAAGAAATCCATGAGCTCCCTGAAATTGTACATGAAATGTTATGAAAAAAATATATATATATGGCTTTAATTTCCCTGAGATTCTCTCCCCTCCATTAACTTCACCTTTCCTCAGTCAGGGTAAAAATGTATACATACACACACACACACACACACACACAGACACACACACAGACACACACACACACACACACATATGTAGATATATTTTTTCCCATGCTCTTGCATGGTAAACTCTGAGTTGAAGGAAATTCTTCCAGAGGGTTAGTTTAACTGTTATTATTGTGATGCATCAAATTAAATTACAGATTGAATCCTGCAAAAGAAGTGTCTCAGAGATGTGTCTCTCCTGCTGGGGATGAAATCAATAGGATGTCTACAGGGCAGCAGGACAGAAGAAATCACTGGGGACTTTTGACTCTGTGGTTGCCCACTTACCCCTAGAGATTGCCATCACACCCTTTAGAAACCTCCCAAGGTCGTCATGCTTGCTTGGCTCTGCTGGTGTTCTTTCAGCTTGCTGTGGGGGTAGCTTAGCAGACCACAGGCACATGTCCTTAGGAAAACAAGACTTGCAGCGGAATTATATCCTCTTGCAAAACAAGTTGTGTGCATGGCTGAGGTGGAGGTGGACACCTCCAGTGAGATTAAGCTCTGGAAGTCCTACAAGGTAACCCCAGGTTGTTAACCTAAAACAAAGAATAATTCAGACCCTGGCTGGAATTCCAGCTCTACACGGAGTGGGAAAGAAGGCACAGGGCTGGATTTTCTCCTCAGCACCTGGTGGTACAGAACCAGCTGGGATGGCATTTTGCTAACCACTGGTTCGTTGGCATATCTGCATGGTACAACAGTTCTGTCATTCTAAAGCAAAGAAAGAAAAGATAGAAAAAGAAATTCTTGTGAAAGAGCCAACACAAAGGAGTCATTTTTCAGGTTGAGAGGGTGACATTGAACAGCTTCAAACCCCATAGGAGTAACACCTGAGGATGCTTAAGGACACAAACTCCAACTTCATTGTCCATTTATTATGTTCAGCCTGTCTCAGCAACAGCTGAAGAAGCCTTTTCTAAGTTGTCCTGCATGAGGCCCTAGGACTGCTCAAGACTCACAGCATCCAACTCCCAGCCCTGGCAGCCAACTGCAGCATTGCTCTTCTCAAACATCTTCAGCCTCAGATGGCCACTTGTTGGACATGCAGATCCTCAGGGCCCACCCTAGACTGAATCAGAAAGTTTGGTGGTAAGCCCAGCAATCTGTCTTTGACAAGCTCCCAGAGGATTTAAAGTATAACGGAAAAGTCCAGCAGACTCAGGGTCAGCCAGGTTTGGAGTCCCACTTTTAAGACTAGTATAACACTTCAAGCCAGGTACTTTCTGAGCTGTGGTTTCTTTCTGCTCTATTAGAATAATAATGTTGACAACAGGGCTGGATAAAGAAAAATATACATAAACCTCTTAGTGTTTGGTAATTGTTCATTCAGCGAATGGTAGCTTCCACTCGGGTCAAAGGAACTCTAGTTGATCACTTTGCACTAAAGTCTAGTGAACCAGCACCACATCTAAGTATCATTCCATTCAAGCTCTTTATAAAACTATAGAAACTTTGTTTCTCAGAGAAAGGGGCACCTGTATCAGAATTAACTGGGGTACCAGTTAATAAAGAGATTTCTAGTGTTCCTGCCAAACCTACTGAATCTGCATCTTGTGAAACAGAACAAGGTGTCCACAAGTTTAAAATGTTTCCCAGAAGATTCTTCAGTAAATTAAGATGTGAGCCTAGCACGGTAATCCTAGGAGCTCAGGAGACTGAGGCAGGAGGATCACAAGTTCAAAGAATAGCTCACTGTTCTGCCAGCAAGCAGAGCCATGAAGGGAAATTCTGCTAGTGTGTCCAGAGCCCTCGCCTTTGGTGGCTGATAAGCTGCAGACCGGAGACATCCAACCTAAAACTGAGGTAGTTTTATTTGTTTCAGAAGGAACATATTCTTGGTGCTAGTAAACAGAACTGGATTTATTGGGGGACTAAAACTGTAGGTATTTGAAGCAGAAAATTCCAAGAGATTTATTTTTCAAGGAAGATATAGAACCTCTTTAAGGAGTTCATAATCTGTCAGTGTGGGAAACAGCTCCAAAACTCAGTATTCTCTCTATTACTATCTAGATTGCCATTTAATTGTCTTCCATTTGAGGATGAAATAATGGAGGTGCAAACAGATATGTTGCTTTTTCAGGTTCACCGTGGGCAAAGTGCGAAGCGAGGAAATGTGACTGATGGCCACAGAGTTCTAAGTCCTTGCCACTCCAAGAGGAGTTCCTATACCAGCATCTTCCAGGAGCTTTTGAGAAAGTCAGAATCTCAGACCCCACCCGACACTTTTTTTCTTTTAACTAGACTCTGCATTTGAAGAGATTTTCAGACACAGTGAAGTTTGAGAAGCAAGCTCTACAACACAAGGCATTTCTCCAAGTGTGTTTGAAGTCCCACTGTGGGAAGTATCACCCGTGGGAGCCAGATGTGGGGGCACACACCTGTAATCCCAGCTTCTCAGGAGACTGAGGCAGAAGGGTCAATCCCAATCAAGTTCCAGGCCAGCCTTAGCAATTTAGCAGGATCCTGTCTCAAAATAAAACCTAAAAAGTTTTAGCTTATTGTAGCTTAGTGGTAGATTCCTTGCCTAATGTGTGTTAGACCCTGGGCTCAATGCCCAGTACCACACACCAAAAAATGACCTGTGGGTGCTAGGTAACTATAGATTTCAGACCTTCCCTCTGGAAGCAAAGATAGAACACTCTTCACAATTATTTTCAAAACCCTGGCATTGTCAACAAGTTTTCCAGGTGATTGTTATGTCTGCTTAATTTTGAAAATCACTGCTTTTGTTTCTCCAGCCTCTAACCCTGGCTTGGCAGTTAAGAGTTAGAACAAAAGGGTCAAATTGGAGCACTTGAGCACTCTGCAGGCAGTGAGGACAAAAGGAATTTGGAGAACAGCACAGAGCTTCAAATCAAGGTAGGCCAAGAAGAACTTGATCTTTCTGACTTTAATATGCTTCAAACCCCAACTGTGCCATGAGCTTTTTATTCAAAGTCTAAATTTAGGGCTGTTGTTGTTGTTGTTGTTGTTGTTGTTTTGGTTTGGTTTTTAAAGGATGCCTTTGTGAAAACCTACCCTGTTACTAATTCAAAGGCCAGTACTCAAGTTATGTCTTTTACCTTGAACCTGTTGACATAATAATTTTCTCCTCCACCAACTCAAAAATGGGAAGTGGTGTCTCAACATGTTTCAGAACACTCCAGAGGAGTGTTGGTGAGGAAGATATGGCACATGCCTGGTATATAGATGTGGTGATGTGATATTTGTATCCTTAAAGGTAACAAGAGAGTAAGGTAGGAGGATTTCATTGTCAAGCTCTTGTTTGAGTTTTATGGTGACACCATTAGAGTCCCCAAAGTGGGGGAAGTGGCAAAATGCATAAAAGACCTGGGATGTGAGTCCTAGTCCTGTTCTGGTACTAGCTAGTGGCCCAGCTACCAACTGACTCCAGGGCAGTTCATTTCTTCAAGACACGGTCCCCCATTTGTTAAAGGAGAGGGTTTTTTTTCAGGTATTACAATTCCAGCAACCTAGAGGGTGCAGGTAGGTGCTAGAAACAAGTGAGATCAACTGCAGATCAGTAGGAAGCAAGAGCTGTGGAGAGCATGCCCCTCCTGGGGTGACATGTGTGCTTCTTCCTAAAATATTGTCCTGGCCAAACAGCGAATCTCCAGCTGCATTTAACCCTTCCAGCTCATGGACTTAGCATTTAGCTTAGAATCTGTCAGTCATTGGATATTAACATGTCCTCTGTCTGCTGGTATTAGACCAGAATCAGGAGGAGGTTGAGGAGACCCAGTAGAAGAAGTGGGGAATCTCCTTCCTAGTACTTAAACAGGGGACAAGTAGCAAAGTACTGAGCTTCCCATAGGAAAACTGAGGACACGGTGCTAAAGATGAACCTATATATTTTTCTTAAATGTAATGAAGCTGAAAAAATATTCTGAAGAAGATATTTATTTTAGTAAAACTTCTGAGAAGTTTTGATACAAGGACATACGAAGGGGTTTGGGTCACTCTTGTTTATTTTTTTCTTTTGTCTCATCAATGAAGAGAGGATTAAGATTTCAAATAATAATAGAGATGTCTGATTGGTACCAGTATGGAAGTGCATGGTTTGGATAACATGCTCAACCCTTTCAGGGAAAACATATTTTTTTCAAATTCTATATTTCTAAGCATATAAAGGATCTTCCATCCTCTGATTATTAATTCAATGCAGTGATTCTCTGCATCCACAACATCAGAATCACCTTCAAAGTTGTTAAAAATACAAATTCTCTGGTTCTGATTCAGAAACTCTGAGAGCAGAGTCTAGTAATCTATGTTTTAATTAACCATCCAGATGATTCTGATGCTACCTAAAGTCTGAGAATCACTGATTTAAGATTGTTACTTGGAGCTACTGGTTAGGCTATGGGTCTGTACCTTGTTTCAATCCTGACATTCTTATGTTTTATGAACGATAACATTTCTAGGTATTAAGCTGGTTCATTTCCAAGTATAATGGGTCCCAAAAGCAACAAGTGAGAATTTGGCATTAGATGCCAATATCAAGGAAGAGCTACAATCAACTAAAACTACCATTAAATAGAATCCACGCACATTCTGCAGGTGAGGGGCCCTTCTGGTTACTTATTCACTTACTCGTTCATACATTTACTTTTTAGTGCTTGTTGATCACACAGGCTTTATTCTGTAGTATAAGGTTAAATGATTCAGAAACATCCTGTTTAGGCAGTGTTTTATGTAACATGACCTAACTATATAACACTTCATCTAGCATCATCAGTCCATCTTCTGGGGGGAAAAGCAGCACACTCCCAAATAAAAGGGACCTGTCACTTAATTTTTCTCCAAGCATAGCAGGGGAAGTGATCTCATCAGTTTCTGTGGTGTGCAGGAGCAATCCATCTCTGCAGTATCCTGGTTTGCTAATGCCTATTATTCAGAGATAATTACATTTTTTTGCTTATTAATATCTAGTTGTTGTTCTCTTGTGGTCTTAAGAATGTAGCCCATTAGTCATCATTGTTCTCATATTATACCTGAAAAAATTAGCCACATCTCCAGAGCCTCTACATTGGTGTTCCTTTCTGGGACAAGTAGAAATGCTTAGAATTAGAACACAATGTGGGCTACTGCCTAGCAGTGATTGATGTGTGAGGGCTTATAAATTGGTTGCTAGGTTTACTCGGGGACATGCAATAGTAAGGACCTTCAAGGGAAACTCAAAGCACAATGAATATTTTCTCTGTTTATTGCAGAGTCTCTCATACTTAGATATTGAATTTAGGCTCTCTCTGTTCACTATAAATGTTTACATGTCCTCTTTTTGGTCTCTAAAACCACATAAAGTCAAGCATGTTTCTCCTCTCTCTCTCTCTCTCTCTCTCTCTCTCTCTCTCTCTCTCTCTCTCTCTCTCTCTCTGTAGCTTATATAATTAAACATATGTGTATGTGTGCATAAACTGATTTTTTTTGAAAATTAACAAAAACCACAATACTGTTGTAGTAAATTGCCCTAAATTGTCTGTGATTTGAGAATTCTCAACAAAATGATCAACATGCCTGGTCTGCTGAGTTTCCTCTTGCTTTCCTTAGCAGATAGGCAAAGTTGTTAAAGGCTAAGATTTGCTTAAAATCCTTAGAGTTTACTCCATGCCTAATCTTTTCTTACTCTTTGTCCAGTACCTGCCACACACCCAGTGGCCAGGTGTCCACTAAGAATCCTCAGTATATGCAGCATCATATCGAGCACCAGCTTTTCAACTCTGAGGAGACCAACCATGAACAATAAGCCTTGCCTCTACCATGTGATGGTGTCCTGGAGACCACTCTCCATTGTTTCTTCTCCAGTTTACATTTCACAGCCTCAGCCGCTGCCAGGTATGGGGTGTGGGGAGGTGTGAGTGGAGTGGAGGATGAACACAATGGTGTGCACTCCAGGCCTGGCCCAAAACTCTCCTAAGCAACATCTCCACACGTGCTCTTGTGCTCTTCATACTTCTCTGACTAGAACATTGGGAAGACAGACATTAAAAGCCTTAGTGAAAGTGTTTTTGAGAAATAAGAAGGTAAGCTATTTGTTGGGCATGACCTTGATCATGGGGGGATCCTTGGGTCTCAGGAGAGTCCCAAGAGAATAAAAGAAAAAATATTTTCACTTATTATACATAAGGTAGTAGTTATAAGTTTGACTTAATTAAGGGAAGACCTCAAAAGAGAGTCAGCTGGGTATTGTGGAGACAGACTGAACAATTTAAGGGGCAATCTTAAGGCCACATAAGAATATCTACAATATATGTGTTTGACTCTTTTTCTTTATAGTTTTTGAAATCTATGGTGGATCAAGTATGAGCCTCAATAAACAGGATCTTCAAGAATTAATTTATTCCTCAGTAGGATTTAATCATTTTGTAGTTCCTTTGAACAGTGATGTACAAGGGTGGATAGAATGAGAGCCATCTGCCAAGGATGGAGTATAAAAAGGGGGTCCATTGTAGACAATTTTCAAATATTTATGATTTATAATAATTTTATTTTATCCTATTTTCATTTTTATCATTTTATGTTTAGTAAATTTATCATTACCTTGCACTGACAATTCTAAACGATGAGAGAATGGTCAAAACCAAGAACTTGTGGGATAACTACACTGATAAATAAAATTAGTAATTTTACTTTATTTTATTTTCATTGTTATCATTTTATTCTTAGTATTTTTTATTATTACCTTGTGTTGATAATTCTAAATAATGCCAGTGGTAAAATAACCTTTCTATCAGGGCAAATATTTCACATAACCCTCTTTCTTCACCCCCCAACCCAGCCTGATATACTTGTGGGCATCTTAAGAAGCTATTAAAGATGGTTCCCAAGGGCTTTCAGTATAACAGGAGATGGTTCCATACCAGGAAATCACAGGATTTTTAAGAGTAAATTGCCCAGGAAAATGAACCAGAAGTTATTATTTCTGGCCCGAAAATTGCAACCAGTGATTCCAGGAAGCCTTATGCAAAAGTTTGTTCTTGAGATTTTTAAAGAACCTGAGCAACACAATGTAATAAAGAAGAAGATGCATAAGAGAAAAGGAAGAGAAATCTCCAAAGGCAAGAGATGAACCAAGAGTGGATAGTACTCTAAGTCCAGTTGAGTATAATGACGAGTCAGCCAAACTGGTATAGCTAGCACAAGATTCATATGATGAGTGGTAGAGTTTTGTTGTATTTGGAAAGAAAATATCAAGTTTCTGTGAGTGTTAACATTACATGATTAAAGCAGGATGATATCTAGAAATATAACCACTAGCTGTGAATTCCTAATGGTATGGTTTGGGGCAAGGAAAAAAATTGGAAGTACCCCACTGTATTCCTATGGAATTAATGATCAGTGTTAGGGTTGTAGGTTTTGTAGGCAATGGGCACAGGAACCTGTTACTCCGCACAGACTCTTATTTTGCAGTTGTGTGTGGCAATCTTAACTGTGCTGACCTACCAGTACCAGGTCTGAGCCCAGTAATACAGGGTCAGATGTAGGGCTCCACATGTTAGATACCAAGCCTCACCCAACCAGCATGACTTCTGCCTTCCTCACTGTAGTTCTCCCACAAGTTCTTGGTTTTGACCATTCTCTCTCATTCAATGAAATGAGGTGTCATTTGAAACTGACACCTCTTTTGTGTGCTAACCTAGGTCAAAGCATTTACAAAGAGGCATTTGGTTATTTGAGAGGGAGTGTGAGTATCATGTGCAGACACACACAGGAAGGCCTAAGAAACAAGATGAGATTGAGAAAAGGGAGCCATCGGTACAACTTTAAATACTGGAAACAACTGTAATATCTAATGAAATTTCATTGGCTATGTTACAAACAATAATCATCAAACCTCAACAGAAACACAGAGAAAAGTTACTCTACTTCTCATCCCTGAATATGGGTCATCAGTATTTAGTGAGCTATGATTTTTGTGCATCCTACTATCATGAGTGAGCCATCACACTGCAATATTAGCCAATTTCAAAACAGGAGACTTCAATAATGAAAGTGAGCTTAATCCTGTCCCTGATGCAATGCATGCTAGTTCTTTAGAGTAAATATAGGATGGAATGAATAGTCATCTAATCTGTTGTTATCTTTCTCCATCAGAGGCACAGCCTTAGAACTTCATTGGCAGCAACCAAAGAGAAACTTGCCCAACAAAAACTCTGCTCAAATTCCCATCCCTTCAGTGCCAACCAAACAGACTAATTTTTTTTAAGACCAATGATTGTGGAAACCTTTTCTCTTGATGTTTTTTAGTGTGGCTTCCAAAAGCAGAGGCAGAGAAGAGAAACCATCCAGGAAGGGCACTTGGAGAAGTAAAGAGGGAATGCACTTTTTAAGAGTAAGCCAGGGCAGTAAACAGGCCCTACATTTCAGCCAGAATCACACTTCTATTGAGGTCCCCACTGATGGATCCAAAGATCCCCAAATCCAAGGTCAATGCTTTTTGCATCAAGAAATGACAAAGCCCTTACCACTCAAACCCTCTAAGCAGCCAAACTTGTAAGCGGAATTTTAAACACACTTTTGGCAAGTTTCCAAACTGCTCATTAAAAAAAAAAGCCATTAAATTAAATCCTTTTAGAAGATCAGCATTTCTTTTAGCATTGCTGAAATTTTTAAAATGTGCCTCTCAGAGGCATAAACAATCAATGCAGCCATTAATTTGGAGGACTTTCTCTCTGGCCGTGGTGCAAATTGAAAACTAATCGTTCGAAAGACGTTCTGACTAATCAGGTCAGGGAGGAAAATGAATAGTGTTCCTCATAGCCCAGCCAGAAGCTTTGTTTTGCTGTAAGTTTTCATTTAAGGGGGAAAAGTGGGGAGGGAAAGAACAGAAAGTGTTAGCACTGCTTTTTCCAATGACGCTTGGTAATAATATAATATTTTTATTGGTTTTCAATATCTGAGGGCCTTTTCCATTTTTTATGGCTCCATTTTCCTTTTGATATATATATATATATATATATATATATATATATATATATATATATATATATATATATACACACACACACACATGCACAAATATACACATTTATTTATTTATTTATAGAAAGTTGTGTAAGTGTCCAGTACTTGGGACTGTACGGAACTAACTGCTTTTCACAATGTCTAAGGCAACTTTTTAACTTTCTGGTTGTCATTCAAATTTTCTGTTTCCCATGGAATCAAGTTATGGCCACAGAATTGCCTGTACAGAGAGTACTTTGAAAATACTTTTACACTTTCTCTAAAAGAACGAAGACTTTACTTCCATCCCAGCTCTGAGTGTCTCTTTCTGGCTGGTGGCCAATAGAAAGAGAAAAGGGGGCCCTAATAACATTTTATAGGAAGTTAACTATACATGATAAACTCTCCAAGCTAGCATTTGAAGAACTATATTTTCTCAATTACTTAAAACAATGCATCATTAATTAAAACCTTAGACTTCTTTCTTGAGCATCAATCAAAGCATAATATCACCTAGTCTTTTATATTACGGAAATGCCTGGTGGAGTCGCAATTAGTAATCCATTAAATTAAATCCTTTCAGAAGATCAACTTCTCTTTAAACATTGCTGAAATCTTTTTAATGTGCTGCTCAAAGACGCAAACAATCAATGCAGCCATTAAAGAGGATTAATGTCTCTTTTTCAACACAAGTAGAGGTGGGAGGAAGGTATAGGAATTGTTACAATTTAAAGTCCTATGGCTCTTTGAAAGCATGGACCAACAATTAAGAAGTATGGAAATTGATGTTGATTTCTGAGACATCACTGAGCCAACAAGTCTTAAAATTAATATCACCTATAAGATCACCCTTTATTTTCTATGTGGGGCCTATCTTCAAAGCCTAGGATTTGATGATATGTGTAAGACATATTTTCAGTCTGGATCATCATTCCTGTTCTCAATCATCAGGAGAGTTTATTTCCCAGTGCCTCTTTAACATGTCATGGTCTACAGCTCTGAGCTCATGTATACAGCATGAGAGCAAGTATTTGTCTTGTTGGCCTCTTTGAAACTCTCCATCACAAACTGAGAAGCTGCTATGATTTGTCACAATTCCCCTAGGCAACCTCCCATTGATGACAACATGTAAGTCTTTGTAAAACATACCCACTTAACACTTCTGCCAGCCAGGGTGCTAGTTTTGCCACTTAACCTCATTAATGGTGAAGGGAAGACTTTGATGATTCTCAGTGATCAAGTAGCCTGCAGGAGTGACCAAGCTCCTGGGCTTCACTGTCTCTCACAGTGACTTCCAGCCTATGTGCAGAGATGTCTACTCTCTTTGAAAGGCAGACCCTGGATACTATTAGTAGTATCTCCTATATGCAATCAAGTGTCTCATCTTGATGATTTTATCTCTAAAACTTCTCATCCACTCACATTTCTCTATCTCCATTACCCTCTCCTTGGTCACAACAACCACTATCATTCTTCCCTTCAATTCTTACAATAGCCTTCTAAATGTTTCCTAATCCATCCACCATTCAACTATCTAGATATCACACCACCCAGGAGTGAATAAGTGAGTCAGGGTCAATCTAAGTTATTTACCTTCTTGCATCAGATAAATAGTGAGCAAGTAAACTAATAAATATTAATTTCAGAGTTTAATAAGAGCCATGTAGATAGTGAACAAGTAAACTAATGTTAATTTCAGAGTTAATAAGAGCCATGGAGGAAAGCAACAGAGTAAAGTGATAGGGAGAAGAGCTTATAGGGAGGAAGCAACTTTAAAAATTCAGGTATTTGGGGAATCACTCTTGGAAGGTGAAGATGTATTAGATTTGAAGGAAGACACTGGACAGCTGTGTTGAGAGACAGGAAGGGTATCCCAGGTCATGGGAAGAAAAACACCAAATATCTTAAAACAGGAGGCATTCCAATATTTTCAAGACACAGAACAGGCGGCCTGAGTGACTGGCAGGCAGTGATCAAGGGAGAGAATGGTTTGTAATTAAGTGGATGGGTAGGCAAGGACTGGTCTATCCGGTGCCTTTTAGGCAAAGAAGTTTGGATTCTCATTGTGAAAGCAATGCAAAGCCATTAAGAAGTAGTGACCAGGGGAGATGGTTGAGCCTTTTCGTTTTTGTTTTTTTTTTTAGTCTTGCTTCCGTGCCGCAGTCTGGCTGGGCACAATTCAGGAGCCACTTGTCAAAAGAAACGAACTTTATTTTTAGAACTACAAACACCAAACAAAACAGCTCCTCAGGAAAAAACCCTCAGAGCCCAACTGCCACCACCGGCTTCCCACAAGCCTCTCACCCCCACACACTCCTCCTGCTCTTGAGGCTGATTGGCTGGGTTGTGTGGGCGGAGCCAAATAAGTCCCCTAATGAGCAGCTCCGTGGAGGAGCCAATCAGCTAGATGTTGCTGGGGCCGCTGTGAGCCAATCATCAGCTGGCAGTCTGAAGGGCAGGGAAACAGCCCAATGAACATCACCGCAGAGGAGCCAATCAGCTAGATGTTGCTGGGGCCGCTGTGAGCCAATCATCAGCCGGCAGCTGGAAGTTTGCTGGGGCCCCTTTGGCTGTGGCTCTCAACATCTCCCCCTCTCTGTTTAAACAACAAGCATGTGTCTTAGGGACCATGCCTGCCTTAGGTTGTCCAATACTACATATGGTCCTTACCCGTCTTCGGATGAGCTGACCTCAGGGCATCAGCCTCCTGTCTTAGGTTGGTACCATTGTAATTGGATCTTACCCGTCATTGACTACCGGTCCAGTATACAGCCACACCTGTGGAGAGGTCTTTGTCATGACAAGCAGAAGGGAGGAAGATACACCAAGCCAATTGACGGCTCTTGTTGGAAAAATTGTACAACCGATGACATCATCAGTAAAAATACTCCAACACTACCACAAGTCGCTGCACCAACAGATAGTTCACAATGCATACAAGTGAGTTCACAATGCATACAAGTGACACATAGTTTAGGCAAGTTCTGCAAGCAGTTCAGTGATGGCTATTGCAGAAACTGTAGATTAGTTTTATCTTTGCCTTCACCAGCACTGGGATGAAGATAGGAATTCTAGCAATAATGGCTAAAGAAAAAAATATGTAACATTCCAGAAGGCACTAAAAGAAAACAATTTTCTTAACAATTTACATTATCTTGAAGAGAAAAGAAAACAATTTTCTTAACAATTTACATTATCTTGAAGAGAATTATTAAATATAATGAAAAGGAAAGGTGAAAGTAAACAAACAGATCTGTTAACCTTCATTTTTGTTTACATATTAAAACAATTCTTAACAGTTATTTACCCAATTTAAATTAAACCATTTAAATCACGTGATAAAAAAAATATTTGGATCCATTTTTTCATGAGTGCTCATCATATATGATAGATGGACATACGTACATTCAAACATATAACACAAAACACAAGTGTGCACACATAATATAATACATACAACACATAACATAATAGTAAAGGCCTTATAACTTTTTACAGGTGAAATCTCCATTGCAATGTTTAAAAACTCTATAGTCAAAAAAAATAGAACTGATCAGCAAAACATTAACCTAGGTCTGTATGAGCTCAAAAAACAAAATAGAACTTCATGATATGGGAAAGGGCAATAATAAAATAGATATTGAAAAAAGCACCCTGGTTAATCACTGTCACAGATGTAAGAATAGCCAAGCTGGAGCTCTGGATATCAGCTGTTATGGATTTGAGTCAAATCATCTTCTTTTTCTGTAGAAATTGCTTTAGTTAATCTCTCTGGAATCCAAATCGGCTGTTGTTCTCCCTGTGGAAAAACACAAACAGAACCCCGACTCCAGACAATAACTGGGTCGGGACCTTTCCATTGTCCTGTTAGAATATCTTTCCAAAGTACCTTAGGCTTATGTACATTTTTTGGATACATATGTCTTTCCACAGCACTAAGTCCTGATGAATCCAAATTTTAAAAGTTTAGAGTAAAAAGGGTTATTTTAAGTTTATCCTTGGGGAATATATACCCCTTCCCAATTCTGTCTTTTTGCTTTAATAAGTACATTTTAATAGTTTGATGAGCTCTTTCAACTATGCCTTGTCCCTGTGGATTGTATGGGATTCCTGTTATATGAGTAATGCCAAATGATGAGCAAAATTGTTTAAAAGAGGTAGAAGTATAACCAGGGGCATTATCTGTTTTTAACTGTTTTGGAATGCCCACAGTGGCAAAATTTTGTAAGCAATGAGCTATAACATCTTTAGTTTTTTCTCCGGCATGAAGGGAGCCCATCAAAAATCCGGAAGAAGTATCAACTGTAACATGCAAATATTTTAATTTTCCAAATTCTGGCAAGTGTGTGACGTCCATCTGCCAAATATGGTTAGGTATCAGTCCTCTAGGATTGACTCCAAGATTAACTTGTGGTAAAAAGGTCACACAATTTTGACATTGTTTTATTATTTGTCTAGCTTGTTCCTTAGTTATTTAAAAACGCTTTTGTAAAGTATTAGCGTTGACATGGAACCTTTTATGAAAATTTATAGCTTCTTTTAGTGTAGAGAAAATATGTATGTCATGTGTAGTTTTATCTGCTAAATCATTGCCCAAACTAAGGGCTCCAGGCAATCCTGTATGTGCCCTGATATGTCCTATAAAGAATGGATCTTTTCTGTCCCAGATTAAACTTTGTATAGTGGAAAACAAAGAGAAAACAGTAGAAGAAGGGGAAATCCTACCAGCATCTTCAAGGGATACTATAGCATTAACTATATACTGACTATCAGAAAATAAATTAAATACAGAATCTTTAAACATCACAAAAGCTTGTAATACTGCATTAAGCTCTACCTTTTGAGCTGATTGTTTGGGTACTAAAAATGTAAAAGTTTGATCAGGTGTTACTATTGCTGCTGTACCATTATATGACCCATCAGTGAATATATTTGGAGCATTCATGATAGGTGTTTTTCTTGTCATTTTTGGAAAAATTACAGGATGCAATGACCAAAAAGACAATAAAGGATTAGATGGTAAGTGGTTATCAAATGAAACATTAGATTTGCACATGATTATTGCCCAAGTATTTAACTCATTAGCTAATTCATCAATTTGATTCATAGTATATGGAGTAATAATTTTATTGGGAGAAATTCCAAATACTCCCTTTGCTGTTTTTATTCCTTTGAGTATTAATTGTCCTACAGCCTCAGGATACCTAGTCAGAATAGTGTTAGGAGAATAAGATAAATGTATCCATAATAATGGACCTTCTTGCCAAAATACTCCTGTAGGAATATTTTTTGTTGGTAGTACAATAAATAATAAAGGCAAACTTATAACAATTCTATCCAAATGCATATTTTTCATATATGTTTCAATGATTTTTTTTAAAGAGAGAGTGTGATAGAGGAAGAGAGAGAGAGAGAGAGAGAATTGTTTAATATTTATTTTTTAGTTTTCGGCGGACACAACATCTTTGTTGGTATGTGGTGCTGAGGATCCAACCCGGGCCGCACGCATGCCAGGCGAGCGCGCTACCGGTTGAGCCACATCCCCAGCCCTGTTTCAATGATTTTTAGTGCCTTTCTTGCTTCAGGCGTTAACATTCGGGGTGAATTTGGATCTGATGGACCTTTTAGGATATCAAATAAAGGTCCCAATTCTCCTGTTGGAATACCTAGATAAGGCCTTATCCAATTTATGTCTCCTAATAACTTTTGAAAGTCATTAAGTGATTTGAGTTGATCTACTCGTATTTGAATTTTTGGTGGACGGACCATGGTTGAGGATAATAGAACTCCTAAATAATTAATTGGAAAATTTAATTGTACTTTATCTATTGCTATCTCTAGATTATAATTTTTTAATAAATTTTTAAGTGTGGCATAACATTCTAGCAATGTGTTTTTAGCTTTGTGTGCTAATAATACATCATCCATATAGTGAAATATTTGTAGTTCAGGATTTTGATTTCTAAGAGGCTGGATTACTTTGTTAACATAAATTTGACACATAGTTGGGCTGTTAGCCATCCCTTGAGGGAGTACTTTCCATTCATATCTCTGATCAGGACCTTCATGATTCAGTGCAGGGATAGTAAATGCAAAACGTGGACTATCCTCAGGATGAATTGGAATTGAAAAAAAAAATCTTTAATATCTATAACTAAAACATACCAAGTTTTTGGCAAAGCAGACAATTGAGGAATCCCCGATTGAGCAGGTCCCATAATGACCATTTCATTATTAATGGCTCTTAAATCTTGCAATAATCTCCATTTACCAGATTTCTTTTTGATGACAAAAATGGGAGTATGATGGGGAGATACAGAAGGTTGTATATGTCCTTCCGCTAATTGTTGTTTGACCAGATCATGGGCTACTTGTATCTTTTCTTTAGTCAAGGGCCACTGAGGAACCCATACTGGTCTTTCTGATTTCCATGTAATTTTTATTGTCTCAGTGGCCCTTTGTGAAAATCTAACCCATGTCTGTCTGTTCCTTGATCTATTTGTATTGGTGCTGCTATACCTTGTTCTTGTTTTTCTAATCTTTTTCCTTTCCTAAAACCTTGTCTAGCCATAATAGTGGGTGCATTTTGATTGATATTATTTGTTAATGTCAAACCTAATTGATCTAAGACATCTCGTCCCCACAAATTTATGGGAAGATGATCCAATACATATGGTTGTATAGTTCCTTCACATCCTTCAGGATCCTTCCAATCTAATACCATTGCGCTTCTATCAGGATTAGTCGCCACTCCTAGGCCTCGAAGCGTTTGAGTGGCTTGTTGTAATGGCCAATGTTTTGGCCATTCTTGACGAGAGATGATGCTAAGGTCTGCACCTGTATCCAGTAGCCCATTAAATTCATGTCCTTGAATATTTAGTTTTAGCATGGGGCGAGAATCTAAATTTAAAGAAAGCATAGCCCAATCTACACCTATGGAGCCTAATCCCTTGGAACCTCTTTCTACAGCATGACTGGAAAATTTATCATGTAGGCTTGGTATTATTAGTAACTGTGCTATTCTATCTCCTGGTGAAATTACTGATATACCCTTTGGAGAACTGGCTATAATTTTTATTTCACCTTCATAATCGGGATCAATTACCCCAGGACTTATCAAAAGTCCTTTTAGAGTAGAAGAGCTGTGTCCCAATAATAAGCCTACTGTTCCTTTGGGAAGAGGTCCTTTTACCCCTGTGGGAATGATTTGAACTCCCATCTCTGGAGTTAGTACTGATCTGGCGGAGGCGCAGTTGTCCAACCCTGCGCTCCCTCTGGTTTGTCTGATGAGGGATCTGATGGACAATGTGTCCTGGTCACTACCCTGATGGGGTTGCTGGGTTCCTCCAGTGCTCTGTATATTTGTGGTTTGGGGCCCCGGAGCACTGGGGCCCCCTGTCCATTTTTTGGCAACGGAGCCCGATGCCTTTCTCCACGATATCGTGGATAAACACTTGGTCCTTGTTCATTTTTTGATAATGGAGTATCCTCTATGGTGGTTTGAGAACAGCATTCATTATCCCAATGTAATGGAGTACCCTCTATGGTGGTTTGAGAACGGCATTCATTAGCCCAATGTCTCCCTCTACGGCATCGTGGGCAAATACCCGGTATTCTACTCCTTGGATACCTAGTTTTGTTAAACCCTCCTCCTATGGGGCAATTCCTTTTAAAATGTCCTGTTTGTTGACAATTGTAGCATGTTCTTGGCCTGGCATATAAAGCCTGTTTTACTGCAGCTGCCACAATTTGCCCTTGTTCATTATTGTCTCTGGCATCTAAAGCCTGTTTTACTGCAGCTGCCATGACTTGCTCTTGTTCATTAATGTCTCTACATAATTTAATATATGTGTTTAAATCTTCCTGTTTCCATGGTCTAATGATATCTCTGCACCAACGATTCGCTTGGTCATAAGCCAGTTGTTTTATTAATGGCATTGCTTGTTCTGTATTCCCAAAAACTCTGGTAGCTGTTTGAATAAGCCTATCTACAAATTCAGCGTAAGGTTCATTAGCTCCTTGTATTATCTTAGATAATTGACCTTGTAAACCTCCATGTCCTTGTAAAGTCTTCCATGCCTTAACTGCATCTACAGCAATTTGTAAATATACACCAGGATCATATGCAATTTGTTGCTGCCGATCCTCATAAAGTCCCTTTCCTAACAACATATCTAGATTTCTCTGAGGATAACCAGCTGCTGCATTTCGCCTAGCCGTCTCCTTGCAAAATTCCTCATTGGCAACCTTCCATAACAGGTATTGTCCTCCATTTAGCACAGCTTTACAAATATTAGCCCAATCTGCTGGTGTCATGTTTAAGTTGGTAATGGATTCGACCAAGCTTACAGTGAAGGGTGCTTGAGGACCATAGGTTGTTACAGCCTCTTTTAGCTCCTTCACTGTTTTGAAATTTAAACCCTGGTAAATTCGCTGCCCTCCTACCTCAAATACAGGGCATATTTGAGATCCTGTCTCAGGATCCCAACTATCAACTGCGGGGGTTGGGAGTCTCCTAGCATATGGAGGTGGTGCTGTTGATTGGACACTTATGCCCTCTGGTGATAGAATGCTGTTAGTAGCAGTCTCCTGTAGAGGTGGCGCTGTTGGTTGGACACTTACGCTCTCTGATAGAAAGGTGTTATTAGCAGTCTCCTGTTGTAACTTTTCCCCTGATGGCTTTTTCTGCTCTAAACTTCCTTCCTCTGTCTCACTAGCTCGAAAGACCTTCTCTTTTACTTGAATCTTTTCCTCTTTCTGACTAACTTCAGAGACCTTCTCTTTTACTTGAATCAATATGTCTTCTCCTTCCTCTACCTTTGTCTGAACTGAAGGCTTTGGACTAAGCAAACCAGATACAAACGTCCACAATGGCAATGTGCCAACTGGCAGAGTCCCTGGGTTGTTCTTTTCTATTCTTTTTAAATCTTCACCATGATGGTTCCATTGTGATATATCTAACAACTCCTCCTTAAAAAGCCATGGGCTACATTTTTGTATTATATCAACGTATGCCCTGACTGCTCTTGATTTTACTGGGAAGCCTCCTTCCTCTAATAATTTACTTAACAGTCTTTCGGTTTGTTTTTTACTAATTTCTGATCCCGTATTTCTACTATAATACAACCCAACAAGATGACGCCAAACAAAACCGAGACCGAATGCAATAAAAATGGAACAATAATTCATTATATCAGCCTTTCTATCCTCCTGAAATGTGTATCCGTCCTTTCTCCCTATCTGTTCCTCAGACGCAAATAGTTTTTCCTCAGATGTGAGCGGTTTTTCTTCCGTCTCACTCATCTCCAGGGACAGGCAAGTTAAAACAAAAATGAAGCAAAACAAAAGAGGAAACTTAGAATGGCACCCATCCTCTCGCCCTGCCCTCAGGGGCGAGCAGTTTACTTACCCTCAGTCGCTCCCCGTGCAAGCCACCAAATGCCGCAGTCTGGCTGGGCACAATTCAGGAGCCACTTGTCAAAAGAAACGAACTTTATTTTTAGAACTACAAACACCAAACAAAACAGCTCCTCAGGAAAAAACCCTCAGAGCCCAACTGCCACCACCGGCTTCCCACAAGCCTCTCACCCCCACACACTCCTCCTGCTCTTGAGGCTGATTGGCTGGGTTGTGTGGGCGGAGCCAAATAAGTCCCCTAATGAGCAGCTCCGTGGAGGAGCCAATCAGCTAGATGTTGCTGGGGCCGCTGTGAGCCAATCATCAGCTGGCAGTCTGAAGGGCAGGGAAACAGCCCAATGAACATCACCGCAGAGGAGCCAATCAGCTAGATGTTGCTGGGGCCGCTGTGAGCCAATCATCAGCCGGCAGCTGGAAGTTTGCTGGGGCCCCTTTGGCTGTGGCTCTCAACACTTCTGTGTGAAAAGTAGATTGTGGATAAAGGAACACTGGTTAGAAACCTAGAGTCCTTACTCAGGTGAGAGGAGTGGCTGTGGTATTGGAGTGTAGCTTTTTTTTTAAATAAACTTTTAGTTATACATGAATATAATACCTTTGTTTACTTAATGCAATTTAGTAAGACCCTGTCTCTAAATAAAATATAAAGGGTGGTGGGGATGTGGCGCTATGAATTGAACCCAGTGCCTCACAAGTGCTAGGCAAGCACTCTACCATTGAGCCACAACCCCAGCCCCTGGAGTGTAGCTTTTTGAATGTTATATTGGTGGCATTTGTGACTGTTTAGATAAACTTGTAATTAAAGTTGCAATTTTCAGATGTTTCCCACTTTTTTTTTTCTTTTCTTTCCTTTCTTTTTTTCTTTTTTTTTTTTTCGTAGCAGGAATTGAACCAAGATGAGGCACATCCCCATGACCCTTTATATTTTATTTAGAGACAGTCTCACTAAGGGCCTCATTAAGTTCCTAATCTCCTTTTATTATTCTCTTGAACACCACACTGTTGTTCATTTCACTTAGTGTTTATTAAAGCATTATCTTTTGAAAAATAGATTTTTCATTTGTGTTTGCTCATGTAGCATTGTCTGCATTTTTAAGCCAAAAAACTGTGAGGTATCCAAACTTAGAGAATGATCATTGAGATTCTTTAAATGCCTAGAAATGTCTAGGAACAACAACAACCAAGTTCAAACCTGTGTTCTTTGTGTATTTGTATGCTCTTTCCAAGGAGCAGTGGAAGATGATACTCTGCTAATTGAATGCCACTTTGATCTTGTGCAAGAATTGAGCGCTTACTTGTTTGCAGAGCAAAAGGAATGCTTCTCTGAACTGTCTTGATATTGTCACTGTGTGCAAGGAAGACACATGCTGTACAGATGTGTCTGGGCCCGTGTTCCACATGTTAGCTGTCGGAAGTCTGCAGGAGGAAATACCTTCTTGATTAAATTCTCCTAGGCTGACATTTTCTGCTGTTCAGCCTGCTGAATGATTTCACATGTGCTGTTTTGCAGAGTCAGAATTCTTCAGTGATATACAGGACAGTAATTTTCTTGGCAGCATGAAGTTCTTTTGGCCACCAGGATGGAGAAGTTATTTTAATTGTGTGAATAACAGGCAATTTCAGTTAGGAAAGAAACGTGTTACCTCTTGGTCATTTAAAATACATTTTTTAGGTCAAATAATTATGACCTGAGGAAAAGATTGCACCATCATGGAATGAATGTCAGATTTTTTTTTTTATAAGGGGTTCTATTCCCACCCGTTTTTCTTCTTAATGAACAACACTAAAATGAAATATTGAAAGATTTTAACTGGCATACTCAATAGTCCCCTAGATTTTGCCTTTTTGTGGGTGCATTGTACTGATTTAACCTGAAGATCATCTCTTTGGATTGTGTTTTTGTTGGACAGGGCCCTGGGGAAAAATACTATTAAAAAAAATAAAAAAGCAGTCCTGTTCTAGACCCACCCAAAATGACATAATATTAAGTGTTTTCCATATTCAACAGCAATACTGTTTTGAGAACCCACAGCCGGTTTGAGTTTAGTTAAGTTCAATGTTTTCATTCTTTTTTGGTTCATGATTTCCCAGGGGCCCAGTACTTTTGTGCTTAGCTTGAAATGGAGCATTCTTCCCTCAGAGACTGCTAGCTGATATGTTTAAGTCAATTAGGGGTCCTCAATGAGAAGCTCAATTAGACACAGAGATAACAGATCACATCTTTATTAGCTATGGAAATCCTGAGTTCTTTTGTAAGTTGAGGACAAGAAAGAATCTCTTTAATTGTGCGATTTGACTCTAGTTCCCCATATCATTTCATTAGATTCTTTCTTTCTTTTTTAAAAAAAAATATTTATTTTTTAGTTTTAGTTGGACACAATACCTTTACTTATATATTTATTTTTATGTGGTGCTGAGGATCAAACCCAGGGCCTCACACGTGCTAGGTGAGCACCTTACCACTGAGCCACAACCCCAGCCCCTCATTAGATTCTTTCAAATGCTGAAATGTGTATTCTTATCTCTGTGTCAATCATCTGTGGCTGTGCTACAAATAGTGACCAACCCAACCAGGACTGAGAGGTTTCCTGGGATGTGGGACTTTTGGTGCTAAAACCAAGAAAGTCTTGGGCAAACAGGGACAAGTTGGTCACCCCAGAAACCACCTTACTTGTAGCCTAAAATAGCATGGTCATTTCTTGCAATTCTGTGGGCTGACAAGGTAGTAGATCTGGTCACCTCATTTGGGCTGTCTGTACAGTCGCTTGACTGGGGTAGATGGGCTAAGATGTCCAAGGGCCTCAGCACAAGTATCAGTGTTTGGGCCTCTGCTTCCATGGGAGCTTTTATCCCAGGTTTCTTCAGAGCACAAGGGCCCCAGGGTTCCAAGAGGATGAGAATGAAAGTTTCAGGGCCTCTTGAAACACACTGAGAAGTCTTATAAAGTTGTTTTTACTACATTAGTGGTCAAGACACAGGGCCAGTCCAATTCAAGGCACAGGGAAATAGAATTCAGCTTTTGTTGGAAGGAGCTACAGAGAGTGGCCTTGAGAATCGGGAGTTCAAGGCCAGTCTCAGCAATGGTGAGGCACTAAGCAACTCAGTGAGACCCTCTCTCTAAATAAAATACAACATAGGGTTGGAATGTGGCTCAGTGGTTGAGTACCCCTAAGTTCATTCCCCAGTATCGAAAAAAAAATCCCTATTATATACATGAGCATACTGAGATTCAGTAAACCTAAACTTTTCCAAGCCCATATAGCTCCTAAGTGGCAGATCCAGGATTTGAATGTAGGTCTGTATACCTGAAAATCCATGCCCTGGGTGGCCACACCCTGATGCATCCAAAAGAGGTGTAATTGCCTCATCCCAGCACCAATGACATGTTCCTGCTGTTCTGAGGTGGGGTGGAGAAGATGAACGCAGAAAGGAATAAGGAAGAGACAGAGAAGCCAGGATCTGTGGCATCTTGGTAGCTCCAAGTCACAGGAATTTGTCAAATTCATTTTGAGAATATAACCCATGCTTGCTCAGTTTGGAGGATGTTTGCCTCTGGTTCTGCTCCACCTGGACTGGAGTAACCACATTATTCCCAAAGAAAACTCCCCCATGGGCCTCAGCTGTACCATGCTCTTGCTCCTGAGCTCAAGTTCTTCTGTACTGGCTTCCTTCTTTTCCTACACAGGCATTTGGATCACCTTCCACAGCTGAGAGTTTTAGGGATAATTGATCTAAATCATTTGTTTTCAAAGCAGTGAGTCTCCAATGCCCTCTCAGGGAGTTCCTGAGGTCAGCACTATTTTTATAATCCTGAAATACTGCCGGCTTTCCCCCATTCTCTGGAATGTAAGATGGAGTTTTCTAGAAGCCACACCTTATGTGGCCCTGTGACAGATTGAAGGAAAGGATTTGTTTAAAAAAAAAGAGCTGGGAGTGCCGCTCAATGGTAGAGCACATGCAGGGGACCCTGGGTTGGATTTTGGAACCACACTAAAAAAAAAAAAAAACTTTGAAAAAGTGCAAGATAATACCATATCTTTTCAGTTTTGTCTTGGTTTGTTTCTATAAAAGCTATTTTTTTGTTAAAAGATTATTTATTTTGGCATGTAAAAGGGTTGTGATTTTTAAATGAATTCATATACACTCATTTTTAAAGCTTCTCAGTTAATTTCTAATATATTAATATATATTAATAAAGGCACATGAACTAAAACTCTTTTGGTCCTCAGTAATTTAAGATAGGGTTTGGAAAGCAAAATGTTTGGGAATGGCTTCATCATCATTTTACCAGCTGCTGTTTTCTGAGTTTCTGCCATGGCCAGGTCCTCTCACACCTTCTCACTCAGTCCTTGCAGCAGCCATATCAGGAGGGGATCCCATTAATCCCCAGCCCCTGGAGGCCTGGGCTGCTGTTCAACATTACCGGTCACATGACAAGGGCACTAGAATTTGGAGATATGCTGTCTGACTCCAGAGCTAAGCTTTGAGGAATAAATAACTCCTTTCCATACAATATATTTATTACATTTCTGGACAGAGATAAAATATCAGAGATCACCCTGGATCTCTGATTGGATAAATTATTTGATGGCTCAGGCAGCTAGAAACCCTAACTTTTGGCCAACCTGTCCATGAATAGTCCTCTAGTCATAATAACTCATCTTTGCAAATTCTGTTTTATGAAAAAGGAATTATTTCAAATTCAAGTGATATTCACAGCCTGGCAGATTTTTGTTTCCCTTATAAGAAGCATCTTTAATAACTCATTGTGCAAACTCCACCGAATACTCAACAAGAAAGAAACATTTGTTTGTCCAATTATCACATTCTAAACTGCAGAAATAAATGTTCATTGCCTTAAACAAATTTCCCAATTCCTTCACAGATCAGCCTGGATGTTTTCTTTATTTGGGTCTTGTTTATAATAGTAAAGCTACAATTGCTACTACTTCTTGGGCACTTAAGTGTCACACATTGAGAGAAAGACTTCATAGACTTTAAAGTCATGATCTCTCTGTACCCTCAAAAGAATCCTTTGAGGCAGGCATATATTACCCTTTCTATCATCATGGTAGATAAGGAGATGCAGTTTGCAGAGGTTATGCCACTTGCCAGCTGGGTCACCTTAACTGGCAAGTAGGTGTTGAGTCAGAGATGGAACCCAGATCTGGATTGTGCCCAGCATCCTGTGTTTAGCCATCATGCAAAGTCAAGGTCAACTTGGCTATGCAAAGGAGTTCTATAAAACAAGTAGCTTCAAGTAGCACAGATAAATTTGAAAAGGGAGGTTCTTTTATCTTCAGAGATTTTTAAAGGAAAAAAAACACAAGTGTTTCAACCCATACTTGTAATGAGAAGACAGATACAATTAATTGATTAATCTTGTCCTTAACCCTTGTCCTCATACCTAGCAGTTAAACATGTACAGAGAAAGGCAAACCCTTCCTCATCTACATCTACATATCAGGAATATGTTAAGATGGCCCACAATCCTACTGAGCTTTGGGTTTAATTGTGTCTGGCATCCTGTCCTTCCCTAGGTTTTAAAATGTCATGATCCCTCCCAGTGTTAGAGGTGATGGGAAAGCTGGGGCTCCAGATGTGTCAACAACAGATGCAGCATCCCCTGGAGCACTGGGAAAAGAGAGTGATAGGATTTCCCTTAGGGTCACATTCCAGGTGCTCTGGGAGGGCACGAGGACAAAAGTCTGGCAATTTATTTTGGGTGCCAAGCTAACCAGGTGTTTTCAGCAGGGGTTCCCATTGCAAATCTGGGCTTTGATAACTTTCTGGTTCCTGATAAAGACTCAGCTTGCTGCTGCTCTCCTGAACACTTAGAATCTTAGCAGAGAGAAAGTTCATCTCTAGTCCAGGTTCTTACCTAATGTGAGCAGCTTTTGTAAATTGTGTTTGATGGATAATGTGAGGGAATTTAATACACCACAAAGACACCTCTCACTAGAGCAGCTTGTTCGTGGCTCAGGAACCTAATATTACAGACATGAAACAGACTTTTGACATTTTAAGTCCATGCACTTAATCATCTCCACTCTAAATTAGCTCCAGAAACAGGCACAAGCAAAAGTATAGAAATCTGGGGAACATAAGCAGAAGACCGGAGGGAGAGAGCTGTGTGGGAACTTCTCTGCTGCCCTCCTCATCTCTGGCCCAGGAAGGCAATTCATCCATCAGAGCATTCTGCATGCAGGCGTGCTGTCTGCCCATTGCTTTTAGAACAACGATACCTGTGAGCATCCCTTTGACACTCTGTTATTTGAGCGATTTTATAGAATCGCAAAATTCCTTGTAACTTTTATGATACTTAAAACTGCAATAAAAGGCAGAATTTGTGCACTCATCTGCTCCTCTCCTGCATTGTAAGATCAGAGCTGGGTCCTGGCCCATCACT
This sequence comes from Spermophilus citellus, assembly GCF_964194105.1. Lineage (NCBI taxonomy): Eukaryota > Metazoa > Chordata > Mammalia > Rodentia > Sciuridae > Spermophilus > Spermophilus citellus. The sequence goes on from NC_138182.1 coordinate 187,272,092, forward strand.
TCAATGACTCCATCCCAAGTGCCTTGCAAATGGCAAATAAGTAATAATATTACAAATAATAACAGCCCTGGGTCTCTTGCTATTTGTCAGATAATTCACCAAGGGCTTTATCTATCCTCTTCAAGACATGGGTACTATTAAAATGACTCTATTTTACATTTTACAGACAGTCCGTGGCCCAGCCCTCCGCTGATAAGCCCCAGACTGTACTGCTTCCAAGTACTGGTTGATTGAACAGGCCTCTTTATAATTCACATTTTTCTCTCCTGTTCACCCCATCTAGCTATGTCTCTCTGCCATGGGCTCAATTTTCTGTCTTTTCCTTTAAATTCACTACCCGACTTGGAAGAGTACAAGGAAATCATTTGAGTTTGTTTGTTTGTTTATTTTGTTTCTCTTTTCTTTTTTTTTTTTTTTTTTTGTTGTTCACCTTTAAAGTCTTCAATTACTTTCAGGTTTGTCAGTTGACATGGAATAAATTATTTTATGCTCAGAAATTTACCTGGATTCTAAAATATGCCACTCATTTCTCTACCAGCACCCATGTCCCAACCTATTAAGCTGGGGACTTCTTGGTCCTCCGTTCCCTTTTATTTATTCCTCTATGCCGAAGTCAAGATGCAGTGGCCTTGTTTGTTCACTTTCCTAGACCTCTTTCCAGGTGGAATGAGCCTGGGGGAAACCAGGCTTTTAAAAAATATGTTTAGTTTTGTTTTTGTTTTGGAGCCATAAGTAACATTTTTTGAATTCTGTTTGCTATTTTCAATCTACTTAAGTTCTTAAGCATTGGCAGAGCAAACATTTCTGGGGCCCACAGGATGGCTTTGGGGAGGAGCCTGGGGTACTCAAGCCAGGGTAGTAAGGAAGTATAGGCCTGGAACCCTGCAGAGCAGGTGAAGTGGGAGATACAGAAAACAAAAACTGCAAAATATTTCAAGAAGAGCCTGGGGCTTTTGGAGATATTCTCCAAAAATAAAAGAGAAACTTCTGTTTGGATCCATGTGCCCTATTTTGTTGCCCCATGGTGCATGCATGTGCAGATAACATGAGCATATTTCATGGGGATCCCTAATCCTGGAAACCTCATTTGGTAAGGGTATAGGAAAGTCCCTACTGACAGTGACAGCCATGTGACTTGACCATTAACTTTATCTACCACGCCTCTGTTAGTTCACTGGTTGAATGGAAGTAGTGGGGGCTCTACCTTGAAGATTTGTTAGGGGGATTAAATTAAGAAAGATGTGCAAAGAACTTACCATAGTACCTGGCCCACAGCACACAACAAAAGACAGACACTTTTTTTTCCACTGGCCTGCTCTACCATTTGACATTCCCAACATTAGGGAATCACTCCTATAGGATTAGGTACTGCCCCTTGTTTTAAAATACTCTTCCCAAGAGTGTATGCTTTTAACACATAATTGCATATGAAATTATCTACATTAGGAGACGAGGGATTGAAGCTTCCTAGGAGCTAAATTAAAGAAAAGGTTTCATTAAATTATCTCAACATTCCTGTGAGATGCTATGAAAAAGGGCTGAATAACTTACCAAGGTCCTTGGACTCGAAGTGGTGGGATTGAGGTGTTACCACCACTGCCTGATACCAAAGCCAAAACTCTGTTACCATGTTCTGTAACCCCCAACAGGCTTTAATGGAAGAGGTCCAGAGAACATCATGGCAGGCTGACCTCCTAAAAGTGCCAAGGCCAAGGGTCACTTGCTTGGTGGAGGCAAAATCTAAGGGTTCCAGCAACAGAATGGGAGTGGGATGGACAGAAGAGAAAATCAGGAGAACTTCTCACAAACTGCACTTGCTGAAACACCCTTGCTTCCCTTGGCTTCAAAGTTCTACTACTCTGTCCCTGCTGCCTCTCCTTGGCTTCAACTCCTACAATGCTCTCACTTCTTCCTGTGCTTCTGGCCAGGTCCCTTAGTGCACTATGTTCCTCTAGATCTTTGCCTGTGCTGTTCTATCTGCCAACACTGTTTTCAACAGGGACTACATCTCTTTTGTATCCCAGTGATCCCCAACACCAATGCTGATTCCTGGCAAATTGCAGTTGGCCCATATATTGCTATGGACAAATAATTAATGAATGAACGAATGCTTACCAGGACTTTATTGGATGCCAACTTCTGTATCCAAGATCTGCAACTTGCAATTATTCTTTTTCTTGTGTTTTATAACTTCATTGAAACACTCACCCTCATATGTTTTTACCACTTAAGCATCTGTTTCAGTCTTGTCAACTGGATACAAGGAGGAAAGCAGCTTTTCTGCACCTCCTCCTCCCACCAGTGCAACTTGAAGAGGCAGCAGAACTAGGCTGCTTCATAACTATGACGCATCGTACAAGAGCATCTTTTGTTAGGAGAAATTGCAATGCATTTGATTATTATTGTTAATCAAAGGGTAGAATAGGAATCGTGGGGTGGAGAGACAGATCACTTACACCTATGTAGCACTGGGGATTGTGTTATGGCCCAATTCTGATTTCCCATAAGGATAGTTTATAAACAACTGCCAACTGTAGTGATACTGGTTTACTCTTTTTCCTAGAACTATGGGTTATATAGCTAGAATTAGTCAAGTGTCATACATTAGTTATTGATAACTATCTAGCAGCAATGCTGCAACACACATTTACTATCTCATGGTTTCTATGGATCAAGGATAGGAAGTATGAGACAAGAAAAGAGAGAAAGCCAATCCAAGGAACTGTGTCAAGTTGGTGCCTAAGATGGGTTTCTGGTGTTCAGTTTCACTAGACCTTCCAAGGAGCTCTGTGAAGTACATTTCCAAAGGAGAAAGAGAGAAGCATGTGCCCAGATCCTTCATTCCCATTGTCCTCTGGTAGCATTGCAGGCATCAACTCCCCTGTGATTCTGAGAAGAGCAGGTATGAGTACAGAATGGATTCCCATATGCATCCTATACCACAGCATTAGAGAAACTCTGAGGCTCAGCTGGGTCCCCTACAAGGCTGCAACAAAAGCGTTAGTCAGGGCTGGAGTTCCCATCAGAATTTCAACTAGAGAAGGTTCCAGTTCCAAGCTCACATCATTGTTCGCAGAACTCAGTTGTTTGTAGGCTGTGAGAGTAAGGGCCTCAGTCTCTTGTTGGCCCTCAGCTGGAGGCTTCCCTCAGGATCTTGCCACATGGCCCTGGGGGCAGCTCACAACATAAGAATGTGCTTCTTCAAAGCAAAGGAGGGTTGTCTTGCAAGGAAAGCATTGCAATTGTAGGTAATATAGTCATATACAACCTGCAACATTTGTCATTCTCTCTTGGTTGGAAAGAAGGCATAGGACCTGTCCACATATAGTGGGGGATCACAAAGAGGCAGGGGGTCATAGGAGCCCCCTTAAAGCCTGTCTGTCAAAGTGGCTAATAGGATACAGAGACATTATTCAACAGGAACAGTAATGGAACTAACTTGAGCTAGCATAAGTTCAATTTGATGCAAGTATCTTTGATCCCAAGAAAGCAATCAAGTTCTTTTAAATTTTAATTTGATATACTATCAAATTATCAAACACCCCAACCCCTCCTTAACAAATATTTTCTAAAAAATATCTTAAGATATATACAGCACTCGTCCTATAAATTTTCACATTTAGATTCCCAAAGGACAGAACATAAGTCACTAATTAATATTCTCTGTGGCATTTCCCTTGAGATTTCAGTGTTTGGCTATTTATCATAACTTTAATAAGAGCATCAACAAATTACACAGATGCACTGGTTAGGTCAAGTTGTTGAAACCCAAAGGGAAAAAAATACCTCTCCAAATCATTTTCCTGTCACTGTTTTTTTACCTTTAATTAGAACTATCAGAGCCACTGTGTAACAAACTTATTTTTTAATAATGTTGTTTTCAGGAGCATGTTTAGTTTTTATTTGTTATGCTTAATGCTGTACATTTTACAGATGTTGAGAGAATGTTTCAGGATGTCTTGAAGGGACAATGAAAGATTGTGGTTTAACAACAAAGCCTCTCTCAACACTGGGGCCTGTGGGTAACAGTTGGATTGTTGAAGTGTAAGATTCTCGGTTAATCTTCAAAAGGAATGTGCTCTTGGCAGGGTAGAGCTGCATGTGTTTGTGTGCGCTTCAGTGTCCTTTATGGTTAGCTTTCCCAAAGGCTTATTGTGCTTATTGCATCATTTGTTTTTATTTGGAAGAGTGTTTTAGAAGCTCCAGAATGGTTATAGAGTCATTACCACTTCGAGCTGTAAATGGTTATGACTGCCCATGGAAACTGTGTTGAAGGAAAAAAAAAAAAAAACACAAAAGTAAATAAAAGTTCTTCTTCTGCATCCTTCCTCTTGACATGAATTTTCAACCACTCTGCTTGGCGGAACCCAGCCCCTATGGGATTACTGCAGGCCTAGGTTCCAAGTCCATGTCACAGCTCATCCTGATGTATAACCAGTTTGTCCCCCAAGAAGGGCTCTATGAACCTTTGGATGTAGCTGAACCACCTGCAATAAAATTTAAACCTGGCATATTTATTTTGAAGGGCAGAGTGAAGTTAATGGCCCCACAAAATTCCTGACACATGAATTTATTTCTCTCATCCTTCAAGTGAGATAATGACCCAACTCGACACCTAGTCCCAGGGAAGCCAATACATCCACATCTAAAGCATGAATAGAAGTAACTCACCAGGGCCTGGAAAAACAATCCTCGTTAGGAAAGTGGAATTTGTTCTAACTCTATTATCAAGTGCTACAAATCACCCTCCTGGGCCCACTTAGTTAAGCATCTAAATAATTTTTCAGCATGCTATGTTTCCATTTCTAAAATAGACACTAGTATTGCTGTATGTATATACGTGGCCGAATGACCAATGTGATTCTGCAACCTGTACACTTGGAAAAATGAGAATTCATACCCCATTTGATTCAAATGTATGATATGTCAAGATCATTTTATTGTCATGAGCAACTAAAAAAAGAAAATACAATTAAAAAAATAGAACTTGAGGAGAGAAGTCTTATGACTTAAAGCCATATTTTTCATAATATACAAAAAATAAGGGCAATATCTCCTCTGGTATTCTGTATGTGGTTTTTTGCCTGAAGTATGGCAACTGTCACTAGTTGTGCTTCTATTCATATTTTTTGCTGTTGCCATTTGCCCATTTGTCATTGATTATCAAATGAGTGGGAGGCATTAGAGCAGGCACCTTGGCAGAGTTAGAGGGAGCCCTTTTCCTCACCGAGCTTACAATCCATGAAAACCTGCCCTTCTTAAATTCTCCAGTGGGCTCCACTACCCTTGGAATGTGACTGAACCCAGGCAGAGGTTCTAGATGATCCAGCCACCACCTGCCTCTAGATAGGATGCTGAACAACACAGTCAATGCTATTTTCCATTTGGCAGGTATAGAAACTGAGGTTTCTATAAGAGGCTAAATATGCTTCCCAGAAGGAAATTCAAGGCCAGAGCTCTTATTTCCTAAATCCTTGGTCTTCTTTCACTACTTTCACTGTAATTCCAGGGTAATACAACCAATATATTGAGATGAGGGGCAATCACACAAATATGTCTTTGATGAAACTAAGATTTACAGTAGCCTCAACTAGTAAATACAAGATTGAAAAAGAGAATAGCTAAGTCCACCTCCTGGCTCTGCCAATTAGCCATGCCATCTCGGACAAGTCACTTTACCTCATTTATCAAGTGATGAAAATTAACTAACAACTTCTAGGCACTATTTCCCAAAACTCCTCCAAGTAGTCAGGGATGGCTGCAGGTCCTAGGTGCATGCTTGCAGATATGCAATGTGCATTTGCACGTTAAAGGTGCCATGAGGTTCTGCATGAAAAAAACTTGTTAACACAGCTCTTTTGAAACTTATTTGACCCTGGAGCACTTAGTAATGTCTCACAGAGCTCAAGTACTCTAAAAAAATAATTTGGGAAATGATTTTCCGAATTCTCTTTTGGCTCTAAAATTTGATAGTTGACATTTTCACTTGTAGAATGTTCCGTACCTTCAACCCATGCGTTCTCTTTTAATTGTGATTTTTCCACCCCCCCCTCAGGAACTGAACACTGTGGGCAACAAATAAATGCTATTGACTGATTTATTCGGCTCTTAAGGTTAATGTATTCTAACCAGGGCTTCTTTAATATGTTTGGCAAAATTTAGTCTAACACAAAATGTTTCTGAGGTGGAAAAAAGTATGCTCTGGGAACTGGGTGAAAACCACCAACTCTTCCCAGAGCCAGCCAGAGAGATGCCAGATGACATTTCAGTACCATTTGGCTATGAGAGTTTCATTCAAATGCAAAAACAAGAGACAAATTCTGTCTCTGGTTAGCCAGCTGCCTGAGTCTGGTCTTCAGAAAGTCAAAGCATTTGGTGTTGGGTGTCACAGAGTAGCCACTCTCATGTGACAGTCATTATTTTTTCATCCTCCCTCTAGTAATTTACAAGATAAATTGGCTCTGCCAGATTCTCCAATGGAAAAAAAAAAGCGCCCTTTTTTTTTTTTATCCCTAGAATGCCACTTGGGGTCTCCTTGAGCAGTAAATTACCCAATGCCACCCTCATGGATTGAAAGAGCTTATTCACAATGAAAGTGCCAAAGAGTTTCTCAGAAACTAACTTGATTATGTGACATTGCTTATTTGTGTTTGTCCATGAATACAAAGTAACTGTAATATCCAACAGAATAAATACACAGAAATGGACTTTTAAAAGGGACAATTGTTTTTAATAAAATATCTTAATATAGCATTTTTTCCATGTTTGGAAATCATGTGTGTTAAAGTGATTTAATATTGTAATAAGACCTTTTACAATATACCAAGAAACATAAGATATATAACACCTTAAGATCTGTATAATTCTACCTGCACCTATTTTAAAAAACTATTTATTTTATCTTTGTGCTAAAAAACTAGAGATCTTACATAGATTGTATGATAAAAGAGAATACTAATAAGAATATAGGTTCATAACTAAGAATTGTAGGGAAAATGTTTTGTTTCTTTCGACTATTGTAAGTACAAATAATTACAAAAAATAAAAATAAAAACTTCTTTTTATTTGCCTTTCTTTGCCTCTGGGCATATTGTGTAGTGTCAAATGCAATTTGGTGGTATGGAGTTGAAGGCTGCAATAATAGAATAATGATTATAGAATCCACTTTCAGGTAGAAGCAGAGTGTGAACAGCAGCTCTGCTTCTTACTAGCTATAAGCTTTTTTTTTTTTAATCACTGAGCCTCAGTTTCCTTATCTGCAAATGGGAAGTGTTTCTTCTGCACAGTTGTTTTAAAGATAAAATATGATATAATCCATAAAACTCATATCATCTGCCTATCACATAATAAGCAAATAGTCAATTATTATTTTATGGAGACCCTATTAGTCCATTTGACAAAAGGGCCAGAGGAAGGCTTGAACTTGGAGCACTTTTTCTGCGATCCTTTTGGCTCCAACTCTCTCTTTTTGGCTTCCTCTGAAGCAATTCTGGGTCTAATTCGTCCAAATGTTCTTGCATGGAAGCTTCTAGAAAACTTCCTTGATGTATCATTAGCAAAAGTTGATACTGGGCACATGGTCTTCCTTCCATGTCAAGGAGAGTGAGAGAACACTCAGGCCAATCAGGCCATATCAACAGCTGGGATGGGTTTTCCAAGTCAGGTGGGCTGTGTTGGAGGTGATAGATCACCTTTGTAAAATCAGTGCTCTGCTAGGCAACGGGGAGTTTGACAGGGTTTTGACTAGACACCAACTATGTCTACTTGGCTAGTGCTCCTCCAAATTCAGCATGCATCCTTGATAACAGACATCTGATTCAAAAGTCAGGTGGAGCCTGAAACTATGTATTCCTAACAAGCACCTGGGGGATACTGTCTGCTGTCCTTACTTTGAGTCGCAAAATTCAACATCAAATAGCAAAGACAGAAAGAGATAAACTGAGACAAGAGCTCCTAATGGCAAGAAAGCTGGCTAAGATTGGAAGCTAAAGAAGAGAATGTAACTAACCAATGTAGAAAACAGACACATCAACCCCTAACTAACTTCTGTTAGGTTCTGTTTTAGCCAACTGACCCAATCAGTCATATCCATGGCTAAATAAATTAAGTGATACAGTGCCTACCACCCCATGGGCAATCCTAAGGAATTCTGAATAACTCAATTCAACAAGTATTCATTTCATCCTAATACCTATATCAGATGATACACTAGGCCTTGAAGTTAGAATGATGGTATAAACAAGGAGTTTGGCAAGCTTCTTAAAGAGTAAAACAGTAAATATTTTAGGTTTTGCAAGCCAAGACATAAAATCAACGATACTATGTACAGACTTACACACCCTTATTAAATGTTACCATAAAACATAGAACTATTCTTAGCTTACAGATCATACAAAAACATGGGGCTCGGCTCACAGGCCTTCGTTTGCCAACACACCATGTACACAGCTTTGGTCCCTGTCCTCATGGAGCTTATAGTTTATGCAAAGAATAGCATGATGTACTGGCACTGTTTTTTAAGCCCTCCTCCCAGTTCCCGTGGTCATATGAACGAAGCTCAGCCTATCATTAAAATTTTCCTGTGTTAATTATCAACCCAAATCTCAACATCATTAGTGAGGGAGTATACACTAAAGAGCAGCTGTGTTAATTGGGTTCTTGTCACTGTAACCAAAACACCCAACAAGAAAGACAGTAGAATGAAACAGACAAAAAAGACATGATTTTCCTAGGTTCATATATGAATGCATAACCAGAGTAACTCCACATCATGTACAACCACAAGACTGGGATCCTAATTAGAATAAGTTGTACTCCATGTATGTACAACATGTCAAAATACACTCTGCTGTCATGTACATCTAAAAAGAACATTTTTTTTAAAGTACATTAGGATAATTGGCCGTTTGGTATGAGAAAAAAAAATACCCAACAAGAACAACTTACAGGAGGAAAAGTTTACTTTTTCTCATGGTTTCAGAGGGTTAGTCTATAGTAAGGTTGAGTCCAATGCTCTGGGCTCAAGGTGAAACAGAACATCATGGGGAAGGGGGTGACAGAGGAGTACTGTTCACTTCATGGCAGTGGGAAAGCAGAGAGAAAGGGGAAGGGGTGTCAGGGAAGATGAACACTTCTAGGGACACCCACAGTGATCCACCTCCCCAGCCACACGCCTCCTGCCTACAGTTAGCAGCAATCAGTTCAAACTAGGATGGACTGCTCAGGTTGCACCTCCCATGATCCTATCATTTCACCTCCAAACATTCCTGGATTAATAGAGGAGCTTTTGCAGAACACATCACATTCATACCATAGCAGCAGCTAACAATAATTATTTTTCTGGTGTTTCATTTACAGCAATAGCATAAAAACATACAAGCATCATACCAAAGCTTCTCAAGAATTCAGTATCCAATGAGAAAACATTAACTACAGAATCGTCCTTTCAAAGACTTTTTAAATGCTCTTCACAGACTCACCAAGGAAGAACTAAACAGTGCCATGCAGATAGAACCTAGTCATCACACCTCCATATAAATAGACTCCTTCACATATAAAGCAAGCATCCACTTAACCACGGATATTTCCCAAGAGGCCATGCAACTGCCACTGTTAATCCATAGTCCTCGGTTTAAAACCACAAAGTAAACTTCTCCCAGACTCTTCAGTTTCAGCTGGAAACAAAGCTACCCCTGAACAAGTAAAGAGACGGGAAAGGGGAAGCTAGTGTGCAGCCCTGCCCATGCTAAGAAGGTATTCTTCACAAGGGCTCATTTAACAGATGTGTATATTGAGTTGCAGAGGAAGAGGGAGTTTCTTTGAGAATAGGGCTTAGCCATCTACTTTCCAGTAATTCTGTGACTTCTTGTGCAGCCAGCAAGATTGAGGTATGCACTGCCTAACTCTGCACCACCACCCCACTGTGTTTGCTTTAGGAGCTTTACTTCACCACCTTTAATTTTTTAGTACCCATTATTCTTTTGTGTGTTTAATGATGTCACTTGAAATCTGTAAGATAATTACTTTTCTATCATGCATAACTTCAAAGCAAAGATGATAGCTTGGCAGAGCTGGTATTGCAAGTCAGATTTAGTAAGTTGCATTCTTTTTTGGTGTAATTCATAATCATTTAACCAAAAATTTAAAAAAAAATACTTTTCTGTTCTAAGAATGATATTCAAAGTACGGGACTATTCTTATTAATTCTAGGTTGACTGATTGAAATCATATCCCACAGCTCTTCATGTTTAATAACAGGAAAAAATACATCCCAGTGTTTTTAACCCATATCTACTTGGTCTTTTTAATGCCTCTTTTCTTCTGATAATCAACAGCTTTAGGATTTATGAGTTCATCATTGGATGTAATTATCTAAGCATTTATCTGTTTTATTTGTTATGTGCATTGTGTTCTATAATCTGCTGAGAAGGGCTGGGGAAATTTTTAAAAATTAAAAAATAGATAATACATTTATCTTTGGTTACTTTTTAATCATTAGAGATATTTAAAAAATAATCCAAATGTTTGAAACATTCAAAACTCCCAACCCCCTCCACACCATACCCACAGCTACCCCATCATGAAAGTTCTGTCTTCCCATTTTCTATAGCCCTTCATGATTTGATTTAAATAATGAACCTATTGTATTTATGATTGACTTTTACATGAAGTCTTGGTATTCCCCTAAAATGTGCATTTTTTAAGGACAGAGAATTGATAATTTGTTTCTACAACTCACTTTTGCTAGTATTATGCTAAGCAAATAGTGTTTTGTTTTTTGTTTTTTTCTTATGTAAAAGTACATGTCAAAAAGCTAGAGCAGGGTTTAAGGCTTTGGAGTCAAATCCTGACCACTCCCACAAGCCACTAGCTGTCACAGAATGATGATAATACTCACACCTATCTTTGTTACAAGAGTCATGAGTATGAATACATGCAATGCATGTATCAAGCCGGGCCTATGCCAAGTGCAGAGCAGCCATTCAATTCATGGCCACTGCTGTTTCCATTGCTATTATTACTCCCCCAGGGCTCCCACCAAAACCAAAACTAAGCAATAATCTAAACTAAAACACCTTGGAATAAACAATGCAGTAAAACCCGATTCTAGAAATAAGCCTGAAGCCAGACAATTTTTCTAAATTTTCAGAAAAACCAATAGAAAATAGCTCAGCTTGACCTTGAGAATAAAAATTAAGGATAATTATTCATCTTTCAAAGGAACTCAGCATATGAGTCCCAAAAACAGTTTGTTCTCTGGGTACCAAGTCCAACACACAGACTACTTTCCAGGGACAGTGTCCAACCTGAGCCAACACCCATGCAAATCCCTAAATTGACTTTCTCTGTGGATCATCCCTGGGAGGCCACCATGTTTATGCACCAATTTATGGGGATAGAAATAGGGACACAAAAACAAGTCACTGACTGGCCTCAGGTCCCTGCTTGAAATAAGTGGCAGAGTACTTGCCAGTGCTGCTTTTATTCCTCCCTCTTGAGTTGCCAAACTGGTTTGGGACATTTTCCTACTATATTCTATAAGGTTTGGTTGGCCAAAATATGTCAACCAATTGAGGGTTCAATAAGTGCATCTGGCCAGTTCCTGCAGGTAATAATTGCTATTTTTGAGTGCATGGAGTTTCTTCTGGTTTCAAGAAACAGAAAACTAAATACACAACAGCCTAAACAGAAAGGTAGACTCACTGGCTCATATAAATGAAGTACCCAAGGTGTGGTAGGTTTCAGGGGTTTACATAATGTCACCATGCCTTGTTCTTCTCTCGCTTCTCTGCTTTCCACTGAGTCTGTTTCACCCTTAGTTATGCCATTGTGCTGTCTGGAAGCTGCAGGCTTACATTTTTCCAGGAAGATGAACAATTGTTGGCTTAAATTGAACCCATGTCCCTCCCTAACCAATCACCTGGCCTTGCAGACTGCAACTCTCTGGGGGAGTTGAGGATATGGCCAAGTGTGCACCTTAGTGAGCCACTGTGGGGTCAATTCTGCTGAGGTAATTCATATGACAGTAGAGAAAGAATTGTCCCCTTGGAGGAACAATTGGATTGTGATTTCTGAAAGAGCCAGAAACATGGTAAGAGAAACTATTTGCCTGCGAGGCCAAGGAAGTCCAGAGAGCACAATGGCACCTGCAGGCTTCTACGTCATCTCTCTCATCAGTCATTTGCTCTTTCACACCCATTTCCTAGAATTTCTGCCAGCACATAGAGCTGTCCACAGACTAAAATTATAGAGTACTGTGGAGGAGCATAGCTTTAGAGGACAGGAGGGAGGATATTAGTGGTCAAGGTGGAGTAGAATTCTTATCTCAATGTGTCTGAAGTATTTTCTGTAACTTAAGTAGAAAGCATCCAGAAAAGTTTGGCAAATTTAAGAGGGAGGAAGACAGGAGTTTGGACTTGTCACACCCTGTATTGTCCGGTGAGAATACAGAGGCAAATTTTCCATAGTTTAATGCTCTGTCCAAACTACCCAAACAATGCCACAGATCCACTACCCAGAAAACAGGTGCAGAATTGTTTACACGTTAATGATGGCTTTGATCCCTGCCCCTGGCAACCAATGACACACATTTGCAAGTGTCACCTTCTCTGCTAAGAGTTTTCTGGTTCTATCCATTGTTGTCTTTGTTATAGTAACATAGTTGACATTTACAGCATCTGTATGTGGCAGTCATGTGTTCTACATCACTGAAGTGTTACAGTAACTCTTCCCTTGTGGATCATCCCTGGGAGGATTGCCATGCCTATACCCCAATTTATGGGAATACGAGTAGGGACACAAAAGGAAGATTGGTACTATTGCCATTTTAGAGAACAGAAATCTGAACTACAGGGAAATAACTTACATAAGATCACAGAGCATTAAGTGACAGAATTTGGTTTGGAAGCTACTTGTGCACAATCAACCATGCTCTCTGGAAAGGCTTGCCCCATTTGGAGCATATAACAATAACTAGCTGTTACCGAACATTCACCGTGCACCAAGTGTTATGCTAAAAACATAACTTTAGAGGTAGTGTTATCTCCTTCAGCATTAATAGTAACTGATGCACACCCTAGCACTACCTCTAATTTGCAAATAAGGAAACTGATATTTGCAGAAGTTCAGGAACTCAAAGTTCCACGCTTCAAATCCAAAATCTAAGCACTCAAGTTCATACTCTTAACTATAAAACAATGCTGTCCATGCCCACTAAACTTCATCTCATTGTTTTATAGCTACTTGTCTAGGGGCCAGTTTCCCCCAGTAGACTGTAAGATCCTTGAGGGCAGGGACAGGGTCTGAATCACTTGGCTCATAGAAGATTTTAAATAACTGTCTCATTCATTTGTTTCCTTGGTGCCAAATTCAGTGCTGAACACATAAGAGGTGTTCTCATGATGGAAGAAGGAAATGAAAGGATGAAAGAGGATGTGAGTGATGGCTGCTGAGGTCAAAAAGAATAATTTATCTCCCTAGACTGGAAATCATGTAATTAGTCTCTTGGGAGGTTGAACCAATGGTCTGTTCTTTGCAAAAGTCAATTCAATCCAAATGACTCAGTCTCAAAATCGAAATTGACCTCACCATTTTTCCACAAGTATGACAGGACATTAATCACTTCCCTGTCACTCTACTAATTCCTATTGAAAGCAAAATAAAAGAAAAACTCAGGTATTTGATAAGTTTATCTACAATACCAAGATGCAGTCCTCAAAATAGTTCTTTCTGATCTAGTATTTGTTGAATTTCAGCTCCCCTGGCCTTTAAGATTTCTCTCTACAGTAATTTCACAGATGTCACAGAACACTGCCATTAACACAGTAACTAAGCTAGCCTCCTGAGAACCAGCCTTTAAGCTCCTCAGGGCCAGGTACCAGACACTCTAAATATCTGTGAAATAGACCAAAGAAATAAGTATACTTTTTCCCAGTGAGGGAGTCCCTTTCTAAACAAAATAATAAGCCCTGAAGCAGACAATTGAAGGAGGTTGTGGTTTCTAACCATCTGGCAAGTAAAGAATGCAAATAGAGATGCATTTGGAAAGAACCTGTTTGGGAACCCAAGGTGAGTCCATAAGGTAACAAGCCCCTACTTGCAAAACTCAATTGAAACAAGTCCCTGTTCAAACAATTGTGGTTTCTTCGAGCTCAGGAGACAGCTGTTAGGAAAAATTACTCATGAGAGAGGCCAAATGTATTATAGATGTTGCCTTGAGAGCATTTATCCACATGTGGGTAAATGAATTAACCCACATTTATCCACATGTGAGTAAATTACAACATGAATTAACCTGTTGTAAGAGCAATAGATGATATTTGCATTTAATAAAGAAACAACTGTGTAAAAAATATTGCCCATATGCCAAATCATATTCCCTCATCAACAACCCACATCCCAGTAGTCAGATTTGCAGAATTTCTATTTCTCTTCTGACCTCCACCTTTTACATTTATTCTCTGAGTATCCTGAAACAGACATAGATCCTTTTCAAAGACCCTACCCTGCAGTAGACACTCTTGGCTGCCTGGCTGTCAATATTTGCTGCCTGTTCTCCTTGTTGGTAGAACCCTGATTTTTTGAGTCTTTCATTCTCCACGGCTATGTGGGCAGGCTTCCAGGTGATGGATGTTAAATAATCTAGGCCAGTCCTGATACATTCATTCTCCTTACCAGATATTGGTATAAATGCAGGCTAACCTAACAAATGAGATATAAGCAGATGGCAGCTATGAGCCATGAAGAATTTTTCTTCCCTAATAAAAAACCCTGTGGGAGGAAATGCCCAACTTGTTCTGTTACTATGTCTTACATCGTGTTTGCATTAACTTCTATAACCACTGCAGCCATCTTGCTACCATGAGGAGTGACCTTTCTTGCACCCTGAGGGCAACAAAACATAAAGATAGCAAGTCCTCAGGTCCTTGATTATAATGTTGAACCACTGAAATAATCAAACTTGCTTGCAGACACTAGCTGTGTAAGATAATATCTCACTGTGATTGAGCAATCTTTCAATGGGTAATTTAATTTCTCACCTGATAAAAGTCAGACTGATCCCCGTTTGAAGGCAAATTTGTATTTTCTTAAATATTCTTGTTCAGATGATCATATCCAGTGTCTTTTGAGAAAGTGAAACTAAATGGTAGATGGCTCTGCTTAAGCCAAATTCAACATTAAAAAAAATCTACCAGGAATGCACCATCTAAAGCAAGAATTAAAAATCCTTTTTTGTAAAGGGTGAGACAATAAATATTTTCAGCTTTATGGGTTATGAGATATCTGTTACAACCACACCCCTTACTATTATAATGCAAAAGCAGCCATACACAATACATAAGTGAATGACTATTCCAATAAAATTTATTTTATAAAAATTGTCAGCTTGTAAGGCTATAGTCTACCAGCCCATATCTAGAGTCCCCAAAACATGCACCATATATATACACACATGTATACACACATATATCTACCTCTCCAGAGGCAAGATACATTTTAATTATTATTAATACATTTTAATTTTTATATATTTAAATTAACCATTGAAAGATTGCTCAAACACAGCAAGATATTATCTTACACAGCTAGGAGTCTATGATATATCTTTCCTCTTGGATATCTTCCTTGTATGACTTGGGCCCTGTCTACATTTCTGCCTTTATCTTGTACCATTCCTCACTCTGGCCTTCTTTTGGCTTATTTGCCAAGCTTTTCTTCCCCCAACATAACACACTACAATTCCTGGGGCTTTGCATTGGTTCTTTTTCCAGAATGCTTTCCCTTAGAGTTTGTCACAGCTGTTTTTTTTTTTTTTTCCAATCATTCAGGATTAAACACAAATGTCATTTCCTAAAGAGTGTTTTCCTCAGCACTGACTATAAATATCCCACTCTCCTCACAGTGAGAGGTACTTAAGATAGATCGTGACCATCTTGTTCACCAATGTCTTCCCCAAGTCTAAAAGTGAATAAGATAGTTAATATTTCTTGATTATGGAATATATGGAATTTGTGCTGTATTTTTGGCTTAGAAAAAATGTTTTATAGGGTTTTAAAATATGTGCCTTAAGACATACAATTCCTTGGGCTGGGGTTGTGACTCAGTTACAGAGCACTTGCTAGCATGTGTGAGGCACTGGGTTCAATCTTCAGCACCACATAAAAATAAATAAATAAAATAGAGGTATTGTGTCCATCTACAACTAAAATCATTTTTTTAAAAAAAATACATACAATATACTCTGTCTATAACTCACTAATGACTTCCTTCAGAAATAATATACTTTGCTCTTGATTGATAAAATGCATCCCTAAACATGTAACTAGATAACCCATAGAAATGATTGTAATTATTGGCCACCTGTCACTCTTAATGAAGCAAGTACAGGGCTTTTTTAGAGGAGGTAAAGTTACTTATTTGCTTTACTTGCCAAATAGCTCTCCTGGTAAGATTAAAGAGACCTGTTTGCAAGCTATGTGTTCACTGGGACATCACTTCCATGAAAAATCAAAGCAGGAAACTCCAGCCCAGGTAAAGATCAAAGCCTGACCCACATCTGCTCAAAGCTTAAGCAGCAACTAGATGTGGGGTTACATGCCTGCAAGCCTAGCTACCCAGGAGGATCACAAATTCAGTCTCAGCAACTTAGGGAGACTCTGTCTCAAAATAAAATAAAAAGAGTGTGGGGATATAACTCAGTGTAGCAGTGTAGAGTTCTTACCTAGCATGAACAGGATCCGGGTTTAATTCCCGTCACTATAAGAAAAAAAAATTTTGAACTGTGTTTTGAAAGACAAGAAATGTTACTTTATTCAATAATATAAATAAAGGAAAGGAGATTCTATATATGCGTGAAAGATTGTTTTGCTTTACAAAAATCTCATACCTGATGCCTTTCAAACAGGAATCTGAAAAGTTGTAAGGCTACTTTACTCCACTTATCAAAAAACTACTTCAGAAAGCTCCAAATTCAGTTTACCAATGGGATGCAGCACAATTGGAGTGGGGGGGGGCAGGATTGGGAATGTATTTGTTTGGGGATATTTCCTATTGTGGGTTAACAGTAGCCTTTCCAGAATTTTGGATCATCTTCTCCACACTCCTCAGTGTATGAGTCATCCCTACCCTTGACAATTGCCTGCCTTGCTCTGGGCCACTTGCCGGGCCTTCTTCAGACCAGGAAATCTGGTTAAAATACAATCTTTGGAACTGGACAAAATTTAAACAAAAAAAAAAAATCTCTCATTAAAGCCTGTGACTCTCCCATGGACCTCCCTCCCAAATATTCCTTTTAAAATCCCCTAAGGGATACACTGGTAAACAAAAATGTACTTAAGGAAGGGAAGAATCATACAGAAGTAAATGAGAATGACAAATCTCTCATTTATGCTTTTCTTTTCATTGATCTATATTTTAGACAGCTCTTTCACTGCTGTGATTAAAGGATCCAACCAGAACAACTGTAAAGGAGGAAAGGTTTATTTATGGGCTCACGGTTTCAGAAGTCTTAGTCCATAGAAGGCTAGCTCCATTCCTTGGAGCTCGAGGTGAGGCAGAATATCATGGTGGAAGAGTATGGTGGAGGGAAGCAGCTCACATGGTGATCAGGAAACAGAGAGAGACTCCACTCACCAGATAGAAATATGTACCCCAAAGCCACCCCCCATTCCCACCTCCTCCAGCCACACTCTACCACTTTAGTTTCCCCTCAGTTAATCCCTATTTGGAGATTAATTCCCTTTTTGGGACAAGACTCTCACAACCCCATCATTTCTCCTTGGAACTTTCTTACATGGCCTCACACGTGAGCTTTTGGAGGACACCTCACCTCCAAACCATAACAATCTACAACTTATTCTCCCAGCTGAGGGTCATTCTCAAGTGTTTTTAAAATCTTGGCTTTCAGCTTTCTAGTGAGAGTTATTTGTCTTCTCTTATTTAGAAAGCAGACATCTAGTGGACATACACGTGAACTTTGGTCATTTCAGCTGGCCACAGCTAAGTCTTCTATGCTTATGTAACAGGCTTTGAGAACTACAGGGGGAAAAGTTTTTGGTACATCCCTACCTCCAGCAAAGGGAGCAAACAAAAAAATGCCTATGAAACAACATTCAATGAGGGCCAGGGCCAGGTGGGAACTGCATGCTGTTGAAGGCAGTGGGTACTAGTTCCTGCCAAGTATGAGCACATAAGTATGTAGACTCAGAGTTGCCAGCTCTTCACATTTTTTTCAAAAAAAAAAAGAAAGAAAGAAAGAAAAAAAATACAGAAACCTGGGTTACTCTTCCAATTTTAAAATGTTGGAGCAATTAAAGAGAAAGAGAAAGAGGACCATGCCAGATATGTTCCAAAGCCCACTCAGGGCCTATGGGCTGCCATTTAAGGCCACTGTGTAGCAGTCACACAAGTTCATCCTGTGCAGCCCATGAAATAGGGTGTCCTCAGAGAGACTACCCACCACCTCCATGTTTGAGCAGGGTTCTTAGTGTGTACAAAGCTGTACACACTAAGGTTTCTGAGCTGCTGCTCTGTTCTTGACCATCACCAAACGGGTTTTCGGCTTTGCTCATGTCCAAGCTTTCTGACACACAAAGCACAGAACAACCTACAAAAACAAGGGTTAATTGTTTGAGGCCTTTGGCCTCTTTGCTATCAGGGTTAATGCAGGGGGATAGAAAAGACTAGAAACCTGATTTTTATCAGTGAATATTTTATTTTGCCTCTATGTTGAAATGATGGGGCTTCTCTGTCTAAACTTAGACTTAAGCTCAAATCTCTTGTATTTCTTCTCTCTTAGACCCAAGTCAAACATGAACTTCAACTGACACGTGATTTGTTTTTCCAGTTTTAGTCTTAGGGCACTCCCAGAATTAGAGGCAAAGTGTAAATTAAAAATGAAAACTTACAAGAACATCTATTGTTTGTATAGCACAAGGTTTTGTTGGTTAGAAAAAAAAAAAGTTTTCTTCATTAGACTTCTAGATTACCTTTAAAGAGGGATGGTTTAGGTTAAAGACAAATGAGTTTTGTTAAACCAAGGGTTAAAATATTTCAGCACTTGTCATGAAACTAGAGTGTACCCAAGCTCTTTGTCAGCAGGCCTCTTCCTCCAACTTGCTTCCCTCTTGTCCTGTCTCTCCATCCCCTCTCTATGCTAAGAAGAGAATTCCCTGAAACTAGGATCCTCAAGGAAGCAGTGTTTGCCATGGGACTCACTGTAGGGGCAGCAATCCCTGGAAACATGAAGAAGGCCTGGATTCAGCCCCCACTCCTCTTGTACCCAGTTGACCTCGCTGCCCTTTCCCCAACCACCAGTCCTCCACCTATTATACCTTCTGTTCTGGGCCTTTCTCAGATCCACTTGGTAATCTCTCTCCAAGGCACAACTATTTAGAGGCGATATTACATCATGTACATGATATAATATTGCCTTTTCTGGGGTTGTATATCCTCTGGTGACCTTGAATTCTTTTTAAAAACATTTTTCTCATAATTAAAAAATAAAAAAGGAAAACTGTCCAGTGGCAAATGGATTCCCAGATTTTAATCCATGTCCAGAATAACCACTATAGGTATTTTGGTTTATTTCCTTAAGATAATTTTGTTAAATTTTCTTCACTATGACCGAAATACCTGACAAGAATAACTTAGAGGAAGAAAAGTTTATTTGGGGCTGTGGTTTCAAAGGTCTCAGTCCATGGTCGGCTAACTCCATTGCTCTGGGTCTGAAGTGAGGCAGACCAGCATGGTGGAACAGTGGTGGAGGATAGCTGCTCAGTTCATGGTGGCTGGAAAGTGGAGTGTGAGAGTGCTAGGAGCCAAGGACAATATATAAAATCCCAAAAGCAAGCCTCCAATGACCTATTTCTTCCAGCCATATCCCACCTACCGATAATTACCACCCAGCAAGCCATTCAAATTATTAATCCATCAAGTAGATTAATCCACTGATTAGGTTATACTTTTCATAATCTGTTTTATCTCTGAATGAGCATTCCTGCATTGTCTTTTTAACATGAGCTTTGGGGGGGTAATATCTCACATCCAAACCATAGCAACAATTAAATAGAGGCATCATTTTTCTTTCTGCTGTAAATCACACCATCGATTTAATTTGTGTTCCTACAACTTAATGAGACTGCTTCCTTCTTATTACTTTGCCTCACCTTAAATGTCACCAACTCAGATAAGCCTCCCTTATCACCTAAAGTCACCATCATCTACCCCCCAGGAGTTGTACTTTGTCACATTCCTCTGTTCTGTCTTATTCTTAGGACTTAATACACTTAATTTCTGTGTCCTATGTTTCTAATTGTTTCTATATTAACTACCCGAACATAGGAGCAGGGAATGCTTTGTCTTCTTCATGCTAGGTCTTTGGATCCTAGAACTGTGCCTGTGCTCTTTACTGAAACCTTGCTAAAATGATAACACATTTTAAATAGCTATTGATTTTCCAGGGCAGGAAGAAGATGAGGAAAGGAAACGTTAGTGGAGATGAGGGTTGGTGCTAGCAAAAAGCAAACATGTGCTGATATGTTTTTGTTTGGTGTCTATTTCCAGCCTAAAGGGTCCTAGCAAATCCATCTCCCCACAGTCACACCCTAACTCTGATTTAGAACCCTTTTATTTGGATGGCAATGATCCTGCCTTTGTCTCAAATCTGTTTTCCTGCCAGGAAAAAGATGAAAGCATCAATTCCTTCTTTTAACCCTGTCTACACAGTTAACTTCTATTAACATTTCAACAAATTTCTAATCTTGTTTTTACACATTTTTACATAATTAAGATTGTACCAATCTAAGTAGATACTAAAGTTGCTGACAAATAAAATGCTGTAGTTACTTGGCAATCGTCAATTTGACCCACCAATGAGCATACTTAATAGAAAAGTCAAGTCAATAATGTTAAAAGAACTCCAGAGACCAAATGGAAAACTGGTACAGAAAAGTTCCTACTAATTTCTATTTTTAATATTTCTTATCCTTTATGTCTTATTACAAGTGACATTTATGTGATTAAAACCAGATTATTTCCTAGTAGTCCATCTCCTCCTGTTATATGTATATATATATATATATATATATATATATATATATATATATATATATATATATTCATCTAAAATGTATTACTTCTCAGCTTGGGACACACAAGTTAGTGACTGGGAATAATTATAATGTCATTGAGGAGTGTGGCTGTAGAGGGTAAATAACCAGCAGGCACAGAACCTTCAGCAGAAAAGCTCCAGTATTCCTGTAAATCCAATTAAGAAGAAAAAGGGAGCAGGGTAAAGCTTGAGAACAATCTCATAATTTGAACGGGTTTTAAGTTTTCTTTCATGCACATCCCTGAAACTATAGGCAGGACACCTGCAGGAAATAGAATTAAAAGCTCAAACTATCACCCACCCAGTCTTTGAAATAAATCAGGAAAATAGGAAATGGATTCATAAACCAGACAAATTTCTGAGAATCAAATCCTATCAAATTAACTTTTTTTTTTTCATTTGGTATTAGGTAATTAAAGATAGAAAAAGTCATCTCTAAATGGTTGTGATATTGATTGGTGAAAAGACAAAAAATGTTAATTGACATTCTTTAGGAGAATGGCTCAAGTTTGAAGCATTCATGTACATTCTTGGATTCTTCTCAATGATGGATCTTCCCAAAGTGCTACACCTTTCCACATTCTAGTAGGAGATAGAGTGTCTTCTGCTTGGGGGGAAAACGGAATAAACTCGAGTAAATGACTTTCCTACAGAAAATAATTTTCGGTATTAACATAAAACAAACAAAAAAAAGCTGGAGAATGCACTGAAGATGAACTCTCATAGGAAGTAGATACTTAGGAAAGGGTAAAAGGGGAGCTCAATAAACGAATTTCCCATCCTCATAGTTCATGGATCAAGGCTAAGTGCAGTTGGCTCAGGGCACATAGTAGCAGGGAGTTTGTGAAAGAAAAGATTTTTTTTTTTGGTAGAGGAACCAAGACACACTGAAAATAATGGGGGGAATCAAAGAAGGAAAGATGATTTAGAAGGAAGTTTCCTAAACTGTTTACCTATGTCTCTGATCCTTAAACTGTGATGCATGGTACTGACTCAGAGAAAATAATCTAAAAACAAAAGATCTTAACTAAGATTGAAGTTACCACTCAAGAAAAAGTTTGGAGTTTATTCAAGTCTAAGCAATAATTTGCCAGCTAAAGTGAAAGAAACATCTCTTATTAGAGAAAAATAATGGCATGAAAAATTTCCACTGCTTAATGTTCACAATGCTTAGAATATAATAAAAAATTACTTAACAGAGAACCAAGGAAACAGGACATGTTCTCAAGAGAAAGAAAATCCATTGAGTCTGATTTCAGAATGAACTAGACATTGAACAAGAGATGGGATTGTAACGTGGTGATGATAATTATTCTAAATGATACTCATGATGAATGAAAAGATAGGAACCATCCTCAAAGAAACATAAACAATAAAAAGAGAACCAAATGAAAAGCCTAGAACTGGAAAAAATGCAATATTTGAAATTTAAAAATTCACTGAATGTACTTAATTATTGAATGGAAATATGAAAAAAGTGAGGTTGATAATCAGTAAGAATTATCCAACATGAATAACACAGTTAAAAAACGACGGAATAAAAATGAACCCTCAGAGACCTGTTAGATAATGTCAAAGGTCCAATATGTGGGTAAATAGAATCCAAAAATAAGAGGGAAGAGATAATGAGATGGGAAAATATTTGAAGAATTAATCACCAATAAATTACCAAGTTTGACAACAGACAAAAAGGTACAGATACACAATGATCAATGACAACACAGCAAATTAAAGCAGCCCTCACTGAGGGTCATCTAGCCATCCTGTTGAAATCCCAAGTTAAAAAGCCATTCTTGAAGACAGCACACTCTATGCAAGGAAACAATAATGATCTGATTGATTGTTGATTCCTCAGTAGAAACTATGTAGGCCAAAAGAAAAAGAGCAACTGCTCTGAAGTGCTGAAAGAGAATAAAAATGGTCAAACCAGAACTCATCACCCAGCAAAAATATCCTGTAAGATGAAGACTAAATAATGGCATTTTCACATAAAACTAAAATAAATTGCTACCAACAGACCTGAAGAATAAGATTTGCTAAATGAAGCTCTCCAGGATAAAGGGAAATGATACCATAGAGAAACCTAGTCCCTAAGAAAAGAATGGAGAACACTGGAAATGTAATATCTGAACAATATTTGGAAAAATGTCTTTTCCTCCTAATTTATTTGCAAACAATGTAACTGTTTAAAGAGAAAATTATAACATTGTCTTGCTGGATTTTTTAATGTGTCTAGATGTAATACATTAATCACTATTGCATAAAAGAGAGGATGAATATGGACTGATGTGGGTTTAAGACATCTATGAAGAAGTGATATACTTATTGCATCTAGACAGTGAAGAGTTAAAGATGTATATTGTAATCCCTGAGCAACCAGGAAAAAAAATGATAGCATAAAGAAATATGGCTGAGGGCTGGGGATGTGGCTCAAGCAGTAGAGTGCTCGCCTGGCATGCATGCGGCCCGGGTTCGATCCTCAGCACCAACCACATACAAAGATGTTGTGTCTGCCGAAAACTAAAAAATAAATATTAAAAATTCTCTCTCTGTATCTCTGTATCTCTCTCTCTCTCTCTCTCTCTCTCTCTCAAAAAAAAAAGAAATGTGGCTGAAAAGCCAATCAAAAAATTAAAATCAATTTCTAAATATTATTCAAATAATTTAAAAATGAAAGAAGGGGACAAAGGAACTGAAAGCAGAAGACAAGTAGAAAACAAGGAAATGGTAGACTCAAACCAATCATAAACATACTTTCATTACATTTTAAAGAACTGAACACTTCAATTAAATGGCATAGATTTTCTAAATGGATAGATGAAACATGACTCTATGACATACTGTCTTACAAGAGAGAAGCTTCAAATGTAAGACAGAGATGGGCTAAAGGTAAATGGATGGAAAAAGATTTGGTGTGCAAACAACAGGCATGGAAAGTTTGGAGCACCTATTTTATCATCTTAAGGTGAAAACCCTAACTCAAGGAGTAACTAGAGGATGCCATTCAAGAATGGCTTAGAGTTCTCATGTTTCCCAAGTGTCTTGGAATTTCCCACCCTCCTTCATTTAAAAATAAAAAATTGTAGCTGCAGATGGACAGAATGCCTTTATTTTATTTATTTATTTTTATGCAGTGCTAAGGATCAAACCCAGTGCCTCACACATGCTAGACAAGAGCTGTGCCACTGAGCTACAGCCCCAGCCCCTCCTTCATTTTTACTATTTTATGTTATACAGAAGACTGGTATAGTGTAGCCTTTCACATTCCTATGGTAAAGGGAAGGTAGGGATTTACCCCCATTTTAGAAATGGCAAAACTGACTATGCAGAAAACAATGAATTGATTGTTTCTAAGGAAATCTTAGGTGAAAAGTCTCACCTAAAATCCAATCTGTGGACTCCAGCTGCCCTGGACCTGTACCTATCTTACACTGTCTTTTTTCTTCTTCTATGAAGCTCTTCTGTCAATGACTATTTCTCAGGAAGGCCTGTCTCAGGTGGGGTTGATAGGAGGTAGAATGAAACTGGAGGCAAAGAGTATACCTGTAAATCAAATGCTTAGGTGGAAGAATGCTAGAGACCTGTAAGGCTAGCTAATTATACAGAATTTTAATTTTCCGAAGGCAAAATTCACAGCATTTAATTAAAGGAAAGAGGAAGTAACCCGCAGGCAGGGCCTCTCTCAGGAAGGAGGTAATGCTGTTGGTATCAAGGTGATTCCAGGACTCTTCTGTCCACACTTTCAATACCATCCAGCACCCATCTCCTCAGGGACCTTTGTGAAATCTTTAAAAAATTTTTACAATAAATAAATCTTGTATTCATAGCAAAGAATAAATTTGTTTATTCTATTTTATTCATTATTACTTTAAACTCAAATAGAAAGTGGCCTAGAGGGATGTTCTGTAGAACCATTTAGCCCTTAACATGCTCAGCATTAAAATAGTAAAAGAGAAATCTATAGTGAGACCAATAGAGTAGAGGAAGGGCATTGAGGGAAGGATGTGCAGGGCACAGGGAGGTACTGGGGAACAAAATCTACCCAATGCTGCTATGTCCATGTATGAATATTCCATGAGAAATCCTGTTTACATATAAAATTATAGTTCACAAATTAATAATAATAGAAAGGAGATCAGTAGAGTAGAACAATCAGACTAGGGGAGGGAGGAGGGGATGAGAAGGGAAGGTGCTGTGGAATGAGGTTGATCAAATTATGTTATGTGCATTTATGAATAGGACATAATGAATCCCACTATTATGATAATTAAAATGTATCAATTAAAAAACACATTTTAGAAACTTCTAGAAAAGAGAAATCTATGATAGTAGATATCATATCTGAACTGGCCATCTACTCTGGTTTTATGACTCACTGGGATTGGGCCGGGAAAGGGAGCTTATTATAAATTTCAATAAACTTCGATTTTTTTAAATTTTTCTGTGACTCAAGAAATTCTTGTCACTGAAATACAATTAGCTGGCACTAATATGAGACCAATATGGGCTTGAAGTTTTTCATCCACAACCTATGGAAAGTCCAATGGAGCATTTGACTAGATGATTTCTGAGGACACTTTGTAGTCTCAGGTCCTGGGATTCATCTGTGAGTTCTCCAGAAAAGGGGGTGATGGTGATAGATGCATTTGGCTTGGTCTCTTTTGTATGCCAGGTATTCTACTGAGGGCTTTATACTTGTGATTTCATTGAGTCTTCAGACCAGCTCAGTAAAGCAGATGGTATTGTGCTTATTTTACAGAGAAGGAAATTGAGCCTTCCCAAGATCAGACAGGGAGCCAGTGGGAAAGCCAAGCTGTGGAGCCAGACCTATCCAACCCTAAAGCCATCCTCCTTGCACTCCTCCAGTTCAATTTGCTCCCCTTTTCTCTCACAATATTCAGTCCTGTTGGCTATCTACCACATAAGCTGATTAGGGAATCCAGTGTTGCATTACAACTATCTTGACAATGTTGTAAGAAATAAGAAAGGTTCAGGGCATTTCAGAATTTTAAGCTAAAACAAACATCATTTGACGCACTGGTGTCAAAGTTGTGAATGCCAAGCTTGTAAAATACACCTATCTTCAGACAGATTGCTCTCCAAGAGAGGGCAGCCTATGTTCCTGCATGATCCTGGTTGAGTTTTGAATCCTCATATATCTAGTAAAGTGATAGAATCAGGAAGCTTCTTATAAATATTAGAATGAAAATGAACCAGGTATACAAGGGACTGTTTGATCAGTGGCAGACCAAATTAAAGCTCCTTTTAATAGAATACCTTCCACAGACTGTCAGTCTCATAACTCATGTTGAAAATCTTGAGCCCCTTGTTCTCATCTAGTACAGCAGGAAATCACTTTAATTTGTGCAAATGGAAAATATATTTCTGTCTGAATAATGGAAAGATGTTTCTCTATGTCAATGGCTCTCTTCTACAAGAAACCTAAAATCCCCCTTTTATATATGTAAGAAAAAGAAACAGTAGCTTCTTTACCATCTTTATAGAAACTCATGATTTATATAAGCCATTTTAATTACAAATAATTAAAATGTCCTATAGAAAATAACAAAAAAAAATAGAGAGATAAAAGTAATTTATAACACATTTCATCAGTCAAAACCACAGACATGACAACACAGGAAGACATTTTTAAAATACATACGTGTATTACCAAGGATATTGCTGTTACTAATACTGATGGTAGTACCAGGAGTACATTAACCATGATGCAGACAGATGCAGAGGTCACATTGTCATTCAAAAGCCACTCACTGCATTGCACTCATTGCCGTCATCACTTGTTGCAATGATGTGATTTTTTTTCCCCGGATGATGAAAACCTCTTGGTAAAGTTCCAAACAAATCAAATACAATCTCCTTTGATTTATACAGTAGTCTCATTCCCAGAAAATTCAGTCTACATGTTTATATTAAACCTGTGTAAAATATTTAATGGTTATGTCTAAAAGAGTTAGATCTGAGGCTCTAGCATGTCTGCTGGGACAATTGTACAAGATTATTTAATGGAGGTTCCCTGAGTCCCACTCACAAAATGCCAATCACAGTACTCAATCACTGAGACTAGCAAAAATGAAGTCACAAATTTCCAGAGCATCCCTGAAGAGGTGGCATCTAATGCCTTTTATGCAGCCCTGAATTCTTGAAAACTACATGTGCATTTAATTTTCTTACCCGAATCTGACTTTTTGTATATTAAATTTTCTTAAAATGGGGTGCATTTTTTTGAGACATGAACAAAGGTGTTCCTGATCCACTTTAAGTAATATTCACGGCTCACCCCAGGTGACATAAGACACTAATCACTGATGCAACCCAAGTGAGGAGAAAGTGGATTTAACTTGTATGTGCATAAGAACCTGTAAACAGAGAGCAGGTGGACCACGGCTTTGATAAAGATGCACCAGCATAGCAACAGGCATCTGTGTGCTCAGCAGACTCCAGGACTAAGCAAAGGCCCTTGGCTGCCACACAGGTTGAGGAGGTCAATTCAGGAAGAGGGTGAGGTAAGGGAAATGTAGATGTCAATAGCTGATGGAAGCTGAAAAATTGTGCTGGAAATGAAGAATGTGAGTCAGGGTCAAGTGCAAGTGCGCCAATGTGAACTAAGGGTTAAGGGTAGTGGCAATGTCATAAGGGCCCGGGTGAAGGTGCTAGGCCTCTGAAAGCCACCTGATAAATGGTGCCTGTTCAAATATCTCTTGCATCTGCATTTCAAACTGGAGGAGTTCCTGGTAGATGGCACAAAACTATATTTTTGCTCTTGATTCTAGAGGGATAGCAATGCAATGGTTTATGAGCTTCTGCCCTGTTCCCAAGACACCTCTGCTACTTCTCCATCTCTGGAAAGGCAGCTCACTCGGCTGTGTGAGGCAAACATCTGTTCTCCATATTGCATTGGCCATAGCAGTGTCTGCTCTTCAGTCCCTCTGGGAGGGGAAATGGTGGGTGTGACTTCACACAGAAATGCTGGCAAGCCAGTAAAGACCACCTTCCAAGTTCCCCAGGCTCAAACCTTCCCTAAAGCTAACAGCTCAGTCTAGCTGCAGTTTACATGTTCACCTCAGATTCTTTGCTTCAGAAGGTTCTGAAAACCAGGCCAGACAGGCTGCACTGCCTATTGGTCTAAAGATCACCAGGCAATGTACCAGGTGTCATTGGAGCAAGCTGCTCTCAGCCATGTTGTTGGTAGTGGGTTGTTTGTTTGTTTTTTTTTTTCTTTTTAATGGTATGATTGCCTAGGTTTTCAAATTCCATTATGAAACTTTTTTTTAATATTTTATTTTTTTTAGTTGTAGTTGGACATAATACCTTTATTTTATTTATTTTTATGTGGTGCTGAGGATCAAACCCAGTGTCTCACACATGCTAGGCAAGTGCTCTGCCACTGAGCTACAACCCCAGCCCCCCATTAGGAAACTTTTTTATCCTAAGAGCTTTTTTTTATTTTCTTTTAAATCTGCCTTTTTTAGTTTGATGGGAAAAGACATTGTGGAGGAATATTCAGAAAAGTTCTCTATGGGGTCAAAAGATGCAGTAAATCATAATCTGCCTATTGTCTCCATTCCTCCCAGTCTTGGAACTCTTCCTGACTGATAGTCACTGGCGATTAGGGAATCACACCAGAGTGGAGAGAAAGAGGGGTAGACTTCCTCCCAAGGAAGTTTTGGGGTCCATCAGAAAAGACCCACCTAGGCCCCGCCTTGGGGTTGCATTCACGGAGACATAAGCAAGGCGACCCCTAGCTGTGTCCTACCATTCACTCAGAGTCCTGAATTGATGCAGCCTTTCTGTTATTAGAAACAGCTACCAGCCAACAGCAGAGGGTTATGCCTGTCGCTTCACTATGGTTACGCAGAACTTCAGTGCAGCAATATGATCCACTTCATACCGTGGAAGGGGAATATACAGTCCATCATGCACACCCTAAGTCAAAACAGGGGCCTCAAAACTGGCTTTAAAGGAAACAGTATATTTTCACGAACTTCCTCTTAGCTGTTGGCAGCAGTCAGGGAGTTATTCTCTCACAGGAGCTTGTCAAGAGAAAACTGCAAGTGATGTCACAGTTTTCTGTGATGGTACCCCCATCCCTTCAAGAGGTTCCACACATTTGGTTTCCTGGGAGAAGTGGGTATAGGATCCCGAGGCAGGAAAGTTATTTATCTTCTCGGCTATGCCTGGTATCTCATGTGGGGCCAGTAAGTATAGGAATGAATAAATATGAAGGGCACAGAGAGACTGAATGAGCAAGCCATCCCTCCATCTCCACCTCCTTCTCTCCCTATACTGGCATCTCACTTCACACCACTCAGGAAAGTTAAGGCAAAGTCAGAAGATAAAACTAGTCATGAAAGAGGAATCACCAAGCTTCAGTGACCAAGAGGAAGCAGTGTCCACACTGGTTGTGAATATAAACTTGAGAGTCAGAAGACCTGAATTTTGCCACTTGTTAGTTGGGTGATTTTGAGCAAATCACTCAGTATCTCTAAACCTATTTCCTCATCTAGAAAGTGGGGATAATAATCGCACCTACCTCACAGGTTTGTTATAAAGATTACAGATAATACATGTGAAGCACTTGGCCCACTTTCTGGGACTTTAGTATTTAATAAACGTTAACTGCGTTTACTATTTTTCCATAAGCTCATTAACACGATGTGAGAATCATCCCAGCTAAGTGACCACAGTCTCAGTCAGGCCTGCACTTCTCTGAGGAAAATTGCTCTCTCATCCATCTCTGAAGCAATTCAAATGTCTAAAATTATTCTTGGTACAGATTTGACCATTGATTAGTCTGGTTGCCGTGGTTACATCACCTAACCTTTTGGGCTTCTGCTTCTTCATTGTAAACAAAGATGGCTGGTCTATCTCTGTGAAAACAGTTGGAAATGGTTTGAAGAGTCAGTATGAGTTTTTGGTTGATGCTATCATCTGCATATCTATCAGGGAATAAAAGTCTGGGGGCACTGTGTGATGTGCACAGGAGGGTGTTTATCACAACTTCACTGACTCATATGCTCCAATGAACTGGGGGATTCATGATTTGCAGCAATCATTCCAAGTGTTCTAGCTATGTAGAGACCAGCAAATACATCCTCTTCGGAAAGCTAAAGAAATCACATGGCCTCCATTTTCATCCCATTGATACTCCATGACATTGGAGGGTTTATTTGTTTCTGTTTTAGGTTTAGATAATTAAAAACAAAAAAATTCAGGACATATTTTCCACCAGCAAACACTCTTTTCCCCCATATGCAGTGAAGCACAGTTTAGATAACAAAAATCACAAAAATGGAAATGAAATGGCAAAGACAAAAAAGAAATAATGGATACAGTCACCTTCATAATGATGTGAATGTTCTTTGAGCATACCATGCTAAGCACTTAGCATATATTATCTCAATTCTAGCTGGTAAGTAGATTCCATAATCTCTTATATAGGAAGAAGAAAGTAAGACTTTGGTTAACATGGTCAAGGTCACACAGCTGTGAATTGTAGAACATTGTCCTTTTAAAATATTCAATCCTCTTGTTTTATTAACCCATGGCTAGTTGAGTAGAATTGGCCACCCTGAGTCCCCCACCTCCATGTTAACAGAATACAAGACAAAGTGACCCTTATAGTACTGGGTGACTCAGGCTACTGTTAATTTCCTCCAGAATGGAAAAGAAAAAAGTAAGAATGATCTTCTACCATTGAAACTCATAGCCTCTAGAATCCCATACAACCACCTCCATAGCTGTAGATATTAGCTATTCTGCTTACATAACGCCAGACCTTAAAACCCTGCAGTGACCTGTTGAATGGCCTTTCATCAATAAGCCTGCTTTTCAGAACCCTTCTCCATCATTTATGGAGCATGTCCTATAAGTAAAGTCCATCCATACTGAGAATCCAGAGGACAGAAAGGTGAAAAGATTGTCTCTGCCCCCTAAGAGCAATTACTGTAGTGGAATTGACACGAACCACTAACCAGTTAGATAGGTAGGTAGGCGGAGAGAAATGGAATAGACGAGGAGACAGTGACAAACACAAAAGTCAAGTTTAGAATAATGTGTTGTAAGCAGGAAGGGGAGAATGACTAATTCTAGCTCAAGGCTAGGGATCTAAGCAGCCATTTTAGAAGGAATGAGATTTGATCTGGAATTTGAAAGAAGGCTGAGGGATGAATCTTAGAGAAGGATCATGCTACCGAGCAGGGAAGATTGTCTTGACTATCAGTCCCTCCTGTCCCTCTTTTCCCCTGAGCCCAAACATAATGTGAGCTCCCTTCTCCATATAGCAGTCCAAGAGATTCACCAAGTCAACAGAAATGACTGACATATGGATGAATCCTCCTGACCATCCCAGACATGCCCATGTTTTAATGAATTCAAAGGCAAGAATGTTAAGCCAGAAAATAAGGGAATTGATTGTACCTCAGTAGACCCAAGTGGGTGGCCATTTGGGCTCAGAGAGCGTCTTCCAAAAATAAACAAACAAATAACACAAAGTACCTACTTACAAGTTTTGGGAGTGTAACTCGGCGGCAGGGCACTTGCCTGGCCTGTGTGAGGACCTGGGTGTGATCCCCAACACCACAATAAAACAAATAAGCAAATAAATAAACAAATAAGTTTTTTTAAAGGACTTCCTTACAGATATTTCCTTGGAAACTGTTATTTCTTACCTCTCTCTCTCTGTCCATACCTCTCAGGATGCTTTCTTTAGCACAGATGTTTGCTGCTCCCTGCTTTGTGCAGAGCCCTTTACCAAGTTCCATACAAAAATGTCTCACCTCTGGCTTCTGACAAGGAGCCCTCACAAACAGAAGTAACTCAAAATGCTCAGAAAACTGTAATATCCATGTTGTCAAATGGTCACGTTCATAGGCAGTTTCAAGTTCCCCACTTTCCCATCTACCACAAAGTGTACAGACTTGGGAGAAAATGCAAAACCTACCTCCCAAATGTGGAGTCTGGTCTCAAGAAAAAGTGACTATGAAAAGGTGATAATTTTTTTATTCTTAAGTTTTCTCAGCTTTTTTTATCCAACTATACGAACCCACATTCAAATTACATTTTTGAGGTGCATCTACTATTTCCCTTTGGTTTGGGCACCATTATATGTTACTCATCCCAACTGATCATAAGCCTCTGACAGGATAAAATACGACAGAACAAAAATCTCAGACTCATGTTGGCCTAATGGAATAAATAACTTTTACATCCCACCCTGAATATGTAGAAGAAAAATACAGAACCTCTACTTTGGAATCATTTAAATAAAAGATGAAATTGAAACAGAAATCCAATAACCAATTAATTATCTCATTACAAAGAAAATATAACCTACTTTATTATTGTAGTAGCAAATGTCAATAGAGTGAAAATTGACCAGTCTTCTTATATTAGAAAAAAAAATCTGATAACCTGGTTGCCAAGCAAGCCCTGCTCATGCCAGCCTTTATTACGCCCTCTGTAATGAATTACAGCCTGTGTGTTTTCATTAGCACACCACTAATAAGAGTTTTAAAAGACATGTTAAGTAACACAAATGTTTCAGTATTGTTAGTGTGGTAAGACTGAGTGTTAAGAGGTGGAATTCACAATTCCACTATATTGTGAGTATATCTATGTGGTTTTAAATGTGACAACAAATGTGAAATCACAGAGAACTGCATACAAAACTAAATTAACAAATTGGAAGGTGAGGAATGGAAGTCAGAGGGCAATAGTTATCTTTTATATTCAAAGTAAGGCTTCCCAGATAAGTCACTTGGCTGATCCAAGAAGTTTCAAGATGTTTCATCCTAGCTTTATCAAATTGGATTATAATTAAAGCTGTAGGGCTAAGGGCATGGTCCAGTAGAAGAGCATTTACCTAGCATTTGAAATGCCCTGGGTTCAATTTTTTTTTAAGAGAGAGAGAGAGAGAGAGAGAGAGAGAGAGAGAGAGAGAGAATTTTTAATATTTATTTTTTAGTTCTCAGCGGACACAACATCTTTGTTGGTATGTGGTGCTGAGGATCAAACCCGGACCCCATGCATGCCAGGCAAGCGCGCTACCACTTGAGCCACATCCCCAGCCCGGGTTCAATTCTTAATATCACAAAATTTAAAAAAAAAATTATTTTCATAGTACAGGGGATTCAACCTGGGATCTACTTTTGCTAAGGCTGGCTTTGAACTCACAATCCTCCTAAATCAGCCTCCAGAGCCTCTGTGCCCAGCTTAAAAAACTTTTTTAAATAAAAAATAGTTAAGATTATAGCATGTAATCTCCCCCCACAGTACAGGAGATTGAATCCAGGGCCATTCTACCATTGAACTACATTCCCAGCCCTTTTTAATTTTTTTTTAAAATTTATTTTAAGACAGGGTCCTGCTAAATTACCACGCTGGCCTCAAATTTGCAATCCTCCCACCTCAGCCTCCAGAGTCACTAAAATTACAGGGTGCACTACCATGCCTGACTTAAAATATGCTGAGGGCCATTGCCAAGTAGGAATGACGCATCAAAATTTCCTTGCTAGCATACCCCATGTTAAATGGATTTCGCTGTTGACATTGCATGTAAGGTGACCTTGCTCAAGGACCAAGGCGGATCCGGGTTTAGAGCTGATCAGGTTTGAGGAAGTATCCCGGTCCTTGGGTTTAGGGCGTTCCTGGTTTAAGACAATAGGGGTTTTAGGGAAGTTGGAGGTTGAAGATTATTGCTGCTGGGATTAGGGTGTTCCTGCTGCTTGTTCCCGTTGAGTTCTCGTGAGATTCAAATGGGATATTGGAAAAAAGCCTCGTGGAGTAGGTGAATTGGGCGGAGGAGAACTGGGATTGCCCCAGAACGTGTGTAGAGGCCGGTGTGAGTTCAGGAATAAAGAATTGCTGTTTGAATAAGCCTATCTACAAAGTCAGAGTAAGGTTCATTAGGTCTCTGTATTACCTTAGATAGCTGACCTTGTAAATCTCCATGTCCTTGTAAAGTCTTCCATGCCCTAACTGCATCTGCAGCAATTTGTGCATATATAGCAGGATCATATTCAATTTGTTGCCGTTGACCCTCATAAGGTCCTTTTCCTAACAGCATATCTAGATTTCTTTGAGGGTAACCGGCTGCTGTATTTCGCCTAGCTGTCTCCGTGCAAAATTCCTCATTGGCAACCTTCCATAACAAATATTGTCCTCCATTTAGCACAGATTTACACATGCTAGCCCAATCTGCTGGCGTCATGTCCAAGTTAGTAATGGACTCAACCATGCTTACCGTGAAGGGAGCTTGAGGACCATAGGTTGTTACAGCCTCCTTTAACTGCTTCACTGTTTTAAAATCTAAAGCACGGTGAATTCGCTGCCCTCCTACCTGTTCAAGTACAGGGCATGCTAATCTTTGAGGTCCTGTCTCAGGATCCCACTTATCAACTACGGGGTTTGAGGGCCACTCAGCTCTCTCCATCGGTGGGGCTGTTGGTTAGATTACGCCCTCTGGTAATAAAACGGAGTTAGTAACAGCCTCTTGTAGTGGCCTTTTTCCTAATAACCCATTTTCCTTTAAATTTTCTTCCTCTCTCTGACTAGCTCGAGAGACCTTCTCTTTTGCTTAATCTAAAATGTCTTTCTCCATGGTCTGAATCTCTAACAATTTACTTAACACCTTTTTGGTTTCTTTTTTACTAATTTCTAATCTTCTATAAAGATAACGCAACCCAATAAGATAACACAAAACAAAACCGCAACTGAATGAAACAAAAACTGAATAAAAATTCGCTGTATCAATTTTCTCTTTCTCCGGGCTGACAAACTTCAAACCTTGAGCTAACCATTTTTCCCAGTTTGCCTGAGAAATTTCTAGGGACAGGCAGCTTGAAACAAAAACGAAATAAATCAAAACAAGAACACATTGTTTTTTGAAATGGTCACCCATTCTCTTGCCTTCCCTCAGGGCCGAGGAATTTCACTTACCTCCAAGTTTCAGACATTCCGCGTATGGACCACCAAAAGCCAATGTCTGGGCTGGGCACAAGATCACGAGCCACTCACAGCTTTGTCGATTCAAACAGCAATTCTTTATTCCCGAACTCACACTGGCCTCTACACACGTTCTGGGGCAATCCCAGTTCTCCTCCACCCAATTCACCTACTCCACGAGGCTTTTTTCCAATATCCCATTTGAATCTCATGAGAACTCAACGGGAACAAGCAGCAGGAACACCCTAATCCCGGCAGCAATAATCTTCAACCTCCAATTTCCCTAAAACCCCTATTGTCTTAAACCGGGAACGCCCTAAACCCAAGGACTGGGATACTTCCTCAAACCTGATCAGCTCTAAACCCGGATCCGCCTCGGTCTTTGAGCAAGGTCACCTTACATGCAATGTCAACAGCGAAATCCATTTAACATGGGGTATGCTAGCAAGGAAATTTTGATGTGTCATTCCTACTTGGCAATGGCCCTCAGTTGTAAAATGTCTAAATAAGTTGCAAAAGGCTTTAAAAGGTTAAATTGAAGGTGGTTAAGATGCCTTCATGATGGAGGGGAAAAAAAACCATGAAAATGGGAAGATAATAAGATAAAAGATATTTAGATAAAGAAGATTAAAAATTTGAAGTGAAAAACTTTAAAGACAGAAGTATGGAAAGTTAAAAAGAAAAAAAGATAAAGAAGATGTAGTAAGATAAAAAAGATGTAGGAAGACAAGAATTTTAAACCCACAAAATAGGAAACAAAAGAAAACTAGGAGGAAAAAAAATCAACTAAGGGTGAATGTACAAACCTTAGAAGAAAACTAGAAGATATAAATAAGATAGAAAATGGTTGAAATGTCAAATAAAGGTATTTCAGATAGAAAATGCAAAAGGCTAAGACAACTATTAGATACAGACATTCAAGATAGAAAAAGGTAGTAGAGAGAATTTTAAAGTCAAATATTGGATAAAATAGAAGAACAAGGAGATTATTAGTAATTTTTTTCAAAAAGCCCATCAACTTTAATTTTTGGTGGTGCAGAAATTACAAGTCTCAGATGAGGTGTTAAAATTTATAGACAAGAGCCAATTTAGAAAACATTAAACTAGAAGGAAATTGGTTTTAAACCACATCAAAAAATTTAAAGGACTAAAGTAATTCTAAAAAACTAAAAACTTAAAATAACCCTTTTTACTCTAAACTTTCTAAATTTGCATTCATCAGGACTTAGTGCTGCGGAAAGACATATGTATCCGAAAAATGTACATAAGCCTAAGGTACTTTGGAAAGATATTCTAACAGGACAATGGAAAGGTCCTGATCCAGTTATTGTCTGGAGTTGGGGCTCTGTCTGTGTTTTTCCACAGGAGGAACAGCAGCTGATTTGGATTCCAGAGAGATTAACTAAAGCAATTTCTACAGAAAAAGAAGATGATTTGACTCAAATCCATAACAGCTGATATCCAGAGCTCCAGCTTGGCTATTCTTACATCTGCGACAGTGATTAACCAAGGTGTTTTTTTCAATATCTATTTTATTATTGCATTTTTCCCACATCATAAAGTTCTATTTTATTTTTTGAGCTCATACAAACCTAGGTTGATGTTTTTCTGATCAGTTTTATTTTTTGACTGTGGAGTTTTTAAACATTGCAATGGAGATTTCACCTAGGTATAGCTACAAGGCCTTTATTGTCTTATGTGTTGTATGTTATGTGTGCACTGTTTTGTGTTATATGTCTGTATGTGTGTATGTCCATATTTCATATATGAGGAGCACTCATGAAAAAATGGATCCGATTTTTTTTAATTCATGTGATTTAAATGGTTTAATTTAAATTAGGTAAACAGCTGTTAATGATTGTTTTTAAAGGTGGTTAACAGATCTGTTTGTTTACTAATTTAAATTAGGTAAACAGCTGTTAAGGATTGTTTTTAAAGGAGGTTAACAGATCTGTTTGTTTGCTTTCACCTTTCCTTTTCATTATATTTAATAATTCTGTTCAGGATAATGTCTCTTTAGCATCATTGCCAGAATTCCCATCTACATCCCAGTGCCGGTGAAGACTAAGATAAAACCAAACTATAGCTTCTATGATAGCTATCACAGTAAACTGTATAAACTGATGCATCAATGAATATAACTCAACAAGTAATGCTCAATCAAGGACTTGATTTACTTTGGGAGGAAATGGACATATTGATAGACTCCTCCGATTTGAACTGCCTGCAGAACTTGCCTGGACTATATATCAGTTGCATGCATTGTGAACTATCGTCTGGTGCAGCGAATTGTGGTAGTGCTGGCATATCTTTGCTGATGGTGTCACCAGTGATGCAATTTCCTTGCCAGCGCACCCCATGTTAATTGTGGTAATACTGGCATATCTTTGCTGATGGTGTCACCAGTGACGCAATTTTTCCAAAGGAGCCGTCAATTGGCTTGGTGTCGTGGCATTTCTGTATCCTCCTCCCTTCTACTAGTGATGGTCTAAAATTTGGGGGCCAACAGAGGTGAGGCAAAGAACCTCACCCCCCCACTGGCACCAAGGCTAAATTTGGGGGCCAACAGAGGTGAGGCAAGAACCTCACCCCCCCACTGGTGCATAGGCCTATCCACAAGCATGGCTGAATGCTGGACTGGTAGTCAGTGACGGGTTGATCTGATTGCAGTGGTATCAACCTAAGACAGGAAGCTGATGCCTAAAGGTCAGTTCTCCCATGACGGGTAAGAACCATATGTTGAATTGGACAACCTACCAGGCACGGTCCTTAAGCCACATTGCTTGTTGTTTAATTAATCAGAAGGGGGGAGATGCTGAGGGCCATTGCCAAGTAGGAATGACACATCAAAATTTCCTTGCTAGCATACCCCATGTTAAATGGATTTCGCTGTTGACATTGCATGTAAGGTGACCTTGCTCAAGGACCAAGGCGGATCCGGGTTTAGAGCTGATCAGGTTTGAGGAAGTATCCCAGTCCTTGGGTTTAGGGCGTTCCCGGTTTAAGACAATAGGGGTTTTAGGGAAGTTGGAGGTTGAAGATTATTGCTGCCGGGATTAGGGTGTTCCTGCTGCTTGTTCCCGTTGAGTTCTCGTGAGATTCAAATGGGATATTGGAAAAAAGCCTTGTGGAGTAGGTGAATTGGGTGGAGGAGAACTGGGATTGCCCCAGAACGTGTGTAGAGGCCGGTGTGAGTTCGGGAATAAAGAATTGCTGTTTGAATCGACAAAGCTGTGAGTGGCTCGTGATCTTGTGCCCAGCCCAGACATTGGCAAAAATACATGTTTTTAAATGCCTTGCTTTTCATGTGTTATCATCATATCCATTGTGACTTTAATAACTTTGAGTGGTAGAAATTAAATGGAGAAGTAAAGAAAATCACCCATAGAGAAAAAGAGCACTCAATAGTACAAGCACACATGAGGGGAAACTCACAGAGCACCTGCTCTCAGATCCTTTCTGTTAAGACGGAATGCACCCCCACTGCATTCCAGTCCCTTTTCCAACCTGTAATTAATGTGTGTCTCTTTTATGGTATGAAACTGAAATTGTTCTGAGAGGGGAGTTCCAGGCATTTCAGTTCCGTGCTATGAGGGAGTAAGCATGGTGTGCCAGCACAGCACTATTCTCTTCCCTCTTTTCAGGGAACTATCCTAAGCAGAGCACCTCCCAGCAGGCAGGTATTAGAGGGCATGGAAGTGTATGTTTCATAGAAAAGAGGCACAGTATGTATCTATGGGTATGGTAGACTTTGAGTAGCAGGTGTTGCTATCTCTTCTTTTAATTTGTTTCATTCCTTGAATGTTTTGTTATAATTAATGTGTTCATTTTCTGTACTCATGCCCAGGAGCGTGTTGCAGTAGGCATAATTTTTTAAATTGAAGAAATCCATTAAATAAATAATTGGTTTAAGATGATAAAATACATTAATTTAAATGATCGAAAATACCTAGTGCCAGTTCTGAGGAAAATAATTCTTTAAGGAAAAAGTCACACTTTAAAAACTCTAGCTCAGAGTGCCACTCTATTGGTCTAAAAATACAAGGTTGGCACCACGCCCAGAATATTGACAAGTGGAACTTTGATAGACCAAGACAGGCAGGGATTCCAGAGCAGAAGGCCCCCTGTTAAACATGCCCTGCCTCCAGTTGCCCATGGTCTAAATTGGGCATTCATTAGCAGAGACCCACCGTGCATTTCAGCTGTTACCATTTGTATCTAGAAAGAGCTTAGTTTTAGTCAGGAGGGTGACTTGGTACCTGAGGCTCTAACAGGTTGGGATTTCAGGTGGAGTTCAAGAAGAAAGAAGAAATGAAGACATTTCTTTTTTTTGGAAATGAGGAACATAGTGCATGAGTAATAGAGACATACTGTAGTTCTTGTTCACTAATCCTAAAAGCTTGAAGAATTGGTTTCTCAAAGATGTGAGTCATAAATACAATGTTGAAATGTACATATCACTTATCTATCTATAATCAAGTGAGCCTAATCTTTATGGGCTAGCTAATCATGGATGACTATACCTTCGTTGGAGAGCTTTGTCTCCATATTCAGGTGTGTCTCCTATAACTCCTTGCACATGACCTTAATCAGGTACTAAGAGTCTCCTGTAATCTGGGCCTCTCTTGGGCCTATGCTGTTTTTTTTTTCTCTTACAAAATGCATAGAAATCTCTTTTTATGAGACAGAATTTGTCAGCCAAAAGACAGTGAAATTAAACAGAATAATGTTTGTAAAAATATGTGTAACCGAAATGTCAATTTTTTTTCATGCAGATCAAAATCAGTATATTAATCAAACAGTACAAAAAAAATGTGTTTCACGGTTTACATCTCATAAACTCAAGTGCTACCATGAGTTCCCACTATTGGCTAATTTTGTATTTTGCATTTTCAGATTCTGATGACTACAATTATATTTTAATTCATTTCAAAGGAAATAGAAATACCCTTATTCTCTTCTTTCACAAGCTTGTTTTCCTTTCATTTGCATTTTTCCTGGATTGAGTGTAAGATAGTAGAGCAGTTTAAAAAAAAAAAAAAACAACTCTAGAATCTGTTGACAATTTTAAAATGTGCCAAATTGCCTTAGAGATAATTTTTTATTTAATTTACCATATGACTTTTGTCATATGACCCCAAACTGTTTCCTTATTCTTAAATTGGAATCAATATAACTTCTCTGCTTTCTTTTCATAAATAATGTAAGATTCAGTCTTCCCTTGGTCATGAAAAATGGCTCAACTCTGACACATTATATAAATGTATGGCAGCGTTATCTGCTGCTGATCTCTTAATGTCTTTCATGTGTTCAGGGGTTTTCCTAAGTGTTATCAGGCCGTGCATTCTCAATGGTTCTATTTCAGTTTAAAAAAAGAAAGAAAGAAACTCCAGATGTAACTGAATTAATGGAAACTTGATTATCTATCCCTGTTTGTTTGGTAGAGTTTATCCACACTGCATCTGTCTGGGCTTGTTCTCTCTTCCACCTACTTCCTATCCTTTGGACTTAACAAAGGAGAAGATCACGATAACAAAAAGAGGTCACGGGCTAGTTACCTGCTTTTTTTTTTTTTTTTTCCTTGCAGGGTACAGGAAGGAACACACCTCCAAAACCTCTAGCCCTAGGTTTCAGTTGCCTAGAAACAGCTGGAAAAAAGTGCAGCTCTATTCAGTGAGGACGGAGTGGATCAACTGAAACTCCAGCCTCCCCCAGAGGAGACCATAAAAGAGAGGTGACACTGGAGAGTGACCAGGTCCAGCGGCTTCATCTTCATCAGGAGGGCCCGTTTTTTCCCATGCTGTTGTGTGTGGGCGTCAGGAAATGGTCCCCCTTTACTGAGCACTTTAAGAGCAATTGGTCTGAACACAAATGAGGAAATGGAGTTCAAACCTTGCAGAGCCAAAGAACACCTCCTTCCTAATGATTCCTTTCTTCACACAGCTTCATAGAGTTCACAGAGCTCTCATAGAGCCAGCTTCAAAGTGGCCCAGAGATAAGTGGGCAGCTGCTGTTACCCAGCCCACTGTGCCCTGGAGATGTCACAGTGAAGTGGCTTTATAAAGGACACTTGATTTTGCTTAGGTTCTAAAGCATCGAAAAGAGAAAGGAAAAGTTATAATTTAAAGCCAGAGACTTAGCTGCCTTCTTAGTGCCTGCTGGGCAAGACAGAATCCCCTATGGAGGAGAGAGATTTTAGTTAGGAAAGTAAGTTGCTGGGACTCCAAGAGTGAAATGTGAGGCCCAGCCTCCTTCTCCAGGGGTCATATGTCCAGAAGAAAAACGATGTGAGCAAAATCAGTGAGCCTAACACAACAGGGGTGAAATGTGGAATGAGGGCCCTGGAAAAGACAAAGAGGGAGATCAGGGGAGATGCCCCACCATTATTCATTAAAGCCTGAGGGGCAGTGGAAGAACCCAGGGACAAGTTTGGGGAAAGAAAGTACATTACAGGTCACCATTCTACTCTCATGAGAACACAGATAAAGCTCCACAGAGCATCAAGAACCAACCAGGTAGTCCCCAACAGGGGAAATCTGGATTTCTCCAAGAATGGTGCCTACACACTTGGTTAGGAGCAGCAGGTTGAGCATTTTTGTGAGGATTCAGCACATGCAGACGTGCGTGGAGGTCTGAGAGTACCTGAGCAACTTAAAGAACAGTCAAATTATGATGGCTCTTTTCAGTTAGGCTAAAAAAATTTTTTTTCTTTATTGCTAAAAAATGAGTAAAAAATTTAGGAATTTAGGCAGGAGAAAGGCACAAGCATATCTGTGCCATAAGAAGAGAGCTCTAAGCATGCCTTCCAATGATTTATTTATTCAGTGGATGTCCCCAAGCTCTTAGGTGCCAGGACTAGGAAAGAAGGCACAGGGGATACAGTGATAACTAACAGACGTTTGTGCTTGCAAGGCATCTGTAGCTTGGTGAGGAGATCGATGTTACAAAATAGGCACCAAAAGTTTCATTGTAAGTTGTGGAAAATGCTATGTAGGGAAGTCAAGGAGTGCTGTGACTAAGAATATATATGTATATATATATAAATTAATACATAAATATATATATATATGTATCTATAAATTAATATATATATACACATATATATTTGGAACATAAAATGGAGAGATGTAAAATATATACAGATAAATGTTTATATATATTTGAAACTTCCAATGTCTGACACAGTAGTGAACCCATGGTAGCCCTGTTAACAGTCATCTTTACAGTGGAGATAAAAATAATATTAGCCACCTGAAGTACTTCCATGTAATTGTGGACAACCTTATCTCGAAGCACAGTGTCTCGCACTTTAAAAGCATGCAAAAATATGTAGAGGGATTGATGCACAAATTTCTGCTTCAAAGCGTTCAACAGAGAAACAGATGCCTACCACAAACTCTCCAGGGCTGTGGTACACAGAAGATATGGCTAAGGTATTGTCCTTAAGTATTTTCACTAATGTGATAGACAAAAAGCAGGATGTGTCCCCACTATTTCACTACCACCCAAAACCATTCATTCTTCCCACTCCGTTTCTTTCTCTTCCCTTGATAAGCTCCAAAGACCTACACTCATAGATTTTTCAGGATTTTGTGTTCAGAATGAGGGGAAAAGTGAGCAAAACAGAGAGATGAAAAAATGCTTGGCCCAGGATTGAAGGAAGAGGAGTTTCACTTCTTATTGATAAGCCACACCTTCAGTAATTCTTTTGCGTAAGTAGCATCACATCATTGGTTCTGTTTTATTGTGGACACCATTTTAAATAAGCTTTTGCATTGCTTGTTTCCTAGTTTGTGTACCCCTGCATCCCAGGAAAAGCTGTCTGTCAGTCTTTGTTTTCTATTTTCTCTTTTGAAAAGCAAACTACCAAAGCAGCCGCAGTGGGTAAGAGAAGAGGATTGAGGAGAAAAGGGGAATTTTCTGCAGGGTTTTTCTATGCATGAATCCTCTGTACAGTGTCCAAGAAAAATAAGCAAAGGAGATGAGCTATTGAGAAAGTGGATCTTGGCTTTTGGACTATTTGAATTATCAGGATACTGTTCCCAAAAGGCTTCCTGTGGGGACCTGGACCTGGAAGCACTAGGCAGTGACCACCTTTCACTTAGTGAGGGCAGACTGTTTCCGGAGCACAGATGCAGGACCCAAGGTAAGGGCAGGACCCAAGGTAAGGGCAGGACCAGGCTCATGGATAAAAGTTAAAAGGAGGCACATTAAGGTTCAGTACATTTAAAATTTCTATATTGAGTAGAAATAATATATGAAAAAGTGTCAAAGTGTTAACAGTGTTGACAAAATTGATCTTGTCTGGGTAGATGTTGAAGCTGAATACCATCTCAGGGCCCCTTCACTAATTAATGCCACTAATTTAGACACTTGCTAAATGCAGTTGAATGGAGAAATGTACAATCACTGTGTGAACCCAGCATGGAGCCCATTTCTGGCCCCACGTCAGGTCTCAGAACCTCCAGTAACCTGGCTGTTTTCCAAGCTGGTTTCTCAATAATTCCCTTGTGCAGAATGTACCTTTCAAGGTTCCAGTCCCCACCCCCACCCCCCCACCACATACCAAAAAGGCTTGTCTAACCTGTCAGTTTACAATTACTACCGAAGGGCATCAAGGTTTACCTTGACTTAAAAAAAAAAAAAAAAAAAGGCGAAGATTTGAGCAATTCAACGGTAGTACAAAGACCATTGGTTACAGGGTGATTTAAAGTGTTTGGAAAAGCACTGTCTTCATATCCCAGAGAGACAGACGCTCTGTGGGTGACCACAAATTGAGTTCATAATGCCTTTCAATAGTCTAGGCACCACAAAGAGTTAAAATGCAAGATTAGATCAAGAACAATAAGATCTGATCCACTTACTAACTGAAGTCAGTTGAGCACTTATGGTTTCACATGCATTGTCTCCTGTAATTCTCACTGTGACCCTCTAAGGAAGCCACTGATATGAGTTTTGTTTTCTAAAACACCTGGCCTTGGATAACCTTCACATACTGGACTCTACCCTGTGGGAAGTTCCTCATTTTCCATTAGTTCCCTCTGAATGTGTATTATGTCATATGCCTTCCTTAAGGATTTTCTGATACAGAAAGTTTGGGGGCCAAGGGTCATTTTGAGTCTCCTGATTTTTAGACAAATACAACTTTCTCAAATTTCAGTAGCCTTTCCATATATTTGCTTGCAGCCAGTCCCATGTGTCAGTAACCACATTCATGTTCTTGTTTGAGAGATGGTTTTCAAAACTGCTTGTTTGTTTGTTCAATGACCGCACACCACATTTGACCTTTGCCCTAAGTCACATGGATCATCTGTGTTTCTGGGCATTAGTTATTTGCAGACGTTTTGTATCACATTCGTCACAGTTTTGGGTTCAGATGTAATGGTTTTTCCAAACTTTCAAGTCCTTGCGTTTCTGCCAGTTCTTTCTAGAGTCTCTCCTCCCTCCCTCCTCTTTTCTCTCTGAAGCTAATGCTTCACACCCATATTCACTCTCTCATACTTTGCTGACTATAGCCAATAGTAGCCAAAACATACTACAAATGCTATGTTTTCTAAAATATCTTCCAACACATGCTATCTCAGAACCCATGTGGTCTCCTTACTAAGTTATAGGAAGTAAGACTTCTAACCAATTTTATTTTGCTCCTAAATAGCAGAATCTCAACATTTTCAGCCTCCATGATTAATCTTCTCACTGTCCATCACATGAGTGCTAAGATGTACTTCAGGATTTTGTGATGGAAGCATCCCACTTCCAGGATCATATTCTGGTGTGGTCATAACTAG
Source organism: Spermophilus citellus (assembly GCF_964194105.1). NCBI lineage: Eukaryota > Metazoa > Chordata > Mammalia > Rodentia > Sciuridae > Spermophilus > Spermophilus citellus. The sequence continues at coordinate 187,316,951 of NC_138182.1, forward strand.
TTTATGCTGCTGAACAAGCTCACCCCCCAAACGTTTGTTGCTTAGAATTTAAAAGTCTATTTCTCACTCTAAGTCCACAGTGGATATAATGAATCTTTGTGACATCTCCCTTCTGAGCACCAGTTCAGGAATCCAGGCTGCTTCCATCTCCTAGGTATGCAACTAGCACAGGAGACTCTCGCAGTGTCACCTGGTAAAAGGGGAAAGGAACCTCCATGGTTATGTACCAGTTCTGAAATGCTTTTGCAACATAGTGACACACGTCACTTCTGCTTCCAGTCTTTGGCCTCGCCAAAGAGCCCTTGCCTATTCAGAGAACAGCAAAGTCTCTGGCACATGCACTGAATCAAACTTGGAGGGTATGGTCTGGAATCTTCATTTTAACACACACACTGATGTGGGAAAACATTTGTGTTGGGGTAGGTGGTATAGTCATAATAAAACTGAAGTTTAGAGATGTTGCAAGTTACCCACACAAGCTTAGGGGCAATACTGTTTGTGCCTACTCGTTCAGATCAATTCCAAACCAATGAAGCACAAAACCTTCATAATAATGCAAACCACGATCTTTATTTGAGATCACAGAATGAGGAACTGGGCTTTTCTTTTGCTGAGACCCTAAGAGTTTGAAGAAACAGTGTAGAAAAACAGATTAAAGCAACGTATTAGCAAAATCAAACAAAAAACAGAAGGACACAAGAAGAGGAGGGGGAAAATATGTTCCCAGGGAAGAGGAAACAACTTGATCGAGCGTAAATTGGCTAATGCTTCACACCCATATGCTTAAAACAAATGAAAACCCCTGATTATATCTCACCAGTAGTTAGCTGGACCAAATGACAGGTTGGAAAGATGTGATGCCTGGATATTTACATGGTGAGTAGGAGGATTGGGGATTGCCCTTTGCACTTCTACAGAGCTGGCTTCACCTGTGAGCTCCATTCTCAAACAAAAATTGCTTCCATACCTCTGCCACAAATGTTCACATTTGTTGGGAGTAAAAGGTCTCTGTCAAGGTGAAGGAATAAACCTCAGAACTGAGGGAATCTTCCTTGGAATTTGCAAATTTTATGCTTGGATCATACCAAAAAAAGAAAAAAAGAAATGTGGGGTGAGGAAGAGGGATATTCTCCCTTGCTAAGAAGACAGAAATAGCTTGAACTAATTATATTAACCTAAAAAAGTAAGTGAAAATTAATGAGAAACAAGAAGAATCTTAACTCTGGAAATAGCCTCTCATCTGTGGTACTGAAATCCAACACCCTTTAGTGGAATAAGCTCAGGTCAGAAGCGAACCCGCCAAAGTGAAATTCTAGAAATGGAGAATGCTTCAGGCATCTCAAGACCAGCTAAGTATCTTGTAGCGTTTTCCCAGACTTTTGGGCTCAGTTAAATATGATTCAAATTTTGCCTCAAGCCATTACTTTTGGAAAACCATATGTATTTTTGAACAAACTCGATTAAATGTTTCTTATTTTCTTGCCCTTTAACTCATTAAAATGTCATTTTGTAGGAGTCATTTATTTGGGAAGCAATCTGATTCTTTTGGAAAATCTTTGAAAGCTTTGAAATTGGGATAAGAAGCAAAATTGTGCTTGTTCTTAAGTGTGTACACTTAAAGGGAACTGGAAATTATAGAAATTATCTGAATCAGAGGTTTTTAAACTGTGGTCCCCAGGCCAGCAACAGCATCATCACCTGGACATGGGCCCTCACAATCAGAAGGGCCTCCTTCTTGATTTCATGTATTGCCACTTTGAAATTCTGACTTTTATCTCTGTAAGTAATGTTCAGTTGGATGCTAGGCCATTGATGGACCTCAGTGGAACTTGAGTGGGCGGAGATATGTGCGCCAGGTATAACCACATTTCTTGCTGTCAACGTTCCTGTAGCACCATGAGTACAGAATCTAGTGGTCCCACATGCAGGGAAGTCCAGTGATATTCAATATAAGGTAGGTGTGTTACTTCTCCGAATGAGCAAACTCAGGGCAGAGAAAGAATGAGAAAGGGTGCTGACAACCCAGAGAGTTCATACTTTCCATTTGAACCAGAACTCTCTCTGAATTCTCTTTGAATTCAGAAAATCGCTTATTATCATTATCAAGTATTATGTCTACACATAATTGTTTGTGCTATACTTTTATATGACTAGTAGTGGACCAGGTGTGTTTAATAGGCAGTGACACTCTAAGAAGCATGAACCACCAAGGAAGCCCTTTATGGCATTTATTACTTGTATATTAGCCAACTGCTTGTGCTTAAAGAAAGAAGGGGAAACATAGGGTGAGCCATGGTTCTTTGTCCTTTGTCCTTTGAGTATTTCTTTATTCATCAGTAAACCAATGGGAAGGCCAGCTCAGTTAAGATTCTTGGTTAGGAGGTGTATATATTAAGAAGTGAAATAGAAATAATTGAGTCATTTTTTTGCAGCAATTCCAGTCTTTTGGTAAGAATGGCATAAACTCATGTGTTGCATAAAGACAGACATGTCCTGAGACATGCATCTTTAGGTGGTTCTGCGTTTGTGCGAAGATCACAGAGTGTTCTTACACAAACCCACATGGGATTGATCAATTACTCAATGTGGTCTCTTGATACCATCAAGGGATGTGGTAAACACGAGATATACAAGACTACTGCCAGAATAATGCAGCATAATGCTTTACAGTAAACCTTTTTTTTTTGTACTAGAAGTACACCTTAAAATAAAGATAAATATATAAATATAGTACATTAAATATATAGACCAGTAACAGTAATATATCCTCATTATCAATAATTATGTACTGCACATGATTGTTTGTGCTATACCTTTATGACTAGTAGTGGAATAGGTTTTTTATATCAGCATCACCACAAAGGTGAGCAATACAGTATGTATTCCACTATGACAGCTGAGGTCAAAGATTTCGGCTTCATCATAATCTTATGGGACTGCCATCAAGTATATAGTTCACTAATACTGAAGCATCATTATGCAGCTCATATGTACAAGCTCTGAAAAATGAACTGTGTAATTTTAGTCACTCTTCAGACAAGTAAAATGCTCTCCCAAATTGACATTGCACAAGCTACAGATGAATGGCAAAAATTCTTACTAACTTACTATTTTAATTTTTCTGTACTTAGAACATTAAATAGCAAATCAAAAACACTATGATTAGTTGAGAGAGACCTTGGGGAAAAGGAAATGATTTTATCTTTCACTGTCTTAATTCATTGTTCCTGTTTTTTGAACAAGAGGCCTTAGTGTCTTCATTTTGCTCTGCGTTCCATCATTGAGGTAGTGATGCCTGGAAACTTGAAAGAATTGCAAATTCCTGGGCCCATGCACAAGTTGGAGAACTGCTGGTCTGAATCACTTTGGCCGGAGAATCCTATGATTATAGTTATGCAAACTGTCCAGGTCTGTCTGAGTACCTTATTTCTCATCTGCTCTATGAAAACACTTCTTCTAAGAGACAGTAAGAAGCACCACTGCCTTTGGACCTGTCTTCCATAAGTCTATAACATGCTGCTCAGGAACATTTGCCTTAGACTCAAATGTATCTGTATTATGACTTTGGACAGGATTTTCAACTTCTCCAAACCTAAGTTTTCTCATCTGCAAAATGGAGCTATTGATGCCTGCTTCATAATCTGGTTAGATGAATTAAATGAGCTAATATTTGACAAATGTTTAGGCAGTATGATGAGCACTCAAGGCAAAGGGCATTACAATTAAACAAATAATCATTATTATCTCTGTTCCTTATTGCCAGTGCTTGTTAGCTCCATTCTAGACAAATCTCTAAGGCATCCCCTTTGCTTAGCTCTCTCTCTCTAGGTTGCCCCCATCTGCCTTGGGTTCAGACACAATACAGAAAGACACAAAAGTATAAAACCTTTCTTGTCACTAGTACAGAGGACAGGATGAGAAAGTGACCAGGCTGCTCATGTCTTTTTATCGGTGTATTATAACTCTATTATAATGGTAATAGTTGTTACACATTCACAAATGCACATAGTATAACAATATAATTCAGTTTCATTTCCCAGTACCTCCTCTTTCCCTCCCTTCCTCTCTCTACCCCTGGTCCCCTTCCTCCACTCACTGGTCTCTATTTTCATGAGATCCCTACCACATTTTTTTTCTCTCTCTTTAGCTTCCACATATGAGAAAAGGTATATGACCCTTGATTTTCTGAGTTCATTTTATTTTTCTTAATATAATGTTCCCAAGTTCAATCCATTTTCCTGAAAGACATAATTTCATTCTTTATGGCTGAAGACAACTCCATTGTGTATATATACCACATTTTTTTTCATCCATTCATCCATTGGCAGACACCTCAAATTTCTTGAGGAAACTTCCTATGGATTTCCACAGTGATTGCACTAATTCACAATCCCACCAAGAGATAAAAGTGTTCATTTTTCCCCACATCCCCTCCACCATTATTGTTATTTGTATTCTTGATGGCTGCCATTCTGACTAGAGTGAGATGAAATCTGAGTGTAGTTTTGATTTGCACCATTTTAAATATTTGTTGGCCATTTGTATTTCTTCTTTTGAGAAGGGTCAGACCATTTAAATTCTTGATTATTTTCTTGCCTTAAAGTGATATGTTCCGGATCCTTAAATAATTTCTGCTGTACAATTAGAAAGCACACAGAGGTGTGCCCATCCCCCTCGAATTGCTATTGTGTAGTGAGAGGAAATTTCATAACAGCCAAGAGTCTGAGATTTGGAGCTGGACCAACCATGTCCTGACTTTGCCCGTGGCTGAGTGATCTCGGGCAGGGGCAAACCAGGTCAAATGCAAATTGCTGCTTCACAGTATTGTAGGGAGGGCTCCTGGAAAGGATATGTGTGAGGAACACAGCTCATCCAGTTGCATGTGGTCCACAGGTATATGCAGCTGTGGTTATTGTGATCATTATGAGCCAAAGTTCAAGCCACCTCCAACTCAACCTCTTACCATCACATACTTTAGCAAATAACTTCCCTGACTCCTTTTCTCACTGTAAAACTGACATAGTAACATAAATCTCTCCTGTCTCTAAAGTACAAGCCCAAAGAACCATGCAAAAGCACTCTATAACCTATTGAAGCTTCAGAGAACATGAAGAAGTTTTGTCATTAGAGTTGACTTCAGAACTAAGGCAGTAAGACCCTGAAGAGGTTTCTCTGCATTTGGTGTGTATTCAGAGAGGTTGAGGGAACCAAGTCCTATTTATTTCTGTGTGTTTATTGCAACAAGAGAATGTGTGTGTGCTAGCACCAAGCGAAAAAGTGATCTATGAAAAGACCAGTATTGAGAGCAAATAGAGGGGTTTCAGGTGGGGATCTTTGGATAATGTTGTGCCTAGAAAAACATTACAACAATAACACACTGTGGAATAGCTATAACGATTCCATTGCTGCTGAGCACATTCCTCCAACACTCAGCACCTGATCATAGCCTGAGTCTTCTTGTTATTTCCAAGGCTAGATCTCGAGGATCTGATCATGGTAGTTAACAGTGGCTATGGCATCGCAGCAGCAGTTAATATTTGAAATCTCATAATGCAAGAGCTACTGTGTTTACAGATTTATCTGTATCCCATTCAACCCCTAGAGCATTCTTACAAGGCATTTATTATTAGCCCCATTTTTAAGCAGAAAAAAATTTTTAATGTATTTTTAATTGTAGATGGACAAAATACCTTTATTTTATAAATTTGTTATTATGTGGTGCTGAGGATCAAATCCAGTGCCTCACACATGCTAGGCAAGCACTCTATGGCTGAGCTATAACCATAGCCCAAAAATATCTATTTTTGAGTGTTTTGATGGCTGGAAGTCTAAGATCAAGGTGCCAGCTTGTTTGGTTTATTCTGAGGCCTCCATCCTTAGCTTGCAGGGGCTGCTGTCTCTTTGGGTCTTCACATGATTGCCCCTCAGTATTAGCCCCATTTTATAAGCAAAGAAACTAAAGCACAGGAAGTATTTTAAATTTTAAGGTCTCACAACTAAGGGTATGTCCCCACCATTTCCCACCATCTGTCTCCACTACCCCACTGACCCTCATGCTACATTTGGTTTTTATAGGAATCCCCCTATTTAGAGCATTGCAGTAAATGCCCAAGTCATGATGTGTGCCTCAGCCCTTTCCTCCCTGGCTTGAGAGGATGAAGTAGTGGAAAAGTAGAAAACCCTCACTCTGTTGGCAGCACCTGCTGTGCCATCTGAACTCACCACCAAATCTTCCCCATCATGGCCTGAAACAATATCCATTGAAGACTTGAGCATGGAGTTTCTGTTATTCCACACAGTTAGCACTGGACTGTGTACTTAATGTTTTGTTAAGAGGGTGAACCTCAAGCCAAGTGTTTTTAGCACAAAATTGGAGGGAGTGGGAACAGGAAGGGACTTCTGGAGAAAATGGACATGGTTACCACCTTGATTGTGGTATTGGTTCCATGGTGTAAGTACATGTTATAAACTATCAGATTCTACGCATTAAATATGCACAATTTTTTTATAAAACACACTTCAAGAAAGCTGTTAAAATGAAATAAACTTTAAAAGGTATAAATAAATACAATGAATGAAGTCTTCCATATGAAAACAATGAAGAGTATTTGATGTGAAGCCACCATATGAATTGTGTTAAAACTCATGTCTGCTATTCTGACTCTTTTGAGTCTTTATTCAAATATGCAGGGATTCATGGCTAGGCTGCCAGCTCCTTCATGTCTTACAGCCTGGTTCCTGGGATTTATCTATTGTATACCATTAATAGATCAATCCATTTACAAGCTTCCCTCCACCCAGCAAAACTAATGGAAACCTCTGTTTGAGTGGAGAAGGAGACCAAATCTCATCCTCTAAACAGAGAAATGCCATTGAGGGCAGCAGAGAGGAATCATGACTAATTTATTCTGCAAACATTGCCAGGCACTGCCCTTAGTGCCCCGGGTAACAGTGATGACCAGGGTGACTCATGGTTATGCAGTATGCTGGCCATGGGTTTCAGCTAGGGGCATTTGTAGATATCCGTAGAGATGAATCTAAGGATATCTACAAATGGCAACTCACATAACTTTAGATGTTCTCAACACCTCTGTGCTTCGATTTCCTCATATGTTAATAGAAATAATATCAGCTACCTCCAAGTTTTGAGGATTCAACAAGATAATGTGTATGAATTGTTTAGCATAAACCTCAGCATATGGTAACAATAAATGTCAGTTAAATGACCATGACATGATGATCCCTATCCACAGAGCAGATGTTAGCAAATTTCTTTATAAAGAGCTAGATAGTAAATATCTTGTGCTTTGCAGGCTACATAAGGTCTCTGTCACAATAATTCAACTCTGCCAATGTAGCACAAAAATAACCATAGATATGTGATTGAATCTCCTATCATTTTAACATCATAAATATTATTCTCTTTTTGTTTTTTCCCAACCATTTAAAAATATAAGAATCATTCTTAATTCACAGACTGTACAAAAACAATCAGAAAAGTCAGATTTGGCCTGTGGGCCATTATGTACTGACCCCAGGTCTAGAAGAGAAAGTAGACAATAAAGAAACTGTTGCAATACAAGTGCAGAGAATGGAGGGGTTTATTCTGACTGAGGAAGAGGATTAAGAATAGCTCCATCAAAGAGGGCACATTTGATCTGAGGTTTTGAGAGAGAATAGAAGTTCGTCAGAAAGGATTGATACACAGAGGCTATAACCATTAGAAAAAGGATAAGCAAAAGGGGGGAAAATTCTTTCCAGAAAATTGACTGAAGCACATTACTGCACAGAAGGGAAAGAGAAAGGATTCTCACAATTGAATTGTTTTTATTAACACTTGTTTATTTCCTGAGACCATCTTTTGATTTACAATGATATTATAAAGAGCACCCTCAAAAGGAATTCTTATATTTGTTTTAAATTATTGTATTTCCAGCCCTTGCCTCAGTCACTATCACCTGTGTATGAGAAACTCCCAAGGACCTTCCTAAGCTCTTCCTAAAATTATCTAAAGAAGGCTCTGTTGACAAAGAATCCAGCCTTTCTTTTTTGGACAGTTATATCATTCAAGTTGATGAATTTATGAAAATCTTAATAAGAATCACCCTACTACTCTTTATTAAGTTAACTGGTTTCCTCTCTATGTATTTACTGTTGCAATACAAGTGCAGAGAAGGGAGGGATTTATTCTGGTATTTTATATAGGTATTTTTAAAAATATTGTTCTCTGATATCTCTGGCAATCTCACCATGAAAAGTGGCCAAGTCCTTTGTCAACAACATTATTTTTATGAAATTTTAAAAATCCAGATTAACAATAGCTTGGCTTAAAGAAAATGGAGATTATTTGAAATCATTTTTCAACCCAGTTGCCTGAAATCCAAAAACGTATTGCTTTAAAATATTTTTAGTATGGGAAAATTAAGAAATTGTCCAATGATTCCATGTCAAACAGCTTTAAATATATGTAAGCAATTTTTTTTTTAGTTCTGTAAAAGAACTCTGATTGTTTTTAACCCTTTTAGCATCTGAGGCTCAGAAGACTATAACAAACAATTTGTATTTGTCATAGTCTTTTATTCAACAAGTACACATGGAGCTCGGACTCTGAAGGACCAGCATGCACAGAGGCCGAGGCATACCCCCTGCCCTCAGGAGGAGATGTAAGAACCCTGAGCAGTGCACAGACCCAGGTCAGGGGTCATGGGAGCTGCACCAAAGATAAGATGTTCTACCCTTCGGTAGATCCGTATGGGAAGGAAGTCTATGTTTTCAGCCAGAGAGTCATGGCTTCTGTCCCCTATCCACCTGTACTGAAGGTGCTCCAATCACCTGAAGGAACAAATAATGCAACACTGAATTGTGAACGATGCCTCACCCACACAAGCACATAAATACACTACAGGAGGGGGGCAGGCTGGAGGGCTGGATGTGGACTATTTCTGTCCACATCAGCGGTTACCCTCCAGTGTCATTTCTCAATCCATTCCAAGGCTATTGGGATTTTTGAAAAGCAAGCAGTCCTTACTGGTTTCCATAGATTAAGTAATGATACAAGAAAAAGGGAGGCTAGCAGAGTTTTTAAAATCAACACTCTAAGGTAAAGGAAAGGCAACTAGAAAAGAAGGTGGACTCTAGGCTGGAACCCCAAACACTGAAGAGTAGAAGGAAGCCAGTGGCTGACAGTGCAGGTTATCTGTACTCTCAAACACACAGATACCCAGTAGAAGCCACACCTTCACCATCCGGCTGTCATGGAAACCAACTGAGAGCTTGGCTCGCCATTGCTCTTTCTCTAAATTAAGCAAGCATTAGAAAGAACCTAGAAAAAAAAGGGTATGAGCTGGGTTGTTCTCTCTATGGAACACATCCGCTCTCATCCCTTTCACTTACTATTTCAGTGTAAGCCACTGATATATTGTTTTTACCTATGGCAGAGGACCACAATACAACAATTAATTTCTCTGATTAAATTTGTCTGCCTCTGAGTCAACTAAGTGAGGAGTCCATTGGGAAGAAGAGAACATTCATTCTCTCTTTTTTTTTCATTCTCTTTAAAAAAAAATATTATCTCTGTAAAGTTTTATTACCAAGAATCCAGACGAGCGATACAAAATGAAAACAATAATCAAATTGAAAGCAGCCCCATTTGTCACAGAAGCATATCTGATCCCAGGGACTGGTCAGGAAGAACAATCATTCAGAAAGGAGAAGGCTGAGAAGCCCAAGATCTTCAGAACCTGTGTTTTACATTAAAAAGCATTTTGCTTTCTTTGTTTTCATTTATACTTAATGGAAATTGTTAAATGATATGAGTTTTTTTCCTGAGGATATTTTGGGAAAAGAGAACTTGTAATATATCATAAGATTTAGACACATGTGCACTGCTAGTGCCTTAAGCCAATTCATCAACATCACTACGCAGATTACATTAATGTCCTCTTCATGATTCTCCCTTGTCCCCTAAAATGCCACCTCCTGATTGTTCCCATGGCTGGGCCAATCTCAACTGCCAGCTCTCAGACGAAATGCCACTTCCTCAGAAAAACCATTACCAACAACGGTGCCTCCACTTACTGTCTCATTTGATTTATTTCCTAATTGTTTTTATGGCACATAACGTAATCTCTTGCTTACTTGCTGCAGGACCACACCTGCCTTATTTACTGCTGTGTCTCTGGCACCTAGCACTCAGTATTTGGTTAATGAATCAATAAATTAATGCTATAATGAGCCAATCACTAGGCTTAATGATTTACTAATTTTTCCTAGTCTTAAAGGAATTCTCTGATAAAAGAGCTCCTGTCCCTACTGAATGAGGAAACAAATGAAATGCAAAGGTAAGGCCATGTAAACTTTTGGGTAGAAAGTGGGGACTTCTACTTAGGTTTCTCTGACTCCAAAGTCATTTTTATTTCCCATATTGCCTCCTAAATGGGAATTATTTTCTCATATAGAGAAGGCTTTGATTTTTTTTAATATCCAGAAACTTTGGATCCCAGCCATACAGAGCTTCATAATCTTAGACCAAAGTCCTTATAACGCTATCTCATTGGATTTGTTTTCAAAAATTTAAAAAATGGGCTCCCTATTGCTTGTTAAGTGGATTTGACATTCTAAACCACACCATCCACACACATGCCAACCCAAAATTGTCAGGAGGGATCCTTTATGCTAATTAGTAAAGTATATTGTTCATCCACATAATGACTATAATTGACATTTCATTTATAATTGCTCATAAGACATTTTGTGCATAAATCAAGACTATGGTCTGTCCTAAAATTTATAGGGCCGTTTTAGTTTAGGCATAAACTTTTAGGAGGCATATGCATGGCATAAGCCCTCCCATTATAAAGGGAACATTACATATATGTGTGAATATACATATCTATGCCCACAGGTACATACAGACAGACTATATTTTTTATGAGAGCTACATACTAAAAAAAAATCTCACTGGAAAACTAAATATGGTCAAAATGTATTGCCAAGATATACAATTAGCCCATTTATTCACTAAATTCCATGATAACCTCACCTATGTTCATCCACAATGATTATATTAAATAAAGTACAATCAAAAGTGTGATACCCCCACCACTCCACGGGGTAGCAGAGACCAGGTGGGAATTTGTCTTAGACTCAGTTTCTCAGAGAGAACCCAGTCTCAGGCTGCAGAGACCACAACTTCATTGTATTTATTTACATGGCTACCTTCTATTTATGGTAGATGATATAAGTTTTCCATTTGTGACAGCGATAGTTTCCTTTTGGGGTGAATATAGTTAAAGAAAAAAATAGGTCTTTTTTGAAATATGCCATAAATAATTGTACAAGCAATGTGTACAGTGGCAAAAATCATGCAAGTCATATGCAAATGACTAATGGAAAAATACAGAAGGCTGGGAGTCAGAGTTCACTACTAATACCTGAGTAAACTTGAGTAAGTTACTTAACCTCACCTCAAAGTAGCATCAGCAACTTCAGGGCTTTTGTTTAAATGGAAAATATATCAGGTAGAATATAGCAGACACCCAACAAATGATCTTTCCAATGATAACAGCTGCTTTTCTTACCATTAACTACCATTAAAGAAATGGTATATGTGAAGCACGTGGCACAGAACCTAGTAAACAGCTGATCAGCAAAAACAGCTCAACACTCCCTCATTGAGACAGCTTCCTTCACAAGAGACAGAGAAAGAAAAGTTGGATTCGTGACTCAGTTTTAGTTGATACCTATCTCGATGTGAGCATCATGTGCCCTACTTTCAAATGTGAGCTAAAAGACTGCTGTGTGCAAATGGTACAGCACACAGGATTCTAAACGATGGTGAACAATCTCACCACATCAGCATGTCTAGGAGGACTGGATACCACAAAACAAAACGTTCTGAAAACAGAAAGTGGCTTTCAGTCATGGAGAGCACATTCCCCTACTTCTACTGGATTGAAATGGGTTAACTGTCAATCCTCGACCTGTTTGGAATTGCAAACTAAAAGGTTGAAATAAATCTTTAAAGAATTTCTAAAGTCCTTTCCTGGATAGAGCTATGTATCAGGATGTTCAACCACAAATCAAAGAAAGAAAAAAGGAAAGAAAGAAGGAAGGAAGGAAGGAAGGAAGGAAGGAAGGAAGGAAGGAAGGAAGGAAGGAAGGAAGGAAGGAAGGAAGGAAGGAAATGCCTTCTTAGGAAGAAAAATAAACTAAAATAGGCAACCTGAGATGGTTTAAGAAACAGGACAAAGGGTCTTACATTACATAGAAGCATGGGGGAAATGGTTATTTATAGACTCTCATCTCTAGACCCCTTAGAGAACAAGAGGAGATAAATGGAATTAGAAATTTGTTGGCATAAAGAAAAATTGCCAAATCAAGGGAAAAAAGGAACTTATCAAGACAGAGACCAAAATCCTAGAAAACAAAGTGAGCAAGGAAGATAACTGCTAGTGCGATTAAAGTTTGGCTGAACTGAAACATAATAGCAAGCCTTTCTCTAAGAGTGATCAACACTCTGCCAATCTTGTTCTACTTAGCATGGTACATGATTTGGAGGCAGAAGGAGAATAGGGCCGGACATAAATGCTTTTCCACATAATCATCATGCTATATTTACTCTTAATTAAATCAATGGAAATTCCTTAATACCATCTAATTCCTAATTTCCCAAGTCAATTCATAGATGTCTCTGTAAAAATTTGGTCTAAATCAGGATTAAAACATACTACACAAAACACATTTGATTGTTTAGTCTCCTCAGTCTTCTGCTACAGTATCCTCCCTGTGTTTTTACCATTTGATTTATCAGAGAAGGTAAGGCAACTTTCGTACAGAACATTACACATTCTGAATTTGTGGTGGCTGCTGGATGGGGCTGGTCACCAGACAAACCAAGCTATGATCAGAAGCTTGGAACTTGCATCTCTGCCCTCCCGCTTCTTCTGGGAAGTGGCAAGGGCCTAGAGATTGAGTTAATAATCAAACGAATCTCCGTGATGAAGTCTTTTTTTTTTCTTTTTCTCATTACAACATCATATATGTATTCTGTATAACAATGAGGTTCTCCTCCCATCTTCTGTGCAACTCCCTTCTCCCTCTTTCCCCCTCCCACCTCTCTTCCCTATTTAGTGGTAGTCTTCTTCTCATGCTCTTCCCTCCCTACCCCATTTTGAGTCACCCCCCTTATATCAGAGAAGACATTCGGCATTTGTTTTTTAGGGACTGGCTAACTCCACTTAGCATAATCTGCTCTAATGCCATCTGTGATGAAGTCTTTATTTAAAAAAAAAAAAAAAATCCCTGAACTGGGATTCAGAGAGCTTCTGGTTACTGAATGTGTGGAGGTCCCTAGAGGACAGTGCAGCTGGAGATGGCCTGGAAACTGCTTTCTCCATAGTGTCCTTTATAACAAACTCTTAAATATGGAGGTAAAAAAGAGAAATGAATGCTACATATTCTGGATTTGGCCAATTATGATATCATTTAACTTATTTCTCTCTTGTCTGAATTTGTTACAGATGGAGGTTAAATCTAGAGGCTTGGCTAGATTCTCGTTCTTGTTTTTAGGTGAGAAAGCTTTGTAGGTGGCACCATGTACTTCCCAGTGTACCATATCCTCAGGCCCATGATGCAGTTTTAGGGACCCATCGGTGGGTTCTCATGCTATTGGCCTGCTTCCTATTGATTAGCTTCCCCATTAATTTTCCACATAATTTTAGCATGCCTATATCCATTATTTTATAAAGCTTGCAAAAGGGTGACTATTTCAATTTGGCATTCCCTGTTAGCTGGAATTCTTCCATGAGTAAGAACTTTCCATCATCAACCATTAGGTTACCCTGAAATACTGTCTGTATAAAAAAAAAAAAGATAAATTCCTGATTTTTCTATCCATCAGTTTTCAGAGCAATAAATTGGTACCTTAGAAACAGCTGGGGTTTTCCTCCATATATATATAATATATAATATATAGATAGATAGATAGATAGATAGATACAGATATACATATATATGTGTGTGTGTGTGTGTGTGTGTGTGCATTGATATACATATATAAATATATGGATGAAAAGCTCTACTATATATATATATATATATATATATATATATATAATATCCACATATATGTGTGTATGTATATATATATACATGTATATATATATACATTCACACATTAAATTACTTACAATCATTATTCATTTTGATATTTCAAATAGTCCTAGTTTAGAAGCAGACACCATAAGGTTACTGTCTTTGGATATGCTTTTTCTTAGTCTTTATAGCTTCCTTGCTTTCTGGCCCAATATTTCCCAGCTTTATTTTATTCATTCTCTGCTCCAGATGTGGAATCAGCCACTTTTCCAAAAACCATGGTTCTCTTTACAGAGAAATAGCATTTAGAAATACAATCTGGGGGCTAGGATTTCTTGTTGCTCCTGGACGGCCATTCCTTCTAAGTCTTTTATATAAATAAAGTCAGGACAAAATAATTTAGAGGAAAAAAGTAATGATTTCCTACTGATATTTCCAAATAGTATTAAAAAGAGAAGATTTTTTTTTGCTTCTTTGATTTTATACTGAAAACTCTGGTTATTACATAATTACTTATTTCATTTTAAAATATAATAATTTCAAAACAAGACCATAATAAGACCCCTAAATATTATTTTTTTAAATCCTCCATTTTTTTGTCAAGAGAAAAAGCAACAGTAATAGAATACATGAACTAATTTAAGAAACTCTTCATGTCTCAGACTTCATCTTCCATGTCACATTAATGGGAGATGCATCAGTTTCAAGGTCAGGGTATTATGTACTAGTTTTTAGAAGATGTTACCAAGTTTTTGAAGCTAGGATTTAATGGCTCCTCTAATTTACCCTGAACTACTTGGAACTCTCTCCTCTGTTATGTATCTTCACCTGATAACACTGCAACATAAACCCCACAAGGGTAAGGATCATGTCTTTATTTCACCAATATATTCTGTAGGACCTAGAGCTACAGATACTCCACATGCCTGCATCAGTCATCCCCCTTACCTGTTGTAGAGAAAGTCACTGAAAGGGAAATTTTCTCTCCAGACATGAAGGAACATCATAAGGAAGAACAGAGTGACCACTTATTTCTTCAGATTTTCTACCATTGTATTAATACATATTTTCCAGATAAAAATCACAAATATTATTTATGGACTCAGAGCTAGCAAGGTTCCTAGAAGCCTAATTCTATCCCTTCATCTCATAGAAAAAACTGAGTTACCCAGAGATTCAGCAGTTTACCCCCAAACCACCCAGATAACTCCTAGCAGAGCCAGAATGAGGACACAGAGCCCCTCTTTCCAGGTCTAGAATGGTCTCCACTCTGACGTGGTGGCCAGCTTTCTCACTTACCCCTAGCGTCCTCTCTAAACTGGCTCAGATAAACAAAACAGATGGAAGTAAAAGAGTTTTGTTTAATCCCTTTCAGAAGAGATTCTCATTAGTTAAGATTATTACTCCAAATGAAGACACTACGAGTGAACTAACAAGTTGCCAGGGATACAGTTTTGCCCATCTTTACTTTCAATTTATGTAAGAATATAAAATCCACGGTTGCTAGAAACGGTAACAAATTATTGCTTTGTCTAACCCAGGAAAAATTCAGCGAATTAAAAAAAAACATTTTAGAAACATCTACAGACTTCATATTTGATTGAATTCCTAATTTTATACTTTAGATAAAAATTGAGGTTTGTCTATTAATCTTTATTCTTGATTACCAATTGTCGTCTGACTTTGTAGCAAATTAGAGGACTGGTTGTTCGCCCTCCTCATTCATTAAGTCCAAGATGAAACATCTGATCATTATTAGGAGGTCTTATAGGCATAATGGCTCCATAGAGGTTCCATGCCCAGAAAAAAAGCTCAAAAACCCTCTTGAATCATGAGATTTGAGTAAGATGGCAACTGGATTTTAGTAGTGCATATATTTTGCATTTTAATTTTTACATTGCTTTACTAAAGGACTCTCAATAGAAATGTTCAGTCACTTTTAAGCCAAGATTATAGAGTAACTACATGTTAATTAGGTGGTACTACTTGAATGATAATGAAAGTGGTCACAGTATATAAAAACCATGGACTACTCTTTAAAAATTTAAATTCCACCTGCAGCACATAATATTCACATGCTTCTCTGCATTTCAGCTCCCTATAAAGTCTCAAACCCCTAGGTGGTGTACGGTAATGAAAATTTCCTCAGCTTCTTCAACTCATCACTGCAATGTTGTTTTTGTTACCTTTTATCTTTAGAGCGATTTTTAAAAAATTATAATGTGTTCACATATAATAAATTGGTCTGCGGCCTTGCTTGAATAATCATCATTTTTCTTTAAAAAAAACTATACTTTGAAATTTATCCAATTCTATAATTTTGACATAAATCCTCTTGAAAAGTTCGTAAATACCAGATTTACTTAAATGTGTTTTACAAAGATTGAAAGTTATCCTATTCAGGTAAGTGTGGGTTTAGATGGTAAATTTACATTGTTAGCACATGGGGCTTTATCCAAAAGAATAAAACTACAGTGTGATCCAGTTGTAGAAGCACTCTGTAGCAAAGAGAGAAGCACCCTTCTTTTGTCACGAAAGCAATAAGTATGCCTGACCAAAACAAAAACAAAAACAAAAAAATCAAATAATATATAAAGAAAAGGGTAGGTAAAAGTTTCTTTTCCATAGTCCCAATCCTCTTCAGCCCCACTTCTTAGAGATAACCATAGTTAATAGCTTTTAACATGTCTTTACAGAAGTAGCATGTTCATATGCATGCACATATTTGGTGTCTAATCTATTTTTTGCCTCTTTCATTTAATATACCTTGGACATCTTTCTATGTTGACACATCTAAAGCTATGTGTGTATTTATTAAATTGTCTATTGATAAATACTTTGGTGGCTTCCCATTTGTTTGGGCTGAAATGTTGCAGTGAAAATTATGAATTTTAGACAGAGATTTCACTTTGTGTAAATGAATGAGTATATTAATGGAATAAATATCTAGAAATATACTTATGGAATCAAAGGTTATATATATTTAAAATTTCACACATATTCTAAACCTTCCCCTTCGAAGAGTCTGTACCAATTTAGAACACTACCAACATATTTATAAGTCATTTGAATTTCTTTTTTTTATCAACTGAAGGTTCATATTTTTCGTCTCCATTTTTTCTTTGTATTATTTGTTTTCATTATTTTGATTTTAAGAGCTTTTAATATTAAGAAAATCAGATGTTTTATTATGTTATTAGGAAATATGTTTCTCACTTTATACTAGTGTCTACCCTACAGAATTTTTAATTTTTGTGGATTTAAACGTACCATTTGTTTCCTGTGTGACTTCTGTGTTCAGCATCTTGCTGAGGAAGAATTTCATCATCCTAGGATTTTTCTTTTCTATTTTCTTTTAGTATTTTATCAGCTTCACTATTCCTCTAGATGGTCTTACCCTTCCTTTAGATGGCTTTAAATCTTTGAGCCACCTAAAGGAAGGGTAAGACCTTACTTTTTTCCAAAATGATTGGTCATTTGCTCTAATGATTTCAATAATCTGTGTTTTCCTCTCTAATTTGAAAAGTCCCCTTTTATCATATACTAAAAACCCATAGGAATCTACTGAAACTTGTTTCTCATTCTAGCGGTCTATGCAGGAACACAACTGTGTAATTGCTGTGGCTTTAAGTTTTGATGTTCATAGGAGGTGATCTACTCTTTGGAACTCCTATTTCTTAGCATTTTCAGAGTTCAGTCTTTACAATTTAATTTGGTTGGTTATTTTTTTTTTTTAGTTTAGTTTTTCCTAGAAATCTAGTCTTTTCTAGAAATTCAGTTTTTCTAGAAATCTGATCAAAACTAATAAGCTTGTCCAGTTCTGAAAAATTTAAAACAGTGAGGAGAAAAACAGGGAGGTACCTGATTATTGTCATTAAGATAATTTTTAACTGATGAATCAACTTAGGTTGAATTAATGTCTGAATAATAATGAATATTGTTATTTGAGCTGGTTTCTATTTATTCAAGTTTTCTTTTAGAAGGAGAGTTTTAAAGTTTTCTTTATAAATTGTACATATTTTTGCT
Source organism: Spermophilus citellus (assembly GCF_964194105.1). NCBI lineage: Eukaryota > Metazoa > Chordata > Mammalia > Rodentia > Sciuridae > Spermophilus > Spermophilus citellus. Next base: position 187,335,071 of record NC_138182.1, read on the forward strand.
AAGCTTATTTCAGCGATTTTATTGTTTTTATGAATGGGACATGTCTGATTCTTATATAATCATAGGAATATTTATAAACAATTTTTATCAGTTATTGAAGTCTGTTGAATGGTTCTTTGGCATCTGCTTTTTAAAAAATGACTGTATCTTCTCTTCTTTGATCTATTGCTATGGTTAATTATATGAACAGAGCTGCTTTTATTGAACCATCCTTGTATTGTTTGGATATACAGGACTCCATTGGGACATTTTATGCTGTTAATGCCTTGCTGGGTTCTATTTTCTAGCCGTATCTATTTTATTCATTTTTATGTCCAGAACACAATATCTAACACTATGCCTGAGGCGGAAAGAATTCTCAATAAATATTTGTGAAAATCAGGGTGGTTCTATGAGTCACTTCATTTGGTTTTCTCTTGACTCTACTGGTCTGTTCTAGAAAGAGAATCTGTGACTAAGAGCAGTATAAAGGTCAGGGAGTTGGTCATGTGAGGATGCATCCAAGTTCTTTGAAAAATTCTGTGTATTTTCACATGGGCTTCTTGATTACTCATAACCTTTTTGGGTGCTTTCTCCACTGTTTTGACTAGACTTGTTTTTTTCCCCTTAAGCAATCTTCCAGACATCAGCAAAGACATCTCTGACAGGATTGAGTCTATGTCTTCATAGCAAGTTGTTTTGAATTATTGCAAAGCAGGGTTAGGATTTTGGGCCTGAATCAAGTCCTTGTGGATCTTAGGGAAGAGCTTGAGCCTGAATTGGCACATGCCTGGAGTTGGCTCGGGGGCCACAGCTTAATTGGCATAGCTAAATTACCTGGCCAGGGTTCCAGGCAGCCACTCAGGAGCCCAACCAATAGAATTCCTGTAGGCATCCTGGCCTTCACTCTTACCCTTAAGCTCCCAGTGATAAGGAATGAAATCCTGCTTTTGATGGCTACTGAGCATCTCCATTAATATCCCAAAAAGCTCACAAGCCTAGGAATGCTGGTCAGTTGTCTAAACAAAGTCACCTGGAAACTACAAAGGTAGAAGACATGAACAATGATTGCTGGAGTGACTAATGTTACAAATGAGCGTGCCTGACTGTGACTACACTCACTTGCTGTTCTTCTAATCCTCCCAAGTCTCTTGCACACCACTTCTTTCCCCAACTTCATCCCAACCTCCTATCTCGTGGTTGTGCAATTGACTCAAAATGTTCAGACTTCCACAGACCTCTCCTTTTTTCCCTTTCCTGGTGTTCCATCTTTCTAGTTAGCTTCTTTGGGATTTTCTTGTAGCAAATCATACCTACTATGTAATTTTAGGAAATACCCATGGTGATCCAATACTCAAACGTAAAATATTTCAATTACACTGACCCTCCAGGAGAAAACTCTATATCAAATAAATCCAATCTATTTGTGCAGTGTTTCTAATTTATTAAATAGGAGTATATTTATAGAAATCTGATCAAAACTGGTTTACTAGGTTCACATAATCAACTCTCTCATTGCTTAGTAAAGGGGCAACTGATACTGCTGATTAAATGAATAAATTATCTGATAGCCCACTACAATGCTTATTTCTTTCCTAGGTAGAGAACCACATAAATTCTAGTGCTTATAATTTAAATTTCTCTGAAGTATAACTGTGTTGACATCCTTCTGGGGACTATAGACGCTAAGTCTTTATATGGTCAGAATTGGTTATTGGGATAATTAAAGCTACAAATGACTCCTGCAAGAACACTTTTGATAAACTGATGAATTTACAGCCAAACAGAGTAATTCAGCCTTAAAACATATACCATTGGAACCCGAATTATCTATTTTACTCATGTGGATCACATTAAGGAAAAACTCTCAAATTTTTGCTTCACCTTGTGGTACAGAGACTTGGCATGGGACCCCTTAGCATGCTTCCCCCAACGTCTTCAAGTTAATCAGGAACCACAACCAAAGGATAATCCTCTCTATTGAATCACTCCTACTTCAAAGATGAAGCCTTGCTTTACAGTACCAGTGTTCACTTTTTCCACATTACATAATCTTCTTCTGTTACCCAGCATTTCCATGCAGCCATCACATAAGTGGAACCAGGAGTGTGGTTTGGTTAATGCTTCATGTTGATATTGATGGGCTACAGAATAGCAGGTCCTTTGTTGCCTAGCAACCAAGCAATGTGCCTCAGCCCACTGACCTCAGTATGGGTACCTCTTACACAAATGCAGCTCCATAATTGAATGGATTGTTGCTTCGTTCCCGATGATTCCCAGACACAGTTAGTGCCTTCAGCCCACCCTGATGAGGTGTCTGATTAAATGCAATGATTATGCTATTTTTTTTCCTAGTAGTCTGAAGTTTAATCACAAAACAAGTGCCATATGCTAACCCAAATGCCCTTATTTACCAATTCTATTGTTACTGGCTCTGGGACCAGTGGCTTGATTGATGGAGAATCAGAGACCATTTGTTCATCATTCTAAAAAGAGGCATTAAAATTCACTCGGTACACTTTTCCTTTCTTTTGTTACAAATTTGCTTTTATAATCTTGATCAAAATTAAGTTTTACCAACAAGAACAGTTCATTTGCTTGCTACATGCCAGGTACTTAAAGTGTATAGTATCCCTTTTAATCATCACAAGAGTATAAAGAAGATAGTAACATTATTCCTTTTTTATGTAAAAGAGCCAAAAAAATGTATACTGAAATTTTATTGTTGAGACAAGATCACAGACCTGGTTAAGTAACAAAGCTATGACGCAAACCCAGGCCTGTCTCAGTAGATTAAGATCCAGTGACCAAAATGATATACTTATTCTTAAAAGTTCAGCCTGTTTCCCAAATCAAAATTGTCAGCATTAACTGTTTTCAAAATTCTCAATTAGCAATAACAATTTGCAATCATAAAACATTGGAGCATATCAAGTCTCTGAATTTAGAAGCAGATGAGGAAATTCCATTAGTACATTGTTTACTTCAAGATTCAATTAAAAAGAAAAGCTAGCTACTGGGAATTTAAAGTTATCTAACAACAATCATCAGTAATATTTACTGAGCATTTGCTACATCATTGTAGCCTCATCAGTCTAGCCTCCTCTTCAAACCCAGCCTCCCACATGGCTACATGACTGCACACACTATAATGAGTTCACAGAGACTTGGGGAAACTGAGACTCAGAGAGCAGCTCTTCCTAAGTTCCACCATCAGCAGCAAGAAAATCAAGACTGTCAAACTCCTAAGATCATCTTCAGATTATTTGGATTTAAAAGAAAATAAAACCAAACCCCTGGCAGAAAACCTTGGCATTATTCAGAGAGAATATTCTTAACATTCTTGAGTTAACTGTGCAGCTATGAGGTGTTTCCAATGATCAGCACAATCACAGTAATGACTGTAAGAATTAACTTCTTCTGGGTGTTGTTCTGTGTGGACCCTGCCTCACTGCTGAGTACTGGTACCTATCATCTCACATGAACCTCATAGCAGGCCTGGGCTGCAGGTACTGGTGATGCCCCACTTTATACCTAAGGAAAATTAAACTGGTGCAGAGTTTAATAACAAGGGAGTTGGAATTAGCCCCCAAATCAGTCCAGCCCAAACCCCAGCTTTTAACCTTGACATTCAAAAGATCCAGTCTCCTTAAGGAAGTGTGAGAATATTTTTGGCTCTTTCTACTATTGAAAAGTCAACTACTCTCTCAAGAATGCTTTTATCTGTGCATATCCACTTTGGTGCCAGGCATAATATTGCCTGAGAGTGTCCCTCGGTGCGTACAAAACACCCAGGGAGAGACAGACCACACATGTTTGTTTTAACCAAGGAGGGGGTGAAATTCACATTGGGCAATACCATGACTCGCACTGAAGGGCAGAGATGAGTGAGACTACTAGCATCAGAGAATTTTGGGGAGTTAGACATGTACAGTTCACCCAACCCTTCTACAGAACCCAGGTTGACAGGTTCTCCCAAAATCCGGTTTATCAGTGCCAAATATAATACCCAAACTGTGCAGCACTGAGCATACGTATAGCTCTCACAAAGCATTATGATATGAAATGGAATGAAAATTGTCCTGGGAACATTGGTTCTGGAACTGGGAAATCATTTGTGCTTGACTCACCAAAGGACACTTACAGGGCTCAGAGTTGCATGACCAAGATCCATATTCCAATCTCTCTGTTCCAGCTAAGGGGAGGTGAGACAAAAGAACATCAAGGATGACATTATGTCCCTGGGGCCAGAGGGTGCCCATTGTTTACTTTGGTTAGCTCGGGATGGGGTATCCAGATAAGCAAGCTTATTAAATTGCTTGAAACAAAACCAAAAATAGTTTCGGGGTGAGATCTAAGGAACTCCCTTATTAAGTGTACAAGGTTCACTGCTTGGACTTGGAAAACATCTGTTTTGTTGCTCAATGAATTTCTATGCTTAGTTCTGGATCCTCCTTATTGGTTCAAGGGCAGACATCTCAAATATTCCCGTTGGAGGAGCCAGGACAGGATTGCAGAGGTGGGCTCTGAAGCAGCCCCTCTTCTCTGTGTCCCTTGGGGCAATCTGTTGATTTGCCACCTTTTTTTTTTTTTCTGTTAAGAGGTTTTCTTCTAGAAATATATCACTCACGATGCACATGTCTCAGGTGGTATAGAGTCCTCTGCCAAATGCAGGGATGGGTACATAAGAGACTCCGTCTAACCGACCAGAGCCTCCAATCCATCCAATTCTAGAGACTATTCATGGAAAGGCACTGGACCCAGTTGGGGTCAATGAGTGCTGGGCTTTCAAGTCCCAGTCCAACCCCCATCCCTTTCTGGGTCTGTGATATGACTAGAATTGGTTTCTTCATCTACAAATTAGGGATGGCACTCGTTATTCTGAGAACAGTACCTGGCACGCAGCACTCATTCACAAAACATGAGCTATTATTTATAAACCTGCCAGAGCTATTCATGATTTAATTTTATTAGATTCTTCCTGATTTTTTTTTCATTCAACAATTATAAAAAAATGAAAATAAAATAAAATTCCCTTTATAACATTTTCTCCTGAACCAAAAATAGCAGCACTTCCTATTTTTCAGGTCAGTTACTTTTTTCACCCATTCACATCCTAATGTGATTTGTTTTCTCGTCTGGTTCCCTGCATTCTTGGCATTTTTCACTCTTCACATGGTGCGAGGGACCTGGAAAAAGTCTGTGTACTGTTGGGCGCCCAAGGCTCGCACCACCACACTGCCCAAAGTGAGGCTTCTCTGTCTTTCCGTCGACCTCCACCCTCAAGATGAACCATTCCATTTGTAACACCATCTGGTGCTGCAGTTACATTTCTTTCCAGCATTATCTGGAATCCCCTTCAATTTATTTTTGTTTGGCCCTCAACACAGTTTCCAAACTCCACCTCTCCCTTTTTATTCCAAACAAGTTGTTAGGCCCTTAATATGTTCTTGCCTCATAGAAGCTTTCAGGACAGGGAAATATATATATATATATATATATATATATATATATATATATTTGAAGACAAGGTCTCCTCCTGTCTTTTATAAAAGTCAAAGTTTTCTGGGGATATGATCTTAGATGTCTTGAGATAGGAAGAGGGAAGCAGACACTCCTTTGAGGATGAGGCAAGAGAAAGGAGACAGGACTTTGAGCCTAGGAGGGAAAGAGTTAACGGGCCATTGAAGAACCAGGATTCAGGATCACTCTTGTGTAGGCTCTACGCTGCAGAGTTGTCCGGGCTCAGAAGGGGAAACTTGCCTTGCACATCTGCAAGGCAGGACCCTACAAAAAGGTCCTCCAGCCTTGGCATGGACGGGAAGGGTGTTGCAGAGATCATTAACTGCAATGAATTGTTGAATGGGCATGATTTTAGCTTCCTATGCTACCCAAAGGGGAGAGGACCCCCAAAATGACGGAGGCTAGCCATCCTACCATGCTGGCTGGTGGTAGAGGCACTGGAGGACTTTGATCAAACCAAAACATAGGAAAGAGGTGAGATAATTGTGCACTGAGATCAATCTCCACAGTTTGCTGGGGCCACTGATATGTGCAAACATTTCAGTCAAGGACGGCATCAGGAAAGGATGTATCCGGAACGTGGGCCCACGTTCTGTAAAGTAAAGCATCTTCATCTGAAGCCACTGGTTGAGCCCTCAACCTGAGTAAGAGCACCAATACCCAAAATATATTCTTTTTTGAAACCATCACTTCCTTAACCCCAGGAAATTCACCCAGCCTCATTCATCTGGAATCTGGTGAAGCCAAACCCACCAATCAATGTCAAAACCAGAATGAGAGGAAACTTTCTGAAGAAACACCCTTCCATCCTCTCATGTCATGGTTGAAAAATGGCTGGCTTTGTTTTCTTAGCTCATGAAGAAAAAAAATTAAACAAAACTGAAAGCAGATCATGATGCTTATTCTCAAGAATCCTCCTTTCCAGATGCCTTTACAGTTCCCAAGTTGTCCCATGAAACTGAGGCACAACCCCATTAAAGTGCCAACACTCAATATTTTTGTCTAATCTCCTAATACGCCAATCCCTGACGGTCTGCTGACAGCCAGGAAGTTCCCCCACCAAAGGATTTCATTTGGGTTTATCTTGGCTGGGGAAGGACAGCAGAAGTCAGGAGAAAAGGAGAGATCCAGAAAGAACACAAGTGGCTGGCAATGGGGGTTGCAAGCCTTATTAATTTCAGACAGTCACTTCCATAGCCTTTCAGGTCACCCACATTACAGGCAGGCAGGTGGGCGGGGCCCGGTGAAGTGCCATTTTGAAGGAGAGATGTGACCAGACTGAAGGAGCACCCATTAGCCACTGAGTGGCGGAAATGAAACCTGTTAACCATTCAGCAGCTCGTCACGGAGGAGAGAGGGACCATGGCCCCTGGTGACTCAACCCAGCAGATCCTGCCCAAAGACAATTATGGAATGCAAATATTTATAAACTGCATGTTTGTTTAGCTCTCTTGAGAGCACTAAACACACATGCTGCATCCCCTCACCAGAAGGAATGAGTCCTGCCTCTGAAATTCCCTGACCTGCAAGCATAAAAGGAACCAATCTGTCAGACAAGGGTTCATTTTCCATTTTGTGTATATAAATCACTGTCAGAGAAACATTGTTTTCTAGTTGCAGGTGTCCTCTTAGTGCAGGTGGGTGGCTGTGTATATGCAAAAGTATCTGTGTTCTGGCAATGCATGGCCTGGCTTTCCTTAGGGGAGGAATTTGAGAAGGAGAAAGAGGAGAAAGGGATTAGAAATCTCCCACTTAATGTTCTTATGACCTCCCAAACACTGTATAACTCTCTCATACCAGGGGATAGGTTTCAGCCCACTACATCTCCAGAACAGTGTCTGACCCCTGTGCCTAATAAGACCTGGCCCACCAAACCTGCCCTTGGCAAAGTACACCTGGTGGGGTTAGGGTGGAGGCCAGGTCACAGGGAAAAGGCATCTGTCCTGGAAAGTTCACTGACTTTTCTCTGGGCTCCACCATGATTTTTTTAAATGAAATAAAGAATATTAAATCTCTGAAAAATTAAAGGTTACTGAAGAGAAAAATAAGTTCCTAATAAGTAGTTCAAAACTACAAGAATTAATAATACAGTTAGCCAGAGTCTTGGACTTTGTAGGAGAATTTTTTCTGATCAGAGTACAAAGAGGAAGGAATTGGGAAATCAACCAGGAGTCCTGTAGAAATCTTCACGTGCACCAATTTGTGCCTCAAGCCAGGAGCTCACCTGTTGTGCATCTAAGGTGGGAACAGACAAATAAACACAGGGGAAAAGATGTAGCTGAAATACCTAACCACATGAATATGGAAAAATATGACAGACTGTAGCCAGAGAAACTCTGGCTCCTTCCAAAATTACAGCTACTATTAGATGCTGAACTCAAATGAAATCTCTTTCCGAGCTTACTGACAAGGCTCAGAATGGGTGACTGATTGTCCAATGTTTGTAGCAATTGCAATAATTGCTTATGGTGATTATACCTCCACATCCTGCCCTGCCCCCTCCTCCCTTAAGTTCTCTGGCAGCAATGTTTTCCTTGCAGTCTAATCTATAACTTGGTGTGCCTGTTGATATACTGAGATCCAGTGTGCATTATGAACCAGGAGGTTGACATCATTGAGAATCAGAGTAGAGTACAAATTAGCTATATGACTGTGTCACACTATTAAAAAAAAAAAAAAAACAACCTCAGGGTTGGAAACCAACCAGTCATCTGATGGAATGAAAGTCTGAGATTTGCTTAAAGTACAATTCAACATATAGTCCTGGATCAGCAATGTCAGTAGGTAGCAAATGAAAAATCACTGGAAATGCCAATTATCAGGTCCCATCCCAGACCCACTGAATCAGAAATTCCATGCACGTGCTCAGCAGCTTGTGCTTTCACAGAGTGATTCTGCCCCCAGTTGAGTTGACTCAGATCAGTTGGAGAGCTAGCAGAATAAGAATTGCTACTGGCTAACAGACATAACTTTACATCTGAGTGTGGCCTTACAGATAGTCTGCAAAGGGCTCCTTTCAGCAATAGCCCTTCCTGTTTGGAATTGTGTTCAGAGATTAGGGCGAGTCTAGATTTTGTTTGTTGGTTTGTTTTCTTATTTGGACAGCGTTTATAGAAAGCCAAATCACACCGCCTGATGACCAGACTCATCGCTAAATGACTTTTGTCAGTTTCCAAACTCAAATAGAACTTCAGAGGATAAAGGTTTCAGTGCTGAGGGTGTTCCAAAGAATGTGCTGCGGGGCAATTGTCTGCCAACAAGTTCACTGTGACTTTGAGCTCCCCTTGCCTGTCTCTTCTTGGTATTTGTTAAATATAGTTCCCATCTGGAACAGTCTGAGAATGTGGCTCATCTAGGTAGGGATGAGGCCCAATAACAAAATAACAAAGGATAACTCCAGGAGACACCAGGTTGTGGGTCAGAGGCCAGATGGCACCAAGAAAATAGATGCACACATTTTCCAGAACTATTCTACTTATATGATTTGGATTCTCAGAGTTGTTTTGACAGTGATGAGCCATGAAACAGCTGCCATGCCCTGACAATAAAATAAAATAGCAATAAAATGAGGGCAAAATACCACATGAAGTTCGTGGAGTAGTTTGGGGATAAATATGTCACACAGGTATTAGCAAAATCCTGCTCAATTTATTCTGGTGATCAACACCCAGGTTCCCAATTTGACCAGCATAGTGTTTCCCAATGAGAAGTATCATGTGCATAGCTGAGGTTTGGGAAATATTGAGAGACTGATGTGTCCCAAAGCATCACTATGCTTATGAGAGTCAGTGACTGGACTTAAACATAACTCAAATAGGGTCTCACAAAGCTCCTGCTAAACCAAAACTTAAAGAGGGTCTCACAAAGCTCCTGCTAAACCAATATTATTTGGCATATTTTTGAGAATTTCTGCATACATCTGCACCCTTCCATTTTTGTGGAAACCAAGACATCAAGAAAGGCAAGGGAAGAAGTTTCTGATATTGACTTGAGGCCTTGATAGATTTCCATAATCCAATATTTGCCTCTTCACCAAAACTTTTCATTCGATTTTTTGGAGAGAGCTGCAAGTTATCTAAGTTTTATTGGTCGAAAGGGCCCATATTCCTACAGGGGGAACATTGGAAGTAAAGGTTCTTCTAAATCAATTACTTAGGAAAATAGAATGAAAAAAGAGGAGGGGACAGAGCCATTGTTCTAATTCTTTGTTGAATACCAACTTCAGAACCTTCAGCAAAGACTAGTAAAGAGAGAAATTAAAATTTGTTTTTCCTATGTGAAGATTAGATGCAGTATGAGTCAAAATGTATTCAGCTCGATTAACAGAAAACTGGCTGACAGTGGCTTAGGCACATAAAGATGTGTATCAACTGGGTGCTGAGAGCCAGAAGCAGCCTGAGAAGCAGTCTGAGACCAGAAGGGTGCCTCCTAAGATCCACACTTTTCTGTCTTGCTCTGCCCTTCTTGGCTTGCACCACATGATAACAAAACCTGTATCTCTGACAATGCACCAATATTTCAGGCAAAAGAAAAGAAACTACTAGCAAACTTCTGCTTACATTTCATTGGCAGAACTGATCCAAGGCCATATCTGGCTATTAGGGAGGCAAAAAAAAAAAAAAATCAGGATTTTAGTTTTTTAACCTCTGAATGAGAGAAGGTGGCTGGGTCAATTAATGTAGAGTGTATGATTACAGGCATCAAAATAAATAGCAGACCTCTGCATTGATGCGTCCTAATGCACTTCAACAAGTATTATCAAGGGCCTACTCCTGTTGAAGCCTCACGTGATACAATGCCATGAAGGCTAAAATGAGCAGAGCCTTTTGTTTTGCTGGAGGGATAAGGGAAGGAGTTACAGACTGGGTCAGTATCTCCCTGGCTTTCACGTACTATCAGAGCACCTTGGACTTTCATTAAAATGCTGATTCTGATTCAGTGAGTCTGGGGTAGGGCCTGAGGTTCTGCATTGATATCAGACTACAAGGGGATGCCAGTGCTGCTAGTCCCTGGGACACACCACGAATAGTCAGGGTTTAGGTAACATTTGAACAGGGCCCAAAGCATGAGTATGAATTTACCAACTGGAGAAAAGGAAGGAGGACACTCCTAAGGCTGAGGGGACAGCAATGTACAAACACACACAGCCCCATTCATACAGTCCTTTGCCACACTGTTTCTAAATTATTTATTTTAATAGGTAAAAACACATACATGGCTATGTAGATAAATATAATTAGTTATACACAAACGATAAGTAGATATTGTCTATTGAATCAACTATTCTATATAGTCATGGTCAGGACATGTTAACACAGATTATCAGCCAGCAAGAACCTTACCACACTCTCTGATACAATGTGTTGCTTTTTCTCCCCCAAGATCTTTCCTTCTGCTATTTCTTTTGCATTCTGAAGAACAGGTTTCACCTATAATGATTAGCAAAAGATTTGCCAGGATTGGTGCTGAGGCTGTCCAAGGCAACAGGAAGAGCACGATGTTAGATGTTAGCAAGCCAGCTTCACTCCTTGAGTCACTCAAGGGTGGTCAAGGGCACGAACAATAAAGACCATCCTGTAAGCGTCATGAAGCATCTTCGTTAGCATGACCGGAGACTGGGATGATGGATGTACAGTTGTAACCTGCAGCCTGGAAGAAACTATGGCCAGAGGGATATTGTGACTTCAAAAGATTTGAGAAAATCCAGAGACAACAGCAATGCAGATGCTAAGGAATGACACCCCGGGAAGATCATGATGAAATGATCCCACATGTTTTGTTCAGGTGGTATTTCCATTTCCATGAGCCCATCCCTCACACTAAATGAGGACTGCCCTCGCAGGGCACACTTAGAGACTACCAAGTAGTCTGACATTATAGAGTACAGGACTCGAGAGAATGGTGATAGCTGATGAGGCCCGAGAGGTAGGATGGTTTTGTCACGTTGACATCCACGCCAGCCCATGGGCAGTGGATCTGTAACACCTGCCAGAGTCTGAAAAATTTTTTTTTAAATATTTATTTTTTATTTTTTAATTATAGGTGGACACAATATCTTTATTTTATTTTTATGTGGTGCTGAGGATTGAGCCCGGTGCCTCACGTATGGTAGGCAAGCACTCTACCTCTGAGCCACAACCCCAGCCCCAGAGTCTAAAAACTTTTAAGCCTGAACACAAGAGTGCGGCTTGGCCACGGGGTGTATGGTAGTGTCTCTGAGAAGGCGAATACGGGAGAGTCTGCAGGAAGAAGCTTATTTCAGATAGAGCCGTACCGGAAAAAAAAAAAAAAGGAGGGGCCTGGTTTGGCACTTTTGGGTCAAGGGCCAGCCTAGGCCTTGATTCACTTTTTCTGTGACCTTCAGCCAGTTCCCTTGGCCTTCCAGTAGCTATAAAGCTGAAGAAAACATCCACCGCCCTGTGAATAACTCCCCAAAGCCACTAAGGCTCATAACCTTGATCCTGCCCAGTGCACGTTAATCAGTGTCATCTCTTCCTCCCTGAAGGCATCTTTATGAGCCCTCGTTTCCCTGTACACTCAGCCCTCTAGACTCAAAAGATATCTGCTGATAACTCACACTCCCCATGCTTCCCCAGGTCAGTGCTGGCCTGTGAAATCAGAACTGAGAGGGAGGACAGACACGTCTGAGATGTATCAAGTTTCTCTGGGACCCACTCTCCAATTCTCAGTATGCAAGAATTTTTAGAAACAGTCCAGTGTTTATTTTCATGGCTGCCCTAAAGACCTCTGGAAATACCATAGATAACCACAGCCACAATAACTATTTAATTTATTACATTTGCACATGCAGATAAAGAGAAAGCAATCTTGGCATAAAGACAAGTATAAACAAATGTAAATTACAAAGCAAATAGTCCAGTTGGAAGTTGGAGGAGAAAAGATTCAAAAATCCACCTGTTTTCCCATTCCCACGTAGCATTAAGTTATCAAATCCTTTCACTTTTTATTTCTGCTAGTCTGATGTCACTCTTCAATAAATGAGGTTCTCTTTCTTTTCAATTCAAAAAAAAACAGGCACAGGAGCTAGGCACAGGAATGCAGAGAGCCGACAGGGTCCTGCCCCTGGTCAAATCATGGTTTAATCCTGTGCCTTGTTTAAGTCAATAAAACTTAATAATGACTATAGGGGGAACTTAAACTATGAAACATCGTTAAACCTTTTAAGTGTATTCTGTTTAAGGAGAAATTGTGATGAAGGTGGAAAGAAATCAAGTCCTATGCCTTATGCATTAATGATCATGCATTTTGGCCCCTGATTATCCCAAAGGGCCATTTATTTTCTCAAACTGAAGCATCTCACTAAATCAAATACATAAGATCTAAGCCGGACGCCATTGGGCAACAATACACCTCTTCTAAGTGACACAGCTAATTCCTCTCCACCTGTCAATAAGTACTTGCAGGAGGTAGAGCTCAGCTTATGGACTTCTATTTGAAATCAAAGTAGGGAAACTATAGCTCACTTGCAGCTTTCTAACAACTTGAACCTGGTATACGTTACTATCTAAGTAGCCTCCTTACATTCTCTCTTGCCTCCTTCATCCTATTCTCCACACTTCAAGCAAAGTGGGCTATTGAATGAACAATCTGATTATACGAACTCAGTGCTTACAATCCCTCATGGCTCTTGGTGGGTATAAGATCTATACCATGATCTTATACCCACCAAGAGCTACCACCCCATGTCTCCACTCTCAGCCAGATGCTGTGTTTCTCTTTCACTGTTGTTTGGTCTCCCAGCACCACTTATCACAAGTATAAAAAAAAAAAAAGAAGGGGCCTGGTTTGGCACTTTTGGGTCAAGGACCAACCTGTTCAATTAAATCACTTGATCCTCTATTGTAATAAACAGCCAGATCATGTCTATTTTCCCTCACAGTGTTATCCCTGATGCTGAGCTTAAAGCCTTATACACAAAGAGCATTTCATTTATATTCATTGCGTGAATGAAGGAGTACATGAATAAATTATCAAATGTTCACTCAATTGCCAGGTGCTGTTTTTAATAGTCAAGAAAATTATTTCAGCAATGAAAACTCTGTACATTTTTGTTTAATTCTACAGTTAACATTAACATTACAGTTAACAGACTTCTAACTATATCCAGGCCTTGATGGTAAGTTACCAAAGAATTCTGTGAAAGGATTTGCCTACCTTTCCAGAAGAATGAAAGCAAAGGAGAAGCATCCTTATGACCTGTCTCTGAAATTCTCAAACTGTCTGCATTTGCCAGGTGTTAAAAGAATCCTCATCTCCCTAGAAAAGAATCATGTGTCTTGTTTGTATAAATCATGCATTTCATGTCTTTTTTAAAATAGTCAATTCGATCATTTTACAAGTGATTGATTGATCAATTGATTGCTTGTGTTGCTCACATTCTTGTTTCCTCTGGTTTCACTGATGCTCTGGCCTACCTTTTATAGCTCATTAGTTATGATTCTAAATGTAGCCACAGAGATAAGTAACATCCACCCAATATTCTTAGAGATCTGAGCCCCAAAAGGGTGATCGATTTCAAAACAATACAAAGTAATTAAAATTGTAGCATAAATATGCACAAGTCCTAAATGACAAAGAATTGACACAAAAGAAGAGTCTAGAAGTTTACTTTGAGGTTTATATTGGTTAAATTGGTAAATCCAAGAATTGTAGAACAAATGGCCATATGCTAAGGAGAGCAAATGAAAAAGAATGTCCCTTCTTTTATTTATTATGTGTAAAATTAAATCTTCCATGGAATTAAATGTTTTTCTGAAAGAGAGCTTCCTTAACCACTCCTCCTGATGTAACTAACCTTGATTTTCTTCATCTCTAAACTTTGAGTCTTGTTACCAATTCTGTTAATGACATTTTCTTCAAGTGAACACCACCAGAATCAATCTTGACTACACTAGCATCTCTGACTCCCAGAACAAGCACCAATAATAGGTGGACTCCTTTCCAACCCTATAATTCACCTGTTACTCCAACCTAGGCACAACTCACACATGCATGTTATTTACAAAGGGAGACAGACAGACACTATAAAGTGCAATACTAGCAAACACAAATTGGTGTAAGAGGCCACACACCACCACACTTGGGGGCATGCATTCTAGAGTAAGAAGTCTGGGTGCCATTTCTTATTAGCTGAGTAAAGTCAAGTAAGTGACTTAAGCTCATCAGTAAGTTGAAATAACAGAGCATATCCCTTAAGGCTATAGCAAGTATTAAAGGAATTTATAATATGCTTAATACAGTGCCCAGTATGTAGTGGACATACAATAAATAATAGACATGAAAATTAGGAACAAAAGTTGTAAAGACATGTATAAAATGCAGTGGGGAAACCCAAACAGGGTATGGGTGACTGCTTGAGAAAGGGTTGAGTGAAGAAAAAACATTTCAGCCAAACCTGGAAGGGTAGAAGAAAGTCAGTAGGGAGACTGAGAAAATGACATTTCAGAGAAAAAAAGTCATAAACTAAAAATAAAAATCAGATATGAGGTTTACAAGACTATAGAAAAATAATTATTAATTGCTTGAATGAGGGGCTGATCTGTGGATAACAGAGAAGAATGTGAACCAAATCTTAGGGATATTTCCTAGAATGACTTTTAAAGGGATGACAAAAGTTGCATTAAAATATTTTGAGTGTAAAGTATGTGCAGTGAATAGCTTTGGTTTCATAACGTGGAGCTGCTATAAAAGGCTCACCCTCTTCTTTTCAGTCAAATGGAATCTCTAAGTTTTTACTACTATGTTTACCAGCTATTTCTGTTGTTGAAAACTACTTGTACCATTTTGTTGACCAATTTACAAATTTGGGGCAAATTGCAAATTCAAAGACATAGGCCATGATTTCTCTGTTTATTCAGAGGCTGCCTTGTTCACCTGAACTCTATAGGAAGTTCTTCCAAATTCTTCCAAAAGAAACACTTTGGGTCATTATATTTGTACTAGTCAGCTTTTCATCACTATAATGAAATACCTTAAATAACTAACTTGTAAGGAAAAAAAGGTTTGCTTGGCTCATGGTTTTACAGATTCCAGTCCAAGATTAGACAGACGCATTGCTTTGGTCCTCTGGAGGTGTGTGCCAGTTGGCAATCTTGGGGAGCATATAGTGGAGCCAACTGCTCACTTTGTGGCAGAGAAGCAAAAGAGAAACTGGAAAGACTGGGGGTCTGACAATCCCCTTCAAACCCACGCCCCCAGGGGCTTCTTAAATGGAGGGAGACATCCCAACAGTGCCTTAGGAGGGACCAAACCTTTAACACACGGACCTTTGCAGGGCACTCAGCATCAAAATTAAAGCAACATTCAAATAGGACATTCTCTCTTAAAACCTGCTTTTTTGCATTGCTGTCTGTCTGTCTCTCCACACCCATACCCTGGCCCTTGTGCCCTTTTGTCAGTTCAGGCTTTCATGACTGACACCCTCACTTATGAGACTTTGAGCAATTTGGTATTTTGCTTATGTTTGTTTTTAGCCTCCCGTACTCCATAAATCACCCAGTACTTTCTACTTCATTACTACTGAGATGACATTTGAGAAACATGGTTTGCTATTTTATTTTCCTCTCTTGTTATTCATCCAGCTCCTCCAAATGTATTTTTCTTACACACAAACTCCGTTCTAAAAATATGCTTCGTTGAAGGTTCTGCCAAAATGCTTAGTGAATGAGTAATCCAACTTGTCCTAGACCAAAAGGAGTGTGGGGTCCTTGGAAATGAATGAACCAATTTGTCTGGAACCTGACTTCATTAAGACATTTTAAGCATGTGACTGTATGGGATATAAAGTCCCTGAGTCATTCTGACATTCAGTGTAGACCTCGTGTCAGCCTTTAGGAATTGACATCCTTCCCCAAATATCACAGGTTCAGCCATTGTTCTCATTCACAGCACCAGTACATGGTAACCTTTGTTTTGTTTTTTCTTAATTCTTCATAGCTCTAATCTTTATGTAAAAATATCATGTCTATTTATGCACCTGCTTACTATCTGTTTCTTCTTTCTTGAATGTAATTCCATGAAAGGAGAAGAGACT
Source organism: Spermophilus citellus (assembly GCF_964194105.1). Taxonomy (NCBI): domain Eukaryota; kingdom Metazoa; phylum Chordata; class Mammalia; order Rodentia; family Sciuridae; genus Spermophilus; species Spermophilus citellus. The sequence continues at coordinate 187,351,626 of NC_138182.1, forward strand.
CCTTCTCTTGTTTTCCACTGTGTTCTCAGCACCAAACCAGAGCCTAATGCATAGATAAATATTGTATTGTCAACCCCAGAGTCCGTTAAGACCAAACCAGTAACTCCCTTTTCCACTTGTATTAATCACATGTCCCAGAAACAGAAGCCTTAGGGCTCAAACCCAGGATTGCTTTACCAATGCTTCCCAGTTTCTCGCACTGCTACCCCTTACCATCAAACATGACACATTCTTCTTCACATTGTCAGAGTTTTTTTTATTGGTTCTGGATTAGAGCTAAAGAAGGAGCTGTGTGTTGAAGTGGCTTGCTGCCCCTTGGCTCACAGATTGCAGGGTTAGGGGTGATCATTCATCCTCCCACCTCTTATCCTTCTGACTATTGCAGTCCTCTGCATCCTTCAGGAAAAGCAAAATAAAAACAATCTCTTTTCCAAAACTCACTAATCTTTCCTAGTTATATTTCTAAGCAAATCTGGGGTGACCCTCGCTTCACAGTGAACCACTACAGATGCACCCCCTGATTTTGAGGGACTTCTCAATCCACCTGAAATGTTTAACCAATGGCAAGAGTGGCAAATTCTCCACACCAAAGCAACCCAAGGCAAGGACCACGCCTCTCATGCCCTTGCCTGCCAGCTGGACTTTTCTCTTCTGGATCCTTTTCCAAGCCTCTGCCTGGGTCTTCAAGAGCTCTGGTTCTGTCCATTCTCTGCACTTCATCCAGTGAGCCTGAGTCACAGCCACCACCCATCCAGATAAAGAAATGCTTCTTTTATTTACTTGCATACTTTTCAAAAAAAGCTCATACTTTAAGTGTATCTTATACCTTTAGATCTCTCACATATATCTTGCCTTTATAAGATGGAATAAATGCTAAAGAACTCTTGAGACTGTAATTCACTAAATTGTCCCTACATTAATATTTTACCCTCTTTTAGAACAAGCCCCAAATCAATATCCAAGACCCAATAAATACAACTTTCAGGCAGTAGCTTCATACTGTCCAAAGCAAAATTCACATCTCCACTGAAGTGTGCACAAACTCTACAATATCACTTACCACATGGATAAATAGTTATTTGCCTGTTGTCTAACCACTGTGGACTTATATTAATATAAAGATTAATACAATACATGATTTTATTGTATTAATCTTTATATTCCCCACCAATAACATTGCATTTAGTAGATTCTCAGTTAACTGTCAAATGAAATCTGTGTACGCACAGGCATTCATTCTCTGTAGAACACTTCTATTGAGGGCTCACTATTTCAATATCCAGCCCCTTTATTGTAGTACGGATATAATTATTATGAGATCAAAGTTCTTTCTTGAATTGTGCTGAACTCAGCATCTCCAACACTTCCACCTTGGGTCCTGGTTTGGTATCTTGGACCCATCCACATGAAGTTGGCTCCTAGTTGAGGATCTGAAGACCGCTAATTTGCCCTCCCTAACTCTTCTCCCTCTAAGCTAAATTCCCTGCTTACCTTTGCTGAGGGCTTTTGCGTGACTTCTAACTTGCAAACCTTTCTCATTCTGGCTCGTCTTCCTAGGATAACCTCTAATTATCAATATGCCTCAGGAAGGGGGGTCCAATGCTACATCCCATGTACCAGGCCAGGTCCAAGCATGGAATAGTATAAAGGGATTCTACTGAGTTGAATGCTATATTTTTACAAATAAGCTTAATAGCATTACATTTGTAAGTATATTATCAGTTCTTTCTTAGTTTTTTTTTTTTTCAAAACTGGGTAGAAGTTAGTTTCTAATTAATCCTGCTACAATTAATTTTATAACCTTTAAAGTAAAACTTTGTATTTGTCACTGTTAAAAGATATCTTGTTAATGGGGATTTGAGGGTAGTTAGGTCTAGAAGACTGATCTCTGAATACCAGTACATACTTTGTAATTAATAACACTCCCTGTACTTGGACGAGCCTATAAATAACTGGGTCATTAGGGATCCAGACCCCTTCATCTCTGTGCCCTGCCACCCCCAAATATTCCCTGGCTGCCTACTCTACACCATGGTCACAAGATAGTTACAGCCATTCAGTACAGGTTGACAAGAGCATGCTGAGAAATAAGATGCCGACTCTTTATGGGCTCTTTTTAAGATAAAGGGAACCTTTGACAGAAGCTCCCTGAGCAGCCCTCCCCCGATCTGTGTTGCCAGAGTGGTGTCAGGTGCCCATGTTCCCATGCCCACACCAGTCACTGGCCAACAGAAGGAGGCTGCTGGGTTTGACTTAGACCCACCTGATATATCTCCAAGTTGTGGATGGGGTCACTCTCCTCTGAAATCAAAGGCTGTGAGGAAAGGAGACTCCTGAAGACAACTGGGAACTTGTTAACAAGGATAAGGACAGAATGGGGGTTGGTAAGGTACACACAGTCTGCTACAGTCCCCGAGTCTCTTCCAGTGTTAACTGCTCTTGTGGTGTTGTCAGCTATCTTGGTCTGTGGAGGACTTTCTGAGCCACTTCCACTGGCTTCAGTTAAGTCACTTAACCAGAAGTTTATCAAGAATGTTGACTGGCTTTCCAAGGACCAGATTCATTCAAGAATACCTTAATATTAGCCAAATAAGTTAAACCACTTAACATTTACAAGGTATGAATACAATTTCTTCCCAGAATCATTAAAGACCACCAGTGTACCAACATATATATCACCTCAGTTACCACCTGGGCAGGAAGAAATAACTCCATGATGTGATAAAGAGCAGTAAGGAAAAAATTACTTTTTCCTCACATTGATTTACAACTCTTGACCACACCATGTGCTGAGATGAGATAGCATCCAAACTTCAAGACGTCTTCAATCCAACTGTGTCTCATCTTAGCGCCAACTCTCTCCTTCCTCAACTCCTACCTGACTCCTAATTACCTTTCAGGTTACCACCTGCACACTAATGACCCTTGCAGGAGCAGCAAGTGCCCTGCTCTGTGCTTTCAGACCACTGGATGACTGCCTGTCACAGTCCTTGTCACATTTTAAGGTTTGTCTTGTTGACAGTCTCTTCCCTTAAGAACACAGTATGCCCATGAGCAGCAGCTACCTTATCCATGTTGCTCACCACTGTACCCCCAGTGCTTATCACACAGGTGAGGGGGACATTGATAATTTTTGTACTTGACCAATGAATGACCATTGTTGCACATTCCTGTTTATCAGCTGCTAGGTTCTACATCACAGAATACAGCTTCTCACTGTCATGCTGTGATCCTTTTGTGACTTGGGAAGTTGACTAGTAATTAGTTTTTTTCTTGACCAGAGCTCCAGACACACTATCATTCAGCACATCCTGGTCTCACCTGTCCACAGCCTTCTGCTTCGGTTGAGGCTAAAAGAGAGGCCCATCAGATTTCTGCAGGAATGGCATTTCCCAAAGCATATTTTGTATGTGATTTGTGTTTCCTATGATAATTTAAATTCATGACTTTTATTAGTGTTTTGAAAGAGGAAGAAAAGTTTGAGGGATCATAGTTTCAGATGTCTCAGTTGGGAGAAGGCTGGCTCTGTTCCTCAGGGCTCCAGGTGAGACAGAACATCATGGTGGAGGAGTGTGGCAGAGGAAAGCAGCTCACATGGTGATCAGAAAACTGAGAGAGAGAGAGAGAGAGAGAGAGAGAGAGAGAGAGAGAGAGAGTCAGTCTACTCTTCAGATACAAAATATACACCCTATAGGCACACCCTCAATCAACCTCTTCCTCCAGCCTCACCCTACCGGCCTCCAGCTACCACTCAGTTAATCCCATCAGGGATTGATTCTATGATTAGATTAAGGCTGTGATCCTATTCTCTCTCCTCCAAACCTTCTTGGGTTATCTCACATGTGAGCTTTTGGGGGACACCTCACATCCAAACCATAACAATCAGTTTTTTATTCATTTCTATGAATAGCTTCTACTTAGGGCAAATAATTCTTGCTTTCCATTTTCAGAAGCAATTTACTTTTTTGTTTCCTTTTCAAAGAAAAAATTTGAAATCAAACTTTTTCCCTATCCAAAAATTAGAAACAATTCAAATGTTCATCAGTGGGTGAGTGGATAAACAAATTCAAAACACAATAAAATATTATGTTGGTAAGCTAACTTAAAAGCTGTAGGAAGGCACAAACTATCAACACATGCAACAACACATATGAATCTTGAAATTACACTGAGTCCAAGAAAGCAGGCAAAAGAGTACAAATTTTATATATAATTTTGGACATACAGTGACAGAAAGTAATTCAATGATTACTTAGAGTTGATACTGAAGTGGGACATAGATTCAAAATAGAAATGACAAATTTTTAGGGAATAATGGTTTTGTCTTTTTGTTTTTTAGCCTATCTTGATTGTGGTGATGATTTCATATATATAAATACCTAGCAAAACTGGTTGAATGCTGTATTCTAAATATGGGCAATTTATTGTATTTCAGTGTTTCCTCAAAGTTGTTAGAAAAATAAGCCAGATCATGTAGAGACTTAGGGTGATTGGCATAGTTTTCATGACAATCTAGGTACAATGGGAAGCTACCAATGGGTTCTAAGAAAGGAAAAACCATAAGGAAGGCATGACCACCAAAGAAGCGAAGCACATCTACTTGGTATATCCTTCCTCAAGTCCACAAAATAGCACCTGTGCTAACTGACAGTTCTTTGGGAAAAGCTGAAGTGCCCAGTTGACTTGAGGAATCAAATATCTGCTCCATTCCTTTCATAAGAGGGTAAGAAAAGAACCAGGAAATATTAGACCCATACGATTGATAGTTAAAGGATCACAAAAGATGAATAAGAGATGAGATCACATACCATGTAATCCAGGCTTGGCAGGACCCCTGGAGATAGCACAGCCTTCCTGAGAGCCTCCACGTCCATTTTTTTCAGCAATGAAGCATGAAAAAGAAGTGATCTAATATAGATGATAGAATTCTAGATAGGGAAGAAGGGTGGGAGGGAAAGGGAGGGGGCAGGGGATTAGCTAGGATGGTGGAATGTGATGGACATCATTGTACAAAGTACATGTATGAAGACACGAATTAGGTGTCAAAATCCTTTATATATAAACAGAGACATGAAAAATTGTGGTATATATGTGTAATAAGAATTGTAATGCATTCTGCTATCATTTATTATTTTTAAAATCAATTAAAAAAATAGAAAACAGGATTCCCAAATCTGTAATCACTGTCTAAAAACAAATGGGCTTGTTTAGGCCTTAAACAGTCAATGGCTAAGGAGTGAGGAGGAAACCCCTCTCCATCAACCCTGATTTGTATGTAAGGCACCAAAAAGCACTTGAAAAAGCCCTTCTGAACTAAAACTTACTGAGTCGCCATTGACAGGGTCTTTCCAGTTACTTAGAGCCAGGATGTTGTTCTCATTGAGGTAGAAGTTTTATGTGTTATTTTATCCCTCACTTTGTTGGGGCACTGTATAAACAGTCCAGCCCAACCAAGTATGCTGTCAGTGCTGGGAATTGCCTCTGACCCCCGGCTCTGACAGGAAGTCACCGCTGTTGACTGAGCTAAGAGAATTTCTTGAAAGTTCCTTTGACACACAGCATTGGAGGTTTTACTTTGTTCTCCTCCCCTTTGAAAGAGTGAGGCTTATTTTTTAAATGTCCGCATTGGACAAAGGTTTCCAAAGCGCCTACTCCCAGCGCTGGGGCGGAAGGGCCCCGCAGGGTGTGCCTGGTCCCTGTTGCAGATCACGGCTGATGTGCTCCAGAACTGGTCGGATTGCACTTCCATCCCTACTTGGAGAATAAAGGGAAAAGGAGTGTCTTGAAGTAGAGCCTGGCTTTCAGTTAAAAACAAAGCTAGTTGAAAGAGTGGACTTACCTGAGGACCAACTTCAAGCAAATGAGATAAAAAAGCAGAGCTGCTTCTGACATTTCCAAACCCAGTAGTCACACCCTATGTCTTTGCCATTTCCCGAAGATGCTAAAATCCTAAAGAAGGAGGTGTCAGTGTCCTTAGGTGCTCAAAAGACATTGATTCCTGGGAAAACAAAGATACACACCTGAGGACAGAGAAAAGCAAAGAACTGCTTTTTTCTTTCTTTTTTTTTTTTCTTTTTCGTGACCACTGCAGAATAGTCGAAGTTCTCCCTCGCTCCTCTTTCCTTCACTAAGAGAAGATTTAGATGCAAGAACAGTTAATTAAAATACATTTCCTCTGACGTCTATGTAAATATAGCCAGGAAATGAGAAACCAACTTGCGGAATCCTGGGTCATTCTCTAGTTTTAAAATCATAAGTGAGAACAAGGGTACAAAGAAAAAACAAAACGGGTATATGAACTCAGATTGCATGGCTTTCCTTTCCCCGGGCTGCATTATGAAGACCACCAATCAGAAATCTTAGTATTCCACTTCAGCTTGACTCCAAATGGGTCAAAGATTTAAATATAAGAATAAAGACATCAAAGTAACCAGAGGAAAAATAAGAATATTTTCATTAGTTATGTTTCAGGGAGAAGATTTAATATAAAACCAAAATTCATCAAGAAAAACATTCATAACTTAGACTGCATAAAAAATATATTTCTGGTCTAGAAGTTTTAAAATGACTTTGTTTACAACCCACACACAATAAACCATAAAAAATTTACACTTGAGGATTTACAATATTGAAGGCAATATTAGTTTATACATATGACAAAAAAATAATTTCTTTAATATTCAAGTAACTCTTACAAATCAGTAATAAGCTGAAAATTAAAATGAGTAAGTAATATGATAAAAATATACATGATAAACATAGATAGTCAATACCACTCATCATTAAAGAGTGGAAAATAAAAAGACTTTGTCAATTTGGCAAGGAAAATGAAACTTAAAATTTCAATCTATAGTACTAATAAGAGTTGACAAAAATAGACATGCTACATAAATTACTGGTGGGAAAGTATTCTAGTACATGGGATTTGAAGGGCAACTCTTTGAGTTTAAAAAATAATTACTTTTGATTTAATTTCACCTCTGGAAATTTTTCCTGTGGATAGACTCACAAAAGTGTGCCCATCTGTGTGTACTTTTTTATCTCATTTGCTTGAAGTCAGTCCTGATTACAGTATTGTAATAGCAAAATATTGCAAATTAAACTAAACATTGATAAAGAACTGATTTTTAAAACTATGCTGCATTTGTACCATGAATTCTCATATAGGTAAGAAGAATACGGTAGGTCTAAATGTATTGAGCAAAGGTGTGCTTGTGCTTATATCTTATATGCATATATCCAGGATATGTTGTTAATTTAAAAAGAAATTTGCATAAGGGTATTTTAGTTATGTGGGAAACCCAAGTCAGATCATGTCAACCTTGGTGTGCAAAAACTTCTTCTGGCCTCATGGACCCCTTAAAGTGGTAGCCAAAGTTCTAACATTGACCTGAACAGTTTGATTCCTGTTACTTTTTTTTTTTTTAATTCATCTCCCATCAGTGTCCCTGTACTCCACTCATTCCCTTCAATCTCCCTGCCAGGTGTCTCCTGCCTCAGGACCTTTGCACTCTCTCTACCTGGAAGATTCTTCATCTTTGTTCCCTTCCTCCCATTCTTTAAGCATTTGCTCAAATGTCACCTTTATTGGAGGGTTTTGTCCTGATGACCTTATTTAAAACCTCTCCAATGACACTCTCTATCCTCATCTTTCCTTTCTAGTTCTCTGTTGCACTCATCACCTACTAACATGCTGTGTGCCTTATTTATTAGTTATGTCATTTCCTATCTTCCCCACTGGAACATGAATCCCATAATGGCAGAGATCTTCTTCTACATTATTCCCTGTTTCCCCAGTTCCTGGCACTTGGTAGATGCCCATATTTTGCAAGAAATTATATGTTCTGCTGTCACTTATAAAAACAAACAAAACCATATATTGAGAATTTCTGGAAGGCTGTGTAAATCATTTCTGGGAAGAAGTCTTAAGAGGGGAAGACTTTATTTCACACCCTTTTTAATATCTAAATTTTTTACTGTGAGTTCAAATCACCTTCATAATTAGGGCGAAGGACTCATTAGATGACTGTTGGGTTCCCTTTGAGAAATGGCTTCAGCAGAAGCCTGCAAAGGCCTTTTCCCTTGAGCTTGAAAAATGGTCTCGTGGAATGCCCTTGTTTGTGTCTGTACCTGAGATCATGGACCACAGACAAAATACCCAGGAGAGACCCAGACTTAAGTAGAAACGCCTATCAAAGAGCCAACATATAAGGACAGGGCAGGTTAAGCACAAAGATTCAGAGCAGAGACTCTGAAGGCAGACGGCCTGAACTTGGGCCTGGCCTCTTCCCTTACTGGTGCTGCACTTCATCTTCACAATTAATCTGGCTCCTCCTCAGTTTCCTCATCTGCAGAACAGGGCTAACCACAGTGCTTGAGGTTTCTGGGTCTCTGCCTCAAGGCCCCCGGAATGATATCTGGCACCATCTTGGCATATACTGAGTGTGCCCTGGTATTTATTAGTGCAGAGGATCGAAGAAAAAATACAGTTACAAAACACAATAGGTGTTGGCCTGAGTTCACATGCCTCCACCTTTCTGGGTTCCTTTACCCTAATGCAGAAACCAAATGAAATCTCTTTCCCTTTCCTTGGGTGCACATGAGGTTGTTCCCAGTGTTGACATAAGTACAATACAATCTCCTTCTTCAGCTGACAGATATACAGACTGGCTCAACGATGAAAAGTAAAAGATCTGGTGGTGAAAAGGCGTCCTCTCCTATAAGTGACCCAAACGAGTGTTATCATTTCCCTCCATACAGACACATTTAAGTACAAAGTCAGGAAAGTTAAAGTCCAAACTTGACAAAATGACTATACTCACCTTGCGCCGGTGACTCGGCCGTTTTGGGAGCTCACCTGTGTTTGTGCACTGGAAGACACATAGTAATATGTATTTCAATAGAAACTGCAGGGCTTGCTCTGAATGTGGGTGGATCAGCTGATTACAGCACAGAGCTTCAGTTTCTATGACGGACCTACTTAAGAGCGATTTGAAGTCTCACCCCGTCTCCGCAAATGTCTGCTATAGGATGTGACCAAGGACCCCTCAGTTCACCCACCCCTCACCTGGAAGCAGATCCACATTCCACTGGAGGCTCTATTATTCTTCCATTAAAGACATTTTCTCTGCTGCTGATGTCCGCCATGGGCAACACATTGCTAAAGCACCCTTGATTCATCCCTCTGCTCACTTTCCAATTAAAAAAAAAAAAAAAGAAAGAACAGCTACTTAGCTGGGCTTAGTGATGCATGTCTATAATCTCAGCAGCTCAGGAGGCTGAGGCAGGAGGATGGCCAGCCTCAGCAATGGTGAGGCGCTGAGCAACTGGGTGAGACCCTGTCTCTAAATAAAATACGAAATAGGGCTGGGGATGTGGCTCAGTGGTCAAGTACCAAAAAAAAAAAAAAAAAAAAAAAAAAAGGACCCAGCTATTTGATTCAAAGCAAAGCATAGATCACACTCACCTCAATCCTACTGACTTGAAAATCAACCACCACCACCCCCCCAAAAAAAATTCTTCACTGAGTATCTATTTTGGTTCTGCTTTGGCTATTTTCTTTGAGTGTTAACCAGAAACACATTTCCACTGTTGTTTAGTTTGGGAACGGATTTCTTTTTTTTTTTTTTTAGTTCTACTTTTTTCTCTATGTTATCTATAGCTGATTTTTTTCTTTTTTCTTTTTCCATGCAATTGGGCTTTTCCTTCTAACTACAGATTTATTTGTACTATGATGCCTGACGCATGAAATAATTAAGAACTGTGCCCCCATCTTCTCGTCTCCTTCCATGCTGCCCAGCATTCTTACACAGATACCGATCCCCCCAAGGAACACAAGTGGAATCCACATTCTGACCCTCAGCTCCTGCTGCCCCACTGTGATCACCAGCCATTGTCCTTCACAGGTGCAGTGGAGAAGAAGGGAAAGGAAGGATGTTGTCATGCAGAGCAAAAGCTCACTGAATAAGTCACAAAGGGACACAACATGCACCCTATCTGAGAAGGACACTTGTCCCAAAGCAAACCTTTGTTTCTCAATGGAACTGTTGGACATCCCCATGAAACTAGACATGTTTGTGTTTTACCCTCTGACAGACTTACGGGTAGTGGCAACTGCCACTTGAGCTCTTTTCGAAGCAGGCAGTCTCTAAACACTTTACATAGATGAGTTCATTCAACCTTCAGGTGGCCCTGTGAGGAGGTGTCATTATTACGGCCATTTTACAAGTGAGGAAGCAGGCTCAGAGACCTTAGGTAGCCTGCCCAAAGTCACACAGCTGTAGTGAGAAAGCCTGCCTTGTTTGCCACTAAACCAACCCGCCTCCACCCAGCTCATTTCACACAGGAGGAAGCAAAAGTCCCCGGAGGCCGGTAACGAGCCCCCCAGCAGACAACAATCTATCTACAGAGTCTCCTCTGGTGTCGCCTACTTCTATTTCCCACTGGAAGCACACTCTGAAAAACTGGCAACTTTGTGCATCCGCCCTTCCCTGCACACCCTTCTTCCCAAGCACCTGCACTTCTTCGGTGCTCTTCTGTTTACCCGGACTCTCTCCTACCAATCCTGGGGGTGGGGAATCTCATCTTACTGATTTTGTTGTCCCTAGCACTTAGCTTATCCCTAGTACTTCACCCTACAGTTCTGGCCTCAGTATCTCCAAGAATATGACATTTCTTGCCTTCTCTGGCATTTGATCTGGCCTGTGCATAAGTCCAGCAAAACCGCTAGCCCCAGAGTGGCTTCAATCACCATCACAAGTTCAAGTTAAAGTTGGGCTGAGATCTTTATGATGGAACTAGATTTAGTTAACTCACAGTTCTGGAAATTTAAGGGCCAGGCATTGGTCAGCTCTAGGGAGGACCCCATGGCTGATGGCATCACAAGAGTGGGACATGTGTGAAAAAAGAGCTCACTATAGAACTAGGAATTCTAAACAAAATCAGTGACAAAATAGTCTTCCCTTGAAAAAATTCTTATTCGTCTAAGTTCATATCAATTGACTGTTGAGATTTAATGGTATATATGTCAGATTCAAATCAGGAGATTTCTATTTCCTACCTTTTAATAGGTACAGTATTATGCAGAGAATTCCCAGTTATATCATCATGAGGGTTGTTTGGGGTGTTGTCTTCTAGCTTTGTAATGTGTCTCCCGACCTTTGGTAACACAGATTCCTGCATTTCAATAGAAAATGGAAAAATTTAAATGGTAATGTAGGGATCCTAAGGAGGAAAAAATACAATGGCCATTCCTTGTAAGCACATGGAGGTTTCATCTGTATTTAAAATTTTTTGACTGCAGAGTCATTCAAAGTTGCTAGAATTGATTACAAATAAACAAAGACATGGACGTTATTACAATATCTGGAACTTATTGTGAAGTGGAATTTGTGTGAATTTTTGCCAAACTGACGTTTGAGGCTTATCCTCTATATCTGTTGTTCTGTGTAGAAGTTTCCAAAAAAAATTTTTTTAAATGTGTTCCTTAACCATGAGTGAAAACAGAAATCTGTTCATCCATATATTGAACACAAATAGGTGAACGGAACAATTTTTGATGAAGTATTGGTGAGTGTGCAGAAGTCGAGAAAACAAGAGATCACGATACCGCCATTCCTTTCCAAAGCTCACCAGTGGTTGGTATGAGGGTTTCCCCTTTTGTTCAGCAAATGCAGTACTGTAATTAAAGCACATGAATCCAATTTTCTTTCTATGCATTGTAATATTATCTTTTTTTTTTTTTTTTTTTTTTTTTACATTTAAAGCCTGGCATGACTATAATAGGTGAAGCCTAATAACAGAACACTTCTACTTTCTACATTTCATTTTGGGTCACTATTATTCATTTCATTTCATGATTATTACCAGAAACAATGTCATCACATTGAGAAGAGCAGATTCATTGAGGAGAGAGAGATGATCTTCTCGGGCTCTCCAACATGCTAGGTAGGTCAGAGTGTCCCCTGTCCTGAAGGGGCCTGCAGCACTGCAGGGTGAGGAGAGCCTTGAGCAGGTGAGGCTAATGAAAGGCACAGGTGAGATGAAAGAGTGCAAGATAGGATTGGGTGAGGATCGGCAGAAAAGTCTCCCTTGGGGATTATTAGCTAGCTGTGGGAGTTTGGGTATAATCCAGGTCTACGGTTCCTGGAAATGATGAGGTTTGAAAGGCAGCATTGTCCAGTGGTAGAAGATACACTTACAAGAGTAAGGGAACAAGTGAGTGGCAGGGATTCAGGTTCAAGTGGATCAAGCCACACTTCCTGGAAGTTTGGCCCCATGTGGGTAGAGCTGCTACAAAAGATGGAAGGTGGAGGGGAGGGTATACACATTGTGGATCTCACCATACTTCCATACCTAGCTCCAGGCTAATCTGGAGTGGTCTCCCCATGACTCCCTATTTGCTGTCAATCTCATCAGTAGTTTTGTTTTCTCATAGTGCTCGACACTGCCAGATAGCATCTCATCCGTGTTGTTCTTTATTGTCTCCCTACCATCAGCCTCCATCACCCAAGAATGCAAATTCCCTGAGAATAGTAGTCTGGACTGTCTTATCGGCACCTCTGTCTGCAAAGCCTAAAATTGTCCCTGACTGGGACTTAATAAATTTTAGTTAATTAATGAATCATTGAATTAATACCACATATTCTCAATCCCATTTCAGGAGTATCTGAGCTCATTCATCAGTAGAGGGAAAGAATCCAGAAGCAAAGGACAGTCAAGAAATACTGGAAAGCAAGGATTATCAGGAGCCTCAAATCAAAAGCACAGGTGGAGGGAGGAGAGAGGAAAGGACAGAGAATATTTTTTGCGCTAGATATCAGATTTCATCTAGAGCTGACTAATATCCCTCTAGCCTTCAGTCCCAGACAGCTGGGCTCTGATACTCATGTGATTAGGCACATGCTGTAATTAATCATCTTTATAAAATAGCTCAAAGGAGATTATATGCAGCAAGTAGTCATCCAGCCTGTTATGGTCCTCACTGTCTGTATGTATTGGTTTACTCCTAAAATAAATGGACTTTGTCTCACTCTTTCAGCAACCCTAAAGGATGCAGGAGAGGTTTTTGTGGACCCTGTTTAGAAAGCCCCATATACAAATGAGGAGGAGCCTCTGGCTGAAATAATACCTATGGAACAAGCGGGTACCCCATATCCAGAAAGGGCTTAATAGAGAAGTTTCCATCTGTGTATAAGAAGTTACAGTTTAGGAGATACTAGTGGAGGGGAGAATGCCTCTGACTTCTAAGCTTTAATTCAAATAAATTGCCATGAAGTATAAGATCATGCTTAACATAAAGATTACACAGTGTGTTCTGCATTTTAATAAATGTGCATACAGATAATATCTTTCTGCTGACACCTTAATGTAATTATTTAACTTTGGGAAGGATTCTCATTAGAACACTTAGCAAAGGTAAAAGTTGTATGAATAATAAACCCTGGGAAAGGAAGAGAGGAAGCAGAGGGATATTCTGGGAGTCAGGAGATACCAGTGGTTAAGGCAAGAGTGGAGACAATGGCAATGGGGAGAAGCATTTGGGGTGCATTTTGAGAGGAGAACCCCAAGATTGCTGAATATATTCAACTTAGTAAGAAAACAGGAACCAAAGCTGCTTGCAGGATCTGAGCACAGGTGGATATGACCCCATTTACTGAGATGGAGAAACCTGGGAGTGGGAGTGCAGGCTGAGGGGTATCAAGAGTCCTGTTGGGAACAAGTTAACTTTAAAATGCCTGTAAACATCCAAATGAATATGCTTAGTAAGCTGAATTTTCAGTTCTGGATAGTGTTCAGGCAGAAGGTCTCAACAGAGAGACACAGCTTTAGGGGTCAGCAGCATTTGGTGTTAAAAGCAATGAAAGTGGGCAAGCTGGCCCAGAGAAAATGTAGATAGAGAAGAGAGCTCAAAAGCACAGCATGTAGGAACTGCCCAGTGGTGAGAACAAAGAAGGGAAACTTCGGAGTTGCTTATGTGATAGCAATAAAACAAGGGGAACATGGCATTGTGGAAGCTTTTCAAGATTAAGGCTTCAAGGTGGAAGACAAGGTCAGCCTTGGCAAATACAGTCCCTCTGTATCCAGGGGTTCTGTATCCTGGATTCAACCTACCATGGATCCAAAAAAAAAAAAAAATATATATATATATATATATATATATATATATATATATATATATATATATATATTCTTTTTAAATACATCTATATTGAACGTGTATGAAATTTTTTATCATTATGCCCTAAACAATACTGTACAACTGTCTATGTAGCATTTGTATCATATTAGGCCGTATAAGTACCAGAGATGATTTAGTCTACACAGGACACTGTGCATAGTTCTATGCAGACGGTATTCCACTTTACAGAAGGAACTGGAGTATCCACCGATTTTGCTCTCTGTAGGGTATCCAGGAACCAATCCCCACAGACACGAAGGGATCACGGTACAGTACCGAGAGATCAAGGATGACGAAGGCAGAGAACTGCCAAATACTTGGCGATATTTCAGTCAGCAAAAGCTTTGAAAAGAGCAGATTTCCTGGAGAGGGATCAGGAAAGAACAGGAGGTGAGGAAATAGAAACATTTTGTTTAAACAACTCTTCTAAGGAGTTTTGATATAAAGCAAACTTCAGAAGAATGAAACTAGATGGAGAACTAAATAAGCCCAGTTCCTAGAGACAATCGATCACAAAGACAATGATAGAACTGGAGATCTAAAAGCACTCTGAGCCACTCAGCATCAGACAATTGTGGCCAAAAAGAAATTGGAGAAGAGCGTGTCAGATTTCATTTTTCAAGAAAATCTAGAAGGCTGTATTTTTATTTAAAATCTTCCAACTTGGGGCTGGGGTTGTGACTTAGTGGTAGAGCGCTTGCCTCACACACGTGGGACACTGAGTTCGATCCCCAGCACCACATAAATAAATAAAATAAAGGTATTGTGTCCATCTACAACTAAAAATTTCTTTTAAATCTCACAATTTTACATGTTGACTCAATTAATTTTAAAAAAATACAATGCTCTGAGAATCAAACAAATCCACGTGTAGATCAGATGGTTCGACAAATGAGAGCCCCTGGCCAGATGATTAGAGCTGCAGGGGAAGAGGACCCCCCCTCTCAATTCCACCTGTGTTCTCCTTCTGAATAATAGGCACCTCCCACACTCCCCTTATTATATTCTGTTCTAAAGTGGAAAAAATTTGAACTACTTGATTCTCCTGCAAATGATACCAAGTAACTAGTTTGACTATTTCTTAATTGAATTGATGTATTGTTTTAATCCATTCCATTAAATATTTATTAAACCGCCTACATCCTGGGAACAAATCTTTACCCCCCACACCTCCGATAGAGCCCTAATATCCAGAATATACAAAGAACTCAAAAAATTAAACAATAAGATAACAAATAACCCAATTAACAAATGGGCCAAGGACCTCAACAGACACTTCTCAGAGGAGGACATACAATCAATCAACAAGTTCATGAAAAAATGCTCACCATCTCTAGCAATCAGAGAAATGCAAATCAAAACCACCCTAAGATACCATCTCACTCCAGTAAGATTGGCAGCCATTATGAAGTCAAACAACAACAAGTGTTGGCGGGGATGTGGGGAAAAAGGTACACTTGTACACTGCTGGTGGGGCTGCAAAATGGTGAGGCCAATTTGGAAAGCAGTATGGAGATTCCTGGGAAAGCTGGGAATGGAACCACCATTTGACCCAGCTATTGCACTTCTCGGACTATTCCCTGAGGACCTTAAAAGAGCGCACTATAGGGATACGGCTGCATCAATGATTATAGCGGCACAATTCACAATAGCTAGACTGTGGAACCAACCTAGATGCCCTTCAATAGATGAATGGATAAAAAAAATGTGGCATCTATACACAATGGAATATTATGCAGCACTAAGAAATGACAAAATCATAGAATTTGCAGGGAAATGGATGGCATTAGAGCAGATTATGCTAAGTGAAGCTAGCCAAGCCCTAAAAAACAAATGCCAAATGTCTGCTTTGATATAAAGAGAACAACTAAGAACAGAACAGGAAGGAAGAGCATGTGGAAAAGACTACAGTAAACAAAGACAAATGGGGGGAGAGAAACGGAGAGAGAAGGGAAAGCATATGGAAATGGTAGGAGACCTTCAAGGATACATAAAATTATAAGAGGCTATGAGGGGCAAGGGGGAGGGAAAAAAAGGGAGAGAATTGAACAACAGCAGGGGAGATAGAGAGGGAAGATGGGAGGGGAGGGGAGGGGAGGGGGGATAGTAGGGGATAGGAAAGGTAGCAGAATACAACAGACACTAATATGGCATTATGTAAAAATGTGAATATGTAACAGATGTGATTCTGCAATCTATATTTGGGGTGAAAATGGGAGTTCAAAACACAATTTGAGTCTAATGTATGAAAGATGATATATCATGAGCTATGTAATGCTTTAAATAATCAATAAAAAATTAAAAAAAAATATTTATTAAACCAATCATAAGCCAGTAGAAAAAAAATATTTAAAAGCAATAACTCTTACAATAGCAGAAAACAAAACATCAAATACCCAAGTACATTTCTAACAAAAGATGGGCAAAATTTCCATACAAGAAAAGCCTATAAAATATCACTGGAAGAAAGTAAAAATGATGGTAATTAAATCAAAGGACGTTGCATCATCAGTGATTGGAAGATTCAATATATGAGGAATATCAGTTCTCTCCCAGTTGTTTTATTTGTTCAAGAGCTGACCTTGAAGTAGTCAATCCCTCTCAAAATCCCAGGAGGTTTTTCTCATGGTAATCGACAAAGAGATTCTAAAACCTAAATGGAAATAACAAAAGGTCCCAAATGCCAAAATGACTGAAGAAGAACAAGGTTGGATAGTGTGTCAGCTTCTCATCACCATGACCACAGATCCTGACAAGAACAACGCAGAGGAGGAAAGGTTGGTTTGGGGATCATGGTTTCAGAGGCTCAGTCCATAGTCTGCAGGCTGGCTCCCCTGCTCTACATCTGAGATGAGGCAGAGCATTGAGATGGAAGGGAATGGCAGAGAAGGGCTGCTTTGCTCCTGGCAGCCAGGAAGCAGAGAGAGAGAGAGGGGAATTGGCCACAGGGAAGAGAAACCCTTCCAGGGTCATGCCCCGCTGTGACACACCTCTTCCAGCCATTCCCCACCTACCTACAGTCGCCACCCAGTAGTTCAACAGTTACTAATAGGGCATTATGTAAAAATGTGGATGTGTAACCAATGTGATTCTGCAATCTGTATTTGGGGTAAAAATGGGAGTTCATAACCCACTTGAATCTAATGCATGAAATATGATATGTCAAGAGCTTTGTAATGTTTTGAACAACCAATAAAAAAAAAAAACAGGATGGCCCGATGAGGTTCTAGCTCTCATAATCTAATCATTTCACTTCTTGCATTAATACAGGAGATTTGGGGAGATCTCATATTCAAATAATAACACATTTATTTCAAAACAATAATAAAATACTGTGGTACTGGCCCTAGACTAGACAAATTAAACAGTGGAAAAGAATAGAGACTGGAGGAACAGACCCAAACACATACAATTAAATTACGACAAAGGATGGCTTTTTTAATAAATAGTGCTAGGATAATTAGATATTCACTTGAGAAAAATTGAATTTTGACTCCATATACACAAAAATCCATTCCAGTTATGTCAGAGCTGAATTAAAAGGTTAAATAGTAAAAATGTCTGTAAGAAAACGTAGACTATCTTCATGACCTTAAAGCATCATGAAAGATGGCTTGATTAATTAAATTAAGAACTCAAGTTTATGAACGGCCACCATTAGGAGAGCAAAAATGCAAGCCACAGAGTATTGCTATTTGCAATACCTATATCTGAAAAAGGGCTCGTATCCAGAATATATGCAGCTGTCCTTCAAATCAAAGAGAAAAAAGATCCATAACCCAGTTAAAAGAACGTGGGTAAGATATCTAAAGGGTGCTCCACAAGAAAGGATAGCCAAATTGCCAAAAAACATGAATAGGTGCTCAACACTTATTCATCAGAAAAATGCAAATTAAAGCTACAAGGAGATACCACTACAAACCCACCAAAATGCCTGCAATTTAGAAGACATCTGAGAGCTTCAAGCTGATGGAAGCATGAAGAACAACAGAAACTCTTAAATACTATCTAGAGGAATGCAAATTGGAATAACCACTTTGGAAAACTAGCAGTTCCTACTAATGTGGAACACATGCTTTAGGAATTTACTTAGGACCCAACAATTCCATTTCAAGGCATATTTTCAACATGTGTGCATCAAAACACATATTGAAGAATATTCTTCCAGGCACAATGGCACACACCTATAATCCCAGAGATGGAGGAGGCTGAATCAGGAGGATCACAAGTTCAAGGACATCCTAGGCAATGTAGCAAGACCCCATGAAAAACTGAAAAAAAAAATTAAAGGCCTGGACATGTAGCTCAATGATGTGCCCTGGGTTCAATCCCTAGTACCACAGAAAAGAAAGGAAGGAAGGAAGGAAGGAAATAATAAAGAAAGGAAGGAAGCTCAATCTTCCTGCTTGTGTCAATCCTATTTCCACATTATATTGTTATTTTTCATTGATTAGAATGTCTCCTCCACTGAAAAATAATTTTTTAGGAATGAATGAATGAATGCTCTCACTTTCATGTTCATGCCAGAGTGCTGACCATAGGAAGTACTTCATAAGTACTGGATGGATGGATGGATAGATGGATGGATGGATGGATGGATGGATGGATGGATGGATGGATGGAATGGATGGATGGATGGATGGATGGATGCAAATATATTACTTCTATCCAGGATACTTCCATTCTTTTATTTTGCTTTTGATATGTCTTAAAATCAAAATTTGAACAATTTTCATTTCATCAGTTCCTAGTATGCCTGTGGATTGAAGACTGGTGTTATAAAATATTCCTTTCCTGTAATTTTAACACTGATCAACATGTGATAGTTGCCTTAGTCACCAAGTGAAGATCCAACCTGCAGTGTTTTGAGCTACATGTATGACCAAACTACTAAATATACCTAAAGTAAGTACTTTATAGCCCTCAAAATGTTCTTTTTTATAACCCATATTTCCTTGCCACAAGTTTCCCATTGTGAATTCTAATAGAAAAATAAATAAATCAGTGACATGATTTAACAAGTGAATTCGTGATTTGGCAATTAAAGTAGCATCATCTGTACCCAGTCCTTCAAGTTTGCCAAAAGCATCCAATAGGATTGGTTTAAACATCTTTTGGAATATCTTCCCACTGTAATTTTCCTTACCCATAGTATAAACTGGCCCTTGATAGTCCTTGTCACCATAAGACCCCATACCAATGGCCACTATTTTTTAAAAATTTTGTTCTAATTAGTTATACATGACTACAGAATGCATTTTAACACATCATACATAAATGGAGTATAACTTCATTGGTCATGTAGTCATATATGCACATAAGGTAATAATGCCTGAGTCCTTCCTACCCTAATACACCGCCCCTCACTTCACTCCTCCCTGCCTAATCCAAAGTAACTCTATTCTTCCCTAGATCCCCTCCCTTATTGTGAATTAGCATCCATATATCAGAGAAAACATTCAGACTTTCACTTTTTGGAATTGGTTTATTTCACTTAGCATGATATTCCCAAGTTCCATCCATTTACTGGCAAGTACCATAATTTCATTCTTCTTTAAGGCTGAATAATATTTCCTTGTGTACATATACCACAGTTTCTTTATCCATTCATCTGTTGAAGGGCATCTAGGTTGGTTCCATAATTTATCTCTTGTGAGTTGAGCTGCTATAAACATTTATGTGATTGCCTCAATATAGTATGCTGATTTTAAGTCTTTGGGGTATAAACCATGGGATAGCTGGGTCAAATGGTGGTTCCATTCCATGTTTTCTGAGGAATCTCCATACTGCTTTCCATAATGGTTGCACCAAACTGCAGTGCCATCAGCAATGTATGAGTGCCACTTTTCCCCCACATCCTCACCAAGATTTATTGTTGCTTATATTCTTGACAATTGCCTTTCTGACTGGAGTGAGATGAAACCTTAGTTTTTATTTGCATTTCACTAATTGTTAGAGATATTGAACATTTTTTCATATATTTGTTGATTATATTTCTTCTTCTGTGAAGTGTCTTTCAGTTCCTTGGTCCATTTATTGATTGGGTTATTTATTTTTTGGTGTTAAGATTTTTGAGTTCTTTATATATCCTGGAGATCAATGCTATATTTTAGATGCAGGTGGTAAAGATTTTCTCCCATTCTGTAGGCTCTCTCTTCACATTATTGATTGTTTCCTTTTCTGAGAACAAGCTTTTTAGTTTGATTCCATTCCCCAATGGCCACTTTTGATTGAATGGAGACACTGGACACAATCTGAACTAATGAGACTTTTCTCTAAAAATTTGAAACTACAAAAGGGAAGAGATTTGTCTCTCCACTTGACTAGATTTGAAATGTGTGGATTTGAGAGCCAGGGTGTGCTATGTTCTGTTATGGGCACTGGGGAGCAGAAAAAGTGGGTCTACCGAGAGTAAGAATGAGACGGGGAGAGAAGCAGAGGTAAAAGGTTCAGAGAGGGTATTCCCTGGCTATAGTGACTTTCCACTTCCAGATGTTAGCAAGTTCCAGCTGTGTTCCTGCCGTGGAGTTTTGTTAGATAAAACTATCCTCCTATAAAAAGCAATTCCTTTATGAATAGCTTTGAAAGTGGGCTTTCATTATTTGCATCTGAGAAGTGTTAAATAATATAAATTCTCATTCTGTTGCCTTGGAAAATGGCATTAATGGCCTTTAAACCTTTCCTAAGGGTAAACTAGTTTTAAATAATGTTGTTTTATATATGTATAAAATAACATTTGATCATGGCATAAGTATAAGAAATAAAAAGTAAAAAACATGCCTCCAAGGCTGGGACTGGGGCTCAGTGATACCGCACTGGCCTAGCATGTGTGAGGCACTGGGTTCGATTCTCAGCACCACATAATGATAAATAAATAAAATAAAGGTATTGTGTCCATCTACAACTAAAGGTAATTAGTTTTACTAATGACTCCACTCTCAAACCAAAGTAATTGTCCTTAATAGTAATATATATACAATGTTGTATAATGCATACATATGAAAATGTTAATGAATGTATGTATAGGTGGTTGTATTTATATCTTATTATATACATAAATGTAATCATTTTATAAGTGTTCTGAAGTTTGGTTTTTTTCAAAATAGGGTGTGCCAAATATACCCCTAGGATACAGTCCCATATCAGAAAATATATATCTACCTTAATATGTTAAAAGCCTGTATAATAGTCCATTGTATGGAAATATTGTAATTTATTTAATAAATTCTTAGTATTTAGGTTGTTTTTAGTTCTTTAATATAATAACCAATGCTACATTCTCTTGTATCGGAGTGCTTTTGTGAGTCTATCTGTAGTAAAATTTCCTAAATTGTAATCTAACTACTGGGACCCATGATTTGTGTGTGTGTGTGTGTGTGTGTGTGTGTGCGTGTGTGTGTGTGTGTGTGTATCCTGGGGATTGAATCCAGGGGCACTGTATTAGTCAGCTTTTTCACTGCTGTGAATAAAAGACCTGACAAGAACAGTTTAGAGAAGGAAAAGTTTATTTGAGGGCTCACAGTTCCAGAGGTCTCCATTCATAGACAGCCAGCTGCATTCCTCAGGGCTCAAAATGAGGCAGGACATCATGGCAGAAGAGAGTGATGGAGGGAAACAGCTCACGTGATGATCAGGAAACAGAGACTGCACTCTCCAGATACAAAATATATACCAAAGGCACTCCCCCAATGACCTACCCCATCCAGCCACACCCTGCCAGCCTCAGTCACCACTGTTAATCCTATCAGAGTACTAGTTCACTGATTGGGTTAAGGATCTTATAACCCAATCATTTGTCCTATGAACTTTCTTACGTTGTCTCACACATGAGATTTTGGGGGACACCTCACATCCAAGTCATAACATTCCACCCATGTTCCCAAAAAGCTCATGACCATCTCACAATGCAAAATATATTTATACCATTTTCAGGAGTCCCCAGAGTCTCAACAGTTCCAAGATTTCCCAAAAGTTCAAGTCCAGAATCTCCTCTGAGACTCAGTGCAAGCTCACATTGAGAGTGCCTGTAAAAATCAAGAGTGATTTACAAATACTCAATATATAAAGGTAAACATGTCCATCCACAAAAACAGGGGAATCGAAAAAAGGGATAGGACCAAAGCAAGACTGAAGTCCAGCTGAGCAAACAGTTCCTATAGCTCCATGTCTGGCACCTGGGGCACATGGCATGGTTATGTTCTGTTCAAAGGGCTTGTGTAGTTCTGACCTTGTTGGTTGTAGCCCAAGTGCCCTTTCTGTTTGCTTGATTCCTGCAGCCTTCCTCAGTGGACATTCCATCGTACTGGTATTTCATAATCATAGGGATCTCCAGTGCAGCTTTGGCTTCCTCCTCACATTTCTGTGCATCACCCTCTCAGGGGGTACCTGAAGGGACTCTGACCCTGCTGCACTTTGCCTGGGCTCCCAGACCTTCCTTGGAAATCTTGGTGGAAGCCTCCATGACCTCCTAACTCCAGCATCCTGCAATCCTGCTGAGCCAGCATCATGTGGTTGACACCAAGGTCTGCTGCCATATCAAGCAGTATCCAAGTCTCTAGGGACCCTGGCTGCAACAGCTTCTGAGTGCCTGGGTAGCTGAGCATGTTTAAAAAAATTCCTAGCCCCCCTTATGCAAGAAGGGTGCCACTTTGGTCTCTTCTCAAGAGAATTTTTATTTTACTTCCTTGAGTCTGAGATGAATATGATCTTGCTGATTCCTGAGATGCCCTCAAACCATCTTTCTTATTGACTCTGGGCAAAGTCTTTAGCATTTCTTTAGTGGTAGTAACATCTTTAATAACTGCAATTTCCTTAGCCCCATTTTACTCCCACGCTTCAAATCCATGTTTTTCAAATCTTTTTGCTCTGCTGATTATATGTAGTAAAATGCCTTGGAAAATGGCATTAATGGCTTTTAAACCTTTTCTGATTATCATAACAAATTTGGCTAAAAACCACCAGCAATATCCATGCCACTGCCTAAATGCTATAGTGTTTAGAAATTTCTTCCATCAGATTAAGGAGTCTGATGCATTTAAAATTAGCCTCATGGAAAGTCTCAGGACAGGGGAAAAATGCAGGTAACTTCTCCACCAGAGCATAGAAGAATGGCCACTAGTCCAATTACCAATAGTGTCCTCCTTTTCTTCAAAACCCTCTTGAGCCCTGTCTTCACTGTCCATGGTCCTATTGGCATTCTTGTTTCTTGAGCTCACACCAGAATTGGCCATTAAGCTTTGCCTGCAACAATATAAAAGTATTTCCAGCTTGCACTGCTAAGTATCTCGAAATTCCTCCAAATTCCAAAAAACTCCAAAAGCTTCTGAACCACATGGTCAGGTTAGTTACAGCAACAATCCCACTCCTGGTTCAAATTTCTGTTTTAGTCACCTTTTTTACTGCTGCAACCAAAAGACCTGACAAGAACAATTCTAAAGGAGGAAAAGTTTATTTGAGGTCTCACAGTGTCAGTGGTCTCAGTCCATAGACTGAGGTGAGGCCGAACATCATAGTGAAAGAGTGTGATGGAGGGAAACGGCTCATATGATGATCAGGAAACAAAAAGACAGACTGCACTCACCAGATACAAATATATACCAAAGGTACACTGCCCCCAATGATCCATCTCATCTAGACACACCCTATCAGCCACCACTCAGTTAATCCAATCAGAGAACTAATTCATTGATTGGGTTAAGGCCCTTATAACTCCAATCATTTGTCCTCTAAACTTACTGCACTGTCTCATACATAAGCTTTTGGGGGACACTCCATATCCAAGGCATAACAGGCATTTTACCACTGAGTTGCATCCTCATCACTTGATATTTGCAGTTTTTGAGTCAAGATTTCATTATGTTTCCAGGCTGGTCTCAAACTTGCAATCCTACTGCCTCAACCTCCAAATTTGTGGGTATTACAGGAATATGCCACCACACCCAGCAATTTTGCCTTTTAAACCAACAAATACTGTTTAATTGATCCCTTCCATGAATCTAACTTTGAAGAAAGGGGCATTAAAATCCTCCTGCGAATAGGGCCAGAAACAACATAGAAGAGTAAGTCAGATAAAGCATGGAATGTTGAAGCACAAAAGGGAATATGGTCTTGTTTGGCACAGGCCAAAAGATACTCAAGTCTTCCTGATCTGATACAACCAAGGCCAATGAGTTCTTAATGGGTTATATTGAATCATCTCCATCACATTCAAATTTACCCACATCCTGCTTGACACATGACAAGTAAATCCTGGTCCTGCTGTGACTGAGAATTCATGAACTCAGGAGATCCTTGGAGATGGGAATTCTTTCTGTAACCCTCCCTCACTTCCAAAAGTCCTTCTGTACAAAATGGGAAAAGAATAAGGATTTCTCCACCACTCAAAGGCTTATTTGACACTTAGTGATTTGGAGAGCAACATTATACTTCCTGTAGGACACTGGGGTAGCTATGACAATAATACTATAATGAGTTTCATGTTTTATAACAACATGTCTCAGATAATTATGAAGAGAAAAATGTTATTCTTATCCATAGTCTGGAGGTTCCGCTCTAAAATTGGGTATCCCCATGGCTTCAGGTCTGTAATTGTAGCAGCATATTAGGCAGGAGGACAAGTGGACCAAACTGCCCACCTCATGAGCCAGAAAGCAAAGAGAAAGATAGGAAGAGACTAGGATCCCACAATTCCCTTTGTGGGCATGAAACCAATGACTTTCCACAAGGTCCCACCTAAAGGTTCCACAACCTCCCAATAGCACCACCCTGGGAATGAGGCCTTTAACACAGAGACCCATAGAGAACACTTATCCAAAGCACAGAGAAAGCCCATTTTATAGATGATGAAACTGAAGATCTAAAGTGCTTTCTCATAATAATAAAACCAGTAAGTTTAAAAATCTGTATTCAAACCAAGGCTGGCTTTAAAACTGGCCACTTTTAGGTAGTACCACTGATCAGAAATAGCTAATTTTGAACTCCTAAAAGAAAAGAACATTTATCTGTACCCAGTATGAGCCATTTGTTAAGCAATAATGAACTTCCCAAGGTATTTGAGAGGCATGTAAATGCAGCTTTAAGATATGGGCAGGGACTGTGAGGGTTTGAATCTTCAAAGTTTCTCTCTGGGGTCACTGGGTCAAAACCTACCACATGTTAGAAAAGAATCACTCCACTAGCAGAGTTTGTTGAGCACAGCTCTTAGGAAAGAGATGAGTAAATGCTTCTGATAATAAGGCAAAAAGTCCAAAATTAGCAAAGTTTTCTGAGAAATTTTGACATGTTAGGAAATCCTTAGAACCACAGGACTGTTTTCTGCAACAACTTACTGCCGCTCTTCCACACAGACACCCTCTTAAGCTGCCAAAGGTCATTCTTCAATTTCTGTGAAGTTTGAAATCCTGGCACACAGGGCACCTCTCTGTCCGATTGTCTCAGGTCTCCGTTGGGAAACACAGTTCCCTCAAGTGACAAGAGCCTCGCCTTGCAATCATGAGGGTTAAAAATAGAAGTGTACACGCGAGAGGAACAGCCATGGGAAGTGGTTTTTGGCATTTCCTGTGGTCATATGTACATCTGTTACCCACCAACTGATTTCTGGAATGTGATTACAGATAGCTTACAGTAACAATTTTTATACCAAATATCTAATTAAAATGTGTGCATCTTCAGAAGTACAAGTACAAAGTGTGATGAGAGCTTGAAGAAACCATCAGGAAGATTAAGAAACTAAAGTAAAATAGATCAGCTTAGTTTCTTTCCTTCATTCTTCATAATGTGCACACTCCTTTGATGATCTCATTCAGAACCATGAAGTTAAGCACCCTCGTTATCTGATGACCCCACACTCCATCTCCAGGCTGACACCTCTCCACTGGGGTTGAAACTTGCTTCTACAACAGCCCATGGCATCTCCAAATGACTGTCTTGTAAACGTCTCAAACTTAAACCAAACAGAACTTTGTGGGAGTGAAACTCTTTTTTTTTTCATTCTTCCCTCCATTAGTCACTGGTACCATCATTCACCCAGTTGCTTAAGCACAACTATAGGAGCCATTGTTGATTCCACTTTTTCCCTAATATTCAATCCATGAGCAGGTCAGTCTACACCTCCCTACACCTTTGGCTATCTTCCTAGTCTAAGCCTCCTCCATCTCTCACCTGAATTACTCAGAAAGGACTACTTGTACTTTTGATTCTTGACAACCCATGCTCCCAACTGAAACCCTCCAATATCTTCCCATCACACTCATAATAAATAAATGTCCTGCAAATCCATGCAGGACCTATCCCCTGCTTGGATTCTGACCTTCCTCATTCCCCTCTATGAACACTTGGTATGCCCCAGTGGCCTGTTTCTGTTCCTCAGACACGCCAAGCTTCTCCCTCCGGGCATCTGCTCCCTCTTCCAGGAATGCTCTTCACCCAGGTCTTCACATGCCTGATTCCCTTTGTTACTCAGATCTCAGTTCAACTGCCATCTCCCCAAGCCTTTCCTGAGCACCCCAATATATATTTTTCCTTTCACCTTTCAGTAACTACCACAAATATTACATGGCCATATTTTATTTTCAACATGATTCCCATCTGAAATTTGCTTTTCTTCCTCTCAACTTTCGCTCTCTTCCTTTAGAAGGTAAACCCTGAGGATCAGGGCCTTGTGTGTCTAGTTCTTCACTGAATTCCTGAAACCTGGCCCAGAGTTTTTTTGAATGAATCTCTGACTGATGTAGTAGATATGGATGAAGCCTGTGTTGGTTGGCTCAGGTAAATCTAGGCTGAATTATTCCAAAGTAATTATTCCAAATTAATTAATGATCCCTTCCTTTTCCAAGAATTTCTTCCATTTGGAAGTGCAGCCATGGATATCAAAGCAGTAGCAACTTCTGATAAACTACAACTTGCTTCTGCATGTCCTCAAGTGTATAAAGAAATAGCCTGTGACGGATGTTTGTTTTCATTTATCCTGCAATTATTTACTGGGAACCTACTATATGCAAGAACTATGGCAGGTAGAATTCAGTGGGGACTGGGACAGAAATAGTCTCAGCTCTTGTGGAACTCATAGTCTGATGGAGGAGACGCAATGTTAACAATTACATAAGTAATGTAATTATTCTGTGATGAGAACCAGGAGAAAAGCACAGGATGCCATGACAAGGAGACCCGCCCTGGAGATGCAGAGGACTTCCCAAGACTACCAGACTGGGTCAGCACTGAGACAAACCTACAGAAAAGAACCACCACCACAAGGCTAACCCTTACTCCAGTCTCCCTTTCCCTCTACTGCCACTCACATCACTAGAGAGGAGGTGAATTTCTCCACACAAGCAGCACACTAAAAAGTGCACCTAAAAATGGATCTTATGGGACTGGTATGGGGCAGCAAGATGATCCCTTTAAGCCATATTCTCTGTGATATGCTCACTTTTCTTTTGCCACCTCCTCATTAAAAATCAGCACGTAGCCAAGAACTTATCCAAGTTAAAACAATACCTCCTGATTGTTCAGCCTTGACTTGGAGCTCCACATGTACCTGTTAGCGTCCTAAGCATTTCCTTTCCCATCTCCTTCCATGTTCACCACCATTGTGGTAGTTAAAACCATTCATGTGAAGATGAGAAAACTGATATACAGATAATTTAAGTCACTTGTCAAGGTCACAAGGGAAAGTGACAAACTCAGAGGCAAAACCCACTTTGAACCGCCACCCAGTGCCACCACTCAGTGGCAGAGACCCACGAATGACTGGAAGGCCATGTGCAGCCTCAGTTGCTCGGGAGGTGGCATTAGGAATGTCTGTGGTCCTGTGATGTCTGATGTTATTGAGGCTGAAAGCAGCTTATGCTCACAGCTTTGTGTTGCTTGATTTTACAGGATGTGAACCCTCTAGGGTAATCTGTTTACCAGTCACATTTTGTACTTTCAAGGCACAGTGCACTTTGAAGATAAGACCTCACTTGTTCTCAGAAATTTTATTTGAATCAGAAACGGTTGTGGCCACTTTGCAGATAAGCCAACTGAGGCATAGAACTGACACACTAATATGGCCCAAGTGTCATAAGTTGTATTAGAAGCAAACAAAAAACTGCAACTCCCATCTTTTGGGCCTCAGTCTGGTTACCCAACATCTCCACGCTGCAGCTTCCTCCTCTGCAGCCTGAGGGACCTAGGCCAGGGCTTCTTGAGGAATCTGCCTTTCTCCCTAATCCATCTCACTCGGTCCTCTAGTCACCAGAATTATGAGTCAAAAAAAAAAAAAAAGCCTCTTTTATTTATCAGTTACCCAGTCTCAGGTATTGTGTTATAGCAACACAAATGTAGTGGTCACCAGTTAGTTCTTTGTACCCTTTTCTTTTGGTACCTCTTTGTCAATAATACTGTGAGGAAACCCCTCCCTTCATAGCTCCCTACCCAGGGGAGGACAGGGCACATCCCAAAGAGGATCAATGGTTTTCCAGAGGAAAATCAAGGTGTCATGAACCCAAACAAGGGGCCGGTCCACCAAGGTGGATAGTGTTCAGTGTGCTCAATCACTTAATTTTTCTCCAGCCTTGGGCTCAAGAGGCCCCAGGCTTGGGTACAGTAAGATGAGAGCCCCTTTAAGCAGGAAGGCAAGAAAAGCATTCCAGGGAACAAAGGATTCCTGTGGACTTGAGCAAGTTGGACCTTTGAGGCTCTGAGGAGGGAAACCAGGCCACCTGGCTCTTCTTCCAAATTTCCTTCTGACTCCTCCTCCCAGGCTCCAAGTCCCTGCCCCACAGCTGTGTTCTCCATGGTGAAGGAGGCCTTGCTTTTCTTTCCTCTGTCAACTCGCCAAACAAGTTACTAATAAGAAGAATCTTTAATATCTTTTTTTCCTCCATTAAGGAATGAAGAAAAAAATCTGCATGAATTTAAAGACATTTAGATGTGAGGAAAGAAAGTTATGAAAACAAACCAAGAAGGAATGAGAGTATGGGAGAAAATAACAGGGGGATCACTCTGAACCAGAGATGGCAGAGGTGGCCCAAGGACTAATTTAAGCTCCTTGTCATATTTTATTCATCTAATACAAAGGGCCTTTTCATTGAATTAATTGCCAACATTCATTTAAAAATTGGAGGACTTCACACACGGGGTTCCCTCTGGGTGCTGTAAAAGTCGCTGTCCTCCACCTTTCGCACAGTGCAGTCTTCCTTCACTGCTAGGCCCTGTCGTCATCTGCTGCTTGGGATGTGGTTTGTCTAGCAGAGGTTCCTGTGCTAGGTGTTCAGCCCACAGGATGGTGGTGTGGACGTGGTCAACCTCTAAAGGCTTGGGACCTACAGGAATGTGACTCCTGAAGAAGGGCTCCACCTCCTCATGAATTGATTAACGCTGTCTCAAGGGACTGGGTCAGGTCTCCTGAGTGTGGAAATCCCCAAGAGTGCTGGTTGTTATAAAGGGTGAGCTTGGTCCCCTTCCCAGTCTCTTGCTTCTTGTCTCAACATGTGACTGCTCTGTCCCCTCTGCATGAGTTCAGTTTCATTTCTACTTCTCTTACCATATTGTACAGTACAGTCACGAGGCCCTGGTCAGGATTCTGGCACTATGCCATTTGGGTCCCCTAGTTACCAGAATTATGAGCCAAAAAAAAAAAAAAAGCCTCCTTTATTTATAAGTTACCCAGTCTCGGGTATTGTGTTATAGCAACACAAAATAGACTAAGACATCTGAATTTTGTAATCTTTGATCTAGTAGTTCTTTTATAACAGCACAGCAGCCACTTCTAGGAGCCAATGTAGACATTTTCTTGAGCCTTCATGCTTACTCTGGAAACTGAGCTGTACCTGAGAATGTTCTAAGAACCTACACTATTTATCTTACCATTCTATATTATCCCTGGCTTTGAGGAGGAGAATCTAAATTAATACTGAGATCCATTAAAGTGGGGTTTGTATTTCACAAGGCTCCTGCTGTCAGAAATGGGGGTTTAGAATGCATGGCTTGAAGAAAGGTGAGACAATGAGAGCTGAGTGGGATAAAACGACCTGCACCCTGCTGACGATCTGCCAGACAGGGACCGGCCGGCTTCTGGAGACTGTCAAAGCCCAGCGAGGGCAAGGGGGAAGAAAGGGTGCTGGTGCAAAGAGTGAGTCTCACATAGAAACCAGCGAATAATTCTGAAAATCAGAAGATCCATATCTGAAAAGTCTGTAGCCAGTCAACTTAGTAGTACATTTAAGCCTTTTAGGCAGTTAATAGGTAAATTTTAGATCACAAAATGTATTTCTTTTCATCATATGACTTCTTCTTTCATTTATTTATTCAACAGACATCTGTGGAACTCCTCCTGTGTGTCGGGCTCACAGCTTTGGAAAGTCCAAGCATGAGAGACAAGCAGACATTGAAGTTACTGCATGATGTTTATTTGTTTTAATTTATTGATATAAATTGTGGCCTAAATGTTCCCTGAATCTTTGTTATATGAAAATAAAAACCTAGAATAATAATTTGAGGAGTTAAGTCAGAGTAGCCTTTGACCCAGATAAAGACATTGCATGACAAGAAAAGGGACTTGATTATGAAAAAGTTTTTAGCATCCCCATAACCACACAGTTAGATACACAATTGTTTATAAATCATATACCTATATTAATTTATTGGGTTCATTCTAAAAGGTAAAAAAAATGGATAATGTGGGAAGAATGAGTTTTTATTTACTTGCATTTTTTTAAGATATAGGCCAGATGTGGTGGCACAAACCTGTAATCTCAGCAGCTCAGGAGGCTGAGACAAGAAGACCACAAATTTCAGTTCAGCCAGGACAACTTATTGAGACCTACTATCAAAATAAAAAATGAAAAGGGCCAGGCATGTAGCTCAGTGGTAGAGTGCCTCTGGATTCAATCCCCAGTCCAACAAAAATAAAAAATAAAAATACAAAACAGAAGTCTTGAGCTGGGATTGGGGCTCAGTGGTAGAGCACTTGTCCCCCATGCATGAGGCACAGGGTTCAATCCTCAGCACCACATAAAAATAAATAAATAAAATAAAGGTATTGTGTCCATCTACCACTAAAAATGTTTTTAAAAGCAACAGAAGTCCTGATATTTCTCCTCTACACTACAAATAATTATTTTGTGTACTTTCTGAGATGTGTCACTTACAGTGGAGACCACTGGATTAGGCCACCAGCTCCTAAAATTGTTGCAGGACTCTGTAGAGACAGTACCTGATGTTAGCATCAATGGGAATTTGGATGGTATTCGTGGACCCAATTAAGTAGATGAGGGATTGCTGGCTCAGGACCTCCCCAAGTCTGCCAAGGTCCCAGGTGATCTTCTAGCCCACTTCACTGACACAGGGCATGGCAATCTTTCCAAAAATGCCAGCCTGCTTGTGGAACTGCACTGCTTTCGGATACTGTCCTTACAAGTGATCGGGGAGCACAGAACCCCCACGAGGTGTCCTCCAAGGCTTTGACCCTGCCTCTCTCCAGCCAAACCACCTCAGGCACCCATTCCCTCTCTCTACTCCAGACTTCCTTCAG
This sequence comes from Spermophilus citellus, assembly GCF_964194105.1. NCBI lineage: Eukaryota > Metazoa > Chordata > Mammalia > Rodentia > Sciuridae > Spermophilus > Spermophilus citellus. The sequence continues at coordinate 187,383,317 of NC_138182.1, forward strand.
GTACTCCAGCTGAATGGGGCCTTCTTCAGGTACCACCTTCGATGTCACTTCCTCCAGGACCTTTCTGTCACCCACCCATTCTAAACTCAGCCATCCATTAATACTCTCTCATCATCTTTTTGGTTTTTTCCTTTATAGCACTTATTACAATTTAGAGTCACAAATCTATATGCTTTCTTTTGTCATATCTGTCTCACCAATAAACTAAACTCTAGGAAGTGGGGGTATTTGGAGGAATTGTTGCTGCCCTGTTCCATGGCCCCCCAAGCAGATGACAGTCAGCATGCACTCAATAAAGATGTATAAGAAAGAAGGGAAAGGAAGGAAGGACAAAATTGATCCCTCTCTCTCTCTCTCTCTCTCTCTCTCTCTCTCTCTCTATATATATATATATATATATATATATATATATATATATATATATATATATATATATATATATTTTTTTTTTTTTTTTTCAGAGTACTAAGGAAGAGAGAGAAATATCCTAGGAAATAGATTATGGCAAAAAATGTTAGTGAGGCTCCCTAAGAATACCTGTCAGTGAGACAGACCACTAAAAATGTCTGTAATTACAAAAATAGAAAAAATACATTAGTGAACTGAGGTAGGTAAGCAATATTTTTTAAGTATTCAAAAGAAGCAGTTCAAGTATTTTTATATTCCTGCCTCATGATAAGTAATTTTAAAATATTTATTGAAAGACTGAAATGAATGAAAAAGTGATTAAACCAAAGTACATGAGTGCTAGGAGCCACAAGCAAATAATATGATGCATGGCACTTTCGGTTGTAAGGTGACCTAGCCATTGAGATGATATGATTATGTTAAGATTTACATTCATATGTAAATTGGACTCCTGCTGTTCACCTTGGCCTGCTACGGGACTCATGTTACGGGACTCCTGGAGAGTTCCCATTGGTTGGGGAAGGATAGTAGGAGGGAATTCCGGGGGAGGTCTGGGGGGGCCGTTCCGGTAGACGCATGCGTGGGTGGACCGGTTTTGGCTTGCCGGCGCGTACGGAGTATTGGCGGCTTTTTCAAAAATAAAGTTTTGTTCCTGCTTGAGTGGCTCGTGATTCTGTGCCCAGCCAGACTGAGGCAATTGGTGGCCCGGACGGGGAACGCCTGAAACTTAGAGGTGAGTAAAATTGCTCGCCCCTGAGGGAAGGTGACAGAATGGGTGACCATTTCAAAAAACAATGTGTTCTTGTTTTGATTTATTTTGTTTTTATTTCAAGCTCCCTAGCCCTAGAATTTTCTCAGGCGAACTGGGAAAAATGGTTGGCTCAAGGTTTGAAGTTATTCGGCCCTGAGAAAGAGAAAATTGATATAACCATTCTCTGCTCCGTTTTTGTTTCATTCTGCTTTGGCTTTTTATCCTATCTTATTGGGTTACGTTACCTTTATAGTAGATTAGAATCTAGTAAAAAACAAACCAAAAAACTGTTAAGTAAATTGTTAGAGGTCCAAACTATGGTAGAAAAAATGCTAGGTCAAGCAAAAGAGAAGGTCTCTCAAGCTAGTCAGACAGAGGAAAATTTAAAGAAAGAAAGCTTAGAGGAAAAACAGCCATCAGGTGGAGAATTACAACAGGAGGCTGCTACTAACTCCGTTCTATCACCAGAGGGCGTAATTCAACCAACAGCTCCATCTACAGCTGAGCGGCCCTCAACTCCCGTAGTTGATGGACGGAATTCTGAGGCAGGACCCCAAAGATTAGCATGCCCTGTACTTGAGTAGGCAGGAGGGCAACGAATTCACCGTGCTTTAGATTTCAAAACAGTAAAGCAATTAAAGGAGTCTGTAACAACCTATGGGCCGCAAGCTCCCTTCACGGTAAGCATGGTCGAATCTGTTACCAACTTGGACATGACACCAGCAGATTGGGCTAACATGTGTCGATCTGTGCTAAATGGAGGACAATATTTGTTATGGAAGGTTGCCAATGAGGAATTTTGCATGGAGACAGCTAGGCGAAATGCAGAAGCCAGTTACCCTCAAAGAAATCTAGATATGTTATTAGGAAAGGGACCTTATGAGGGTCAAAGACAGCAAATTGAATATGACCCTGGCGTATATGCACAAATTGCTGTAGATGCAGTTAGGGCATGGAAAACTTTACAGGGGCATGGAGATTTACAAGGTCAATTATCTAAGGTAATACAAGGAACTAATGAACCTTACGCTGAATTTGTAGATAGGCTTATTCAGACAGCCTCTAGAATATTTGGAAATACAGAACAGGCAATGCCATTTATAAAACAACTGACTTATGACCAAGCAAATCGTTGCTGCAGAGAGGTCATTAGACCATGGAGACATGAAGATTTAAACACATATATTAAATTATGTAGAGACATTAATGAACAAGGGCAAGTCTTAGCAGCAGTACAACAGGCTTTAGATGCCAGGCCAAAAACATGCTATAATTGTAATCAAACAGGACATTTTAAAAGGAGTTGCCCCATAAGAGGAGGGTTTAACAAAACTAGGTATCAAAGGAATAGAATACCGGGTATTTGCCCACGATGCCATAGAGGGAAACATTGGGCTAATGAATGCCGTTCTCAAACCACCATAGAGGGTATTCCGTTATCAAAAAAACGGACAAGGACCAATTGTTTACCCACGATATCGTGGAGAAAGGTATCAGGCTCCATTGCCAAAAAACGGACTAGAGGGCCCAATGCCCCGGGGCCCAAAACCACAAATATTCGGGGCAATGGAGGAACCCAGCAGCACCATCAAGGTAGTGCCCAGGACGCATTATCCATTAAATCCCTCATCAGACAAACTAGAGGGAACGCAGGGTTGGACATCTGCGCCTCTGCCAGAGCAGTACTAACTCCAGAGATGGGTGTTCAAATCATTCCCACAGGAGTAAAAGGACCTCTTCCCCAGGGAACAGTAGGCTTATTATTGGGACGCAGTTCTTCTACACTAAAAGGACTTATGATAAGTCCTGGGGTAATTGATCCCAATTATGAGGGTGAAATAAAAATTATAGCTAGTTCTCCAAGAGGTATATCAGTAATTTCACCAGGAGATAGAATAGCACAGTTATTAATAATACCCAGCCTGCATGATAAATTTTCCAGTTGTAATGTAGAAAGAGGTTCCAAGGGATTAGGCTCCACAGGTGTAGATTGGGCTATGCTGTCTTTAAATTTAGATTCTCGCCCAATGCTAAAATTAAATATTCAAGTACATGACTTTAATGGGCTGCTGGACACAGGTGCAGACCTTAGCATCATCTCTCGTCAAGAATGGCCAAAACATTGGCCATTACAACAAGCCACTCAAACGCTTCGAGGCCTAGGAGTGGCAACAAATCCCCATAGAAGTGCTATGGTATTAGATTGGAGGGATCCTGAAGGATGTGAAGGAACTATACAGCCATATGTATTGGATCATCTTCCCATAAATTTATGGGGATGAGATGTCCTAGATCAATTAGGATTGACATTAACAAATAACATCGATCCTAACGCGCCCACTACTAGGGCTAAACAAGGCTTTAGGAAAGAAAAAAGATTAAGAGAACAAGAACAAGGTATGACAACACCTATTCAAATAGATCAAGAAATAAATAGACATGGATTAGGTTTTCAGAAAGGGCCATTGAGACAATCAAAATTACTTGGAAATCAGAAAGACCAGTGTGGGTTCCTCAGTGGCCCCTGACTAAAGAAAAGATACAAGTAGCCCATGACTTGGTCAGACAACAATTAGTGGAAGGACATATACAACCTTCCGTATCCCCCCATAACACTCCCATTTTTGTCATTAAAAAGAAATCTGGTAAATGGAGATTATTACAAGATTTAAGAGCCATTAATAATGAGATGGTTATTATGGGACCTGCTCAATCAGGGATTCCCCAGTTGTCTGCTTTACCAAAAACCTGGCATGTTTTAGCTATAGATATTAAAGATTGTTTCTTTTCAATTCCAATTCATGCCGAGGATAGTCCACATTTTGCATTTACTATCCCTGCACTGAATCATGAAGGTCCTGATCAGAGATATGAATGGAAAGTACTCCCTCAAGGGATGGCTAACAGCCCAACTATGTGTCAAATTTATGTTAATAAAGCAATCCAGCCACTTAGAAATCAAAATCCTGAACTACAAATATTTCACTATATGGATGATGTATTATTGGCACATAAAGATAAAAACACATTGCTAGAATGTTATGCCACACTTACAAACTTATTGAAAAATTATAATCTAGAGATAGAAATAGATAAAGTACAATTAAATCTTCCAATTAATTATTTAGGAGTTCTATTATCCTCAACCATGGTCCATCCACCAAAAATTCAAATACGAGTAGATCAACTCAAATCACTTAATGACTTTCAAAAGTTATTGGGAGACATAAATTGCATAAGGCCTTATCTAGGCATACCAACAGGAGAGTTGGGACCTTTATTTGATATTCTAAAAGGTCCATCAGATGCAAATTCACCCCGCATGTTAACGCCTGAAGCAAGAAAAGCATTAAAAATCATTGAAACATATATGGAAAATATGCATTTGGATAGAATTGATATAAGTTTGACTTTATTATTTATTGTACTACCAATAAAAAATATTCCTACAGGAGTATTTTGGCAAGAAGGTCCATTATTGTGGATACATTTATCTTATTCTCCTAACTATTCTTACTAGATATCCTGAGGCTGTAGGACAATTAATACTCAAAGGAATAAAAGCAGCAAAGGGAGTGTTTGAGATTTTTCCCAATAAAATTATTACTCCATATACTATGGATCAAATTGATGAGTTAGCTAATGAGTTAAATACTTGGGCAATAATCATGTGTAAAACTAGTGTTTCATTTGATAATCACTTACCATCTAATCCTTTGTTGTCTTTTTGGTCTAAGCATCCTGTAGTTTTTCCAAAAATGACAAGAAAAACCCCTATCATAAATGCTCCAAATATATTCACTGATGGGTCAAACAATGGTACAGCAGCAGTAGTTACTCCTGATCAAACTTTTACATTTTTAGTACCCAAATAATCAGCTCAAAAGGTAGAGCTTAATGCAGTATTACAAGCTTTTATGATGTTTAAAGATTCTGTATTTAATTTATTTTCTGATAGTCAGTATGTAGTTAATGCTATAGTATCCCTTGAAGTTGCTGGTAGGATTTCACCTTCTTCTACTGTTTTCTCTTTGTTTTCTGCTATACAAAGTCTAATCTGGGACTGAAAAGATCCATTCTTTATAGGTCATATCAGGGCACATACAGGATTGCCTGGAGCCCTTAGTATGGGCAATGAACTAGCAGATAAATTTACACATGACATACATATTTTCTCCACAATAGAAGAAGCTATAAATTTTCATAAAAGGTTCCATGTCAATGCTAATACTATACAAAAGCATTTTAAAATAACTAAAGAACAAGCCAGACATATAATAAAACAATGTCAAAATTGTGTGACATTTTTACCACAAGTTAATCTTGGAGTCAATCCTAGAGGACTGATACCTAACCATATTTGGCAGATGGACGTCACACACTTGCCAGAATTTGGAAAATTAAAATATTTACATGTTACAGTTGATACTTCTTCCAGATTTTTGATGGGCTCCCTTCATGCCGGAGAAAAAACTAAAGATGTTATAGCTCATTGCTTACAAAATTTTGCCACTGTGGGCATTCCAAAACAGTTAAAAACGGACAATGGTCCTGGTTATACTTCCACCTCTTTTAAACAATTTTGCTCATCATTTGGCGTTACTCACATAACAGGAATTCCATACAATCCACAAGGACAAAACATAGTTGAAAGAGCTCATCAAACTATTAAAATGTACTTATTAAAACAAAAGGAGGGAATTGGAAAGGGGTATATATCCCCCAAAGATAAACTTAAAATAACCCTTTTTACTCTAAACTTTTTAAATTTGGATTCATCGGGACTTAGTGCTGCGGAAAGACATTTGTATCCAAAAAATGTACATAAGCCTAAGGTACTTTGGAAAGATATTCTAACAGGACAATGGAAAGGTCCGGATCCAGTGATAGTCTGGAGTCGGTGCTCTGTCTGTGTTTTTCCACAGGAGGAACAGCAGCCGATTTGGATTCCAGAGAGATTAACCAATACAATTTCTACAGAAAAAGAAGATGATTTGACTCAAATCCATAACAGCTGATATCCAGAACTCCAGCTTGGCTATTCTTACATCTTCGACAGTGATCAACCAGGATGCTTTTTTCAATATCTATTTTATTATTGCTTTTCCCACATCATAAAGTTCCATTTTAATTTTGAGCTCATACAGACATAAATTAATGTTTTTCTGATCAGTTTTATTTTTTGACTATGGAGTTTTTAAACATTGCAATGGAGATTTCACCTAGGTAATCTACAAGGCCTTTACTATTGTCTTATATGTTGTATGTTACGTGTGCACATTTCTGTTTTGTGTTGTATGTTGTATGTGCGTATGTCCATATATCATATATGAGGAGCACTCATAAAAATATGGATCCCAAATTTTTTTTTATTATTCACGTGATTTTAATGGTTTAATTTAATTTGGGTAAACAGCTGTTGAAGACTGTTTTAATATGTGTACAAATAAGCAGGTTAACAGATCTGTTTGTTTACTTTCACCTTTCCTTTTCATTATATTTAATAATTCTGTTCAGGATAATGTAAATTGTTCTAAAAATTGTTTTCTTAATACCTGTTGAAATGTTACATTTTTTTTCTTCTCTTTTCTTAACATCATTGTCAATCCCTATTTTCATCCCAGTGCCGGTGAAGACAAAGATGAAACCAAACTACAACTTCTTCAATAATTATCACAACAAACTGTATAAACTGATGCATCAATGAATAATAACTCAACAAGTAATGCTCAATCACTGAGTCGATTTATTTTGGGAGGAAATGGACATATTGATAGATTCTTCCACTTTGAACTGCTTACAAAACTTGCCTGGACTATGTATCACTTGTATGCATTGTGCTCTATCTGTTGATGCAGCGAATTATGGTAGTGCTGGCGTATCTTTGCTGATGTGTCACCAGTGATGCAATTTTTCCTAAAGAGCCATCTATTGACTTGATGTCCTGGCATTTCTGTATCCTCCTCCCTTCTACTAGTGATGGTCTAATTTTGGGGCCAACTGAGGTGAGGCAAAGAACTTCACCCCCTCACCGGCACCAAGGTCAAATTTGGGGGCCAACAGAGGTGAGGCAAAGAACCTCACCCCCCCACTGGTGCATAGGCCTATCCACAGGTATGGCTATATACTGGACCGGTAGTCAGTGACGGGTATGATTCAGTTGCAGTGGTATCAACCTAAGACAGGAGGCTGACGCCTAGAGGTCAGTTTTCCGATGACGGGTAAGAACCATATGTTGAATTGTACATACCTAACAGGCACGGTCCCTAGCCACATTGCCTGTTGCTTAATTAAACAGAAGGGGGCAGATGCTAGGAGCCACAAGCAAATAATATGATGCATGGCACTTTCGGTTGTAAGGTGACCTAGCCATTGAGATGATATGATTATGTTAAGATTTACATTCATATGTAAATTGGACTCCTGCTGTTCACCTTGGCCTGCTATGGGACTCATGTTACGGGACTCCTGGAGAGTTCCCATTGGTTGGGGAAGGATAGTAGGAGGGAATTCTGGGGGAGGTCGGTGCCCCCCGGTTCCGGTAGACGTGGTGGACCGGTTTTTGGCTTACCAGCGCGCACCGAGTATTGGCGGCTTTTTCAAAAATAAAGTTTTGTTCCTGCTTGAGTGGCTCGTGATTCTGTGCCCAGCCAGACTGAGGCACATGAGAAACCGGAAAATATGAACTATCATGTCATAAAAAGACATGAAGGAAACGTAAAAGCATATTCCTAAGTGAAAGAAGCTGATCTGAAAAGGCCCCATGGTGCATGATTCCAACCACACGGCATTCTGAGAGAAGTAAAACTGAAGACAGTGAAAAGATCAGCCAGAGGTTGTCAGGAACTAGGAGAGGCAGGCATGGATTGGTGGAGCACAGAGGGTTTTGAGGGCAGTGACACTAATTGTGGATACCTGTCATTATACACTTGTCCAAACCCATAGAACATACCTCACCAAGAGTGAACACTAATGTAAACGTGGAGTCTGGCTGATTAAAATGTCTCAGTAGAGGGTTGTGAGTTGTAACAAATGGACCACTCCGATGGGGTATGCTGATAATGGGGAAGAGGGCATCTGGAAACCTTCTTCTCAATTTTGCTATGAACCTAACACTGCTCTTTAAAAAAAAAAATCTACTAAATAAAATAGTTAGCAGGAAAAAAATGTTCAGTGATGATAAACAGCTAAATAAAAATAGTAGAAAAATGGGCTGGGGTTGTGGCTCAGTGGTACAGTGCTCACCTAGCACATGTGAGGCCCTGGGTTTGATGTTCAGCATCACATAAAAATAAATAAAATAAAGGTATGGTGTCCAACTACAACTAAAAAATAAATATTTTTTAAAAATAGTAGGAAAATAAAAGTGAAACCATGAAATATGAATGCATTAGAAGTATAATCATAGTTGACATTTATATGTTAATTCATGCCAGCTACCCCTTCAGAAACTTCACATATGTTGACTCATTTCATTCTTATAGCCACCCTTCTAAAATAGATTCTACTATTATCCCCGTTTATATAACAAGGAAACCAAGGCACACTGAATTGGGAGGCTGAGACAGGAGGACCACAAGTTCAAAACCAACCTTGCAACTTAGCAAGGCCCTGAGCAACTTAGTGAGACTCCACCATCTCACAGCTGGAGACAGACAGAATTCCAGGCCATGGTGCCTGGCTCCAGCCACTGAAGTCTTAACCTCTGTGCCGACCTACTGCATTTAATAAAATGAAAATATAGACAGATATGTGGCATCTGTTGTTCCAGAAAACAAATTCATCCTCATCCATAATCTATAAGGTGTTTTATTCCAAATTTTAATTTTTACCATATCAAGAAAGGGCTTTAGCCAGTGGCACATACCTGTATTCCCAGTGGCTTGGGAGGCTGAGCCAGAAGGATGGTGAGTTCAAAGCCAGCCTCAGTAACTTGGTGACGCCGTAAGCAACTATTTTGTTAAATATAAAAAAGCCTGGGGATGTGGCCTAGTGGTTAAGTATCTCTGGGTTCAATCCCAGGTATCCCACCCACCCAACATAAACAGCTTCCATCTTTATGGAGGTGTCTTGAAAAGGAATGAGTGTCCCAACTTTCCAAAAGTGTGGGGATAAATGCCATACAAACATCAAAATCTTTAGGGAAAGAGATTTGTTGACTCAGCAAATTATATCTACCAGTTATGAGGCACTGCCAAGACCTGGGGATTCAGCATGATCCAAATAAGCCCCATTCCTAGCCTCAAGGAGCTTCACAGGTGGGTAGAGAGAGTGATAAACAGAGGACTCGTCATTCATTACTGCTGGGGAAAAAGCATCAGTGTAGTGTGAGCAGAGAGAGGCAGCCACATCAAGAAGGGAAAGTGCCTCTGCTCCCCTCTGGGGACTGGCTCCCAGGGCCTAGGGAGCTCTGGAGACTTAGTCTCTGCCCTTAGCTGAGTTGCCCACTGGCTACAGATGATACTTATGATCAATCCTGCAGGGCGACACCAGCCATGTGATCTCAGGCCTTTAGAATACCTACCTCCTGCATGGATTGTGGGGAGTATGGAGACAACAATTGTATGGCACTCAGAATTGGGCCTAGCAGGTGACAGCCAGCCCTAAATAAATATTAGGCACTATCATTATTTAGAGGAGTATAAATAGTATTATCTCAAAGCTGGAGATCTGAGCAGAGCGCTGTGGCATATTCCTATAATCCCAGCAACTTGGGAGGCTGAGACAGGAGGACCACAAGTTCAAAACCAACCTTGCAACTTAGCAAGGCCCTGAGCAACTTAGTGAGACTCCATTAAAATAAAAAAAAAAATAAGGGTTGGGGATGTGTCTCAGGAATTAAGTACTCCTGGGTTCAATCCCTGGTACCAAGAAAAAAAGAAAACAGAGATCTGAATCTTCTGAATCTTATAACATTGGAAAGATAATAAAGAGGGTATGGTAAAGGGGAACATTTCAAAGATACAAACAAGATGAATTTTCATACCACATTACTAAGGTATTTGCTGAACCACTTACAGAATCTGCCAAAAGGGCTTTCCTGAAATTGTCCTCCTGTCTCTTCAAGCTCATCCTGAGTCAGAATTCCCAGAGTCAGAGAATCCATTCAAAATTTTCCCTAAAACTTAATTGTCACCAGCATTCCAAACATTGCATCCTGATATTCTAAAACTTAATTAAACTATTTAGAGTTTGTAGGGAGGGTTTTGGATCCCCCATCCTGCTTTTTTGGCAATTCTTGATGCATTATTAAGAGATGCTGATTATAATGATAATTCTATATCTTTTGATTACATGTGATTTTTTAAAAATTTCCATATTTAGCATTACTTTAAAAAACACCAAAACCACATTGAAATGTAGCCATATTATTTCAGTTCCATTGCAGCTTCATAATATGTTGCCTTGCATTTTATTTTTAATTTGCCAGGTTTCTTGGATTTCCAATAGTAGAAAGTTAATCAGAGGATCATATTTTCTAGACTAATTAGAAAAAGTCGTAATGGAATGAAACTTCCTGGGAGAATCACACTTCCTACCTGCACAGTGTCTCAACAAGTTCTCAGGCAGATGGCAGGTTGGGAAAGATGGGGAAAGACCACCTGAGGCATTTGCAAGGGAGAAAAGATGGGAGAGCAGAGGGAGTTGGTCTCTGGGCCTGAAAAAAGGCAGAGAAATATTTATACCTCTCATGAGTCATCAAGTAAAGTCTCCAGCATGCTGAGGGGGCCCCCTGAACTTTGCAACTTGGATTGAGTCCAGACATGAAATATGGAAAGGCAGTCTTTATGCAATGCTTTCATCACCACCGCCTTTCGCCTCTCTTTCATCTGGATTAAGAGATACAGGACAGGTTCTTGTAACCGCTCCCTGTGATTGCCATGCTAACAAAACTGTTTATATGGAAATTAGGAAGATTTCAGAATCAAAGGGCATGTGGACACTGTAATCAAGAAAATATTTTTATATCCACAAGACTGTACCCATATGGTAATGATTCCATCTAGATGCTAATTCTGATTCCATTCTCTTATGGTATGTTTAATAGTGCTCAGTGTTATTGACTGCTTAGTGAGGAAGAAAATTACACTTCTGTTTACAGAAGGGCATAGTGTTGGTCAAATGAGTGACCAGAAAGATCATTCATAGGGATTACAGGATACACGGTCAAATGACTCTTCAAAAATGAACAAAATTCCTGGTGAAGAGACTGCTTCATTATTGGTTCACCTATCTGCCTCCCCAGCTGGACAGATGCCTCCTTAACTGCTGGGCTCATGCCATCCCCATCCTGGGAAAAGGCTAGAATCCTATAGAAAACCAAAGATTCAGCCTTGGGAACAACTGTCCTCCCAAGTTTCTTTCCCCTTTAAGCAAATCCTCCCCCACAAAAGAAAGATATGTTTATTTGTATTTTCAGTTGACTATTTATCCACATTTCCTGCTGATGAGTCATTTATGCAGTTTACTGAAAAAAAAAAATAAATTGAGAACTAAAGCACTGCAAAATTAAGGATCAAAGACGCAAAACTGACGTAAGTTCCAAATAGGTATGGGTTAAGAATTTAATCAGCAAACAGATCAGTCAGCACACCAGGACTGTACTGACAGGGAGGCTGGGTTTTTTTGGTGTTTTACCCCCTGGGGTTAGGCACAGCCAGCCTCCCTGGAGCACCTCTGCTGGTTTGGCTCATCAGACACTTGTAAACAGAGAAACACTGATATTTGGTCAAGAAACTAAACCATACTTGCAAAAAGTCCATGTAAGGAAAGATCTTGAGCTTGCTCCATGGGGTGCCTGTGTCAAAGGTGTGTACATATTTGTCTTTTGTAAATAAAAAGCTAGAGTGGAGTGGAAGACCGTAGGAAAACTGAGCAAACTCACACATTTACAATGTGCAGAGAGAAGCATCAGTCCTCAGCATGAGATCACTGGTTATGCATCTGGGGAAGCAGATGGGAGATCCCCAAATACACCAAAAATGGCTGGGTCTGCGCATCCATCCATACACACACATTCATTTGTCCTTTTCTACTCAAAACTCATTTGGTCACAAAGCTAGAGGATAAGTGCTCTTTTCATCTGTGATTCTGGGTACATTTTTAATTAACATTTTAAAAAATTGACTAAAGACAGGTATCCATACACACCCAATATCTTCACTAAATTATCTGGAATAGTTGAAAACATCACCAGGGAGCTTAGAAATAGATACAGAAACATGTATTTAGTGAGCATGGACCACATGTTACCTATGTTAATTAATCCTCAGAACAACCCCATGAAGGATTATCATTGTTAGACCCATTTCATAGATGAAGCAAATGAGACATACCTTTTCCAGTGTCCACAGCAGGTACTTTATCCAATTGATATTATTATATCAAATCCTTTCCATTTTGCAGAGGACCTATACCATCCCACATCCACAATCCACAAAGAACCCCTTTGAGTTGTCATATGCATTTTCTTCACAATGAACAAAGAGGAAACAGAACCTTTTCTTCATTCAGGTGAAACAGTGACCTGCACATGTTGCCGCACTTCACAGACAATTTTATACACTCAGTCTTTTTTCCACTGTTGCACCTCCAGCCTTTAAAGGACTGTCCCAATATAAAGCCCACAAGTTCTTGGGTGCTCACACAGTTCTACTCACATCAAGCACTGAGCCATGTTTACTGGATATATTCTCACTTGTCTCAGGTGTCGTCACTGCCCTGAAGGGAAAAACCATTTCTGCTTCGTCTTTCCTTTTAACAAAAACAAATTTCAACTACCTCCTCCATCCACCCATCCTATAATCACTTCCTTCTCAACTTGGAGGCTTCAAGTGAAATGCTATTAAAACTACAGTGACAATTCCACTGTTTCCCAGATCAGGTCGTGCCTAGAACTTCACCAAACCTTAAACAAAAGGATCATCTTTTAAAGACAGACACCATTTTTTTTTCTGCATTGCCTGGTTGGGCATCCCCTGTCCTCCCACTGTCTGTAGATGATGACTAGTCCTGAAAGTGAGATAGTAGAATGACCCAATTAACCTTTATTATATAAAGCTCAACTTAGAATATCTGGCATGGAATCAGTTGAATTCGAACTTCTACTTTGCATTCCCATCACCCACTCTTCTTAAATGAACACGCATCCAATACCATTTGTCCTCAGCAAAGCATTTTTTTTAATCACTCGAGATCACTCTCTTCCTCTCACTGGGACCCATCTTATCATTTCTGAGGGCACTTTCTGCTCTGGAACTCTCTCATTCTACTGTAGATCTCCTTTGTCCTGTACTAGTATTTCCACCCACCCACCCATCCGTCCATCCATCCACCCATCTATCCCTAATTAGGAAAAATGCACATGCCTACTATGTGCTAGGTACTGTTCTAGGCAGAGGGAATAAATAATAACCAAGACAAATAACTTCCCTGTCCCCATAGGGCTTTTAACCTTTTCTCTCCCTCCAATTTAAACGTGGAATAAAAGCCCATTTTACAACATAGTAAAACGATGTGAAACCTGAATTCAAATACACTTCTTATATGTACAACCTTGTGTAAGTCCTTTGAGCCTTCCTTAATCTAGAAAAATTGAGACCAAAATCTACATCATGCAGTTGTTATAAAGAATAGAGATGTGTAGAGTTCCTAGCACACAGGAAGGCAAGTGTTCAGACATAATAATAATGGTCGATGATATTGTTATTATCACAAACAGTAAGAACAATAATGGTAGATGATATTGTTATTATCACAAAGAGTAAGAACAATTCATGTACCAAACATGTTCCCTTTGAGCTGCTCTCCTTTTATAATTAATGAGATTTTTGCCTTATAAGACATCAACCTTAATATAATTAAAATGTTCCTGATCCACAGCCCTTGTTGAAGTACACGGGGACCCAATGGATAGTTCTGCATTGGTTTTCTATTGCTGCAATAACAAATTTCCACAAGTTTGGTCATTTAAAACAACACAAATGTATTATCTCACAATTCTATAGGCCAAAAGTCTGAAATGGGTTTCACTGGGTAAAATCAAGGTATCATCCGGGCTATGTTCCTTCTCCAGGCTCCAGGGAGTATCTCTTACCTCACCTTTTCAGCTCCAAGAGGCCATCTGCATTGTGACTTTTAGCCTCTTCCTCCATCTTCAAAGCCATCTTTGAAGCATCTTTGTTTAGCATCTTCAAATATTTAACTCTGACTCCTATTTTTTTCTCCATCCTCCACTTTGAAGGACCCTGGTGATTTCATAGGGCCTGCTTGAATAATCCAAAATTTTATCTCATTATTTTGATGTCAGTTGTAATTATATTTTTCTTTAGTTGGGAGGATTTGCTTAAAGGGGAAAGAAACTTGGGAGGACAGATAGTTGTTCCCAAGGCTGAATCTTTGGTTTTCTATGGGATTCTGAGCTTTTCCCAGGATGGAGATGGCATGAGCCCAGCAGTTAAAGAGGCATCCGTCCAGCTGGGGAGGCAGATAGGTGAACCAATAATGAAGCAGTGCCTTCACCAGGAATTTTGTTCATTTTTGAAGAGTCATTTGACTGTGTATCCTGTAATCCCTATGAATGATCTTTCTGGTCACTTATTTGACCAACACTATACCCTTATGTAAACCAAAGTGTAATTCTCTTCCTCACTAAGCAGTCAATAACACTGAGCACTATTAAACATGCCATAAAAGACTTTACAATAAAAAGAATACAGGTGTAATTATAATTACATATAATAGTAGGATTCATTGCGATATCTTCATACATGCAAGTAACCTTCCTTTGATCTCGATTTCCCTTTTCTATGTAACCTGACTCACCAACAGATTCTGGGGAAATGAATATCTTTGGGAGAACACTATGCTGACTGTCACAACTCCCCTTAGGATTCTCTCCTCTGTCTCCATCTTTGCATTCCTATTATTTCCTCTCTAACTTTGCCTCTAGTCTCCACCTGGAAGCAGTACCAGTATGAAGGGCCCAAGAGGAATTCCTCAAGGAGCAGATCAGGCACACGCAGACCATGGGTCAAAGATCTTAAACCCTGTCCCTGGATATCAGCACCAGTCTTCCCTGGTCCTACCTACCCATCATCCTTTTCTTCTCACACCTGATCGTGGTCTCTGCCTGCTCTCTGACCCAAATGTGAGCACTTCATGCTTGCCTAAAAGGACTTGCTTGTTTGGATGACCACCTTGTCTGCAGCACTTGACATTATAGCAATAGTGAGTTTTCATGGCTAGTATTCTGAAAGTAAGTCATAAAATTCTTAAAGAGCCATGTCCTTAATCCAACAACTTAGATTCAAATCTCAGTTCTACAACTTATTAATTAGGAGACCTTGGAAATGTTATTTAACCTCCTCTCATCTCTATGTTCCATCTATAAAACTGGGGTAATCCATTCTCAAGGGGCTGCCTAAAGGATCAAACAACTTAATGCACAGAACACTCTCGCCCAGTAATTAGCATATCATAACTATTTAATTAATGAAAGTATTTAGAAGACATTAGCAAACATTTCCTGTAGAAGACTATATAGTGAATAATTTAGGCTTTGTGGACCATGCAATCTATGTTGTAAATATTCAGCTCTGCCATTGTAGTGTGGAAATAGTTGTAGACAAAAATAAATAGGCATCATTAGAGACCCAGTCCAGAGAGTAGCCTACGTCCTCATTGTGCATGGAATACCATATATACTTCAAGGAAGGCAAGATTTTGTCTATCGGCCAGTTTTCTGACTCCTACTATATTACTATATATCAGAGGTGCCCTTTAATGTCAGAGTGAATTAAACAAATATAAATGATAAAAATTCTTCCTTAGTTCTGCACCTGGCTTTGAACTCGCAGTCAGAGCCCCTAATCCCACATGACTGACCCTGGACACTTTCTCCTTCTTCTTCTTCTTCTCCTTCTCCTTCTCCTTCTCCTTCTCCTTCTCCTTCTCCTTCTCCTTCTCCTTCTCCTTCTCCTTCTTCTTCTTCTTCTTCTTTGTCAATGGACCTTTATTTTATTTATGTATATGTGTGCTGAGAATCAAACACAATGCTTCACAAATGCTAGGCAAGTGCTCTACCTGTGAGCCACAACCCCAGTCCCCTGGACACCTTCTTAATATTGCTGTGCTCCCAGCCATTGGCCAACACGGATTGCCCTGTCATAAGAGCCATGCATATGAGTGAAGAAGTCCCCTTGGGTCCTCCAGCCTCTACTGCCTTGGGTGACACTCTCTGGAGTGGGGATGAACCCAACAGGAAACCCCTTTCTGATTTCCTGACATGTAAAATAGTGAGCAGAGAAAAATGGTTGTTTTAAGCCCCTAAGTTTTTAGGTTGTTGGTCATGCAGCAATTTATAAACAAAAAAATCAGAAAAATTGAAAATTTAACTCTGTGAGCATAGAAATTTTTGTCTGATTGACTCACTAGTATTTATTAACATTCCAGAACAGTGACTAACAATAAAAGGTATTTGGTAAATAATTTTTGAATAAATGAATGAAAAGGCCCTTCCTTCCACCTCATCTTTCTTTGCCCTTTGCTTGACTCTGACTGCCTCAACACCACCAAATTAGATCAGATTCCTCTGTTCTTTGCTTTTCCCTCCATGATGCCAATCCCCGTTATGATTCATATGATTATTTTAAAGTACTTGTTTAGTGCCTGTCTCCCTTCTAGAACACAAGCTCTCAGGAGGCAAGGTTGGGATCTGCTGTGTTCCCTGCCCTGCCTAAAACCCAGAAAATGCCAGGCCTCAGACACTCAATAAATAACATAAAATGCACAAGAAAGGCTACTTTGCAACAAAGATTTTATCTAGAAAGTTCTGTGGACTTGTAGAGACCCAGTCCAGAGAGTAGCCTATGTCCTCATTGTGCATGAAATACCAAAATCTTTGTAAATCTCTTGCAGGGGCTTTTCTTCCTGACCTTTTCATTTTTTTGCTGGACTGCCTGATGGAGCTTTCTGCTCCCTCACACCCTGAGCGTCCACACAGCTGCACACTGAGCACACACTTATTCAGAGAGACTGCTTCCTGTCACATGGGGGACCCCAGAGTGAGTTTTCTGCACAGCCAACTTGCTCTGTTCGATGATCCACCTTGCTGATCCGCAGGTGGATCCCAAACTGCACTCTTCAATGCTGCTGCCTCTGAGGGTTCCGCTCTGGCTGGCCAGGTGCTCTCTCCTGCTATGGGAATGAGGCCATCTAATTCTCCACATGCCAGTTACTGGGAATGGTGTAAAGAAGGAAAACCTTAATGGAGAGACAAGAGAACTTTGGATGTGGGAACCTGGTACAGAGGCCCTGAGGGCTGGTTGAGAGCCCGTCCCTGGGTGAAAACAGAAGGAGTATCTCCTATTTCCATTCATACTTCTTTCACCAGGCCAGTGTCAGCCCTTCGCCCAGGGGATGGGTAAACTGTATCATTGGTATTTAGGAGCCAGTCTAATCACACCAAGCCATAGGGCCCTAGCTCTGACGCTTACTAACCTACTACTCATCTAGATAATTCCCTTAATGGCTCTGCGCCTATGTTTCCTAACTGTGAAATGGCAAGAATGCCTTCCTATTGGTGCCATTGTAGGGATCCAGGTTCATAAAGAACAATAATAAATAACAATATGTGAGCTGTTACTGTGCACCAGGCATTGTGGAATTAACTCTAGATGCACAGTAGTGTACCCTTATCCATGGGGATTCATTGCAATATCCTCAGTGGATATCTGAAGGTACACATAGGACTTAAACCTTAACATATATGCTACACAGCATTGACACCTAGTACTAGAGTTAATCCATCCTTCCATGTTTTATGCCTGTGTACCTCTTTTGTATCACTACTCTTGTACTTTTAAGCAAAATAAGGCTTACTTGAACACGGCACTGCAATACCACAACAGCTAATCTGATAACCAAGATGGCTATTAAGTGGCTAAAGGGAGGGTAGCATATACAGTGTGGACATGCTAGATAAAGGGATGATTAACATCCCAGGCAGGAAAAAAAAAAAAAAACAGTGAAAGAGTGAGAGAGTTCATCACACCACTCAGAGCAGCACACAAGATGAAACATGAATCATTTACTTCTGAAATTTCCTATTTAATATTTTCAGATTTTGGTTGATCACTGGTGACTAAAACTTTGGAAAGCAAAACCAAAGATAAGGAACTCCTGTATTTAATCCTAACAACTCACTTCTCAGGGACAGCCTCTTATTCTCTCTTTTATTTTTGGCAGGGGGTGGGACTGGTTGGGAATTGAACCCAGGGGCACTTAACCACTGAGCAATACCCTTCCATCACTTTTTAAAATATTTTATTTATAAACAGGGTCTTACTGAGTAACTTAGGGCCTCAGTAAATTGCTGAAATAGGCTTTGAACTTGCGATATTCCTGCCTCACCCTCCCATGCTGCTGGGTTTATAGGCATGCACCATTGCCCTTGCTCTTATTCCTATTTGTATAGATGAGGAAACTGAGGTTGCCACCTAGTTCTAGAGTTAATCCATCCTTCCATGTTTTTTGCTGAAAGTCACCTCTCTGACACTTTGGAACAGTATTCGTGTGACTTTCCATCACCCTGGAGGTTTGGAGCTTGGATTCTCGGGTCAAGTGGTATGGTTTAAAATAAAGATTCCATAGCATTCTAACTGGGTGACCTTTTTCTACGTGTTCCTCGTTGGTCAGTCTGGCCAAGCAGCTCTGCGAAAATGATCGTCTAAGAGGCCTTCTACACATTTTGACTGCCACCCCAGCCTAGTGACTCGTTAGCAATTCATGAGGGCCCAGTCCATGGGGACTGCAGCCACAGGCATTAAACTTTCACTCCTCTCTGCAGGAAACACGAAGGAGATGTTCTAAATTGGACTTTTAATAGGGTTCTCTGCTGCTATGCTCACAAGAGCTCAGTCTATTTTTTACACTGCCCTTGTCATTCTGTCCTTCTAAAGAGGACCAAGAAGCCAGTGGCAAAAGCTGCAAAACTGCCACCGTCTCTCTCCCCAGAAAGGCTCTGCCTCTGTGGTAGAATTGGGAGAACTATAGAGTAAAACTGCCTCTAAAAATCAGACCAAATAGTGAATACCTGCCCAGTGTCTTCTCTGTAAACAGTCTGGAATCCTACTTCCCTTGGAATTTCCAGCTTGTAGACATTTGCTTTCAGTATTTACCAGATTTATTGAAGCCATGGATATGCCACAAGAAACAGAATCCCACTAGGGCACCCCAAGGTACACCGACTCCACCCCACCTGAAAACCAAACTCCCCTTTAATCTAAAACCATGGGCCTCCGCAAGCCAAAAGAGAGGACTTTGCTGAATTTAAAAAGGCAAACCAGAAGGAAAGCTCTGGAACAAATGATCACTTCAGGATGAATTTGCTTGAAAGACAAACACAAAAATGTTTTTCTTCAGCATGCTTATAATAATACAGGATCTGTGTCAGGCACAGCCCTAGGTGCTACACAAGTCACTTTTAATCCTTACAGCCAGCAACTGAGTCATGCATGGAGTATTCTCCTCATCTAAGGAAAGTGAGAGCTAGAGAGGGTAAGGAACTGCCCCACAGTCACAGAGCCTGTGTGGAACAGAGATGGTACTCAGATCTAGGCCTGCCAGACCCCGAAGTCCAGTCTTCTTGTATGCCTCCCAAAACTGGATTCATTTTGTCTCTTGGTCTGAAAAGGCCTAAGGCCCCTCTGTATTCCTGCCAAGAGTAAGCTTCAAGAGTCTGAACAAAGGAGAAGCCAACAATTTAAGTAATAGCAAGAGACTGCCATGTACATTTTCAATTGTGTCTACACAGGAAGGGATGGCTACTCCTGGAAAAGAGAACATTTCAGTCTGATAATTGAGCTTATCATCTGCATGACAACAGGTATAACTGGTTTGACTGATGTTGTCAATGAGCTATACCAGGGAGAGATAGGACTAGTTTGGAGTTGCAGAAACTAGTTAAATTGACTGAGATTTTAACTTTGGAGCTGTCACCACAGCGTCATATTGGCAGAGCCAAGGTGCTCAGCGTGGAGGTGTCCCATGATCACGTACACATTGCCTTGTGGCCAACTCACTCCCTAGAATACCAGGCTCAACATGGAAACAGTCAAGTTGAAGGCCTCCTGCCTTATGGGAATGTTCAGAGTGTCAAAGACCATTTCTATGCACCTGAAATCCAGCACCTCACTAGAGATTATCTTCCCACCTTCCCCTCAAGGTGGCATTTCAGATGCCATAGGAGTTTTAAAAGTAATTTTATTTAAAATTTTAATGTAGTTTAGCAAGAGTTATACATGAATATATATACACTCAGTGTTCAGAAAAAACTCCAGTGATACAACTTAAAAAATACAAGTCACTTTTCCTCTACAATCAACTTGATGCACATCTTTCCATTTTTTTCTATCCATGGGTATACAGATAGACAAACAAATGTGGTATGTGTATGCATGTGTAATTTTTAAATAATAATGAATATCCAATTATATTAATTATTCTGCAACATTTTTTTCTTAACAATCCGGTACCACTCAGTCTATAAATATTTATACTATTCTTTCAAATTGCAGCACAGTCTGTTATAGAACATAATTTATTTAGCCATTCCCTTCTAACTAGTCATTTAGGTTATTTCTAATTTTACAAATAATGTTACAGTGAACTTACTTATACATTTATCCTTGTATATTCTTCAGAATATATCTGAGGGCAATATAGAATTGCTGATTCAAAAAAGAAAGTCTACCCATTCTTGGGAAAAAAATTTTTTTTTCTCCAACTAAGAGCATATGAAAGAAAATGTGGAAATTTTGTAATATCAGCTTTTCAAACCACTACATGAGAGTATTTCTTTGCCATCTAAAATGTTATTCTTGGTATCAGAGCTTCCTGGTGGTTGATAAAACTCTGGCAGTGGCTCTATGGAGGCTCTTGATGACTCCCCCTGCCCCACTGTTACTGGAAAGGCACCCATACCCCTCCCAGTGAGCTCCATCGGGGGCAGACCCTCACAGTCCGTAGTTCTTGTTAGCACTCGTCTTTCTGCAGTATAACTTACCTACTCATATTCTGGCTCTTCAACTAGGGACCAACTTTGTCTAAGGCAGAAACCGTGCCTTAGTCAACTGAGCCAACACCCATCACATGCCTGACACTTGTCCACTGCTCTCTGGGCCATCTTAGATTCTAGCAAAGCTGTGTTCAGAATAATGACGATCAGAAGTGTTTCTGGTCTGTCTCCACCCTTAACTCTCTCCCAGGACCTGTCCTCTCAGTGCTCAGAGGCCTTCTTACCACCACACTGTCTTCTTCCCCACTGAATTTTCCAGTCATCCTGCAGGCTGCCTGCCCACTCCATCCTGCCTTGACTTTCTTTCCTACGCAAAGAAACCTCCTGAAGGAAACCCTGTGCTCGTTATTTAAACAGCTGGAAAGTGACTTTGTCTTTTCTCAGCCCACGTGTTGCACACAGGACTTACCGGATGTTTTATCATGGATTCTTCAGCTGACTCAGGCCATTTCCAGGAAATATTAATAGTTTTCTGAATGCAGTTAAGTTCAAGTAACTGGCTAGAACTACTCCGGCTGAACTTGCATTGACTGTATTTAAAGCCAGCAGTATTAATGATCTCCATACATGAGGAAGAACTGTGCATAAATGCCAGCCTCTACACACAAAGGAAAGGAAGGGGAAAATGAAAGAAGGAAAGCAGGGAGGGAGGGAAAACAATCTTTTTTTTTTTTTTTTTTTTTTTTGGTACCAGGGATTGAGCCCAGGAACACACTAAGCCACATCCTCAGCCCTTTTTATTTTTTATTTTGAGACAAAGTTTCACTAAATTGCTTAGGCTGGCCATGAACTTGCAATCCTCCTGCCTCAGCCTCTGGAGTCACTGGGATTATGAGTGTGCACCACCATGCCCAGTGAGGAATACACTCTTAAAAGACAGATACAAATGCTAGTTTAGGGACTTGGTATATTTGATTTGAATCAACAAAACTGTGGGATCTGTAAGTCCTGCCTTCTCTGGAGGCCTCTCCAACATCTGTTTTAATTATGCCACATTCACACAAACTAGCAGTCTTTGTGCCTAAAACTTGTTTTTCTGTTAATTATCAGATATTTATTGCACTCATCAGCTGCTTTAATACCCCAGGCTTCTGAGATTATTGTAACACATCAGCAACATTGGACCTGAGGATCATTGTTTAGTCCAGAAAATATTTTAGCATTTTGTATCCAAACCTACCAAATAAAACCCACACAGGCCTCTTCTAACAATACCTCTACCATGCTATTTCTGAATTTCTAAACTTATAATTGGAAGCCCTGTCTGATAGCACTACATATTTTAGAACCAATCAAAAAAAATGCAGGTATTTCCTTATGTGGAGTTTTCTCTCTCCTCTCTCCTCTGTTATATCTCACTACTACTACCATCACCCCAATCCAAGGACATCTTTCTAAATGCTACCACTTGCTTTCTGATTTTAATGTTATCATCATTATTCAATTCATTTGCCAAACTAGTCACTTATTCGAACTTCTTCAAACCAGAAGCTCTCAGCCACAGTTGTTTATACAGAAGAGTTGTTTATACAGATCAGTGCTATTGGTGACCAGTTCTCAACACTCAACCCAAACTGCATTCAACAATTAAGAGTAGATTAGTTTCTATGCAACTCCTAGAAGAAAACATAAAGTCAACACTCGAGCTTTTAGGCACAAGCAACGACTTTCTCAGTAGGATCCCACAGCTCAGGAAATAATGCCAAGAATTAATAAATGAGATGGCATCAAATGTAAAAGCTTCTGCACAGCAAAGGAAGCAATTGGGAATGTGAAGAGAAAACCTACAGAATGGGAGAAAATCTTTGCTAGTTACTCTCCCAACAGAGGATTAATAACTAGAATATATTTTTTAAAAAAATCTCAAAAAACTTATACCAAAAAATCAAATAACCCAATCAATAAATGGGAAAATGAATTAACCAGACACTTATCAAAAGAAGAAATACAAATGGCCAACAAACATATGAAAAAAATGTTCACCATCATTAACAATTAGAGAAATGCAAATCAAAACTACACTGAGATTTCATCTCACACCAGTTAGAATGGCATCCAACAAGAATACAAATAATAAATGAAAGAAAGGATGCAAAGAAAAGGAACAGTTTTACACTGTTGGTGGGATTGTAAATTAATACAATTACCATGGAAATCAGTATGGAAGTACTTCAAAAGGCTAGACGTGAAACCACCATGTGACCCAGCTATACAGCTTCTCAGTACTTCTCCTAAAGAATTAAAGTCATCATACTACAGGATACATGCACACCCATGTTTATAGCAGCACAATTCACAATAGCCAAGCCATGGAACCAGCCTAAGGGGGTGAATGGATAAAGAAAATGTGGTAAATATACACAATGAGTTTTATTCAATCATAAAGAAAAATGAAATTTTTCATTTATAGGAAAATGGATGGAACTAGAGACCATTATGTTTAAGTGAAATATACCAAAAACAGAAAGTTAAGGGTCATATGTTTTCTTTCATATGTGGAATCTAGAAAGGAAAAAGGAAAAGAAAGTTTGGGGAAGGTCTCATGAAAATCAAAAGGAGATCATTAGAGGAAAGGGACCAAGGCGTGGGAGGGGGGAAGTGCTGGAGAGTGATATTGGCAGATACGAATATGTAGCCACACATCCCATCACGTGTACAACTATAATAGACCAATATAAAAGTGGGGGGGAAAGTATATTAGTTTCTATAACCAAAATGTGTAAAATATATACATCAATAAAGGTGTCTGTGTGTGTTACGTGGACCTGGGTCTACTTTTACTGGGCTCTAGCTCCTTGGATCTACAATTCCCTAGGCTCTGTTGGCTTTATCTCAAGCTGACTTCATTCAAGGCAGCAGCAGTTCTAGGTTTCACATCCACAGTGCACTGCATCTAGGGTGCTTTTCTACCACCCAAACTGTTACGCTGGGGTCCTGGTTTCCTGTCCAGAGAAACAAGTCACATGCCTTCTCTCAAACCAAAAAGGAATGAAAAACAGGTTTACTCAGAACCTCCTCCTCCTCCAGCTAGGATAGGTCACTATCGTCCCTGATCCCATGACTTCTATTCATGAAAAAGGTGAGACATGGTGACATGGAGCTTAGTAGCAACATTCACAACACCAAAAAGCAGAGAAATGGGAGCCCTGTGGCTACTGAGCTCAGAATTGTGCATTACCTGCAAAGTATCCTATCAGTGAGCATCACAGTCCAGAAGTATCCTTACTAATAATGTGAGTGCACTGGTCATATGAAATATTATCTATCCAGTTGAGAACTTCTGCTCTAAACAGTCAACTACTCAAAAGCAGGGACTATGTGCTATTTATATTTGCTGTGTGGCTTGTGGCAAGTATGAACTGAGTTTTCTCCCAATCTTCCTTACCACCAACTACCTGCTTCATATTCTCTCCTTCTATAGATGTCCTGTATCCTTCCTCTCTCCCAGACCTGGTTTCCATTTCCTTAAATATCTCCCATAAAGAAAAGGCAAGCCCACCACTAATACTCTCCAACACTTTTGTGGAGAATATAATTTAGAAAAAGGATCATAAATGCTTGAGCATGAGATCAAGTAAAGTAACTTCTCTGAGAGAGTCAAATAGAATGATGTATCTCCTACGGAAACAGCAAATAAAAGCATCCTTCCATGGACTTAAATACCATTTGCACGTGGCTCCACATGGGGCAATCCTGGAGCTGTATAAATATTTGATGCAATTTTATTTGATAAAGTAAAGAAGCTTTATTTAGACTGAATACATTCCATTTGTCCCATGGAGAGATGATCCTCTGGCCCACTATTGCAGGATGTGTGAATCCTGCATCACTCATTCGGAGGCTGGCTCTGAGAGCTCAGTTGCAGGTGTTCTTTCTCAGTTCCCCTGGGACAGGCCCTTGTAAGAGATCTATTTCTGGTGTCTAGATATAACCTCTGGTCATGGATCAGGATTTCTTTTACTCAAAGAAGAATAATCTTAAACAGGGCTGGACTGGAATATTTAGAAACCATAAGCATTGATATATTATGATGCTCTTCCTTCTGTAATTGAAAATAAAACAAGGCTTAACTGCAAAACACAAAGTGTGTATGCATGAGGAGATCAGGATAACTTCACTGTGCCTGTACAGATGGCAAAATCCCAAGTGTAATCAATTATTCTGACCTCTCCTCTCCTCTCTCCCTGAACCTCTCTTTTGGTGTCCCTGCTTTGCTGGTGGGACTTTAAGTGGATACTTAGTCTATCTTTCGAATAACCCAGTCCTTGTCTATAAGGGAATCAAACAGCTACCTTTTCTCAGGGTATCACTATTCTAACCTGCTGAGTAAGCAAAGCAAGCTTTAGGGCAGCTTGGTGTGAGCAAAGCAATGTTGAAGTAAAGTAAGAACTCAGCCTCCCACACTGAATGCTCCAACTGGTACAGCAACCACATGATGAGAGAAGTGCCTTCCCTTTGGCCAAAAATTATAAGGGCTACTACTCAGGAACGCATTTCCCTCCTCTTTACTGATGAACAGCTCAGCTATCCAAGCCAATCCTTTCTTGAATTGCCCTTGACCGGATCCCTCTAGCCAATTAAAGACAATACTTCAGCAATTCTACCCTCTCTCTACCCAACCCAACATCATCAAAACTTTTCTCTCTTTACCAGATTATTTCCATCAGGAAATATGCTATTTCTCCTTATCCTTAATAATAATAATAATAATAATAATAATAATAATAACCTCCAATTCCCCCACAGCTATACCCATTTTCCCTGCTCTTCTTCACAGTACTCAGAATTGTATTCAGAGTCTCCAATTCCTCCCCTTCCATGATGTCTTAATCACAGTCTGGCCAAGCTTTCCCCACTCAATGAGAAATGGTCTCATCAAGGTCCCAGTAACCTTCCACCTTACTAGACCCAATGGTCAGTGCTCAGCTTCAATAGTGGCTCATGGGACACGGTTCTCTTGGTTTCCTCCTACATCCCCAGCGCCCTTCCTCAGTCTCTTTTGTTTGTTCCTACACTTCTCCTCTACAGAGTTGGAGTACCCCAGGGTTTCACATCAGTTTTTTTCTCCCTCCCTAGACCATCTCATGACTTCCATCTCATGTTAACAACTTCAAGATGAGCCCTTGAAATGGAGAGATCATCCTGGATTATCTGAGTGGACCCAATGTGATCACATAGGCCCATAGGTTAGAAGAGGAGGAAGAACCAGTCAGAACAGGCAGAGAAGACACAAAGAAAAGTGTGAAAGGGACTCAGCTCACTGTTGCTGGCTTTGGAAGTGCAAGAGTCAATAAGTAGAAGAATAAGAGAGGCCTCTAGAATAAAAAATCAACCTGGACCAGAAAACTAGCAAGGAAACAGGACCAAAGCCCTAGAATCTTTCTTCACTCTGAGTCTCACAAGGTTGAAATCAAGGTGTCAATTTCCTGGAATGGAGGAGAGAATCAACTTCCAGATTCATTCAGGTTATTGGCAGGGTTCAATTGCACACACTTGTGGGGTGTTTGAGCCTCAGAACTGTGAAATATTTGAATGCTGATGACTAGGAACGTGGAGGGCTACCAGATGGCTGGTATTTATATATACAGACACTCCACAGAAAGGCTTTCAAGTGGAATAGTGTGCACAGGAACTGACAAAGTGACCTTGTGTTGGACACCATGCTAGGACCTGTAACATATGTCGCCTCACATGAAAACAATTTAGGGCACATATATGTAGCAATACCTTTAAAATGAGGTTAGGGGCTGGGGCTTGGGCTCAGCAGTAGTGCACTCACCTGGCATGTGTGAGGTACTGAGTTCAATTTTCAGCACCACATATAAATAAATAAATAAAATAAAGATCTATCGACAATTAAAAATTTTTTTAAAAAAAATAAAATGAGGTTAGAAGATCAAGAGTTGGATGATGAAAGGGAAAAAAAAATGTGCCAGAAATCATAGCTGAGGGTATTCCATTTCATTATAATAATAATTTCCATTGAAATATATGTTTTATTATAAAAAACCTCAAAGATATACAACAGAGAATAAGCCAAATACCCATTTGTCTACCATCCAGATTTAATAAATGTAGATTTTCTCCCATCTTCAACTCAAATCTTTCCTTGAAAAAATATGACCTTCCATATTGTTGCTGCTTTGATCTTACACAAATGTCTTATGGTACCATTCATTTTTCAACCTGCCTTTTCCACTCTACACTGTTTTTTCAGTATTTATCTGCCTTGCTATATGTAGATATAACTTGTTTTAACTGTTTAGTAGCATTCCATTGAATGAATAAACTAGTTTACGTACTTAGTCCTTTATATGTCGATAGGCATTTCAGCAGGTGCGGGGATTTGAATGAATCCTCCAAAGTTTGTGTGTTGGAAATTTAATTCCCAAGGCAGCAGTGTTGAGTCTTGGGACTTTAAAGAGGTTATTAGGGGTTATGCGGGCTCTGCCTTCCTAAATGGACTAATGTCAGTATCACAGGAGTACTTTCATTGTTGCAAGAGTGGGTTCATTATAAAAGCAAGTTCAGCCCCCTCTCACTCTCTAGGGATCTCTTCCTCCACCTTCCAACTCTGAATGATGCAGCATGAAGGCCCTCACCAGATGTGGTTCCTCATTCTTGGACTTCCAGCTTCCACAACTCTCTGTTCTTAATAAGTTATGCAGTCTCAGGTACTATGTTATAGCAACACAAAGTGAAGAAAATATGTTTCTAAATTTTTGCTCTTACAAAAACAGCTGTGATGGAATCTTTTACATGCATCATCATAGGCTCAAGAAGAATTTCTCTAGCATATTTAGGAAAACACTGCTGCACAGGCTATGTACATCTATACAGCTTCTCTTCTCTTGACATTGCCTGTTGCTCTCCAAAGCACTTGCCCCAGTCCGCACACCCACCAGGAACCTAGCAGAGTTTCCCCCACATTCTCAGCAGGGATAGTTATTGGCATACTTTCAAAACATTTGCCTATCTGATATGTCTGAACAGGTAGTTAACTATAACTTCCTAATTATTAGTAAGATTGACCAACTCTCTGTATCTTAACTGTATCTTAACATCAGTTTCCCTCTCCTGAAAGTTGTTCATTTATGTATTTCATCCATTTTTGAATTGGAAATATTTTTTCTATTTCATTTGCAATTCATCATATGATTTAGAAACACATACCTTTATTATAAGAATTGCAAATATCTTCTCCCAACTAATGGTTTATTTATTTAATTTCATGTAGGGTGACTTTTTAAAAAAAGGAACCCTCATGCAAAGTCACAGGAACTGATTTAACACGGTCAATTGCATAGATCTTTCTTTTGTGGTGTGTGCTTTCTGGACCTTGTTAGGAAACCTTCCCCACCTTGAGAAGATTCTAGAGGTGACTTTGAGCCCACTAAGGCAGGCAGCACAAAGGGACCAGACCTGTAGGCCTCCCTACTCAACAGCAGCTCACATGCCTGTCATGCATATTGGACTCCTACAGAGGTTTTGCATTGAATCAAAAGTTTTGATGTTTAAAAAAAATCTAGATATTATTGAATTTTTCCTGAGATCCCTGCCCACCAAGACAAAAAGAAAAACATACTGAATAACATTAATTCCAAAGAGAAAATAAAGAATAAACATAATGTGTCACATAGCTTTTGTTTGCTGGTAAAAGAAAGATGACCACACAGAAGAACAAGTACACAAGTACTGCGTGATCTCATTCTTCTGTGGAATCTAAAAAAGGTGATTCTGTAGACGTTGACAGTAGAATGGTGGTGACCTCAGGCTGCGGAGAGAGGGGGTGGGGAGCTTTTTCAATGATACTAAGCTATAGTTAAATAGGAACAAGAGGTTCTGATGTGCTGTTGCACAGTTAGGGTGACTGTAGTTAATGATAATGTACTGTGTATTTTTAAAAACTAAAAGAAAGAAGCTTGAATGGTTTCACCATAAAGAAATGATAAGTGTTTGAGGAGGAAGGTATGTTTACCTGATTTAAACATGGCACAATGTATGTATATATCGAAACATGAATTAATTCATGCAATTTTATGGTTTTATGTATATGTTAAAATAAATTAAATGAGGGCTGGGGCTGGGGCTGGGGCTCAGCGGTGGAACACTCGTCTGGCATGTGTGGGGCCCTGGCTTCAATCCTCTGCACCACATAAATAAAATAAAGATATTGTATCCACCACCACCAACAACAACAACAAAAAATAGACAAAAAAAGAAAGACCCACAGTCTGCTGGAAAAGGAAAACCCTCCATGCTAATTCCCAGGCACAGAGACTCAGGTAAAGGAGGGACAGTGAGAAATAGCAGGTTTTAGAAGGATCAGAAAGATCCTCACATGGCCTTCCTTATGGAGCTAGTAAGTAAGAAGTTCATCTCAGAATTCAGGGTCCCTTTAGGGCACTACAGAGATGAGAAAGTGTGTGTGCTCTGGCCTCTCCAAAGGGAGATGAGTTGCTTAGGAGAGCTCTGGCACTTGGTGGCATCTGCTAAATCAAAGCGTCTGGCTGGGGGAGCCTGTCTGGCTCCTCCGGGTACATCCTGGTGTTCAACTCTGCCCTCCTCCTGCCCCTGCACCTCCATGCCCACTCCTCTTATCTCCTATAGGAGCAGGAGGGCTAACTACTTAGTGAACTCAAACCCTCGATAGTTTGAAGGTTGCACAATTCCATATCCTACAAAGGTGAAATAAACATACGTGAATCTCTAAACCTTCAAGCTTGTAAAACCTTTCCCTTCTACAATGCTACCATATTTGTGAATTTAGTGCCTTTCACAGTAGGAAGAAATCTAGTTCATTCTTTGTTATGATGATGCCTTCATAGGCCAGATTAGCTAGGATGGTTTGTTTTGAAACCCATACATCTTCAGAGATAGCTCCCTATCCTTTGCAAAAGTACAAAGGTAAAGAAATAAAACACATTGTTCTAATATTGATTTGGCTTTTCTTCTAGCTCTTTTACTGCTTCCCACATATTTGTGTTTTTTTTCCCTCTCTTTTTTTTCTTTTTCTTTTTTCTGGTTTGTATTATAATCTCCATGTACATTCTCTCTGTTTGGGCTTCACTTCATTTTTCACTTCATGAAACCTGCTTAAGCTTAAAAAGATCTGTTTTCTTATCCAGGGCTACTTGCATGATAATATGTTTCCTGGCCCTCTGCCACAGCCCCATCACCCAGCTCTGGATTTAAAGCTTGTTTCTTCAAGAATGTACAGAACTGTTCTGAATAGAGATAAAGAATTCAAAACTCTTCTCCCAAGAAAGGCATGCAGAGTAATTTTTCATACCTGTACAGTACAGAGGATGAGCAAAGCATTTCCTCTGGGCAGTAAGAATGTAATGCTCAACCAGGTCTTTCTTCTGCTGTCCCCAGAGCAAAATGTAACTTTCACTGTTTGTCAATCTGTAGAAGTTTCCCCAAGAAGTAAGTCTTTGTCCCAAGGGTTTGGTGAGTGAACCATGTAAAAATAATTCAGTGGTGTCTCCATGGTCTTTACACACCGACTCAGGCATTCACTCAGAAGACCTTGTATTATGCCTTATAGGCACACCTTTCCCCACACACAGGAAATAAACTCATTCACTACTGTAAATGTCCTGACGGCTAGAAAACAGAATGCCACTTGTAAGGTTTAATGAAGGAATGGTTTATCGATAAGTAGAGCCAGTGAGGGAGGTGGACACTTCAGAGACAGCAATGACAAGGACACATTTCCACTCTCAGAGCTGAAAAGAAAAGAGAGGAAAGGGTGTTGTTTTAGCTGGGTCTGGGAGGAGCAAGGATCCGAGGGCAAAGGGGATACAGAATAGGAGAGGGGTGAAATATGGCAGTCCCCCACCCCCACATCTTCTAGCCTCTATCCCTCACTTCTATTGGCAAAATCCAGCCAGCAAAGCTAGCAGGCAAGGAAGCCAGGGTAACAGCTCATGGAGCCTTCAGAGGTGCCAAGAAGCCTGGGGAATGGATGGCTTCAGTTTAAAAAAGAAAAAGAAAAAAAAAACAGCACTGGGGTCAAGAGAGTACCATTGAGATTTGTTCAAGACTATCTTTACAGATGATCAGGATGATCAGATTCAGTTCATTACACTTGGGTGTTGGCAGGGAGGGGCAAATGGTTGAGTTTGCACTCTGGTCTTGAGTCATCTGTGAGATACAAGCTGAGATCTATGCGTGGGAATTCTACTGATCTGATGGATGGAGAAACAGAATTTGGGGGCTGGAAGGGACCCTTCAGAGAGCATCTAACTCTACCACTGACATGTAATGACAGGGAAACTGAGGACCAGGATGAATTTTTATTCCTTCTTCCCTCACTCCCTTTCTCCCTTAACAAGATGATGTGTATTTGAAATTTCCTCCTATGTACTAGGCTCTGTTCTCCTGATGAGAATGCAGTAGTGAACGATGAATTCCTCTTTCCTGGAGTTTATGCTCTAGTAGATGGAAAGAGACAATAAACAATAACAAAAATATATGAATGGACAGAAGGCAATATCAATATGGTGACATGAAAGAAAAAAGACAACAGGTGAGAGAGTAAAGGAGGACAGGGGGTGGGGTTAATCCTTTAGGTGGTAGACATGGAAGACTTCTCTGTTGGCACCATACAATGTGGACCTAAAGGAGTAGAGGATGAGCCATCTGACCCTCCAGGGCAAGAGCATTCTAGGGACAGGGAGGGAAGGGCTGGAGGGGGCACGGGCTGGGTGTTGAACTCTGAGACAGGGCCGGGGAGCTGGGAGGTGAGCTGGGCACCCAGCTGAAAGCCAGGCAGGGGGAGCCTTGAAGCCTTGGGGGAACTTCATGTTTCCCTCTCAAGGTGAAGGGAAACCATCTGTTTCAACAGAGCAAAGATCCTTTTGGCTGCAGTATGAGAATAAGCCAAAGGAGGGCAAGGGAGACTGGGAGCATGGTGAGGAGGCCAATAAAGTCCTGCAGGGAGGGAGAACAAGAGCTGAAGGAGTGGAGGTGGCTGATGTGGTCAGAAGTATAAGATTTGCTGATTGAGGAGACAGGGTGGTAAGACAGGACTCAAGGTTTTTGGCTACAGCATTAAGAAAGATGGATCTAGGTTTGGTGGAATAAGGAATTTTTCCTTAAAATAAGAGTTAAATGAGGAACCCATAGAATTTTCAAGATCTACTAAGTGTCTATGTAAAAAAAATACATAAATACATACCCACATATATACATCCATGTGTGTGTTTGTGTGTGTGAATGTGAAGCTCAGGGAGAGGAGCTGAAACTCAAATTTAGAGATGGTATTTAAAATCATGTGAGAATGAGGTCATCTTCAGAGTGAGTGTTGCCGAGAATGAAATTTAGTGCCGAACCCTGGAACACACTAATAATATTATTGACTTTTATTAACTTTTTTATTATCATTATGGCTTGACACTTCTTCAGCACTAAAAATGTGCCAGGCATAGTGTTAATCACTTTACATGTATAATATTACATTATTTAATTCTCATAACTCCTCAGTGAGAAATTTACTATGTTCCCATTTTTCAGATAATAAAACTAAGGCTCAGAGGAATTATTCAGACTGCTCAAGCCACACAGCTAGCATGCAGCAAACCTGGGGAACAGATGATCTGACTTCAGATGAAGTAGCAAACCTAAACTCAGAGCAAGTTTGTGGCAGAGGATGTCTGATAAGCTTCCCACTCTGCTATGCTGTCTCTGCTAATTAGGTTCTTTCACTCAGATGCAGAGTCACTCAAAAGTACAGAATCATACTGGGACAAAGAACATTCAGATATCAAGCACTCCCCAGTACCCGCCCCCAGTTGACAAACTCGATTTCATCTCTTCCTCCAACATTCTGAAGTGTTTCCCCCTCTCAAAAGCCAAGATTCTAAATCCTCTATCTTTTGTGCATCTCTGGTGTTTGTCATAGGCCTTGGTCACAGTAGCTGCTCCAGCATGGTGAACTGACTGGATAAAAGACCACTGTGCTTCACTGGGTTACCTGGGCGTGGCAGAGCATGAGAAGAGAGACCACATCCTCGTGGCTGAGATTATAGATTAGGCTAAGAAGTAACTCACCTTTTGGAAGTCCCACATGACAGAGGACTACCTAATTACATCTGTGACACATTGACTTGTCTAGGGAAATTAAGCACAATTAAGGGCATGAACTGGAGGGTGGCCAGTTTCCATTCTGGAAGTCGGTTTAGTATTGGCCTCTCTTAGAGAATGCCTGCCTCTGCCCCAACCAGGACCTCCTCCCAAAGAATGGTGTGTGTGTGTGTGTGTGTGTGTGTGTGTGTGTGTGATGTGTACCTAAGCAAGCAACACAGTCAGCATCACTTTGGCTTTCTACCACTAGCCTTCAGAGATTTGACGGAACCATAATTGGAACCTTTCAAAGAGCTATTTGGATAAACATACTGTCAGTTCTCAGTTATAAATAAACTGCTATCAGCCATCTAAAAAAGACAAAATGAGAGCAATGTACCAAAATGCAAAGGGACATACACCTCAGAATGCCAAGCTATCCAAGACCAGTTACATAATCTGTAACTTCCACTACTTCCATTTCCCAACTTGATGAGGAGCACTGGGTAAGGAAAAGTGCTCGGTCTTCATGGTCAGGCAGGCCTGAGTCAAATTTTATCTCTGCTGCTCTTCATTGGTGGTCTCAGGTGTTTCATTCCTTAGAGCCTCATCATCCTCATGTATAAAGTGGGGAGAGAAGATATCATGAACCAACATAGGAAATGGAACTTAGTGGTACTCTGTAAATAACAGCTCTTGTAGGGAAGACGGTGTTGATGGTAACAGGCCTGGTAATAAGTATGGCAATTACAATGACAGTGATGCTGGTGGTGACCAATATCATCATCCAGTGGTTGAGGACCTGTGCCGAGCCCAGGATTCTGTAGAACATAAATAAGACATCTGAGAAAGGGTTGCTGCTTTAAGGAAAAAAATTTAGTATGATTAAACTCAAATGTTTAAAAACTCAACTGTTTGTTATTAACAATAAGAATATTTATTTATTCAGTGCTTGCTATGTGCCAGGCATGGGCACAGTATTTTATATGTATTTCACTTAATCCTCACAGTACCTCTTTGAAGAACAAAGTATAATTAGCTCCACACGAAATTAGAAACCCAAGGCTAAGAAAGACAAAGAGTCTAATTCAGGATCATATAGCTGGGAAAAATACGAAGCAAGGACTGAAGTCCAGGGTACTCTGCCACCAGAGTCCCAGCTCATAACCATCACATGGTATTGCCTGTTTCCCAATCAGATGTTCAAGGCTCTTCTAAGAGGGAGGTGCTCAAGATGCTCTGAGATAGTAGGCAACTTCACAGGCTTGTGCTTATGGTTTTTATGATAAATTCACACAAATTGATAAAAGTCTATATGAGATACGCATAAAAGTGTAAGCCAGAGATGGCAAACAAGCAAATCAGAGATATTTCTTTGTTTTCCTATCATATTTCTAACATTAAATATTAGGAAGTTTCACCTCAAAACTCCAGACTTCTTCCTTTTCTTAAAAACTTGATGATCTGGAAATTCTGGATTATATTCCAGATGGACTCAATGAATTGAAGCAGTTGTTGCCTTTAACTCAGCTGTGTGTTCTTGGATTATTCCAGTTCCCAGAACTCCCTACTTCTTTTGCCAGCACATATCACATGCCTATGTTCATTGCTTGATCCTTATAGATATTTGAAGAGAGACCACCTGTTGAGGCTCAGGCACAGAACAAGGGCACAGTTCAGGATGCAGTTAGCAGAGCACAGGGTCCTACCCAAAATATGCCCACACTGAAGAAAGTGAGGAGGACCCAGACCTCTTGGGAGCTGGGCCATCTCCACTGGAGATTATGTTGCTGCTGTATTGACAGGAATCACTGCACCATCAACCATGGCCTTCACCATTGACCCATCCACTTCCCATTCTCCTTCCTGTCCTGCTCACTGGCTACTAATACTTAGTCCTATTCTTTCCCTTTTACAATAATATTCTTAGTTGCCTCTTTTGCCACCCATTGATTTTCCAATGGGTTTCCTGCTAAAGATGTTTAGGAAGGTTCTTTTTTTTTGTCCTTGTTAAAAAATATCTTACTTTCAACATTCTACAAGTAGGTTCCCAAGTTCACAAGGGAGCAGAATCCTAGAAGACTCCTTGCTAGAAGAATCCAAGCCAACAAAATCAGAGAAGCCATACCTTTAAGCCTTTTATTGAAATGGCTAGGGTTAAAGGTAGAAATAAAATAGAGAAGGAGAAACAACTTGTTGGTCCTGTGCTTCACAATTTTCATGGTACCATTACCTCTACTACTTATTTGATCCTCCAAACAGCCCAGTGAGGTAGACAGAGGATGATGGACATGTTCATTTCTCAGCAGACTTCAGCTCAGAAGTGAGGTACTTTTTCAAGGTTCAATGGCCAGTGGGTAAGAGAATTTAAGTTAGTGAGCAGCCTGACCTGGAATGAATCACCACGAGCACAGTTCAGCTCTTGCCCAACCACAGGTAGTTCACTACTTTATCACAGACCTTTGCTCTTGGAGAATTGAAACTGAAATACAGGCATCAAAGATCTTCTCATTAGACTGCTCTTCCTCCCTTCTTCACTTCCAAAAATGGCTAGTGAGCCACCATGGTGCCAGGCCCATGCTAACCCCATGCCACCCAACAACGTCCAAGAGAACAATGCCTAAAGAAGGAAACTCAAATGCTATGATAGTGCCACCTTGTATTTATAGGACTCTTTGGGATTTTCAAAGCCATTTCACAATAATCCCAGGCACTGTGTGTATGCCCATCTGACAGACAGAACTCAAGCTCTAGAAAGTGAAGAGACAAAGCCATAGAGAACAGACTTAAGCCTAGGTCTTAATATTTGGGTCCAATGATTCTTTCACTTCTGGTACTACTGGCACCTAATAGCATAGGTGCTATTATCTGGCACATAATAGGTGCTCAAGAATGCTTGGTAACTATAAACTAACATCACATTGCCTCTCAGAATGACTAAAAATACCTAAAGCCAACATTTCTCCTTTGGGGCCCAGAAAAGAAGGCTTCTCGTTATTATTTATACCTAAAGCAATATATGAGGCTACAGAGATACAAAACAAACACCTCTGCTAAGGCAGATAAAGCTTTTTGCTTGGGTTTGTTGACATTCTTCTTTGCCCAAGGACAATCTGTTAAGAAGGAGATATTTTTTCCCTATCTACTTCAAACCAAATTCCAGTCCTTAAGTCTGATATTGAATAAAAAGTAGTAAAGTAAATTGCTTCACCTTCTCATGTTCCTTTTCCCCAGGTAAATTTCCAAGTCTACCATGGGTCCAAAGAGTCTCTTCTTCAGTTTTACTTCTATTTTGCAATTCATTGGAGTACAGATTTGCAATCTGTGGGTTTCATGGGAAGCAGTGTAATAAGAAAGCTTTGGCTTGTCTTGGTTCAAATATCAGTACAGAAACAATCTTATCAGTGAGTGTTTCAAGAGCCAGTTCTGTGATTGGCTACATTGAAGGTCCTGCTACATTGGAGGTTCCGCTGTCCACTCTCCTTACTTTCAATGATCCAAGAGGATTGGCCACCTTCTACTCCTCTAATCTGCTTCTCCTTCCCTGCATAAGGTCAGGCCAGAGTCAGTTCTCCCTCTGGAAAGGGCAACCTGGATGCTGGCAGGTACCTGCCAAGATGCTGTGTGTATCACCAGGTTCTTCTTCCCCTCTTGGTCTTCCTGCCTTTCCTCTGTTCAATCATAGCTCTCCCACTCCCAGAATCAAAGGACACATTAGCTTGTGAAAAAAAACTGACAGAAAGATCATGGTCCTATAAAGCACAGAACATGGAGTTATTAGGAGCGATCACACTACTGGGTACAGGACTTCAAACTATAATCTTGGAGATAGGTAAGAAGCAAGTCATTCTCCAAGAACTCAGCTAAGCATAGCTCTCAAGGTATCCCAGAGGGAGCACAGACTCTGAGATCAGACTCCTCTGGGTTCAAGTCCACCAGCTGTTTAAACCCACCACCTGCTAGTTGTGGGGTCTCAGGCTAGTTATTCACACCTTCTAGACATTGTTCATAAAGTGTGGAAGAAAAGACTCATGTTAAAGAATTGTCATGAAGGTGAAGTGAGAGGGCACGTGTGAAGTACCTGGGACACACGGTGGCCACTCAGGAAACATTCACATCTCCTTCTTCATTCATCTCCAGTAAAAACACAATAAAAATGTTCACTCCTGCACCTTGGTGCTCTTCCTTAACTCCTCCAAAGTTTTATCAAAGGAGTTTCCTCAATCCAGTCAAAAGATCAAGTACTCTCAGTCTGTTGTCTAAACAAGATGATCAGCCTATATCCTCAGGGTTAGAAAGTGACCAATATAAATAAGTTGGTATAAAAATAAATAACCTAGTCCTTTTATTTTATATAACCTTATGGTGACTGCTATTGGAAGAGGGTGAAAGTGGACATGAAATCTAAGGAATAGAGATTCAGTGTTTCAGAATTTATTAGTATTCATTCAAAACTATCCAACAGAAAGTAACAGCTACTTTATTAGAAGAACTCCATGACTTTGGCCTCTAGAAAGGAGTAGAAATTCAAAGATTTTCTATGGTATAGACAACACAGTCCTCTAAAAACAATCTATGCTCTTTTTACTGAGTCTATACCAATTATTTAACATTTATTGACTACTTATAGTGTGCCAGATCCCAAGCTAGTAAATGACCTGTATGCATTAATGCACCAATCCTCAGAGGTAATTGTTATTAACTGCTCCCTATAAGTAGAGGTTTAGAAGCTAAATACAATTTGCCTAAGATCACCAAGCCCTACATTCTGAGGTCCTCCAGACTCTGTGCCTACAACCACCAAACTTCTAATTCCTAATTTAGTTTCCCAGGTGTGTCTGTACAAAGGAAGAAATCTCCAGAGCAGTGGAAACCAATATTCTACCCTTTTGGAAAGTTTTATGTTCCCACTACAAATCAGCCGATTGGCATTCTGATTTATAAATCTGTCTCGTGTTAGTTTCTGTATGAATTAGTGCCTGGAGCTTGAGCAACTCAGGGACAGCTGATTAAATGAAGTTTTTAAAACTGCTAAGGTGAGATGTAGGACCTGTCCTGAGCTTACCTCACTAAGGAACTGACAATTCAAGCAGGCCTGCTGGATAGAGACAGGCAACCAGCCACTTGCCTTCTTTGATGCCACTTTAAATGTGGCATGATTCAATCACAGCTCACAGAATTCCAGACAATTCAGAGGAAAAATTAGGATGATTATGTTGAAATGAACGGGATTCTGGGAGGTTTAAGAATATCATGAAGGTGAATGTAGCCAGAAATTCTAAGTTAAGGATGGCCAATCTTATCAGTTGGTGGTAGTGATTGCTGGGACCCTGCATGGAGAAGGATTCTGAGGCCACTTCTGGGTTTCATACTGGAAGAATGTCATGATTGATTAGCAATGTCTGCCTTGATTACAAAAGGTGGGTATGAGGGCCAAATGTCATATACTTACCATTCCTTCTCTACATGCTAGATTCTCAGTTGACATTGACAATTATATTGAATGAAGTGTCTAATTACACTTGGGTAGAAAAAAGCTTCTGAAAAATATTTACCAATCATAAATTACATGAAATCACTGCACTATGATAGGATTCCTACTGCTAAAATGTGCAAATTTGCAATTCCTTTTTTAGTACTTTTGTCCTTGAAGATTAGTTTCCACCTTGATTTTTAAAAAAATAAAGAAAGAAAAAATTATTTTCCATGTAAGAAATTTTGGAGGTTTATTTGAAAACTGAATTTTCTGTTAATAGATGTAGGTGTTGCTTTTGAGACATAGGTCTGTTTACCAAACATAATCACAAAATCATAAGGCAAACATTTAAAAAGATGAAAAACTTGGGTTTTACTTTACATAAATGTATCTAATTCTGAAATTAAAAATGTAAGTACTATAAATCCCCCCCCACACTGCAATTGAGCTGTCATTATTTGTATAGTATAATGTATACAAAATTTTAAATAATTTACAAATAGGCTGCTAAAATTAATAACAATTTAATGAAGTTGGTAGATATGATGTCAGTATACAAAAGAAAAAATCCAAAATGTTTTTCTCTATGCTAGCAACAATTAGGAAATGAAATTTTTAAATGCAATAACATCAAAAAAGCATAAAATATGCAAGAATAAATCTAATGAAAGATGCATAACATGTCTATACTGAAAACCACAGAACATTACTAAAATAATTTAAAGAAGGTATAAATATTAAGAACTATGTAATGTTTTGAACGACCAACAATAAAAATAAAAAATAAAATTAAAAAAAGAAGGTATAAATAAATGAAGGGCTCTATCATATTTATTGATCAAAGAAATAACTTTCCTCCCAAATTGGTCCACAGGTTCAATGCAATGTGAATCAAAATTTTAGCAAGATTCAGGGGACGAGGTGTTAAGGAGGGCAAACTTGGAGAAAAAGGAAGCTGGAAGACTTGAGATTTATTATAAGGTTAGAGTAATTTAAAAAGTGCAGTGATGGCATGAAAACAAATAAACCGATTGGTTGAAATCCAGAGAAGATCAGATGCACAGTGACCAGACTTCTGTCAATAGTGACATTATTCTGCAGTGAGAAAAGATGGCCTTTACAACAAACAGTGCTGAGTCAATCAGGTTCCCATATGGGCTCCCCTCCTGTACACCACTCACAAAAATTAACTTCAGCTGTGAAAAGAAAAGCAGCACTCGTTTAGAAGTTAACCTAGGAAAATATTTTCATCACATTGGGACAAGAATGATTTGTTCAACAGGATGTTAAAAGTACTAGCTGTGAGAAAAATATAAAAAAATCAGACAATATTAAAAATTAAAACTTCTGCTCATTGAAAGAGGTTAAGGGAATGAAAGGCAAACTCACAGAGTGGGGAAGATATTTGCATGCACATATCTAATATAGGATCTGTATCCAGAATATATTTGTTTAACTCATATAAATCAATAGGAAAAGGGTAATCTAATAGAAAACTGGGCAAAAAGACTAGCAGGCACCTTACAAAGGAGGATATGAAAATAGCCAATGTAAGAGCTAAACATCTTTCTCATCAGGGGACCCAAATTAAAACTAGATACAATACTACATTCTCATCAGAATAGCTAATTAAAAAAAAACTTGTAATCTCAAACACTGGTGAGGTGGTGGAGTAACTGGAACTCTCACAGACTCTCCTAGCAGGAAAATTTGTATAATGTTGATATTTTTTGGCATTATCTGCTAAAACTGAACACATATGAGCCCTATGATGCAGCCAATTTCACTCAAATACATAACAAACATAACTGTGTATATGTGATGTACCAGAAGACATGTACAATGATGTTCACAGCTGCATTACTTGTAATAGCAAAAGACTGGATGTGCACACATACTCATTAATAAGAAAATATACAAATACAGAATATCCACATAATGCAATGGAGAAGAAATGAGTGTCTGCTCCACACAGCAATGTGGTTGAATCTCCCAAGCACATTACTGAGTAAAAACAAATAGATACAGAAGAGCATATACTATATGATAATCTGCACAATTCCATTTATAAAAATTCAAAATCAAAATTCATTGTAGTAAGTCAAAAGAGCAGCTGTCTTTGGGTAGAATGGTCAGCCATCTGGGTTGCCCAAAAAATGTTCTGTATTTTCATGTGGATGGTGGTTTAAGACAATGATTTCACTTATTTTTAAAAAGTTGATCTTTAGTGGTAGAAGTCAGAATCGTGGGAGTGGTGATTATGAAGGAGCACAGGAGGTTTTGTGAGCTGCTGGTAGTCTTGATATAGGTAGCGGGGACTTGGGCACATTCCCTCTGTACATTCATCAAGCTGCTCACTAAGGGTTTCTGCCCCTTTTGGTATGGATTTATTTGTTTTTTTATTTCAAAAAACTTTTGCTCAAAAAAAAAAAAAAGCACTTCAGTGGGTGCTCTCTCATTTAATTCTCAAATGTCCCATGAAAATTGTTCTTACTGTTAGGCACAGTGGCACATATGCTTATAATCCCAGAGGCTTGAGAGGCTGAGGCAGGAGCATCCCAAATTCAAAACCAGGCTCAGCAACTTAGCAAGACCCTGTCTGTAAATGAAAAAAAAAAAAAAATTATAGGAGCTGTGGAAGTTGCTCAGTGGTTAAGGACCCCTGGATTTTATTCTTGGTAACAGAAGGGGGAAAAAAAAAGAAAAGAAAATTGGTCTATGACCCTCCCCCTCCCCAATTTTACAGATGAATGATCTGAGCCCTATCAAGTTCAAGGGTCTTAATCAAGCTTAAACAGCTAGTAAGTTATAAATCTGGGATTCCAGGGCTTGTAGTCTGTCAAATTGTCCCTGACATCTGGTCACATATGCACTCAGAAAGCTACACACTTTCCACCTACCCAGCCAGTTCCTCTTAGCCTCTCAGCCTAACAGAGGGATGCTGTGAATTACCTTTTCCTCCACCCATCAGCCTCTAGGGCTGAGGAGGGGCCGGTTTGTTTGCCTTGGATCTCAGGGAAATACTGTGGCCAGCACACACTGGATTTCCTGTAACTGGAAAAGAGTGATGTAATGGCATTGACAAGTGTGGAAAACAGCCCTCACCGTGAGCAGTGTGTCATGGCTGCCTCAGACAGGCCCTCGGCTGGCCTGTTCCGCCATGCACCTCTGGCGCACACACCCCTTCACACTCCTCTCCAAGCCCCCAAGACTGCTCTCTTCTAAGAACTCCAGGAGGGAAAACATTAACGTTTCGTTCATTCTAGAACACTGCCTTTTCCCAAAAACAGAGGGCAGCCTATCAGCTACTAATGTTTCCTGGTGTGAGTTGGAAAATGAGAAGGGACATTTTGTTGGAAATCCTGCAGAGATTTTTCAGAGACCTCATGAGGAGTGACTGGTTCCTGCCATTTCTTCAAGACTGTAAGTAAATCCAAGTAAGCAGGAGGCAGTGAGGTCCAAGAAACAGGGGAGCATTCTCATGTTGGGAGATTAGGAGCCTCTTCCACTCACATAGCAAAGGAGGGGCCAGACTCAGGAAGAAGCCTTCAGCTCCTTCAGAAAGGTAAGTGTGGGATGTGAGCAGCAGGAGACACAGTGTAACAAAGAAGGAGGCCTGGAGCTCCCTGGTCAGTTACTGATCAGGCTAAACAGTTCCTGGTTTTGTGTTCTGACTCTTCCCACCAAGAAGGACTCAAGTTCCTAGTGCACAGCCTACTAACATCTCTAGAAAAATCACCAAGACCCAAAGATTTGCCTCATCCAGAAATTTTCCATTGGGTTCCTCTGCATTCACACTACCATGACCCATTCTTGTCACTTACCTACTCAGCTGCATTTTATTTTTTGTTCACCATTCTTTGGTTCACTCACATTCATTTAACAAATGCTTTTTGGTATCTTCTGTGTGCTCTTAGAAATTCCCTGTGAACAAGAGACAATCATCTTCTCTTCCCCAGGTCACACAGTTAAGTGTTCCTAATTCAATTTCTAAATGTAATTACATCCAGATAGCATTTACTGAATGCCTGCTATGTGCTGGGCACTATCATAACCCTTTTACGTGTATTATCTTATTAATCCTGACAATACTGCAGGGAAACTTCTAATTTTTATAGGTCAAGAAACTGAGGCACAAAAGCTAAAGGTAATTTCCCTTTGGCTCCATAGCTAGAAAGTGACTCAGCTAGGATTTAAGCCAGCAAGTCCTGTTTCATGGTCCATGCTCTTAACTGCTTAATATGCCTAGGTAGAGGAATATAAAAAAGCTCTGGAATTCTATAAACCAATATCAATCAAAGTCAGGTTGTTATTTGGAGGTAGAAAGAGAGTAGAATGATTAGTAATCTTTATTATTTATTCTTATTATATATTCTATATTCTTGCGCACACATGTTTTCTCTCCCCCCCCCAACATATTACATTTATAATCAGAAAAAAAGTGGGTAAAGAAAGCATGTGCAGAGTAGGTTTGCAGGAGTGAGCCAGCTAAAGGGCCACTGAGGGTTAAGGCTGGGTAGAGACATCTCTCCCTCAGGAAGTGCCACACAAGCGAGAGGGGAGTCTTCAACCCAGGAGTGGCTCAGCAACTCTGCCCAGCCAGAAGCCTTTTGATGTCATAGTGTGGTATTCACAAATAGGAAGATTCTAAAGTAGGTAAGATTTTTAGTGACCGTGCTGGCCTCATGGGAACAATATGTGCCCAGGGAACAAACATGTTGCATAACCACCAGCTCTGAGAAGGTTAACTGCACAAAAATACCTGCTGCAGAGGCTCCATGTCAGCTCAGTTGCTGTGACAGGTTGCCAATGACCCAGGCTGTAGAGACCTCAACAACCATTACCGTTCTGTGGAGTAGACAATTATGTTATTCTTACTTCAGTGACGTTCTCTTACTTCAGTGACGTTCTCTTATTCCCATGTCTGTAAGTTTATTTAAAGCAATAAAGGATGA
Source organism: Spermophilus citellus (assembly GCF_964194105.1). Classification (NCBI taxonomy): domain Eukaryota; kingdom Metazoa; phylum Chordata; class Mammalia; order Rodentia; family Sciuridae; genus Spermophilus; species Spermophilus citellus. The sequence continues at coordinate 187,427,053 of NC_138182.1, forward strand.
GTGCTATTTTACTCACTCAAAAGAAAGGACATCTAATTAAGCAATTCATTCTGTGGCAGGTATTGTATCCTTTATGTCTTTTCATAAAACAAACATATGAGGTAAAATATGACTATTCCCATTTTACAGATAAGAAAATTGAAGCTTGGAGAGATCAAGTAACTTGTCAAATAGCAGTTTTCCAGGATATGGCCTGAGAATCAACAAGAAACTCACCTTTTAAAAAATGGACTAAACTTAAGGGGGGAAAAAAAAAACATTGGTCAAAAGAAAATGCATCTTCAACTTCTCCACTGAAAATATCGAAAATGAAGAAACTGGAGAGGGCACCCAGTCTTTGGAAAATTCATTTGCTTTTCATACAGTACACCTGATACCTTATTTGCTCAACTAATGATATTTTTAAGCCAAAATAACACTTTTCATGGCCTGATGTGGGTAGGTTACATTTGTAAGTTATATTTTATCCTAAGTGCAACAGGAAGTCATTGAAAGGTTTTTGGCAGAGACTGACCTGGCCTGATTGGTGTTTGAAGTTCACACTGGGAGCTGAGGGGATAATGGATTGTCTGTCTTCTCAGGAGGCAGGAGATACCATTCTTATTTGCTATTTATGTACTTATACCTGCCTGTGCCCATGGGAGTGCCAGCTCTGTGGAAGTAGGGATCTCATCTAATTTTGCCACTGCCATGTCACTAGTAGCTGGAAAAGTGCCTGGTCCAGAGTAGGCCCAATAAATATTTGTTGAATGAGTGAGTGAATTAATTAAAATGAAAAGAACAGAAGGAGGGAGGCAGGAATCACACAAATGAACATGAAGGTGAGTCTAAGGGGAAAAAACCACCCAGTGCAGAGAAAGCACCTCTGGGGCTGGGGGCAGTAAAGGGTGGGGCCTAGAGGTAGCCATGACAAGAAGTGGATGCAGATCCACCAACAGGACCTGCTGACCTACTGGACATGGCCACTGAAGGAAGACATTTGGTATTGAGATGAGCTTCGATCCCTCAGCCCTCCAGGGGACACATGAGTTCAAGATGAGTGAGTGAGTGACTGTTTTCCAGGTTGTTTATTGGCTATTGGTATAGAAAAGCTGCAGAACTGCAAGCATGACTTTCCAAATAATGAGATTCTATCACTGTAAATAGGAGAATAAAAGGGCTATTTTTCTAGCATCTCTCAGACAGTTGGTAGCAGTCTCTCTGTGATGCTTTCTTCACCACTTTGTCCCTTCATCTCCTGGTGTTTCTGTAAGGTTTCCACAGCCAGGTTTCCATGACATCACAGCGGTCTGTTTCATCCATTCTGTCAAAAAAAAATAACTGGTTGTGGTGGAGGGAGTGCTTTTCCTGCTTGTGAACAAATGTGTCCACTCTCCACACCCCAACACACACACACACACACACACACACACACACACACACACACGAAACCACCTCTGCTCCTAACACTGATGTGGGTACACAGGTATTTACAACTGTCAATTGACTTGCCCAGTTGGGTTGAAACAGCTTTCCTATTTTACAGAATGGCCCATCGGATTAGTATTCATAAAGAGCACTTTCGGAGTTAAGGGTTCTTCCATTCTTGACTCTCAAAGTGATTCTCTTCAGATTTGTTGCTAAAGTCAGACACTATTGTTTTACAAATCAAGAATAAAATTCCTTTTATATGACTGTTCTCAAAGACCTGCTGTCATTTGACTGTCCTGATTTCAAAAGCTGTAATAGACGAGACTGTTTTCATACATGTATATGAAGCATGTTTTCCTTTTTTCCTTCAATCTCCCCATTCAGAATTTGTTGGCCAGCCAGCCCCCTGCAATGGGTCTTATTCGGGATGTTCATTTCTGTGACATGGATGTTTTGGCTGAGCTCACAAAGGGTTCATTTACAAGTTTTGGAAAGTCTTCATTCTCTAGATCCAAGACGTGCCCTTCTGTGGCACAGTGGGCTATTGAATCCCTGCCATGGTGACTGGTGGATGCGTGTCACTGTCAACATTCTCAAACCATAAAGCTATGGTGATTGAATAAATAACATAAGCTCTCAGTCACACCAGGCACCAGGCTTGACTATAGCATACTGGCTTTCTGAAGTGGGTGCCTCTGCAGAAAGTGGGCAACTCATGAAAACAATTGACAGGCTGTGGTGTCTTCTTAGGCCAAATGCTCCTGCAAGGCAGAAGTCACATAAAACACATCTTAATCATCGGAACTCTTTGTGAATCAGATAACAGAGTGAACGTGCAAGGGGTTCTCTTATACCAACGATGTTTTGGAGGTCCAGAAATGTCCACAGGAATTGTCATTGTTCTAACTCAGTGCATTACACATCCAGTATCTATTGATTTTCCCATTCGTCCCCATAGAAGTGGACTTCTAGCAACTTTCAGAGCACTACAGAGGACCAAACCAGGCACCAAGCTGGGCAGCCTTATGGGTCCAGCTGGGAATTTTGTAGCCACCTTCCTGATGTCTGCAGGGTGGACATGTACATATATTTAAGTGTCTCATTTTCATAAAGAGCTCGGTGAAGGAACTCTTTGATAAATAGTTCACATAAATAAATGAATGTTTCATTTTTGAAAGGTCTCTTTGGAAGTTGTTTTGCCATGGTTGTACATAGGACCCCGAACAAGAATGTGGGATGATTTTAATGGACTTGTTTTTAAAATATTTAAACATTTCCCTCAATGACTTTTGGGCATTTTTGTTTGTTTGTTTGTTGTAGTGTGTTTCAGGGGTAAGATAAGGGGATCATATCTAATCATGCTTAGAATTCTTCAAAGTTGTCCCTTTACATATATTTCTTGCCATGGTTTCCAAAGCCCTGAACATTTGGACCTTTCTTTTTCTAGTTTCAACCTGAACAACTTGACTCTCTTTCTCTGTGGTCTACCTAAATGTCATTTTTTCAATTCCTTGACACTTTTCCTCCCTGCCACTCCAGAGCCTTTACATATAGTACCAGTGCTGGAAAGTCACACCACATATGCATATTCACGCACACACACACACACCACATTCACATATGCACCCCCACATCCTCACCATGCATATACCTGTCCACAAATACACACTCACCAGCCACATACTCACTCGTCATTCACTCACTCACTTCTACCAGTTAACCATTAGTCATCCTTCTGATTTCAATTCAAGCAGCAGTTTTGCAGGAAATCCTATCCTATGCCTCCTGGGTTAGATCAGGCTTTTAGCTTTTACATTCTCCAGGAACTATTCTTTTCCTTCAGAGCATTCAACTTAGTCAGAAATTATATAATTATTTGGATAATGCTTCATTAATGTTAACCTCCACCCTAGAGTGTGTAAACCCTCTGAGAACAGAGCCTGGGTCTATTTTTGCTCACCACTGTATCCTCAGCCTGATACACAGAGTCTGGCACATGGACGGCATGCAGTAAATATTGGCTTAATGGATAAACTGACGCAACACATGGATGAAGTTATAACAGAAACCTGAGCATATGTGTCTGCGCATGTCTATGTGTGTCTTTCAGGGAATGAGAATGTTGCTAATGGAACTCAAAGAAGATATTTTCAGTTTTCTTTAATTGTGACTGTTCTGCAACATGGAAAGTAGAAATGCCAGTATTCTTCATATGAATCAATTTGTTTGCTAATTTTGCTTAAGAAATCAGCATTCATTCAGTCACATAAACACTATGAATGATTCATATGCCTCTGGTTAACATTCAAGGAAGAAAATTTATTTATACAACTTACAACTATCATATAAATACCATGTCTTGTTAACTATGTGCCTGTGTTCATTTCAACTTAATCACAGAAACAGCAATTACTCCTCTCTAACACCATTAACAACCTCCTAATGTGCCAGAGAGAAATTACTCAATAAACAAATATTTAATACATTAGAAGTGACCAATTGAGGGTTATATTATACACTCTGGTTGTCCAGTAGCAGTGGCCTTCCTTCACTTGCCCTTTGTCACTCTACCTCCCCCACCATGAAACAGCCTGTGGAATTTGGGACCATTCCAAATAGATAGGATGAAGAGCACAAATACATACACTGAAGCTTAAGGAGAAATGATATGGGAAGGCCCCGTCACCCACAACTGACTGGTACAATACAGCTGGGAATGCATTTTTGATCATGTACCAGATAATTCAAATAGTTGCAGAATGGAGAAAGGTTGATAAAAAGCACATGGGGAATCAGAGAGCTTAAAATAGTCAAGATTGCATACCAAGGCCGGATTTCAGCTCCAGCTACCAGTGGTTCTTGCCCATCCAAAAGTTGGCTTAGGGAGAAATGGTCAAAGCATAATTCTACCAATAAATTTACATTGAAATATAGAAACTAAGGGCCTTAACAATTACCTTATATTTTGGCTTCCAAGGACATACTTTGACACTTGCCTACAGGGTCCAACTATCCATGAAATCATAGGAATTACACTCTGTGGTTCATGAGCAATGCCCTTTCACAGGACACATTCTCTGAGGACTATGTTGGTGACTTCTAGAAGAGTAGGCATCAAGCAGTCATAATACAGTATTGCATTATAGCTTCCATTTTATTTTAAAATCTGTCAATCTTGGAATAACTCGTTATTTAAAATCTGAATTAATTTGCATGGATTTGCCATCATAGGAATTATTCTCTTAAATTCATTATTTGAGATATTTTAAAAAACAAAAGTTTTATATATATATATATATGTATATATGTATGCATATGTGTGTGTGTATATATATATATATCTACATATCAATATGTATACATCTATATAAATACACATTGAAATAGCTACATTAAGTAGTACAGATATTTATAAATTAAAATGTTAAGTCCCTCATTTCTCCTTCCCTTGCTGCATATTATTTCCCATTCTCCAGAGATATTCAGCACTGATAATTTGATGTATTTATTTTTACTTTTACACAATAGGATTCTACCATGTATACAGTTCTGCAACCTACTTTGGTAGTTGCATAAGATATATTTCAAATACCATTGAGAAAACTGGGTGAAGTATATGAGATTTACTGCACTCTTTTTTCTGTCAAATGAGTTCATAAATATTTTAAAATAAAATGCTTTTCTAAAAACAATAAACTTTTCACTTGAAAATGTATCTTAGTCTATACAACTTTAATACTTTACAACTACCTCATTCTATTGAATTTATTGTTAGGATATGTGATAATTCTTTGAACCAGTCTCCTATTGAAGGACAGCTAGTTGTTTTGTTTTTGTTTTTAATTATTACAGTAATGATACCATGGACAATCTTATACTTTTGCCTCCAGTTGTGATGTAATTTGACAGGCTGAGCTCCTCCTGTTTCCATCATCCTTACTGTCAGGTAAATGTCTAAATTTTACAACCTCAGGCAATTGTGTGAGGAAAGTTTTAGAATTAGCACATTTACATTTGGGTAAGAAACATCAAGTCAGAGCAGACATAAGCAACTTACTGAAGGGTTTGTGTCTGCTCCTCCAAAGCTGCCTCTGCTGTCCAGCCACGCCCGCACCAGGCAGATGCACGTGCTCATCAGATCCTTTCCATGTGTTCAAAAAAGTGTTTAGGAGGCTCGCATGACTGAGCAGCCTTCAACCTTGACACAATCAAACAAACAAAACCATCTGCAAGTTCAACAAAGAGGAGAGAAGGAGCTTCCCCAAGCTAGATGAAAACATAAGCAAAGAAATGATGAACTTCTAAAAACAATTGCTTAAAACTGTGCAGTAGGCAGGCCTTCTAAATTTGGCATCTCTTCCTATTTGATGACCAGTGACAGGTTTCATCAGAATTCCATGTTTCACCCTTAGGATGAAGCCAGACTTGTTTTGAATATTAATTTCTGTCATTATAATAACATATCCACTTTTACATTTATTAATGTGATAAATTTAGGAGCCCTGACTATGTGAAGGGCACTGTGCCATAAGTACTGGGTTACAAGATAAATAAGTCAACTCCTGCACCCCCCCCCCCAAAAGCTCTGCCTAGACCAGCAGGCCTTAGACATGGACCCCTTTGGGAATTTAATAAAAACTGTGAAACTAAAGAAATATGTTTGCACATATACCCCAAAAACTTTACCAATGATCTTAAGAGTACCCCCAAATTTGGAAAACAAAACTCTTCATCCATGAACCTAGGTTTAGTCTTACTATTACAAGTGCAAAATGGGCAACAAGAAGAATTAGAGGATTCTCCACTCAGGAGGAGTGCAGTCCTGCCATATGGTCTTCTGCTTGACTTGTTTTCTCATGTAGACATTTTCCTGTAGCAAACATAGTCCATTTTTGTCAGATGAGACATTAAACTCAGAGAGGCAGCATGGCTGGCCCAAGGCCACTCAGCTAAATGCTGACAAGACCCTGACCACAACCCATCAAACAGAGATAAAAAGTTCTATCAAATTCATGAAGTTTTCCATATGGATGTTTTTTAGATCTTCTTTCTCCCTGCCCCCATTACTTCTTCCCCCATATATGTTTGTACAATGAGTTTCCTTGTTATATTACATATTCCTCAGTGCTTAGCAAAGGGCCTGGTACATAGTCAGTACTCAGTGACTCTTGGGTGAATAAAAGTTCATTATACGGAGAAAGAGATTAGAGAGATTAGCTTCCACTAAGTGTGTTTCTCAGTTCATGTTCTATCTTCAAAGATTATCTCTGGGACATGAATCAGTTCTTTGACACGTTACTCTTTGTTTCTCCTGTAATCCCCACTCATCCTGCGTGCACATGTGCGTGTGCGTGCACACACACACACACACACACACACAGACACTTTTTAAACTGATATGTGATAAGTAAAACCAAGATGAATTGAATCTAGTTTAAACATCTAACACTAAGCAGCCTTTCACTCCACAAAATGAAAAAATTTTCCATCTTATATGCCAAAATAGAAAAAACTTAACCAATAATTTAATTATTTAAATTAGTTACAGAGTTTGAATTTTTTTTCAGCTAAAAGCTTATTGAGAAAAAAGAAAAAAAAAAGAAGAAGAAAAAGCCAAACTGTAACTTACCAACTAACCCAAGCCAAATAACACTTTGGAAAGCAATGTGGTTACAAAAGCAATAAATGAATGGCTTAGCCCTTCTTGTGTCTTAGAAATTGGACCCACCATTGCCAAGAAGGAGTAAAGAAATGAGTCTGTATTTCATTTAACTGCACTAAATTCCTTGAGGGTAAGATCTATTTCTGATCCATATTGTATTCTAGAGGATTGTCTGGCACATAGTGAATGCTCAGTAAGTTTTTATTAAATTAAATTAGATTTTTGCAAAATTTGTACATATCTGTAATATATATCTATATGTGTACATATTGTATAAATATACTGGGTAGGTAGATATGCTAAAATATAAGCTGTATCTCATATCTTCTCATATGCAAACTGTAAAGAGCCCATACTCCTCATTTGTGTGAGACCACAGCTACTCGGTTGGTTTATGGAATTCCATCTGGTAGGGGGCTGGGCAGAGTAACTCAGGGTAGAGCACTTACCTGGCATGTTCCTACTCTGGTTAAAGCACCCTGTATAGTACCGATTTTTTTGAATACTGTCTCTGAGATATTTTCCTAAATGCACAGATAAAATGATCCACTATGGTTTGCAGCTAGTATCAATTTTATGCTCAAGCCAAGTCTGGAGCCAATATCACTCAGCCTTGGCCAGGAACTTTCACTCTTCCATATATCCCACCCACTCAGCCCAGGGGGCCTCTACTGCTCCATGCTGAGCTAAGTGTAGCTCTCCACTGCAGGCTGTTACCCCACCTGTATGGTTTTTTCCTACTATTCACTTTACGTGTGGTAGGTAATTCAGGTCAACAAGGGCTGACCAGAGTAACAGGTTGAAGAGCTGGACTTACACAAAGAAGCAAATGGAGGGTAAATCATGAGGCTGAAACACCAGCTTTATGGAGCCTCAGAGTGTTTTCAAGCAAGTGATTGACAAGACAGAGGACTAAGATGAGCAGGTAACTGGAGATTGATGGAAGCTATGCAACACGATTAAGAGTGTATGAAATGTCACTGTGGCCTGGGAGGATGACCTGTAGTTGGAAGCAACTGGGTCCCAAAATAATGCAGGACTCAGAGGAATCAAAGGACCCAGGAGAGCAATCATGAAGGCATGTCCCAGAAACACACTTCAGCTGCTCCTTGGTGAGCCAGTTCAGTCAGAATTTTCGGGAATATCTGGCTTGCTTGTCATACGAAGTTCTTAGATTTCTTACAACTTAGAAGCATCTAAGCATCCTGTTCCAGGAACAGCAAGACAACCCTGGAAAGGTTTCCCTGCTACCTTCTTATCCAAATTACCTTTGCAACAAGAAAAAAAATGAAATGGGCAAAACACTTGGCACCACTGTAACACTCAAACCACAATAATTCTCCTTTCTCTAAAATCACCTCAGGGCTCTCAGAAAGGGGATCAGGCCAAACCCACATCTCCTCCATGTGTTCTCTGGACCCACACTAGCTAGACTGAAATGTGGTCTCTTCACCAGCACCTAATGTAGCATCCCAGCACTTAATAAATATTTAGCACTATCAAATGTACTTTCAGGAAACAGCTTGGAAATGAGTTGCCTCATTTTTAAGCAGCTGCTTGAGAATTGTGCATTTTGCAAAAGCTAAATGGACTCGTTAATAAAAATAAACGATTCCATGTGTTACATGATATTCTTTTAGTGTTACTTTCAAAGCCGCATGCCTGAGAAAATAGCTCCCTTAATAAGACAGAATGACTCCATTTTTTTAAATTAAAATGATAGTGAAATCCATCTGTACATTCCACAAAGGTCTGAGCACCTTTCATATGCTCAGTACTGTTGTGAGCACTGAGATGGTAGCAATGAATGAAGTAGATGAACTTTCATGGTGATTGCATTTTGGAAAGCAAAAGTACAAACACAAATAAATAAATATGTGTCAGATGCCATAAAGAAGAAAGTAGAGAAGAGGGTGAAGAAAGATGAAAAATGTGTTTTTATAAGTAATATATGACATCCCAGAAGAGGTGAGACTCAAGAGACCAAAATGAATTAATTGAAATGGCAAAATGAATATACAATATGTAATATGGTTATATGAATAATCAGAGGGAGTTCCAGGTAGTTGGGAAAGTAATCACAAATGCCCTGAGGATTGAGCATGTATGTTTGGCCACAGGCAAGGAACATTGGCAAGGAGGCCAGTATGTTTGGATGAATGAGAAGGAAAGTGTGAAAGGATGTTGGAGCGGTAACAGGAAGTCAGATTTTGCCAGGCTTGATAAGCCACGATGAGAACTTTGGGTGTCATTCCGGATGCGACGGAAAATTACTATTAGCTTTTGAGTAAGGCAAGACTGCATGAAACTTAAGATACCCCAAATAACATCGGAGACTTCTGTTCTGAGTCAAAGGTGGACTGGAGTTCAGAGAACCCCAAACTGGTTCTATAAGTGCTGGCCTCAGATATAAAATGTATGCACATTCAACTGGCAAAAATATAAAGGAATTCCTTGGAGGCTGAAAATATAAGTCCAGCAGGGTAAGCAAGCAGTGAAGAAGTGTTTGCCATGGGATTGTCTGCAAATTCCTGCTGTCTTAGAATCTGGATTTTAAAAGTTCTTTCCTCTAGGAGATGAGGGTAAATCATGACATCTGAGCCAAGTAGGCCAACAGGTGAGTGAGTACTTATACAGTCATGGCACTTATAATCGAAAACAACTATCCAATAGAGGGAGATTGGGAAGAAATGCCTGATGGGTTAAGGCCTCAGATGGTATATTTAAAGAGAGAGAGATTCTCTAAGAATTTCTATGTACACAGGTATAATACTGCAATCACACAAATTTAGGGATATAGTCATAAAACTTTTGAGACATAAAAAGAATAAAGGGTATGGGGTCAAGAGTTCTTCTAGAAGCCCAATTAAGCAAACAAAAATCTTCTCTCTCTCTCTCTCTCTCTCTCTCTCTTTCTCTTATATATATAAAATTATGTATTATATATATGTATGTATATATATATATATGTGTGTGTGTATATATATATATATATATATATATATATATATGCAAGTATATATTATTGTTAGTTTCAAAGCCACATGCCTGAGAAAATAGCTCCCTTAATAAGAAGGAATGATTCCTTTTTCTGTTATTATTATCAAAATGATGGTGAAATCCATCTGTCAATTCCACAAAGGTAGAATACAAACTATATGTATGTGTGTGTGTGTGTGTGTGTGTGTACACAAACTATAATACATGTAATGACAAGTTGACGAGTACAAATAAATGATATTAGAAATACAAAAGGGAGCATAATTAACATTGTGCAGATGTTAAAAAAGATAAGAGTCTGACAAAAGATTCACATCCAGAACATATGAAGAACTCTTATAATTCAATAAGAAAACAATCCAATAAAAATAAAAATGGGCATATGTATAAACAATGGGCAAATGATTTGGACATATTCCTCACAAAGAAGATACAGGAGCAATACCCAATATCAGTGATCAGTAAAACCACAATTTGATTTGCCTAAAGATATATTAGACCACCTTCAATTCTTAAAATTATAGGGAGAAAATCTGATAATATCAAGTGGTGACAAGGATGTAAAGGAATTCGGACTCTCATGTATTACTGATGGAAATTAAAATGATACAGCCACTTTGGAGAACAGTTTGGCAATTTTTCAAAATGTTAAACATGTACTTTCCACATAAGCTAGAAATTCCACTCCTCATTATCTACCCAAGAGAAATGAAAGGCATATTCACACAAAGACACAGTGTTCACAGCAGTCTTTATATATAACAGCCAAATATTTGGAAGTAACCCAAGTTCCCATCAACTAGAGAATGGATGAACCAAAGTGATATATCCATTTAATGGAACACTTCTACACCATAAAGAAACATAAACTACTGATATTCACAGCAACGTGGATGAAAACATCATACTAACTTCTTAGTCTGTATTTTGTTGTCGCTGTTGTTGTATAACAAAATACTTTAGATCAAGTGATTTATAAAGAACAGAAGTTCATATGGCCCACAGTTTTAGAGACTGGGAAGTCCAAAAGCATGGCACCAGCTTCTGCCCAGCTGGTGCCATACCACCACATCAGTATCAAGCAAGGACATCAAAACTTGGCGAGGGCCTTCATAGTGCATACTTCATACGCTCTTGCCTCTTCTTATGAAAATGCTAATGCCATAATGGGAACCACACGTTCATGGTCTCATCTAATCCTAATTATCTCTCAAAGATTCAACCTTCAAAAACATTGCATATGAATTTGGGATCAAGTTTCTAACACATGAACTTTTTGTGAACACATTCAAACCATAGCACCAGTTAAAAGAATCCTGAAACAAAAAACAAATATCATGATTCTAACTATATTAAATTCTGAAAAAGGTAAAACTGTAGGGACACCTGTTGGTTGTCTAGATACAAGAATTAAAGACAAAAGAACATGAGCAATTTTTTTGAGGCAATCAGAGTACTTTCCAGCCTAGTATAGTGTTGTTTGCTTGAGCGCAGTTATCAAAACTCACTGAACCTTACACTTAAAATGGTTAAATGTTATTTTCTTTAAATTACATAATAAAGTTTTAAACATTCTAAAAATATAACAAGATGAAAACAGTATAAACAGCATTATGTTAAATTTGAAAATAGGTAAAATGGGGTGTCAAAATTGCAAAACCCAATCCTGGGAAAACAGAACATTACACTATTACTATTAAGGAAAATTAACTGGCAGTTTAAATATCCCTTAAGGATTACACGGGTTCACTTTTACAGATGAATTCCATCAACATTCAGGAAGGGAGTAAACCATGATTGCCAAGCAGAGGGAACAAGGTGGGGACAGGGTGTGAGGCATTCAAAGAGCCCTCCTCTTACCATGGGGACCCAACAGAGAAGGGCTGAAGAAACTATCAATCGCCTCACCTCTGACCTCTGTGTTGTCATAACCCATCCTGCCCCTCCCTCCATCTCTAAGAAGCTCTTTCCAGGCCTGAAGATCCAATTCAGATTGCTCTCCCTCCCACACCCAGCCCACTGGGACCTTTCTGTCCCCTCTGTTGTGAAAGTATTTTGCACCTCTAATCTGATATATCAGCCACAATCTTCTGTTTACCAAATAGTAACTCAGGTATTTCATATTACAAGATAACAAACTGAAAGGTGAAGGGTTACTGAGCAAATTGTTTTGAATGGACTGTCTCAATGACTGGCATCAAGGGCTTTTCTAGAACTGCTTGCAGATTGTGATCTGAAGGAAACCTGCATTGTTGTTGGTTTTATTTTATTCCATGACATCACAGTGAAGTGAATGGCCATTGTTGAACCAACAGAGAAATCAAAATACAAAATCTTTAAAACTTGGCCTTTGGGATGAACCCCACCCCATGTGCTTCAAAACAAAATACATGGAACTGGACAACATCATGTTAAGTGAAATAAGCCAGATTCAGAAAGTCAAAGGGTCAAGTGTTTTCCCTTGTGTGTGGAGGCTAGAGATAAGGGGGGAGGGGGGTCATGTAAATAGAAAGGAGACCTATAGAGTAGCAGATAAGGATTAGGGGGAGAGAAGAGGTGAGGGAAAGAAGGGGTATAGGGGAATGAAATTGACCAAATTGTGCTGTGTGCAGGTATGAATACATCACAATGAAGCCTACTATTATGTATAATTATAATTCACCAATTAAAAATAATTTTTAAAACTAGTATGGATATCCCACCCTCTCCCACATCTTTCCTCTCTAGCAAATTTTGCCTGTGTAGGTGTGAAGAGGAGTTATTGCCCACTGGGCTGCCCTTCTGCTGTTAAAACATCAGTTTGCACATTAGCTTGTGTACCACGGAGCAAATTCATCTGTATGTGCATGGAAATCAGTTCTCATATTCCCTGCTACATCCACATCAGAAAAATGAATAATTTTGTACAATTTAGAGTAAGTAATGCTGTTCCCCTCCTGGCTTAAAAGAAGTATGGAGTGGTAGAAAGAGCACTGGACTTGGAGTTCCCAGGAAGTAAACTGCAGTGAACTTGGGGAAATCTCCTACATTTTTAGAGCCTCAGTTTTCTCATCTTCAAGGAGGTGATAATGTCATTTACCCACTCTATCTCATTTGCTCTGGGAAGGATCAGATGGGCCAACAGCTGTGCTACCCACTGGAGAAGCATAAAGCTCTGTCCCAAGCCATGTTTCTTACTAAGAGAAACCAACACAAGCTGATAAACATCTCCCTTCTCTCATGCTTCAATCCTTCAAACCTGCTGTCATCTACCAGAGAAGAGTTAGTGACTGTGCCATGCCCAGAAAGTTCATTGAGGACACTGTCAGTTTTAGACAGTTAAGATTAATCCATTAGTGAAATTTATCACCTTCCTCCAGCATCTTTCAACATCATCCAAAAGTCTATCTTCTTAAAAGATAACAACTGCCCTTAAATAAAAATAATTGTATCTGTGTTGGTTACAACACCTGGCAATTCTGTTCTCAGGATCACCAAAATGCATCCTCTGCATATTTCCAGGGTTCGATTAAGTTAAAAACTTGTGCAGTATCTCTTGGTTATTAGTAGTTCAGCCTGGCTCAAGGGTGCATGCCTATGATCCCAGGGACTCCACAGGCAGAGGACTGCAAGTTCCAGGCCAGATTCAGCAACTTAGCCAGGCCCTAAGCAACTTCACGAGATCCTATCACAAAATGGCTGGGGATGTAGCTCAGTGGCAAAATGCCCTGGGTTCAATCCCTAGTACAAAAAAAAAAAAAAAATCCTCTTTTAAAAAATCCTCAGTCACTAATATGGCATTATGTAAAAATGTGGATGTGTAACCGATGTGATTCTGCAACTTGTATTTGGGGTAAAAATGGGAGTTCATAACCCACTTGAATCAAATGTATGAAAGATGATATGTCAAGAGCTTTGTAATGTTTTGAACAACCAATAAAAAATAAAATAAAATAAAATAAAATAATAAAAAATCCTCTTCAGTAAATACATGTCTGAGATATGTGGAGATGCTTTTATTTTATTTTATTTTATTTTTCATTGTTTATTGTTGACCTTTGGAGATAGAAATCATTCCCCACTATTATATTTCTCTATAACTCAGACATTGAAATACTATATGGCATTTTAAACTATGATTGAGGACCTTAATTTACTAATATGTAGACATTAATTAGATGGTTAAATTTTAAATTTTAAAAATTGCATTTTATGAAGCAGTGTTGTGGTGTGATTTCAGTCTTGTAGTAGGAAGTGTTTGCTTGAATTATCACACAGCTTAAAATCTGGATAGAAGCAACTCAGAGAGGCAATTAAGTGATAGACTTTTGTACCAGATTGACATGGATTCAAATTCATCCTCTGCCTGGCTGGACAACCTTGGGCAGGTTGTTCAATCTTCATCAGTCTCATTTTTTTTTTTTTTGTATTTAAAAGAAATAATGATGGACTGTTCCCTGAAGTTGTTATGGGGATTAAATTGACAGTGCATTAAGCACTTAGCACAGCACCTGGCCCCCAGTACCTGATCTATGATGATAGTCATTATTATCATTATGACAGGAGATAAAGGTCAGTTGCTATCACCTCTGGGTATGGGCTCAAAAATGGGTTTTTTCAGTGCTTCTTTGGACTCCATCCCCACCTTAGTCAATCATTCTGAAGTGTTAATATGTTCTTGTGTAGGTTTTTGTTGTTGTTGTTGTCTGTTTTTGTAGATGCATATTGCAAAATAGGTATTATTTTGTAATATGTTTTCAAAAGTATGTGAAACTACCCTGCATTTCATTGATCTTACTTTTTTCCCTAGGCAGTTCTGAAGGTCCACCATCTGCCCCACAGTGCCATGTGTACCTCTGACTGTTCCCTCTAAATGCTGCTGGGCAGTCCAAAGTGTATGTCCTCAATATTCATCTATCTTTTCCCTAAGTGGACTCATAGGTTGCTCCCAAGTCTACACAACTACAAGCAAAATTACAATAAATATCCCCTTAAGTATCCATGCAAGTTTTCCTATTCAATACAACCCTAGGGGTAGAATTGCAGGGTCATAGAATATGTATATTCTCAACTTCACTAAGTAGTGCTAGATGCTTCAGAAAGGATGCCATTGTTCACCAGCAGTGGTGGGGTTCCTGCATACCCACATCTCCACCAACACTTGGCCTCTTCCATCTTTCTAGCTTTTGGCAGCCTAATAAGTATAACAAGACAACGTTTTTTAAAATTTGCATGTGTCAGATTACTGATGACTTGGGCCATCACTTCTCTGCATATGTGCAGTAGTAATTTTGAGTTTCCTCTTCTGTGAATTTCCCGTTTGTATCCTTGCCTGTTTTTCTGTTGGGCTTGCTGCCTTTATCTTGTTGAATGGTAACAGTTACTAGTGTTCTTTGCTTAGCTCTTGTGGGTTTTAGACATTTCTAACATTTTCCCCACACTGCTATCTGTGTGATAAATCTGTCCATAATGTCTTCCCTAAATGAAAAGTCTTATTACTTAGAGATTCAAAGCCATCAGTGCATTGCCTTATGAATTGTGCTTTTTGAAATTTTGTTTGAAAAGATTTTCCCTTCCCCTAGGTCACCAAGATATTCTTCTACTTCCTGCTCCTCTCCCTGCAGGGTCAGACCTTTGCCCTTTGAGTCTTTAATCCAGGAGGAGTCTACCTGTGGATGAGCAAGCAGTTTAGTCTCTGCATTATTGCCCCTATGAACACTGCTGATGTTGACTTGTGATACTGTCCCTCCTTACGACATTTAAGTTTCCACCCAACATAGATATCTGTGTCTGAGTCCTCTGACCTATTTTTTTTTTTTGGTCCATTTACCTGGGGGTGTCTTGTTTTGTTTTTTTCCACCAATGTACCCCTGTTGTTAGTGCTATTCCTTGGACGGTTGTTTTAATATCTAGTAGGGAAAGCTCCCCTTCTATTGATGTTTTTAAGCTCAACTCAGACATTTATAAACATTTATTCCTCCAGATAAATTTTAAAGAAGTCGATTATATTCCTCAAAAGAAAAAAGAAATCTGAGTAGTATTTTTATGGCATTGTATTAAGTTTATAGATTAAATGGGAAAATTTACATCTTTCTAGTACATTATTATCCAAAAGCATAGGATTTTTCTACACTTATTCATATACTTTTTTAATGTTCTTTATCATTATTTTAAAGGGTTCTGGGTTTGTGTTTTGGGTTTTGGTTTTTGGTACTAGGAATTGAACCCAGGGACACACCGATCTCATGGCAGAGGTTAACACCAGGGCTGTTAAAGCTTCCACTCAGAACTGGCACTGTCAAATCTCTTCCTATCCATTAACCAAGCCCATGGTTAACAGAGTAAAAAGTGTCCTCTTCCCAGAGGAAGGTTCTGCAACGCCCATGGCACTGGGCAGGCAAGGGCAGCCCTCCTGCAGCGAAGGTGTAAGAAACAATTGGAAATAAGAATATAATCTACCATTCCTCCTAACCTCCATCCTTCTTCCTTTGTCTTTCATTTAGCTTATTGTGGTAACAATAAACATGTTGGTCTTGCTTCTGTCTTACAGGGAATGACTCTAAAGTATAATGCTTATTATAGTTTTTTAGTTGAAATAATCTTTATCCATTTAAGGAAATTTCCCACTATTTCTAGTTCTCTAAGAGTTCTGATCATGAATTTGTGTTGTGTTTAATACACATGGGTATATTCGAATTATCTGTTTCTTCTTTATCCCAGTTTTGGCATTTTTGTTGAAGGTACTTATCCATCTAATGGTGCCTTTGAATTTGCTACTCTATAGCTGCTTGAAGCCTTTCAAGTGGAGCAGAGTCATGATCTTTACTGCACAAGGCCCTAAGTTCCCTGTGAACTGCCAGTAATTATAATAAACTGGCACTATCTGATAGACAGGAAAATACCAAAATATTAGAACTTGTTCCAAGAGTAGAACTAAGGGTAATTTCCATGTCTAATGTGTCCTATGTCCTTTTTATAATAGTCTGTTTTACACTGACACGAAATTGCTTTTATATAATCAGGAACAACTCAAAGTATGTCTGTTTTGTACCAAAATTAATCTATAAAACTTACCTAATTTCACAGGTTATTTTCAAACCAATGCTCCATTGAAATGTGGCATTTGGTGAATCCACAGCAGACCTAATGTCTTGGGTACAGATTCATCTGTAAACAAGCAGAGCTTTTCAAGGAGGGAAATCACAACCTGTACATGGCCCTGAAGCTCCTGTGCACTTTCAATATTTTATAAATGATAAGAATTAACAGGCACTATCTGGGATTTATACTGATTTATTTTCTATAAAAGGACATTTTAATATAGCCAGCTATGGGTACATTTTTTTTATTTGAAATTGAACTCTTGGAACATGAGTTGTTTGTTCTGCTTGTCTTTTTTCTGCCTTTATTCTCCACTCGAGTATGGGTTTTATTAAGCAGTGTATATTTCACTTAAGGCTTTGAAAAAGTACTTTTTGAGAAAAAGGCTTTTCTTGGTATTTGTAGTGAGCGGTGCCTCGTTTCTGTTTAGTTTTTAGTGTGAGTTGTGTGTGGGCCCCCAGGATTCAATGAAGCTGTTTTCTTTTGAAAAGCTGTCAGACAACACAAATTAAATCCAGTAATTGGACAGACATAGCCAAACAAGTTCAGCTAGTTCACATGCATTTTAAAACAAATGAAAGAGAGACACAGGAGAGTGGAGGAGAGGGTTTTACCTTCCTCCCCTTTCTACTAAATGTCTTTGGTTCTCCAGGGAAATACCTAACACATGCGTCAGGTTGTGAGATTCAAATTCACTAACACCCTAGTAGAAGGACTTGGCACAGTCCCTGGCACAACAGATAATCATAAAATGTAAGCCTCTATTCTTTGCACACTTATAGAGGTGGTTTTCACACATGCTTCTGCACACCATGTTTTCCTTGCAGCACCGATGCTCCCCTGCGTGTAAGGACTGGGCTCTATCTAACTGTCTAATGGCAAGTTAATATTCTAAAACAGCAATGATGCACCCTGTTTAGTTGCCCTTCTCCTGTTGACGGGCATTCTGGTTGATTCCAGATCTTCACTACTGTAAGTGCTGTGGCAGCCTCCTGTTCCTCTCAGAACTTCCAGGCAGTCAGTTCTGCCTCCTGCTTTTACTGAAAACTGCCCATCTCCCCAGACCCTCCCATAGAAAGGGGCTTCCCCTGCAGGCCACCTACCTCACCCTACTCTCTTCCTCAGTGCTTCTCCTGTCAGGCTGGCCAAGCCAAAGCAGATGCCATCCCATGCCCCATGGAGGACTGGCTGGTGGCCGAGATGTTGAAGCCAAAGCTCTTGAGCCCTACCATCCAGAAGGATTGCCATAGTCATGACTCCTGGTGTAGGAATTAAGGTGACTGACAGAAAAAAGCTAGAAAGCCACTTTGACTGTGACAAGGAGACAAATTCTACATAGGCAATCAGTTTGATATGGACTGCAATTATTTATCCACCACCCTGAGAGCAATGTGGGCAGGGACAGATTTGTCCTATTTTAGGAATTAGCCACTGACATGATGGCTTCTGATAGCAGAGTGGCCTATACATTCTTAGAGATTCTCTTTGCTCTATTATATTGTTATGGGGTTTTGTGCTAAGTGACACTATGGCTCAGATCATCTGAGCAGTGACTTAGCTATGCTGTTTGGATTAACTTCTAGGGCCAGCTGCCTTTAACTAGATGCTCAGTATTATAAAGGTATTGAAATGTTCCCTTGAGATTTACATGAGCTTATCCAATTCCTGCTGGATCTGGGAACTGTCAGTTATTGAACTTATATGTGCCTGAAACTTTCCAAATGCAATCCCATACCATTTAATCCTCCCTGAATCTAGGCACTGTTAACCCCATTTTTCAGATAAAGCCACTGAGGCAAATCCCTCAAGGTCACTTAACTAGGCAGAAGTAAATCTGAAATTCCAACCGGAGTTCACATGCTGTGTCCTTTTTTCTTCCTTCTCTCCCCTCAGCTGAACACATAAAGCACCAAAGCCCAACATACTTGAACATCTTTTTCTGACACATTATAAGAAAAAAATTTAAATTTTCCGTACTTTACTAGGATGTGTGCTGATCCTATTTCACAGTTCTATCAAACTAGAAGCCAAATTATGTTTTATGTACCTATCCAAGCAGTTGGTTGTAAATGTGACAGTACTGGTGATGTGGTGACAAAGATGGTGATGACAATACTTTCCTCTATTGAGCACAAGCCCTGTGCCAAGCTCTTGGCTTAGCACTTTACATTCTCGCATTGACCCCTTTCATTTTTACAAGAATCCTGCCAAGAGTCCAGATGTGCACATCTAGGAGACAACACGCCTGAGATTTGGTCTCTGGACCCTGACTCCAAATCCTGTGCTTCTATAACAGTGCCCCTGTGCTACTTGGACGGTGAAATCTTGAATTCATAGCTACATCTAACACAGATGGAAAAAAAAATGGTAAAAGAAAACAGATGCTGGGACACACTACAGGCCTCCACTGCACTCACAGCCATTCTTAGATTTACACATTTAATTCTGCAAGGCCCAGAAATATTTAGACACTTTAAGTTAATCACTACCTGTCACAATTTATCTGGGCTGTTTCTTGTCAGCAAGCACATGTAGACATCAGGACCCATTTGCCTCTGCTTCACATCACATTTTTTTTATTATTATGCAGCCATAAGATTAATAGATGAGCTCTCTTCCTAGAAGAAGGGCATTTTTGTGGAGTTGAAGACTATATAGGTGCTTGACCTAAATTCACTGGATAATGGCCTCAGTCTTTTCAGTAATTCATCATCATGAATTCCCTTGCGGTTCAGACAGACATTCGTTATGGCTAAGATGACACTGTGTCCTCCAACAAATTGAGAAAGAACTGAACCGAATTCTACACAAGGCCCACAGACTCCTCAAGCCTGAATTTTTGAACTTTACCCCCAAATTACTTCTCCAAACTGGAGCAGGACTGTCTGCCTAATTATGGGACTCCTGAGCTCACTATCAAAGGTCATTGTTATGGTGATGTGGGTCTGCTGTGTACCTGTCCCCATGTGAGCCAGGCTGGCTGTAGCAACACATACCACAGCCTGGTATTTCTTCTGGAATTGACAGCAGTCTTTATATAAGGGGAGCAGTAGGTTCTTATTAGCAAAGCTATAAACCATCTCAACTCTTTTTCTTGCAATAGTTGTATGAGAACACATTATTGATCCAGTAAGCATCACTTGTAATAAGCAGGGTCCTCTAGAGAAACAAAACCAATAGCATATATATAGGATTTCAAGAAATTGGCTCATGAGATTCTGGGTGCTAAGAAGTCCCACAATCTGCCATCTGCAAGCTAGAGACCCAGAAAAGCCAGTGATGTAGTTCCAATCCAAGTCCAAAGGCCCAAGAGACAGGAGAACAAATTATATAAGTCAAGTCCAAGTCTGAAGGCCTGAGAACCAAGAACTGGGGTATGAGGTACAGTCAAATTCAAAGACCTGAGAATTAGGATTGCCAATGTTATAAGACCCATTCTGAAGGTAGGAGAAGACATATATCCCAGCCCAGTCAGATAGAGAGAAAAAATTCTCCCTTCCTCCATCTTTTTGTCCCAACAGACTGGATGATGCCCACTCCCCATACTGGGGAGGGCAGTGGACTCTTCTCAGTCTATTGGCTCAAACATTCCTATCATCTAGAAGCACACAAACACACTCAGAAATAATGTTTTGTCATACATCTGGGCATCCCATAGTCCAGTAAAGTTGACATATAAAATTAACCATCAAAACAATTTGAGAATCTCACCTTCACTGAGATGAATCTTGCCTTCCTGACGGGCATGTCATAGTTACTCTCTGTTGCAGGGATTGGTAAAGAGGGAGGAGAGAAAATGCCAAATACAAGTAGAAACCTACTACATAGGCTTTCCCCTTCTTGGAAAGTTGACAGTATAGACTAGCATGATAAAGGCCCTTAAGAGTGCAATATAGACACATTAACTTTGTTTTACCTTCGTCTCCAGTTTTGTTTTACAGTGCCAACCTCTGAAGACGGGGGTACCATTATGCTCTAAAGCCACATTCTCTCGAGTAGTCATGGACCCTGGTTTCTGGGGAAAGAAAAATTAAGAATACAGTGTGCTGAGGCCAGCAGAATCCTAAGAGATTTCATTGCCTTGATGGCAGCCTCCCGTCCTCATTATAGTCCTTGAACAACCTGGCCTAGACAAGTTTTCACAAGAGAATGTACAAAGTTCCAAAATGAAAGCTCCAAGATCTCTCCTCCCAATTCCAACCCATTCCTAACACTCACCAGGGAGCTGGGGAGAAAGGAGCAGAGCTGATCAAGGAAACAAACACCTTTGCCTTGCTCCATTTCTTCTTCTCCTTTTGTGGCCAAGCTCCTTTGAACTTTTGCTAGATTTCAAAAATCCTTAATTTATATACAGAGGGCAGAAAGTATACACTCTTTACCTTTCCTAGTCCCTTATTTGCAAAGACCAGAAACAAAATCCTAAAATCTAAAGACAATATCTTTTTAGCAAAATATTATAATACAACTAAAAACAGAAAATCTGCTGCAGGGCCATTCAGAGTCATCCTCTCCTCCATGAGCACCCTGGGGATGGGAGAGGGTTAGGAGTATTCTGATCCTTCTGAGTTCACTGCTTTTTCTGTTTCATTCCCTGGACACTCTGTGACAAATTACCACCATGATCTGACAAAGCACTGGTGTTTCACAGAATCCAATTTGGGGACAGTTATTTTACCTTATCCAGACCTTCTTTAAGAATTCTTTAGATATCTATATTAGTCATCTTTGTGTCACTATAATGAAATGCCTGACACTTAGGAAGTAAAGAAAGGTTTATTTTGGCTCCCTAGTTCTGGAGACTCAAGTCCAAGCAAGATCAGATGGTTCCTGTGGTCTGGGACTCTTACGAGGAGCACTTGTGGGAGACAATACCCACTTCTTGAGTCAGGAAGCAGAGAAAGAGGATAAAAGACTAAAGTCCTCCAGTCCCTTTTAAGGACATGCCCCCTGGGACCTCAGAAGCTCAATAAGCACAACCCCTCGCCCTGCAGTTAAAGAACACAGCATGTTTCTACCCTGAGAACCAAGCCTTTAAACAAGGACCTTTGGTGGACACTCATCCAAACCATAGTCACAGGTAATGAACATGGCTCAATTCTTTTAAAAATTAGGACACTGTGCATAAAGCTAAGGCCCCCTTTTACTAATAGGCCCCCTCAATCCCAGTCTCTTCCCTCTCTTCTTAGAGGTGATGAGATTGTTTTGCTCCCTGCCTCCCCCCCACCCACTCACCTTTACATACACACAACGCACACATTCAGAATTCATATAAAATAGTTAACATGGTTTGTATTTTTGTCGTTAATGATATCATAACATTCTGCAACTTGTTTTTTCAGAGAAAAATATTTTGGGGACATCAATCTTGTTAATGCATACCCAGTCACTCATAGAAGGTGAGTTTTTATTTTCAGTAGGTGCTGCCTGGCAGTGAGCAAATACCTCCCACCTGCAGGAGAGCCCAGGGAGGAATCTCCACAATGATTCAAGGCAATCAAAGGGGATGATGAGGTGGGCACATAAGCTGATCTGGAAAGTCATTGTTCATTTTCAGGCCAACAGTCTCAGAATCTGTTCATTGTGACACAAAAGCCATAGGTCTACCCCCATTTTTTTTTCAATGCAAGTGCTACCTCTGCCTGTCTGTGCTTTCTTTTTTCCTTCCCAACTGAAAAATGATATCCTGTCTACGTTGGTATTCTGATCTTCACTGCCATAGAAGGTGCCTAGTGACACATGTGGAGTGGAAGTCAGATATGTTACCATTGAAAATTTGCCATTGAATTTTTCTTCATTTCTCATAACTAAAGATCTCTTCTACTTAGTAAGAAAGAAGCAGGTAAATGACAGCCTATCCATGTACATGCTCCAATTTCTGGAAGTATATACAATTTATAAAACTGTAATGATAGACTTTTGAAGCAGGGAATTTTAGATTGAAGGGGGTGAAAGGAGAATTTTGGTTTTCATTATATGCCTCTGTAATGTTTGATGTTTTTCCTTAAAAATCTTGGACATGTGTTAATTTTAAAATTAAATAATAATACTAAAGACATCATAAGCCCATCTCTGCGAGGCCCTTCAGTGATAGTAAATGGTGGGAATTTCAGGCCCCGATATGTTGTCACATTTGAGGCCCTTTGGTGCCTCTCAAATTATACCATTTGTCATCCTCACTGGCTCAGTGTGCCAAAGCACAGTCTGCAGATCTCGAGTCAAAAGGTAAAAAGTTGCAAACCAGGACTTGCTTACCTCTGAGACTCCTCTGATATCTCTTCAAAGATCCACTCTTGAGGAAATCACTCCCCAGTGATCAACTGCAGAAGGTCCCTGCTCTAACATGGTCCCTGCTCTAGCAGGGCTGTGGGATGTTGGGAATGTCCTGGGCTAGGCATGGCGTGGACTGAAAGAGTTGGGTTATGTGAGAAAAGACAGTCTCGCCCCTGTTTGGTGTCTACTGCACCTTTACCACTAGTAGACACCTATCTTTTGCCTTCCCATTCTTTATAAAGTTCCATGATAGAACACATTTGCCACATGACTTCCATGCCTAGATTTTCAAGAGAAGAAATATCCTAAGTATTGTGCTTACAATAGGTATATTTAGATATAAAATTTACATATTTACATACAAACTTCATCACACGATCTCTGTTCATTTTTCCTCTTTTTCCTCTACTTAACAATCAATGAATGAGTGGTCATTTATCCACCTCTTTCTCAGCACTTTTAATATTTCACCTTATTTTTCTTTAATATATATATATATATATATTTTAGTAGTGATGGAAACAATATCTTTATTTTATTTTTTTATGTGGTGCTGAGGATCAAACCCAGTGCCTCACACATGTTAGGCAAGTGTTCTACCTCTGAGCTACATCCCCAGCCCCTAATATTTCACCTTCTAAATAGTTGAATGGCATTTCAGGATCTATATGCCTCTGCATGTGCTATAGTTTATAAATCTGGTTCCTAATTATGTATATCTGAGTAACTTTATTTTTTTCTATTATAAATAATACAAAACTAGGGCTGGAGTTGTGGCTCAGTGGTAAAGCACTTGCCTAGCACGTGTGAGGCACTGGGTTCAATCCTCTGCACCACATAAAAATAAATAAACAAAATAAAGATATTGTGTCCATTTACAACTAAAGTTTTTAATAAAATAAATAATACAGAAATAAATACTTTTAAATATATATCATTGCATATTGGAATAAGTACATCCATAAGATTATTTTCAAATAGCAAAATACCAAAGCAAATAAAATATTCATGTTAAACTCTGATAAATATTGCCAAATCTTCATTGAAAAGGTGTATACCAGCCAACAGAATACAGAAGGCTGATATTCCCCCACATGTTAGCCAACACTGACTTTTATCAAACATTGTGATAATTGTCAATTTGGTAAAAAAAAAAATAGCTTATTTTGATAGCTTCTTTGTCAATTTAGTAAAGCATTTACTTTTCTATGTATTGCTTTTATTACGATGAGGTTGAACATTTCTTCATGGCTATTGGTCATTTATGTGTTCTTTTCTGTGAACTTCTCCTTCGTATCTTTGCTCATATTTTTCTATTTTGTGCAGTGAATGGTAAAAGCTATCTCTATATAAAGATAGTCTTTATATAGCATGAATATTTTATGTTTTCACTTTGTGTCACTTCTTACATTCAAAAGTTTTAAGCATTTGTATTAAAAATGTATGACATTTTTCCTTATAACTACTGACATACACCCATTTTTAGTTAGACATTTTACACTGTCTTCTTTATATGACTTCTAAGTCCTATGATTCACACTGCGTATTTTGATATTTGATTCTTGCTGCACATAAATGTTGCTGACTTATATTTAATATCCCTGTGTGCATGTATGCACATGCATGTGTATTAATCTCTCCAACTAAATTAAAAGCCCTTGAAAGACTGAAGGAACCAAAGGTTTCTGTTTACTCCCCCAGGGTCCAATATCCAGTAGTGGAAGAGTGTAGGCTGGGGGATGGGGACTTCAAAAGTAAGCACTGCTGAGAAGAGAACTGGGAATACTGTATGTGAGAATCTAGAGACAGGCCAAAATCGACAAACTGACCCAAAGGAGCAATTCCCAAGAGAAGGCTTGCATGAGCCCCAGGACAAACCCAGTCTTCCTTACCTATTATCTAAAGTGGAATTGGTTCTGCCATGTCATCATCTTGCCCCTGCCACTGTGCAACTTTACCTGCGACCACTCCTCTCCTTGCTCTTTATATCCTGCTGCCTGCCTTCTATCTGTGGTTCAAATATGTGCCAAGTTGGTGTTTACCTAGGCCTTTGCCTGGAATGTTCTTCCCCTTGGTTTTTAAGTTCCTAACTCCATCTTGACATTCAGACTGTGTCAGATGGAATTTTCCAAAGATGGTCACACTGATACATATCCTATCTTATGTGCTCTTCTTACAATGTGATGTTGACACCCCTTCAAGAAGTGGTCTTTGTTTCCTTGGGTTCAACTAGGTAGATCTTGGCAATCATTGTAAGCAATAAGAGTCTAGCAGCAGCAACACGGTGTGTTTTCTAAGGCTAGGTCACAAATGACAATAGAGCTTGCACCTGGCTCACTTTCTCTTTGGGAATACTTACTCTTGGAACCCAGCCACCATAATGGAAGGAGATCAGGCTGCATGGAGAGCCCCATGTAGGTGTGCTGCCACTCAACTGACAGCAGCATCAACTGCCAGACACGTGTGAGTGGGCAAATGCTCGAATGGTCCCAGCCCCAGCCTTTAAGCCTTCCAGCCAGTCCCCAGGCACTTCGAGGCAGAGACAAGCCTGGCTCCACCACACCCTGCAGATTCCTGACATGGAGGATCCCTGAACATAAATTGTTTTATGCCTCTAAGTACAAGGCATTCAGCCACAGGAAGTAGAATGAGACCCCAGCTTAAATGTCCTTGGAGAGATTTTACCACATCACTCAATTTAAAGTTGGCATCTGGTTATTATTTTATCACATTTTAAATTTTAGTTCTCTGCACATCAATCTGCAATAGTTTCCTCATCTGTTTGTCTGGTTTGCTTATTGTCTGCCCTCCTCCACTAGAGAGTGAACTCCATTATACAAGGACCCTTTCTGTCTTGTCCACCTCAAAGTCCTCAGTATTCAGTACTTACTACAGCCCCTGGCACATAGTAGGTGATCAACAAATACTTGCTGAAATTCAGTGTGTCCATGCAATGAAATTCTCCCATTAGTCTTTATTTTTGCTACTTAATGTAGCAAACTTTAAAACATATTGTCTTCTGAGAGGAAGTATAATAATTTCCTATTCTCTAGTTATATGTGTACTTCAGAGTGATATAATGCAAACTGAAGTAAAAATGAGTAATAACCAGGAGATGCATATGATGAGATTTTTTTAAATTGAGCTTAGCGATGACGCAAATGGGGAAAATAAAAGAAATAAAGGCAATCCTTTAAAATATTAAAAAGAAGAAAAGGAGCTTGCCAAAAGCAGTGATGATTTCAATCACATTGAGTGAATTCTACCACAGAAAACAATTTGTAATTTCTTTAAAAACTGTATAATTCTCTATCTATTCAAATACCACCATGTCAGTCAGAAAATGAATGAGATAATATGAGAAAAAAAGAGCTCTTTGAAATATGCTTCTTTATATTTCTTTACATTTGAGTAGAAAGTTAAACAGGAAAATCTTCCCTTTTCCCTATTTATTTACCATTCTTTGTGCAAAAGGGGTTGGAATGAGTAACCAAACCCATGGAAGAATAAGAGAACTCACGTGTGTCAATAGGACTTCTTTTAAAAAGTTTGAACCTAATTGCTCTTAAAGATGATTCATGAAGATGAATCAGGTTCCACAAGCTCCCTGGGAAGTTTCTTCCTGAGACAGAGAGTTCAAGGACACCTTAAAATGCATGTCCCCTCTTCTTACATGTTTGTTTTTTAAATCAAAACCATCCTTCTATTTTGTAAAATATTGGAGACAGCCTAACTGTTCTATTGGCCTTAGAGAAAGTATTGGAATCACAGAAAGGAACACAGACCTAGAATTATAAAGAACTGTTTGGGTTAATATTCATTTTTTGCAATATCCTTGGGAAAATAAACACCTAACAGCCATGAGCTTGCAACTTGCTCAAGCCTGTCATAACTGATAGCTTACAGCAGTGCTTTCTCATCACGAAAAATGTTCAAAGTTCTTCAGCTAGAAAAAGCATAGGAGATGAGGCATGGCCTGTTTGAAGCTAACTATTCCTCCTGAATAATAATTTGGTGCAGAACAAATCATAGTTTCCAGAGGTTGTAAGCTTAAAATAAGAGATGCTAAATCCTCCCTACCATTCAATGTGTAAATATTACTCCATGATTATTTATTATACTCACTAAATACCCACAGTGAGATTATTTGCAGTCACCCACACCTTTCTTTCTGATTTGGTACCCATTTTGTAACTTCTATTATGAATCTCAATCTAGCTAGAATTCTTTATGTCCCTCTCCTCAAATATGGGTTGAAAAAAAGCATATAGACCAAAGACTATAAAAGTACATTTTTTACCACATCAAATATCAGTCTTAACCTGTTCATTCAGGAGAGGATGGGACAGTGACCTGAACACAGGACCAGAACTCATCACAGGCCATATCCAGATAAGACCAAACTTGTGATCTCAAATCTACCTGCGAGTCAATTGTAAGAATTGTACCAGAGAATATTCCTTTATTTTTGCCTCATGTTTGTGCTTGGAAATTAATTAAATGAGAAGAATATGAAATTAGTCAAAATAATAGCAAATGTCCGCCCCACAGACATCAGAAGCATGTTCCAGCCTGCATTCACTATCTTAGATTAGGTCAGGTCTCATTTCCTCTTTTGAGTTGGATGTCAAAAAAATATGGTTGAGTGCCCCTGGTTTCAATGTCAAGTACAGGGGGTGTGGGGGGGGGGGGAGATGGTACCAAACTAATTGTTGAAGTCCTAATCCTAGAACTTACTTTCCTGTAAGAGGAAAACTAAGTGGGAGATCATTATGGGCTTTCTACTTGGAAAGTATATTCACAGACTATGTTTTCTGCCTGCAATTTTACTATCCTTCACATGTGCCAATGCTTTTAGTACAAGTATTCCTTGTTATTTTCTAACATTCCCTTCCAGTTCTTATACTTGCTCTACTTTCGCCATCATAATTATTAGGAAAAAGTTTGCTCCAGGAACAATCAGAAAATAACCCAAACCCATCGGTTGAATAACCACAATCATCATCATTACCATCATCAATCATCACCATCATTATCATTATCCTCAAAAGAGAGTGGCAAAGGTCAACTTGGTTTTAAAAGAATGGATTCTAGCAAGCTTAAAATTCTTGAGTTCCCTCTGTGTTAAATTTGAACTGAAAAAAAAAAAACACATTCTCTTTATTTCTTTTACCAAAATCATATCCTAGTTAAAAAAAAAAAAAACTTTCAGGAGCCTTTTTGGAACAACTTAAATGGCAAGTTGGAAATCAAATGGTTCTGACACAATGGTGATTTTGATGAGTTAACTGCCAATGATCATACCATATGGACAAAACTCCTCCTGAAGTGTACGTGGGTGTTTAAGGATAGAACACGTGGGGCAAAGCACATTTCAAGCTTTTTCCAAAACCCATACATTTGCAAAATCATTTGATGAAACATCAGAAATTGGGAACTGATGCAGACACTCAAGTCTTCAACATAGCAGCAGGCTAGAAAGAAGAGACACAGGCTGGGGATGTGGCTCAAGAGGCAACGCGCCCACCTGGTATGCGTGGGGCACTGGGTTTGATCCTCAGCACCACATAAAAATAAAATAAAGATGTTGTATCCACAGGAAGAAAACTAAAAAATAAATATAAAAAAAGAAGAAGAGACACTTGCAAGGCTCTGTTCCAGTGGAAAACCTGAGGTTGGCCTGCCCTGTTTACTCCAGCAGCCCACCATTGTTCTAGGACATTTTGCAGCCACATCATCTTATGGATTCATACGGGACTTGAGGTCAAGTCTTTCTTTTTCATGAATTGACATCTATCCAAATTTCCCCAATCCCAAAATGTAACCCATCATTGAGTTTTGAATTTAAATGCAGGAATATACAGTCATTCTCATTAGTCTTCATCTTCCTGGTTTTGATTCACTGGCTTAGTATATTACGATTATTTTGGTTGTGCATGATGATGCTTGACTGCAATCCCAGTGATTTGGGAAACAGAGGCAGGAGTATCACAAGTTCAAAGCCAGCCTCAGCAAATTAGTGAGGCCATAAGCAATTTAGCAAGACACTGTCTCAAAATAAAAAATAAGTATATAAAAAGGGCTGGGGATGTGGCTCAGAGGTTAAGAGCCCCTGGGTTCATTCCCTAATACCAAAAAAAATTTTTTTTGGATCCTAATTCAAACACTTGGAGCTTGGAGAGATGTGTCAAATCAGAAGATTTGGGTCCAATTCTGTATTTAATCTGTTAATAGTGGTATTCCAGGTAAATCTCAGAATCCTTCTCTACTTAGGAGGATTTATTTTAGCTTCCGCTACCATGCAGAGTTGGTATTTGAGATTAAATCTATTCACCAAAATGCTTTAGACATTTCACTTTCTCTTTATAAGAATCATTCACAAATGTGTGATCAGAATCACCACCTTTGATTCCTAAATTCCTCTTGAGTTAGATCAGCTTTAGAATTTCTACCCCATTGCAACCCTGCCCAAGTCATTTGAGAGCTATCTTCCTAACCTGAGTGACCGCCTAAAACCCCCTTGCATTGGTGGGGTCACTTTCTCCCAAATGCCATCTTTCCTCATGGCCCATCAGTGGCCTCTTGATCACAGGAAAAACAGTAATAAACTCTTGAGGTTCCTTCCACGTTCTGACTGACAAAAAGCAAATAAAAAATGTATCAAGCTATTTAGAAAAAAGAAAAAGGTAATGGAACATTAACTGCTGTTGCTATTGGTGGCAGGCTAGGTGGAAAACATGGAAAATGTTTTCCTAAGAACAGATTTTGTGGATCTGAAGAAAGGGAATACTGCTTCTTCCATATTCCAGGTGAGTCTCACTCAGCCATATATTAGCAACACCCGTGAGTCAGTCCCTGCCATCTCATCTTCCCATGCCAAGTTGATTTTGTTTATTGCCTCTAAGTATCTGTATAAACACTGTAGATCTAGTGGGGGCCTGGGCTTGGACCTCCATATTCCCAGTGCTGAGCATGTGTCTACCCTTTCGTAGTCAATAAAGTGGTGCTTGGAGGAATAGACGTTCCACATGAAAACCGACCATAGCCCTTTCCAGGGCACTCTATAAGGAAGGATCTAGGTATCATCAGACACTTTTTGAGTATATGATAAGTGAATGAATACGAGATTGGAACTATCAAGTATTTCCCACTGTTTGCTCCTAGGAAATATTAAGGTATTCCCCTATCTCTAGATTTTACATAGAATTAATTTGGGGGGAAAATGAGCAATATGCTAGATGTATGAATTTGGATTCTCTAAATTTGGTGAAACACAAGTACTTACTTTGGAAGTGGGAGTTACTGATTTTGAACCTTTCTCCTTTATCTCTTCACTGTAAATTTTATAACACAACAACACACGCACACAGGAACAATGAAGGTAGCACAGAGAACATATTATTTTGCTCAATAACAAGAATGATTTACATGCAAAGCTATCTACATTACTCCTTCAATACTTCTTATATCCAAAAATATAAAATTTTTTGATGGGTGAGGCCTGCCAGTCAGCTCTGAAATCAAGGAGGAGAAAAGCAGTTACTATACAAATAAAATCATCAGATTAATTTTGTTACCAGTCCAGCTATATAACCATTGACAATCTCATAACCTTCTACCACACACCCAAAACAAACAAACAAAACAGTGCCTGATTGCAAAAGGAAGAAGAGCACAAAATGAAATATTTCTTTCCCATTTATCTTCAAACAAAAGATAAAATGTAAGCTATGACTTAATATGGAAAGCATGGGTTTAGTAAGATCACGGTAGCGACATGATCACTGTGCACTCTGGGTACAAAGTGTATTTTTTTGCGTGTACCTTAGCTTTAAAATCGAGACATTATAATAACTGAAAATTATAGGGCAGTGTTGGAGACTCATGGTGAAGAGCACAGTCTTTGAAGTTATGCAGACCTGAACCTAAGTTCCTGTTTTGTCACTTCTTTCTGGGTACCTTGAGCAAATTACTGACTTTCTCCATGCCTCAATTTTCTCTGCTGTAAAAGAGAATACAGGCAATTTCTATTTCATGGGGTTGTTGTCAAAATTAAATGAGATAACTCCTGGAGAACACTCACACAGTGTCTGGCACAGGAAGGTACTTAATAAATGTTTGCTATTATAGCCATGATTCTTACATTAATCCAAGAAGAAATAATTTGGCAGGAAGGTTGATGGATTGGATAGAAATAGCACAGAAGTGTCTTATCACCAAGCACATAGCCTTTCTGAGAAACTAGCCAACCAGCAACCCCAATAGCTAATTACATTTCATTTGGAATCAAAGGGAGACAAATATACCATTGCAGGAACCAGGATAAAGAATTGCTAATGGGGATTAAGACAGGGGTCTGAGAAAGAACAGAGGAAAAAAAAAATCCAGTGTGCTGGGGAGAAACCTTGGATCCTGGACCAAGGCAAGAACATCCTTTGAAAATCTTTATGGCCCTATCTAAAGCTGAACCAGAGCCCCCCCGAGAAGCCAAAGAATTGTCATGTGTCTACCCTTTGGTAGTCAATAAAGTGGTGCTTGGAGGAATAGACATTCCACATGAAAACCAACCATAACCCCTTCCAGGGCACTCTATGAGGAAGGATCACCTGGGGCCCTGCATCAGAGCTTCCTGAGATTGACTCTCCAAAGCAGAATCCTTCCAGCCCATGCCACATACAGGTCTACCTTTCATATATTCCTTTCATTTGAGATCCTGTAGAAACCATGTGGACATGGCCTTATGGGACTCCCAGCTCAGAGAAGGGGTGACAATACAGAGTGATGGGTGCTTGGCAGGGCATTTGTAGACCTTGTAAAAAAAAAAAAAAAAAACGTTGTCAACTTTGACAAAGAGGCTTCTTGGAGAAAATATCAATGATGGAACACAAAAAGTAAGTAGGGTTAGAAAGGCAACAGGGAGGGGTGTGGCTAAAAGGTCCCATCAGAAGAAAAAGTGGGCGTGGGGCCAGCAGAAGACTGAAAGTGGCATGTTTGAGGGATTACAAGATAGACTGTGGCACCAGAGCAGGAGCATGGAGCACGTTTATTTTCATGAGGAATGGCCAACATTAATTTGCACTTCCTCTGTGCCAGGCCTGTGACAAGCAGGCCCATTAGGGGCATTAGCTCATGAAATCTGCACAGCAATCCTATAAGCTGGGGACTATTGTACACCTCATTTTGCTAATGGGGAAATTGAGCATTAGAGAGGTTAGGAGTCAAGATATTAAGCACTGAGCCTAGTCTGACAGCTTGTGTGTGAGCTGGGATCCTACCCAGCCGCCTGTCTGCAGAGCTCACGCTCCTCACTGGCACCTCCCCAGAGGCACAGGTCCTGCCTGCTGCCACACCATGGCCTACAAGTTCGAAGACACAGGGCATTGGAAAGTGCTTTTGTGTCAAACTTTATATTCATGGTTTGCTTAAAGTGAAATTGAGATCATCTTTTCACCGAAAAAAGGCCAAAAAAATCCTAGCAAATATGTTTCTGAGTGGTAGATGATATGACCACAAGTTTTTACTTCTGCACAATTTTTTAATGCAGATGTGTACCTGTACAGACTCCCTCTTCTGGCAAAGTCTTGAGAACATTTTGAAATCCTCTGGCTAGAAAAACCACCTCATCTATAAGAACTATTCCTTCTTGGACTTGGGCAAAGTTACTGGATGTGTCTGAGGCTGGTATTCTATCCAAATACCAGGGGAAGGAACACTTTTATGAGACCACTTAAGAAAGAAAAGAAGCCACTACATGTACATGACTTTTCTATACACAAATAGCCAGCTAGAACACTGACCACAGCTGCTGTCCCACACACCTGGCAGGGTGTCCTGCATGTATAGGTGACCACAGAAATATAAACCGATACACATTTAAGAGCTTGAGAAGTTTCTGTCATTTGTTTCTTGGTTTTCTCGTCAAGGTGGGATATGACAGTATAAGGAGAGATATCTCTGACTACAGTCAGAAGTCATGAGGATTATACAACTTATATGCCCCCAAAATAATATGATCTCAAAGACATATTTGTTGGTTTGATCCTAGGTTTCAGCACTGAGAGAGAGAGAGAGAGAGAGAGAGAGAGAGACAGACAGAGAGACAGACAGACAGACATATTTGAACATCTGTGTTCACTGCAGCATTATCCACAGTGACCAAAGGTAGGAGTGATTCAAGTGTCCACTGATAGATGAATATACATAAAATGAAATATTGTTCAGCCTTCAAAAATCAAGGAAATTCCAACATATTCTAGGCAATACAGATTGAACCCTAAAGACATTATATTAAGTTAAATAAGCCAGTCCCGAGACAAATATTGCGTGATTCCGCTAATATAAGATAGCTAGAGTAGATAAATTCAGATAGGCAGAAAGCAGAATGATGGTTGCTAGGGGATGGAGGTAGAAAATAATGGGGAGTTATTATTTAATGGATTCAGCATTTCAGTTTCACAAATAATTCTGGAGATGGATGGTGGTAATAGTGACAGAACAATATGAATATACTAAAGACTATTGACCTGTATACTTAAAAGATGGTTAAGATGGTAAATTTCATGTGTTTTTTTACATAATTTTTTAAAAATTTTAAATGAAGGTAAAATAAAGGCATTTTCAGACAAAGCACAGATTATTATAGTATGATTTTAATATTGATGTGTTAGCTTTCTGGCACTGTGACAGAATACCCAAGATACACAACAAGAGAAAAGGTTTCAGTCCATGGCCACTTGGCTCCATAATGAGACTGAACATCATATTAGGAGAACATGGTGAAACAAAGCCGCTTACATCCCGGTGGCCAAGAAGTGATAAAGACCAAAGAGAATGGGGACAGGGTTCCAATAGCCCCCAATGACTTAACCCCCTCCAGTTCAGTCCCACTCCTGAAGTTTCCACACCCTCCCCCCATTAGCAGCATCAGCTGGACACCAAGCCTTCAACACATGAGTTTGGGGAGAACATATAAGATACAAATCATGACAATTGGTACATGATATTAATGATTATAATCCATACTTTATATAATACATAAATATACTGTACCATGCTATGATGATAATCATTGCTAACATCTATTTATGTATATATTATAGTGAAATGACAATATAACAATAATTGCTATTATAGCTAATATCTACAAAGCACTTACCACATTTCTTTTTTTATCATTATTTATTTATTTATTTATTTATTTTTTGTTGGTCGTTCAAAACATTACATAGTTCTTGATATATCATATTTCACAGTTTGATTCAAGTGGGTTATGAACTCCCATTTTTACCCCGTATACAGATTGCTGAATCACATCATTTACACTTCCATTGATTTACACATTGCCATTCTAGTGTCTGTTGTATTCTGCTGCCTTTCCTATCCTCTACTATCCCCCCTCCCCTCCCCTCCCCTACCCTCTTCTCTCTCTACCCTCTCTACAGTAAATCATTTCTTCCACTTGTATTATTCTTCCCTTACCCCTCACTTCCTCTTGTATGTAATTTTGCATAACCCTGAGGATCACCTTCCATTTCCATACAATTTCCCTTCTCTCTCCCTTTCCCTCCCACCTCTCATCCCTGTTTAATGTTAATCTTCTTCTCATGCTCTTCGTCCCTACTCTGTCCTTAGTTACTCCCCTTATATCAAAGAAGACATTTGGCATTTGTTTTTTAGGGATTGGCTAGCTTCTCTTAGCATAATCTGCTCTAATGCCATCCATTTCCCTCCAAATTCTATGACTTTGTCATTTTTTAATGCAGAGTAATACTCCATTGTGTATAAATGCCACATTTTTTTTTATCCATTCGTCTATTGAAGGGCATCTAGGTTGGTTCCACAATCTTGCTATCGTGAATTGTGCTGCTATGAACATCGATGTGGCAGTATCCCTGTAGCATGCTCTTTTAAGGTCTTCAGGGAATAGTCCAAGAAGGGCAACAGCTGGGTCAAATGGTGGTTCCATTCCCATCTTTCCCAGGAATCTCCAAACTGCTTTCCAAATTGGCCGCACCAATTTGCAGTCCCACCAGAAATGTACAAGTGTACCCTTTTCTCCACATCCTCGCCAGCACTTGTTGTTGTTTGACTTCATAGTGGCTGCCAATCTTACTGGAGTGAGATGGTATCTTAGGGTGGTTTTGATTTGCATTTCTCTGACTGCTAGAGATGGTGAGCATTTTTTCATGTACTTGTTGATTGATTGTATGTCCTCCTCTGAGAAGTGTCTGTTCAGGTCCTTGGCCCATTTGTTGATTGGGTTATTTGTTATCTTATTGTCTAATTTTTTGAGTTCTTTGTATATTCTGGATATTAGGGCTCTATCTGAAGTGTGAGGAGTAAAGATTTGTTCCCAGGATGTAGGCTCCCTATTTACCTCTCTTATTGTTTCTTTTGCTGAGAAAAAACTTTTAGTTTGAGTAGCCCATTTGTTGATTCTAGTTATTAACTCTTGCGCTATGGGTGTCCTATTGAGGAATTTGGAGCCCGACCCCACAGTATGTAGATCATAGCCAACTTTTTCTTCTATCAGATGCAGAGTCTCTGATTTGATATCAAGCTCCTTGATCCATTTTGAGTTAACTATTGTGCATGGCGAGAGAAAGGGATTCAGTTTCATTTTGATGCAAATGGATTTCCAGTTTTCCCAGCACCATTTGTTGAAGATGCTATCCTTCCTCCATTGCATGCTTTTAGCCCCTTTATCAAATATAAGATAGTTGTAGTTTTGTGGATTGGTTTCTGTGTCCTCTATTCTATACCATTGGTCCACCTGCCTGTTTTGGTACCAGTACCATGCTGTTTTTGTTACTATTGCTCTGTAGTATAGTTTGAAGTCTGGTATCGCTATACCGCCTGATTCACACTTCCTGCTTAGCATTGTTTTTGCTATTCTGGGTCTTTTATTTTTCCATATGAATTTCATGATTGCTTTATCTATTTCTACAAGAAATGCCGTTGGGATTTTGATTGGCATTGCATTGAACTTATATAGAACTTTTGGTAATATCGCCATTTTGATGAGGTTAGTTCTGCCTATCCATGAACAGGGTATATTTTTCCATCTTCTAAGATCTTCTTCTATATCTCTCTTTAGGGTTCTGTAGTTTTCATTGTATAAGTCTTTCACCTCTTTTGTTAGGTTGATTCCCAAGTATTTTATTTTTTTTGAGGATATTGTGAATGGAGTAGTTGTCCTCATTTCCATTTCAGAGGATTTGTCGCTGATATACAGGAATGCCTTTGATTTATGCATGTTGATTTTATATCCTGCCACTTTGCTGAATTCATTTATTAGCTCTAATAGTTTCTTTGTAGACCCTTTTGGGTCTGTTAGGTATAGAATCATGTCATCTGTAAATAGTGATAATTTAAGTTCTTCTTTTCCTATTTTTATGCCTTTAATTTCTTTCGTCTGTCTAATTGCTCTGGCCAGTGTTTCAAGGACTATGTTGAACAGAAGTGGTGAGAGAGGGAATCCCTGTCTTGTTCCAGATTTTAGAGGGAATGCCTTCAATTTTTCTCCATTCAGAATGATGCTAGCCTGTGGCTTAGCATAGATTGCTTTTACTATGTTGAGGTATGATCCTGTTATCCCTAATTTTTCTAGAGTTTTGAACATAAAGGGATGCTGTACTTTGTCGAATGCTTTTTCTGCATCTATCAAGATGATCATATGGTTCTTATTTTTAAGTCTATTGATGTGATGAATAACATTTATTGATTTCCGTATATTGAACCAGCCTTGCATCCCAGGGATGAATCCTACTTGATCATGGTGTACAATTTTTTTGATATGTTTTTGAATCTGATTCGCCAGAATTTTATTGAGGATTTTTGCATCTAGGTTCATTAGAGATATTGGTCTGTAGTTTTCTTTCTTTGAAGTGTCTTTGTCTGGTTTAGGCATCAGGGTGATGTTGGCCTCATAGAATGAATTTGGAAGTTCTCCCTCTTTTTCTATTTACTGAAATAGCTTGAAAAGTATTGGTATTAGTTCCTCTTTAAAGGTTTTGTAAAACTCTGCTGTATACCCATCCGGTCCTGGGCTTTTCTTAGTTGGTAATCTATTGATGGTTTCTTCTAGTTCCTCAATTGTTATTGGTCTGTTTAGGTTGTCTATATCCTCCTGACTCAATCTGGGCAAATCATATGACTTAAGAAATTTATCGATGCCTTCACTATCTTCTATTTTATTGGAGTATAGGGATTCAAAATAATTTCTGATTATCTTCTGTATTTCTGAAGTGTCTGTTGTGATATTGCCTTTTTCATCCCATATGCTAGTAATTTGAGTTCTCTCTTCTTCTCTTCGTTAGCATGGCTAAGGGTCTGTCTATTTTATTTATTTTTTCAAAGAA
The DNA here is from genome assembly GCF_964194105.1 of Spermophilus citellus. Taxonomy (NCBI): domain Eukaryota; kingdom Metazoa; phylum Chordata; class Mammalia; order Rodentia; family Sciuridae; genus Spermophilus; species Spermophilus citellus. The sequence continues at coordinate 187,464,835 of NC_138182.1, forward strand.
CCAACTTTTAGTTTTGTCAATTTTTTCAATTGTTTCTTTTGTTTCAATTTCATTAATTTCAGCTCTGATTTTAATTATTTCTTGCCTTCTACTTCTTTTGCTGTTGTTTTGCTCTTCTTTTTCTAGGATTTTGAGATGAAGTATGAGATCATTTATTTGTTGTTTTTTTCTTTTTTTAAGGAATGAACTCCAAGCAATGATTTTTCCTCTTAGAACTGCTTTCAATGTGTCCCATAGATTCCGATATGTTGTGTCTGAGTTTTCATTTAACTCTAAGAATTTTTTAATTTCCTCCTTCATGTCTTCTTAAACCCACTGATCATTCAGTAACCTATTGTTCATTCTCCAAGTGATGCATGATTCTTCCTTCCTTCTTTTATCGTTGATTTTCAGTTTCATTCCATTATGATCAGATAAGATGCATGGTATTATCTCTACTCCTTTATATTGTCTAAGAGTTGCCCTGTGACATAATATATGATCTATTTTTGAGAAGGATCCATGTGCTTCTGGGAAAAAAGTGTAACTGCTTGATGTTGGGTGGTATATTCTATATATGTCAATTAAGTCTAGGTTGTTAATTGTGTTATTGAGTTCTATAGTTTCCTTATTCAACTTTTGTTTGGAAGATCTGTCCAGTGGTGTGAGAGGTGTGTTGAAGTCTCCCATGATTATTGTATGGTGGTCTATTAGACTCTTGAACTTGAGAAGAGTTTGCTTGATGAACATAGCTGCACCATTGTTTGGGGCATATATATTTATGATTGTTATGTCTTGTTGGTGTATGGTTCCCTTGAGCAGTATGTAGTGTCCCTCTTTATCTCTTTTGATTAACTTTGGCTTGAAATCTATTTTATTTGATCTGAGTATGGACACTCCTGCTTGTTTCCGCAGTCCATATGAGTGATATGATTTTTCCCAACCTTTCACCTTCAGTCTATGTATATCTTTTCCTATCAAATGCGTCTCCTGTAGGCAGCATATTGTTGGGTCTTGTTTTGTGATCCATTCAACTAGCCTGTGTCTCTTAATTGGTGAGTTTAAGCCATTAACATTTAGGGTTATTATTGAGATTTGGTTTGTTCCTCCAGTCATATTTGTTTATTTATGTTACTAAACCTGATTAGTTTTCCTCTTTGATTACTTTCCCCCCTTTATTGTCCTACCTCCCACTGTTGGTTTTCATTGTTATTTTCCATTTCCTCTTCCTGTAATGTTTTGCCAAGAATTTTTTGAAGAGATGGTTTTCTAGCTGCAAATTCTTTTAACTTTTGTTTATAGTGGAAGGTTTTAATTTCATCTTCTATCCTGAAGCTTAATTTCGCCGGATACACGATTCTTGGCTGGAACCCATTTTCTTTCAGTGTTTGAAATATGTTATTCCAGGATCTTCTAGCTTTCAGAGTCTGTGTTGAAAGATCAGCTGTTATCCTGATTGGTTTACCCCTAAATGTAATCTGCTTCCTTTCTCTTGTAGCTTTTAAAATTCTCTCCTTATTCTGTATGTTGGGCATCTTCATTATAATGTGTCTAGGTGTGGATCTCTTATGATTTTGCACATTCGGCATCCTGTAGGCTTCCAGGATTTGGGATTCTGTCTCATTCTTCAAGTCTAGGAAGTTTTCTCGTATTATTTCATTGAATAGATTGTTTATTCCTTTGGTATGGACCTCCATGCCTTCCTGTATCCCAATGACTCTTAAGTTTGGTCTCTTTATGTTATCCCATATCTCTTGGATGTTCTGCTCATGGTTTCTTAACTGTCTTGCTGAGCTGTCTATGTTCTTTTCAAGTTGAAATACTTTGTCTTCATTGTCTGATATTCTATCTTCTAAGTGTTCTACTCTGCTGGTAGTATTCTCAATTGAGTTTTTAAATTGGTTTATTGCTTCCTGCATTTCTAGGATTTCTATTTGTTTGTTTTTTATAACCTCTATCTCCCTGTATAATTGATCCTTTGCTTCTTGGATTTGTTTATGTAATTCCTTGTCAAAGTGATCTTTCATTGTCTTATTTTGCTGTCTCATGTCTTCCTTGAGACTCCAGATCATCTGAAGCATGTATATCCTGAATTCTTTATCTGACATTCCATCTGTTGCAGCTATTACCTCTTCTAAAGTTGAGTTGACCTGCATTGCTTGTGGTCCTTTCTTGCCTTGTCTTTTCATACTGCTCGCGTTTCTTTCTGCTTGGTAAAACTGTTGTGTTTTTGAAATTTCCCCCTATTTATTTATATTGGTTTTGTATAGTTGAAAAATCTCCCTTGCAGAGCGGGTAGTGGCTGTGCTCCTCCTCCAATTGGGGTGATGTGTTTACTACGCTGGCGGGCCGCTAGGCCTGCTCTGCTGGTCAGTCGCAGGTCTGCCCACCCTGTGGGCGCGGGTGGCGGCTCTGCTCTGGCCCCACACCAATTGTGGTGACGTGACTACCACGCCCACGGGTCGTTGGGCCTGATCCGGACACGGGCGGTGGCTCTGCTCAGCCCCTACTCCAATTGGTGTGACGTGTCTACCACGCTGGCAGGCCTCTGGGCCTGTTCCGCCGGTGGGTCACAGGTCTGCCTACCTTGAGGGCTCGGGCGGCAGCTCTGCTCAGCCCCCACTCCAGATGGGGCTACCTGACTGCCATTCCGGCGGGTCACTGGGCCTTTTCTGGACACGGGCGGTGGCTCTGCTCCGCCTCCACTCCGCCCAGTGTGACATGTCTGTCTCGCTGGCCGGCCGCTGGGCCTGTTCCGCCTGTGGGCCGCCGGTCTGCCTACCTTGCGAGCTCGGGCGGCGGCTCTGCTCGGACCCCACTCCAAATGGGGTGACTTGACTGCCACGCCAGTGGGTCGCTGGGCCTTTTCCGGGCACAGGCAGTGGCCCCGCTCAGCCCCCACTCCAATTGGTGCGACATGTCCACCACGCTGGCAGGCCACCGGGCCTGTCCCGCCGGTGGGTCGCAGGTCTGCCTACCTTGCAGGCTCGGGCGGCAGCTCTGCTCGGCCCCTACTCCAAATGGGGTGACTTGACTACCACGCCATCGGGTCGTTGGACCTGATCCAGGCGTGGGCGGCTACTCTCTTCGGCCCCAGCTGCAGTTGGGGTGACGTGATACCACGCCGGCGGGTCACTTGGCCTGTTCTGGGCGCAGGCGGCAGTTCCACTCAGCCCCTCTGGCCCCCACAGCACCCAGCAGGACCCAGACCGAGAAGCAGTTTCCGCGGGATCCCCAGCCCAGGGCCAAAGCAGCTCCGGGAGCCAGAACCCGGCCGCCCCGAGCTCAGTGCATGCTCTGCTGGGAGCGGGCTCCAAGAAGCAGACTCTGCGGGTTCCCCCAGCCCTGGGCCAAAACAGTTCCGGGAGCCAGAACCTGGCTGCTCAGAGCTCGGTGCACGGTCCGCTAGGTGCAGGCTCCAAGAAGCAGTCTCCGCGGGTTCCCCAGCCCTGGACCAAAGCAGCTCCGGGAACCAGAACCCGGCTGCTCAGAGCTCGGAGCACGCTCTGCTAGGGGCGAGCTCCAAGAAGCCGTCTCCGCGAGTTCTCTAGCCCTGAGCCTGAGCTATCTGTCTGCGAGACGCAGGCAAATAACAGCCTGAAATCACCTGTTCCATAGCTGAATGAGCTGAGATCAGTAGAAAACAGGGATGATTATGTCAGCTCTCCAAGATGGCGGCCGCTGGCCTCCTCCGTGGACTGACCGGTGTGGAGAACCGAACTGGACCACTTCCCTCCTCCGTCTCAAACCCAGAACTAAGCACTGAGCGCAGCCATTCCACCGCTGGCAGAAGCCCAGAGAATCCACAGCGCTGCACCTCCTCGCCGCCACCTCGCCGCTTCCCAGCGCGCACCGCAGACTCCGGCCGCGGGGTAATCCGCCAAACAAGCCGTGGGACCCTGCACTTACCACATTTCAAACTCTGTTCTAATTACTTATGTTTTATATGCCTATAAGAGCGCTATGAAACAGCTATTATTTTCTTCTGCTTATGAATCAGCAAAGTGTGGTACACAGATATATTAAATAACTCCTCAAAGGTACAATGCTAATAAAGGAAGCTGTTATTATCCTAAGGGAATAACTAAAGGGTAGTGGCCACATTGAGGCCCTATGACCTGTCAAGGCTATTTAGTAGAACTGACTGGTAGTTTGGATTAGGAAGACCAGAGGTCCCATTAGATACAATCTCACACAATAGTTGATCAATAATGGTTATAACATAAACAGAGCCCCAAGACTCCAGGTATTGGAATGAGAACTTTGGATGTATTATCTTGTTCAATCTTCTCAATGACAATAGGAGGGAGGTAGCAGTCATATTCCCATTTTATGGATGGTGAAACTGGGGTACAAAGAAGTTGAGAAATTTGCCCACATCCATAAAATAAGTAAGTGGTGGACATAGGAGGTAAGCCCAGGCAGTCTGATGCAAAACTGTACATTGACCATGCTAGCATTGCTTAAATGGTATCTGAGAATTAACTTCTAAACATTAGTCATAATAATTAAAAGAATGAACATTTACTGAGTACTCATCATATTCTAGGCTAAATACTTATGGGTGCCTCAGAAGGACCTTTGTGTAGGACCCCATTTATAGGGGAAGATACATGCCCAGGGCTCCCCACTAGCAAAGGTGGCATGATTCAAAGTGGCATCCTCGAAGACTCTACCCTTACTACACCAAGAGGCAACCTCCAGCAGCATTCCTTGGAAGACGGTTAGAAACATAGATTCTTGGACCCTGCTCTAGACACAGTGAATGAGAAACTGCATTTTAACAAGACCCTGGGTGATTAAAGGGCATAATGAAGTTTGAAAGATGCTGCATTTCCCTGCCTTTAAAGGCAAGGCCACAAGTCTGAAGTGGTGAACAGATATGGCAAGGCCCCCACCTTCTTGCTGGTAGAGAGAAGGAAAACAGGCCACAAATAAGGAAATTATTAGAATTAAAGTCTAGACTTGAGGTGCTTCTAAACATACATTTGCTAATCTCTACCCTCGACTTACTGAGTCTGAGTCTCTACTGAGCATCTGCATTTAACAAGGCAAACCACATGCCCTCTGCAGTGAAGCTACTGCTCTCTCTGGTAGGACGCAGGGGAAGAATCGGAAAAGGAGAACATCATTGTTGTGTTAGTCAACTTTATATTGCTGTGACCAAAGGCCCGGCAAAAACAATTTAGAAGAGGAAAAGTTTATTTTAAGTTCATGATTTCAGAGATTCAATCCATGGCCCACCAGCGCCATCATTCTGAGCCTAAGGTAAGGCAGAATATCATGGTGGGAGGGTGTGGTAGAGGAAAACTGTTCATCCCAGGTCAGCTAGGAAGCAGAGAAAGCAAGGAGCCAGGGTCAAGATATAGTCTGAGGCCACACCTCCAGTGCCCTACTTTCGCCAGCCTCACCCCACCTGCTGGTAGTTATCGCCCAGTAGTCCATTCAAATTATTAATCTATCAAATGGATTATTCTATTGATAAGATTATAGCTCTCATAATATCATCATTTCACCTCTGAACATTTCACCTCTGAGCTTTTCTGGGAACACTTCCTATCCAAACCGTAACAAACATCTTTCCTACTTTTCTCAAGGCCAGAGAGGTGGACCACAGGGAAACCCCACCCCAGCATGCAGGCCAACTGACAATCTACATATTGATTTAGAACACTGAACCTCAGAGATCCATACGATGCCACTTAATAGAGGACACAAGGCTGCAGGCACTCAAGATTGACCTTGAGAGTACTGATTTGTCCCTATGGAAACAGCTTCTTGCTTCTAAGTCTGGCTTTACACGTCTGCAGCATGGTGAAGGCCACCCCCCTGCACCCTTGGGATGGTTACAGCTGGAAAACAGCAGCCAGGACCTAACCAGATACTAGACAAAACTATGAGCACATCCCAGCCCAGAATCCATCCTCACCTAAGTAACTGACACCTGGCTCCTAAGGAGTCTCATACGCAAATCATTTATTAGCAACTCAGACACTCTCCCATGACTGACAGCTGTGAGCCAGGCTCAAGAAAGAAATACAGGCAAATGGTTCCTGAGATCTTTAATCTGCAAAGCCAAAATCAGAAGAATCAGAGTAAAGGAGTGAGATAAAGGATCTTCCCTTTTCCTAATAGTAGTAACAATCATAACGAACACATCCTGAGTGTTTACAACATGCCTGTTCTGCATTAGAAATCAATATGTCTCATTTCATTTACTCATTGGCCCTACAAAGTAAATATCCTAACTATCCCATTTGACACAGATATATAAGGCTGTCACTTTACAGAGAAAGAGGGGAAGGGAGGGAGGGAGGGAGGGAGGGAGGAAAGAAGGTGAAGGGAGAGAGAAAGAGTGAGCAAACAATGGGAAGAAGGAAAGAAAAGGGCAGAACTCCAGAGCCCAGCCTTCTTATGCCATAGAAGGTAGAATGACAGTGGAAGACCTAAAACAATACATTTCTCTGAGGATCAGGAATATTATGAATGGAAACTGACTTTTTAACTTTCATTTGAAACCATAGAAATACTCAAGAGGTTGACTTGTTTTGTGTTCTATAAACTTAGACAAAAAGAAGTTGGCTGAATTTTAACCACCCCCAAACAACACACATGCATGAACACACACACACACACACACACACACACACACACACACACAGTGCTTTTTTTCTCAATTATGGCTTCTTGGGAGCGAATGGAAAATTCAGCAATCTGATTAACTGTAGCTTACAATAAAATAGCACTAAGTGGGTGTTTTACATGCCCTTTGTTTCTCATTATCCTTGGAAGACTGTCAAGAGTTTAATGAAACTAATACTTTGGGATTTAGATCTCTCATAACTAGAAACCAAAGCCTCCCCAAGGCTAACAGCTGAGTCACTCAGGATCTTTAAGCTAGTGGGATGTGCTATGCATGAGTCTGTGTCGTATGTGCATTGCCCCCTGGAATCCTCTCAGCAACCCTACAATAAAAGGATAATTAGTATTTCTATTGAACAGAGGTAACTGAGACTTAACGTGGTTATGGAACTTGCCTAAATGGTAGGAAAATATTATGGTTTGGATCTTGAATGTCCCTCCAAAACTTACAAGTTGAAAGTTTGGCCCCCAATGCAGCAATGTCCAGAGGTGAGACTTTGGGAAGTGATTAGATCTTGAGAGCTTTGACCTCATTAGTGGATTAATAATTTGAATGGAGTGCTAGGAATAGGCAGAATCTCTAGGCAGGTGAGACATGGTTGGAGGAAGTAGGTCACTGGAAGACTATATCGTGGCCCCCAGCCTCTTCTTCTCCACCCCCACACACACCTTCCTTCCTCTCTTTTCCCCTCCCCCCCTCTAAACCTCTCTCTCTGAATCTCTCACTCAATCTCCCTCTCAATCTGTCTGACTCTCAATCTCTCCTCATCTCTCTCTCCTTCCCAGCTGTCATGACCTGAGCAGCTATCCTCCACCATGATGCTTCTCCCTTGGAGTCAATCAACTATGGACTGAAACCTCTGAAACCATGAGCCTTCCCTCCATTACGTTGCTTGTGTCAGGTATTTTGGTCACAACCAGCAAAGCTAGAATTGGAACCCAGGAAACTGTACTTCAGCAGGTCCTCTCTTAAACACTGTGTTCAACACTAAGCTATAGATCTGGGCACAAGAATCTCTTCCTTTAAATCAACCAAAACAGCTGCTTGGTGTGGAAATGCAAAAAGGTAGTTTGGCTTATTGTTTTCAGAGGTTTCATAGACAATGCCCCCCAAAAACATCATCCCTCCCTTATCTTGACCTCCACCCAGCATGCTGGATGAATGCCTGAGATTCAGGAATGTCAATAGGAGTCTGTGCTCACTCATCATTCAACCTTCTCTCCTGGCCTCCATGAGAAGTGTACATTGGCCACTTCCATGGGGTATGGTAGATCGTCCCACAGGACTGATGCATTTGTTCACTCAATAGCTTTTAATCAGCTGACTGCCACATGATGAGCACCAGGCTGTGCTCACGAAGCCCTGAGAGACACTTTATAGATGGGGACAGATTCAAAGTAGATAGGGTTGGCAGGGACTCTCATAAGGCCTATCTATTGACTCTGGAGGCTGCTCTCTCAAGAATATGCAATAGTGAGCATGATACCTGCTCTGAAGATACCATCACACCAACAGTGGAGGTCACATTGAGCTACTAACCACCCAATTCATGTGTTTTGTTACCTCGATGGAAAACCAACCCTTCACAGTTGAAGTCAAGGGCCCTCTGCGTATGTTTAATTGAATGAACCACCTGGAATTAGGATATCTTTCCTTAGAAGTGATGGACCAAGTGTGTGAGAATGAACCGGAGGAGAGGAAAAGGGAAAGGTGTTGCAGATAGAGGGGAGCAGCACATTTGAAGGCTCTGGCACATAAGATGGGTGCCACCATCTTGGGGAGCAATAGACAATTCCTCACAACAGTGAATGCAGAGGTACCACATGGTACACTGATCCACTTCTCAGTGCCTACTTACCAAATAAAAACACATCCACAAAAAAACTTACACATGAATGTTCATAGCAGTATTATTTATAATAGCCAAAAACTGGGGGGAACAAAAATAAATGTCATCAACAGATAAGTGGGTGAGCAAGATGTGGTATATTCATCTGAAGGAATATTACTCATAGATAACAGAAATGAAGTCCTGATACCCCTTCAACTATTGACGAAACTTACAAACGTTTTACTCTCAAAGGCCAGTCACAGAAGAGCACATTTGGTATGATTCTGCTTTCATGAACTGTCCAGAGTAGGCAAATCCAAAGGTGTAGAAAGTAGATTAGTAGTTATCTCAGGTTGGAGTGAGGAGGGAGGCCAGCAATGGGAGTGGCCTCTACCCAGGAAGGGCTTCTTAATGGGGTAATGAAAATGTTTTAAGATAGATTACGGTGATGGTTGCCCAGTCCTATGAATACACTGAAAATCTTAATCAAATTGTACCCTTTAAAAGAGTGACTTTTATAGTATGTAACACAATAAAGGTATTAAAAATATATATAAGAACTAGAACTAGTGCCCCAACTCTCACATTTTCTGGAACTGCACTGGTTTTTGGTAGGGCTTTTGTTTTTCCAGTTTTCATTCTCCTAAGATAAGGCATTTGATACTGAATGTCTTTCCACCCTCATCCCATTAAAAGCACTATTCACAAGTTGCATGTAGTGTGAACAAAGCTGAAGCCACATCTTCTCAACTCTACATCTATAGGCCTGTCCAGTCGTAATCATTTCCCTCCTAATGAGCCTTGAAGCCCTTAATGGTCCTGAATCATTCCAAGACTCAAATATTTTCCTTCTATGGCATTTCCAAGTCCTCCCACTACACCCACCATCCCCCTAAAAAACAGGTCTATGGACAGAAAGTTGGAAATAAAATTTCTCCTTACTCCAAGCTCAGTAGAACAACAAAGACAGCAATGGTAAAAGCGACCCATCCCCCAAGAATCCCAGTTATGTAGTTTTCCCTGTAGTTGCAGCCCCATCACTGAGGCAGGATTTGGCTGCAGTGTGAGGAATTTATGTTACACAAAAGTCATTTTCTTAGGAGCAGCGCTGAACAATGGGCTATTGAGCAAACATGTAACTTTTCCATCCGTGAACATCTTTTTTCTTTTTTTTTTAAGTGTCTCTAAAGATTCTTATCTGTGAACTCCTAACTATGATAGACTTAGTCTTCCCATAAAGCAAGAGGGCTAACGAGATTTCTTATAATCCCCCTCCTTTCCTATTACCTATAACATTTAATGGTTTCCCTTCAATTCTGTCAGCCCTTGCAATTCCTCCTCTGTTTTACTGTGGTTCATTTTCAGCTTAATAACCACCTCATTCTATGCATCATCTCTCTGAAAATTTCAGGGAATAGCCATGTAAGAGAAATGCACTCTTCGAATTTAGAACAGTACATTATGTGTATACTTTTATATTATGTTCCATTTGTGCTGCTCCAACAACATTGGATGAACTCTGTGGCAAACTGAAATGACTGTGATGTTTTCCATTTGGAAAGGGTGGCTTATTTAGCAGGTACATAATAGCATTTATTTTCTTTACCATCAGAAGTAGTGTGGTGTGTTTGCCCCCCCCAAAATCAGTTCTAGGCATCAACCTAGCAAGTTTGAACTATATGTCGTGGCTGACATTATAGCTTCAATGTTTTTGTTTTGTTTTTAAGACTCTTCTTAACCCAGAAGATGGATAAACTTATCCAGAAAGCTCTATTCATCAGAGTTTTTCCTATTTGGACTACTAGTTTTTAGTAATTTCTAGCTAGGAATAATAATAACTAATGTTTATTGAACACATATAATGGGCCAGTCACTGTTTCAAAATATATAGATAGAGATAGAGATAGAGATAGATAACTTACTTAGTCCCCACAATGACCCTGTGAAACATGTATTGTTATTATCCCTATTTTATAGATGAAGACATTGAGATAATGAGAACTTAAGAAATTTGTCCAAGATGGCAGAACTGGAGTCTGGTTCCCAAGCCAACCTTTATTATGCCTGGTAGCAGGAGCTTAATAACCTCTTTGAGTGAACAAGTTGAGGATATAGAACAATGAAAGAAATCCATGACAGCAAAATTCCATGTACTCATCTCCACCCATCTTTTCCAGCCATTTGCCCTCTAGGAAGCCTCCCAAGATTATGAGAATAGAAAGGACATTGTTCTGTCCTCCCTCCTCCCTGCTTTTTTTCACCTCCTAGATGCAGAGGGACCTTTCTACAGAATATGTTTATGGAGAGAAACGTGTAAAGCAAGCCAGTTCCCAGGAACCCAGATATCCATGTGCAAATGTACAAGGTAAATCTAGCTTTTGACTCATTGTGACCATAAGAATAAAACTGAAGGATTCTTATAAAGCATATATGGACAGCAAACATTCTGCAGGAAGAACTATTTTGGAACCTACAGCTCTAACACTAGGTTTTAATCTTATCTGTTGTTAGCTCTTACTTGAGACCAAGATCACATGATTAAAATTGGAATTAACTAGCTACTTTAAAACCCTCTCTTTGGTTCCTTTCTAACTGATTAGATGGATTTTCCAGGCTTCTCTTTCTTAGTTTCCAAACCAGAAGTCAATACTTGCAGATCCAAAGAATTTGGCACAAAATTTTTCAGTAGTGATGGCATACTTTGTTCAATGACATAGCTGCCAGGGTCATTTATTCAAAAGTGTCCATAGATATGTGGCAGCTGCAGGTCCCCACATAATGGCTACACCGATGCTTCAAAAAAGTGAAGAAGAGTTAAACTGAGGTGACTGAGATCAGGTGAGAGGAACAAAAGCCTAGCCAACTTACCTCTCCTGCTGGGAAATCTCCACTAAGCCTGGTTTTTAGCCACATACTCAAAGGGGCAAGTATGCCTCTTTATTTACATTGGCTCATTCAAATTTCCCAACAGTACTGTTAGAGATTCTGCTTATGCCTGGTAAAGACAAGGAAAGTAGAGCCAAGATGTGGACCAGGCCTTCAACTCCATAAAATCCTCATTTTAGCTATTACAATGTTCTCACCTTTATATCTCAGCATAAAGACAAAACCTGTGCAGCAAATATGTTTTCAAAACCAATTCAGTTCATTTCAACAATCTCAAGATTTTATAAGTGGTAGAAACCCACAGGTCCAAACGTATCTCTCTCAAGAACCTGATCTTCCCCTAATCTAGCTGATGGGAGTAAGGTATTTCTAGAATACCTCCAATTAAATGTAGATAAAGCACACCAAGTTATAGGCACTAACAATTTTAGTGGGGAGGTGAAAACAAAAGATATTAAATTCTTATACTGATGTTTTGTTATGACTCTTTTGCACTGTTACACTTGGGTAATTCGTTTTGGTTGTTGATGTTCGGATGTTGCTTAATACATCAGGTTTCAAAATCTTTTCAGCAACATCATTTCCTTTGATGGTTGTAACAACCTTCTGAGATAGACAGATGGGAGACTACTATTCCAATTTTACAGAATGAAAACTGAGGCTTTGTGTTCCCACTGTGAGACTGCTGAGTAGTTGAGTGGCTCCTAGAGTCCATTGATTTGACAACCAAATCAGTGGGAAGTGCCAGTATAATGGATACCATGACAGGATCTACCAGAAGAAATGCTTTTGGGCTACAAGGACATTTATGGTATTTTGTAACACCAAAAATTTATGAAATAACACATTGACAAGTAAACTGAGTAGTAGTAAAGTAACCATACAATGAAATACTATAAAGCAGTGAAAATGGTCTCTTGCTAAACACAATAGCATGAATGAATCACAGGAAGGTTGAAAAAAATAAACCAATTACAAAAAGGTATAATTTATATAATATTTTTATAAGTGTTGTATATAAATTATAAAAATAAGCAAAACTACTCTAAGTTTGCACATAGGATAACAAAAATATTAAGAAACGAATGGAAGTAGTAGTCACTAAGTTCAAACTATAATATCTCTCCTTATTCATGGCAGGTTCATTCTAATATCTCCAGTGGATCCCCTAAAACCAGGACTAGCACCAAGCACTGATAACACTCTGCTTTTTTCTATCCATGAACATTGATGATTTGATGACAAATTATGAATTGGGCACAGTAAGAGAATAACAATAACTAATAAGAACAATTATAGCAACTTGCTGTAATAAAAGATATGTGAATATGGTCTCTCTGCCTCTTGAAAAAGAGTTAGGACAGATATTAACATTTTTGGACTGTGGCTGGTCAGAGGTAGCTGAAAGTGCCTATAAAAACGGACTACTGAAGTAGTTGCCTCCAGAGAACAAAATGTGAACAGAGTGGTAAGCAGGAACCCTAAACTTGTGTTGGTATTGTTTTCATTTCTTATCCTGTAGTCGATACATGGGGGTTTGTAATTTTTTTCTTTACACATGTGTGTATATGTTTAAAGGTTATTTTTTATTTTTGCAACATTGGAGATTAAACCCAGGGCCTTGCACATGCTAGGCAAGCACTCTATCACTGAGCTACATCTTCAGCTCTGTGTATACATTAAATAATTTACAATAACTTTTTTAACAAAAGAAAATGAAAAAGGCAACTATTCATTCTGCAAACACGAAGGACCCAGTACTGTGCCAGGTATTGGAATATAGTGGTGAAGACGGCACTCTGTACCTGTCCTCACAGACACTCTGAGCTAGCAGAGAAGATGAAGAAGATGTTTCATGTCAGGAAGCACAGGAGCTGTGAAAGCATGGGATAAGGGAACCTTGTGTCATTCAGGGGACCTAGGAAAGCTTCCAAGATAAAAATGCCCTTTTAGCTGAGACTAAAGAATGAAAAGTTGAGGTCATCAGGAAAGAACAGCCAGACTGACCTTAGTCAGAATTCCCATATCTAAAACTAAACACTGGAGCAAGCAAGGGAGAAAGACACCAGGAGAGGAGCCAGATTGATACAGGATCTGCTATTCATTACACACTGTGGTTTTGATCTGATTGGGCACCTTACGTGGAAGTGTGCTGCTACATGCTGGCCAGTACCAGGAGGGGTGAGGAGGAGAGTGGAGGCAGCAGAGTTTCCTAAAACCTTCCTGTGACTTCACACTTCAAGAGCAGAATTAGCCCCATGTTCTATCTTAACACAGAAGTAACTTCAGCAATTGAGGGCAGGAAGACAGAGCGTGCATGAGCCAGCTAAGGCTTCACCTCCATTCCTATGAAGGAATGACTTGGGCAAATTTCCACTTTGTAGGTATTTTACTATTTGTCATAGGCAAGTTACGCAACTCAGTTAGTGATTAAATTACCAGCATAGCTACTATTTGAGAAGGGAAGGTTCAAGGTTGTTTCTTGCTTCTGCACTTTGGTTCAAATAGAATTGGATTAATTATTTCTCAATCTCCATGTTTAGAAGATGTAAACACAAGAATTATGTTCAGTCTCCAATAGTGTAAAAGGCAGCATTCAAGCTCATTTGTCAACTACAAGGACCTGTGTCTAACCTTGGTCCCATGTTTAGATTTATAAAGTGTGAGATCATTGTCAGTTTCATTTATCTCTGTTATTAAATTTACTGGGCCTCATTCAATGACATTATATCTTCTTATCTAATTCAAATAAATGTCTTACTCATGGCTCGAATGTGGATGGCAAAATCTCATTGTTAACTCAGTAATTGAGATAATCTCATTGTTTTGCTTTCTTAATAGAATCTTGAATTGATTGCTCATGACTGGAATTCCATTTGGCTTCACCAAACTTTTCTTAAAACTGCTATTTTTTGACCAGTCCCTGTGTCCCAGTGTTTGCATAAGGATGGAACATTCTTGCCTTATTCTTTATTCTTCACTAAACCCTATTTTTAGTCTGTTTATCTTATCAACAGCATAAAACTAATCACTTGCATTTAACATTTGTCTTTATTCACTATGATTAAATGTACTGGTGATATAGTAGCTAAAGACACAGGTTTTGGAATAAATCCTAGGTTTGAATCCAAGTCCTGTGACCCTATGGTGACTTAACCTTAACTTCTTCATCAGTAAAATAGGGTAGTAATAGTCACACCATAGGGTGTTATGAGGTTGAATGGAGATTGTTTTCAAACTCAGTTGAGATTGGGTGGATCATAGTAACCATTCAGATTTTAGCCAAAGAAAGTACTATACCCTGTATTCATCTTGATTAGAAATAATGTTTTATCAGTTAACTTTTGTGCATGGTGAGAGAAGGGGATTCAGTTTCATTTTGTTGCATATGGATTTCCAGTTTTCCCAGCACCATTTGTTGAAGATGCTATCCTTCCTCCATTGCATGCTTTTAGCCCCTTTATCAAATATAAGTTAACTCAAAATAGATCAAGGAGCTTGATATCAAATCAGAGACTCTGCATCTAATAGAAGAAAAAGTTGGCTCCGATCTACATACTGTGGGGTCGGGCTCCAAATTCCTCAATAGGACACCCATAGCGCAAGAGTTAATAACTAGAATCAACAAATGGGACTTAGTCAAACTAAAAAGTTTTTTCTCAGCAAAAGAAACAATAAGAGAGGTAAATAGGGAGCCTACATCCTGGGAACAAATCTTTACTCCTCACACTCCAGATAGAGCCCTAATATCCAGAATATGCAAAGAACTCAAAAAATTAGACAATAAGATAACAAATAACCCAATCAACAAATGGGCCAAGGACCTGAACAGACACTTCTCAGAGGAGGACATACAATCAATCAACAAGTACATGAAAAAATGCTCACCATCTCTAGCAGTCAGAGAAATGCAAATCAAAACTACCCTAAGATACCATCTCACTCCAGTAAGATTGGCAGCCATTATGAAGTCAAACAACAACAAATGCTGGCGAGGATGTGGAGAAAAGGGTACTCTTGTACATTGCTGGTGGGACTGCAAATTGGTGTGGCCAATTTGGAAAGCAGTATGGAGATTCCTGGGAAAGCTGGGAATGGAACCACCATTTGACCCAGCTGTTGCCCTTCTCGGACTATTCCCTGAAGACCTTAAAAGAGCATACTACAGGGGCTGGGGATGTGGCTCAAGCGGTAGCGCACTCGCCTGGCGTGCGTGCAACCTGGGTTCGATCCTCAGCACCACATACCAACAAAGATGTTGTGTCCGCCAAGAACTAAAAAATAAATATTAAAAATTCTCTCTCTCTCTCTCTCTCTCTCTCTCTCTCTCTCTCCCTCCCTCCCTCCCTCTCTCTCTCTCCCCCCTCTCTCACTCTCTCTTTAAAAAAAAAAAAAAGAGCATACTACAGGGATACTGACACATCGATGTTCATAGCAGCACAATTCACAATAGCTAGACTGTGGAACCAACCCAGATGCCCTTCAATAGAGGAATGGATAAAAAAAAATGTGGCATTTATACACAATGGAGTATTACTCTGCACTAAAAAATGACAAAATCATGGAATTTGCAGGGAAATGGATGGCATTAGAGCAGATTATGCTAAGTGAAGCTAGCCAATCCCTAAAAAACAAATGCCAAATGTCTTCTTTGATATAATGAGAGCAACTAAGAACAGAGCAGGGAGGAAGAGCAGGAGGAAAAGATTAACATTAAACAGAGACATGAGGTGGGAGGGAAAGGGAGAGAAAAGGGAAATTGCATGGAAATGGAAGGAGACCCTCATTGTTATACAAAATTACATATAAGAGGTTGTGAGGAGAAAGGGGAAAAAAACAAGGAGAGAAATGAATTACAGTAGATGGGGTAGAAAGAGAAGATGTGAGGGAAGGGGAGGGGGGATAGTAAGGGATAGGAAAGGTAGCAGAATACAACAATTACTAATAGGGCATTATGTAAAAATGTGGATGTGTAACGGATGTGATTCTGCAATCTGTATTTGGGGTAAAAATGGGAGTTCATAACCCACTTGAATCTAATGTATGAAATATGATATGTCAAGAGCTTTGTAATGTTTTGAACAACCAATAAAAAAAGAAAAAAAAAGAAATGTTTTATCATTTAAAAATTTGCACCAACCTTCTGAACTGGAACTGTGAAAGGGATTTTCTTTGTGCCTTATGCCACTTATACTGAGAATGTTCACATCTGAATCATTAGTATCTCCTATGTTATGTATACAAACTGGCATCAAAACCCATTTTGTTTGATTTGGTTTCATTTTTCTTGGTAAATTTTCCTAGCTGCCAGGAGTGGGCACTTGGTCTGGAGAGGGCAGTAGGCTGTCCTTCAATACTCGCTTCAGGTGAATATCCCAAAGCAGAGCATGTGAGGTTTCCAACCACAGCAGCCAGAGCTGCATGGTAACCACAAGCAACAGCCTGTGTGACTGGGGAAGTCGAGTTAATGGAAGGTTACCCACCATCAATCTGGAATAGCTGGCCCCTACCCAAACCTCATCAGTACTCTCTTTTGCATTTGGGGCTTTATATATACACTCTTCCCTACACTCACCCTCCCCCTTCACAGACTAATCCCTACCCATCAATATCAGCTTTTGTGTCACCTGCTCTAAGAAATCTCTGACCCTACAACTGGGTCAGAATCTCTGTTGTATATTCCCATGTGTTCTCAAATTATCCCTATCATAGGTGGGCCATCCTTGCTTTACAGCTTCAGTATGAGTGAGCTTCAGTTGCCATTATTTGGCTATATAATACCAGTCCTGCTGGGCATAGTGGCTCATGCCTGTAATTCCACCTACTCAGGAGGCAGAAGCAGGAGAATCAGTTTCAGGCCAGCCTGGCCTACCATGCACAAGGCCCTGAGTTCAATCCCTACTACCACAAAATAAATAAATAATAACACCCCTCCTCCAACAAGGCAGTTCAAGTTTCAGTTGCCATAATATATGAACTTTGAGTAATTGCAAAAACCATAAGCTTCTTGCTTTGGGGGCCTAAAAATCACTCCATAAATAATAGATAGACATCATGATCTGTAACCCATCTCATTACTTCTTCCAAAGTCTATTGGTGATTTGTCACTGTGCCTTTGTTATTCATTTCACACACAGAGACACAGACAAGGAGAGAGAGTCTCTCAGAGTGACATTTTACCAATATAGAAAATCAAAAGAAAAAATCTGCCCCCAAATATAAAAGTGCGGCAAAAGGATGAAAAGTGATTAGCCTGGAAGTAAAATTAAAGTCAGGGCTCGGTGCACTGACAAGCACCTGTAATCCCAGAGGCTCAGGAGGTTGAGACAGGAGGATTTTGAGTTTGAAGCCAGCTTCACCAACTTAACAAGGCCCTTTCTCTAAATAATACATTTTAAAAAGGCTGGGGCTGGAGCTCAGTGGTTAAGCACCCCTGGGTTCAATCCCCACTACAAAAATAAATAAATAAATAAAGTCAAATGTAAATGGACTTAGTGGTGAAACAGCTGACCATAGAATGAGGACATCTTTCACCATTGAGTACCCTGTAGATACGCAACCAGGCACAGTTAGTGAGGGCAAACTTGGTGGCATAAATGAGCAAAGTGATCGTGACCAAAAAGGATAAAGATGACCCATAGGAATAAGCTAGCAAACCATTTCACATTAAGGGAACTCTCAGAGATAACTGACATTGACAGAGAGCAAAGGGGAAACATGTCAGAAGCTGATCCAAATTTAGGAGTGGGCCCATTTGCCGAGATAGAAAAGACATTTGCTCTGTGTTGACAGTTTAAGATGAAAAGGCAAACACTGTTCAAACCACTCTACATAAGTGTTCTATATTAATGCTCAGTATTTTTAATGTCTTAAATTACCGTATACTAAATAAATAATAGTTTTACTCTATTTTTCATTTCCCAATACCTTATAGTTGACAATAAGAGAGCTTTAAAAAAATCACGGAGCATTTGTGATTTTCTCACAGACTACAATGATCACTTCGCACAGTTGCAGCTTGCACAGTAATTTTTTAAGGTCCCAAACCACTATGAAAAGTGAAGACTGCCTATATATTAAGCATCAAGCATATGCCTTCTACATTGCAGTTGGCTGCTACATGTACTCACAAGGATATAATTTCAGGCTTAGGCGAGTGAGTGAATGAAGGAATGAATTCTAAGTGGGTTTCACCTATATTAAATATCCTAACTAAAGCGGGGTATTTTCTTTCTCCCTGACTAGTGCAATTTGCCACAGTCTCTCCCCCTTGGTTTCCTGCCTGGCCCATATCCCAAGGAATAGACCTGCTCTGTGCTCAGAATCATTCTACAGTCCTAAGCTCCTCAGCCAGCAAGTTGATGTGGCCACTTGCAATTGGTTCCACCCAACCCAGGCCCAGCCCCAGCTAGTCATGATCATCACTACTGTCCCAATCTGGATTTGTGTTTATGATTCAGATACTCCCAATCTTAGACTATCATCATGGAGTATAGGAATTCCTTAAGTAAATAAAATTTATTATACTTTAAACTTCAGTCTGGCCAATCAATAACTTTTATATCCCCTCTTCCCACATCTTTACCAGAGCTGTTAATAAATATTCAGATTTCATACTGATTTTTCCATATTGAAGAGTAATAAGGTGGCCAAGATGTCAGCACTGCCATGACTACTCTTTAAAATCCACAAGTGTAATCTTATGATAATTGAAAATCTACTTCTTCTGATATTTCTTTATGCTTTTATCATCATAATCCTGTTTGAAATGCAACTGGGAAAGGACAGAATATAAAAAGGACAATATTCCCACAGTTTGTGGATGTCAGATGGGCGATCTCATTAGACATTTCCAGGAAATAGCGCAAACCAACTTATTTATGTTTCTTTTTCTCCTGGGATTCTTCTCCAAGGATGTTCTAAAAATTGAATTAACCTCTTTCCAAAGGCCTTTAATAATTTCTCATTCCATGGGTGTATTGAAATGTTTTTCCAAATGCATTGCCTAGAGACAGCCCTGGTGGTCCAGAGGCTAGAACTCTGTGCTATCACTGCCACAGCCCAAGCTCAATTCCAATGACATTACCCAAGGCTTGGTTGGGAGTTATAGTCCTTCTTTCGTTTAGTTGGTGAACATTTGTTGAACACTTATTCTGTCCTCAACTGTTTTCTAGCCGCTGAGAGTCAAACACTTGCATCTGGGCATTACAGACTGATAACAGCAACAGAGAGTAAACAGGTACACAAACAAAAGGACTTGTAGTTAAATTCACACTGCATGTGCTGAAGGGAGCAGATCAGGTGAGGAGAGGGAGAATACCAGGAAAGAACACCAGGGGAGAATACCAGGGGAGATGGCCAAGGAGGAACTCTGAGGAGGCAAGACCTAGATACAAGGAGCTGAGGGGAGAAGGATCCTCCCAACAAGCCTGCCAAGGAGCTTTGGGACAGGAAGAGCCTGGAGTACTGAAGGGCATGTGAGGGAGGAAACTGGAAATTGTGTGTCTACTTGTACATAAGTGAGACCCATTTAAGGCCAAAGTGACTGATGTGACTTCCAGAGGTGGCCTTTTGCCCCAGTGAGGCTAGCTCTGGCTCCACAGCCTGCCACCTCAGATTGGAGAGGGTCCACCAGGGACAGCCCCACAGAGAGCCTGGCTCCACCCCCTTCGGTTTTCTATTGATATCAGGCCTGTCCTGAGTGCAGCTCATGCTTCAAGTCTCTGTCCGAGTCTGCTTCTCTGAAACCTGCTGAACTTGACTTGGGAATCACTCTAAGGTTCTAAGAGTTGCAAGCTAGTCTTTTCCCAAGTGCTTCCTCTACTAACTGCTCAAGCACAGCAGTTTCCTTGGGCTCCTCCCCACTCCCACAGGCAGGAAGCTGAACACTGTCTTGCCAGCCTTACTGCAGCAAAGGGGCCCTATGGACAGAGTCTTGCTGAGGCTGCTGGAGGGGAGAATGGCCCTGGGCCAGCTTCACCCTGGAGGGAACCTTGCCTGGTAGGGCCAGGGAATCATCAAATTCATTTTCTCGTCCTTGTTGCTTCAGGATTTCAAAAGGATCACATTTTAAAAGCTCATTATAGCACATAATTGAGAAAGTCTGTGATTTGAACTAAGCCAGGAAACTACTTACCACATGTCATCATGTCATACAATAAAAACTATAGCTATATGTAGAATAATTTTAGCTAATCAATTTTAAGACTTTCTTGGCTGTTTAATCCAGCTATTCACAGGGACTGTATAATATTTATTTATGTTATTGCCACAGTTTGGGAAAAGAGGATGACAGATAAACTAATATATCCCCGTCATTCTTCTCTCTGAAGAGTTCTTTCTGTGCAGCTCAGTGGTAAAGCACCCCTGGGTTCAATCCCCAGTACCCAACCCCCACTCCCAAAATGGTAACATTATCAACCTCCCAGGACTGCTGAAAGAAGTAAAGGTGTGTGTGGTGCATGGCTTTGCCTGAGTCATAGCCAGGGCTCATAAATAGTAACTTTTGTCATCACTTTATGATGAAACACTGTTTCTCTTTAAAAAAAAAAATCTGTAACTCAGATTTTTTACCACTAGGACAAAACTCTTCTATCAATTAGGTCCAACCAAGGATTTATTTTATGTTCTAGGGTGATTTTTACATTTTCCCCTCGTATTTCTCAGATTAATGTTATGTATTAATGATATACATTTCACCACTGGATCCTTCCTTCACTGTCAGCATGGTTTAGTCCCACAGAGGGCGAGTCAGAAGTCACAAGGAGTCAAGCAATTGTCAGTAAAAAGTAACCCATGCCTTACAGTCATCTTGGTTTCACTGGAACAAATGATATATGGTCTAAGCTATATTTATTCCACTTCCTGGGCCAGACGCACTTTGATATTCATTACTCTATAAAATATTTATGATCTAGACATAAGGAGAC
Organism: Spermophilus citellus; assembly: GCF_964194105.1. Taxonomy (NCBI): domain Eukaryota; kingdom Metazoa; phylum Chordata; class Mammalia; order Rodentia; family Sciuridae; genus Spermophilus; species Spermophilus citellus. The sequence goes on from NC_138182.1 coordinate 187,486,103, forward strand.
TAATCTTACACATTGTGATTTTTGATGCCAGTTTAAAATGTGCGCATATGGGTGTTTTCTAGTTCTTAGTGTAATTCTTTTTTAAAAAATATTTTTTATTTTATTTTATTTTATTTTATTTATGTGTATGTGGTACTGAGAATCGAACCCAGTGCCTCACACATGCTAGGCAAGTGCGCTACCACTGAGCCACAACCCCAGACCCCTTAGTGTAATTCTTCAGTGCTGACCATGTGCCCGTCTCTGTGCTCAGTGTTTTATATGAACTGTCTTATCTCACCCTCCATCTGTAAGTTCAATACCACTTCTAACCTATCATACAGATGAGAACAAAGAGGCTTGGAGCAATGAGGTCTGCTGCTCAGGTTTTCCCTTCCTTGAGGCAGACACAGGACACAGCCCCAAGTCTCTGTCATCTTGACTGTGCTCTCTCTAGGAGAAACTTCCACCGTGTCTTCATGCTAAATGCAATGGATGAGAATACAGACTCCTGGGCAAGCAACCTTACCTCTTTGTGCCTCAGTTTCCCCACTGGTTAAGCATGAACAATAATCCCCTCATACACATCTGTTGAGGGGATTAAATGGGGCCAGGCATGCAAAGCACTGAACCAGGGATAATCAGCCTACCCCTTCTGGAATATCACACTTTATGGGAAGAATCCCCAGATGGTCTGGCCTGAGTCCCTTGTTCATAGTCAAGGACATGTTCCACAACTAGCTCCACCCCCTGTTTCGTTTTCCTCAGATAAGGCTAATTTTTCATACTCATCACTGCTTCCTGAATCAGTATCATTTGATTCCCTTTCTAAGAAAGATACATCTTCCCATGGTTCTCTTGATTTATGGATTGAGAAACGTAACAGATCTGCAGTCACATGATCCTCTGTCTTCAGCCTTCCTTTTCACAGAAATGAAATCTTAAGGAAGTCCATCAGGCCAGCTTGACAGATGTGCATGGGAGGAACAATTGATTGGGATCACAGCTCAGCTGTGGCCACACATGTGAACTGAGGGCCACACCCCATGTACATTTTCATTCTCTCTCTCTCTACTTTCCCTTTTTCCTCCCTCCCATCCCCCCTCCCTCTCTCCCCATCTACCTCTCTTCTCATTTTATCCATGTAACATCTCCATGAGGAAGTGATCCAAAGGTGGGTTCTACAACCAGACTGGGGTTGAGAGGGGGATAGATAGGAAATCCTGGCCCTACCACTTGCCAGCTGGGTGACCTATGGCCAAGTATATAACCATTCTATGCCTAGTTTCCTCTTACATAAGAGGGTCTACATTAATAGAACCTACATCATAAAATTGTCAAGAGTTTATCATTGAAGACAGTAGTAACTGGGACATGGCTAGTTCAATAAAATAGTTCTAAAGTATTGCTGCACTAAATCTATGGTAAATTCTGAATTTGAAAAGTTAAATAACACCCCCAGGTTGCACAGGCCATGAGTTGCAGATCTGGGACTGGCTGATCACAGAGTCGGTACTCCAGCCACCATGTAAACTGCCTTTTGTTTAGCACGTTCTGTAGGTTTCTTGCTCAGCTGAGCAATGCTGAGCTTTGTGGGATTCTCAACATAGACAAAAATGCCCTTGGAACCAAGAGTTTCATCTCCAAGAACTTGACCTCAACAAACATATAAAGACATAGGTATAAGAATGCTCATTGCAATATTGCAGTGTAAGAAATCAAAATGCCCATCAACTAGGGACTCTGTAAATAAGGTAGAGTGGATCACACCAAAGTTTCTGTTAAACATCCTGCTGGCAAACAAGAGTAATATGTGCTGATATATATGAGATCCCCAATTCTGGAACAATAATAAAAATAAGGCACCAAAACCAGAGTTATACATACATGTGTGATCTCCGGAAGAATTACAAGAAACTTAACAGCAGTGGGCTCAGAAGAGGGGTACTAGGTACCCTGCACAGGAGAGATTTGTGTTGCTAATTATCTTTTTTGACTATTTTAGTTTGACTGATTTAGATACTTTTTCACAGACACACACACACACACACACAAAAACTTGTATACAAAAAGTTGTTAGATTTAACACTAAAAAAATGACAGTTTATATATGTTTGTTTCAGTACAAGTTTTCTGGGAAATTTCACTTTTTAATTAATTTGGGGGAATTGGGCTGTGGGAAATATTCACTGGCTTATGGGAGCGAGAATTGGGGTTCTTTTAGAAATCCATCTCAGAGCAGAAGGTCAGGGAACAGTGCAGTGGTGACTCTGGAGTCCAACAAACCCATGGTCAAATCCTGGGTCAATCAATAATGCACTGTGTGATCTTTGAAAATGTTTCCTTATCCATGAAATGGGATAATGTTATTCATTATGTAGGTTGAAGTGAAGATCAAATGAGATAAAAATCTTAGCACAGAGTGAACATTCAGTAAATTCATACAGCTGTGTACATGAATAAGTAGGTGGGTAGATGGGTATTGCTAAAAGGTTCTGCAAGATGCAAAGACTCTTCCTTTGTTCTCTCTTTTCTCTCTTGCATGGATACAGAACACTAGTCCCATCTCTTCTGGCTAGATACTATGGTAATAGCAGAACTGACCAGCTTTGCAGCCACATGGGCCTGTATTTCAATCCCAGTTTTACCACCAACTATCTGAGGACCTTAGGCAAGTTTTATGCTCTCACGGTCTTAAAAAAAGATAGTAGTAATAATAATACCTACTTATAGGGAAATTACATAGGATAAACAAAATAGTCATGGTCCCTGCTCTCAAATAATCTAGGAATCCCTGCAAACAGACTCTCATGGCTTGTCTCATGAGAGCTGGGCTGCAGAGCACACACATAACTACAGAAGTGGGTGCTGCACTTTTATTCTCCTGTCCTACTTTGGACCTACCACATGTAAAACAAGTACCCGGTTAACCAGGCAAAGTTTGAGGCTTTTATTTTTTCCTTAATGAAACAAAATAATGTTGTGCTACTTAAATTAACACAGTGCACCGCGTACTTCCCTTTGCATGTATAGACACAACCTTTTTAAGATCTGTATTAAAAAATATAATTGGCAATGGCTTTTGCTCCTGCTTAAGCTTGCCAAAAAGGTTGGAAATGAGCATGCTTCTTCCTGCCTTTCTTGGCGGTGTTCCCTATTAGAAGCTGGTGGAGACAGAATCCTTCTCTTCCTCGACTTTCCCTTTAGCTGTGCAAGACTAAGGGGTGGGGTCTAAGAGAAGGGCCCCTGCCTTTCACAATCAAGGAGGTGGTGATGTGGAAATGTCAGGTGCTGGCAATAAAGTTTGGGAGCTTCTGATCAGGTTCCCATGCTGTTGTTTAATCCTTAATCATCCCTCTTGGCTTGCTTCCCATTGCTACTGCTTGCATAAAGTTGAAGTGGCTAATTGCCTCAATCTGTATTTGCTATAGGGTCATGCTTAATACAAAGCCCACAGGGACTCCCAGTATGATCATTTTGACCTAATAGGTTGTTTTATAGGCTTCTGAGAAGTCTCTCCTGTCTTCCCTTAACATTCTAAAATTTTCCTAGTCCCAAGTGACAGTCTGCAACATGGGTTATATTTAAATATTTCCTGCAGAGAAACAAGATGTTAGTTAAATTCCATACCCATCTCTCTAAATGGGATTAATTATCAACAGGGATTATTGACATGAACTGGAGTCTTTATGGAAATTGCATTACCTGTTTTGTTATTCTTGAAGACTTTTCCAGCAACAAAGAATGGCCATTACTCTTTAAAGCTTCTATACCAAAAAAACAAAATGTCAGATCATTTTTACTAATTAAAATTGTAATTTGAGGGCTCTTGAGATCTAAAATATGTCACTCAACTGTAGGCTTTCTCAGAAGAAAACAGGTATTGCACTCTTCAGGAATGAAAGTACAAAATTCTCCCAGGTTATTGCATAAATCAAATGCTCATGCAAACACAGAGAGAGCCAACCCCTATATACTGTTCCTGTGTCACCAGAGAAGACCTTGTCCTAAGTTCTTTCTCTCTGACGTAGATAATAGCATTCATGACTGCTGCCTTAAAACCCCTGAGAGCCACAGGAAGAAAAATAGAGTCAATTTTTAGTCAATTTGTTAAATTTTTCCCTGCCTTAGGATTAACAGTGTTTTCTTCCTGTTGCTTTCTTTTTGTAGCTCTTACTATAGAGAAGCAGATACATAACAAAAATGTGTCTAATTTCTTGCCCTGTGATAAGAGATATAGTAGCACACAATCCCTCCAATGAAAAAAGAAAAAAGAATGTTAAGTTGAATGTAGATAAACAAAAACTGAGAAGATACTTCAATGCATGGAGCACTGAATCCACAGTGGTGCTGAGCCAGGAGAGGTCAGGTGAAGTGGCTGCACAGTGGGCAGGGGACACCCATTTCTGCAAGAGACATTTTCCACTCTCACCGTCTAATGATCTATGCATACCAGCTCTACAAGACTAAGGGATCCCTGAAATAATATTTAGACTGTCTCATTCTATATCCATTGCAATGAATTCTTTAAAAATCAGAGTGGTTTACAACTCTAAAAGCACTGCAGAGACTTAATTTGATTAATCCAGCAGCAGTCAGGTTTCCACACCAGAGCCAATCAGAATCAAGAATGCAAGTGTGGGTATGTGAACCACCCTGGGGCAGCCTGAAGGGAAGTTTGCAGAGGAAAGATCAGTAAAAGGCTTCTGTGACTTGTATGGCTTTGGTGAAAGTAATTTAAGCCTCAATGAGCTCCTGCTTATCTGTAATGAATTATACTCCCTACTTACTATAAGGAGCATCAATTTATAAACCCAAAACTGTTGGTCAAGGTTGCTGACACCTGAGTTTAAAGAAAATTTAAAATGAATCACCAGTGTGAGGAGGCTATCATAAAGGCAAATTTTATCTTGGGTCATAATAATGTAAAATACATGCATTAAAATGAGAAAGGTGACAACCTTATTCTATGGAATCAAAATCTGGCTCTCCTGGAGTAGAGCCTTCAATTCAAGTTACCTCACCGAAAGAGGCTGTGGCAAACTGAAACAAATTGAAATAATACCTCTTTACAACATATCATCAGATTAGTTAGAATAGCTTTTAAAACTCTAATCCACAGGATTTTAAGTGGTTGGAAATTTATTTATTTAGTTATTTATTTTTACAGAACTAGAGGCAAGTAGTTTCTGATATTGGGTCACTGGTCCAGTGATGTCAAGGTTGGCATCTCTGTGATTCTTATTAACCTTTCCTTCCTTCCTTCCTTTCTTCTTTCCTTCCTTCCTTCCTTCCTTTTCTTCCTCCCTTTCTCTCTTCCTTCCTTCCTTCCTTTCTTCTTTCCTTCCTTCCTTCCTTCCTTTTCTTCCTCCCTTTCTCTCTTCCTTCCTTCCTTCCTTCCTTTTCTAGAAATTGAACCCAGGGTACTGTACCACTAAGTTACAAACCCAATCCCTTTTATTTTTGAGACAGGATCCTGCTAAGTTGCTGAGACTGGCCTCACACTTTCTATCCTCTTGCCTCAGCCTCCTGTGTGAATGGGATTACAGGCAACTGCATCCAGCTATGACCTTTTCCAGTTTTGGGTTTATAAATTGATGTTCCTTATAGTAAGTAGGGAGTATAATTCATTACAGATAAGCAGGGGCTCATAGAGGCTTAAATTACTTTCTCCAAAGCCACACAAGTCACAGAAGTCTTTGATGGCCATCAAAGCTCTAGACATGTCATTCATAATCAAAGCAGGAAAAGGAGGAGGGGTGGTACTAGCTTGATCTGTCATTAGTAGCAGAGGAAAGAAAAGTGTCTCTGAAAAATCTCCAAGGAGACTTTTGCTTACATCTCATTCATTAGACCTCTATTTCATGGCCATCTTTAACTGCCACTGAGACTGGGAAGATGGATATTGAGCAGAAGGTGGCAAGGAAGAAGGAGATTTTTAATTGTTACATTTCAGCCAAAGGGTCTACCACATCTATTGTTATTTTCCTTCCCTTTTTTGAAAAGGGAACATTTCAGATATGTGAGAGAATCTGATTGGTTTAGCTTAATCAGATGTCCACTCACCCCAAACCAATCAGATGCAAACATGGCTCAAAAGACTCATTACTTTTTTTTTTTTTTTAAGAGAGAGTGAGAGAAGAGAGAGAGAGAATTTTTAACATTTATTTATTTATTTATTTATTTTTAGTTCTCGGCGGACACAACATCTTTGTTGGTATGTGGTGCTGAGGATCGAACCCGGGCCGCACGCATGCCAGGTGAGCGCGCTACCGCTTGAGCCACATCCCCAGCCCCAAAAGACTCATTACTATCAAAAGTTTTTATGATGTGCACCCATCTGACACACGCATCTAAAAGCTAAAACATTACAAATCCAGTCGACATCTCGGTCTTCCTGATCAGTTTTACTTGCTTATCATGATCCCATAGCCAATTACTATCCTGAATTTGACATCTCTTCTTCCCACACATATTTTTATTCTATATTATTGTTTTCATAATATTGCTTATGTAATTTTAAAATTTTGTCTAAATAGTATCCTCCTTAGCCTTCTTCAATTTGCTTTTGTAATCAAATTGTGATTTTTTAGAACGATTCATGTTTGATCTCATTCATTCCATTTCTCTGTTGTGTAAATATTGCCTTGATAGTTATAACAGTTTGCTTATCCATTCTTTAACGGATGAGAATTTGGATTTTCTATAGTTCTTTTTTTTAATTTATTTTTTTACATGAGCTCTATAGTTCTTTGTTATTAAAATAATGTTGCAATGAGTTTTTTGTATATATACTTTTCTGTATACGTGAAATCATTTCTTAAAGCATATACCCAGAGATGAAATGGTTAAATCAAACATTCTGTACTTTTCAATTTTCCAAAACTTTGCCAAATGCCTCTTCAAACTGGTTTATCAGTTTCCCAACCATTGCAGTGTGTTTTTGTTCTAATTACTTTAGACCTTTCAATTTCTGCCAATTTCATAAGTATAAAGAGATATCTCATTGTCATCTTAATTCACATTTCCTTCATGACTAGTGAGATTGAGCACTGTGTCAGGTGTTTTTGGCCATTTGACTTTTTTCTTTCATTAATATCCTGTTGATATCCTTTGCCCATTTTCTAATGGATTTATTATCTTTTCCTTATCATTCCTATCTTTCTATGTCTGATTCCCCCAACCAGACTGCAGACATTTCTAACCAAGAATCAAAGCCTTCACCATTCATTCAATTAATATTTATTGAATGTCTGGTATTTGCCAGACAGTGTGGCAAGGCTAGACATACAAAGCAAGGGTCTTGGAGAAGTTATTATGTCTTTAAGGTTTTTTTTTAACTATGTCTAGCACCTAAAGAGATCTGTTGAATGAATGAACACAATTCATTCATTCAACAGAATGAACACAATTCTGAGAGACCTGAGATCTGTCCTCTGCAATCTTTGCATGAGCAAGTTCTCCAACTTATTCTGATCACTCTAGGATGCAAAGTGAAAATAAACAAGTAGAAGCTACATGGAAAGACTTAGGCTCAAACACAGCAAAAGCTTCCCTGATGCAGATGTGTTCAGAGAGGGAGTAGTGGGCACCTCTTTGCTGGGGGTATCCAGAACAGCCATCCTGACTCCCCCTCAGGCCTGCTGTTGGGAACACAGCATTAAATAAAGGGTTGGACTAATGAAGTCCTCCTCTGTTTCTGAACTCTAATAAAATGGAAAGTGTTGTTTAATATAACTTAAGTTCCCACTGTTTAAAAGTCCCTCATAATTTGCTATAAAAGTCACAGCTGTCCATCTAATAATTTTCACATTCAAAATGCTTGTAATATCTCACCAAAATGCCATAAATCTGACCCTTTCTTATTCTGTGGTTAGTTTCGTAAGTCATTTCCCCTTTGGCCTGCAACCTCACACAGCCCTTCACATTATGACAGAGTGGACGCAACCTGACTTCGTGCAGATGACCTCATGTGTTGCTCCATAATACTTGGAAAAAATAAAGAAAATGTTGCTTACTCTCCCAATGCTCTCTGTGAGGAATGAAATCATTATTCTGAGCCCAGTCCTTTCATTATCAAATGTGCATTTTAAAACTTAAAAGCTTCATGTTTGGAATTGGGTTCTCTGTTATTGTTGTTGTTTCTTTTAAATGTATGCATTCTCCTAGGATCATATATTTAAAAGTATGAAGAGACCTTAAAGTCCTTTACAGAGCACTAAAGAATCGAAGAGCAGTCCTCTTTTACCTTCTGGGTATCTATCTTGTTTGTACATCGCAGGTTGCTCTATGGCTACTTAATCAGTCAGCAAACATGTATTGAGTGCCTGCTAGGAATGTGACACTATGCCAAAGTGAGGGCCTGGCGTGCTGTGCAAGAGATGGGGCCTCTGCTTTCTAGGAACTTGCAATCTTATTGGAGAGAGAGGTCATGTGTATTTAAAGAACTGAGACAATTTGACACACATGCCTGAAATCCAGAGTTTGGCACTAGGCATCCAAAAGTATCTCTGCAACAAGAGGACCTAGGGCAACTCCCAGCAAGCCTTCTGGTTTGCATGCTTAGCTGGATGGCAAGGCCATGTACCTGGAAACACTGCAGAGGGCAAGATGGAAGGAGGGGAACACAGGGAAAAAGCATGAATTTGTCTTGGGCATACTTGGGATGAGACACTACTGGAAATCCAAGAGTTGGACAACAGACTTTAGAGGAGATGGCTAGGATGGAGATACAAATCTGTGAGTTCTTCACACATAGGTGAGAAATAAGAGAGAGAGAGAGCCAAGAGTGCTTCAGAAATGTCAGCCTTGAATGACTGGGTAGGAAAAGATGTATCCACAAAGGAGGTAGAAAGGGGCAGGTGGGTACTGCTGAGAAAAGGGAGAGAAGTCAACAACAGGGTTGAGCAAACCCAGAGGCCACACAGATGGGGACAGGCTGCTGGCCTTTGCTTAAGGTGGCTGGAAAAGACTTGGGGAAGTTAGGCCTCAAGCTGACCCAGAAGAAAGGGGTGGAGAATGGGTTGAGATGTGAAGCGGAGTAGGGCTGCTGGGCGCAGGGCAGCACTACCTAAAGCCCATACCACACAACAATGGCCAGGGAACGATGTGTGTCAGAGCAGAAATTTCCTACACAGTCACCTTTTGGAAGGGAACATGGGAGAGGAAGCCCAAGCCAGAAGGGCTTTGCATGTCTGGCAAAGAACCTGGATTTTCCACTCCAACAAAAGAGTCATCTGTGGCTTCCGAGACGAAGTGACTGTGTAAACCCATGAGAGACACTTGGTAGTTATGGGAGAGGTGATCCCTCTTAGTAACTAGGTGGAGACACACTGCAGAAGCACAAATTCCAGCCGAGATTTAGCAGCAAAGGACAAAAACACACTTTTAAGCAGGCAGATGGGTCACACCATCCTGTGAGCTCATGAATGGGAGAGCCCTGGGGGAGGCGCTACTTGGAGTTGTTATTATCACAGTAATAGCCATCAAAGAGGAAGAGGAGAAAAGCAGAGCCTCCAGGCAGAAAGTGGGAAAACAGCGTCTGCTCTGCTCCTGTAACTTCTGCCTCAGTGAGTTACATAAGGATGAGCCACACCAGGTCCAAGGAGTTCAGCCACGGTATTCCCACAGCAGAGCCATGGTCTTTTTCTGTCTCCACAACCCGGGTTAATCGTATAAGGACAAAGTCTCTGCTTGCTCTGGCAGACTCATGCCTCTCCAGGCATTGGGCCAAGGATTCACAACTGTGTGTTTTAGAAGTGCTACGGCCCTGATCCCTCTTTCTCCTACTCGGTCTTTATCAGAGAAATAGAGGAGGAAAGCAAAATAAAGAGGTTTGGGATTCCTTCTGGGGTTTTGCTGTGGGGGGGACTGGGGCTGCTGGAAAGGTCAACCAAGTTGGTAGTAGGAAAAGGACAAGAAAAGGAGTTGATTTCTCTCTCTGTTCCTCCTTTCCTCTCCCATCAAACCTGAATAACAGTTATGACATCATTATTTCCTTCATTTATTTACCGAGACCTTAACAACAGATTCATCACCAACCCAGTGAATAGGCCCAAATCTATCCCCACCCTCACGAAGCTTGAAGTCCAGTGGGAGAGAGTGAGCAATCACTCTCAGGGATGCACCTTTGCAAGTATGAGGAGTGCAATCAAGGGCAAGAGCAAGGGACAAAACCCAGGGGACTCTGTCTAGAACCAAGGGTGACTTCTCAGAGGAGTATACAAAGACACGAGGCTATAGGATGCATAGGAACTTGATAGTCAATGAGGGTTGGGAAGACAGAAAACGACAAAAGAGAGACTCTAAAGCCTAGTCCACCAGTACTAGAAGCAAAGAAGAAAGGCAGGCAGGGGAGATGACATGAGGGATGTCTCCAGGGGACAAACTGCAGTAGACAATGAGGCCAAATTTCTATTTGAATCATCCTCAACAACGGTACAAATAGTATAGAGGCTAACATTATCTGTGTGTTAAGAGTCAGAAAAACATGCTCCATCCTCTCAGCCCTAGGGTTGGTCTGTGACCCTGGCTCTGCTTTTTCTCTGGGGTCAATGGATTACTTGGCCGCTGCCAAAGGAGAAGAAAGAAGCAGCCTGCAGATGTTCCCTGCAACAGTGGCCAAGAGAAAACTGCTCTCAGGCAGCTGGCACACACTTAGAAATATAGAAGTCAGATGAGGGCATCGTGGAACTATTTGGAGGTTAAACTAGCTTACTTAAGGATGATATGCTTACGGGGGAAATGCCCAAGATCCACTCTTCAGTGGGAAAAGCCCGGGACAGAGCAGGACAGATGGAATCTAGTGCCCGGGTTCTCTACGTGTTTGTGCACTGGTAGGTAGGCATGAGTGTGTGTGCATGAGGCTGATACAAAAACACTGCTAACATTTTTATTCTTCTTTCTGCCTTGCTGGGTTTTCTTTTTTTTTTTTTTTTTTTCTCTAGTAAACAGTTGGTGAGTGGGAAGGAAGATAGCTTCAGTCACCTTCCTCCAGATTTGGCCCAGTACTGGTCTTTTCCAACCTCCTTTCTCCATTTCCATACACCCTTGCTCAGCATAAATTCTGCCTGGGGAGATCTGAACAAAAAAAATTCAGCCCCTACGGACTTGTTTCTTCTGGGACAACTGCTCCTCTCCATGGGATCCCAAAGTAGAGCATAGAGGGACCCGGAGGAGCTTATTCAGTCATCCCTTCCGTCAACCAGTAATTATCACATAGCTCTTTCAGACCAAGTGTTGTGGTTCAGGTAAGAAGAGAGAAATGGGTCACCATCCACAGAAATCACTGAGGTTCCCTAATCCTTACTCTGATGTTTTGCAGTCTGGCTTAAAAACCTTGTCATTTTGCAAGGCTAACCATCTGATAAGTTTATATTGCCAAAGTCCATTGGATCTGAAGATCAGGGCTGAGTTTGGTGGTTAACCAAAGAAGAAAACAATCATCCATTAAATACATGTCTCCAAATATCCTGGTTCACATACCCACTGTAGCATTTGGAATCTCCATGTAAAGCATAACCTAAAACTATGCCTGTGGCTTAGGAAGCACTCAGAAATGTTTCTTGATATGTCTGTTAAGAATCTTTCCATAGCTGATGAAACCAGCTTAAGAGAAAAAAAGAAATATTCACATAACTGAAAAATCCAGGGCAGGACTGGGTCTCATTGGCCTGGACTGGGTCACATGTTCATCACTGAATAGCCATTTTCCTAAAAGGACAGAATGTTTAAATTATCTAGGTCTGGGTCAGGCAGCATGCCTTGAAACCTGAAAAAGGGATTAGCCTTCCCTGAAAGTTCAGATTAAAGGTAGAATAGGAATGGTTCCCAAAAAGGAAATAGAAGTGGTATTACTATGAGATAAAGGCACAGATGCCCACCAGGCAGAGATCACAGATATCCACAAAGCAAGGGAATTTCTTTAGGGTCTTCTCAGGGCATTTGCTTCCAGTTGGGTCCATGGAAACCATATGACATAGTAAGTAGGATACTGGGCTCATAAGGAAAGACCAGGGTTCTAGAGTCTTTAGTTCTTCTACCTTTGGTCTATTCTCATATCTGTTTTCCACAGTGTTCCCATAGTGATCCAGCCAACATGCAGAACTAACCATGTCTCAGATTGGAATTCTTTATTGCACCCAACTGCCTTTCCACCCACACCCAGGACCTGCAGGACCAAATCCAAGGCCCCTAAGTGGCATGCAAGGCCCTCTGCATGCTTTCCTGCCTCACAACTGTCATCCCAACAACTCTGAGCTACTGGGCTGGCCATAGTTCCCCCTAGAACACATGCACCACACTGAGTGCATTCTTCAGGTCTTTGCTCAAGCCTTTCCTTGGAGAGCCCATTTCTATTCCACCCCCACTTTTTTAACTTGCTAATTCCATCTCATCCTTTACAGCATGGCCAAGATATCATCTCCAAGAAGCCCCCTCCTTTGTCCCAGCCCCACCCTTGCCTGGGTTGTAAACCTCCATGAGCTCTATAATACCCTAAGCATACCTCTGTGTCTGCACTTAAAATATCCTAATTAGCTATGTGTAATTACATTCCCACAAAATAACCATGGCGATTCATGTCTTAATGATATTGTGTCGTAATGATATGGTCTCAAATGATAGCTGCTGGCACACACCCTGGTCCCAAGTAGATTTTCATTAAATGTTTATAGAACTAAAATATCTTAGGACTCAGTTCCCCATATTTAAAACAAAACCACCAAATACATGAGCTTTGAGATTTCTTCCAGTTCTAGAAAATCACGGATCAAACCCACTCTAGTCACTAGAGAGTAATGTCAAGAGGGAATTAAACAGGAGAAAGTAAATTTTGATTTGGGAGTAGAAATTCAGAATAATCCCTGGCAAGGGAAGATATCCATGGCCAATCTGGACCAACCCATAAATCCTTTATACTCAGGATGGAGTGAGGTTAGCATATGTCAAAAAAGGTGGTGAGAAACAGACACAATGTCTAGTATACACTGACCATACAATAAGGACATACCAGTGGTGTTGAATCAAATGCCCCAAACCCACTTCATCTGCTTCTCCATTGGCACTTACCTGGTAAGGAGAGAGTCAAGAAAACCTCTGTCTAAAATCAACCAAAGAGCCATAGACTATGCTGACCAATTCTCCCCATTAACAATTCAGCATTGAAAAGCCTCTGAAAGAACTTTTAATAACCAAGAGGTAAAAGCAAACACATGAAGAATAAATTGGCAAAAACCTATTAGCAGAGAAATAGTCCTACCAGCCTGGGAACCTCTAGAATATCTGCAAGGGAGACTCACTCCTGTAACTGTTATCACCAACTTCTTTGGACTCTTTTGCTGCTCTTCTAACATCTGCTAGAGATTGCATCACAGGCAGATCAAATTGATGGTTAGTGGAAATCACACACAGCAAGTAGGACAAAAACATCAGTATTTTATCATACTTAGGCAGATTGACTTTCCCAAGAGCATCCCCATTTTTCAAAAATTGTATGTCAGTTACTTGAGGAGTGAGGAATACAAATTAAGTTTTTATGAAAATCACATATTTTAGGATGAAGTCTAATTAAGAGTTTTCAGGATGCATTTACATCCAAATAAATTAATTCCCTGTGATCGATCCAGCATTGATTTCCTAAGACTTGCAGGGGAGTTTATTTCAGGGGCATTACCTCATCTCTTGTGTTGCCAGTTTTGTTTTTTCCAACCCCTGTGCATTTGTGCCAAAAGATGTGTTTTGTCTCATGACGAGAGTTCTGATAATAAAAATGTACTTTGCTTCATTTAATGTATTCATTTAATTTCTGCTTGGGTGATAGTCATCTGTCTTGTCCCCTCTTCTAACTCAGACTTCCTAACAATTTTATGTAGAAAATTAAAGTAATATTCTTTCTGAACCTGAATTGATTTTGTCCAGGTCTTATTTCAGAAATAATTGCAAAGAAGAATAATAGACTCAAAGACCTTGAATTTCACAGATGCCTTCTTTGTTGTTGGGCTTAAAGCCATAATACAAAATCAGAGCATTTTTCTTTCTCTCCTCTTCATCTCTCACATTTAAGAGTAATCACTTGACTTGTGTCACTGGTTGGTATGACTTTGTTGTTGCTGCTGAAAATAATTCAGTTCAAGGGCTGGTAATTAAATCATCTGCTTATATTTGTTCTCATTTAAAAATCACTCAGCCAGAAACCTTTTTCTCTGTAGTTCTTTTAGGCAATGTCAAAGAAATCTTAGACCCTTGGGCTCCTAAGGTCAAAGGGAACCCTCAAATTGTGAAGTCTACCAAATTAGAGGCGGTAACAGGGGCTGCTATCTGATTCAACCCCACTCTTCACATGACAATTTTATTTGGCCTGATCTATCCAAATATTCACCCTCGTTCCTCTTCCTGTCCCTTTTTCTCTCCCCCATAAAAAATAAATAAATAAAATCAGTGTGGCCTGGTGATTGAATAGGATAGACAAGCATATTTGAGGAAGGAAGACTATCCCCTCCTCTACCCCACTCTCCAAAAGCAAAATTATGTTAACAATCTATTTTTTCCCCATAGATGACAATAGGACCATGGTATCTAGATCTCTACTCTAAATATGCAGTTGCAGCCTTAAACTTAAGTGTGTATATTCCTCTGATAGTGTTGTTTGGCCTGGTGACATAAGACCAAGGAATCTGGATTAGGATTTGGGAGAACAAAGTTTTAGAACTAACATTGCCTCTTCTCAGCTCTGTGGCTGGTAAAGGTCCTTAAATTTTGTGAGTCTCAGTTTCCAAATGCATAAAATTTACCTCTAAGTCTTTTCCAGCTCAAACATTTTGGGGTCTTTGATCTCTACTAAATATCTTCTCTAAATCCCAATATTCTGTTTTTCATCTTTTTGTGGTATCTAACTTTAAATTACTCTTAAAGCAAAAGGTGCATTAAGAGAAATTTTTTTCACCTTGATAGCACATGTTTACGCTACAATATCCCTAGGAAATGTGTGATAACACCTGTGGATTCTGTCAAGTGCCAGTTTGAAGATGTCTGTACTTCAGAGAGTAGAGATCTGCAGCCCCAGCACATGCTGCATGGTGAAGCAGCCTGACAGTGGACTTTCTCCAGTCTCACCCAACTTGCCTCCATAGTAAGTGTGCACACAGGGCGAGGGATTTGGCTGCCAAAGAGGATTTTCTGAGCCCATTCTTTAAGCTGCGCCAGTGAAACCTGAGGTAAAGTCTAAACCCAACCTGTCCCCATGTGGCTCTGACACACCCGATATGTAATTAGTGAGAATTAAGAGGTACTGTAAGTGTATAAATGCACACCAGATTTCAAAGAGTTAGTATGAAAACACATAATATCTCACTGATTTTTATATTGATTCCATGTTGCAATGGCAACATTTTAATTTTTATTTCTATTTGGTTAAATAAAACATGTTATTGAAAGTAACTTAACTGTCCCTTCTTAGTTTTTACAGTGGCTACTAGAAAAATTTTAATTACATATGTAAATCATGCTGAGACCAGAGACATAGAGGTTTCTTCTATTAGTGGGTGGTAAAAGCTGCCTGGATCTTCCATTGGTATATCTGGATTCATCAAGGAAGAAGGTGGTGATCAATGACAAAATTCTACCAGGTGAGGCCCATCCTGGTCTGATTTTAGGTGGTCACATTTCCAGGACACTGGGCAGAGAAAAGCCTAACACCAAAAGGAGAAAAGTATTTCTTGAAGCCAAGTTACATAATTTTTTTTTTTAAGTTTGACAAATTCACACTGATTTCAGCACCAGGAACACAGCCAGTTTGGCAGTTCTGTTCTGAATTTTCTCTCTGATCTGAGGTACAAAGTTCCTGGACTGCGTAAGTTTTCCTTCCTGCTATAGTACTTCTGACCTGTTTGGAAAGGTTACAATCAAGAACTTAAACCTACTGCAATGAGATTGCAACGTGATGTAGGAGAAAGTTTGTGCAAGTGAAAACAAATCGAACCAAGCAGCCTGACATTAATGCAAACAGAAAAAATAATAGGAGTTTCCTTTTATAAACTTCCTCCTCTCCAACAAGCAATGTTCCTTTAGACAGCAGCTCACAAAACCCTCCATTCTGATATCTGATCTGGGGCCCTCTGGACTCCAGCTCCTCCCTGGCCACTCTTCCTACCAGTCACCCTCACACATGCAGCAGCCCTGCTGAGCTGCTCACAATCTCTCCAGAACATGCTGCTGCCGTTCCCTGGGTCTGAAAGGCTTTTCCCTAATCCCCTCACTCCGCCTGGAAAAAGTATACTCCTCTTTCAAAACTCAATGATAGCCTGGTTTTCTTCCTGAGGCTCCCAGCCCTGTGCATGTAACATGCAAATCACACCCTGTAACATGTGAATTGCACCCTGTCTTCAGTGATTGCCTCCATCTCCTCCTTTGCAAGATCTTGAAGTTAGGTTCTTGGCTTACCAAAGGCAGGTAACAAATGCTTGTGTATGGAATGAATGAGTAAATGAATATTTAGTCTCTCTAGTTATATTGTAGGACTGGAATTATGTTAATAACCAAACTAAGAATTTTCATTCTCTAATGTGAAAATAGACTTTTCACTTTGAGCTCTGCATGGGACTTAATTCCAAAGACATAGAGAGATGATGTATTTCTCCATGTTTAATTTATGCTTAATTCTGTTTTATTAGCAAGTGTTCAGGAGGCATGATAAAGAGGCAATCCAGTAGCAGCTGATGATGGATGTGTCATCTTGGATGCTTTATCCATCTCTCTTATGACACATACTTTCATTTCTTGGTCTCAGAGTCAGGAGAAGTGTGGATTCATCCATCTATATTCTGCTACTCAGACCCCTTGTGATCAATAAAATGTATTTTGCAGAAGATTTGGTAAATGAGAAATCTATTTCCATAACCAGGGAAAAACAGTGAAATCAACTATCCCAGATTGAGATGGAGACCACGGCTTTCCTCCTTACAAGAGCCCCACAATATTCATCTAACCACTTACTTTATATAGAAAAACTCATGACATGTGTCAGTGAAGAAAACGAAATAAAATTGCTTTGTTTTTAAACCTTCTGTGATAGAAAATAAACTTCATATAGGCAAGGATAGTGACTATTTCATTCACCTGATAGTAATTATACCAGAAATATAAGCTGGCCAACTAGGTAAAAGCCTAGGTGGTGGTGATGGGAGAGGTAGAAAAAGGAATGTTATCAAAATAGTCCCATACCCAGGTGGTGTTCAGAATAGCTCCTTACTGGTAAACATGCTCTCTCACCTAAAAAAGAAGATTGACGAAATGGTGTTATTAGACTATAGCTTTTTCCCCACATGATTCTTGAGTGTAAAATTAAGACAGATGTACTTATATCAAGAAGGCAAATGAATGATAGAAATAGTTTTCATTGGAAACATCAAAAACCAACCATGGTAAAACAACCTTCTGCAAAGTGACCCCGGGGAGGGGGCCTCCAAAGTGTCCCTTAGAGAAGAACATGGTGTGGAGATGAGACCGTAATGCATAGGAGTTCTAGGTGTGGCTCATTCCTGTCTCTCTTCCCATTGAGTCAACAGGGTTACACAAAAGGTCATGCCATTTCTGGAGTTCCAAATTTTTTGAACCCTCAAAAGTATGTTGAAACTAGAACTTGGGAAGAACAAATGTTTCACAGAATGGAAAGTTTCATACTTAAGGGAAATTGGTGCCAGAATTCTGATTGGTTAAAAATAGTAGGTTTGTGAGGAACAATAGTTTTCTTCAAAATTAGTTATATCCTTGCTAATGTGACTCTAAGTTAGCCTAATATGGAAGAAAAAATAAGAGGATAAACCGTTTTGTTAAAGGATCTCTGAGTTCAAAGCCAGCCTCAGCCAAAGTGAGGCACTAAGCACTCAGTGAGACCTTGTCTCTACATAGAATACAAAATAGAGTTGGGGATGTGGCTCAGTGGTTGAGTGCCCCTGAGTTCAATCCCACCCCTATACAAAAAAAAAAAAAAAAAAAAAAGAGTCACCAAAACTAAAGACTTTTTTCAATTCACAAAAGTAGTACTGAAGACTGGAATAACCTTAGACAGTTTGTATTTCCTCTTCCTCCCAGAAAATGTTTTTCTATTATCATCCCAGCGGCAGCGACAGCATGTATCCAGCACCGGCAGGAGTCTTTGGAGATGCTATAGAGTAACCATCAAAGCACAGTCTGTTGTTCCTTAGAGTTAAACAAGTCTTCACTTATTATCAGTTGACTTTAGGCAAGTTAATGTAGCCTCTCTGAGAATAATAATGATATCTATGAATTTCCTAGGGTTGATGTGAGGGTTGAATAAGATAATGCATGTAATGTGGTTGATGTGAGGGTGGGATAAGATAATGCATGTAAAGTGATTGGCATTTGGCAAGCACTCAAAAACATTGAAATTTTATTGTCATCACCATCATCACAGATATTAATATGCTATGTGGGCATTTGGGGGCAAGATGAACACATTTACCTTTCCTATGGAAAAAAATAGTTCACCCTGGTAAGCAAAATAATCAAATAAATAAGGACGTGGGGGAGGGTATATTTTTATAATGAAAAAGAAATTAAAAGATATTGGCAATAGCCAAAAGCAAGGCACTCAAAGTGATTGAAAGTTTGTCTTCTCCAGTCCTTAACTTTGAATGACCTCATCCTATCAACATTTATGTCAACATAGTTTTAGCTTTATGTGTGTCACTAAGCCATAAACTACATTTTTTTTGTACCAGGAATTAAACTCAGGGGAAGTTAACCACTGAGCCACATTCCCAGGCCTTTTTATTTTCTATTTTGAAACAGAGTCTCACTAAGTTGATTACAGTGTTGCCAATTTGCTGGAACTGGCTTTGAACCTCCTGCCTCAGCCTCTAGAACTGCTGGGATTATAGACATATACCACCATGCCCAGCCTACAGTTCTTTTTAATACAATCTAAAATTCAAGTTTTAGTCTGTTCAACCAATGCACTTATTTCCAATAAATGAGTTTTATGACTATAGAAGAGAAGGGAAAAACTTTTTTTTTTCAGTGTTGCAGATTGAATCCAGGACCTCATAAAGTGGAAGTAAAGGTGGAAGGAAAAGGAACAAGAAAGGGAGGAAGGGAGAGAGGCAGAAAAAAAGGAAGAAAGGAAAAGGAGGGGGAAGAGAAAAAAGGCAGAAAAAAAGAAGGAAAGTCTTTCACAAATATGGAGAGATGGTTACTGGAAAACAGGTTTCTTGTAGAAGAACCTTGCTTATGGAAGATGAACCAGGCAGCATTACTAAGCAAATTTGGAACTACTGCAATGGCTGGCTGTTGGTTCATACCCTGTTAACTGAGCCCTTTGATCTCTGTGTTTCTCAAACCTCAGCACAGGATGGGGGAGCTTCAAATAAATCTTGAGCATTAAGACCAGATGGACTGCCTGGTTATCAAACTCTACACTGTCACTTTTAAACTTGGCTTGGCCCAGTTTAATCTTGTATAGAGGGCTTTAAGGTATAACACTGAGAAATCTCTGAAAAGTTCCCTAATAAGACTCTAGTGAGACTACCATACAGTCATGTTTAGGAACCCTTTCCTAGATGACCTCCAGGACCTCACATCTCTGTCTTCTGTGCCCAAGCCATGAATCCTAACCAAGAGGAAGGACTCCACAGGGGAGGCAAGGAGGGTAGATGTGGGGAGATGCCAGGTATACTACAAGCATCCCTTTCCTATCTCCATTCATTCTTCACATTCCATCTCAAACATTGTCTGAACATGTGATAACAGTTCAGCCAATATGCACTGAGTTCCTACAAGATGTGCTAAATGAGCAACCTAAGGCAGTAGAATAGTCAGATGTTAACAAGTCTTTTTTTTTTCTTTAATTTTTATTTGGTCTTTTTAGATATATAGTAGATGACAGCAGAGTATCTTTTTTTAGATGAGAGTAGAGTGTATTTTTAGATGATTTAGTATATTTTTAGATTTTTCTTGTATTTTGACATATTACATATACATGTAGTATAACTTAATCTAATTAGAACCCACTATTGTGGTTGTACATGATGTCAAGTTACACTGGTCATGCATTCATATATAAACATAGGAAAGTTATATACAATTTATTCTACTGTCTTTCCTAGTCCCATCCCTCCTTACTTTCCTACATTCCATTTTGTCTAATTCAATGAATTTCTTGTTGTGGTTTACCATCCACATATCAGAGGGAACATTCTGCCTTTGGTTTTTGAGGACTGGCTTATTTAGCATGATATTCTTACTTAGCATGATATTCTCCAGTTCCATCCATTTACCAGAAAATGCCATTATTTCATCTTCCTTATGGCTGACTATTAACCCATTGTGTATATGCCACATTTTCTTTATCAATTTATCTGTTGAAAGGCACCTAGGTTGGTTTCATAGTTTTGCTATTGTGACTTGACCTGCTATAAACATTGATGGGGCCTCGTCACTATAGTATGTTGATTTTAAGTTCTTTGGGTATATGCTGAGGAGTGGGATAACTGGGTCACACAGTGGATCTATTCCAAGTTTTCTGAGGAATCTCCATACTGCTTTCAATATTGGATACATCAATTTGCAGTCCTACCAGCAGTGTATTAGTGTATCTTTGGTCCAACATCCTTGCCAAGATGTTAACCAAGTCTAACCTGCCCTTCTGTGATGCAGGTTTCTGGTGGCATCACAAAGTGCAGGGGGAAGAAGGGGAGGAAATATAAATTTTGATGGGAGTGGGTAGAGGACATTTCAGAAGAGCCAACTCACAGGAGGAAACACAGAAGCTCCTTCACCACACAGAGGATTGAGGCAGGGGTGTTCAAAGATAATGAGACTTTTGGAAGCTTTCATCATCTTCACAAAAAGTAGTAAAAGATCTCCAGGAACCTCATTATTCTCAACACAAAATAGGAATAATCAGTTTTTTAGTGGAGAGGACTTGGGGCAATCACATCCCAGTAATGATACCATTCAGTGCCTAGACTTTGGTTGCCAATGCTGTTCTCCAACAAAAGAAGCAATGACTGACGCTACGACTGGGACAGGGGATATACAAGATGAGCCTGTCAAAAGAACACAAACCAAATGAAGGAGCTCCCAATGGCCAAAGCTGGAACCATTTGAGAAGTACTCAATTATAGCCCAAGGCATAAATTTAATCTCCATGACATAAATAAACAAATAGGGAAAAAGAGACAATGCTTCATGCAGAAGAGTTCCAAAGAATTTATGCAGATGCTATCAAGGAAGCAGAGCAGCATTCCCCACTCTTCAGTGTGGGCTGTGCATGTGACTTCCTTCCAAAGAACACGGTATAGAAAGGAAGGAGATGCCCCAGAAGGGCAAGGGGGTACAGGGAGGGATCAAGTGACAAAACCTGCTAAGAAGAATTTTTCCCCTTCTACCTGAGACCTGTAACTCTGCAACCCAGATGTTCTGAGACAGTGCAAATTTGATATCATTTTAATACTTTCAATAAAGATATTCATTAATTGACTATATGTAAATTTTTATACCTCATTAAATATCTTACAGACACACGAGTCACACAGAAGTCTTCTGTCTTCCCCAAACTCACCTACTTTGAGTTTGAGAAGGTTTTTATCTTTGTCGTAGCAGCCTAGCACAAGTTAGTGGGTAATTGCCCAGCCTCAGTTTCCTTCTATATATAATAGGTATCACTAGGTTGTTTTGAAGAACAAACATGATCATTAGTACAAGAGCACAGACCTCACTGCCTAGCACACAGCAAGCAGATGGCAAATGGTAGCTATTTATTAAAAGGTGGTAGTAGAGATAATGAAGCTTCTTGACATGGCCTGGGAGAATTATTAAGCATAGTGAAATGGATGAATTTCTGCCGCTACTCACCCTAGAGCACTCCACATATGTGCTCAGATGAAAAACACTAGATCTTTGCTGGTTACATGTCGACAGTTGGAAACATCTACCCACAGTGACTTTTCTCCAGCAGCTCATGTATAAAACCACTGTTTCTGTTCTCCATTTACTTCATCTTAATATACAGTAAATACTTAATATACAGTAAAGTGCATTAGGCACTTTTAATGATATTCTGACAGTTTCTCCCAGGTGGCAATCCCCTGGACTGGTTCTACTGGATTTCAGCTGCACTGGAGGGCCATTACCCATCTATCTGAAACATCTTCCAAAGTTAATTTCTGGGCACTCCTACTTTTATGTCAAATTATCCCAAATATAGCCTCAACATTTCATCAACTTCTATGCAGCTATTTCCTGTGATACACTGACAGGCAAATTGGCAATACTTTAACATTGTGGGCATAAATCATGAAGGTTTTCTGTGCCCTGCGGATTTCATCCTAGGCTGTGGGCAGCTTGAGTGCAGGCTCCAGTCCACACACCTGCTCTCAGGCTTGGCCTCCAGCTGGTCCTCACTAGAGGTTGATGGGGGTAATCACTACAGGAAACACCTCTAGAAAGCACCACCCATTTTCCTAGGAGCCCCTGAGTAGAGGCATAGCACAACCAGGCCAAGCTCCTGGCTCCACAGCTTCACCTGGAGTTAACTCTCTGTGGAAAACTTGAATGCAATAGCCACCTCTAACAGCTCCATTTATTTTTAAAAGAAATGAAGATATTTTCTCCCCTACTCCACCATTCCAGGAATCTGGAGATTTTTTTTAAAGGCAAGAACTATCTAATAATGAGTAATTTCACTGGTCTATATTTAGAAGCAAAGAAGGTTTTTTGGTTTTGTTTTTGTTTTTTAGGTCATTGCAGGGAAATTCTCAAAACTGTACAAGTTGGGAAGAATCAAGAGAAGGTGTCTGTCATGATTTTTTTTTCCTTTCAGAGCAAAGAGATTCACCACCAGGAACAAGGTCCCAGAGAGGAGACAAGAGGGACTGGTTCTTCAGCTGCAAAATGGGCATTGCAGTGCCCTGTAGTGCCATGGTGGTGAGCACAAAAGATGGCAAGCATCAAAGCTCTCTGCCCAGTGCTGCTACACCTTCGGACCCTCTGCACCTGTCTGCCTCTTGGCCAGGGCACTCATTCCCTTTCTCCTGCGGACAGTCTCAGGGCTAGTTCCCTACTTTCAGGCTCCTCCCTCTGATCTGCCAGTTTGCTCTTGTTCTTCCTAAGTCTCAACTTTGATGTGTCACTCTCTTCCTTGAGACATTCTGGGCTTCCTCAGCATGGGCTGGCATTCTTGGCCTCTATTGCTACACCACATCCTGTAGTTCTAGATCTATTCCCTTTTGCTCATATATTCCTTCTCCTGGCCTCACAAGACTCCCTGCCATTCTCCACCTTCTATTTAGATCCTTGTTTCTTCTCCACTGAACTCTACCATATCACTTCACTGTGAAGGGAAGTCTTCTTGGTCTTAAATCCTATAATAGCTCTCTGCATACTTTCCTAGCATCTGATTCTGTAGTTATCCAATTATATCTTCAATTTATTATATAGTAGAGAGGCAGTATAATGCTGGTTAAGAACAAAGATTCCAAAATCAGATTATCTGGGGTTGAATCCAAGCCCTGCCACTTCCTAGCTCTGAACTTGAGCAAGTTACCTCTGTCTTTAATTTCTTCATTCCTAAAATACAGATAATGCAAACTGAAAATGCACAAGGAAGGAAACTTGCATGCATATTATTCAGCAAAAGAAGCCAACCTGAAGAGGCTGCTTTCTGTATGTTTTCAGATATAGGACATTCTGGAAAAGATAAAACTACAGAGACAGTCAAAACATCAGTGGCTTCCAGGGGTTGAGGTAGGGAGGGATAAATAAGCAGAGCACAAAGGATTTATAGGGCTATAAAAATATTCTGCATGGTACTGTAATTGTGACTCCATATCATTATATGTTTTTCCAAACACATAGAATACACAACACCAAGAGTGAACTCTAATGTATGCTGTGGACTATGGGTGATTATGAAGTGTCAATGTTGGTTCATCAATTGTTACAAATATACCACTTTATAACAGATGCTTACAGGTGAGTTTGGACATGTGTAGGACCCAGTGGTATATAGGATACCTCTGTTGGTTCATCACTTGTAACAAATATACCACTTTGATAACAGATGCCTACAGGTGGGTTTAGACATGTGTAGGACCCAGTGGTATATAGGATATCTCTGTACCTTCCTCTCATTTGACCTATAAATCTAAAAATGCTCTAAAAAATAAGATCTTAAACAAAATGCACATTGTGATAATTTTTTTGGTGGGGTGGAAAGGGGGACCAGAGGGATTGAGCTCAGGGGCACTTAACCACTGAGACACAACCACAGTCCTATTTTGTATTTGATTTAGAGACAGGGTCTCGCTCAGTGGTTTAGCACCTCACTGTTGCTGAGGCTGTCTTTGAACTCTCGATCCTCCTGTCTCAGCCTCCCAAGCCACTGGGACTACAGATATGTACCACCACACCTGGCCACACACCTGTACTTATTTTAAAATAAGTACATGAATTCTTTTCTCCTCCCTTTGAGAGTGGGCTGTGCTCATTGGCTGTAACTGAACTGACAGTGTGTGCCTTCCACTTCCTCCTTCTCTTGGATCAATCATTCCATTCGGTCAGCTCCCTGTTTGAGGACACCCATGCAACCCTATGGTCAGGCCCACATGGCAAGGAACTAAGCCCAAGAGATAATTAGTACAGATTAAGTGAGTTGATTTCAGCTTGGAAAGTTATTAGATATGCCCCTAGAATGTGGTAAATAGTATTATTGTAATAGCTATAGCAGTTGTTATTTTGAAATATATTATTTATATGGAAACATTTAGCATATAAAGTAACAAATAGCCAAAACACTGACAGTGAGTATCAAATAAAAGCATATAGCCATCTGTCATAGTTTGGATATGAGATGTTCCCCAAAAGCTCCTATGTTAATGTAGGAATTGTCAGAGGTGCAGGGATTATGAGAGCTATAACCTAATCAGTTCACCTTATTTTGAATGGACTAAGTGGTGACTATAGGCAGGTGGGTCATGGCTGGAGTGGGTGGGTCACTGAGGCATGTCCTGAAAGAGTTCACTCTCCCTGTGGTCCCTTCCCCCTCCTCTCTCTCTTTCTGCTTCCCGGCTGCCATGTCCTGAGCAGCTTCCCTCTGGTATATACTTCCACCATGATGTTCTGCCTCACCTTGGGCTCAGAGCAATGAAGTCTGCCCACCATGGACTGTGCCTATGAAAACATCAGCCAAAATAAACTTTCCTTCCTCTAAGTTGCTCTTGTTAGGTATTTTAGTCGCAGTGAGGCAAAGTTGACAGATACACCATATTTTGCATATTTTTTAAGAAGCAAAATATTTTAAGTAATAGAAGTCCTGTGTACCCTCCCCACATTCCAGTCCTACCTAGCAGGGGGCTACAGTTCCAAATTTTGTGTGATCATGCTTTTATATTTTTATTTTGTGTTCTAAAATAATACTGTGCATAATAGCTCTTTTCAAAATGTGTTTTTGGTCAGTACTATGTTTTTGAGATTTATTTAAAAATAGGTAGCTTCAGTTAGTCCATTATAATTACTGTTATATTTATATTATATAAATATTCTCTAATTCATCATTTTATTTTTGAGAAAAATTTTTGTTGATTCCAGTGTTAGAAAAATCAGAGATCATCATGCAGATGAGAAGGTCAAGCTGAAGATGGAAATTGACTTGACTAAAGTCATATAAAATATAGTGGAACTGGGACTTTTGAAAGACATTATGGTAGCTGGGAGGGGCCAGTTGTCTGCTCAACATACTTTTCCCTTATCTTTTCTCAGACTCCTTGGAGGAACTCCTCTTGTTCCACAAGTTCCTGTTGGGAATGTCAGTGACCCCCTCAAGAGCCAGCAAGAGAACCCATGACTCAGGCTTTGTCAATCACAGTACAACATTCCCTGGTATATAATGATTAGCTCAGGAAGATCATGTTAAACCAAACTGAATCCTTTGATTTTGCTGAGCTTGAAAAAATAGAAGCCTGGAGTTTTCATAAAAAATAGAAGCCTGAGGTGCTAAACTATGTAGGGAAAGTCTGACTCTGGAAAAGAGAATGAAACCAACACAGAGAGAAGCAGTGACAAATAGGTGGGAGGGAAGTGAAAGAACAAAGGTTATTTGGGCCCTTGAATACAAAATGCCTGAACTTCAGTCCTTATCCTTTATTTTTAGCTTAACCCAGTTTGACTTGTGTTTCTGTATCTTGCAACAGAGTCCTGACTCTCAGTTCACTGTCCTTTGTACTCTGCCACAACTGCACCTCCTAGATATTGAGTAAACACTTAATTGCAATGACAACCTCAACGAAGCCATGGAAATATCACTAACCTTGGAGTTAGGGAACACAGCAAGACTAACTGCAGTCACAGTTATAATGTGGCACTTCCCTTCTCTTAGATAATCTATTTCACCTCGACCTGTCATCCATACATTGAATAAATTTTGTCATGTTCCCATTATGTGCCAGAGGAAAAATATGTGACAAGAATTGCATCAAAGACATAGAGGTAATACTTAGTACTCTAGGTATTTTATATAAAATTGTAAAATGTTAATTCTAAACAGACTGCTATTAATAAATAGTGCATATTTAAATCATCAGAGAAAAGATTAAAAAGCCAAGAGGAGGAGCTGGGGTTGTGGCTCCGTGGTAGAGTGCTTGCCTAGCATGTGTGGGGCACAGGCTTCAATTCTCAGAACTGCATGTAAATAAGTAAAATAAAGGTCCATTGACAGCTATTTTTAAAAAAAAAAGCCAAGAGGAGTTAAATGGAATATTAAAAATATTTGATTAGCCCAATATGAAACAGGAAAGGACAAATAAGGAAATAAAGAGAGACAGACAAATGGAAAATAAATAGCAAGATAATAGACTTGAACTCAACCTTACCAATCATTACATTAAAAATAAGTAGACTGAGACTCCCATTAAGAGGCAGAAATTTTCAGACTAGATACAAAAGCAAGACCTAACTGTTTTTGTCTCTAAGACAATCTTTACATATAAAACTGTATTAACATAACTTTCCTATGTTCATATATGAATACACAACCAGTGTAACTCCACAACATGTATACCTCAAGAATGGGGAGTTATACTCCATGTATGTATGATATGTCAAAAAACATTCTATTGTCATGTATAACTAAAAAGAACAAATAAAAAAAATTAAAAGGAAAAAAAAAGCTAAAGGATAGAGACAAAAATTCACCATGCACACTGTATGCACGAAAAGTTAATGTGGCTATACTAACATAAGACACAGATGATTTTAACAAGGAGGTATGTCAGAGATAAAGACAGATGTTTCACAATGATGAAATGTGAAGACACAACAATTATAAATGTGTATTAACCTAGAAACAAAAGTTCAAAATATATGAAGAAAAAATTGACAGCACTAAGGGGAGAATTAGATAAATTCACAATTATAGTTGGAGATTTTAACAGCCCTCTCTCACTAATAGCACAAGTAGGAAGCAGATGGTAATTAATAGAAAAAAATAATTATATAGAATATCCAAACACCATCAATCACCTTGACCTACATAATATTTATAGAACAGTAAGAGCAAGGCAAAAACATATTACTTTCAAGTGCACAAGGAAAACTCACCAAAATACACAATATCTTAAGCTGAAATATAAGTTTCACTTATATACAATTGTATTTCACCAATAACAAGATAGTAAATTAATAAATAATGGTTCAATACATTTTAAAAGATTGAAATCCTTCATAATATATTCTCTAGTTAAATCAGAACTCAGTAGCAATGATATTTAAAATATCTCTAAATATTTTAGTACCAAACAATGCATTTTTAAACCACAAATGAATAAAAGAAGGCACAGTAAGCAAAACTCAGAAATATTTCAAAATTAATGATGAAGAAAATACAGCACATCAACATTTTTGGGGTAGAGCTAAAGCAGCATGTAGGAGGAATTTTATGGATTTTGTGTGTGTGTGTGTGTGTGTGTGGTGCTGAGCATTGAATCCAGGGCCTTGTGCTTTCATACTGACTGAGCTATATCCCCAGACAAATTTCATGCATTTTAAATGTTATATTAGAATTAAAATGTAGAAATCACAGATCTGTATCTCCACCTTAAGAATCCAGAAATGCCTGAGACCAGATGGATTCACAGCTGATTTCTACAAAATCTACAAAGAAGAATTAATACAAATACCCCTCAAATTATTCCATGAAAAAAGAAAAAGAAGGAGCCCTTCTAAACTCATTCTACAAAGCTAGTGTCATCCTGATAACCAAAACTAGGCAGAGACACATAAAGGAAAGAAAATTTCAGACCTATATCACTTATGAGCATTGATGCTAAAATTCTGGAAAATTGCATTAAAAACATATTTAAAAAATAGTGCACCATGATTTAGTGGGGTTCATTCCAGGGATGCAAGGTTGGTTCAACATACAGAAATCAATAAATATAATTCATTACATCAATAGACTTAAAGATAAGAATGATATGAGTATTTCAATTGATGCAGAGAAGGCATTTGACAAAATACAGCACCCTTTCATGTTCAAAACACTAGAAAAACTAGGGATAGTAGAAACATATCTCAATATTATAGAAGCTATCTATGCTAAATCCAAGGCCAACATCATTCTAAATGGAGAAAAATTGGAAGCATGCCCCTAAAAATGGAAACAAGACAGGGATTCCCTCTTTCTCCACTTCTATTCAACACAGTCCTTGAAACTCTAGCCAGAGCAATTAGACAGACAAAAGAAATTAAAGGAATACAAATCGGAAAAGAAGAACTCAAACTATCACTATTTGCTGATGACATGATTCTATACTTAGAGGATATAAAAAAATTCCACAAGAAAAGTTCTAAAATTAATAAAGAAAGTCAGCAAAGTAGCAGAATATAAAATCAATACCCACAAATCAATGCATTTCTATACATCAGTGATGAATCCTCTGAAAGAGAAATTAGGAAAACTACCCCATTCACAGTAGCCTCAAAAATAAATAAAAATAAATAAATAAATAAATAAAAGACTTGGGAATCAACTTAACAAAAGAGGTGAAAGACCTCTCCAATGAAAACTACAGAACACTAAAGAAAGAAATTGAAGAAGACCTTAGAAGATGGAACGATCTCCCATGCTCTTGGATAGGCAAAATTAATATTGTCAAAAGGGCCATAATACCCAAAGTGCTACAGATTCAATGTGATTCCAATTAAATCCCAATGTCATTTATTGTAGAAATAGGAAAAGCAATCATGAAATTCATTTCAAAAAATAAGATATCAAGAATAGCCAAAGAAATCCTTAGCAAGAAGAGTGAAGCAGGAGGCATCACAATATCAGACCTTAAACTATCCTATAAAGCTATAGTAACAAAAACAGCATGGTATTGACACCAAAATAGCCCTGTAGACCAATGGTACAGAATGGAAGAAACAGAGAGAAACCCACATAAATACAGTAATCTCATTCTAGACAAAGATGCCAAAAACATACAGTGGAGAAAAGATAGCCTCTTCAACAAATTGTTCTGGGAGAACTGGAAATCCATATGCAGCAAAATGAAAATAAACCTCTATCTCTCACCATGCATAAAACTCAACTCAAAGTGGATCAAGGACCTAGGAATTAGTCCAGAGACCCTGCACTTAATAGAGGAAAAAGTAGGCCCAAATCTTTGTCATGTTGAATTAGGCTCTGAATTCCTCAACAAGACTCCTAAAGCACAAGAAATAAAATCAAGAATTAATAAATGGGATGGATTCAAACTAAAAAGCTTCTTTTCAGCAAAAGAAACAATCAATGAGGTGAACAGAGAGCCTACATTTTGGGAGCAAATTTTTGCCACACACATGTCAGAGCACTAACCTTCAGGACATATAAAGAACTCAAAAACCTTAACATCAAAAAAAAAAAAAACCAGTCAATAAATGGGCTAAGGAGCTGAACAGACACTTCTCAGAAGAAGATACATAATCAATCAACAAATATATGAAAAAATGTTCAGCATTTCTAGTAGTTAGAATAGGAATGTAAAGTTGTGCTGCAATTGCATACAATGAATCAAAATCCATTCTGTTGTCATATATGCCTAATTAAAACTAATTATTTATTTTTTAAAAAGAATACAGAACACGGACAGCATATTAATAACAAAGTAAATAGAAGGAAGAAAATGATGAATGTTAGAACACAATTCAATTAAATGAAATGGAAAATAAGCAATAGGAAATTTTAACAAAGCAAAAGCTTCTTTGAAAAAATTCACAAAATTGATAACCTCTGGAAAGACCAGTTAAGGAAGAAATGAAAAGAACACAAATTATCAATATTAAGAATGAAAGAGGAGCCTGTTCAAAAAATGGTGCTGGGAAAACTGGAAATCCATATGTAACAAAATGAAATTAAACTTCTATCTCTTACCCTGCACAAAACTCAACTCAAAGTGGATCAAAGACATAAGCACTACAACAGAGACCCTGTGCCTAATAGAAGAAAAAGTAATCCAAATCTTCATCTTGTCGGTTTAGCACCTGACATTCTTATCAAGACTCTTAAAGTGCAAGAAGTAACATTAAGAATCAATAAATGGGATGGACTCAAACTAAAAAGCCTTTTCTCAGTAAAGGAAACAATCAATAACATGAAGAGAGAGCCTACAAAATGGGAGAAAATCTTAACCAAATACACCTCAGATAGAGCACTAATCTCCAGGATACATAAAGAATTCACACAACTTAACCAAATAATAATAATAATAATAATAATAATAATAATAATAATAATAATAACAATAATAATAATAACCCAATCAACAAATGGACTAAGGAACTTAAGAGACACTTCACGGAAGAAATACAATAAAACAACAAACATATTAATAATGTTCATCGTCTCTAGCAATCATAGAAATGCAAATCAAAGCTACTCTAAGATTTCATCTAACTCTATTTAGAATGACAATCATCAAGATTACAAGTAATAATATGTGTTGATGAGGATGTAGGGGAAAAGGCACACTCATACATTGCTGGTGGTACAAATTGGTGCAACCACTATGGAAAGCAGTATAGAGATTCCTTAGAAAACTTGGAATGGAACCACCACTTGACCCAGCTATCCCACTCCTCAGTTTATACCCAAAAGACTTAAAATCTGCATAGTATAGTGACACAGCCACATCAATGTTAATAGCAACTCAATTCACAATAGCTAAACTGTGGGAGCCATCTAAATGCTCTTCAACAGATGAATGGAAAAACAAACTGTGGTATATACACACAATGAAATATTACTCAGCCTTAAAGAATAATGAAATGATGGCATTTGTAGGCAAATAGATGGAGCTAGAGAATACTGTGCTAAATGAAATAAGCCAATCCCAAAAGACCAAAGGCCAAAAGTTTTCTCTGTTAAGTGGGTGCTAAACCATAGTTGAGGGAGTGGTAGGGAAGAATGAAGAAACTTTGGGTTGTGCAGAGGGGAGTAAAGGGAGGGGTGGGATGGTGGGTTTGGGAATGACAGTAGAATCTAGAGACAGACATTATTAACCTATATACATGTATGATTACTTGTGTGACTCAGCACCATGTACAGCCAGAGGAATAAGAAGTTGTGCCCTGTTTGTGTAAAATATGTCATAATACATTCTACTGTCACATGTAACTAATTACACAAATTTTTAAAAAGAAAAAATAAGTATGAAATAGGACATGCCACTACAGATCCTTCCATCAAAATGACAATAAGGAAATATAAACAACCTTGTGCCAATGAAATTTAACATCTTGTGTTAATTGCCCAATTTTTTTGAAAAATATACCTTATAAAAACTAACATGGGAAGAAATAGAAAATCGGACTAAACCTTATTGTGAATATACTCTATCAATCAGGTATAATAAAAATACATCAAAATATTATAAGTGTACACACACACACACACACACACACACAATAAACACACCCTACCATAACTTAAAGGAATCAAATTCATTATCAAAACTTCCTACAAGGAAAACTCCAAGGCCAGATGGTTTCTTTGGTAAATTCTGTAAAATATTAAAGAAGTAATACTAACACTAAATAACTCTTTCTGAATTTATTTCACAAGGCAAAATCCTGATAGCCAAATTTGAAAATATTTTCAAGAAAACTATGTACTGATATTTTTGAGAAAACAAAAATCCCCCAAAATATTATTAAATTGGATGGTAAACAATCACATGAAAAATAATACCATTATTCACTATAGAATACAAATACGAACTACGATGAGATATAATTATCAATTAGAATGACAAAAGTTTTCAACCAACAATCCAGAAGTCAGCAAGAATTTGGCACAGCTGGAACCCTTCAACATGTTTCTTATAAACACTTAATATATGACTCCAATTTATCACCCCTAGGTATTTAGCCAAGAGAAATTAAAATATATGTCCATGTAAAAGCCTATATGCAAATGTTCATAATGATATTATTATTCATAATCTCCAAAATCATAACAACTCAAATGTCTACCAACTGGTGAATGGATAAGCAAATTGTGATATATCCATACAACTAAAGACTAAGTATATCTACAATGCTTACTACAGACACTATTTTAAGTGTCTGTAGTAAGCATTGTACAAATCTGAATGCATTTAATCTTCATAACTCTATGAGGTATGTACTTGTATTATCATGCCCATTTTACGGACAAGAAAGCCAAAGCACAATACAGTAAATTTCCCATGGCCAAACAAGTACAACTTTGTTTATTTGTGTGTTTGTTTGGTTTTGGCACCAGGGGTTGAACTCAGGGGCACTTAACCACTGAGTCACATCCCCAGCCCTATTTTGTATTTTATTTAGAGACAGGGTCTCACTGAGTTGATCAGCATCTCAAGTACAGCTTTGATCCTATGCTGTCTGACATGGGATCTTTGCTCTACTTTCTCTGGAATAGCATTGTCCAATAGAAACAAAATGTGCCCCATAAACTGCATATCATTTCAAATTGTCTATTAGCTACACTAAAAAAGTAAAAAAATAAAATTTAACTTAAAAAATCTTACATACAACACAAAAGTTAAAAGAAAATGCAGTATTTGCCCAAACAATATAGTTGTAACTAACAAAAGCATGTTTTACACCATTTCCATTTAAAATTTAAATTCATTAAAATTAAGTAAAATGAGATGGACATCATTATCCTAAGTACATATATGAAGTCATGAATTGTGTGACTCTACTTTGTGTACAACCAGAAATATGAAAAATTGTGTTCTAATATAAACTGTAATGCATTCTGCTGTCATATATAACTAATCAGAATAAATTTTTAAAAATAGAAAAAAGGAAAAAAATAAGTAAAATTCAAAAAATTACTCTACATTTTTTTGCAGTTGCAATATTTCAAGCAGTCCTGGTGTGTCCAGGGGCTGCCACCATATTGAACAGTACAGGTATGGAGGATAAACTTTCTGTGGATGTATGTTCCTTGGAATTAATTCCAGAGAATAAAATTGAGGAGAATGAAAAAAATAAGAAGAAGAAATAAAGTACTGATATGTGCAAAAAACATAAATGAATCTGGCAGCTACTAGGTAAGGTTAAAGAAAGTCCTATTTCATTCTTAAGACATAAGGAAAATATAATGGAATAGAAATCAAATTAGTGATTTTCAGGGGCTGGGTTTGGCCAGAGGGCATTATCTACAAAAGGTCACGAAAGAATGTTTTTGGGTGATTAATTTATTCTACAGCTTAATGAAGTAATGGTCTTGCAACTGTATGTTTGTCATCAGTCTAAAATATTACCTTAAAAAGAGCAAATTTTGCTGTATATAATGAATCTCCATTATCCTGAATTGTTAAAATTAGAAAATGTTAGCAAGTTGCATACAATAAGATATTACTTGATGCCATTTTATAATACATTGTACATCATGATCGAGTGGCATGTATCCCAGGAATTTAAGATTGGTTTACTGAGGGTTGCCCTATGGCATAATATATGGTCTATTTTTGAGAAGAGCAAAACAACAGCAAATGTAGCAGAAGGCAAGAAATAATTAAAATCAGAGCGGAAATCAATGAAATTGAAACAAAAGAAACTATTGAAAAAATTAACAAAACTAAAAGTTGGTTCTTCGAAAAAATAAATAAGATCGACAGACCTTTAGCCATGCTAACGAAGAGAAGAAGAGAGAGAACTCAAATTACTAACATACGGGATGAAAAAGGCAATATCACAACAGATGCTACAGAAATACAGAAGACAATTAGAAATTATTTTGAAAACCTATATTCCAATAAAATAGAAGATAGTGAAGACATCGATAAATTTCTTAAGTCATATGATTTGCCCAGACTGAGTCAGGAGGATACACACAATTTGAACAGACCAATATCAATGGATGAAATTGAAGAAGCCATCAAAAGACTACCAACCAAGAAAAGCCCAGAACCGGATGGGTATACAGCGGAGTTTTACAAAACCTTTAAAGAATTAATACCAATACTTTTCAAGTTATTTCAGGAAATAGAAAAAGAGGGAGCTCTTCCAAATTCATTCTATGAGGCCAACATCACCCCGATTCCGAAACCAGACAAAGACACCTCAAAGAAAGAAAACTACAGACCAATATCTCTAATGAACCTAGATGCAAAAATCCTCAATAAAATTCTGGCGAATCGAATACAAAAACACATCAAAAAAATTGTGCACCATGATCAAGTAGGATTCATCCCTGGGATGCAAGGATGGTTCAATATACGGAAATCAATAAATATTATTCACCACATCAATAGACTTAAAGATAAGAACCATATGATCATCTCGATAGACGCAGAGAAAGAATTCGACAAAGTACAGCATCCCTTTATGTTCAAAACATTAGAAAAACTAGGGATAACAGGAACTTACCATGACATAGTAAAAGCTATCTATGCTAAGCCTCAGGCTAGCATCATTTTGAATGGACAAAAGTTAAAGGCATTCCCTCTAAAATCTGGA
This sequence comes from Spermophilus citellus, assembly GCF_964194105.1. Classification (NCBI taxonomy): domain Eukaryota; kingdom Metazoa; phylum Chordata; class Mammalia; order Rodentia; family Sciuridae; genus Spermophilus; species Spermophilus citellus. The sequence goes on from NC_138182.1 coordinate 187,521,083, forward strand.
ACAAGACAGGGATGCCCTCTATCACCACTTCTATTCAATATAGTTCTTGAAACACTGGCCAGAGCAATTAGACAGATGAAAGAAATTAAAGGCATAAAAATAGGAAAAGAAGAACTTAAATTATCACTATTTGCAGATGACATGATTCTATACCTAGAAGACCCAAAAGGGTCTACAAAGAAACTACTAGAACTAATAAATGAATTCAGCAAAGTGGCAGGATATAAAATCAACACGCATAAATCAAAGGCATTCCTGTATATCAGCGACAAAACTTCTGAAACGGAAATGAGGAAAAACACTCCATTCACAATATCCTCAAAAAAAAATAAAATACTTGGGAATTAACCTAACAAAAGAGGTGAAAGATTTATACAATGAAAACTACAGAACCCTAAAGAGAGAAGTAGAAGAAGATCTTAGAAGATGGAAAAATATACCCTGTTCATGGATAGGCAGAACTAACATCATCAAAATGGCGATATTACCAAAAGTTCTCTAGAGGTTTAATGCAATGCCAATCAAAATCCCAACGGCATTTCTTGTAGAAATAGATAAAGCAATCATGAAATTCATATGGAAAAATAAAAGACCCAGAATAGCAAAAGCAATTCTAAACAGGAAGTGTGAATCAGGCGGTATAGCGATACCAGATTTCAAACTATATTACAGAGCAATAGTGACAAAAACAGCATGGTACTGGTACCAAAACAGGCGGGTGGACCAATGGTATAGAATAGAGGACACAGAGACTAATCCACAAAGTTACAACTATCTTATATTTGATAAAGGGGCTAAAAGCATGCAATGGAGGAAGGATAGCATCTTCAACAAATGGTGTTGGGAAAACTGGAAATCCATATGCAACAAAATGAAACTGAATCCCTTTCTCTCACCATGCACAAAAGTTAACTCAAAATGGATCAAGGAGCTTGATATCAAATCAGAGACTCTGCGTCTGATAGAAGAAAAAGTTGGCTCCGATCTACATATTGTGGGGTTGGGCTCCAAATTCCTTAATAGGACACCCATAGCCCAAGAGTTAATAACAAGAATCAACAAATGGGACTTACTTAAACTAAAAAGTTTTTTCTCAGCAAGAGAAACAATAAGAGAGGTAAATAGGGAGCCTACATCCTGGGAACAAATTTTTACTCTTCACACTTCAGATAGAGCCCTAATATCCAGAATATACAAAGAACTCAAAAAATTAGACAATAAGATAACAAATAACCCAATCAACAAATGGGCCAAGGACCTGAACAGACACTTCTCAGAGGAGGATATACAATCAATCAACAAGTACATGAAAAAATGCTCACCATCTCTAGCAGTCAGAGATATGCAAATCAAAACCACCCTAAGATACCATCTCACTCCAGTAAGATTGGCAGCCACTATGAAGTCAAACAACAACAAGTGCTGGCGAGGATGTGGAGAAAAGGGTACACTTGTACATTGCTTGTGGGACTGCAAATTGGTGTGGCCAATTTGGAAAGCAGTTTGGAGATTCCTGGGAAAGCTGGGAATGGAACCACCATTTGACCCTGCTATTGCCCTTCTCGGACTATTCCCTGAAGACCTTAAAAGAGCATGCTACAGGGATACTGCCACATCGATGTTCATAGCAGCACAATTCACAATAGCTAGACTGTTGAACCAACCCAGATGCCCTTCAATAGATGAATAGATAAAAAAAATGTGGCATCTATACACAATGGAGTACTATGCAGCAATAAAAAATGACAAAATCATAGAATTTGCAGGGAAATGGATGGCACTAGAGAAGATTATGCTTAGTGAAGCTAGCCAATCCCTAAAAAACAAATACCAAATGTCTTCTTTGATATAATGAGAGCAACTATGAACAGAGCAGGGAGGAAGAGCAGGAAGAAAAGATTAACATTAAACAGAGACATCAGATGGGAGGGAAAGGGAGAGAAAAGGGAAATTGCATGGAAATGAAGGGAGACCCTCATTGCTATACAAAATTACATATAAGAGGTTGTGAGGGGAATGGGAAAATAAACAAGGAGAGAAATGAATTACAGTAGATGGGGTAGAGAGAGAAGAAGGGAGGGGAGGGGAGGGGTGATAGTAGGGGATAGGAAAGGTAGCAGAATACAACAATTACTAATAGGGCATTATGTAAAATTGTGGATGTGTAACCGACGTGATTCTGCAATCTGCATTTGGGGTAAAATTGGGGGTTCATAACCCACTTCAATCTAATGTATGAAATATGATATGTCAAGAGCTTTGTAATGTTGTGAACAACCAATAAAAAAAAAGATTGGTTTAGTGTTTGAAAGTCAATAAATGCAACTTGCCATGTTAAAAAAACAAAAGAGAAAAATCATATGTGTATTTTAGTAGATGCAGGAAAAAAAAGTGCTTTCAAGAGTCAGTACTTATAATAAAAACTCTCAGGATGTTTGGAAAAGAAGAAATTTCCTCAGCCTGATACAGGGGACCTACAAAACTTACAACTAGATGCATACTCTTTCCCAAAGTTCAGCAACAATGCAACAATGTCCTCTACCTCCTCTTCTATTCAACATTGTACTGGAGGTGCTAGCCAGTGCAACCCAGCAACAGAAAGAAAGAAAAGGCATAAATAATAGGAAAGAAAGTATTACTGAACTATAATTCAAAGTATAAAACAAATTACCCAATAGACCCTGTTGATGTAAATAAATGACAAAATGAATAAACAAGTGGAGGACAACAGACAAATCTTTTGTACAAAGGAATTAAAAATAATTTAAAAGGTTGGGATTGGAGCTCCGTGGTAGAGTGCTTGCCTGGCACATGCAAGGCACTGGATTCAATCTTCAGCACCACATAAAAATAAATAAAATAAAGGTATTGTGTCCCTCTACAGAAAAAAAAAAATAGATACTCAACAGGATCCTAATTCCCACCATCTAAATGTGGGGTGTGACTTCCTTCCAAAGACTACAGTACAGAAAAGAGAAAGAAGAGGAACTTGAGGCTGTGGCTCAGTGATAGAGCACTTACCTGGTGTGCGTGAGGCACTGGATTCCATCCTCAGCACCACATAAAAGTAAAATAAAGGTATTGTGTCCACCTACAACTAAAAACAATATTTAGAAGAAGAAGAGGAACTTGACAATGGAAACCTGGTAAATACTTATTCAGCTAGGTGGTCAAGGCTGACACCAACAGTGACAGTCAGCTGACAGCATGTCCTCTAGACATGATGGGATGAGCATGGTGGTTCACCTTCCTCCCAGAGCTTATACCCAGCTCTAAAAGGAGGTGATAATAATATCCATCTCATTATGCTTGTTAGGAAAATTAGGAACCTGCCCCCTACAAGGTCCCAAATTGACTAACTCTTGACCTACCTAGTTCTCTGTATCTTTTCCATGAACTGCACTTCTTAACCTCTAGTCCTCACTGGTTTGTCCCTAATCCTTTTCTTTCTCAGCACTTGAATCCTTCACCTCACATTTTGATACAGTCATTATATTTCTAGCACTTTCTTCCCCACCCCACCCCCACCCCTGTATTTCAATATGTCTGCAGTAGATTGCAAGTTCCTGGAGATAAAAGCTGTTTTTACCTTTTCCGAGGTCCAGGAAAATGGGAGCCCCAGGTGGTATTCATAGATGCTTCTCTGCAGTATTATTTAATTTGCAGACAGGTGATACAAAATTATAACTGAATATTCCTTATTCAGTTATAAGTCAGACATTGCTCAAAAGCAAGCAAGAAAGAAAGACAGAGAAAGAAAGGAAGAAAGGAAGAAAGGAAGGAAGGAAGGAAGGAAGGAAGGAAGGAAGGAAGGAAGGAAGGAAGGAAGGAAGGAAGGAAGGAACTGTAAAAGGGAGAGTCTTCTCCCAATATCCCTTTGTTCTACCTGGCTCTCACATGTCACCCCCCCACTTGGCCCCTCCCCGATAGACAACTGTATTCCCTGTGTCTATTACATAAAGGTAGCTACTAAATACTATTGTGCACTTTTATCAACTGTTAGTACACCTCGAACTTTGTAAATCACTGCTTAGAAATCAGAGTTTTCCATTGATTGATGTGTTATAGGCTATTTTCAATCTTTTGCTGTTATAAACAATGCTATAATGAATATTTTTTACACAAGCTCTTCACACATGTACCAGTGCAAAATGTAGGATAAAATCTTAAAGGTGAAATTGCTGGCAATAATCAAAGAATCCTTTCTAAGAGTTTACCAATTTATATATCCATGTGTAGTGAATTATATTCCTGGTTTCTTAACATCCTCACCAATGCATGAGTGACATAAAACATTAAAAATAGCATCTCAGTGTAGTTTTTTTTCTTGAAGAGTTAGGCTGAGAATTTTATGCTTGGATGACATCTGTTTTGCTTCTACTATGAATTGTCTATACCTATTTGTTACCCGTTTTCTACTGAGCTGTTAGTCTCTTCCTATCAGTTCTAAGGTATTCTTTATTGTTATAGTTTGGATCTGAAAACATTCCTCAAAGAGTTCATATGTTAGGCAATATAAGAGGTGAGAGGCTGGGGATATGGCTGTGTTGGCAGAGTGTATGCCTTGCATACACAAGGCCCTGGGTTCAATCCCCAGCGCTACACACACACAAAAAGAATGTTCAGAGGTGAAATGATTAGATTATTGGCGCTAGAACCTCATCAATGGATTAATTTATTTGATGCATTAATAATTTGAATAAACCACTATGGGGTAACTGCAGGCAGGTGGGCATGGCTAGAGGAAGTAAGTCACTAGGGACATGCCCTTGGGGATTATATCTTGTCCTTGGCTCCTTGTGTGAGTACCCCCCACCCTCTGCCATCTCTCTCTGTTTCCCAGCCACCATGAGCTTCCCTCAGCCAGGCCCTTCCACCATGATGTTCCCCCTCACCTCAGGCCCAGGGCAATGGAGTCAGCCAACTATGGACTGAACCTCTGAAAGAGTGAGCCCAACATACACTTTTCTTCCCCTAAATTGTTCTCATCAGATATTTTGGTCACAGCAATGAAAAGCTGACCAACACATTTACAAATGAGAGAAACGAATACTTTGTAATAAGAATTACAGTATTTTCTAGGTGTCATTTGTACTTCCTCTCTACTTGTGGTATTTTTGCCATGTATGCAAAATTGTTTGAATTGTATATACTTTAATAATCTTTTATGGCTTCTAGATTTTGGTCATAGTTAAAAGAGGCTTCCTATGATTTAAAAAAAATGTGAGCAGCTCACGTTCCAAAAGAATGGAAAATTTCAATATAAAAATTGAAACCTCAGGAGTATTAAAAGACAGATGTGTCTAGAATTGAATCTAATTTAATTGACACATTTTGAGTGCTTGGAAAAACTCTGGACTCCAAGCTGGACACAGAGGAGTCTTTCTAGCCTCTCCAGGGTTGTCTTCCTCTCTCCATCCCCAGGCTCAAGTGTCTATCAAGGAGTCTCAGCCAGTGAGCCTCCCAGGAGGAATGCCTGTGTCTGACTCTAGACTGTTCAGATACGTTTTTTTCCTTAAGGTGATATTTTTGTTTCTTTCCTAGTTGGTGTTCTGTTTCATTTTCTTACAAATAGAAAAAAAAACAAGCTGCTGTTAGCCACAATTACTTAGGGACCCTTATAATTATCTTTTTCTGCTAATCACTAGTGGACAAGATGAGGGAATTTAATCATTCATTTATTCATCCAACAAGCGTATTTATTAAGCACCTAGTATACATAAGGCAGAGATGGTGAAAGAAAAGCTGACAAAACCACTAGCTTCCTGAAACAGATATTCTAACAGGAAACACAGACCTTAAACACCTAGTTATGTAAGTAAGGTATTAATGATTACAGGTGAGTACCAGGAAAAGGTATTTAGTGTTATGAGTGCAGAGCAGGGACCTGGGCATAGTCCCAGGTCGGGGGCAAATTCCCTGAAGAAGTTACTTTTGAACTAAACTCTAAGGGATGGGTAGGAACTAGCCAGGCAGAGAGCAGAAAGAGCCTTCCTCACAGAGGGAATGAACAATAACAACCCTGAGGCTGTGAGGAGCACAGGACAGCATAGGAAGTAAAGGAGTGTGACGTGCCCGGGTTGCAGGACAGTGGCAAAAAGTTACATAGGGATTGATGCCACCTGGGTTCCCTGCTCTTGGGATGACCAACTATGGGGAGAAGAGAGGAGTAAGATTGGGCAGAGGGAGAAGCTGAGCTGTGCTATGGACACAGCAGACCCTTGGTTAGTCCTGCAGGGAGTGCTGACCTGGGCTGGCCTTCAGCTTTGTTCCAAGTTGAGACAAGGGGGACAGCCTTCCTCATCACACCTGAAACATTCATTGGACGTGGGCTGCTCTCCAACAGGCGGTGCAGGCTGGTACTGGCTGTCAGGCAGCAATACTCACAACAGTGGGGAAATAAGTCCTTCGGTCCTAGAGGGGAGAGTGGGCAGCAGAGCACAACACCACAGTAATCAGACATTTCTGGGTCTTTTAGGTCATGGTGAGGTCTTTGAACTTCATTCCAACTGCAGGGGGAAACCAAAGTAGAATTTTAAGCAAGTAAGAGAAATTATGTGACTTCAAAAGGACTAGTCCGGTTGCTTTATGTGTCTCTTTTAAGTGGACAATTGTGGAATAAGAGAAGGCATTCAAAAGGCAAGTGCACGTGGTGTGGACACGTCACTTCCTGCCTGTGGGTCTCCTTTCCCCTCTTTCAAATGTATCAGTGTATCCTTAACATTGCACATGCTCAGGTCCTGGGAGAAGCCTCCCTGTGCTTCCCTAAATGAGATTTGGTGCCCTTTCTGTTGCTCACATAAATTCTTCTACCTCTTTTTTAAAAATTTTCACTTTCTATTGAGAAATAACTCACATACAGTTAAAAACACAGATCTTAAACATTCAGTTCAATGAGTAGTGACAGTTGTATATGCCCAGATAATCAGCAACCCAAAGAACACATAAACCATTTCCTTTTCCCATTAAGTTTCCCAGCCCCTCTCCAATAGCAGTCTCAAGCACAGGTCTCAGTCTCCAGCATATGGATCAGTCTGCCCATCACTGGACTTCATGTAAGTGCAACATGCAGTCAGCGGTCTTAGTTTTGAAACCTTTATGTGTTAAAATATACATAACATAAAATATGCCATTTTGACCATTATTAAATATACAATTCAAGGACCTTAATTATATTCACATTGTTGTGCAACCATCACCACTGTCTACCTCTTTGTAGCACACTTCATTTTACTAGTCTATTGACCAGTCTCAAGGGTTTAAAACCTCAAAGATTGGGATTATGTAATATCACAGTGATTTACACGTTGGTTGAATGAATAAATGTCTAAAGTTCCACTCACTGAATGTATGTTTCTATCTAGGGAATCTAGTAGAGTTACTAAATTACACTTTTATTATTCCTCCTCCATTTCTCAAATGTTATTAAATATAAGCAAGCATCTATGGTAGGCCCTAGACATTGAAAGGGGACCAAGACAAAACTTCTGCCCACAAATCCACAGCTGAATTAGTTAGCTTTTTCTCTCCTGGGACTAAAAGATCTAACCAGAACAACTGTAGAGGAAAAAATATTTATTTGGATGCTCACGGTTTTGGAGGTCTCAGTTCATAGACAGCAGAAACTCCATTCCTCAGGGTTTGAGGTGAGGCAGAACATCATGGTGGAAGAGTGTGGTGGAGAGAAGCAGCTCATATGATGAAAAGGAAGCAGATGGAGAGAGATTCCATTCTCCAGATACAAATATATACCCCAAAGCCACACCCCCAATGCCCCACCTCCTCTAGGCACATCCCACCTACCTTCAGTTGCCACTCCATTAATCCCATCAGGTAGTTAATTCACTGATTGGGTTAAGGTTCATAATCCAATGAGTTTTCCTTTAAACCTTGCATTGTCTCATGCATGAGCTTTTGGGGGACACCTCACATCCAAACAATAACAACAGTCAAGTTAGGAACCCACATAGATAAATAGCTCATAATAAGACAATTCTTAGTAGAAGGACGAGTGGGGGGAAGGTGTATGCACAGAAATAAGGTTTCACCTTGCACTGCCTTGGGAAATTGAGGAGGGCTTCACAGAGCAGTGAGAACAGAGTCAGTGCTGTCCGTGGTGGGTGGGATAGGAGTGGGAAGCCTGGAGAACTGCAAAGAATCCTTTAGAATCCGTGTCAGGGTCCATCCTCCTCCCGGACTCTCACTTTCTGCTTCAGTGCCTGAGACTATGCTTGGCAGAGAGGTGAGAAATTCCCGTTGATCTGTTCAGGAAAGACAGGTCTTGCTTGCTGTCCCTTTACCACCCTCCTACCTCTTCACAAGGGGTCTTTCTTATTTCTGTTTTTTGCTTGAATTTGTTTCTCCACTTCAGGCATGCTCTCATTAAATGGGTGGGTTTTATTTGTGGCTTCTCACAAAAGATCCTTCTTCAAGATCTTGGGCTTTCTAAAATAGTTTAATAGCTGCTAAATCAATCTGTACCTCCTTGCTACTATGTGTTCTCACATCTGTGCATTCTCCCTCTCCTCCATTCCTCTCCCTTACCTTCCCCCCACCATCCTCATTCCACCATCATTATTTCCATTTGTATGTAGCTTGAGAACTCAAGTCACCAAAAAGTTGGCTATGGTTACAATGGTGCTACTATAGTCACTCTTATTCAGTGGGATGGGTAAATGGATGGAAGGATGGAAAGACAAGTGATTTACCCATACCATCAAGCTTCTAAAAGCTTGCCAAAGCCACCTTTGATAACAGCTCATCAGTCAGTGATGATGATGATGATGATGATGATGACGATGACAATAATATTGATGACAGGGTAATATGATAAAGAGTCACAACAGATGTGTAAAAAAAAAAACAAAAGAGACAGGCAGTGGGAATTCAAAGAGCTACAGTTAAGAATTCCTGGTTTTCTTCAACAACACTGGTGGCATAGTCCTCTTAGGCACCACCTCTTGCTCAGCCTCCGTTGCACACTGTGGTGAACACAAAGGAAGTCCAGCGCCATCCCTGTGGGTTTAAGAGTGACCTGTGGCCTGAAGTAAAAGATACCCTTTTCTTTGCTAATGCTAAATTAAGTAACTAGTTCTTTTTTAAAATGTGGGTATAAAATTCTGAAAAGGTAGGAATTACCCAAAAGTGTTTTTCAATAAAATCCCTTTTTAAAATACTTCTTTTTAGTGGTAGATGGACACAATACCTTTATGTATTTGCTTCTTCGGTTTATGTGGTACTGAGGACCAAAGACAGTGCCTCACATGTGCAATGCAAGCATCCTACCACTGAGCCACGACCCCAGTCCTAAAATCCCTTTTATTTTCTACTCAGGATAATATTAAATAATAATAGTATAATATCCACACCATTTTTCAACCTTCTACTTAGAAAATTTCATTCCTTAAAGTTTTCAGATATCCAAGACCACCTGATTTCAGGAAGCACAGAGAGAGAGACCCATCTACAGCTCTGCTCAGTGGAGTTGGCAGGCAGACAGCACAAGGAAGAGTAGTGTGCCTCTCTCGTACGCCCAAAGTGACTGAGATAGGGCAATATAAAATGATGAGAATGTCTCATGCTGTTCTTTCCTCCTCTTATAGTAACTAGGCCAAATGATTCAGGCTAGTGGAATAGCCCAAGTGTTGCATTACCATGCAGTCCAAGACTCCATATTTTCCCATAAGAAACAGGGATCACCACATGGTGATGGCCAGGAAGCCTTCCAGAGCATGCATGGCAACGCCATCTGAGGGCTCTGGCTCCTGCCCAAGAATACATTTGACTCTAGTTCCAGAAACAGGAATAACTCAAAAGTCATATAAGCCAAAGGTGAAAAATAAACTGACCTAATCACCTTCCTTCCCTTACAAATGAGAAGGAGGAAATATCAGAGAATAAGACTGTAACCAGAAGTAGAAGGAGCCAAAAGGCACAAAGGCCACCGTATAAAGTACATTTACACTTGAGCTGCAGAAGCCACGAGGTGGCCTGTGATGCCTGGAACACACTTTCCCTGCACAGCTCATTGATCCTACACATCCATTTACAGGTCACATCCCTGGCCAGCCTCACCCTCACCGGTACATCACATGGTCAGGCAGTGTCCCCTGTCATGTGCCCTCATCAGATCCTCAGTTATTTCCTCTATCATAATTGCCACTGTGATAATTAGATACTCAATTATAAGAGTATTGCCTCTCTGCCCCCGCCATACTGTAAGCTCCTCAAAGCCAGAGACTGCCTACCCCATTCATGTCTGTACATACTCCTAGTCCCTGGTCCTGTTGAAAAAATAGATAAGTGATTCTTGAGTGGTTTAATTCGAAGAAGCCTTTATTATGCTGAGAATATAGGCTTGGAGAGAAGACTGAGGTGAAGAAGGAGGTCTGCTGGCACCAATGGCCCTAGAGAGACACCCCATCACTGAGTAAAGAACCCCACACTCAATTAGGCCCAAAGCTCTGAGCAGTGGCATGTCTCTGCTGTCCCCAAGTGAGTTGCAGGATACTAAAGAACAAAACTGATGAATTCTTGGTTTCCTGCCTGCATCTCCAAAACAAATAGCAAAGAGAAAGAGGCACAAACTATGTACCACGTAAGCAGAATTCTATATGTAAAGCTTCTTGAAGCCTCAGAAAGGTAACAGTTAATTAAAAGTTTATATTAATCCCATTTCCTACTTCTTTTTGTTTATAGGAAATTATTTTAATTTTCCATGCTCATTTATGTGATGCCTACCTCACTGATTGTCTTAAAGTCTCACTGTATCATTCTGGTTATTTGTGTGGAAGAACTCCAATTGATATTTTGTTACTGATGGTATAATTTATTTTCAAAATACTGAAGGGATTTTTTTACTCAGGATACTCCACCTTTGCAAGTGGGAAAAATAGTTTTTTAATAACATAGTGTTCAATAAGATAAATAAAACATCTCCCTTCTCTTGAATGGTCCTACACATCTTCTATATGTGGTCAATTAAGACATCCTGTCTGCTGAACCATGTAGTGTTTCTATACTTTTTGGAGAAATAACAACTTTTTTCATGAGATTGACATAACATTGCTTAAAACAGTTTCATGGACCAGAAACTTCATTGCAGGCAGCTGTCAAGTGCATGCTAAGATAGTGAGAAGCATCCCTGGCCACTCTCTTGATGCCAATAGCAGCCACCCAGCCCCAGATATAACCATAAAAGTGTCTCAAGCCATTGCTAAATATCCCTGGTGGGGAGACCACCTGTTGTTGAGAACCGTGGTTTTAAGGGAAGCAGAGGCTAGAAGGTAGAGACCATCTCCTCCCCCGTCAGGAAAAGTAGACCTAGATGAGGCAAGACCATCATTGTTCTTCTTGGTCATACATTTTTCCGGTCACCAGTGTGGTCTCCTTAAACCACTTTGGATCAGGGGAGGGAGGGTGTGGACACTATATGGATTCCCATCCCTTGGTGAAAACATAGAACCAGAAAATGTCTTTCTTTAATCCTTAGAGGCTTCACTCCCCATGCAGTGGAGAGAGTACAGTTTGAGATCCAGTCACACCAGCAGTTTGTTCCTTATCACCTCTGTGACCTGCCAGGTGTCCCAAGCTCCTCATTTTTACAATAGGGATATAATACTTGACCTGTTATGTCAGTGAATAGTTGGAAAAATAAATCAAAATGTACCAAATTTTGTTTCTCATAAAGGACAGAATCAGATCAGGGATACTAAATTAATATGCTGCCTTTTCTTGACAAAATGACCTGATCCTTAAGGAAGAAGTAGAAGAGAAAACAGCAGCGCAGCTAGAGGTCTGGTTTTTAAACTCTGATAGACTGGGCTCAAAGCAATTACCTCCTCTTACCAGCCATGAAAGGAGTAAACCAATGAGGGCACATAATCTCTGGGTTTCTCTCTGTTCATGAATAAAATTATATACTACCTCTTATATAGGGATCTAAGATTATACCCCTATATAATCTTATATATGAGATTATAGAATTATGTATGATATATATAATTATTAAGATATTATAGAATATATGCAAGGCACTCTGTACAGTCTCCAACATAGAGTAAGTATCCATAATTATGCTTGTTGTTGCTGTTATCATTGTTAATAAATGCTATGTACTGTCAGGTTAATGGGAGAGACATTTGGGAGCAGAGTTTCCTTTAGGATCCCTAAGCCAGATCCTTAATGGGAGCTTCCACTTCTATTGCTTTGCTTAAAGGCAACAGCACTGACAGCCATAATGTAAGATCAGCCCTTCCTTCAGGATTCAACAGCAAGAACTCTGTCTCATTCACATTTATATTCAAAGCACCTAGCACAGTGCATGGCCAAAGTAGGGACACTTATTCCTATAACTGACAGGTAAAATTATTAAGTATATACTCTGTGCCAGAAACAGTTTTTGGCTCTGGTGGCAGAAGCATTGGTGAGCAAAAACAGACAGTCATGGCTTTGAGAAACTTATAGTTCTATTGCAAATCATGCAAATTAGAAACTCACAGGAAACAGGCAAATGTCAGAAAATCCACACAACGTTTTCAGTCTTTTTAATTTTTTCACTAATGGTAGACACATGGTGATAGAGCAATAATAGTTCTCAACTTTAAGAAAATATGCATTGTCAGAATGATAGTAAATGACAGATGAGATGGGTTTAGTTTTGGAGAGAGGATGGGAAGTGTGGAGAGCTAGGGAAAGTGCCACTATTGAACAATAAAGGAGACATTCTACAAATAATTTGCAATTCCTAACTCTGTCAGAGAACTGATTTCTGACAGTGCTGTGCTTGCAATGGACAAGGATGGTGGGCACTTGCAAGGGAGACAGCATATGGTCCTAAGGAGACCAGGCTATAGGAACCAGATTCTCCTAGTCCCTGAACCCATGAGGTTCATCCAATTGGATACATGACAATGTAAGAGATGTCACAAAAGTAGGAAGTAGATGTGACTGGCCTAGCTCTTTATTTTTTAAAAAAATTATAAAATGGTCACATGAATTCTAAAGATTAAATTCATCTAATCAGCTCCAAAAGACAGAAGATTCTCCCAAGTTATTTTAAGCATCTTGTTTCTATAAGAAGAAGCCACTGGGATTGTGCACAACTCTGCCTCAGTTGAATTCGAGTACTTTTAGAATGCTTCACTGTCTGGAGAACTTGCTAACTGGATAGGGATGGTCTTAACCTATAGATGCCTATTGGCCTGTCTTTTAACATCTGGTGCCATTAGCAGAAGGGTCACATGTGATGCTCCAAAAGAGAGTAAGGCCAGAGTGCACCCAACTTTTTTTTTTTTTTTTTTTTTTTCTTTTCTGTTCTTCAGCTTTTTTGGAGCAGAAGAATCTACAGAACTCTGGGAAAGGGATGGAAGAAATATAGGATTGTAGGGAAAGGTCAAAGGGGCTAAAGGAACACTAAGAAAGGAAAATTTGAGAGTTTGGGATATTGCAGTCTAAAACCATAAATGTAAATCAAAATTCCAAAATGAGCATTATTTTCTTCAAGAAAAAAAAAAAAAAATATATATATATATATATATATATATATATATATATATATATATATATATATATCATTGTAGATGGACAGGATACCTTTATTTTATTTAAGTATTTATTTATTTAATTTTTTTTACTCAATGCCTTTATTTGTTTTTATGTGATGCTAGGATTGAACCCAGTGCCTCACACTTGCAAGGCAAGTGCTCTACCATTGAGTTACAATTCCAGCCCTATTTATTTATATTTATGTGGTGCTGAAGATCGAATCCATACCTCACACTTGCTAGGCAAGTCCTCTACCACTGAGCCACAACCCCAGCCCTGGGACTTTTTTTTCAATAAAAAATTTCTGCAACATTTTACACACAAGAAAAAGTACAGCTTTGTGGTCTTTATCATACAAATTTCAGAGTTGTCTGTGTTTCTCTTGGCACATTTATAAAAGCAAGTATAAATTGAATTCTATTTTAATAACCCTTATGGTACAGTATTATATATTAGATACAATTCATTGTTCCCTACCCCATACTTATTTCCCACAGCATACCATTGCTTTTATATTAGACATTCTATGCTGTAGGGAGAAAAATGGATCTAAAATATAAAGCTAGCCCTTTCTTTCTGCAGACATCCTGTAATTAGCCCAAGTTTTCATCTTTTCACAGCAAGATCCCACTGCACAAAACAGAAAGTTTTCTTTTCTCAACATGCTTTTGCCAGATGTTTCCACAAAAAATGTAAAGGCAAAGTTTTTTGTGTGTACTGGTTAACATGACCTCATCTTTAATGACTGCTTCAAAAACGCTCCTCCTCCTCCTCCATTAAATTGATCCATTTTTTCCCCAGTTCCTTTGTGAGAAGCATCTAGGTCTGAGTCTTCACAGTTTCTTAGTATTGCAGCCCTTTATGGCCTCAGGAGGGGTCACTTTGGGGTTTATTCACACCATTCAATATTTTCTGCACAATAAACCCAAAATAAGCACTTTGAAATTTTGACCAAAGAAAACTCAATCACTGCCAAATTTATATTTGACACTCTTGCTAAATTCTCCAACTAACCTTGCACTTTTGTCTGATTAAAAGATGATTTTATAGCTCAGTATTGGTAACTTCACAATAAATTTGCATTAGTATTAGCAGACAGTTATTGTCTGTTTATATTCTGATTAGTGGAAACTTCTTGACCTCTATTCTATATCCTACATATCTGCTAATTACAGGTGGTATCTCCCTCTAATGTGAAAACCCAAAACAACAACAACAACAAAAATCACCTCGTATCAGTGATGTAGACTTGAAATCACTAGCAATGATTCTTATATATACTTCTTCCAAGTTCCAAGCCAGAATACTTTGTCCCAACTATCTCACAGGTTGGGCTGATTTATTAAATTTGGAATACAAAATGAGTGTGAGTTCCCACAAAGGTGAGTGGCACTATAAACAGACAAGAGTTCAAATCCCAACTTTGCCTCTTATAAACAATTGCCTTGGGCAAGTTACTTGATTTTTCTCCTTTTAAAAATTGGAATAGTGGGGGCTGGGGATGTGGCTCAAGCGGTGGCGCGCTCGCCTGGCATGCGTGTGGCCCGGGTTCGATCCTCAGCACCACATACCAACAAAGATGTTGTGTCCGCCGAGAACTAAATAAATAAATATTGAAAAAAATTCTCTCTCTCTCTCTCTCTCTCTCTCTCTCTCCCCCCCCCCCACTCTCTCTCTTTAAAAAAAAAATTGGAATAGTAATGGGTGTTGCCTCACAGGGCCACTGTGAGGAATAAATGAGGGAGTTGATGAGCAAACACGTGTACAGGGCAAGACTTGGCAGTCAGCCCCTCTTATGTTTAGATCAGATATCCACCAGAACATCTGATGTAAGACAATGTCAGAAGGCTTAGATGTGAAATGACTGTGTTATAAGAGGTTGGACCTAATCAGTCCCTTAATCCCTTGGTAGGGACTAACTAGGTGGTAACTGTAGGCAGGTAGTATGTGGCTGGAGGAGGTAGGTTCCCGGGGACATGCCTTTGGGGTGTATATTTTGTCCTTGTTGAGCAGAGCTCTCCCGCACTCTCTCTCTGCTTCCTGGGGTCATTCCTGAGCAACTGTCCTCCACCACACTCTTCTGCCATGATGTTCTGCCTCAAGCCTCGAAGAATAGAGCCTATTGCCTATTTATCTATGGACCAAACACCTTGAAGCCATGAGCCCCAAGACAAACTTTTCCTCCTCTAAAATTGTTCTTGTCAAGTCTTCAAGTCACAACAATAAAAATGCTGACTAAAACAGCCCCCAATGTGTTCTCATGTTCATTGTTTGGCTAAATTCCTTTGGTGACTACCTAGGTCAGAAAGGTGGGGAGAAAAGGAATAGAAGAGACACAGGTGAGGTTGAGGTTTCCAGCCTGAGTTAGTAGACGTTTCTACTGCTGTCCAATATCCAACTGACTTCTTTTTCCTAAGCACAAGAAACACTGTATTTCCTCACTCTCTTTTAGTAGGGTGGGGGGTGAGACCTGTGAGGTGCCTAAGTGAATAATGTAAGAAGCCATTTGTTCTTAAAAGGAGTCATTCAAAGATCTAAAACTGTACTTCCCCAGAGTGAGGGCCTCCTAAGATTTCATACTCTGGGCACTTGACTCCCCTCATGCTAGTCCCAAAATGAAGTAAGGCCATGTGACAATGTTTGGCTAGTGAGCTACAGCTGTGACACTTAAAAGCCAGCACTCAATCCTCCATGTGCTCTTTTCTGCCCCAGCAGCCAAGAGGTGGCATCTTCTAGATGCTTGTGTTCAGTGGTCTGTGAGGCTGGTTTCCCTGCAAACCTACCTAGACATGACACATGATCAAGATATAAAATTTTATTATCTGGAAACACCGAGATTCAGAGATGGATTACTACTGAAGCAAAATCTAGCCTATTTATTTTTATCATTATTGCCATTGTTCCTGTTAACATTATCCCAATCGAAATTGATCACTCTCCATTCTTTGCTGCCAGTGAGAACTGAGCTGATGGGATGGCTGCATGGGTTGAGCTGTCCCCTAGTGGGCTGCAGTGGAGATGGGCCCCCCGAGAGGCTTCCTGTGGGTTGGGAATATCTTTATATTCCCACTGTCTTGACATGCTACAGGTATTAATGTTCATTGATTAAGTAAGAGAATACTTAGGGTTACAAGTTACAAGCAAAATCTATGAAACAGGTGAACCAAGAAAATGGCCCTGATTTTCTCCTGTTTCCGTCTGTGAGTCTCTTATTCCTTCAATGCCTGCATCATCTGGGTTGTCAAGGTTACCTCTCCTCCTCTTTGGAATATTATTAGATGTTGACCCATATTGTGTCAGAATTATTCACAGACCTCAATGTGTGTTTGCCTCCCCTGCTGTTGTAACTGTTGTTACTCTCTTTTCTGATATGTTTCCTTCATTCTACTGTATTTACATTTGTGAAAGATTTTACAGCGTGGCTATTCACCAGAACAAGATATCATTCTACATTGTACTGACTCAGTGGGATTTCAAGGGAGTTCAATTCAAACTGTGAATAAGTTGCAAAGCCCTTTTCTTCCAATGTATCTGAGATTCTACTTCTTTCTAAATTCCTAGGTACTCTATGGAGTTCTCCTCCCCGTTCCCATCAGTTCTCTTCCTCTCTTAAACTTTTGTCATCATCACCATCATCAGCATCACCATTATCTCAGCAATTTATTGATTTTGTCCTCAGTAGCTTCTCTCCTAAGGACTTTTTTATATACCTAATATTACATAAGGCTCACCACCACCTTATAAAAGAGATGTTAGTATTGGTCCTATTTACAGATGAGAACATCAAGGCTTTGAAGAATAAAGAACTTACCCCAGAACACCCATGACTAACTACCAGAGCTAAGATTTAGCCCAGGCACAGTGTGACTTCTTTCAAGCATCTTAACTTTCTATACCTTCTAAGATAAAGGCGGAGATGTCAGAGGTGGCCCAATATCTTTCAATTGTAAAATGAAATCTTAAATAAAGACAATGATACCTAATAAGGACAATGATACTGAGCATTTTAGTGGAAATTGGGGGGTAAATTAATGAATCAGTCTGAGAGAATTTGGCTTATATAAAACATTACTCAGAAAAAATATATCTACCAAGCAAAGTAGGAAAATTAAGTTCAAGAATTCTACAGCACTTTAGGGCAGCTATAGACTACAACAACCTATTCTATATGTTATGAAGAACTGGAAGATAGGAGTTTGAGGGCTCTGAACACAAAGAAATGAAAACTGTGTAAGCAGATGGGAATTCTAATTATCCTATTTGATCATTACACATTGTATACAGGTATTAAATTATCACACTGTATCCCATAATTGTGTACAATAATTGTGTGTCAACTAAAAAGAAAAATACCTTTTAAAAAATACCTCTTAATTTCCTTATTACTTAGAGACAAAGGATATTGTTTAAATTGTTCAGTGGGAAAAAGTATTTTTAAATATTTTTAAAGTCACTTTTAAGTGTGCATATTAAGATGAGAAGTTTAAGGAAGAAAAAGGACATACTAATATGTATTACATGTTGACCCATATTGTGTCAGTTTGAAGTATTACACTTTGTTAAAAACAAATTTGGGGGCTGGGGTGGTGGCTCAGTGGTACAGCGCTCGCCTAGCACATGTGAGGCCCTAGGTTCGATCCTCAGCACCACATAAAAATAAATAAATAAAGGTATTATGTCCAACACAATTAAAAAATAAATATTTTTAAAAAAATTTTTTTAAAACAATAATTTTACGTTAAAAAAATGAGTCTTTAACCTTAATTTAATTGTTGAAGTTGAGAAGTCTTATATTTGCTGGACATTATAATTTCCTTGGATATGAATTATCTATTCATAAATTTGCCTGTTTTCTATTGAAATATATATGTATATACAAATAATTTACAACAACTTTCTGTATATTATGGAAATTAGACTTTAATTGTCATCGTGTTGTAAATGTTTTTCCCATTTGATGTTTATACTCTATGGCATTGTCTATCTAAAGATATCCGTTAGTTTTATGTTTAAAATGGTTGTTTTGATGCTTCCTATAGCAGGAAAAGAATTTGAATGCCAAAAGATAGTTCCAAAGCCAGCCTCAGCAACTAAATGAGGCCCTAGGAGACCCTGTCTCTCATTAAAATACAAAAAAAGGGCTGGGGATGTGGCTCAATTGTTGAGTGACCCAGGATTCCATCCCATACCAAAAAAAAAAAAAAAAAAAAAAAGGTAGTTTCACAATCTATTTCATGCCAGCAACAAGAAAGCAAGGAGCCCTGGTACTATTGTGAAGCAATGTGCAGAGGCTTCCTGTTTGACTCTGGGCATCATTAAACAACAGCCATGTGCTGATTTGGCTACCTTCCATGCAAGGCCTAAAAGCCACCCTATCAGCTCGCACATCAGCCTGCAATGCCGCTGGTGGTAATAGGTGTTAACACCAGCCTATAAAACTGCTGCTACTTTATGGATCTGTTGAAATGTCAAGTGATTTGCTGTTGAAAGAAGAAACAGAAGAATGAAAGCTAGAAAGGAGGTGGAGAAAAAGGAATAAAGAGAAAAGAGAAAAATAAAAGGGAAAGAAAGGAAAGGGACAAGTAAAAAAGAAAAGGAAGTACATATGTAAGAGGGTAATTGAAAGTAAAAGGAAAGATAAGAAAAAAGAGAATAGAAGGAAAAGAAATAGAGAAGCAAAGTATAAGCAGAAAATGGATGGATGGATGGATGGATGGATGGATGGAAGGAAGGAAGGAAGAAAAGAAGGTGAGGAGAGAAGGGAGGGAGGTAAGGAGGACTGAGAAGATCAAAACTGAAAACTTCAGGCTAAATCCATTGCAACTATACAAAAGCCTAGTGGTGAAGGAGAATGCGGAGCTCCCTTACAAAGCCTCACCCCAGAAAGGATGAGTAATTTGCCTCAAATTCACATAGCAGATTTGTAACAGAATGAGAACCAGATTCCAGCCAGGTCTGCTAACTCCCAAGCTAATCCACTGCCTTTCCTGCTGCACCTCTTTCACTGGAAACTTGCTATTTGATATAAGCAATATTCAACATAAAGATAATTTTGGAGAACACGGGCCTTCTGCAAGACCATAAAATCTTATTTGTGTGATTTTAAAACATTGTAGCACATTGCCATAATAGAATTTGGCCTATAAACATATAAGCTTTAAAAAGACCAATGAGCTAGAAGTTCTTTCCTAGTGGGGAAAAAAAAAGACAATGCAGTTAATTATTGATCACTGACAGTAGAAAAACATAATCCAGAGGAAATTACTTAAGATAACTTAGGGAAAGGCTAAAGTCCTCAGTACAATTTGGTAACAGTTCAATGTTTTGCCATGCATGCCTGAGGGACTCAGTACTTTTTTCCATTCCTCTTTAGGTCCACATAGTCAAAGATACAAAGAAGCTGGAGGGTGGGGGATGTAGCTCAGTGGTGGAGCACTTTCCTAGCATGTGCAAGGCCCTGGGTACAACCCCCCAGTAACAGAATAAAGTAGAAATATGACTTTCCTAAGAAGAAAAGCTAGTGGTGAATTGTTGAACATCCAAAGAGAAAATTATGAATATTGGAAAACCAAAGTATTTCTTCCAGTACTGTTAACACAGAAAAGGTCCCCCTTTAACATCCTTGCAGTCAGGACACAGGGTTGAGCATAAGCTCGGACTTCCCTTCAGTCCCATGATTCTATATGATTCTGTAACACAGTAAAAAATCCCTTTGCCCTAATTAACTAGCTATTGCTTCAATTTTCTATTTTGCTTTGGCAACAGGGACCTTGCTTCATTCTATTAATTTATTTTGGATGACACTCTGCTTTATTAGCTTAGATGTTTAGAATTAGTGCCAATGAGGCCAGAGTATGTGGTTCCATCCATTCATCCAACAATATTTATTGAACTACCCACACACCAGACACTGTTTTAGGTGTCGGGCATAAACCATGAACAACACAGATGAAAAAATAAATAAATAAAAGCCCCTGCCCTGGAGAGTTTGGACTCTGGGGAGGGAGAATAGGGGAGGGAGAATGCAGTAAATAAAATCTGATAACATGGTATGTTAGGTGGTGATAAGTGCTACAGAGAAAGATAAAAACAAGAATGGAGATTGAGAGAGCAGAGCTAGAAGAGGAGCCTTACTTGTCAGCAAGATGATCAGGGACTTATCTCTCTGATGTAGGACCATCTCTCTGATGAGACAAGGCTTGAGTAAATCCCTAAAGGTGATAGAATGTGGAGGATCCCACATGGTAGAGTAGCCTCATGGTCCAAGTGCCTAAGAACAGATATGTGGCCAAAGCTCAGTAGTGAGCGGAGGTTAGATGGGTCAAAATCTAGACCTTGGAGAACTAGGTCATCCATGTAAGCACTTGGGCTTGAACTGTGAGTGAAGTATATCATAGATTCTGGATCTGTCTTGAGGCCAGAGATAATAGGATCTGTTAATGGATGCGAGTGAAATATGAATGAAAGAGAGGAGTCCCTAAGCAATTGGAAAGATGGAGTCAAAGTTGCTGTAAAGTGAATAGAGAAAGCTGTGAAAGGAGCAGAGCTGTGTGTGTGATGAGTGGGAACCAGGAGTTCAGTTCTAGACCAGTCTGAAATGCCTACTGGACATCCCACTGGACATGAGAAGTAGGCAGGTGGATGTACAAGTCTGGAGTTTAGAAGAGAAATGCAGGTTACTGCTATAAATTTCAGTCTTCAGTGCAGAGATTCTGTTTAAAGCCATCAGGTTAAAGGAGCCAACTAAGGTGAGAAGGTTATGGAAAAGAGAAGAGCCCTACGGCACTCCAGCATTAATATGCAGGAGAGATATGGAACCAGTGCAGCAGACCCAGAAGAAATGGCCAGCTCTGTGACTCTGAGAGTGCAGTCCCTGAAGCAGCACCCCCTGGAAGCTCATTGGAATTGCAAATTACCTGACCCCACTGTCAACCCTACTAAATCAGAGGTTCTGGGAGTGAACCCTGTGGTTTATGTTTAACAAACCCTTCCAGGTGACTCTGTTGTGCCTTGAAGTTTAAAAGCCACTGGGATCATGAAGTAGGAGAACAGCTAGAAATGTGTGGTATCCTGAAAGCCAAAGGAAGGAAGAGTTCCAAAGAGGAGTGATCAGCTATGCCAAATGCTGGTGACAAACCAAGTGAGATGAGGCCTGGGAGCTGCTCATTTGGATTAAGCAACCTGGGGTGATTCTGATAAAACCATTTTGGGTAGAGGTGGGGGCAAAAGACTATAATGGGTTCAACAAGGAATGTGAACAGAGGATTAGAACTGACTGATACAGATAACTCTCACCACCAGTTTGTTTCTGAAATGGGTCTGGTTATCTTTATTTTGTTCGATACTCAAATCTCCAATGTCTACCACAACCCTCTTCTTCTCTACCTCCACCCACCCTGACCCAGTTGTATTTGCAGCCAATGCGTTAGTAGTAGTCTTCTGCCTCTGGGACTTTCAGAATCCACTCTGATTTCCACTTGACAGGAGTTAGCAGGCAGCCCAGTCTGAGTTTAAAACCTGAACCATAACCAGACTCCTGTTGCTCTTGTTTCTTCTGTCTTTTCTTTGGTTTCTAGATCTTATTTATCTTTTAGGGGTCTAACTACCTATGAGCCTTTGTTGTTTTTAAACTTCTGAGGAAGTACATATGGGAGGGAAAAAGGAAGAAGTTGAAGGATGGACAATGAGAGGAGAAATAAAGAGAAAGAGCTTGTTGGAGAGAGGGAGAGAAGAGAGGGAAGAAGGCTGAAAGAGAGAATTCAAAATGACCAAACAATAAGTAATTATGTTGAGGTAGCTAGTGAAAGAGAAATGCCAGAAAACAGCCACTGGGCAAAGGAATCATGATGGACCAGGCTCTATTGATCACCCTTCTGGAATTATCAAAACAAAGGCTTTCTGGGAGTGAGACCATGAGTGAACCCCAGAGCCATGTCTGATAGAAGATAAGGCCGTAGTTCACATTAATTTCTTTTGATGAAAAGGATAAAAAAGAAAGAACAAAACATCAAAGACTAAAAAGAAAGCCTAAATTTAGTATATGTGAACTCAGAGAAGAATTAAACCATTTTAGAAACTCCAAGAAGGAAGACAGTATTCTAAATATATTGCTGTGAACAGGTAGATGATCAGATGAATGAAGGCACCAGCCTGGTGATTTTTTTACGTGTGTCACTCTGAGACCGGATTTATTTATATAATGCATGTTCCATCTCCTTCCATGATGCTTTAAAGAACATATACAACAGAGACAGGACATATATAACATATATAACAGAAAGACTGGTGTGAAAAGGAGGGGAAAATAGTTTAAGAAATCAAAATGAAGAGAAAATAATAAAATTAATATACACCCACTCCCACACTCCTCAAGAAAGAAAAAATGAAATGCAAACATTAAAGTTCTGTAGTCACTAATGTTAGTCTACAAATTGAGCTTCCTACCAATCAAAGCAAACAAAAAAATATGATTAATAGTAAAAACATACAGTTTAAAAAATTAAAAGAAACCAGCAGCTTTGTGAGTGTTAAAAACCAAAATCTAAAGAAACTATGTCCTGTAGATACACAGAATATGGATCAAGACATTGACAGTATTCTTTCAACATATATAATGACAAGTTTCTTAACAGGTTTGTTTTTATATTCTTAATAAATTATAAATCTTTTCTACTCTTTAAGATACCCATCACAATTTAATTGTTAACTTTTATTTCATATTAATTTTTTAGAACAATTACAAATGTACCTTAAATAAAATCATCCTTGCCATTGAAGTAACAATTTAACCTTTTACTTGGTACACACCAGCTGTTTAAACAAAAAGGCAACATGACATGCTTAACAACTTCTGCCTTTTAACCTTTCTCAAGCAAGCTTTCTGGAAACAAATCTGTTTGAAAAACTGCTGTAATTAGAATTCAGTATAACCGAATGTGCCAGATAAAAACCTTCTCATTGGGGTCAGTGAATCAAGATCCTTGGTTCTACTGTGAGTATTCCAACCTCTGCAGATCAGAGACCATGGGATGAAAGACTTCTGGAGGCCTGCATCATCAGTATCATTTTGGTTGTGTAGTGGCCTGCACTTGCTGAACCGTTATAAGTGTGCTTGAAACTGAGCTCATTTGCAATCTAAATGCATGTGTACGATGGTGAGCCAGGCAGTGCCTTAATTTAGGTATTATGTTTTAGGAAGTAAGGTGTGTTTGTATTTTATTTCATCTTCAAATTAAACTATAAATTGTGAACATTGAGTAGATCCTCCTCAAGCAACTGAGAAAGTCCCAGTTGCTAAAATTCATATATCAAATCAAAATGAAAAAAAAAATCCGAGCATCTACTTGATGACAGAGAATTATGATTAATGGTAAAATTGTCCCGGGACCCAAGTTTTCATTTCCTCCCACGGGGCAGTCAGAGTTTACATGAAATTTGCCCACACCCCCTTCATCAGGCTCTCTTCCTCTCACTGCCTCTCAACCTCTGCCTGTGCCTGGGCAGTCACTGGAGTAGAAGCTGACCACTTTCACTTCTGCTGAGGAAATTACAACACGCTTCTTTAAATGGTAGCATGAAGGAGAAAACGTAGACCTTCTGATACCAAATCACTGGACCTTGCAGTAATCTTCCAGGCCCAGAGGGAGCAAAAAAAAAAAAAAAAAAAAACCTGTATGTCTGAGAGAAGCACTAGGCATGGGTGGGGAAGGAAAAGATTTGTCAGCAAGGGACTAAGAGAAGAAAGAAAGGGAAAGTGGCAACGATGGGGAGAAAGATTGGTGTGCATCTCTGTGCATTTGTCTGTCCTGCAGATCCTTCTTGAGCACCACTGTGCCCGGCACCAGCCCTCCCACCAGGGTTTCCATTAGGATCTACTCAGGGAGGATCTGCTGAATCAGTAGCTCTGAGCCAACAGGGAAATTCCCCAAAGCGAGCAGAGTCACAGTATTAGTCAGGGTCTCTCTGAAACAGTTATACCCTGATCTTGATGGAGTCCTCCCAACTGAAAGGTTCCTTCTTGTGAGATTCTCATCTTCAAGTTCAAAGCCAAGAAGGCTCCAGCAATGGCTATTTTTTGGTCAAGTGGGGTGCAGCCAGCTTCTTCTAGAAAAAGGAATCTGCGTCATATCCAAGTCAGATTGTGTTCTGTTGCTCTGAGAGCAGTTAGCTCAGAAAGAGGACTGGCTTCCGTGGTGACTGCAGAGGCAGGTGCTGTCTGTGTCCCGCAGATACGAACATATCATGAATGCCTTCTCTGAGCAGCCATGGACAGGAGCAGAGCACAGCACCTGCCCTCCTGGGGAACATCCCTCTGCGAGGCTCCCTCCCGCACTCTTCCTGATAAAGAAGCCCTTTCAGAGACTGCTTCATTAACGGGTTGGGCCAGAAGGTACATGGTGGTTCTATTCCCATTCTACAGCTGGGTAAAGTGAGCTCTAGTGAAGTGAGATTGCTTGTTGAAGGTGACACTGAGGTCAGAACATCAAGAAAAAAATAAAGATCACCAGACTGATGTGTGTGCTCAATAGTTTAAACTGCGAAGGAAGAAACCATCTTTTGTGGGTTTATCTAAAAAGAGCAGTGTTGCTCTGAGTTTCTCAGTTTCATTTGTTCAGCAAGCGTTTGCCAGGCGCTATGGTAGGCAGCGAAGGTGTCGCAGCGGACGATGCAGAACTGGCATGAGCTCCCAGTCAAGAGGAAAACCCGATAGTACTTCTAAAATCTACACACTGTGTTAGATGAAAAGTTCCACAAAGGAAGCTAAAACATAACACAGAGAGGATAGAAAGAACTTCTCTGAGGAGGCAACATTTGCACAGAGATCTGAATACAGGAGGACTTTATGTGGCTTTCTGGGGACTCAGGGAGAAGGACAGCTCCCTGAGAAGAAAGAATGGCCCTGAGGTGGGAAGGTGCTTGCCCAGTTAGAGGACTAGCAAGGAAGACCAGGGCAGAG
Source organism: Spermophilus citellus (assembly GCF_964194105.1). NCBI lineage: Eukaryota > Metazoa > Chordata > Mammalia > Rodentia > Sciuridae > Spermophilus > Spermophilus citellus. The sequence continues at coordinate 187,546,584 of NC_138182.1, forward strand.
ATAGGGAGCTGAGGGCAGCGAGGCAGCCAGAGAGAAGGGCAGACTTTGGCTTTTGGTCTGACTGATCTGGGAGCTACCGAGGGTTTTATACAAAGGAGCTTTGTGATCTGGCTTAGGATGACAGGATCCCTCTGGCTGGTATGGAGGATTGACTGTAGAGAGGCTGCAGGCACCAAGTGAGCTGTGAGGACACAGAATGGTGGAGATGATGAGAAGAGTCAGAGTCGCCCTCTATTCTGAATGTGAAGTTCAGAGGATTGGCTGAAAGACTTAATATGGGAATGAGAAAAGCTTACAGATCAGATACTTTAGCCCATCTCTAAGCCCCTTACCCCTTAATATTTCTACCCCAGGATACCAACCAGGGCCAAGGAAGACACTCCTGCCTATCTTGGACACTGACATTATTGGGCCTACACAGGGTGACATTTATATATAGTGCTGGTTCCACCAGTTGCTGAGAGACTGGAGTAAATAAGAATCTCTGGGGCTGGGGATGTGGCTCAAGCGGTAGCGTGCTTGCCTGGGATGCGTGCGGCCCAGGTTCAATCCTCAGCACCACATACAAACAAAGATGTTGTGTCCGCCAAAGACTGGAAAAATAGATATTAAAATTCTCTCTCTCTCTCCTCTCTCACTCTCTCTTAAAAAAAAAAAAAAGAATCTCTAATCCTCAGTAGCTCTGCTATGACTTAGGGATGGTCATTTATGTTCAGCCTCCCTCAAAAGAATGTGTTGAATACAACTCTATGAGCCCCAAGGCTGCACAAGCTTAGGGCTTATTAGAAACAACATCATCAGCACCGTCAGAGTTGACGCCGTGAGTCAGTTGAGCTGCCTTTGGGGTATATCATTAATAGATTCCAGGAAGCTCCCCTGCCCAAAAGTCTCCCTCCAACGCCCTGTCATGATAAAAGAATTTCACAATTAGCCCCATCCCTTCCGTTAAGACATTGTGGACCCCAGACATCCTCCTTAAAACAGAAACTAATTTGAGCTACTGTCAATTGTTTGTCATTTTGATCAAGTTAGATATAAGACGGTTTTGCTGCCTTTGTAGCTAGTTTGAATTCCAGGAGGAGAGAGGAAATGTGGGCAGGGAATGCAGCTGTGGGAGACAGCTCAGGATGCTGGGGTCAGGTAGACAGGACCCCCTGGAAGGAGCCTCCAAAGATAAACTGACTATGGTGAAATTCGCCCTGAGTTGCCTCCAGTCATGGTGTTGCCTGCACCTAATAAAAATGAAGTCCTCCTGGTGGGGCTACTCCTTGAAATCATTATAGCTACACAAGTCAAATGGCTAAAAAAGCAACATTGAATCCAGGGAGAATCGCAGGCTTGAATGGCCCCTTTGGCTTGTTTTGTTTAAACAGACCTCTCCCAGACATCTCACACTTTACCAGTTGCGGGTGTCCCGACTTCCCCTCAGCCTTAAAGAGTTCTTTACCTCTAAGTATTTCTGGAAATGACTAGGGTGCTGACATGTGGCTGGAAATAACTGTCAAGTGTCCTCACCGTGGCAGGAATCCATGGGCCCAGGCCCTGGAGGCGTCCACAAAGATGCCCTCAGCATTGAGAAGTCGGTTCCCATCCCTGTTGCTGCCCCAGTCACTGCCACGAGGAATCCTGCGGGACCTACACTGGTGAATTTGGAATACCTGCCTGTTGCCTAAGTTAGAAACCCTTGTCACCTCCCCAGTCAGGAGACTGAGATGACGCTACATTCAGGAGGCAGCCTACAACCAGTGTGCTCAATCTCAGATGTGCCAGTGGTCCGTGGGCAGTTAACTGGGAGTTGCTGAGTGGGACAGGAGCCAAGCAAGGAAGTGAGCACCCCTACCTCTGACAGTTCTGCACAGACTGTCCCACCCCCACCAAGGCTTTAACTCTGCTCCCCTGGTCTTCACAGCTGCCATAACCTCCTTGGGTGGAGGGGTCTCTGTGCCTGAGCCAATATAAATGGAATTCAAATCAAGACCACAAGACTGCCGTAGTCCATTCAGCAAAGGACCCCACTGCAAAGTTGTGTGAGCCCCAAAGTGTCCCTACCTTTAAAGAGCTATCATTTTTCCAAATCACACATACTGTACTTTTTCCAAGGCTACAAAGTGCTCCAGGGTAGCCAGGTCCAGAAAAATTCTGATGTAAGCTGAGAGATGTCACCCCCACTCTAATGACTCTAACGATATCAGGTTTTATTACTGAAATTGCTCTCCAGTTTAGTTCTTCCCTGGAGGCACCTGTTCCTCTCTATCATCTGTCCTCCATTCGGGAGTACCCCAGTTTCTTAGATGAAGATTTGCAATGCTTAAGTGATTTCAGTCTTTTCTCTGGAAGTTCTTGAGCCTTATTGAAAACCAGCAGATACAAACGAGAGGCCCTGGGGAAGCTGTGGCCCCCTCTGCACCTCAGAAGCTCGAGCCACAGCTCCTGACACATCCTGGCACCCTGTTGTCCTAAACCATCTCTGTCTGAACTTTTTCACTCTTGTCTTCTGAAGAGGAAAAACAGTACATCCTCTGAAATCACAAAGAGATCAAAATATTTTCCTCTCTACATCTCTATGTAAACAACACTATCAGGTGATTCAATCCAAGACACATTTAGCTGGTCCTGAAGGTTAACTAGGAGTTGCTGAGTGGGACGGCAATGTGGAGATGTCTTATTCTTGGTTGTACCTGAAACCTTGCTAATCCCAAACAGGGCAGGACATTGCAGAGGAGATAGGCTGGGAAGTGTAGGGCACTGATATCTTTATAGGTTGCTATAACAAAATGCCACAGACTGTGACTTAAACAACACAATTCATTGCTCACACTTCTGGAGGCGGGAAAGTTCAATGTCAAGGTGCTAGCAAATTCCACACCTGATGATGTCATAGTCAACTGTCTTCTCCCTGTGTCCTCATACAAATGAAGGGGTGAGGGAGCTCTCTGGAGTCTTTTTTATAAGGGCATAAACCCCATTCACAAACCCCATCCACCTTCATTCCCTAACCGCATCCCAAAGACTCTACCTCCTAATACTATCCCATAGGGTATTAGGATAGCACCCCACCACCACCCCCCTCAGTTTACCTATCTGGAAAATGAGGCTGCTCTGATTCATTTTTGTAAACTGTGAACTTCTATTCAAGGATGGGTATTAGTTGATCATATGACGTAGCTATATAGCCTAAATGAATTAACTGCTGCTCTAGTATCAGACCGCTGACTATAAATCCTGGATTGAATTTGGGGGGAAACAAATATTCAGACTATAACAAGATGTATTATGAAAATATTCTCTCATAAAAGTAATAAATCCATGAGACAGGAAAGATCACTTGAGCCCAGGAATTCAAGGTCAACCTAGGCAACAAAGTGAGACCCTGTCTCTTAAAAGAAACAAAAAAGCATTATATCTTCATTGGAGAAAGTAGAAAAGTACAGAAAAATATGTAGAGGAAAATAAAATCCGCATCATCTGATAGGGGACAAACAGACATAAGAGGTGGAACATGAGGTTAAGGGAATAATATAAACTGGGCCCACTGTGCTGACCCCTACATGCTTTCTCTTTTAAAAAGCAATTTACCTGCAGCTCTACCTGGCTTAAGTTGACATGATATGTTACATTCCTCAGGAAACTACCTGTATATGCAGGAGAGATTCAGGCCCCAAAATGCCAATAAGAGGAGCATAAGTTGCCCTGAAAGGAGAAGCTCTGGTGACCCTTCCACAGACCAGATCCCAGAACTCAAAGAGATAAGGATAATTCCTCCTACCCATAAAATCTGTAAGAACAAGTTCCAGTTACAACTGGTTGGCATGGGACAAAGCAACAAAGAGTTGTCAAGACAGTAGGAACTTGACAGTCTGATGTCATCCTGCTGTCAGTCAAAAGACAAGAGATGGACCTGGGACCCCTAATAAAATGAAAGACAGGAGAGGCATGCACTTCCTCTCCTCTGTGAGAGGACCCATTCTCTCCCTTGAGGGTGTCCCTTTTTCCCCTTTCCTATCACTTTTATTTATTTTTTAAGAGAGAATGAGAGAGAGAGAGAGAGAAGGAGAGAGAGAGAGAGAGAGAGAGAGAGAGAGAGAGAGAGAGAGAGAGAGAGAGAATTTTAATATTTATTTTTTAGTTTTTGGCGGACACAACATCTTTGTTTGTATGTGGTGCTGTGGTGCTGAGGATCGAACCTGGGCTGCACGCATGCCAGGTGAGCGCACTACCACTTGAGCCACATCCCCAGCCCTCCTATCACTTTTAATAAACTCATGTCTGTTACTTTGAGTGATGTGTCTGAAATATTTCTGACCTAATTGCAAGAATCAGGGTTTGAAGGAGGATCTCTGTAATATGTCAGTTTCCCAGCAGACCCCAGTCCAGTAACAATTCAATTTCTCAGAGCCAGCCATATTTAATATTTTAACATGTTTCTGGTAAGGTTATTTAGTATAAATTAACATAGTATAGAAAATATGATCTAATGCAAAGGTATGGAATTCCTAGAGACATATCCAAAGCAAAATTGATATTGTTCTGTGTATATGTACATGTATATACTTACTATCTTATTGTGGTCATTTTTTCCAGATCATTAGAAAATTGTGATTTTTCAATGGCAGTTATTTCATGTTATAGATGGAATGTATTTAATTTAACCACTCTCCATTTGGTTAATTATAAAGTAGTCTTCAATTTTCATGATTACTACACTTTCTCTCATTTCCTTAGGACATTCTTAAAAGTGGAATTTCTTTCTCAAGGGATATGTGTGTGTGTGTATGTATGTGTGTGTCTACGTGCGTGTGTGTGTGTGTGTGTGTGTGTGTGTGTGCTTGAGCACGTGTGTGCATATGAGAGAGAAAGAAAGGGGAGGAGAGAGAGAGAAAGAGAATTGAGTGAGTGTTTGGCTTTTTTAAAAATTACGCAGCACAAACAAACAAACAAACAAACAAAATACTCTATGCAGCAAAATGCCATCCATCCATTAGTTGGATCTGATTTCATGCTAACAGGCTCCAGGATCATGACCGTGCCGTACCAGAGGGAGGTGCATACAGTTCAATTTTAACTTCTGTTTGTGACAGGAAGAACCCATTTCCTAATATTCTTCTGCCTTAAAAATGGCCACATAACCTTGCCAATCACTTAACTTTTTCATGCCTCAGTTTATGCCTATCTGGAAAATGAGGTGGCTCTTATCCATTTTGTAAACTTGTGAACTTCTATGCAAGGATGGGTATTAGTTAATCATATGATGTAACTATATAGCCTAAATGAATTAATTGCTGCTCTGGTATCAGACTGCTGAGTTTAAATCCTGGATTGATTATTCATTACTCATTATTGCATATCTTGGTCAAGTTACTTAATTACTCATTTCCTTAGCTTTTCTCATTTATAACATAGATAACAAAAGTGCTTAAAACTCATACTTGAGGGTTAGATAAAATGGTGCTACATCTGAGTAGCATATGTTAGTTACTATTATTATCATTGTTATTTATTATTAAACACTGAATTTAGACTCTGTGAAATGCTTAAGAAGTTATTGGCTTCCTATTGAATGTCATTAAAGTGCTTGTGGTAGGAGTATATCTCTATCATATAGTTATAAGTTTAATCAAAATACCAAAGGAACTATTCAAAATGCTGAAACGAAGTAGTAAAGTCAGTGTTTTGCAAAATATGTGCCCCCAAATCATAAACCCTGTAGCAGTGTGCCCCAGGGACCTCAGTGGGCACAGGGGTGATAGAATGGTGAGGCACTGGGGGTTCCAGACCTCCATGCACATAGCTTTGCTTTTATGGCAAAAATTCTTAGCTGATGAACAAAATCATTCCTTCTTCTTGGACCCACAACCAAACCTCATTTCCCAGTTAAGTGTTACCCTGTGCTTACATTGTGGGCCATATGGTATCTGTCTCCACAGCCCAACTCTGCCATTGCAACGTGAAAGCAGCCACAGGCAATACTTAAACAAACGTGTGTGCTCTATGCCAATAAAACTTTACAAAATGTGGCTGTAGTTTGCCAGCCCCTGGTCGAGAACACCGGCAGCCAAGGGAGAGTCATATAACATGGCTGGAAAGACAGGAAGGAGCCAGTCAGGGAGAACCTTGTAGACCATAGAGCAAAGTTTGGATTTTATCCTAAGAGTAGGAGGGAAGACTTGGAAGGGTTTTAGAAAGGGGTGTGACCTCATACAGATAAGCTCAGGCCTAGGTTAGTCTTTGAGTTTCATTCACCATGTGAACCACCGAATCCATTTCATTTCTTCCTCTGTGCAGTCCCCTTCTAAGAAAATTCTAAGCAAGTTCCTGGCTAAAATGGCATCTTCAGGAAAAGACCAGCCTGTGTGGACCCCAGTGGGCTTCCCAAAATGGCATCTGTGGCTTTGGTAAACTTGTCATGGCCTTGTCTCTAATCCTCAGCCTGGCAGGATCAGAAACCCCTGACAACCCCCTGTCCCTCACTTCCTATCAGACTTACACTAAGTCCAGGTGATTAGCACAGTAAGTCAAAAGTCCAATTTAGTATTTTCCAATGAAAAACATAGTTGCCACATGTTAGCCATCCATTCTAACCTCATACCTTCAGTGGAATCCCAGCAACAGCAATTACAACGGTTAATATGCATTATTAATGACATTGGACCAAGCACAGTGCAAAGCTTTTTGTGTGATTACCTCATTCAACAATCCTCCAGCAAGTCTGTTAGATAGGAAATGTGGTTGAGTCCCCTTTGCAGATATAGTTAGAGGTTATGTAACTTGCAAGATTGCAAAGCTCCTGAGTGGTAGGGATGACGACCAAACCCCCAGCCTATGAACCAGAGTCTGGCCCCTGATCATCACCACATGGTCAAAGAAGGCAAAACATATTCAGAAGGCTGCTGGTGAACAGTGAATCCAGGAGAGGTGGGGAGGAAGGCAGGTGAATCCATTCCTAGTATCATTAGACCACAGCCTGATACATCCCTTTCAGGTAAGAATGATATTGCCCACAGGGCCTCTACTCATAAAGTCTGTTGGCAATTACATGATTCACCTCCACCCTGGCCATGGCCCTCCCACTAGGAGAGGAATCCCCAAACCTGTAACCTCCTGGTTGGTGCTGGAAGAGGCACTGCTTGAAGTTTATTTTGCCAACTCTCTTTTCCTTCTGTATTTCATTTTACTTTCCACTCTGCCTTGTTATGATGGCTTTCAATCCATTTAATGTGAAGTTCACAATTAAACTCTGGAGGATAATTTCCTCCACCCCACTGCAATGTCAGACCAATATGCCTAATCATTTCCACATACCATAACTATAGAGTACTTCAGAATAATTATTTCTATCTTCGCCATAAAAAAAGTAAACAAAATGGTCAGTAAGAGCACAGCTTCCAGAATATTGAAAACTCTAACCTCTTACTTATGGAGTGATTGGTGCTCCTCTTTCCAGGATCAGAAATATGAGGCTTGCTAAAACATCGTAGGGGGTTCATGGAGGCGAGGATCTTAGCTCTAGAACTCTTCCAAAGGGAGCAGAAATGAAGACAAAGATCTGCCTTCATAAACAAGCCTAAGTTCATATGGTTTGTGAATTGTATTCCCATGAACAAAGCCTATTTCATCTCACCTGGCTGCTCCTGCTACAGGTGAAACCAGGTAACACATATCTAAGGAAGAGAGTATGTTGGAGGATACTTCACCATGAGATACTCTGACAGGTGGCAATAGTGCGACTGAACCAGGGTCTTGTACCATCAAGTTTTAATAAAAATTGTTTTTTCAAAGTGATGTTATTGTGATCAGATGAGTTATCATGTGAGAGTTTAAAGCCAGTCAAAGGAGCCATGGCAGCCAAGTCCTTTGGAGTTGGCCCTACCTTGGCCTCTGCCTGCTCTTGATAATAATCTGTATAAACTCTAACTTCTACACGTGTGTTTTTACAAAACAAATATTAATGGCATAACTCTTGTGCTTTATTATGTTAGCTGATTTTTATCAATGTATCAACATTCCAAAGAAAATAGAAAGCATATGCTTTTAATATACTTAATATTCAATGTTTTTATTTTTTATTATTATAATTGACATTTAACTCACATGAAATAATATTTACCATTTTAAAAGTATAATCCAGTGAGTTTTAGTATAATCTTGAGTTTGTATAACTATTCCCACTATCTTATTCCAGAGCTTATCCATACCCCAATAATAACCCCAACCTATTAGTAGTCACTCCCAGTTCCCATCTCCTTCAACCCGCTGGCAACCACTAATCAGCTTTCTGTCTCTATGGATCGGCCTATTCTGAACACTTCATATAAATGGAATCATCAATGTGTGTGCTTTTATGTCTGGCTTCTTTCACTCAACACAATGCATTAAAGGTCTGTCCACATTGGAGCAGACATCTGTTGGTGCTCCATTTCTGTGGCTGAAGAGCACTTTTCATTGTATGGATTTATCTTCCACATTTTGTTTAGTGATTCATCAGCTAATGGATATTTAGGTTTTTAGTGGTTTAGATTTGAATATATGAATTTTGGGATGACAGGAACATACATACCATAGCATCTACACTTTACAAACAAGGACAGGACAAAAAGACATAAAAAGTCAAGTAATTTTCCTAAAGTGACACACCTAGCCAGTAGCCTAGGCAGCCTGACTCCTCGGTCATATTCTTAAATATAACCACAGTGCTTCTCAAATAAAGATATTTGGGGCTGGGGTTGTGGCTCAGTGGTAGAGTACTTGCCTAGCATGTGTGAGGCCCTGGGTTCAATTCCCAGCACCGCATATAAATAAATAAAATAAAGGTCCAATGACAACTAAAAAATATTAAAAGACAAAAATCTTAAAAAAGAAAAAGATCTTTGGACTCCGTCTGCCTTTAGAGCTTGCTTCAAGAGGTTTAAGGTCAGTCCTAGATATCTATACTATTAACAAATTCCCAAATGATTTAATGGGTAGTTCTTTACATTAGAACTGTAAAGAATCACAAAATAAACTATGGAAGGTCAAAGCAGGGGGTACCTCAGGTGTCACACTTAGGAGGAAAAGCCAGGTAAAATAAGAAAATAGGGTACTAGTAAAACTGAGGGGGAGGGAAACACACAAGATATTGGTAGGCTAATATCAATGTTCAAAGAAGCTTAATTCACAAAAGCTAAGCTATGGAACCAACCAACAGATGAATGGATAATGTAATATATATATAAAATTCAGCCATAGAGAAGAATGATGTTATAGCATTTATCAGTAAATGGATGGAACTGGAGCCTATCATGCTAAGTGAAATAATCCAATCCCACAAACCAAAGGCGGAATGTTCTCTCTGATACGCGGATGCTAACTCACAATAAGGGGTGGGGGATAGAAGTTCTCTGGATTAAACAAAGGGGAATGGAGGGAAGGGAGGGAGCATGAGAATAGGAAAGACAGTAGAACGAATTGGACATAACTTTCCTATGTTCTTATATGAATGTATCACCAGTGTAACTCCATATCCTGTAAAACCACAAGAATGGGAAGTTATACTCCATGTATATATGATATGTCAAAATACATCCTACTGTCATATATAACTAAAAAGAACAAATAAAAAAGTTTTAAAAAATGAAAAAAAAGAAAGATATTGGTAGGCTAGCAAATAAGTAGAATTGACCAAGCAATGAATACCATTTAGCCACTCCCTACCTTGGTCATGGCTGGCCCTAGACATGACTGTACCATATATCCTACAGTGACACATACCTTCCTCCAAATCCACACCTTATAAAGTCTGTGTCAGTGTCCCATGAGCAAATGAATGAACCACAAAGCAAAGTAGAATAAATGGAGGAGCAACAGCTAACACTTGTCTGCAGACCGTGTGCCAGGCTCTGTTCTGGGTGCTTTACCCTCATGAACTCACTGCATCGTCATATTAATCTTTGGTGTAGGTGCTGTTGTCTTCCCCCATCCTGCAGATAGGGACTGTGAGGCACACAGAGGTTAAGCTTATCAAGTTCAGGGAGCTAACAAGTTCAGAACAGGATTCAAATCCAGGCAGTCTTGCCCCAGAGCCTCTCAACTGCTATGTTGCTTCTGAAAGAAAGAAAATAAGGAATAAAGGATGAGGCCCATTAATGTTACAATTTAGAAAACCTAATCTGGAGCAAGTTCTTATTTTAAAAAAATAAATAAATATACAGACCCTCTGAATCCCCCTGTGCTTGGCCCAAGTGATAGAAAGAATTTGAGAGCTCAAAGGGCATGTAGCTCCCTCCACCCAGAGTCTGCAGGAGGTGGGTGGCTGCTCATTTGCCTGCCTGCAGAGGCTGAGACAGGTCAAGACTCTGGTTTCTCTACATACTCCTACTTTAAAAAAACAAACAAACAAACAAACAAACAAAAAACTCCTAAACTAGGAGCGAGTTTCTTTTTTGGTGAATTTCATTAAAATCATAATCTAAAAATGGCATTTGTCCTGAGTTAGCCATGTGGAGAGAAACAATGAAAAAAACCAATAATATCCATTATTTTGGTAGTAAGAAAAGCATGAAGGACCCTACCAGGGGCTTTGGAGGACTTTCATTTTCAAAGGAAATCTTAAAATGCATAAAATGCCCAAAGGACGTACATTTTCAGCTGAATGAGGATACTTAAGAACATTGCTTTGCTATGTTTCTTGATGATTATGGAAAATAAGCAGAAAATAAGAGTGGGTTAATCAAGGACAGGGTTTCTCAACCTCATAACTATGGACATTTCAGACTATATAATTCTATGCTGTGCGGGTCTGCCCTGAGCATCGTGGGATGTTTAGCAGCATCCCTGGCCTGTATCCACCAGATGCCAATGAGATTCCCCCCTTCCCTCTGGTACAATAAAAATGTCTCCAGGCATTGCCAAATATCTCTGGGGCCAAAATCACTGCTAGTTGAGAACTACTTATCCAGAGAAAAACATTATAATTAATGGCTCCTCTGTGACCTCAAGGTATTGTATGGAATGTCACTTTTTTTGGTATCAGTGCTTCAAATACGTGGGTGTTATTAAAAATATTTATAAACAAAATATATTTAATAGCAGAATATGAATATGCCTGTGTCCATGAAAGGGGGAGAGGGACAAGAGGTATTAGAATGTATTGTTGGTAAAAGTAAACTACTGCAAGTGCCAAGTGTTGTGCTAAACTTAGCACACATAATCTCATCACATGTTCACAGCAGCCCAAGAGGGAATCCATGCACCGTGCCTACTTAGCTGATGAGGAAACTGAGGTAACTAGGTGAAGAACCAGATGACTAGGAGCACCAGAGCCTGTTTCTACTCTGTTAATACAATTCACCTTTTAGCATGACTTCTGTCCTCCCTTGAGCCTAGTCCATCTGCCCTGACCAACACCAGTGACTGCTCATCCTGTAGTCTCACCCTGCCTCTGCTGGAAGCATCCCTGATCCCTGCCTTTATCTTCAAGCTTCCTTGCTCCTGTCACATGTGCCCATCTTTATTATTGTGTTTACATACCACATCATCTGTGTTTCTGTCCTCTCTTAACTGGAAAAGACTTGAGAGCTGGGGCCTATCTTACTTATCTCTATCTCCAGGGCCTTGCATAGAGACAGACAGCAGGAACCCATTAAATATGGTCTGCTAGTAAAACCTCTGCAGCCAAAGGTAATGAGAGGAACATAATTATAGTTGGCCTCACATCCACGAGTTCTACATCTGTGGATTCAACTAATCATGGATCGAAAATATTTAGGGGAAAATACTGCATCTCTACTGAACATGTACAGACTCTTTTTTGTCATTATTTGTAAACAATACAGTGTAACAATAGTTACACAGTGTTTACTTTGAATTAGGTATTATCAATCATCTATAGATAATGCAAAGTATACAGGAGGATGTACAGAGGTTATATGCAAATCATGTACAACTTGAGCATTTTGGTGTCCACAGAGCTGGTTAGGGGACTCCTGAACCCCTTTCTCTGTGGATACCATATTACAGCTATACTTCTGTGTGGGTTCAGAGCTATGAAGAGGGAAATCTCAGAGGCCTAAGCAGAGAAAAGCAAACAATTAAAAAGAGGAAAAGTAACTTACTCAAGATCATGCAACTAAGGGGCGGGGCAGGAAAGGGCACAAAACCCAAAGTGAAAGCCCCTGCCTTCTCCACTGTGTTATACAGACTTTGTGCAGTTAAAGGGTTTTGATGGCACTGATATAAGTAAATAAATGAATCGGTTGACACATGACCAACAATAAATTCATAAAAGGTAAATATTGATGTCTGAAGATTATCACTACGTGTCATGTATAGGGAACTAAACTAGGAGTTAGGAAATGTTCATTTTCATTCCTTGGCAAGTCAGTGAGACTCCAGACAAATCATTCCATTTCTCTGTACTTTATTTCTTTTGGCTGTTGCATTTTTCTGGCTAAAGAACATGTGATCCACTTCTGTGTTTTTAAATATCTGTCTTTATTTGAACGTGCTCAGCTGGATGGGAAAATCTATGGTTCTCTTGGGTTTTATAAGGATCAAATCCCACAGAGATATGTAACTTGTGTGGTTTATAGAATTATAGGGCCTCAAAGCAATGAGAGACCTGGCAAATCATAGAGTGAAAATTAAAATTCCCAGCTAGTGCCTGGATGTCTTTTACAAAATCCTGGGCAGGTGCTCAGCAAGCCTCACTTGTCACCTCAAAGTCCACGACAAAAGAGGAAGGGAAGCTAGTAAAGTATGAGGTGAGGGGGGCCCACTTCTGTTCGGGGCATGCGGACAGGGCCATTTCACTTTCAGCAGAAATAACATAACAGTTACTTTACTATGCACTTATTAAATGCCAGTGACTGTACTAAATACTTTACAGAAAAGATCTTATTTACTCTGTGTAAGAAACTTATGAGGCAAATACCATTATTACATGTGTTTTTCAGATAAACTAAGGTTCAGAGAAGTTAAAGAATTTGCCAAAGACATGCCCACTAAGATGTAGTCTCAAGTCTATTTCAGATTGAGCTGGAACTATTAATGAGTAAATAAATATTTATTGAATCCAGCTAATAATGTCCTTACCAACCACCACATTTTATGTTCGTGCTACAGATAAGATAGAAATGTAAAGTTTAAGTAAATAAATCAGGAACAATATTTATAAGAGGATTGTGGACTTAATTCCACTAAGAGATGGAATTTTCATACTGAGCTTTCTCTTCAGCTATCAGGTTTTGGTTTCGAGAACATATATGCTAATGAGCTGTTAAAATATTCTAATATGTAACTTCACCAGGTCATATTTACGGATAATGTATTGAATTAATATATTACCAAGTCTACTATAAACAAAGCAATAAAATAGAAGGCTGGACCAATATAGAAACAGAGTCATAATTGAAACTGCCGTGAAGAGAAACTAAGACATTTCTCTTGGAGAATTACCAGCATTTTTTCTTCTTGTAAAACATATTCTAAAATTGAGAAGTAATTTCTATTCTAATAAAAAATGGAAAGCTGAGGCAGATGAAGCCAGAATCTGTAAATTAACTATAGTTTGATATTCTCATTTATGTACATGTATTTTATTTTATTTTTTTTAATTTTTTTTTTTAAAGAGAGAGTGAGAGAGGGGAGAGAGAGAGAGAGAATTTTTAATATTTATTTTTTAGTTCTCGGCGGACACAACATCTTTGTTGGTATGTGGTGCTGAGGATCGAACCCGGGTCGCACGCACGCCAGGCGAGTGCGCTACCGCTTGAGCCACATCCCTAGCCCATGTACATGTATTTTAAATAAAGAATTTTGGCTGGGTGCAGTGGCACATGCCTGTAATCCCAGTGACTCTAGAAGGTAAGGTAGGAAGATCACAAGTTCAAGGTCAGCTTCAGCAACTTAAGAAGATCTTAAGCAATTTGGCGTTACTCTGTCTCAAAAATAAAAAGGGCTGGGGAGGTGGCTCATTGGTAAAGTACCCCAGGGTTCAATCCCTGGTACCAAAAAAAAAAAAAAAATGTTTGACCATCTCACCTAATTAATCATTAAAATGAAACCCTAGCCCACCCAATGAATGTCTAGTTTTAGACATTCTCTTTGGGTTTCCCCTTTTCTTTTTAGGTCATCTTAGATACTCAATAACCAAAGCTGGCCTCTCCTCCAGCAGGAGCAGCCCCCCTGTGTTTTCAAACTTTATTTCTGATATCAGTATCCTTTCAGATGCAAGTTTTAGAAAGATAACTCCAACTGGCTGAAGAATAAAGAAAGAGAGAGAGAAAGAAAGAAGAGAAGAAGAAAAAGAGAAAGGGGAAGGGAAGGAGACTGCGGAGATTTATTATTTATTATTATTAAGAATTGGAGTGGGTAATAGTCAAACCTGGGGTAGCCTTGGCCCTCAGATATTCAAATTAGATCATTGGGATTGCATCTATCCCAGATCTCTCTTTTTTCTCCTCCTCCTCCTCTTCCCCCTCCTCCTCCCCATCTTCCTCCTCCTCCCCATCTTCCTCCTCCTCCTCATTTTCCTCCTCCTCCTCATTCTCCTTCTTCAACTTCATTTCAGTGGTGGCTGTAAGTTGTAGACTCCAACTGCTCCAAGCGTGTATCTTATCTTTTATTAAAGAACTGGGGAGGGGCATCAAGTCTCTAAGTAGTACCAGAAGGCCTGGAATTAAGGCTCATTAGTATCTGCCCTGTCCCCTCCTCTGAACTAGAACTCCCAGAGACCAACCATGGCCCATTAAGAGAGTGGGGAATGGGTTAATAGCACCACAGGACTGAAGTTAAAGAAAAGATACTTTCCACATGACAATTTAAGTCTAGGTACCATATGTTTATCATATATCAGGTAAAAGAACACCTATCCACCATGTGGCCATGACACAGGGCATATCAGTTTTCAAGACAGGATAGAGATAGTTCAACAGAAGCATTACAGCACCCCTGAATGATCCCTTGCAAGTTACTTTTCCAAGTTCATATGTAAACCAATCCCCTTGAATGTGTAATACATTTAACATAAGGAGAGATTCAGCAAAACTGTGTCATTGGCAGGATAAGGGATCTTCATGTAGTAGCCTGTTCTGCATAGCCATCCATGACTCCTGCTCTAATTGAATTTTTCCAAAATGCCTAAAGCAAGATGAAAGTAGAAAATGAGCTGGTAATGGACAAGCATTTTTAAAATAAGCCCATTAATGTAGCTTATTTGGGTACTTAATAATTGTTATAAATCACATTTTCCTGAGAACAGAAATACTTGTACAATGTCAAAGATATAGCTACACAGGTTTTTGTTGCAGCATGGCTTGCAATAGTGAAAAATTGGAAACAACTTAAATCTTCATTAATAAGGGAAAGGCTAAATAAACTATAACATACTGTTTCTATTACCAGAAAATATTGTCTTGAAATGTCCAAAACCATTTAATGAATGAAGTTGAAAATTACATGTAGTAAAATTCCATTTTAAAAAAAATTGTATATGTATGTGTACATATGCATGCATCCATGCATAAACACAAGGTTTCTGGAGGTATACATACCAACTCTTAAAAAATAGTTACAACTGCATAATGGAATAATATGTGTATGAGGAGGGACTTTTTACTTTCTGCATCTCTATTTTCTGTATATTTGGGTTTTTATAAGAAGTATTTCTTTTTTTCTAGCACCCATAACTTTTACGTTTTCTTAAATATAAAAGTTATGTCTTATGTTTCATCCTTCTAATGCCATCCACACAAGAACAACCATTTGGGGGGGGGCACCCCCAATCTCCCTTCTATAAAAACTTCCTCCAGTTTCCATACCCATAACCCCTTTCTGTTATTTTCTTTATGTATTGAGCCTAATAAGTACTGACAGCCTTGTTAAGTATTATTTCCAAATTTTATAAATGGCTATTTTGTCAAGAAAATGTAGAATATACTAACAGCATCAAGCATAGACTACTCATTTAATAACTTGTTTTTTTCTCTAATCATTTATTCCCTCACTACTTCCAGAGAGGACTTGAATTGGTTTATAACAAAAACAAATTTAGATAGGTAGGTAAGTAGAGACAGACAGACAGACAGACAGATAGACAGATAGACAGATAGACAGATAGACAGATAGATAGATAGATAGATAGATAGATAGATAGATAGATAATCTCATAGGAGAAATAAAACTGAGTACTTTGAAACAGATCACAGCAAGTTCTCTGTTGGTCTGATGAACAGAAACACATGTGATGAAATCACAATGAGGTAAAATAGAAAATGAAAATCAGGACCAAATAAAGAGGAATAAAAATATGCTGGACATCATTCAATAACTATTTGCTGATGGTAATTATAGGGATGGAAAACCCATCAGGCCTATGGAGCTAAAATTAATCAGCAAGTATTCACAGACTGCCTCCTGCTTCTATTACTGGTTCTGGCTTCCTGCCTGCCCAGTGCCAAGGCTGGAGACATTTGCATGACATGCAGTTTGTCAAGACAGAAAGAGCAAAATAGGCAGAGGCTCAGAGCAACCATCTACACCCCATCATGTTGCTGGAATCATAGTCAAGCAAGACAAATTTCTTTTTAGTAAGACTATAAAACTAGATTAAAAGTTGTAGACATCATTACATCAACTTAAAAAGAACCCAATTAAGTGGAGGAACTATTTCTGCAAAGCAATAGTCAATTCATTTGTGTAACATTTGAAACTTCAAAGTACAAACCCACATTCAATTACTATTAAAGTCAGGAAGTGAAACCAATAGGACTTATAACAACTATACTTAATTTTCAGAGTTCTTTCCATTGGTGAAAAACATTTTGGGTCATAACTAATTCCCTTAAAATGTAAAATATAAGGTTTATGTCATTTTTAACATTTTAATAAATAGCAATTCTCTCTCTCTCTCTCTGACATACTCGTTGGTGTCAGTAGTAGGCACCTGACCTAGGCTTTGCCAAACAAGAATACAGTTCTTAATTCCTTGCTTTTGCTTGTAGTTATTGGGTCAGGGATGAGCATGTGACCCAACTATGTTAATGAAGTCTATTCAAGGAACAGCTACTAATTGTTATTAGTAAAAGAGATTATTTATATTAAAAAAAAAAGATTATTAGAAAAGAGCCAGGAGGACTGCAAGTTTAAAGCCAGCCTCAGCAACTTACTGGGCCCTTAAGCAACTGAGTGAGACCCTGTCTCAAAATAAATAAATGAACAAGGCTGGGGATGTGGCTCAGTGGTTAAGTGCCCCTGGGTTCAATCCCTGGTACTATATATATTAGAAAATAACTCTTTCCACTGAAGTTGCTAAGCTGGTAAAATGTTTTAAATCCAGGTGCTATAGTCTATCAGGTAGAGATAGCCTTCCCATTAATAAAGCTAAAATAGAAAATAAATCTAAGAGCCAAATTCAAACCCTTTTGCCACCATTTGAGCCCCTGGATCCAGCCATACCTGAAATTAAACTTCCCCTAAACTTTTAAGTGAACCAGTAAACACTATTTTTGTTTTAAGAGTTGGATATTTTTTAATTGCATCCCCACACCCCCCCCCAAAAAAAAGGTCCCAGGATAACCCAGGATAATACTAATGACAAATTCCATTATGAATACTTCTCCATGAGAAAACAGCCAAATAACTTGAAGAAGATCCTTGATAATTCAAATCAGTCCTGCTCACTTCCATGTGCACAGGACCTCATACCCCTAAATACTCATGTGACTTCTTGGTGCATACATAGTGCCCTGTGCTCCTATGACCACATTTCTACAGGTCTTAATTGTTAGATAATTGTTACTTTCTTTGTCTTCATTTCCTCCAAGATAAGGATTGCATCATAATAATTTTTAAATTTAATATGTGTTTACTTATAGTTTTTAGTTTTATTTTGTTCTTAATCGACACATAACAATTGAACTCAAAATCATTTTTGTATCCCTACTGCATTTCATTTGTGCCTAATATATAATAGTTGTTATTTTGTTGAAAGAATTATATTTCGTTAAAGGAATGCATGAATTTGAGAGAAAATTAGTTGGAAAGAATCCTTTTCTTCTATTTTTATTTATTTGTTTGTTGTTTGTTTATTTTTGGTGGTGCAGGGACTTGAACCCAAGGCCTTGTACATGCTAGGTAAGTGCTGTACTACTGAGCTACATCTCCTTTTCCTTTATTAATAAAGATTCCATGATTCACTGAAACCACCCACAAAATACCTAATTATCAGAAGACCAAAGTGGATGTAGCTCAGTGGCAGAGTGCTTTCCTGGAAGACTAATGTAAACCCAAACGAGGTATCCAAAAGTAATCCTTCAAGTGTCAGTCCTCAGTGGTGGTGTGACCAAGTATTTTTCCTTTCTCTGGTCATTAAGGTTAATAGGGTGATTCCCTCTTTTGCAAAACATTTACTAATTTTTATTCCATAAAACTTAATAGATTCTCTTGCAAAATGTTAAAACCAAAACACAGTTTGTAAGTTATAGTGGAGAAGCAGGGAGAGCCATGGTAGCCAGAAATATGCTGATAACTATGAGGCAATACAAGAGGGGGCTATGGTAGGGTCCTTTGTATGGCATAGCAAAGAACAGAATAAGGCAGTGAGAAGAAATAAAAGACAGCACTCACTGTGTAACATAGGGTGATAAAGGGTTTCACAAGTTTGTCCTCCTTCCACCTTTAAAAATGCCTTACTTGTCCGACCATAGCTTCCCACCTCCATGGCCCTTCCCCAGTACAAATCTACATTTCTTTCCCTGGACTGATGTCCTGCCTCTCACCACTGTCCTGGCTTCCTCCCTTATCCCCTGCAACCATACTCCACACCACAGGCAGAGGGATCTTTCCAAACAGTAAATCATGTTTATGTCCAGTAGTGTGAGGTAAATGTTTACAACTTCCTAAGGGGAGGGAGTATGTATCTATGATAAATTTTACTGATATAACATATGTATGGCACACAATTTACAAAACAAAATATATAACACTCTTTAATAATGACTTCTATATGGCCAACTGATTTTCACACAACAGTTTCAGTGATTTTTGCCTAACACTTGTATTCATAGCCAACCTATAGTTGCAATTCAACTATGTTTGGCAAAGTTCTTCTACAAATAAATATTTGACTAATGTTCAGCAAAGAAGCTGCTCATGCTACTGAAATTCCAACACGAATATTGGTTGATATTTTTATATTAATGAGAGGAAAGTGAAGCACTGGGTTGAAACTAAACTTGTTCATCAATGACATGAGTAACTCACTGAATCAGATAATAGTGTTCAAGTACTGAAAAAAAATTCCTTAATTTTTTTCGTGTTATTCACAAATGAACACACTTTTAACTTTAATCTTCACATAAAATTTTTCCCAAAGCCTTAAGTCTAAACACTCAACAAAACAAACTGAGCTCTGATTTATGGTGTTTTCCAATTTCTACAGTGTAAATACTTCATCTGATTTCAGACTAACAAAATAACATTTCAAAATACAGATTTGGGAAGAGATATGTTGTATTCCACCACTATAGAAGATGTCAATTATATGTAACAGACATAACATC
This sequence comes from Spermophilus citellus, assembly GCF_964194105.1. Classification (NCBI taxonomy): domain Eukaryota; kingdom Metazoa; phylum Chordata; class Mammalia; order Rodentia; family Sciuridae; genus Spermophilus; species Spermophilus citellus. The sequence continues at coordinate 187,566,116 of NC_138182.1, forward strand.
AAAGATAACAGTAAAATGTAGTAAGATAAAATTAGGAAGTAAACTTTTTTTAATATTTATTTTTTAGTTGTAGTTGGACACAACACCTTTATTTCACTTGTTTATTTTTGTATGTGGTGCTGAGGATCGAACCCAGGGTCTTGCATGTGCAAGGCGAGCACTCTACCGCTGAGCCACAACCCCAGCCCTGGAAGTAAACTTTTGAGTATTTGTTATTTTCATTGTTAAAATACTTAGCTGTAATTTTATAAATAATTTAGTTTTTAGTAATGACATGATTGACAACTGAGTTACAAAATCCCTGAAAATTTTACAATCAATTCTTGGGAGCTGGTCCAGCTGGCTTAGCACACAATTGAATTGCCACTTCTTGCCCTAAAGTTCTAGATTACTGTGGCACTAGGTTTCTGGGAAATGAGTGAAGAGAGGTAAAGATAACTTTCACTTTTGCTGTGGTGAACTGATGATGCAAAAATGTATTTTCCAAACAAAGCTTGGTGTTTAAAAGCTCCTTTTCAATAGCTCTTCCCATTTGAAACTTATGTATTTCCTGTAAGACAGGTGCAGTAGATATCATTAATTTTCCTTTACAGACAGAAAAATTAAATGATTGGTGCAAGCCTCAAGTGAGTAAATGACAGAACAGGATTTCAAATCCAAGTCTTACATTGAAAATAAAACAAGAAACTAGAGAAAATTTAATGAGAGAATTTAATGACTAATATTAATACCAAAAATTGTTTTAAATTTGTTAACAAATGTCCTCTGTAGTATTTTAGGGTGTGTTTGAAGTACTTATAGAGTCTAATTCTAACTTATCTTAAAACAAAACAAAAACCCGCATAACCTTAAAATTAAGGTGCAAGAACCAAAATGGAAACATGAGCTCTCAAAAATGAACTGAGAGATTCCACCTAGAAATGGGGCAGATTGAAATACTCTCTACCAAAGGAACATGGGACAGAAAAGATTAAATCAGAAAAGGAAGAAAGCTAATGACATAATGACGAGCCACAAATGCCACAAATGAAAAACAATGTACGTAATACTTGTTACAATTATTCAGTGTGCTTATTCTACCATTAAAAACATTAGGTTACTGTTTATGGCAACATTTAGCTATCTGCCTATCCTCATTCCTGAATGAGTACACCTGCTGATATTTACCTCCTCCTTGAACTCAGGTCTGTGAGTTCTGCCAGTATGAAGAAGATGCACTTGACCAAGGCAGCAGAGAGCACTGTGTGTATGTGAGCACACACACTGTGATATTTTAGATTGCTTGTAAGGAAATTGTTGAAAACATCATGAGCAGCAGCAAAACACCAGAGACCCCGGTGATAATTTAGCATTTCACAGGTCATGTGGGAATGTGAATTCCAACTACAAAGCGAAATACCTAAATAAAATTTATTAGAATAAGAATTGTCCTGGTGTGAACTGTTAACAGGCATGTCTGTGGTGAAATGCAAATGCTGAAGCAGAGATTGGGCATTCAAGCTCAGCCAGGTTTCCTTGAACCTCTTGCCTATGAAGTTAAATATGAACTATCTCCCAAAGTCAAGATATTATTTTAAAGAGGCATCTAGTAGCTATGATGGCTACACAAATAAATTTTAAAAAATATGTTCTGACAATCAGCAAAAGCTGTGTTAGCTCACTATTAAATTAACATATTCAAAATAATACATACACAAAAATTTATTTGATTTCAATTTACATTTAACATCATAGATTTAAGGAGGATAGAAAAAAAAATTTTAAAAAAAGGAAACTATAGCCATGACAAAGAATAACAGACTATATGAGGAAAAGTAAAAAAGATGTGTCTTTGTGTAAGAGAAACATAGATTATAAACAACAGACAAGGGGGAGTGTCTTATGTCGTGCCTTCTTGAACAGGATCTTTCTTAACTAACACTAGACATTTCATCTGAACAAATGCAAGCTCTCAGTCTCCCTGGAACACACACATCCTTATTGCTGCCCAGGGGATGCAGAACACCTGGCAAGCTTACTTCCTGCATTTCACACATCTGCTGCCACCAGGTGAGCTACCAACAGTTCCTTGTGCTTTCTCCTCAAGCACGTTTATACCATTTGTACTTGTTATTATAATTAATTTCATTCAATATTAAGGATGAAACATGAGTGTGAAAATAAAATCAGTTTGTTCTACAAAATCTAAATGGAAAGATGCCATATAAACAATTGCAATCAAGCATATTGGATGTATGACAATTTTAAAATATTATAGTGAAGGCAGGAGAGGAATCATAAACATTTAGAAATCTGCACTTATTTTGTAAATACTTTTAATTTCTTGTTCCACTTTAAAAAAACAATTGTACTGCAGATTAATAATAGCTAATAATGTCTAAATACTCATTATGTACCAAGGGAGGGAGGCCATACTCAGCAACTTATTGAGACCCTATTTTGAAATACAAAGGACTATGGATATGGCTTAGTGGTTAAGTGCCTCTGGGTTGAATTCCTGGTATCAAAAAAATTTTAATTATAAAGTTTATGCATACTTTAAAATGATGTGAAAGATTAAAAATGAAATTTTTACTGTCAAATTCAAAATTAGGCATATTTAGACCACTGAAGAGAAAAAGTAGAAAAAAATCATATTTCTGCTCAAGTAAAAGTGTTTGCAATGGCAATTTTTTATTTAAAACTATATTTTTCCACATTAATATCTGCTAGATTTGCAGAAAAAGTGAAATGAGAAAATGTTAACTGGGAAGTTTTGTAAAATTATGAATTATTTAAAAGCAGAAAGTACCTAGCATACAATTTAAATGTATGAGAAATGGAGTGAATTCTTTCATAGAGTAGAGATTCAGCTATGAAATAGGTTTATGATATAGGGGGAAGTGTTCTATCTGAAAACCTTGGTTCCCTGGATAAACATACACATATATGTACATATCTATGTACTAAAGTGTATGCATACAAGCATAATTCCTAATTATTTTAAGGAAACCAGGCTAATCATATCAGCACAAGTTAACTTACTTTAGTAATGTTACAAGACTGGAACCTTCTGGGAAACCAAAGCACTGCAAAGACTACCCTTCAAACCACAATTCTTGTGATCAAGTTGAAAAGATTTCAGGTATCACTTAATCACTCAGATTAACAAGCAATGGGTTTATTAGAAGGGATGGTAAAGGGGAAAAGGGAACTCTCTCAAGAGAGAAAGTGGATCCTCTCCTAAAGAACAGGGATCAGCATGCTTCTCTAGCACTCCAGTTTTATTGGGGATCCCAGAGGGTTCCAAAGAGTCTTGCTCTGGTCCACTTCTCTCGACTTTTGATTGACAGCAGGATAACAGATATCCAAGTCCCCACTGCCATGACAACTTTAGGGCACTTTGGCCCATGCTGATGTGTTCTAATTGGATTCTTAATCACAAATTCTTAAGCCTTATCTTCCTGAGTTCTGATATCTGCTGAGAAAGGGTCATGAAAGTCTTCCCCTTCAGGGAAACTTGTGTTCTGCTTACCACATTATTTCCGGCCTGTGTTTCTCTTGTAGATAACAGGTGGTTTGCTGTGGAATGTGACATATCCTGTCCACTTAAGCCAGACAGGGTTTCAGGTAAATTGCTTCTTTGAAAAACAATCATGTGGGGGTCAGCACAGTGGGCCCAGCTTATAGAATTATTTCCTTAACCTCGTGTACCCACCACTCACATCTGTCTATCCCCTATTAGAAACATGTATAAATTATTGTAGGATTGGGTTGAGTTTTTCCTCATGAAAAAAACTATTGGTAGTTTGGGGACCAAAGCCATGAAAGAGAACTGATTCTTGTCCTCATGACTCGGGAGACGGAAAAACTGGCAAGGAGGCAAAGTAGAGTTATCTAAATAAATACTTATTTGTCCACTATGCGCATCCAAGGCAAGGGCCTCCTTCCAGTTGACATGCACTTTATGAGGATATCAATCTCTCTCCAAGATATTAAAGTGGTGTCGGTCAACACTGAGTTGGATTATCACTCTTCATAAAAATTCTTCTGGATGAGGGTTTTGCGTGGGCACAGGTTTTGGTTCCCTTTTCTTTCCCGAGGCAGGCGCCTTTTCCTTTGCAAAGATGGCGGCCCCTGGATGTGTGCCCCATAGATCGCCTCCGGACAAGGGGCCTGCTTAAATCCGAGGTATTTCTTACATAGCACACAACACACAGGACAACATTTACCCTTTAGAAGCAAGGAAAGGCGACTTAGGATAGCCCCGAGGTAGAACCTTTGCCAAGATTGTGGCCGCGGAACGTGCTGGCGTTACCGCTCTTTACCAAGATGGCGGCGGGCGGCTTCCGGCATGCGCTTCCTTAATCGTCTCCAAGATGTCAGAGCAGAGGCGGACGCCGTCAGAGTCGGAACTCGGCCAGAAAGAGTGGCTCTGGCCGCGGCCCGGGAGGGGGATAGGTGGAGCTACGGCAATCCCCGCTCTTGTCAGGAGCTGCCAAGCGCTGTCACCTGTGGGGGCGCAAAAGTTACCTCCCTATACCCTCAAGCAACACGCACAACCATACCCGAGTCAAAAAAAATATATATATATATCATAATGTGTGCCACATAAGAGGAGGGTGGGTCCCGGCATCGCCCAAGCCTTCCAGACACTGCGAGTTGGGCAGGGGGCTGGGGCGGGGGCTTTACGATCTAATACCTTCGCCCTACGCCCCTCTCTCCTCGGGGATGGGCCACGTGTTTCCCTCGGTCTGAGGGGGAGGGTGTAACGGGAACAGCTGGAGGGAGTTTAATGCTGACATTTTAAATCTGCGTGTGTTTTGTTTGGAGGGGCAGGGGTCCCACGAATGCGAAAGAGTGAGCGACGCGTTGAGGGCAGCAAATGTCAAGATTCGGGGGGGGAGGGGCCTCTGCCGGGAACTTGGACCTGAGCCCTGGAGGGGGTGGAAGGAGAGGTCAGGAGTTTGGGCTGGGTGGAAGACGTACTTCTCCAGCAACTTACTATTTCTTTTGCAACTTGCTTTTAAACCTGCCACCCCCTGCTTTCCTTAATCATAATTTTAAAAGTGCAAAGAAATTCAGCTCGCCGGAGGTTTTGCATTTGGCGTGCAACTTCCTTCGAGTGTGAGCGCACTGGAGGGAGGGAGGGGTGGGGGTTGAACTTGGCAGGCGGCGCCTTCTTCTGCCGCCGCCGCCGCCTTCTTACAGACTCGGGGAAGAGGGTGGGGGACGGACGGGGCGCGGGGGAGGGTGGGTTCTGCTTTGCAACTTCTCTCCGGGTGCGGGAGCGCGGCGGCTGCGGACCTGGCCGCCCAGACGATGCGGGGGTGGGGGACCTGCCGGCACGCGACTCCCGCCGGGTCCAGAGTACGTAAGCGCTGACCCCCTCCTCTGCTCTTCTCCACCTTAAGCCTCCCCAGAGGGCGTGTCGGGCGATCCGGCCCCGAGCGCGGCCGAATCGCCACTGCACGGTTTTCGTGCAACCCTGTACCCCCTTTGGAAGTGACATACTTCGCGCAACTCGGCCGAGGGGCGGCGGTGCGCACCAACCCCGCGGCTCTGCCGCGGGCCGCGCCCCGGCGCCCCTAGCCCGCCCGCTGTCACCCGCAGGGGCGCTGGTGGCGCTTGCAGCAGAGGAACAGGGCGAGCTCCCCAGTGGGTCCCGAGCCACGGAGTTGGGCGGGGGCGGGAGGGTGGCAGTGAGAAGAGTAACTAGAGAAACTCGGCTTCTCTAATAAGCTTGCCCCCAGAGAGACCAGGTTGGCCCCCGCCGCCTCACTTTCTTTTGCCTTGTGTGGGGGAGGAGAAGCCGCGCTCTGGGGCGGTAGACCTTCGCGGGGCCAAAGCCGGGGCCGCCAGAGTGCAGGCGCCGTCGGGCCGCGGTGGCGGGGGCCGCGCGGAGGGCGTGGGGGCCAGGACTGCGGGCGCCCCTGCAGTTGCCGAGCGTCGCCAACAGGTTGCACCGTTCCCCGCGGCCGCCGCGCGGCCCCTCGGGCGGGGAGCGGCCGGGGGTGGAGTGGGAGCGCGTGTGTGTGCGAGTGTGTGCGCGCTGTGGCGCCGCCTCCGCCCGCCCCCCGCTCGGTCCCGCTCGCTTGCAGCGGCCGGGCGCCCTTTCGCGTGTCCGCGCTCCCTCCCTCTCCTCCATTTTGCGAGCTTTGAATCTGTGACTGGAGCCCGAGTCACCGCCCGCCCGTCGGGGACGCATTCTAGTGGGTGGAAGGAGACTCCGCAGCTGGAGCGACGGGGTGCCGGACAGAGGACGCGCGCACCGGCGCCGGGAGCGAGCTGGGGGCAGGCTTGTCAGCCGGGAAATGGGAGACTTTCTGAAATAGGGGCTCTCCCCTCCCCCTATGGAGAAGGGGGCGGCTGTTTACTTCCTTTTTTAAGAAAAAAAATTCCCTTCTGCTCCTCCCGCTTTCACACGCTAAGTTGTTTATCTCGGCTGCGGTGGGAGCCGAGGACAGTGGCGGGTGAGCGGCGCCTCTGCCAGAGGTAAGAGGGGGGTGGGGGCTGGGGCGGGTGGGGGCGCTTGCTCCCCCGAGGTGTCGCCCAGGGCCGGAGGCCGACCCGAGGGCCGCCGGGGCAGCCTGCAAACTTTTATTAGCCTCTGGGAGTGGGGGTGGGGGCTGGCGAGGCCCGGTGTCGGTGACGAAAGGGCACCGCGCGAGTGACAGCGCTGGCCTCTTCCTCTCCCTCCACCGCCTGTCCCTGGCCCGGCCGAGAGGGAAGAACCTGAGCTCCGACTGCGAGCGGAACCTCGTCCAGCAGCCCGGGTTTTAAATCCTATCCTCCCACGCAGGTCCCCCTTTCTTTTCCCTCCAAGGGGTCCGCCCGGACTCCCATTTCCACGGGGAAGCCGCGTCTGGATTGTACTAGCCCAAATATTTCCTCTCCACCCTGGTGCTCCTGAGCACGCCCGGGTATCTGTCGAGGCTCCAGCGCGCCTCGTTTCTGGCGGGCTTGCGGGGGTGTGTGAGAGTGTACACACAGGGGGCTGACATCCTGCAACTTGGAGACTTCGGCCAGGGCCGGCGTTATCTGGCAGAAGTGGGCGTGTCGGAGAGGGAACTCAACAGGTCTGGACACACGTCTCTTAACCTCGCACCACCCCATCCCCCCAAAAACTTGATTTTTTAGCTTTTGGCATCATTTTCGAGCCCACTTTTCCAGGTGGCCCCTAACTGTAAGCGTTTTCGTGGAGATTTCTGACAAGTGCTAGTTTGACGTTTAGGGTTGCGGACTGGAAAACTGTATCCCTGTAAGACCACTTAAGACCCCTTGGTATATGGTTCATTAGGGACGATTAATGTGACAGGGTCATTTGCAGTTTAAACTGGGGGGTAATGTCGCTTGAGGGAAGCATTTCGTTTTATGAAGTATTGTTATGGTTTTGGGTTTGAAGGCAGCTGTCAAAAAAAGCAGCATGGAAATTCATTAGGCTCCATTTGATACCTTGTGTTTAGTGATCATTATCAGATAAAACAGTGAAGGGGAGGCAAACTACGCAGTTTACCTTGAAGATTTTTGTGATGGCAGGTCCCCACCCCTCTCTTCGTCACGCTCCCCTTTTCAGTGAGGGCCAGTGACGTTTAGGCTTCTTAGCGCCTTCATAAAGGAAAAGTTTCCTTTGATTGGACAGGATTTTACAATAATGTCCAAAATGTGCTTATCAAAGTCTTTGCCCCCTTTTAGAACATTTGAATTATATTTACTTGTAATAACAATCTAACCCGTGGAGAATAAGCTCAGACTTGGAATAGGTGAAAGTTTAGAATGCAGAGAAAATTATTCTGAGCATTTTATTGAATGCTATTTTACTTGGATTTATGTGAATGTAATTTTAGTTATGGGTTTTTCTGTTTTTCAGTACTTTGATAATTGGAAAGGAAAAATCTTAAAGATATAATAATATTTCAGACTGAGGGTTTTAAGCAGTTTTTAAAAACGTACCTTAACTATTAGTCTAAATTAATGTAGATATTACTAGGAAGTATGATAAGGGTCAGACAGCTCTATTTGTCACATTTAAATAAGGTAAAATTGTAGTGAGAAGCTGAAATGTAAATTTTAGTTGACCATATACATTTAAGTCATACATCTAAAATCTGGAAAAACTAAAATATAATTTGGAGATACGAAATATTAGACCAGGCACATCTGGTCAGAAATTTGGGTTAAAAATAGGAGCCTTTTCCCAACCTGTTAGAAGAGAGCAATTCAGTCTTGTTTATTTCTCAAATAAAACATGATGAACCAGTAGGTTATAATAAAAATTTTGGATGTGTGAGTAGTTGGTAGGAGATGAACTTGGGAATAATATAGGAATAGAGAATTCTAGTGTAGTGTTTATCGGATGTTATATATATTGACTCTCAGAAAAGCAAACAGCCTTGATTGAGAGGTAGGAATTTTAATGATCATACTTTTTTTTTGAAATTAAATACTTTGACATCAACTTGAACCTTTAGAATAATCAGATGTAATGAATTATAATATCTGTGATTAACAAAGCTACACGTTCTTCAGTGAGTGATAGGATGAATAGCCAAGCTTAATTTGATACAATTTTGTCCTCAGCTGTGCAAATGAATGGCATTGTACTTTAAAATGTGGCACACTGAATGGGAGCAGGGGATATGGCTTTTTATTCTGAAACACATGAAACTACTCTGATAACAAAGAATTTGATCAGTTAACTAAAGGCTTCATTTATCAGGCCGTCTCTTACTAATCGAATCACAGAAAGAATGTAACTTTACAGTTTGTTATGTTTTCCATCTTTTTTTTTTTTTTTTTTTTTTTTTGTAGCTGATATTCACTGATGGACTCCAAAGAATCATTAACACCCCCTAACAGAGAAGAAGTCCCCAGCAGTGTACTTGGTTCAGAGAGGGGAAATGTGATGGACTTCTATAAAACGCTAAGGGGAGGAGCTACTGTGAAGGTTTCTGCATCTTTGACTTCACTGGCTGCAGCTTCTCAGTCAGACTCCAAGCAGCAAAGACTTTTGGTTGATTTTTCAAAAGGCTCTGTAAGCCATGCCCAACAGCCAGATCTGTCCAAAGCAGTTTCACTCTCAATGGGACTGTACATGGGAGAGACAGAAACAAAAATGATGGGAAATGACCTGGGATTCCCACAGCAGGGCCAAATCAGCCTTTCCTCTGGGGAAACAGACTTTCGGCTTCTGGAAGAAAGTATTGCAAACCTCAATAGGTCGACTAGTGTTCCAGAGAACACCAAGAGTTCAGCATCTGCTGCTGTGTCTGCTGCCCCCACGGAGAAGGAGTTTCCTAAAACTCACTCTGATGTGTCTTCAGAACAGCAAAATCTAAAGGGCCAGACTGGTACCAACGGAGGCAATGTGAAGCTGTATACCACAGACCAAAGCACTTTTGACATTTTACAGGATTTGGAGTTTTCTTCTGGGTCCCCAAGTAAAGAGATGAATGAGAGTCCTTGGAGATCAGACCTGTTGATAGATGAAAATTGTTTGCTTTCTCCTTTGGCAGAAGAGGATGATCCATTCCCTTTAGAAGGAAACTCAAATGAAGACTGCAAGCCTCTCATTTTACCGGACACTAAACCTAAAATTAAGGATAATGGAGATCTAATCTTATCAGGCCCCAACAGTGCACCACTGCCCCAAGTGAAAACAGAAAAAGAAGATTTCATTGAACTCTGTACCCCTGGGGTAATTAAGCAAGAGAAACTGGGCCCAGTTTACTGTCAGGCAAGCTTTTCTGGGGCAAATATAATTGGTAATAAAATGTCTGCCATTTCTGTTCATGGTGTGAGTACCTCTGGAGGACAGATGTACCACTATGACATGAATACAGCATCCCTTTCTCAACAACAGGATCAGAAGCCTATTTTTAATGTCATTCCACCAATTCCTGTTGGTTCAGAAAATTGGAATAGATGCCAAGGATCTGGAGATGATAACCTGACTTCCTTGGGGACTATGAACTTCCCTAGTCGTTCAGTTTTTTCTAATGGATATTCAAGGTAAGATTACTGTTTTGCTGGTTTTTTTTGTTTGTGTGTTTTGTTTTTGTTGTTTTGTTTTACTGGATTTTTGTGGGGATTGAACTCAGCGCTTTTGCAAGGTAGGCAAGTGCTCTATCACTGAGCTACATTCCCAGCCAGATTAACACTTTTCTGTTTTCTAAGAATGGTATGTTTAAGAGAAGTTGGTAGATTTTAAAAAATCACTTTTTGGTTATATGTTCTCCAGAAATTCATGTTTTTGCCTATGAATAAGTGATCTTTTGAAAATAGGCATGGTATACAGCCTAAGTAATTCAGACATAAAATTTTTAGGTTTTTATTAAATAGTGATACTCAGTGTCACATGGGCCAGTATTGAAAATTTTAAAATAATATTGCTCAGTAACAAGTATCTTCAGTAAAAATTCAAGGGGGTGTGACATCTGGTAATATAATTATTGTGCATGTTGATTCAGCTGTTTTAGAGTATGCTCTTAAAATACCGTTAATACTTACATAATCAAAAGTTGTGCTGCTATATTTGTACTTTTGTGAAGTATTTTGAGATTAAAGGGTTAAAATTAGTACTAAAAATGAGTCTTGTTCTTCAAACTGAACCTTTCTGTTGAAGAATGAGAATTTGAAATTGTTAAAGCAATGCATTTATACAGTGTGCCAGACCATAGTATTTTTTAGATATGGGTCTTGTTCATAGGGTTCCTGACCTAAAGTAGACAAGTTGTTTCTGCTGATAAATTTAAGAAAGGAATTGGTTGCAGCATGCAAAACAAATTTTTATTTTTAAATGTCCCTTCAAGTTCTCAAGCAGATAACTGATAGCTAGGAACTGAAACTTAACAATTTTGGCTATCATTTGATTTCTCTTTTTTTCTTAGTCACTTTTAAGTACACCGATTTACCTTAAAAAGGTCCATCAAAATGGAATTACTGAAAAAAGTTCTAAATTTAAATGTATGTGTAGGTAAAGTTCTCTATCCTGTACCCCATCCTCAAGTCACATAAATACTAGATTGTATTTCCATTCTAGGTGTGAAGGAAAATGTAGATTGTAGTGACAAGATTGATCACTTTTTAAGACAGTAGACTTTAAAAATTTATACATAATCATTTCAAGTTTTTTCTTAAATGTGATGTTTATTGTTCTGATTAACTAGTCATTGAGGATTTTAAAAGTCTTAAAAATTCTTTTGCTGAGAAAGTTATCCTTGCATTGAGAAACAAGGAGTATCTCTTTTTCTCTTTATGTAGGAAGCTTTTCTTATTAGGAAAAAAAATTAGATTTCAGCTGTTCTATTTTCCTTAAAGGCTTAGGAGTTTCTTTCTTTCTTCTTTTGAATCAAGAGGAGAAAAACCACTTTGCTTCTGTATCTTAACTCAAACTACTACCTAGTAATCCATTATTCAATAGTTATCTTTTGTTAAGATGAACACTACTTCACCTTTTTAATTGTTGTCTTTCTGATTTGAAAGTTTTCAATGTTTCCAGTAAGATTTGATTCTTGCATATACTTTTGCTTCAAATATTAAGACATGCTGTTTAAAACTTCAATCTCAAATTTTTGAAAGTGAATTTTATGTGCCTGATTTTCTTAGAAGAGTAAGCACAGCTAATTTGACTAAGCTATCTGTAGGAAGCTATTAAATAGATTTATAAAACATGTAATTATACAAAGAAAAATAATACATTTAGGAAATTCTTTGTCCTGATAATCATCATAGAATTGTTTTCATTTTCTTCCTATAAGGGCGGGGGGAACCACATGGAACAAAACTTAAATTTCCATTCACTGAAATTTCATTATGCCTTATACAATCTGGGATATGCAGAATAATTGTTAGCTGAACATAGGTTACCCTTAAATCATTAAAAATAATTTTGATACTTTAATGTTTATAGTACTTAATGACATATAAAGTGTCTCCACATTTTTTTAATTTGAGCCTCAATAATAACTCTAGAGAGGTAGGCAGGGCTACGACGATGTGGCAGTTTATAAGTTCTTTAATACCTGGTGAAATTATCATTTTTATGCTGATGTGTTATTTGGAATTATAATCACTAGTCTATGTCCTAACAAAAAGACAAAAACCTTTAATACAAGATTAACTGGTAATGTTAGAAAATTTATACTTTATAACATTAATTTAGCACTGGGAATTTAGGATTACTCAGAACAAAGCTTCACCCAAGTAAATTGAAACAGTGTTTCTTTTTCTAACCATCATTGAATTAGTCTATTGTTTCTGAACAACAGCCATGATATAACTCAAATTGCCTGTTTTCTCTATATATTACATGTCTCTAGCCAAACATTAGCTATGACCAGTAACCCTGAGTGGTCAGCAACTAAATCAACATGTTGAAGCCACAACATTCTGACTTTAGATATAATAATATTAAATACTGTTGATAATTTCACTTGCATTCTTTCTAGTTTAAAAAAAAAACATTATAATTTGACTTCTTTAACTGCTACCTAAATTGCTTTTCTTCAGAATGTTAACAAATGCCTTACATTCTGTTTCGGGGAGAAGGCAAATCCTTCAGGTATGTCAGTGCATGGTAACATGTAGTTAGCATATTAAATAAAATTACAAATATCGTGATTGAGCATAGAAAAACATTTTCTTTTTAAGGTTAAGATTCATTGATAATAACATTAGAGAAATGTTAACTGATGATTAGATTCATTCTTAAGTAAAAAGAGTTAGCCCTTCTAATGTGATATGCTTTTTTTAAAAAAAAAAAAAAGCATAAACATAACAATGATGAAGGCACATTTCTGCATAGTATTTTTTTCAACTTTTTTTTTTTAACCTCAGCATTAATGGTGAAATTGCTGGAATAAAAGCAGAGAAATAAGTTGCTTTAGGAATGATAGCTTTTATATTGGGGTGATGTTGAAATGTTAGACCATTTCTTGAAGAGTGGGATTTTTAGAGAGAGAGAGTGATGCAGGATGAACTTGTAGATTCAGTTTTAGTCTAGGGCTCTGAAGATTGGCACTTAATGAAGCTACTAAAATTTATATAAATTGGAATGTCTCTCATTAATCATATCAGTCTAATTTTATAAAAGTAATTAAATTGAAGACCTGTACAAACACAGGATGAGTGAGGCAAATCCTGTCCCATTCTCATTTTTCTTATTAACGTCAATCAAAGGTTTTATGAAAAAGGACTATAATTCAACTTTCCAAAGGTTGTGAAAAATGGATGTTTCAATGTCTTTTATTTGCTTAGTGTTTTTGATATTCATTCATATAAAGTACTTTCTAAAAGTAATCTGGTTTAGGGTGCTTACTTATTTTTATTGTTAGCTTTATGGTAGCTTTTTTTTCTTTGTAAAAAATCTATACCTTGTCATGGCTGTACAATTGATTTTAAAACACATTATGTATTCAGGTATGTCAGTTAATAGTGGAATGGCCAATACAGAAACATGTAATGAGCAATTATTTAGATTTTATTGAAATTACTTCTTGTGATGTTTCTCTGCTTATTCTCTGTATATTTTTATAAGAACATTAATTTGTATTTCTAATGCTGTCTTGTTACAGATATTTTAGTTTGGTTACTTTCAGTATATTATTAAATGTTTATAAGTTTTGTGATATTTTGACATACACCTTGCATAAATGTAGAGTAAATGCAAATTGTATTAAAGTAAAATTTACATGTGATTAAAGATCACTTTATGGGCTTTTGATATTTTAGTGAAGGACAGAAGGACAGATTAGAGAAAAATGGTTTATTTTAGCATGAGTGCCTAATATATGAAAGAATATCTGCATTAATTTGTTATAGTTATATATGTCTTAGTCCACTCTGACCTGGAGGTGATTGAAATATCCTGGGTGTGTTATGAAATCTGAATTTTTATTACATTTAGAATAGGTCTGGGTCATGGTTTTTAAAAACTTATTTTCTTCAGTGATTACACCTAGTTTTAATTAGTAGTGAGTTCTTGTGTTGTACTGTGAGTGATGTAAGTAGACAAAATAGGCTTTTATTGAATAGTATTACTTCTGAAGCTATCTTGGTAATATTTTCATCAAAAATAATTGTGTAATGCAGTACTATTTACCAAATTAATGGGCACTTGGTTCCATATTTCTGTGTCATGCAAAATATATATTGGTGAATCCTGGTGCACAAAGAGTTTTCAAGAAATATTTTGTTGAATTAAGCTAAAATCAACTATTTATTGACCTCTACAAAAGGGTTTTAAAACCCATATGTTATTTCTTCAGCTTCAAAAAACGAACTGAGGAGAATTTTTATATTTTTAAAAGGATTCATTAAGTGTTCCCTTCCCTTTGAATGGTGTGTTATCACCTGTGCCTAACTAAATTAGGATGTAACTTGTAATGTTGATAGTTTTTTCATTTTACATATTTTAATTGATAACATCTCAAAATTTGTTGTAAACAGGTAGTTTCAACCTTTCCCCCCCACCCCCAGTAGGGAAGGGGCAAAGGAGGAGAAGCAACAGAGGCATGGAATAGTGGAGATAAATTAAGAAATATCAAGAACAGTTCTGAAAACCACCAATTTGGATATACTGTTATGAATTTAGAGGTTTAAGAACAGTAATTTGGGGCAGGTGCAGTGGCGCATGCCTGTAATCCTAGTGGCTTGGGAAGCTGAGGCACAGGATCACAAGTTCAAAGCCAGCCTCAGCAATTTAGCAAGACCCTATCTCAAAATAAAAAAATAAAAGGCTGGGGATGTGGCTCAGGGGTTGAGAGCCCCTGGGTTCAATCTCTGGTTATCTCCTCTATCCCCCTGCCTGCAAAAAAAAAAAAAAAAAAAAAAAGAGAGAGAGTAATAAGAGTAATTTAGGGCTGTGCTTATAATGGGAATGTAACAACTAGAATTACAATTATTTCTTTTATAAAGTGGAAATGTAAAGCTAATTGTGGCAATATAGCCCTTGTTGTTTATGAAGTTATTTTGTTCTTCTTCCTATGCTTTAGTACCAAAATAAGGACAGAATAAATACTTTACTTTCTACGAGGTTAGTTCTGCTAAGATCAGGTTCATATTTGTCCCATTGTTATTTGGGCTGCTATTTAATGAAAATATAATGATTTGAACAGTGGAAATAATGATGTCTTAGGTTAATTTAACCATATCATATTTAATAGTGCACTTTTATGATACATTGTTAACTGACTGGAGTGTAACCCTTTTCTTTGGTAATATATTTCTGTGAGTTATGGATTTCTCTGCTGACATATTAAGGAAATCAAATTCTTAATGGCAATTATACAGAATAAATTGTGGGGTTCTGCAAGTGCTAGTCATTTAAAGTATTTAGATTATGGTATAGTTCTTACAGTCAGTTATTTTGAATGAAAATGTGCCATCCCTTAATTTTATCTCTGGGCTAGTTTAAATATTAATAGCTTATCTGGTAGAGCTGCATGCTTATTAAGCATACTTGTTCAGAGTTACCAACTATTAATTTTGAGTGCTTTAAAATACTTTTTAGCAAGCGTCAGTAGGTGTTTATAATATAGCAAGTTTAGTGAAAATACCTCTTTAGAATTTTTTTATCTATTCACAGTATAGGGCATATATATTATATTCCCTATAGTGTGAAAATATATATATATATACATACACACACACACACATATATGGAGAGAAAAATGTTTAATGATATGATTTGTTATAAATATTTACATATTATTTTATCTTGAATTTTAATTTTTGTAAAAAATAATTCAAGAGTTTAAGTATCCAGTGTTTAGGGCACATAGTTTGTTGTAATAATATTATTTCTTTTATCATAAAACTAACCTAATTCTAGTTGATTTCACAATTCTCCATAATAATATTTAGCCATAGCTATTATGAAAGTATATTTGATAGCCAATTTTGAAAGCTATTGTGAAATGGTATCCAATTTAATACATGATTTATTATTTCATGGTGGCTGGGGCAATGCTATGACTTATGACCTTATGATTGTCACATGCTGAACTTTAAAGCTCTACCAGCCATTTGTTATGGACACTGTTTACGTTACTGTTTTAATGTTTCTTTTGTAATTATTAGGAATAAAGTTTCCTCGTTTTAAGATGCAAAATTTGGTGCTTTATGTCCCTCCTCAGATTCCTTTGTGACAATTTGATTTTGGTATTCAATCATAGAAATAGTAGAAAAACAATAAACTAAAAATGAAAAGACCTAGGTTTTAAGGCTGAGCTGAACCAGTATATGACTTTGGTACTACCATGATTTGGAGTTTAAAAACAAAAAGTTCTTTACAACTGTCTAGTTGTTTTCAAAACGTGTGTGTGTGTCTCTGAAATTCTACAATCTTCTTAAACCTCCAATTTGGTGAAGGAACTGGGGTAGTTCATTCTTTGACATTTTCTTTATACATTATAAAGTATGAGACAAAAAAATAAACTCACAGATTTGGTATTTCTGAAAGGATTTAAAAATAATATAGTTGGTGGTACATACAAAATAAAATGTAAATATTGCTATAGTTAGTGCTCAAAAGCTGGGGCTTCTGGGTTCTCAGAGCCTGTTTTATGTCTTAGTTGCCATGACTTTAGGTTACAGTTTAAAATGGTTTGAGTACTCATCTACTCCCACCCCCTCATTTTTTCAGATGAGAAACTGAGATCCATACAAGTGTTTAGGGAAAGACTACAAAAATTAATTAATGGTATAGCCAGGGTGAATAACCAGTTTCTCAGTTATCTAAGTTTCCAGGAGGCTTCTTTTGAACATCTTGGTCTCTTCTAGAGATCTGAAACAAATTATATGACATAATAAGACTGGGCAAGTGTTTTATAAAAGTTATTTTGGTAGTTTAGATTTTTTAAAAATATTGTGCCCATATTCCCTTTATATTTTGTTAACTTTTTTGTTAATAGTGATCAAGTATTAATTATGTAGAAGCACTATGCTAAGCATTTTTCAGGCAAAAGTTTGTGTTCTAGTTTCTATATTAAGTCCCTGATTCTGTCAATATCCATGTAGGACACAAGGCAGCTGTTACTTGTCTTAATTTTACAGGTGGAGAAATGTTAGACATTTGAAGAAAAAAGAATCTTATTACTGATCTGAAAGGAAATACTTCATATTTGGTATGAAATATTTGGTTAGAAATTCCTCAAGAATCCTTTATAATTTTTATCAATAGTGAATGTTTAAATACAATATATAAAAGAGAAATGTGATCAAGCCTCTGCATATATTTGTATAATCACTTATTTCCATTCATTTCAATTTCTATAAAACAGAGCACCCAGCATTCTTGCCTGATAGTGTGTTTACTTTGAAAATTAAAAAATCATTATAAAAATGCAAGATGGAATTTTTAAAGCTCTGCCAAGTCTACTTAGCTCAAACCAGCAAGACCCTCACTGGCTCAATAGTTATGTTATCTATGTCTGTGGTGTAGGTATTTCCTATTATCAAGCACTAGGACATTTTTTAGTGTCTTATATGTGTAATTCCCTAAGGGTCATGAATACTGTTTTTAAAGACTGAAAGTGCCAAGACAATTATCTTTACACACACATTATTTATTTATTTTTAGTTTTGGTTTTTTGGTAGTTCTTTCAGAGATTTTCAGTGGATTTTTTTGTTACGTTTTAAGTATGCCATTTAATTTAACACAAAAAGTTATCTTTTTATTACTAAATGCTAGAATATCCTTTTTCTGGTATTTTTTAATTATCTGGTGTTCTTACAAAAACCAAATATGCAAAGATTCTTTGTCATTAAGAAACTAGTGTGTCTGAAAGTGAAGTTATCCACTTTAAAATTTTTCAAATTTATTATATTTCACAAAGCTGTGTACAAAATATCTTCTGAATATATTGAATAGTAAAATTTGTCCTTACTGCATAATTTTGGGAGGATTATAAAGCCTTTGGCTATATTTACTAACTTTTTTAAAAAATTAATCAAGTGGTTAAAGAAACTGTCAGTAAGATAAACTTGATGGATTAAGCCAGACATCAAATTCATATACATATTTAAAAATATAAAATGGATGCAAGCATAAAAACAAATGGCAGTTTAGATGGTTAAACATACTAATGTAAGACAAATTATCGATAGAAACTTTAAAATTTTTAATTAAAACATTATGTGAAGTTTGTGATCTGGAATTCAGCTGGCTTTATTAAGGATGGTGTGATTATAATATTGATTTTTTTAAAGAAAATTCTAAATGAATATTGTTTTTTAAAGCCTCCACCTTGGGAGACTGAAAATTACCTACAGAGACACCTTGTTGGCTATAAAAGAAAATTAAACTCATTACACTACAGTAACACTGCAGTAATACCTAAGTGTTCTTACTTAATAAGAAAAAGTATTTATTCCTTAGCTTGATCATTGACCTTATTTATGTGAATCCAAATGAACTGAATATTTCCAGAAATTTAATCCTGTCTTCAATTACAACATTTGTTTTTGTGGTGGGTAATTTAAAAGAACCCATGTAGACATTTCTACAGAAAATGTTTGATTCTGTTTTGATTATGCCTAGAATAAGTACATAGCATTGCTGGGTGACTACTCGAAATGGTGATGTTAGGTGGTTAAGTTCTGGTTTTTGCTTTAAGTAGCAAGGAACTTTATGCAAACAGCTTATATATTCCCTTTTCTTACCATAGTGCAGGAAAAAATGAGAGATTACTCACTTCTAAGCCTGATTTTTTTTTTCCCCTGTAAGTTTATATTCAAGTAAGGTGGGTCAGACCTTTGACTTGGGCTTAAAGGGAACTTTGTGATAACAGATACAGAGTAAATGTGTGAATTCCTAGAACAGTCTTCAAAGCAGTTTTAATTTCTCACTCAAGTTCTTCAATGTATAAGGGAATTGACTATTTGACAATCATTAGGGCGAGAACAACTCAAATATGCTAAAACTATTTACCATCAAGAAATAATAGAAAAAATTCACATATATTCTACTCTATTTTTTTTTTTCATTTGCAGTACTGGGTACTGAACCTAGGGCCTCATGCATGCTAGGCAAGTGCTCTACCACTAAGGTACATCCCCAGCCTGTTTTCTACTTTTAATCCTCATAACCTGAAAAGAAAATTTTGCTTTTACTGATAGTACTTTTAAAAAATCAAGAATTTTCATTGTTTCTAATTCATTTATTTGTTTAATATTCACAAAATGCTAGGATGAGTAGATCCTGGCCTTTGAAATTATTATTATTATTAATTTGTTTTTTAGTTGTAGGTGGACACAGTCCCTTTATTTTATTTATTTTTATGTGGTGCTGAAGTTCCAGTTCCTCACATGTACTAGGCAAGCACTCTACACCTGAACTAAAACCCCAGCTCCTGGCCTTTGAAATTATAAAAATACATGCAGTGCTCTCAAAAGTAGGATATACCTTTTGTAACCATTTTGTTAGTGTTGAAATTCTTTGAGAGAACTTCTTGGTGAAAATAGCCTGTTGAATAATTTTAGTTTTTTCATGTTTGTACTAAAATATCCTGTTTCTCAAATACTCCCCCGCCCCAAGACCATTAGTATTTTCAGTGGCCAAGAAAGGGGGATAAAGAGCCATCACAGCATGGCAGATGTGCTTTACTCCTAACTATGGTTTTACTTTTTATATTCTTGTTATTAGCCTTGACTCTCTTGATTTTCTTCTCTTATCCAAGAGAACTGGCAGATTTTTCTATTAGGTGGCAAGTGGCTTCTTACCACTAAGCACGTATCATGGGCTGGTGTTAGTATAGTCTGTGGGAACTAAATTTTTAATCTAAGAAGAAATATTTTTTAAAGGGTAGGTACAGATGTATAGAAATGGGTTATACTTCTAATCATTGCAGAAAAATAAGTAATTTCTAATTCAGTATGTTGAAGATAAATAACACTTTAATTGATAATGTCATATAATAGCTGCACATGCTTTAGGAGTATCACAGACATATTTAAAAGAGAAAACAGAGTAAATAAGGAAGCAAGAGGGAAATGTCATATACCCACGAAAAAAGCAAATGAAAATCCTAAATTTCTGTTCTGGTGATTGGCTGAAGTTGACTTCTGTACACCTAAGTGCTTCTTTGCAGACACTGGGAAATATGTAAGCAGCCTATCTTCATTATTGTGTTAGTAAGTGGAAAAGCTACAGAGACATTCTAGGAAAGGAATTCTTGAGGTGGGTGGAGTGGGAGGCTAACTAGATGATCTCAAAGGTCCTTCCAGTTACACTTGCAGCAGCACTTACCAAACTAGACTCTGGGCATACAGAGAGAAAGAAGATAAGAATCCCCAGCCTCACAGAGAGCAGTCTGTTGCAACACTTAATACCCAGTCTACCTTCCCCCCGCCCCCCCCCATTTGCTTTTTGAATGTGTACTTCTAGGTTCTCCTTTCCTGGGAAGGCATAACTGATGGGAGCAAAGTGTGTGGATGAGTGGGAAATGAGATCAGATTCACCTATTTGAAATAAGAAAAGGGGTAACAAGGAATCCTAGACAAAACAAGGAAAGGTGGAAAGAATGAGCTGATTCAATGAGTTAGGAATGAGCAACAGGAGACTGAAGTCAAAAGGAAGAAAGTAATATGGTATAGTGTTATCCAAAATACTATGCAATATAAGACAAGGAGCAAAAAGGATTGCCCCATCAAACAGGATATGCACCTGAGGTATAAGACATTTTTATTTTTCTTCATAGCCATTTACAGAATATCTCTTTCTTCTCTAAGAGAAACATTGTCTTTTTTCTAGAACCTTCAATGCATAAGCCTAAGTGCTGGGAAATATTGCCTGGAATGTTTTTCCGAGATACCTACGTGATTCAATCTCACTTTCTTCAGGTGTCCACTTTAAATGGCAACTCCTTAAGAGAGACCTCTGACTGCTTTACCTAAAATAATAGCATCTTTTGCACATAATTCTTTTACCTGGGACATTATATATCATTGTGTCTTCTCTGTTCCCCTACTACAATGTAAGCTCCATGACAGCAATGATATTGTCTGCCTTGGTACTCCTATGTGCCAGCCTCTAGAAGAATGTCAAGCACATAGTAAGACTTCAGTAATACAAAATAAACAAAATGACATGGAAATAAAAAAGATGTATAGAAATGGATTATACTTCTCATCATTGCAGAGAAAGGAAAATAGCAAATAGTGAATATCGTGGCCTATGTATATGGCCAGAAAGTGTATGTAAATAAATGTATTTTCAATTGTTATCAGTCTCTAAATTTGCTCCTCCTCCTCCTCCTCCTTCTTCTTCCCCTCCTCCCTCCTCCCTCCTCCTTCTTTGGTGGGATGAGAGACATTGGTTTTTTAAATCTTGCTCAACATACTAACTTGTGGTAAATTTTCATTCTAGAACTTTTTGTAGCAGAAGCTTTCTTCTTTGTTTTCCACTGGTATAAAAATTGAGATTCTAGCAGATGAGTCTAGTGTGTACATTTGTATTTACTTACCTAGAAAGTCAATCAAAAAATCAATTTAGCTGATTTTCAGATAAGTGTGTATCTAATCACTGAAAACTACAGGAAAGGAACAGTTTTTTGTTTTGCCTGAATTTAAAAATTATCCGTCTTCAGCTTATGTTTTAGATTTGTCTTATTATATATAATTAGTGTGTGTGTGTGCATGTGTGTATGTGTGTGTGTGTGTGTGTGTGTGTGTGTGTGTATATATATATATATATATATATATATATATATATATATATAAAGTTAGTTGGTTAGATTTATCCCTCTAAGAGTTGCAGGTAAATAGTTCAACTTAGTATGGCAAAGTCAGTCACAGAAAAGAAAAAATGCAAAATTAGTAAATATTAGTTAGAGCAAGAAAATCAGATGAAGTCATTTAAGAATAAACTGCTGTAGTATTCAGGAAAAAAGAAGAAAAGGACCACGGTCAGGGGTTTGGAAGGTATCCAGAGAGCAGCCACAAAATATAATGAATAGCTAGAGAATTAGGAGGCAAAAATCTTAAAAATGGGGGTAAGGAGAGAATAGTTTATGCTGTCAACTCAACTTGGGTAGAAGAGTTAACAGAATATCATGAATACATGATTATTGTATGTAAACATTCTCAAAAGTCAAAACCAGAGAAATTAATGAAATCCTAATTGGAACAACAGAACTAATGATTGGTTTGTGATTTTTAAAAAATCCTAAATTTGAATTTTAGGTTAAAATATCAACATAGATAATGAGAAACACACTTCTGCGACCACAAAGATGCTACTACTGGGTTGGGAGTAAGTAACAAAGACTAGAAGCCAGGAAAGAGTTTTTATTCCCTGAGAAACCAGCACAACAGGAAACAAAAAATGGCCACACCCTAATTCAGACTTATTAGTCTTATCAGTAGTCTCCTAATTGTTTTCCTCTCTCCTTTTTTTAATCCGTTCTGCAGCCAGATTAATTTTCCTATAACACTGCTTTCAAAACTGTTCACCACATCAAAAAATGTCTGTGGTTCTTTTGCTTATAGCATAGTGGTTCTCCATTTTCTTTCTACCACAACCCATATGCTAGATGATACATGACAGGTAGCCACACGAACTCTTCCAGAGCCCTTGAAGGATTTGGGTTATGTACAGTTCCATGCAACCCTCTCCTGATCTGTTCTAGAAAGCATATCTGAGTGCAGGTGAGCACTATAGAAATAGTCTGTGAATTAGCTTTTTATATTTAGTATTTTTGCAAATGTCTCATCAAACTTTATGAGAGTAATATATTTGTTCCCTTCAGTAAAACACGAAAAAAAAGTTCATAAACTTATTCCGCTGCCTCTCCATTCTTTTCTTCCTCTCCTATCTCCCCTTATTTTCCACATTTCTCTGTAAACACACAAGGATAAATAGACACATGCAAGGCATGCTCGCTTGTCTGCTTTAAATAAAAATGAGATCATCTTATATCCTTTTCTGCAGCTTGCTTTTCTCTCTCCTAATAAATATACCCTAAAAGCCCTTCAAGATCAACAGATGTGGATCCCATCCCATCTTTTAAATAGCTGTACCATATGCTATTCAGGTTGTTTCATGGTTTTTGTTACGCAAACAAGGCTCCAATAAATACCCTTTTCTACGCATTCTTACAATAGCAACTATATTTCTAAGTATAGATTCCCTAAAGTAGGGTTGATGAGATAAGGGTATATGTATTTAAAATTCTAATAAGTATTTCTAACGGAAGGAGAACAGCAAATCATAGTCTCACATGGTAATGTTTACACTTCTTTACAATAAATTATATATATATATATATATATATATATATATATATATATATATATATATAAAATCATTATTACTAATGAATTTCTTGCCACAGATCCTAAAATTGATCAAAGCATACCAGTATGCCATTGGATATAACTGAAGACTGTTTCAGTTAGGAATCCAGGTTCTTCCTCTCTAATCTTTTAGACCAGTTCAGTGTCCATGATTTTGTACATTTTCCTTTATGTTGCCCAGCCCATAGCACCTGCTGTTATTTGTGGCAACTGCTAATTAGGCAGTTCTTTATACCTGATTAGCAAACAGTAGGTACCTGATAGATATCTACTGAATAATACCGTTTTCTTTGTGTATTGTTTTTTCAAATGTGTTCTTGCTCCTTGTCTGGCCTGGCCCTAAGTTCAGACAATCTTCCTGCCTCAGCCTCTTTTTTTTAATTTAAATTTTAATTTTTTTAAAAAAATTTAGTTATACATGACAGTAGAATGTTATTTTGGCAAAATATACATAAAGTATAACTTATTCCATTAGATTCCCATTCTTGTGGCGTGCTTAACATAGAGTTACCCTGGTAGTATACAAATATAAGGCTAGGAAAGTTATGACAATTAATTCTTCTGTCCTTCCTAATCCCCCCCACTCCTCCCTCAATTACCTCCTGTCCAATTCAATCTATTATATACTTCCTCAACCTCCCCTGTTAGCATCCACAAATCAGAGAAAACATTCAGCAATTGTTTTTTGGGGATTGGCTTATTTCACTTAGCATTATATTCTCCAGTTCCATCCATTTACTGGCAGATGCCATAATTTCATTCTTCTTTATGGCTGAGTAATATTTCATTGTGTATATATACTACATTTTCTATATCCATTCACCCATTGAAGGACACCTAGGTTGTTTCCATAGCTTGGCTATTGTGAGTTGAGCTGCTATAAACATTGGATGTGGCTGCGTCACTGCAGTGTGTTGTTTTAAGTCCTTTGGGTATCATGCTGAGGAGTGGCATAGCTAGGTCAAATGGTGGTTCTATCCCAAGTTTTCTTAGGAATCTCTATACTGCTTTCCGTAGTGTTGCAGCAATTTGAAGTCCCACCAACAATGTATGAGAGTACCTTTCTTCCCATATCCTCCCCAATATTTATTGTTGTTTGTATTCTTGGTAATTGCCATTCTGACTGGAATAAGATGGAATCTCAGTGTAGTTTTAATTTGCATTTCTCCAGTTGCTAGAGATGTTGAACATTTTTTCATATGCTTTTTGATCATTTGTGTTTCTTTTGTGAAGTGTTTGTTCAGTTCCTTTGCCCAGTTATTGATTGGCCTCTTGAGTAGCTGGATCTACAGGCATGTGCCTGTACTTGGCTTTGTTTTCTTTATATATTTCTAATTTGTCTTTTGAACTAGACAAGAAAGGACAATGAATGTTTTCACTGTAGCACTAGCACTTTTTAAGGTACTCATTTTAGGTTGGCTATTTGAATAAAGAACCACAGAAAGAATTAAGCAAATAGCATGGCTTTGCCTTTAATACTTTAATTTTGTTCTTTTTAGGGAAAATTGGAACTGTAAGAATCCAGTAAGAACAGCGCTCGTATTGAGCAGTTACTATCTAAGAGGGACAATTTAAGCTGCAAAGGCAACAGCAGTGAACAAGGCCAGTGCTGTCTGCCCACGTGGAGCTTATGGTCTACTGATTCATTTAAAACATTTGTAGGGACTATTTTAAAAAAAAAATAGTATTTGGTTTCAGTCTCTTTCCAGCAGAGACTATGGAATTTTCCGATCCATTCAATATTTACTTAGTGCAAACTCTGCCCTAAGAAAATCCAAAGGCACTAGACTTTTGCTGAGAGGGGAATGAACCAGGGGTGACTGCTTGTGGGCATGGACTGGTTTCTCAAATTAGCCTCACTACTTCATTATCTGCTTGTAAGAGGGCAAAGGAATAGATACAGTGATTGATATTAGCATTTGACCCAGGGGCATTCCTTTTTAGGGAAATGTGCCAGTCCTCATCAGTGTACCCAGTACACAAACCACTAACGAGTATGCTTCTGTCATTGTTATCAAATATCACAGAATTCCAGCTGGAGCTAGTCTTTTTTTCTTTTGTAGTTGTGTATGGACAGAATGCCTTTGTTTTATTTATTTTTATGTGGTGCTGAGGATCGAACCCAGTGCCTCACACATGCTAGACAAGTGCCTTAACACTGAGCTACAGCCCCAGCCCGGGCTAGTCTTGATATCCAGTCCTCACTTTTCATGTGGGGAAACCAAGGCTCAGTATAATTAGTGTTATATTGTGGAAAAGAATTAGGTCTCTGCAGTCAGGTTTCCTGAGTATGAATCTCACTGTTTTAACATCTGTGTGACCTTGTGTTATGGTTTGTATATAAGGTGTCCCCCTAGCGCTCTTGTTTTGAGGTAAAATGATTAGATTCTGAGAGCTGTATCAGTCCATTCTAGTTTGAATGGATGGAGTGGTAACTGTAGCAGGTGGGGCATAGCTGGAGGAGGTCGGTCACTGGAGGGGTGCCCTAGAAAGGTGCATCTTTCCTCTGACCTATTCCACCTTCCTTCTTTCTGCTTCCTGAATACCATGAGGTGAGCTGCTTTCCTCTGCTCTGCCCTTCAGCCATCATGTGCCCATAGTAAGGGACTATGCCATCTATGGACTGAAACCTCTGAAGCTGTAAGCCTCAGATAAACTTGCTTGTCAGGTATTTTGGTCTCAGCAAAAAAAAAAAAAAAAAAAAAAAACTGACCAAAACACCTTGAACAAATTTATGATCCTATAAACCCTCAGTTTCTTTACTTTTAAAATGGGCACAAGGAGATAATGCCTGTAAACCAGGTAACACAGTGTCTGGCACTCATAAAGCACTCGTGGAATTCGCTTTTATTTTTAGTAATGTGGCTTCAGATTAGACTGCTTCTTAATGCCAAAAGTTCTTGCCTGAGAACTCTGTCCGTATGCCATACCATCCTTTCCATAAGCCATTTTCATTAATTGCTAGTTCTCAATTTGGCTTCATTTTGATTTTTACTTTCAAACTAAGTAATTATAGTTAGGTAATGGACAATTTTTTTTGGCTATAACTTTGAAGAACTGAGAAATGCATATATGGTAGATGTTTTGTTGTAATGAGTGCTTCTCACATCTTTTCCACCATCCCACCACTCCCTTATGCACCTCAAATTTCTCTACTCAGGGAGTCACTCTTTAACTGCTTGAACATCTTAGGAATTTGGAGTTAAGATAAATCAGAATAACTGAAGAAGAGCAAGCCTCTCATGTCTTGACAAATTAGAAATCGTTGCTTCTGTTACATGATCTCTTCAGTTTCTTCTTAAAAAGAATACTAATTTTTCCAAAGTTTTATAGTACTAAGGTTTTACCTTACAATGAAGGACTATTTTTAAAATGTTGGTATTGCTACAGTTTAGTTTGAATTAAATCCACAATTTAAAAAGACTTTACTTTCTTGGTATAAATTTTCAAATACATAATTTCTTATGTTCTTATCTAAACTTATTATATACACTGAAGCATTTTGCAAATTCTGGAATGGATCAGCTCACACAATTCAGCTGTATTTTGCAAAATTTAGTCAAATAAGGATTCATTGAACTTTTAATATCAACAAGAGCTTCAATGTTGGGGTCTCACAGAAACAATCTTCTGTTTTGTATTCTCTGTATATTCAAAGAAGATTTGTTTAATACTAGGTACTAGGCAAGTACTCTACTGCTGAGCCATAATCTCAGCCCCTCACATGTTTTATATATTATACAGAAGGACTAGGTATCCAGAAGTATTACTGCCCTAAGTATCATCAGAAACATTGTTATACATTTCCTATATTTTTCTCTAATAATTAGGTATCATCTAGCTACATTTCACTTATTTATCCTATACAAACATTTCTAAAATCTTCCCTTTAAGAATAGGTCAAGTCTGGGCATAGTGGCACATGTCTATAATTGAGCAATTTGGGAGGCTGACGCAGGAGAAGGACAACCTCCAGAACAGCCTCAGCAATTTAGCAAGACACTGTTGGGGAGTTCGGGGGCGGGAGGGAGATAACTAGGTTTCTTAGCTCAAAGAGTGAGACCCTGTGAAGGACTCTGGAAAAGCTTTGTTCAAATATAGCTGGTCACCCAATGTCAGCCTGGACTCTGGCAAGGCTATGTACTGAATCTAGCATACCAACATCCCAGTACTAAGATCTGTGATTTTCCTTACTTCATGGAAACCATCCTGAGTTATCAGATGGAATCTCCAGAAAATAGAAAATGAAGACCCAAGACACTTGGGGGAAAAACAGCATAATATAGATACTAAATAAAACAGAGTCTCTGGTCCTAAATTCAGCTCTCTTCCTAAATCTATTTGACTATCTTTTGGTTTCATTTAATGTTTTGTAAAATATTCTAAGGCCATCTGAAGTCCAGAACTTTCCTATATTCTAAACTGACTTCTCAATTTAGAATATGGGAAAGTTAAACAATAAAAACATTGAATAGTGAACATCCTGAAATAAAGTGGCAAAATAAGACAGTTGTAGAAGTTGATGGTCAAGATAGAATGATGAACTTGGGGAATTAGCTTAATGTTTTTACATATTTTACCACACAGGAACTATTTTAAATTTCATAATATACATATAAAAAAGTACACATAGCTTTTATGTGTGGTTTCTGAACATATCCTACTGAAGAATGGATCATATGGATCATTGTTATTACTTTTGATGTGTTGCATGCCCCTTCTCAGTCACATCCCTCCTCTCCCTCCTTCTCTGCAGTACTACATTTAATAGGGTTTTTTTTGCATTCTTTTGTTTTGTTTTATGAATTTACTACCTAGCACTGATTCTTTTTTTTTTTTTTAATGGAATTTTGCTGTTTGCCTAGGCTCCAACTCCTAGGCTCAAGAGATTGTCCTACCTCAGCCTCCTAAGTAGCTGGAACCATAGGCCCTCTATCTATGTATCCCCTAAATAGTGCATGAGCCTCAGTTGTTTTGTTTTTAACTCCATGTAATGCAATAATGTAAATGTACTCTTTTATAACCTGTTTGTTTTGTATTGCTTTTGTTTTTGGCTTTACGTTTATAAGATGTATCCATGTGAACTGAAGCTTATTTATTACAGATAAATGGTATAATTTTTAATGAACATAGAACACACATCTGTCTGTTCTCCTGTCAGTGGATACTTGGATTGTTGCCAGTTTTTTTAAATTTACATTTAGTTTTTCATGGTACCTTATAGTTGTAAAAAGATATCTATAAATCCAGGTAGGTATTTTAGTTTTTGTTTTTCTATTGCTTGCTCACTCACTTTTTTTTTTTTTAATTCACCTGTTGTACAAAGCATGGAATGTTTATGCTACTTTTTTTTCATTTATTGTGTACAACTTTTTTTTTTTTATTGGTTGTTCACAACATTACAAAGCTCTTGACATATCATATTTCATACATTAGATTGAAGTGGGTTATGAACCCCCAATTTTACCCCAAATGCAGATTGCAGAATCACGTCAGTTACACATCCACAATTTTACATAATGCCCTGTTAGTAATTGTTGTATTCTGCTACCTTTCCTATCCCCTACTATCCCCCCTCCCCTCCCCTCTCATCTTCTCTCTCTACCCCATCTACTGTAATTCATTTCTCTCCTTGTTTATTTTCCCATTCCCCTCACAACCTCTTATATGTAATTTTGTATAGCAATGAGGGTCTCACTTCATTTCCATGCAATTTCCCTTTTCTCTCCCTTTCCCTCCCATTTCATGTCTCTGTTTAATGTTAATCGTTTCTTCCTGCTCTTCCTCCCTGCTCTGTTCATAGTTGCTCTCATTATATCAAAGAAGACATTTGGTATTTGTTTTTTAGGGATTGGCTAGCTTCACTAAGCATAATCTTCTCTAGTGCCATCCATTTCCCTGCAAATTCTATGATTTTGTCATTTTTTATTGCTGCATAGTACTCCATTGTGTATAGATGCCACATTTTTTTTATCCATTCATCTATTGAAGGGCATCTGGGTTGGTTCCACAGTCTAGCTATTGTGAATTGTGCTGCTATGAACATTGATGTGGTAGTATCCCTGTAGCATGCTCTTTTAAGGTCTTCAGGGAATAGTCCGAGAAGGGCAATAGCAGGGTCAAATGGTGGTTCCATTCCCATCTTTCCCAGAATCTCCAAACTGCTTTCCAAATTGGCCACACCAATTTGCAGTCCCACCAGCAATGTACAAGTGTACCCTTTTCTCCACATCCTCGCCAGCACTTGTTGTTGTTTGACTTCTTAGTGGCTGCCAATCTTACTGGAGTGTCACTCACTTTTTTTATTGAAGAAATTAAGATTCAGAATTGGAGTCAACATTAGTTGCAAAGTGCCTAAAAGGAAAATACATTCTAAAAAAATATTTGGAGCTACTCTGCCTCATTGATTAAAACTAGTATGTTAAGTTTATGCACATGTGGTTTAGAAGAGCAGTAATTATTCTTTTCTGTTATTAGAGTTTTTAATTAGAGCATTATAGTTATACATAAGAGCTGGGCTCATCTTGACAAAATTATGTGCATGGAATCTGATCCACTCCATTTCAGTCTCTGTTTCCCACTCCCTTTTCCCCCCGTGCCCACTCCAGTGATCCTCCCCTTGTTCGTCCATTTGTCCATCTTTGGTGCTTTCCACACATGCATAAAGGTGAAATTTCCCAGTGTTATATTTGTATATGTATATAATGTAATGTTTCCTCTCCTGTTCTTTCTCTCTCCCTCTCTATCTCCTCCTGCTCCACCGATCTTCCCCTTATTTTTATGACATCAGATTCCCTCTTACTTTCCTTATTTTACAACAATAATTATTCTTATTGAACAGAATGGTGTAATAAGCAATTTTTATAATAATTATATAAGAGACACTTATATAATTGGCTCAGTTCTGCTCTCAATATTGATATGCTAAAAGTTGCAACAAAGTTTAAGGATTCAAGTTGGATAAGCATGATGCTGACCAGCTGTGATAAATCATAGGAAACTTGCAAGGAATTTAAAAATTTACTAATTAATGTTAAATGAAGGTTGAGGAAAAGAGGTGTTGGGGGGAAGAAGATAAGTTCAGGTTTGGGTATACGTAAATATTATTTGGGAAATAAAGAAAAATGTGGTTTAATATTTTACCTGAGCAACAGTGGCATAGAGAATGAATTATAGTCACACAGAACTCTTAGCATCTATAGAACACTTACATTTGCCATCCCTTTTAATAACTAAAAGAAAGGTATTATTTACCATTTTCTTGTTATAGATAACTATAAATGATACCTTTACCAAATAATTTGACCACAGACATTCATTTGGTGAGTAACATAGATGGGGGATGTGACCTCAGGGTTGTTCTTGCCAAGCCCAGCGTTGTTCTTTTTTTTTGTTTTGCTGTCTCCTAAACACCACAGCTACAGTTTCTGCTATGGGTAATGTCTATCTACAAATGTTGATCCCCTGCCTTCTAAGAGCTTCTAAATCCTAGTAAGGACTGAAAAGAAAAGCTGATTTCTGCCCAGGAGCTTTTTTAAACTAGAGCAAGAAAAGAAACTGGTATGAACCACAAAGAGACCAAAGTGGTTTCTAATGAAGTGTTAGACTATGTATTAAAATTTTGCTTTTAGGGCTGGGGATGTAGCACAGTGGTAGAGCATTTGCCTAGCATGCTTAAGGGCCCTGGGCTCTATGCCTAATACTGCAAAAATAAAAAATAAAAACTTCTTTAGTTGTAAACCAAAAGTAAGAACACTTTTCAGAATGGAATTAAAAAGCAGGAATTGAGAATTGTGTTGCTATAAACATTGATTTGACTGTGTCACTGCAGTATGCTGATTTTAAGGCCTTTGGGTATAGACCAAGGAGAGGGATAGCTGGGTCATATGGTGGTTCCATTCCCAGTTTTCCAAGGAATTTCCATACTGCTTTCCATATTGGCTGCACCAATTTGCGGTCCCACCAGCAATGTATGAGTATACTTTTTCCCCACATCCTCGCCAACACTTATTGTTGTTTGTCTTCATAATAGCTGCCATTCTGACTGGAGTGAGATGATATCTTAGAGTAGTTTTGATTTGCATTTCTCTAATTCCTAGAGATGATGAGCATTTTTTCATATATTTGTTGACTGACTGTATATCCTCTTCTGAGAAGTGCCTGTTCACGTCCGTGGCCCGTTTATTGATTGGGTTATTTGTTTTTTTGGTGCTTAGCTTTTTGAGTTCTTTATATACCCTAGAGATTATTAGTGCTCTTTCTGATGTGTGAGGGGTAAAAATTTGCTCCCAAGATGTAGGCTGTCATTCACCTCACAGATTGTTTCTTTTGCTTACCCTTCAGTAGATGAATGGATGAAAAAAATGTGGCATATATACACAATGGAATCTTACTCAACAGTAAAAGAATAAAATCATGGCATTTGCAGGGAAATGGATGGTGTTGGAGACGATAATGCTAAGTGAAGTTAGCCAATCCCCCAAAAAACAAATGCCGAATGTTTTCTCTGATTTAAGGAGACTGGTTCATAGTGGGGTAGGGAAGGGGAACATGGGAGGAATAGACAAATTCTAGATAGGGCAGAGGAATGGGAGGGGAAGGGAGGGGAAAGGAGGTTAGCAAGTATGGTGGACTGTGATGGACATCATTATCCAAAGTAAACGTATGAAGACACAAATTGGTGTCAACATACTTTATATACAACCAGAGATATGAAAAATTGTGCTCTATGTGTAATAAGAATTGTAATGCATTCTGCTGTCAAAAAATAAAATAAAATAATATAAATTATATATAAATTTAATGCAATACCAAAAAAAGGGTAGGAATTGAAATTAAAGGAATTTTCAAAGTTCTGAGTTTTCTTTTAAGAAAAACACCAAGCTTACATTCCAATTATTATTACAATTTCATCTGATAATTTGGTTGCTACCTAATATAATAGAGTATAAACATATAATGAAATAAATCAAACATTTCATTTTTGAAGACCACTACCTAACCTAATATTAAAATTTTCCCTTTTTGGATCTTTGTCTAATTAAGGACTTCCTACACTCTGCCACCTGGTTGTTCAGCCTCACCTTGAGTCCCAAGGAAGGGAGTTGGCTGTCTTTGAACTAAGATCTCTGAAAACATGAGCCCCAAAATAAACCTTTCCTCTTCTCATATCTTTTGGTCACAGCAACAAAAAAGTCAACTAAAATACAATCCATTTTTATTTTTTTTTAAGACAGGATCTGGCCAAGTTGCCCAGGGTGGCCTCAATTGCTCCTCCGGCTTCAGCCTCCTCAGTAGGTGGGACTACAAGTAGGCACCCTGTACAGACCTAGATTTTTGTTTTAACAGTGCTGAAGCAAGTGCTTTATAAACTGAGATGTACCTCTATCCCTCAAGTATTGGTTGTAACATTGTAAACCAAGAGCCAGAATGTGCCAGATTCCAAATTAATCTGCTCTTCCATGGTTATTAACTTGGTTCATTAAAAAAAAATCTCCAGTGAAATCAATTCTTTATTAGGAAAGTAATTGTTTATTATAACAACTTTCACAAATTGTATTATTGTTTGGTCTTCATAATCTGTTGAAGTATTTGGAGCAAATAAAAAATTACCCCTATTTTGGGTAAGGAAACAGGTTCAGAGAAATTAAGTACACCAGAACCAGGTTTTGAAACTAGGTCATGACTTTAATTCTATGCCTTTCCTACTATATTTTTGTGTTTTCTACTTTATAGAATTATACAAGTGAACGTTTATTTCTCATATATTTCTAAATTATAAACTGCTGATTTGGTCAGATGCCAGTTCCAGAGAAAACATTGGAAAAGAAGCACAGGCATCACTGTACTCACAACTTTATCTTAGAGTTGTACACGTTACTGTATAGAGCCCCTGCAGCAAGCTGTACACATGACCATATGCTACCAAGCTAGTCTGAAGGTACTAGATCTTAAACCTCAAAAGCCAAACCTTATCTCCTCCAATGTCTGGAAGTGAAATACACAATAGGAAAGCAATGTCTACAAAAGAAAGATTTTTTTTTTTAGTATTTACCTCACAGTGATTTTTTTTTATTGGTTGTTCAAAACATTACAAAGTTCTTGACATGTCATATTTCATACATTAGATTCAAGTGGGTTATAAACTCCCATTTTTACCCCAAATACAGATTGCAGAATCACATCGGTTACACATCCACATTTTTACATAATGCCATATTAGTAACTGTTGTATTCTGCTACCTTTCCTATCCTCTACTATCCCCCCTCCCCTCCCCTCCCCTCCCATCTTCTCTCTCTACCCCATCTACTGTAATTCATTTCTCTCCTTGTTTTTTTCCCCATTCCCCTCACAACCTCTTATATGTAATTTTGTATAACAATGAGGGTCTCCTTCCATTTCCATGCAATTTCCCTTTTCTCTCCCTTTCCCTCCCACCTCATGTCTCTGTTTAATGTTAATCTTTTCCCCCCTGCTCTTCCTCCCTGCTCTGTTCTTAGTTGCTCTCATTATATCAAAGAAGGCATTTGGCATTTGTTTTTTAGGGATTGGCTAGCTTCACTTAGCATAATCTGCTCTAATGCCATCCATTTCCCTGCAAATTCCATGATTTTGTCATTTTTTAGTGCAGAGTAATACTCCATTGTGTATAGATGCCACATTTTTTTTATCCATTCATCTATTGAAGGGCATCTGGGTTGGTTCCACAGTCTAGCTATTGTGAATTATGCTTCTATGAACATCGATGTGGCAGTATCCCTGTAGTACGCTCTTTTAAGGTCTTCAGGGAATAGTCCGAGAAGGGAAATAGCTGGGTTATAACAATTTCTATAAATATTGTGATAGCAAATTCCCAAGAAATTCCCATATTCATATTATCAAATTCATATTAGAAAAAGTTCATGTGAATTGCAAGATCTTGAAGACATCTTAAAATAGGTAACTGTTGAGGCACACCTGACCTGAGACTGATAATTGAATTCCTCCTTCACCTTCTGATTTGATATTGTCAAATGAATAAGGAATTAGCATTGTAATAACTTTGGAGTACTATGTTATAGGATGTTAATGTAATTTCTTACAATTGAAACCTTTTTCCTATTTAAAGAAAAATTTTTTGTGCCCCCAGGAACACTTTACCATTGAGCTACATTCCCATTCCTTTTTTATTTTGAGACATGGTCTTGCTAAGCTGTCAAGCCTGGCCTCAAATCTGCAGTCCTCTTCCCTCAGCCTCCCAAGTAGCTGGGATTACAGATGTACACCACCATGCCTGGCTGAACTGAATAATTTCTTTGTTGTGGAGGCTATTCTGTGAATTGTAGGATACTTAGCAACATCTCTGGCAATCAGAAATATTTGTTTCTGGATTTGCCTATTCCAGACATTTCATATAAACAGAAATACATATATGTGGCCTTTGGGTTAGGCTGCTTTAGTGTGTTTTCAGGGTTCTTTCATGTGGAAGTATGTAATACTGCTTCATTTCTTTTTATCATTGAATAATCTATTATGTAGATATATCATATTTTGTTTATTTAGCTGATAGATATTTTTGGTTGTCTCTTCTTTCTTACTATTATGAATAATGCTGTTATGAACATTCAGGTACATTTTTTTCTGTGTGTAGACATTTTATTTTCTTGAAGTAATTCTACCCAAGAGTAGAATTACTGAGTCATGTGGTAACTGTGTTTAACCTTTTGAGAAAGTGTTTTCTACAATAGCTGTACTGTTTTTAAGTTGCACTAGCAACTGTATAGGAGTTTCAATTTCTCCATCCTTGCCTACACTTGTTTAGTGACTTTTCTCAGCTAATTCTGCAAAAGTTTGTTATTTTTCCATTGTGAACACCCAGTAGTTTCTGTTCTGTTAGCTTAGTAGTCATTCTATGATTGAACAGAGATTTCAATAAATGCCTAGAAACAAAATATCTTCTAGTGTTTGCCCAGGGGCTCCGCATGGTATTAGGCAGCCCTTCAACTTTTAGCCAGGGAGTTTATAACCTTGAAGCCTTTACTTGTATAGTTTCTGTAGAGGTCAATATGAAGTGAGAGGTTAGGGGCATACTCAGGACTTTTCCGATCATGTGCATAGCACCACTCATGTGTGTTTCCTTCTGGATTTCAAGGAATATGTCAAACCTCTTCAAAGACTTTATGGGACTCCCCCAGATTTTCCTACTTAGGTTTTGACTACTCTGTTATTGTTTTTTTTCCAACTGCAAATTATTACCTTAGTCAACAGCAAACTAAGACATTAGCATAGATTTTTTTTAATTCACTGAACACAATTGCAGCACAACTTTTTATTTCTCTGGTTGTACATGATGTAGCACTGTACCATATGTGCAGTCATACATGTACCTAGGGTAATGATAGCCATCTCATTCCACAATATTTCCTGCCCCCTTACTCCCTCCCCTTTCCTCAAAGTTCCTCCATTTTCCCCCGGCTCCCCGCCCCCATTGTGGATCAGCATCCACCTGTCAGAGAGAACATCCACAGTTTTCTTTATTCATTCATCTATTGAAGGGCATCTAGGTTGCTTCCAGATTAGCTATTGTGAATTGAGCTGCTATAAACATTGATGTGGCTGCATTACTATAGTATGCTGATTTTAAGTCCTTTGGGTATATATTGAGGAGTGGGATAGCTGGGTCAAATGGTGGTTCTATTCCAAATTTTCTAAGGAATCTCCTCCATACTGCTTTTCAGAGTGGTTGTAACAATTTGCAGTGCCACCAGCAATGTATGAGTGTGCCTTTTCCCCCACATTATCACCAATATTTATTGTTGTCTATATTCTTGATAATTGCCATTCTGACTAGTGTGAGATGAAATCTTAGAGTAGTTTTGATTTGCATTTCTCTAACTACTAGAGATGTTGAACATTTTTCAGATATTTGTTGATTATGTATCTTCTAAGAAGTGTCTGTTCAGCTCCTTAGCCCAATTATTGATTGGGTTTTTTTGTTGTTGTTGTTGTTGTTGTGAAATTTTTTGAGTTGTTTATAAATCCTGGAGATTAGTGCTCCATCTGATGTGCTTATGGCAAAAACTTGCTCCCAAGATGTAGGCTCTCTTTTTATTTTCTTTTCTTTTGCTGAGAAGAAGCTTTTTAGTTTGAGTCCCATTTATTAATTCTTGATTTTATTTCTTGCACTTTAGGAGTCTTGTTAAGGAAGTCAGGGCCTAGTCCGATGTGAAGATTTGGGCCTACTTTTTCCTCTATTAGGCGCAGAGTTTCTGGACTATTCCTAGGTCCTTGACTCACTTTGAGTTGAGTTTTGTGCATGGTGAGAGATAGGGGTTTATTTTCATTTTCCTGCATATGGATATCCAGTTCTCCCAGCATCCTTTGTTGAAGAGGCTCTCTTTTCTCTACTGTATGTTTTGGCAACTTTGTCTAGTATGAGATAACTGTATTTATATGGATTTGTCTCCGTTTCTTCTATTCTGTACCATTGGTCTACATATCTATTTTGGTGCCAATACCATGCCAGTTTGTTACTATAGCTTTGTAGTATAGTTTAAGGTCTGATATTGTGATGCCTCCTGCTTCACTCTTCTTGCTAAGGATTGCTTTGGCTATTCCGGATATCTTATTTTTCCAAATGAATTTCATGTTTTCTATTTCTATAAGGAATGACATTGGGATTTTAATTGGAATTGCATTGAATCTGTGTAGTGCTTTGGGTAGTGTGGTCATTTTGACATTTTATTCAATGTAGTTGTTGAAACTCTAGCCACAGTAATTTAGATGAAAGAAATTAAAGGGATACAAATAGGAAAAGAAGAACTCTAACTATCATCATTTACTGACGACATGATCCTATACTTACAGGATCCAAAATCTCCACCAGAAAACTTCTAGAATTAATAAATGAATTTAACAAAGTAGCAGGATATAAAAATCAATACCCATAAATCAAATGCATTTCTATACATCAGTGATAAATATTCTGAAAGGAAATTAGGAAAACTACCCCTCAAAAAAATAAAGCATTTGGGAATCAACTTAACAAAAGAGGTGAAAGACCTCTGCAATGAAAACTACAGAACACTAAAGAAAGAAATTGAAGAAGACCTTAGAAGATGGAACGATCTCGTATGCTCTTGGATAGGCAAAATTAATATTTTCAAAATGGCACTGATGTTTTTAACACCTCTCCCCTCTGTATGTATAGTACAAAGCCTGACCTTAATTAAGAAAAATGAAGACAGTCCTCTTGAGGTGGTTTCAAATGTAGCCATCAGATAGGTCAGAACAGTAATTATAATGCTTGGTGAATGTGGCCTCCCATATCAAGAAT
Source organism: Spermophilus citellus (assembly GCF_964194105.1). Classification (NCBI taxonomy): domain Eukaryota; kingdom Metazoa; phylum Chordata; class Mammalia; order Rodentia; family Sciuridae; genus Spermophilus; species Spermophilus citellus. The sequence goes on from NC_138182.1 coordinate 187,603,705, forward strand.
GTAGGCTGTTACTTTCATAGCTACTGATGAGTTGGGGATGGGCCTAGGTAAATTAAAACATCACAAAGAGATATTTCTTTGCTATTCTAACCAAGAAACAGGTGGGTTGTTTTGTTTTTGGATAATCATTTCCTGGGCTCCTTTTGCTAATTACTTTTCAAGAGTTCTGAAAAAGTTTGCAGTCTGACAGTTTGGCCTTTATTCTTTGCTTTTATGGAACGAGTAGAATCTAAAGTTCCTTATTCCAATTTTTCTGGCATTGCTCTCTTATAATGGTTTTAAAAGCATTTTTTATAAAACCCAAATGTCTTCTCTCTAAAGAGTCTCAATTCTGAATAATTAAAAATAATATTACTCTCCTTCAGTTTGGGAAATGAATTTATATTGACCCAAATCCAATATTAGAGCTCTTTCAAGCTGTTTTACTATTTGTCTTAACTTTAAACTCTGATTATTCCTATACATTGTCTTAACATAGGTGGTCCTCAAATTTCATTAACTTTGGAATAAATAACTTTTTGTACAGAAGTTGGGATTGTATAGAAATTACATCCTAATGCCCTCTCCATCAAACTTGTTCATGGGAAATATGGAAATTTCTTATAGCAGCTGACAAACATTTCAAGCCACTACATAGTGTTACTCTTCACCTAGGACAACAGTTTCAAATGTAATGCCATCTTTTTCCTTGTAGTACTGTTTCAGCAATTGAGTATAGTGCTGTGAAAAACAATCAAGAACTGTAGTAATGGTTTGGAGAGTCTGGGGAGTGGTAAAGAGGTATCCACCAAGCATTTATTATATAACTTATTTCCAGAGAAGTTTTTTTGAAGAAAGGAAATTTTAAAATTATTTCAAAGCCATTTATTGTAATTTTGTTATTTTAGAAAAATAAACAGAACATTTAAGATATTGATACTAGTGACAAGAAAGTTGAGTTTCTGACCAGGTATGCATTTGAGAGACAGAGGCAGAAAGATCTCTTAAACAGGGGTTTGAGGCCAGGATAGGCAACAATGCCAGACTGTGTCAAATGGCAGGGGAGGAGGGAATTACATATTGAGTTTCTGTATTTAATAAAATTAGGACAAAGATGGAAATACTGAATGCTCATAAAATAGCTGATCTTTAGCTTTACATATATGCTCCTTACTTAAGTGTACTCTTCTATAATAAACAGCAAAGCAAATCAGGGAAAATATGTGAAATATGGAAATATATAACTGAAGAATATGTCTAAAGAACAAAGTATAGCTTTGAACTGTATGTTTGCTTTCTATCCTTCCATGAACATAGAATACATGTCCACTTACTTTTGTCTTCAGTTTTGTTCATCAATATTTTATAGTTTTCAGTGTATAAATCTTATACCTACTTGGTTAAATTTATTGTAGGATTTTTTTGGTATGCAATTGTAAATGGGATTATTTTTTTGATTTCTTTTTCACCTGGGTTATTATTTGTGTGTAGCAGTGCTACTGATGTTTGTATGTTGATTTTGTGTTCTGTAACTTCACTAAATTGCTATTTATTCTGTTTTTGTATATGCGTGTAATTTTTGAGGTTCTCTACATACAGGATCATATCATCTTCAAATGGCAATAATTTTATTCCTTTCTGATTTGGATACTTTTTCCTCTTCTTTGATTGTTCTTGTTAGTGTTTCTAGTAGTATGTTGAACAGAAAAGTGACAAGAGCAGGAATCCCTGCTTTGTATCTGGATCTTAGTGGGAGTTGTTCCCTGTTGATAATGATGTTAGCTGTGGGCTTTTCTTATATGATCTTTATTATGTTAAAGAACTTACTTTCTAAAACTAAACTGTTAAGAATTTTTATCGCTATACGGCCTGATTCACACTTCCTGCTTAGAATTGCTTTTGCTATTCTGGGTCTTTTATTTTTCCATATGAATTTCATGATTGCTTTATCTATTTCAACAAGAAATGCCGTTGGGATTTTGATTGGCATTGCATTAGACTTATAGAGAACTTTTGGTAATATCAGGCGGTATAGAGATACCAGATTTCAAACTATATTACAGAGCAGTAGTGACAAAAACAGCATGGTACTGGTACCAAAACAGGCGGGTGGACCCATGGTATAGAATAGAGGACACAGAGACTAATCCACAAAGTTACAACTATCTTATATTTGATAAAGGGGCTAAAAGCATGCAATGGAGGAAGGATAGCATCTTCAACAAATGGTGTTGGGAAAACTGAAAATCCATATGCAACAAAATGAAATTGAATCCCTTTCTCTCGCCATGCACAAAAGTTAACTCAAAATGGATCAAGGAGCTCGATATCAAATCAGAGACTCTGCGTCTGATAGAAGAAAAAGTTGGCTCCGATCTACATATTGTGGGGTCGGGCTCCAAATTCCTTAATAGGATACCCATAGCCCAAGAGTTAATAACAAGAATCAACAAATGGGACTTACTTAAACTAAAAAGTTTTTTCTCAGCAAGAGAAACAATAAGAGAGGTAAATAGGGAGCCTACATCCTGGGAACAAATTTTTACTCCTTACACTTCAGATAGAGCCCTAATATCCAGAGTATACAAAGAACTCAAAAAATTAGACAATAAGATAACAACCCAATCAACAAATGGGCCAAGGACCTGAACAGACACTTCTCAGAGGAGGATATACAATCAATCAACAAGTACATGAAAAAATGCTCACCATCTCTAGCAGTCAGAGAAATGCAAATCAAAACCACCCTAAGATACCATCTCACTCCAGTAAGATTGGCAGCCATTATGAAGTCAAACAACAACAAGTGCTGGCGAGGATGTGGAGAAAAGGGTACTCTTGTACATTGCTGGTGGGACTGCAAATTGGTGTGGCCAATTTGGAAAGCAGTTTGGAGATTCCTGGGAAAGATGGGAATGGAACCACCATTTGACCCTGCTATTGCCCTTCTCGGACTATTCCCTGAAGACCTTAAAAGAGCATGCTACAGGGATACTACCACATCGATGTTCATAGCAGCATAATTCACAATAGCTAGACTGTGGAACCAACCCAGATGCCCTTCAATAGATGAATGGATAAAAAAAATGTGGCATCTATACACAATGGAGTACTATGCAGCAATAAAAAATGACAAAATCATAGAATTTGCAGGGAAATGGATGGCACTAGAGCAGATTATGCTTAGTGAAGCTAGCCAATCCCTAAAAAACAAATACCAAATGTCTTCTTTGATATAATGAGAGCAACTATGAACAGAGCAGGGAGGAAGAGCAGGAAGAAAAGATTAACATTAAACAGAGACATGAGATGAGAGGGAAAGGGAGAGAAAAGGGAAATTGCATGGAAAGGAAGGGAGACCCTCATTGCTATACAAAATTACATATAAGAGGTTGTGAGGGGAATGGGAAAATAAACAAGGAGAGAAATGAATTACAGTAGATGGGGTAGAGAGAGAAGATGTGAGGGAAAGGGAGGGGGGATAGTAGGGGATAGGAAAGGTAGCAGAATACAACAGTTACTAATAGGGCATTATGTAAAATTGTGGATGTGTAACCGACGTGATTCTGCAATCTGCATTTGGGGTAAAATTGGGAGTTCATAACCCACTTGAATCTAATGTATGAAATATGATATGTCAAGAGCTTTGTAATGTTGTGAACAACCAATTAAAAAAAAATTAAAAAAAAAAGAGTTTTTATCAAGGAAGAATGCTGAACTTCATCAGATCCTTTTCTGCATCCACTGAGATTATCATGTTGTTTTTATTTTTCACTCTGTTAATGTAATGTATCACATTGATTATTTGCATATGTTAAGCTAGCTTTGCATTCCAGGGAGAAATCCCACTTGGTCATGGTCAATACTATTTGATGTGTTGTTGAATTTTGGTTTGCTAATATATTTTTGAGAAATTTTTTTCCCATAAGTCTCTCTGGCTTAGGTATCAAGGGGATCCTGGCCTCATAAAATGTATTTGGAAGTCTTCCTTCTATCTCTATTTTTTAGAAGACTTTAAAAAACATTGTTAATAATAATTCTTTGCATTATTCTCTCCCACCAACCCCCGCCCAACTTTCGTGCTTGGGATTGAATACAGGGCCTCTCACATGCTGGGCAAGCATTCTTCTACTGAACTACATCACCAGCCCCACTAATTCTATTAATGTTTGGTAGAATTTAGCTGTGAAGCCATCTGGACCTGGGATTTTGTTTGGTGGGAGTTTTTAATTCTATCTTTGTTATTGGTCTGTTCAAGCTTTCTGTTTCTTAATCAATATTGGTAGGTTGTATTTTTTTAGGAATTTATCCATTTCCCCTATGTTATGCAATTTGTTGACATAAAATCATTCATAATAGTCCCTTATGATCTTTTTATTTCTAAGGCATCTGTTAAAATGTCTCCAGCTTTCTTCATTTCTGATTTTATGTATTTGAGATCCCCAGCACCACCTTTTCCTTTGTTAAGCTAGATGTTGTGTCAATTATGTTTATGTTTCAAAGAACCAACTCTTGATTTTATGAATTTTTCCTATAGATCTTCTGTTGTCTTTGACTTTATTTCTGTCCTGATATTTATTATTTATTTCCTTCTAACTTTGGGTTTTGTTCACCTTTGTGTGCAAAGATGTGTGTGTGTGTGTGTGTGTGTGTGTGTGTGTGTGTGTGTGTGTTTATCTAATTGAGGTATAAAGTTGGGCTACTTATTTCAGCCTTAGTATTTTCTTCTTTCTTAATGTAGGTATTTTTTTACTTAGAATGTTCTTGCTATGTCCCATAAGCTTTGATATGTTGTGTTTCTATTGTCATGTATCTCAAGGTATTTTTAAACTTCTCTTTTGATCTCTTCTTTGATCCATTGATTATTGAAAAGCATATCATTTAATTTCCACACATTTGTGAATTCTCTAAGATTCCTCCTGTCTTTATTTTCTATTTTCATACCACTTGGGCTGGAAAAGCTACTAGATATTATTTCGGTTTTCTTGAATTCATTACAACTTAGGGCTTAACATATCATCTGTCCTGAAAAATGTTTTATCCTGAATATTTTGTGTTTCTAAATAATTGAACAAGAATCTGATAGGGTAACTCATGGAGATGCAGTAGATGAGCTTGTAAATTTCATTCTCTTTCAGGTTGCCATCTTGAATTTTACTTGTCTTTTAAGTCCTTTCTGAAACAAAGCAGGCATTTTTCAAGGTTTTTTTTTTTTAATGGCTTGATATAGTACACAAAGTTTCAGAGAAAAAAAATTTAAACTGAATATTTATACAACTCAACACAAGTAGTTTTACTAAGTTTGGAAATATTGGTAAAAATTTAGAGTTCATGTTGTATGTTTCAAACTTTTGATCAGATATCATACTATGCCATTTTATCTTTCTTTTTTAATAACTGGGATTGAACCAAGGGATGCTTTATCATTGAGATATACATCACCAGTCCTTTTTATTTTTTGAGACAGGGTCTCACTAAATTGCTGAGGCTGGCCTTGAATTTGTGATTCTATTGCCTCAGCTTCCCAATCACTGAGATTACAGGCAGAAGTTATGGGAAGTGATATTGGCCAAATTTATTGTTGTATTGTGTGCATATACCAATATGTAGTGACAAATCCCATCAGTATATACAACTATATGACACCAATCAAAAAATGTGAGGGCTGGGGATGTGGCTCAAGCGGTAGCGCGCTCGCCTGGCATGCGTGCGGCCCGGGTTCGATCCTCAGCACCACATACCAACAAAGATGTTGTGTCTGCCGAGAACTAAAAAATAAATATTAAAAAAAGTTCCCTCTCTCTCTCTCTCTCTCTCCTCTCTCACTCTCTCTTTAAAAAAAAAATGTGGTGGAAAAAAAACATTTTAAGTAAAGATTTTCTTCTATAACCTAGTAGCTTACTGTGTGCCAAAACTGGCTTTAAATTTTTTTATTTTTCAAAAGGGTAAACTGCAACCACAAATGCCACTTAAATCAAATTGTATGCATTCATAATACTTTCCCTATAAAATATATGGGTCTGAAATGTTTATTATTAAAATTCAGAAATGAATTTTATCTTTTTCAGTAAAAATAAAAACTTAATTTTTAAAACTCCAACCTGAAAAATACAATTCAGTACTACAGTACATTTCTCTTAGCATTCCTAAATATATACCATATGGCTCTTGCAAGCAGTCCATTAATAAAAACCAATACTAGGACTTAAAAACAGCATACTACAGGACACAGCCACATCAATGTTTATAGCAGCACAATTCACAGCAGTTAAACTGTGGAACCAACCTAAATGCCCTTCTGTATATGAATGGATAAAAAAAAATGTGGCATATATACACAATGGAATATTACTCAGTAGTAAAAGAGAATAAAATCATGGCATTTGCAGGTAAATGGATGGTGTTGGAGAAGATAATGCTAAGTGAACTTAACCAATCCCCAAAACCGAAATGCCGAATGTTTTTTCTGATATAAGGTGACTGACTCATAGTGAGGTAGGGAGGGGGAGCAAGGGAGGAATAGAAGAAATCTAAGTAAGGCAGAGGGGTGAGAGGGGAAGGAGGGGGCAGGGGTTAGTAATGATGGTGGGATGTGATGGAAATCATTATCCAAAGTACATGTATGAAGACACAAATTGGTGTCAACATACTTTATATACAACCAGAGATATGAAAAATTGTGCTCTATATGTGTAATAAGAATTGTAATGCATTCTGCTGTCATTTATTTTAAAAAATCAATAAAAATAAAGTCTAAATAAAAAAATAAAAACTAATACTTCAGTATTCCCAAATGGCAGAAGTGATTGAATACTTTAGAAAATAAGAGGAGAAAGCTTTTATTGAAGATTGTCAAGACAGACTCCAAAGCAACAGTGGGTAGAATCAGCAAAAAAAAAAAAAAAAAAAAAAACAAAAAAAAAAAAACTCTAGAAGTTCACTGTAGGCATTAGGTACAAATTTGTCAAATGAATGAATGACTTGACTTGACCTATTGACAATGAGAAAACCAGATTGATTAGAAACAGTTCTACAGGAAACTAGTGAGAGATAATATTATAGTTCAGATTTTGATGGGACTTGTTAAAGTTTGAGTTTTGTTTTTTATAAGGGGTAAAAGAATTGAGAAAGACTTGGAAATGAGACTTCAAGCTATTCACAAGGTTTTAGGTCAGTGGTTTTCCAAAGATGACTCCATGTAAAGTATGATGACAAGCCTGGCATAACTATTGTCTGATACTTTTCATTTTTATTGGTTTTATTAAAACAGCATCATTGATCTTATTGATTTCTTCCTATATAGATTAAATTTGAATGTATAAAAGGTTTTTCAGAAAAAATGTCATCTTTTTTACGTGTTTTATAAATTGGAGGTTCTGCCTAAGATTTAATTTTAAAAGAAATGATTTTGCTGATAAGATTTTTTAAACTCTTGTTTCAGAAAGAATGGATTAGAGTGGGTTAAAGTGAAAGGCAAAGGGAAGAGTTAGGAGACTCGTGTTTAAAATTCTTTGCTGATATTTACACAACAGAATTCTTTCCATAAATATTTAATGGTACTAGATATTAGTTGCTTATAATGGCTAAAGTGTTCAAAAGATGCTATCATATTCATGACTCAGGGTCAAAATGACGTTAAGACTATGGGTCTTTCGAATTAAAACCTTTCCTTTTGTGGGATACTTGTTTTTAATGTAGAAGATGTTCCAAAGCTTTTCTTTGTTTTTTGTGTGTCCTTTTCTGACCTGCCCACTACTGAGCTAATATGGATCTCATTTGAATATGATTAAGGGGAAAAAATCTTAAGTGGGGAGTTCTCCATATAGTAAATATTGAATATTAATGCCCGTTTAAAAATGTCAGCAAAACATGGGCTGGGGTTGTGGCTCAGCAACAGAGCGCTTGCCTCACACATGTGAAGGCACTGGGTTCGATCCTCAGCACCTCATAAAAATGAATAAACAAAATAAAGATATTGTGTCCATTATAACTAAAAAATATTTTTAAAATGTCGGCTAAATGAGAAATAGAACAAAACTTAAAATACAAAAATTTCATCTCACTTATTGGGGTGGTAAGTGGAAAGAGCTGCTGGACGAGAGGAATGATGGGAAAAGACACATATCCCCAATTCTAACATGCCTCACCTAAATTCCTTATGTGGTAGAACACAATGACCTAAAGGTCCAGATATCTTAATCTGGCTATCTTCAGATGAAGGCACTGTTCATTTGATTTGATCAGGTATTTGTTCGAGAAGTTATCTGCTAAAGTTTTTGTTTCAGGATTTCAGTTAGGTTTTTCAGAACTAATTTTAGTTCTGAAAGCCTCACAACTGAATAAGGGAAGGCGAGGAGCAGGAGAAGATGAGGGGAGACTAGGAAGGGTTTATGAACTTCTGATTGCAATATCACTTAAAATAAGAGATAATGAAATTGTGAAGATATGTATTTTTCAGTGAAGACAACTAAAATATTAGCACAGCATTTTCTTTTATCTTGAGTGTCAGAAATGCTATTTTGAAAGTACTACTCTTTGGAACTAAAAAAGGAAAGGAAGTGTGGGAATTAAAAAAAAAAAAAAAAGGAGAACAGGAGCATGGCATTCCCCTATTTGTAGTTCATAAGATGGACTTAAATTGTCTCTTGCCGATTCAGTTATGAGTGAAGATTTATAGAATTCTCTTAAAATTGTTTAGAATTTTTTTCATTTGTTAAATAAAACATGTATCTTTTTCTCTAATTTTAGCTTTTTCTTGCTGTGATAATTTGATTAGAATAAAAAAGACTTTATTTAAATGAGTGATTTTTATATTGGTTAAAATTGAAAGTGAAAGCCAGAACTGTACCTAAGAAATAGAACTATAATTATATTTCCCGGCCTAAATTTGAATTTTCTTTGTGCATGATCTCCTTTTAAGGTATTTACCAATGTTGACAAACTAACTTGCTTTCCTATATCAAATACAGTAGCAGTACTTTAAAAGTATAAAACTTTCAAGCGGTTTTATGAATAGTTGGTACTTCTTTAGCCCTTTGGATTTAGAACTGACTGAGGAAGTGAGTACCACTCTGCCTTAGTTATTTATTATAAGATACACAACTTCCAAATTCATGGTATCTTTTGGGGTACTAACTACTGGAAACAAAGACAGAATTTTGTTTGATTGATTTACTTACTGATTGAAGTCTAAGTTAAATCTTACACCGCGTTGAGATCTTAGAAATAACCTGTATATTATGATCTTTAATGATTCCTAGGACTCTATATATGTTGTTTCTGGTCTAGGGGCTTAAAATTAATCTGAGTATTAAGATCACTGGCACTAAGCTTTTTCAGGAAACGAGTCAATGTCTAGAAAAATAGTATAGGATGATTTAGTTATTAAAATAAAATTGGATGTCATCTTTTTTGGAAGAAATAGAAATGAGAAGAAGCACAAAAACAAAAGATGTAGTGTAAATGAACATAACACGGACTCTGTGGCAAGGGCAAAGCCAATAAACATGACCAGAAGATAAAGATTTATTACCCATAGCAAGCAAGGAGATCGCTAGAGTTACTGCAAAGCAATGTTCTCCCTAAGGAAAGAGCATGGGATTTTATTAGGAAAGCCTATACATATTTTTATGGGAAAATACATGTAGGGGTACTTAAACATGCTCAGTTTAAGGTCTTAGTTCAAAAAAGAAAGATGGCTGATGTGTATCTGGACATGCTTAACCCAAAGCAATATATAGCTCATGTTTAAAAAGTGAAGATGGTGGACCCAAATGCTTCTGGGCATGCTCAGCTCAACATTACAGTTAGCCAGATTTACTCTAAGTACCCAAAAGAATGAGGCTCTGTGACGTTGGCAGGTTCTTCCTAAATTTCACCAAAAAGTTTCTATTGAAATGAAGGCACACTTGGAAGGAAGGTCCATTGATGTAGGAGTTTGCCCCTAAAGAAACCTGCCTTGCTTAGCAGCTAACAGCAGCAGAAGAAACATAATTATAGGACAAAAGGATTATAGGAACAGATTGCCAAAATTATTGGGTATAAAGGGCTAAAAGTGGGGTAGGAGAGGACAGCAAACCAGACCCAGACTAGCTCTCAGGATCTAAAAAAAAAAAATTATTATAATCCACAATCTTATATCATTAATGAAGTGATTTGCTTTGCCGTTTGGACTTGGGAATTAAGTGAAAATGCTGCTGAACTTGAAAACAGTTGTATGAAATGATATTTAGAATACCATAAAAGATGTAGGTTTCCAGAGCCTACTGAAAAATTGGCTCAAGAAACACATAAGGAAGAAACCAGAGAAGCCAAGTCCTACACAATAGGACTTTTTGACTGTTTTATAGTAGCTAGTTTGGGATGTTTTTGTGGGTTTTAGAAGTGTCTTCCTTTTCCACAGAAGCTGTTCAAGGTATCTATCATAACTGTGGTTGGTCAACTTTTTGCTACAGACATACAGCTTAAAAACTACTTTAGATTCCTAAAGACCTTTTATGGTAGGATTTATTCAAAATGGTGATTTTATTCTAGGATTAAGTTGATACTGATGAGATAACCTAAGACATGTCACTCATTTTAACATTCACTGTTTATTGAGTAGATCTATCTTGAACTTTTCAATGGCAGCTGCTACCAACAACGGCATGTAGCCTTCTTAGGAAGACAGTTTACTTATGGAATACAATAGAGAATAAGTTTACTCCAAGAGAAAAGGTTTGTTATTTCCTGATTGTTCCTGAACTGAACTAGCCTTTTTGGGGAGTGTGAAGAGGTTATCAGGGGGCCAAACGCTGATTTCTAGGGGCTGAGGAGGAATCACTAATTTGAATCACTGATTTTCTTGTTTCTTTCCCCTCCACACTTTGGAGATTGAACCCAGGGGTACTTTACTAAGTACATTTTACATCCCAAGTCCTTTTTATTTTTTTAATTTTGAGATAGGGTCTTGCTAAGTTGCTGAGGCTGAACTTGAACTTGTGATCCTCCTGCCTCAGGCTCCCAACTCACTAGGATTATAAGTGTACACCACTATGCCCAGATCTATTTCTGTGCTGATCATCACAGTTCATTTCTTTCTATATTCCTTGGAAATCCTATTGCATACTCTTCTCAGTCTTTATGCTAAGTATTCTTTAGTGACACTTAAATCAATTTCAGTTGAATTAAGTTCAAATCCATTTTAAGATATTATAGCCATTAAAATTATATTTAAAATGTACTTAAAATAACTAGGGAATACTCACCCATTCCATTGATGAATATTCCAAAACATTATAATTGTCTAAAATAGAGATGACTTAAAAATTTTTAGATTATGGACAGTGGACTAGAATGTTTTGGAATATTCAAAATAATACCTGCATAATTTTAATAAAACTTATAAACCTTTTTGTTGTTGTTGTTATTGATCTCTTTAGAAAAGACACTATGACTGTGTCTGTAGGCATTCTTTCTCTGTGGCATGATTGGTAGGCAGGGAGTAAACAACTTACTGTAAATGGGCCTTATGCCAGCTGGCTTCAAGCAGCATCAAGCTTGTGACTTGCAGTCCGGGTTAGGAAAATGCCTTTTAACTTGTTCATTTCCTCTTCTTTATAAAATGTGAGAAAGGCACAACTGTATTAATTTATTAAATATCTTACAAGATATTTTAAGGCTTATGAGATATATTAGAAATCCCCTGGAAGTTATTAGAACTGATTCATTGGATCTCAATAACTCTAATATGATGAAAAGAAGTTTTAAAAAGAGTCTTAATAATTAAAAGGAATTTCACAAATTGGCTTGTCCCTCACCTTGTTTGATGTACGGGGATATTTGGGAGTTTCTCTGATCTATTTTTAATTTATTTATTGCCACTATTGGGGGACCAGGAGATATTGAGTTACGTGAAAAAAAACCTGAAGATTCTTTCATTAGACAAATTATCTTGGAAAAGGAGGGGGAAAAATCTAACTTTTGTCTCCAGAAATGTATTATATCCAAAGCATTTATTTGAAGATGGTGGATGGTGAACCATTTACCTGCCTAAGCCAGTGGAGTATCAAACAGTGGCGACTACAGAATTCTGTACTATTATAATATTGAAAAACTAGTCAAGACCTAGTGGTTTTCTTAAATCTTACGTTATATGGTTCTGCAACCCAGAAAATGCTGTGCTTAGAGCTTTTTCATAGAATCACATTACTAACTGGAAGGTTTCTAAAGATGCAGATTTTTATTTAAAGGAATTAGAAGATCATACATAAAAGTTCACCTGTAAATTATATGAAGATTGGAATTTTATCCATATTAAAATTTACTTTAAAATTAACAAAAATTAGGGGCTGGGAATGTGGCTCAAGCGGTAGCGCGCTCGCCTGGCATGCGTGCAGCCTGGGTTCGATCCTCAGCACCACATACCAACAAAGATGTTGTGTCTGCCAATAACTAAAAAATTGTGTCTGCCGATAACTAAAAAATAAATATTAAAAATTCTCCTTCTCTCTCTCTCTCTCTCTCTCTCTCTCCTCTCTCACTCTCTCTTTAAAAAAAATTAACAAAAATTAAAATGTTTTAGTCAGCTTTTTCACTGCTGTGACTAAAACCTGACAAGAACAATTTTAGAGGAGGAAATGTTTATTTGAGGGCTCATGATTTCAGAAGTCTCGGTCCATAGACAGTTGGCTCCATTCTTCAGGGCTCATCATGGTAGAAGAGTATGGCAGAGGGAAGCAGTTCACAAGATGATTAAGAAACAGAGACACTCTACTTGTCAGATTAAAAATATAAACCCAAAGGTAGAACCCCAATGACCCACCTCCTCTAGCCACACCCTACCTGCCTTCAGTACCACTCAGTTAATCCTGTCAGGGGATTAATTTGCCGATTGGGGTAAGGTTCTCATAATTCAATCATTATACCTCAGAGCTTTTGGCTAACATGTTACATCCAAACCATAACAGCAGCCTGCCCCCGCCCCCTTTTTTTAAACAAAAGAATGAAATTATTCTTCAGTGAATCTCATCTTGCATGCCCATAATTTAAAGCTTGACTTTTGTGTTTAATTTTTTTTAATTGGCACTTTTTATAAAAGTCAGGTGTTTGAATTGTAGGCCTAGGCTTTGGCATGTAGATTGGGACCAAATAATGGAAGATTTTTATTATCTTGATAAGGGGTTTGAATTTTATTCTAAAGGCAGAAGAGAACCATTATATATTTCAGCCAAGAATTATTTGCTGTCTGCTGTACCTTAGAAATATTACTTTGGCAGTTGTGCACAGGATATATCATATTATTGCTTTGGTTTATTTGGGAAAGAGGAATTCGAGAAGAGAGACTACATAGAATGGTAATGCCAGGCACTCAAGGCCAAGGCCAGAGGGTCCAAAGTTGGAGGACAATCTGTAAAACTTAGCTAAACGCTGTTTCAAAATAGCCTGGTGGCAAAGCATTCCTGGGTTTAATCCCCAGTATTGCAAAAAAAAAAAAAAAAAAAAGAAAAAAAAGAAATTTGTACAAAATTCCACTAGATTTAAAAGCAATTATTTGGATGTTTTTCTGTCAGTAACGCAAAAACATTTGTGGGAAAATATTTACAAAATAGTAAGACCTATTCTCTTTATTTATGTAAAATTCTAAAATTAAGCCATTCAATTTTTTTTTAAAAGAAAAGGTAGTCAAAATTTTCATTAAAAGTATATGTATATAAAAATCTTTGTTAATGGGAGGAATAATTAAATGGATGGATACATGAACGTATGTGTGGGTGGACAGATGGAAGGAAGAAGAGAACCATTATATATTTAAGGACAAGATCTGTACTTGAGTCAAATTCTTTTGGAGATCATTTTCTTTTAAATTTTGAAGAAGATATAAATCTGAGATAAAATGTAAAAATCACCTAGAAGTCAAATATCTTCTATTAATAATTTAGTATTTTGATGTATATCTTCCTAGACATTTTTCTTTTTCTTTTTTTTATTGATTATTTAAAGCATTACATAGCTCATGATATATCATCTTTCATACATTTGACTCAAATTGTGTTTTGAACTCCCATTTTCACCCCAAATACAGATTGCAGAATCACATCTGTTACATATTCACATTTTTACATAATGGCATATTAGTGACTGTTGTATTCTGCTACCTTTCCTATCCCCTACTATCCCCCCTCCCCTCCCCTCCCCTCCCATCACCTCTCTCTACCCAATCTACTGTGACACATTTCTTTATCTCTTTTTTTTCTTCCCCCTCACACCATCATATATGTAATTTTGTGTAACAATGAGGGTCTCCTTCCATCTTCTGTGCAATTCTCCTTCTCCCTCCCATTCCCTCCCACCTCTTGTCCCTGTTTAGTGGTAATCATCTTCTCATGCTCTTCCTCCCCACTCTGTTTTTGAGTCACTCCCTTATATCAGAGAAGATACTCGGCATTTGTTTTTTAGGGATTGGCTAACTTCACTTAGCATAATCTGCTCTAATGCCATCCATTTCCTTGCAAATGCCATGATTTTGTTAATTTTTAGTGCTGAGTAATATTCCATTGTGTATAAATGCCACATTTTTTAAATCCATTCATCTATTGAAGGGCATCTAGGTTGGTTCCACAGTTTAGCTATTGTGAATTGTGCTGTTATGAACATTGTTGTAGCTGTGTCCCTGTGTGATTTTCATTTTTCATGGTAATTATGTCCTAAAAAGTTTCAGCAAATACTAAATCAACAAGTACTAAACCAATGTGTACAGAGGAAATAAAGCGCCTGATTGTAACATTTTTGTCAGTACATTTACTACCAATATGTAACTGGTTTTGTGTTTCTATTTAAAGATACCTTATTAAATATCTGTCATTAATTCATTAACACTGAATTTAAAGGAAGCACCTCTATAAATCATACCTGATCAAAGCTTCTCTAAGACTTACACTTTCTCCTTAAGGTACCTTGTAGCCTTCTTGTCCTTAAGGACACTGGACAACATTTCAGCACTGTGTATGGAGACTATCTTAAATAGCAAATCACCAACCAAGAGCACACATTGCAAAAAATGTGGCACTGATTATATCATTATAGGGATGCTTGTTTACAGTATGAGAGCCCTGAAACAAGAAGACAGTGGTGTTGCTTTGTTTGACCTCAGTTGGGAATGTGCATGTCAGTTCAGACTCCTCCCCTACAATGTGCTTATCTAGAGTAGCACTGCAAGTATTGATTTGGGGCTTAATAAATAAATTTAGCAAGTAGGCAAACTTACAAATATGAAATCCACAAATAGTTAAAATCAGGTCTATAAATTTGATAGTTATGTCTATTTCTAAACCAATAATATAGCATCTTGTTATTTGCTGTTATATTTTACTGTTTCAGTGAGAATTTTTGTAGTCTTATTGGAAGTCTCATTCAAATCTTATAATTGAGACTCTGAAATACGCTACCAGAAAGGTGAATTGATGCTATGATGCAAAATCAACTGATAATTTGCCATCAAAGTTATGGGCTGGAATGATCAAAAAACTTCATAGAGGCCCAGAGATTTGAGATGGCTAGTGAAGAATAACTACCTATATTTTGAGGTAGACCAGAAATATACAATGAACTGAAATTCAGAAGCTTCAGTGGGGGAAAGATTGAAAGCTGATACAGGTCCTTAAAGGAGTAAGAGCATATTCTAGAAAGGCACCCTGTACATTGATAGTGGAGACATATTTTGCTAATGAAAGAAATTTTAATTTTATTCTTTACAAAATAAAGGTATTGGGTCAGGTTATATAAAAGCCGTATTTTCGCAACATTTTTTTTTTTTAACTTTGGTCTTTTTAGTTAATACATGACAGTAAAATATATTTTCACTTACTTATATAGAGTATAACTTCCCATTTTTGTGGCTGTACATGAAGTGGAATTACACTGGTTGTGTATTCATATATGAACATAAGAATGTTATATCCAGTTCATTCTACTGTCCAGTTCATTCTACTGTCTTTTCCATTCCCATCTCTCCTCTCTTCCCCCCACTTACTCCTGTCCAATCTGGTGAACAACCCCCAGCCCCCACCACTGACTATTATGAGTCAGCATCTGAATATCAGAGAACATTTGGTCTTTGATTTTTTGGAATTGGCATATTTCACTTAGCACGGTCTCCAGTTCCATCCATTTACTAGCAAATGCCATAATTTCATTCTTCTTTATGTGAGAACAATATTCCATTGTATATATATACCACATTTTCTTTATCATTCATCTGTTGAAGGGCACCTAGGTTGGCTATTTCGAAATAGCCACACATTTTTATTGGTTCTTTTTAGTTATACATAATAGTAGGATTCATTTTGACATAATTAGAAAATCGTGGAATATAATTTGTTCTCAGTCTCTAGTACTTCCCCTTTCCCTTCCCTCTTCCTTCCCCATTCCTTTTCCTCTACAGATCTCTATGCTATTTAATTAGTTTTTAATGGATGGTGAGATTCACTGTACTATATTCATATGTATACATAGGAAATTAGGTCAGATTCATTCCACTGTCTTTCCTTACCCCATTCTTCCTCCCTTCCCCTTTGTCTACTCTACTGATCTTTCTTCTATTTTCTGCCCCCCTACCCCCAATTTGGATTAGCTTCATCATATCAGAGAAAACATTAGACTTGATTTTTTTCAAACTGGCTTATTCAATAAAGTTCTTCTTCTTTATGGCTGAGTAAATACTCCATTGTGTACATAGACCACATTTTCTTTATCGATTCATCTGATGAAGATTACCTAGGTTGGTTCCATAACTTAGCTATTGTGAATTGTACCAGCTATAAACACTGATGTTGTTGCATCGCTATAGTATGTATGAGCAGCACATTTTTGATAGGATTATTATCTGCCTTCATCAGTGTCATTTCACACAAACATTTATCCCTTGACGTTTAGTTTGGTATAAATGCCTTCAATAGGAATATGATTGAACATTCTTGATTAGGGAGACTAGAGGGCCTTTTTAGGCTCAAATTCTTAGGAAGCAAAAGATAACACCTAAAATAACTTTTGGCTCTCCATGTCTATGTATAGGAAAATCCAATAAGTACCTGTCTACACACTTGAATATGCATTAGAAATGTCATGAAATTGAAATGGGATTTATAAATGAAAAAGGCTTTTTACTCTTCCTTAGTGAGACACCCTCTTAAAATAATTAATATAAGTTTTGGGGTCTCAAAGTAATGGCACTGGCTTAGTTATAAATTTGCAGGTGCAATTTTTTCCTCCTTTATTCACTCATCTCTTAAAAAGGGGGAATAGGTAATACTGGCTCAGGTTTTAGTTCTTACAAATTTTAGTAAGTGTAACTTGTAAAAATGTTACAGATTGTGTTTCTTTTGGAACATGAGAATATATTCAAATTTAGTTTCTACTTTTTAATTTGGCAAAACAATCCAAAAAAACTGTAATAAGATAATTGTAAAAAAATTTTTGGTGTATTTTTGAGCATGTGGATATTTGACATTTTAAATACTGTTAACCTTTAAGCATTCATAAAAGAGAGGGGGCAAGGAGGAAACTGTTTGTTATAAAGAATCATGCTCTCTCTCTGAGGAGGGGTTTCCTTTATAGTGCTAATTATTAGAGCCTGTACGGGAAATCATAAAACACAGTGCACATATAAAGGCACACTCTTATTGCTGTGTTAGTAATATCAAAAATCAGTTTTGAATAGCCTTGTTACATTCACTGTTTCTGGCAAGCAATCTTGAATTTTCAAGGAATCTTATTTGATTTTCTGCTTATGAAGAAAATGTGTCACTCCTTATTCTAAACCAAGGAACTATTTGCTATGTTTTGTTTCTGAATCAGCTAATGTGTCATAAGAAATTTAAAAGTATAGCTGTGTTAAGTTTTTGAAGTCCTAATCATTCCAGTTTTGCTGTTATAGTGTATTGACATCTTTTTAAGAATATTTTAGCCATAGCTGGGACTTGAAATTTGTTTCAGTGGTGGTCTTTTCCTTGCAAACCAGAGATCATTCAAAATTGGGAAATTTTAATTTGCTATTTTATAGTAACAGAAAAATTCAGTTTCTTACATATTCAGGCCTCTAGTGCTGTTGTTTAATTAATTTAATAATCATAGATAAAAACATCATAAACTAAACTGGGGATAAAGTGCTATTTTATTAAATAGCTGGGATAGAAACCCATTTTCCTCTTCTGTCCTGTCTCATCTTTTTTCTGGAGTCTACTCTATGTTTTGCCTTAGAAGAGATATTACCAGAAGAGGGTCCCCAGGAATTCCCAGAGAAAAGGGAAACTAGACCTAGGACAAGTGATGCCCCAATATGTACAGGACAGAAATATAAATTGACACATGTCAGTAGAAGCACAAATTTATTTAGGAAAGCATGGAATATACATTGAAGGGAGAATGTGGGCCATCTCAAGACTGAGAGACCTGTTTGGGGGGGGGGAGGGTTTCTTGGCTCCTCTTTTAAAAAGAAAACTTTGTAATCAGTGGGTAGGGGGAGGCAAGTAGAGATGAATGACATCAGCTTGGTCATCAAAAGACAGTTTATGGTGATCTGGTTGTTCTCAGGATTCTTAAGCTGATATCTGAACAACAGGTAATGCTAGAAAGTCCCATAAATTATAGGTTCCTTAAAATATTGTGTCTCTTTATTAATCTATTTATTGGTGGGCTAATTAATAGTATACAATATAATTTTCATAAATGGGTGAATTTATGATAACTTAAAGATTTATAGATTTCCCAGAAATTTGGGAGTGACAGGGTATTGGTGGGAGTATTGGATATTTTGATCATAGCAACCCAAAAACTAACTAAAATAGTTACTACTATAATTCTCTATGTTGTTCATCCCGGGTTGTTTGCCTTCCCGTATCTGAGTCACAGCATCATGAATGCTAGATCTGAAAGAATCCTGACAAAACGTTTGATCAGGTCCAGCATCCTGCCTGCTGACCACTGCAAGCTAAGTGGCTTTATGTGTAAGTCAGAGAAGTCATCCAAGAAAGCTCTATTGAGTTGATGATAGTCATCCAGTGAATTAATAGTAGGAGGACATCTGGAATCCTGCTAGTTGTGCATTGCTGGGGATGGGGGAATGCTTTTAATTTAAATACTGTGCCATTCTAAATGTGAAAATGCAGTATTAACATCATGTTACTAAGATTGTTACCTTCCCTAGATGCCATCTTACATTTATACCTATGACTTACCAGATCATTTGGAACCTGCACTGGATTGCATTTTCTACTGTTCTTTAGGATATTATCCGTCCTCTTTTGTTGTCTTTAAGTTTCCCCAAAAGAATTGTACTCTTTGTACCAGGAGACTTTTGTACATGCTATCTTCTCTTCCTCAACCCCCTCCCCCATTTGCTCTTCCATTTCTTAGCACTGATGCCATCTTCTCCAGGAAGACTTCCTTAACACCTCTACTTAAAGGTCCTTCCACATTCTCTCCCAAGACAGCAGAAATCACAATGTATACAACTTTCCATTTAAAAACAAAATTTATCTTACTAGTTACAAGTCTGCCTTCCTAGTTGTAATTACATTCCTAAATACAGAGCACATTGCCTGATTCCTGGTTAAGAACTCAAAATCAGTTTTCCTTGCATTCTGACTCAGCACTCGCTCAAGATTTTCTAATTTTATCATAAAATATCTCCTTCTGTTGGGTTCTGGGAACCTTTTCCCATACTGACATGAAAATTTTTCATGACCTTCCCAACTTGTCTTTGAAAGTTGACTTGTCAAATATATCTCCATGGTAAATGTTACCAATGTATCATCAACATGGAGAACAACAATATAGTGAACCAAAAAAAAAAAAAAAATAGAAGAAGAAAACTCCTTAACTAAAAGTCTGAGAATCTAATTTTTCATTCTTAGCCTTGGCCTGCCTTCCTCCTAAACCTGTTTCCTTATCTTTAAAATGGGGATATTAATAGAACCCATTTTCAGAGATGTTGCTAAATGTTACTTTGCCTACCAAATAGCAAGTGAGAGAGTCAATTCACTATAGCGCTATCAAAAAATGAACAGATAAGTTTCCAAAGTCCCCCTCACCTCACCCCCATCTGAAACTCTCTCATGTCACTTTTTTGTTATTTATACTGCTTTAACTATGGCTGTCCTGGATTTCTGTTAAAGGTCTGAGAAACCAATTTATCATTTTGAACATGGCATCAGTAAAATAGCTGATGACCTAACAACTGTGTCATCCTGGACAAACATCAAATGGATATGAGCCAGGACATGATGTGATGAAATATATTCATTCTCCGTTCTTCTCTGTTTCTTCCTATAAAAACTCTATTGATGTCAAGCTCATAGCACTAACATCAGTTCAATTCATAATAAAAATTTCGAGCATTTGCATATGTTATCTGTTGCAAATGAAATAATTCTATATTCTGCCAAAATTTATTTGAAATGTCTTTTCTTTCCCAGGGATTCTACTTTAATAATCAAAACATAATACTTGTCTAAGAATATTTTAAGAACAACTTCAGCTTTCTGAATGCAAAAATAAATAAATAAATAACTGAACATCTAGAAGACTTGTGTTTGAAAGGGATACTACAGTTGGATTAGTTGTGAGCCATGTATACAGATGTCTCTGAAAAGACCAGTTTGGTGAAAATATATATATATATTTTTTTGTTTTGTTTTGTCATTTTTTTTATTGGCATTCTAGTTGCTGAGTGATGAATTTTGTTTTCAACTTTTCTTCCCCAAATCACTATTGTTTCAATGACTACATAAGTACAGCATCTCCTTTTGCTATAAGCCATTTACTATCAATATTAAAAAGCTCTTAGCTGGGCATGATGATACATATCCTTACTCCCAGCTGCTAGGGAGACTGAGGCAGGAGAATTGCAAATTTCAGGCCAGCTTGGGCAACTTAGCAAGATCCTGCTTCAAAATTACATTAAAAAGGGGCTGGTGATGTAGCTGTGTGGTAGAGTGCTTATCTGGAATGTGCCAGGCCCTGAGTTCAAACCTTGATACCCTCTCCCCAGACACATACACAAACTACTCAAATGAGGACCTCATAAATTAAAAAATGCCTCTGATTCTGATTTAACAGATTCAACCAAGTCTTTGGCAAAAGGAAATTTCCTTTGTTTTTCTTTAACATTCCTTTATCCTATTATTCATTCTTAATTTGGCGCTGCGACTTGAATATGTTAATACTTTAGGCTTCTGACTAAATCAAGTACTATAAGATAGTCATTCTGAAACTACAGCCATTAATCAAACATCTGAAAGGAGAGTTTTGTGTTATGCCCACAGACTGAAGAACTGATTCAGATTTATTGGCTGAGCTGCCTTTATTATTTGTACTTAATTCCTAGTACTCAAAAAACATTTAGTAAATGAATGAATACATTTTTTAAAATTAGTGTCATGTTTCAACAGATAAATAGCCCTCCCTTCAAAAGAAGGTAGGGCCAAGGTTTAAGCTCTTTGCATTTTCATATATACTTTATAAGTAATTCTAAACATACACAAAAAGCCTGCTGGGATTATGACTGATATTTTCTTGAATTTATAGGTTGATAGGGGGATAAGAGAGAACTATATTGAGCCTTCCAATCTAGGAACATTGTATATCCCTCCATTTAGTTAGATCTCTTTAAGTTTCCTTCGGCAATGTTGACACTATTTTTTTTTCTTTAGAGCTCCTGCAAGTCTTTTTTTAAAAAACTGTGTGTTTTCTTACAATTATAAATGTTTACTTATTTTAAATTTCATTTTCTAATAGTTTGTTGCAACAGAAACAGAGTTGAATTATATATCTGTATCCTTACAGGCTATAAAGAAAAATAGCTTCTAGTTTTGAAGCAGAGATCAAAATAGACAGAAGACTCCATCTTGGAAGAAAAAGAAAATATGCAGAGAGAAGGAAACTTCCTCCAAACCTATTTATGTTCTCAGAGATATGAAAATACCACTTTTATCCCATAAGAATGAAGTTGGGTTTTTTTTAAAACTAAAGAAATTAATCAAAACTGAAAATAAAACTGGACTCTTGGAAAGTAAAGGGAACTATAGCATAAACAAAAGGCTTAAAAAAAGTGAGAGACAGTGTCTCAGAAATAAGAACAAAGAGACGGAAAATGGGAGGGGGGGCAGGGGGAGAAAGAGGGAAAAATCTAGGTAATTCAAGAGAGAGAAAATGCACCCAACAAATGGAACAGACACCATCAAAATTGGAATAAGGGAGATAATGTAGGGACTTATCTGCATTTCCTATTTTTAATTTTTTATAATTTTGCTATGAAACAATGCATACATACATTGTACTAAACAAAACACATGTATGTACAATTTAATGAATAATTATAAAGCTAGCTAGCTATCAACCAGAGCAAGAAAGAGAACACTGCCAGTACCTTGAAGGCCTCTAGCGTGATTTTTACAGGGTTACAATCATATTTTACCTCCTCCTCCCCAGAAATAACCATTATATTAACAAATGATAATTATTTTCTTGCTTTTCTTACTATATATATATATATATATATATATATATATATATATATATATATATAATCTTTAATCAAAATAGCTTATTATGTTTGAGTTTCATGAATATATTTGTATGAACTTATATTCACAGAATATGTACTATTTATTCATCCATGTTATATGTAGCCTGTTCATTTCTTTATAGAATTATATCCTCAGAGATAAGAAGATACATGGATTCTTACCTATTTTACCATTACAATTATTTGACTAGCTTCCAATTTGGTTTACTATGAACAATGCTACTACTAACTTTCTTATACATTTTACTATGTATGGAAATTAATTTCTTTATAAGTATAATGGTTTAGTAGTGGAACTGCTAAATCATAGAATATTCTCTGTCTTTGACTTGACTGGATAATGCCAAACTGTCTTCCCAAATAATGTGCCCTTAAACTCAGACACTTCTTATTGTCAAATATTTAATTTTTGCCAGTCTGGTAAGTGTCTAAAGAAATTTCATTGTGCATTTATTGCATTTCCTTGATGACTAATGAGTTTGAATAATTTTTCATGTTTATTAGCTAATTGGAGTTCCTATTTTGCAAAGTCTTTGTATACAGGTTCTTTCCCATGTATTTTTATAGTGGGTTTTACATCCTTTCAATTGAAACTTAAGTTTGCCTAAATATGTAAATATTTTCAAGCACAAGTAGCTGGGTGCTTTCTTTAAACTCAGCTTAATTTTTTTATCATTTCATTGACTCACTGGTGCTTTTAAAAAGGAGATCTTTAAAACATACATTTTATATAACATTTTAGTTTATAGCAAATGGATTGTCACCCATTGTCTTCCATTTCTTTAAAAAAAATTGTACATTTTTTTCCATACTAACTTTGCTTTTCCTCCTAGAAACTCAAAAGACCCCAGAAACCCCACAGTCCTTGATGATCTGTTTTTTTTTTTTTACCCTATAGACCATTGTTGGTATTTTCTCTCATTGTTAAAGTCATAAACTTCTAAGATTAAAAATAAATGCTATTCTTTGATTTTACAGGGTTCTGGAAAGAGCTAAACTAAATGCATGTATTAAATATAACATATTTAGCCAAAACCATATTCAGCTAGTCGTTTGATTATCAGTTTCCATAAACTTCAAACAGTAATGTGGCTAAAAGTAGTAGCATGTATGCACTACTAAGAGGTATACACATCATACATTATACTATTGGTCTGAAATATTTTAAAAATCTGATTTAAAATTAGGGTTTTATAGATATATCCACAGAGAATTAAGTGTTAACAGAAACTTTTTTATTATAAGAGAGATAAACATCCCAAAAGAGAAATGGGCATTTTTTTAATCAATTTACAATTCACCTGATTTGTTTTGTTAGAAGCAAATATGGCATAATGCACTTACTTGGCCGACTTCCCTGGAACAGGTAGGATGGTACATATAAAAAACCTTTGAACTGTCCCATTGGCTATCCTTGCCTTTCTAGAAATTTAACTTAAGGAAATAACCAAACATGTTCACAAATGTGTCTTCAGTGGTACTTGAAATAGTGAAAAAAAAAATGACTAGTAATGGGAGTAAGTTTATAGCCACATTCTTTGCAATCATTGAAGAATCGTGTAATGAAAGATTATCTATTAACATAGGAAGTTTTCTCAAAACCTTAAGTAAACAAATGAGCAGTGCTTTACATGTAAAGAGTGAGGTACAAAGCAGTCATCTATTGTGTTATTTTTGAAAGATGCAAAATTTTTGAAAGATGAAGGCTATATATGGAAATGTTTGCTGGTTTTCTCAGAACTGTGATAGTTTTATTTTCTGGTTCAATTTTTTGGTGTTTTCTAAATTTCCTATTAATAATTTGTATAATTTAAAAATGTATTTGGCTTGATTTGGCAAGTTATTTTTATTATATCTACTTGTATTTCTAAATAATTTTAACTCATTTAGTATTTCTAAATAAGTTTGAAGTAATAATCTTGTGGTAGATTATGGATCAGATGTAAGTAAATGAGCCAGGACAAAGTATTTTGAGTTTTAGGATATGGTAATGAGTTTTCCTCAATGTGAAGATTATAGCTGAATGAAGTTTATTCAGTTTTTGAGTGAAAAATGGGGCAAGCATACAGTTGGAATTCCCTTGACATTACCACTCTACTGAATATGAAGCTATTGATGCTAGAAAGAGTAGCAAAATGTTTGTTATCTAAGGTAGGATCCTGTAGCTCAAAAATACAGTCAACCAATCATTTCAGTTGCCCACTATTACTGTGTAAGTTTACTTAAGTCACTGTTTCTCATCCTTTTCAGGTTGAGGGTTTATGGTGCACTTCAGAAATAATAACAACTTTTCCTTTATATTATTTTGTATTCTTTGGGGCACTGTGAGAAAATTTGAAAATTTTAAGCTCACATGTTTCTCAGATACTATTCACGCTTTAATCTTATTTTGGAGTGGGGCAAGCTGCCTAAGAGAAAATTTTCCTAACCACCTGCATTGTAATTTTAAGATTTCCTTCTTTCTATTGCTCTTTCTACTCTTTAATTCTTACAGCTCAGATGTTGTGATCCAGGGTTTATGGTTCTTACAGAAAGTGATGGATAAGTAAAAGACAAAGTAAACACTCAAGCTGTCATAATAATCAATATAGCTACACCCATGCACTAATGTCCATATATCAAGTAACATTCCATATTGTGATGTTTTAATGTTTTGAACACTTGTCAGCTTTCTGTATTAAAGATAATGTGGAGAATCACTTACCAACGATGAAACTGTCTAGAGCTGCCAGCTGTTTATACTACAAATTAATGACTTGTCTTTAAAATATCAAATTTTGTGATTCATGTTTTACTATGGATGTAATTCTTAGTTGTATTTAATTATTTGAATTTTGAAGCATTTTGAGGTGATGATTTTGTTAAAAGTAACAAAATTTAAATTTTGCCAAAGTAATTTTTTAACTTAAGTTGGAGCTGTTGGGAGTGTCCAGTCAGCAGTGTGGTCATCAGCAGGTTGTTTCATGAATGCACAACTAACTGCTTACATAAGAAAGTTTGAAAACATTTTTGGAAAAAATTTTCTAATGGCTAGTATTCACAGTCTACGCTTTTTTTAGGAATGGATTTATTTGATTTAATTAAAGGTGATTTTTTAATCCTTTATTGAAGATAAAAACTTGGACAGAGCTTTTAAAACAAATTTGTTTTAAGAGAAAATTATACATTTTCATTATTTTAGAAAAAAAATTTTAACCTTTTCTTTGATATGTGGTCTCATTATTTGGTTATAAAATGTTTATCAGTTTCAAAGCTTCCAGATTGTATGTTTCCAATCCTGTACTAGTCACTATTTATTCTTTCTTCAAAAAATGCTGCCTGTGCCCTTGTAATTTTTATACTCTGAAGAGTATGTTATAAAACAAAAATCACATAATCACTTGCTTTAAGGTTTCTTTTCCATTCACATATGATTTCTAAAATGTTAGCAAACAACCATTTTGGAAGAAACACAAGTTACTTTTCTAGTGAATGGTCCAAAATGAACGATAACAATTTGGACTTATTTGGATTCAGAAACACAAAACTTATTTTCTGTTGCTAAATTTGCACAAGTGAAACTACATGGTAGTTTATATTGCTTATTACTGTTTATAATTTAGTTATTAAAAATGTATGTGGACAAATATATGTAAATCATGTGAAATATGTAATGCCTTATAGTACATTGTTTTTTCAGTCTGTTTTGATTACTGTGTGATATACCAAGTCTTTACCAGATTGCAGGAAAATTCTTTGAGAACACACACACTTTTTTTTTTAATGTAGGGTAACTGAATGGTAAGTATTGTTGAAATGTGTCAATTTGTTACCCATAATCCTATATTAGGTATCATTTGACCTTAGTTTCTGATAAAGGACTTCTAATATCTTATAACTGTTATAATTTTAATATTGTTGTATTTTAACCTACCATACAGTTAGAAAGCCAAAAGTTTGTTAATTAAAACTTTGCCTCTTTAATGATACATTCATATTGGGTCCTGGGATTAGTTTTCTAATTGCTGAGTCTTAGTTTCTGCATCTGTCAAATGGGATTGATGGCATCTACTTTCAGAACAGTAATGGGGATTATAGAATATGTCTACCAAGCACCTAATACAGAAACATGCGAAATAAATGGTATAAATGATTATACAATCAAGTTGAATATATAAATTATGGTACTTAGTGCCCTTTAAATTGAATAACTAGAAATGTTTTGGCTTTATCAATCCATTCAACATTAGTTGGTATGTTAATTTATCTCATAGTTTTTTTTATTTGATAGTTATAAATCTTATATCTAAAAAACTGATAATGTAGCTAGACATCTCCCTTCTATTTGAGGCTTTAACTGTTAAGAAATTTCCAAAATAGTGCAGAAATACTATCCATATCATATATGCCCAACTATAGGTACTTTAGAAACAATGCATAAAAATTAAATGCATCCCCCAAAATTCTAGGGACTAATACATTTGGTCAAGCATATAGTGTATTTCAAAGCTCCTCTAAGAGCAGAGATGGTATGTTATGAATATACAAAATGTCCCTATTTCCACCTTAATACTTTTGATATGTGGTCTCTACTTAATTTAGTATTTTAATAACTTTTAAAGCAATTTTAAATGCCAATATGTTAAGCTAGAATTTAAGTTGACATAATAAGGATTTAAAAATAGAAATAATCTTAGATAATTTCATATCTATTAATTATTGATGATTTCTATTCCATTGTGATATCAAATATAGTCAGATAAAGGAAAAGTAGAAATTAGTTTTGATAAGTTTAACTTTGCCTTAAGACTCCTGATGACCATCCTAATCTTTTAAAAACTTCATCAAGCTTTTAATGGCTAATATCCTGCAGGCTCCTTTTCAATCTAATAGTGACCATTGCTAATGTTTTCACTATTGATTAAATATTTTAAGTTATTTCCTTAAATTGTTTCAGTGAGCATTTAGGAGGCTTTTTTCTCCTTTTATACTAATGTAAATATGAATATAGACAGACTACTCTTCTGCATTTCCTTTTGTTCTTATAAACATCTTTATGAAACTCAGGAACTGGACTAATTGTGTAATATGAGATACACATTATTAGTTTGTGGCACATTTAAAAATTTAGTCAAATGCAGACTGTTTCACAATTTTAAGGCAACTAACTGTTTTTACTTATTTGATCTGTTCTGACAACCCTTACTTAGGCAAAGCTTTTCCAAATCATGATTGGAAATAGGGACAGGAAACTTGTTACTACTTTGCTTTGTCAATGAGATATCAACCTTCAGCCCACCAAGTAGAAGACATTGTTTCTCAACTTGAAGACCTGGATATACCTCAGCTTCTCAGTTCTGACACTTTGTATCAAACAGAGGAAGTAGAAAAAGGTTAAGAATGTTGATTTTGGCATCAGAAAGTCTGAATCCTGATTTCACTAATTATACCACTTTAGGCATGTCAACTTTTTTAAATCTATTGAAATAGTGCCCACATCATTGGACTATGGAGAGGATTGAATGGGATGATCATATAAAGAATGAGCTCATATAGAAGTGCCTAGTAGTGGCAAGGCAACACTATATTCTGGATATAATCTTTTATTTGTTCCTTTTGGGGGGGGATTTAACTTTATATAAACACTTAGCACATTAGCTGCTTTACATTGTTTTGATGAAGATATCGTGTATCAATACTCTAAATAAAATAATCATAACATATACTGAACCCTATTGAAGACGGTGGTGGTATGAAGAGGCCCAAGAAATGGGTCCTACCTAAAAGGAGTTAACTGGAAGAAACAGAATACTTCATACATCTAAAGGTCATATAAGATCACTGGTGTAAAGTGTGCTACATGGCAATATTTGAGAGAATCGAGAAGCTGATATAAATAAAATACCATGGTAGACAGTTCAGGCTAAGGGAATGTATTTAGTAAAAGCTCCCAGGAAATACATTAAACATAGTATGCACTTTGTATATATTTGTAGAATACAGGATTCCTGAAATGATAAACAAATGGTTTGTAGAAAGACATACAAATGGAGAAAGCAAGATGAACCAGATTGTGAACAGTATTGTACTATGTACAGTGAAGAAGCCTCTGAGGTTTTTAATCATGATGGGGAAAGCATTTAGCATATGGAGTAGAATGTGAAGAGAACAAATTGAGGCTAGGAAATCTTCCTAGGAAATAGTATGAACTATTGGAGTGGTTAGACAAAGGAGCAAGGGAAGACATGCATTAAGAGGTGGCAATCAGAGTAGACAGGAAGGAAATGTATATGACAGTGTTATACGAGAAATATGTAGAGTATGGGAGTGTTGGAATTGGCACAATCTCTGCGTTTTTAAGCCTGGGTTATTAAGCATAGGAAATAAACTTCAAATCTTTCTTCAAAATTAAAAACAAGTTACTGCCATACTTCAGATAGAAATGAGTAGCATTTCAGGGATATGTGGTATATAGAGATGTAAGAAGACAATAAGCATTGTCTCCAACATGTTTTTGCCTTCTTTGAGGATGTCACATTTCTAGATCTGTATGTGCCAAACCATATATTATTCTTGTATATTTTTAAGAGTGAAGAAGCACCACATGGAAACAAAAGTAGGTCTTCCTTCATTGTAGAAATAACCATATAAAACACATGAAAAAGTTTTTCTACTCATTGCTCTTGCCACACTATTTGCAACTTCAGTGCTCTTCCTTAAACTTCATGCTTCCTAATGCAGGCTGAGTAAACAGAACTGAGAACACACAGCCTCAGGAGAGAGTGCTTGAGGTCTTGATTTATATTTTCCTCCATCTTGGGCACTCAATTAGAAGAGTGAAGGATTGACACAGCTGTTAGGAACTAAGTTACCTAGCATAATGGCCAAAGTTAGGAGTTATTCTTCTATTGACAAATGAAACACATTAGACTTTAGGAAGTATTGATAAGGTGACCATATTCCCTCATATAAATAGATAGAACAAATGAGCCCTTCACAGTTAATCATTCCCCACTTTTTCACCCATAAATCCAACTTTAAATATATGGCCAGCTAATTTGGAGTTTATTGAAACTAAGTCCAGACATAAGTGACAAACCACTGGTGTCTTAGAGGTCTGAAAAAATGCATCTCCCCCTTTACTCATCTGTTACTGAAAATTCCTTTGGTCTATTACTGAACAGGCTTTGTTGCTGTAACTCCCTGCTTAAGATAAGTGAGTATAAATAATGAATAGAGCCAGGTGCACACCTGTAATCCCAGTGGTTCAGGAGGCTGAGGCAGGAGGATTGCAAGTTCAAAGCCAGCCTCAGCAAAAGCAAGGCTGCTAAGCAACTCAGTGAAACTCTGTCTCTAAATAAAATACAAAATAGGGCTGATGATGTGGTTCAGTGGTTGAGTGCAGGTAAATTCAATCCCAGGTACCCAAATAAATAAATAAATAAATATAGGATAATTTGGAGAAATTGTCTTAATCTGTACCTAAAATTGAAACCTCTTTCAGTAAAACGCAAACCAAACAGAATAATCGGTTTTTCTTTGGTTTGCTGAATTAAGTTAAAATGGATTCTGCTCAAATCACATAACAGAAATATTGTGAAAGTCTTCCCATTTTTGTATTTTATTTTAAAACTATTCCACAGCTTATTTTCAAACAAATCAGTAAACCTTTGGCTAAAGCAAAGATAAATGGGCAGTCAGAAAATACAGTCACCCTGGTGTGTGCAACTAAGTATTTACATTTTTCCTAATGAACACAGATAAGAAAAGTGCAGGTGACTTTAATATGTAAAAGCCACCTTTTAGTGCTAGCCCTAAAGGGAAAAATAAAATTAGTGATTCAAGCTAATCCTATCATTGATAACTAGGCCTGGATAGTTCCTAGCCTCGGCTGTGTTTTGAATCTCTCTTTGTCTTTTTAGACTTGTCTTCAATCAAAGACTATTTAGGTCTGCTTCAATAGAGCAGTTGTTCTATTTTTAAAGTGTTTAGAAGGTTCAGAAATGTTTTTGGTCCTCTTTATTTTACACTGTATGTTGCATAAGGTTTATGCAAAGGTTTCTCAAATCTCGAGACTACTGACATTTGATACTGGATAATTCTTTGGGGGGTATCCTGTTCATGTAGGATATTCAGCAGCACCCCTGGTCTTTTATCACTAGAAGTCAGAAGCATTTCCCCAGTTGCGACAACCAAAAGTGTCTCCAGATATTGCCAGGTATCCCCTGGGAAGCAAAACTGCTCCCTGTTGAGCTTATGGTATTTGGTTGAAAACTGACAAACCAGTAAGAGTACACCTATTCCATTTGTAGTTGTTAAAAATTAATCTAGTTACAGCAACTGTATTTCTAAGATTTTTCCCATGTTAATGCTTGCTTTCTACACTTGATCTTAGCCAAAAGGCCAAGAAGTGATAATGCTTGCTTTCTAAGATAATATCCTTTTTGCTTTTTTTTTTCAATTGGACTGCTTGCATGCATTGAAAAGTTGATTAAACTTTCTTAAATTGAAGGCTAAGCCAGCCACACCGTTTAAGTTTACAAAAGTTTAGCATCTGTCCCTTTTTCTGTGAAGAAACACTTCAAAATTTAATAAGCAATGGTGTATCCTTTTGCTAGGTACATTAACATCACCATTTAGAAATAGGGCAATTGAGAATTTAGAAACATTACAACATCACCAAGCTACTATACTGCAGTTACGTTATGAATTCTAGTGTCTGTCTGATTTAGAATCCACAATCCAAATTCTCCATAACAGCAATTTGGTTTGCTGAATTAAGTTAAAATGTATTCTGCTTAAATCACATAACAGAAATATTGTCAAAGTCTGTGGACCCCAAAAGTCCCCAACACCTTTTCAGACTATTTTTGTGGTAATATATAGTTTATTTGCCCTTTCACAGATTTGATATTTGCACTGATGGTACAAAAACAAAGAGGAATAAAGCTGCTGGTGGCGTAGTGTTATAGTACTTTTTGTATCTATTGCCATGAACTCACAGTTAAAACCAAAAATAAATCCCACTTAATTCTGTGAGGAAGTAAAATATTATTAATTCTGTTCAATCTCACCACATGCGTGCATGTGTCTTTTAATATCTATAAGACAAAATGGAAAGATGCATAAAACACTAATGCTGCATCTACCATTTGATGGTTGTCTCAAAGAAAACAATGTAGGATTATTTAAGTTGCACAGGCCACTTTCTGTCATAGAATATTATGAGAGATAAGTTATGGTTTTTAGCCTGGGGTATTTGGCAGATGTTTCTCAAAAATGCTTAAAGCAAACTTGATGGATACTGGTTGCCAGTTGATCACATACAGGTTTCAAAGAAAAAAAAAAAGAATTTGGGAGGACTTAAGACTTATCTGCCCTAAGAGCTTGATAATTGTGACTTTTATATAATCAATGGTGTTGATATTTAGAAGCTCTGCAAAACTCAATAAATTACTGTTTTCCAAATTACTAATGTCTGATACATGTTGAACATCCCTAAATCCAAAAAGTCTTAAATCTGAATGCTCCAAAATCCAAAGCTTTTTTAAGCACTGACATGACATTAAAAAATCTTTCAGACTTTTGAATTAGGATCCCAATAAAATGTATGCAAACACTCCAAAATCCAAAAGGTCCAATATTTGAAACTCTTTTGATCACAAGTATTTCGGATAATGCAACAAGAGTTACCATTACCAAAAAATTCCTTGAGATGACTTCAGATTCCACTTTTAAATATTAACTATTACAAATCTGCATTGCTGAATCTTGGTATAGTATCAAAAAAGAATATCTATAATTACCTGAACTTAAGCTTCTGGATGACCATCCACTCTTCCTGGGCTCACAGAGAAGGCCTATAGTACTTCTCTTTCCTTGGCATCTTCTAGCATGGAAGTGGGGAGGGACTGGGGGGAAAGAAAGAGAATCCCTAGGGTTATTAGTATAGAGACCTACTTGGTGTTTGACAGTCACCAAGTATACACCAGTGCTTTATATGACTAATATTTCATAGTCCACACAACCCCTGCCCCTAATAAGGGAACAGACTCAAAAAAGGCTCAATCAGCTAGCCCTTGTCACACAGCTAGTAGAGCACTGAAGTTGGGATTTGACCCCAGTTTTGTCTATAAGGCTGATTGCCTTCCTAGTAGTTCCATGGCTCAGTTGAAAAATAACTCTGCTACTCCTTCCTATATTAAAGTTTCAAAGTTCACTGTAATTTCAAGAATGCATTTTCATGTATCATGTAGCTTCTATACCTTCATAGTGCCTGACATTCAGGCATCAGGAACTGTCTGCTAAATGAATGGGTATAATTTATTTGTACATTTGACGTGCTTCTTATGGTATATGATTAACTTTCATAATCTATCTATGACTGTTTCACCCATGGTCCACTTTACATCAATTACTTTTCTTAAAAAAAAAAAAAGGAAAAAAACATGTATTTTCCGTCTCTCTTAACACATGATTTGCCTTTCTGACTGGGAATCAACAGATATTTTTTCCTACAGCTTTTCACTTAAAAAGCAAGCACCCAGGGTATAGTCAGTTCAAAATGGAACCTCTCAGTATCTTCAAAATGTGTGGAAGAGCTGTAAGCACACACCAAGCAATCAATAACTATTATAGATGATGATGCCCTTAAGACCAGGACATTTTAGCTTTCCCATTCAAAAGGTGTGAAATATTCACTGTTACTATGGTACCTATAATTTCTTTCTTCTGTGGCATCTTATTAAAAGACATCAATTCCATATGGTTTTCCCTAGAGTACTAGTCATTTTGTTGTACCCTAGGCCTTTTAGCAATATCATCGCAAATAACATTTGCAACTGAATGTCATTTTGTACTCATCCATTTCTTCCAATGGTGTTCAGTATAGGCCATCATAGTCCTCATATTTGTGTGACAAAAACTAATTTTTCCATTGAAGTTTGTGGTACAGTTGGCAGCTTTCCATGTATTCAGTTCTTATCTGATTTAGCCCAGAATGACTGCCTGAAGAAGCTAAAAGCATGAGTGTGGTTCCAGATTATTAGCTACTATACGAAAGTCCACTTGTTCAATTATTTTCCCTTCTGAGATCTGTAGCTCAGTTGAGAGGTCTATCCCTGTTTTACATATCTTCTAATTTATGTGATAATTATTTGGGGAATACTGTCCTAGGTTTTAGACTTTGTAATACTTACCTTTCACTTACATAGTGCTTTTATTTGTAAAATTGTTGCACTGAAAGAGAAGAATGAACATATATTAATTGCCAGCTTGATGTAGAAACTTATGTTCTAGACTTTCTATATGTTGTTTTACAACGCACAGATGATGTCTTCACCAGTTTACTGATGAGGAAACTGAGGCTCAAAGTAGTAAAGTCACACAAGCTATGCTGTAGTATAACTAGGATCTGAAACATGTCAGTTTAATTACAAATGAGCAAACACCTGCCATTGCCTGCATTATCTCTTTTTTAATATATATATATTTTTTTTGGTTACAGATAGACACATCACTTTCATTTATTTTTACGTAGTGCTGAGGATCAAACCTAGTGCCTCACATAGGCTAGGTAAGCACTCCACCACTGAGCCACAACCCCAGCCCTGTATGACTTCTTCTAGAGACTTTGACATTCTTTTCACAGGGTCACTCAAAGGATAAATGAGATTGTATTCATGGAAGTGTTCTAAAACTACAAAGTACTACCAAACACTATTTAAAATTGAAACATACACATATATGTGTGCACATGTGCTTAACTTGGTGCAGAAAACGTTACAGAACTAACCTTTCATATTTTTAAAACTTTAAACAATGCACTTATTTTCCATAAGCTAAATATACAAGCAAATGGTTGGTCCCTAAAAATAGATGTCAGGTGATAGAAATTGGCTGGGCAGTAATAAGAGCATCTTTAGAACAGAAGCCAGGGAAGTTTTTGCTTCCCCAACACATTGCTGCTCTAGTTCACTCGCTCCAGGACCTTCCAACTTCTCTGTAAAACTCTGGCCCAGAGCAACTCCATTAGTCACAAGTTTCCATTAATCTGGGTAGCTTGTGCCAGACCTACAGCAGAGTCACTTCAGGTTATTCTCTTCTAACACAAACTTTTTTAAATTGGTTGTTTTTAGTCATATATGACAATAGAATCCATTTTAATATAATTAAAAAAGCATGGAATGGATCTTGTTCTAATTCAGTCCCCAGTACCACCCCTAGTCCTATCACTTGCTCCTTTCCCTTTATTCTAACTATGGGTAACTGGCAGAAGTTCAATATTTTTAAATTAATTTCTTATAGATGTACATGATGGTGAGATTCACTGTGATTTATTCATATACGTACATAGGAATGTTATGTCAAATTTATTCCACTGTCCTTCCTTATCCCTACCTTCTCCCTTCCCTTCATTCACCTTGGTCTCTTCCACTAATCTTCTTTTTTATTTTTATCTCTTCCACTTTTTGTAGGTTAGCTTTCACATATTAGAGAAAACATTTGACCTTTGGCTTTGGGGGACTGGCTTATTTCACTTAGCATAATAGTCTCCTCTCCAGATCCATCCACTTAACCAGCAAATGTCATAAAGTCACTCTTATTTATGGCTGAGTAATACTCCATTGTGTACAGATACCACATTTTCTTTACCCATTCATCTGCTGGAGGGAACCTAGATTGGCTCCTTAGCTTAGCTGTTGTGAATTGTACAGCTATAAATATTGATGTGGCTCCATTACTGTAGTAATATACCAACTAGGGGGAAAACTGGATCAAATAATGGTTCTATTCCTAGTTTTGTTTGTTTGTTTGTTTGTTTTAAGGAATCTACTGCTTTCCAGAGTGATTATACCAAATCGTAGTCCCACCAACAATGTATGAATGTGCCCTTTTCCCTTCAATATGTAGTCAGGTTCACTCATTCAAATCTAGC
Source organism: Spermophilus citellus (assembly GCF_964194105.1). Lineage (NCBI taxonomy): Eukaryota > Metazoa > Chordata > Mammalia > Rodentia > Sciuridae > Spermophilus > Spermophilus citellus. Next base: position 187,639,161 of record NC_138182.1, read on the forward strand.
AAGGAATCAATACCTTGTGATAAGGAGGCATGCAAGAATTCTTCTTGACAGTGTTCAGAGAACAATGTGAAACCCTGGGGCCTATTCCCAGAATTGGGGTGGTAGGAATGCTGTCCAACTGAAAAAGCCTCTTAGATAAGCAGACAGTTGACAAAATACAGGAAGTTTGAGGACCGAATTTAGAGAAAGCTTGAGTTTAATGACTCAGTTACTCAATATTTTAACACAAATGATTGATCACTTTATAATTATTACCGTTTACCTGATAAATATAATTTTAACCAGGTTGATAGCTGAAAACAAGCCCTTACATTAGTATGCTCTCTGAATTACTTAAAGCATCCCTGTATTTGCAATTTAGTTCTGTTATTGGCTGAATTAAACAAACACATGAATTTTTAAAGAATGAAAAAGAGACAGCTTCTTCCCCATCTAAGTTTATACCTAAATGTCATCTCTTTTTGAAACCAGACATATTAAGCAAAGTTCAAAAACAGGTAATGGTATGTTTGTGACATTTCTTGTGATAACACACTTTAATAAGTCCAAAATCAAAATGGGTTACTACCATTTATATTTTTGAAAATTTGCTTGAGAATGCATAACCAAATAAAGAATGGGCAGTCTCTAATTATAAGCAGAAGTCTAGAAATTCTTTTAGTTACATAAGTCAGCATGTGAGATGAATATTCCTTAGGAAGATAAAACATTGGAAACCATTATACATTTAATATGAAATGCAATAGTTAATTTTTCCTCCAGCATTAAAAGGATCAGTTTTGTTGCTTGGGGAGTAAGGGGAGGGGAGAGGGTATGGGGATGGGAAGAAGGGTGGAATGAGATGGACATTATTAACCTGTATACATGTATAATTATACTACCAGTGTGACTCTGCACCATAGTCAGCCAGGGGAAGAAGTTGTGCTCCATTTGTGTACAATGTGTCTAAATGCATTCTACTGCCATGTATAACTAATTAGAACAAATTTTTAAAAATAAAAAAATTTTAGAAAAAGAAAATACATGTTTATAAACAATTATGGCAAAATGCTAAGATTTGGGGAATATAGGTAAAAAAAAGTACATACCCATTGTACTGCTTTCAACTTTTTTGAGAATTTCAAATTTTTAAATTAAAATAATGTATCTTTTAAATGCTAGTAAACACTAGGCCTGTGTGATAAGAAGTTTGCAAAGTGAAAAGTAAAACCTGATTTTTAAAAAAAAACAGATTCACATTTTTCATCTTTTACTTATGGGTATTTTTATTGAGAGCAGAGGGCAGAATGGTCCTCTGTGTTGAAAGTCTAGTGCTTTTTCTAGTAATACTGTAAACCCAATATGAAAGTTATAAGATAAAGCTTCTGGATTAGTCTTTTCTAAGTCGTAAGAAACTGTGGTTTTAACTAGGATGACATTGGAAGTGACACATGTAGGACCAAACCCTAAGATGGTAAGAAATTTTTACTCTAGTAGAAGAGATGGGTAGTATTGTAAAGAGACTCTTAAATTTAGAAATATACTTGTACAAGACCTCAAAATTAAGAAATAAAAGATTAATGTCCTAAATAAAAGGGTAGTAAGGATTGTTTTTAAGAGTGATGAAAAAGTACGCTCTGTCTTGATGGTTGTGGTAGTTACATGACTTACCCATTTAATAAAACTTGTAAATTATACACTTAGAAAATGGTAGATGTCATTGTTTATGACACCTTATTAAAGTGATTGTAAAAATTCTAAGTGAAATTTATATCGAAAACTAAAATTGCTGAATGAACCGCAACCTCACTATTCTTCAAAAAATAATTATATTTCAATATAATGTTACTTCAGTATATTTAGATAGGATATTTTAATGCCTGCTAATACATGAAGCCAGAGTTCAGTGTGAACCTGCTGATATGGAGTGAGAAGCTACAAGAAATATATTCTGACATTGCTTTAACAGTCATCACAATTAAATCACAAATGTTTTTCCTCTTCCTTTAGCCCTGGAATGAGACCAGATGTAAGCTCCCCTCCATCTAGCTCCTCAACAGCAACGGGACCACCTCCCAAACTCTGCCTGGTGTGCTCTGATGAAGCTTCAGGATGTCATTACGGGGTCTTGACATGTGGAAGCTGTAAAGTATTCTTCAAAAGAGCAGTGGAAGGTAGTGTGTGTTTTGAAGAGTTTTATTTTTCCTCTATGTGATTCCTATTTCTCAAAGTGGAGTTTCAAATTTCCATTATATATAAAGCTCACTAAGGCTAGACATCAGTAATGAAGGAAAGAAAGGTGGCTCCTAAGTCTTCCAATGGGAAGGAGATACTTTTAAAAACCACACAAACAAAACTAAGATAGAAAAGTATACGTTGAAGGGTGGGAGTTAGGTGAGAGGCTGAAAGTAACACTGTAAGAAGGTGCTGTATGTGAAATGATGATATAAAGTTTGGGCAGTAAGATATATTAATGATATTAAAATTGTGTGCTTTCATTCCCCATAAGCTAGTTGGTTTCAAAGACAGAAACTATACTTGTGCAGCAAAAATGAGTAATAGGAAATGTTGGGGGGAGGGGGCATTTCTTGTTTTCTGTTAAGTTAGGGCACCATTTTAAGTGGTATAAACGCCAATAAGAGAGGAGGTCGAGCCAGGCATGGTGGCATGGCTCAGGAGGCTGAGGCAGGAGGATCTGGAGTTCAAAGCCAGCCTAAGCAACTCAGTGAGCCCCTGTCTCTAAATGAGAGGGGGGGGGAGGGAGGGAGGGAGGAGTTCAGTCTATTGAAGTGAAAGATGAACCTACCATTTGCAAACAAAGATTAAAGATTAGGAGGAGGGTGTGATAAACTGGTTGAAAAGATCAGAAAAAAATGTATTTTTTAAGAGGTTATTTCACTATATAAATGTTTTATTGATATAAACTTATTCTTAAAATAGATTTAGATTGCTGACAGAGGCTGTAGTATTTTCTCCTTGAAGAAGAAGAAAGTCAGCCAGGTACCCAGGTGTGGTGACATATTGCCTATAATCCCAGTGATTCAGGAGCTGAGGAAAGGAAATCACAAATTCAAGATTCAAGGCCAGCCTAAGCAACTTAGTGAGGCCCTGTCTCAAAATAAAAACTAAAAAAAGCCTGGGGATGTAGTTTAGTGGTAAGGCACCCCATGGGATCAATCCCCAGCACTGGAGCAGTATGCAGGGAGAGGGACTTTTAACATTTTGCCAATGAATCCACTTCAAAAAAAAATTAATAATCCTATAATTTAGTTGTTTGTAAAGCAACCTGGAGGTTGTGTGACCTGAATGGAATAACTAAAGCTCTGAGTATGCTAGTTCTTAAAGAAATTATTATTATTATTATTATTATTATTATTATTATTATTATTTGATTGGTGTTTGCATATCCTTGAGTTACATGAGTCATTTTGTTTGGATTACTTTTTAATACATTAGCAAACTATAAAATTGCTCACGTCCCCACCTAGACCAGAAGGATGCAAATGTTGGCCAGTATAGTAGCTGCCACCTATTAAGTAGAGTCATAAGTAAAACCCACCATTGCTTAGTGTGATGCCCTTAACAATGAATGTTATTTAACGCATACCCCCAAAAGGGAAGTATTTCTTGACCTCAAATTGTTACTTTATACAGCACTCTCTTAAGTATAAAATATTTCTATGATATAAAGTCATCGATATTATTAATAATATTAGAGAGGGCACAGGTGCCTCACCTATAACCATCGAAATGCAATAAACTCAGAAAACAAAGCTTGCCAACCTCCCAAATCAACACCATGGCAGGCCTTGTGCCCTCTGTGGTTAATCCTTACTTTAAAATTAAATTCTTAATACTTATTTTTAGGTAAAAGTTGCTCTGTTTTCCTCCTTTATTTACATTAATCCTTTATTTGGATTTTAATAACATTCTTGAAAACCCTTTACAGCGCAAAATTCTGTAATAATCTGATACCCTCTCTCATAGCATTCTTCTCTTTATCCTATCAAGACACAATGAAAATATGCTTTAAAGCTGAGATAGTTTCATGTGTGGAGCATGCTTGAAATCCCAGCAATGCAGGAGGATCACGAGTTTGAGGCTAGCCTCAGCAACTTAGTGAGGCCCTAAGCAACACAGGGAGACCCTGTCTCTAATAAAATATAAAAAGGGCTGGGGATGTGGCTCAATGTTTAAGCACCCTTGGGTTCAATCCCTGGTACCAATAAATAAATAAAGCTGAGATACATAATTTGGTGGGATTTCTTAATTATAAACATATAGTTTTATATGATTAGCATCATACATTTAGCACTCCATTTTTAATACCTGCTAGAAACTATAGGTTTTTTCCTAAAATTGGTGATGTATAATTAATACCCATTTAACTATTAGGAAATCTGCAGAGAAGTTTTACATATTTATTTTCCATGCAACTCAGATCAAGGATAGATATTTTGTCTTTTTTGTTTGTTTGTTTTTTAGTATTAAGGGAGCTGCTTTTCTGTACATAAAAAAGAAAAAGTAGCCCCATTTCTTTTTATGCATACTAGATCCAAGATCTTTTTCCTCCCAAGGCCCTTTTTCTTATACCTCCTTTGCCCAGAAGTGCATGTAATCTTTGTTAGTAGGTCATAAAGGTGGTATAGTAAGTTAAGAGTTAGTGATACCTATGTGTCAAGTAAGTAATATGTTACAAATATATCATTTTATTAATGGCTCTGTGAGTTCTTAGATCCTGCTATCATCTGAATTTGTGAGTTTAAGTGACAAAAGTGGGATTAAATAGATGTCTCCAAACAATGTCTTATCCTCAATAGTACAATGACCCTCTAAACTGTACAGGATAAACTCTTCATCTGGCAGTTTACAATGTAGTTAGACATTAACTAGATGAGTGCTCACAATGTGCTAGGCTCTAAGAATAATCTACATAGTTACCTCTAACCCTCACTGAAGCCCAGCAAGGGAGGTACTAATTTTCCAATTTTACATATGAGGGACAAAACTCTGAAAAGTTAGTAAATGTTACTGAGATCACACAGCTAGCAAACAGTACTGGGACTGAGATAAATAGCTCCTTGGCACCCTATCAGTATGCTTTCAACAATATACCTCTAATCCTCAGATACTTCAAACAGGGCATATACAACCTGCATGTTCAATATGTCCTTTGCTGTGTTTCCCATTTCCTCTACCATTTTGATGATCTTGTTCCTGTCATCATCACTGTTCTTCTTGGTTACCTTTAAAAAAAAACTTAAAAGTTTGTTGTTTATAAAATGAATAACTTACCATTCCTGCTGTATTAGTAATCTATTGCTCATAAAAAATAATGCTTAAAGTTAATAGCTAATAGCAACGTTTACTATGTCACACAAACTCTAGGAATCTGTAAGCATAACTGGGTGGTCCCAGAACTCTCATGAGTTACATTCAGGCTATTGGTGGGGGCTACAATCATCTGAAAGCTTGTCTGAAGCTGAAGGATCTACTTCCAAACACGTTTATATGGGTTTTGACAGGAAGCTTCAGCTCCTTTACATATGAGGTGGCCTTCTCTAGGGCTGCTCTCTAACATAGCAGCTGGCTTCCACTAGAATGAATTATTAGACATTGGTCACAGAGGCCAATCCTCTACCATAAGAAGGGACTACACAGAATATGAATACCAAGAAATAGAGATCACTGAGGGCCATCTTAGAGACTGGCTACAACACCTACCATAAATGGAAAATCAGAATCACTTGCCAAAAATAGATTTTAACCGTAAAAATAAGAATCACATAAACAACAATGTTAAGAAATCTCAGATGACCTAAAGGCTTTTCACTTTACATCTTAAGGGATTTGCCAAGTGGTAGAAAACAAAGAACTCCAAAAGGAGATACCTCATTGTCTTAAAGGGATTGACAGAAAATGACTATTAGTGTTATATGGCTTGTGAAATAGTGAACACTATTTGAACTTTGTTTTGTAGGTAAGGAACAGACTTGCCCAAATTCATCAGGGGAATTTTACTTTTCTAAGATTCTTAGTTATGCCCAAAACAGATGGGATAAAGAAATCAGTCAGTATTGGGCTGGGGCTCAGCAGTACCACACTTGCCTGGCATGTGTGAGGCACTGGATTCAATTCTCAGTGCCACGTATTAATAAATAAATAAAAAATATCAACAATTTTTTTAAAATATTTTTCAAAAAATCAATATTAATAACCGGCTCAGTGGTACACACCTTTAATCTCAGCTACTTGAATGGCTAAGACAGAAAGACCATAAGTTTAAGACCAACCTGAGCAACTTAATGACAAACTGTCTCAAAAATAAAAAGGGATGGAGGTGTAGCTTGGTAGAGCTCTTGTCTAGCATGTATAATCAGTCTAATCCCCAACGCCACCAAAAGAAAGAAGAAAGAAAAGGAAAGAAAATCATTATTAGCATAAATTATATCTTCTGATATTTCAACTTGATATAAAGAAAACATTTAAATTTCTTGCATTTAGCAGTGAGTAATTTTTTCTATGGTTTTTTCCAGTTACTTCAGGATAATTTAGGGATATTTTTAATGGGGGTAAAACTTCATAAATGCTTCAGTTATGTATTTGTTGTTCTTACTTTTGCTCTTTAGAAGATAGAATTATTAGATTAATGCTTCTCACTAACCCAATAAAGAAGCTAGGAAAGTTGTAGAATACAGAAAGGAATTGAAAGAGCCAGCAAAAACATTTGGCATTGGAGAACAGCTTTAGAATAAAAAAATTCGTAGTACTTATTGTCCATTACTCAACTTTGTAGCCTATTGTTTAAAAGGATTTTAAGGCAGATATCTAAAACTAGTTCTTAAAGAGCAGGAATTTAATATCTTATTAGGAAGAAATAAATGTTGAGGGGTTTTGTTGTTGTTATTGTTGTTGTTTTTAAATTCTAATCAAGTCTCAGGTTGTCCTAGGCATAAAAGATCTTTTCCTGGAAACCAGGATTTAGGTATATTCAACCTAGTGAATTGATCATTACTTAATTCACTTTCCTTTGAGTATGATAAATTCTTGAGAACTATCCCTACAGAGTCTTATAAAGACCACCCCCCCCATAAGATACATGACATCTTAAGTTACATCTGTGTAAATATGCTGGTCTTGTGTAGAATAACTTACTGGGCCAGCAGAACCTCCCTTGGTTTGCTTCAACATTTAATAACCACATTAAAAGAATATTACAAGAATATTTAATTAGGGGATGGGGAGAGACATAAAATATTTTAAATTTTCCTTGAACATTTTTGCCAAGAAAACTACTACAATTCTTTTTTGTTTTGTTTTATTTTCATTTTGTACCAGGGATTGAATCCAGGAACATTTAACCACTGAGCCACACCCATAGCCCTTTTTATTTTTATTTTTTTTATTTTGAGATAGGGTCTTGTTAAGTCGCTTAGGACCTCACTAAGTTGCTGAGGCTGGCTTTGAACTTGTGATCCTCCTGCCTAAGTCTCTCAAGCCTGTGGGATTATAGGCAAGTATTGTCCAGCCACAATTCTTAACATATTACTCAACACTGAATGCCAGAAGATTTAGTTGATAACATTCTTAAAGTCAAAGGTGAATTCAAGCATCTTTATTTCTGTAAGTATGAAACAATGATCTCTGTAAAGACTGTCTATGGTAGATAGTTTGTCAAATCTGTGATTCATCTAATCAGTTGCTGGCATGTTTAACATTCAAGAGTAAACTTTCTGTTAACCTTCAGTTTGTTTTAAATTGGGAAGGGGGAAACATTTTATTTGCACATGGTGATTTAATGTTGAATTCAAGTCATTTTCTCTTTGTGATTCCCATAGTATGTTTTAGACCAGTTTTCTCTTCAACATTAGGTCAGAAGTCATAATAAGATAGTGATTACAGACATCTTCTGTAACTGACTGTTAAAAATACTATATAAAGCACAATTTGTCAAGAAAAAAATGCTTGCCTCTGGTGAACAGTGATTAGACTTGGGTATGAAGATAATGTGTGGGGTACAGTTCTGCTTTTCAAACTCAGAGCTAATTACATGGAGGTATACCTCAGTTTAGTAGCACACTTCAGATTTGTGCATTTTTACATATGTGTACATTCAGTAAGGTTTTAATAAACTACTTTCAATTTGTTGAATAAGATTTTTTTTTTCTTTTCTTTTTTTTTTTTTTTTAGTTGCCCTCTCAATTTAGCAAGTTATGTCAGTGTAGTTAAATACAGTTATCTTCTTAATCAATGGCTTTGGATCTTGGCCATTTTCTACCCAAAACAAAAATGGAAAAAGGCTCTCATAAAAATATCCTTTAAGACTTGTGGAATTTCAACAGTGTCTTTTATTCTATACAGGACAGCACAATTATCTTTGTGCTGGAAGAAATGATTGTATCATTGATAAAATTCGAAGAAAAAACTGCCCTGCATGCCGCTATCGAAAATGTCTTCAAGCTGGAATGAACCTGGAAGGTAATATAAATTGCTAATTTTACTTAAGATATTAAGTAAGCACATATAATAATTTAGTGTATTCAGTGTATATATGTGCTTGACTAGCATTTTATTGCCCAGAAAACAGGAATTATTTCATGAATATATTATATTCTGATCAAATTTATTCACCAGCTCTTGTTACATATACTGATTTCAGTACAGCCAAGCTATACACTAAGAAAGGAAATTATGTAACAATGAAACTTACATAACTTGAAGCAACTTTACTTTTATATCTCTTAATTCCTTTTTTAAGCCTCAGCTATTCCCTAGGGTTGGAAATGTTTCTACACTAGATACATTTACATGTGCATTTTTCTTTTACCTTTTAAAAACACACCATTACTTGGAAATATTTGTCTTATTACAGCTCTGCAAGGAAAAAAAAAGAAAACTCAGGGTATTGGATGGGTTTTGTTTTTGTTTTTCAAGTAAAGAAACAAACTATAAGTTAGGATTGCTAACCCTAAGTTGTATAATTAACGTTGATTTCATCATTAAAAAACGTTCCTCTGAAAAGTGTTTGGAATTTTGCTATAGTTGAAATGGCAAGTTCTATGAATCTGTTGATCTAATAACTCATGTGTTGTTTGGTATTTGTTGTGACAGTAGTACTTTCATTCTATATGTATTCACCAACAAGGCAGTCACTAGACATAAAATGAATAAAAGTGCCTATATTCAACAAGTTTACCAATTATTTAAGTTTCAAAGTCAATCACAGAATAGCATGGCATACCACAAAATACCATAGGAGCAAGGAGAAGATGATCACCTAATTCTGTCCTTGAAAGTGTCCTGAAGAAATAACATTGAATTTTTAAGTCTAGAAGTTGAGTAGGAATTAAATGAAAAATAAGGGCAGAGACATGATCAGATTTGTTTTAGAAAGAATAATCTTGTATTGAGAGACCAATTAAATGACTATACTGTTAATCCAGATAAGAAGTGATTTTGGGATAAGACAGACTGATGGTGCTATCTAGCACACACTGTATGTTAACAAATATAAAGAGTCTAATTCCCTACACCACACACAAAGCTAAGTGTGACCAGGTTGTTTAAACTTGACTGCAGAGTGCTAATGTCAAATTAAGCATTGCTTTAAATAAAATGATAGTTACCCATTTTTCTTGGTGTACAAAAGCTACAAAGATTAAACATTCATGTAAAAGTTTACTTTCAGTGTCACAAGTATAGTTTATTTTTATTATAAAAACAAGTTATTACTCACTTTTTTTGATACCAGATCTCTGGCCAGATTTTAGATACTAGAGCTCTTGCCAGATTTCACCCAGTTTCATTTCGCTACACTCTAATCTACTAAGTAGATAGTATACTTGGACCATTTAAATATACACTTACCTCTCTCTTTAAAAAAAAAAAAAAAAAAAGGCTGGAGATGTGGCTCAAGTGGTAGCGCGCTCGCCTGCCATGCGTGCAGCCCGGGTTCGATCCTCAGCACCACATACAAACAAAGATGTTGTGTCCGCTGAAAACTAAAAAATAAATATTAAAATTTTCTCTCTCTCTCTCTAAATAAATAAATATGCACTTATAAGTTTGGTTTTTAGCAATGACCTAAATGTTTTCATCCAGCTATTTTATGTATAAAAATAAAAGCTTAAAGGACAAACAAACCCAAATAAAATTCTATCATTTCTATCATATCACTAACATGAGAACAACGGTTGCTTACTCAGTAACATTTTTAGGTACTCTCCTGAATGGATGTCAAGTTTAGGTATCTCAAGTTTTAAGCATATAATGCTTCCCTCAGGAATTTCTCCTATATCCTGAGTATAAGGAAATTCTTTATTCAAAAGAAATAAGATATAAAGTAATGATAATAGGAGGTGTCACATTTATCCTATTGCTCCTTCCTTTTACAAACAGCTAAATAATAATTTTATAGTGTCCTTTGCTCTTAACCTCACAAGAAGACAACCAAGACAGTGACTATCATAAAAGTACCATTTCAGCCATTTCCAGTCAGTCTGTTGTTGAAAAACTGGCAGAATTTTTTTTCTTGAATGAATAAAATTTAAGCATATAATTTAATCTGAGCAGCATTTTCTCAATACTATATTAGCAACCAACCAATAGTATGATTTTATAAATGGTTAATGTAAGATCTGAGTGGAGAGAAATTTACCTTTGTCAACTTCTTTCATGTGCCTTCCTCTACTCAAAGGAGAACCTCATGTCTAGGATAAATCTTACATCCATTTTTATGTAATACATGGTAAAAGAAAGTTCTAGTTGGTCATTTTATAACATACTAGATATCAGCTGGCACATGTGGTTGGTATTCTGATTCTATTTGTAGACAAAATGAAAGAAAAACTTAAAAAAATAAATGTTACCGGGGTTTATCCATGTGTGATTTTAGTGGGAAAGCCTCATTTTTGTTTTCAAGTAACCCCAATATACACAAATCTTCTATTCAGGTAAGTACATGTGTATGTCAGTAATGTTTGGCAGACTATAATACTTAAGAACAAAATAGATCAAGTCAGGTATTTCACACGTTTTCAGTCTTTAGAAATAGTCTCTTGTTCACCAGAGTGCTTCCTTCAGCCAAGCAATTTTAATGATAGGCCCCAGAGTAACTTGACATAAGCACTTAGCTCTCTCTCAGCCCAGTTCTCTCCATAAATGTAACATAGTACTATTTCAAGTGGCATGTTTGATACTGTTGCCCCATACCAAGTAAATCTCAAGATGTATTTTAAGGCAAACTTCTTCACTGCTTGAAGTTTTTGGCATTTAAATATACGTAAGTTTTTAAAATGGCGATCCTAAATGTCTTATGCACATTTCATTTTAAGATTGTAATCATTCCAAAGTATGGATTTATTTTTTATATAAACAGTCAAAAGGAACTTGCAGAAAATAGGCTTATGGCATTATAAGATTTTTTTTTACCTAATATTTAAGTATTAAGATTTCTTTACCTTTATTAAAGAGAAAGTAGCCTTATCACAGACTCACAAACATTTTTATATAGAGATTATATATTGTTAACTGCTGCTCTACTATATGTTCCAAAAGGTCAGAAGCTTGGATAAACTTTCATTAATGAAATTCCTTAAAATTAGTGATTGCTTAACTAAATTATTCAATTAACTCTTTGCTGAAGATATCTTGAAAATGTATTAGTATTACTTCTTGCTTTAGTCAATTCAATGTAACTTAGGTCCCTAGAACTTTTTGAGCTTTATTAAAAAACATCAGTTCTCACTTAGGACTATAGATAAGTAGTCAGAAATTAAACCAATTATATTCTGAATCATAGAAAATGATTTTTAAAAATCCTTCAGTTTGTCATTATCCTTTCTTCTTTGTTCTGATGTAGAGGGCAGAAATATGCATCCTAGACTACTTGAAGTTATGGTTAATTGAGACATTTACCAGGATTATTTCAGCATATTGATTTGGGACATCCATATTCTCTAAAACATCGTCAACAAATTACATTCTATAGTTTTGGATCTCGGTTTCTGTGAAATGCTTTTGGTTATTTAAAGGGTTTTCTTACATACAGGAGCTCTTCTTTTTTAAAATTTGCATCCTTCCTTTATAGAGTTATACTATCTGAATGTAAAGAATTAAAAACAGGGGCTGGGGATGTGGCTCAAGCAGTAACATGCTCGCCTGGCATGCACGGGGTGCTGGGTTTTATCCTCAGCACCACATAAAAATAAAGATGTTGTGTCCACCGAAAACTAAAAAATAAATATTAAAGAATTCTCTCTCTCTCAAAAAGAATTAAAAACATTCTCCTACAAATTGAGGTAATAAGGTGTCTCTTATGGAACCTAGGAACATATTTTACATATTTTTACTGAATTAGTTCTCACTACAAATTTGTAAGGTTTGTGAGGTAGGGGCTAATAGTTTCCTCTCCTGCAAAATGAGGATAAATAAAGACTAGGGAGTAACTTGTACAGAATACCCAGCTACAAAATGGCAGAACCAGGATTTAAGTCCAACATTCTGGTTTCATATTTGTACTCTTTATTACTATACCATACAGCACCTCCAAGAGCCTGGCAAACTAAATTAGAATAGAATGATCCTGCTTCTCTGTTTTGATATGTTAACTAAAAATTCTTAACTCTCTCAGTGCCCACATAACATTGTTCATTGTACATAACAGACTTTTTTTTTTCCTTTTCTAACATTGGACATTAAGATATAGTTCCTAGCACAGTATCTTGTCTTCCATAAACCATGTGTTTGGTCATTTTAAGGACAGAGGACCTAGTAATTATTTTAATTTGCATTTTTTTTTCACTTTGCAAAATATTTTGCATCCTGACAACTGAGGCAAGTTACATTTCCTCTTTCCTATAAATTACATTCTTTGTCCTTCCTTGGAGCCCTCAGTACTATCTCATAATTTTATAAGAGAATGTAATTCTTATTTAGTTATCTTATTAAAGTAACTTCAGGAGTATGAATAAGTTTACTAAAAATATCTATAGAATCCATGCTTGTTATTTGATTAGACTTTTTCAAACAATATATGTGATATGGATGGTTTACATTTATAGAGTTATCAGTATAAATCTTCCTTATTTTCTTTTAATTTCCCTATGTGTTTTAGTCTTAAGTAGTATCTATCATGTATATGGAAAAAGTCAATTTTTCTATTGTTAGATTAAATATCTGTCTTTCTACAAATAATACAACAATGTAGCTGGCTTTGTTAAATATACTGTCATAATTTTGGTTAATCCTAAAATACAGTGTCTTAGGTCCTTCCACAAATTTAGATCATTCTTTCAATTGATTATAAAAGTAATTTTCCTTGTATAATTTATATGAACTTTGAAAATGAGATAATTTACGGAAAAATCTACAGAAGTGGTTTGTTTAGGTTGTTTTAACAATGTTATAAGATTTATTCATTACAGTTATACAAAATGTCACTAGCTTACTTATAGGGAAAATTGGTATGGGAATGGGTGGGTAACTGGATCCTTCCAGGAAAAAAAATTTTTTTTCTCCTATGTCATTTTTTCATAAATGCTGAATAAATTATTTCTCCTCTTTCAGTCTTAATAGTTTCAGAAATTAAAGATACCTCTAAATAACCTTTGCAGCCCATATCTCCCTATAATTCATTTTTTGTTCAATACCCACAGCTCGAAAAACAAAGAAAAAAATAAAAGGAATTCAGCAAGCCACTACAGGAGTCTCACAAGACACTTCTGAAAATCCTGCTAACAAAACAATTGTTCCTGCAACATTACCACAACTCACACCTACCCTGGTGTCATTGCTGGAAGTCATTGAACCTGAGGTATTATATGCAGGATATGATAGCTCTGTTCCAGATTCGACTTGGAGGATCATGACCACACTCAACATGTTAGGTGGGCGCCAAGTGATTGCAGCAGTGAAGTGGGCAAAGGCAATACCAGGTAAGGTGCAAAGAATGACAGAACTACAGTATAAATCTTTATTTTCTTGAACAAAACCACTCTGGCTCTTTCTTGTCCTTCCTCCTTTATCTCATGGCATATCTTATTGCTCCTACTCAGTTCTAAGGACTAAAAAGCAGATGAGCGAGTAGGGTATCCACAATAAAACTTTCATACTGTTTCCAGCTTTTCAGATCTTAACCCAGAGCACAATTTTAGGTAGGATGGTATAATATAGAACTAGAGCTACAGGACCTACTCAAAATTCTTTTTACACTTATGTCTAATGGAATAAAATGTATACTGTTTCTAAGAATTCCATTTATTTCCCTTCAGGTTATTTGTAAGGTTTGTAATTATCAGATGTGTTGACTTTGTCAAAATGTACCAAAACAAAATGATTTTAACTTCACTAAATGAAATTAACTAATTGAATATAAATCTAATGTTTAAGATAATTTTAAAAGTTTCCCTTTAAAAAAAAAATTTCCCTATTAGAACTTTGCATGGAACAGGAGAAGTCAATGTTAGTGTCAACCCTAACTTTACAGATAGAGAGGAATTGACCATATGTTGGTCACACAATAGAAGAAAGATGACTAACCTAACCTCCTATCATCCCTGTTATATCAAGGGAGAAAGAAATGTGAAAATTGGAAAAAAATTTTAATTAAATCCATTGATTAATATTTGATGCCAGGACTCTTTAGCTTTCTGTTTCATAGTTTAATTCATGTTATTTAAAATATGCAAAACGTGACATAAATGAGCTACTTGGAAGTTTTCTTACATAGAATGCCATTAAAAAGTTCTAGGGCCAGGTGCAGTGGCACATGCCTGTAATCCTAACCATTTGGGAGGTTGAGGCAGGAGGATTACGAGTTCAAAGTCAGCCTCAGCAACTTAGCGAGGACCTAAGCAACTCCATGAGACCATTTCTCTAAATAAAATACAAAAAAGGGCTGGGGATGTGGCTCAGTGGTTAAGTGCCCCTGTACAAAAAAAAAAAAAAAAAAAGAAAGAAAGAAAGTTAGTTCTCAGGGCTTGGATTTTAATGATGATAAAAGCTAGCTGTATACACTTAGCTTTCATATCGTTTATCTGTTAAGGGTCTGACCTAAACAAGGCTAATTGACTTAATTGCTCTTAGGCAGTTCCTGGAGACATGATCTTTTTTTGGCAACTAGACTGTTGCCTAATACCTTTATTTCTCTTAATCCAGGATTCAGGAACTTACACCTGGATGACCAAATGACCCTCCTGCAGTACTCATGGATGTTTCTCATGGCATTTGCCCTGGGGTGGAGATCATACAGACAATCAAGTGCAAACTTGCTATGTTTTGCTCCTGATCTGATTATTAATGAGTAAGTTGTATATGAGTCATTTCCCCTGTATTCATTCATAGTCTATTTTTAACCAGATGATATTTTCCTATGAACTGCTATTGTAATAATTCAGGAGAGAATCAATCCTACCAGGTATCTAGGAACTGGGAAAACTTGAAGTAGAGTTGTTTATCAGTGCCTGCAGCACATCAAGCATAAAGTAGAAAACAACGTGCATGTGGCATTATTTCTGTATTGCTTTAATTACATATCCCTACTCCAGAGAAGAAAAGAAACATGGGGAAACTCATGTGAATTCAGTAGGGGACAACTAAAAGGTGAGGACATCTCTGGCTGAAGGATGTGAGGTATGGACCCAGACACAAGAGGTCTCTTTGGACAGCAAGACTCACTCAATGACTATGGCTTACAAAGAAAACAGGAACAAGTTACTGGGTTTTTGTCTTAGGTGTTTACTAAGGGAGGACCAGTCAAGCCTTAAGATTTTTTAATCAACTATTTTCTTATCCTATGGGTCTGTATTTGTGAAATACTTCAGATATATATTCCCCTTTACTTAACTGCTGTTTTTTCCTCATTAGTTTCCCTACTGCAAAGTATCCTTCATTGTGTTGACTGTTTTCTTCCTTAAGCACAGTTCTGATCACATCATATATATTCCAATATACAGACGTTTTCAATACCACCTAACTGATAATCCAGTGCATACTCTATATGGTTTCAAGTTTTTGAGAACTTGGCCTCACTTTCTTTCCCATTGTTTTTCACACATTCTGTTTCCAATCAGCTAATCCACATTTCAAACATACCATCAGCTCATGGTGTTTTATCACCAAATATGACCTCTCTCTTACACATCTCCTCTGTCTCACTTTCTACTTTGTATTGCTACTTTTTGTGCCCGTAGTTTATCTCTTTTATCAGAATGTAAATGAGGAGTTCCTACACACACACACACACACACACACACACACACACACGCACAGTCTGATAAGATTAAAATGGAGTTTATGTGAAAAAAGATGAGAGTTTTATTGTGAACTATGGATGCTGTTAAGACTTCCTCCCCCAAATTAATGAAATCTTAAACCACATTAGTATAGTAATTAGTCCCACTGTGCTCTATTTGAGAAAATCCATCATTAGTTGTTTGAGAACTGACATATTAAGAATATGTCCAGAGTGGCAAGGAGTTTGATTGCATAACATGGAATGAATATGAGATGTTTACAGAGAAGAAGAAAGGAGACTTGAGAGCATGGAGGACAGCTTAGAGAGATATGTATATGAAAATATAATAAGTATTCACTGTTGGGTTTGCCAGGTACAAAAATAATAGATAGGAATGAAAGAAAATTATCTATTTTAAATGTTTTAGTAGAAACTAGGTGATCTGATCCCCAGATCATTTTAATAAGAGATTCTTAGGCACAGTGCTAGAAGCCAGAGATAATAGGGTAACCCTAGATCTAGGACACCTCTTCCTTATACTACTACTAGGTAAATCTAAGGCCTTATGCCTCACAGGATAAATGAAAATTATATACAGTGAGATTTCAGGTTTCTCTGCTACTAGGATAGCTGCATAGAAACTAGGCCAAAAATTATAGCCAAACACTTTAAGTTAATACTTTATTTTCCAGCACTGATTCATCCAATGGTATTTGAGTATTTACCAAGTTCCAGGCACTATTAGGGGAATGATGGATATAATAGTGAATAAAATAGATGAGAATCCTGCTAATAACATTCTGATATGGGAATTCAAATAAATATTCAAATTTATTCCAGAGCCATGATTCCATAGTGTGAGAAGAAGGTAGGAGACAGGGAAGATATTAGAGCAGAGGGCATTCAAGCCCACAAAGAACCTTGAAACAAGCTTGACAGGCATGAGAAACTGAGAGGACACTAAGTATAAGGTATGAGTTTAGAGAAGTGAACAGTGACAAAAATCTTGTAGGTCTTAAAATAGAGTTTAGGTTTTATTCTAGGACCAAGCAACAGCCAGAATGGATTTGAGGGGAACAACAAATATTCATATTCCTAATAAGGTACCTAGTTTGTGACTACAGCAAAGAACAAGAAAATAAGATTGATCTTCAGTTATTTATGTTAGTGCAAGAGACAAAGATAACCATCAAATACATAGAATAATTTCAGAATTTGACTGTGATAGAGATTTTACTATAGAGAAGTCCATTTTAGATAGATTAGGCTAAGACACAAAGGAGAAGAACCAGGCTTTATAATAAGAAGCAACATGATTAGGCATGTGAAATACATATGCTATATTCAACTAATTGCTTTGTATTCTAAGAAGGGCCATATCTTAGTCCTCAGCTAGTAGCTCTACCACAGATTCACAGACGTACTCTCAGTATGGGTATCAGAGAAAGAAGTCACCTTGACACTCTCTTGCCAAAAAGAGGATTATTCAAACCATCACATCACAGTGTAAGAATATTAGTTGTTTGGTTCAATTTTAAATTAACTGGTAAATATATTTAGCTTTTATGAAAAGTCAGAACATTGTTACTTAGTTCAGAATCCAGCCATGTTTTTTAAAGTATCATGCCGATAGTGTTTACAGGCACTTTCTAATAATCAGTTTGAAGTCATTTAATTGGAATTAAAACCATGAAGAGATTTATATAAAACACCAACATTTTCACTTTCATTTGTAAAACTAAAGTAACCTAGTTCAGAGTTTTTATTTTTAGGGCATTCCAATTTGGATTTAAGTAGTCATAGACCCATACAATTCCTGACATAAAGTGGAAATTACTTCCCAAGAAATTTACTTTAGTTTCATGTTCATGTTCATTGTAGAATATGGAAGAGAACTTTTCAGAGATTTTTAACGAGTTGTTAAAGGATTATTTTTACTCACTGTTCAGCTACTATTCTTGTGTTCTTATGCTGCATGTATTAGATAGACAGGCCTCACTCTCTTTTCTTCATTGTATTTTCATACAACTCTGGTGTCTCCCAACAGGCAGATTTAGAGTGTAAGAAAGGATGCATTCAAGTTCTGACCCTATATATATAGTCTTTCATGGTTGTTCTTAGGTCATAATGTTGTGAAAAATGTATGTATATATGTACATTTTTTTCACAGCCAACAGGAATGCCTTTTCTACTTCCTTTACTAAAATTTTGTTGACATTCTGTTATATGAGTAATCTAACCATGAATAAGAAAGTAAAAGGGAATAAAGACAGCTCTTAGGAAAATAGCTTTATTAGGGGATTGGTAAGAAGCTTTAAATTTGAAGAACCATGAAATATCACTTTGGCAGCATACAATTCATGCCGCAGTCTTGGCTGGGCACAGAATCACGAGCCACTCAAGCAGGAACAAAACTTTATTTTGAAAAAGCCGCCAACACTCTCAGCGCCAGCAAGCCAAAACCGGTCCTCCCACGCGGGCGTCTGACCGGAACCGCGAGTCCCCCTGAACCGGGGGTCCCCCGGACCTCCCCCGGAATTCCCTCCTACTATCCTTCCCCAACCAATGGGAACTCTCCATGAGTCCCATAACATGAATCCCGTAGCAGGCCAAGGTGAACAGCGGGAGTCCAATTTCCATATGAATGTAAATCTTAACATAATCATCTCAGTGGCTAGCTGGCGTCACTTTACAACCAAAGGTGCCATACATCGTATATTTGCTTGTGGCTCCTAGCAAATTCATGTCTAATTTATTTCATTATACAAAGAAATAAAGTATATCTTCAGTAGAGAAAAATAATTACCTTATTTCTTTCTGTTAAGCCCAAGATCACTCTCTAATAGAAATGTAAAAAACATTCAGATAGAGCCCTAAAATCCAGAGTATACAAAGAACTTAAAAAATTAGACAATAAGATAACAAATAACCCAATCAACAAATGGGCCAAGGACCTGAACAGACACTTCTCAGAGGAGGACATACAATCAATTAATAAGTACATGAAAAAATCCTCACCATCTCTAGCAGTCAGAGAAATGCAAATCAAAACCACCCTAAGATACCATCTCACTCCAGTAAGATTGGCAGCCATTATGAAGTCCAACAACAACAAGTGCTGGAGAGGATGCTGGGAAAAGGGTACACTTGTCCATTGTTGGTGGGACTGCAAATTGGTGCAGCCAATTTGGAAAGCAGTATGGAGATTTCTTGGAAAGCTGGGAATGGAACCACCATTTGACCCAGCTATTCCCCTTCTCGGTCTATTCCCTAAAGACCTAATAAGAGCATGCTACAGGGACACTGCTACATCAATGTTCATAGCAGCACAATTCACGATAGCAAGATTGTGGAACCAACCTAGATGCCCTTCAATAGATGAATGGATAAAAAAAAACTGTGGCATTTATACACAATGGAGTATTACTCTGCATTAAAAAATGACAAAAATCATAGAATTTGGAGGGAAATGGATGGCATTAGAGCAGATTATGCTAAGTGAAGCTAGCCAATCCTTAAAAAACAAATGCCAAATGACTGCTTTGATATAAGGGGAGTAACCAAGGACAGGGTAGAGACGAAGAGCTTGAGAAGAAGATTAACATTAAACAGGGATGAGAGGTGGGAGGGAAAGGGAGTGAGAAGGGAAATCGCATGGAAATGGAAGGTGATCCTCAGGGTTTTACAAAATTACATATAAGAGGAAATGAGGGGTAAGAGAAGAATAATACAAGTGGAAGAAATGATTTACAGTAGAGGGGGTAGAGAGAGAAATGGGGAGGGGAGGGGAGAGCAGGGGAGGGGGGATAGTAGAGAATAGGATAGACAGCAGAATACATCAGACACTAGAATGGCAATATGTAAATCAATGGAAGTGTAACTGATGTGATACAGCAATCTGTATACGGGGTAAAAATGGGAGTTCATAACCCACTTGAATCAAACTGTGAAATATGATATATTAAGAACTATGTAATGTTTTGAACGACCAACAATAAAAAAAAAGAAATGTAAAAAACAAAATTTCTTAAAGTATTTTAAATGTCATGAACTAGGCACAGCTTCACGTTCTTAGTGTCATTTCAAAAGTCAGGAAATCTTAGATCTATTTGAAAATCATAGATGTGACAGTGACTGTTGAGAATCATAATCAAGAGTTGATTTGATACTGTGAGTTAAAAAGATTTGTGGTATCAGAAAGTCTAGTCTCTGCCTAACTATAAACAATGTCACATATCTGTCTTTAGAAAGTAATGCTGTGAAAAACACCCTATGATTTTTAAGATCTACAACTGTTTTCTAACTGGCTATATTCAAGTGTTAATCCTTGATTTTAACTGAGAAACTGCTAATAAATTCTAAAGTAAATAATGCAATACATGACAATGCATGATAAAATAATGTCTCCAATGTAAAATTAACTTATTCAGTAGTCTCTTTACTCTAGAACATGAAACAACTTTTAAGTTCTGGTTTCCTAAGGAATTAGCACTAATGGCAATAGTTATGTTGTCATTTATGTGTTTATAATTTTGTAAAACAAATGAAATAGTACTGTTTTGGAACTAGCACTATTTCTTTCTAACACTCAAACACTCGTATTTGTTTCTCACAGACAGAGAATGACTCTGCCCTGCATGTATGACCAATGTAAACATATGCTATATGTTTCCTCTGAGTTACAAAGGCTTCAGGTATCTTATGAAGAGTATCTCTGTATGAAAACCTTACTGCTTCTCTCTTCAGGTTGGTAGAATATATACACTTCTAAAATTTACTTCTAAATATGTCAAAAGCATGAAACATGAAAATCTAGAAACAAAGGTTTTTAATGAATTGCTAATAGCTATACTATGTTCTGCTACGTAGATGATTTTCATAAATGTAAAAATTCTTAAGGGATATTCAGTGATACCGAGACTGTTAAGACAAAATAGGTACAAAATAAATAGTTATATAAGCTGCACAGGGATCACTGTTGATCAGAATTTCTGCAGACTGCTTTCTTCCTTCCTTTGATCTTAGATAACATCAGTATATGGGACATGGAGAAAGAAAGCCAACAATGCTTTCATTTCTCTATTGCACTGTTACTTGTAAATACAAAATAAATATTAGCAAGTATATTAATTTACAGAAGAAAAAGATACATCCTAGAAAAGATATTACTGCAGACTAGAACAGGATTGCTGGACAGAACTACTCTGTCTTTTGAAAATAGCATCTAGACTTTATTTTTTTTAAAAACTTAAAAGTTTGATAAGGATGCTGACATTTAAACTTATTACTTTGAACTAGCAAAGATGTTTAATAAATCCAGAAAACTTTAAAAATCATTTTGTCTATTAGTACTTTATGTGGCAATTTTCAATAAGTAATAAAAGGAAGGTCTAGCCACATTTAAGATAAAGAACCAGTATCCAAAATATACAAAAAAATTCAAAAAATGGGCCAAGGACCTTAACAGGCACCTCACTAAAGAAGATATGATAGATATTAAAAGGTCTTAATCTAATTAAGATATAATAAAGAAAACAAATATGGCAAATAGCATATGAAAATATCTGCTACCCATTATTTATCTTCAAGGAAATTAAATTAAAATAAATAAGATACAAATGGTGAAGAGAATATGGAACAACAAGAACTGTCATTCATTGCTAGTGGGAATGCAAAATAGTATAGCCATTTTGGAAGACAGTTTGGTGATGTCTTACAAAACTAAACTCTTACCACATGATCTAGCAATTACAACCCTCAGTATTTACCCAAAGGAGTTGAAAACGTATGTTCACAAAAAAACAACCACATGGATATTTAATACAGCTTTATTACTAATTGCAAAAACTTGCAAGTGACTAAGATGCCCTTCATTAGGTGAATGAAAAAACTGGTACATCCAGTCACTGGAAACATTATTCAGCACTTAAAAAGACAGAGGAACCTGAAATGTACATTACTAAGTTAAAAAAGCAAGTGTAAAAAGGCTACATACTGTATGATTCCAACTATGTGACATTCTGTAAAAAGTAAAACTATGAAAAAATTAAAACCAGGAGTTAGGAGGAAGGTAGGGATGAACAGGAAGAACTCAAGATTTCCAAGGCAATGAAAATTCTCCGTGTGATACTATAGTGTTGGATACGTGTCTTTATACAAAATATAAAGCCACAAATCCACAAAACACCCAACACCCAGAGTGAACCCAAATGTAAACTGTGGGTGATGATATGCCAATGTAGGTTCATTAACTACATGACAAATATACCCCTCTCATAGGAGGATGGTGATAGTGGGGAGAACAGGGAATATATGGGAAATCTCTGTACCTAATTTTTCTATGAACTTAAAACAACTCTTAAGCCTTTTATAAAAAGGAGGTCTTTGAACCAGTTAGAATTGTAAACTTTAGGCCATTTCATTAAAAATCACATATGAGATTAATGTTTATAAAACATCAAGGTAATGGCTGAATACCTTTTTTAATATACCAATGAGCAAATATGTAATTACTATTAAATTCTTCATTCCATTTTTGGCAACTCATAGTTGCCAAAAAAACTTGTTGCACATGATATCTAACCATTTCCAAAGCACACAGTCTAAATTCTTTCATAGTATCTTTGCAAGGAACATTAATATTTCAACCAAGGAAGAATATGTTCCATAACCTCGTGTTTAAAAAAAAAAAAAAAACTACAAGATCATTGCTAGAGAAGGTTACCTTTAACAGTATACTTGCTAAAGAAACAACTTGAGTGAACAGTTACATAAAGTTCTGAGCATGATTTTGATAGATACAAGGTATAGTTCAATGTCTGGATACTAGCAATTTTAAAAAGTAATGGTCTAAATTTTATACATATCAAACTCACTGAGCTTTTTGATATTTTTTATGTATATCATAGGTCCCTTTACCATATAATATAGACTTTTATTCTGTTAGGTACCTAATTCTAGTATTCTAATTTTCCACTACAATGCTGGGCTTAAGAACTAAGTAAAGATAGAAATTCAAAAGGTAAGGTTTACTCTGAAGCATTCTCTTTAAGGATATTTTTAGAACCTTGTAAATTAGTACATTTAACACATTTAAAGACAATGATTGGAAATATAAGTGAAACTGTCAAAGCAAAAGGTGGGTCGAAAGCAGATTAGACTCCTGAACAACATATATAGCTAAAGAAATCATCCAAAATACAACTTTTTAAAGTGTACATGTTTGTATTACATATACAAGAAAACTGCAACAAAGTTATAACATACATCCTGAAAGTCCATGTATAGATAGATGGATAAATAGATAGATGGATAGATGGATGTGGGTGGGTCCAGAGAATTGAGGTCACAGGGCAAACCACCACCTCAGATCTGGAGAAACAGGCAAATTTAGAAACTCAGCTCTTAACCAAGGTCAGTTTACTAGGAACAGAGCCACTAGAGCTAGCAAAATGATAGGAAGACTACAGTAATTTTGATGAACTACTAGAGGCTGAATGAGGACTAAATTGAGAGTTCAAAGCTCCTGGGAATCTAGTCTTACGGGATTTCCCAACAGTGGGGTTTTATTTTCAGAAACTCTACCAGTTCTTCATGGTTAAAATGAGAGAAAATTTCCTTTGTTTTTTTTTGTTGTTGTTGTTGTTGTTGTTGTTTTGTTTTTTTTTGTTGTTAGTAGGAAGAGGAAAAGTAAACATCTGGAAATATCTAGAGAGTGTTCTCCATAACCAAGGCCTACCCTTTGAGAAAACAACTTTATCAGGGCCTGAAGAAAAAGGCAAATGAAGGATTCCAGTCCCTTCTAGCCTTCCTTTCTCTTGTAGGAGGGGAGGGGGGTGGAAAAAGGTTAAGAAACATTTTTGAAAGGTACAGCCCAGGCATTCAAGCCAAGTTGCAGAAGAGAGTGAGATTTAATTTTAAGTATTTTTAAACCTTTTCCCTCCTCAACATCTTATAACCACCATATCAACAAGGCTTCAGTATAACAGTGGATTGAAACTGAGAGTTTCAGAACAAGCTATTTAAGAAGTTAAAAAGAATCTTCAGGGACCTGGGGGATGGGGCGGGGTGTAAAACAAGGGAACTGAAACGCTAGCACCTACAACAAACAGTAAATACAGGTCAGCTCCTACTCAGATTAATACAAAATTAATTCCAAAATTAAGGACAGAAGCCAAAATATATCCAGGAAATGCAGAGACAAAATAAAAAGCAACACATTTACGCCTTAATATATCCTACACTGAAACTGCAGAGAAATAACAGAAAAAAAATCAGCTTATTTATGACTTAAATCAGACTTCTCATCAGAAAGCCTACAAGCAAAAAGAGAGTTAAATAAAATAATTAAAGTGCTTTAAAACACACAAAAAACTCCTAACCTAGTATAAGGTATCCAGCAAAATTAACCATCAGAAGCAAATAAGAAATAAAGACTTTCTCAGACAAAAATCAAAGGAATTATTCACCTATTTTACATAAAGTGTCAAAAGCCGTTCCTAAGAAGAAAGGAAAAATGTCAGGAACATGGATTTACATAGGGAAGGAAGAGCATGAGACAAAGAATAAATGAAGGTAAAATAACATTTTTTTTCTTAGTTGGTAACTTCAAAGTAATAATAATGTACTGGGTGACTGAAGCAGATGAATAAGTGAAATGAACAACAGCAGAGTTATGTGGATTAGGAAAGAGAATTGGGAACCCTCTGTTAAGAGGTACCTGCATTGCACCGGGCGTGGTGGAACATACCTGTAATCCCAGCAGCTCAGGAGGCTGAGACAGGAGGATCACAAATTCAAAGCCAGCCTAAGCAACAGGGTGGTGCTAAGCAACTCAGCAAGATTCTATCTCTAAATAAAATACAAAATAGGGCTGAGGAATGTGGCTCTGGTGAGTGCTCCTGAATGCAATCCCAGTACTCCCCACCCCCAAAAAGATGTACCTGCATTACAATCTATAAAGTGGTATAGATTGAAAAAAGGGACATAAGTTTATTGTAAATACATACTGCAAACTCTAGGGAAACCACTAAAAACAAAAGGAGTAATAGTTGATATGCTAAGAGAGAAGAGTAAATGAAAGCATGAAATGCTCAATGAAAACAAGGTAGGAAAAAAAGACAAGATAAAAAGGAAAACAAAAAAAAAAAGTATTATGACTAGAATAGTTACCAACATCATAGATGTTAATCCAGCTATATTATCACTTTAAATTTAAATGGTCTAAATACATCAGTGTTCTTTTTTTTAAATTATTTTTCAGAACATTTATTTATTTTTAAATAAAATAACTAATGTAATATCTTTAGGTGTTAAAAATGGAACTAAAATACACAATAACTTCATATAAGCTCAAAGAGTAATTTGATAAGTTAAGAAATGAGTGTTTAAATTTCAAGGAGGACAACTAGAATATGCAGATTACCAAACCATTATGGGCAAAAGAGGAATGGGGTAACAAAAAACAAAAGAATGAAAGATAGGAGAAAAAAGGCACATCATAAGGTAGTGCAAATAAATATAAATGTATCAATAATTTCATTATTTGTAGAAATGGACTAAATGCTCCAAGCTTAACTGAAAGACTGAATTTTTAAAATAATCCAACTTTATTATGATATTTACAGCAATATGTAAATAAACATAAAGGCTGAAGTGAAAGAATATACTCTATGTATAGTGCAAGAGATGTCAAACTTTAAAGGGCAAGTTGGTAAACATTTTCAGCTTTGCAGTCTGTCACAGCTGTTCAGCTCTGCCCTTATGGCATGACCACAATCACTGACAACACAGTACTTAAACAGAAGTATGAAGAGTACATAATATTTCCAAGAATTCCTAAAATTCAGAAATCTTCCTTTATATTAAACATTCAGCTTTTCTTAAATTTCTGCCACCGAATCCTATATTTCTCCCTAGCAATTGTTAACACAGAACCAGTGATCCTAGGAGCACATAAGTTGAAAAATAAAACAATTTATAAACATCTTTCTGTGAGTTGTGACCATGACTAGTCCTCTGTTTATTGCCCTTACTAGCACTAATTTTTGAGGATTAATATACTACAAATTATTTTTATTCCAATTTTACAATCCAGATTCCATGTTTTAAGTACATAAAGAAAGGCAGATAACCTGCTCCCTACTAAGACTTATCTATAGGCTACAATAAAAATCATTTTCTTTTTTATCAACTCAGAATGCTTAGACACTGAAAAATATAATCTAATTTTTAAGTTCTAATTAACTGGTAATATTGCAGATGTTCTAAGATATAACTGGTGGAATAAATCAGTTAAAGAATAACCATTATTGAAGCCATCTGTCGCAAAACCAGAATTTTGTGCAGGACAGCCAAAGTTAACTGGTCACTGTATTATTTTGTCGTCAAAACAATATTTGATTACCCCCAAAACAATATTTGATGACCCCCATTTTGTAAGTTAGAAACCCAAGGTTAAGACCTCCAATTCTCTAATCATATATTCTATCTTGGTTATAGTCTCATAATCCTTGGAAAATGCATCCATTTTAGAATGCATTTAGAAAATGCAAACCATGATGTTAAATGTCCAGTTTGGTATATGAAAAGTTATATCAAGGAAATTCTTGAATTAACTGCATCTTAACTTTTTAGTTCCTAAAGAAGGTTTGAAGAGCCAAGAACTGTTTGATGAAATCAGAATGACCTACATCAAAGAGCTAGGAAAAGCCATTGTCAAAA
The DNA here is from genome assembly GCF_964194105.1 of Spermophilus citellus. Taxonomy (NCBI): domain Eukaryota; kingdom Metazoa; phylum Chordata; class Mammalia; order Rodentia; family Sciuridae; genus Spermophilus; species Spermophilus citellus. The sequence continues at coordinate 187,666,096 of NC_138182.1, forward strand.
GGGAAGGAAACTCCAGTCAGAACTGGCAACGGTTTTATCAACTGACAAAACTTTTGGACTCCATGCATGAAGTAAGTATCAAACAATAAAGTCAACTATAACAATAATTCTGTGGAACATAAGTATGTTTGATTAATGTATATAGTTTTACACATTAATCCATTTCAACCCCAGTTTGTAGATTTTGGTGATGTTTTGAGTTCAATTTGTGAACTTTGATTTTGCATACTTTTTACCTAAGTCCAATTATGAAATGTTATTTTAATCTTATATTTTAAAAAATCACCACGCTGTAACAGACTTTAACAGCACTGTTTTAAAAGGTGAAATTCCATTTTTATATGAATGAGCTATTAAATTAGGAAAATATGACTTCTATATATTTATGATACTGCAGTTCATCATAAAATACTTAATTCCATATAATTCTACATATAATTTAAGGAATTTAAAAAGCCTTTAGTACTTAAATATTTATTTTACTTCACTAAACTTCTTTTCACCTGTAGAATTCCAGTACAGATTCATATACTTCGGGTCAGATATTAAAAAATAAAAAAAGACCAGTGAGTGTGAAATGTTCACTTTTAAAGCCTAATCATTATTTTCTTTCAGGTGGTTGAAAATCTCCTGAACTATTGCTTCCAAACATTTTTGGATAAGACCATGAGTATTGAATTCCCAGAGATGTTAGCTGAAATCATCACCAATCAGATACCAAAATATTCAAATGGAAATATCAAAAAACTTCTCTTTCATCAAAAGTGACTGCCTTACTAAGAAAGGTTGCCTTAAAGAAAGTTGAATTTATAGCTTTTCTTGTACAAATTACCAGTCTGTCCTGTAGATGTTTTGTTGTTTGTTTTTTTCATTTTTGTTTTTTTTTTGTTTTTGTCGGTTTTCTTTTTTTCCTTATAAATACGCACTACATGTGGTTTATAGAGGGCCAAGACTTGGCAACAGAAGCAGTTGAGTCATCACTTTTTAAGTGATGGAAAGTAGACAGTCAAATTTACCAGGTGGTATATCCCAGAAATTAGAAACAATAATGTAAGGGCAATCTCTACTGTCAGAAAAGGATGGCACCTAAACCACCAGTGCCCAAAGTCCCTGTGATGAACTTCATGCTCATACTTTTCAGTTGGCTGGATAAATTTCTAGACTTTTTGTTGATGTATTTCCCCATGTATAGTTAGGATAGCATTTTTGATTTATGCATGGAAACCTGAAAAAAGTTTACAAGTGTATATCAGAAAAGGGAAGTTGTGCCTTTTATAGCTATTACTGTCTAGTTTTAACAATTTCCTTTATAGTCAGTAAACTATGCTTGCTCATTTTTTTCTTACATAATTTTTGTATTCAAGTTATTGTACAGCTGTTTAAGATGGGCAGCTAGTTCATAGCTTTCCTAAATAAACTCTAAACATTAATCTTCTGTGTGAAAATGGGTTGGTGCTTCTAACCTGATGGCACTTAGCTATCAGAAGACCACAAAAATTGACTCAAATCTCCAGTATTCTTGTCAAAAAAAGCTCATATTTTGTATATATCTGCTTCAGTGGAGAACTATATAGGTTGTGAAAATTAACCGTCCTAACTGGTATAGAGCACCTAAGTCCAGTGACCTACTGGGTAAACTGTGGATGATGGCTGCAAAAGACTAATTTTAAAAAGTAATAACTACCAAGAGGCCCTCTTTGTACTTTATGCCCTATCTCTGCAATGGTTAGGTGGCAAGAAAATTGATAATCTAATTCTTTTTCGGGACCTTTTGTAGTAGTTTGAATAACTTCTTAAAAGTTATAATTTCCAGATAACAGTTGTAACACAGCTAAGAGATTTTTAATCAGACCAAGTAATTTTCTCTCATTAAACTTTACCCAAAAACTTAATCTCCAGTATGGCAAAAGTGGCTAGATACCCATTTTCACATTCCCATCTGTCACCAATTGGTCTATCTTTCCTGGTAATACAGGAAAGCTCAGCTACTGATTTTTGTGATTTAGAACTGAATGTCAGATTATCAATGTTTGTATAATTTCACATCCCTACGTGTGCCATAGAATTTAACACAAGTCTTGTGAATTTCTTCACTGTTGAGAATCGTCATTTTAAACAAAACAGAAGCTGTAGTAGCCCTTTCTGTGTGCACCTTACCAACTTTATGTAAACTCAAAACATAACATATTTACTAAGCCACAAGAAATCTGATTTCTATTCAAGGTGGCCAAATTATTTGTGTAATAGAAAACTGAAAATCTAATATTAAAAATATGAAACTTCTAATATATTTTTATATTTAGTTATAGTTTCAGATATATATCATATTGGTATTCACTAATCTGGGAAGGGAAGGGCTACTGCAGCTTTACATGCAATTTATTAAAATGATTGTACAATAGCTTGTATAGTGTAAAATAAGAATGATTTTTAGATGAGATTGTTTTATCACGACATGTTATATATTTTTTGTAGGGGTCAAAGAAATGTTGATGGATAACCTATATGATTTATAGTGTGTACAAGCATTCATACAGGCAGCAGTGGTCTCAGACACCAAACAGATTTGATCTAGGGGAAGGAGATGAAAACTGGCCCCATGTTCAAGTGAAGGTGGGTGAGGCTCTGACCCAATCAGATCACAGAGGGAAGTAATCCTTGGCCTCCCATTCTGACCACCCTTCTCATTCCAACAGTGAGTCTGTCAGGGCAGGTTTGGTTTACTAAATCTCTTTGCACTGAAGTATGTAAGCAGGGGACAGAAAGGTGGTGCTTACATACTTAACAGGCACCATCTAAATAACAGGGTTACTTTCACATACAGCCTCTCCAACAGGTTCATAAAACCAGAGGCTTTAGAAGTTTGGCAATAATATGCACAGAGGTACCAGCAATATGTAAATAGGGCAAAATCTCTAGGATACCAATAATACACTAATTCCTTTCTACCCTACAACAAGAGTTCATTTCTAAGTAGAATGAGGAACATGTTTATGTTTTCTTTGAATGCTTTTGAATGTTGTTTGTTATTTTCAGTATTTTAAAGAAACTATTTAATAAAAAATGTAATCCTTTGCTTTTTGAATGCTCTCTAAAAGGGAATGTTCCTTTAGTAATGAATTAAATTGATCTCAAAGTTCTTAAGATATGGTTTGTAACCCAACTGGATGTGAAATTTATGGTGCCTAAGAAATACCACTTGAATATTATCAATGACAGTGTTAAGTTTCAAAAAGAGATTCTCAAAAGTAGATTATTATTCATTTATAGTATGTTATGGTTAAAACCAGAAAGCACATCACACATTAATCCTACTTCAGTCATAATCACTTTGGCTTTCAAAAAAACAGAGCTCAGAATTTTAAAAAACAGAATACGTGCACTTTATTGTCAACAAAAAGCCAACTGATATTCATAAAACAAGTATAAAAGGCTTTACATTAAATGGAAAAAGAAGTTATGCTCTTAAAATACATGAGAAAGAAGAATTATCTGAATTTTAAGCATAATAGACTTAAGTGAAAAGAAGAATGCTGTTTGAAAGCAGCTTCATTTTCTACAGCGTGTCATTTTCGCCATCTGTAACTATTAAGGTTTATAGTGACTTTCAGTAAGAGTCCATGGCATGCCTAGATGACTCATAACAAATCCTGAAAAATACTTTTAATTACTGGTAGAAAAAAGTGATCCTCTCAGTGTTTTTTAGGCATTACTGTGGGATACTATACAATCAGAACTGAGGAGAAGGACTTGAACCTTGGGGATAGATACACACACACACACACACACACACCCATCTGTGTAAAATTGGGGAAGGGTAGCCTGAAGGAGCTCACCTGCCTTCTCTTGGGGGGGGGGAGGGTAACTTCACCACTCCAAAAGGAGAACTAGCATGATTGGTTAGTGTCTTCAAAGAGCATAATAATGAACACAGGATAAGACTCTGGGCAAGCACATAAAAGAAAGCCTCACTTCAGAATTTGGGAGGGCGGGGACAATGAGGGAGAGAAAGGGGAGGGGAGGAACAATTCCAATTTTACTTAAGTCTTATTTTAGTTCCCTTTTAAATATATTTTAAAAACTACATATCCGTGAAATGAACAATATTTTTATACTTTGATTTGTCAAAATCCAATAATCATGGTAGCCATCAGTGAGATTTTTTATCTTGGTTGGTCACCCCAACAAATGTAGCTGTAGATGAATGTGTTTTTATGTGCCTGGTTTCAGTGAGGGAAGAGGAAATAAAAGTGTATGGAAACACTTCAAACCACTTTAGATAGAAGTTTTATTTTCCAGACTATTTTCAATTAACCTGGTCTAAGGATTAGTGACTAGGTTTTCAGGAAAGGATTAGCTTCTCTCTAGAAAATGTCTGAAAGAAGGATTTTATTTTCTGATGAAAGGCTGTATGAAAATACCCTCCTAAAATAACTTGCTTAACTACATATAGATTCAAGTGTGTCAATATTCTATTTTGTATATTAAACAAATGCTATATAATGGGGACAAATCTATATTATACTGTGTATGGCATTATTAAGAAGCTTTTTCATTATTTTTTATCACAGTAATTTTAAAATGTGTAAAAATTAAAACCAGTGACTCCTGTTTAAAAATAAAAGTTGTAGTTTTCTATTCATGCTGAATAATAATCTGTAGTTTAAAAAATGTCTTTTTACCTATGCAGTGAAATGTCAGACTGTAATATTTTGTGTGGAAATGTTTAACTTTTATTTTTCATTTAAATTCGCTGTTCTGGTATTATCAAACCACACATTTGTACTGAATTGGCAGTAAATGTTAGTTAGCCATTTACAGCAATGCCAAATATGGAGAAACATCATAATAAAGAAAATCTGCTTTTTATCATGTGACTCCCACCATGCTTTTGTAGAACTCCAATTTTCCTATTTTCTCCCCTCTTTGTTCTACTGAAGGTCGTTACCACTTCAGGAACAGTGAGATAATAAAGTGGATATGTAAATGTCAATGTGGCAATGTATGCATGTGAATACAACAAATTCAAAATGAGCTGTAGCCTAGGACCCAAAGATTATTGCATTCATTCCTCAAATGGTATGGCCTATTACTGCAAAAAGTACTAAAGGAAGGAAAAACTGACTTCTGAGGTTACTCCAAATGTGTCTATAATGAAAGATAACTTTTTACACAAACAAATATCTAATCAAAATTCTTAGTTTAAAATCCACTCTTTCTCTAAGAAGAAGGAATAAATGCCTAATAAATGTAGCAGTGTTGTGCAATACAGAACATAGAGGCTGGAGGGAGAGGACCCAGCGGTTCTATATAATCTATTCTGTATCTACTAAAACATACTATGTTCATGCCTTATGAAATTTTTTCCTATGAATACTTTTTTCCACAAGAGACTAATCATTAAGAAAAAAGTATTATGATTTTAAAAACCAAATGTGCCTTATCCATCATATGTGCAATGAGCATTTGCTATATGACTACAATATAAAAATATGAAGTAAAAGAACACAGAGTTATTCTTCCTGATTCCAAAGATTACTATAAAATCACAATACAACAGCTGTACTAGTGTAAAAACAGACAAATAGATCAATGGAACAGAATTCAAAGGGGCCATAAATCATACCTTAATGAATTTAAAAGAATGGAAATTATATTCTGTCTTCTCTCAAACCAAAACAAAATTAAACTAGAAGTCAGTAACAAAAAAGCTATGCAATCAAAAAACGTGGTGATTGAACAATCTTTAAAAATACATGGATCAAAAAAAATCTGGAGAAATTTTGAAATATTTTGAGCTACATGAAAATGGACATGCAAATATCAAAATTTGTGGGTCACAGAAGAAACAGTACTTAGGAAATTTATAGCATAAAATGCATGTATTGGTAAGATTTAAAGATCTTAAAATCAATATCTAGGCATCCATCTTAGGAAATAAGGAAAAAACAAAATAAGCAGAGGTCAAGAACTAACAAAAATTGGAGAATCTGAAAGGGAAATCAATCAATAAAATGGAAAATGAAATCATTAGGAAAAATTTCTAAAACCTAAAGTTGGTTCTACACACAAAAAAATCAGAATTAATAAGCCTATAGCCAGGCTAAGTAAAAAAGTCACAAATTACTATTATTAGAAATGTCAGAGGAAACATTACTACAGATCTCATGGACATTAAATAGATAATCAGGTATATGAACCACTCTATATCTACAAAGTTGATAATAAAGATGAATTGAACCAATTATTTGAAAGATAAAACATGCCAAAACTCACATTAAAAGACAACCTGAATAGGTTTTTATTTATTAAAGAAATTGAATCAATATCTTCCAAAATAGAAAGCACTATGCTCAGATGGATTCACTGGTTAATTCTTCCAAAATTTAAGACAGAAATTATTTCAAATCTCTGCAATCTCTACCATAGGATGTAATAAAAAGGAACACTTTTCCACTTATTCCAAGAAGCCAACATCACCCTAATAACAAAACCATATAAAGACATTATAAGAAAAAATGCATACCAATATCATGAATGCAGAGACAAAATTCTCAACAAAATATTGGTAAACCAAACCCCCAAAAATAATTACACAACATAGCCAAATGAAATTTATTCCAAGCATGCAAAGTGCAACATTTGAACATCAATTAAGTAATCCATCACATCTACAGGCCTAAGAAGAAAAATCATTTGATCCTATCAAGATGCAGAAAAATCACTTTAAAACTATCCAACATCCATTCATGATTAAACTTTTTAAACTGGAAACTAGAAATAGAAATGACTACATGCTACATGACTACAGTATAAAAATATGAAATAAAAGAATTATAGAGTTATTTAATAAAGAATTGTTTCCAAAGAAACCTACAGTTACATCACACTTGAGGATAGGAAATTAGATACAAGACAAGCATATCCCCTCTTGCTCTTTTGTCAATCTGTACTGGAATTGCAGGCTAATCCAATTAGGAAATAAAAGGCATACTGACTTGGAAGAAAGAAATAAAACTGCTCATAGATGGCATGGCTATCTATTTGGAAAATGTAAAAGAACAAATTCATGGAACTTAAAAGAAATTTTAACAGGGTTGAGAGATACAAAGTGAAGATATAAATCACTTTCCTATATATCAACAATGAATAAGTTGAATTCTAAACTGAAAATACCCTCAAAATAAAATAATTATGTATAAATATAATAAAAATGTATATCTATATAATGAAAACTACAAAATTCTGATGAAAGGAGTCAAAGAATAAAATAAACAGAGCAAAATTCCACATTCACAGAAAGGAAGATTCAATATTGTCAAGAAGTCAGTTCTCCTCATCTTGATCTATAGATTCAATGCAATCCCAATCAAAATCCCAGACAGTTATTTTCTGGATATCAATAAATCAATTCTCAAGTTTATATGAAAAGAAAAAGGCCTAGAATAGGCAGTGCAATATTGAAAGAGAAGACTTACCATAAACAAGTACTAAAGGAGGTATAGTATTAGCAAAAAAAAAAAAAATAGATCAATAACCAGTGGAACACAACACAAAGCCCAGAAATGGACCCATGTAAATTTGTCAACTGATCTTCAACAAAGGAGCAAAGACAATACAATGAAGCCAAGAGTTTTCAACAAATGATGCTGAAATAACTGAATGCTGCATGCAAAGATGAATCCAGAAATAAACCTTATACTCTTAACCAAAAATATTTCAAAATGGATCAGAGACCTATATTTAAAATCCAAACCATAAAACTACTTGAAGAGGAGGAAAAAGATGGAGGAGTAGAGGGAGGGTGCTACTTCCACTTGCTCTGTGACTCTGAAGCCAACTAGCAGGAATACTTCTTCTTAGTGAGGTGGGGAACAGGGAAAATTCACCAAATCTCAGTATTAGAATCACAGAGACAGAAATTTATGCAATTTGAACATAGGACAGGAAAGAATACCTAGGGAATCCAGGTAACAAGGCTGCAGCATCAGTCTACTGCTGAGAGGAGGAGAAACCCAAGTAGAAAGACAAGACTGGATTTGCAAAGAAAATTTGGCAAAGAGGAGCCTGTAGAAGAGAGGGGCGATGTGAAATTGAGTGTTCCTACTGACTTGTCCCTGTATGTGTCTGCCTGAGATCTAGAGTTCTCCTTAGAGGGGCTCAACTGAGGCAGAAACAGAGGGGGCTTGTGCCGGGGGGGACTCAGGCAAGGATACAGAAGGGAATGCTTCTTGCTTTCCCCTTGGGGTTTGGAAGCTTGTGGGATTAACCAGAGAAATCCCTGGACAAGAGGGCAAATTTGCACTACAAGTCTGTCCTGGGAAGATCATATTTGTAGGTGGGTGGGATGTATGAGATGAGCTTCAAGAGTGGAGCTCTCACAGGACCCTCTCCCAGATTCGGTTCCCCACAAAAATCAGCATTTGCCTGGCAATAAGATAGGTGGAAGTGTTTGCTCTAGAGTAGATACTTCAAGGCAAAGCTTGAAAAATCAGCCAGAACTAAGCAGCAGCTGCCTGAAACTCACATACAGAATGAATGAATCAGTACTGCTCTTAGGAGGGCATCTACCTGGTTTGAACAGACAACACTCCAATTGTCATTACTTCCCATTTTGTCTCAACTTAAATCTGTGAGCAGGGATGCAGAGAACAATACAACCAGCTTCAGTTCCAGGCCACTCCAGCTGACAGAAGATGGATTTAACAACCCCCAGTCCTGCTCTAAGGGGTGCACAACCCAAGAGGAAACTGAAAGACATTATTTTTGTCTGTTTTTTCTTTTTCTTTTCTCCTTTTTTCAATAAGTATGAATATGGCTGCAGGTGTTATAGCTGTGTTGACTGGCTCATGAATCCATGTATATCTTCATTTATTTCTCTTCTTTTTAAGTCACATTTTCCTTATATATTTCTTTTTTATTTCCTCAATCAGCTGTTATTTCACATTGTTTTGATCTCAGAGGGATAAGGCTTATTTGTGTGTTTTGGTCTGACTTTTTGTTTGACTCTCAATTTTTTTTCTTTAATTACTCCTCCTCTCTTCCCCCTTCTATAAACAAATTCATTTGCCCCTCCCCCTTTTACTCTTCCTTTATAGGCATTCCTTATTATCTCTCTCCCCTGCTTAGTACCTTTCTTCACCTTTTGCATTTTAAACTTTGCTTCACTTTCCCAGTCATTTTCTTCCTTCCTTCCTTCCTTTTTCTTTTTCTTTTTTTTTTTTTTTTTGTGTGTGTGTGTGTGTGGTGCTGGGGATTGAACCCAGGGCCTTGTGCGTGCAAGGCAAACACTCTATCAACTGAGCTATATCCCCAGCCCTCTTTATTCTTAATGAACTGTAATTTCACTATCCTTCAGAATAATTTATGTAACTGCTGACCTCCCTGCATTCATGCTGTAGCAATTATTAGCTATGGGAAAGGCACAGTTGACACCTGTTGTTTAATGCTAGATCTAGGTCATGGCAGTTTATCGTTGCTGTTATTAAATGCAGACCCAACCATTCCTCTTTTGCAGTGATTAGGATGTGCATGCCATAGTATACAGTGGACATTTCTTCTAATGCTGTATATTGACCACTATGATTGTTGCTGTTGTCTTGTTTCCTTTTCTAACAAGGGCTAGGAAGTGACTGATATAATACTGTAAGTTCACAGGGTACAGACTCCTTGGCTGAACAACACCCAGAACTCAGTAAAGTGACAGTCCTTCACACACACACAAAAAATCCTGCTCAAGCTTCAACAACACTTTACCACACAGAATAGAAGAGATCAAAACCCCAAAGCAATAAATAAGTCCAAAGTAGGAATTACTAGAAGAGTATATTAGGTCCCTCTCTTGGACATTTACTCCTACAGCAAAATCAGAAAAAGAAGGTACAGAAAAGCCTACAGTGTAACAGCAGCTCTACAAGAGTGAATGAATTCTGTAGTTGTACAGCACCAAACTGGGAGGCACTAGTAGTTCCACTAAGAAATGGATTACACTGCACCTACATGCTGAAGCTGAGAGATATCAACAATACAGAACTTACTGCAGAAGATAACAACTACACACCAAAAGACAGACTCACAAAAGAGAAAAAGGAACCTACTTCAAAAGGTCCAAAAACTCTGAAGATATGATGAAATAAGCAAACAATTATACTCCCTAGGGCTGGGGTTGTGGCTCAGTGGTAGAGCGCTTGCCTAGCATGTGTGAGGCACTGGGTTTGATTCTCAGCACCACATTTAAATAAATTAATAAAGTAAAGGTCCATCGATAATTTAAAAAAAAATTCCTCCTTAAAGTTACAAATGTCCAACAAAGGAACACTTGGATATGGAATGGGAGGAAATACCAGAAAAAAAACTTCTTTAAATTATTAAAATGTTTAATGAGCTAAAAGATGATCTAAGAAATGAATTAAGGGAGCAGTTATAGGAGGTGAAAGACCATTTTAGGGAAGAAATAGATTCTGAAAGGAAATAAATCAGAACCATGGAAATAAAAGACAATAAATCAAATTTAAAAATTCACTTGGAAGTAGCACCACTAGAGAGTACAAAAAAGAGAATCTCAAAGATGGGGTATTTGAGCTGGAATACTCAGTAGGCAGGTAAAGGGGAAAACATTTAAAGACCACAAGCAAAATATAAGACTAAACCTAAGAGTCAACAGAATGTATGAGGGCATAGAAATACAAGATAATAACAATAAGAACAGTAAACAGCAGAAAATTTTCCAAACTTTAGGAATGAGATGAATATCCACATTCAGAGGGCATATAGAAACCCAAATAAGACCAAAAACGAACCCCCCAAGGTATATTATAATCAAAATGCCTAAGAATAAGGATAGAATATCAAAAGTTGCAAGAAAAATATGTCAAATCACATTTAGAAGTATAAACCAATAAGACATTTCAGACTTCTTAAGATTATAAAATCCAAGAGGGCTTAGAAAGAGATAATCCAAGTTCTGAAAGAAAAATTTGCCAGCCAAGGTTGCTATATCCAGCAAAGCTATTATTCAAAATTATAGAGGAAATGAAAACTTTCCATGATAAGGATAAACTAAAATAATTCATTGGGCTAGGGTTGTAGCTCAGTGGTAGAGTGCTTGCCTTGCACATGTAAGGCCCTGGGTTTGATCTTCAGTACCACATAAAGATAACTAAATAAAATAAAGATATTGTGTCCATCTACAACTAAAAAAAATATTTTAAAAGATTCATGGTGGCTGGGGTATGGCTTAGCGGTAAAGTGCTTGCCTCCCATGTGTGAGGCACTGGATTCGATCCTCAGCACCACATAAAAACAAATAAACAAAATAAAAACCCTGCATCCATGTACAACTAAAAAATATTTTAAAAAATTCATGATCACCAAACCAATACTACAGAAACTACTTAAAGGAATACTATGCAAAGATGAACTCAAAAACAAACCCCAGAGCTCTCAAACAGATGCAGCTCTCTAGAAGAGCAATTAGGCAAATGAAAATTATGAATAAAATCTATGAAACAAACTGAAATGATAGAAAAATCATGAACAACTCTCCATAATAACTGAATGTAAATGGTTTCAACTCTCCGATTAAAAGATATACTGGGGGGCTGGGGCTGGGGCTCGGTGGTAGAGCACTCAACTGGCATGTGTGAGGCCCTGGGTTGGATACTCAGTACCACATAAAAATAAATAAATAAAAGAAATTTACTGTGTCCATCTACAACAACAAAAAAATTTAGATATTTTTAAAAAGACATACTGGGAGAATTGATTTAAAAACAAGAATCAACCACAGACCATTTGCAAGAGACACATATTATAGGCACAAATATCCACAGAATGGAAGTAAAAAGATGGAAAAAGATAATTCTATGCAAATGGATTTTGAAAACAAGTACAAGTAGCTATTCTCATATCTGATAAAGCAGATTTCAAGCAAAAAACTGATTAGAAGAGACAAGGAAGACCATTACACACTGATAAAGGAAACAATCCAAAAGAAGATATAACAATAGTAAATATTTATGCTCAAAATACCTGTACACTTCATTACATAAAAGAAACACTTTTTGACTATTTAAAGTTCCAAAAAGACTTAATACAATAATACCTGGTACTTTTTACACACCTTTTCAACAAAAGCCAGGTCACTCACACATCATAAAGACATCTCTGACCTAAACAATACTACAAATCAAATGTGACCTAACAGATATCTACAGAATATTTCACCCAACAACAGCTAAATATGCTTTCTTCTCAGCAGCTCATGGAACCTTTACAAAATAGGCCATATTTAAGGCATAAAACAAGCCTTACCATACAAAAATTGAGATATTCCATGCCTCTTCTCAGATCATAATGGATTAAAATTAGGAACCAACAGCAAGAAAACTTACACACATCATGTAAACACAAGAGATTTGTACTTTGGAAACACAAATGAAGACTGGATCTTTGGAGGAATATTTAAATTCCTACAAATAAGAATAGTGATACAACATACCAAATCTCTGGGACACTATGAAGGCAGAACTAAGAAGAAAGTTTATAGTATTAAACACCCACATTTAAAAAAAATTTCAAATAAAAAATATCTAATGTTATACCTCATAGTCCTAGAAAAGCAGGAACTAATTTCAAAACCAGGAGATACAGGAAATAATTAAGAACAGAACTGAAATTAATGAAAGAATTTTTAAAAACACTAAGGACCAATGAAACAAAGAGCTGGTTCTTTGAAATGATTAACAAGATTGATAAACCATTAGCCAAAGTACCCAAAAGAATGACAGAGAAGACTCAAATCAACAACATTAGAGATGAAAAAGGAGATATTACCACAGACAAATCTGAAATCCAGAAGATTATTGGGAGACTATTTTGAAAACTCATATGCCAATAAATTAGAAAATCTACAAGATACTGACAAATTCCTAGACCCAAATGGAACCAAGAATATATAAAAGACATAAAAAACAGACCAATATCAAACATGAGACTGAAGCAGTAACAGTCTTCCAACAAAGAAAAACTCAGGACTATATGAATTCTTACCAGACCCTGAAAGAACACCAATCCGCCTCAAACTATCCATGAACAGAAAGAGAAGGAACATTCCCAAGCTCTTTCTATGACATCAGTATCATCCTGATGCCAAAACCAAAGACACATAAAGGAAAGAAAATCACAGACCAATATTCCTGATCATACATGCAAAAATCCTTAATAAAATACTAGGAAGCCACATTCAAAACCACATTAACAAGATTGTTGAACAAACTGGATTCATCTCAGGGATGCAAGATTGGTTCAACATACACAAATAAATAAATATAATTCACCACATTAAATAGAATCAAGGACAAAAATCATATGATCATCTCAACAGATGCAGAAAAAACTATAAATTCAGGACCCATTCATATTAAAAAACCATAGAAATTAGGAACAGAAGGAAATTACCTCAACATTATAAAGGTATATATGACAAACTCAAAGCCAACATAATATTGAACAGAGAAAAACTGAAAGCATTTTCTCTAAAATCAGGAATAAGACAAGGATGTCCACCCTCACCATTCCTATTCAATATAGTTCTTGAGACTCTAGCAATTAGAGAAGGAAATTAAAGAGGAATAAATAGGAAAAGAAGAAGTCAAACTATCTCTGTTTGCTGATGATGTAATTCTACATCTAGTGGACCCAAAAAACTTAAACTCCAAAAGAAGTTTGACAAATGGATAAAAGGTCTAATAAAATCAGCAAAGTAGCAGGATATAAAGTCAACATACAAAAATAAATAACTTTTTTTTCTTTTTTAATTTTTATTTTTATTTACATATTTATTTTTATTTATATAAATAATATGATTTATATTTGTATAATTTTTATTTATATGTATATGACAGCAGAATGCATTATAATTCTTATTACACATATGAAGCACAATTTTTCATATTTCTGGTTGTATACAAAGTATATTCACACCAATTTGTGTCTTCCTACATACTTTGGATAGTAATGATCATCACATTCCACCATCATTTAAAACCTCATTCCCCTTCCTTTCCCTCCAACCCCTCTGCCCTATCTAGAGTTCATTTATTCCTCCCATGTTTCCTTTCCCTATCCCACTATGAATCAGCCTCCTTATATCAAAGAAAACATTTGGCATTAGGGTTTTTGGGATTGGCTAACTTACACTTAGCATTATTTTCTCTAACTCCATCCATTTACAAGCAAATGCCATGATTTTATTCTCTTTTATTGCTGAGTAAAATTCCATTGTGTATATATGCCACATTTTTTTAAATCCATTCATCTATGGAAGGGCATCTAGGTTGGTTCCATAGTTAAGCTATTGTGAATTGTGCTGCTATAAACATTGATGTGGCTGTGTCCCTGTAATATGCTGTTTTTAAGTTCTTTGGGTATAGAATGAGGAGAGGGATAACTGTGTCAAATGGTGATTCCATCCCCAATTTTCTAAGAAATCTCCGTACTGCTTTCCATATTGGCTGTATCAATTTGTAGTCCCACCAGCAGTGTATGAATATACCTTTTTCCCCACATCCTCGCCAACATTTATTGTTGTTTGTCTTCATAATAGCTGCCATTCTGACTGGAGTGAGATGATATCTTAGAGTAGTTTTGATTTGCTATTTCTCTAATTGCTAGTGATGATGAACATTTTTTCATATATTTGTTGATTTATTGTATATCATCTTCTAAGAAGTGTCTGTTCAGGTCCTTGGCCCATTTACTGATTGGGTTATTTGTTTTTTTGGTGCTTAGCTTTTTGAGTTCTTTATATACCCTAGAGATTAGTGATCTACCTGATGTGTGAGGAGTAAAGATTTACTCCTAAGCTGTAGGCTCTCTCTATTCACCTCACAGATTGTTTCTTTTGCTGAGAAGAAACTTTTTAGTTTTGAGTCCACCCCATTTATTGATTCTTGATTTTAATTCTTGTGCCACAGGAATCTTATTAAGGAAATTGCGGCCTAATCCCACATGATGGAGATTAGGACCTACTTTTTCTTCTATAAGAGGCAGGGTCTCTGGTTTTATTCCGAAGTCCTTGATCCATTTTGAGTTGAGTTTTGTGCATGGTGAGAGACAAGGGTTTAATTTCATTTTGTTGAATATGGATTTCCAGTTTTCCCAGCACCATTTGTTGAAGAGGCTATCTTTTCTCCAGTGCATGTTTGGGGCCCTTTGTGAAATATAAGATAATTTTAATTTTGTGGGTTAGTCTCATGTGTCCTCTATTCTGTACTATTGGTTTACCAGTCTGTTTTTGTGCCAATATCATGCAATTTTTGTTACTATTGCTCTCTAGTATAGTTTAAGATCTGGTACAGTGATGCCACCTGATTCACTCTTCCTGCTAAGGATTGCTTTAGCTATTCTAAGTCTCTTATTTTTCCAGATGAATTTCATGATTGCTTTTTCTATACCCTAATAATGAATCTGCCAAGAAGGCAATTAAAAAAAAACTATTTCATTCACAATAAGCTCAAAAAAAGGAAAACTTAATAATAAACCTAAAAGGTGAAAATCTCTTAAATGAAAACTATAGACACTGAAAAAAATAAATTGAAGATCATCTTATAAGATATAAAGATCTGCTATGTTTCTGGATAGGTATAATTAATATCATCAAAATGGTCTTATTACCAAAAGCAATCTACAGAGTCAAATCCATACATCAAAATTCAAAAGACATTATATTATCATAAATAGGCAAAAAGTGTTTTTGTTTTCCAATGACATTCTTCACAGTCCAAATATTTACACAGAAGAATAAAAGACCCAGAATAGCCAAAGCAATCCTGAGTAACAATAGTGGGGGCCTAGAGGCATAATAATTTCTGATCTCAAATTATACTAAAGAACTACTGTAACAAAAACAGGATGGTATGGGCATAAAACAGAAATGAAGACCAATGGAATACACTAGAAGACATGGAGACAAATACACATAAACACAGCCATCTAATCCTTGACAAAGCTACCAAAAAACATATGCTGGGAAAAAAAGATAGCCTTTTAAACAAAGGATGCTGGGAAACTGGATATCCATATATAGAAGAATGAAACCCTTCACCATGCACAAAAATCAACTTAAAGTGTATAGAAGATCTAGGAATTAGAACAGCAACAATGAAACTACTAGGAAAAAAAAAAGAGGCAACCCTCTAACACATTGACACATATATCAACTTCCTCAATGAGACTCCTCAAGCTCAAGAAATAAAACCAAGAATTTAGCATTAAATTAAAAGGCTTCTTCACAGTAGAAGAAACAAGGGTATGAAGAGGAAGCCTACATAATAGGAGAAAATCTTTCCCAGTGACTCTTCTGACAGGAGAATAATATCCATAATATAAAGAACTCAAAAGACAACACCAAAAAAGAAAGAGAGTGAGAGAGAAAAGAAAACACTAATCATTCACTCAATAAATGGAAAAAAGATCGTTAAGAAACAATTTTTGAAAATAGAAATACAAAAGGCCAACAAATATATAAAAATATCTTCAACATCTTTAGCACTCAGGGAGATACAGATCAAAACTACATTAAGATTTTATCTCACCCCAGTCAGAATGACAATCATCAAGAATACAAATAATGACAACTGCTGGCAAGGATGTGGGGGAAAGAGTACACTTACTTATATATTGTTGGTGATATGTAAATTAAGACAACCACTTTGGAGAGCAGTAAGGAGATTCCTGAAAAAGGACTAGGAATGGAACCACCATATAACCCTGCTATCCCACTCCTTTGTATTTACTCAAAAGAATTAAAAACAGCATGCTGTAGTGACACATACATATCAACGTTTATAATAGCACAATTTTTAAAAGCCAAACTATGGAACCAACCTACAAGCCCATCAATAGACAAATGGATTTTAAAAATGTGGCATACACACACCATGGAGATCTACTCAGATGAAATTATGTCATCTGATGGAACGAACTAGAGAACCTCATGCTAAGTGCAATAAGCTAGGCTTCAAAAGTCAAGAGTCAAATATTTTCTCTCACATGTGGAAGTTAAAGAGAAAAAAAGGAATAAAAAGGAGGATTTCATGAAAACAGAAGAAAAATCAGCAGAGCACAGGGGGGTCCAAGGAGAGGGAGGAAGAGAGAAAAAGGGGAAAATTGAGGAATTAAATTTACCAAATTATACTAAGATGCATGTATGAATATACCACAATACGTTCCTAATTTATATAAAACTATAATGCATTAAGTAAAGATAAATAAATAGAAGTAAGATCAGTGGAGCAGAGGAGGGACGGAGGGAGGAGACACAAGGGAGTAGTACTGGGATTGAAACTGAGAAAACTAATGTTTTACATGCATTCATGAATATGTCAAAATGAACCCTACTATTATGTATATCTATAATGTGTTAAAATAAATTCTTAAAATTGAAAATACATAAATAATAAACTCCTAGAAAATACAGGAACTACCCAAGATAATATAATCCAAAGCCACAATCCATGAAAAAATAATAAGATGGGCTGGGGTTGTGGCTCAGTAGCAGAATGCTCACCTAGCACATGTGAGGCCCTGGATTCAATCCTCAGCACCACATGTAAATAAATAAAATTAAGGTATTATGTCCACTGTAAAAAATATTTTAAAAAATAATAAGCTGGACTTCATAAAAATTTAAAACTTCTGCTATGCAAGATACCATGTCAAAAACATGAAGACAAACCACAGACTGGGGGTGGAAGCCTGCAATAAACATACCAATAAAGAATAGTTATACACCAATTTAGCCAATTTGGAAAGCACTATGGAGATTCCTTAGAAATCTGGGAATGGAACCACCATTTGACCCAGCTATTCCTCTTCTCAGACTATACCCAAAGAACTTAAAAACAGCATACTACAGGGACACAGTCACATCAATGTTTATAGCAGCACAGTTCACAATAGCTAAACTGTGGAACCAACCTAGATGCCCTGCAGTAGGTGAATGGATAAAAAATGTGAGATACACACACACACACACACACACACACACACACACAATGGAATATTACTCAACACTAAAAAAGAACAAAATCATGGCATTTGCAGGTTAATGAATGGCATTGGAGAAGATAATGCTAAGTGAAGTTAGCCAATCCCAAAAAAAAAAACAAATGCTATCGCTTCTCAGCCTTTTGGCTAAGATCAAGTGTAAAAAAACAAATGCTGAATGTTTTCTCTGATATAAGGGGAGTGACTCAAAGTAGGGTAGGGAAGGAGAGCAGGGGAGGATTAGATTAATTCTAGATAGGGAAGAGGGGTGGGAGGGAAAGGGAGGGGAAAGGGGATTAGCAAGGATGGTAGAATGTGATAGACATCATTATCCAAAGTACATGTATGAAGATTTGAATTTGGTGTCAACATATCTTATATACAGAGATATCAAAAAATGTGGTATATATGTGTAATTAAGAACTGTAATGCAAAAAAAGAGTACATGTATAATGGCATAAATTGGCATAAACATACTTTACATACAGAGATACGAAAAACTGTGCTCTATATGTGTAATAAGGATTGTAATGCATTCCACTTTGTTGTGTATTTAAAAAATAAAGAAAGAAAAAGAAAAAAAAAAAGAACAGTTACACAAAACACAAGGAACTCCTAAAACTCAAAAGTAAGAAAACAGACCATCTGATTTTAAAATGGGCCAAAAACCTCAAAGTGTAGATATGAGGTGACTCCCCCAAAAGTGCCTTTGTTAATGTAGGAATGTTCCAAGGTAAAATGATTGAATTATGAGAGCTGCAACCTAATCAATCCTCCTAGTTTGAATGAACTGACTGGGTGGTAAATGTATGCAGGTGGTGCATGAATGGAAGGAATGGGTCACAGGGGGTGTTCTGTGGAAGAGTTCATCCTCCCTGTAGCCTCTTGCTCTAAACCTCTCTCTGTTTCCCAGCTGTCATGAACTTAGTAGCTCCATCATGGCCTTCCACCCAAGGTGTTATGCCTCACCACAGCAATGAATGTGGCCAACAAGGTACTAAATCTCTGAAACGGAGTCAAAATAAATTTTTCCTCCTCTAAGTTGTTCTTACTAGGAATTTTGGTCTCAGTGACAAAAGCCCAACTAACACAGAAACTGGTACTTAGAAGTAGGGTTGTTTATACAACTAACCTGACCTAGTTTGCAGGAGGAGTTTGAAAATCCAGCCTAGAGAAGCCTGTGTGAAGAGTTTAAGGAGTGACTCTGGTGAAAGCTCAGAAGACCAGAAAACCCACAGAAAAACAAACTGTGCTCATGAAGTTTCAGAGGGAAATGAGGATTTTCTTGGTAATTGGACTAGAGGTTGTTCATGATAACATTCTGGCACAGAACTTTGTGTACATTTTGCCATGTCCTGAGATTGTGTGAAGCTGAATTTAAAAGCAATGAAATAATTAATCTGGTGGAGGAAATTTCAAGAGAGCAGAGCATTTGGTTAGTGGCATGGATACTGCTGAAAGTTTCTAGCCATATTGACTGTGAGAAATGGGAGCAGAAAGCAAAGAAAAGCAGCTTTTAAAACTTGCAGTTTGGCAAGAAAAGTGCTTACAAAACTGGGGCCAGTGAAGTTGTAGTTGTTAAAACAGATTGCAATCACTGAAGAGATGTTAAGCACTTTGCATTACAGACAACCGGAAAGATACTTTGATAGCATATCAAGAATTTGCAATCCCATATCCACTGCAGATTCAAGAGTATAGAAGGGAAAATTCCTTGAAGAAGAGATCACGGGGGCACCCTGCTCATATGGGGGTGGGGTGGGGCTAGAAAGCTGTTTCAGCATACCCAGCAACCTGTCACCAAAGTACTCAGAGGTTACTGCAGCCACAATCCTAGGGAATTCAACGAATGCACAAACTGGCCACAGATCATTCACATGGTGCTGGTTCAGCAGGAATGCAGGATGCTCACATTAAGGAGTCATGGAAGTTTTAACTGAGATTTCAAAGGAAGACCTAAGAGGCCACACAAATTGTAGCAAGGTCAGAATCCCTATAAGATGCTCCTGAGAAGGTGACCCAAGAAACTTCAGGTGAATCCAAAGCTGGAATGGAGACCCCAGGGATTAAGAGACACCAACAAGGTGAACCATCTTCTGAGAAAAGCTGCTGGCTGCAGCAAGAACCAAATTAAGAGAACACTGCAACCAGCAAGGCAAAATGGGCAGGGGTACACAAGTCCTTTGGAGAGAGCATGTTCCTGCCATGTGTCCTAAATTCTGTGCACAAAATTAGAGTTACAGGACCTATTTGCCCAGCTGGGTTTAGGTCTTCAGTTTAGGTCTCATCCCTTCCTTCCATGCCCTATTTCTTCCTTTTGAAATAATAACATTTATTCTGTAACCCAGTGTGTTGGATATATGTAACATGCTTTGATGTTTACAAGGGCTCACAGCTAATTTACTTCGAGTCTCAAATGAAACTTTGGACTTGGACTTGTGGGCAATGCTGGGACTGTTAAGTCCATAGAACTCTTGGAAATGGACTAAATACATTTTTCATTGTGGGATAGACAGGAGCTATTGGGGGCCATGGGTGGAATATTATGATTTGGATATGAGATATCCTCCAAATGCTCCTATGTCATTGCAGAAATGTTCATATATAAATGATTGTATTATTACAGTATGACCTAATCAGTCAATCCTAGTCTAAACAGACTGGGTGATAACTCTAGGCAGATGGGACATGGCTGAAGGTATGCCCTGGAAGGGTGTATCTTCACTACTGTGCCCCCTTCCCTGCTCTTTCTGCTTCTTGACCACCATGAGATGAACTGCTTTACTCTATTCTATCCTTCAGTCATAATATCTTTCCTCACTTTGGACCCAGAGCAATAGACCTGGTTGTCTGTGGACTGAGACCTCCAAAACTGTAAGCCCCAAATAAACTTTCCCTCCTTGAAGTTATTTTTGTCAATTATTTTAGTCAAAGCAATACAGAAAGGACTAAAACAATATATCATAAGGGAAGTGAAAATTAAAATAATGATGGGATGCCACTACATACCTGTTTGAATGGCCAAAATCACAATTCTAATGCCACCAAATACTGGCAAGAATGTGAAACAATAGGAACTGTCATTCATTGCTAGTGGGAATGCAAAATGGCATAGCCACTTTTGATAATTTGGTGGTTTCTTACAAAGCTAAACATATGTTGACAGTATGATCTAGCAAATACATCCCTCAGTATTCAACCAAAGAGTTGAACCTACACCCATACAAAAATATCCACTATTTATAGTAACTTTATTCCTATTTGCCAAAACTTGGAAGTAAGAATGATGTCCCTCAGTAAATAAAAGGTTAGACAATCTTGTGGCACATTCAGACAATAAAATATTATTCAGCTCTAAAAAGAAATGGGTTATCAAGTTACAAAAAAAAAACAACAACAAAGAGCAACCTTAAATGTATATTATTAAGTCAAAGAAGCTAATTTGAAAAGGCTACATACTAAAGCAAGACATGGTGGCACACATCTGTAGTCCCAGATACTCAGGAGTCTGAGACTGCAGAATAGTGAGTTCAAAGCCAGCTTGGGTAACATAGCACAAAACCTACACCAGCTCCTATCTAAAAAAAAAAAAAAAAGAAAGAAAGAAAGAAAAAGAAATAATTGAAAAGGCTACATACTTTATGATTCCCACTATTTAACAGTCTGTAAAAAGCAAAACCATGGAGAAATAAAAACATCAATGGTTTCCAGGAATTTGGAGACATAAGAAAAAACACAGAGAAGATTTTTAGGGCAGTGATACTACATGATACTCTAATAAAAATGATAGATACATGTCATGTCATTAAACATTTGCCAAGTCAACAGAATATACAACATCAAGAAGTAACCCTAAAATAAACTAAAAGCTGATTTTCAAAATAATGTGCCAATGTACTCTAATCAACTGTAATAAGTGTACTTTTCAGAGGTGGGGGAATCACCAATAATGGGGAAGCTATCTATGCATGAGTGGGGGCAAGAAGTATATGGGAAATCTCTGTCCCTTTACTTAAATTTTGTGTGAACCTTAAACAACCTTAAAAATATGAAGTATTTAAAAAAACAATACAGTGGAGAAAGAATACCCTTTTCAACAAATGTTGGAATGTGTTGGAACAACTGCCAAAATATGTTTTAAAAAACAACCTTGAATCCAAACCTCACACCATATGTAAAAATTAACTAAAGGAAACACAGACATGAATATAAAATCTAAAACTATAAGACCCACTGTGTTAATTGGGTTTTCATAACTGTGATCAAATTACCTGACAAGAACTTAGAGAAGGAAAAGTTTATTTTGGCTCATGGTTTCAGAGTTTCAGTCCAGGATGGGATGATTTCATCACTCTAGGCTTGAGGCAAGGTAGACCATCAAGGCAGAGTGTGGTGCAGCACTTCTCAGCTCATGGAGGATGAGAAGCAGGAAAAAAGAGGAAGAAGCCACAAGGAAAATGAACCCTTCCAGGACACATCCTCTGTGGTCAGCCTCCTCCAGTCATGCCCCACCTGCCAACAGTTACAGGTCAGTCCATTCAAACTAGGATAAACTGATTGGGTTATAGCTCTCATAATCTAGTCATTTCACCTCTGAATATTCCTTCATTAACATAGGAGCTTTGTCAGGGGACACCCTGTATCCAAACCATGACATTCTATATCTGGCCCCAATAAGCTTATGTCCATTTCACAATGAAAAATGCAATCAGTCCATCTCCAAGAGTCCCCACATTCTTAATAGTTCTAGCGTCATCCAAAAGTCCAAGTCCAAAGTCCCATCTGAAACTCAAGGCAAACTATTGACTGCAAGTCCCTGTAATGATCAAAATCAGGTTACATATATACAATGACAGAGTAAATATTCCCATTTGAAAAGGAAGAAACAGAGGCATAGGAAAAAAGAATGGGACAAAGCAAGACCAAAATCCAGCTAGGCAAACATTAGGTCTCCAACACCAGCACCACATGGATGATACCAAAGTCTGCTGTCAGCTCAAGCAATAACTGTACCCCCAGGATCATGGATGCAGAGAATTCTGAGTGCCTAGGAAGCCAAGTACAGTGAAACAACTTCCTAAGCCTCACTGTGTAAGCAGAGTGTTCTCATAGTCTATTCTCAAAAGAGTTTTTTTCTTTTCAGCCTGAGCCCACTATTGTCTCTATGTGAAGTACTTACCATCTCTTTAGTGGCTGTAATCTCTTAAACAATGACACCTTCCCTAGTCTCAGTTTGCAAGCACTGTTCTTGTCAAACTGAAAGCTTTTAAACCCATTTTGCTCTCCCATTTATCACAGTAAATCTGGCTAAAAGCTTTCGAGTACCCATGCCACTGACCAAATACTCTGCTGTCTTTTAAAATTTCCTGTACTATATTAATTAGTCCATCACTTTTAAAGCCTCACATATCAAACTCTCAGGACATGGGTAAAATGTAGACAAGTTCTTTGCCAGAATATAACATGAATGGCCTCTGGTTCAGTCCCTAAGAGTCCTCATTTCCCTCTGAAATCTCCTATGTACGTTCTTTACTGTCCACATTCCTCTCAGCATTCTGTTCTCCTGAGTTTCCACCAGAATGGCCCATTATTCTCCACTTAAAACATTCCAAAGTTTTTGAAATTCTTCCCATAAAACCATTCCAAAGGTTTCTGAACCATGTGAGCAAGTCAATTACAGAAACGACTCCAATTCTAAGTACCAGTTCCTGTGTTCATTGGGTTTTCATTGCTTTGTTCAAAATTTCTGACAAGAACAACTTAGCCAAGGAAAGTCTGTTTCACGGTTTCAGAGTTTCAGTATATAGTGTGATGGCTTCATCACTCTGGATCTGAGGTGAGGTAGATGACCATGGCAGAAGGATACAATGGAGGAGTGCTACTCAGTTCAAGGCAGCAAGAAGTAAAGAGGGAAAGGGACCCCAGGGAAAATGAACCCTTTCAGGGCAAATGACGAGTGACCCACCCCCTCCAAGTCTGTTTCACCTACCTACAGTTATTACCCAGTTAATCCATTCAAATTAGGATGGGCTGATCAGGTTACAGCTCTCATAATTCATCATTTCACCTCCTGAATTAATTAGTAATTAAGGGGGACACCTTCTACTCAAACCATGACACTTACAGAAGAAACTACAGTAGCAAGTCTTTGTGTCATTGGGTTAGGCAGTTTCCTTAGACATGATACCAAAAGGACTTTTTAAGGATATACTGGATTTCAATAAAATTTAAAATGTCCTTTCTTTAAACGATTTTTTTAACAGCTCTGGAAATCAAACCCAGGGCCTCACATATGCTACGCAAGCACCCTACCATTAAACTACAACCCAGTACCTTAAAATATAATTTTAAGCAAATGAAGACAAATCAAAATTTGAGAGAACAAAATTTTTGCAATTCATAGACCTGTGAATTGTAATGCACAGATCTGTGTCCAGCACATGTAAAGAATTCTCAAAGCTCAACAATAAGAAAAAACAATACTCCCAACAAATGGGAAAAATATTTGGGAAAAAAAAAGTTTTATCAAAGGAGAAATACTGATGGAAAAATCTATTTTTTAAATCATTATTCAGTAGGAAAACACAAACCAAATCAAATAATATCACACACCTATCACAATGGAAAATTTAAAAGACTGACCATGCCAAATGTCAGTGAGTACAGGGAGAAACTGGAACACTGATGCACTATTGATGGGAAATAGTTTAGAAGTTTTTTAAAAAAAGCAAATACATATCTACCATATGATCTAGAAACTCAACTTCTAGGTACTAACCCTAAAGAAAAGGATTGTACATCCATACAAAAACTGTTCATTTGTGGGCTGGGGTTGTAGCTCAGTGGTAGTATGCTTGCCTAGCACATGTGAGGCATTGGGCTTGATCCTCAGCACCACATAAAAATATAAATAAATGAAGTTATAAAAAATTGTTCATTTGTACATGAATGATCACAGCAGCTTTTCTACTAATAGCCAAAACACATACACAACAAAAAATGTTCACCAACAATTGAAAGGATATATTATGGAATGCTCATACAATGGAATACTGCTACGCAATAAAAGTAAATGAACTAACATACAGATTAACACAGGTCAATCTCAAAATCACTATGCTAAGTGAAAGAAGTCAAAAGAGTTCATACCATATGACTCTACTTATATGGCATTTTGTAAAAGCAAATCCACAGTAAAAGAAATCAGGTCAGTAACTGCTAGTGGCTAAGGGTAAGAGGAGGGATTGGACTACAAATGAAGAGGAAATTCACAGGGGATACATTAATTGTGGTAGTGATTACATACATACATATAACTGGACATGTCTGTCAAAACTTCAAACTCTAATCCAAATAAGGTGAATTTTACTGTATGTAAACTATGTCTCAACGAACATAAAGTTTACAACAAAACCCTTCAACTTGCAGAATCAGTGCTCTACAGTCTCCTATAAGACAACAAATACTGCTCTTAGAAAAATTTCAGTAAGACTTAATATCCTTATTTTTTAATGTACATTAAGCACTAGAAAATAATTTAAACAAAGGTTCCTAGGTTGAAAATTGTGATGACCACTAATATGAAAATTCTACTTTATAATCAAAAACCCAGAATATATGTCTTTATAAAAAGATCTCACTGGCCCTGCCAGGTGCAACAAAGGATAAGGCAGGAGGATTCCAAGTTTGAGGATAGCCGCAGAACTTAGTGAAACCCTGTCTCAAAAAAGATTAAAAGGACTGGGTATGTTGCTCAGTGATAAAAAAAAAAAAAAGTCCCACTGGCTCTTCAATGCAGGTCCTTATCATTCCTCACCTGCATAATTACAGCAAAAACTTTCTGATTAATGTCTTACTGTACTGCAAACCATCCTCCATCCTCCAAACTGCTTTCCAGTTTCATTGTAAACCAGATCTTCCCATGCAGGTTTCTATTCAAAACTCTTTGATGCTTCTCCATAGATTAAATAAAAAGCCTAAAGGCAGGTAAGGCCCTTCTCAAATTAATCTTACCAATCAATTTACCCTCTTTTCTGCCTTCCCTAACACAAACTTTTAACTAAATGTACAAAAGTGTGCACTGAGCCAGGCAATAGCACACACCTGTAATCCCAGTGGCTCTGGAAGCTGAGGCAGGAGACTCTCGAGTTTAAAGTCAATCTCAGCAAAAGTGAGGCACTAAGCAACTCAGTGAGACCCTGTCTCTGAATAAAATACAAAATACGGGCTGGGGATGTGGCTCAGTGATTGAATGCCTCTGAGTTTGCTCCCTGGTACCGCCCCCTCCCCCCCAAAAAAAGTGTGCTTTAAGACTGTATCATTCGAATCAGCGGCCACCATCTTGGAGAGCTGAAGTATCCACCGCCACTCTCCGACAGATTGCAACAACAAAACAGGTGTGTGTCACGCAGCTCAGCCCCCATACATAGGGGGATTTCGCATAAAATCTCTCCTAGACTTTCAGGGGGAGGCAGTATCAGAGTGAGCCTGCATAAAGACTAAGGGGAAACTAGAGGCACCTGACCTTCAACCCCCCCTCTCATCAGCAGCCAAAACAAAACCTGTCTAGCCAGCACTGGGGGAGGGGCAAGCAGAAAAAATCAAAACCATAGAGTGCCGGGGATCCCAAAAGCCAACTGTGTGACCCCGGAGATCCAGGCTGTCTGATTCGTGCGGCCTGCCCTGCGGCTACAGAAGGCATGGCGCCGCAGAGAAGGGACTAACTAGTAAGCAGGGAGATAAGTGGCTGCGACAACACGGTGGAATCCCGCCAGCCAAGCCCACACTGACCCCCGGGCTGAGTTCGGGATTTCAGACGGGGAAGGAAGCGGTACAGTCCCATCCCCCACAAGGGACACTCCACTAAGGCAATCAGCGGCCACCATCTTGGAGAGCTGAAGTATCCACCGCCACTCTCTGACAGATTGCAACAACAAAACAGGTGTGTGTCACGCAGCTCAGCCCCCATACATAGGGGGATTTCGCATAAAATCTCTCCTAGACTTTCAGGGGGAGGGAGTTTCAGAGTGAGCCTGCATAAAGACTAAGGGAAAACTAGAGGCACCTGACCTTCAACCCCCCCTCCCATCAGCAGGCAAAACAAAACCTGTCTAGACAGCGCTGGGGGAGGGGCAAGCAGAAAAAATCAAAACCATAAAGTGCCAGGGATCCCAAAAGCCAACTGTGTGACCCCGGAGATCCAGGCTGTCTGATTCGCGCTGCCTGCCCCACGGCTACAGAAGGCGAGGCGCTGCAGAGAAGGGATTAACTAGCAAGCAGGGAGATAAGTGGCTGCGACACAGTGGAATCCCGCCAGCCAAGCCCGCACTGACCCCCGGGCTGAGTACGGGATTTCAGACGGGGAAGGAAGCGGTACAGTTCTATCCCCACAAGGGAAACAAAACAATAGAGTGCCCGGGTTCCCAATAGCCACCCTCCACACCCAACAAACGGCAGGCCCAGAGTACAATTTGAACTGCCGAGAACCATCACTCAGGGGAAATCTGGTCTAGCAGGAGAAACCAAGACTAGCAGGAGAAACCAGGGGACTAGAGGCAAGGCCCTCGCGACTGGGCGGCTGTAAACGGCAGGCCCGCCGGCAACAGTTCACCCACTGCCCACGTAACTGGGCGGTAGGAGAACGCCCGCCCGATGGCAACTGATCACCTGCCCGCAGCCTGTGATACTGGGCAGCTGGAGACCACCCGCCTGCCGCGACCAGGAGCTGAAACCAAACAGAGACAGTCCAGTCACACCCCCCGATTAAGACACCCCGGCAAGGAGACGGGGCCCGTCATAGCAGAGTAGTGTCGTCACTGGAGCTCGGACGTCAGAATTCCTTCCCAGCGGAATCCACGTTAGCAGGCATAGTTTAACAACACAAAGGAGAGACATCAGAGTAATACAGAAACAGAACAAATCTATAGAAGAGAGTAGAAACACGACAATCAAATAGAGCTGGAAAGTAATGTGGACAACATGAGAAAACAAGGGAAAAAAGGATTACAAACAATGCAAGACAACTCAATTCTACAGGAAGACATAGAAACATCAGAAACAGGGATAGGGAAAGAACTCAAGGCATACCTAACTCGAATGGAAAGGAATATTAGGGAAGACATGAGACAGCAAGTCCAAGAAATAAAAGTATATTTTGAAAATGAATTAAACAAACAAATTCAAATGGCAAAGAACGAGCTCTACCAGGAGATAGAGATCTTAAAAAAAATCAAACAATAATCCTAGAATTGCAGGAAACTATAAACCAAATTAAAAACTCAAACGAGAATATTACAAATAGACTTGATCAAGTAGAAGTCAGAACATCAGATAATGAAGACAAGGTTTATCAACTTGAAAAGAATATAGTCAACACAGAAAAGATGCTTAAATCCCACGAGCAATCTATTCAAGAGATATGGGATGTCATAAAAAAACCAAATCTGAGAGTCATAGGGATAGAAGAAGGCACAGAGATTCAAACCAAAGGAATGGACAGCATATTAAATGAAATAATTCTAGAAAACTTCCCAGAGATGAAAGATGGAATGGATTGCCAAATCCTGGAAGCCTACAGGACCCCAAACATTCAAAACCATAATAGACCAACTCCAAGACATATAATTACGAAGATAGCCAACGTACAGAACAAGGAGAGAATATTAAAAGCTACGAGAGAAAAGAGGCAGATTACATTCAGGGGTAAACCAATTAGGTTAACGACCGATTTCTCATCACAGACTTTGAAAGCGAGAAGATCCTGGAACAATGTATTTCAAACGCTGAAAAATAATGGATTCCAACCAAGAATACTGTATCCAGCAAAATTGAGCTTCAAATTTGACAATGAAATTAAAATCTTTCACGATAAACAAAAGCTAAAAGATTTCGCAGCAAGAAAACCAGCTCTGCAAAGCATTTTGAGCAAAACACTACAAGAACAGGAATTGAAAAATAGTGCCCAAAACTAACAGCAGGAGGTATCTCAGTAAAGGGGGAGGAAAGTAACCAAAAAGTAAAACTAGCCAAACTAAAATAAATAAATAAAGAAGCATGACTGGAAGTACAAATCATATCTCAATTGTAACCTTAAATGTTAATGGTCTAAACTCACCAATCAAGAGACATAGGCTAGTAACCTGGATCAAAAAAACAAATCCAACAATATGCTGCCTTCAGGAGACTCATATGATAGGAAAAGACATACACAGGCTGAAGGTAAAAGGTTGGGAAAAATCATACCACTCACATGGCCCTCGGAAGCAAGCAGGAGTGGCCATACTCATATCGAATAAAATCAACTTCAAACCTAAGTTAATCAAGAAGGATAAAGAAGGACACTATATACTGTTAAAAGGAACCATCCACCAACAAGACATAACAATCATCAATTTGTAGGCACCAAACAATGGAGCTGCAACGTTCATAAAACAAACTCTCCTCAAGTTCAAGAGTCAAATAGACCACAACACAATAATTATGGGTGACTTCAACACACCGCTCTCGCCATTAGACAGATCCTCTAGACAAAAACTGAATAAAGAAACTATAGAACTCAACAGCACAATCAATAACCTAGACTTAACCGACATATATAGAATATATCAACCATCATCAAGTGGATACACGTTCTTCTCAGCAGCACATGGATCCTACTGAAAGACAGACCATATATTATGCCATAAGGCAATTCTTAGTAAATATAAAGGCATGGAGATAATACCATGCACCATATCTGATCATAATGGAATGAAATTGGAAATCAATGATAAAAGAAGGAAGGAAAAATCCTACATCACATGGAAAATGAACAATATGTTATTGAATGATCAATGGGTTATAGAAGACATAAAGGAGGAGATGAAAAAATTCTTAAAGTCAAATGATAATACAGACACAACATACCGGAATCTATGGGACACAATGAAAGCAGTTTTAAGAGGGAAATTCATTTCTTGGAGTTCTTACCTCAAAAAAAGAAAAAACCAACAAATAAATGAACTCACACAATACCTCAAAAACCTAGAAAAGGAAGAGCAAAACAACAGCAAATGTAGTAGAAGACAAGAAATAATTAAAATTAGAGCAGAAATCAATGAAATTGAAACAAAAGAAACCATTGAAAAAATTGATAAAACTAAAAGTTGGTTCTTTGAAAAAATAAATAAGATAGACAAGCCCTTAGCCATGCTAACGAAAAGAAGAAGAGAGAGAACTCAAATTACTAACATACAGGATGAAAAAGGCAATATCACAACAGACACTACAGAAATACAGAAGATAACTAGAAAGTATTTTGAAACCCTATATTCTAATAAAATAGAAGATAGTGAAGATATCGATAAATTTCTTAAGGCATATGATTTGCCCAGATTGAGACAGGAATACACACACAATTTAAACAGACCAATAACAAAGGAAGAAATAGAAGAAGCCATCAAAAGACTACCAACCAAGAAAAGCCCTGGACCGGATGGGTATACAGTGGAGTTCTATAAAACCTTCAAAGAAGAATTAATACCAATACTTTTCAAGCTATTTCAAGAAATAGAAAAAGAAGGAGCTCTTCCAAATTCATTCTATGAGGCCAACATCACTTTGATCCCAAAACCAGACAAAGATACTTCAAAGAAAGAAAACTACAGACCAATATCTCTAATGAACTTGGATGCAAAAATTCTCAATAAAATTCTGGCGAATCGAATACGAAAACATATCAGAAAACTTGTGCACCATGATCAAGTAGGATTCATTCCTGGGATGCAAGTCTGGTTCAATATACGGAAATCAATAAATGCTATTCACCACATCAATAGACTTAAAGACAAGAACCATATGATCATCTCGATGGATGCAGAAAAAGCATTTGACAAAGGACAGCATCGCTTTATGTTCAAAACACTAGAAAAACTAGGGATAACAGGAACTTACCTCAACATTGTAAAAGCTATATATGTGAAACCTCAGGCTAGCATCATCCTAAATGGAGAAAAACTGAAGGCATTCCCTCTAAAATCTGGAACAAGACAGGGATGCCCTCTATCACCACTTCTATTCAATTTAGTTCTCGAAGTACTAGCCAGAGCAATTAGACAGACAAAAGAAATTAAAGGCATAAAAATAGGAAAAGAAGAAATTAAATTATCGCTATTTGCGGATGACATGATAATGTACTTAACAGACCCAAAAGAGTCTACAAAGAAGCTGCTAGAGTTAATAAATGAATTCAGCAAAGTGGCAGGTTATAAAATCAACACGCATAAATCAAAGGCATTCCTGTATATCAGCAACAAAACCTCTGAAATGGAAATAAGGAAAACCACTCCATTCACAATATCCTCAAAGAAAATAAGATACTTGGGAATCAACCTAACAAAAGAGGTGAAAGATTTATACAATGAAAACTACAGAACCCTAAAGAGAGAGATAGAAGAAGATCTCAGATGATGGAAAAATGTACCCTGTTCATGGATAGGCAGAACTAACATCATCAAAATGGCGATATTACCCAAAGTTCTCTACAGGTTTAATGCGATGCCAATCAAAATCCCAATGGCATTTCTTGTAGAAATAGACAAAGCAATCATGAAATTCATATGGAAAAACAAAAGACCTAGAATAGCAAAAGCAATTCTAAGCAGGAAGTGTGAATCTGGAGGTATAGCGATACCAGAGGTCAAACTGTACTACAAAGCAATAGTAACAAAAACAGCATGGTACTGGTACCAAAACAGGCAGGTGGACCAATGGTACAGAATAGAGGACACAGAGACTAATCCACATAGTTACAACTATCTTATATTTGATAAAGGGGCTAAAAGCATGCAATGGAGGAAGGATAGCATCTTCAACAAATGGTGCTGGTAAAATTGGAAATCCATATGCAACAAAATGAAATTGAATCCCTTTCTCTCGCCATCCACAAAAATTAACTCAAAATGGATCAGGGAGCTAGATATCAAATCAGAGACACTGCGTTTGATAGAAGAAAAAGTTGGCTCTGATCTACATAT
Source organism: Spermophilus citellus (assembly GCF_964194105.1). NCBI lineage: Eukaryota > Metazoa > Chordata > Mammalia > Rodentia > Sciuridae > Spermophilus > Spermophilus citellus. The sequence continues at coordinate 187,698,156 of NC_138182.1, forward strand.
TGTGGGGTCGGGCTCCAAATTCCTTAATAGGACACCCATAGCCCAAGAGTTAATAACAAGAATAAACAAATGGGACTTACTTAAACTAAAAAGTTTTTTCTCAGCAAGAGAAACAATAAAAGAGGTAAATAGAGAGCCTACATCCTGGGAACAAATTTTTACCCCCCACACCTCAGATAGAGCCCTAATATCAAGAATGTACAAAGAACTCAAAAAATTAAACAATAAGATAACAAATAACCCAATCAACAAATGGGCCAAGGACCTGAACAGATACTTCTCAGAGGAGGACATACAATCAATCAACAAGTACATGAAAAAATGCTCACCATCTCTAGCAATCAGAGAAATGCAAATCAAAACCACCCTAAGATACCATCTCACTCCAGTAAGATTGGCAGCCATTATGAAGTCAAACAACAATAAGTGTTGGCGGGGATGTGGAGAAAAGGGTACACTTGTACACTGCTGGTGGGGCTGCAAAATGGTGAGGTCAATTTGGAAAGCAGTATGGAGATTCCTGGGAAAGCTGGGAATGCATCCACCATTTGACCCAGCTATCGCACTTCTCGGACTATTCCCTGAGGACCTTAAAAGAGCGCACTATAGGGATACGGCTGCATCAATGATTATAGCGGCACAATTTACAATAGCTAGACTGTGGAACCAACCTAGATGCCCCTCAATAGATGAATGGATAAAAAAAAATGTGGCATCTCTACACAATGGAGTATTATGCAGCACTAAGAAATGACAAAATCATAGAATTTGCAGGGAAATGGATGGCATTAGAGCAGATTATGCTAAGCGAAGCTAGCCAAGCCCTAAAAAACAAATGCCAAATGTCTGCTTTGATATAAAGAGAGCAACTAAGAACAGAACAGGAAGGAAGAGCATGAGGAAAAGACTATAGTAAACAAAGACGAATGGGGGGAGAGAAACGGAGAGAGAAGGGAAAGCACATGGAAATAGTAGGAGACCTTCAATGATACATAAAATTATAAGAGGTCATGAGGGGCAAGGGGGAGGGAAAAAAAGGGAGAGAATTGAACAACAGCAGGGGAGGTAGAGAGGGAAGATGTGAGGGGAGGGGAGGGGGGATAGTAGGGGATAGGAAAGGTAGCAGAATACAACAGTCACTAATATGGCATTATGTAAAAATGTGAATATGTAACAGATGTGATTCTGCAATCTGTAATGGGGTGAAAATGGGAGTTCAAAACACAATTTGAGTCAAATGTATGAAAGATGATATATCATGAGCTATGTAATGCTTTAAATAATCAATTAAAAAAAAGACTGTATCATTCAAACCACCTGAAGTTTCCACTTGCTATCTCCTCTGAGTCTCTATATCATCTTGCTCCTAATATTTTGCTATCTGAACTTTCCTTCCTTGTTCCATTCTGCACACATCTTAGGGAAAGTTTTTCCAGGAGGCTGCTTGGTTCTTCCCAGCGTTCCACAGGCCAGGCCTCCTTTATAGCATTCAGCACTCCCTAAAGTGAGATCTTTTCAAGGACAGGAACCATGTCTTGATTTAGCTGCTTCTCCAAGGCTTGGCACTATTTTAAGTAAATGAATGTTTTTGTAGACCAAAGAGACATGTAAATACAGTTATTATTGAAACTTCTTATGCAGTAAAATTTGTTTTTTCATATTTCTAAAGCACAGTGGTAAGAACTATCAGGAATTTATAAATACATCATTTTTTATATTTGTTAAAAGAGCATTTCACATTTATAACAATGCTGTAAGGGGGTAAATTTGAGAAATGAAATCAGAAAGCCCCATGAACTATTTATTAGCTGGTATACTTAGACGACTGTTAAGCTTTCTGAGTATATTTTATATATGTGTGTGTGTGTACACACACACACACACACATAGAGAGAGAGAGAGAATATTAACAATATCTGTCTCCAAAGGTATAAACACTACAATGAGCTAACACATTTTACACATACTTTTGTGAACTGTAAAGGACTACATAAATTTTAACAATAACAAAGTGTTCTTTTTCAGGCTCACAAACCCCATTCTGAGGCAAAAGTTGAATGCATAGTATCAATAAATAATTTGGAAATATTTTCAAAGGTAGTGACCAGAATTACCTATAAAGCAGAAAGTTTTGCTACTTGTTGTGTTCACTAATGCCTTTGAAAATATGTGATTTGCATTTGCTTAAATAATGTTTATTAACAGTCTAGGGCATTAAAAATAATCTAGAACAGGAGAATACAGTAAAAGAATCTTAAATAATTTTAAATTTTTCTTTAATGAGTTTTTCTCAAATATGGTTGGAATGTTTAATCAAATTCACCTGCAAGCTGGCAAATATTCAAGTCATAAGACTTTTCAAAGATTTACATATAGGTTAAGGTAAATAACATAATAAAGTTATCTAATTATATCCTTCAGGAAGTCAAAGATACAAATTTATTGAATATACTGAGCTTTCTGGCAGAGTGAGATATTTAACTATTAGAGATTGTGTTCTGTCTAAATAACATGGGAGTAAGGAACTGCATGAACATGATCCTAAAAGGATTTTATTCTACCAATAATGGATAGGAGGAAGAACTCTGTCTCAAGGAAAATCATTAATATTATCATTATGTTCAACTTTCTGGAAGACAGCTGAAAAATCTCAACCAATAGAATATTAAAATCCAATGAGAGTAGTTTTTTTTAAAATTGTAGATGGACACAATACCATTATTTTGTTTATTTTTTTTTAGCATGTGTAAGGCACTGGGATTGAACCCAGTGCCTTACACATGCTAAGCGAGCAGTCTACCATTAAGCCACAACCCCAGCCCCCAATGAGAATAGTTTTAAGCACTCCATTTTTTAAAGAAAAAGGAGTATGCCTTTACTATTTACCTTTCAAGTCCTAAATTCTAGGATGTTAGCAGAGGCTCTCGTGGTCAAAACACACACACACACACACACACACACACACACACACACACACACACCAAGCTAGTATCACTAGAGTTTATTTGCACTTCAAAGCCAAGACCTACATTTGTGTTGCTCAGCTTAGCGTCAGAGTTTAGTACAGTGGGTAGTATGTTATCAGTAATATTTTTAAATTAATGTTTAAGGAGTAAATCCATTACAGGAAACACTATGAAGCTTTCTCAAAATATTCAAGACAGAACTACCATATGAGCCAGCAGTCCCACTACTGGGTATATGCTCAAAGGAAATAAAATTAGTATCTCAAAAGAGTCATCTGCACTCCACTGCAGCATTACTGACAATAGCGAAGAACGGAAACAACCTGTGAATGAATGAATGGATAAAGGAAATGTGGAATATAAATATACAATGGTATATTATTCAGCTCTAAAAAAGGAAGGAAATCTTCCCCAATGTGACATTATGATGAAACTTGAGGCTATATTATTAAAAGAAATAAGAGGGGCACAGAAAGAGAAATCCCACATGGTCACACTTACATATGCAATCTACAAAAGTTAAAATCATAGAGACAGTAGGAATGGTGGTTGCTGAGGGTTTGGAAATGAAAGAAATAGGGAGGTGCTGGTCAAATGATACAAACTTTTAATTATAAGAAAAGTTCTGGGGATCTAATGTACAGCAAGATGGCTATAATACTAGTCTTCATTTATTGTGAAAGTAAATCATAAATATTGTCACCACAAAAATAACTCTGGGCTGTGACTGTGATTCAGTGGTAGAGCACTTGCCTAGCACATGTGAGGCACTGGGATTGATCCTCAGCACCACATAAAATAAATAAATAAATAAATGCTTTGTGACAATCTACAAATAAAAAAATATTTTTAAAAATATTTAGTTTTTTTAGTTGTAGGTGGACACACAGTATCTTTATTTCATTTTTTTAAAATGTAGTGCTGAGGATAGAACCCAGTGCCTCATGCATGCTAGGTGAGCACTCTACCAACTGAGCCACAACCCTTGCCCTAAAAATATATTTTTTAAAAACCTACTCTGTTACTAAGTTAACTAACTTAACTTTGGTAATCATTTCATAATATTAATTTCATTTCATTTTATATATGTATATGTATACACTCACACTGTACAACTTATATACACATAATTTTATCAATTACCACTCAAAGTTGCATTTTCAGCCAAAAATTTTAACTAATTAATATTTGATGAAAACCACCGCCTGAAACAATGACCCTAGGCCTCTGTATACTCAAAATTCAAGAAAAATTTTATCTACCTTATATAACTACTTATAAAAAAGCAGAGTGAGATGACTCTTAAAGCAATTTTCCCAGCTCCATTCTTACACATTTCCTGACACAGTAGTTTTATGATCTTAAATAAGCTCTCTTAAGCTTAGGCCCTTCATAAATAAATATGCACAGGATCATCACTATGGCTTTGGGGGCTGTCACAAAGAATAACTACATTTATGCATGTATAAAACACCTGGCACACACATCATGTACATCCTCTACCTGAACCTGTCTGTGGTTATCAGAAGAAACACACCCATAACCCAAAATGGTTCCCTTCCTCGACAGCCGTCTGGTTGGCCTCGGGGAATCTCAAAAGGAGCTAGGTAGTGTTCTTGTGCAGAGAGCCTACAGTGGAGCACCAAGGATGGGCTACGAGCCCATTACACAAGGTGTAAGGGGAAGGCCCAGGAGCTGGGGCCCCTGTCTCGCCAAAGTGAGATGCCCCAAGGCACCTGGCCCTCTGCTTATCAGGGAGAAATCACAAAAGTTGGGTTCCAAGTGCTGGCAATTTGTCACAAAATAGCTCAAAGAATAATAAGAACTAGAAAAGCTGTAATTCACATAACTGGACAGTTTTACCTGCGAAACTCCAAACCCGATTCCAGCAGCCCTCCACCACACAGAGCCGGGCCCCATCATAAGAGCCTCCCTCAGGTGGCAAAATAGGGCGGGGACACGAGCGTGGGGGAGACGGAGAGGCGGGGCTTCTTCCCACAAGGCCTGGGTCCTGTATTCACCTCTCATTGGCCCAAACTGGCTTGGGCCTGCCCACCCTTCAACCAATCAGTGACAAGGAAGAGCTACAATCCTAATCCCGAGATGGAACGTTTGAGAGTCAGTCACAGTTCCTGCTCAAAACCCTCAGTAAATGAGTATTTCCTGAAGGGATGGATGACTGTATCTAAAATGTGATGGAATCTGTGTTCTTAGAGGACTTGTTTGGTTTTGCCATGAGACAAAGGAAGGCCTGCTTTTGATATAATTAAGACGGGTAGTCTGAGTGTACCCACGAATGTTTCCTGAATCAGGAATTAAGCATGGGCCGCCGGTGATAATACTAAGCAAGTAATGAGCATCAAACACTATGTGGATTGCAACTTGCTGTTAGCAGGATTTAGAGTGAAATAGGCCTGGGTTCATATGTGTCCAAGTCCTATCTCTATTATTTACCAGGTATGTAATCTTGAGCGAGTTGGCGGACCTCTCCAGGCCTCTGTCAAATAATGAAACACCAGCACCCAAAGTATTTAATAAATGTTAACCATACTGTAATTCATAATAAATACTCAATCGGCTTAGTTTCATGTAAACTGTCCATCAAAGTAGAAATGGTAACTTCTCTGACTCATATAGTACAGTTAATAGGATGACAATCACTAAAATAGTCCTTTCATTAGCTGTAGGATAAGAGTGATAAGGCCACTCTCACCTAAGATAGAGGCTGCCCACTTTAGCACCTGTTCCTATTCTGTGATAATACCATGGTGAACTCCCTGAATTTGTTCCCAATCTCCACCCCCAACAAGGCAGTTTCTGATACGATTCTTTATTTTAAATCTACATGTTTATTCAAGAGCAGTGAAAAACATACGACCCTGTAAAAACTTGTACATGAACTGTTCATAGCGGCTTTATTCACAATAGTCAAAAACTGGAAACAAACAAATGTTCTTTAACAGTAAATGGATAAGCAAACTGTAGTATATTCATAAAGTGAAATATTACTCAGTGAAGAATTAGGATAAACTCTAATACATATGAACCTCAAGAACACATTGAATGAAAGAAGCCAGACACAAAAGGGCAAATACTGTGATTCCATTTATTTATGATTTTAGAAGAGGCAAACTAATCTATAATCATAGAAATACCATCAGTGCTTGCCAGGGCCAGAGTTTGAGGGTAGGTGGATATTGCATGGGAGGAAGCAAGAGGGGCTTTGAGAAGAAATTCTACAGACTGCTTATGCTTATAGATGAGAGTGCTATGCTTATAGACAAAAGTGCTTTATTTTAAAAAATTCATTTCCCTATTCATTTAAAATTGATGCATCATATCATATACAAATTATACTCCACAAAAGGTAATTAAAAAAAACAGTAAAAAACCTAGCCTATGGTGTGTGTGTATAACTTAATTTTTAAAATGTAGGTCTCTCCATATATGTTATATATAATAGTTAAAATGTGTTAAAATTTATTATGTTTCAGAGACAATTATAAGTGCTTTACATTTAATTTTCACAAAAAATCTTGATATATTTATTATCCCCATTTTATGGATGAGGAAAACTAAGCAAAACTGAACTTTCCCAAAGATCACAAAAAGGGTAAGTGTCAAAGCTATGATTCAAACCCACACAGTCTGGATTCAAAGCCTATGATTTTAACCACTATGCAACACTGTCTTCATAGTCACCCACACACATCATATACATATATATGGAAATGTCTAGAAGGAGCTACCCTAAAATGTTAATAGCATTTATTTCTATGTATTAGGAAAATTGAAGGCTTTAATTCCCTACAGTTTCCTAATGTTTTCACGATAATTGGGCATTACACATGTTTAAATCAGAAACAAAATATTTTATACAGGATCTTATAAATTTCAGGAATACTATTTAATTAATTCAGCAATTGTATAATATTTTAGTTGCAATTTCTTTTTCAAGTCTTATATGAAACATATTTAATAAAATACAAAATTAATATTGAGTTGCACTGAATTAATATACATTAAGTTCAAGTTTATGTCTCATGAGCATAAGCATCTTAAATTACAAGTTAGGGGTAATCATTTCTACTCTATATCAACTTTAGGATTTACACAGATGGAAAAGTGGTAATATTTATCCAAACTTTTACTTCACAACCTCCATCTGTTCTCTATTAAATTGGCTTAGAAACTTTAAGAGTGATAATAGAAAATGATTTAAATGGTTTTTTTTCCACATCAATATTTTTATTTTTTTAATTTATTTTTTCTTTTCTTTTTTTTATTGGTTGATTTAAATGTTGATCCTAATGAAATTAAAGATTAAAGACTGAGTAATAAAAATACAAAGTATTTAACAAATTAGAATGAATGAATATTTTACATTCCCTATCACAAGTATAAAAAGCATTTGAGTTCTAAATTAAGACCATAATAATAACAACATTCCTACCAATGTTAAACATTCATTAGCCTCAGTAACTTTACTGAACATTATTCCAAAATATCATGTTAAGAGAATATACTGAGCAGAGTATTTAACCTTGCCTAGACTTTAACTATCATTTAAATTGAGGTCCTTATGTACTTAGTATTCTTGCTTATATAATTTTACATATGCAAATATGCCCAGACCTCAATTTTTTTAAGACCAAGAGAAAATTCCCAATTTTCACAACAATGATAATACAAATTTCAATCCAGAGATCACATGAAAATGAGTAAGCCAAGTTAACATAGGGTACTTTCCCATGTGTCAAAATTCAGTATATAGCACAGGAAGATATGCACATTATTCTTCAAAATAGTTGATAAAGTGTATTTGAAAATAAAAAAAAAATTACATGGAAGGACTTGCTCTTCAGATGCATTATAACTACAAGAGATACAAATATTTAGTGATATGAACAGATCAATGGAAATCTCAGGAAAAAAATCAGACAATAATAAAATGTACTTGTTTAAGATTAAAGGAGGAAACTCCAGAGTGATAGGGTAAAAAATGGTCCTTTGAATAAGGTAAACAACTTATCAGAATAATTGTATATTCTTGTAACGGTCAGTTTCATGTGTTAACTAGGTTATATAGTGCCCAGTTATTCAATCAAACACTCCTCTAAGTGTTGCCATGAAGGTATTTTATAGATGTAACTAATGTTATTAATCAGCTTTCTGTAAAGAAAATCATCCTAAATAAGTTTATTGGGCCTGATTCAATAATTTGAAAGGTCTGAAGAATTTCAAGAAGAAATTACACCAATTTAATTTTAATTTGAAAGGTCTGAAGAATTTTAAGAAGAAATTACACTGTTAGCTGCAGCTTCAGCTAACACCTGTGAGGTCTTATCTGCCCCCATATATTACAGACTTGCCCAGCAAACAGGAAAAGCTTTGTGCACAAAATATTAACTTGCAGCAAGAGGGAAACTGTTAAGTAAACCTTCTATACATAGAATCATGCATGGATTAAATGTATGTTTACAAAGTGCTTAGCAAAATAGAAAATATTTATGCTATAATTTGAAATAAAGCAAGGAACACACAATGATCACAACAATGTTTTTTAAAGTATGTATGTGGGAAAATAGGCAGAGCTCATCTATGATATTAGAAATCGGGGTGGTGGTTACACTTAGGAAAGGGAAGTTATTAGAAGGAGCAGCAAGGAGGGCTTCTGGAATCTTAATAATGTTCTATTTCTCTGTTTAATTTTGTCCTGTTTTTGAGATAGGGTCTCACTATGTTGCCCAAAGTGGTCTTGAACTCCTTGGTTACAGCAATGCCTCCTGCCTCAGTCTCCTCAGTGCTGAGATGACAAGTACATGTCACAACACCCAAATTCTATTAATTCTAGGTTCTGGTGACACCAGCATGATCAGTTTATGAAAATTCATTGAGTTGATATGTGTATGTGTATACATATATACATACACACACAAACTATTAAAGTGTGTTATACTTCAATTTTAAAAATATGCATAGAAGGAAACAGAACTAGGATTATCATGACATGGTGGGACTACAAGTAATATTTTTGTTTCTTTCTTCCCCTTCTCTGTTTTCCCCTAAAATAGACATGTATTGCTTTTATGACGGGCAACAAATAAACAGTTGATTTAAGTTAATTATCAGAATGACAGGCATGCATAATTCTTTGGAGTTGAAAGAAAAAACAACTTAAGATGGGCTGCAGTGATTTGGAAGCCTTCATGGGAATAGGAGGTGGATCTTTAGCTCTGAAGAAAGGGAAGGAAGTGAAACAGAAAGGCCACAAGAATAGTATGAACTCATCTTTGGAGGCAGGGATACGATAGACTGCCATTACTTTGGGGATTGAGTATCCATTCTCTTTTTTTCTAATAACGCCACATAGATATGCCTTTGAAGAAATGGCCCCTCAATTATTTTCAGTACTTGTGCTGTCCTTGCCCCTGAGTATTATAAAAGCATTATAAAAGGGAGTGTCACCCTGATTAGTCAGCATATTTCATCCCATTTAATCAGGAATGGTCATGTGACTCATGTTGATGCAGGGTAAATCCTAGAATTTTTTCTGGAACTGTTTGGTTAGAGAGGCAACTTAGCTGACATGGCACAGGGCTGAAACTGCCAGTGACAATATAGTACACTGAGGGGAAAATCTGCTTGAGAAGAAACAACAGTGAGAAATGGAAGGGGGGCAGATCTCTGTGACCTCCTTGAGCACCTTGATATAGCCATGTCTCAGTGTGAGGGCATCTCCTGGTCTATTCACTTAAGTAGGCCAATAAAATCTTTTAAATTCAAGCATTCTGAGTTGAGTTTCTATCAACAGCAACCAAAAGAGTCTCCCTAGGCTACATTCCTAGAGCTTGTTTAGAATTGCCAGCTCATATCCCTGATGAACTTAGATGCAAAAACACTTAATATCAGCAAATCATGTTCAACAACATATTAAGAAAATGTACATCACGATCAGGTTGGTTTTATTCAGAGATATGAGCATGGTTTAATATACATGAATCAAAAAATATAATTTATTGCATTAACAGAATTAAGGACAAAAAACACTTTGTAATTTCAGTAGATGCAAAAAAGACCTTCAGCCCCCATTCATGAAGAAACTAGAGGCAGAAGGAACCTACCTCAACATTATAAAGAATATATATATATGGAAACCCCAAAGCCAACCTCATAATAAATAGGGAAAAACCGAAAGAATTTCCTTTAAAATCTGGGACAGGGCTAGGTTGTAGCTTGGTGGTAGAGCATCTGCTTAGCATGTGTGAGCTACTGGGTTTGGTTCTCAGTACCACATATGAATAAATAAATAAAATAAAAGTCCGACAATATATATATATATATATATATATATATATATATAAAGTAGTTATGTAACTACTTTTTTGAAAAATTTTGGACAAGACAAGGATGTCCATTCTCACCTCTCTTATTTAATATAGTGATTGACATTCTAGCCAGAACAATTAGGCAAGAGAAAGAAATAAAAGAGATTAAAAAAAGGAAAGAAAGAAGTCAGATCATCACTGTTTGAAGATGATATAATCCTATACCTAGAAGATCAAAAAAAGAAAACCTCCAACTAAAACTGCTAGAGTTAATATACAAACTGGCAAAGTAGCAGGTTACAAAATAAACATATGAAAATTAATAGGTTTCCTATATAGTAACAACAAATCTGCTGTGAAAGAAATCAGAAAAACAATTTCATTCACAACAGCCTAAAAAACAAAACAAAAACCCTAGGAATAAGTCTAACCAAGAAGGTGAAAGACCACTACAATGAAAACTATAGAACCTTGAAGAAAGAAATTGAAGATCTCAGAAGATGGAAAGCCTTCCCATGTTCATGGGTAGTCAGAATTAATATTGTTAAAATGGCCAAAAAGCAATATACAGATTCAATGCAATTCCCATCAAAATAACGATAACATTCTTCACAGAACTAGAAGAAACAGTCCTAAAATTCACTTGGAAGAATAAAAGACCCAGAATAACCAAAGCAATTTTAAGCCAAAAAAGCAATGCTGAAGGCATCACTATACCTGACTTCAAATGATACTACAGAGCTATAGTAACAAAAACTGCATGATCCTGGCATAAAAACAGACACATGGACTAATGGTACAGAAGACATAGAGATAAACCCACACAGATATAGTCATGTGATCCTTCAGAAAGGTGCCAAAAACATGCATTGGAGAAAAGAACCTTTTTCAACAAATGATGCTGGGACAACTGATTATCCATATAGAGGAAAGAAAGTAGACACTCTACCTCTCACACCTGCACAAAAATCAACTCAAAATGGATCAAAGACCTCAGAATTGGAAGAGAAATTATGCATCTCCTTGAAGAAAACATAAGGTCAACACTCCAGCTTTTAGGCACAGGAAACGACTTTCTCAATAGGATCCCTACAGCTCAGGAAATAATGCCAAGAGTTCATAAATGGGACAGCATCAAATTAAAAAGCTTCTGCACAGCAAAGGAAACAATTAGGAATGTGAAGGGAGACCCCACAGAATGGGAGAAAATCTTTGCTAAATACTCTGACAGGATTAATATCTAGAATATATAAAGAGCTCCAAAATTTTTACACCAAAAAAAATCAAATAATCCAATTGATAAATAAGCAGATAAATTAAACAGACACTTCTCAAAATACAATGGCCAACAAAAAATATTCAACATCATTAGCAATTAGGGAAATAAATGCAAATCAAAACTACACTGAGATTTCATCTCATACCAGTTAGAAGGGCAGTCATCAAGTATATAATAATAATACATTCTGGAAAGGATATGGAGAAAAAGGAATACTTTTACACAGTTGGTGGGATTGTAAATTAGTACAAACATTATGGAAATAAGTATGGAGTTTCCTCAAAAGACTAAGCATGGAATCACACTATATGACCCAGCTATACCACTTCTCAGTATTTATCCTAAAGAATTGGTCATCTTACTAATAATACATGTATACCCATGTTTATAGAAGTATAATTCACAATAGCCAAACTATGGAACCAGTCTAGGTGTCCACTAATGAATGAATGGATAAAGAAAATGTGGTATATATACACAATAGAATTTTATTTAGCCATAAAGAAAAATGAGATTATGGCCTTTGCAGGAAAATGGGTGGAACTAGAGGCCATCATGTTAAGCAAAATAAGCCAAACTCAGAAAGTCAAGAGTTGTATGTTTTCTCTCATATGTTAAAGCTAAGGAGGAAAAAGGAAAAGAAAGGTGGGGGTGGATCTCCTAAAAATCAAAGGGAGATCACTGGAGGAAAGGGACCACAGGATGGGAGGAACAGCGGGGAGAGGGGAAGTGCTGGGAAGTGATATTGGTCAAATTGTATGGTTATGTTGTGCACATGTATGAATATGTAACAATAAATCCCATCAGCAGGTACAACTATAATGCACCAATAAAAAATGTGCAAAAAAAGAATTGCCAATAAAAAGCCCACCAGCTTTCAGTTGGTTTTATTCTTATTTGCATGCTCTATAGATAATACCCCAACTCATTGTCCCCACAGGGCCAACAGCTCCCCCCCCCCCGCCTCCTCTTACCCCCACCCCCATTTTCACCTCTGGCTTGGTTTGACCAACATGGTAGATTAAACAGGAATCCGAGATTTTGAACTTCATATGATCTCAGAGAGTTTCAGCACTTTATCAGTAAGAAACTAAACTTGGAAGGGGAATACATTTGGCCAAGTTCTGGCTTGGTCCACAGTGAGAATGAGGCAGAGTGCTGGAGTAAGCCGTGAAACAATGACCAAGACAAACTGGAAACCCTTGGTGGGCCTGGGGCATTTCTGTTTCCCAGTCCAGTGTGATCTCCTAGGTGGGATTCAGGTAGGGAACTTTTTCAGTCTATTGCTTTCATGCTCAGGGATTTGGCCACACCAATCCTTCTCAAAGGACTGATCTATTTTGGTCCAGACAGTGATACCAACAACTGGACCAGGTCCTTGTCTCCAACACCACTGAGCTCCAGGGAAGAAGTGGGAACTTCACCAACTGCCTGGCGGCTCCTCACACAGGCACACACCATCTGTGGGTCAGGCTACCCAGAAGGGCTTTTGTGATGGAAAAGCTACAGGGAGCTTTCCAAGACCATTCACGCAGGGGCCCCTGGCAGTTACAGGTTCACATGTGTCAATGAGGGAAGATTATAGACCTGTCCCTCCTTGATCACAAAGTTAGATGACTGATAAACAGTAAAATCCCCACTGTATCTCACTGTCCCCAACACAAATCTTTCCTCTGAGTCACCCCTACCCTTGGCTACTTGTAAAATAAACAGGATGATCTCCCCATTTCTGCCCACATCCTTATTTTGTCTTTGCTGGGCATTAAACTGCTGAAACATGTTACCCTGGACAACAAGGAAAAGGGGGAGAGGGAAGAAAGTACTGTGTTAAAAGATCTGTTTTCACCAGGTGCAGTGGTACACACCTGTAATCCCAGCTGTTCGAGAGTCTGAGGCAGGAGGATGGTGAGTTCAAAGCCAGCCCAGCAACTTAGTGAGGCTCTGTCTATAAATAAAATATATATTTTTTAAAAGGAGGGGGGCTGCTGGGGATGTGGCTCAATGGTTGAGAGCACCTGGGTTCAATCCCCGCTACCCAAAAGGAAAAAAAAAAAAAGTTGTTTTCTGTTGGGCCATGTCTGAAACATCCAGGTCCAAACCAGCTTTATCAGTTACAGGCCAAAAACTCTCTGTGCCTCTATTTTCTCATCAGTAATTGGAGATCATCCTATCCACCACAGATGGTGTTAAATGAATAAAGGTCAAGCTCTCTCCTGTGTTCACTGACCACAGCCATCAGAAGATCAGTTCATTCTTTACAAAGTCCCCTTCCCACATTTTCCTGGTCATTTGATCCAGTAGTATAGGCCCAGGTGACACTCACTGCACCACTGACCTCATTGGTAGTAATGTTCAGACATCTTGGGTCCCAGGTCTGCACTAATATCTTTATTTGCTCAGAGCTACAGTCAAATTTATCAGGAATATATCAACAGGTAATTATGGCTAGCACAAAGTGGTGGCAGGAAGGTCAGGCTCCAGAAAGGTCAGACTCAGAACATAGTTGGAGGAAAATAAAATTGCTGCTCTTGCCCTTGCTGGAGCAGAAACCTGGTAGGTGTTAGCTGTAGTTTTGCCTGGATTTTTTTGTTGTTTTGTTGTGGCCCTGGGTATTGAACCCAGGGGTGCTCTACAACTGAGCTACATCCCCAGCCCTTAATTTTATTTATTTATTTTTGGGTCAGGGTCTCACTAACTTGCTAAGGCCAGACTCAAACTTACAATACTCCTGCCTCAACCTCCTGAGGCATTGGGATTAACAGGCTTGTGTTACCACGCCCGGCTCTTGGTTTTCTTCTTAAATGATGAAGTAGAGGAAAGGTATTCTAACTGCCCTCCCAAAGGGGAGACAAGAGAGCTGGGTCAGTCAGCAAACATTCCTTTAGTCGTCCATGAAGACTATTTTAAACTATTTCTAGGCCAGAAATTCTCCATTTCAGACTTTTTCAGCAGGAGGCAGTCTGCTACCTGTCTTCAGAGGGGATTTTTTCATGCACAGTTTAAGGCTGGAGTGGTCCATGAGAGGAACAGAGTTGGTCCTACTTTGCCAGTCCTGATAGGGTGACCAGGGGAAAAGGCAATGTCCTTTATGAGTGGAGGCTTTTTGGGGTCCCATCGTAAGTGCCAGCTCGTCCTTAAAGCAATCTCTGATTCTCACCCCAGGGGGAACCATGAATGTCTCCTTCACAGCTTTCACATCTCCAGTCTTTACCAATTTCTGTATTTGCGCACATTTTACAAATACCCATTACTCCTTTTGTGGCTGCCTCCTCTACCAGACTGTAAGTGTTAAGAGAGCAGGGAGAGGGTCTGTCTTAATCATTACTGTGCCCCAGGCTTTAGCTTCATGCCTCTCTCCCTCAGATGCTCATAAGTATGTTGCAGGAGTCACACGCATGTACACACAGGCAGATGGATGCTTAGCCAGGCTCCTTTGTCCTCACCATGGGAACTCAGGTTAGTCACTTCCCTCTTTGGGTTTCAGCTTCTCCAGTTACCAAGAACATGACTCTGGATTCCCATACAATGCTAAAACTCTGTGATTCAGTCGGTATAGGGCCAGTAAGGATCTGAAACAAGTTATCCTCCATGAGTCAGGCACCCTAACTAGCAAAACCCGAGGGGGGATTTCCCAGTCTCCAGCGGGTGGTTAGGTTAGAAAGCATGCCCTGCTGCAATCTGACTAATGACTTCAGACACCCTCATAGCCTCCAGACCTCTAAATCCAAATTGGAGGTAAGCACTGGACAAGTGGAATGGGCATTCCCATAGGAAGCACACCGGGGGGAATAATAATGGTAGTCACATCTACACTAGGCCTGGTCTCTGCTGAAACATCTTTTGTGTTTGAGACTCTATCCTAACTCTCCAAGTTCCCTGCTACTTTCCCTCCTTTCCACTGGATACTGCCTCTCTGGACCTTGGGCTCTAGTCTCAGAAAGTTTTTGAAGTCTCTGGACCCAGCTCCAGGCTATAGCTCACGTTAAAAATATAGTCTTAAAGAAGACACAGAGAAACACCTATTGGTGGCACAGACTAAGAAAGTCATTTCAAATTGGAAACTCAAAGGTGGCAATTTTAAAAAGTCCCCTTACCTCCTTCTACAGGCTCTTTATAGCCCTATATTTTTAACCTGAAAGGGCTCCCTAGTAGCAATTAGCTAATCTCAGAAACTCATCTTCTATGCCTTTTCTCTGAACAATTTAAGAGCAGTTTATATGGGAAAATTAACAAGGAGAGAAATGAATTACAGTAGATGGGGTAGAGAGAGAAGATGTGAGGGAAGGGGAGGGGGGATAGTAGGGGATAGGAAAGGTAGCAGAATACAACAGTCACTAATATGGCAGTATGTAAAAATGTGGATGTGTAACCGACGTGATTCTGCAATCTGCATTTGGGGTAAAATTGGGAGTTCATAACCCACTTCAATCTAATGTATGAAATATGATATGTCAAGAGCTTTGTAATGTTGTGAACAACCAATAAAAAAAAAGAGCAGTTTATGTGCACTTACCCTATGAACAAGTAACTCTACCTTTAAGAATGTATGTTACAGCTATACTCAAAGTGTGAAATGATATAGTTGAGGACATTCTCTGAAACCTTGTAATAGCCATAGAGAGGAACTTAATGGCCATCCCTAGGAGACTAGTTAATTAAACAATTTTATTCCCATGAGACACAGCTGGAATTCAATGCAGCCATTAAAACAAATAAGGCAGGCACGTCTCTAGAAAATCCCTAAGAATGTTAATATGAAATAACTAAGATATGGAATCAGCCTAATTTTTCACCAACAGATGAATGGATAAAGAAAATGTAGACACACACAGGCGTGCGCGCACACAAACACACACACACACACGAGAATATTATTCAGCCATAAAGAAGAATAAAATCCTGTCTTTTGCAGCAAAATGGATAGAACTGAAGGATACCATATTAAGTGAAATAAACCAGTCACAGAAAAACAGATACTTCATTTTCTCACTTATATGTGGAAGCTGAAGAGTCAAATTGAAAGAAGACAAGATATTACTAGGGATCATTAAAGGACAGAGGATGGGTGGTTGGGAAAGCGTGGTTAGGTATACTCAGCACACACTGTAGGCACTTATGGATATATCACACTGAACCCCACTAATATGTACAATTCATATGTACTAAATTTTTATTCTTTTTTAGAATACTAAAGTAAAAAAAAGCAAGATGCAGAATACTGTTTAGAGTGGGCTGAGCTTTATATAAAAATTAGCTTATACATACATCCCTGACTTTTGTGGGTGGATTTATCTCCTTCAAAATCTGAACACTGAAGTCTTTACTCTCATTCCCTCAGAATGTGAACTTATTTGAATATAGGGCCTGTGTAGAAATAATCGAGTTAAAATGAAGTCATTAATGTGAACCCTCATCGAATAGAACTGGTGCCCTTCTGAAAGGGGGAATTTGGACACAGACACAGCACAAGGAAGAACTCCACATGGAAATGAAGGCAGAGGTCAAGGTGATGCTTCTACCAAGGAATGCCAATGATTGCTAACAACCAGGGGGAGAAGTCAAGGGACAGATTTACCCTCACAGCCCTCAGCCTGGATATCAGACTTCCAGCCTCCAGATCTGTGAGACAATAAATTTCCATTGTTCAAGCCACCCAGTTTTTTGGCACTTATTATAGCAAACTAATACAATCTCTCAGAAAGGGAAAGAAAGAAGAGAGAAAGAGAGAGAGAGAGAGAGAGAGAGAGAGAGAGAGAGAGAGAGAGAGAGAGAGAGAGAGAGAGAGAGAGAAAAGAAAAATATGGAATTTTCTTTATCCATTCATCTGTTGGTGAACAACCAGGCTGATCCCCCCCCCAACACACAAGTCTAGTGATATTGGTTACCTCTAGGGAGGGAAACTAGGAAACTGAGGTAGGAAAAAGAATTTTCACTGTATATTTTTGCTTACCTTTTAAATTTTATACTCTGTGTACATTCTCTTCCTACTTCCCCTCATACTCCCAAATCAAATAATTAAAGAAGTAAATAAAAGTAGCTTTCTGGAAATTACTGCCCTTGCCCTGAAAACATCCATGTCTTCCCAATCTGAATTTATCAACATGCTTTAACAACATGCTTTAACGTTGGGTGCCACGTCTGAACTGTGAAGGCTTGTGGATGGGAGGGCCATGATGACCGCGATTCTGAGGCCTCCACTGGAAGGCAAAGCAAGCTCCTCAACCAGTTAGAATGTCTGCTAGGTGTGGGTAGGGCCAGGAGCTAGAGGTCTCTGTCAACCTTGACCTACCCCTTTATTGGCTCAGGGTGGAAGTTCCAGATTCATTTTGAGGTTTAGATGGCAGTATACAGGTAATATCCCCCTTCACTTAATAAGAAACCCGACTATTATAGTACTCTGCTCCAGTCTGTGAGTCAGGCAGGTGGCTCCAAAACATGTGATACAATGACTCACTGCATGTGAAGAAGTGCTTTTTCCTTTCTGGAGTAAATGGGCAGATGGATAGCCACTGTGTGAGTCATAGGCCTGAGGCCCAAATGGCTATGCAGATGGAGAAAAATGAGATCCCGTGCAGGAGGCTCCTACCTCATCAAACGGTGGGGGTCAGCCCCCTGCCTGGGCCGCACCTGCCAGGACATACATATTCCAAAGATGGTCTAAGTCCCTGTAGCAAAGGAGACACAGAGAGTCGGCATGACTCTAGCTACCACCGGGACCTTGGCTACCTTTCAAAGAAGAAATGATCAGAAGCCTGGAACACAGTTCAATATGGAAGAAATTAGAACGAAGGCTGTTGAGCGCCAGGGTCAGTCTAACCGTGGTTTTAAATATCACAAAAACATGACCGGGTATGGCAATGACACTTCAGGTGTCAGTATTTTAAGTTATTGACAGTAGTTTTTTCTTCAGCAAATCCTCTTTCTGAAGGATATTAGTGAAGACCAGCGCTCGCTCTCTCTCTCTCTCTCTCTCTCTCTCTCTCTCTCTCTCTCTCTCTCCCTGAATTCATAGGCAAGCAAATATCCCCAGCCAGAAAATACAGAATAAGAATCTTTATGTCAGAGACATCCCCTTGGAGATCTACTGAGAAGGCAGAAGAAGACAAAGAATATAAGAAAATCAGGGTGAGATAAAGGTGAATTCAAAGCCTTGGGTTCCATCTTTCATGGAATCAGCCTTCTAGTACTTAGGCAAGCGATGAAGCAGTAGCAAAGAACAGGACTTCCCTACAATGACACTCCAGGCCACCGTAAGTGAGCTATACACACACCCTCCAACTGCTCTCTCCTGAACACCCGCCATGTCCACTCCTGAGAGTCCGGAAGTCAATGGGCAGAATCCCTCATCTTGAAAGCGTACAGTGTGAATATGAAAACAATCAACCACAAGAAGGACTAACACGTGATCAAAACAAAGGCATTGGAAACCTGCTCTGGGAGGAGAGGGAGAACTCCTTTCCAGGGAAGATGACTTTTGAGCTGAATTTGAAGGGTAGACAGGAATCTTCCAGATTAAACAAGGAGTCCAGACAGGAAAGACCTTGTTCAAAGGCCACTAGCAAATGAGTAAGGAGCGGCTGGGGAACCGGTGAGCAATTTGGTATGCTGGAGGGAGGGGTGCTCAGGGCATGATGAAGCTGGAGAGGTGGTGGGGCAGTGCGTGGAACACAGGAGTCCACCCTCCACCCCTGAGTCATTTGGGAGCCAATGCTGCTTTGTCACAGTGGGAGAGTAATAATGCTTGACTTTTAACTTAGAAAGTGAACCAGCAAGGGAGGGAGTTTGTGGCAGTAAGACTAGTTAGGAGGCTGCTGAAATTGTCCAGATGAGAGATCATAAAGCCCTGAACATCAAGGAGTCGCAATCAGATCTGGTGGAGCACACCTGTACTACCAGCAATTCAGGAGGCTGAGGCAGGAAGATCTTAAGTTCAAAGCCAGCCTTAGCAACTTAGTGAGGCCCTAAGGAACTTAGTGAGGCCCTGTGTTAAAATTAAAAAAAAAAAAAAAAAAAAAAAGAGGTCTGGGGATATGGCTCACTGGTTAAGCACCTCTGGGTTCAATCCCTGATACCAAAAACAAAAATCAGATCTGGGCGATTTGGAATTTGCCATGGCTAGGAACTCCTAACAGTAGAGGTGAGGGGGGGAGAGGCAGATTTTGAGGTTTCTGTCTTGGCCTGTGATACTACCCAAGACAGGAGGAGGTGGACTTGTCATGAGATTTAGGACATGGCTGTGGGTCATCTAACTGGAGGTGTCCACTAGGCAGGCAGGAATGTGGGTGTGGAACTTGGGAGAGAGGACTCTGATGGCATGTTTTTCTTCTGACACATTCCTGTTACGCTTCCATTCCTGGGGTTTGGCTAAGGTCACCGTGGACAAATTGGTGGGGGAAGTGCCTTCCTGAAATCCTAGGAGGAGGCTCACAGTCCCAACATTAAGGCTGTTTTCTTCCCTTGCTTCCATGTGGGGATCTGTGGTGCACAGCAAGAAGGCAAACTGAAAACACATGCCATGGCTCTGGGGCCTAGCATTGAAGTTCCATCTTCTGCCACATGTTTTCCAGGTGAGCTTCCCAGGCAGGATGAACTCCTGGAGAATTCCAGAAGTCTCCCAGAGCCCCAGGGTGCAGCTGGCAAATGGGAAACTTGAGGAGGGAGAGGAAGGAAGAGGAGTCACTTCCCTTCCCCAGGAGTCAACTAGGAACTGGCACCAGGAGACAACTGACAATAAATGCAGTCAGTGGTTTGCATCATCAAAAGATAGGCTGGTCAGCCCAGGGAAAGGAAAGTGAAAAAGCTTACATGGTAAGCTCTAGTAGGTTTGTTCTGATTCTACAAAATGTCACAGTATTATTACAATAACATAACCATATACCTGAAGATTGTTTAGGATGCATGGACATCAAACCTGTTATTTGTATTATATCAGCCACTGGACACCATTCCCATGAGTTTGATGCACTATTACAGTTGTTATCCCCATTTTATGGATGAGGAAAGCAGAGAACAGAGAGGTTAAAGAATCTGTCCCAAGTGGCCTACTGGCTGAACGGATATTCTGAGATTTGGAAACAGTCTGGCAGACTCCAGAGATTGCCCACTTAACCACAAAGCCACAGGCTCATCAGTGCGTGTGTGTGGCTGATATATTTATTTGGCACTTTGTACTGCTAAAAGCACTTTCTTATATTTATGTTCTCCAAATTGACAGAAACAGGGCCAAGATTAAACCTTTATCCTGAAATGGCTGTTTATGGTATTCTCTGGACTGGAAGATAGACCTGATGTCTGGTACCCTGAAGCCCCTTCCAGGCATATGGGCCTAAGAAACAGCACAAAAGGGGAGCCAGAAGGCACCTCCGACCAACATTTCCACAGGATCCCTTGTTCCTGTAGGAAATTGCAAAGTATATTTCCTAAATACTTGCCCCCACATCCTTGGAGCCCAGGCCTGAGACCACAGCCATCTGAGGAACTAAATCAAGATGAATGGTGGAGACTTACTTATATTTTGTTACTATAAAACCAAAAAATGCCTTCTGGTGAATCCCTATGGTGGTTTGGTACTCATTTTCTAGATGGCTTCTACACTTTTTAGAATAAACTCTGTTTTCTATTATTATCATTAATTAATATAACAACAGTAGCTCTCAGTCGTTCAGTATAAGTCTCTAACTTAGTGAATTCCTGGACACCCCTTAACCAGACCCTCCAAAAGTTAGCAGTGCATTACATTGGCTTCCTCTATTGTCTATCTCTAATTTTTCTTTCTTTTATAATGTAAGAGTAAGTTATAGACCTGATACCTCTTACCCTTAAACTGCAAAGTATATTTCCTAAATACTTGCCCCCAAATTCTGCTCCTCAAAACCACAATACAATTATCTAAAACATGATATTAATATAATACAGTTATCTACTCTCTGAGCCTTACTCAGATTTTTGTCAATTGTCCTATAATAATTATCTTCTCTAGCTAAATAAAATCCAAGATTATGCATTGCATTTTTTGTCACATGTCTGGATATACAGAACAGTTTCCAAATCTTTCTTACATCTTTGATATGAACAGATGTTATTTTGTAGAATGCCTGTTTGGTTTGTCTTTCTCATGGTAAGATTTAAGTTCTACATTTTTTTTTCAGGACTTTTTTCCATTTTTCTCAATGACTCCGAGGAGGGCATGCTATTAATTAGTCCTATTAAAAGTTAGTGTTTAGCTGGGCATGTTGGTACACACCAGTAATCCCAGCAACTCAGAAGGCAGAGGCAGGAGGATTGAAAGTTCAAGGCCAGTTCAGCAATAGTGAGACACTATCTCAAAGTAAAAATAAATAAATAAATAAATAAAAAGGCTGGGGATGTAATGCACCCCTGGGTCCAATCCCCAGTACCCAAATAAATGAATGAATGAATAAAGGAATAAATAATTAAATACATAAACACTGCCTAGCTGAGTGTGGTGATGTGTGCCCATAGTCCCAGTAAACAGGGAGGCGGAGGCAAGAGGAATGCTTGATCCCAGGGGTTCAAGGACAGACCCAGCAACATACGGAGACCTTGTCTCAAAAAACAAACAGCAGGGTGCAGTGGCACATGCCTGTAATCCCAGCAGCTCAGGAGGATAAGACAGAGGGTTCAAGTGCAAAGCTAGCCTCAGCAAAAGCAAGGCACTAAGCAACTCAGTGAGACCCTGTTTCTAAATAGAATACAAAGTAGGGCTGGGGATATGGCTCAGTGATGGAGTGCCCCAGAGTTTAATCCATGTACACAAAACAAACAACAAACAAACAAAAAAGTGTCCACTAGGTTTCATCACTGTAAAGTTACTGTTTTATCTTTTCTGATTAATAAATAATAAGTATATTGTGAGGAGATTTTTTGAGACCATACAAATATCCCATGTGAATCATCCATTGATGATTCTTGACTGACTCAAACACCAGTATGATGTTTGCTGATGGTGATTTCTAATTGTCATTCCTTCTGCAGTTAGTAGTTGGCATTCAACTACTGTGTAAGGAAGAACTTTCTTATGTGCCTTATTTACTTATGTATATCGGCATGGACTCATAAATTCTTTAATCAGTTCGATAAATTTCTTACTGTATTTATTTAAAATTATAATTAACATTATTCAAAATGTTTGCCAGGTGCTTTATGTAAATTATTTCATTTAATTCTCAAAACAATTCTGTGGTGGGAAAATCACAATTATTCCTCTTTTGCAGGCAAAGAATCTCTCTTAAGCTCAGAGAGATAAACTTTTGTAGTATTTAATTTGGTCTCCAAACTTCTTGTGCCAAATGCTTGACATATATGTGTATGTATATATTTTTCCTCTTAATCCTTCTGATGTCCCTGTCAAATAGCAATTACCTCCTGTCCATATCTGCCCCCATTATTTTAAAAGAAGAAAATAGGCTCAGGGAGGTTAAGTAGCCTGTCAACAAAGCTGTCATCAGAATTGGAAGGCCTACTTGAAATCCTGGGACACTTTCCAGCCAAGCATGTTGCCCCTTTAAACATTTTTCATATTGCAAATGGGAAGAGGGGATACTTCGCATTTATTTTTTTCACTTGTTCAGTTCGATCCAGGACAGAGGAGGTGATAGGAGAAATAGTGGCTTTTTTACTGACAGCCTGTATTTGTAATGGTTTCTGCTTTGGCCCAAAGCTGCCCTGACCCCAATCAACATGAAAGCTGGGAAGCTGTGGCAACTTAGTTCCTGCCAGAATCCCTTATGTTGTTGGAACAGTTTATGGCAAATGAGTTATTGAATACTTAATATCTTAAAGGGAGTGGGTTAATTTCAGTATTTAAAGGAAAAATTTTGTGTGGTCTTTCATCATAGAGACACCCTCTCATTTATCACCTAGGTCAACATGGACTTTTCTATTATTATGCATGTGTTAATCATGGTACAATGAAGAAACTTTTCATTAATAAATCTATGATCCAAGGAAAGTTGCTAATAACAGTGTAAAGAGAATCAGAATATTTTGATATTTATTCAAAAAGGAAATGAATGTGTGTTAAAGCACTAATTGTGTTGGGGCTTTAACTCCCCAGTGTCCTTAAAAGGAGTTTTGAGGATCACCAACCTAGTAGTCACTCCAGATATCCACTAAAAACACAGAATCAGGGGCATAATCTGACACCCACTGAATCCAAATCCTTTGGTTTTAACCAGCTTTCCCAGAGAACACTAAAGCTCAGTACAGCGATCCTGGGCATGCTGGGGCCTCTGACCCAGCTCAGTTCCTGTGGGCTCATGAGGATGTGGGCTTTACACCAGCAACGTCATCCTGCAGGCCTCTTGCCCTTTGCCTGGCCTCTTGCCCACAGCGGTCACCAGGGAAAGAGCAATTCCTAGGTCCCCAAGTGAAGCAGCCAGATCTGGAATGGTGAGCCATAGTTGCAATGGCCTTTGGGATGAGCGTCTGGTGGCTTCTGTCTCCCTGTACTCCAGCCTCCCTCCTGCAGGAAACAGCATCAGAGGGAACAAATGCATCATTACTCAAGTATTCTGATGTACAGGATCTGTACATATAGTTCTTGGAAGATCTGAGCAAATTTCTGAGAAGTTTCTTTGAGGGAGGAGGGGAACCAAACTTCTTTCTGTAGGTCTAGCTAAGACCAGTGCAAATAAACACAAACCAGCTGTTGATTCACATGGAAAAGCAGCACTGGTTGCATGAGAAAGTTTACTTGTCTCCAAACCAGGTCTGTTGTGGAGTTAGTGACTTAGCTCCAAATTGGGTATTCAAGTCTCTTTCTAGTTCTGCCTTCCCACCTACACCCCTGCCCACCTTTTCTCATTTAGGTTGAAACCTTCTGGGCTGGAAATGGAACCAAGTTCAGATGCTACCTATCATTTTAGCTCCCAAATGACCAAGCAGTGGTGTGCTGGTAAAGGTTAACAATGGGCTCTCTTGGGGAATGGCTGATTTGTAGCATTTGGTGATTTTAGCTCTGTAAATAACTCTCACCCTAGATAAGTTCAAGCTATTGACAGTTGAACAAGCAGCTCATGAGATCCCTGTATATTTAAGAGTTGGCTCCAGGATGAGCTGGCTCTGGCACACTGTGGATTGAAAAAATAAGTGTCATCAGTTTTAGCTTGTGCAGGAACGGGGCAGGCAGGTCCAGAATTATTCTGCAGTAAAGTGAGGAATGGGGCAGTGCTGGATGGTCAGGCAGGCCTCTGAGGAAATACCTGTCCCTGCTGCTCCAGATTTTCTGCCTTTGTCTCCTAGCATCTGAGAACAGCAACATGGTGAAGTGCTTGAGATTTTTTTGTGGTGCTCAGGATCCCCAGGTTTGCCTTTCATAGAAACCATTCCAGGTATTACCAAGGGAAAGAATGTCAAGTGGGCAAAGAAAAGAAGAAGGTGGTCATTTTCACTTGGCTGTCTGCAACACCACTGCTGATTGTGTGTGTTCAAACAGCAATGGGCAGCAGGGCATGGTGACAGGCACCTGTAATCTCAGCTACTTGGGAGGCTCACGCAGGAAGATCATTAGTTTAAGGCCAGCCTGGGCAAGACCCTATCTTAAAACAAAATAAAAAGGTCTGGAGATGCAGCTCAGTGGTAGTGTACTTTGCCTAGCACGTGAGAAGCCCTCAACTCAGTCCTCAATATTGTGAGGGGAAAAAGGAGCAAAGATAATGTTAATGACAAAAACAGACTAAGTTCTGTTAGTAGGAATTAGTGCTCCAACTCCTGCAAGTTTCTAAACCCATCCTTCCCAACCCTGGCTGGAAAGGGAGGTCGGCACAAGATCCACTCACCATACTCTCTTCCAGTATGATACCTCACAATGGGTGCCTAGTCTTGGAACTCCACAGGGTAAAACACCCAGAAGCTGGACATCCTGTATCCCAAAATGACCTTGAACCAATCATTTAGTTGCCAGAACCTCTGGTTTCCCCCACTAGGACCCATGATGCTTCAAAGAAGGGCTTTCCTGGTTGTAAGGAAAAAAAGTCATTCAATTCACCCAGATACAAGGAAGTATTAATTATAAGGACATAAAGATCATTTGGAGTTCTAAAGCAGGACACAAAGTATAACTGGCCTCGCCCACCAGTTGTCCTTTTTTTTTTTTTTTTTTTTTTTTTTGCAGTCCTGGAGGTTGAACCCAAGACCTCATGCATGCTAGACAAATGGTCTACCATTGAGCTACATTCCGCAGACCTAAACAGGTCATTCTAGGAAAATTAGAATCTGTCCAAGATTGAAGCAGCTTTTCTCTCTTCAGTGATTCTATTTGGTCTTTTATTTCTGCACCAATCTCCTGTCTCTGAAGACAGGGCTCCTTAAACTCTGTCTTTAAACTTGTACCCAGCACAACATGGTCACCAGTCTTCGCTCCACATTAGGAAAGCTCCTGTCCCCATCTATGTGGGTGGCTTCCCTGGGAGGTCAAATTTACAGGAGCAGAACATCTATCTGACTGGTCTGTGACATGCGTTTCAAGCAGGCCACTTGAGTTTCAGGATATTCTGGCTGTCCCCATGACACCTTTTGGCTTAGGTATCTGCCCATGTCTAGTCCTTTTGACTGTGACCAGGGAAGCAAGTTGGGAGAAATAAATGACATCTAGGGTTGTCCTTTAATGGTTGATGGACAGAGCTCATACATCCCCAAACACCTAACAGCCCTGGTTGGCTAAGAGCAGCAATGTCTATGAAACAATTTAACAAACATCTAGATACTGTCGACTCTTTGCAAGGTGGTGAAGAATTTCATATTGTAATACCATATTATTGATTTTGAGGATGGTGAACTTTGTAAAGCTCATTAATAAATGTCATTTTGTTTAACCCAAATAATTTTAGAAGGTAAGCACTTTTATGTCCCTCTCAAAAATTAGGAAAATAATACTCAGATAAGACAATGGATTGAGACCCAATGCCTGGGAGAGAGTAGAACCCTACTTAATGTCAGGTTTTCTGACTCCAAGACCAGTGTTCTGTCTTCCTCACAGAGGAACAGACAATCTAGTGGGAAGAAAACCATAGAAATCATGCCAATGCTTTATTTAGAATCCTCCCCTCCAAATGAGGATTTATTGGGCTGTGTACTGGGAAAGTTCAGGTGCATCTAGACCAACAACCAATGCGATTGTCTCTTTTAACATCCACTCGAGGCTGCCCCATTCTCAAGCAGGTGCCTCCATCAAGGGGATAAGATGACTGCCCACAGCCCTCATGGCTCCAAATCCAGCTGACAGAAAGTCTCTCTTTAATTATTTTAAAATAATTAAAAAGTGAATTCTCCTTGGACTTAATTAGGCCCTGTGTCCATTTCTACATCAACCAGTCATTTCATCTGGGCTGGGTGGAATCCATGATCTCTTAGGCCACCCCAGAGCTGCCTGGTCACCACTGGATCCAGGGTTGATGCCAGGCTGAACAAACCCATGGGACTGGAGAGCAGGCAAGGCTTTATCCCCTCAGGAAAACAAAGATGCTATTAAGAAGAAATGGGTGCTAAACAGGCCGAAACAACAAATTCCCCTGGAATGGAAGAAGTTAAGGGCCTTCCACCACAGGGACTTGAGTGGAAGATAGCATCTAGCACTTGGTTGAGGACACAGTTGATGTCCAATGAATACTGAGCAAATGGAAAAGTGAACCTTTGTTCAGACTATGGTAGAATGGTAAGTAGTTGGTGCCTCCGAGACTAAGACCATATTGATAAAAAGCCTAAATCCCTGAATGCTATGATAAGGTGTTCACAATTCCTTCCTTCCATCCATCTTGTCTCTTTCCCTCCCTCTCACAGGGGGTTTCTAAACATTTGTTATCAGGTGTCAACATTAAGATTTGGAGCAGGAAAAAAAAAATGAACCTTAAAAGTATTAAAGTGCTGTGCTTAAATGAAGTCCAATCTTGTGTGGGCTAGAAGCACCCTTCTTGCTTATAGGATTTCCTATAAGTTCTGGAATCCCATTCTTTATCTGGTAGTCCTTGAAATAAGACAGCTATTAGCATATCCTGGGGACAGAGCAGCAGGGGGTATCTAGGCTGATTTGGTATACCCACTCCCTTCTGGGGCCTCCAACTATGCTGCCCCACCCAAGCTAAGATGAAGGTCTTAACTGGGTGCCCCTGGAGTTTCTCAGACTCACATTCGTGGGATGGTTGAACAGGTTTGGGTGCGGTCCCTGGAGTGTGTGAACATCCTTCTGAGCTGAGGAGCACTTTATGCTACCCGATTCCATATCATGATTAGGCATGATTTATTGCCATTCTTTGTTACTACTGACTGGGAGGGGGGGGTGTCCTTCATGAGCATTCCAGTCTCAATGCTAATGTACCGCTGGAGAGACCAAGTCATCAAGTGACGACTTGACTCAACTAGGGTTGGAAAAGCACAATTCCTCCCCATGTTTAGGAGATTCAGTCATGGTTTCTTCCCACTCAGAATGGAGAACAAATAGAATTTAAGAAATAAGCTTTGCCTGTGAAGTGAAGAAAGGCATCAGGACTTTTCTGTTGGTAAACCAATTCTAGTCTTGGTCAAATCAGGACAAGTTTTTTTTTTTTTTTCCTTTTATATGGCAACAAAGTTTTAAAATTTTTTGATTGCTATCTGAAGTGACTTTTC
This sequence comes from Spermophilus citellus, assembly GCF_964194105.1. Lineage (NCBI taxonomy): Eukaryota > Metazoa > Chordata > Mammalia > Rodentia > Sciuridae > Spermophilus > Spermophilus citellus. Next base: position 187,726,352 of record NC_138182.1, read on the forward strand.
TAACAGAGTCACTATTAAATTCTTAAAAAATAGTCCATATAAAGTAGCGGACCCTCACACTGGACCTTCAAATAAAGACAAATGGCAGGCCTAGCTTAAGCTAAAAAGCCATTTGAGGGTGGGGACAATTGGCCGTACAATTCATTGCTGATATTAGGAATTCCTTTGCTATGTCCTGTACACCTTGTCCCAGGACAAAGCCCCAGCTCTGTGAACTTAATTAGGCTCTGGATCTATTCTGAATCAACCAATCACTGTAGCTGAGTGAATCTGATCATCTCATAGGCCAGACCAGGGCCACATGGACACCATTGGATCTGGGTTTTATGCCAGGTCACATAAACCCTTGGGACCTGTGGCTTCCCAAAGGAACATGTTACCAGAAGAAGGGGTACCATATACCAAGCAGATAAAAATAACAGCTATCCTATTCCTTTGGGTGGGAGGAGTAAGGAGGGCATCCAGCAGGTGTAACTTCTGAGTCCATCCCTAGAGTAAGAAGAGTGTGAGAGTTTAGAGTATAAGTTCTGGGTTCAGCTGGGGTTGAATCTCTGTTGTTGTTCATTAACTTGGTGACTTTGAACAAATTTCCCAATCTAATACTTGGCTTCCTCATCTGCAAAACAGTACCTATTTCATAGGGTTGATTTGAGAATTATATGAGATGATGATATAAAGAAATTAATATGATTCCTATGGAATGGAAGTGCTCCCTGAGACCTAGCACATCCTGTCATCTCAACATGCAGCAGTTTGACCCTTCAGGGGCTATGGCAGCCTGGGTGAAGGTCTCTCTCTGGAGCCCATCTCTGCAGACATCAGATACTCCCTGCGCTCTACAGAATGCCTCCTATCATCTATTTTGAGTTCCCTGTTCTGTTCTCTAACTCTTCTTCCATATTTCATTGTACTCAAGAAGGAGTTAAAACGCCACGAAAATTATCTATTTTTGAGCATGAGCAGATAGCGCAAGAAACACTGCTTCTCCCACAAGAAGACACACGCTCATGGGATTTCCCTGGCAATGCCATAGAGCCTGAAGGTCTGTCCTGGGCAGCTGGATCAGGGTGGGGAAAAGAACTGTGTTCAAATTGTTAAGCTAAAAAAAAAATCACATTCCATGTTTCCAGCCAATAAAACATGGCTGGGTCCTCTGCAGGGGCTGTCTCTATGCCATGTGCTCAAGGATGCTGGGACTGGCCAACACTTGCTGCTGAAGTGTCCTTGGAGCTGCCCAGAGAACCAGGAGTCTACGCCAAGCTCAAGAATTGCGAACTACTCACTCAAGACGAGCAAGCAAAGGGATCCAAGGAGGAAAGAAAGTTTTTAATAAAATATATCCAGTATTATTCCTACCTCTGCAAAACCAAATCTGAGAGTTTGCCAGAGGCTGTGCTTTCTGAAGGACTATCTCCTAAGAAAGACAAAGTGTGGCTGTTGGCATTGGTTACAGAGAGGGAGAAGCCAAATTAAAAATGAAAAAGAAAACTTCCACAATTATAAAAGAATCGTGTGATGCGATTGTGAGTATGCACTTACATAAAATTGTGTGTGTATCTATAAAGAAAAATGTAAATGAATTTTAAAGGGACATGTGGACTTTAGAAGCAGACAGATTCATGTGGGAATTTTGGATTTACCACCCCTTTGTAGCTAGTGTGATCTCCCTGACCCTCAGTTTTCTCATCTGTTCAAAGGCAGTAATTATAGCACTTCATTCATAATGTCCTGAGGAATCAGTGAGTGAATCCTAGGTACTGGGTACCCCATGAGAAAGCTAATATTATCACAGAGAGAAAACAGAAGCTCAAAGGCCAAGGTGGGGGTGAATGAGGGTGAATAGTTTTCAATTTCCAGAAAGCCCTATCTTCTTATGTTCTGGTCATAGTGATATCACATTTTCCCTCCCTGCTTCATACATCGCTGTTCTTCTACTTAGGATACTTCTCCATTTGCCCAAGTGGCAAGCTCCTCTCTGTTAAGGTCCATCTTGAATGCACCTCTTCCGAGACGCTTTCTCTGGTTCTTTCCTCCCAGGTATATAGGATGCACCTTCCATGGTGCCACCTGCCACCCCCACCACCACATCCTACTGGTGTGGCAATGCCACATGCATGACAAACGCCTCTCCTTATATGCTGAGTTCCACAAGGACAGAGGTTGTGACATACTCCTCTTGGTGTTAGCAGCTCCTGGTACACAATGGCTGGTCAGGGAGCAGTTGCTGAATGGAAGCATAAAAACAAAATGGAGGGCGTCTGCTCTAGAGGATGATGACTGAGTGTTCTCCAGTTGGAGGAATGAGAATGGAAATGGACGCCGGCTGCAACATGGGAAACTTCAGCAGGACACAGAGAATTCTTAGTGAGAGTGCTAGATCCCAGACCATGTTCCCATGGGACAGCATGGAATTTCCTTGGTGGGTCCTTATAAAGGAGTGCTTTTAATGTTTGGGGTGATTCTGATGTGGTTTTGCTTGAAGGCTGGCTTCCAGCTTGGTATGAGGTTCATAAAACAACCCATAAGTAACCCGGATGACAGTGAAGGGTCTTTTGGCTCTGGGTCAGCCTGTTCTCCCAATGATTTCCTGTGCTGAGCACTAGCCAAGGAAGCTGGGAAAGAATGTGGCTGTTTGTGTCTGAGTAGAGGGTGGGGAGTCCTGCTCCAACAGGCCTCAACCCCAGCCCTTGAGCACACAGTGTTTTGCCAAGGGTCACAGTTACATCGAGCTCAAGTACCCAAGTCTAATGATACTCAGTTTCTTTCTTTCAACCATAACTGTAAAATAATAGAGGAAGGAGGGACTACAGTTTAGACCAGTGCTTTCCCACTTGACTTTATTACTTGTTTAGTGTACCCAGGTGCTATGTGGCACCTGTGTGTCAGGCCCTGCCTAGGTCTGGGTAGAGATGGATGAACAAGACCAGGTCTCTGTCCCTGCTAAGGGACGGATAGAAAGTAAATTATATGTAGAAAATATTACAAAGGAAGCCAGGTGTGGTGGCACATGCCTGTAATCCCAGTGACTTGGGAGGCTGAGGCAGGAGGATTTCAAATTAGAGGCCAGCCTCAGCAATTTAGCAAGACATTATTGCAATAAATAAATAAAGCAAAAAAGTCTGGGGATGTAGCTCAGTGGTTAAGCACCCCTAGGTTCAAACCCTGGTACCAAAAAAAAAAAGAGAAAAAAGAATAGAAATAAAAGGATTATGAGGGAGAAAAATGGTAAAAGAGAGCCAGCCATTCCTTTATCTTAATCACAAATGTGAGGCATTATGACCCCATTTTTTTTTTCCACAGAGGAAGGTACACAAAAAAAAAAAAAGGCAGAAAAACAGTTAATGAAGAAATGAAAATACTTCCAATAAACTACCTCCACAAAATGCAAAAAGGATATGTGGCCACAGTGTCAGACCATATCTGAGAACTTTAGGGTGGGCCTAAGACACGAGTCGTAGAGGGTGAAATGGGATTTGTTTCCTGAAGAGAGGACGTGAGAATTCAAGGCTACACTTGAATGTTTGCCAAAGCCTTAGAAGTTACAGTAGCTACCTGGGTTTGAGCTGACATGCTTCAGCCAGCCTCCAGGGTCAATCACACAAGAAACTGGATAGATACACAGACAGGTATTGCCAAGTGCTGTGGAATATGATGGGTCTTGGTTTTGATCCCTTCAACTGAAAGCCTTTCTGCTTTGGTCCACACCATCGGATGCTGGCTGGGTAGCATGGTTGGGTGGTCTGGGGATGCACCCTGGAGTGTGCTTGCCCCTCTTGAGGACAGCTATTGGAAGCCGCCCATGCGAGGAGCCTCAGGGCCCTGAGCAGTGAGCGCATCGTCAGAACCTCCCTTGGCTGCTGTGCAGGGGGAGGCAGCCGATACTGACTAGCTCAGCACAGTTAATTAGTTGCAGCTTAGCTTAGTGCTATTAAAAGGAGGGCAAGCCAATGACACTGACACATCGGGGTAGGAGAGATGTGTGGTATCTGAGTGGAGGTTGAGAAAGAACTGAGAAAAGAGGAAATTAGAGCCATGACATAATTCTCAAGAGCAAGCAGGTTTGGGGTCTGAGAAAAATCTATCTTCACACCCACTGTCTAACATTTACCTAATTTCAAGTGTCAATCAAGGCCCTTTCTAACCAGTGTGCTCTTATAAATAATCATGCAGCCAGAACTAACAAGCGAAAAATACCAAGTAAACCACAGGACGTGACAGTTTGATCTCTGCTCTGAGTGGCTGCTAAAAGCAAAACGAAAATGAAAATCTTTCGTGTTAGGAAGATGTGAGAATTGAAGTGACTGGGGAGTCTGTTAGGAAGGCCAAGGCCAAGGTAAGATTCGCTTACCGTATTTCCTCCTCTCTACAACCATGGCAGATACATATGTGTGCTGTGCTCAGAGGGCCTCAGCTAGATCCTGAAGGTCCCTACCCAGGCGGAAAGCTTCAGGTGCTGGGAGTTTTCCAGAGGAACCTGCAACCACGGAGGGCAGCACCTGAAGTAGTAGCCAAGGAGGGCAACACACGCAGCTCCTTAGACTCAGGCACCAAGGGAGCCTCACATTCGTCCTCCTCCCCCATGCAAGCAGCTGCAGTCAGAAGCCTCACCTCAGTTCTCACAGCTCTGGCTTCCCCAGACTCCCTCCTTCAGAGATGTCAGTGAAGTGGCTCAGCTTGCAGCAGAAGCTGGGAGCTCATTATAAACCTGGTCCCAGGCTGCAGTGCAGGATGTTCCTGGAAGTTGTCTGAGGACTAAGACTCAGGAACATGGGCTGGCCTGCTTGTGTTGGGGCTTTTTGCCTATTCCATACTGTGTTCCTGAAGTTCTGGAGAAGAGCAGTTGATCAGAATAGTGAATTTAGGAAAAATAAAACAATGTGACCCTGGGAGACAAAGTCAGAAATGTAATGTGGGACATAAATTTTGGGGACTTCATTGTGTAAAATGCCTGATTAGCCCATCTTCAAAGTGCACTAGCATCTGACCTCTTCCTAAATGGAAATAAAGCCTCCTCAGAGATCATTAAAAAAATCAGTCCTCTGTTTGTCACCAATAACTACAGGAGGCTTGGGGATGTGTGGCTCAGTGGTAGAGCACTTGCTGGCCATGTGTGAGGCCCTGGGTTCAATCCCCAGCACTGTAAACACACACACAAAAATAACTGCAGGAGCCTCCATTTAGGATCTTTGATCATGGTCTACATGTTCATTTGAAGAAATATTAAAATACTTTGAGCCAAAACTATCAGAAACTCAAGAAACAGACATATCACCAAATGGAAAAGTCATTTAATTCAAAAGTCATATTTCCACTCATTTCATAGGGATTGTCACATAACCAAGCAAATATAAGAAAGCCGAGTTTTAGAGGCTGCTTGACCAAAATTGTGTTTTTATAGATACACGTATGACACCAAAGCACATTTTTTTAAAAGCCTGAACACAGTAAAATGTTTTTCTAATAATAGGGGAAAAGTTCTATCCTAATCACAGATTACTTTTTAATTATGGAAACTGATTCTATGCACCAGTCAATATTCAATACTGAAGTTTAAAACAGTGCATTCTTTTTTTTAAAGAAAACATTAAAGTGCCATTTTATAAGTACTTTATTGATATTATATCACACAGCATTTTACAGTATACTCAGAGGTAATCTAAATCATGAATTAAACATGCAAATAGTTTCTTTCCCAAAATATGGACACACTGTCTTTTAGAGTGTTTTTGAACACTAGCCTAGCATTAGCAACTAAGCGTTTATGGAACTGATCTTTTTTTCAACATGACTTTTAATAAGTTAAGAAGGAACATAGCTGCAGATAACACTACCTGATAAATATGAACACAGATTTTGAATGGCACTTAATTTACATCTTTGATCTTTTGCTAGGCAATCAACAGCCTCCTCATGTGGGTCTTTGTATGAGTCTGTATCTTTACATGTGTAGGTATGTGCCACACACACACACACACACACATACACACACACACACAAGCACATACATTTACACCTTAGAATCATCAGATATATCTTTTCACAGATATAAGGTTGATCCTGGCATCTGAATAACCAAGAAAGCTGCTTGTAAGTGTCCACTTGGACAACTTTGTACAAATGAATGGTATATAATGACAGAGACTGTCATAGCCTCAAGAGGGCTGCTCCAGGAACTCGGACATTTTGGTTATCAATACTCTGATTCTCACTGACTACGCTACTGTGAAGTTGGACACAATGGCTAACTGTTCTCCTTCCATGGGTCTAGGACTGAGCTGTCTTTGCTCTCTAAACCATTCCACATTGAAAGACATTTTCACATTATAATGTCCCACCAAGATTTTGTAAAAATATTGTGAAATTTTTCTGTAGTTGTTTTTCCTCCCCATTAAAAACAATATTTTATCCCTCTAAAATAATCCAGAGTTTCTCAGAATGGTTCGCCACACTCCCTACATCCAATACTTTTTCTCTCAGGAACAGAGGTGCTTCCGTGAGAGACCACATTTCAGCAAGGGCTGGCTCTGAATCACATCGGGATTCTCTATGTGACCTCTCTGTCTGCTTTGGGAAGCTCTTCAGTTAGACAAGTACTGTAGGCGGCAAAAGGAAGAAAGCTAATTATTACTTGCTGGAGTATCTCAGGCATGCTGCAGGATTGTGCAAGGTTCCCTGCTCTGCACTGTTGTCATTTTGATGCTACAATTACGGAGAAGTGGTTCAGCACCCAGAAGATCAGTGTGACTGCCAAACACATTTGAGCACAAGAAACATTTTTTAAACACCAGCACAGGGTGTGTGAGAGGGCACCTGGCTGACTTTAAAGAGATGTGGGGCAGGACTGTCACCATAATTGATTATTGTCAACTTTGCCAGAGATGATAGATAACTCCCTAGACAGACACCTAGGACATTCCTTTGAAAGCCAGGCAGCTAAGAGGCTTTGGTTCCTTCTGGGCTGGCTACCTATTTGGGGAACATGGTTGCTCGTAAAACATTCAATAGCAAAGCAAACCATGGGTGTTATGGTGGCCGTTGGTGCAGCTGGGTGTCCCATTATATAAAACTCTGATCCAATTTTGCTTTTGGAAACAGAAGTCAGAGGACAAAATGCACCAATAAATGGTCATGAACTGACAACCTGGCTACCTGCAGTGTTCCTTCTGTTTGCCAGCCCTCAATGAGGAATGTTTTTGGAGCCTCTGTAGTCAAGATAGAGCTTTTAGTGTGACAGGGATTACCATTTTGGGGGGCAAACTCAGTTGACAGAAAGACTTTCCTCTGAGGTGTGGCATGTTTATTTTGAAAAACTGGAGAGAATTTCATTAGTCTTGTGAAAGTCAGGATTTTGCCTGGGGGCAGGGATGTGATGCAAGTTATTCTCTCCTGGCATGGAATTGTTTAGCTGTGGGCTTCTGGGAGTGCCTGAAGGAGTGAAAGGCGGAGCTTGATAACCCCCAAAGATTCAGGCTATAAGCATATAAAGGAAACTCAAGGCTCCTAGGAAAGTTTTGGGATCCTCATGGATGATCTTCTACTCTGATACCAATTCATTTCTCTAATCTTCCTTAGAGTTCCCTGTTAAAGCAGAAAGAATTAGGGATGGGAGGCCTGGATAATGGAGAGAGTAAAATTCATTTTTTTGTTGTTTGTTCCAGGGGTTGAACCCAGGGGCATGTAAGCACTGAGCCACTTCCCTAACCCTTTTTATGTTTTGTTTTGTTTTTAATTTTGAGTCAGGGTCTCATTAAGTTGTTTAGGGCCTCACTAAGTTGCTGAGGCTGGCCTTTAAACTTGAGATCCTTCTGCCTCAGCCTCCCAAGCCACTGGGATTACAGGAATATGCCACAGCACCCAGTTTAAAATTCATTTTTAATCTTCAAGTTCCTTCCTACTGGTTGGTTCATATTCTGGACAGTTTCTCCAGTTCTTCAGCTGATAGGGAGAGAAGCCTGGCTAAACAGAACAGCTGTCACAGGCCCAGAATGGCTTCAGGGAAGCTGGGAAGTGTCTGCCTAAAAGATTCTGTTGGGAGAAGCTTCAAAACAGGGCTATCTCAGGGGGGAAGGACACACTTCCAAGTACTCAAGCTGGGGCCAAGTGGCTATATAGTGTGCTCCACTATATTACTTCTGTTCCTTTACATTAAACTCCAGGTACTATGGGTCAGGTGACAAATTAAAACATCAAATGCATCAAAATCATTATCCTGGGCTCTTTAAATCTGGAAAGTACAATGATATGTAAATAAGTGTGCATGCCCCTCATCTCCCACCTTGTTCCCAAGCCCATAGGAAACAGGCTGGGCATACATTAGTATATTCCTTTTCTCTTTGGGTTTCAACAATAGCTTTCTTGAGTCCTGTCTGGGTCTTGTCCATGCTTAATTCTTCTTTGATTCAAGTGTTATGTCTCACTTGCTTCTGGGTGAGTTCCTAGATATCAGCTGGATAATCCTGGAGCTGATAAACTGAATAGTGAATCAAAAACTCCGCTAGCTTCAAAGCCATCTTGAAAATTGTAATGACACAATCTACATCCCTCTTGGGGTCTTTTTCTTATTTGGGGGTTGCAGGGAATCTAGAGGTAAAATAGAGCAGGAGAAAAGCGAAAGCAGCAGCACATCAGGAACTAAAGATCCCGAGCAGCTGGCTCTTTTGTTTTAACTTATAGACACAATTTACAAAGTGGAGTGTCCCCATGGATAAAGCCTTAGAAGATGCAGAGAGAAGTAAGGGGTAAACCAAGTGTCCCATCTCCTTCTCTCTTAACACCTTGGAGTACACCAAGAGATACACCTGAGAATGAAAAACAAGACAAATCAAAATGAAAACAAAACAAAACAACCCCCCCCCCAATAAAAAACTTCATCCCTGGACCCACTTATTTGAATCCTGAGCTTTAGCTTACTGCTAAGTGGGCATTTCTGGAAAAATCTCATTGCCTGAAGATGCTCTTTCTATCTCCAAATCACAGAATGCTCAAAAACACATGTAAAATACAAAAGACCGAACCACTTTGATCTGCTGCACCCATCAACAGGAGCCAGCAGAAAACAGGCACATGGGCATATCTTCTGCTGCCAGGCCAGAGGGGACAATGACCTTAACTCTTCCACCTTGCCTCCTTTCTCTCACTCTAAAACACATTTATTCAGCAATCACAGCCTAAATGTGAAGCAACTAGCTTAAAGAATATCAAATATAAAACTTTGCCATATAGTGTTTCAAATCACTCTATTTACAAGTTAATCTTAAAAAAAAAAAAGAAAGAAAAAGATACAGTAATTCAACACAATTCAAGTTTTTCTTTTCTTCATTAGAGGTCCCTAACGGAATTCCAGAAACAGGACACTCTGGAGCAATGCTGCCTTTCCAAGGGACTCCTGGGGAGATTGACAGTTTATAGTTGTCCTTCTTGTAAGAAGATTCACACATGGAAGATATGGCGACTCTGTTCTTTGGAGGTCAAGTGAATTAGAAATGTCCAGGTGGAACTTCCCCATCCAAGACAATCTTCCACAAGACCCAGCCCTTTGAGTAGGAAATTCCCTTTCTTAGAAGGTATCCATTCCATCATCCATGCCCCCAACTCTGGTGTCTTCCTGAATGTCAGTGGCCTATGATATTTATCTCATTCCTTGAAAGCTTGAGAAATGATTCCCTTTTTCTGGGTGGCAGTGAATGTAGTAGATGTCCTTTTATCCTACAGACCATAGAGTCAGCCTGGGAAGCATCCCTGAAAACCACAGGGCACCAGTGCTCAGCAGCCCAAAACACTGCAACAGAGCCAGAGGTGGGAATCCCCAAGGGCAGGGACTAGTGACTAAGAGGGACCAAGTGAATGGGAGGACACAACTGAACCAGTCAGACGGTCACCCATTGGGAAGGAGGCATCTTACTCTCTAGAAAGCAAATACCAGTTCTATGAAGAACAGAAATATTAAGCCTATTTATAATCTCAAGACACTGCTAGAGGAGTTTTCTCCAAATATATCCTGATGCCTCTGAAATTCATTAGAGAGGCAACAGTTCCTAGCTGCTATCCTGTCTGCCCCAAGTAGATGACCCTAATTCCTTGATCCTCTGCTCCAGGTGATTGGAAGACCATTCAAAAACCCAAAATGGGGAAGGGGGATTGTGCCAAGCAAAGAGGTGTGTGGTGTTATTTATTTATTTTTTTTGGTTTGGTTTTAGAGTAGGTTGGGTTGCCATGGTTACTAGGTGATGGCAGCCCTCAATGGCAGAGAAGTTTCCAGCTCAGGAGGGAGTGTGCATGCTCCTTTGCATAAGAGGAATGGACTGAATTTTGCTGATGATGGGCCAAGGGCTGCTTTGGAGATGGTGAGAGATTGGATGTTATATAAACATAGCTGTCACCCCTCTCCATCCTGCATGCAAACAGACAGACCCAGCTGTCTGCAGCACTGTGGGTTTTCAGAATTAGAGGCACGACAGAAAGAGAAACTGTTGTAAACAAAAGCAAGGGACCCAGCCTGGACCTTGGTGCCAGAATTTTTTTTTTCTCTGTCAAACTTAGCTATGCTGTGTGCCCTTGGGGATTGTATATATCCTACTTCCTCCTTTAAAGGTTGGGGGTTTGAATGACTGTTGAAACAAAATCAGTGCTCCCTGTTTAGGGGACTCATGAAAAAATAGCTTTGCAAGCCTTTCTCTTATCAAAATCAAATGGCCTCCTCTGTTGATTGCCTTCTGTTTCTTCCAGTATTGCCTCTCGTTAGCTGAGATGATTGTGGAGATGGGTGACGCGAGTTCCCAGAAACATTCATGTCGACAGGTAGCACTGGAGTTAGTCTTCCTGCTTTTCTCAGTGGAAAATGAGAACTGGCCTACAACACTGGAATCAGCGGTTGTCATGGATACCATGTAAAGCTCAGCAGTTCTGCTGGGGCCCATGGTTAGAGAAACTCCACGTAGTTCTCAGGGATGAGGCCAGTCTTTCCATTCAGAGTCCCCTCCAACCAGCCAGGCTCCTGAGATGGATGGACTGTATGGGAAGGGGAGAGAGGGTGAGAAGAAATGACATTATACATAGCGCAAGTGCTGGATGTGTGTTGTGTGTGTGTGTCAAGAAGTTTGGGGAATAAGTGCAACCACTTGTTAGATTACATAATTCTGGGGCTCGTTTAAACCAGAGGTTCTCAACCTTTCGTGGGATATCAGCCTTCTGCTGAAAGCTGTTCTGAACTTTTTTTCCATAACAAAAAGGAAACGGAAACAGGCATTAAAATTTTTTGCATACAATTTTAGGGGTTTGAAGGGCTTTGTGAAGATCTTGTTCCAACTTAAGTGACAGATTTGTATTTTTTAGGTTAGAGGTTAACAGTTGGGTGCTCCATCCATGTATGTATCCATCCATCCATGTACCCACCTAGCTACTCAGTATCACCAAGTAGAGTGCTCATAAGGACTGCTAAGAACTAGTCTTTAATGATGTCTAGCTTTTAATCATGTATTTTATTTTCCTTCAAATCCTACCCTCTGCTTCTAATTTCCTTGCAAATTTTTTTCTTTTTCCATTTTGCAGCCTTTGGGTGAGCTGTCCCTCCCACATCCTTACTTTTCTTTCCTCTGTAACTCTAGAAATTTCCCCCTTCCTATAAACAAGTCTGAAAGCTGTCCTCTTCTTCCTTCTACTGCCACTTCCCAAGTTTACTGATCCTTTGATTTTTTTCAGTATCCAAAGAACACAGATCCATTTTTGTGACATCATAATTCATCTCCATGGAAACCACTGTGATATTACAAAGATGATAGAAAAATCCAGCTGAGTCTGCAAAGTAGTCAATAGCAGGAAGGAAGAAAGAAGGAGCTGTGGGACCAGGAGGTAGGAGGTGTCTGCATTTGTGAAGGGGAAATGCAGATCTCTGGGGCGTGGCAGGACATTTACTCTTAATGTATTAGGAAAACTCCAATTACATGAGATTGTTTGGAAAAAAATGAATTTCCCCCGTTCCCTTCCTGGGCTAATTAAGTAACTTCCCGAGCTTGTTCTAGAAAAGCATTTCCGCCCTAACACTACTATATAATTCTACTTTCGGTTTGTAGGGAAAGAAGCAAAAACAGAAACCAAAGGAAGCAAATGGGGAGGGAGCAAAAGGACAGGCCCTGAGGCTTAGAGAAGATCAATGTCAAATGCATACATGCTTCACATGCTTCCTTAGGAAAGCACAAGGTCACACGTCTATTCCTTGGCCTCCAAAATCCTGTAGTTTCTTGCCCTAGGTTAATTAAAAAAAAAATTTTTTTTTTAGTTGTAGATGGAGACAATAACTTTATTTTGTTTGTTTATTTTTACATGGTGCTACGGATCAAATCTAGTGCCTCACATTGCGAGGCAAGCGCTCTACCCGTGAGCCACAACCCCAGCCCCTCACTAGGTTTTTAGAATAAAGCTGAAGTAAGCAAGGATACTTTACATCCATGGCAACCCACACAAGGAAGAGTCTGGAGAGAAGTGCTACACGAGAACACACACAACTTAAAAGCCATCTGGCCTTTCTAGTCACCAAGGTCTCAGGCCACCCCTGAACAGCACCCAGATACCCCTGTCCTCAGCCCACCTGCCCAGCTGAAGCTGCCAATATCACTTCCAGTTCTGTACCTATGAAGTGGTGGCAATGACATCTTTCCCCTTCTTGTGTCAATTAGAGGAGACAATAAGGGTGAAGCACTGCCCAGGGCCAGGCACATCATAAATGCTTGGTAAGGTTAGTTGGGGAGGACCATGCATCACTTGTCTGGTCATGTGGACTAGCTGACTAGACACCCTAGTAAAACCTGGGTGAGGGCCTACTCTCCGTACCCACTAAGGCATCAGGAAACCTCAGAGGTTGAGAATCAAAATGAACAAGTCAAACCCATCCCCCAAAATGAAAGGCCTAGAAAGAAAAAAATAAACCAAATGAACAAAATTAAAAACGACCAAAAGAGCCCCCCGCCCAGCTTCACGGCATAGCTCCTGGCTGAGCTGTTAATACACTGGGCACACCAAGTTCACCTCCTGTAGACATGTCGCCCTTCCTGGCCAGCTGTTCAAACAGCATAGGTACTGAGGTAGTAACATCTGCAAACATCAGAGACATATTTTGCAGATTAAGGGAAAAATCAGAGGGGACAAGGGAGGCCCTTCAAACTGGAGGCCAAGAGATATGTCAAATGACATGGCAGGGGATACAGCAGGCCTTGGGTCAGTCTGCTGATGCACAGGGTCTTCAAGTAAGGGTTTATGAGACAGTAGTGGCCAATCATGTGAATCATCATCACATGCATGCTCACCAGATTCTTGGGCCCCACCAAATGAATTAAAGAAGAATCTCTAGATTCTTGGAGCCCAGGAATCTGTATTTTAATTGGTGCACAGAAGAGCTTTGACTTTTCTGTGCAAAAATGCCTATGTAATAAAGATGGAAATAAAAATTAAATTGCAAGTTTTTATTAACTGATGGAGGAGGGAGGCAGCCCCAGATGTCCCTTTTTCCAGACGTCTTCAGTTTTCTGTCATCACTTTAAGACTTAGCTGAAGCCCCAGCTTCATTAGAATCATGCAATCACTTCCACCTGCTCGCTCCCTCCTCCTGACTCCTAGAAGACTCATGGGACATCCCATGTAGTGTTTTGGGGATCCTATTAATAAACTGCTCCAATGTGAAGCTTTGATTCTCCACACAGTTTTTTAGTGCATTTTGGTTTGTGTTATAGCACTCCCTGGCGTGACAACTTCAATAATTCCCCCTGCTTGGTGGAACACTTAGAAATGCTCACTATCAAGCAGTTGTTGTGCTCAAAATTATAGATATATTGATTATCTTACCTTCACTGTCCTCACTTGTATTATCATCTTCATCCCTACTTTATAGATGAGAAAATAGGGCCCAGGCAGGCGAATTAATTTATACATGGTCTTAACGGTAGAAACAGAATTTGAACACAAATTGTCTGATTTCAGAGACCAAGCCCTTTATCCTATATCCCGCCTCTATTCAACCAGGGAATGTGCTCCTTAAAGATCCGAATGACAACACATGTGTAGACATGTGTAGCGGTAGACCCTTTGCTGATAAGGGCTTCCACATCACCTGCTTTCATCTTCAGAGTGACTGTGGAGATGGTTCTGCTAGGATCCTCATTTTGCCAATGAGAAACTGACGCTCAGAAAGGTTAAGTATCTTGTCCAAAATTACACAGATACCAGCTGTGTAATTTTGGACAAGACACTTTGGACAATATATCTATATGATGGAAGTATATCAGAGCCCAGGACACCTGACCTGAGAGTCTATGGTCCTAACCTCTACTGCTTTGGCCTAGCTCAGTGCTCTGAATGTTGAAGATGTTCAATGAGTGCTTGGTGGGCTGAACTGCACTGATTGATGCCCAGCACTCTGAATTGCACCAGTGTTCAATGTGCCATAGAAACACTAGAGGTGTTGATGCAGGCTGCCTGGGCGGCTCTCCAGCTCACCAAGCATATAATAAATATAAGGTGCTGCTGAAATGGGTGTGCTTCCTGCCTCCCACTCTCCCTCAGCCATGTCCTTGGCTATGCCCTACAACTCAAGTTGTATCCCCCCTGCACCTACACTCAAGTTCCCTCCCTTCCTTAGCTCACTGTGGACTGGGGGCAAGTGTGTGACTAAGATCACTAATGTCCCTGGGGGAAGAAACCTTAACTGGAAGGGATATGGACCTCTGTATGGTTGAAATACATTTATTCATTTAACAATTGAGCAACTAATGTGTGCCAGACACTATTCTTGTTGGTAGCATACAGAACAAGCAGACAAGAGTCTGCTCCCAGGGAGGGATAATCAATCAATAAACAAGCATATCATTTCAGGTAGTGCTAAGAGGAGAGAGAGACTGGGATAGGGTTCTGGGTAGGGAGAGAGGAGCTCAAAAGGCTAAAACCTGAATGATCCAAAAGAAATCAGATGGGAGGTGGCAATGCAAGTACCAAGGTCCTGAGCTGTGCAAGAGTTTGGGGTCAGTTGAGAACAGTGGTCTGCATATTTTTCATAAAGAGCCTTATAATAAATGTGCCTCTGGCAACTCTGCCACTGTAGTGCCACAGATAAATGTCAATTAAAAAAAAACATGGATGGCTGTGTTTCAATAAAGTTTTATTTCTAAAAACAGGTGGAGGGCTGGATTTGACTGGCAGGGGAAATAGGGTTTGCCAACCCTATTTCAAAACATAAAGGTGACCTGTGAGGCTGCAGCATATCAAGTGAGGGAGAGAGGAGGTCAGAAGGGCAGGAGCTGGGCCACATAAATAATTCCCAGAGTAGGGGGAGGCTGCTGGGGTACTATATGCGGGGAATAACATGATGTGATTTTCATGTTTCAAAGACCACAGGCTGCTTCATAGGGAATGCTCTGTGGGGGAAAGAATGAAAGTGACCAGACCTGTTAGGTGGCTGGTGCACATGCCCAAGTGAGAAGTGGAGATGACCCAGCCTTGGGTGTCACAGTGAAGACAGTGAGGGAGGCTGAAAAGACCCCCCCACCTGCAGCCCTTCCAGAACCCCACTTCCTGGGCAGCTTGGAGGCTCCCTGGTGAGGATGCGCTCCATCAGCATGCAGCACCTGGGACAACCCTGCCCAGCACCAGTGCCGTACCCAATGCACTGCCACCAAGGGCTCTAGCTCATCTCAGATCCTGATGAAAGTATCCCAAGAACCCAATTTTAGTGACTGCCATGTGAATTTTCCAGGTATTGCTGATCACACTGCTTCCAGATGACTAATGTTCTTGAGAACACGAGGTATTTCTCTTTCCAGTTACTGTGTGAGGTGCTCCTGGTGAAGTGCACAGTTTCCTAGTAGACTGGCAAAGGCTGACACTGGAGTTATTTCCGAGTACTGCATGTCCATCCCCCCACTGACCAAAGTCCAAGAGCTGACAAAGCAGCTGCTTGAGTCAGGGCACGGGCCTGGAGTCCAAGGCTGAGATCAACCCCTATGAAACAACAGCCTTTTGCCTCTGTGTGCCCGCCCCTCCCTCCCTCCCTCTCTTCCTCCTCCTCCTCCTCCTCCTCCTCCTTCTCCTCCTCCTCCTTATTCCTGAAAATAAAAATATAAGAGGTACAACATACACACAGCACAGAGGAGCCCACGTGCCTTCTGAACCTGTCATTAGGAAACTCTCTTCTGATTGGTGTGATGATTTCATTTGACAGCTACAGAGCATCCAAGTTAAACAGCCCTTACCTAATACCTCCAGCAGTAAACCTATGAGAGGCAGAAAGGGAAAAAGACCCCTCTGTTGAACCCATCAATAGTTTTCTTTTCTCCTGTAATGCCTGCTTTTTCATATAGAGGTGAAGGAATCTAATAAAAATAGGACCTAATAAAATATTATCAGCCAAACCAATCTAAAAAGTGGATTAACATTTTGTCAGTTCCATCTTTGACTGCAGCTCAGTTAACACCAAGAGGTGTTTTCTTTCAGTTCAAACTGGCACTGTTCTTTAGGGAATTGGAAAGGTCACTGGCATTGCTGGTTAAAAACAAACTAGGGTCAGTGAACTCTGCCATGACTCCTGGAGATCACAGAAAGGCTTGGGTAAGGCCCCAGGACCCCTTCAACCCAACCTCTCTCCTGCTCTCATTTACCACCATGAGATTTATGATGATTACCAAGTTTGGGGTGGGTGTAGAGCACCCTGCTGGGAAGAAATGGAATTGGCAGTTAAAAATCACATGAGTATCTTTTCTTGTCTTATTTTTTGGTTAACTATTTAAACTTCTTCAGAAGGAGACTTTACAGGAAAGGAGGCAGGAATATAAAATGATACAAGCTCCTTGTAAAACGATTTGGCACTTCCTTAGTTAAACAGAGTTAGTATGTGACCCAGGAATCCCACTGTTTGGCGTATCCCCAAGACCAGTGGAAACATACGTCTTCAAAGAAACTTATAGCTGAATGTGGACATCAGTATTACTAATAACAGCCCAAAGTGGGAACAAATGACATGTCCATCCACTGATAAATGTTTAAATAAAATGTGGTATAGATCCGAACAGGGGAACATTATTCAGCCACAAAAGGAACGAAGTTCTGACATAGGCTTCATGGATCAACCTTGAAGACATTATACAATGTGAAGAGAGCCAGTTATACTGTGAAATTCTATGTGTATGAAATATCCAGAGCAGCCAAATCTATTGGGACAGAAAGTAGATCAGTGGCTCCCTTGGGCTGGCTGGAGGAGGGCTGGGGTAAATGTGGCATGATTGTTAGGGGGTGTGGATATTTCCTGAGGGAGGGTGATGAAAATATCCTGGAATTAGATGATGGGTGTACAACTCTGAATACACTAAAAACCACTGAAAAGTAGATTTTAAATGGGTAAATCCACAATGGTATATGGATATCTCAATAAAGGTATTTTAATAATGGAAAAAGAAGCCAGGCATGGTGGCATACGCCTGTTAATCTCAGCAGCTCGGGAAGCTGAGGCCCTAAGCAACACAGTGAGACCCTGTCTCTAAATAAAATACAAAAAAGGCTGGGGATGTGACTCAGTGGTTAAGAGTCCCTGGGTTCAATCCCTGGTACCAAATAAATAAATAAATAAATAAATAAATAAAGACTTCACTTGATCAAAGGAGTGACAATTTAACACATGCAAGCATATTTTGGTCCTCTGTGTGCTTAGGGTGAATAGCTGATAGGAATAAGATGGTCCCTTGCACACATGAGCAGGGAACTGGGGCCTGCAGGATGGAAATTCAATTCCTGGTTCACTTACAAATTTGGGGCTCTCTCACACCTTGCTTACCTTTGAGCAGAAGCCCCTCCCCTGCCAACAGCAGGGGACAGAAATCTGAGCAATGCAGCCCATTCTGGTTCATTGCAGAAATGGTCATGTTACAGCTGGGTCTATTAGGGGGATTCTCATGGATGACATGCTCAGGGATTGCTTTCAGCAGACCCAATGTGACCTGCCAGTCTGCTGGGACCTGAACGCACCAGCTGCTGACAGCAGAGGTGGCTGGGCTGGTTTTTTTACTCTGATTTGTAAAGTACCCAAGTGAAAGTTAACAATGGTTTAAGGATAGTGCTTTGAGGTCTGAGAAGCATAAAGGGAAACACAGGCTCAGCAGGCCAATCAGGCCACACGCAGTTCTGGGCTTAATCCTGCTTCTGCTGGCCCAGGTGGCCCAGGGTTGAGTGTGACCTGGGAATCACCCTCTCCCCCAAGTCTGTATTGCTTTCTATTCTGTCTATCTAAGATTGATTAACATCCCCACTAAGCAGATACATGGGGTGAGCACACAGGTGGTAGCCCTTTGATGAAGTCAAGGGTTGGTCCCCAGGAACTCATCTTTGCTCCAGCTTGGAATGTAAGGCCCTTCCAGGTATAGCCAGGACCCATAGAGTTGAGGTGTAGCACCTACTGCCCAGCCAAAAGCCAGGCTTGGGCCATATTGGCTAAAAAGGAGATAGTCCTTGGGAACTATGAAAAGATAGGGCCTTTTTGTGAAACAGAGAGAATGATGATGATGATAATGATGATGATCTCAATGATAAGATATTAAATGCTTAATATGTATTAAGCTCTATTATGGTTTGAATCTTAAGTGTCTCCCAAAAGCCATATGTTAAAGTCTTGGTCCACAGTTGATGGTACTATTAGAAGGTGATGGAAACATTAGGTGGGTCCTACTTGGAGGAAGTTGGTATGTGTGTGTGTGGGGGGAGATTTATTTTGTCTCTCCTCCTTCCCCCCACCCTCTATCCCTCTCTCTTTCTGTTTCCTGGCTGCCATGAGGTGAGCAACTTTGCCCTACCATAAGCCTTCCACCATGATATTCTGCTTCACCACAGGTTTACAACAATGGAAACTCAAACCATGAGCCAAAATTTATCTTTCCCCCTGTAAGTTGTTTTTCCTCAGGTATTTTGTCATAGTAATGGGCAGCTGACTAATACAAGCACCATTTTAAACATATGATGTGCATTATCTCAATTTCCTCTCTCAGTGCTCTATAAGGTAGGCAGTGCCATCTTTCTATTGCAGAAGAAAACTGGGGCATAGAGAGGTTAAGTCGCTGCTTGAGGTCACACAAGAGAAAGTGGTCAAGCTGGGACCTGTAGTACTGCTGGGCTTTAGAGTTCAGGTTCTCCAAGGCTACATGGTCACCTTGGCTGCCCTGTATTGCTGGCTCTCAGTCAGGTGGGAGGAGGCGGGATCTGGACCAATGCTGGCCACTTGCGAAGATTAACGTGTTGGGTAACAAAAATATCTATTCCTAAACCTTTACCCCTGCCCTACCTGAGGCCAGGGAGGCAGCCAAAGAAAAACATCCAATTTCTGAAACCAGGCAGCTACCTTTGCTTCTTTCTTTGAGGGAAAAAGAACAAATGCCTTTGCCCAGAGATCCAGGAAGGCGAACCCTAAAGGAGAGTTTCACCTGGGGACAACTGAGCTGTCATAGGAACATGGGCTTTTTCAATAGAATCCAGATTTTTCTCTTGGTAAATGATAAGTCTTTATGGCAAATTATGACATCAATTGTCACTTACAATTTATTTTTAGGGAGAAAAACAAAATTAAAAGGCACAAGAAAATGGTAGTAAAGCCAAATACAAAATCCCTGTTTTATGGGGGGGGGGGGCGTCTGTGCATCCATTTTCACAGCAGGATTCTGGAGTAGGACAGCTGGAAGCTTGCAGGGTGACAATTGTGAGATAGTTTATGTTCCCAAAAGTTAAGAAGAGGATAAACAGGAACCCAGTGAGCCTTACTGCCCCAGAGCTTACCACATGCCCTGCCATCTGGGGAGTATGTCTTGCCTGCTGGGGAGGGTAAACACAAGAGGAAGAAGGCACAGAGCAGGTGGTCTCAACTTCCACCTGACCTTTGCACTAATTGCAGCCCATTTCTGTTCTTCAGCATTTTTTTTTTTTTTTTTTTTTTTTTTGGTGGAGGGGAGAGTACTGGGGATTGAACTCAGTACTCAGGGGCACTCAACCACTGAGCTACATCCCCAGTCCTATTTTGTATTTTATTTAGAGTCACAGTCTCACTGAGTTGCTTAGCACCTCGCTGTTGCTGAGGCTGGCTTTGAATTCCCAATCTTCCTGCTTTAGCCTTCCTAGCTACTGGGATTACAGGTGTGTGCCACTGTGCCTGGCTTTCTTCAGCCTCTGTGTCTTACCCTCTGTCCAGACCTCAGACTCTTTTTTTCTTTTTGGTACTGGGAATTAAACTCAGGCACATTCTACCACTGAGTCCTTTTTATTATATTTTGAGACAAGGTCTGGCTAAGTTGCCCATGCTGGCCTTGAACTTGCAGTCCTCCTGCCTCATCTGAGTAGCTGGGATTAAAGATGTGCACTACCGCTGCACCCCCACCTAGACTCTAGAAGTTACTGCCAGGTACTGGATTGAGTCCTTTGCAGGCAAAAATCTCATTTATGTTCATAACACCTCAAAGAATTGCTGATTACTTGCCTATTCTTGATCATGTCTTCAGAGTCTTGTTTCTATTCTCTTATTTTGGTTTGGTCTTAACCACTCTACTGAGATTTTTCCCTAGGTAGGAATGCCAGTTATTCAGATGCTTCCCCCATATTTTTTCAAGGGGCTGAGAAACTCACCATTATCAAAGACCGTGCCTGCTATGAATGAGAGCTCCGAGTCGTGTTCAGCTTTGCAGGCATATAAGGCCTTTGCCTTCCGGAACGGTGTGCTGTGTGAAGACAAGAATTTATTTAACATTTTTTTTCCAAACCTTAGAAAGCCCCAGATATTTTCTCTCTTCTTCTTCCCTTTCCCTGAAGGCCACCTAGTTCTCACTTGTGGGAAGAGCCTGACAAGGCAGCCAGATGGCAAAACATGAGGTGGGACAGTTTTAAAGGTCACAGTAGAAAAATGAGAAATATTCAGAGTAAAGCCACAAGCTCTAAGAAACTACACTCTGTGAGGGGTCACCTTGTGCCACGTTAAAACTTTACCTGGGAATTATGGTTGCTGAACGTGGAAGGACAGGCTGGGCCCCATTTCTGGAGCAGGAATACCTTGTGGGGAGGGAGAGAGGGTCAGGAAGGAACTTTCAAGCTGCTCTGAAAACACTCCCGACACTCTTGAAATACTCAGCAAGTCAAGGAGGAGAAATTCCAGCAGAGCCAGGTCTCGGCGCCTGGCCATGGGCTGACATTACTTCTCCCAGATGTTCCTTATTTTCACTAGGCTAGGTCTTACAGGTGGGGCAGGATTCCAGAGCAGGAACCCTCAGGGTGGGCAGGCAATGGAGAAGGTATATGTGAGCAGTCACACATATGTGTGCATGAACACACATGTGCACCAATGTGTGTGTGTGTGTGGGGGGGGCAGCAAGAAGGGTGAGGGGATGAGATTTTTTTTTTTTTTGTCTTCATGTCCAGTAAGTGCTGGCAAACACTCCCACTGTGCATCAGAAACACCTGGGGAGCATTTAAAACTTGCAGATGTCTGGATTCTACTGACTTGCAGATTCAAACACCGCCATCAGAATTTTAAAAACAAAAAACAAAAACAAAAAGTTGGTGGGTGTCACCCTCCCAGTGATTCTCATGCCATCAAGACCGAGAACCACAGTACCAGATCAGAGGTTGGCAGATTTTTTTTCTTCAAAGAGCCATGCAGTAAATCTTTTAGGGTTTTTGGTCCTATGGTCTCTGTTGCAACTATTCAATGCTGCACTGCCACAAGAAAGCAGCCACAGATAACATTTAAATGAATCAGTGTGGATGTGTTCCAATAATACTTTATTGACAAAACACAGGCAGGGGGTCAATGTGACCTACCACAGGTCATAATGTACTAACCTGTGTTTTAGAGAATAATTTGTAAATTCTATTCTCCTCTGTCAATTTTGGCTTTGCTATCCAACTAGTTTCAAACAATCTATATAGACTTCTAAAGGATCAGAATGACAATCTGGCAAAAGTTGGCTCATTGGCCACCAATGATTCTCTTCCTCTATGTCATCTGAGGAGGTGCTCTTAAAGGCTCAGAGGCAGGAAAAAAGAGAAGAAGAAGAAAAAAACAAAAGAGCATGGAGGTTTTCTGAATTAGAAAATTATCTATAACTGACTAATAGAGAGCCTCCAGGACCAGTGTGTACGATTTCTGGTGGCAGAGTGAGACTCAGCTAAGGAAGGGTCTGGCCTCAGGTAAGGTCAGGTAGAATCAGATGGGTCATGGTGTCTTGGTCATTCTGGAACTGTTATTTATTTATTTATTTATTTATTTATTTTTGGCATCACCAAGTTCAACTTTCCTCTGTGAAACAAGAGTGATAGATGGATGGAAACCTAAACTAGGGCCAAACGTCTAGACCTTCCAGTCTTGGGTCCATGAAAACTGAAAGGAAAAACCACTTAAAAAGTCTGTGTACAGTAGGGCGATCAGAATAAATGATATCCAGAATTTGTTGCCAGGGCAACAACAGTTTACTGCTGTTCTCTCTGGTGTTCTAATAGCTAAGAGATGATGGCCAGATGGGAAAAAAACTGGGAAAGTGGGAGAAAATGAAGTGGGGCCATTGGGAATAAAGGAGAGAGCCTTTAGTATTCACCAATTCCCAGTGGAAAGTAGCTCTTCCTGTCTAATTATCATTGAAGAATAAAGTTCGGGACAAGGGCACATTCTTTGATTTAACTAAGCCAAGTCTGGGTTGGCTGGCTGGGGTTGAATATTCATGTGCAACTTTCCAGGGACAGAAAAATAAAGCCTATTTTTTAAGGTGGGGGGTAACAGAGAGGAGGAGAAGTCAGCTGGCTGTGAAAACTGCTAAAACAGCCACAAAACCATACTAACAGGTAAGTGGAGCTTGTCATGACATCAGAGGTGGAAGGAGAATCCAGGCCACAGGAGCCAAGGTCTTAGAGACTAGGTTTGGAAGCAGGATTACTGCCTCTTGAGGACAGGGCAGAGCAGGGCAAAGTTCAGGGGGATGGGGAAGGCAGGGTCCCTCTGCCTGGATTTTTGTAGAGGTTATTTATTAACCTCATTAAGTAAAGGTAATAGGACAAAATAGGGGTGAGCCAGGGAAACCAGCTGGGGTATTTGGCAGGTAGAAAGAACAGGGAATGGTCTCAGGTGCCTAAGGTTACCATTTTAAAAGAATAACTTTCCATTAACATTAGGTTTTAGGTATTGAATAATGAAAAGACAAGAAGATAGTACATTAAAAATAAAAGCAAAGGACAGGAAAGGCCCTTTTTGTTTCTCTCAAGAGAAGAGGTGACTAAACAGTCTTTGGGAGGGTCCTTTCCTCTGAGGCTTCTCCTCTATCACCTTAGGATGTGCAAAAGGAACAAAAAAGGGTGTGTGTGGGGGGGGGAGTAGGGATGCTAGAAGGGATGCCTTCATTATTTTTTTTAATCTATCTATCTCTATCTATCTATTTATTTATTTTTGCAGCGCTGGGGGTGGAACCCAGGGTTTTGTGTGCACTAGGCAAGTACTCTCCCATTGAGCTACGATCCTAGAAGGGGTGCTTTAGAAAGGAGTAATTCTTGTTCCCCAAGGGTAGGGTTGCCAGAAAAAATATAGGACACCTAGTTAAATCTGAATTTCAGGTAAACAATGAATATTTTTGTATATGTGGGACATACATATACTAAAAAAAATTTGCTGTTTTTCTATGATTCAAATTTAACCAAGTATGCCATATTTTTATCTTATTTGCTAAATCTGGCAATCCTATCCAGGTGAAAGCTTATCTTTTTAAAATTTTGTCAACCCAACAAGTTCCGGATCCCACAACTCCCTCTTCAAAAGCCTTGAGGAGTTTGCTTTTCATAGGGCACGTATTAAAACAGATCCTCTTGGCAGAAAGATTGTGTCTGTAGGCTTTGGCTCTGATTAAAAAAAATAAGTCCTTGCCATGCATCTTTGGTTCCTACTGTCGGCAGTGCACCTCAATGCTGGACACAAGACAGCCTGGGGTGGTTTCAGCTGCTCCTGTCACAGCACTGTTGAGCCCTCCACTGGGCCTTCAAGGGCATGAACAGGTTTAGATCCTTCTGCTAGTTTACTTTTCATTTTTGCCTTCTGAGCATGGCACAAGGCCAGGAAAGCACTCAGAGGAGTTTCCCTCAAATGCCCTTGCAAGCTTGCAGAAATGACAACCCACTCTATTGTACGCATTGCTGGGAGGTGGGGCCAGCTAGGCTGGCAGGTTGCAATGACTTGATCATTAAGGCACAATTTCCAGGGGCACATGTCCAAATGCAAGTTATGGGTATGGGACTGCAGGGGCGGGGGCGGGGAGGGGCGGGTCCTCAGGAGGCTGGTGGGTAAATGAAAGAAAAGGGGAATGTGAAGAGAATGCCCCTCCACACCCTTATGGCTTCATTCCCAGCTTGAACCAACAAGCTCTAAAAATGGTTTGAAGAGGAGTGAAGAAGCCATTTCTAGAGGAGACATTATGTAGAAGTTTATGGGGGCTATTAATTCAGTATTTTGTTTGTTTGTTTGTTTTTTAAAGCTCTGCCCAGAGAAGGAAATCTGAAGCTTCATGTCTCGTAAGTAGATCTGGGGGAGGCCTCACTGAACCTGATTAATGGGTTTATGCCCCCACCTCTTGGCTACACACTGCAATAGCAATTAGGGGATTGCAGCCCTCTGCATTTCTCTGGTGGGCTCTCTGTCCTCCAGTGTCCCCATCTGTGCTCACTTTGGCACACACATGTAGCTCAGTGAGGGCCAATTCCAAGCCCTTCTCAGCCTTGCCTATTTCAAAATGGCAGCTTCCTGAAGGGCTGTGGAAGAACATCATCCAAATGGTGCTATTCTAACAATGACCAAAGGGGGCACTACCGAGTAACCATGACCCCAAACACACCAGATAAGCAGCCTATTGCCACTGTCCACAGCCAATCTGGAAATAGCTTGGGAGGTGGAAAGGAGTGAAAGGAACCCCCCCCCCCCAAAAAAAAAAAAAAAAAAAAAACCTTGGAAAAGGAGTGGAGAGGTAGAGATATCTGACAAGCAACAGGGCCCCACAGCTCAGGGACACAAAAAAGTAAATACCAGTAAAGCAGACTGTACATTTTTCTTTTCTTTTTTTTTTTTTTTTTTTTGGTAACTGAATGATCCCATTATTTGAGGCCCTTCACCCATTCTGTCCAAGGGGGCAATATTTTATTTACTCCCTTTTGATGAAAATGAAAGAGCCACATTCTCCTAATGCTCGAATCTCTCTGAAGAGTAAGTGAGCATTTTGGAAGGCAGCTGTCTCTGGTCACTTTAATGTAGTCCAGGTCCTCATGAGGCAATGAGTGATCTCACCTGCACAATCCATACCATCTCTGGTAGCCTGGGATGTAAATATCTCTCAAGCATCCAGAAGTTATAGGATCTGAATTTTTACCTTATTTATTAGGTGAGGAAAATAGAATATGCTGAAATATCTAGTTTTCCCATCATTCAGGACAAGTCTAAGTAGAAAGCTGTGCCATGCCTAGACAGGCCAGGCTCTAGGGTTGGCAGCTACACGGAAACTTGAAGTTGAGGCTACCCATGTGTTTGGAAAAAAGAGAGCTGGGCTGAAGGGCCAAACTCCTGAATTCTGCATTGGCTCCATTTAGACAAGTGACTGTGTCCAAGGCACCTCTCTGTACCTAACTTTGCTTTTTTATAATAGGGTTCAGGACATGTCTTGTCTCATTCTCACATGAGAATAGACTGAAATGATAGATTGAAAATGCCTGGAGGGGGATAGAGTAATGTATGTAGTTCTCTATAAATAGCATGGGGTTTTCCTTTTTAAAAAGTTGAGAGTCAGCTTTATAAATTATTTAAACCTCCCTGCTGGACCCAACCTTGGGAGAAAAAGATGGATGATAAAATATGGCCAAAGCTAGAATGTTCATGATATTTATAATTCAGCCCTATATTTTGGTTATCTGAAAGCAGAGACTAAATTCAAAAAATACCCATCCTTGGGAACTACACAGCAGAGAGATCTGCATGATCGTTGTCAATTCTTTTCCTGTATTTGAAGAGCTTCTTTTCTACAAAGAGCTCAAATGCAAAGAATTGTGGCACGTAAGCGTGGAAGTCACCAAGGCAAGAGAAATTATAGCACAGCCCTTGGGGAGGGGAATTAGGTCAAGCCGCTCACCCTCAAAAAGAGGAGGTGCCTGTTCCCGCGAGTGCTCAGGTTCATGACAGAGACAGAAGGCTGGGAGCCCAGATGGTTCCTGGAGTATATGAAGGGCAAGGAGGCATAAGCCCTGAGCAATTTAAAGAGAAACTGCTTCCTGTCTGTCTTTTATTCTGTTATATTATCTTTTGCCCCATGGATCTGGTCTCAGTGATGAGGTGTCAGTGCTCATGGCCAGTGGCCCAACCCCACAAATAAATGTTGTCTGAGGCTACCTGATAAAAATGAGAGAAGGCCAGCATGCACCTCAGCACTGTCCCCTTGTATGTTATCTTATACCAAAGCAGAGAGCCAAAATGATTCATAGAGCCATCAAAAGAGGAGCTTATTCAGGAGGTGCCCTTTCCCCAAACTCTAGGCATCAGAGATTAATTCAACATGAGTTAAGGTTAGAAAGGGTGTGAAACATGTCATGCTGTTCATGCAAGTGGTCCCTTCTGGCTTTGGTCTCTTAGGATGGAACCACAGGAGAGTAGAGGAGGCCCCCATTGTCCCTGGCCAGCTTTGGATAAACGGGAACAGGTTGGTCATCATCCGTGGTTTTACCTGGAGTCTTCATGGACCGCTTCTTCTGGCCTGTCAAAAAGCAAGTGCAGGTTTGGATGGCAGGGAACAAAGTTGACGAGGAGGCTGAACACTGCATGAAGAGAGGACCAAGCCAATGAGAGAACAACGGCAGCAACAGAAAACCAAACAAACCCTGCAACAGACCTGATGGGGGATGAGTCGCTGGACGTGGATGAGGTGGGCATAGGGCTGGATGGCGCCGAGAACATGGGCCAAGATGGCGAGAGGGGTGAAGTTGGGCTTGGATTCGGGGGGCTGCAAGACAGAACAACCAGAAAACTCATCAGCACACACAGGGAAACCACAATGGGAGCATGGGAGGTTCATGGGAGGCCAAATGTTGGGGCATTGGAGCAGAACACAGGAACACTAAAACCCAGGAACATGTGGTCAAGGCCAAGTCACATTTCTCCAGACCAGATCTTTGCATCTTCCAAGGAATTCCTGTTCTGTAATTCCTCGAAGCACAAACATGTCTCTTTGCCCAGCAGAACAAACTGCTTTCTAGGTGACAGGCACTTCTCCAATCATGTTCATGGTACCTCTGGCCATCGGTGGACAATGCCTGAAACCATATACCTGAGCTCCATATCCTATCACCAGCCTTGTTCCCACACAGGGCTAGCTTAGCACCAGCCTCAGCTCCCACTCTTATGGGAATGTTTTAAACTTATGTCTCAGCAGAAACGACCATTTTTTTTTTCTGGGCCACAAGGGCCAGAAAACAATTTCCTGTTTACATTTTTAACTGAATGGGCTATGTGTCATTAGAGATCGGAAGCACTGCATTAGAAACTCAATAGTGGATATGGACACACACCTCTTAGAAGGTGGTGTGCAAACACGGCTGTGTGCAGTTCCCTGGAGGTTTGCTCTCTAGGCTAGCCATTTCTCCTTTCGTGGATTCTGGGCATTTTGCTGCTTAAAGAAAAAGCCCCAGTGGTAAGGCAATTTGAAAAAGAAAAAAAAAAAAGCACTGAAACCTTAAATCTGTCCATTTTGTTCTTTGATGGGTGGTTGATCAAAGATTTGAAGAGGAAAGGTTGAAATTACTCACTAAAATATGGTTTGTGGATTTTAATTGACCATACTAGCCCTTTGACTTATTTCCACAAATTATACAAACACTTGAAATCACCTTAAGTCCCAGATAGTGCAAACACCAAGGGCTGAGAAGACATGGAAACCAGCTGGCCAGAATGCTGCCTGCAGCCCCTGAGTCTCAGCCGACTGCTGGGCTGTTCAGACCAAGCACTTTATGGAGGTAAAAAAAAAAAAAAAAAACAAAAACAAAAAAACGACAGAAGTCTAATTCAAGGGGAGGAGACTTTCTAAGCAAGAACACATGTATGTTTTACTAAATGGGACTTCTCTAGGGTACACCAATTCAGAGGTGAGATTCGATAATGGCCCTAATTACCTATTGTTGTAACATAAACACCTTTGGAAACATACAGGAAAAATCTATTTCATAAGTTCATTAGATATCCTCAGATGAATCTGATGAAACGTTCATTAAATGCCATTATGTGTTATTATATTTCTAGAATACAAATTCCATAACAGCAGGGATTTTTCCCTTTTGCTTATCGTTGTATCTCAATGTCTAAAATAGTACATTACAGGTATTCAGTAAGTAATTGGTGAGTAAATTAGTGAATCTCATTTAACATGACCCCACAAGCCTGCAAACAGGCACTATTTAAATTGCCATTTCACAAATGTGAAAACTTGGGCCAACATGAGGCTTGCCTCAGGACAGCCACCCTGTAAGTGACAAGGCTGAGGTTCAAATCCCAATCCCAAGCTCAGGGCTCTTTTACCAGTGTACAGTCTCTGGGACAACTGGTCTTGCTGAGTGTCTCAAAGCTGTGCTGAGCTTCTTTACAGACCTAGTCATAGCATTAACAACTTTTTTTTTTTTTTTTTTTAACCACTGATTTCTGAATTTCCTGTACATGCTACCACATCTGCAAGGGAGCATGAGAATGCAGCCACAGACAGATTCAATAAGACTCCACACATTGTAAATTCCAACAAACTCCAGGATCCTGCCTCTAGTGTTCTGTCTGATAGATTCATATAGCAAATGGAATTCATATAAGGGAAGAAATTCAATTCAGTGTATGATTCTTTAAATTTTTTTTCTCAATCTAGCAAAGACTTGTCATTAAGTCCCTAGAATGATCATGACAATAAGTGGAATTTGCCAAGATCCTTGACTTCAAAGAGCTGAAAATATATCTGACAAGATGGGACAAATTAAAAAAACAATTGTAATATAAGACAGTGAGATCCATGAGCTAAGGGATGTAACTCTATTATTAGTGTAATACCTGTTCCCGCCCGACTCAGTCTAGTCCTGGAGCACTGTTGCCTCACTTCCACTGTAGTCCTCAGCAGTGTTGGCAAGAGAGGGCTTACTTTCTCGGTCCCCTCATTTGACCCTGCCCCACTAGATAATGTCCTAGGAGGCAAGGCCTGGCAATGACTACAGCCCAGGCACCCAAGTCTGACCAGGAATGATTTGGAGGTTTGGAAACAGCCTAGTCCTAGAGGCCTCGGGGCCTGGACTAATCTGTTCCTTTGGTCAGTGGTTGCCACAGGACAACTAACAAGTCTTTATATCTTTTTTTAAAAAAATGATTTTTATATGTAGGAAACACATTCAGCTTCCTATCCCGTCTGTACCAACAATTATGCCTTTGGCTAAAGGCAGAAGTGGGAACCTAGTCAAGAACACACGTGGGTTCTGAGTGTTTTCTCATATCATCATTATATATAAATGGTTCTTGGCCAGTAGGACAGGGCTGAAAGCATGGGGGGTGTGGCTGGAATGCAGGGTATGCGTAACTACTCTGAGTTAGTCGTCAATCCCCATGTCAATTGCCATAGTATCAACTGCTATTTTTAACAACTACCAGAACTTCATTTATTTGTGTTTTAGCCACAGCAATAACATTTATTTGCTATGAAATGACCACAATTTAAAAATTCATTACCGCTACATTTGAGTTAGTGTAAACAATAAAATGCACACTCCCTGGTACTTCTATTTTTAAAACACTAAAGGAATTATGACTTTTGTTTACTTGTACTTCACAGACATGTCATAAATGTCCCTATCAATAATACTAGTGTACATTTTATATACTACAATGATGCTCATACCAACAGGTGGCCTATCTACATAAAAATACTCCTCCAAGAGACACAGAGCATATTACATTTTAGTTTTGATGCAACTCAAACAACATATAAGTGGAATAAAAGAGGTACAGGGATGAGGATAATGGTCTAAGACTGTACAATGTTAAGTTTTCCCTTCACTACAGCAGTATCTGGCTATAATTTGCTTAAAAATGACAGCAATTGACAAAAAAATCACTCCATAAAAATCCCAAACAAAACAGGCTAATAAAAAAATGTTCAATTTCATTCTTGGCTCTAAAACCTTCAGTATCGAATTCTCAACCTTTTTTCCCATTAATGAGGCCAAAGATATCAAGATTAAAGTTAAGATAGGAGAAATAACTTTGTAACTACAGTTTTAGCAGATGACCTCTAAAACCCTCCCTACAACCCTCAGTTCAGCCTGGTATTTTGGAGCTCAACACCCCAGCACCCTAAGTACTCCTGGGGTACTCCTGGGGTCCTGCCAGGAGCCTCATCAAAGCCCAACTATAGCAACAATGACAACAGCTTTAACTTTAGCATGGATGGAACATTTGCTGATCTGGTTTGCATCCAACTGGAAGGCTTGCATCAGCTCCAGTTTGCTGGCCCACAGAGTCCCCAGAAGGAGTCAGACAGTCCCAGTCAGTTTCTCTGACATTCACTGGACAGTGAAAGAATAACGGTTAGGAAGATAAGGCTAAAAGCCTTGGCAGCATGCAGGGCTGTGGCCGATAGTTAAAGCACAGTGTGTAGCAATATCATCAGCTTGACACCCTTCTGTGGTGACTCATTTGAATGATGGAACGTCTGGTGTACCAGCCAGGGCATGCCTGCCATGCTGTGGACGGGGCTGCCCAGGCAAGCTCCCAATTTGAAGATGAATATGGCAGACCCTCTCTGGTCTCCTCACCACAGTCATGGAGCTGGTACAAGAAGAGTGCTCTTACTGGAGAGGTAAGCTGACCATTACGAAGAAAGATAATTTTTCTATATTCTGATAATCAAAATTATAGTCAGCTTGGTAGGAATTGAAAAGTATGAAAAGGCAAGAAGAAAAATGATAGTTAATAGTGACAATAGTGTCCCCCTCACTTTTGGGGGGCATAATGCTACATATGTAATTAATAACTGTTTTTTTAAATCATTTAATAAATAATAAAAATTTCCCATGTCATTAACTAGCATTTGATATTGCATTTTAAAATGGCTACAGACTATTGTACAGTACACTCTGATTTATGTAACCATTCACTCATTGTATACATTTAGATCACTACCCCCCTTTAACTATTATAAACAATGCTGCAATCATATCCTTGTAGAGGATCACTGTCTGTATCACTGATTGTCTCCTTAGCATAAATTCCTGGAAGTAAAATTAGTGGGTCAAAGGCTAGGAGCTGCTTTTAAGGGTCTTGATATATCCTGCAAATAGCTTTTCAAAAAAATCCTATCAAACTGCACTCCTACCAACACTGGGAATGCCTTCTCACTGTGACCCTTCCAGCATTGAGCATTATCATTAAAACAAATAAATAAAAAATAAAAAAAGAGAAAAGAAACCTAGATCAACTTTCTTTTCCCCTTAGTTTATGAAGGTTATGTTGGATTCTTCTCTTTCCTGGCATTTTCAATGATGTACAATTGAATACAATTCCCTTCCTGTGTTCTGTTTCTACCTGGAAGCAATGTTTAATTTTCCAAAGGGAATTCTGCCAAGAAAGTAGTTTGGGAGGGAGACAAGTAGATGGACAGAGAAACAGACAAGCACAACCTGGAATGTCAGACACCTGGCCTGATGGTGTGTCTGCTCCCAGAGAAGCAGGGAGTGGTGGGTATGTAGCTCAACAGAGGAATCTCCAAGACAGGGCTAAGTAGGAGGAAGGAGGTACACAGGGAGGGGAAGAGTCTTGTGCCAGCATCCCACTATGGAGAAGACATAAAATCAGCATTTACACCGCTTTGGGCAAGCAATGGCCCATCATCTGCAGTATGGGTTCCTGGTCACTTATTTCAGGCCTGGGCTGCAGATCCTGTCAGATCACTGGAACAGAGCTGACCTTAATGATCCATCTTCCTTCCTTCCTGATTAGACTTGGAATTGGGGATGATGCCATTATATCCAAGGGGAACTACTTTCAACTTCTCCCTCTGTCGCCATAATGAGAGAAGAAAACATTTCATGAAAAATCTTTGTATTTTTATCTGATCTATTCCTAGATCAGTGAATTCTTCCTTGAAAAATATCCCTTTATGTCTTGACTTAAGGTCTACATAAAAAAGAAAAGGGAAGTCAAAACTTCAGCCATCAAAAAAGGGTCAAAAGGAACACTGATTAAATGAAGTAGTGGTAAGTCAGAGCAAATGATACAACAACGAATTTTTTACCTGTTGGGAATTTAAAAACATATCTTCCTTAATGTATGTCCACTCAAGCTTCTATAACAGAGAAGTCATATATACTTACCAACTTTCAGTATGTGCTTTTCAATTTTATAAGTGGAAAAAAATCCACGTGCCTCAAGCTTCATTGTTCTGTGTTCTTTTCTGACAATTACTAAGTATGCACATGTGTTTACACAGATTCTTTCCCCTCATCTAATATAATTTAATATGCATTTTTATTCATACAAAGGCAGTTCTGTTTCTTATTTAATAATATTAACTGGCGAAATCCCCTTAGGACTGTAACAATTGTAGGCAGTTGCTTTTTAAAATACTTTAAAAATAATTTCGCTAAGGCAGGGGATGTAGCTCAGTAGTAAAGTACTTGCCTACCATGTGTGAGGCCCTGGGTTTGATCCCAAGCATGTCCTAAATAAATAAAATAAAGTTTGACTAATCTACAATGTAGTGGTTCTCTTTTCCAGCTTTTTAAAAACAATTCTGAAGTAAAAGTTTCAAATCAATTTTAAACTCAGATGGTATGGGTGGGAATGGTGAGTAATTCCACAATTTAAACAAAATATGTAATCTTATAATAGGCATCTGCTATTCTTAGGTTTCCCCCAGCTGCTAATTTGAATCTTCTCACATAGCATAATACAGAAATACAAGGTAGAGAGAAAAGCTCTGGATTTGAAATAAAGATGTTTGGACAACAGTCCTGGTTCAATTGCTCTTTGTCTAGGGAAAAAAATCTCAAGGGAAAGGACCATAAAGGTTAAATTGGCCCAAATGCCTCTACTGTGTGTGTGGCACACAAAACTTATTGAGCTTAGTATTATTTCCTATTGAACAAGGTTTAGCCTCTCAATGTTTTTCAATAACACACTCAGGTATATCAGAATTGGTTCCCAACAGAAAACATATTTATTCTCTTTCAACTACACAATTTCACAAGTTATGAAATTATTTGTAAAATAATGCTAAAGTACTTTGGGGGCACTACAAAATGTCTATATGATAGCATTTGCTATCTCCCAAGATTTGAATGGTTGATAATAAATCATAATACCTCCCTACAAGGCATTTACTATCTTAAATTGAGCGCAGTTACAATTGTTATTCTGTATAAAATGAAGATACTGTGCTTGCAAAACCAAATTCACTCACTGTGACATAAAAATAAAAGGCAAGATACAGTGCTGGAGGATTGGATTGAATCTTTCACTGTTCTAAGACCTAACTTAACAGTCACCATTCTAATGCCAGAGGTGGGTAAATGTGATTCCTAAATAAAATCTGGAAGCATGAAGCTGTATCTTCTCTAGGGGGCTGAGAATGGAGAAATGGGGACACAGGCATTCACTTTTTATTTTATATTTGTTTACACTGTTTGGAAGTTTTTTCATAGACCTATTCATTTAATAAGGATAGTAGAAAGTGCTTTCCTAAAAACAGAGCTAGAATAATTGAATATGGAAAAAAAGTGACCCAGGACTCCCTAACTCACAGCACATAAATCAAATGACTTCCAAATGGATTACAGATCTAAATACCAAAGGCAAACAATAAAAATGGTAGAGGAAAACAATCAGGTACATGGGGGTAGGCTTTATCCAGCAGAGCATAAAGAGGGCTAACTGTAAGGGAAAATACTGATATATTTGACTATATTAAAATATTAACATTTATCAAAATACAATATTAAAAGAGTAAAAAAGTTAGTCTGTAACATGTAAATTAATAAAGGGCTCATAGCTAGACTATATAAAGAACTTCCACTGGTCAGTAAGAATATGACAAGCAAGTGGGAAATGGGCAAGAAACATGAACAGGGACATTAAAAGCGAAAACTCAAAAGAAATGGTGCTCAACTCTTCTATAATGCAGGAAATGCAGATTAAAAGCACAATAAGATGATACTATACACCCACTAGAATGACTAAGTAACATCAAAATAGTGAAAATATGAGGTGATTATGGGGAGATAGAACATCTGAAACTCCTCTTTTGCGGGAGGAGGGATATGCACTGCTACAACCATTTTGAAGAATAGAGTGGCATCATCTAGCAAAGGTGAGGATACCTTTTTCTACCCAGCGGCTCCATGCTCAGATCCACACCTAGAGGAATGTGCACACATGTCCCTGGAGGGGACAATGTACAAGGATGTGTGGAGGAAAGGATTTGGAGAAATAAAAACTGGAAACCCAAATGTCAGCAAAAATAGAATGAAAAAAATAATTTTAGTATATTGCTACAATGGTGCCCTCTATTACAAAGAAAATGAAAGAACTCCAGGTATATGAATGACTCTTAAAATGGTTGAGCAAAAGAAGCCAGACTCAAAAAATAACAACATATTCCTTTTAGGGGTACATACAGTCTATCCTCATGATTTTCAGATTCCTAACTTACAAATTCAATTATTCTTTAAAATGCCTCTGAACCCCCTATCCCCAAATAAACACTTGGGTGCTTTGAAGGTCATTTGAGGACATGAAGGGAGCAGTGAAAAACTTGAGTCACCCAATATGCGTGACTGAGGTCAAATGCAGCGAGGCTCTGCCTTCTGGTTCCAGTGTCCTTTTGAGGTCTATTTAGTGCCACATTTTTGTGCTCTTTTATTGGAAATTTTGTTTTGTTTGAAATGCCTGCCCCCTACCAGCCGGCAGCTGAAGCCTATCTGGTGCTCCTTAGCCAGGCTGTCATGTGCCTTGCAGAGAAAATACATGTTAGATAAGCTTCATTCAGGCAGGAGAGATAGCACTGCTGGTCTTGAGTACAACATTAATAAATCAACAATACCATTAAATAAGGCACTTTAAACAGAAATATAGATACAATTGTATCATTTAAGTCGAGGATGATGATGTAGGGATAAGAGGCTTGTGGGAACCATCCCCTGTAGTTCCCCTAGGAGCCAAGATTGGGTATTGGCTAATTCCGTGTTTGCAGTGACTCTGCAGAACATAACTGTGGTGAATAGCAAGAATCAACTACATTTAGAGGTAAAAATATAAGTAAAAATAAGGAGTCGATTACTGTAAACATCAGATCAGTAATTACTGTGAGGAGGGAGAGGAGTGTGATAGGAGAGGAGAAAGCAAGAGATGGGACACTGGTGAGATTGTACTTCTCCCCTGGGTGTTGGTCACAGGAGTGTTTACTAAAGAATAATTAGGTAAGCATTATGTTTATAGCTCATGTACTTTTTTTACATGAAATATATTAAAAACTCATACTTTTGGACACTAAGGATATCAACATATTAACAGCATTCATTCTCTTAGTAATGAGAATAAAGATAACTTGTATTCTTTATACTTTTTTTCTTTTAAAAAGGTTGTATTATTTAGAGTAGTTTTTAGGTTTACAGCAAAATGGAGCAGAAACGATAGAGTGCCTACATACTTCCTGCCCCTACACATGCATACCCTTATACTTTAAAATATTTTCCACAATTAATACATTTGTGACCAAAAATGAATAAGTGTTGTTACAAAAATAATCTCCCCAGCCCATTCAAAGTATTAACTGTACTCTCTAGAAGAAGGGTGTGTGTTAGGGGCAAAAGATACTTTAGACTTTGTTGCACCAATCCCTAGTTTAGGTTGCACAAGACAGCAGCTCCCAACTCATTCTGTTTCTCTGCTTTTTCAGTCATATGAAATCAACAAATATTTACTGAGCACCTTTTACGTGCAAAAACTAATTCTTATTTTCCACCTTTCTCACTAAGGAATTATGTTGACTATTTTAATTTTTTTGAACTTTTTTTTTTTAACTTTAGTAAAGTTATTATAGCAAATCAATGGTGCCCCCCTCCCCCAATCCCTTCCACTGGAGTACAGGGAAGTCCAGGAGGACATCTTTGATGTCCTGCTTTGAGCAGGCTGGACAATATGTTATAACTACACTGTCTGTGACCCCTTGGCCATCTGGCATACTTTTCTATACAGTCTACTTTCAGGGAATATTTCCTGTTTGGGCTAGGGGGAGGAAAAGGAGGGTAAAGGATTTCATAAGAATCTAAATGTCCACGGCTGAAAACAAAAGAGAATCTAAAATTAGCATTGGTGGCCCAAGATACCTCAGCTTAGCAGTAACCCTGGGGAGAGGGGATTCCTCGAATAACAAGCCTAAAATATTTCACTACATTCAGAAGTCAGAGCAATAGAAAAAAAGCACTTCTGCCGAGGACAATGTCTAGGAGTGTTAAGTTAAATTCCTGCAAGCATACAAACCTAAGTCCGGATACCATGAAAGGCGTATGAGGCAGAGAGATAAGAAGAGATGAACTCTGGTGGAAAGCCAACAGTCTCTGACTCCCTTTCTTTCCCCCAAGTGAATAGCTGACTTCCCTCTAATTCTGGTGTTTATTCAATAGTCTAAACATGTGGAAAATTGTTTCTGATCCAATTTCGACCTACTCAAGACTTCTTCTGCACTCTGTACGTATCTTCCTTGCCTGGGCCTGCCTCTCCAGTGTGACTGTACCTAAAACCCACTTTCTCCCCATCATCTTGCTTGGCCTCCACGGTGGCTGGCACAGGCTGCCAGGAAGGAACACAATCTCACCAGGCTTCAGGGTGATTTTTCACCCCTTGTTCCTTTGATTCTGAAGTGCTTATTGACTTGACTGGAAAACACTTTAAATGATTTTCCAGCAAGGTCACCCTTTCCACTGGAAAAAAGAGTTTTAACATCTGTGAATAAAAACAAACCCAAGGAAAATGATTTTTATATTCCCCTCTAGTTCGTGTACTTCAAAACCAGTCCATTGAGAAGTCAATGAAAGCAAAGACAGCAAAACACCATTAATTCTCATCTCACAAAATTAGAATTTCTATTTGTTTCCAAACTTGAGGTAGATCCAAATTTACTCTAGAATCTTTTGAGTTACTAAGCAAATTTACAGGGGAAACAAGAATTTTCATGTAAATGCTTAATGAAACCATTCCTGTTGATCATTTCAAATTGCAAATCTAATGATGTCACTGTCTACTTAAAACACTTGGGAGCTTCCCTGTTGATAGTAGAACACAGCCTCCTCACCTGGAATACTCCATGAATCTCAAGCCCACTTTATTTACCTTTTACCATTCTGACTATCCTATGGTACATTCTAAGAACATGAACCTCCTAAACACATAGCTCACTAAATATTTGAATGTTGTTGAATGGGTAGCATTTGGCTTTCATAAACTTCCCATTACCTACTAAATGCAGCTGGGTAGAATGGAATATGAAGGTACAGTTTATTCTTTCTTCTCAGCTTTCCCACTCCTCTTCCTCTGGTTGGGTAAGTTCTTGTTCACCCCAGAATTGAATGATTCTATTTATGTGATGTTCTTAAAAAGACACTGGTGGGTCCAGTCTCCCATGGATTTTACAGCAGGGATAGGCATGTGATCCAGTCTGGCCACAGTGACTGGTTCAAGGATGGACATCTAACTTAACATCATTCATTCATGGAGTCTAATACATAAATGATGTTCTTTCTTGATCTTATACCTAAATGTATTGGCTTAGGGGGACCAGAGATCTTTTTTCATATTACATAGCAAACATATATATGCAAAATAAAGTTTTGAAAGAAGGGAAAATGACCTAAGCAAAAATAATAATTTGGGCTCCTGGATCCAATTGTGCTTAAGGATAGACCTATCCTGAGACCTTCTAAAATGTATGCTCAAAACTGCCATTTTTTCCAAGGAAAAAGCAAGGTAGGTTTCCCTCATTTGAAGGTCTCTCATGATAAGCCCCAATGCTCCTCTCAGTAGTTGTCACGTGTCTTCATTTCCCCAGGATTCTCTAGGTGGGCAAACTTTTTCTGAAGGGACCATGAAGTAACTAGTTAAAATTATAAACCAAGAGTCAAAATTGAGGAGAGTAAGTAGGTACTTTATATAACCATTTAAAATGTTAACTGCCTAACAGTGGAAAAACATTCTTATCTCACAAACCATAAATCCAATAAACAGACACCTGCCCAGATCAGGCACAAGGGCCTTAGTTCACCACCTCCATTCTTGTCACACTGACACCAGTCGACCTGTGCTGTGGGCATACCTCAAGCTTTCCAATTTCCATGTTCCTGCAGTGCTGCTGTTCACACCTTCAGTATCTCCTCCCTGCCCCTCACCACAGCCCAGCCACCTATATTCCAATATTCCATCCAAAGGCTGTTTCAAATGCCACCTCCTTCCTGAGTCTTCTTTGATATCACAATGAGTTACATCTTTCTCCTTTGAAGCCTCAAGGACTATGATTTTCTTCCAGTCTTGACCCTACCTTTATCCCTTTTCTATCTCTTACACACTGTGAATATTTAATAAGCCTTTCTGGAAGGGACCATATTCAAAGGCTGTCTTTAAAAAAAAAATAAGAAAAAGACTCCACAGGATCAAAGTCAAAAGTTGAGGCAAAGGAAATATGAGTCCACCAGAAACCAAGGGCAAGACTGCTGGCAGCCAGGGAAGCCAGACTTCTGTATCAGAATCGCCTGACGTAAAACAGCACTGTTCTCACATGGCCTTGTCAGGACAGCTGCACAGACAACCCCTGGTTTGTGCACCGAAGATGATTATGCTCAACAAATACGACTGGCGGGGAGTTTTGGACATTGTTTTTCTGAAGTAGGGAGGGAGACAGGCGCGCTGGATGAATTCCTATGTTCTAGCACTCAATTTCAGTCACTCATTGGCTTCCTTTTTCCTGATGAATGGGTAATATTGCCCACTCTCAGTCACACACACCTCAGTCTCAGCACTTCTGCCTTATCTGTGAGTCACCTATGTTGTTAAAATACAATGTTTTCTTAATATTTGTCTGTAAATTGATCACCTTAACAAAACGTAAACATCTACTTTAGTCCATTCTAAATAGTAAAAACTCATTGTTATTAAGATAAGGAAAAAAGTTCATCCATGCACCATTTAAAATCATTATGGGTATCTCAGTGCCACAAGGCTCATATTTTGAAAATTTCTATTCTTGGCCATCAATACTTTTTTTTTTTTTTTTTTTTTTTAGGTTTTGAAAAGTGTGGCATATATTTTCTCAAGGCCTGTTTAATTAAATTAACTAATAAAAAAGTTTCTCTTCACTCAGGCAAAGTATTTAGTCATTTCATATTTTTCCATCTTAATTTTGATATCATATGTCTCTATTACTCACTAATAAGGATAACAAAAATCAACATTGATGAAGGTGGGCACAGTGGACACACCTATAAATTCAGTGATTTGGGAGGTTGAGGGAGGAGAATCCCAAGTTTGAGGTCAGACTTGGTGGATTTGGGGGTATAGCTCAGTGGCAAAGGGCCCCTGGGTTCAATTCCCAGTACCAAAAAGTAAAATTTTTAAAAAATTAGAAACTATGGAAAACTTACTATTCCCAGGAGAGTTTAAAACAGGTTTGTTGAGGAATAATTTACATACCATGAAATTAACCCATATTAAGTGTACAAATTTTAGTACACTAATAAAATTCTACAACCATCACCTATATCTAGTTTTACAATGTTTTTAAAACTAGATATAGGTGATAACCTATAAAATTCCTTTTTTGAGGGGAAAAAAAAGTCCCTTTGCCATTTACAGTTATCTCTTCCCTTGTTTCCCAGCCATTGCAGCCAGTCTAGCTCTGTAGATTTTTCTCTTTCTGGACATTTTACAAAAATGGAATCACATATTGTGTGTGTGTGTGTGTGTGTGTGTGTGTGTGTGTGTGTGTCTGTCTTGTTTCTTTCATTTAGGACAACAGTTTTGAGGTTCGCCCATGTTGTAGCATGAATAGTGGTTAATTCATGTTTATTACTAAATTCTATTCCATTCTATGGACGTCTGTTGTCTTTTGGGTAGTCAGAATTCTGAACAGATTGTGGATTCAAGTCCCTTATTAAAGATAATATTTGTGAATGTATTTCTCTAGTCTGTAGCTTGTCTTTTCATTTTCTTAATGGTATCTTTTGAAGAGCTAAAGTTTTTAATTTTGGTCAAGTTCAATTCATTAATTTGTTTTTTTTTCTTTTATGAAGTGTGTTATCATCATCATATGTAAGAAATCTTGACTTTACTTGAAGATTTACTTTTAGAAATTGTCTGGAAATGTCTTTATTTCAACTTCATTTTTGAAAGATAGTTTTGTTGAATACAGAATTCTCAATTGTCTATTTTTTTAAAAGGACTTTGAAAACCTGCCTCCCTCTGTTCCTGACATCAGGCACCTGCGGCTCAGGCAAACCTCAAGTGCCTTCCCCTTGCTGCATCCTTGATAATTCCTACTCTTACCCTCAATCTACTGGAGCCTCCTCATTTAATTGAGGAAGCACATGTTGGGAGACATAACACATACACACACACACACACACACACACACACACACACACACATTAGAGGCTGTTTTTGAGTAAATATCCTCAAAAAGCCTCAGAAGTGGGTCCACTGGTGCCATCTGTTACAAGGGAAACGAGAAACCACCCGTCTGCCTGAACTCTGCTCTTGTCGAGTGTAATTACCTTCCTGGTGAAGGATTTGAATCATTGCAGTAAATCCCTTATGCAGCACACATTGTATTAGGAAGGCATTCTGACCCGAAAAACCAGGGTTTTTGCTCTTTCTGTCCTCCAAAGATGTAGAAAACCTCAGCTATGAGAGCTGGAAGAGTGAACTGGGCCTCAGCCTTGTTTGCTGCTGAACAATAAATATTTGTTGGGCACTCTTCACCCTGCTGCAGACTCTGGGAACTTAGCAAGAAACAAACCCCATGAGGCCTCTGTCCTCAGGCAGCTCACATTCAGTGACAGGGAGATGCAGCTTGGGAGAGCTCAGGCTGGTGCAGCAGAGCAAACACCAAAGCTTCTACATGTACTTTGGTTAGATTATCCTTGTAAGGTTTGTATTTTATGTACTTTCTGATGTGTGTAATATAACAATTATTGAGGTAGGTTTTATTTCACAAATCAGCAACTAGAAACAACAAACATATTGGAAGTACATCCCCAACTATATTTTCTTTTAATATTTTTTCATCATGCACGTGATGAAAAAAGTTTAGGAAACATTTTGTATGTGCCTGGGTATAAAACAGACAATAAACAAGTAAATAAGCAAATACGATCATTTTAGACAGGATTAAGAACCAAGAAAAAAATTAAGATCAGTTGGTGTGGAAGGAGATAGCTGGGTGGGAAGGGTATAGGTGGGGAGATTTGGATTCCTTGATAGGGTGACTTCTTTCTGGAATAACATTTGGACTGAGATCACAACAAAGTTTTCAATGAGGGTTCACTCTCTTAAAATGTCAGAATACGTTTTTATTTTAAATAATAGTATTAAAAGAAAAGTAACCTCCATTTCCTCCCAAGCTCCCTCACAATCTCTTTTTGTTTAATCATAGAGCCTTTTCCCAGGACAGTGTACAAACTTAATGGAAAGGGTCCCATTTTGAAAGAAAGACCCATCAAAAAAAGATCAGTAATAAATGTTGGCCTGGTTGTAGCAGAATTCCCAGTAGTAGCTGGTAACAGCAAAACATATTTTTCTTTTTTTCTTTTTTTTAAAGAGAGAGTAATAGAGGGAGAGAGAGAGAGAATTTTTAATATTTACTTTTTTTTTTTTTTTTTTAGTTATCGGCGGACACAACATCGTTGTTTGTGTGTGGTGCTGAGGATCGAACCCGGGCCGCACGCATGCCAGACGAGCGCGCTACCACTTGAGCCACATCCCCAGCCCAAAACATATTTTTCTTACAAGAAATTGTTTCTTGGTAAAGCTGAAAAGTTTGGGGAAACAAATGCTTGCCTTTTCAATAATAGCTCTGTGTTCACTAAAAAAAAAAAAAAAAATTAACATACACAAAAACATATACATACACACTGCTTGTTCCTTCTTGAAAAAGATAAATTACACAAACAAACAACCAAACAAACAGCCTAGAGACTTCTCTTCCTCTGAGTAAACTGCCACAGTTCTCTAGGGGACCCACCACATGGCTGAATCTACAGTTATCACACTTCCTTATTTTAGGGCACCCTGACTTCACTACCTGAGGTACAACATTTCCCATGTTCTATTCACTATTTTCAGTACATTTATGTCAATTCACTTACAAAGGTTTACCTGGCAAGAGAATTACAAGCCCGGTCAATTCTGTTCTGAAATAATTAGCCTATATTTCCAAATATCTCCCCCTGAAACGTGGGTGAGGACGAGCTTTCCATAGTGCCCCCCTCTACAGCACGTCTCTATTAACCCCTCCTTCTTACTGCTGTCCAGGGTTATTGTGACTAAATGGTAATCTGAATATATTTGACATCCTGTCATTCTCCCGGGAAACTACGGGAAGAAAAGGAGAATCCTTCCAAGTAAGAACATTACAAATTACAATTCAGCAAATTACAAAAGTGAAAGAAAATGTTTTGTCCTTTTTTCAAAAGGCCTCACACTAGCAGGCAACTGAGTGAATCCAACAGGGTTGGGGCCTAAGGATCTATGATTTAAAAATGTGATTCCTTCCAGGCCTCGTGGTTCTGATGAGTAACTACAGATAAGAACCATTGGTCCTTGGTTTCTAGTGTTCCAAGTCAGCTTGGAAATGAGTGGGAAATTCATTGCACAGGTACTTTATATGGTAGCAAAACACCTTTTTGGTTATTTTGTTCCTCTAAAAATTTTCATTTGTCTGCATGGATTTTATTATTGTTTTTGGCTCTTCAGAGATACAGAAGTTTCTTGTGCACTGAATTAATAAATATTCAATCTTAATCTGTGATTTGATCAAAAGAACTACAGGAGTTATTTCTGAGAAGAGAGGACCTGGGCTGGGGTAGTTTGGAAAAACTTCCTGTAAAATGGGGTGCTCCTATTTTCCTTTTTGGGGTTTAAAATTAAGAGGACTTCAGCCTCCTTGTAGAATCAAGGTCAAGAGCAAAGTGGGGCCCTGCTGAGTCTGGGCTGGGTGCTTCTTCTTGTCACTGACTTGGTCCAACAATCTCGTGAGGGCTGCCCTGATTTTGCAGAGGGGAAAGCTGAAGGTTAGAAAAGTGAAGTAATCTCTAAGAGGCGAGAAGTGGCAGTGCTAGGACTGAAGTCACACAGCTGGCCCCAGAGCCTGCTGCTCTCCTCCTGCCTCCCTGTTGCTGCTTCCACAGGGCTGACAGCTCCTGACAAAGTCTCTAGCACACTCACTAAACCAGCTTGGCGGACCCAAGGTACCTGCTTGCCCCATACACAGGGGACTTAGAGGGAATTTGCTTGAATTGACCTAGAGCCTGTTGAAACAGGCAAAATCCCAGTTCTATGAACTCATAAATACACATTAAATAGAAAATAAAGAAAAATGGTTTGGAAGCTTCTCAATAGTTTGATGGGCTGTCTGTTTTCAGAGAACACCTGTCATATGTGATAAACAGACTTCTAACTGCAAACAATACCCTTAAGAGTAGTGAATTAACAGTAAAGAGCAGGAGTTGGGGTCAGATAGCCCTCGAATACTGGTTCTGCCACTTAGTCACTGTGTCACCTGCGGCAATTTATTTAACTTCTATGTGCCTCGTTTTCCTCCCTTGCAAGATGGGCATCATTAATAATACCTACACCTCCAAGGACTGGTGAGAAATAAAGGAGATTTTATATATAATGTACTTAGTCCATTAAGGCTTGGCACACAGTATGTGTTACTAGACGGCAGCTGTTAGGATTAGGATATGCTTGGCTGGTCCTGAAAAAATGGCTCTTCTGTTTTAGAATGAAAACTAGTTTTAAGGACATGGTACTTGGTGCTTGTACCACCCATAAATCCCGAGGCACTGATCCAAACAGAAGTGAAAATGAAGAGAGACATGTACCATCACCTAACAAAATGGAAAGAGAGGGCAATGCCACGTCTTGAATTCTGGATATTCATGGAACAATTATTAGCTCTCTTACTTAGCATAGACCTGTCACCGAATCTGCACAGCAAAGCTCCCCCATGGAGAAGGGACAGAGGCAAGTTCACAGGTGCTCAGGCTGTGTTACCAGTGGCAAATAGGCCCACGGGTATCCAATTACCTGTGCCCAAAGCTCAGAATTTCATGTCCAATTGGAGTTGTAGATACCAAGCTTTGGCTCACTTGTGAACCTTCGTTAAACCCCAGGGTCTTCTTTCAGGGCAGGCAAAGAAGAGCTGACTGTTTCTCTACTGGCTCTCTCAAAGAAGAGCTGATGGTGTCACTGAAGGGCCTGATGTGACAGCAAATGGGCTGGGAAGACAGGGAGGGTGGCCATCACCCACCATCCACACTCAATTCTAGT
Organism: Spermophilus citellus; assembly: GCF_964194105.1. Taxonomy (NCBI): domain Eukaryota; kingdom Metazoa; phylum Chordata; class Mammalia; order Rodentia; family Sciuridae; genus Spermophilus; species Spermophilus citellus. The sequence goes on from NC_138182.1 coordinate 187,770,972, forward strand.
GGAGATAGGGGAAAAAGCCTGGATTCCAGAGTGTTCCTGTAGACAGCTTCCTGAGAAGCCCCACATGGAAATGAAGTGGGGGACATAGTTGCAGGGTAATATAGCTGCCCCTGGGTATCTGATGGGAGGGGTCAATTCCAGTACTCCCACCTAGACCAAATCTGCAAATAAATAGTCCAATATATAAAATGTCACAGTATTTGCATATAACCTACCCGTACCCTCCTGTACGCTTTAAGTCACTTCTAGATTACATATAATACCTCGTGCAATGTAAACACTAATTATACAGTTGTCATCATTCCCCAAACAATCAAGTATAACAACCAAAGTCTGTACATGTTCAGTACAAACACAATTTTATTTTTAAAAATACTTTTTATTTTTAGTTTGCTATGGGTTAAGTGTCCCACAAGGGTTAATATGTTGAAATTTAATCCCCACTGTGAGGTATTAAGAGGGTGGAAACTTAATCTGACTATCCTTTGGAAGGTGATTAGAATTAGCTAAGGTCATTAGGATGGAGATCTTATGATTAACAACTCATACCTTTAAAAAAAAGAGGGAGCCAGGCGTGGTGGTACCCACCTGTGATCCCAGTGGCTCAGGAGTCTGAGACAGGAGGACTGCAAGTTCAAGGCCAGCCTCAGCAACTAAGAAAGGCCCTAAGCAACTTAAGGAGACCCTGTCTTAAAAAAAAAAAAAAAAAAAAGTACAAAGAGCTGAAGATGTGGCTCAGTGGTTAAACATCCCTGGGTTCAATCCCTAGTACCAAAATAAATAAATAAATAACATAAATAAGTGGGAGGGAGACAACCACACATGTGCTCCCTGTCTCTTGTGATATGATACCCTGAAACCCTCAGGGACTCACCTATTAGAAGGTTATCACCAGATATAGCCCCTTGATGTTGGATTTCCAGAAATATGAACCAAAATAAACTTTTTTTTTTTTTTCACAAGGTAACCTGCTCCAGGTATTTCATTATGGGAATTTATGCAAATAAACTAGTACATTGTTGACAGAAACTGCATATGCAGAACCCACAGATATGCAGGGCAAACTGTACTTGCTTGAAGTGGGTGGGCTGCATCCAGGGATACTACCTGCTCTGAACAGCAACAGCATACAGGTTTCATACAAATGCTGTGAGGGACAGTGCTGCTCACTCTTATAACATTCTGCATGGTGACTTTTGTGGTTCCCATCACTAGGCTGGAAAAGGAAGGCTGTGCCGCATTCCAGGACATCAGGCCTCTGTAAACAGCTGAGTTTCTTGGCATGGCAGTTGGGCCTTTGGAACAGCTTCCCTCCCTTCTTTTCCTTCTAAGCCACCAGTCTCTCAACATCTAACTTCCCCTCTCTCTGTCCTCACCTCTGCCAATAGGCTAACACTGGTTCCCTAAGCAGGGTGATTCCTTCAGGACAACCAGCCTAGAAAAGGTCCAGTAAAGAACTTCCCATGGTATGTCCACAGTGTGGGATGGGCAAGTGCCACGGAAGCAGGTAGAGTGTGGCTGGGAACCTTCATTCTGCTCACTGGCCTGGTGACTTGTCTCATTTCCTTCCTTTGAGAGCCAGGAAAATGCTGCTCCAAGGTCATTTGTGAGGACTGGAGAAATCAATGTATACAAAGGGCCGGGCTCTGTCTGGAACGTAGAAAGTGGCCCCAGACATAAAAGCAAGTATTGGCATTTAGTGAATTTGATAAAGTGGTAGAATTAGGGAAAGGAAGAAAAACTTTAGTATTTTGATAGCCATTCATATTTTTCTAAAGCAAAATTAACCAGGAAGGACTGTAGGGGTCTGCTCAATTCAAATAGTCAAAGATAATTCACCTTCTTTCCTCTTCTTTTGTTTATGGCTTAAAATGGGGGAGAGGGTTGCTCCATAATATCTTTTTAATACAGAAATATATATATATATAAATATATATAAATATTTACTTTTTAGTTGTAGTTGGATAAAATATCTTTATTCTATTTTTAGATAGTGCTGAGAATTTCCCAGGGCCTCGAACGTGCTAGGTGAGTATTCTACTGCTGAGCCACAATCCCAGTTCATATATATATATATATATATATATATATATATATACATTTAAAAGAATTTTTGTAGTTGTAAATGGACAGAATGACTTTATTTTATTTGTTAATTTTTATGTAGTGCTGAAGATTGAACCCAGTGCCTCACTAGCTAGGCAAGTGCTTTGCCACTGAGCTACAGCCCCAGCCCAGAAATATATTTTTTAATACAGAAAGAAAATTCATTATTTTTATTTCTATCTATAAGAGGAATTTAAGCTTAATGCAGAAAAAAAAAACACCTAAGAAACAATAACAGGCAGAAAACAAAACAACACCAGCCATCAATACACCCACTTTAGACACTACTGTGTACCTACTGGAGACTATTTTAGAACCTTCATATTTGTGCACATATGCATCCATTATATTTCATTTTATACATTTAAATGCTCCATAATTTGTTTACTTTTTATTATGTTTTTTTTTCCAGTAGTGATTTATTTTGCAACATCTCCATGTCAATAAACAGATATCAGCATCACAGTGTTTAATAGTTGCGCTGTCTAGTTCATAGCTGTGTGATAACTGCCAAAGCATCATCACTGTTGGACATTTATATTATTTTCTCTTGTTATTATAGATAATAAAAATTTTTTCACCTTTGTCTAGATCTCTGATCATCTCCTTACGATAAATAACAGAAGGACAACAGTCAAGTCCAGGACAAGCCCATCACAAGGCTTTGACCTGTGATGCCACATTGCTCCTGAGAAGGGTCTTGATAATTTATATTCCTACCCAGTGGGGCAGTTTGGTCTCAAACATGCTTCTTTACCCCTCCTTCCCCGCTTTTTCAGTTTCTTGGGTAAATTGGGTTTTATTGCTTCTGCCCAATGAACCAATCAAAACAGCTAAGGCAAAAATGGGACAGATCCAGTCTAGGTTCAAGCCATCCCCCCAAAACAACTGGGCACTCTAAGAGGGGACTTTTCTGAACACTGTTTCAGAAACAAGGGGGTTGGTAAGAGATGGAGGGTAGGTTTGTTTTCCATTAGCCCCTTCTCTTGAATTGAGAATGACTGGCTTCCTCCAGTCCATCAATCAGCAAATTGAGTCTGAACAATGAATTACAGCAAGGGAATGAATGAGCTTATATAGAGAAGAGATCCACACGCTGAACACACGCACACACACACACAGGCACCCACTCTGCAACTCCAGCTGCAGGGTGCTGGACGCGTGCTGGCAGGTAAAACATTCTTTGACAACCTTCATGGAATCAAGGCGGAATGCTCCTTACTCATTTTGCTTTCTAAAGGGGAGAGAACAAGGAAAGCTATATTCAATTAGTCTGGGTTAGAGGCCTGAACATTTGTAATGAGTATTTTAGCAAGTTAAAAAGAGTCATTCTCTACCCTCAATGAGCAGGAAAGGCAGCTGGCATTTCAGAGTTGGCAAACCCCTCCTGAAAGATCAATGTTGTCTCTGTATTTGATAGACTGATCTGGTTCAAGGTTTATTTGTTGAAATAGATAATGTAATATTCATTCTGTCAGCAGGCACACATATACACTGTTCTCTCTTAACCCCTTCCTCTCTGTGAAACTTCCAGAACATGAGTCCCTTAACCCTCATTAGAGAGTTAGGGTTTCTAATCAAGAACAAAGAGACTTTTAAACCATGTGGACACCATGAGTATAGGAAGGGAGAAAGAAGAATTCATCCTCAAAAACTACAACTGTGCAAACTTTTACTGAAGCTTAGGAAAATAAAGTCTTTCCCTAAGCTCTTCTATTCAACCCTCCACCCTGTAGGTCCTCTGCCTGCTTCAGAAGACAACAGGGAGAAGCTTGCTCTGAAGCCTGTGAGGAACAGGAGAATTGCTGTGGAGCCCCCAAGCTCACAATGGGATTTGGAGACCTACCCTGGACATTAAGGGCCTGGTAGAAGAAGCCATCCTCTGGTATGCCTTTGCCTAGATCAGGCGTAGATCAGAGGTAGCCTCTGGGGGAACCCTGGGAGAACATCCACTGGTGAATGCAGCTGTTGCTTTCTGGACAACCCACAGTCTGCGTGGGCAGGGAAGAGCTCAAGAAACAAGATACGTGGAGCCAATGCACGACAGCAAGCTGCTCCCGAGCAGATGATGAACTGAGAGAGAGTTTTGCAACTGCTCAGGATGGTGTAAACTCTTGCTTGGTTAGTGCCAAAGCCTAGGGCTTCGTGTCCTTCCCGAATAGGAGCTGAAAGGAGTTAACAACAAGTAGCAGTTGACATTTACTGAGGGCTGCTTTCAAGGCAGGTCACAGAAGCACACTGCTGTCTCTATCTCCTTCATTCCACAGCAAGCTCAGCAGGTAAGTCCTGTCATAATACAGATGAAGACACCATAATTCATGAATTTGGTGCGCTGGGAAAACACAGAGAACCTTTCAGGACATCTTGCTCTGGGGCGATGCCAACCCAGCTCCTTTTGCTCAGCTCCTCAAATACTTGGCAAAGCACTGTGTTTACACATCTTTTGAGAGGTTATATGCCACAAAGAACAGCCCAAATTCCCCTAAGGGCCTTATCTAGGAAAGGAAATTGTGTTTTTTTTTGTTGTGGTGGTGTTACATGAGGCATAAGAAGAATAACTCTAAAACCAAATCAGTCAATTTGCCGTCAATGTGTTGGGTTCGGATGGAGTTGATCAAACCAAACAACATGGGGCTGTCACAGCTCTTACAATTGGTAGCACCAACTTTCCAAAGAACTGTACTGTATAGGATCAGAAGGACTATGATTAACCAAAGATCATGCCCTCAAGAAATTGGTGTTCTGAGTGCAGTGGTGCATGCATGTAAGTCCTAGCAACTCAAAAGGCTGAGGCAGAAGGATTGCAATTTCAAGGCCAGCCTCAGAAATGTAGTGAGACCCTACTTCAAAACAAAAAAGGCTGGGGATGTAGCTCAGTGGTAAAGCACCCCTGGGTTTAATCCCTAGTATGTAAGTATGTATGTGCAAATAAATAAATAAAAAAGAAAGAAAGGAAGAAAAGAAGAAAGAAAGACTGGGAATATAGCTCAGTGGTAAAGTGTTCCTGGGTTTAAATCTCAATAAAAATTTATTTTAAAAAATTGGTCTTCTTGACATAATTTATGGAGATGACTACTTATACAAGACCTATTTTTGAGAAAAGAGTGGTTAATTACATCATATGTAGGAAATTGCAGGCATTTGAACTATATAAAACTCAACTGCTATATGAATTATCTTCTAGGCCAATTACTTAAATACCTCAAATGTTTAGCAATAACCCAGACAGACTCAAGACATTGTTTAGAGCCCCCTGTGCCTTCCAGTTGCATGTAGAATAAAATGAGAAATGATCTTGTAAATCTTCTGTATTAATGACAGGCTTTGGATAAACGAGTTCACAGCTTACTGACAAGCTGAGTTTTATTGTCTTTTAATGAAACAGATACACTTAACAGGTATTCATAAAGCATCAGAGCAAGGACCCTGGCTTCTGGGAATCCTGCTGCATGAGACAGGATGATCCTTACTCTCATGAGGCTCACAGTATCATGAGGAGAGACAGACAACAAGCAGGGAGGTGAATCACTAGGCAGGAACATCTCAGAGACAAAGCGCTATGACGAACATAAGGCAGGGTGATGTGGGAGACCGCGGTGGGTGGGGGTCAGAATGGGGAAGGCAGGAAAGAGCATGTGAGAACTAGGAACAACCTCTGGAGGCAGTTAAGGCTTTGAAGTAAAAATGGATATGGTTTGTAAGGGGAGCAGAAATATCACAGGGATATAAGGAGCAAGGGAGGAAGCCAGGCAAGGCTGAGTAAGGGAGGCAGGGGCCAAGGGGCTAGGCCAGGAGGAGGAGCTGAGATTTTATTCTACATGCAACTGGAAGCACAGGGGCCTCTAAACAATTTCCTGAATTTGGGGGTATTGCTAAACATTTGAAGTATTCACAGAATTTAAAAAAAAAAAAACCCAAAAATCCCAATTACAAAGATAATGCCATCTCTTAGGTTGGGGCCGGGGGGGGGGGGGGGCAGAATTCCTTTTTTTGCAAAATGGGCTGGCCAGAAATGCTTTCAGTGTATTTTATTTGTTTACTCATTCATATAATTTAAAAAAATATTATCAATATATTTCAGGCACTGTGTTTGACATTCAAACAACTGAGAAGGCATCTTTTGTCCACAGAGGATATGAGACAAATAACCAGGCAATGGCGATACACAATGTTTCCTAAATACGCAGCTATTCTACCTAGTCTGGGGGTTGGGATGGGGGGAACAAGGAGAGGGAATTGGGAAAGGCTTTCTGAAAGAAGTGATGTTTAATAACAGAGTTCCAGGAGATGAGAGGAAACAGGGCAATGTTGAGGAAGTGAAACATGTTTAGTAGGGCCAAAATAGAGCATTTAAACAAAGGCTACAGTGTCAAGCTGGGGGTGGATCACCCAAGGCCTCAATTAATAAAAGGATTCTTGAGTTTACAGGATCAATGAGGGGCCATCAAAGACTTTTATGTAGGAGAGTGATGTGTTCAAGTTTGCACAGTAGAACAACTTTACAGGTTGCCCATAGAGAATGAGTGTGAGGGGCCAGTCAAGGATCAGGAAGAACAGACTGGCAAGACTTGGGTGAGGGGAGGGGCAGTCAGAATGGAGTCCAGTGGGCTGATGTGAGAGCAGCATAATCGATAGATCTTGAACACTGGAGTGGCCAGGTTTCCAAGCACCAGATAGAGCATGGCGGAATTAATGGAAACAGGAAGAACAGGGTGAAGAACACGTGTGGGTGCAGAGGAGGAAGGGAAATGTTCCTTCAATTGGCATGGTGGCTTGGCAGACATTTGGATATATGAGTCTAAAGAACAGGTAGAAGATCCAGGATAAAGATATCTTTGGCATATTGTTGGTATCTGGAACTATAGAAGGGACTGAGATCAACTGAAGAGTTAAGAAGAGGAATTAAAACTAGATTCCAAGAGAGAACAACTTTTAAAGGGAAGGGAGCCCTCAAAGGAGATAGAGAAACAGCAAACAACTCAGAGGAGTGTGGTGCTGCTAAAGATAGTGTCAAATGTTGCCAGAAATCAGGAAAAAAACTGACAGGGTCCATGGGGCTTGACTGGAAAGTCAGGGAGATCTTGATGATGAGTAGTGTCAATGGGCAGGGACAAATTCCAGACTGAATGGAAAGAGAGGGAGACAGGAGGGATTCCTATATTTAGTCTTCAGAGTAAGGATTAAAAAAAATCAGCACAGGGCCTTCACTATAATAACAATAGAAAGGTAAATTTACTAAACATTTGAAATAACTCCAGATTTTAAAAAAAATGGGAAACAAAAGGGCCATTTTTGAACAAATGATATTAGGCAAGAAAAGGCCCCCCAAACCTTGGGATTTCTCCTCCTAAATACCTTCTGGAGTGGCCACCCAACAGCTTGGAGCCCCAAACTCTGACTCCCTGGGAGTCAAGCCCCAGGTATAGGGAAGATGATTCAGTGGATTCTAGACTCCAACCATAGCTGCTGTGTCTGTTTTGTTCTGCAAGAGCAGCATTCAGGAAAGGCAATCCCAGCCAGCAGTCCAGAATGACACAGTCAGCATATCCTGGGGGATCCAGGCTGATCTAAGGAGTTGATGTGGTTAACTGTCCACATCAGAGACCCCACAGCTCTCTCTTTGTCATCTCTCATTCAGCCACCTAACTGTAGTCTGTGCCACCTTGATGGAAGGAAAGGTATTAAGGTGAAGAAGAGTGGGACCCTGTCCCAGATTTAAAGCAGTTCAAAGTCCAGCACGGAAATCTGGCATCTGAATGGATGCCAATTGTGTATTAAGTGTTTGGTTCTGTAGCCTGGAGTCATACAATGATTTTCAGGTCTGCTACTTGTAAGCTGTATGTCCTTGGGCAAGTTCTAAGCTTCAGTTTCCCCACGGGAAAAGCAGAGTCACTAACAGCCTCTCTTGGGGTAACTGAAAGTGAATGTGCCCTCAGCTCAGTGTCTGGCACCAAAGGAGCCCCCACTGAATGGCAGCAGCTGCTGTTACTAAGTACAGTGACAGAAATGAGTACTGGTATTGTGATAGTGCTGGAAAGAGCACCTAATGCAGTCAAGAGGGAGAAGCTCAGGAAATGCACCCTGGAGGAGCTCTCAACAAATCCTAAAAGGAATAGGAGATGTGGGCAGGTAGGTAAGAGAGAAGATCCCAGGCAGAGAGAGCAGAAATGCCTCACTTTTCCATCTTCAGACAATGAACACGATGCTGCTTTTCTGAGTGTTGATGCAAACAGAAAGAAAACTTGGAATCTGAAGATCCAGGTTCAAACAGAAGCTTCCAGATTAAGACTGCCCCAAAGGCTTCAACAGGCCACTCCCACTGCCTCAGCCTCAGGGGCTCTCTTTCACAAAATGTAGGAAATAGTTCCCTTGAACCCCTCATTCAATCCATATTTATCACATGCCTATGAATAACACCATGAGGTTCTGGGGAAATAATAGTGGAAAAGAAATGGACATGGGCTGGAGGCATTACTGCTTACTACAGGAATCAAGAGAAGAAAATGAGCAACTACGGTACAGAATGCCAAGCACTGCAGTTGAGGTTAATGCCAAAATTCAATGAAATACTCTGTATGGAGTGGTTCTGAAAACTCGAAAGCTGGAAAGCACTAAAATCCCCAGTACAGATATTGAATCCAGGGGCACTTTACCAGTGAGCCACATCCACAACTATTTTTACTTTTATTTAGAGACAGGGTCTCACTGAGTTGCTTAGTGCCTCGCTGAGTTGTTGAGGCTGGCTTTGAACTTGTGATCCTCCTTCCTTGGTCTCCTAAGTTGCTGGGTATAAATATATTTCGTAGTGTTATTATTATTCTTGACAATAGTACTAGCCAGATTCTAAATCTCACAGGAACTTTTTTCCAACTTCTGGTCTGCTCATGGTACCTTATCTCCAAGGGAACTATGGGTCAATGCACATATCAAATACATGTACATGCTTGCTATAGCTATGACATCTGTGCCGGTTCCGTGTAGACTGGTGATCAACCACAAGAGTGTCTTGGCATTCAGTGAGGCCCCCTCACATTGGGGAACATTTTGGTTGGTGATCTTTCACACATTTCATTAGTCCAAACTCTATAGGCTTATGATGTGGCCTGATTGCTGACTCTTCTATTCACCATGTACTACATAGCAAATGTAAGCCAAGTACAGTTCCGAGAAACCAGGGGTAAAGAGACATACAGATGACCCCGGGTTTGAAGATGTTCAGTTTAGTGAAAAAGATATCTGGGAATCAATATGATGAGATGATAAGATTCATCCTAACCTGTATAATAATGAGTGATCATATATCACCAAACTTGGATAGTCAAAGAGGGTACAAGTGAATTTACACCTGGCAACAGGCAAACCAAGATATATGTTCCCTAAATGCGACATAAAGGTCAAATGGGTTGCTTAAAGTATGACAGTTGAGTGCCAGAACCAAAGTATATTGATTCTGTAGCCTAGTCAGATGTCACTCACATCTTTGCTTTCTATGGAACTAGTTACAACCATTTTTATGGTTCCTTGCAATATGTAATTTTCTTTGCATATTGGATCCTAAAGGCATTTGTGGATTCTGGGATAATGAGCTGAAAATTACATAAGGATGATAATCAGACACCTGAGCCCTTTTATGGTAGAAATTTTCATTATAGTACTGAAAGTTAAGGTTTAGTGCCAAATGTAGACTTCTGCCTAATAGTCTACTACTAAGGTTAAACTCTCATCTATAGGAATGCCCTCCTCAAGCACCAAAATGAACTGTCTTTCCAAGTGCTTTTTAACATTAATGCTTAAAAGCTTTCACTAAGCCACCCTGGGGCTAAGCTAAATTAATTTCTCATTCTTAGACTGGCTGTATATATTCAGTGGTGAAAGGACTTCTACTTAATGCATCTGAACACAGAGGTGATGATGTTCCTGGTAGGATGCAAAAAACTCTTGGAAACATTCACATTACCGTGCTTCGGAGTCACTGTCCTGCCTAGAGGGCTCACCTGCTAAACCCAGAGGTAATTTCCCACACAAAATGTACTTTCAAAGCAAAGTCCCATTGGATTAATTCCCACATCTAAGAAGTGTGCTTCTGGCCATAAACATGAAACCAGACTTGGCTGGTGGAGTCTCTTTTCCATAGTCTACTACTGAGCATCAGATGTCTCACTACATAGGTGACATGACTTTTCATTTTTCTTAAGGGACAAGAGCTTCTCTGACATACACCCCATAAAGACAATTCTGTTTCATTGTCACATGTCATATTACAGACAGGAACATAAGAGCTGAAGGCAAAAAGTCAAAGTTGGTTAAAAAAATTCCTCAGGCCAGTTGTCTCTCAACCTAAAGCAAGAATCATAAAGAAACACAAGCCTGTTTTGGAAAAAACATAAAACAAGTATACTCTCTCCGATACAGCCAACAGTGTATGACAGTACAAAACCTCTGGGCTAGAGCTGAGGCTACTGATATCACTCTCTTACTTGCCAGGTGCTCAACCCCAACTGTAAAGAATGCTCACTGCAAATGCCTGCTGTTCTCTGCCTGTGAGCTTTAATTCTGCCTCACGCCCAAGGAAAACCAACATTGCTGGAGATAAGAACCGAGATGCAAGCTTCAATCAATGTTGGAATAGACATTGGAAGACAAAGGCACCATCTTCCTTGCAGGTCTGTTGGCAAAATTCATGTTTTAAGTTGTCTTCCAGAGTTTCTGTAAAACAGCAGATGCCCACAGAGGTAACTACTTCATAAAAAGGTTTATAGCCTCATTTTTCTTTCTTATTTCCTTAAGCCACTATTAGTGTTTGCTTGTAATCATCAGTGTCTCTGAGATCATCCAAATAAAGTATTTGAATTCAAATCCATGTCTTGGGTTTGGCTGCAGAAAACTTCTTTGCTAGTTGCAAATTTAAATCTTTTTCTTTTATTCCATTAATTTCTAGGAGAATTTCTTAATTATTTCTTTTCTTCTTCTTACTTTGGGATTAATCTAGTCTTCATTTCCTGGTTGCTTAAGATGGAAGTTAACATAACGGACTTGAAACCTTTTTTTTTTTTTTTTTTAAATGGGATTTGAGGACTAAAAAATGACTACTGACTACTGCATTCAGGTATTTCAAAATTTTCGAAATGTTTTGTTTTCATTTCATCCAATTTAAAATACTTTTTAATTCCTATTTTCATTTCTTATATAAATCATGTGTTACTAGAAAGTTATTTAGTTATCAAATATTGGTGGATTTTTCAGAGATCTTTTATGTTAATGATTTCTAATTTTCCTCCACTGTTGACTGAATATAGTTTGATATGAATCCATTTGAATTTACTGAGACTTGTTTTATGGTCCACAAAATTGTCTATCTGGGTAAATGTTTTACGTGTACTTGACAAAAATGTGTTTTCTTTTGTTGCTGGGTGGGAATGCTAAAAATGTCCATCAGATCAAGTTGGATGATTGTGTTATTCAAATCTCTTATATTTTTAGTAACTTACCTCTTTGTTATAAATCATTTTCTGAGAGAGATATATTGAAAACTCTGATTACAATTGTGTATTTGTTAAATTTTTCTGCAGTTTCATCAACTTTCATTCATGAGTGTCAAACTCCATTATTAAGTACATAAACAATTAAGATTGTTATGTCTTCTTGATGTATTATCCCTTTAGTATTACGAGGTAATTTTCTTTATAACTGTGATATCAATATAGCCTTTCTCTGCTTAAGATGAGCATGGTAAACTTTTTTCATCCTTTTACTTTTGTTTATTTTCCACATTAAACTTGTATTTTGATTCTTTTACAAAATAAGCAACCATCAACCCTTCTAGGCCAGGTATTGAATTTTGAACCAAAAGAAATGGGCTGTTCATTGAGAATCAATTACATTTTCACATTTATTATTCTTCATAGAAGACATGTTTGTTTAACCTTTTCCAGTAAACACACAAACTTGGGTAAAAAATTTAAACCCCCAACTTTTCTAAAAAATTTCTGAAGATATCTTACATACTTGCAAAAGAAAAAAATTGTGCTAAGTTGAGTTATGGCGGATAAACCTTTTGCCAAGATAACATGACAGCAAACACATTTTTGTACTCTGGCACCAAAGAGTGCCACAGTCTGGTATCTGCAGGTACCCTAAGCATTTTATATATGATTTCTATGGGTTACCTTTCAAGATGTTTACTAATCCTTAACTATATATAAAGTCTGCCAGCTGTAAGTCTGACTCTAGATACTTGGATTTTACCTTATAATAATTCCACATTTAGTCACTTGTGAAACACCAAAAAGTAACAGTTGGCCCTGTATCACCTAATTAGCCTTAAACAGGAGACAGAACTTTTGGGACTCCTTTTATGTAGGAAAAATTCTTCTAAAGAGCAGGAGCAACAAGTATTCTGGACACACAGGTTCTCTCTGGCATCCTTCTTGTAACTCCCTATCAAATTTAAAATGTAGTTAAATCACAGGTTTCCACTTAAGCTTGCTTATCTCTTATAATGGACTTGGACACATATCAAAGAACCTGCCCATGTGTACTTATCAGTCCCTGACAGGTATGAGGCTTAGGAATTCAATATAGGACTTTATTGCTCACTTGTTTAGAAAAAGATGTAGTGCATCAGTCAGTATTTGGATGAGGGCTCCAATTACTTATGATTCCAGGTAATCCTATATTGCTGCAGGGTTGCCTGGTTATAAACTACAGATTTAAAATACTCTTAGGATGGATAATTCACAACCATGGGATAGAGGTGCATATCTACAAATAAAATATATGAAGGAGAATGGAGAATGAAGACTTCTCTTTTGTTTGTTTTGAAGAATGGAGACTTCTCTTTTTAATTTTTTGTATGAATCTATTATTTTAAATGACTATTATATCAGCTTACAAAATTTCCAAATAGCAATGAAAGGATATTAATATAAAAGGGTAGATGGAGAAGATAAGTCTACCTTCTCACTGACCCCATCTCTGGAAGTAACCATAATTATAAGTTTCTTATATTTTCTTCTAGATAGTGCATGAACATGTAAGCTTGTGTGTATGATTTCATATGTTCTCCTTTAAAGATAAAACAAATAGTTACAAGTTATTCTTGTTGTTCTGAACACTGTTTGTTTTGCCTTAACAACATTTCCTGGAGATTGCTCATATGAAAACTTGCTCCCCTATTCATTTCAGTGGCTCTGTAACATTCCACTATTGAATCAGGCCCCTACCAATGAACACACAGGTTGTTTCCTGTCTTGTTTATGAATGGCAAAAATTTGGAGATGATGAAATAGAAGAGGCACTCAACGAATACTGACATTTTGTCTTACCCACTTCCATCCTTCTTATAGAAATACTGGTGTCCAACCAACACAGAGAGGCTCTTGGAAGAAATAGATGTTATCCTTTCTGCTACTTCCCACAGGAAGCTAAAGCCCCTCTCTAAAGCTGATGAGATTGGGTGCTGCCTTAAGCAGCAGCTGAATCATGGGAAGAGGAGCTACTCAGTTTTGCCAGAACCAGACTCATCATGTTGGACAGACCAGACTCCACGTGTAGGCAGCCTCAACCAAAGACAAGTTCTCTGCAAAGAGGTAAATTTCTTAGGTTTAAGGAAGCCAAGTGTGTGGTCCAGGTCCAGGCCATTCTCACACCACACAGCATGATTCAGCACTCTACTGCTATTGGGCTCTGACTTAGGACACACATAGTCTTCGGACAAAAATATCCCCAAACAGTGAGATGGTGAAAATGTCTGGAGGTGGACTGCCTGGACTCTGGAAAGTTACTTAATCTTTCCAATGTTCAGCTTCCTATCTGTAAACTGAAGAAAATAACAGCAAACTCAGAGGGTAACTATGAGAACTAAGTAAAATAATGCATTTGTGAACTGCTAAGCAAATGTTTGAGTTTAGTAACGGCAAAGAAAATGTTAGCTATTATTAGTAATAAGCAACCCAAATCCACTCCCCCCATTTTTAAAGGGGAGCAATCTTGGCCCATCTACAAATACCATCTGTATGAGTTCTAGTCTAGGGTCATCCTCCATTTTCCTGATTCTGCTCTCCATGCCCCCCTCAACTTCCTGCACATCCTGTAGAATGATTTAAATCTTCAGAGCACAGTGTTTTGGGCTTATTGTTAGTACTTGCATTTCCATTTGTCTGCAACATCCCCCATCTTTACATGCAAACTTTTTACTCACTTCTGAAGAGGCAGCTCAGAGGGTAAGGCTCAGTATCCTTCCTCTGAACCCCACTGGATCCTCAACCCATCTCCTTTTCAGCTGTCAAGTTCCCCAAAGGGACCTGGGTGCAGGTCTTCACAGGCACCAAATATTAAATTTGCAGCACTGGAATGTGCTTGCACGCTGTAGGCGATGGTAACTGCTTGATGAAGTCAAATGAATCCCATGGAAATAAGGATTCCATTCAACATAATTTCCTCAATAAAGCATGATCTACGCCTCTGACATCTTCCAATTAACAACACTGGTATCTGCATTTCTGTTTATACTCCTATAAACCTCAGTCCACAACCACCAGGTGTAGATCCTATGAACAGCAAGGCTGACAGACAGCATGAGACTTCCTCTAAGAGGAATCCTAGCTTCCAGCCATCATCCTGCAACCGGGCAGATCACCAGAAAACCACTTGCTTTCTCTGGGCACCACAGTAAAAGCATATTTAAATACTTCAGCTTAACAGAATACTGCATTAAACCAAAACCAATAGGAGAAATAGCTACATATGTAGAGCCTCATTTAGTTTTTGCATGAAACTGCTATCAAAGACAATATTTATTGTGCTTTTCAAAATCATTAATATAGACTCTCATATGACAAATTAATATTACATCTTGCAACTCAGGATGAACTGGTATGATTGCTTTGACTAGTCAATGGAATTATACAGCCCCTCATGCTTTTTCCCCTTCTTTATTATGGCTACTAGGTGACTTTGGACCATTTTACGATGAATTAATTACTCTATTTCTTTCTTGGCCTGTATTAATCTGCTGTTGTTTTTCTTCTAAAGTTCTGCTCCACTGTTATGTATATTTTAAAAAGAGTTAACAACCCTCATGTTCCTGGATTTTGTTTGGTGATCAACCATGCTCAGAGGACAGGTGTCACCAGATACCTGGCACATGTCACCTAACTGTGCTCTCAATAGACAAATATACACATATAGAACTTGTCAGGACACAAAGACTTGAAATAACAAACAAATGCCTGTACTGAGTAAAGGCTTGAAAGTCTTAAAAAATGCTGCTCAACTGAGTCTTGGCTGGTATGAGGAGATGAGAGTCTTATGTGATGGTTGCTGGTACAGCTTTTGAGATGGATAAGATACCCAGGCTGTAAAGCTATCATTTTATTAAGTGTATTGAAACCAGCACCCAGGGGGAGAATGATACCTGGGTTCCAAGAAAAAAAAAAAAGAAGGAAAGGCAAAAAAGTGAAGAGGAAGTTCAATTTCCCAATCACCAGCCTAACATAAATGGGAAATGCAATGAGTAGACCCTGGGAGGGTGCCAAAGCCAAAGATAAATGCTGGGCTTGCAAACATCCTGCTGCCGCCTCTTCAATCTGGAGAGAAGTATAGTGACATCCAGATGGTCAGCTTTTGAGGGAAAGTTTTTACTTTTGTTTTCTAATGGCAGAAATAGGCAAATGTAAGACAAATCTCATGAAGATGAAAACAGGCTGCTCACCTAAGACCACAGGGTTATGGAATGCTTCCGGAGGGCTGAGCACCTCCGGCAGCACACTAAGTTTCATGAGTTAGGGTTTGAGGCTTGGGAGAAATGAAGTGTGCCACAAAACTGTGTAACCTCCACTCCTGGTGACAGAAGAAGATGCCAACTGATTCCTTGTACAGGATGGGCTGCCTCAGCATCATCTCTGTGTACCTGTCAAACTTCAGGATCTTCTGGGTGAGCCACACCTGGGACTACAAACCAAGCAATGAGGGACCAGTCCCCAGGACTGTGGGGTTACTGGCTTGGGTTTATACAGGCCTCAGTTCAAATTCTGGTGATCTTGGAGAAGTCATTTTATCCCCCCCAAACCAGGTTTCCCTATCTGTAAAATGGGACTGTTGATAGTGGTTGTTTACTACATTGGGTTTAGGAAGATTAGATAATGTATATGCAACCTCTAATCCAGCACCTGGCAAGAGTAGATGATCAATAAACATCCAACCGACTATTCTTCCTCCAAGGAATGCCCTTTCTTTCCTACTTTGTGCTCTCTGTCCTGTGTTATAGCTTATTCCAACTGTTTCTTGCTCTGCCCTCCCTCTCTTTTGCTCTTAAGCTCTGGCCAATGGACCTCTTTCCTTAGGTACTCATTCTCTGTTCCTGATTCTCCCTGTTCTTGTTAGCTCCCCAAACTCCCCCAGTGTTTGAATTTGAGTAATATCAGAGAATTAAAAAAAGAGAGAACATGTCTAGGCTGCTTCAGTCTCTTTCTTTACACCCCCATATTCAGAAGCTTGCCATAACCCAACCACTGCTCATGGGAGCAACTGAGCTTAGTGGCTGTGGGTTGAGGAATTCTGCACTTGGACAACCCAGACTGCCTGGGTTCAAATCCTAACCAGTTCTACCCTCCCATACCTTAAGTAACCTCTTGGTGCCTATTCTTTATGTAGAAATTGGAAATGATAACAGTATTTTTATAGTACCTCAGGGGCTGTGATGATGAAATAAATGCACATAAAGTACCTGGCACACTGGGCCTAACTAATGAGTTTACCATCATCATCATCGTCTGTCTATAGAGATATGATTTCAATCTTTGAGAGCAAACATTGTTCTTAGGGGTATGAACCAAGCACTGGAGGATCAAACTAAGGTGGAATTTCCCAGCCGCTCAATGTGATCCTGGCAGAAGAATCAGTTCTTACTTACACTCAAAGGTTTTGGACAACGTGACCACAGGTTGGAGACTTTCTGCACAGCTCATGAGCTGGCTTTTGGCTGGCCCACTGTCTCTGGCAGGTCACCAGAAGATGCCAATACCAGATGACTGCATCTCAGGAGTTCTCAGAGCTGCTGGGCCAGAAGATACACTGTTCTTGCACATGCATAGCTCTTACAGAAGAGTCGGGGCCAATCCTTTTCAGATTCCTTTTCCTCTGGTTAATCAAATTCTAAGATGATCACGATGACTTCTTGCAATGCTGTCATTAAGACTAATGGGGCCAACCTCAGCTCACCGGTGGTTGCCATATGTTCTCTAATGATCCATAATGGGCACCAATAATGAAAGCCTTTTCTCAGAAATTTGTTTTATAAATGAATTGACACTGTCTAGGGCTAAGTAAGAAGATGACATTGTCTTCAATAAAAAAAAAACTATAAAATATATTATTCTTGAAGGGGTCAATAAAGTAGGAATAAAATAAATTAAGCAACAACCATTTGGACTAAAAAAAAAAGATGGGGGTGACATTCTCAGAGAACATTTAAGGAACTACGGGTATGGGGGAGGCAGTATAAATCTGTGTCCTGGAGTATGAATTCATCAAATCCTTCGCTTGTTGCTTTTAAGAAAGGCCCACTGTAGTGAACACCTCGGATGTGGGCCCTCTCCTCGGAGGACTAGCCCTTCTCCATTCTCAAAGTCCATGTGTTTGCATGTCAATCCTCCCAATTCTACTCAGTCAAGACTGAACAAGAGATGCAGGACTAGGCCAACAGAGTATATGCTCTCAAGGCCAGGGACCAGTTAAGGGATGAGGAAGTCTTCAAAGGAGTTGGGCCCAGACCATTGTTCAAACTGTTGGAAGGGACAGACTCTTTTATTTTTTCTGCTGGATTTGCACTTCTATGGAAGAAAAGACAATCTTACAATCAAAAGAAAAGGGCTTATCTAAGAGGAGAGTCAACATAAAGGAGGGCTGTGCTGAGAGATAGTGACAGCTGGGTCCCCATGGGAAGATCCAAGTCTCTGAATTCTGCCAGGTCTAAAATAGACATTCTTAAGTATATTTGTGAACCATTAAGTTCCATTTTACTCAAAGATATTTGAACTAGGTTCTCTGTTACTTGCAACCAAGAATTCTGATGGGTAAACTTGCAGGATAACACATAGGGTAGTAAATACTTTCCACACAGCTCATGAGCTGGCTTTTGGCTGGCCCACTATCTCTGGCAGGTCACCAGAAGATGCCACCACCAGATGACTGCATCTCAGGAGTTGTCAGAGCTGCTGGGCCAGAATATACACTGTCTGTACATTTCAAAGATGTCACATGGTGAGGAGTTTATAGTAATGCTCAGTTTCCAGAAGGACGGGAATAGCCAGACCTTGTTAGTAACAAGGAAGGCCCTGGAGAGTCCCCAAGCAAAGGCCCTGACAGTAACTTTTAATAGTGCATGGTGCTTCATGACTATATATCAGCCTACAGCTGAATGTCCAGAAGGCAGTTTCTATAGTTCATTTAAAGTGTGAGAAAGAGAATGGGTGTCACCAGTCCAAGTGAAAATAAACACCAATTTCCCTTCTGCAGGTTTAGCACAGTAAATGAAGGCTAAACATAGCAACTCTAAGGAGTAAAAATAAGTAGGATTTTTCTGTAGGGCTGTGTGTTCACTATTTATATGCTCTCCTTATTAATCCCACTACGAATCTGGCCTGTCTCAATTGTCTTTGAGCTGTTCTCCCCTCTTGGAGTTCAGAGCGGGTCTCCTGGAGATACACTCCAACATAAACAGCCCTGCTGAAAGCTGAAGGTATCAGAATGTGTCTGATGTGTTTGGTTTGGGGTTGTAACACAAGAGAGAGAAATACAGCTTATTTTCAAATCTATCTGGTTGGCTTTTTACGATATAAAACTCAAAGCAAAGAGAATGTCACCGGACCTTGTATGACACTTGGAAATGGAAACAGGCCCTTTGTGGAAGAAAATGTGTGTATGTGTGGGGGGAGTTCCAGATGGTAAAGCCTATTTGACTGTGAAGCAAACTGTGATGAAAATAGGGAACGTCTCAGGCAAGTCAATTACACAAGATAAATTGGTAGAAGATGTTCCATGGGGATCCAGCTAGCATGAAGTGCTGGAATGGGAAGAAAACATTACTAGGCTTCCCCAGCTTTAGCACCTAAAAGAAGTAAAATTGACACAAGAAACCAAACAACTGTAATATTATAGATGAGAAGCATATGTTCTAACTTAACTATGAACAGCTCTTTGCATATGCCCTGTGTGTTCCTGCCTCTGAGCCTTTCGTCATTGTTCTCCACTGTCAAATTCCAATCTATCTTTCAAGATGCAAGCTCAAGTGCCAGTTTGATTACAACCAATCCAGCTCAAAGTCACCTCTCCTGTTTGTAAAAGTCTAGCAACACATAGCATTTAGATCTTTCAATCTTGTTTTTACCGTTATTTTATATTTCTGTGTTCTGTCATCATTAAGGGCACTCTCCCCAACTAATTCATCTTTAATACACAGGCATAGTCTAGAGATACTGCAGGTTCAGCTCCCAACCATAGCAATAAAGCAAGTCCCATGAAATATTTGGTTTCCCAGTACATATAAAAATTATGTTTACACTACAATCTATTAATTATGCAACAGCATTATGTATAAAAAGAACCAATTTATATACTTTAATTAAAAATACTTTATTGCTAAAATATGCTAATGATCAAAGCAGGGTTGTAACAAATTTCCAACTTTTAAAAAACACTGTATCTACAAAGTTCAATACAGTGAAGCTACAATAAAATGAACTATGTCTATGATGTGCTTGCATATTGAAGACATTCAGTGACAACTATTGAATGATTGAGAGAATAAAAAGTAAGAACTGGAGTAAAGCACTTGCCTAGCGTAGGTAAGCTCCTGGGTTCAATCCCCAGCACCATGAAACAACAATGACAAACCTCATAGGGACACTTTGGTCACTGAAGACTCAAACTCCCTGAATTAGAATAAGAAAAAGGGGTCACAGTTAAGCCTTCTACCTAGAGTTGCTCAGGCTATCTCTTGCCTGGATCTTTTTGCACTCTGGAAAGGCAGTAACTGAACTTGATCCATGTGGTAGGAACCATGGATGCTGGCCGTGCTGGAGAGCAAGACAGATTCTTAAAACAGATTCTTTCTAATTCTTCAGTTAGAAAAAAAAATATATATATTCATATATATATATATGTATATATATATATATATATATATATATTCATATATTTTTATATATATATATATGAAAACACTATGGTTGATATGTCTTGGTCCTGTGCTTATCCCATTTCCCATACTGTTACCAACTCTAGGTCATAAAGAATTGTGAATGCAAAATTAACATCAGTACATCAGTAAAGAACAAGGTTTTCTATCAAGTAATTCCACAAACAAAATTCAATTATTTAAGCACTCTGTTTTTATATCCAATGGAAATCTAAGATATTGCACACATTTTTCTATATTCAAAACCTGAAAATATCAAATGTAATTTACTTTATTGAGGAATAAGGATTGTAAAAATCATGAACTGCCTTGTACTGTCATATTGTTGGAACCAAAGGAGCTGTTGGGTGTGAAGGGTAGCTTGTTCTTTATCTAGGCTTCTGCAATATCACAGTTTTTATTTCTTTTTAAAAAGTTCCTCTGTACCTTGCCATTTCAGCAATTCACTTTCCACTCTGTGAATACAACTACCTCTTATAATATCAATGTTATTTTCAAAATACTGGATGTTGGAAACCCAGGAGCCAAGTTTGTTATAACTGTGTATGAAATAAGATAAACCCTGAACATGGCAACCTAAGAACCTGCTCCATCCTCACTTGCTGCTGAAGAACTAGGGACCGCACACCATCTGCCCACAGTGATTAAACAATAGAATCTTCTGCCTCAAACTCTTTGGCAATGACCTAGTTCATCAGACAATGGAGCTCAATCAGATTCATGCTCAGGAACTGAGGCTGGGAAGCAATGAATTCAGAAGAAGCTGTCCTATGGAAAGTGAAGCTATGAGACAGCACAGAGGCCATAGGGGTCCTGACAATCCAAAGCTAGAAGAAAACAAGGCTATGAAGGAGAGAAGATGCATGGACACTATAGTGGGAAAGGTAGCCAGTGGGAACATCGAGAAGAAGTAGTTGGTCTGCAAGATGGCTAACATACCAACTAGCTGAATGGTGGCAATGTGGAACCCAAAGTGCCACTCCACTTCCTTCTGGCCTGCCTTCCACCTGGGACTCAGCCTCCCTGTACTTCCTGCTCTGCCTGGACCCTGACAGCTCTTAACAGCCTTTTCCAGGTTCTTGGCCTGAGCTTCCTTCCCATACTCCCTCAGTCACCCTGAACTGAGTGTGTCCAACAAGACTAGAGACCTGGTGGAGTTGTGGTTCTTTTGGCTACTCAGAGAGCTTTGGTACTCACTGCCAGGTATGTAACTTGGATCAGTCTAGATGCACTGGGGGAAGGGGGTTGTGTTATTCTGTATCTCAGATGGAACTGGATCCTGGAGGACAGCCTCCAATCTTACCCTGTGAAGTGGGACTCAGCACTTGACCCCATCCTTCAAATCTTCACTGTTAAAAGAGCAACTATGACTATAATTATGGTAGAAAACTTCTGTTAAGCATTTATTACTAAAAGCTATGCAAAGTGCTTTCCATGAACTATTTCATTTAGTCTTCACAATCACTTTATGAGGTAGATACTACTATTATTCCTAATGAAAAGATGAGGTTTCTGGAGGTCATGTAACTTGTTCACTGTAAAACAGCTAATAAGCACTAGAGTTGGAATATGAACTCAAATAATTCTGTCTTCAGAGCCCAAGCTCACTGATTATTGAGGAACTGATTTTTCCTGAAAATATCATGAGATGCCATGGAAGGAGATTTGCATTGCATACTACAGGACAAATTCCATAAAATTTCCTTTAGATATTTCTGTTCCTCCAAAGTTTCTCTCCCACTGACAACATCTCCTCTCTTCTCTTTGTCTCCACCCAGCCACCAAAAATCTCAACCTGCATGCAAAACCAGAGCATGGCCCTTTAGAGTCCCAATTCCACCCCAGCTTTTTCACAGACACACCATCCAATTTCACAGCTGTGGCGTGGATCCAGGACAACCCCAGGATGATGTGTAGGAAAGTAATCTGAGAAGGTTCAGGTCCTTTACATGGAAAGAGGGCCATCTACATAGGTGGCAAATGCATAGTCAGCTCAGTGGAGCACAGATGGTGTTTTCTTACTTTGTTAATACTAATTCCTGTATTTCTATATGAATCAGGAGTGAAGCTAAGCATAAGGCCGTGGCAGCATACATAGGATTCTGCTTAAAATCACACTGCTCGCCTGTGTTGGGGCCCAATGTGTTGACTACATATTCAGATTCTAGATGAGGGTCTTAGGTTTCCCTGAACATTTCTGCACAGAGATCTAATTCTTCACCAGGGGAGCCAAGTTCAGTGGGTTATATTATGAAGTTGCTTGTACAAGGCGAACCAAAAAACGAGGAAGGGAGTGGGAAGCTGGCTCTGACTTGAGTTCCAACAGGAGCCTTCAGGTTGTGGCCAACAAAGAGAGCTCTCTACGTTCCAGTCAGAGGCAGCTGTTTTCAAAGTAGCAACTCGACTCTGGTTTTATTAAGTCTCCATATTGCCACTTGAATTGGTATACAATTGAAAAGAATAAACTCCAGGAGCTGGCATTTCCAGACCTGGAAGAAGGGCCTGGAACAATCATCCAGGTATGCAAAGAAAAATACAGCAAGCAGAGACTCTTTCTTTGTAATGTTGAACCTGGGTGCTTGACTTTGGGACAGAAGATTTAACTGATTCTGCTGGAATTTAAGGCAGAACCTAATAACTGGCTGGTGAGAAAAGAAGGCATTTAATGTAGAATTTCTTTATAGACAAAAAACTAGAAAAATGAGCTCTTAGCTCTATATTGAGATTTGACTATTTGAAAATGTACATGAAAATATCTTGGTAAAACTTTCCCTGACCCATAGTGAGGTACAGCCTTTCTTCACTTATATTTTTCCTGGTTATACTGATTCAAGGTTTAAAGAATTATTAATTCTCAAACTTTCGTTTTCCATATAAGACCAGAAAATAATCCTATAGGTATAAATTAAATTTCAATTTAATATTTTGGTATAGGGATTTATATAGAAAACTTACACTATCACTATTAGTATACTGCTAATTGGGAAGGAAAAAAGTACAAATAAGTCCTCAAAAAAAATTCTGGAAGGGGGTAACTTTAAAATGTAATGTATTCAAATGATCAAGTTCTATCTTTTCATTCTTTTTGGCATATTTTTTTCTTTCTACCTCATTTTTACAATCCAGATTTTTAGATTTTTGGCATCTGAGAGAGACCTCTCTGGGGGAAAAAAATTTCATTTGGTAGATTACCTCATCTTTTCTAAGCCCAGTGCTTGACAAGTGGCAGAGCCTGAGAGGTAAAAAGCCTCTTGGGAAACAGGAAAAAAAAAAAGCTGGGTCCTAAAACTAGAACTCCTCCTCCCTAACTCACAGTAAACTGGATGAAGGAAGACAAAGAAAGTATAAGCTTCAAAGCAGATGCAGAAGAACGAGAGGAGTTATGGAAACCTTGTCCATACAAGGTACAATTGCAAAGATAATACATTCAACAGCAAATATTTGGGGTAAATGGTCAAGCCACTCACTCACTACTTAAAATCTATCTTGTATTGGCAGCAATGCTCTCCCATATATGTAGATCTGATCTCTTCCATCTGAGCAGTAAGCAATTTGAGGACAGAGTATAAGTCTGTTTCTTTCGTATTGCCTGGAATAGTGACTTCAACAGTAAGTTTTCAATAAGTGCTTGCTAAATCCATTGGGAAGGGACTGTCAGATCTGGTGGATTCCAGATGCTGATTCTGGATGCCAATTCTGGATTCTGCTGAGTGTGCATGGTGCAGTTAGGCTCAGCAGCAGATACTCAACTGTGGTGCCCTAATCCAAAGGGAAGCATGAGATGAAAATAAGCTTGCATCATATGGAGAATTTAGGGTAAAGAAGAGAGCAAGAGCAACTGCTAGGTGTTTGCTAATAATTAAATGCTTGCAGTGTTCTCTTGGGATAGTGTGGGCTCCAACTGCTGTCTGGGATGATTATGTTGGCCATATCCGTCACTAACATGTGGATCTTGTCTCTACTGGATTAGCATGTCCAGGATTCCCATGACTCCATTTCTTGATTCCTGATCTCCTGCCAGTTTATTTTCACTGTGACAATTGGATATTGTAAGTGCTGCCACAGGATGCCTAAAGACATATTTCCTCTAATTCCACTTTCACACAAAGAGTCGAGAGAAGAATGGGAAAGAGGACCTATGTATTTGGGGGTGGGAATGCTTTCTCCCCCAGAAGAAGCAGGGAATCATATGGAACTCCCACCATGAGCTATATGCCATAAAGCACAGAACATGGATGCTACAGGAGGAGGCAGGCGGCCCCTAGACGGAGTGAAGCCAACACACTCACTCAAAGATAAGAAAGCTCTCTGTGCTTTGGATTTGCTAACTTTCAAGCAGCACTCCTCAAGTCAAAGTGCAAGAGCTGGTGGGCTTTAACCATCTTTGTCAGAGATCTCTGACATGATAACAGATTGGTCGATTTCACCCTCCCACTCTAGTCTGGTGCAGCTAAAATTCTAGTCTGCAAGTTTCACCTACTTAAATCTTGTGAGTACAGTGCTGAACAAAATAGAAAGTAGCTTTCTAATTTGCTCAAAAGTGGGGTGATTTCTATTCCATATCACCACCTTTGTCACTCAAAAACAAAATGGAAAACCTCTTTTTAGTAAGTAATCACAAACAGTATCACTTCTACTCTTATAATAGCAGCTGAAAGGATTATGAAGTTATTAAAATGTCCCTTTTTTCATTAGCACAAAGCAGGTGATCTTAGACTCCTGAAGGTAGGGGATGGTGACGAATACAGGTGATTTAAGCAGTGTGTCTAAGGTTACCAGGGCAGCTGCTGATTATTACTGAGGAACTCCAGTGCATCTCCATAAAGGTCAGGAGTGAAGGTTTTTCCATCATAAATTCTGCTTTAAAATGGAGCTTTTAAAGGAAATTGGGTAGACAGCAGATGGAGAATGACAGATGATCAGGGGAAATAACTATCTATAGCTCAAAGATAACTGAACTACTTAAATTTCACAATGTCGGTTGGGGGTTGTAGGAGGGGTTCAAGAGTAGCTGCTCAATGCTAAAATGTACTTTCTGCTTTCCTAAGTCAGGACTTCCCAGTTTTAGTAAGAAATCTTAAATAGTCCAGAGGCTGACTGGAGTCACTCAGCTCTCTGAGAGCTCAACCAACTCCATCAGATTTCCTCGGCTGTGCTATGAGTTCCCACCTGGGGCCCCGGACAGGCCAGTATGGAGAGGAGTCATCTGGTCACTGAAGAAATGATTCAACGACCTTCAATTCATTTATGACACATCAAAAGCCAACACCATAGCTTTGGTTGTTGGTACCAGGGACTGAACCCAGGGGCACTTAACCACCGAGCCACATCCCTAACCCTTTTTTTGCATTTTATTGAGAGACAGGGTCTGACTGAGTTGCCTAGGGCCTCACTAAATTGCTGAGGCTGGCTTTGAAATCATGATCCTTCTGCCTCAGCCTCCTGAACTGCTGGGACTGTAGGCATTCACCATAGCGCTCAGGTATAAGTCATAGCTTTAAGAAAATGAATGAATGGTGGTTTTGAAACTAAGCAAATCTATTTTTAATTACTCTTTTGAAAGCAACAGTCAATGTGGCACATGTAAACAATTCCCATATGAGAAAGAGGTAGTGTGGAAATGAAAAGCCGGTATTCCTGCATCAGACCCTTGCCCCATCTGCTTCCTCCAGAGGTTACCACACATTCTCTCCCCTGGATCTTCCCAGATATTTTAGGTATGTTCACATACTTGTCTTTAGTCTATACCTCTGGATTCTTATATAAGTAGCATTACATAATATGAATGGTTTTCAAATCTAGCTGCATATCAAAATCACTTGGGAAGCTTAAAAAACATGCCCAAAAATTAGACCCTACCCCAGATCAATTAACTGAGGCTCTAGGGACAGAGTTCAGGTGGGATGGGATGAGCTGGGATGCTAATGGGAAGGCTGGCTTGAGAACTATAACTACATACTGCTTTGCACCTGTTTCCCACTTTATGTACCTTTGAAGGATACTCTATATTAGCACATAGAGAACTACCTCATTTCTCTGCTGTACTGGCCACTGTTCTAGCCTATAATTTCTTCAGGGAATCCTTTCCTGATAATTACTGTTGCTGTTTCCACTGCAACTATGCTAGATATCATACTTGTTTCTCCAGATACACTCTCCCACCTACCTTCTTTTCTGGAAACAAAGTATGGATGACATCAGTAGGGCTTCTGCACCCTTTGACTTTCAGTTAGCTAGTGGGGAGCTTTTGCAGATTAGCAGGAAAGGATGGAGAAGGCTTAGGATTTTACTCCCTGCTTTGAGGACACCTCCACCTTGCTGTGATCCTCGACCAAAGGTCACTGCACCTTTCAAATTGCTAACTCTATCCAACATTCTCCACCCTTAGATTCTGGTACCATTTTCTACTCGTGTTCCTTCAGTCTAAGGATGGCGAGACTGATTGGCAGCTACTAGACTTGGTGTAGTGTACTGTCTAATTGGACTCCCCTGCACCAATCCTCTTATAAATAAACCCTTCTTAATTATACTATTTTGATTATGCTGATGTTTCTTCCTAGGATGCTAATCCATCATTCTTGGGTGGGCATTATTACCTTAATTTGTGAACAATATTATCACTTTTTTTTCCCCCTGAAGACATAGCTTCTCCTGCATAGGGCAACTGGAGGTGATAGGGTAGTCCTGAAAGCAGCTATTATCCATTTTCTGAGCATTTTGTTATCAGCCAAGAAAGAGCCCCATCACCAACTATTTTTAATTTGTAAGAAATATTCAAAGGAGTATTGAAGTAATGTCTTGGTGAGAATCATACTGCCTCCTTGTGAAGGAAGTTGAGAGACCCTGGAAGAGAATTTGCTAGAGCAAATGCACTTAATGACTAGAAGCCCGAATTTCAGAATGACTTTTTTTTCAGAAACTGTTTTCCTTTTTGCCATAAAGGCAGTCAAATTAACACAGAGTCATAGGCTGCAGAGGAATTCCGGAGGCTAAATTATTCCCCAGTGAAGACTCAGATTGCAATTAGTTTCCAGCATAATTAATGTAGTTCCAGTTGCTCCACCCAAAGGAGAAACAATAGGGTAGGTGGCTTGACAAGGCTCCCCGGGATAAACACTCAGCCTGTTGACTTCTTGCAAAGAGCTTGTAGTCTGTCTGGTAAGGGAGTGCTTCCACTGATTTCAGTGTATTTTACTCTTTGTAATTAATTCAGTTTTAGGTATTTCAATTCATTTTTAAGATCTCAATGTTTTGAATCTGGGTTGCTTTGAGTCACTCAGGGTCAAACAAGCAAAAATAAATATTGAGTGTCCATCTACTGTAACTGAAAGAAAGCAGCACTGGGGCCTTTTTCATTGCTGGGGATCTTAAAGTAAACAATAAGGTAACAAAAAAAAATAGTCATATGTTGTTTACTGACAGGGATATTATAAAGGTTTGGATGTGAGGTCTCCCCCAAAAGCTCATGTGTGAGACAATGCAAGAAGGTTCAGAGGAGAAACGATTGATTAGGTTATGAGAGCTTTAACGGAATCAGTGAATTAATCACCAGAGGGGATTAATTGAGTGGTAACTGAAGGCAGGTGGGGTGTGGCTGGAGGAGGTGGGACATTGGGACATGCATGGGTTAGGAGTATATATTTTGTATCTGGGGCGTGGAGTCAGTCTCTCTGCTTTCTGATCATCATATGAGCCACTTCCCTCTACCAAGCTCTTCTGCCATTATATCCTGCCTCACTTTGAGTCCTAAGGAATGGAGCCTACTGTTGGTGGATTGAGACCTCTGAAACTGACCCCCAAATAAACTTTTCCTCCTAGAATTATTCTGATCAAATCTTTTAGTCACAACAGTGAAAAAATCTGACTAAAATAGATATTCTGAGAAATGCATTGTTAGATGATTCTGTCATTGCATGAATATCAGAGTGCAATTACACAAATTAAGACAGCTACAAGGTCACTAGGTGATATGATCTTATGGAACCACTGTCATATACACAGTCCATTGTTGTTGACTGAAATATTATTGTCTGGCACATGACTTACAGTGGCAACCTATGTTCACTGACTGCTTACTCTGAACCAGGCCATGTATCAAGAAAGCATTATTTCACCCTTACCCTGAAGGTAGGTATTATTATTATCACTTCATAGAACTGATACTGTCATCAATTTCTCAGAAGACAAATGACTTGGCCAAGTTTATGCAGTTAGGAAATGGTATAGCCAACACTTGATCCCTCCAGGTAAGGGGTCCAACTCAGATCTTGCCTGATGATACCTCCTCCTACTTCCTGCATCACTTTGGGAAACACTAACTTAAAAATGCCAAGTTTTTAAATCAAGTGTCCATGTTGATCATATCCATCATTTTTAATATCATATACCCTTGAGAACTATTCTACTATAATACCAGTGTCTTGATCTCATCCTGTTCACACCTAGTAGGTGTTCAATACACATAGTTGGCTTGATCAATGCATCCACCCTCTTTAGATTTGTGACCAACAGACATGCATTTGCAAAGCAGTTGGCTGGGCTTTTTTGGGAAGTCTGAAAGTGCAACACTGGTGAACTAATTGAGTTCCTCTGAAAAGCAAACCCCTGCTCAGCCATAGAAGCTACGATTGATCTCAAAGGCCAAGGGCAGGGCTCTATGAAGGCCACTACAGTTACCACTACATGGACAGAGAGTGTCTGTGATGACACAGGCTTGTCCCTAAGAGCTTTAGAATGAGGTCAATTCCAATTTAATTTTATTATTGCATTACTGGGATTTGAACCTGGGAGTACTCTACCACTAAGCTACATCCCGAGCCCTTTGTTTTAAGACTGAGTCTCACTAAGTTGCCGAGTCTGGCCTTCAAACTTGAGATCCTCTTGTCTCTACCTCCTGAGTAGCTGGGATTACAGGTGTCTGTCACTGTACCCGGCTTCAATTTTATTCTTGTGGAAGTCTATCAGCCTAACGCTCTATGCCACTGTGCACTAGACTTCAGCACAGAAGAATCACCTGCAGGGTTTGGTGAAACACAGAGTGCCAGGCCCCTGCTCAGGAGTTGCTGATGGAGTGGGCCAATGTAAAAATCTACATCTTACAAGCGTCAGGTGATGCCTACGATGCTGGTCCTGAACCACTACTTGAACTACTGCACTGAGCTCAGACAGTTCCTTGGAAGGACAGTGTAATAGACCAGAGGAAGGCTCTGAAGGATCTATGGCTTTCTAGATTCTTAATGCAGAGGGTTAAAAAACAAGATCCTGAGGCTGTATCCAACATGGAATACTTCCCTAGCTAAGTAAGCATCTGCCTCTCGAATTCACTAAAAAGGTTTAAAAACCAGTACTTTAACGTAATTTTCATTTATTCAATTTAGAATGTGAATCCCCCAATAAGATCTTCCAGACTACATATACAGTGGGATAAACAATTCCAAACTAATCCTACCTGAGAAAAAATGGCACTTTAGAGCTCCTTCAAAGCCCTCTTACAGGCAAAGTACTGCTGACAGCCATGCCAAATCTTGAGCCCATTTCCTTCCCTAAAAAGTCTACCCAAAATTTTAGATTTAAAATGCTCAACACCTAGACACACATATATGGTGTCAAAAGGCATTTGAGGGCAGATAAATTCAGAATGATATTCATTCATTCATTCATGCCTTTAATCAAACCTCAAGGCTTTGAACGTGTATTGTATGCCATGGCAAATTTGGGAATTGTTTTAGATTACTTAGGAAGATTAATAAGTTTATAGAGAAAAAGAGACCTTTTATATGGGTGAACATTACTTAAAGGGAAAAAGTACAGGAAATGTGAAGGGAAATATTTTCCATCTGTGATTTCCATGCTGTTGGAAAACAGGGATGTGTGTAGGCATTGTAACAGTACCTTCCCTGCCCTGTCCCAAGTTCCCCCTGAATGACAGGCTGTAGAGATTCAAGTGCCACTGACAGCCCAGATGCTTGGGAAAGAAATCTTGCTGTGTCATGAAGCATGAAGGGTACCTCAAGCAGTTTTTATATTAAAGAGAGAGGGATGGGGAGGGAGAGGGAAACTGCTAATAACCAAACACATTTATCCAATAGAAGTCAGATGGATCACCCATCAGTAATCTCTATAATCACCCATGTGAATCCCAGCTAGGCTCCTGATTGGAGAGGGAGATATCATTTTGGGGAAAAAAAACTGACATGAGGCCACTCAGTAAAGATGATATAGCACACCAATAACATTCTCCTAACACATCAAGGGGATGTTACTTGGGGAAGATATAGCTGTGGCAGTCCCAGTAGCCTAAGGTGACAGAAGGATTAGGCATTTCCTAGAAACAACAGGGAAGAATTCGGGGAGAATCACCAGGGGGACTGTGAGCAGGAGCAAGAAAAGGCAAATGATTCCTGGAGAAAACCATTATGCTTTCAAGTTATTGCCCAAATTTGCAGGTGAAACTGTCTAAAGAGACCTTTTACATTTGCAGGTGGGTGAGAAGCAGATTCCTCAATCTAACAGGGAGATCCTCCTCTGCAGAAAGCTAATCCAACCAGACAGGAAAACTTCCTCTTTCAAATGCCCACATTTCAAAGAATGACAAATAAAGACAATTCTAGTAGAATAATAGTTGCCAGTCTAGGTTTAACTCCTTTGGCATATAATAGCAATGAGACAAAAAAAAAATTACCTTTCTTTGTAAAAAAAAATAAATAAAACCCATTAAGAATTGCTTGTTTAATGCATATTATTCATTTTGAGGTTCTTTCAGTCTCAACAAATAACAGCTATACACAGAGCCCATCAGATACCCCATGGGATTTGGAGGTTTCCATATTGTCCAGGAACAGGCATGCCTACCCCAGCTGGTCTTGGATCAAGGCAGGGCTCTCTCTGCAACAGCAGTTCCTCCGTGCATTGATAGCTCTAGCCCTGGACCAACAGAGAGCTCCAGTCTCAGATTAGATGTAGGGAGCTGTAGGGAAACGTGAGAGCAACAGTGGGGACATTTTTTTCTGCAAAGGAAAAGTAAATACCAGGGCTGAGAGAAGAGAGAAAAAGAAAAGAGTGTGTGTGGAGGGAGCTCTCTTGAGATAATATTTATAATAATTGCTGTAATTCAGAGTGCTAGACATGCAAATAAAATACAAAGGATGACCTCAATCTCAATGCCACCTTTTTGAGGGAACTGAAGTGGAGAGAGTTAAAGGAACTTTCTTCCTTCTCCTCCAAACCTCTATTTCCTTCACCATGCATTAGTATTCTCCATAGAATTCCTCACCGACTAATACATTAGACACAGATTTTTCTCCTGTACCCATTAGAATATAAAATCCATGGAAGCAGTGGGCATAGTAGTCCACATGTGTAATCCTGGGTAATTAGGAGGCTGAGGCAGAAAAACCACAAGTTCAAGGTCTGTCTCAGCTATCTAGCAAGACCCTGTCTCAAAATAAATAAATAAATAGATAGATAAGATAGATAGATAGATAGATAGATAGATAGATAGATAGGTGGGTGGGTATGTAGCTCAGTGGTAGAGTGTCTCTGGGTTTAATCCCCAGGACAGACAGACACACACACACACACACACACACACACACACACACAAACACACACACACACAATCCATAAAAACAGAACTCCCCTCCCCTTTTTTTTTGCACTGAAGTTTGAACCTAGAAGTCTGGTGAATGCTAATACATACACTCTATCACCAAACTACACTCTCAGTCCCTCTAAGTTTCTTTTCAAATCACTGTACCTTCAGCACTGAAGTATAACACTGACTCCCAATAGGTATTCAGTTTATAGTTGTTGAATGAATGTTGACTGAATAAGCAGAAGATAAGTAAAATTTTAGAGACATCTCTCTAGGAAAGTTTCCCCTACATTTCATCAGGTAGCAGCTGAATCAAACTAAGGAGTCAAGCAAACAACTCCGCCTGGAAGCAACCCTTGTTTATCCTTTGGATTCCATGGTCTGCTCTCTGTCCATTAAGATGGGAGAGGATGGTTGATTCTGGTGGAATATGCAAGCCTTTGGCATGTGCACATCTTTTAGGTCACCAGAAATAACTTGGATGTGTGTGTGTGTGTGTGTGTGTGTGTGTGTGTGTGTGAGAGAGAGAGAGAGAGAGAGAGAGAGAGAGAAGAGGAAAGGATGAGGGAAAATCAGTTTTATTTATGACACTACTGAGCAGTTAATTTTTAGAGGTGGGGACCACTTAGGCAGGGAGACTTCAGAGGTGGGGCTCACCATTGGTGTAATCAGCCCTACCCTCCTAGACTTCTTCCAATCTTAACAAGTCCCCTCACCCTCACCACAGTGGTATGAAGAAAGCATTTGCCTATGAGTTTCTAATCTGGGGAATTACTGCACTATGTTATGTCTCTGGTGGGACGTCCCCTGACTTCTTTCTCAGTATTTATTTACTTCCTCTTTAAAAATCAAGATCTTCCAGGAAGGAGTTGGCACCATGCCATTTCTACTGGTCCTTGTGGAAGGAGAGGGGGTTCTGTAAGCACCCACTGAACTGTCTCCCTTGTTGGAGGTGGGGCAGTCACATGTCTTCCACCCAGGGAGTAGGAGCTGGGTGTGTTCAGAGCCAGGGACTGATCCTACAGCCAGCCTGTGTTGGTGCCAGGATTCAAACCCAGGGTTTCCTGCTTTTCAGTCCAATGTTTGGGCCATCTTTCTTGCTTGCCTCAGCCATTAGCTAGGAATTTTGTTTTGTTTCTTAATTTCTTAGAATCTCAGCTATGAGTCATTTTCTTCCAAAGAAGATTCCGAAAAGTGAAAGGCTAGTAGTGTCCACGTGGCACAGTGAGAGCTTTCCCCAGCTCTATCTCACCCAGGCGGCTCAGCTCCATCCACAGGCAGTGGCCTGTGACTCCGAGGTCACAAAATCATAGGCCTGTGTTAGTTAACTATTGCTGCACATCAAACCACCCCAAACTCAGTGGCCTAAAACAGCCACAATGTGTTATCTAACATGAGTCTATGGGCCTACTGGGCTGCTCTTCAGTGTGTCATGCCTGGGATAACTCATGTCACTTCGTTCAACTAACTGGTTGCCTGGTTATGGGACTTGGCTGGGAGAGCTGGGCTTCTCTCTCCAATGGTTGTACATTCTCACAGAGGCTAGGCTGGGCTTCTGTATGTGGTGGCTGGGTTCCAAGAGGATGAGAGAAGAAGGTGCAAGGCCTTGTGGCCAGGGCTGGGAAGTCATATGGTATCACTTCTACCACATTCTATTGTTCAAAACAAGTCCCAGATTGAAGGCCAGCTTAGATACAAGGGCTTCAGTTCTTAATGAAAGGGGCAGAAAAGATTCTGGGCCATACTTAATCTATTGCATGTCAACAGGCAGAAGATCTCAAGGAGTAGAGCAGGCTAGTGTTGAGATTAGAGGAACCAAACAGCATCATCTCCAACCAAGTAACAACTGGGTTTGGTGTAGTAGAATCTTCTACCTTTTCAAAAGAAGATGGAAATCTGAATTTAAAAAAAAAACATATTAGACTTTATTTTTTAAGGCAGTCTTAGGTTTACAGAATAATTATTGCTAAATATGTTTATTCTCCCTCACTCCATATTTCCTCCCAATTATTAACATCTTGCATTAGCATGGAACATTTGTTACAACTGATGAACAAATATTAATACAGTATTATTAACTAAAGTCCACAGTTCGTATTAGGATTCACTCTTTGTATTCTATGAGTTTTATGGGTTTTGACAAATGCATGTCTGTATCTACTTTTATAGTACCATGTGGAATAGTTTCACAATGCTAAAGATGCCCTTTGCCCCAACATTCATGCCCTTTCCACTCTTTCTGAATCCCTGGCAACCACTGATCTTTTTACTGACTCCATAGTTTTTCATTGTTCAGATAGTCATCATACCTTTTTATAGTCTTTCCAGACAGGTTTCTTTCATTTAGCAACATTCATTTAAGGTTCCTTCATGTTTTTTTCATGACTTGATAGTTCTTTTTAATATTGAATAGTATTTCACTGTCTGAACATACCTCAGCTTATCCATTCATACTTACTAAAGAATATCTGGATTTCTACCAAATTTTGGGAGTTATAAATAAAGCTTCTGCTAAAAAAATCTACGTGGATGTTTGTGATATGGATATAAAAATTTTCAAATCATTTGATAAATACAAAGGAGCACAATTGCAAGATTGTATGGTACAAGTATGTTTAATTTTGTAAGAAACTGCCAAATTGTCTTTCAAAGTGACTCTACCAGTTTGCATTCCCACCAGTAATGAGCGAGAGTTCCTGTGGCTCCATGTCCTCCCCAACACTGTGTGGTATCAGTATTCTGGAAGTCTGACTATTCTAAAAGGTGTGTTGTAATGTTCACTTCTTGGTGATGTATGTTGTAGAGCATCTTTTCATATGTACATCTGTCACCTGAAAGTCCTTGGTGAGGTGTCTGTTCAGATTTTCAACCATATTTTAATTATGTAGTTTGTTTACTTATTGTTGAGTTAATTAAAGAGTTCTTTGTATTTCTTGGATACTAGTCCTTTATCAGATATGAGTTTTGTAAATATTTTCTCCCAATCTGTGGTTTATCTTTTCATTATGTCACTAGTGTCTTTCACAGGATAGAAGTTTTTGGTTTAAATGAAGGCCAACTTAACAATTTTTCTTTCACTAAAAAGTCATCATCACACCCAAGGCCATCTAGGTTCTCTCCTGTTATCTTCTAGAAGTTTAATAGCTTTGATTTTTCACATTTAAATCTATGATCCACTTGGAGTTGATTTTGGTGCAAGGTGTAAGGTCTTTATTCAGATTCATGTTTTTGCGTGAATGTCCAGTTGTTTCAGCAGGAGGTCTGGATTTTTTATATGAAGTGTTCTAATTTTAAAGGTCTGTTCAAGTGTTTGTTGTTGTTGTTTGCTGGTAGTGGCAGGGGTGCAAGTACACCTCCCTTCCCCTAATACATGATTTTAGACTGTATTTATCCATCTTGGATCATCTTCACTCCCTCGTTCCCCTTTCCTGGAATGCTCCTTCACTTACCCATCCAAATCTTCCTTAATGTCCACCTCGCCTTCATCTTACTTTTCCCAATACTTTGACCTGATGCATATGCTCACAGATATTCAGTTAATATTAACCCTTTTTTTTTGGTAGTGGGGATTGAACCCCAGCACATTCTACCTTTGAGCTACATTTTGTATTTTGAGACAGGATCTCACTAGTTTCTGAGGCTAGCCTCTAGTGATCTTCCTGCCTCAGCCTCCCAAAGCAGCTAGGATTACAGACATGCACCATTATGCCTGGTGACAGTGAACTCTACACATACTTAAAAGCTATAAAAGTCCCATCTCACGTTGTCATATGTCACTGCATTTTCTCCTTAGTCAAACTGTACACTCAGGAAGGAAAAAAAATTGTTTTAGTCAGATTTTTAGCTGCTGAGACTGAAAGACCCATCCAGAAGAGGGTCTTTCAACTGTAGAGGAGGAAAGTTTATTTGAAGGCTCATGGTTTCAAAGGTCTCAGTCCATTGACAACCAGGTCATTCCTCAGAGCTGAAGGTGAAGCTGAACATCATGGTGGAAGAGTATGGCAGAGGGAAGCAGCTCACATGGTGATCAGAAAGGAGTGAGAGACAGACTCTGCTCTCCAGATACAAAAAATATACCCCACAGCTATGTTCCCAATGAACTACTTCCTCCAGCCACACCCCACCTGCCTCCAGCCACCACCCAGTTAATCCCATCAGGGCTCAATTCACTGATTAGGTTAATGCTATAACCCAGTCATTTCTCCTTCAAACCTTATTGCATTGTCTCACATGTGAGCTTTTGGGGGACATCTCACATCCAAACCATAACAAGAATTCTCTTTTTCTGGTTTCCCCTAGGAAGTTTAGTACAGATTTGGGCACAAAACAGATTTAGCAAGATTTGCTAATGATTTCAGACCAGCTGAACTTTGGTACTGGTTTATCAACTGTCCTTTGATTTTTAGGAATCTAGCTGAAAACCTGCCAAAGATTTGAACACAACAGCCTTGCCCTCCCTGGCCTGGGCAGAATGATGGCAACACTAATTCTGATGCCTGATTTAGCTTTAGGTTCATGCCAATAAGAGGACCTTAATCTCCTTGGAGAGCTAGGAAAGGTTTACCAAAGAGAAAAATGTATTATTGGAGGCACCAAAGTACACTGAGTAACAAATGTTTCTTTCATGATGATTTTTACATGGCCACGATGATCGTCCAGTTCATTGTGAAAATGCATAAATGAAATAAAAAGAACAAACAGTTTCCTGGTGGCTGTTTCCTACCTTATGCCTAAATAATCACCAAGCTAATAGCAGCCCTCTGTCTCTGCCTTTGTTTTATGGTTTCCATCTGCATCAAGTATTCTCATTCCGGGATCCCTGTAAACCTCTAACTGAACAACAGTGGAGGAAGTGAAGGGCTCCAGCTCTGGGTTCTTGGTTGGCTGTGACTGGGCCTGGTTACCCTGGCGTAGTGTGCTGACAGCCTCATCAGAATTAATTACTCAGGGGAAGTACCATGGCTTCCATCTGGCAGGAATGCCTAACTTCCATTCATGGTCCATCCAGGCAAATCTCAGGCAGAAGGACCTTGGGTTTGAGGGACAGCTAGTGAACCTGTTTACTAAACTCACAGGGGCTTTGGCATGGCCCCCACTCAGGGACCAGGCAAATGCCAGCACCAGCACTGCCACTGCTACTACCTCAAGGAACAGCCTTCCCTGGCCTCAGGATGCACAGGGGGAGTCAGAAACTCATTCAGCTTGGGGACAGATGTCTTGTTGGAAACACACCTACACGTCTACCTCGAATCCTCTTTTAAATACAAACAAGTAGAACTATTTCTGGAATCACCCTCCCTTCCTGGGAAAGACTCCCAAATCTGCATTAGGCAGGGAATAGTCCACCTGGATGGTCTGAAGTTGGCTGAGTGATCTTCAGTATGTTATAAAACACAAATCACATGCAGATATCTTAAAATATTAAAAATCCCAAGGCTTCTCCTCTAGGACCTGTTTAAAAGATATATTCCCCCTTTCATTTAGCTGCCTAAACAACCTCTCAGTACACACTGTACTCAGTGGTGACTCAGGGGCCCTGAGTTACCAGCCGCTGAAAACAAAGATTAAAGACCATTAGTTGGTATTGGATGGCTAAAGTCAGAGGGTGTTAAGCAACCTGGGCAAGAAGTTCAACTTTGCTCATGCTGAGCAAGAAATAACTTTAGCCACTGCAAGGTACAGAAATGTAAACCAAATGGAGGAAAAGGAAGAAAAAAAAAAAAGAAAGGGAAGAAAATAGAATCTTCTTTAATTTTAGGAAATCAGGTATAGAAGAGCCTGAGAAAACATGCAGAAAGGCTGGGTGGGTTCCTTCGCAAGTTCATTCATAGAGAACCAGAAGAAACCCATTGCCCAGAAGATGGACAGATTCAATAATTTTAAGCTCTTGAGGCACTGGTCCACATCTTGGTGAACAGACACACTACCAAAAAAGGGCCAGGAATTAAACTTCCTGAATGTCCATACAATGTAAAGCTGCCAATAACTAAAAGAAGATCTGATTTTTCTCAAAGATTTTACCTTACACAGTAGTTACCTATCCATTACATGTACTTTTAAAGGCCATTGAGGAGTCATTTTTCCTCCCAAACATTTATTTTCCCTTAGTCTGTTCTAAGACAAAAAAATCATTAGACCCATTTTGCAGATCTGTAAATATCTTAAAGAGATGGAACCTCTGGGTGCTGTCATGCAACCACAGCACTCCGAGGGTCAGGAGAAGGCTGCTGACATGCTGGTGTCTCACCCGAGTGCTGATGTCTCTCCAAGTGAAACAACTGCCTGGAGACAATCCGTGGCTGAGCCTCAAGTTATTTTCACTAGAGAAAGGCAAAGTCAACTCTGTTTTTCTTGACTTTTATACAGCTGTAGCCTGAGAGTCCAGCTGTTCTGGTCATGGCCTCACATTCTTTCTACAAAGGCTCTAGCTGACAAGATTTATAGGATGGTCTGAAGAAGCATGCTAAGCAATGCTGGATAAATTCACAGGGGAGAACTTTCTGGATCTAGTGGAATAGTTTCTGTGGGGGATTGGACAAC
Source organism: Spermophilus citellus (assembly GCF_964194105.1). NCBI lineage: Eukaryota > Metazoa > Chordata > Mammalia > Rodentia > Sciuridae > Spermophilus > Spermophilus citellus. The sequence continues at coordinate 187,809,407 of NC_138182.1, forward strand.
CAGTCCCCACACTGCCTGTCTTGGCTGTAGTGCCTAATGCTCAAGATGAAGCCAAAAAAAAAAAAAAAAAAAAGGATCTTTCATAGTCTCTGGTGAAAGATCATAGTTATACTAAGGTTTGAGGATATGAAGACCCAAAGGCCAACTAGGGGCTTTTCCTTTTTGGAAGCGGGCACAGAGGTAGCACTGAACATTTCCAACAGAGTCAGGGGAAGGGAAACTGACACAACATGAATGAAACATACTTGGTTACTGATCTACAGAGCTACTACAGTCCCTGGATATTTATGAAATTAAGCAAATCTCATGCCCAGCAGCCAGCACAGGCAATAGCCATCACCAAAGCCATCTCAGCAGGACAGTAAATCAAGTTCACCAAGGCCAAGAAGCAGTATGTTAAGAATAGTGACTCCCCTTTGAGATGATGATACTTTAAAAAAATCCAACAAACCAGCCAACCTCCAAGTTTAGGGAAAAGGTTTAAATCATGTTCATGGGACTATGGCCCAAAGTCAGGTGGAACCAGAGAGTAAATTCTGGCACAATGGCTGACTGGGGCCCTTGTGTAGAAGTGGGTGGACGTCATACTTACAGTGAGTTGGGCCGGGTGGGCTTGACCACATCCAGGTCTGGGTCACTGGAGTTCATGTTGGGCTGTAGGCTGCTGCTGGAATTAAGGACGCTGTTTGCATTTGATGAGACAGATTCCAAACTGGAGTTGATCATGCTGTTCCTTTGTTCCTCTGCAGGGAAAAATGCCACAAGCCCCATGTTAATATTGTATAGGGACAGTCTATTTCTACATAAAACAAAAACTGAGATTCTTGAAGCTTAGAAAAAAGACATAGGAACAGGCTAAAATAAGAGTGAGAAGGAAAAAGTCAAAAGGAAATGGATGACATGAAACTTTGGAGCAAAATCCCTTCCTCATCTTAACAGGATATACCTTTAATATGAGCTAGGCTTTTTCTGTAAGAGTGGTCTTGCCATGGCACCTGAAACTGTGTCTTTTTTTGACTAGTGGGCCCCTTGCATCCAAATAGATGCCCTTGGCTTCCATGACACTTGCCTTTCATCTCACACTCTGGCCTTTACTATTAAACAGGCCATGTCCTACCTGCATTTTATAGTACCTCACTATAGAATATCTACTATTTGGCTACCAATTTCCTTATGACTCAGCCGGTCTAAATTCCTGACCCCACCCCAGACACATCCTTCTGGGTTGCCTCCAGCTTCACATATTTGATGTTTAACTGCAAGTTAATTCTTCTATATACAGGGCTATAAGAGGCTGTACTGTAGTCTGCCTACAACCAACAAAAACCCCAGTCCATGGTCCAAGCAGTCACACTCATGCTTGGAGAATGGGACCAACCCAGGAGAGAGGAAACCTGAACTCTCTTCAAGAACCCATCCCTGGTGGTTGTGTGGCCTCAGGCAATTTCCATTTGATTCAGATTCTTGATTAATGAATCTACAAAATGGGGAGAACAAGAACTGCCTTGCACAGCTCAGGGAGCTGTCACGAGGATCAAGTGGGATCATATGCAGGAATGTGTTCTGTAAACTTTAGAATACTGCTCAAAGAAAAGAACTTTCTGTTTCTTCTCATCTTTAAAAACTTGGAACCATGCATTGAAAAAAACATTTTGTAGCTGATGTAGCTAAATGACACAGGCACCATGGGTGTAGCAAAATACAGATTTGGAATGTCATTCTCATCCTGCAGTCATTACAGATATACCATATGAAATCAACAGATGTTTCTGGCAATTATTTCACTTGTCAAGAAATAAATGTAGGGCTGGGGATATGGCTCAGGCGGTAGCGCACTCGCCTGGCATGTGTGCGGCCCGGGTTCGATCCTCAGCACCACACACCAACAAAGATGTTGTGTCCGCCGAGAACTAAAAAATAAATATTAAAAATTCTCTCTCACACTCTCTCTCCTCTCTCACACTCTCCTCTCTCACTCTCTCTTTAAAAAAAAACTAATTAAAAAAAAAAAGAAAGAAATGTAGGGGGCTGGGGTTGTGGCTCAGTGGTAGAGCACTTGCTTAGCATGTGTGAGGCACTGGATTCAAGCCTCAGCACCAAATAAAAAATAAATTAATTAAAGTTATTATTTCATCTACAATTAATTTTTTTTTAAAGGAAGAAATGTGGACAAATTCTTAATTCTTACTGGGCCTTTCTGACATGAGTTAGATGTATACCATAACCCTAAAAGGACAGACAGGAATCACTCACATGGCAACTGACAGGTCAACATTGGAACTTGAATCTCTTTAAGCAATAAAGGGGGTAATGTCAGAAGAAATGCTTTCTCCTTTGCAACAGTCATGTCATGTCTGTAAAAACAAATTATGCTTATGTAATGATGTTAGAGTAGTCTTCACAAATCTCTCTCTTCTCTCTCTCTGCCCCCCCCCCGCCCCCACCAATATCCCTAGTATCTTGGCAAATTCTAAAAGCCCCAAAGAACAGACCAAAGATCCATGAGGTTACTGGGAGGTTCCTGAACTCTTAAGCAGATGTTGATGAAAGTAGATTATTCAAGTGATTATTGAGATTTAGAATTATTCATAATTTAAGGGCTTAACTTTCAAACAGAAACAATCCAAAAGCAAGAGAAACCGTAAGTTAACATTGAGCAGGAAGGTTAATAGGGCCTATAAACAGGAACTTGCTACTAGGAAGAGAAACAACTCTCAAATTACATAATTAGGGGATCATTGAGAAAATGGATACACCACCTACCAGTATGAATCAGTATAAATAAAGTAAAACTTTCCTTGCACAAAATACTTATTTTCAAGATTCCTGAAGAGTGAGAAGAGCTCAAGACCACCATGTAAAGAAGGGGAATGAAGATGACATTTCTGTGACCTTCAACTGTAGACTTTTTCTGCTTCATACACCAGGAGAGGTGAATATTTTATTAATTTTAGTTTAAGAAGTGTGAGGGGCCAAGTTTGCATGACACATTGTTTGAATTTTTAGGAAAAAGAAGAGAATAAGTATAGCTCAAGTCTCTCTTGTGATTATATTCACTTTGTTCGTGAGAGGGTTATGATCCTACAAATCAAAAATAATATCATGCTAAAGTTATATTATTATTATTTTGGCAGTACTAGATATGGAAACCAGAGGCACCTTACCACTGAGCTACATTTCCAGATCCCCCACCTTTTTTTCCTAATTTTTAATTTTTTTTTAGTTGTATATCGACATAATACCTTTATTTTATTTTTTATGTGGTGCTGAGGATTGAACCCAGTACCTCACATTTGCAAGACTAGCACTCTACCACTGAGCCACAAGCCAAGCCCACCCAGCCTTTTTTTGAGACAGGGTCTCACTAAGTTGCAAAGGCTGGCCTCAAACCTGTGATCCTTCTGCATCAGTCTCTCAATCAAGTTGTTGGGTTTAGAGTCCTGCACCACCATGCCTAGCCTTGATATTATGTTTTTTTAAAAAAATGTTATCAGGTCATTTCTCCCCTCCCTATTATTCATTACAAAAAAGGAATGTCTGAGATGAAAACTTCCTCAAGTTTCATTTATTCAATGAATATTTATTGAGAACCTGTTGCATATCAAATAGGGTCCCCAGACAATAGATTTATACCATAGTTTTTAAAATTTTGTTTAGACTGATATGTATTTATCAACTTGTACAAATTTGTCTATGTCTACCTTCCTCAGTAAACTGACTATAAGCAACTTAACACAAAGCTTTAAAACCAAAATTGAAAACAACATTATATAAAGGTGTTTTGCTTTCTAGAATATCAGAATCCTGATTTTCATAAGATATAATTCTAAAAACTGGATTTAGATAAGAGCTTTTAAGAACATGTCTATTGTGACAGTATTGCAGACTGGTGTCTCATGAGCTAGTAGGGAAGTCTCCAGCAAACAGAGCACAGTATTTATCTGAAATAAACCTGCTAAAGAAAGAAGATAGAGTGGAGAATAAGAACTTGACCCATTATGGACTAGAAAAGTCAACAAAATAAAACAACTAATTCAACTTGAAGGTTTCTAGTATTTCATTTACTGGAGGATATAGGCATTCTTTTCTTAAAAAAATGAATTCTTTTTGAGGTTCTAGTTTGATATGTATGTGTGTATGTATACAGATAGATAGAGACAGGGCTCTTTCACAGTTGTATAACCTATAACATAACAAAACAATAAAGGCAAAATATCATGGAAAGGAGTTATTTGGTCAAGAAGAAAACACAAAAACTGCATCATAAAATTCCAGGGCTTTGCAGTCAAGACTGTCAAATATACATCCTAAGGGGCAGACCCTTTATTGGCATTCCTTGGACCATGTAACAAGGAAATCCAGAAATCCAGGACAACTATAGTGTTTTAGAGATAAGCCTCATTATCTGTGGTCTCATTATAACTTTCAGATAGGAGATCTGAGCAGAAATACTGAAAACCTGTCTGAGGGTGAGTAGGAAGTAAGGTTTATTCCAGGGGAGTAGAGAGTAAAATCAAAAGCAAACAAAATGCTTCAGTGGTTATGGCAAATGATATCAAGACAAATTCTAATCTGGAATAAAATAAGGAATAAAGATAAAATGATTCAGTAATGTCCCTCAAAATAGGAGTTTTTTGTTTTTTTTTTTTTTTCTGTCTTGCAAGTAAATGAGTACCTGCTCCTAACAGAAATGCACAGGAAGAGGCAGCCTAGAAGACATCTTTTTAAATAAAAATGAACTGAATCCTTCAAATAATGGAGCTGGACTTCCTTAAGTCACTGATGATTCAGTCCAACTCTGGTATCCTCAATCAGAAGGTATACAGAGGATTGATGGCAATTATGTTGTTGGAGGAAAAAAATTATAGGATGGTGGACTTCAAAGGAAAAACAACAACCAGTTATGAGTCAAATCAACAAGATCATAAGGAATCATTTAAATGACAAAAGGAGAAAGAATGCCCACAACTTAGGAATGCTCCTGAAGGTCCCGTCAGTAAGAATGTTTGCCTTTCTCAAAAGTGTTGGTCCACAAGAATATTTTTTTTGTATTAGTTTCAGAAAAATAAGAGCCCCAGAAACAAGGAAATAATGAAACAAAGCCCCAAACAATATGTGTCAGTAACGTTCCTTTCATGCACATATATTATATGGACTGACAAACTGGATGTAAGCTTGGTCCATAAGGAGGCCTGCTATTCAAGGGCAGGCATGTGCTGTTTGGCCACACAGCATCCATTCAAGTGACTGTGAGGTCATGGTTCACTATGTACTCCTGGTGCCTAGTCCATGTACCACATATACCAAAGCTCCATGAATGGTGATGAGATATATAACGTGTGTAAAGGTATAATCTGCCATCACACTTTATTCTGCTGGAACAGAGGTTTGTGTGATTAAATTTTTCAGGTACATCAGTCAGGGACAACTGATGTCCTTAAAACCAATGTACTGCTGACAGTGGGCAGCTTTTTCGATTTTTGTACAAATCAGGAGTGGAAAACCATGGGTATGCAACCAAATCACTGCAACTAAAAAAGGAAAGCTACAGAATAATTTTGGTGATATTGTACTTGTTCTGGGGGTTGCCATGGAAATCTGGAAGCTAAGCTACTTCACTTTCCATATTTACCAAGTGACTCCTGCTCACTCTAATGGCAACCCCATCACATACGGGAGGCAGGATCTGTGTTTATCACAGAACCCACAGACGACGCCAGGAAAGCACATACAGAGCCAAGTCAAACTCACGCATCTTGGCAGGCCTGAACACGTCTGGCCCACTGAATACGCAGAACTGGAGGGTAAATATGAAACACAGATCTTTGACGTCACTTTGGGGGAGGTTTCCCATTATGCGTGGAAGTCTGTAGGAATTCAGGCTAACATATCAGCTTTCCATGATGACAGAGTCTTGAGGTCAAAAGGAGGGAAAAAGGACTATGCTTTCTAAGTAGCTCCTGATGCCTCACAAAACCAAAAGGAAGGAACTCTTCCTACATAATCAAATGAGGAGGGAGTTACCAGGCAGAAGGAAGTTTTGCAAAGAATCAGAGTTCTATACACACACACACACACAAAAAAAAAAAAAAAAAAGAAAGAAAGAAAGAAAGAAAGAAAGAAAGGCACAGGCAAAATACCTAGAGGCTTTCTCGTGCTATGGCTGGGAGAGGTGTACTTTCTCTTGCTTGTTAAAGTTTTGCAATGAAGTCTGTAATGTATCATCTTGACAAGATAGGATGATAATAGCATGGCAGCTTAATGAATTTTGCAATAAAAAATGATGAGTGCACAGCAATTTCTCAGTTTACCATCTCTGGGAAACACCCAAGTACATGGGAAGCTTAGAAGCTGACTTTCTGAGGCAGTTTTTTTTTTTCCCTCCTATAGTTTTTGCTCTTGATAGTAGTGGGCATGCCAAGCCACAATAAAATCTGAGGTGGTCTGATTTCATGCTGACTCAGTCTCAGTCTCTATGATAAAAAATAATCTTAAAAAGCAATTTGGGTGATATGTTTGGGCATACAAAAACAGTTCAGGCAATGTTTTTAAAAAAATGTTAAAAAAAAAAAAGCTTGGGCAATGATGGATTCAACAATTTAATGGTAAGTGAAAAAATATGGCCAGTTACATTGTTTTGAGCATACACACAGTACCTGATGTTAACACTTTTAACAGTTTGTCTTCAGTACAACATTTTGTCTCTGGTTTTGGTGCTGTGTGGACTGATGAATTCTTGCCCCATTGCACTCATAAGAACCTTTTTCTTTGCAAAGGGGAAAAATGCCAATAAAACTGGATTTCATGAGAGAATGGGAAAAGCACTGTGGCTGGCCTGGGATTGAACTGGTTCACAGGAATGAGACGTGGAGGTACAATGGGAGGCCTGACCACGAACCACCACCATTTCAGAAAAACCACAAGGTAAAAGTGAGCCTTAATGGCTGAGCAGGGAGTTGAATGATCAGTTGGACCATTGGACCGACACTCCACAACTCAAAACTTGGCCCTCTTTTCTTACTCGAGAACTTACTTTAAGTAGAGCTGCTTGCCCTTCAACTTAGGAGTGCCTGGTGTCTGAGGGAACCCATCTAGACTGCTTACTCTGCTCCTCTCTGGAAGAAACTATGTATTTATTTATTTTTATATCATGACTCATTGCAAAATAGCTTGAGATAGTAAATGGAAGGTACAATTAGGGAGTTTTGTTTTTAATAACTTAAAAAGAAGTCAATACATAATAAATACACATTCTTCTTCAATTTAGAAAATACAGAAAAGCATACACATAAACAAATACCCTGTATGAGCTGCCCTCCAGCTATATTTATTTTGGCATATAAATGTCCAGCTGTTCTGCTCTATGTAGGAATACTGACATGCACACACATACACAAACTTTTTTCTTTTAAGAAACAAGGATCAGCCAGGCGTGGTGGCACACACCTGCAATCCCAGCGGCTTAGGAGGCTGAGGCAGGAGCATCGCGACTTCAAAGCCAGCCTCAGCAACAGCAAGGTGCTAAGCAACTCAGTGAGAACCTGTCTCTAAATAAAATACAAAATGGGGCTGTGGATGTGGCTCAGTGGTTGAGTGCCCTTGAGTTCAATTCCTCTCCCACCTCCCACCCTCCCCCCAAAAGAAGGATCATATCACACACAGGGAAAAAGGACATAATGCTGCCTTATGTGCTTCATTCATTTAGTGCTGATGCTCAAGATGTGAATCTTATTTAACTTATTTACTTTCTTACTGTGGTTCTGGAGGTTGAACCCAGGACTCCAAGAATGTAACCACTGAGCTACGTGCCCAGGCCCTTCATGTGTTTTTTTCCACATAATGATCTACATTGAACTTTTTTCTTTCCATTAGTGTTCCACACATCATTTTTAATAGCTACATCAACTATGTGGTTTTCAATCACACACATAACCACACATAATTAAGCCAACAGCCACATTATACCTTCTGTAGCCCGTGTGACAATAGGAACCCATATGGACAAACATACTATCTGCCAAAGCAAACGGGTGTGTCCAGAACACTCAGGATCTCCAGAGGCAACCTGAGAAATGGCACATGCTACAGCTTTGACTGCTCAGAGAAAGGCATAATGTAAGCCTTTGAGTAATATGAATTCCCATTTTCAACAAGGAAGACACACATGAGAAGTATGTAAGCTGAATTCTCCATCTCTCACTAGGCCTGTCTGGGAGAGGGTCCAGGATGCATTAACTGAACTAAAAGAATTAATCAGAGCTATAATCCCAGCAGCTAGTTAACATGATCCATGTGAAACAATGGCCAGGAATCCGCTGCCACCTCCCCCACAACACTGTACAACATATCATAGGCTGCTGATGTAGTTGTACTCAAACATCAAATGCACTCTCTCTGGAACCAGAACAACTCAGCATCTCCCTCACTGTGGGCCTCTCCCTTGGAATCTGTAGGCTCCAGAAAGGGATTATTTCCTTAGTCAACTATAAGGTAAAACTATAGCCTGATGAAAATCATCGTAACTGTAGCTAGCTAACAGTTATTAGGTGCGTATTATGTTCTAGGCTGAGTGTCAAGTACTTTATATGCTCTGCTTCACTTAATAATAATTACCCTCTAGGGCAGCTATTATTAGTGATCTATTTTAGAGATGAGAAAATGGAGGCTCAGAAAAGTAATGTCTTCCAGGTCTCAGAGCTGGTAGGTGATGGAGACAACAATTAAAAAAAAACAAACAAAAACAAAAAAACAAAACAAAACAAAACAAAAAAAAAACACCTCAGCATGACTATAGGGCCTCTGTTTTCAACCACCATGCCAGCTGCTTCAAAGCCCTGAGGGGAGTCAGAGATGATCTGGTAATGAATAACAGAATACAAGCAAACTTCACTGTCCCCACCTTGCTAAGCCAACTACAGTTAGCACTGGCACCACCAGGGTGCTTTTAAAAATACAGATGCCTGAGCTCTAGCCAAGATCTCCTAACTCAGAAGAGATGAAGCATCTATATTTTTAATAAGCTCCCTACAATCTAATGCACACTTAAATCCAAGAATCACCATTCCAAGTAACTCATTTCAACCTCTTGTGTACATCCTAAAAATCTGGAACAAACTCAGTCACAAATGTCACGCTGTAACCTTTTGGAAGAAATCAAAAGGTACAACACCTTGTTGCTGGTTCATCCAATCTCTCTGGTCTACCTTCTACAGTCGTCCTTAAAAAGTGCAGCTTGGATGTCAGTACCTTTCACCTACATATACCAGTCCCATTTCTGCTAGATGATATATTTGTGTGGAAACTTGGAGATTAAATAGTAATCTCCTTTGCTACCATCCGTCTGGCAGCACAGTTGAAAAACCACGTTCCATCTGTTCGGAGGTGATCGCAAATGAGAGTGTCTTGGCCCAGGATATTAAAATCCACTACTGAATGCATCGTACTCTTTGCAGAGTCAGTGCTAGATTTGGAGGGGAGATGGTCATGTGGCAGCAGTCTGCCAGTTTGCATATTAAGGAACCCATTTAATATGGTTTAACTTCCCCCATGGTAGCTCTGGAAGCAGGGACAGATGGTTTTTATTGCTTCTGTAACTCAGCCTAGCAAGGTTTTTTACTTCTGTGCCTCAAGAACTGACAGAGGTACCCTTTTGGAGATAACATAAGATCCAGTGATGGGACTGTTCCTGGGTAACAAATTCCTCCACTACCATTGTATGGTTGTATGACCACTTACCTTCTCTAGCCTTAGTTTACTTGTCTATAAAGTATCAATGAGAACTTACCTAATGGGATTATCAAAATGGGATAAGAAGAGATCATGATGGGCTTTAGGAGGCATTTGGCACATCAGATGAGCTATAATTATTTTTACTTTTATTGTTATTGAATGAGGCTCAAACCTAATTGGACCTCAGGGTCCTTTATCAAATGTGCCCATTTACCCTTCTATAATAGCCCCTAGGTACTAACAGGCTGATCCCCAACTTTATGAGAGTTTAACCTCCAGGTTCCTGAGTACAACTGGAACTATCTTCCTTTGGAAGAAGGTTGGGTTTGAAGACTTGGTCACAATAGCCCACCTTCACAGAGCCACATCACCTATGGAATTGTCCCATACATTCAAACTGGAAATCTGAATAATGGCTGGCTAATGGTATACCTTTGAGGTAGGCTGGATAGAATTCTACTACTTCATTGCTAGTGATCTTGAGTACATTATTTATAAATATAAATAACTATAAATCCTATCATAATAAATAAAATATAAATTGTATTTTCTTCCAACTAGAAAATATGGACATTTACCTGTGAAACAATTTTAAAGTTTAAATGATGGTGCTATATGCAGTGCCCAGAGTAAGAAACCACTTGACAAGTTATAGAGTCAGATACATTAAACATACAGAAACAGAAAACAATTATTAGGAGAAAATGTCTTCCAAGTTCATTTGGGGAAATTATTTTTCCACAGTCCTCTCCTCATTTTAGAGACAGCTACCCACTGCTATTTACAGAAAGGACTCTCCCCCATGCTCCTTCTGTTATACACTACAGACTTCCTTTTTGTCCTTTGGGTCAGAAATGGACCCTCATTTTCTTTGGTATTTTTCTCAGAATCCTTTAAAGAAAACATTTCTTGATCAACTACAGACAACTCTGATATCTAGTCCCTCATCACTAAAACATTCAGTGGTTTCCTGATGATTTTCATGTTTTGCTATGATGTTTTCTAAACCGTGCCATTTCCCACCATTCCTTTTCTCTTTTCCGAAGTTCATCTCACAGGTACTCCCATTTCATTTCTAGCCCCATTTCTACCACACACCGCCTATGCCATGAGGAGTCACATGCTTTGTAACTGACCTAAATCTCTACCCAGCACAGAGCAGGAGAAACCATCTGGCTCCTCATTCTGGAAAGAGACCATTGTCATTTTAAAGACAGCTTTACCTTTCGGGAAAAGGAAAAAGCCATCTGAGAAGACTCCACCCTCATTCCCATAGGACAAAGAGGAAGAGTCATGGCAGGTGTCTGGGCACACGACTGGTCTACCGACGTGGAAGGAAAAACTCCTCTGGGAAACAAGGACACCTCTGTGAGCATCAGCTATTAAACCAAAGCTTCTGTGAGTCTGAAGACAGAGGACAGCTTCTATCAAACTCCCAAGGTGACTTTCAGGAGTGTCCTTTATGGGAAAGAGAAGGTAAATGACAATCTGAGGTGACAAGTGTTGGCACAGACTCAACTCAGAGAAAAGAATGGGCTGCAACTTGTGCACAGAGCAGGCCACTGTGGAGAGGTGGGGGAAGCTACAATGAAGATGAACAGCTGGGACTTCTCCAAGAAAGGCACCTAAGTGGGCTACTCCAGAAGCCTCCATGCCGTTAAGCATCTCAATTGGAGACTGCAGAGGGGGCCAACGAATACAGAGAGCATAAGAAACTCCAATACTTCAGTGGTTCAGTGAGGAGAAAAAGGAGCATGGACTCAATATCAGATATCAGGCAGACACATGTAAGAGGAAGTGAGCTTTGGAACAGTCTGGGATGGCGAGTCTGAAGGGAGAGAAGAGGTACGTGTGCATGTACTCATGCCTTTGTGTGAATGTGTGTCCACACAGCACAGTCGCTCCGACAGGGTATTTGCTCTGTGGCAACAACATGAAGAAAGGTAAGGTCACATTAAATCTGCACAGGTGTCACAACAAACCCCACATGTACAACATAATACTGACATGAATAGTGAGTGTCCACAGCTACGTACAGAGCTTCTGACAATATCAGACCCGACTGTAGTCAAGTGCACAAAAGAAACTTGAGTTTGATTTAAATTAAGAGGATAGATTGAAGACAGTCAAAATTAAGGTCTAGAACTGTGAATTTCAAACTAGGGGACCCATTCCACAGGGGGTACACTAGCTAATTCTAAGGTGGGATGTGGATGAACATTTTTTTCCTTAATGGCTACATTTTATTTTAATGAACAGTAGAAAATAATACAGTGAGACCATTAAATTAATATTTTTAGAGATTTTTACATATTGAGATTAGGCCACATAAAGAAATGCATTGCTTTAAAAATCATTTTAAAGTACCTGGAACAAATAGTAATCATGAGTTATGTGATCGTGGCCCTAATAGTGAACAGAGATTTATGTCAATGATTGAAGTTTGGGAAGCACTGAGCTTGGTGTGTAAAGAAGCCTTAAAGTGAAGAACATCATTCTGTAGGAACATGCATTTTTTCCTAAAAATTACTTGCATAATCTTCACCTGTACTTTAAAGAGTGCTTTCTTTAAAAAAAATATTTATTTTTTTCAGTTGTAGTTGGATACAGTATCAATATTGTATTTTTATGTGGTGCTGAGGATTGAAACCAGGGCCTTGCAAGTGCTAGGCGAGTGCTCTACTGCTGAGCCACAACCTCAACCCTTCCAAAGAGTACTTTTAATAAAGTTCTCTGCCTTTGTCAACAGACTAGACAAAAGGAAGGTGAAGGGTGTGGAAACTTTTCAGTGCCCATCTCCTGCTGTTCTGACAGTGATGAGGGCATTGCCACCTGGGAGGTGTGAGCCCATAACACCGCAGCTCAGGCCCGTCTTCCCTGTGCATGGACTCTCCCTCCTTTGCTACAATTTTCACCACATCAGCCTGGATATCACTCCAGTTTCCTAGAGAAAAAGGTTGTTCAAAATAAACTCTAAAACACACAAATGCATTTATACTTATATATACTTTCTCATATGTATATACATTCACAGACTTTTCAATTAAAAAAAAAACTTTTTTTCTCTAAGAAAGACGGGAAGCAATGTTACCACCAACATCTGAGAACGTGGAGAATGCAGCCCGTTTCTGGGATGTGCTTCCTCGTGTTGGGAGGAAAGCTCTGTCATTTTCCTGTCTCCCATCAGCACTCCCGGACACAGCAGCTTGTTCTGGGGCTTAGGCAGGTCTGCTTTCACACATCCTCAACTTTCATCCTCTGCCTTATATGATAAAATTAATCTTGGACAAAGATCTAATTGATTTTCTCCTCATCTCTGTCCTTCCCGACATGCTCCAGAGTGTGCTTTAAGACCCGTTCCAAGGCTGCTTCTGTGCCAGTGTGACCACAAACCCAGCACTATCTTAAGCTTAGGGGAATTGACCAACACTGCCTGGCTTACTCCAATCTTTGCTGTATGTTGTTTTGTAGGAAACCTTAGGTGACCGTGGCTCTCCTGGAAACTTGAGAGGCACCGTACCTTGTAGCCTAATGCCTGGATTTTTTAGTACCTGGAGGTGAGATCAGTCCTGTTCCACATTCTTCTTGTTATACACAGAGGGGCTAAGGCTATGTGCATACCGTGGAAAGAATGAACCCAGACAGATGCTTAAGAGGAATGTGGGCTACTGTTAGGAGGGAAGCTAGTGCCAGGATGGGGTCAAAGTCATCAGAGTGTACATATCCACTGACCTAGAAATGCTTTTAGGAATTTATCTTAAGGGAATGATCATGAATATAAGCAGATTTACATAAAAGAATGATAATAGTAGCTTTACTTATAAAAAGCAAAATATTTGCAAGAACCCAAATGGTACTAAACATCAGGATGCAAGCTTCTTGTGGGATACCATGACATCCTGAAATGCAGTGAGGGTAGGAGGCAGGGAAGATGTGCATTCTGGACTTAAGATAAGGAAGGCTGTAACTTTTGAAATACAGGGATTAAACAAAAAACCACCCCCCCCAAAAAAAAACCAACCTTTTTTATGACAAAGAAAATGACAGATGTCAATCCAGATATGGAACCTTTCCTCTTCAAGGCAAAGCAGTCACTGTCCTCTTTGTGCTTTTGCTGAACCTCACACAGATCAGCAGCAATAATTATAACAATAATACCACCAGGCCAGCACAGACTCTGCACCTGACATTGTTTGAAGCACTTTCATCTGCACAATGGCCCTATGATTCCCAGCAGAGCTGGAGGCCTCTACTCCTGTAGTACCCCACACGGCTCTCCTACTGCAACAGCTGAGATGAGACTGTCTCTGTTAGGGCCCGGTACCTGATCACCACCAAGAATGTAGAAACCCTGAGAAACCATTATTCCTCTTTTCCAGAAGTGAAGATAGAGACTCAGATGTTACCTGACCTGTCAGGTCACACAGAGCTTAGGGTGGCAGCAGAGGTAGAACTCCCATCGGGGCCACCGGGGGTCAAAGCAGGTCAAGCTTACCTCCAGGACATTCTACTGCCTCCCCTGATGCACATTTCTCTATGCTGACTTACCACTGTGTGCTCACTGGGCTATTTCCCTTATTCTGTTTTGAGCTGCTTAAAGACAAGGCCCCATTTTTTACATGACGCCTGTGGCAGGCATCACATAAACGACAGCTGCATGTACGAACCAGCCTTGGTATCTGCGTGTGATTAAACAATAACTAATAATGGTAGCAGCCATTCTCAGTTAATGATCCTTGCCCTGCTCCAGGCCTTGGGCCAGATGTTGAAATGCCTAATTCCACTTAATCCTACTTCTCTAAGGGGGCATTTTCATCCCTGTTATACAGGTGAGCAAACTGAGCCTGAGAGAGGTAAAAGGCTTGCCCTCGTGGAGATGCTGGCACAAGAACCAGTGCCTCCCTGCAGAGCTGGAGGCCTGCTCCCCCTCATTGCAAAAGTCTCTTAGTACAGAAGCTGAAGGAAGATAGGGCAGTGTAAGGACTAATACCTGATCCCTACAAAGAACTCAAAAATCCTGGAAGGAAAAAACAATTTGATACATTTGTGGTAATAACACTGTGCTATCTGGAACAAGGAGGACTTATTCTCTAATTAATTCATTAAAAAGGTCCATGTATTTTAAAATGCCAACTCTACACCAGGTACAGAGTAGAGAAAGGGCAAGAAGAACCAGGTCCCGCCCTCACAGAGGCACATTCTAGTATTCCACATGACTCCCTCTAATGAACATTCAATTACAAACTGAGAAAAGAAAAGGAAATCAATTCTATGGGAGCTGCTAAAACTAAAGGGGCCAAAGAGGCCACAGCTGACCTCCTACTGTGTAGCAGGGAAAAGAAACTCAGGTGTTAGTCCACAGACCTGGAAAGAGAATCCTCAACAGCACCCCTTGCCTTTCATTCTTGGCAGTACTGCTTCCTGTCCTACCAGGGTTACTCAACAAATAGGACTTGATGGGCATGATGAAGCCCAGTCTTCAAGCACCCAAAAGGCCAGCAGCATACAGAGAGACCAGAGGTGTCCATTCCGAGCAGTGGAAGGCAGCATGGGATGTCCCTGAACACCACACTGTTCTAGAGCAGCAGGGACTCACGTTTCTCTGTCGATTGCATGGCATGGAAGAGTGTCAGGGGTCTCTCGCTGCAGGATGGGGGCTTGGAGTCACCACTCTTCTTCCTAGACAGATGCAGCTGGGCATTGGCGAGTGGCACATCAGGTAGGGTGTTAAATATCTGCAAAGGAAGTTTCACAAAAAGGTTACACAATTCTGCAGATTAGGAAGAAAGCACAGGTCTGAATTGGTACAACTGAAAGTTTGGTGGTGACTTAGACTCAGCAAGAAAAGATGAGAAAAGATCACAGGCACATGCCCAGGACTCCACTGTGAACAGTTCTAAGAACATCAAACCCTCTCCTTCCAGAACTGGTCCCAGAGTTTGGTAACCGTTCACTTTCACTTCTAACTCCTGCCATACTTTTTATGAATTCTCTTTTTGTTCTCTTCTCAGGGAGAAATAGGAAGCAGCTGAGATAAATATAAGCCACTGTCTGTTAACGGTACTTAAAGCTTTTTTAATCTTTTTCCAGAACCAATTAATCAAAATCCTTTACCTTTTTCCACTGGTTTTATTTCCCAGTTCTTGATAACTGTTTTACAACTTTCTTAGACTGTGAAAACTATATTTAAATAACATTCCAAGAACAACCCAGAGCAGGCTGCCCTCTCCCCTCCTCCTCAACTGCCCTCAATGGGAGCATCCTCTCAGCTCAGCAGCCCTGTTATCCGTGAGGCTGAGCGTCTTTTCCTTGCTTAAAAAATGTGTACGTGTGTATGTGTGTGTGTGTGTGGGGGGGGGTTTGCTTTTTTTTACCCTGGAGGAAAGTGTGTGTGTGTATATATACTAAAGACAATTTGGAAAATGTAGAAAACATTCAAGAAAAAAAAAAACTGAGCTTCTCCCAATTGTACTACTTGGAGGTAATCACAGTCAGCATTTGGGTTTTATTTCTTTATGAGCTTTTTTCTTTGGAAAAAAGTGAGAATAAAATGATAGACAATGAACTTAATTTCTTAAAAAAAAACAAAAAAAGAAAAAAGAAAATGAAGACAAAAATTATCACAACTCTTACCTTTTTTTCTGCAGACAAAAGTATTCTAGAATTTACTAAATATAATAGCCATCACTTACATGGTGCTACCATGACTACAGCAGCCATCACTCACGGCAGGCTCCCTAGCTACCAGTCACTGCACTCTATGCATACACAGCTGGCTTAGTTCTCAGCAACATTCCATATGACAGCTAATGTCCTCAGCATTTCATAAGGAATTGAGGCACAGAGGGATTAAGTTGCTACAACTATAGATATAATTACACATGATAACACAGGGCTTTTTTTCCCCAGATTCCTTTTTAAATTCATATAATAATACTCATTCATCTAATCAGCAAAATTCTTTTGAGTATCTACTTTATACTAGGCACTCTGGGCATAACAGTGAATTAGACAAATATGTTCCCTGTGGTTAGAGACTTTGGTTTCTAGAACTATGATTTAGTAAGTATTTGCCACACCAGGCACTAGGTAAAGTGCTTTGCATGAATTTGCATTCAATACTACACATACTTTTCCATAATGGAGATTATATTCTTTACACAGCTTTGTATCCCACACATTTCATCTAACATTATATTTCAGCATTTCCTTTCATTAAAAAAGAATCTTCAGATTTGATTCTTGATGATTACATAACCTCCTCACTAATTGAGTTGTCCAAATTTATTGATCTATTCAATACCATCTCTTATTCTGAAATAAGTCTCCTTCTGGATTTTTTTTTCTTTATAACAGTCATGAGTCACAAGAGGTGAATGCCCCGGTGCTTCACTTATGGGTGGCCTCAGACACCCCAGAATCTTTCTTTTGTGTGTGCATTTAAAAGCAAGATTCAAAAGCTGATATATAGAAAGCAAAGTCATAAGAATTATAATAATTTCAGCCCAAACAGCTGCTCTCCCTGAGTTGGCAGGTCCTTGGGCTCCAATGATACCAGCCAGCTGGTTAAGTCAGTCTTGCTCCCAAACACAGCTGTCTGAAGGCAGCATTATCCTATCTTCCCTAGGGGACTGAAAATTTGCAGCAAGGCAAACTGAATCACTACACAGAGCTCAGATAAACTGGGGTGAGGGATAAGAAGAGAAGAAGACTTAAAGCAAAAGCAGCAAGATACTCTTGCTTCCAGAGCAGTTGGAACCCCTAATAACAACTTGCCAACACTATACATCTCCATCTCTTTTTGAGTTTCTGCAATGGAAGACAAGGAAAAGACTATGGTTATTGAGCTCTAGGACTACAATCTCTAAGAAGTTTCTCCCCTCTTGACCTTGTTCACCAAACAATGGTGAGCCATGGCTGCTCTTAGGTGACATCCTAACTGTGTACCATTATCACCAGCATTTTAAAATGGCTCCTACACACACCTGTGTGCACCTGCCAATCACTGTGCTAGGTGTTGCATACAACTCATCCCCAAGCTGAGGGTCAGCTCAATATAATAAGAAGAATGACTGTTTCAGTGAGGGATCTCCTGACCTTCCACCCAGTAAGCAAGACAGGGACCAGGGCTGTAGTGGTCATCCATTCTGCTGGTTCTCTCCAGCTAATCTTCATACAGAAGCTGGTGCCCCCAAACCCACCAGAAAGGATTCAACAAATCATGGCATTTCTTGGTACCCTTCTGCCTCTGGCCTCAGGTACAGCACCTTCAGCAATCTCTAGCTAAGAGCATTTGAAAACTAATTCATGTAGGGCATAGTGGCAGATGTCTGTAATCCCAGCAGCCTGGGAGGCTAAGGTAGGAGGATCACAATTTTAATGCCAGCCTTAGCAATTCAGTGAGGCCCTAAGTGAGATCCTGTCTCAAAATAAAAAATTCTTAAAAAGGGTTCACTGCCTGGTACCCCCCCCAAAAAAAAAAGAAACCTGAAAACTGATTCAGACTTAGTGATCTGCCTGGTTCTTGTACCCACCCTCAACTTCTTTACCTCTGGCCTCCAGACTTTGTCTCTCTTTTCCTAATGAGTTACTGTGAATGAGATCTTCACCTAACTACAATGGAAACAAAGATAATGAATATCTTTTAAAATTTCATCTATCAGTGAAGATGGGAGTATTTATACTCTTTCCTAAGAGTCATAGTAAATGTTGGAGAAACAAAGAAGAGTTAAGTTGTAAGAAATCACCATGGATTTTTAGACAGATGCATGAAAAATTGCTTTCAAAACAATATTCCTACAGAGCACAGCAGGAAGAACATGGGGACACATGAGGGAGAATTTCACTCTGCTCAATGGCCA
Source organism: Spermophilus citellus (assembly GCF_964194105.1). Taxonomy (NCBI): domain Eukaryota; kingdom Metazoa; phylum Chordata; class Mammalia; order Rodentia; family Sciuridae; genus Spermophilus; species Spermophilus citellus. The sequence continues at coordinate 187,827,997 of NC_138182.1, forward strand.
CTTTCCTTAAAAGAAAAGTTATTTGAGCATAACAGAATCAGCTCTAGGAGGGAATTTTCACCGTGGGTGAGAGCTACAGTTCCAAAGGCTAGCTCTCTACGTCTTACTGTGAGCCAGGCACAGACTTCTGAGAGTCCATGAGGCTCTTCCAAGGATCAATTGCAATGATGTACAAGTGGGCACACTGTAAAACATAAAGAGCTAGGCTGGGGTTTGTCATCCTCATCATATTACACAGTGTCCAAGGTGCAAGGGCATCTTTGTAAATTAGATCAAGTTAGAACAAGTGACACAAATGTTCAATTAAAGAGTCTGGAAAATTTTTCCCCACATTGCTGCTTCTTGTTTAACTCTAAAACATGAACACAAGCAAGGTGATCTTCTGGCCACCAGCTAGCCAGGCCCAGGGTCTGCCCTGGTGTTAAAAGTCCAAGTTGGAATTCTGAGGAGAATCTGAATTATTCATGTTTTGCTGGTTATTCCAATCCTATTTCATTTAGAAGAGATGATTTCAAGATAATCAAATGAAGTTTTCTTCAGGCTGTCAAGAAGCATCTGTACAAGTGACCTGCTACAGTGGAAGCATGAGCTCATATGATCTATGTGCGATGGATTTATGGAGCTTTACCATTTGGCTAGAACAATCTATTCATTTCACACAGACTTTCCAAATTAACACAAAATGGGAAATTTATTCTGTGCCCCAAGTGTCTTGCTAATACTGACCAATTTACAAACTAATTCTGATTTAGTCAGGAATGCCTTGGAGATGAAAGTAAGGAAGACTCTAAGCCTTCTGGAAGCTACTGGAGAATAAAATTATAAAATAAAAATATAACTCTAGGTAACCCTTCCATGTATCCCCAATTTCAAGCTTCCTATAAGTGGAATTAACATACCCCCAAACACCAAGCTACTGTTTTCCCTTCAACCACCTGGGCTGCGGTTAGGATTGTTTTGGTCCCTGTGGTCACATAGCTGAGTCCTGGGTCTGCTAATTATTCGGTAGGCAACAACAGAGCTAAGCTGTCCCTACTTACTATCACTGACATCAATGACATCGCCACAGCACCATTTAAAAGACAGGGAGAGAATTTATATAGGTGGAAGACAAACGTACTTTGGAGCTAGGTGGACTGGTTCAAATCCTGGCTTTGCCACTTATTAGCTGTTTGATCTCAGTGAAGATCTTTAATCTGTCTGAGCCTATTTTGCTTGTGTAAATGGGGATCCAACATCTGCCTTGCAGAGCTCTTAAGAAGAAAATGCACGTAAATACTGAAACATCTGATAAAGAGGAGGCTGGAAGTAGTGTTAGTGTAAACGACAGTAAAAATAGCCAAAATTTGTTGAGTATAGCAGCTTACTATGCTAAATTGTTTACATGGATTATTTACTTGGATGATCTGACTTAATAACTCTAGAAGGGAGATATTATTTGTGCATTCTGTAGATGAGGAAAAAGATCCATGAAGATTAAACTCATTTGGCCAAGGTCACAGATAAGGAGTACAACTGGACAGGAAACTAGACAGCTCTCGTATCTTAGTCACTTTTGGTCTTTATACCTATTATTAATTGGAGAGAGAACAAAATGGAAACAGCATAAGTTTGGGAATCTGACATATCTGATTGTAGTCATTTACCAGTCCTGTGACCTTGAGTAAATTATATAACTCTCTGACCTTCAGCCGCCCCATCTGTAAAATGCCTCAGGACTAAAGTGAGGACTGAACACCTAACAATTTGGCCCTCACTGTTCAAAAGGCATTATTTTATTCAATTAAAAAAAGGAGACATATAAAGAATAAGAAGGGAAATAATGAGATTCAAAATGAATTATTTGTAGTCGGGACACAAGGATTTAATTTATAAGCGTAAATTTAATTACTGCTCTTTGCAAAACATTGATCTTAACTGCCTACAGCAATGTCAGAATCTGCTGTTCTTTTTCCCTTGTGTGGTCTACAAAATTTGTTTCTCTGGTCCCCTCTGGCCTATCCTGATGTTACAGAGCATTGACACTTGTGGAATTTGTTCCGCTGTGTCACATACACATTTTTACACCTTTTCCAATCCCATCTGTCAAGCGCTCCTGCAATTTAAAAGGATTAGGAGTCTCCCTGTAATGTGTGCGCTGTACTCTTTGTCATGTGCTGTGATTTTTATGGGAGAAAAATTAGGTCATGATGAAGAGCTCCTGGTCTATAACTGCAAAGTAGCTTGGAGACAATAAATCATCAGTGGAGGCCAGCAGATTACAATGCAAAACGGAAAAGGTGCATGTAGGAAAAGGGATGGAGCATTTTTTGCATATAAATACATCAGGGTCCCTTGTAATCTGGATCTCAAGAGCATCTGCCCGAGGAATGGAGGGCTAGGATTACTGAGCATGGCTCGTGGCTCATGGTTCGTGGCTCCTGACAGCACAGCATAGGCAGGAGAAGCCATAAACCCACATCTTTACATCGGAGAACAAGGCAAGCCTTGGCAGGGCTCATAGGCTGCAAGTGTGAAGGAGCCAAATTCAGAGGCTGTAACTGCAGAGAGGTTTTTTAAGGACAGCTGGAAGTCCTACGTCCTGTTGATATCAGCATTTTGGCAGAGGGATCAACAATTTGGAAAGCAGTTTGGGGAATTTTATTAAAAATCTCACAAAAGGAACAAAATACACTTGGTAACTGAGGGTATATATAGATGGCTGTGATTTTCCATATCTCTAGAAGATTCTATTTCCTGTTATCTTTGCTGAGAGAGAGGAAAAAACTAAAACACAACAACTAACTTCATCTCTATTCAAACAATATTCAAGTAGCTTCCCAGCCCGGCATGGTGGCTCATTCTTGTAATCCCAGTGACTAGGGAGGCTGAGGCAGGAGGATGGTGAGTTCAAAGCCAGCCTTAGCAACTTAGCAAGGCTCTAAGCAACTTAGTGAGACCCTGACTCAAAGTCAAAATTAAAAGGGCCAGGGATGTGACTCAGTGGTTAAGCACCCCTGGGTTCAATCCCTGGTACAAAAAACAAACAAACAAACCAAAAAAACTGAAACAAATAAAGTAGCTTCCCAATTCAATCACTCCTTTATCTGGGGCCTATTAAAAGGGAATGTATGAATTCAGATCCACAGACATTAACATTAACAAAGAGTATCTTATACAACACTTGCCACTAAAAGAAGAAAATGTTCTATGACAGAGCATTCCTGCCCAGCACACAAGTAAATCAAGCTTGCTTCTGAATCTAATAAGGACAGGATGAAAAAGAGTGCCAGGAACTATTTCAGTGCATCCAGGCATACCTTACTATTGTTTTATTAATTTTTCATATCAACAAGTATTAAATATTAAGGAAATGAAATCCAACTGCCAAATACCTAATGGTTGCCAAATCAATTACATATTGATGCACATTGAAAGTCCAACACTGGTCAATGGATGTCAATGCCACCAATATTTTCTTAAATGTAGATCAAGGCAGATTCATGAGCCCTTTTATGGGCCCTGCATTTTGTTAAATGCAGATCAAGGCAGTCTCTTGATATGGTTATTCTTCCTAGACACCCCAAAATTTCAGTCAATGGCAAGTAAACCTTCAAAAAACAATTAAAAGGAAAACCTTACAAGAAATTGCAGAATTTTTATTTGGGGATATCTTGGTCAATAACAATGTTTAACATTTTGTTTTGTTTTAAAATCTTAACTAGAAGCATATAAATGTCCTCTACAACCCCAAGAATTTTCCTATTTTAACACTCATAGAAATAAGCTGTATGTTTGGGGAAAAGATTCTGCCCATACAGAAATGGCAACTTTAAATAACAGACTGTTGTCTTAAGGTAAGAATGGTAAGAGTCAAAATCTTTGCCCTTTGAGCTCTCAAGTCAAACTTGACTACAGGTAAAAACAGTCATACCCTCAAGTCTATTCTTCTTTAGAATGTCATATAATCCAAGCAGGGTCCAGGCTATAGTCTCATTGATGGGAAATGATGCTGAGTTAGTACGGTCAACTCTCTGGTTTCATTATTTAACAGGTGATTTTGATATCACAGTACAATTTGGTCAGCTTCCAGGGATGTTTTTCTAAAGTACTGAAGTAACCATTTGGATGACTGGAAAACCTACTCTACTTGGAAACTGAGAGCTCCCAGTTTTCAGGAGTAAATTTAACCCTTTTTCCATAGCTTTCCAAGACTCTTGACAAAGGGGCTGAATCCAGCCTCGTGACACCATCTGTCCCTACCTGCTAACATCCAGCCCACAGTCCTCTCATGAATACGTCATTTTAACATTTATAATTTGATTAATGTGGTTCTCTTGGAAAGCTGATGCTCCTGTCTCCACTCTTCCGCTGCCTACAAAACTTCCATTTATCAGTCGGAGCCCAGTGCCAGCAGAATTAACTGATCTCTGCTCAGTGGTGCCATCATACTTTATTTATCTTACTTTAGCACACTGCATAATGGTTAGTTATATCCTGATAAAATAGGAGTGCCTATCTTATTTATCTCTGGTCAACAGTCAATACCCAATACATGGTTACTGCAGTAAATAGAGATGAACAAGAGTGGATTTCTATAGCATGGATTCTAAAGTGGTCCTAAGTTCAATACTAGTTCTTCTCCTAAAAAGCTGCTGCTTAATTTCTCCATACTTCAGACTGAATGTCTAAGACAGAGCTGAAAATATTGACCTTATTTGAAAGTAAATGAGATGGAAAAGCGGCTTAGCACAATATCTTGTGTGCAATAAGTTGTAAGTGAAAGTTAGCTATTATTATCACAATTATTACTTCTAGATTACATTCATTAATAAGATCTACCAGCTTCAACTGAATAAATAAATTGGTATATATTACCAACATGGGAAAAGAAAAATGACCATGAGCCCCCAAACAATACTATATCTTTTGGCTTTTTCCTTCCTACCTCTTTCCACATTGGGATATTTATTTCCTAAAACTGTGCAAACACTGCTCCTTCAGGGTCTGTTGGGGAAGGGGCAGAAAGAGCTCTTGGGCCACCTGGACAAGGTAAGTGTGTGTCCCCATGCTTTCTCTCCCAATAAGAGGAGTGTGGGAAACACCTCAGCAGGCCTCCCATCAAGGACACAGGTGGCTCTCTGGGGAAGAGGCTCAGCAAGGCTGTTTCCATGCACACAGGTACTATCTGCAGGGGATCTGGGTGTGCCAGGGACAACATAAAGGAGCTCATCTTCATTTTTAAGCCTCGGGTGGGTTGAATGCCTTGCGTTAACCCTCAGTAAATAAGACAGACAGGAGTAGGAAGAAAAAATCTTATGCCTTAGCCAGTTAGAACATAGAGGTCTTTTTCTTTCTGCTGAAAAAAATATGTCAGATTAAAGAAACTGAATTTTCTAGCCAGAAAGTATTCCATCTCTCTCTCCCTCTCCTTTTTAAATGTCAGTTTTAGAGACAAAAATGTCTCACGCATTTTTGAGTTAGGGAAAGGTGAAGGGAGAGCTGGAGGCTGGGAGTGTTTGTCGTTATAAACAGAGATCCCGGTGGGCTTCACTCCAAATGTCTCAAGGGAGTGAGGAAACACCATGTGGCTTCATGGAGGAAGAGTGTTCCAGATGATGGAACAGCAACCATAAAGGCCTTGAGGTAGGTGTGTGTCTGCCATGTGAAGAACAGCAAGGAGTCAAGGCAGCTCTGCTAACAGTGGGGGATAGAGGCCATGTAGCACTTACTGGCTGGTACACAAACTGACCTTCCTGAGTGAAACAGGAAACCACCGGATGGTTCTTAGCACAGAAAACTGAAAGGACTTAACATTTAAAAAATCTGGGATGGAAGTAAGGAAGCAAACTGGGAGGCTCTTTTAAGATTCAGACAAGAGATGGTGGTGGCCTTCATTAGTGTTACCACTGTAGGTAGTGAGGAGTGGTCTGACTCTAGTTTCATTCTGCATGATTAAGTCACCATTCTAGGCAAAGATTGTTTTAGAAAGAGGAACTTTTTCTTGGATTCCAGAGTTGTGGCTGCCAAATAGTGGCCAAGAAAACCCTGCATAAAATCTGGGATGTTTCATATAAAATTGCTATGTGTTAACATACTCCATAATGTGGGGTGGAGGAAGGAGGAAATTTTTTTTTTTTTTTTTTGGTATGGAGGATTAAACCCAGGGGTACTCTACCACTGAGCTATATCCCAGCTCTTTTTATTTTTTTTGAGACAGGGTCTTGCTAAGTTGCTAAGGCTGCCCTTGAACTTATGGTCCTCCTGCCTTAATCTCCTGAGTCACTGGGAGAAAATGTTCTTAAGGAAGACCAGAAATCTTAGTGCTCTAAAAGAAAAGACAGACTATATACATGTGCACGTGTGAGCATGCACACTATGAAAAAAAAATGCACCATTTATAAAAAGAAAAGACAAACTATAGGTTTGTGTTTCATTTATAACACAAATAAAAAAGTTCAATATTTATGATATTAAAAAACTCATAAATTCCTAAGAAGACAACTAAGTGACAAATGGGCAAAGGATGTTTCCAAAATGAGACTCGTAATACTACCTCCTTCACTAGACTATTGTGAGGATAAAATGACAACACAAGTAAAGTGTTGGGCGCAGTTCCTGGCACAGGATAAATGCTCAGTAAATGTTGTCCCCTGCCACCACCATGACCACCATGATTGTCACCTAAACTGGCATTGCCATTACCTCAATCAGTCCCCTCAGGATTATCATCACACCAAACCACCACACTCAGCACCTTCACCACCATCAGGGCATAATAATCATCAGCAATGTAAACCTGAGTCAACTGTGAAGGTCAATATCCATGCAGTTTCCTTCCAGAGTATGTTTCACTGCAAGTGACCAACTGTGTATTACCTTTTCATGATTCTCTATCAGGATCTCGATGACAATGTTCTGAAACTTGATATCCATAATGGCTGCCACTGTTTCTTCCTGAGGCCGTAGCAAGGTGGGTCCAAATACCACCCCAAGGTTTGCCACTGTCATCAAATTCTGCTTGTGATTGTTAGCAACACTGGGAAGAAGAAGAAGAAAAGCACAAATAAGAGAAATAATGTACTCAGAGATAGTAACTCCCCCAACCCTTCCTTCCTGCCTCTGCGTAGGCTCCTGGTCTGTAGGAGCCAGCACTTGGGACATGCTCAGATGCCACCAACCAAAAAAAGAGACTTTTCTATTTGTATTTTCATCTATCAAAGTTCACAAATTTTCATTCAGCATCCAAACTATCTTGCTACTTCAAGATATGGCACTCCTTATGATTTCCATTTTACCTAAAACAACCAACCAAACAGAACAAAAAACCATCTACCAAATGTTGAACCTCTGCAAATCTGAATCTCTGTTCTGCGTGTTCAGGTAACTGCTAATCCCTTTTAGTGACAATTTATGTTCTTGGCTGCTGCTTAAACTACTGTGATCATTAGCATTTTCTCTAATGCAAATATAAAAATTCTTGACGGCTTTAATTCACTTGAAAACACAGACACAAAATAGGCCTAGTTTTTAAAATGGGCAGATCTGGCATTTAAAATCTCATCAGGAAATTCAGCATTGACTCAAAGTATTAAAGCCCTCCTCAGATGAAACATGTGGCTCACATTAACAGAAACATGTGGCGTAAACAGAAATAAAAGCACACTACAGTATATTCATGTACATGGCTATGTTTATTCTGTCCCTTCTATTCAAAATTTAATTCAGACTGCTGGCTGAAAAGGACACAGGGTTAGAAGTAGCTGGATCTGAGTAAATTGCTAAATACGTATGCGTATGTTTGGATAAGCAACTACTCAGAACATATATCTGAACTCTGCATCTAGGCTACCATGACCTAGCTTTAAAACTTAATTGTTTGTTTGCTGGCCCTGGGTATAAAGACACAAGTTTCCTACCGGCAACAAATAAGTTAAAAGTTCACACCATTCAATATGGTCAAGAAAATATGAGGAGCTCCCCTAAATCACCTGTTGGAAGAAGGAAGTTATTCACTACTAATTTGAGTCCAGAGAGAAACTGGGCAGAGATGGGCAGTTTACACAGACCTACCTCCCTAGCATTTAGTGCTATTTATACTGAGCATTTTTTCACACAATTCTATAAATGCCTACCCTGTTTCTCTTGCATATTTCTATTTTGTAGGAGGAAAAGTGATTATACTACCTTCAATGCCAGTTTTAAAACTGAGCTTTTATTGAAATACATCAACCAATTTTATATTCAGATGTTGAGTTTCTCCTGTAACTTTTTAAAGTGAAGAGTTTAATTTAACTTCCTCCTCTGAAAGGGGAGGGTGTGGTTAGGTCTATGGAACTTTAACTGTGGCACAGTCCAGTCAGAAAAAGAATGTGCTTTTTGAATGCTAAGCAACACCTGCAGCAGGGAGAGCTGCCCCAGGCATGGAGGCCTGCTTTGGTCTACACAAGGATGTTTTCTAAGCTTTTTCTTTGTTCTAGCGGAGTCTCCTGGGTTTACTTAGAGTTTTCCATTCTACCCAGAACTTTATCATGTTGCCAGTCCAAAAAGAGTTAATCAGATGGTCAAGTTTGTACCTGGCAAGGAAGAGAGACTTTGGTTCTGTGCCTCTATCAATCAGCAAGTATGTATATTTACAAGCTGCTTGTAACATCACTGCTTTCCACATTAGCTCCTAATGTGTGGGAAGGGAATTCTCTCTCCTTATACTTCCCCTCCCAAATGAGCTAAGTCATTAGGCTTATCCCTCTTTCCACAAAAGTCCCTTGTGCAAGTGAATCAACAAACTATTTATGTATGAAGGCACTTTCAAATTGTAGACTATTCAATAGAAAAATACAGGGTTTGGAAGATGAATTTTTTTACCCTAACTGGCCAGACTACAGCACCTCTTGGTCCAGCTTTACCTGCCAGACACCACCAGCTACTATCTGAAACCCAGCTCTGACTATTCCACTGCTGGCTGTGTCTTACACCTCTCCTGATTGTTGCAGATAACACAATGGCACAGCATGTGAAGTGTTTAGCAACACTTCTGTTGTCTGATAATAATTACAATAAACCTGTGGTGGGCCTCAGTTATTTATTTGTTTATTTCTCAGAAGTGGGTTAAGCTAGGGCCTTGCCCAGTTAGGCAAGTGCTCTGCCACTGAGCTACGCCCAAGTCTGGAACTCTCAGCACACCTTCACCCAACTCGCTAAGCCTTCCTCTGCCACTTCCCAGCTCTGGGTCCGTGTGCAAATAACTCAATGTACTAAAACCCTAAGCATTTGGTTCTTCTTCTTAGAAAAAAGGAGAGCTTGAGGTAAACAACACATCTACTTTGTGGAGTTGTGCAGATTAAAATGATAGTACTTGGGAAATGCAGTAATGAGTATAATAATTTATTTTCCATCTCTTTCCACTTTCATATCTCTCTGTCTTTATCCATAACATTCTCTGCCTAGAATATTCTTACTCTTCTTTGCTTAGCAGACTGTTGATCTGCAACAGTTGAACTTTGCAGATCAAAGTTCAGCTCCAATGCCCCCTTCCTTTCTGTTTTTCCCCCTGGTCCTGATACAGTTAGACACGTCTGACTGTGCCTGTGTTTATTAAATGGTGTTGGTATCTGTGCTACTGCCCAAGGACAGGAATTGTGGTAGTTCACTTGGTAGAACCAGCATTGAGCACCATGCTAGGCACAGGTGAGTCATAGTAAGCACTCACTGAGGTGTTAAAGGACGAGGGGAGGTTCTTCGTAGACATAAAACTATTATTCTCAGCCCAGCTACTTACTCATAAGCCTCAAATTATTATTGATGATTTTTGGGAAATGTATTTAAACTATGCCAACCTCCCTTTTCAAAGATTCAAACTGTGTTCCACTTTTTAGATTTAATTAATGGGCAATAATTACTCTGATTTGTAGGCCCTGACGCCCAAAGGCATTTGGAAAAAAGTACAGTAATTCTGGATCAGCAACTCTGAATATAAATAGGCTTGGGGCTAACCAACAGAATTCATTTCCCTTTTAATGATCAATTTTATTTTGGAACTTAAAAAACACATTGATTGAAGTGTTAGAAAACTTTTTTGGGGAAAATTTGCACTTTTTATTACTAACTACCATTATCTTTTGGCCCATTGAAGTAATAAATTGATCTGTCACTCGATTATTACAGATCACAACTTGGTACGGCTATGTTCATTACTCCAGAATAAATTATTAACAATTTGAGATCTCTATGTATCCTGGAGAGAAAGGCCTAGACCTCAGTCTCTGCTGGCACCAGTCATGCATTATAGCTTGACGGATTTACAGATGTGTGGGAAGCAGGCTGGCAGAGTGCTTGGAAGTCAGTCCAGCAGAGGCCACGGGACTCATTCATTAGCGAGGTCTATAAAACACCAAGTGCCTGCTTTCTGTGCTGGTAATTGAGCTGCCTGAGCTCTTCCTAGCATAGTTCAGAACATCATGTTGGATCTTGATTTGAAATCTGCACACAGACGTTTCTTGTGTGTTATACATTGCACTGAATGAGCCTTTGACACATGCTCTCAGATTTCTGTGTCCACATGGATGGCTGTGCTATGGTGCCTTCTCTAAGCACTGTTAAGAGAAAACTGACAATTTCACAATCTTTCTTGCAGGTTATAGGGAAAATACTCCACATGGGATTTTTCTTTTTTCTTTTTGGTACTAGGGATTGAACTCAAAGGTGCTTAATCACTGAGCCACATCCACAGCCCTTTAATTTTTTTTTTTTTTTTTTTGAGATAGGGTCTCACCAAGTTGCTTAGAGCTTCACTTAGAGCTTCACTAAATTGGTGAAGCTGGCTTTGAACTTGTGATCCTCCTGCCTTGGCCTTTGGCCACATAAAGATGGTGGTTGGGGAAGGGAGAGTACTACGAGGGAAGTAGACAGTAGCCAACATTTTGGGACCTGTAAAGAAAGATTTCCAGGGAAGATGGCGGCCAAGGGAGTGCAGCACACCAGTACGCTGCGCCACTGTGTGGGAGAAACACGAGGTGAAATGGCTGAAGGCTACCTTGGTGGGAATCCCCAGTGAAATTGAAGTGCTCCAGAATCTAGAGGTCAAAATTCTAGCACGCGGGATTCGGCTGCAGGGGCTTGGTAGCGGGCGATTTCTCCGCACGGAGCGAAGCAGTACTTGGTCGGCGGACCGCCCCATGGATGGAGTCTGGGACGCGCCCGAGTTAATTAGCCTCGAGGTACCAGAGCGGGATTACAGCGAAGTGGATTCTGCAGGCTCCTGCCAGTGGCACACTAGCCGCGCTGAGTGCTGAATTCCAGCTTTGAAATACAGGAGAGAATCGGTCCAGTTCGTTTCCCGACACCGGTCGGAACACGCAGGAGGACTGCAGCCGCCATCATGGAGAGCTGATGCAATCATCCCTGTTTTCTACTGATCTCAGCTCATTCAACTACAGAACAGGTGATTCCAGGCTGGTATTTGCCTGCGTCGCGCAGACAGATCGCTCAGGCTCGGGATTGGAAACTCTGAGGAGAATACTCTTCAGGCCTCACCCCTGGCAAGGCGGGCGCCGGGCTTTGAGCGGCCAGATTCTAGTTCCCCGGGTTGCTTTGGCCCAGGGCGGGAGATCCTTCTTGGCCCGGGGCTACGGAACCCGCGGCGACTGTGTCTTTGACCCTGCCCCTGTCTGAGCGTACACTGAGCTGGGAGAGGTTGGAGCTGCCAGGCCTGGGCTCCCGGGGCTGCCTGGGCCTGAGGCTGGGGTACCTCTGTGGAGCCTGCTCCGAGCAGAGTGTGGCAGGGATCAGAGAGGCTGGGTTCTGGCCCTCGTGGCTGCTTGAGCCCAGGGCCGCGGAGCCTGCGGGGACCGCGAGCTGAGGCCAGCCACAAGTGAAACTTGTGACGAGGGGCAGCGGGACTCTGTCTCCTGGAACAGTTTTGACCCGGAGCTGGAGAGCCCGCAGGAAGTGCGTCTTAGACTCTGCTCCCAGGGGAGCGTACACCGAGCAGGGAGAGTTTGGTGCGGCCAGGCTTGGGCACCTAGCAGGGAGAGTCTGGTGCGGCCAGGCTTGGGCTCCCGGGGCGGCTCTGGCCTGGGATTGGGGAACCCGCGGCGGTTGCCCTGAGGAGCCTGCTCCTAGCAGAAAGTGGCGGGGATCGGAGAGACCGGCTCCTGGCTCCCGAAGCGGCTCTGGCTCAGGGTTGGGGATCCTACAGGGACTGCTTCTTGGTCCGGGTCCTGCTGGGTGCTGCGGGGGCCTTGAGGGCAGAGTGGAGCTGCCTCCTGTGCCCAGAGCAGGCTAAGGGTCCTGCCGGTGTGGTATCGCGACACCCCAACTGCAGCTGGGGCCGAGGAGAGTAGCCGCCCACGCCTGGAACAGGACCAGCGACCCGACGGCAGGGTAGCCAAGTCAACCCACTTGGAGTAGAGGCCGTGAAGAGCTGCCGTCTGACCCTGCAAGGTAGGCAGTCCTGCGTCTCACTGGCAGGACAGGCTCGGCAGCCGGCCAGTGTAGTGGACGAGTAGCATCGAGGCAGTCACGTCACACTGGTTGGAGTGGGGGTTGAACAGAGCCGCCGCCAGCATCCGGAAGGAGCCCAGAGACCCGTTGGAGAGGCAGTTAGGTACCCCCACTGGGAGTGGGGGTTGAGCAGAACTGCAGCCCAGGCCCGCAGGGTGGTCAGATCTGAGACCCACCGGTGGAACAGGCTTGGAGGCCGACCAGCGTGGTAGACACGTCACATCAATTGGAGTAGGGGTGGAGAAGAGCTGCTGCCCACGTCCGGATCAGGACCAACGATCCGAGGACATGGTAGGAACGTCACCGCAATTGGAGTGGGGGCAGAGTAGAGCACCCACCCGTGCCCGCAGGGCGGGCAGACCTACGACCAACCAGCGTAGTATATAGATCACCCTGATTAGAGGAGGATCACAGCCACTACCCGCCCTACAAGAGAGATATCCCAAATATACAAGAGCAACAAAAATAAACAGGGGGAAAAACTTCAAAAACACAACAGTTTCACGAAGCAGAAAGAAACGCAAGCAACATGAAAAGACAAGGAAAGAAAGGACCACAAGCAATGCAGGTCAACTCAACCCTAGAAGAGGTAATAGCTGCAACAGATGGAATGTCAGATAAAGAGTTCAGGATATACATGCTTCAGATGATCTGGACTCTCAAGGAAGACATGAGACAGCAAAATCAGACAATGAAAGATCACATTGACAAGGAACTACAGAAACAAATCCAGGAAGTAAAAGATCAATTTCACAGGGAGTTAGAAGTAATAAAGAACAAACAAATAGAAATCCTAGAAATGCAGGAAGCAATAAACCAACTTAAAACCTCAATTGACAATACTACCAGCAGAATAGATCACTTAGAAGATAGAACATCAGACAATGAAGACAAAGTATTTCAACTTGAGAAGAACATAGACAGTTCAGTAAGACTGCTAAGAAACCATGAGCAGAACATCCAAGAGATATGGGATAACATTAAAAGGCCAAACTTAAGAGTCATTGGGATACAGGAGGGCACAGAGCTCCAAACCAGAGGAATGAACAATCTATTCAATGAAATAATACGAGAAAACTTCCCAGACTTGAAGAATGAAACAGAATCCCATATCCTAGAAGCCTACAGGACGCCAAAAGTGCAAAATCATAAGAGATCCACACCTAGACACATTATAATGAAGATGCCCAACATACAGAATAAGGAGAGAATTTTAAAAGCTACAAGAGAAAGAAAGCAGATTACATTTAGGGGCAAACCAATCAGGATAACAGCTGATCTCTCAACACAGACTCTGAAAGCTAGAAGATCCTGGAATAACATATTTCAAACACTGAAAGAAAATGGGCTCCAACCAAGAATCGTGTATCCGGCGAAATTAAGCTTCAGGATGGAAGATGAAATTAAAACCTTTCACGATAAACAAAAGTTAACAGAATTCGCAGCTAGAAAACCATCTCTTCAAAAAATCCTTGGCAAAACATTACAGGAAGAGGAAACTGAAAATAACATTGAAAACCATCAGTGGGAGGTAGGACAGTAAAGGGGGGAAAGTAACCAAAGAGGAAAACTAATCAGGTTTAGTAACATAAATAAACAAATATGACTGGAGGAACAAACCTAATCTCAATAATAACCCTAAATGTTAATGGCTTAAACTCACCAATTAAGAGACACAGGCTAGTCGAATGGATCACAAAACAAGATCCAACAATATGTTGCCTACAGGAGACGCATTTGATAGGAAAAGATATACATAGACTGAAGGTGAAAGGCTGGGAAAAATCATTCCACTCATATGGACTGCGGAAACAAGCAGGAGTGTCCATACTCATATCAAACAAAATAGATTTCAAGCCAAAATTAATCAAAAAGGATAAAGAGGGACACTGCATACTGCTCAAGGGAACCATACACCAACAAGACATATAACAATCATAAATATATATGCCCCAAACAATGGTGCACCTACGTTCATCAAGCAAACTCTTCTCAAGTACAAGAGTCTAATAGACCACCATACAATAATCATGGGAGACTTCAACACACCTCTCTCACCACTGGACAGATCTTCCAAACAAAAGTTAAATAAGGAAACTATAGAACTCAACAACACAATTAACAACCTAGACTTAATTGACATATATAGAATATACCACCCAACATCAAGTAGTTACACATTTTTCTCAGCAGCACATGGATCCTTCACAAAAATAGATCATATATTATGTCACAGGGCAACTCTTAGACAATATAAAGGAGTAGAAATAATACCATGCATCCTATCTGATCATAATGGAATGAAACTGAAAATCAACGATAAAAGAAGGAAGGAAAAATCATGCACCACGTGGAGAATGAACAATAGGTTACTGAATGACCAATGGGTCATAGAAGACATCAAGGAGGAAATTAAAAAATTCTTAGAGATAAATGAAAACACTGACACAACATATCGGAATCTATGGGACACATTGAAAGCAGTTTTAAGAGGAAAATTCATTGCTTGGAGTTCATTCCTTAAAAAAAGGAAAAACCAACAAATAAATGATCTCATACTTCATCTCAAAATCCTAGAAAAAGAAGAGCAAAATAACAGCAAAAGAAGTAGAAGGCAAGAAATAATTAAAATCAGAGCTGAAATTAATGAAATTGAAACAAAAGAAACAATTGAAAAAATTGACAAAACCAAAAGTTGGTTCTTTGAAAAAATAAATAAAATTGACAGACCCTTAGCCATGCTAACGAAGAGAAGAAGAGAGAGAACCCAAATTACTAGCATACGGGATGAAAAAGGCAATATCACAACAGACACTTCAGAAATACAGAAGATAATCAGAAATTACTTTGAATCCTTATACTCCAATAAAATAGAAGATAGTGAAGGCATCGATAAATTTCTTAAGTCATTTGATCTGCCCAGATTGAGTCAGGAAGATATAGACAACCTAAACAGACCAATAACAATAGAGGAAATAGAAGAAACCATCAAAAGACTACCAACTAAGAAAAGCCCAGGACCGGATGGGTATACAGCAGAATTTTACAAAACCTTTAAAGAGGAACTAACACCAATACTTTTCAAGTTATTTCAGGAAATAGAAAAAGAGGGAGAACTTCCAAATACATTCTACGAGGCCAACATCACCCTGATTCCTAAACCAGACAAAGACACTTCAAAGAAAGAAAACTACAGACCAATATCTCTAATGAACCTAGATGCAAAAATCCTCAATAAAATTCTGGCGAATCGGATTCAAAAACATATCAAAAAAATTATACACCATGATCAAGTAGGATTCATCCTTGGGATGCAAGGCTGGTTCAATATACGGAAATCAATAAATGTTATTCACCACATCAATAGACTTAAAAATAAGAACCATATGATCATCTCGATAGATGCAGAAAAGGCATTCGACAAAGTACAGCATCCCTTTATGTTCAAAACTCTAGAAAAATTAGGGATAACAGGATCATTCCTCAACATTGTTAAAGCAATCTATGATAAGCCACAGGCCAGCATCATCCTGAATGGAGAAAAATTGAAGGCATTCCCTCTAAGATCTGGTACAAGACAGGGATGCCCTCTCTCACCACTTCTGTTCAACATAGTCCTCGAAACACTGGCCAGAGCAATTAGACAGACGAAAGAAATTAAAGGCATAAAAATAGGAAAAGAAGAACTTAAATTATCACTATTTGCAGACGATATGATTCTATACCTAACAGACCCAAAAGGGTCTACAAAGAAACTATTAGAGTTAATAAATGAATTCAGCAAAGTGGCGGGATATAAAATCAACACGCATAAATCAAATGCATTCCTGTATATCAGCGACAAATCCTCTGAAACAGAAATGAGGACAACTACTCCATTCACAATATCCCCCCAAAAAATAAAATACCTGGGAATCAATCTAACAAAAGAGGTGAAAGACCTATACAATGAAAACTACAGAACCCTAAAAAGAGACATAGAAGAAGACCTCAGAAGATGGAAAAATATACCCTGCTCATGGATAGGCAGAACTAACATCATCAAAATGGCGATATTACCAAAAGTTCTCTATAAGTTCAATGCTATCCCAATCAAAATCCCAACAGCATTTCTTGTAGAAATAGATAAAACAACCAGGAAATTCATATGGAATAATAAAAGACCCAGAATAGCAAAAACAATGCTAAGCAGGAAGTGTGAATCAGGAGGTATAGTGATACCAGACTTCAAACTATACTACAGAGCAATAGTAACAAAAACAGCATGGTACTGGTACCAAAACAGGCGAGTGGACCAATGGTACAGAATAGAAGACACAGTAACCAATCCGCAAAACTACAACTATCTTATATTTGATAAAGGGGCTAAAAGCATGCAATGGAGGAAGGATAGCATCTTCAACAAATGGTGCTGGGAAAACTGGAAATCCATTTGCATCAAAATGAAACTGAATCCCTTTCTCTCGCCATGCACAAAAGTTAACTCAAAATGGATCAAGGAGCTCGATATTAAATCAGAGACACGGCGTCTGATAGAAGAAAAAGTCGGCTATGATCTATATACTGTGGGGTCAGGCCCCAAATTCCTCAATAGGACACCCATAGCGCAAGAGTTAACAACCAGAATCAACAAATGGGACTTACTCAAACTAAGAAGTTTTCTCTCAACAAAAGAAACAATGAGAGAGATAAACAGGGAGCCTACATCCTGGGAACAAATCTTTACCCCACACACTTCAGATAGAGCCCTAATATCCAGAGTATACAAAGAACTCAAAAAATTAGATAATAAGATAACAAATAACCCAATCAACAAATGGGCCAAGGACCTGAACAGACACTTCTCAGAGGAGGACATACAATCAATCAACAAGTACATGAAAAAATGCTCAACATCGCTAGCAGTCAGAGAAATGCAAATCAAAACCACCCTAAGATACCATCTCACTCCAGTAAGATTGGCAGCCATTAAGAAATCCAACAACAACAAGTGCTGGCGAGGATGCGGGGAAATGGGTACACTTGTTCATTGTTGGTGGGACTGCAAAATGGTGCAGCCAATTTGGAAAGCAGTATGGAGATTTCTTGGAAAGTTGGGAATGGAACCACCATTTGACCCAGCTATTCCCCTCCTCGGTCTATTCCCTAAAGACCTAACAAGAGCATGCTACAGGGACACTGCTATATCGATGTTCATAGCAGCACAATTCACGATAGCAAGATTGTGGAACCAACCTAGAAGCCCTTCAATAGATGAATGGATTAAAAAAATGTGGCATTTATACACAATGGAGTATTACTCTGCAATAAGAAATGACAAAATCATAGAATTTGGAGGGAAATGGATGGCATTAGAGCAGATTATGCTAAGTGAAGCTAGCCAATCCTTAAAAAACAAATGTCAAATGTCTTCTTTGATATAAGGGGAGTAACCAAGGACAGGGTAGAGACGAAGAGCTGGAGAAGAAGAATAACATTAAACAGGGATGATAGGCGGGAGGGAAAGTGAGAGTTAAGGGAAATTGCATGGAACTGGAAGGTGAGCCTCAGGGTTATACACAATTACATATAAGAGGAAAGGAGGAGTAGGAGAAAAATTATATAAGTGGAAGAAACGATTTATAGTAGAGGGGATGGAGAGAGAGTAGGGGAGGGGAGGGGAGGGGAGGGGTGAGGGGACAGTGGAGAATGGGATAGACAGCAGAATACATCAGTCACTAGAATGGCAATATGTAAATCAATGGAAGTGTAACTGATGTGACACAGCAATCTGTATACGGGGTAAAAATGGGAGTTCATAACCCACTTGAATCAATCTGTGAAATATGGTATAATAAGAACTATGTAATGTTTTGAACAACCAACAATAAAATAATTAAAAAAAAAAAAGAAAGGAGGGAGAAATAAAAATATGTGATTTTTTTTACTTTAAAAAAAAAAAAAAGAAAGATTTCCATGCTGTCATGGGATCTTGCCTGTCTTCCTCAAGTCTGAATGGGGCTCAGAACTCCATAAGTGCTAAGCAGTACTTTATAATCCCAGACTGGTCCTGAGGGTCTCCAATAATACATAAGCTTTTTGAAATGTTCACAAATTGGTTTTAACTTGAGGCCTGTTGTGCCAAGATGAACAACATCAAAGCTGAGTCCCAGATCCTCTGGGCACAATGTGGTGACAGGTTAGCAATGTCTTCATGGAGCAGATGGGTAGAATAATAGCCCATCACATTTCCCTGTCAACCCTTATATGCCTGCTTTAGCTTCCACTGTTAAATAATGATAACCTAGACTCATAGGATATTTTAGACTTCACAAAAAGCTCTTTTTAAATATATTTTTGATCTTTGTAACAATTCTAAAACAGCAGCTTTTGAACTTTCCAACAATGATTCAAAATAGGAAATAAATTTCTCTCATACAATATTTCACGAGTACATGATACATATACATACACACACACATATATATATATATATACACACACACACACACACACACACACATACACATATAAACAGACAGATACACAATGTATCAGAAACAAAAGTTTCAGAAACAGTAAGTGGAACATATTCTATATTTTTATTCCTTTTTTGTCCACTAAACAACCTACTTTCATACTATGAACTACAAATTGAAAAGCGATGTTGAAGGGGTAACAGTATGCAATATGGAAAAATAAGAAAAAGAAGACAGTAGCACATGGTTGGAGCCTTGTGGAGAGCTGGATGGCAAGGCAAGTTTGGTGGCTGCTCTAAACCTGTTTCCTCATGTGTAAAATTCAAGTGGTAATATCTACCACACAAAGCCGGAAGGCTGAAAAAGCATGATGGTGTAAAGGAATCACCTCACATGAAATACTGGCTTAATAAGTGACATATGCTATTGTTATGGCGGCAGTTAAGGTAGAGGTGATCGCAGCAGAAAATGCCAATTAAAGCTACACTGCTAGTTAGTGGTTTCATTTGATATCCTGTCCAGAAACCTCAAGTAGTTGCTTCTGCTCAGGGAGGTGGCCCCACCTCCTCCACCTATATTTCAAGGCCCTCTGGTACCCTACATATCTGTATTTCTTTCTTTTTCATTATTTTTTTGAATTATGAAATACTTCAAATCTATGGAAAAGTTCAAAGCATCAGGTACTTATTTTCTATCACTTTCCTTTAAGTACCTCTGGTTGAGAGCTTCCTGGGAAACCACCTCATATCTTGGCTTGCCTGGCAGGTTCTCCCCTAACCAGCCAAAGCCACCTGCTTGCAAAACCAGCTCTGGGTACCACCCGGACCATTGGTGTACCACTGGCAGCCACATTGTACTCTCTCCTCTAAATATGGTGGCCTGTCCCATCCCATGAGGCATATCTACACTGACTGCTCCCCTCTTCACAGTTGCCTCTGGACTAGAGGCTAGGTCATGAAATTGGAGCACACCCTCTGCAGTACAAAGGTAGGTACCAGGGAGGCCCAAAGCTGACAATTCTGAAGGTGGGTGAGTGGGTGGGCACCCAAGCTACAGGAAATACCTCTTTCTCTACTACCAAGCTACTGAAACTCTACGTTTTTTGTGGTTAACCAGCTAAGCTTCCAGAGTTGTTAATCTGGTTCCTTTCATCAACTTCAAATCCACCCTTAGTATATAAAGAGGAATGGTAGGGAGAATCCCCACCCTCGCCGGCTGTGTTTTCTCCTAAGTCAGACTGCATGTGTATTGCCTGGATCCTACTGGCCTTGGTGAGGCAGGGCCAGTCTGGATGGTGCTGAGGAGGCCTCTGCCAAGAACGCCCACTCTGAGCCATAAACAGAGCTTTTCTGGACTGCCCCAGTGACTGGCACCAGAATGAGAGTATAAAATAAATTTCTCTGAGTACTGATGGTGTTCACACTCACCAACTATACTGAGCATCTTCCTGTGAATGGTTATCTAGTATCTCCTAACCTTCATGACAACCCTTTCAGGCAGCTACTATCAAGACCATTTTATAGATGAGTGAACTGAAGCACTGGGAAGTTAAGTAATTTGCCTGAGATGGCACAGCTAATGAGGGACAGAGCCAGGAGGGGAACCAACTAGAGCCCCATTCTCTTAACCATGGCTCTTAGCTGCTCCCACATGACCAAGGGTGGTGCAGCCTGGGTTAAAAGAGATCATCGCTTTCTTCAGAAAACTCCATCAAAAATGAATATGCAGAGCAGTTACATGCTAGAGAACTGGGGGTGGGGCATGGTTATAATAGTGGGGAAAAAGGTTGCTCCCTCATTCTCTCTGGGAAGGAAGGAGGGAGAGAGAGGAGAGGAGAGGAGAGGGATCACAGCATGCCTATGAGAGCAACACTGTACTAAACACCATTTCTGCTCTCTTCCTTTGGTGAAATATGGCTGCATGCTTAACAAAATTATGAAAATGATGAACTCTCCCTCAAATATGATGGCATACTATTTATAGCTGGCAGGCATCATCAGAAAGCTGCTTTCTAATAATGAACAGTATCAGAGCAAGAGAGTAGAACAAATTAAAATAGAGCGGGAGGGAGAGCTGCCAAAATGGTTTCTATAACCCCAAAGAGACAAGGATGGTGGTACATGCCCTTACCCAGGCTGTCCTGCCTTCACCCAAGGGTGGCAGAACTCTGTGAGCAACGAGCAACATGTTCTCTGCTGCGGGTGAAATGTATAAACTACATTCCAGACGGGTGAAACTAACTGCAGAGATGCTGAGTATCGCCCAGAACTACTTACTCTCACTTTAACCCCTCTTAGAGAGGCCCTCTTGGTCCTTAAAATTCCTGAAGTCAGAGTGCACAGCCAATTCCACGGCCACTCTCTCTCCTCCAATTAAACAGAGAGTTTAAAATCCACCATAGGTTCTGGCTCTTTAGTTTTGAGTTGAAAACTTCATGTAGTATGATAGGTCTTCAAAAAATCGAACATTGAATTTATATAAGATCTGACAATCCTACTTCTGGGTATATACCAAAGAATTACATGTAGGTTCTTGAAATACCCATCTCCATGGCAGTGTATACCTAACAGATAAAATGGAGAAGCAATCTAATTATCTGAGGATGGATGAATGCTTAAGTAAAATGTGTCTACCTAGACAAAGGAAGATTAACCTTAAAGAAAAAAAAAAGACATTCTGACATCTGCTACAACATAGATGAAACTTGAGGACATTATATTAAGTGAAATAAGCTAGTCAAAAAAAAAAAAAAAGACAAATACTATCTGTTTCCACTTATAAGGGGTAGAGAAGTCAAAAATCATAGAGTCAGCAGAGAGAATGGCAGTTGCCAGGGGCTGAGGGACAAGGGATATGGGAAGTGACTGTTTAATAGGTATGGATTCAGCTTTCAAAGATATAAGTTTTGCATATGGAGAGGCTTGCACAATGACACAGGCATATTTAATAGCACTGAACTGTATGCTTAAAAATTATTAAGATGCTAAATTTTAAGTTATTTAATTTTATAACAAAAAATTGGTAAGAAAATAGAACCCTTGATATATTCTAAAAGGTTCTGCAATGATCCAGCTGATGTCTTAAGACCCTTTTCCAACATACTTCTCTTTGCTTTGCTCCTTGACCTAGGATCTAAAATTTTCTCTCACGCACTTTTTTTGTTTTTGTGTGTGTATGTGGTGGTAATGGCAATTGAACCCAGGGTGCTCTTATCTTCAGGCTACATGCCCAGCCCTTTCTATCTTTAAATTTTGAGACAAGGTCTCAGTAAGTTGCTCAGACTGTCCTGGAACTTGTGGTCCTCCTGCCTCAGCTGGGATCACAGGTATGCACCACCGCTTTGTGTCTTCCTTCCTAATGCTGATCCTCCCCACCTGGGAGGCCCCAGCCCTTCTTTTTTTCTACTTCACTTTCTCAGAGAGGATCTTTCTAGACACTAAACTCTGGGTCAGGTCTCTCACTAAAATTCGAATTCCTCAATTCTTCTTCCTAGCATTTACTGAAAGCTACATATGTGACTAGTCAAGGAATTGTCCTTTTCTGCCTCCCCCCACTTACCAGAAGCTTACCAGGTTGGCAGAGATGGCATAAGTCTCCCTCCTGCTACATCCCCAGTGCCTAGCACAGTTTGCCATCTCATTTGCTGAGGGAGGGGGTGTAGAAAAAAAAAACATGTAGACGCTCTAAGTGCGTCAAGGCTCAGCTGCACTAAATGCCTGGTTAAAACTTCCATGTAACCTACTGGTATCTTAGAGCCTCTGCCAAGCTGGGGGACAAGGAGGGCAGGGTTTAACCAGAGCAGCCCACCCTGACAGCAAAGGCACATAACAAACCAGGTGTCTCTCCTTGACCATAGTAATCTGGAAGGTATGAAGGCCATAAAAGATTTACAGGGCATAATAATCATTATTATATGCATTACCTAATATGCATTATATAATGCAGCATAATGCTCACATTATTATGCTAGTCTTCTTCCAATTCATTTATTAAGCCTTCCAGGATACAGTTTCCTGTGTCTTCCTTTTTCTTTTCTCCATTTCTGAAATCCCTTTATTTTCTGCCTGCCTTTGATTATTACTGATTGTTATCACCAACTTTAGCTGAGTATTTACTGGGAGGCAGGCATACTCCTAGGAAATTTTCTCCATCAATGAAGTCAGTTGATCCTTACAATATCCTTGTGAGGTAAGTTCCATTACTCCCCCACATAAAAAGGCTGTGGCCCAACAAATTCAGAAATTTGTCCAAGGTCATGTCCAGTAAGTAGTAGAGGTAGAACTGAAAGCCAAGCAGTCAAGAAGTCTGCTGTTTGATTTTAGTGCTACTGGCTCCCAAACACCCTGGTACAATGCAGAATAAGTGAGTGTGTGTGTGTGTGTGTGTGTGTGTGTGTGTGTGTGTGTGTTAGAGAGAGAGAGAGAGAGAGAGAGAGAGAGAGAGAACATACATTTAGTATGTATCTTGCCATTTAATCTCACTTGCTTCTTTTCTTCATGGCCCAACTTTAAAACAATCGTGGGATGAAGGAAAACCTGATTATTTTTATTTTATTTATTTATTTATTTTTTATATGGTGCCTGGAATTGAACCCATTGCTTCATGCATGCTAGGCAAGTGCCACAGCCCTGGCCCCCTGATTATTTTTAAAAGAGTACTTTGAAAGCAAACAAGGATATTAGATTCATCTGTGTCTATCAACAGTATAAAATCCCTAATTTTTTCTATTGGTAATAATCTAATCTGGGTCATGGAATTACTGGAATCCCTCTGGAATAAACCAGGTTTTATTAACAGTAAGAATTATACTTTTTTGTTAAGTAGCCTAGTACTTCGTCACAGTATTTTAGAGACCCAAAAATAGGGCAACTTGAATTTTACTTGTTCTACATGGCCTTGACTACCTGGTGTTTGGATTGTCTCACAGACAAGGAGAACACATTCCTTAGACCTAAGGTTAATTGATTTGCTTTCACCTTTCTGGATCTGGGTGGTTGTGTTTGTCAGCTTTTTGTCGTCGTGACAAGAACAACTTAGAGAAGGGAAAGTTTGTTTTAGCTCATGGTTCTGGAGGCTTAGTACATCGTCAGCTGAGTCCATTGCTCTGGGCCCAAGGTGAGGCGGAACACAATTGTGGAAGGGCATACTGAAGGGAAGCTGCTCACTTTGTGGTGGCTGGGAAGCAGAAAGACAGAGAGGAGATGGGAAGGGCCCCTCAGGGAAGATGCACCCTTCCAAGGCCTGCCCCCAACAACCCAACTCCTCTAGCCATGCCTCACCTGCCTACAATTACCACCCCAGTCAGTCCATTTAAACTAGGATGGATTGAGTAGGTTACAGCTCTCATAATCTAATAATTTCACCTCTGAACATTCCTGCATCAACACAGGAGCTTAGAGGGAACACCTCACATCTAAGCCATAACAGAAGTCCAGTCTTCAGCCAGTAGCTCTATTCTTGGGTACAGTCCACAAGGCCCAAATGGGGAAGAGCAGAATTCATGTGGAAAAGGCCTGCAGAGAAGCTGACTCAGGGAGCCCTTCTTCCTGGAAAATTACTTAACTATTTCAAATTATGTGACAATTGATTCTAAGACCCAATGTAATTAACATTTGCAAAGCATTTTATAACTTGTAAAACGCTATCACATTCATTATCATGGATTTCCTGATTGGTTCTCACATCTAGAGAGAGATGGCAGAAGACACACAGAGGGAATACAATAGTTTACAGTGTGTGACAACTGACCTATGATCTTTAAGCTATCACTGTTCAAAAAGGTGGTCCATGGAGGTGCTGCTTTAGGACCTTCCACCCACAGAGGAAGGTACATGCTGATTCAACACAGAGGTCCCCAGTGTGTCAACTATTCTTCCGTTATCAATTATTTCTGAGTTCTTGTTATGTGCTCGATTGCTTTCAGTGTTGGAGACACAGCAGTGAAGGAAAGAGCCTCCCCTAGATTCCTTGCCTAATAGAAGGTTTCATTCTTTTGGGGTAGGACAAATAATAAGCAGATAAAATATATGATGCTTTGGTGAATCAGCAAGGAGGGAAAGGGGACAGGAAGTACCAGGGAAATGTTTGCAATAGGTGGTCAGGGAAGTCTCACGAAGAGGAGGCATGTAATGGAGGAGGTAAGAGGCAAGCCATGAGAACACCTGGGAAGAGAGCTTGGGGTGGGGGGTTTGCCTCATGGTGTGGCACTGGCAACACCAGAGGAACATCAGTGTACCAGGAACAAAGTGAGCAAGGAGAAAGTGTCAGGAAAAGTCAGAGAGGTAATGGACTTGGGGGCAGCAAATCCTGGAGGGCTTTGCAGGCCACTGTAAGGGCTTTGTTTTTCACTGGGTGAGATGAAAAGCAATTAGAAAATTCTATCAGAT
This sequence comes from Spermophilus citellus, assembly GCF_964194105.1. Classification (NCBI taxonomy): domain Eukaryota; kingdom Metazoa; phylum Chordata; class Mammalia; order Rodentia; family Sciuridae; genus Spermophilus; species Spermophilus citellus. The sequence continues at coordinate 187,853,321 of NC_138182.1, forward strand.
GGGTAACATAATATTAGTCACCCCTCTCTGAAGACTCAGAAAGGCCTCAACTATTAAGACTTACATGCTCAAATTCCATGGATTGTTTATCTTTCAAAGAGAGAGAACTTCACAAACTACCATTAAACCCCGTGAGAGAATCTAAGACATTTACAGATCAGACGTGCACCATACATATGCACGTTGTATCTGAGTAACTAAAATGTGTCAGGACTGTGCCTTTGTGCCTGTTTGTGCAGCTGCTCACTTTCCCCCTTGGTCACCCCACTGGGAATCTCAGAGAAGGAACAGAATGCTTGGCCAAACCTGAACTGGAGGCGTAGGGCAAATGACAGCCTCTAGGTGCTAGTTACCTGCTGCCAGCTAAGTCACCCAGGAAGAGCACCAGTAGAAAACATTTCAATGAAACCTTTATATATCCATTCGACTTGACCCCTGTTACAATCTTTAATTACTTAAAAGATATAGCAGTCTTCTGAAGCCAGATCTATCTAGTTCATTTTACAGATAAAGGAACAGAAAAAGCAAAATCAAAGATGAAGGGATCTGCCTGGTCATGTGGTTTTGCTCCAACAAGAACAGAGGCCCTAGACTGAGCACTTGGAATATCTCACTTCCTGTGAAATGCAAACCTCATTTCTGCTTTATGGAAATGACCATAATCCTTTTTGGAGAGAAGATCGAGATTCAAATCTACAGATGGGATTATGGGCAATGTTACAGAGGGAGACTTGACAGATTGATAGAAAGAGAAAGACACACTCACGCAGGCACCCACCCCAGGCAACCTAGCTCCTTTCATGGAGATCTTTCAAACGAGGGAAGTAATCCATCTGACTAGCATATTTTTGCAAAGGAGTGTGCTTTCACCCCAAAAAGGAAACAGAAAATTACATTCTTTGTCATGAGTATGCAACAAATTGAGAGGCTGAGATTGAAAAAGCTGAGTTTATTTCAAGGATCAATGTATCCAATGATTCAAATTTATCCTCATGTCCTATCACAATACTTCTGACTTACATGTGGATATTCAATTAATAGAGAAAAACAGTTATTTGCAGTGTCTGAAAAAAGTTTTATGGCTCCTCATAGACATGAGCCGAGATGTCATGGAAAAGTGCTGGAGTCATTTCATACCAAGAATTAAAGATGAAAAGCACCCCAGGTCTGTAACATCAATGAGGAATTACTAGAATGCTCTATCAATATTCTGGATGTTCATTTGTCTGATGCAAATAAATAGAATCCATTAAAAAGGACAACACAATCTTTACAGTTCATGAAAGTTAGAAAAAAAAAAAAAAAGGCCGAGCACAGTGGCACACACCTATAATCCCAGCAGCTTGGGAAGCTGAGGCAGGAATATTGAGAGTTCAAAACCAGCCTCAGCAACAACAAGGTGCTAAGCAACTCAGGGAGACCCTGTCTCTAAATAAAATACAAAATCTGGCTGGGGATGTGGCTCAGTGGTAGAGTGCAATCCTGTATCCCCCTGCAGCTGCTCACTTGCAAAAAAATAAAAAGATAGGAAAAAAGTCTGAGCAAACTTTACCTTAATACCTCCCCCTACTGCTGAAGCTTTGTGCCAACATCTCCTAGCCACCTGCTGCACTCAATTGTTATCTCCTACAATTTCAACTTAAGTGCAAGCCTAAGGGAAACAACAGCTCCTCTTATTTGTTTATACATATAAAATTATTGTATTTATAGACAGTGGTGCATGTTAGAATAAGAGTGAACATTCAAACCCTTCTGTTATACTTATTGCCTTAATCACAAAAATAGATCCATCAGGGAAGGATGCCAAGAGAGTTCTTATATCAACAATGCAAAGCACAACTTAATTATCCTTGTTATAGGCAGCACAAAACTAGAAATTTAAGAATTGTTCCCTCGAAAGCAAATTTTAAGATAAAGTAGGAGCTAAAGACTGAAGGTAAGAAAACCAGAGGATCGCTAGGCAGAGAACACCACTTGGTGTCTGGGAACAGAAACACCAGCTGATGCAAAGAACGAAGCTGGATCTGGGTCCCTGATCCACCCAACATTCGAACTCTCAGCAAGTGTCATTCTCAAAGCTCAGATCAAACTGATACCTTTCAAAGGGGAAATCAAAGTGTTTAATGACAAAGTTCTAAAACACTTCCAATTGTGCAGCATCAAAGCCCAACACCTCGCTGTTGTCATCTTGCTTTGCCTGGCTCACCAGGCAAGGTGGGTGAAGGAGGCCAAGCTGATGGCTGTGGAGGTGGGGAACGGAAGTACAATGCAAGTTGAAGCCATGCAATTGCACACAATTCCCAGGAGAAAAGCCACCAATAACCAACCTCAGCAGGCTAATCGGGGTATGCACAAACCAGCTGAGATGAAACAGCAATCAAGTCCTCAAGTAAACCCATTCCTTGTGGCCTAATGATCTGATCTCCACCTGCTGTTCCAACCTCAGGCCATGCCATCCCCCTTACTCACAATGCTTCCTGATCCTGGGTTTCTGTCAACACTTAAATGAATCAGGTGTGCTGATACCCCAAACTAACCAAACCTGTGAGGTGCCAAGAGGGCAGCAGTGAACCAGACGGACAAGATCCTTGCTTTCATTTCAACTGGGAACACAAACACATCAGTGAAAATATCGGACTGTGAATGTGGCACCAAGAAATGAAACAGCAGTGTGTGAAAACTACTGACAGGAGGACCAACATACATAGGCCGGGAAGGTGTCTCCAGGGAACAGACTGAGCTGAGCCCAGTTTTCTAAGGGTGCAGTCTATAAGTCCATAGCCTAGGACGGGACTGAAAATCACTCTCACAGTAATGTCTCTACAACCACAAACTTCAGTGATGTCTGCCTGAGACCTCTTTAAAATGAACTCCAACAAATTATATTTCAGGGGAGCTCACTTCCTTTTCCATAAGAATTCTGACGTCTGTGCCAACAGTTGCTGAGTACAAGGGAAGCCCAGGAATCCTTGCCATCCCTGGGGTTTCCCATGCAATAAACACCCCGTAGTTTCTGGCTGATCCCTCTTCCCACCTCTGTAGTTTCCACCCTTTTGGGGAAGCAGCTCTTCCCCCAAAATGTGTCACTGAGATCCCAATGCTCAAGTCTTTCACACAAAAGGACACCTTTCAGACATTTACATCCAGGAAGGAAGCCACACCACAATCCTATTGATATGTACCAGCATTTGGTTGGGTTACATAAAAAGCTAAGTAGTTATTTAAAAAGGTGGGGGGAAAAAAGCCAATAAAATAAAGAGTAAACCTTTAACAAGATTCCTTGGGTTTGGAAAACTTGAGGGGAAGAAACAAGGTCAGAATCCTCTGCTTTAGAAAAGGCTAAAACTCTGATAGAATATGTGATAGACTATCAGATAGAAATCCCTTATTATGCAAGGTGTGGAAGCACACCCCTATAATTGAAGTGACTTGGGAGGCTGAGGCAGGAGGATTCCACCAGGCCAGCTTCAGCTACTTAGTGAGGCCCTAAGCAACTTAGTGAGATTCTATCTCAAAATAAAAAATAAAAAGGGTTGGGAATATGGCTCAGTGTAGAGTATCTCAGTACCAAAAAAAGAAAGAGAAGAAATTCCCTATTGTATATGCAGATTGTAACACTTGCACCTTTCTCTAGAATAAATTCACAGTTGTGGAATTTCTAGATGAAAGGGTATAAATATCATTCCTACATATTTCTAAATTGTCATCTAGGAGACCTGGATCAATTTACATTTTCACCTAGAATATTTTAATGTGCCTGTTCTCTGGACGCTTTCTTTTTTCTTTTTCACATTTTTTATTGGTGTTTTAGAGTTGTACATAACGATGGGATTTGTTGTTACATATTTGTACATGCACACAATATAACAACAGAACTCCCCAGCACTTCTCCCTTCCCTCCCTTTATCTTTTCTTGCACCAAAATAAGGAATTATTATTTTCAAAGTTTTCATAAGCAGTATACAACATTTTCATCTGCATTTCTTTTATTGGTAACGATATTGAGCCTTTTCTAAATGTCTGTTGATCCAATGTCTTCTTTAAGAGTCCAGATTTAACAAGTAATCTGAGCAAAGTCAACCAAAAGAAGCAGGTAAATAAGAAGACTTATCAGGCAAGGATGCACCTTATCCCTACATTTTAAAAACCCCTCTACAACTACTGAAGTATTCCTGTATTTTTAATCCATATATTGTTCATGAAAGTGTATGGGGAAAAAGAAGAAAAAAAAAAAACTACTGCAATTTCAGATCCCTCTCTATGAAGTTGGGCAATGGTGAACTTCCCTGCCTTAATAGTTGGCGTAGGGATACAATGGTGTCTACTGAGAACCACAGATTAAGCAGCCCAGAAGGGAAATGATAGCGATTTCTTCCTCAATTGATCTGTAAGCTTCATGTCAAGAAGGACGTCTGCCTTGTTGATCACGGGTCTTGATAGATATTTGATAGGTGTATTTCTAGCATGGTGGCCACGAGACATGAAGGGACATGAGCTTCAGAAATTCAGCCCCACGGATTTCAATATATCCCACCAGTCCCCAGCAGTGTTGTGGCTCTCGGGGGCATTACAGAAACATCTGTGGCTGCCACAGAGGGCAAAAGAGGCTCCGAGTACCGTCTCTCTGGTCTACTTCACAGGGATGTGGGGATGCTATAAGGACAAGGCAAGGAAGGGAGGTGAAGAGAGTTCTGAAAATGATCAAGTGTTGCACAAAGTGGATAATGAGAGGAGAGGGGGGAAACCAATTTTAACAGAACAGTGAAGAGAAAGGACCGAGGAGCACAGCAGAGGTTATCAGTGAAGAAGGCCTCAACAAGGAGGCAGGCTGTCTGCCCTGGTGTCCCATAAGCTGCACAGAGAGAGTCTCTGTTTCCCTGGAGCCCGGATGGTTGATATTACAGGCACAGGGGTGCGACCAGGCCACTTCTAATTGTGCAGCCGGCCTGGGTCCAGCAGGAAGCCAGTGATTAGCGGAAGGAAGTACTGTTGCTGAAGCTTTATTAGGATCAGCATTCTGAGTTGAGGGAGGAAAGAAAAAGAAATCCCTGTGGTGAGAACTTGTTCTGGGAAACAGTCAAAAAACAGCACTCGTTTTCTGCACACTTGGGGGCTGACATTGAGGCCTTTGGTACAGGTAAACCTCTGAAAGTGATTGAGGTGGCACTTCTAGAAGACCTGTCAGGAGAGATTTACACTTGAAATGCCCAATGGAGAAGATTGCAGCTATCAGGAGGGAGCCCCACGCCTGAGAGAGAGAAAGGGGAGAGGGGAGGGTGGGATGGAGACTTACACCTGGGCTGAGAAGAACAGCCTCACTGGATGGGCTCTCTATTAGGAATGGAAAGGGCCTCAGAGGACTGTCCCTGCACCTTATTTATGGTTCTGCTGTTCTGCAGTTCCCTGTGCCACTCAGAAACTAAGCCACCAGCATCCACCAGTCCATTATAACATCCAGTCTCCATCAGGAAAACGTAGCAATCACCATGAGAAATATGCCAGAGGGCACTGCCACTCCTGATTATTGTTCCACGCTCTCCAGACTCCAGTGCTCCCAGCACCACCAGAGCGCCCCAGGAAACTAGGACCTGTTGCCATGGCAGCTGCTTTCCCCCCCTCTTAGGAAGGGCACACTCCAAGTCATTATGAAAATAAAAAGCTTTTATGTTGTGTGACCAACTCCCCTCTAGCTTCTCTGTCTTGTCCAGCTAAATTCTGGGTAGAACACACAGCAGAAATGGAAACGTGGGCATTTCCATGAAGCAATGACAAAAGTATTAATAAACCAGTCTCCAGACTGGGGTGGGGGTGGGGATAGAAAACAACTGTTCAAAGTAACTGTGTGGGGAGTGGGGGTGGGGGGGAAGAAGTAAAGTAATTAAAGAAAGACATTGTCTGAAGAACATTAGGTTCTGGCTGATGGCCACAGGACTTTAAGGGACATGAGCTCCTTCCACAAGTCCCAGGTCAAAATACTGTCTTGTCAGATGCTGAGGGAAGAAAAAAAGTCAGTAGTGGTAACAGCTGATAAGCAAGAGTACCCTCAAAGGACTGGGAAACCAACTCCTTTGATGAATAGAAATCAGAGGAAGGTCTGACTAAAGACCTAGGAAAGACACATTCTAAGGACCTCTTCCCTCAGGACAGACAGAAGAGTGGTGTTCTGTCACAACTCTACATCAAGAGATTTGCCAGTACCCAGCTCTGAACACGAACAAAAAATGAGAAAGAAATGTGAAATGATGCACCAGAATCAAAACCAATCTCTATATTTCCCTTATCTCTAAAAATGGGCAAGCTTCCTGCCAGTACTCATTCTCACTCTCTCACCTCTCTTTTCTGATAATTCATGAGCGAGGTGTCCTGGCATATTGCTCATTCCCAAGGATTCTTCCAAAGTGAGGCACAGCTTCAGACCTCTATTGAAGTCCAGAAAATGGAGATACATGTGTCTATTTTCACACGGAAAGGAGAGGCAAAAGAATGGCTTAGGAAAATCAAGTCCATGGCAAGGTTGAAGATGTTTCATTTCCTGCCCACAAAGCCAGCAGATTCCCTGAGGGGACCACCAAGCAGCAACTATTCTGGTTTTATGAACAAAACCTAAAACTGGAAGACAGAAGGCTAACTCCCCAAACTCAGACCACTGGAGATGATTAAGCCTAAAGTCAGAGGTGATAATAAGTGCAGGACATGATGTCCAGCTGCAAGTGCCACACCTAACGGCCATCAGTCTAAAGCGGCTTTCACAACAGAGGAGGTCAGAGAGGGAGACTCTGCACCATTCCATATGCTTGTGTTTCCAGGACTAGAAAGGACGAGGGCCAGGCAGGCAAGAGAAGTTCACTCCCTGCTGTGGCCCATGGCTGTTTGGCTCTTACTATTTAAGCTGTTCTTTGGGATTTCCCTTTTGTCTACCATGTTCTGCACCTTCTCTAGGATGTATATTTGAGAAGGCTTAAGTTCAGTTCTCTTTTTGGAAGTGGCTGTGACTCTGAATTTGCTCTTTGACTCTCTCAATTTTAGAAAACTCTTAACTGTTACCTCTTGAAATGCTAATGCTACAGTTTGAGCATGGCTTGTGTCCCTCAAAGGTTCACTGGAATTAAAGCCTTGGCTTGACCCCCAGCGTGGCACTATTGGAAAAGTGCTTTAAGAGGTCAGCTCCAGTGGAGACCCTTAGGTCATGGGGGGATATGCACTCAGAAGGGACAGTGGGACCCAGTCTCTCTTTCTCTCTCTCCTTCCTGTTTGAAATGTGACTGCTTGCTCCCCCCCACACTCCTGCCATGATATATCACTATCCGTGGCCCTCACCAGAGGCCAAACCAAGGGTCCTGATTGATCTTGGACTTTGAACCTCCCAAATCAAGTTAAATAAACTGACTTTAACTAGCCTGTGCCTGGTATTTCATTACAGTATAAAAAGCAAACTTAGACAATCATTTTTTTCCCCCATTTTCTGTAGTCTCACCTTCTAGAAGTCCCATGACCATATTTTGGACCTTCTCATTCTGTCTTCCCTGTCTCTTCAAATATTTCTATTTCATTATGTTTCTGGGCTACACTGTGACAATTTTACATCATCTGTCTTCCTGTCCACTAAGTCTTTCATCAGCTTTGTTTAGTCTGATATTTCATCAACTAAGTTTTTAATTTCAATGATCATTTTTTCCTTTTTTTTTTTTTTTTGTGTGTTGCTGGGGATTGAATCCAGGCAAGCACTCTACCAATTGAGCTCTATCCCCAGCCCCTCAATAACTACTTTTTACTTCTATAAGTACCATGGTATTCTTTCACATCTACCTGTTCTTTGGGTTTTAATCCCTTCTTTGTATTTTTAATTATTTTAAATATAATTATCTGTGACACGTGTGGAAGTTTTCTAATATTCCTCTATTATTTGAAGTACTTAGGTATGGATAATCCTGCACATTGCTTCCACTGACTCTAGCTGATCGCGGTATACTTCCTTGTATGTTCACAATTTTGAATTAATCTAAAGGGGAGCTTTACTTATAGAAGTCCCAGGCAACATAAGTTGAGTGTATATTCTTCAACTATCATTCAAGAAGTATCACTGAGTGATAACTGATACAATAAACTTGAATGTAGTTACTTTCTTTACAGATCCCAGCTGTGATAGAAACATAAACTCCCTACTGTGTGTCTCTGTGCTGAAAGTTAAGTTTTGTTTGTTATTTTTCCCTAGTCCATCCTTTCAATGCTGGTGAAGCCTGTCAAGGATCCCTGAAGGAGCCCTTCTCAGTTCCAACTCCTGCTGCCCTCAAGCCATTCTTTCATCCCCACATGGTTTTGGAACCCACAGTAACCAACACTGGCAACTGTATGTTCCTCTACCCTGTCATCTGCCTAGGGTTGCTATATTCTCAATTCAGGTCCTTATTTTACAGGCTTTTTTTTTTTTCCCCTTGGGCTGTATAACATTTGCTTGACTTATGCTAGTTACTATTAGGAGTTAGACTCTAAAAAGATGAGACTTAATTTGAGTTACTGTTGATATATCTGCACATGATTTTTGTCTGGTAGAGAGGCAAATAATTTCTGTCTAGGAGAAAACAATAATTTCAAAAGTTAAGATTTTAGTGTTCTATAGAACATCAACCAGTTTTGCACAGAACATAAGAGATCTTAGTTCAATATTCTTTCTTTTATTGCTTATATAAACAAATCTGCTATCCTCTGTTGAACTAGCTTTATATTTCTATTGATATATCCTAAATCTTTTTTTTTAATATTTACTTTTTACTTGTAGTTGGACACAATACCTTTATTCCATCAATTCATTTTTATGAGGTGCTGATGCTCGAACCCAGGGCTCCACACGTGCGAAGTAAGCACTCTACCACTGAGCCACGACCCCAGCCCTTGATAATATCCTAAACCTTTAAAATGGGTTTATCCTATACTTTTATAAAGAAACATTTTAAAAATGTTTTGAAAATTATACTTTAACCCTTTTTATTATGTGTCTGTCAAGTTTAAGGCAATGTTTTCAGTTCCTTATATATAATTCAAATCCAATCTTTATGCTCTTTTCTCTTCCAATATAATAGGCTGAACATTCTCTGACTATCATGTCCTCCCAGTGCTGCTCAAACAGCCAGGAGATGTTCTTTCCCTTTTCTGGATACAATGATCCAGAAATGTAGATTAAAATCACGCTAGCTTTTGAGGGAAGATAACTTAAAATCAACTAAACCCCCAATTGATTATTCCCAAGAACTGGCTTTAAGTTAAATAAGAACACATAAAGAGAAAGATACCATCATTTAAAAAATCCCACAGTTTAATTAAAAATTTCCCTTATGCTATTGTAAAATGACAGATCAGAAATCTTACTTTGGAAGATACTGACTTAAAAAAATATCACATGAACTTAGGTGCAGAGGTGCATGTCTGTAACCACAGTGACTCAGGAGGCTGAGGCAGGAGGATTACAAGTCTGAGGCCAGCCTCAGCAACTTATCAAGGCCCTAAAGCAACTCAGTGAGATCCTGTCTCAAAATTAAAAAAGGGTTGGGAATGTGGTTCAGTGGTAAAGTACCTCTGAGTTCAGTCCCCAGTAGGAAAAACAAAACAAAACAAAAAACACACTAATTATATCATCCAATGTAAAAATCAAGAAAGAATATATATGTTCAGAATCTTGACATTTGAACTTATGGTCAACTATATCAAGTACACTTCTAGAACAAGAAGAATTTACAGAGAACCTAAAATAAGAATTCTAAGCTTTGAACTTCACATTATTTAATTAGACAAGTTCTCAAATAGAAAATTAAGAAAGGGCTATTTTCAAGAGTAAAAAAAAATGTATGGAACTCTGAGAACTTAGGAATCTGAATTTGAATTGCAATTTTTAAAAACCTGAAGTTCTCTAGATTTTCACAATCTGTACAAAATATATTCCAATGAACGTCGCAAGACAAAATATTTTAGAGATATTTGAATAAAAAATGTTAGGTCTTGGTAGTTGACCAAGGGGCAATTTTCAAGTTAGTTCTGCTTTGATAGAGTTTGTCAAGTTTCCAGGAACGTACAATAGAATCAGGCAAATGTGCTCTTATTTACTCCAGGGAAATGTCTTCTAATTCATACCCTGCAGCCAGGTATATGCCTCTTAGGAGGCAGCCAGAATGAGCATAAGGTTATTTGTTTTATTTAACCAACAAGACTGTCAGTCCAGGGACTCCTGGGAGATCTCCAATACCCTTTCGGAGGCTCCAGGAGAAGCAAAAATACTGCTGATGCAGGAATCTAGGCAGTGGCATCAAGTTGTACCCACAGCATTGTGTTCACTGTCACATAAGTAGAGGCTTAAAAAAACAGTTTAGTTTTATTTTAAAATTCTCTTAATAAGCCAGCAAAATTATTCATTTTATTAAAACTTCATTTGTGATACTCATAATGGCATGCAATTTAAAGTTTATGAATTGCTTAATTCTGGAATTTTCCACCTAATATGTTCAGACCATGTGAAGCAGCAGGACACATAACTTGGAAAAGGGGAACTGTTTAGATTGAATGAGAAAGAAAATAGGATTTATTCAGTTATCATCTATTGTTATATAGTAAGTAGATTTACAGAAAGAGAGAATAATGCCATTTAATGAATTTACAAATAAATCCTTAGGCTTTTTTTTTTTTCAGTTTTCTAATACTGCAAAATAAATATTGATAGATGCAATCCCCGTACACAAAGGCTGTTAAAGGCTTCAATAATCTTTAAGTCTGAAGAGGTGCTGAGACCAAAAAGTTTTAAGAACACTGAACTAATGCCTTGAACAGGGTTTATTTTGGGTGTAATGAAAATGTTTGGAATAGATAAAGGTGAAGGTTGCATAACACTGCCAATGTGCTAAATGCCAGAGTATTGTATACTTTAAAATGATTAATTTATTGCACATGAATTTCACATCAATTAAAAAAAAAAAGAATGTTCAAAGAAAAGGAAAATAACACAGTACCTTGAAAACCACAAGTCAAGTCCAACTGATCTAGCACAATCCTCTTTCCAGAACAAAGACTAAGAGATATGTGCTATCATGAGGTGTTTCTTTCCCCTCCTAATTGAAGATTAGGTTCTTTGGGCTTTATATGAAATTTAAATATTCCAGGAGACTCTTTCCTTGAAAATAATGAAAACCATGACCAAATTTTTACAATTTGGGCTAAACCCAAGTTTTATGACCTCCATGGCATCTTGGACCAATATAATCAAACAATCTGTCACAAGCCAACATAAGGCATATTTACCTGCCCTTTCTATGTGTCATATTGTGAAAGGCCCTAAGAACCAAAGGGTGAATAAACATCACAGGTGGTCCCTGTACTCATCAGGCTTAAAACTTAGCAGAAAAGATAAATGTGAATCAGAAAAATGACAAAAGAAAATAAGCAGTTGTGAAAAGTGTATATGAAAGAAGGGTATTTAATATCAGAAGCATGGGAAACAGTAAACTGACTTAATTCAGGACCCAGGAAGGATTCCTTGAAGATGGCTTGGACCAGCTTCACCTGAAAGCTTGTTAGATAAGCCAGATCTCAGGCTCCTTCCAGATTTACTAAAAAAATCTACATTTTCGGGAGCTTCCCAGGTGATCTGTGACTAGAAGCATTCACAGTTCTAAAGAATCCTAGGGGTTAATTAAATAAGGGAGGAGTCTTCTGGCCCAGGTAAGAGAGAAAAGCCTTGTAGTCCCTGACAAGTAGACATGTCCAAGAAACTCAAAGGAGGCCACTGTGGCTGGAATGGAGAGGGCACCAGGAGCACAGCGCCAAAGATTCTAGCGCCAGGGATGTACTAAATTTGGTCATGAGTAACCAGAGGGTGCGGAGGGACTCTAGTCCCCTGAACTTTACCAGGCGCGCCTTCCTGGCACTAAAATGCTTTCAAAACAAACACACAGTTAGATACTCATCCTTTTATAGTTGCTTCAGGGCAGATTCCTTTAATTCCAAGGAAAGAGTCAACTCTTATAGCACAAGTGGTAACAGCTCTGGTTCCTCACAATGTGAAATAAGGCAGCTTGCAATACCTTAATGTGAGCATATAAGAAATCATAATAGCTGGGTGTGGTGGTGCATGCCTGTTATCCCAGAGACTCAGGAGGCTGAGGCAGGAGGCTTGCAAGTTTAAGGCTAGCTTCAGCCACTCGTGAGACCCTCAGCAACTTAGCAAGACTCTGCCTCAAAATAAAAAATTAAAAAATGGCTGAGGATGTAGCTCAGTGGTAAAGCACCCCTGCATTCAATCCCCAGTACCAAAAATATATGCAAATAAATAAAATAAAAAAGAAGGAAAAAATAAATCACATTAATATCTTGATGTTTCACAGGGCCCTCACTACTAGGTAGATCTGAACACTTATGGAGGGTCATGACTGCCCTCTGGATCCTGCATACATCTTAAAGCACAGCGTATCTGAGGACCCCGATAACACATATGGGTCACAATGCCAAGGATCCTGCTGAACACTCTATTTAGTGCTTGGGAAACTTACTGGAACATGACCCAGCAAGCTCGTAAAATTCAGCAGACTGCATTGAGGCAGATGCACTAAATATATGATATCAATAAAGACCCCCACACACACCAGTGAGAGAGCAGAATCATGATGTAGGCTCAGGGTGCACAACAGAGTGCATACTTGAAGCATCTCAGTGGCAGCAGAAAGTGGTAGGAAGGGCAGGAAACATCTTGAAAAATACAAGGAAGATTGGCTCAATCTCCAGCTAATAACCCTATTTCAGTAAGGGGTTCACTCTTAAGTCAACCTGATGTAAAAGGAACCAGAGTTAAGATTTATAGCTCCTTGAGACTGTAATCTCTTATTTTCTCATCACATTAGGGACCTAGGTGTGCTGGCCAAAGTTTCCTATACCACACATTAAAAGTTAAGATGGAGGCCCAAGTTTATTTCCCCCATAGTCAAAATTCTAGATAAGTGACCAACAGTGATTTACGTCATTTGAGCAATGCCAGAAGGCACTGACTGCTTCCTAATTCTCAGAATTAGGCTCCATCCAGCTTTACAATTCTTTCTCCAGATACTCTGGAGGGATAAACGTTCTTCCAACAAAAATAAACTTCTTTGTCTATATAGGTTATAGAAGCTGTATATTGGCCAGCTCTTGCAACCCAAGATTAAAATGACATCAAGAATTCCATCTTTTGTTCTTTGTGATAATCATAGATGAGCAATCTATCAGCCTTAGGAGATTAAGGCTTTCCTTGCACAACTGGGACAAGTACAGCCAAAGTTATTGACATTTTACAGGAAACCATTAAAAAAAAAGGTAAGATGATCTGAGCAACCAAGATGGATTCCAGTGAACTGAAATTCAGGGAATTCTTTTGGTTAGGGGGTCTGCTTCCACCCTTGTACCCACAAGCCATTTCAGGACTGGGAATTCTCAACTAACTTGTGGCATTCATTCAAATCCAGCCGAAGGGGCAAACACTTGGTTTAGTTGAACAAAAGCTTTGGAGCACTCTGTATATGCTGTCACCAAACTCCAAGTCTGGGACAAGGACAGCTTTATTTCCACCTTGGCTTTTTTCCTTCTGTACTCCAACTATACTGCTTACCTCACACATTATCTTGAAGCCTCTGTCCCCTGTCCCCTCTTTACTCAACTAATTTCTACTAATCCTTTAGATAACCTACCTCTCTTGACCCCAAATTAGGGACCCAGTGCCCTGCCACCATTTGTAAAAACATCTGTTTATATGGGGCTTATCTCTCCCATTCTCTCCCACAAGATGGTCTGTGAAGCAGGCCAGGCTGAGTGTCATGGGACAAATGATATGACAAACATGGGCCTGCATTCAAGGATCTTGCCCTATAACAGAGAGGAAGAAAACGAGTCAATCCAGTGTTTCAGAGACAAAGGCCACAGTATGCATAATGCAAGGCTTGGGGGAAACACACTATGCCATGTGGAAAGCCTTTGCGATAGAGATATTGGCTTGAGCAAAGGTAGAGATGGCTAAGTGGGCAACACAAGCAGATGGTTATTTCTGAGGCAGCAGAATTTGGAGTGGAGTGGAGACAGGCAAGTCCTGAGAGGAAGCAGCATACAGGTCTACTCAGTGCACCCATGTCTGTCATGTGGGAAAGGGCAGACTTCAGCTTTAAGTAGGGCAAGGGAGGGGCAGAGCTCCCTTTTGGTTAAAAACACACCTCCCTCCCCATCTGTAGAAAGTCAGGCCATAAACCTTTCCCTGCTCTCTTGCCAAATTTCCCATAAACACTCCATGTAGTCTGCTCAAGGCAACCAAAGGGAGTGCAGAGCTTTTCCATGCATTCCTAATACATTTCTATGAGCCATCACAAATCAATCAGCACAAGTTGACGAGAATCCAAAGCTCATGGCAGGGCCCTGCCAGCCAAGTCTGTCTCATTCTCATTTCTTTTTCTCTTTTTCTACTTTAGTGGCATTTGATGGAAAATATTATTTTTTTAATTTTTAAAAGGATTAAGTTTTAATGATGGGGATTATTGTGACCATGACTATGAACCTAAATTTCCCCCAAATTAATCTATTCCCCACAGCCAGGTCATTAAACAGCAGCCTTTCTTAGGCTGTCAAATTCCCATTCAATTAGAGTTTTCACTATAATTTGAATGTATCTGGATAGACTGGGCTGGTGGTAAACATAGAAAGGTCAATAAGATGGACAGCTAGACACTGCCAAAATAAATTTCAATCAAGTAGAGATGGAAAGAGCTAACACGTCTCATCTTACCTTGAAGAACAATATTTGCTGTAAAAATCATGCCATGATTTTATCATATTTAATGACTTAAAACTGGTCCTCTGCCTATAAAGTATCTCAAGGCCTTCTTATCAGAGACATTAAATCCCAAGATATAAGATGGGATAAAGATATACAGAATTGGAGATAAGAAGTAAGAGAGTAAGAAGTTTGAGAATTATAAAGGAGAGATTCTTCTCAACTCAAAAAATACTTACTGTGCACCTATGATATGGCCAACAGACAAGCTGCTGGGGATATGCAGACAACTTGATCTCCTACCTCACAAGGGACATCAGAGTGGAGAGAAGGGGGAAAAGGGACATAGAGATAAATCTGACAAGAATAAAACTCACTGGACAAATTACTGGAATGTACACTTAAGGTAAAAGAAGCCAGAATTTTAGAACTATTTTAAATGGTGAACTAGCTTCCCAAGGAAGGTGGGTATTGGCCATAGTTTAGATCACTAATAATGTGCCCTAGGTCACATCTTGGCACAATGCAGTCCTAGGAGGGGGAAAAAAATAGAAAAAAAATTCTAGTTCTGGCTTCTCCCAGGACAATGAGGCTGCCTTCAACTACTGACTATGCTCTGCCCAGATTCTTAGGAACTGGAGCTTATAGGTACAGTCTAATAAAATGTACACTCCACAGTGATGACTGTTTATCTTAAGGAACATGACAAAATATTTAACTACCAAATAAGGAGAGAAAGATCAACCTTTCCCCTATATTTTTATACTCAAAAACTTGTAAAGCTCAGTTAAGAAAAAAGAAAAATGATTTTAATAACCACCATGGGAAAAACATCACTTAGGCTTTTGTGATTTGAAATGGAATAGTCTCGTTTTTGGAAATTCAACAGGAAATACAACATATTAGAAGAGGAGGTCTGTTTAAAGACCAGCTCCCATTGTCTTGGTTTCAGAGCTATAATTACATGCACATGTGGCTTCAGTACAGTGAGAAAAAAATAGGACTGGGAATTGGCTGAGAACAAGGGTTCAGGTATTGAGGGTGTGGTTCAGTGGTAGTGCTCATGCTTAGCATCCACAAGGTCTTGGGTTCAATCCCTAGCACCTCCTTCCAAAAAAGAACACAGGTAAAAATCCTGACTTTGAAATGGGGAACAGTATAACTTTGGGCAACTTATGTAATTCCTTGAATCTCAATGTTCTCCAAAAATTAAAAACCCCAATATCTGCTTTTGGTGATTCTTGCAACAATAGAAGGCATTGGGTATCTAACGCACCTGCCACATACTAGATCTTCAATAAATGCAAAATGATTTTATTATTGGATTCATTATGCTTCTCAGAAATTCTTGGGCATAAACAGTTATCCCTAATGATATTTTTTGGGGGTGGGGTACAGGGGATTGAACTCATGGGCACTCAACCACTAAGCCACATCCCCAGCCCTTTTTTGTATTTTATTTAGGGACAGGGTCTCATTGAGTTGCTTAGTGCTTCGTTGTTGCTGAGGTTGACTTTGAACTCTTGTTCATCCTGCCTCAGCTTCTAAAGCTGATGGGATTATAGGCATGTGTCACAGTGCCTGGCATCCCTAATTATTTTTGAACAGGGAAAATAATAACGGGAACTTTTCTCTCTGGATGACAATAATAAAGATAGCTCCATATTCTTGAGACAGCAAAGAGAGAATGCTCAGTTCATTCACCCTGAAGGAACTCTCCTAACACTTTCAGGGTGGCAAGACTACTTTCTTGGGGATTGGAGTAAGTGTCAAGGCTGAAGCAATCCAGACATTAACAGCAAGCAGAGAGCCAGCAACAGATACCAACAGAAGTTATAAAAAGTAAAGAAAGACCCCAACATGTACAGCAGAGAGCACCGTATTTCACAATATCAAAAACTCCCAGAAAATACACAAGTTATTGGTGTAAAAGGTGCTGTTTTTGAACCCTTGCTCCATGCCAGACACTGGGCATGCACTTTGCACACATAAACTCAATCTTCATAGTGTGACCTTGACTTATTATGTTCTTATTATGAGGTCTTATTATGTTCTATTATGAGGTCTTATTATGCTCCCTACTTTATACACAAACAGCAGGTGGTTTACAGAAGGTCTCAAGTGATTTACAGAAGGTCTCCTCAGTTTAAAGGTTGATATATATAAAAGCAATCATCTATGTTGAGAGCTCATGACTGAACTCCTCCTGGTTTTCTTCACTCCTCAAAGCCACCACCCCACTACCCCACCACCCCAGTAAAACAGAACAACACCTCCCTTCTTCCCCATCGGCAAGCTGAGTCAAAAACCCAGAAGTCATCCTTGATTCCTCCTTCATACCACATCTAGGCAATAAGTTAATCCCGTTGCCCCTGCCTTCAAAAATTAATCTCAACTTTGACCACTTCTCAGCATTTCCACCATTATCATCCTAGGCCAGGCCCCAATGTCCCATCAACTGCCCTACTGCAATGGCCTCCCGGCTGATCTCCCCAATTCTGCTCTTGTCCCTAGTTGGCCCATTTAGCAGACAGCAACAGAGAATCCCCTTGAAAGACTCTCAACAATGACTAAGGTTAAAATAACACACACACACACACACACACACACACAGAAACCAAAAACCAAAAAACAAGACAAACAAAAAACCCAGATCATATCACTCAACCCCTCAGCACCCTCCAATGGTTTTCCAACACAATTAGAATGAAATTCAAACTTCTTCCTTGGCTCCTAAAACCCTAACTGGTTTGGTTCCTGCTGAGCTCTCTCAACTCAACTTGTATCATATTGACCTTCCAATTATTCCATGAATAAGCCAAGCATGTTTCCATACCAGGCAGATTCCTTGCTTAGGGTCTTTGTACTTGCTGTTGCTCTTCATGGGAGAACCTTCGACTACCCTTCACATGGTTTGCTCTCTCACTTCATTCAGGTAGCATCTTTAAAGTCACCTCTGTGAAGAGGACTTCCCTGACCACTTGCTCTAACACAATCCCTTGCCTACTCCCAACTCTAACCACTTACTCTAACCCAGAACACTTAACATTCCCTGAAATGTTCTTTTTAAGACAGCCTATATTTTTATGCCATAGCTTTAAAAAAACACCATATTCATGAATCATAAACACAGAGTAAATGCATAATGAATACTTGTGAATTATCTTTCTCCTCAATTAAACTTTAAGCTTCAGAACTGTAAGGACTTTGTCTTGATCTTTGCGGTATCCCAGTTCCCAAAACGGCTTTGGCAAATGACAGACATCCCATTCCTTGAAGAAGGAATAAGTGAAAGATCTAGCAGATCTACAAACACCAGGCTAACTCCCAACTTACAGGCAACAAACAAAAAAACAAACAATAAAAACAAAAAAAACTCAATGAGCCATCTGAACTTGTTTCAGTATTTCAAGGTCTACCATTACCCAGAGATAGATCATGCTCCTGAGACTCTACTTTATATCATCCTCTTCCAGATGCCCTGGAACTACAAGATAGCAGGCTTGGTCTTTCAAAAGATGAGGTAATATGAGCCTGGGCTTTGGGTACCAGGAGAATTCTGCATCTTAGGTTCCCCTCAGGGCTTACAAAATTCGCACCAAACAAGATCACTTTCCTTGGGCACAGTGAGCCACTGGATCAATTTCTACAAATTCCTCCATGCTAAGGCTGTAGGGAAGAATCCAAAGACAAAACAGGTTTTCTGTGCACCCCAGTTCTATCCCAAGGAGCCACAGAGATGATGCAGACCCAAAAGGCACATATGTTTAAAAACACATTCATTTAATCCACTCTGACAGTGAGAAGGGTTTGTTTGGGGCTGACAATACAAGGCCGGCTGTAGTCAGTCTTGCAGACCCTGCAGGTGTTTTCAGTTAAATGTGATAATCAAATTAGTTACACAGCATGGCTCACTCTGAATGGCAAACCCTGCTTCCTGGGTGATCCCTATGACTTTCTCCCACACTAAGCGCAAAGAGCAAAGAGTCAGCCTGGTTGCAAAAGTTAAAGCAAAGGCTGCAAGCGAAGGTGTTTACAGATACTTCTGGAGGATAAAAACAGAGAAGTTGCAAGGTGGGAGGCCTCTGCTCTAGCATTCTGCAAAGCAGGACATGCTTACCTCAAGGTATATGGGGATCAAGAAAATGGTTTCTTTCTGTAGGCCTACGCCATCTAACTTGTTCTGTTGTCCAACTAGATAGGTCCCTGATGCCCTCCCAGCCTTTGCTGTTTCCAAATTGACTTCCACTCAGATGTGTACATTTCTTAGTACAGGTTGAGGATCTGAAATCTTTGGAATGTTAAGCTTCAAATTTCCAATTTGGGGTAATGAGATATCTTAGAGATGGGCCCCTAGGCTAAATATTAAATTATGTTTCACATACACCTTATACACAGAGCCTAAAGGTAATTTTATACCAATGAGATTGCATTTTGACTGTGACCTGTCACATGAGGCCAGATGTGCAATTGCCATTTATGGTGTTATGCATGGCAGAAGGGTGGTGGCAGAGGACAACTTAGCTGCTCAGCTCATGGCAGCTGGAGAGCAGAGAATGAAAAAGGAAGGGGTGGACTGATATAGTATAGACCATGCTGCAATGACCTACCTACATCAGCCAGGCCCCACTAGCCTATAGTTACCACTCGATAGTCCATTCAAATTATTAATCCACCAAATGGATTAGTCTACTGATGAGGTTACAGCTCTCATAATCTAATCATTTCACCTCTGAACATTTCTGCACTGCCTAACACATGAGCTCTTTGAGGGACATTTTTAGATCCAAACCATAACAACTCCCAACAAAGAAGAGAAACTATTCTGTGAATTGGTTATGCAAAAACCAACAAAAATATTAAACCTGTGATAAATTGATAACCTCTGAGTCTTTCCCAAAATTGTTCTTGCCCAATTCAGCTAGAAATTGCCTTTCAGTTTTGCATTTGCAGAGCCTGTACAGGAGATTATGTTCATGACTGCAAGACTGGTTCTTAGACACAAAAATGCCATGCCTCCACAACCACCTGTTCCACCAGTCAGCCTTCAAAAAAGCACTTATGAACTCAAAGACTGCAGATGCTAAGAAAGTTTCTAAAGTTGCTTTTCCAGTTCCTAAGCAAATCAAACCCACCTGTTCCTGTTTGTTTTTGCCCCAGTCCTACATAGAGCCAGCTTTTACTTATTGATGTTAATGGTGTGTAAGTGGGGGAGGGGGCGGGGGTTGTTCAGTTATCCATGATAAGTAGCAACACAATCCTGCAAAGTTTTCTCTAAATCAAAATTCTGTATCTGATGCCCTTTCTTCCCAATGATTGCTAAAAAATTAAAGATGTAGTCTGAAATAGCAAACTAAAGACATACTGAAGAAAATAATATCCTAGCACTATCAACTGTCCATAGCTGAGGGAATGAGAGGAAGACACCAAAGTCAAAATACTATCAAAAAGACCCAAATGGGAATTTAAACCCAGCCGAGGATAGGATGTGGTGAGGCAAGAAAGATGCCTGTATGAAAATTCAGGGAGACTCTCACTCTCAAATTTGTTGCAGGTTACTCTTTCCTTGATTCTGCTCCTGTGTGTCTGTCTCTCTTGCTCACCTAGGTCCAGCCTTGCTAACCCATCACCTTGGAATCCAAACTGACTACATCTGTACTTCTTTCTTTCTTATTTTTTAGTGTTGAAGATGGAACCCAGGGCCTCATGCTTACTAGGTAAGTGTTCTACCCTTGAGCTACACTCGAAGCCCTAAACTTCATTTTTATTGAGCTACTATAACATTGTTGGCTGAGTAACTCAGGAACCTAACCTCTGTTAAGATTTTTCTTTCTTCACTAGTTAGCTTGCTGGTTTTGTTTTCTTCCATCTTCCTGTCATTCGCAGATG
Source organism: Spermophilus citellus (assembly GCF_964194105.1). Lineage (NCBI taxonomy): Eukaryota > Metazoa > Chordata > Mammalia > Rodentia > Sciuridae > Spermophilus > Spermophilus citellus. Next base: position 187,873,974 of record NC_138182.1, read on the forward strand.
GTACAATACAGTAGTTTTGGTTCACTTCAATGGTGGTAAAACATATGAGAAAGCATGCAAAGACTGACTGCCTTGTGGACAGCAGCAGAGGCCAGAGGCGATCAGGGGCTTAAGCACATTCCTGGAAAGCAGGGTTGGGAGACATGCTCAGCTTGCACCCAGGGAAACAGGAGCCCAGGCACCAACAATGGGAGTTCCCTCTCTCTTTATTGAGAGGCTACAGAGCAGCAAGTGGTTCTAATCTTCAAGCCCCCTAGGTGGTCCAGATGGCTACACACAGAGTCAAGGAGACTTTTCTTTGATTGCACAGTTCACTTTTAGAAATTCCTCATCCTACCCAGAAATTTCAGACTAATCTACAGAGACTTCTACAAAGATACCAGCAGGGCCTCAGCATCTTTGCAAGCCAGAAAAGGTGGCACTTTATAGCCATGGTGACTGTTTAGACAGGAGCCCCATCATCTGCAATGGAGAGTTGTGTCTGCTGCTGCTGGGCGCCTGGGGAACTAGGGCTTCTTTAGGGAAGCCTTTGGCAGAGGTTTAAGAGCCTCCACATTTTAGAATAAACAGGATCTGCTAAAGCCCCAGCAAGGACAACAAGAAGGTCAGGAGCCGAGGTGTGTCTATGTCAGATCTCTCTGGGTGGTTCAATACCAGCCCTGTGAATCAAATTCTATGAAGAGATTGGTCCCTTTGGTTCCTTGGTTCTTTTTCTTCCCTGATATTCTAGGCCTTCAGCCAAGCTGTTCTACTTCTTGGCTTGGAATGCATTCCACCCACCTCCACTCTAACCCCTGTAGCCTAGCTAACCTGCTTACATCTTTTACAATTCAAGTTAAATGGCAATTAACGACTCCTACATACTTTACGCATTCAAAGAGCTCAGAGCACTACCTGGGAGAAAGGCAGTGCCCTCCCAAGTATTTTGTCTCTAAATCTAGCTGTCAGGCCCAAATGACAAGTATGTTAGGTATATAAACAGATTCAGTCATTGTGGAGAATAATTTGGCAATATCAAGAAAAATAGAAGCTGTGTACATCCTTGTAATTCCATTTCTAGGAATGTATCTTACCAAATCTCACACATGCACGGAGGGATGTTTACAAGGATGTTCACTATAGCATTGTCTGTAATGGCAGAAAAATGAAACAACTCTATGTGTTCGTCAGTGGGGAAAGGGATTAAATAATGTTGGCATACTTACACAGCATTTAAAGGAATGAGCTCAAAAAGATAAAAAAAAGATATCAAAAAGATAAAATTGAGTGAAAAACACAAGCTGATAAAGCACACCCCAACACCATTAGTGGAAATTATGACATATATAAATATGAGATGACCTCTGCTTGGACACACACACACACAAAATATCAGTTTTGAAGTATCAAAACAGTTAAAAAGTCATGTTAATACTTTCCACTGGAAGGCAACAGGAATGACAGGAGGGTGAGGATACCAAAGAGGATTTCAATGTCAACATCAGGGGAGAGAGCAAATATGATAAATGTTAACTGTCATATAAATATTCATACATGCACAAATATATATGAAAAATTAGAGAAAAACATACAAATATGTTTATACATGTGTATATAAATGTATCTCAAATTATTTTTTGTATATTTTGCCTTTTTTTTTTCCAAAATGAAAAGGAAAGGAATAGAAGAGGGAGGACAAGTTTTGAGACATCAGATGTATTCCTTCACACTGCGTTGAGGAACTTTAAAAAGCTCTATGTCAGGGAGGACAGAGAAGGATGATAGGGAAAAGAAAACAGTTTGAAAAACACAGTCAGCAACTTAGTGAGGTTCTAAGCAACTGAGATGTTGTCTCAAAATTAAAAAAAATAAATAAAAAGGGCTGGGAATGTGAACCTGGGTTCAATCCCTGGTACCCCCCAAATAGATAAAAACAAAAATAAAGATAAAATTTAAAAATAAAATCAATAATAACTTTGAAGATGTATCTTTGGTCAACATTATCCATAGTAGTATGGCCCAGACTTCTGTATAAACAGAAATCACTTGGAAGCTTATAAATAACAGAGATCCTTGCTGTTCCTCTCACCCCCAACCCCCAATTACGATTCAGGAAATCTTGAATAGGCCCACTCTTCTTTCTATTTAAAAAGCAAACATCCCTAGTATAGTAGTCTAGCTTTTGTTAAATGTATAGAGAAATATTTTTTAAAAACTCAAAGTAAGTTAAAATTGCAGTTTTAACTTAAAAATCTATTCTCTTGCTCATGTATGGCTAGCCAATAGTGATTCTTCAAAGAAACATTTATATTTTGATAACAAATTAAAATCATCCTATACAATGTTTACTTAGATAGTTCTGTAAAGTGTTGTCCTTGTTATAGAGCAATAATTTTTATGTACAACTGAAATGCTAAAGGCAGATGCATAAAAATTATGACAACTCTTATTCTAGGTAACAACTAAATAGAACAATTCTAGTGTTAGAATTTAAATGGTAACCTTTTAACTTCCTGCCTTCTCACACAGTCAGGCTCCTCTCCAGTTCCCACAACTGCACCCTACACTGGGCTGTGGTTTACCTGTGGACATGCCCAGTCTCCTCTCTGGGCTGTGAGTTACTGCCTCTTAACAGGGAAAGTCTTGTGCTCATTGTGTCTGACATTGTGCATCTGGCATGAGTAGGAAATCTAGTAGCTGTTGAATAAGTTAGCACATCTCAACAGGTCTTAGCTCTAAGACATCCAGTGAAAAAGAAGTCTCTAGCATAGGAGTCTGGGCAGACATATTCTCTCAAGGGTCAATGGAAAATATTTAGTCTTTTGCAACTTTTTCACCTGCCATTGCAGCTGAGAGCAGTTCTGTTTTAATAAAGTTTATGAACACCAAAATCTAATCTGAATTCTATGTAATTTTCATGTGCCATGAAATATTTCTCTTGGTTTTTTTCTTTTCAATTACTTTGAAATGTAAAAAACAAAAACTCTTCATGGGTCATACAAAAACTAGCAGCAGATCTCATTGCTCAGCAGATCTGGACCAAAAGGTAGATGAAAAAAATCACAGGATACCAGACAAACTAGGATATACTGAGAAGAAGAAAAAGAGAAAAGCAAGATCTAAGATGGATAAAAAGCTTATGGACCCTCATAGTACCTGCAAATAAGATAAAAAGAAACAATGCAGAAACAAGCAGCAAGTCTCCTTATTCTTCTGTTTTTTTAAACCAGTTCTATATAAGGATGAAGCTCACATTTAATTATGGCTATGGAAGTCAGTAAAATAAATTGATTTAGTTAACAAGAAATTAGCATTACTATTTAAAGTAAGAAATAATCAATTGAACAAAACCAAACACAAAAACTCTTTCAACTTATAAAGTTTACCATTTCCAGTATTTTCATTCCTGGTGTCTGCTGCCCAGTCTCTGTGCGGGGATGCAAATGAGCAGAGAAACAGACAAGACAGACCAAAGCAGACAAAAGGGATTCTGTCTCAGAATAACGAGGATTGACTGTCCTGTCCTGTCCCACCCAGATCTGCTGCATAACATCCTAGATGTCTCAGGGGTTCCGAGTCAGAGACTGCTCCTCTCATTAAAAATAATTATATCTTTTTAAATAGCACACATGGTTATTATATAAAAATTCAAAAATAAAGAAGCCAAGAGAAGAAAACCCAAAGTTTGGATATCAGTGGCTACCTTGTAGACTGTTTTCCTTGACTGCATTGTGTGTGTGTACATAGTTTTTAAAAAAAAATAAAAAAAAAAGAATCCCTTTCATTTTGTAGATGAAGAGAGTGAAGGCCTTGTAAGCGAACTCAAGGCTGTGCATAAAATGAGTTTGTAAACATGCAGGATAAGAACCTCTGCATGTTAGGCCAATGTTCTCCCCTACAGCCCCCTGATAGAAATAAATAATTAGCAACTTGGCTAAGTCCATAGCAGGGCTAAAGAAATTAATACACGTTGAAATGAATGAGGATGCCAGACAGATGGTACCATGTCTTTATCTCACTTAACTCTGTCCAAGCCAGCTAAGTGAGAGGCTCCTGGTGATGGATGACACGGGAGAGCAGTTTTCCATAGGCAGTCAAATCACAAAGAACACAGGGGTATGAGGAGGTCCCTTTAACAATCATTGGCATGTAATGTAGATTTTTTGCTATGGAAAGTGCTTCACTTGGACTTTTATTTGTGTTATCTCTTAACATAAGGCACCATCCTGGGTCCTTCATGGACTAGTTTATTAGGAATTCAGTTTTGGATTGCCCCACGTGCTAAAGGGAACATCTGAAGTGGCAGAAAGCATCAAGACATACAAGGGTGGCCTTAATTATGCCCAGTTTTGCGGGGCTGGTGAACCAAGCTAGCACCTTCACTCCAACAAACACCACTGCAAATGAATCTGGATCCAGAGCATATCCAAAGACATGCAGTGAGAGGAGTGAAGTACCAGCTCATGCAAAAACAGAATCGAGCATTCTGGGGAATGAAGCTGTGTAACCAGGTATTAGAGAAACATCTGAATGCTTATGTTTGTTGTGTTATATTTGTTATTATTATGGCCCTATTTTCTATAAGAAGCTTTCCTAAAATGAAGACTTCTGGGAGGAATTTTTTTTTCTTTTTGGAAAAATAAACAAAAATAAGTTAGCTGTGGGTATGGCTCAGGGGTAGATCTATTTGCATAGCCACATAATGGTGTATAACAAGGTTATCAGGCACATACAAGATCCCCCATAAAGTTAATATTTTTGTCAAAGCCTGAAGCTTCTAATGTGAAACAGGATTCTTTATGGCCAAGAACTGCATTTAAGCAAACATGAATATTGTGAATACCTGTCTAGAATCCTTTGAATAATGGCATCCAATTTTTCCTTAGACAATATCTAACTGGGTGCCTTTCTCCCATTACATAAGGTCCTATCAAGAAAAGTTAAGTATTCCACCACTTCCTGGCATTACCCAAGAAAGGCCATGACAACTCTAAACTAGGAATGTTAACCTGCACTGGAGTCACATGAGGACCTAAGGGGTTGGAGCTGAGACACTGCAAAGGTAGGACATCATGAATTGCCTGGATAACTTCCGCTCTTTCATTCACTTATTGAACAAATAATTTCTGAGTGTCTCCTACTATGTAGTCTAGAAAGGGAAATGGGTTTGGAAAAGTTCTTTTCTTTCTTTTTTTCTTTTCTTCTTTTTGTTTTCTTTTTCTTCAGTACTGGGGATTGAACCCCAGAGATGCTCAACAACTGAGCCACATCCCCAGTCCTTTTTTATATATTTTATTTAAAGACAGGGTCTCAGTTGAGTTGCTTAGTGCTTGCTAAATTGTTGAGGTTGGCTTTGAACTTGTAACCCTCCTGCCTTAGCCTCCTGAGCTGCTGGGATTACAGGCATGGGCCACTGCCCCAGGCCTGGGAAAGGTTCTTTACAGTTCTTTTCTCTCTCCTTCCTTCCTTCCTCCCTCCCTCCCTCCCTCCCTCCCTCCCTCCCTCCCTCCCTTCCTTCCTCTCTCTCTCTCTCTCTCTCTCTCTCTCTCTCTCTCTCTCTTTGGTGGGGAATGGGTACTGAGAATTGAACCCAGGAGCATTCTGTTACTGAGCTACATCCCTAGCCTTTTAATTTTTTTATTTTGAGACAAGGTCTCACTAAGTTGCGTAGAGCCTTGCTAAATTGCTGAGGCTGGCCTGGAATTTGCCATGCTCCTGCCTCATCCTCCTGAGTTCCTGGGATTACAGGTGTGTATCACCACATCTGGCTGTTTTCTTGGTTTTTAAAGGATTGCAGAAATTACCACATGTTTATGTGCTGGTGGAAAAGAGTCAATAGAGATAGAAGAGTTAATTATATAGAGGGAAGACTCTATATAATAGGGGAAACTGCTGGAGCCAAATCCTATGGATGCAGCTGGGAATCGATTGGCTCTAGAGCCCCAGGAAGGTAGGCAGAGACCTTCCTACCTGCCTTCAGGTAGGAACACTACCTGTTCCTCTACCACAGAAGAGGGGTGGTAGAAACATAGGTATTAGTTTATGGATATTGGTGGAAGTAGCTCATAGAAGTCCTCTTTCAATGGGAACAGAAGAGCAACAGAATGAGCAACAGAAGAGGCAATAGCCTAGGAAAATGCTGTAGGATGCCAGGCCCCAGGAGGATACTTGGGGTTACTTTGCAACGTCTGAAGGTTCTACTTTCAATTATGCGATTGACCTAGAAACTTTCTGATAAATTTCCTTCTTTTAATTAGCCATAGTTAACATCTGTTGCTTACAACCAAAAACTAATATACCAACTCTTTTTTGAGGCCTAGGGTAGGTATCTCATTTTTTCACTGAAGGTCTGACTTTAATTAAATGATTTTATTCAACCCAATGTTCTGCTCCATCAAGTGCAGAATATCTTGCAAAATACTATCACACCAATCATATTGGGTTCCTCTACAATTTAATGAATAGAATCCAGAAAAAAATGACTTATAGTTAATAATACCAAATTGGAAACACTAAATCAGGATGGTGAACTGCCTAAAGAAAAATATTCCTGTACATGTGAGAAAGCAGAAAGGACTGATAACCACAGTTCACACACCTAAACCCCCTTTTTTTTTAAGAGAGAGAGAGAGAGAGAGAGAGAGAGAGAATTTTTTAATATTTATTTTTTAGTTTTCAGCGGACACAACATCTTTGTTTGTATGTGGTGCTGAGGATCGAACCTGGGCCACATGCATGCCAGGCGAGCGCACTACTGCTTGAGCCACATCCCTAGCCCCTAAACCTTTCTCAAACCCTTTTATGAGTTAAACTGCAAAAGAGACAAAGTATCTAGCAAAACAGAATGATGTTGATATATGCACAACTTTCCTTACAATGTAGATTGCTACTTCATTACAAATTTCAGTGATTCAGGAAGGAAATCCACATGAAGACCATACTCAGGGATAAACTGGGAGGCAGGGGCAGTTTTCACAGTGGATGGTAATGTTTAATCCAAGAATGCATCTGAGAAGACACGAAACTGAGACACACAGAAGGAAAGTCAGAGTCCCTCAGGAAGAGAAGCATTTCATTTCAAAGATCACAAAGATGAGTGGAAATTTCCAGACCATGCAGACTAAGATAAGTCTTCATGATATAACGTGTTGTCCCCCTTCAGGAAATTAGGAGTTATTAAACTGCAGCAAAGACAGCTGCTTCTGAGATGAAATCAGCCTTGCAACACCAAGAAGCAGGAGGGTAAGGGGGAAGGGAAATACAAGGAATACAAGGGGGGCAGGGAAGGGGAGGAAGAGCTGCCTCCTGTGGAAGTCAGCCCCTCTCAGCTTACAGGTGCTCTGCTCCACCTGGCATTGAATCATGGTGAGCCCTGAATCCTCACAGAGAAGTGTGAGGCTTGGTGTAAGGTGGGACTTGAAACCAGATATGAACAGCTGGCCCTGTGCTGGCTCATGTTTTGCTAGGAAGGGTGAGATGCTTAGCCCTTGGACCAAATGCACACAGACAGCCAGGAAAACAATAGCAAAACAAAAATAAATGGGGTGGGTGGAGAAAGGCAGAGAGAGAGAGAGAGAGAGAGAGAGACAGACAGACAGACAGACAGACAGACAGAAGGGGAGACGGGGGAATCTTCCAAGCAGAAGGGAGCTGTGTGTGTGCACGTGCACACACACTGTTTTCAGCACACAGCCCTAAAGGTTTTTCTTAACTGTGAAGGAGCCCCATCCAGTCAGCCAGAATGGCTCCTTTTAGTTTAATTCTCAAACAAATTACTAAAGTTAACATTGACAGAGGAGTAGACTTCATGCTAGATACTCTTCAAAGAAGAGTTTAATGTGGATTTAATTAATTGTCACAACTCTAAAAGGATAGGTCCTATTATTGCCTTACTTTAGGTTTCCCCTAAAGAAGAGACTGAAATATGTGAAGGCTTTCAGATACTACTTTATGAGGAGATTCTCAGGAGGAACGAGAGAAGATAGCTACCACCTTGTTCAAGAACTAACATTCAATCCTCTTGGATCCATCGTCAAAGAGAGCCACTTCAGATCCCCAACTCCATCTCCCACTGGCCAAAGGCTTTCCCTCTGGAATGCTTTAACATCCTTGGCTTCCAGGCTATAGGCGTTTGGATGCCATCCGTGTGTCATGCCTCTGAGGGTTGAGGGTAAGGACTAAGAAGCATGGGACACATGGTGTGGGCAGGACGCTACCAGCTATCAGGCTGCACAAACTGAGCTAGAAGACACAGAGAAATGGTCACTGCCGTGGTGACTACAATACAGACAGGAGAAGCAAGAGAAGCTGGTGAGTTAATTTAAAAGTTTCTAATACAATTTTTATCACCTCTGTGTTCAGATAAGGAAACGTGGGTATAGAGAAGCAATTCATGCAAATTTATAGGAGAAACAAGATGAAATCAGGCAGTCTGGCTGCAGAATGTTCTCTCTTAACCACTGTGCTCTCAGCCTGGAAAGATGCATTTCAAGTACCTGGAAATCTGCCCTGCCACACTGGAGCCACAACTGTTGTGAAGAATTGGTGAAAAATCAGTCAGTGTAAGAAAATAAGTGTGGTTAATAATGCTCACTGCATAATGAAAAGGCAAGAAAGGACTCCAGTGTCTCAAAAGAGAGACTGCTGACCCTGCTTCCCTGGCCAATGCATGAGAGGAACATGGCCATGGTTTGCAAAGTGTTGGTAAAGTGGAAACTAAGGTATGGTCACATTTGTTGATACTCTTGCTCTTATAATACCCCTAAAATAAAAAGGGGTAGCAACTAAGAATGGAAAAGAGAGAATCCTCCTCTATGAATTTGAGAGGAAACTCCATGGGTGACTCTGGAGCTCAAAAAAGGAAGAAGCAAATCAGAAAACAGCAAAGTCATTGAAAAAATAAATCCAAACATTAAGTGGAACAACTCAAAACAAACTAGAGGCCCAAATCAAAGAAGCCCTAAGACTGTGGAGGATTAACAGCTTGAAGTCAGGCATTTCCCCTTGGAGAATGGGCGTTCCACAGGGTGGGAAAAATGTAGTTCCTTGAATTCAGAATTCTGTTGATTTTTTTTTAAGCAAAAAAAAAAAAATTTAAACTGAACTTGTATCTTTCTTTCTCCTAACCCTGAGGATGGAAAGCCACAGACCAGAGAAATTCTTATGCTGAAAGTAAGTGAAAGTCTGGCAGCTAGGCTAAATAAGGAGTGAGCTCTGATTTCTTCTTCTACATTTCCATTAATTTAAAGCGCTAAGTTGTCTGTTTGCTTTAAAATATGCGGTTGTCCTCTTTGCAGTGTCCCTTTAAATAGATTTTCCTTTGGCTCTGCCAAAAATAGCTGGAGAAGGTCCTTTGAGAATCCATTCTTAGTCTTTAAAAAAAAAATACACTTTTTTTCCCTGCCCTGTAAGCATAAATAGGCCTGGAAGCAGTATTTCCCGCTTCCTCCAGGGACCTCCAATCTATCAAAAATAATAAGTCTTTCAGGAGAATAAAAAAAAAAAAGAACCAAGTGAGGGAAGTAACTCTCCCAGCCCAATTTTGCTTGCTCATTTATGTGATCAGCAAATACTGGGCTCTTCTTTTGGGTGAAGCAGACAGGCTGGCTAGGGATTGAAAACCCTTTCATGCCTACACACAGCCAAGCAGGAGGGATGCTAGAAGTGGGCCGGATGTAAGAAGTGAGCCAGGTGCAAGAGACAATCCCGACTGTGTGGAGCTAAGGCAAACTGGAGAAGGCACACCCCAGAAGACAGGCACTGGTTTCTACTCAGCTCCAGGCAACTGTCAGCATAGAGACTGGAATATTTCAAGTAAAAATTAACCCCTTTCAAAGTATTTGCTACTTGTTTAAAGTTTTAAAACAATAACGTGTGGGGCAATATCAGCAAAGAGTATACACGTGAGCTGCTCCAGCTAGAGCTCTTCTAGGTAAAGAAAGAAAGATGGGAGAAAGACTGTCCATCCCTTGGGAGCTTCTAATGTAGTTCAAATAAGAGATGCACCTGGCAAACTGTTCCACAGGTAGACAGTGGTACCTTTAAAAGGGGAGCAACAAGAGAGGCCATGGGAGCTAAGGTAAGCAAGAGGGCACTTGAGTCAGGAATGGATCTCATAGGCAGAGGCATGTGAGCCAAAGCCTGAACAAGGTAGCCTTTGGCAGGCAGAAGCTGGGGAAGGGCCGTGGCAGGAAAAAGAAAATGAACTGCACAAAGGAAGAAGATGGAGCAGGAGAAGAAAATGTTGGAGAAATGGTCAAGAGAGTATTCATGTTTCAACTCAACATATGTTCCTGAGCATCTACTGTGTGTCACACAGTAGGAACACAATGGTGATCCTGAGAGCCATAGGATAAGGCTGAAGATTTGCGAAAGTGCTGGGTTCAAACAATGCCGTAGGACTATATCCAGGGCTTTATCTTAAAACCAGTAGGAAAAATGCCTTTGAAGTTTTAGTAAGCCAAGGAATCACATGTTGAGACCTGCCCATTTTCAAAGTTCCCTGGCAGCAGGGCTGACACTCTGTGGGCTGGAAGGGAGCCACAGCAACCAGGGAGGGGGCTTTGCAAGAAGTCTGGGAAAGACGTGGCAGCTTAGACTAGGGAGTTAGTGAAGCACACAGAAAGAAGTGAAAGGATTCAAGAGAGAGATAAGGGTTCAAATTACTAGAACTATCCCTTCAGGGTGGAGTTGATGAGGGAGAAGACAAATGGGAACGGGAACAGAGAATGTATCATTGTGTCTCTATGAGGTCAGGCCACACCCCAGTGGTCCAGCCATGCAATTCTGCACTAGCAACAGAAGGGTGTCCAGTGATTACTAGAGAACAAAGGTTTTCGAGCCAGCCTGTCTGGCTGAGGAATGGCGGCCAGAGGAGCTCACAGGAACTTTCCACCTTGGAAAGTCATCACCTCAAAAGTACTATTTGCTTTAAATGTGCTTTGTAAAGTTCCTCAGCTATTTTGTTTGGCGTAGTGTTGATGGCTAAGAAATAACTAGCTCTTTTCATGTGTTCAACAGCTCATCACTATGTTAACTTTTATCTTTCTGACTTGGGATGAAAGAAGGAATACTGGAGTATCTATAAGATACGTGTTAATGCCCAGCTCTTTTTTTAAACAAGCTCTCACTAAGTTGCCCAGTCTAGCCTGGAATTTGCAATCCTCTTGCCTCACCCTCCTGAGTCACTAGGACTAAAGGCATGCCCCAATGCACCCAACTACCCACCTCCTTTCATTCTGACCCTGAAATTAAAGGAATGCTTCTTAACTACCAGAGCCTGCCCATCCTCCTTGGTGTCAAAGAACTTCTAGTGACTTTCTCTACAACCATTGGCATTTGCACATGAACTCAAATCCACTGTTTCTAGATCATTAAGGAAATATAAATACATTTTCTTATTTAGCAGGGATACCTGAAGAACTCAGACTTTAGTCATAGGAATGAAAAAAAGGCCAACCCTCTAGATGCTCAATCCTTGAAAATTTCTGCCAATGAAATCTATACATTTTGATAAGTTCTCACTTGTATACTGAGTGTTGGTCCCACAATGTTTTTTTTTTTCTGTTGTTGTTGTTGTTTTCATGATTCTGGTTATCAATAAAATTCTGTTCTTTTTGGAAATTCACAGCATTTAACAGATTATCAAAATAAACATAGACAACTGGGTACTGAAAATACCAACAAGAAAAAGGAAAGACACAGTGGGACTGAAGGCAGTTTTGCCTTCTTAATTCCTCTCTCTTACCTTCTACTATCAAACTCATAATTTAGTGCCTTTGTGCCCACACTGCAAATGTATTCATCTCTTCTCCCAAGTTGGCCATGGGGTCCCACGAGTCTTGACTGAGTTAGCACACTATGCAAAGATCATTCACTAAACTTAATGCTCTTTCGTGGAGGTTATTTTATTAAGATTATTTGCAGCAGAGACTGTGGGCTTCCTAGTCGAAGCTCTGCTTTTATTCCAGTGTCCTTGCCTCCTATGAGTGACTCAGGTAAACTTTCTTTGGTGTAAAATTATCAGGGAGGGCTGGGGATGTAGCTCAGTGGTAGAGGTTTTGCCTAAAATTATCATGGTGGGTCCTTTTTCCTTGCAGGTGATTGCTTTGGACTGATGAGATGTGATGGGAAGTCTACTGGAGAATATCTGGGAAAAGTATCCTCATAGCTTTTCAAGAGACTCAAAGAAGAAATAATACCTCCTCTGCTTTCACCAGCCTTGGTATCGGAGGACACAGTGTAATATCTTAGTGATCCTAGGAGAAGATGGCCATTACAATGAGACTGGCTGAGCAGGAACAAGGAAATACCCTGAGTCCTTCGTGGGCCAAGAAAGAACCAACTCTTGTGATTTTTTGTAGTGACACAGTAGATTCCTTTATTGTTGAAGCCATTTTGAATTGGATTTTCTGTTTCTTACAGCCCAAGGCATCCCAAATAATACAATGCCTCCTTGGAGAAGCAAGACAAGGCTCTGCCTCTCTCACAACACTTAGGCAACAAAGGAATAGTTGCTCCAAAAAAGGAAAGAAACTAAGATTTATTTCTCAGTAAGTGTTTTGGGAAAGCTAGCTGTGAAAAGGTATTTTTAATAGCGACTCCTGATGAATGGGGAGGACTTTGAAATCATCCTGCAAGATGTAAACACTGTAATAAAGTTAGGATGAGCCACTATGAACAGTATGTGTGGGGATACACAACATACTTGGAGTCATCATAATATGTAAACATCAGGAAACTACCATGAAATTAGTCTTTATTACTCATCTACTCTTATTTCCTTCTACAATTATAAGATGAGGAATTTTTTCTCTCGTTACTGGTACCCACCTGCATGCCCACTTGATAAAAACACAGAATCTCACAATTGATTAGAAATTCAGAAAACCAGGGTACAAATGATATAGAACAATTTTCACAAAGATACAAAGCTAGTTTGGGATGATTTTTTCACAATTAAAAATGCTTTATGCTATATGTATAATAAGAATTGTAATGCATTCTGCTGTCATATATAAATTAAAAAATGCTGTATGCAGGATTTTCAAACAAAGACATTTCCTAAAAGCCCAATTTAATGCAAAGACAAATTGCAACATACTGGAAAATCAAAACAGGATTTTTTTTCTTTACTAATTCAATCATGACAAGAAAACCTTTTGAACTTGAAGGTTTAAGTTTCTTTTTTCTACCACTAATACCCTCCTTAATCCTAATCCATATTCTATTTAGCACTATTTCTCTTATCTACAATACCTTACATATGGCCCATTCTGTAGGCCAATGGTTCTCAAAAATACTGTATAATAATTGCCTGGAAAATAAATCAGAAATAGATATTTATAGGTAGAGTCTGATTTAGTAGACTCAGAATGAGGCCCAGAAATGCCAATGTAAACAAGCACCCAAGGTGACTCTAACCATGCTCTGAGACACATGATTTCAGACTGTATACCAGATTCCAAGATCCAAATAGAAAAATAATCTAATTATCATAGTAGATTTAAACTGGAACGACAAAAATATGTTCAGGCCTGCCTATAATTTTTATGTTCTCTCTGAGGTCTGAAACAAGCCCAACACGTCTGTGATTTAGATGCTCCTCAGTAATCATTTGCTTTAGAGACTTGGAGTTTTTATCCTTTCCCTCCAAGACTTTTTCCCCCTCTGAATGAATTTTTCTTCAGGATTAAAATGAAAAATGTCTTAACTTTCCCTCAGAGCTAAAGGAAATCAATTTTGGAGAATGTTTCAAGCAAGTACTTTTAAAAATACACAATACAGAATGTCTTGCCTTTGAACCAGAGGCCTGAGATGCATGAGGCAAACAGTAGGTAATGAGAGAAGTAAACACTGGGTTTTCCAGAAGCATTGGCCCTGAAACCAAAACTTAGGAAGGAAGCTGACCATTAAGTAAGTGACCCAGAGGAACAATAGCCCAGGCGGATCCTAGGGTAAATCTGAACCTGAGAAAACTGGAATTATACAAAAGCTTGTATCCCAAGTTAACTTTCCCTTCCTGCTGGATTTTAAAATAAGGACAGTACTGTAAATGAGAATTTAGTTTAAGTGGAACCTTAGAACTCCTGTGGGTGCCAAAGAATTTTCTGAGAACTAGATAAAACTCCTGAATTTACAGTGCTCACTTATGCCTATGGCCCTCCCCAAGGGCATTTTAAATTGGAGGCTCTACAGACCAAGAACACAGCATGGGGAGAAGTGGAGTCCAGTGAATTCCAACACCAGCTTGGACCAACTCACATTATGGCATGAGAGCTGTACTATACATAGATGTCTTCATGACTCAGTGAATAGAGAAATGTGATACAACCAAAAAAAATTCTCAAGTGCCAACAGTAAGGCACAAGGCTCTTATGGAGTAAGAAACTCCAGCAACCAAATTTATTTAAATTGGTTAGAAGGCAAAATGTCAGTTACATAGCTACAACTTGCATATTCCACTTGGCTTATGCTTTAGGTTGTGAACAAGAATAGACTGAATTTAAGGTGATTAGGGGAAGAAGGGATGGATAAAAAGGGAGAAATGAGCCACCCACCAGGAGATGAATAGGCTCAACTCTTCAAGATCTACCTTATGAGTTCTGTTTTGTTAATCTTTTTTTTTTCCTCCTTCTTTAAAGAGCCCTAACAATCCTCAGAGCAATTTACAAATGGGAAAAATTCAATACTGGCCCTGCAGGATCACCATTCACTCTTGGTTTCTTTCAGTCCAATTAGGCTCTTATTCTAATTGCACGGCTTGGAAAGACCCACTGTGATCAGCTGGCTGCTAACCAGTCTCCTCCAACTCCTCCCAGCAGGCCTCAGGGCCTCCTTAAGCCTTCAGTGGCCGTAAAGTGGTCATGAGCATCCCTGCATATAGTTAGCTGGAGTGTGTACCTGGAATCTCCTCTGCATGGCTTTCAGGTATGCAAGGTTTTGTAACTAACATTGAAACCAGCTTTACATTTTAACAAATACCTGACTGAGTTGTGTGGAATAGACATCATATAGTCATTTCAGAGCATCTGGAGCTGCTTTCTAAAGCCTAAGATTCCCATTATTTTAAACATATTTCATCAGGATTCTTTGACATTTGGGGAAGATTCTCTCTGGAAATTCACATGTTCTTTGTTATGCTTCCTGTTTTTGAGCATGCAATTCTGATATGACATGGCAAGAAAAAAAAAATGATCTAGAACAATTCTTGACTCTACCCAGTTGCTTCTCACCAACTCACAGAACAATCACATTTTTCATAATACCTATGCAAATCTTTATGCTACATACACACTTTCTCTCCAAAGGGTAATCTAAAGTGTTTGATAGATACATGAAAACTAATCATCACAATCTCCTTCAGATAACTTACCCTTATCACAAAGGACTGACTTAATGGTATGAACAAAGTGCTGTTAAGGGCCAAATTTATAACACATCAGTTTCAGTAGAATTTAGGGGTTAATGATTCAGGTTAACTGTCACATACTCATTCTTTTCTTTTGCTCCAGT
Organism: Spermophilus citellus; assembly: GCF_964194105.1. Lineage (NCBI taxonomy): Eukaryota > Metazoa > Chordata > Mammalia > Rodentia > Sciuridae > Spermophilus > Spermophilus citellus. Next base: position 187,889,466 of record NC_138182.1, read on the forward strand.
TTGCAATCAAGAACATTCCATCAAAGTTGATGAAAGTTTAGAACATAACACACACATAGTGACTGACACAGCAAGGGAAGTCAGCAAGGCTATTCTGAAAAGGGCTAAGCAACAGTAAACACACAAAATTCCAAAACCATTTCAACAGTGTAAATATTCAGAGCAGGAAAATCAGGCCCTTGCTGAATGCTTTGATTATCTCAGAAGGCAAGTGAGCATTTGCCAGAAATAATTCCTTTATTCCCTATCCTTCTTCAAAGGCTTTAATACATATAACTTTAAAAATCAACGATCTTATAGATAAGCAGAGTCTTTTAGCTACACTCAACAAAGGAAGACACTAAGGGATAGGAGTTCAGGTTTGCCCAGGGGTGGTTAAGTGGCTTGATAATAACAGAGTCAGTTCTAGAATCTAGGCCTCTTGACTACAAATCCAAGTTCTATAAATCTACAACATATTTCTGTTTGTCCTTGATCATCAAAAGAACATATAAGCCCTAAAAACTCTGTTTGGTGACCTGGTATCATAGATGACACAATCTGGTTTGCCCTTGATCATCATGAGAGCAAACTCCCCCTGCAACTCTTCTTGGTGGCCTGTTAGCATTGGGTACTTCCCCAGGCTCCTTTGCAAGGGCCATCTGGCATTTGCTGCTGTTATCCACTGCAGTTAACATTTCACACATTTCTTTCCTAAGCCTCCAGCATACCTGATGCAATAGTGGGAGAGGGAAATATAAGCAGAACTGAGACCAGCTTTACTGCAAAGATAAGAACTTTCTGGGGTGAGAAAAGGGCCAGCAATCGGTCATAAACCTACTTTGCCAAGTGGTTCATGAGCAGCTGTAACATCTGCCGATTTTTCTCTGGGAGACGATGAACGAGGCTGTGGATTTCAGAGACCCGAGTCTCCTGGTTCTCCAGTTCTGGGAATGAAAGAGGGAGGTAATATTTTATCGGTGTCACCACTAACTCACTTTACAAGACAAAACGAAGGAAAACCAAAGTTTGGGCATGAACAGGCTGAGGATTTCTCAACGATTTATGATCCTATCTTGTGTGCGTACTATATGATCAGCACAACTAGATCTAGAAGTCCTTTGAATGGTGCTTTCTGTAACAGGGTTCATCAAAATAATGACTGACAAAGGATCCAAGCCAAAAGGATGACGTGATGAAACAGAGCCAGTCAACTGCACACCCAGAGCAGGAATGAACTCAGGAGCAGCTGGCTCCCTAGAGGGCCGACTAAATTTCAAGGAAGGAAGGAACTTTATGCACTCGTAAAGTGATAAACAAATCTTACGTGAACAACATTGCAAGGTTCTCAAATATCAAAATAATGCGTTGAGACAGCATCACGGAAATCAAAGGAAAGGCCCATTTTCTCACGTTATGTACCACCATCAGCCTGGCAGAAGGAAAGCAATGGCAGAGAAAATATTTAAATCCTTCTGTCACCCTATAACCTATATCATGGCTTGTCACATTCTCTTGGTTGAACTTGGTAAGTGGCTTCGTTTCTCTGGGAAATAGATTGCTAGTACTCA